>NC_067250.2:241873680-244373680 GCF_019359855.2 Lolium perenne | reverse complement strand
CGGATGATAACCTGAAGGTGGACTTTTTAGGCATAGATGCATGCTGGATAGCGGTCTATGTACTTTGTCGTAATGCCCAATTAAATCTCACTATACTCATCATATCATGTATGTGCATGGTCATGCCCTCTTTATTTGTCAATTGCCCAACTGTAATTTGTTCACCCAACATGCTTATTCTTATCGGAGAGACGCCTCTAGTGAACTGTGGACCCCGGTCCATTCTTTTAATCGAATACAATCTACTGCAATACTTGTTCTACTGTTTTCTGCAAACAATCATCATCCACACTATACATCTAATCCTTTGTTACAGCAAGCCGGTGAGATTGACAACCTCACTGTCACGTTGGGGCAAAGTAATTTGGTTTTGTTGTGCAGGTTCCACGTTGGCGCCGGAATCCCTGGTGTTGCGCCGCACTACACTTCGCCACCATCAACCTTCAACGTGCTTCTTGACTCCTACTGGTTCGATAAACCTTGGTTTCTAACTGAGGGAAACTTACTGCTGTACGCATCACACCTTCCACTTGGGGTTCCCAACGGTCGCGTGCTGTATGCGTGTCATGCGCATCGTGGAGATATGAAACCCCGTATGCACTATGCACGTTCCAATATTTCGGAAGCACACGTGAGGGAGAGAAAGAGAGAGCTAGGGAGAGAGAGGCAAAAGCCAAGGGGGTGGAATGGGGAGATGAGATGCATCCTCCTTATATAGCCGTGGCGGGAGGTATCACCTCCACCAGGTGCCCCCCACCTTGGCCGCCGCCCCCCATGTAGGGTTTAGTGGGGGCAACAACCACATGGCCCGCCGGCCCCCTTTTCTCTTGGGGTTGAGGCGCACCCCTCATGGGCTGCCAATTGGTGGCCCATTAGGGGTTAACCTATTTTAATTCGTTTTAAATATTTAATTGAATACTAAAAACATATTATTTAAGTCTTTGTAATATCCCAGGTAATGGGGTTACAAAAATAGAGGAAACATATGTGTGCATTGCATTCATGCATAGAAAATCTGGGGAATTTTCGCGCTTTAAAGTAAAACAGTCACAGTAACTGAAGTTTCACTTGACCTTGGTGGAATTGAAGTAGCTCATCAAGTCAAGCGCTATAAACGTCAATGTGACTTTGATAAAACCTTGTTTTGGGTAGAGAAGATTTGATCTAAGGGGTTAGATCAAATGGAACTAATAATCAACACAACAACACTTTACTCAATGATCAATTGCTTGATCTTATAAAAGATCATAACATGGAATTCCTTGCCATAACATATGAACCTACAATTAATTAGAAATCAAGTAACAATAATTGGAGAAACTACTCTTCACTTATTTTCTCCATGTCTTAAACTAATCCATGCTCATACCATAAACCCTATGATACCCATTCTACTTTAATCTTGAAAACAAGACAAGGAGATCCAACTAAGGAATATAATTCTTCTTTAGTTCAAATTATTATACATCAAACCCAGAGAGGTGAGAGCTCTATATTATTTATTAGAGAAGCAATAACAAACCTGGAGCTAAACCTTGGATATACATCCAAGTATTCAAATCATCATCTTTAAGAGGAACCCTAAAGTATTATTCAAGACATTCCTTAGAGAGAGACAACATTTATGTGGAACATAGAAAATGGTGATCATATCAATTTCTATGGAGCCTAAACCTAGGTTAGTATTAAAGTCCTTCCCCAAATAAGAGAGAGACCACTCATATCAATCTTAGTTTTACCTATTTAAGAATAAAGGATAATCATTGAACTAAAGTATTAGGAGATTAACCATTTCATCTTGGAGTGGTGAGACAACCTAATATCACATGAAATAATACCATATCCAGGAATTGATAAGGTGAGGAAGAGACTAATCCAATTAAGCTAGACAAATGGAACCTTAGCCTAGATACCTAAGGAGATATTAGGAGTACACCATAAACCCTAGAATAACTGTTCTTAAATGAGAGAGCTCAACCTATGGTGTTATACTCAAGATAATTGAGACAACCATAACCATGCCCATTCAAGAAACTATAAAAGAAAGTCTATATTTAGTTGATCAAGACAACACTTGATCTTGGGAGTGGGAAACCAAATTCATCAGAGATACCTTAGCAAGCCAAACCTTGATCATTATAAATTGAGTAATGATCATAAACCCTAAGAACTTGAGGTAAGGATATTAAGAACAAGTGGATCATGCCTAATCCATGACCATGCTTTGGAGAAATAGGAGAATAATCCAAGTGCTAACACTTATATGATTAGAAGATATTATTCACCACATGAAATCATAGGGAGATCACTAATAAGCAACCCTAGGCTTATATCTCAATTCCAACTTGTGAATCACTTGGTGATCATAAGTAGAACCCTATCACATCTATATTCCATTTATTCCTCAAATTAAGTACCTAAGACAACCTTAGAGTGAAACTCCATACTTTACATGGTGAGAAACCATTAATCCATATGACCAAAGTTAACTATAAAAAGAACTATAACCAATGTAGTTACCTAAATGATGAATTGAGGTTAATAATAGAAGCCAATTGGTAGAAGATAAATCTAATTCTCAAACCTTAGTAATAAGAGAAGCACATGAAATATTAAGCAAGTAACCATCTTGTCTTGGTTAGGGGAGATTAAACTCTAGCACATGCAATATGTTGTCATCTCATCTTTACAACCTAGAATTATATCTCAACCTTAGTTTATCTATCACTATGGTGATCATAATATAAAGCTAGGCCCTAATTGAGAATTCAAACCAATTGCCATTAGGAGAATGTGATGTGCACCCTAGAATTGCTCATTAGCTAAATCCTATGCTTCACTAATTAAACCCAAGAAATATCTAGTGCTTAAACTCCCAATTAAATCCATGTGTGGTGATCAACCACTCATATCTGTAAACAAAGCCTAACCTTGAATAGAGTAATATCTACTCTAGTATCTTTTGGGTGTCATTAAAAATACAATAATAGTGCTAACCTTGAAATAGGGCTATAATTAAACCTAACTATCAATAGGTACTTAAAAGGGCCTATTTGAAAATAGTTTGGACCACCTTAAATCGATATTGAAAATTATACCTATATAGATGCTCATTTCCAATCCCTAATACCATTTATTAAACAAAGGTGTCATACACATATAAAATATTTTTAAGATCTTATAGGAAGTTATGTTATTATCTTTATATACTCCCAAAAGGATCCATACATTTAAAATCCTGCAAAACAGATTCGAATTAAAAACAGAATTCAAATATAGCAAATACAAAACAGAAAAACAGAAAACAGTAAAGAAAATAAGAAAAAGAGAGACATACCTATTGGGCTACCACACAAAGAAAGCAGCCTGCAGAGGAGCCCAGCACCACGGCCCAACCGCCCCAGCCCAGCATAGCCCAAAGTGGCCCAGGTACCTCTTCGTTGGATAAGAGCGAGGACGAGGTCTCCACCTTCGTCTTCGTCTCTGCACGCGCGGGAGAGCGCCACGGCGACGGCGAGCTCCACGTCCCGGCCGTCATCTTGGACCGCGCGACCATCAACGACCACCCTGGACCCTATATGTACTCGTCCGAAGCCTCCCGCGGCCCTGTTCTTCCTTTTTCCCCAAAACTGAAACCCTAGCCGCCCGGCCGATTCCCGTCGCCGACGTTTGGAGCCACCCCGAGCACCGCCGGGAAGCCCTGGAGCTCCGCCTCGTCTCTAGCAACCACCTCGTCGACGCGCGCATGCCGGGAAGTCACGAGGACGTCGAATCGCGACATCAAGTCCGCGCCGGTGACCACCAGACGTCGACGTTCACCGTCGACTAAGGCCTCCCCAAGCCTTGCCGAGCACACCAACACGCTCCTGGTGAGCTCGTGGTCCTCCCAGTACTCCTATCTCCCTTAATTGTGCCCTACATTGCCTTCGCGTCGATGGTCCGTGTGCGCTGCCGCAGCACATTGTCGCCGGCCACGCTCCGGTGGCCATCTCCGAGCGGCGCCGCCTCCATATTGTTCAGCGCACCGAGCCGAGTCTCCTAAGCCCACTCCATCGCCCTCGCGCGTCCAGCAGCGAGATCGCCGTCGTCGGCCACCATGCAGGCCACTGTGCCTCTAGACATGCCACCAATTTGGACTTGGTCCACGCCTATGTGGCAGATGAGGTGGACACGACCCCACTGGTCTGTGTCTCTGTGGGTAGATAGCCCGGGTAGATTTAGGATTTCTTTTGTTTCTATTTCAAATTCAAAGATTGCTGCAACTTCAAGTAAATTTAGAAAATTCATTACAATTCAGAAAAATACAAATTAGATATCAAAATGTTCCTAAAAAGAAAATATATCCAATCAAAATATAATATAGAATTTTTATTTTTAATAAAAATTTAATTATTTTAAACTCATTAATTAAGTCTTTTCTTTTATACTTGATTGAATTAAAATTTAATAAATAAGGAAAACTTTAAAAATTAAATAGAAACCAGTAAAGAAATTAAGAAAACTTTAAAACTAATTTCTTTATTTATTATTTTGTTAAATCCTTATTAGAGGGATTTAAACCCTATTAATAAATCTCTTAATTATTAATTCATTAAAAATAATAAAATGTCAAATCCAACATTATTTTTATTTCAAAGTTATTAATAATTTCAACTTGATAATGAAGTTCTTAACCTAAGAACTAAATAGTAATTATGAAACCTAGTTCCATTTTAAATAACCTTATGGTTTCATAATTCCATGTGAACACTAAAACCCTAATTCTATTATGAAACCCTAGTTCCACCATTTTATGTGTGAACCCTAAATGGTTTCCAAAATCTAAACACTAGATATAACTTGAGATCATGTACTTCCTCTTGAATTCATAGAACCTTAATTAGCAAATTAATACTTGCTATGTTCACATAAAATCTAGGAGTCCTATTATCAATAATTTAATGTATGCATACCTACTCAACCTAGTTGATCAAGTAAGATCAACCAAATCTAAACCCTGGCTTCCATTACCAAAACCCTCATCTTTAATTATCCATGCCTAGCATCACACCATTGTGATGAACCCAAATAGCAACCATGCTTATTATCTTACATTACCTAACCATACTCCACTAAACCCTACTAGTGTGAAATACTTAGGAACCATCCCATTTAAGAACCAACCATTCTTTACTTAGGGAATTAAATAGCAAACCTAAACAACCTCAACCTAATTGTAATACTTCTTATTACTTAAGAAGTATGTTCTTTCAAAAGTTATTCTTTTGAAGTAAATAAGGAGTAGCCATCAAACCTGCTTCATAGGATCTATAAACCCTAGCCAACTATCACCAATAAGATATACCACCTTGATAGCAACTATTGGTAATTAAGATGTTTAGGCTTAATTCAACCATACAAGCCTAGTAGCTGATGAATCCAACCAGGTTGTGATCCATCTACTACTTACTCCAGAAAACAATTAGAACCATAGAAAACCATAGAACCCCACCAACCTAATTACCATACTTGTTCTTTATCAAAGAACATGTTCTTCAAAAGTTATTCCTTTAAACTATATGATAATCCAACATTAACCATGTCATATAGTACTAAAACTGACCACTGTTCTTTACTTATTAACATTATGCCTATTATCATTCTTTGTGTGCTCCATTGATTACTATGCTTTATTATCTACCTGTTTATGATACCCAGTAATCACACCTGAATAAGAACCTTGTTTGTGAATCACTCTAAAAGTGCAACACACCCTGAACCAATCATTACAACTCACTGATCCTAAATCATCGGGGTTAGGTCACGCTTAGAGCGATTGCATCTCATTCTTATGCATTATTGCATCCTTGCCAATCTTTTAAACATCGTCCTTACCGGACGATGATGCTATTTCAGAATTTGGAGTTATTGCGTATCGAAGACCTTGTCTGCATAATCTTGCAGTCAAGAAAGGCAAGTTCATCACTTGCTCATGTCATTTGAGTATTTCTATCAAATTACTTGCAAAGTACTATGATTATCACTATTGCATAAAAACCAAAACCATTATTTTCATAACTATGAATATGACTATGTGGTGGGCAATGGAACCATGGAATGTGTTGATATGGTGGAGGTTCCATTGCAAGGGTTTATATCCATCTAGGATTAAACAACAAATGTCGCCAGTGATTCTTCTGCCGTAATACCCGTGTTAACCATAAGATCCGGAGTGGGACGGAGTAGTCAAAAGTGTTTCCACCTCTCGTTCATCAACGGATGCGCTTTACCGTAGACACTTGTATCTGTCGGTGGCAAGCGGTAGGCTGGGGAAGCCTTAAGTCCCCACGGCACTGTCCGTAGACACTTGTCGCTCGAAGAACAAGCGGTAGGCTGGGGAAGCCTTAAGTCCCCACGGTATTGCGGTCTATGATGGGTTGCAGCTACCGGCGTAGGAGTGTATGGTAGAGCCCAGCACTGTCGTCGTGGTCGGGGTCCACCTTGAAATCTACAGGAATAATGGGACCGGCGTGGACCCAGGGTCGGGGCATGCAACAACGGGTGGGTGTTCGAGGTAGCGGAGGAACATGATTGGCTAGACCTTATACCGGGCCTCACACCATAGGAAGTGTGGACGGGGAAATTGCCCGGTTGGCACCAAGGTTAAGATCTCTTATGGGTAAAGCAACACACCTCTGCAGAGTGTAAAGAACCATGACCTGTCACTCCCTGTTCCGGGATATGGAACTGCGAACGCGGCCGGAAAGGAGCTCCATGAAGTTCTAGTAAACCGGTGAAGGCTGACGGACATAGTTCTTCTGAATAAAAGCAACCTTTTGAAGAAATGGTTATGAAAACCTGCATTGGTATTAGACTTTCTGGTCTAATGCGGTAGCTAGTGCATTAAACACCTCTTTCCTATAATGAACTTGTTGAGTACGCTCGTACTCATCCCACTCTTAAATCCCCTGCTTAGATATGAAGGCATCGAAGGAGGATCGACAGTGCAACTCGAAGGCCGAGGAGTCAACAACTACTTCAAGAGACAGGACCCTGTCAGAGGATTTAGATACCACATCCAACAAGGAGAAAACCTAGTTTAGCCATAGAAGGGAACTAGCTTCCTAAACCTAGCTCCTACTTAGCTAGAATCTATTCATAGCCTCTATAGCTAGTCAAATACTCTACAAATAGAGTTCGTGATAGTATTAGACTACGAGTCGTTCTTCTGGAGTTTATGTGCAGATTTACCTCATTGTAAAGTAGGAGGCTGTGATGATCTTATGTAACAGAGTCAATGTTGTAATTCTATAGACATGCCTTGGACCCGCATATGTTTCACATTTGTACCACTCTGAGCGATATAATACTAGTGGAACGGTGTTTCATTGGTGTTATATCAGACTTGCATACTACACCATGCAGTGGTATGCCGGGTCACCACAGTTGGTATCAGAGCAAATGCTTTGACCCTAGGATTGAAAACCTTTAAAGGAGACCTATAGGATTGGTAGTGTCTATAGGAAGTTGTCCTAGGTAAACCAAATAATTCTTATGACTTGAGATGGATATTCACTTGAGAATAATCCTGACACACTTGAGTCAACATTTCATACCTATCTTTCCTAAGTAAAGTTAGCTAATCCCAGACATGTAGCACACCATTACATTCTTAAAATAATAGATGAGTAGATCATAGTTGGTATACAATACATGGTAGTCCAAAGAGAGGATACAACCATAAGGAAGATATCCTATTGGAAGATGTGTACCAACACATGTTATGGTCAAGTAAGAGATATCCAGACCTATAATAGGAATAATATCAAGTGATGAAGATAATTAAGATATCCTAATAGAAGATGTATACCCAGACAAGTAATAGGGTAAGCAAAATTTATCTAAAATTGCGAAACAACTGATAGTAAGTAATAAAAACAAGTGATTTGAGGTAGAATAGATCATGATGAGTCAATCATGGGAGATGAGGAAGAGAGATAGGAATAAAATATGCCTACTTACAGGGTAGAGATAGAAATCATATATGATTCACCTGAGGATCATTATGTGATGAACATTTAAAGTAATTAGGAGAAGTACAATCAGAAGTCAAGTGCGAAACAATAGTGCAAGATTTGTGTTCCAAAACCATGGGAAGTGTGCCAAGCACATCAGAACCATAGCCTTATAGTACAATAACTTGGAAGTATAGGAGCTATATTCCAATAAGTTATGTGTCTAGGATAATGATGTTAGAAACAGACATATCATGTGAGGTAGTCCTCAACAAAATGGAAGTTAAGTAGTACTTCCAGAGAAAATTAGGTTAACTTTAACTATCCTAGACCACTATGTTTCAAGTTTATCTCATTGCAATTGTGCAATTAAGGTAAAGGGTGAGACAAATAGTAGAATCCCATATACTCGTGCTAAGTATCACGAAATAAACCTATCTTATGTGGTGTTATATACTACACATCTCAGCCTGATGTTTAGAGATGTCATACTCAACTAGTATATTCAGGCTTATGATGGTGTGTATTATATGCACAAAGCTGAATCTTCTTGGACTTTATTGGATTTTCATTGTTTGACTAGATCCATACATGAAGTTTGACGTTGATATGCAAATGCATGTTGCAATATCAAGTCCTTACTTGGTGCTATAGATCTAGAGGGTAATGGTAAACGTGTGAGGAAGTGACGAATTCGGAAGATTCTGAAGACAAGATGAAGGTTCATCAAATAAAGGAAACAAAGTTGTGGGAAGTAACCACAATACTCTGAAGGAAGTACCAATTAAAACTCATGCTTTACCTCAACAGAGGAGTACTTTAGTACATGAGAAGCATGAAGGTAAGAAATCTGGTGATTATGGTGAAGCTCAAGCAGATCCATAATTATAATAGAAGAGGGAATGCATGGGAAATCACTTAGGATATTATATTCATAGTGTCAGCTAGTGGTTTTCTTGCAACAATAAACCCTCGAAAAAGGAAGATGACCTATGTAACCATAGCAGATATAAGAAGACCATAGTTGATATCAGAAGACCATAACTGGTATAGCATCAATACTACGAGATAAAGTAGAAGATGTCTCGTCCAATTGATCAGAACCTATAATAGAATCCATTTTTAGATAACAAATAGCCACAATTGATATCAAGTAGTCCATAATTGGATTATTTGTACCAAGAAGTGGTTAATAAACAATGACCTATAATCATTCAGTCGAAGGATTCATGTCGGATGTCCACAATTGAGTGGATATACCACAAACATTCTTCGTGAGACCTTAGAAGAAGTGCAAACCCTAAGCTAGACCTAGACCAATATTCTAATCATAAGACCAATAGTTGGAAGAAAAGGAGTTGAAGAACATAAGTAAACTCTAAGGGGTAGAGTAAAGATTGAGTTGGATGTATAATGACTCACTACTTTAAGCTTGATAGAAGCAGAAGGTCTGAACTGAGAGGAAGTTCGATCTTATTTTCATAAGATTATCGAACACTACTTTCAGAAGGATGTCAGACCAGAAGCCGAGGTTTATACCTCAAGGAAGTAAGAAGTGGACTATAACTTGAGAAAGTGAGTAGTATTTACTCAGAAGTACGAAAGCTCAAGTAAGTTAAGCATAAAGAAGTTGGACGAAGAAAATACCATATACCAAATACAGCTCAAGAAGGCCAAAGACAGAAGGAAATTGACCATACCAGAACCACGGACTAACAGAATGATTCCTTTCATGGAACATAAATAACCCAAAATAGTTATAGGTATCAACTATAAACCATGATTGGATGGACTAAATGAGTCTAATCCATTCTTAGGGAAATAAACCATCATGACCATTCCCATGTTAAGTACCATACTTAGTACCATTATTGCATTTTTGGTAGTAAGGGAAAGCAAAGACCTATTTATCAATTAGTAGTTTATTATCAAATTAGTCCTCAGTAAGTCTAGCAGCACCAGAAAAAGTCCCATCATTGATTCTTCAATGAGAAAGGAAACAAGCATATAAAGTTGAAAGAAATCAAATAATTAAAGTTAGAAGCCATGGCTCAGAGACAGGTATTATTAGATACCAGAAAAAATCATAGAACTGGAATAAGAAACTAATGTTCAGAGACAAACCATAATGGATTCCAGGAAGAATCTGGACAAGGGATATATTCAATTATATCCAGTAAAATCCCCATGGAGTTCGAGAAAAGTCGTAGTCTGCACAAGTCAGATCCACACTTCGGAAACGTGAGAGAGAGCAAACTTCGAGGACGAAGTTTAGTTTAAGGGGTAGAGACTGTAATATCCCAGGTAATGGGGTTACAAAAATAGAGGAAACATATGTGTGCATTGCATTCATGCATAGAAAATCTGGGGAATTTTCGCGCTTTAAAGTAAAACAGTCACAGTAACTGAAGTTTCACTTGACCTTGGTGGAATTGAAGTAGCTCATCAAGTCAAGCGCTATAAACCTCAATGTGACTTTGATAAAACCTTGTTTTGGGTAAAGAATATTTGATCTAAGGGGTTAGATCAAATGGACCTAATAATCAACACAACAACACTTTACTCAATGATCAATTGCTTGATCTTATAAAAGATCATAACATGGAATTCCTTGCCATAACATATGAACCTACAATTAATTGGAAATCAAGTAACAATAATTGGAGAAACTAATCTTCACTTATTTTCTCCATGTCTTAAACTAATCCATGCTCATACCATAAACCCTATGATACCCATTCTACTTTAATCTTGAAAACAAGACAAGGAGATCCAACTAAGGAATATAATTCTTCTTTAGTTCAAATTATTATACATCAAACCCAGAGAGGTGAGAGCTCTATATTATTTATTAGAGAAGCAATAACAAACCTGGAGCTAAACCTTGGATATACATCCAAGTATTCAAATCATCATCTTTAAGAGGAACCCTAAAGTATTATTCAAGACATTCCTTAGAGAGAGACAACATTTATGTGGAACATAGAAAATGGTGATCATATCAATTTCTATGGAGCCTAAACCTAGGTTAGTATTAAAGTCCTTCCCCAAATAAGAGAGAGACCACTCATATCAATCTTAGTTTTACCTATTTAAGAATAAAGGATAATCATTGAACTAAAGTATTAGGAGATTAACCATTTCATCTTGGAGTGGTGAGACAACCTAATATCACATGAAATAATACCATATCCAGGAATTGATAAGGTGAGGAAGAGACTAATCCAATTAAGCTAGACAAATGGAACCTTAGCCTAGATACCTAAGGAGATATTAGGAGTACACCATAAACCCTAGAATAACTGTTCTTAAATGAGAGAGCTCAACCTATGGTGTTATACTCAAGATAATTGAGACAACCATAACCATGCCCATTCAAGAAACTATAAAAGAAAGTCTATATTTAGTTGATCAAGACAACACTTGATCTTGGGAGTGGGAAACCAAATTCATCAGAGATACCTTAGCAAGCCAAACCTTGATCATTATAAATTGAGTAATGATCATAAACCCTAAGAACTTGAGGTAAGGATATTAAGAACAAGTGGATCATGCCTAATCCATGACCATGCTTTGGAGAAATAGGATAATAATCCAAGTGCTAACACTTATATGATTAGAAGATATTATTCACCACATGAAATCATAGGGAGATCACTAATAAGCAACCCTAGGCTTATATCTCAATTCCAACTTGTGAATCACTTGGTGATCATAAGTAGAACCCTATCACATCTATATTCCATTTATTCCTCAAATTAAGTACCTAAGACAACCTTAGAGTGAAACTCCATACTTTACATGGTGAGAAACCATTAATCCATATGACCAAAGTTAACTATAAAAAGAACTATAACCAATGTAGTTACCTAAATGATGAATTGAGGTTAATAATAGAAGCCAATTGGTAGAAGATAAATCTAATTCTCAAACCTTAGTAATAAGAGAAGCACATGAAATATTAAGCAAGTAACCATCTTGTCTTGGTTAGGGGAGATTAAACTCTAGCACATGCAATATGTTGTCATCTCATCTTTACAACCTAGAATTATATCTCAACCTTAGTTTATCTATCACTATGGTGATCATAATATAAAGCTAGGCCCTAATTGAGAATTCAAACCAATTGCCATTAGGAGAATGTGATGTGCACCCTAGAATTGCTCATTAGCTAAATCCTATGCTTCACTAATTAAACCCAAGAAATATCTAGTGCTTAAACTCCCAATTAAATCCATGTGTGGTGATCAACCACTCATATCTGTAAACAAAGCCTAACCTTGAATAGAGTAATATCTACTCTAGTATCTTTTGGGTGTCATTAAAAATACAATAATAGTGCTAACCTTGAAATAGGGCTATAATTAAACCTAACTATCAATAGGTACTTAAAAGGGCCTATTTGAAAATAGTTTGGACCACCCTAAATCGATATTGAAAATTATACCTATATAGATGCTCATTTCCAATCCCTAATACCATTTATTAAACAAAGGTGTCATACACATATAAAATATTTTTAAGATCTTATAGGAAGTTATGTTATTATCTTTATATACTCCCAAAAGGATCCATACATTTAAAATCCTGCAAAACAGATTCAAATTAAAAACAGAATTCAAATATAGCAAATACAAAACAGAAAAACAGAAAACAGTAAAGAAAATAAGAAAAAGAGAGACATACCTATTGGGCTACCACAACCCAAAGAAGAAATCAGAGGAGCCCAAAGACCACGGCCCAACCGCCCCAGCCCAGCACAGCCCAAAGTGGCCCAGGTACCTCTTCGTTGGATAAGAGCGAGGACGAGGTCTCCACCTTCGTCTTCGTCTCTGCACGCGCGGGAGAGCGCCACGGCGACGGTGAGCTCCACGTCCCGGCCGTCATCTTGGACCGCGCGACCATCAACGACCACCCTGGACCCTATAAGTACTCGTCCGAAGCCTCCCGCGGCCCTGTTCTTCCTTTTTCCCCAAAATTGAAACCCTAGCCGCCCGGCCGATTCCCGTCGCCGACGTTTGGAGCCATCCCGAGCACCGCCGGGAAGCCCTGGAGCTCCGCCTCGTCTCCAGCAACCACCTCGTCGACGCGCGCATGCCGGGAAGTCACGAGGACGTCGAATCGCGACATCAAGTCCGCGCCGGTGACCACCAGACGTCGACGTTCACCATCGACTAAGGCCTCCCCAAGCCTTGCCGAGCACACCAACACGCTCCTGGTGAGCTCGTGGTCCTCCCAGTACTCCTATCTCCCTTAATTGTGCCCTGCATCGCCTTCGCGTCGATGGTCCGTGTGCGCCGCCGCAGCACATTGTCGCCGACCACGCTCCGGTGGCCATCTCCGAGCGGCGCCGCCTCCATATTGTTCAGCGCACCGAGCCGAGTCTCCTAAGCCCACTCCATCGCCCTCGCGCGTCCAGCAGCGAGAGCGCCGTCGTCGGCCACCTCGCAGGCCACTGTGCCTCTGGACATGCCACCAATTTGGACTTGGTCCACGCCTATGTGGCAGATGAGGTGGACACGACCCCGCTGGTCTGTGTCTCTGTGGGTAGATAGCCCGGGTAGATTTAGGATTTCTTTTGTTTCTATTTCAAATTCAAAGATTGCTGCAACTTCAAGTAAATTTAGAAAATTCATTACAATTCAGAAAAATACAAATTAGATATCAAAATGTTCCTAAAAAGAAAATCTATCCAATAAAAATATAATCTAGAATTTTTATTTTTAATAAAAAATTAATTATTTTAAACTCATTAATTAAGTCTTTTCTTTTATACTTGACTAGATGACCGGTTGCGCTATCGCGCAAACGGCGGAATTAGGTCAGGATTAATATCATAAGTTTTAGCTTATTTTAATATTAAGAATTAGCCAAAAAAAATCACTGGTTTGGTATATCACAGAAACACTATTCCATCGAGGTGTTGCAGGAAGATATGACAATTTATTACGCTATCACACTATTTTTTCAGCTATTATGCTTTTGTATAAGCTGCTCCACCATATTATGGTTATTGTACCAAAAAAGGTAGCATCACAAAATAAGCATAAAAGGATAATTACTATTGCAAGAAGTCGGTTTGAGATTTTAAGCCCCTTAACCGATAAACAATTTCCATCACTATTCTCAGCTGATACCCCTCACATCCATCGCGATTTGCGTTAAAACGGCTCTTCCTCTTAACCTATCTCTCGACCACCTCCCTCCATTCCCTCCACCCATCCACGACATCCGTTGCTCGCCACAAGGCTTACCTAACACTTGATAGAGGACAAACCATATTGAACATTTAAGAATCCTAAGATAACAGTAGGAAATTTTAAAGAAATGTCAGATCATCCTCTTCGAGGAGCCGCTTGACACGAGGGCGGCGACGCATCAGGCGGTGGTCAGCCGTTCCATGAAGGCACGCAGCTACAGGGAGATGTTGTGGAGGGAGACACCATGGTGGCGACATGCAGGAAGATGGCAAAGCTTCTAAAATCTTCTATAACTAAAGCCGATGTTTGTTTACTTCAAGTTTCCTCACTTTCAAACTGAGGCGATGGCATCGGCAGCGTATCCCCGCGCACTTTCGAATGGATTGACCTCACTTTCAAACTGAGGCAATGGCATCGGCAGCATGTCCCACTCACTTTCGAACGATTGACCGCCACAGATTGACCATATCTTTTTAGATTAATCGGTTTATTAGAAAATCCGTTTTAAAATATATATAATCCACCAATAATTTAGTGGCCACGGAGAACTAAACACGATTGAATTTAAATGGTTCCCACGATGTCATAGCTGCAAATTAAAATCTATTACTATATAAGTGAGTGATTTTGTTAATTCAACAGAAAATGGAATAGAACTCAAGGAGATATTAAGCACAAATTATAGGAGAGTGCAGTCTAAACACAATATCTTTAAAAAACACTTCAGAAAGGCCATAAGTTGAGTAAAAAAGTTTAACAACAGGCCAACGGTGCATAATCAAGCAGACCCCAAATAGTATAATCATGAGCTATGAATAATACATTACGCAGTTCACCACATCTCTTGTATCTTTGGAGAGTGAGGCTCAGCCGCTTCTCAGCTCCATCACGATAACCCCTGAGGCGAATGTGTTGAGCTAGACGTACACGACGCCCGTCGAGAAGCCCTATGTCGACAACAACATCGACAACATTAGAGCTGTAATCAGAGCATTCTTTGCTGTAACAGATTTACAGAGATCTTTGTCAAAGTTATTAGGCATTTTGATGTAAGCATCATATGCTCACAATGAGTCTAAAGCAATCAGGATAATTTTTTAAATTGGTAAGCACAAACAATGAAAACAAATAATGCGCTGTCCCTACCTCGATTCCATCCTTTGTCACTTTATTTGAAAATTTACAATATTGTCTAAAAATTGTGAAGCACATGCATACATAGCACTGATTAGCAATATATACAATATCAAGTCTACTCAAATAGAAAATCAGCCGCTGATAATTAATATTGCACATGAACCAGTTCCATTAGTGTACACAAAGATTGAAAACACAAGTGGAGGAAGAGCAAACTGACTCCGTACATCGGCACAAGTGGAGGAAGAGCAATGACGGAGGCTAACCATAGGGTTTCGCTTACTTTAGTACCGAAGGTTGGAGCAGAGCTCTTCCATCGAGTACAATAGTATCCGACGGGGCGTGTTATCGCATTGCTCAACGGCCCTTGTACTCTCATGTGGGTAATGCTCTCGATATCTCTTCCACTTTCCTTTGCGTAATCCACTTGCTATCACGGGAATATTATGGTTAAGTGGCTGCGATTTCTTATTTCGTCACTTGCACATTTGTCTTTCATCGCAATATTTAAGTGCTATGCACGGCGTTTTAATAACTTTCAAATAATACCCATTGCGCTATCGCGCAAATGGCGGAGGCTAACCATAGGGTTTGGCTTATTTTAGTACCGAAGGTTGGAGCAGAGCTCTTGCATCGAGTACAATAGTATCCAACGGGGCGTGTTACCACGTTGCTCATCGTAACCGTTGGTTTATTTCAATAATGGAGGCTATAGAGCATGTAGCTCTTTCGATGGCCGTCCCATGGCGAGCTATAGTAGTATTCAACGTGTTTTGTTGGAGGAAACGCCCTCGACAGCCCTTGCACTCTCATTTGGGTAATGCTCTCGATATCTCTTCCACTTTCCTTTGGGCAATCCAGTTGCCATCACCGGAAAGTGGTTGCGATTTCTTATTTCGTTACTTGCACATTTGTCTACCTATGCATGGAGTTTTAATAAGTTTGAAATAATGTTTTGCTGTGTCGTTCTTATGTGTAAGGTTCGATGGGAGGAATGTTCCCTAAGAAAAAAAAAACATTTAGGCCGACGTTTTTTTTTAAATTAGACGCAGCACGTCCCCTAACATGTCAGGTCAGACCCGGTGCAGAGGCAAAAGCGAGACAGTTAATCATAAGGTTTACACGGCTGATGTTTATTTAGTTGTCCAAGAATTCATTAGGTCGTCGTGACCCCTTAAGCCTATATAAGCATTTTTTATTAAAAAAAAACATTCAAGCAATTATATAAAGATAACACATGTATGCTGCAGAAGCGACAATTTTTTTTTTCATCCAACCATTTGTTAATAGAAAAGAGAAAAAAATGTGTATAACATAGAAGCCAATCTCATGTTTTTTGTGCCATCAAGACATTCAATAAGTACATATAAAGTGGTGTTATTTTCTTCAATTTGAATACACCAAGATCATAACTAAGAAGCAAAGAACAGATGTGAGCAGGCCACAAAAAGTGGTCTTTATCATACTCGCATACCAGAATTATTATACATCATAACCGCAGGTTCCTCCCATACTAAGCCTAACAAACAAAACAAAAAAAATTACGATCAAATATACAGCTGAGAAAATAGAACATACATAGTGACTATAAAAAAGGTGAGAATTATTAACCTTGCTATAAGGGCATGCGTGTGATCTAACTAATATGCACATGACCTATAGTTAATATAGCTTGTACTTTGGGAAAGGGGAAAATGCTAACAGTTTTCTTTTGGATCAAACAAATGCCAGAGACAACAAACTCAAATAATTAACTAAATTGGATTAGAACCTGTAGAAATGAAATTGTGAGGCAAAAAATGAGTCCTTTGTAGACGGTGACCTGCAGACAATAAAAACACGTTTTTGTCACAACTTTCCTCTGCTCATAAGAAAGAAAACAATCAACAAGTTAAGCAAAATTACAGCTAACATTGCAAGATGATAAAACCATGGACAATCACTTGATGCTGCAAAGATGTGAAGGAAAAAGGGCTCACCTTGCTGATGTGGCCTCAAAGATGGCCTTCTTGGGGAAGGCAGTAGTTGTGGACCTGGAACAGGAAATCGAGGATGTGGTTCTTCATGTATCATGTATCAAGGCAAGAAATTAATTTCAGGCCGATTAATTGTCGCAGCCCATTACTATGTCGAGTTTTGATTCTAGTACCATGTGTGTCAACTAATTAATTTGGGCCAGAGGGGTACTATTAAAAGACAAACCATTTTTTTAGCATACATCAAGTATTAAAAAACATTGGCAATGTACTAATATATTGTATCTCATCTTGTCAATTAATTCCTTTCCTTGATATATTCAGTTGAAACGTTCCAATAACGAAAGATTTCGTATTTAACTGAAAGGTGTAAGTACGTGAGAACCAATATTTTCAGCGGCTTCATCAACAAAAAGAATTAGTTATTTTCAAATTTCATGGTACAATAAGGACTATCTATCCCACCTCCCGTCTTAACATTCAGCTGACCCAACTAATAAAACAAACCGGTCTGATAATATGAATCAACATCGATGTTAAAGAGTATAAATGCTTCTTTCTACTCACCCTCCTTCTCGCTATTATTTTCCTTTCTATAATTTTTCCTGTTGATTCATGCCTTACAGGCTCACTACTAAACCATTCTGCAAAACAGCATTTCAAGAAACAAAGTTATAATCGCACTTAAGCATGGGACATAAAGCATAATGTAAAAAAAAAGCATGAAATAAATAATAACCTGGTCTTGGACCAAAAAGGAAGCTGTTTGGACTCAGAGTGGCAGCGATAAAGGCTCCTTGTGTTGGGTCAATTGGCATCATTGTCTCACCCTGTGATATTGGAGTAGGAGAGCTTAAATATGGCATGCCAGGTTGTACTGGTTGCTGGTAGTAAGGAGCCGAGAAGGAGAACTGCTGAGGGGAGTAGAGCTGACCATCTCGACTAACACCAGCCGGTACCGGTGTCGAGATAGGAGAATAAGGAGCATAAGGATCATAGCCATAGCCACCATGGTACATCATTGAAGGGTCCTCGTTGTATACAACCTTCAAGACAGGACATACTGAGAAAAGGAACACTTCCCTGATATTCCAGAAACTAAGCAAATCAACTTACTGCTGGACCCACTTCCAATCCTTCAGCACTCGCATAGGGAGGATATACATCCCATTCATTTGGAGGGTTCTCATATCCTGGACCTGCTTATATCATGCCAGACCCAACAATATCATTCACCAACTCAAGAATAAAGTTTCAAATTTTAGAAGACATTAAAATCGTCACTGCATCAGATACTCTCTTTAAAATAAAATTAGTGAACTTAGTCCAACACTATGTATACATCAAATGAGTATAAGTTTATTGTAATTATTTGTTCACTGAAGAGGACAACTGAATCTTAATAGGTCACAGGCAATTTCATAGTTAATACAAATAGATCTTCCAGTCAATCTATGCCCAGAGAGCATCTGATGGTACATTTTTCAATTATTATTCTTCTTAGTTTTGCCATAACTATGAATGTCACATACTTTCCTTCACATACAAGAGAAAAGATGTACAAATGAACATTAACAGTCAAAAAATGCAACCTCACATATGCAGCAATATTTTTACCTCACCTTGGTAATAGAATGGCTGTGCCTGAGGGGAATACAAGTGTTGTGGATATGCAGCATTATGTTCCCCACCTATGTTGGATGTTCCAGCTTGGCCTTGTACATCACTTGGTAGATTGATAACACTTGAATCGAGTGAAATGGTGGGTTTAACAGCTTGCTCATCCTTTCTAGGAATGGCCTGAGGTAGAAAATGAATTACAAAAATCAGCAATAAAGAAGAAATGGAGTCAAAGGGTTGTACTGAATATCTTTAAAAGCATCATCAATAATGACCTGCTCGTTAGTGTTACCAACAAGAACAGGTTTTTGCTCGACCTCCATTCTTGGCTCCGGTGAACTCATCGAGCCTAAAGCAGAAAGATTAAAAAAAATAGCTCAAGCTTCAAGAATGGTATTAGTGGTATCCTATGTAGGTTTATTCCAAAAGCAGTGTTGCACTTTGTAGAGTGCCAAAACAGTGAAAGCTCATTCCAAAGAACATGTTCTGTTAAATACCTTTTTTTTGGCTCTGCAGTTTTTAAACAAACGCCTCAATCCAAAAAAAAATACTGAGGCTAAAGTAAAGCTAAGCTTGCATAAATGGCTCAAAGCAGCAAATACAGATAGCATCTTCCCAGCATATTTATATACACATACCACAGAATCCCGTTATTCAATGAATGAACAGACCAAATGTTTTACGGAGTCACATGCATCACAGATGAATATTAATACAACAGTTATAAACACCGGCACTCCAAATTCGTGCAGTTAATCATTGGCTTCCTATTCTAGCCTACCTGATCATGAGGCTAATGGAAACAATCATGCATAATAAATGTATGTCATGTCCATCATTCAGTGTCGCTACTTGTTTTTTTGGTCAAACGACGCTATATCGCAATTGAGGCCTCACCAGGCAACTGGGCCTCTCACACTTGGATCAACGGGTTTCTATAGTGTGAAACAGACATCCTACCACTACCCTCAGCTTTAGTCAGACACGTACATCTATCAGGCATAACTGTGTATCCCAGTCATGTACATAAATCATGCCCGGACCACCGGAATTAAGTGCAGACCGCTACAGAAACCATGGACACCTGACACGATTTCCACATGATAGCAGCATCGTACCCAACCAATGGAGTGCTCATCGGTAACACATACACGCGAACCACAATAGTCAACACTCAACACATGTGTAATTATTCTGGTGAATGCACGAGGTCGAAGCTCAGGCAATTCATGATGGTCGAATTCAACAGCTGACTACCGATATACTATGGCAAGAGCTTGGCATGGTACCCGGCCATCAATTACGCATGAATTCGCCCACGACAAGGTGGCAGCTGGCAAAGAGCTCGCACATCAACTCAATTGCAGCAAGATCTATGACAGGGAATGGCCGTAACACATATATCATCAAACCAAGCAGCGGCACTGCAGCGGCGACCAGCGGCAATTGCACCAATACCGCGCAGCATCCAAGATCAGCAGGCCCGGGCACAAATCACCGGATCCAAATCTCACCCGCCAACGAACGAGACGGCCGACGAGCACACACAATTATATTATAAAAAAAGAAAACAATTCCGGCAAAATGAAAGCACTCACCGCCGGCCCTCTCCGATCCAGTGTGCGCCGATTCCATGGAGGATCCGTACGCGAGCGGGAAGATAAAACCGAGAGATCGACCAACCCAAATATGGGCTGCATGGTCAAAGCCTCAAAGGCGGGGACAACCTGGGTGCGTTTTGGGGATTGGACGACCAGATTGAAACACCCCTCAGGATGGTTTTGGGGATTCATTGCATAACCAAATATTTTAAACCTGTAAAAAATGTATAATCTGAAACGCCCCTCAGGATGGTTTTGGGGATTGGATGACCAAATGGAAACGCCCCTCGGGATAGTTTTGGGGATAGCAATTGGTTCACTGAAGCCACATTTTCTTGGCAAAGTTACATAGTTGAAGAAATTGATATCCAAATATTTTCAAGTGACCAATAATATATACCTTCCTAAGGCTGGATCTCTTCCATCTGAACCAAATCCAGTAAACCTGCAAAATAATCAGCAACACAAAAGGTATATAATTTTCACTGTTTGGATCAAATGTACAATTTTTGGAAGTGAACGTTCTTTTATGGATCAAATGCACAATTTTGCATGGTAAAGTGAAATCTCAAACTTCAGTGAGAAAGGAAAGACCAAACTTCAGTGGGAAACGTAACATATCAATATACAATTAATCAATCAAAAGCGCACCTTTTACAACACAAACAATAAATAAGATGGCTTAGAATTTACATGGATACATCCATACTATGTCTAGACGAAGGAAAAAAATCACCAATACAATAATACAAACAGATAGGCAAAGATAATAAATAGAAGCAAAAAAGTAACAGGGAAAACACAAATTTCCTGGCAAACATTACCATAGACATCATAAGCTGCTGAAGGTAAATCATCATAAGCTGCTGAACCGTAGGCATCTTCAGCAATATAGCTTCTGTGTCAAAAAAAAATCAGATAAACATTTTTTTCTAGAAGGTATTACAAGCCAAATATCCTATGAATAAAAAAATAAAGGTTAATCCAAATTTATGAGTATCCCGAAGGAGACAAGATGAACATTGTTAATATTTGGCTTAATTACTTGCAAATGCTTCCAAAACGAAAGTTGGAGAAGGGACCATAGCACACGCACCAGCAACGAATGCATTCCCTGGCCGAGTCCTCCTCAACCCAGGGGTCCTTGAATTCTCAAGATAGAGCTCTTCTATTCAGCAGCCGCTACGACACAGGGGTCAAGCCAATCTCAAGATCAATCACAGCCTGCCTTCTGTCACCGCCGTTGCAGGCCTAGACCGACGCCTTGCTGCTAGACATAACATGAGCAATGGATATTATCACTATGAAATTTAAGAAGGGGGCGAAGAAAGATGCAAAACCACAAGAAAATGGCACTGGCCTAAATGATTAAGCACAAAGCTACAGATGTAGTAACCACCTTTTCTATAACAGGAGGATCACATGTAGGAGCATATGCTGATGGCATGTGTGTGAAAAAAACTTCAAATACACACGAAAAAATTGCGATTAAGGAGCTTTTCATTCCATAGCAACAGGGTTACAATCAACGGAAAGGCAATTACAGATAAAATCAGGTGCATATTCAGTCCAAATGTACTTCTCCTTTCCTTACCATAGTATGAGCACAGAGATGTGCGGCAACATTGCCTACTCTTCAAATAAAAACAATAGGGAACCAAGAAAACCCCTTGCTAAGCTCCATTACATCATAGAGAATAGGTGCAATTTCCGAACGCTTAAAGTTACCATTGCTCAGCAGCTTTGAGAGCACCAGAGAATCAGTTTCAATAATTACTTTCTGAAACTTCATATCCCTCGCAAAGTCGCAAGAATCACACCATCTCGAATAGCATGAGCCTCCATAGAGAGGGCATTAGCTGCATTTGGGTAGAATTGGCCCTGGTGATCACAAGCAATGGATCCATAGGCCGCTTCCCAAGGCCCAGAACTGAAAGCCCCAAGCCCCCAACACCATTTGTTTTTGTCCAGCCAACATCAGGAGGGTGCAAGAGTAGTATTTATGTCCAGAATGACATGCTTGTACCCACTAAGTAGTTTGACCAGTAAAACTGGTTGTGAATTTGATGAGAAAATATTAACAACCACATTTAGGTTGTGAATTGAAGGAATCATAGAAAAAATAAAAGGGCAGAAGCACCTACTGGGCAGTTGGCTGCGGTGGAACTGCAACCTTCTTGTCCCTAGCCAACAGCTTCATATTTCCGTCAGCGGCAGCGGGCCAGGGGCACAACCAGATCACCTACTTGCTGATATTAGAGATGAGTGTGAATTTTATCTGCTAAAAACACATGTGAATAAGGACATGACCAATGAACCAATGACGCAAAGTAATGCAACCATAATAGAAATACTTTGAAGCAACGTTTTTCCCATTTTCAACCGTGCTAACACAGAATACTCATGTGACCCGTACCGAACAGCAAAAAATTAACTCTGACTCTGAATGCTAGTACTTTAAATGTATGTGTAACTTACTAATAATTATTATTTAATATCAAATGTAATAACAGTTACATGAACTTAATCTATGTCTGTACTTTGCGCATATGAGCCAAATACATTGTCAATACCATGTAAAATTAGGTTCATTACGATGCTGACAGGAAAAAAGCTTCATATATGAAGGCAGAGTTTTATTGTTTTAACGCTAAATCTAATTGATAGAAAGTGGCACCTCAAATACACTGTCAGCACTTCAAAATCATCGTATATGCAGCAAAGAATTTTTGCTAGACAGTAATGCTATTTTTTATTTCGTTTTTAGCAGCATACAGGGAATAAGGAACTATACATAACTTTCTAGGTACAGTTTGGAAGCAGACAACTACATGTACAACTTCATACTTGCTTTGACATCACTACAACCAACAAGAGAAATCAGATATACAGAAAAATAAATGACCAAATGTAGAAGTGCTTACTTCAGGTACCTGTCTGCAACGGCATCACCTTTGCTACGAAGAACAGATCCAACTCATCCTACTGGCCACCCTCCAAAAGTCCTCAGCACTCCATTCAACCTTTGCTACTGGATGTAGCAACTGAATCAAATGCAAAATACAAAAAATAAATTGGCACACACTCAAGATTTACCTATCAAATTCCTTATTATTGAAGCTAACATGCCAGAAAAATTATTTATCTTCTGCAATTGTGCATCGACCAAATTAACACGATCTTTCGTATTAAAGCGACCATGCCAGACAAATTCTTTATCTTGATATTAGTGAAAAAAACCTGCAAAGCTAGAGTAAGTAAACAAGTAATAATGAGAAAATATTCCATGGCAAAATATTTCAATACAATAATTGCATATGAACAAGACAATAGTATCTCAGAGGGGAAAATCCAAATAAATTACATAAATGGTAATTACAAATATAAATCGCTTAAAATGAGCCTATGAATTAGTAAATCACCTAGAGGGTGGAGAGGCCTGCTGATTGGCTGACAACCGTCTTGTACTCTAAACCTTCGGCAGCTAGCCGGGACACTGAGATTGCAGCAAACCTGGAGAAAATTGTACATGTGAGTCAGTAGCTTCTCACATATCTGATCAACTTGGCAATGGTTTTTAGGAAAGGGCGGAGTAATGATGAGGTGAAACTCCAATATACTACTCAATGGAGCGACTGAACCAAATGCAGATTAAATTATAATACACAAAGGAAAATGGGAAGGCTCAAGATTTACCTGTCCAATTCCTTTCCTGGTCAAGCGGATAGGTGTGATGAAGGTTCATCCGTGCACATCTCTTGACAGTAAAACAGAAGGAAAATATCATATCAAGATCTCCATCAATGCAAGGCAAACAAAGAGGCAAGAAACAAAGATTCGTTATTGATGCATATCCACTTTCAGTACATGGAAACAATATCACAAATGAGGTAGCCACAACATGCATGTATGTATGACAAATAACCATAAAACGCCATCCAACGGCTAACGAACACTTGCCGCTGGGAGTATAGAAATAAAGGGCAACCGCATAGCATGTCACTATTGCTGAAATAAGGCTCCCATTTTGAGTAAGCATACTTACCAAAGATGCAGAAAAGATAACTCGGAATAGACCTTCATTACAGATTGAAGGATAATATTAGCTTTAGAATATAGCAAAAATAACATATCCGTGCTGAAAGAACAAGACCTTTTTTTACGGTAACACTTAAAGCAAGAAGACAAGAACTAAATGGGAACCAAGCCTGAAGAAAGCATATTAACAAAACACGAAAAGATGAAGTTAGTAAAGAACTTGAGAGGATTCGGAGGCCCTTTGAAGATAAATAAAGTCTTGTCAAACCTGCCGATATCCCAAGATTGCTGCTCGGAAAATTGCATCATGTCATTCCCAGAAAAATAAAGAAACTCACTACTAATTGGCACCCTACATAATTCAATAGCAGGTCATTCCCAGACTTCCCAACAGTAGCAAGAAACATGTTTGCAGTCAGACCTATGCGTATATATCCAGCCAAAAATATTGTATATACAACAAATTGGTTTATCCATAATGAAGTGCACAAAGACCTCAGGTTTCCATCCAATAACTAAGCAAATAGCACCTCTCAGTCTCAATCTCAGTCCAAATCTCACACTGAGCCTGCACTACAACCAGAGAAAACGCATTAGCCTATGTGAACAATTCATTGAATCAATTATACAAATTCAAAGCAGATCCAAAGCAGAATACATCAATCACGTCATCTCCTCCCAGCCAGGAAGAGCACACCCCCTGCGTGCCATCCTCCTTGTGCATCTTCTCCCCATCGCCAACTCCGTCGCCATAAAGAAAATTAAAGAATGCAGTAGAATAAACAGGAGCACATACTTGTTGAATAATACAAATCGACATTAACAAGTACTCACTCCGGCCCTTTTTAATTGACTCAAATTTAGTACAAAGTTGTACTAAATCCGAGTCAATTAAAAGAGACCGGAGGGAGTATGCAACAATATCAGTGCCCTGCGGTATATGATCAAACTGAAATACCTAAAAAAAGGATAAAGTTCATACACCGAAATATTATCTCTAGAATACCACCTATTTTTTCCACGTGTATAAAGGTCCATCAAAGTGGTAACAAAATGCAAGAAGCCATTTAGAGAGCAGAACTTGGCACATGTTAATTCAGTGCCAAGGTCGCCATAGATAAAATGAGCTATTGCTTTGCCTGCAAAAGAATTTAGAAGTTTCAGCCAACAAAACATTGATAGGTGAATTTATAAGATAACGCAGAAGCTCATAGTCGATGGAAGCAAATGCTGGAGTACAAAGTTACTACTGACCATATTAATTACTCAAGTGTGACAGGTTACTTTTAATGCGATAGAAAACACAAGCAATGAAGGAAGCTCTGTTCAAGGAAGCATATTTGTGAGGAAAAATAACCAAAGATCATGACCTTCTCTGTTTTCCTAAGAAGGTTAACACCATATTTATGTACCAAGTATAAGGAAGGATGAAACGCTTACAGTCTGTTCAAGGAGAGATTCACTCTCACTTAAACCTCATTGCTATTCATTGTCAAACATTATAAGCAACCAGACCTCGGTAGTGTGTTTTTATTACTATATATGTACATGAAATAAAGATCCACATTAAGTATATAAGGCTTAACCTTTATGGTGTCTTGTTATTACTATATTTTACCTTCTTACTTGGTGAGGAAGCCCTTCCTCACCAAGTAAGAAGGTAAAATATAGTAATAACACGACACCATATATGGACAGAGGTAAATGAAGCAGACATGATGCATTATACTGTCTAAACACTGCCATCGAACCCCCAACCGCCCACGAACCTGTCCCCAATTGGCCGGAAACAAGACCAACAACAACACCGACCACAGATCTCTCGCAGCGACAAACATCTCGAACAGGAATACCAAAAAAAGTGTGTGAGGAGCAGGAGATTCTGACCTTGACATCGGCATCGAGTCCCATTCTCCCATATCTGCATGTCTGCTCCCTACCTGCTTCACCAAGCACAAAAATCTAATCATATGAGGAAGAAATGATGATTAGAACGATCTAGATTGGCAGCAAACCACAAGACAAATATATAGGGATTGCCTACCTTGCCGCTGACCACCAAACCCTCCACGAATCGGAAGGAGCTCAGCTTGTGAGGCCAATGGGAAGAGGGAGATGAGACACAACCCTAGACCATGGATATGCCATTTCTGCTCTAATGGCATCACACCTTGCAACCTCATCCCCATGGACGCCACCTGCCTCCGCCCCGCCTCCTGCTTCGAGGCTCATCTGCACCGCGGAATCGGCTCATGGACGGCGGCGAGCACAGGAAGCGGCGACGTTGAGGGAGGGGATCTCTCCTGGGCCGGTGAGGTGGAGGTGCCGGCGAGTTGTCCTGGCCGGTGAAGAGGGAGGAGTCAACAAGGTCACCTGGCCGATGGGGAGGAAGAAGCTGGCACCGGCCGTGGCGGCTACGCCTCACGTCGCACGAAGCGGCGGCGGCGGCGCTCCCTCTGGCGGCGGTCGTATTCACGTATTCTGCTCCCGCGCCTCACGTACGAGCATCCAACAGCCGCCGCCACCCTTGTGATCCCTGTCGTCGCTCCGCCGAAAGACGACCTCGAGAGCGGAGGAAGAGGATGGGGACGGGGACGAGGAGAGGAGTGGGCTTCGCCGAGAGGAGAGAAGAATCGGGGATTGGGGAGGAGAGGCCAACCCCGATCTAGGGTTTTCACCGCTTCACGCAACACGACCGAAACGAGCGACCGAAATGAGCGCCAGCCGCTGTCTCTTGCTGCCGGTCCCGCACAAAAATGGGCCCAAGCGTCATAGACAATTTACGAACAGCGGCATGTAACAGAAAAGTTACTGCAACGGACGGCTGAGGGGAAAAGTGGGGGAAAGATTTTACTGTGTGCGGTGAAATGGACGGACCAGATTGGTTTGCCCCTTTCAGATGGCCTGGTTGGCTGGGTAGTCTAGGGACATTTATAGGAGAAATTGAATTAAAATTTAATAAATAAGGAAAACTTTAAAAATTAAATAGAAACTAGTAAAGAAATAAAGAAAACTTTAAAACTAATTTCTTTATTTATTATTTTGTTAAATACTTATTAGAGGGAGTTAAACCCTATTAATAAATCTCTTAATTATTAATTCATTAAAAATAATAAAATGTCAAATCCAACATTATTTTTATTTCAAAGTTATTAATAATTTCAACTTGATAATGAAGTTCTTAACCTAAGAACTAAATAGTAATTATGAAACCTAGTTCCATTTTAAATAACCTTATGGTTTCATAATTCCATGTGAACACTAAAACCCTAATTCTATTATGAAACCCTAGTTCCACCATTTTATGTGTGAACCCTAAATGGTTTCCAAAATCTAAACACTAGATATAACATGAGATCATGTACTTCCTCTTGAATTCATAGAACCTTAATTAGCAAATTAATACTTGCTATGTTCACATAAAATCTAGGAGTCCTATTATCAATAATTTAATGTATGCATACCTACTCAACCTAGTTGATCAAGTAAGATCAACCAAATCTAAACCCTAGCTTCCATTACCAAAACCCTCATCTTTAATTATCCATGCCTAGCATCACACCATTGTGATGAACCCAAATAGCAACCATGCTTATTATCTTACATTACCTAACCATACTCCACTAAACCCTACTAGTGTGAAATACTTAGGAACCATCCCATTTAAGAACCAACCATTCTTTACTTAGGGAATTAAATAGCAAACCTAAACAACCTCAACCTAATTGTAATACTTCTTATTACTTAAGAAGTATGTTCTTCAAAAGTTATTCTTTTGAAGTAAATAAGGAGTAGCCATCAAACCTGCTTCATAGGATCTATAAACCCTAGCCAACTATCACCAATAAGATATACCACCTTGATAGCAACTATTGGTAATTAAGATGTTTAGGCTTAATTCAACCATACAAGCCTAGTAGCTGATGAATCCAACCAGGTTGTGATCCATCTACTACTTACTCCAGAAAACAATTAGAACCATAGAAAACCATAGAACCCCACCAACCTAATTACCATACTTGTTCTTTATCAAAGAACATGTTCTTCAAAAGTTATTCCTTTAAACTATATGATAATCCAACATTAACCATGTCATATAGTACTAAAACTGACCACTGTTCTTTACTTATTAACATTATGCCTATTATCATTCTTTGTGTGCTCCATTGATTACTATGCTTTATTATCTACCTGTTTATGATACCCAGTAATCACACCTGAATAAGAACCTTGTTTGTGAATCACTCTAAAAGTGCAACACACCCTGAACCAATCATTACAACTCACTGATCCTAAATCATCGGGGTTAGGTCACGCTTAGAGCGATTGCATCTCATTCTTATGCATTATTGCATCCTTGCCAATCTTTTAAACATCGTCCTTACCGGATGATGATGCTATTTCAGAATTTGGAGTTATTACGTATCGAAGACCTTGTCTGCATAATCTTGCAGTCAAGAAAGGCAAGTTCATCACTTGCTCATGTCATTTGAGTATTTCTATCAAATTACTTGCAAAGTACTATGATTATCACTATTGCATAAAAACCAAAACCATTATTTTCATAACTATGAATATGACTATGTGGTGGGCAATGGAACCATGGAATGTGTTGATATGGTGGAGGTTCCATTGCAAGGGTTTATATCCATCTAGGATTAAACAACAAATGTCGCCAGTGATTCTTGTGCCGTAATACCCGTGTTAACCATAAGATCCTGAGTGGGACGGAGTAGTCAAAAGTGTTTCCACCTCTCGTTCATCAACGGATGCGCTTTACCGTAGACACTTGTATCTGTCGGTGGCAAGCGGTAGGCTGGGGAAGCCTTAAGTCCCCACGGCACTGTCCGTAGACACTTGTCGCTCGAAGAACAAGCGGTAGGCTGGGGAAGCCTTAAGTCCCCACGGTATTGCGGTCTATGATGGGTTGCAGCTACCGGCGTAGGAGTGTATGGTAGAGCCCAAGACTGCTGCCGTGGTCGGGGTCCACCTTGAAATCTTCAGGAATAATGGGACCGGCGTGGACCCAGGGTCGGGGCATGCAACAACGGGTGGGTGTTCGAGGTAGCGGAGGAACATGATTGGCTAGACCTTATACCGGGCCTCACACCATAGGAAGTGTTGACGGGGAAATTGCCCGGTTGGCACCAAGGTTAAGATCTCTTATGGGTAAAGCAACACACCTCTGCAGAGTGTAAAGAACCGTGACCTGTCACTCCCTGTTCCGGGATATGGAACTGCGAACGCGGCCGGAAAGGAGCTCCATGAAGTTCTAGTAAACCGGTGAAGGCTGACGGACATAGTTCTTCTGAATAAAAGCAACCTTTTGAAGAAATGGTTATGAAAACCTGCATTGGTATTAGACTTTCTGGTCTAATGCGGTAGCTAGTGCATTAAACACCTCTTTCCTATAATGAACTTGTTGAGTACGCTCGTACTCATCCCACTCTTAAATCCCCTGCTTAGATATGAAGGCATCGAAGGAGGATCGACAGTGCAACTCGAAGGCCGAGGAGTCAACAACTACTTCAAGAGACAGGACCCTGTCAGAGGATTTAGATACCACATCCAACAAGGAGAAAACCTAGTTTAGCCATAGAAGGGAACTAGCTTCCTAAACCTAGCTCCTACTTAGCTAGAATCTATTCATAGCCTCTATAGCTAGTCAAATACTCTACAAATAGAGTTCGTGATAGTATTAGACTACGAGTCATTCTTCTGGAGTTTATGTGCAGATTTACCTCATTGTAAAGTAGGAGGCTGTGATGATCTTATGTAACAGAGTCAATGTTGTAATTCTATAGACATGCCTTGGACCCGCATATGTTTCTGTTGTACCACTCTGAGCGATATAATACTAGTGGAACGGTGTTTCATTGGTGCTATATCAGACTTGCATACTACACCATGCAGTGGTATGCCGGGTCACCACAGTATTGGAACAACTCATTTTTGGAATGAATCCAATGCATCTCCCGGAGTTCTCTCTGATTTCTCCGAGGATCTTGAATGAATCCCTAAGCATAGTATACCCTTAAGCATGCCACTCAATGTTTCGGGAATTCGTAGACATGATCGAGACACATATCTGATCAATGACCAATAGCTGGATCTAGAAACCCACAATGGTCCCTACGTTTTCCATGAAATAACCTTACCGCTTGAACCTTAAACATTGATTTCTATTCCCTTTGTCTCACGGTACTTGGTTTGTCCGAGATCGATCTTCAGTATATTTCCATACCTAGTTCGATCTCATTACCAATAAACACATTTACTCGTCCTCGTGACATTACATTCCCGTGACCTATTCACATGCTTGCAAACTTCGTATATGTAATCTCACCGAGTGGATCCAGAGTATATATCCGTCATGCGGACGGACAAATTTCAATCTTGATGCGTACGCCTTAACATACCCCTTCGGAATACCTGAGAGACACATTTATGATCACCCTGTTACAATGTGATGGTTGATGCAGTCAAGATAGCTTCCGGTGATAGTGATTATAAATGATCTCATGGTCTAAGGAGTAGGTTACTACGCTTGTAGTTATCGCAGTGTTAAACTTTGTGACAGGATCTCATTGCAATACTTATGTTGGGTCTGTATGTAGGGATTCGTTGCATAGAAAACAAAAAAATTCCTACCGCGAGAACGCAATCCAAGCCAAGATGCAATCTAGAAGACGGGAGCAACGAGGGGATGATCAAGACTAACCCTTGAAGATTTCCAAAGCCTATAAGAGTAGGCTCTTATTGCTGCGGTAGACGATCACTTGCCGCTTGCAAAAGCGCGTAGAAGATCTTGATCACGGTGCCACGATCGGGCAGCACCTCCGTACTCGGTCACACGTTCGGTGTTGATGAAGACGACGTCCTTCTCCCGTTCCAGCGGGCAGCGGAAGTAGTAGCTCCTCCTTGAATCCGGCAGCACGACGGTGTGGTGGCGGTGGTGGTGGAGAACTCCCGCAGGGCTTCGCCTATGCGCTGCGGGAGTATTATGTGGAGGAGGAGAGGCTAGGGTTTGGGGAGAGGGGAAGGCTAGGGCGCCGGCCAAGGGCAGCCCTAGGTGGTGCGTCCAAGAGTGGGCAGCCCCCTCCCTCTCCTCCTCATTATATAGGTGGAAATCCCCAAGTGTTGGTATCCAAGTCTTCGAATAAGACCCCAACAATGAAACCTCCCATAGGTGGGAAACCTACTCAAGGGGGGAAATCCCACTCAAGGTGGGACTCCCACCCCTTCCTTGGGGGGTTGGCCGGCCACCCTTTGGGGAGTCCACCTTGGACTCCTCCCCTTTAGGGTTGGCTGGTCATGCAAGGTGGAGTCCCTCCGGGACTCCACTTTCCATGGTCATTTCTTCAGGACTTTTCTAGAACTTTCTAGAACCTGCCATAAATGCACCGGATCATTTCCAAACTTGGAATATGACTTCCTATATATGAATCTTATTCTCCGGACCATTCCGGAACTCCTCGTGATGTCCGGGATCTCATCCGGGACTCCGAACAAATATTCGAACTCCATTCCATATTCAAGTTCTACCATTTCAACATCAAACCTTAAGTGTGTCACCCTACGGTTCGCGAACTATGCGGACATGGTTGAGTACTCACTCCGACCAATAACCAATAGCGGGATCTGGAGATCCATAATGGCTCCCACATATTCAACGATGACTTCAGTGATCGAATGAACCATTCACATACGATACCAATTCCCTTTGTCACGCGATATTTTACTTGTCCGAGGTTTGATCATCGGTATCACTCTATACCTTGTTCAACCTCGTTTCCTGACAAGTACTCTTTACTCGTACCGTGGTATGTGGTCTCTTATGAACTTATTCATATGCTTGCAAGACATTAGACGACATTCCACCGAGAGGGCCCAGAGTATATCTATCCGTCATCGGGATGGACAAATCCCACTGTTGATCCATATGCCTCAACTCATACTTTCCGGATACTTAATCCCACCTTTATAACCACCCATTTACGCAGTGGCGTTTGATGTAATCAAAGTACCTTTCCGGTATAAGTGATTTACATGATCTCATGGTCATAAGGACTAGGTAACTATGTATCGAAAGCTTATAGCAAATAACTTAATGACGTGATCTTATGCTACGCTTAATTGGGTGTGTCCATTACATCATTCATACAATGATATAACCTTGTTATTAATAACATCCAATGTTCATGATTATGAAACTAATCATCCATTAATCAACAAGCTAGTTAAGAGGCATACTAGGGACTCTTTGTTGTTCACATAACACACATGTATCAATGTTTCGGTTAATACAATTATAGCATGGTATGTAAACATTATCATAAACACAAAGATATATTATAATAACCATTTTATTATTGCCTCTTGGGCATATCTCCAACAGTCTCCCACTTGCACTAGAGTCAATAATCTAGTTTACATTTGTAAAGATATAACACCTTGGCCTTCCGGTGCTTTATCATGTTTTGCTTATGGGAGAGGTTTTAGTCAACGGATCTGACACGCTCAGAAACGTATGTATTTTGCAATTCATTTGCGTCTTAACGCATCACTCATTTTTCAAATGAGTTGGCATTAAATATGTTTGGTCTTCTGGTGGAACCTTAATTCCGCGGTCTGAAATATGTCACTAATATTGTCACACACAATATAGCTTCAAAGTTCAGACACTATCGGAACTACACCAAGTTCTCAATGAACTTCTTGACTTAACATCCTCAGTCATTGTCAAAACAATGACATACTCTGCCTTCGTTTGTAGAATCCGTCACAATATTTAGAACTCTTCTAAATCTAGCATAGACAACTTCTAGCTCATCGTGCTACCTTTTAAACAATACTTAGTCTAATTTGAGATTGAAATTTTATTTTCATATGTGACAAAACAAATATCGGTGCAACATCTTACAGCGATTTGTTTGTCATTTCCCATACAAAACTATATATATATATCCTTGGTTTCTTCTAAAGTACTCAAGGATACTCTTACTGTCGTCCAATGATCATCATATGAATCATTCTGGTATATGCTTATAACACTTTATAGTACATGACATCTGATTGTGTACATATTATTCGTGATCTATAATCACTCATGTGTTTTTACTCATTGAGTGTCAGATACACTCAAGTCTTGTTAAAACTTAACATGACAAGAATATTTTCTATATTGAACTATTCCAATATCTATTCTATGTACTTTGACTTAAACATATTATGTGTTTTAATCTATCTTTATAGATCTTGACACAAAATTTGTTTCTGTCTATATCCTTTCATTGAAGTTAATTTCTTCAATGAAACCTTTTAATCAAGTATATAATTACATCATTTATAACCAACTATATGTCATCTACATAAGTATTATAAATATGTCTCAGCGCTCCCACTTAATTTCTTGCAAATGCAAGTCTCTTCATCGTCTCTGATGAAATCAAAAACTCTTTGACTATTTCATCTGATGAAGATTCCAACTCCGTGATACTCACTTCATCCAATTGAAGTTCGTATACCTATCTAGTATTTTACGGACTAGCAAATCAATTGGTTGTATCTTGTATACACCTTTAATACACACTTCTGTTAAGTAGTGTATTATGCCATCCTACTACCATATCTCATAAAAGAAATATGTGGTGATTACTAGAATAATCCACATAGACTATAAGCATTGCTACGGAAGATATAATCTTATCGTAGTCAACTCTTTGAACTTTGTTTTAAACAACTTTTCAACAAGTCGAGCTTCTTCAAGGATATTTCATCCAAGTCCATTAATTTTATAGATCTATTTACTTTCAAAAAGTATTCATCTATCTTGGATTTCATGGCGTATAGCCATTTTAACGGAGTCAGTGCCCATCATAAATTCTTTGTTTGTAGTTGGTTTATCATTGTTCAAAATCAATCCTTTGTCCACAAATCATTTATTTGATCACAAAGTAAACCATACCTACAAGGTTCAATATGTACTTCGATCTCCATGGCTAAAACACTTTGTAGTCATGGGAGCCATGATCGTCGTGGACGCTTCCGAAACCAATTCCGATGCTGCGCTACTCTGATCATTATGCTCAAGTTCATAAACCTTATCAAATTATATTGTCCTCCCACTCAAAAACTTCACTAGAAACAATTTCTTGGAAATAAGAAACATTGGCAAACACTTTTGTCTTTGTCTTCATAGTGGGAAGAATTCCCAATCAATTCTCTGGGATAACCAACAAAGACATTTATCCAATTTTGGTTGTAAACTTATTTACTTATGCTATGCATACCAAAATTTAAGAAAGGACTATTAGGGTTCATACCCATGCCATAACTCGTATGGTGTCATTTCTACGGATCATGATGATGCTCTATTCAGTGTAAAAGCGGTAGTCAGTAAAGCATAATCCACAAAATATAATGGCATCAATATTTTATCTCATCATTGATCCAACAAGGTTTGGATACATCTCTCGGATACTATATCATCATTATGATACTCCAAGAAATGTGATTTGTAGAACAATTTCATGACTCTCTTAGATGTTCGCTAAAACTCGTAATTCAAATATTTCCACCATGATCCAATCATAGATATTTGACTTTTCTATTACGATGATTTCCACTTCATGCTGAAATTTATTTGAACCCATTCAAATGTTTCAAACTTCTTCCTTATCGAATATATCCACATATATATACTCAATTCATTGTTGAAAGTTTTCATGAAGTAGAAGAATCTTCCGCACACAACTATGCTCAGTGAACCATATACATCATTATGTATTTTTCCACTAAGTCTGTTGCCCGTTCAACTCTTGGCCTATGAACGGTATTTTAATCATTCTCTTTAGAAAAGATTTGCAAGCGCCAAATGATTCAAAAATCAAATGACTCCAAAAATCCATTTGTATGGAGTTCCTTCATGCGTTCCTTTCTAATATGACCTAAATGGCGGTTCCACAAATAAGTGGAATTCAAATCATTTGCCTTATGGCATTTTAGCGTCAGTGTTATGTATGTGTGTTTCACCATTAAGATTTATAATAACTTATCCATCATACATGGAGTAATGTCATAATTTGAACAACTCATTGTTTTCATTTGACCAGAGCAAAATAACAATTATTAAGTTCTTTATTATAAATTCTAAGGGCTAGATAGAATGCCAACGACGAACATAATAACACTTTATTTTGTTCTAGACGTGCATTCCTATCATATTCCTTGTCAGTCACTTAGGCCATTGTATTGTTGTATTGCGTTGTTTTGTATGACACTTCATACCAACCAATATAGTACTAATACCCAAGAATTTCATAGTGTGACCTAACTAGGAATACAACCATAACATGTATATCATTTATATACACCTGAGCTAGACTTTCTAGTCTTTTCTTTCTTTCTGCCAAAATATCTTTTGCATTTTCTCTTTTAGTTTTCCTCATTATTCAGAAAAATACTTCAACATCAATAACTTCTAGGTTTGTTGGTCTAATACCAATAACCTTGAGGTTCTTATTTTGAAGTTGATCATCATATGACAAGTGTTCTAGATTTCACTATTAGTAACTTTGTAATACGATGAACAATTTCACTCATAATTTTATCCATCAATTCATGACAACTTTCTGAGACCATGTCTGTACATGCTAGGCTCATAAAGTTTAACCTTAGTATTCGCATGTGCAAATCTGGCTTGCACCCGTTGTATGCACACGTAGAATCTATCACACCCGATCATCACGTGATGCTTCGATACGACGAGTCTTAGCAACGGTGCATACTAAGGATGATAACTTCATGGATATGCGAATATCGTTAGTGCCCCAATAGTTGGAGGATTGTGACGCCTGGCGTCTTCAACCTTCATACATTCCCATAAAACTTATGAGTTTATGTAGTCTCACCAAATTATATTCTATCATCTTGCAATAAGGTCTTAGATATCACATATATCTCATACCTTGATTATTTCTGAAAACTAAATTTTCAGCTCCTTACTTTTCAAACAGATTTGAACTTCAAGTTTTACGGAGACAAGATAACTTTAGTTACTAATTGAAACCATAGCTCTTTGAATCAACAATGTGAGGTTTACTAAAAGTTTGTAGTAGGACTTAATCAATTCTTGATTCTTTAACAATACGGTATCAATCCGTAAAGTTTCTTGTCAGATTTTAACAGTATTTCTATCTCAATTACAAGACTAGCGCATAGTAGTAAACGGATGCCAATACTACAAAATAAATTCAAAATACTACTCAGACTAAGTTCATGATAATTAGTTCATGTTTTAATCTAATTACTAATGAACTCCCACTTAATACAACATCCCTCATAGTTGTTAAGTGGTACACGATCCACATCCACTACACCAAAACCGATCATCACGTGAGATGATGTAGCTTCAATGGTGAACATCAACATGTTGATCATATCATCCATATGACTCGTGTTCAACCTTTCGGTTTCTGTTGTCCCGAGGCCATGTCTGTACATGCTAGGCTCGTCAAGCAAACCCAAGTATTCCGCGTGTGCAACATGGCTTACACCCGTTGTATGTGAACGTTGAGTCTATCACATCCGATCATCACGAGATGCTTCGAAACGATTTAACTGTACAACGGTGCATACGAGGGGAGAACACTTTATTATCTTGATATTAATGTGAGGGATCATCTTATAATGCTACCGTCGCGTTCTAAGCAAAATAAGATGCATAAAGGATTAACATCACATGCAATTCATATGTGATATGATATGGCCCTTTTGTCTTTGCGCCTTTGATCTTCATCTCCAAAGCACGGACATGATCTCCATCATCAACGGGCATGATCTCCATCATCGTCGGCGTAGCGTCAAGGTTCATGGCGCCGTCTTCATGGTTGTTCACCTCATGTAGCAACTATTACAACTACTTTGAAATACTACTCAACATGAAATTTAAAGACAACCATAAGGCTCCTGCCGGTTGCCACAATACAATAATGATCATCTCATACATATTCATCATCACATTATGGCCATATCACATCACCAAACCCTGCAAAAACAAGTTAGACGTCTCTAATTTGGTTTGCATATTTTACGTGGTTTAGGGTTTTCGAGAGAGATCTAATCTACCTACGAACATGAACCACAACGGTGATACTAATGTTGTCAATAGAAGAGTAAATTGAATCTTCACTATAGTAGGAGAGACAAACACCCGCAAAGCCTCTTATGCAATACAAGTTGCATGTAGAACGAGGAACAAGTCTCATGAACGCGGTCATGTAAAGTTAGTCCGGGCCGCTTCATCCTACTATGCCACAAAGATGCAAAGTACTCAAACTAAAGATAACAAGAGCATCAACGCCCACAAAACCATTGTGTTCTACTCGTGCAACCATCTATGCATAGACACGACTCTGATACCACTGTAGGGATTCATTGCATAGAAAACAAAAAAATTCCTACCGCGAGAACGCAATCCAAGCCAAGATGCAATCTAGAAGATCGGAGCAACGAGGGGATGGTCAAGACTAACCCTTGAAGATTTCCAAAGCCTATAAGAGTAGGCTCTTATTGCTGCGGTAGACGATCACTTGCCGCTTGCAAAAGCGCGTAGAAGATCTTGATCACGGTGCCACGATCGGGCAGCACCTCCGTACTCGGTCACACGTTCGGTGTTGATGAAGACGACGTCCTTCTCCCGTTCCAGCGGGCAGCGGAAGTAGTAGCTCCTCCTTGAATCCGGCAGCACGATGGCGTGGTGGCGGTGGTGGTGGAGAACTCCGGCAGGGCTTCGCCTATGCGCTGCGGGAGTATTATGTGGAGGAGGAGAGGCTAGGGTTTGGGGAGAGGGGGAGGCTAGGGCGCCGGCCAAGGGCAGTCCTAGGTGGTGCGGCCAAGAGTTGGCAGCCCCCTCCCTCTCCTCCTCATTATATAGGTGGAAATCCCCAAGTGTTGGTATCCATGTCTTCGAATAAGACCCCAACAATGAAACCTCCCATAGGTGGGAAACCTACTCAAGGGGGGAAATCCCACTCAAGGTGGGACTCCCACCCCTTCCTTGGGGGGTTGGCCGGCCACCCTTTGGGGAGTCCACCTTGGACTCCTCCCCTTTAGGGTTGGCTGGTCATGCAAGGTGGAGTCCCTCCGGGACTCCACTTTCCATGGTGATTTCTTCCGGACTTTTCTAGAACTTTCTACAACCTGCCATAAATGCACCGGATCATTTCCAAACTTGGAATATGACTTCCTATATATGAATCTTATTCTCCGGACCATTCCGGAACTCCTCGTGATGTCCGGGATCTCATCCGGGACTCCGAACAAATATTCAAACTCCATTCCATATTCAAGTTCTACCATTTCAACATCAAACCTTAAGTGTGTCACCCTACGGTTCGCGAACTATGCGGACATGGTTGAGTACTCACTCCGACCAATAACCAATAGCGGGATCTGGAGATCCATAATGGCTCCCACATATTCAACGATGACTTCAGTGATCGAATGAACCATTCACATACGATACCAATTCCCTTTGTCACGCGATATTTTACTTGTCCGAGGTTTGATCATCGGTATCACTCTATACCTTGTTCAACCTCGTCTCCTGACAAGTACTCTTTACTCGTACCGTGGTATGTGGTCTCTTATGAACTTATTCATATGCTTGCAAGACATTAGATGACATTCCACCGAGAGGGCCCAGAGTATATCCATCCGTCATCGGGATGGACAAATCCCACTGTTGATCCATATGCCTCAACTCATACTTTCCGGATACTTAATCCCACCTTTATAACCACCCATTTACGCAGTGGCGTTTGATGTAATCAAAGTACCTTTCCGGTATAAGTGATTTACATGATCTCATGGTCATAAGGACTAGGTAACTATGTATCGAAAGCTTATAGCAAATAACTTAATGACGTGATCTTATGCTACGCTTAATTGGGTGTGTCCATTACATCATTCATACAATGATATAACCTTGTTATTAATAACATCCAATGTTCATGATTATGAAACTAATCATCCATTAATCAACAAGCTAGTTAAGAGGCATACTAGGGACTCTTTGTTGTTCACATAACACACATGTATCAATGTTTCGGTTAATACAATTATAGCATGGTATGTAAACATTATCATAAACACAAGGATATATTATAATAACCATTTTATTATTGCCTCTTGGGCATATCTCCAACACTGTATCCATCACATCATTTATCCAATGGCATGTGACCCCTTTATCAATTGACATAAATATCCATGATCACGAAACCTTAATCATCGGGTAACCACTGGACTAGTTGACTAGGGATTTGCTTTATTTACATACCACACTGATACGTCTCCGATGTATCGATAATTTCTTATGTTCCATGCCACATTATTGATGATATCTACATGTTTCATGCATACTTTATGTCATATTTATGCATTTTCCGGAACTAACCTATTGACGAGATGCCGAAGTGCCAGTTCCTATTTTCTGCTGTTTTTGGTTTCAGAAATCCTAGTAAGGAAATATTCTCGGAATTGGACGAAATCAACGCCCAGCATCTTAGAATCACACGAAGCTTCCAGAACACCCGAGAGCCGCCAGAGGAGGGCCCTGTGGGCCCCAGACAATAGGGTGGCGCGGCCCAGGCCTTGGCCGCGCCCCCCTAGTGTGTCACCGCCTCGTCGACCCTCCGACTCCGCCTCTTCGCCTATTTAAAGGTCCCTGACCTAAATCTTCGATACGGAAAAGCCACGGTACGAGAAACCATCCAGAGCCGCCGCCATCGCGAAGCCAAGATCTGGGGGACAGGAGTCTCTGTTCCGGCACGCCGCCGGGACGGGGAAGTGCCCCCGGAAGGCTTCTCCATCGACACCGCTGCCATCTCCACCGCCATCTTCATCACCGCTGCTATCTCCATGAGGAGGGAGTAGTTCTCCATCGAGGCTAAGGGCTGTACCGGTAGCTATGTGGTTAATCTCTCTCTCCTATGTACTTCAATACAATAATCTCATGAGCTGCCTTACATGATTGAGATTCATATGATGATGCTTGTAATCTAGATGTCATTATGCTAGTCAAGTGGATTTTACTTATGTGATCTCCGGAGACTCCTTGTCCCACGTGTGTAAAGGTGACAGTGTGTGCACCGTGTGGGTCTCTTAGGCTATATTTCACAGAATACTTATTCACTGTTATGAATGGCATAGTGAAGTGCTTATTTATATCTCTTTATGATTACAATGTGTTTTGTATCACAATTTATCTGTGTGCTACTCTAGTGATGTTATTAAAGTACTCTATTCCTCCTACACGGTGTAAAGGTGACAGTGTGTGCATCGTGTAGTACTTGGCGTAGGTTATGATTGTAATCTCTTGTAGATTATGAAGTTAACTATTGCTATGATAGTATTAATGTGATCTATTCCTCCTTGGGATTTCTATTTTCGTGCCCTCAGGTCCTTAGTTGTGCTCAGTTTTCCCCAGCTCGTTAGTTTTTCCTCAGTTTTCCCCTCCCTCTAGTTTGAAACCCCTCGCAGACGCTCGGACGGGAGGGTTGCCGTCAGGTCAGAGGCCTTACCGTTACCGTTAATCTGACGGGTGGGGCTGCACAGAGGGCAGTTCCTCTCTGACCCGTCTCGTGTTGACAAATGGGGCCGCTCTATTGGGCTGCCGCAGCCAATGACCAGTGGGGTCATCTATTTTTCAGGAAAAGTCATATATTGCCGCTCTGAGGGGCTGCCGCAGCCAATGACCAGTGGGGTCGTCTATTTTTCACGAAAAGACATATATTTGCCGCTCTGTGGGGCTGCCGCGGCTAATGACCAGTGGGGTCGTCTATTTATTTATAGAAAATCATATATTGCCGCTCTGTGGGGCCTCCGCAGCCAACGACCGCTGGGGTTGTCTATTTATTTAGAGAATATAATATAGAGCCGCTCTGTGGGGCCGCCTCAACCCATGGCAGGTGACTATTTTCGTAGCTTAATTTAAAGTGACTCTTATGCTAAACATTGTGCATAATATATAGAAAATAGCTAGATCTCTAAATATATAGAAAATAGCTAGATCTCTAAAGGGGATGGATGCATGGCTTCACGTCGTCATCACTTTCATCGTCAGTATCTTCGTCGTCTGAGTAGTAGTACTTCCTGCACATTGTTCCATCGAACACCTTCACTGTGAGCACATCATCGCCTTCATATTTGAAGTGTACGTAGCAGCCGAAATCCACACCGTGCGCGATGGCGAAATTCTCCCAGCCCTTGTCGAGATACATCCGGCCTTGTCCGTCAAATAGGACCTCCACGGTCCAGACGAGGACCGCATGATCAGCTGCTCGCAGATACACCTTAGCTGGCTCCTGGCCGTCAAGATAGTCCGCAAACTTTTTTGGGAGTGCCTGCAAAGAGATCGAGCGCCGATCGTTTGAAATTAAAGGTTTTTTAGAACATGCCCATAATTAATCACATGCATCATATATGTGGGAACGCATACGTACCTTCTTGACCAAAGGGTCTTCATAGATGACGATGAAGAACTCCTCTATGATCAATGGCAGTGTTGACGACGGTGGTGGTGGCAATGATGATGATCCACCACCCCGGCCGCCCCTTCCCCTTCCCCTTCCCCTTCCCCTTCCCCTTCCGTTCCGCGTCCGAGACGTGGAAGCCATGGCAATGGATGATCAAGTGTATGTGAACGAAGAAGAGAGAGGCAGAACCTATTGACACAAGGGATGGCCGTTGTGGGTGTTTATAAGGGAGAGATGACCGTTGTAGGGGTTTACACAATAAATTAAGGAGGAGGTGACCGTTGTGGGGGTTTACACAATAATTTAAGGAGGAGATGACCGTTGTGGGGGTATATATCTCAACAAAAAAGTAATGCGGACTATCTTGACGGAAATGGAACTTCGTGATATAGTTTATCATTTTACCGTGAAAAGTAATGCCTAAAAGAAATGGTAATTCGTGATAGTTTATCATTTACCGTAATGGCTACAACAAATCGTTGATGGTTTATCATTTTTTGCATGAAAAGTACTGGCTACAAGAAATGGGTGATGGTGTATCATTTTTTGCGTGAAAAGTAATGGCTACAACAAAATCGGTGATGGTTTATCGTTTTTTACGTGAAAAGTAATGGCTACAAGAAATGGGTGATGGTGTATTATTTTTTGCGTGAAAAGTAATGGCAACAACAAAATCGGTGATGGTTTATCGTTTTTGGCGTGAAAAGTAATGGGTACACGAAATGGGTGATGGTGTATCATTTTTTTTTGCGTGAAAAGTAATGGCTACAACAAAATCGGTGATGGTTTATCGTTTTTTGCGTGAAAAGTAATGGCTACAAGAAATGGGTGATGGTGTATCATTTTTTGCGTGAACAGTAATGGCTACAACAAAATCGGTGATGGTTTATCGTTTTTTGCGTGAAAAGTAATGGCTACAAGAAATGGGTGATGGTGTATCATTTTTTGCGTGAAAAGTAATGGCTACAACAAAATCGGTGATGGTTTATCGTTTTTTGCGTGAAAAGTAATGGGTACACGAAATGGGTGATGGTGTATCATTTTTTTGCGTGAAAAGTAATGGCTACAACAAATCGGTGATGGTTTATCATTTTTTGCGTGAAAAGTAATGCCTAAAAAGAGTTTATAATTTAGCTCGTGAAAAATAATGCAGAAAACCAAACTTTGCGTGAAGCTAACCGACGACAGAGAGAGAGAGAGAGGGTGGTGGCCCCGACCAGAGAGAGAGATAGGGGTTATCCTGCCCGTTAGATCATGCGATCAATGGTCGGCGGGCACGATCCGCGTGACATGGGCTAGACCAATCAGGGCAATGTTGGGCGTCTGTGAGAGTTTGTGAAGGGAGAGGGCAAAACTGAGTAGTATCAAGAAACCAAGGGCAAGTGAGTAGTAAACAGACTAAGGGATTCAAATATGAGATTTAAAAAATGGAAAATGCGTGTTTTGTACAATGAAACCCATCTTGGCCTACCTCAAACTATTTGCAATACAAATCTACATGAGTGTGAAAATTATGGCCTCATTCAGACAAAGTATGTTTTGGGGAAAGCTGTTTTGGGTAGGGCTTATTGTGGAAAACCATGCACCTTCATAGCTACTAGGTGATTTGAGAAGTGGCAATTTGTGGTAAAACTTTATTTATCTACGATTTATCTATGATTTGAGAAGTGGCAATTTGTGGTAAAGACTCCATGAGTAAGTGCCACTCTTTTTCGGATTTTTTTGCACATTAAATGACTCATTTAACTAGTTAATCCCATTTGTTGACTCTCTGTTGACCAGCCACTTGAGGGTAAAACTGAGTATATTGCACTAGCCAGTATTAGCACTCGAGGGGAAAATTGAGCACACAAAAAATGCTAGTATAAGACTTGAGGGTATACCTGAGTATATCTAAATTTCCAGGGTTAGACTCGAGGACACGTGCAATTGTTGACGCGTAGACGCGGGTCGCGGTGGAGAAGTCTAGACGTGCAATCGTGGACGCGTGTCGCGTTGCAGAAGTCCAAGACGTGCAGACGTGCACCTGTGCACGCGTAGGACGCGGGTCGCATTAACCACCCCTCGCCTTTATAGACGCCTCCTCGCACTCTCTCTGTCACTCTCACTCGCTCACGCATCGCCAACTCTCTCACGTCCCATCATCTTCTCCAAAGCAAAAAACCCTCTCCCTCTTCCTCTTCCTCCGCCGGAGAGATGGACAAGGAGAATGCCAATCCCATCGTCGAGGTAGGCTCGAAGCGCGACGCCTCCATCTTCGGCGTCGTCCCCTCTACGGACGTCGCCGTCGCCGCCGCCGTCGCCGGTGCATCGGAGGCTGCTGCCGTCGATGGCAGTCAGATCCCAGCGGGATGGGACCCCTACGACCCCGTGCCGTACGTCCCGCCCCCGAACCCCTACGACACCTCCCTGGAGGACCCATGGAACGAGGTAACTACGGTTTGCTTCCTTTTTTGTTCCCCATTCCTTTTTGAACCCTATTTTTGCTGGTGTAGATGGATCTGTAGATGGATGAGTATTGGGCTAATATTTGCGCCGATTTTATTCCATTTTGTTTTGATCACTTCTTGATTTCGTTTAAGATTTGGGGTTCGGCTGTTCGGTTAATTTATGCAAGTAATATTGGATCTCAATTAGTTAATTTATGCAAGTAATCATGGGATCTCAATCAGTTATTTTATGCACTAATCAAAAGATATCAACCGTTTAATTTTGCAAATAATCTCGAATGTGTTCAAGTTCAGATCTAGTTCAGATCTAGAATCTGTTTCTTTGCCTATGATGAATGGTTGGGCACAAATTTTTACAGGGAGGGTTCAGCGAACCATTGCTGTGTACAAATCTGTTGTGCATGAGCTTTAGTTCGCTTACACCTTCCCTGTAGATATATAATCATGTCCACTCTAACTGAGCCTGACTCTATTTTTCTTAACTTTGTTATCATGTACGTTAGTCATCGTTGCAACTCATTCACTAGTTTCTGTTTGATATGGATCAGATGTCTGGCAGCGACGTCGGCAGCGACGAGGAGGAGGAGGACGTCAAGACTCGCCAGTCTTTGCGGAGGCTGCAGTCGGCCAAGACATCTCCTACTTCGCCAAGGAGGTCTACAGGTGCCCCTTCTGCACTAGGAGACTCGGCGCCACGGACTTCAACTGCCTCGTCACGCATGCTGAGAACATCAGCACCACCTTCCCCAAGGTCGGCACGACGGTGAACGTCCACTCCTTCCGCGCCAAGCACAGGGCGCTCGGCATGCACCTCCGTAGCTTGCAGCGGGTGGAGATCTCCGCCGGGCGCATGCCTCCGCTCAAGCCCAAGGCTCCCAAGGGGAGCAAGAGCAACAAGTGGAGGCAGAGCCAGATGGAGTAGGCGGAGTCCTGGACGTGTGCTGCTGCTGCTGCCTCCTAGTTTGTTGTTGGGATCCCTTTGTTGTTAGCTAGGGATCCCTTGTTGTTATGTTAGTATGATGGTGCTGTGAAGAACCTGTTACTATGTTGGCTGCTGTGTATGCAGCTTATTATCTATCCATATTATCTAGGGATTATCTATCCCTAGTCTACTATATTTTGTTGGCCGTACTTAGTTTTCTTGATTTACTTTGACTGTGAATTTATCGTACATTATCCTGGAGATTTGCTTCTAGATTTAACTACATACATATGGACCAGAGGGAGTACTAGATTTGCTGCCATATTGGGCAAACAACGAGGACCAAAAGGCACAAATAATTGAAGAAAGTCAGAAATGCAAGCTTCTCTAGATTTTATACTAATTTGGTGAAAAGGACAGAGAGAAAGAGGGAAAAAGGTGCACTTAATAATGCCAATTTGGGGCCGAGAGAGACAGAACCCAGCTCCTGCTCACGTGCAACCAAATGCTTCTCGTCCTGTCCCACGCGGTCCCTTTCTACCAGCCCCACGCGACGCGGGCCCACACGACGCGGCCCCACACGTGACAGAACGGTCAACTAAACGGGAATCCTGCCGTCTGAGCTGCTTCTGCGGGTTTCAAACAAGGGCTTGGGGAAAACTGAGGAAAAACTAAGGAGCTGGGGAAACTGAGTACAATTAAGGACCTGAGGGCACGAAAATAGAAAGCCCTTCCTCCTTTCGTAGCGTGAAGGTGACAGTGTGCATGCTATGTTAGTACTTGGTTTAGTTGTGTTGATCTGTCGTGCACTCTAAGGTTATTTAAATATGAACATCGAATATTGTGGAGCTTGTTAACTCCGGCATTGAGGGTTCGTGTAATCCTACACAGTTAGTGGTGTTCATCATCCAACAAGAGAGTGTAGAGTCTAGCATTTATCTATTTATTCTGTTATGTGATCAAAGTTGAGAGTGTCCACTAGTGAAAGTATGATCCCTAGGCCTTGTTCCTAAATACTGCTATCGCTGCTTGTTTACTGTTCTACTGCATCTGTACTATCCGCTATATTACCACCATCAACCACACGCTAGTCCTGGGCAGCAAAGCACTTTTCTGGCGCCGTTACTACTGCTCATACTTATTCATACCACCTGTATTTCACTATCTCTTCGCCGAACTAGTGCACCTATTAGGTCTGTTGGGGACACAAGAGACTTCTTGCTTTGTGGTTGCAGGGTTGCTTGAGAGGGATATCTTTGACCTCTTCCTCCCTGAGTTCGATAAACCTTGGGTGATCCACTTAAGGGAAACTTGCTGCTGTTCTACAAACCTCTGCTCTTGGAGGCCCAACACTGTCTACAAGAATAGAAGCACCCGTAGACATCAAGCACTTTTCTGGCGTCGTTGCCGGGGAACGAAGGAAAGCTACACCATTTCCTCCCTCGTCAACTACATGCCAGCAAGCACTTTTCTGACGCGGTTGCCGGGGAGGAAAGGTAAAAGGCACTCATACTCCGGTTCCAGGTAACTAAGTACTTTTCTGGCGCCATTGTGTGTGTGCTCGAAGCTATTTCCTTTAGATCCTGCAATTGCATCTTTTTGTTTCTTGTTTACACTAGTTAGACATAATGGAAAACAACAAAAATATGAGAGATCTTTATGAACTTTATCTTGAATTAGGACATGATGTGTTTGAAGAGAGAATTAAAAAACCCATGGAACTTTATATGCATGCTAATGGGAATGTTATTAATATGAATGTTTTGAACACTATTGTTGCTAATGCTATGGAAAATTCTAAGCTTGGGGAAGCTGGTTTTGATGAGCATGATCTTTTTAGTCCCCCAAGCATTGAGGAGAAAATTTACTTTGATGATACTTTGCCTCCTATTTATGATGATTATAATGATAGTAGTCTTTTGGTGCCGCCTGTTATGGAGGATAAATTTGATTATGATTACAATATGCCTCCTATATTTGATGATGAGAATAATAATGATAGCTACTTTGTTGAATTTGCTCCCACTACAACTAGTAAAATTGATTATGCTTATGTGGAGAGTAATAATTTTATGCATGAGACTCATGATAAGAATGCTTCATTTGATAGCTATATTGTTGAGTTTGCTCATGATGCTACTGAAAGTTATTATGAGAGAGGAAAATATGGTTGTAGAAATTTCCATGTTACTAAAACACCTCTCTTTTTGCTGAAAATCTTGAAGCTGCAGTTGTTTTATCTTTCTATGCTTGTTGCACTATGCTTCATGAATTTGTTTATTTACAAGATTCCTTTTCATAGGAAGCATGTTAGGCTTAAATGTGTTTTGAATTTGCCTCTTGATGCTCTCTTTTGCTTCAAATATTATTTCTTGCGAGTGCATCATTGAAACTGCTGAGCCCATCTTAATGGCTATAAAGAAAGAACTTCTTGGGAGATAACCCATGTGTTTATTTTACTACAGTAATTTTGTTTTATATTTGTGTTTTGGAAGTTGTTACTACTGTAGCAACCTCTTCTTATCTTATTTTATTGCATTTTTGTGCCAAGTAAAGTCTTTGATAGTAAGGTTCATACTAGATTTGGATTACTGCGCAGAAACAGATTTCTTTGCTGTCACGAATCTGGGCCTAATTCTCTGTAGGTAACTCAGAAAATTATGCCAATTTACGTGAGTGATCCTCAGATATGTACGCAACTTTCATTCAATTTGAGCATTTTCATTTGAGCAAGTCTGGTGCCTCAATAAAATTCATCTTTACGGACTGTTCTGTTTTGACAGGTTCTGCCTTTTATTTCGCATTGCCTCTTTTGCTATGTGGGATGGATTTCTTTGTTCCACTAACTTTCAGTAGCTTTAGGCAATGTCCAGAAGTGTTAAGAATGATTGTGTCACCTCTGAACATGTGAATTTTTAATTGTGCACTAACCCTCTAATGAGTTGTTTTGAGCTTGGTGTGGAGGAAGTTTTCAAGGATCAAGAGAGGGAGATGATACAATATGATCAAGGAGAGTGAAAGCTCTAAGCTTGGGGATGCCCCGGTGGTTCACCCCTGCATATTTCAAGAAGACTCAAGCGTCTAAGCTTGGGGATGCCCAAGGCATCCCCTTCTTCATCGACAACATTATCAGGTTCCTCTAGTGAAACTATATTTTTATTCCATCACATCTTATGTACTTTGCTTGGAGCGTCTGTTTGTGTTTGTTTTTGTTTTTGTTTGAATAAATGATTGTGTGGGAGAGAGACACGCTCCGCTGGTTCATATGAACACATGTGTTCTTAGCTTTTAATTTTCATGGCGAAGGTTGAAACTGCTTCATTAATTGTTGTATGGTTGGAAACGGGAAATGCTACATGTAGTAATTGGTAGAATGTCTTGGATAATGTGATACTTGGCAATTGTTGTGCTCATGTTTAAGCTCTTGCATCATATACTTTGCACCTATTAATGAAGAAATACATAGAGCTTGCTAAAATTTGGTTTGCATAATTGGTCTCTCTAAGGTCTAGATAATTTCTAGTATTGAGTTTGAACAACAAGGAAGATGGTGTAGAGTCTTATAATGTGTACAATATGTCTTTTATGTGAGTTTTGCTGCACTGGTTCATCCTTGTGTTTGTTTCAAATAACCTTGCTAGCCTAAACCTTGTATCGAGAGGGAATACTTCTCATGCATCCAAAATCCTTGAGCCAACCACTATGCCACTTGTGTCCACCATACCTACCTACTACATGGTATTTCTCCGCCATTCCAAAGTAAATTGCTTGAGTGCTACCTTTAAACAATTCAAAATTTATCACCTCTGATTTGTGTCAATGTTTTATAGCTCATGAGGAAGTATGTGGTGTTTATCTTTCAATCTTGTTGGGCAACTTTCACCAATGGACTAGTGGCTTCATCCGCTTATCCAATAATTTTGCAAAAAGAGCTGGCAATGGGATTCCCAGTCCCAAATTAATTAACAAAAATAGACACTCCTTCATGGTATGAGATTGTTGGCAGGCACCCGAGGATTCGGTTAGCCATGGTTTGTGAAAGAAAGGTTGGAAGGAGTGCCACCCAAAAAAATAAAATAAAATGGGAGCCGCTCTTTGAAGGTTTGTCTGGCAAGGGGGTTAGAGTGCCCACTACCATTCGTTGACAACAACAACCACCTCTCAAAACTTTATTTTTATGCTCTCTTTATGTTTTTAAAATCAAAGCTCTAGCACAAATATAGCAATCGATGCTTCCCTCTGCGAAGGGCCTTTCTTTTACCTTTTATGTTGAGTCAGTTCACCTATTTCTCTCCATCTCAAGAAGCAAACACTTGTGTGAACTGTGCATTGATTCCTACATACTTGCATATTGCACTTATTATATTACTTTATGTTGACAATATCCATGAGATATACATGTTACAAGTTGAAGGCAACCGCTGAAACTTAATCTTCCTTTGTGTTGTTTCAATACCTTTACTATGAAATTATTGCTTTATGAGTTAACTCTTATGCAAGACTTATTGATGCTTGTCTTGAAAGTACTATTCATGAAAAGTCTTTGCTATATGATTCATTTGTTTACTCATGTCATTTACCATTGTTTGGATCGCTGCATTCATTACATGTGCTTACAATAGTATGATCAAGGTTATGATGGCATGTCACTCCAGAAATTATCTTTGTTATCGTTTACCTGCTCGGGACGAGCAGAAACTAAGCTTGGGGATGCTGATACGTCTCCGACGTATCGATAATTTCTTATGTTCCATGCCACATTATTGATGATATCTACATGTTTTATGCATACTTTATGTCATATTTATGCATTTTCCGAAACTAACCTATTGACGAGATGCCGAAGTGCCAGTTCCTGTTTTCTGCTGTTTTTGGTTTCAGAAATCCTAGTAAGGAAATATTCTCGGAATTGGACGAAATCAACGCCCAGCATCTTAGAATCACACGAAGCTTCCAGAACACCCGAGAGCCGCCAGAGGAGGGCCCTGTGGGCCCCAGACGATAGGGTGGCGTGGCCCAGGCCTTGGCCGCGCCCCCTAGTGTGTCACCGCCTCGTCGACCCTCCGACTCCGCCGCTTCGCCTATTTAAAGGTCCCTGACCTAATTCTTCGATACGGAAAAGCCACGGTACGAGAAACCATCCAGAGCCGCCGCCATCGCGAAGCCAAGATCTAGGGGACAGGAGTCTCTGTTCCGGCACGCCGCCGGGACGGGGAAGTGCCCCCGGAAGGCTTCTCCATCGACACCGCTGCCATCTCCACCGCCATCTTCATCACCGCTGCTGTCTCCATGAGGAGGGAGTAGTTCTCCATCGAGGCTAAGGGCTGTACCGGTAGCTATGTGGTTAATCTCTCTCTCCTATGTACTTCAATACAATAATCTCATGAGCTGCCTTACATGATTGAGATTCGTATGATGATGCTTGTAATCTAGATGTCATTATGCTAGTCAAGTGGATTTTACTTATGTGATCTCCGGAGACTCCTTGTCCCACGTGTGTAAAGGTGACAGTGTGTGCACCGTGTGGGTCTCTTAGGCTATATTTCACAGAATACTTATTCACTGTTATGAATGGCATAGTGAAGTGCTTATTTATATCTCTTTATGATTACAATGTGTTTTGTATCACAATTTATCTGTGTGCTACTCTAGTGATGTTATTAAAGTACTCTATTCCTCCTGCATGGTGTAAAGGTGACAGTGTGTGCATCGTGTAGTACTTGGCGTAGGTTATGATTGTAATCTCTTGTAGATTATGAAGTTAACTATTGCTATGATAGTATTGATGTGATCTATTCCTCCTTTCGTAGCGTGAAGGTGACAGTGTGCATGCTATGTTAGTACTTGGTTTAGTTGTGTTGATCTGTCGTGCACTCTAAGGTTATTTAAATATGAACATCGAATATTGTGGAGCTTGTTAACTCCGGCATTGAGGGTTCGTGTAATCCTACACAGTTAGTGGTGTTCATCATCCAACAAGAGAATGTAGAGTCTAGCATTTATCTATTTATTCTGTTATGTGATCAAAGTTGAGAGTGTCCACTAGTGAAAGTATGATCCCTAGGCCTTGTTCCTAAATACTGCTATCGCTGCTTGTTTACTGTTCTACTGCATCTATACTATCCGCTATATTACCACCATCAACCACACGCTAGTCCTGGACAGCAAAGCACTTTTCTGGCGCCGTTACTACTGCTCATACTTATTCATACCACCTGTATTTCACTATCTCTTCGCCGAACTAGTGCACCTATTAGGTGTGTTGGGGACACAAGAGACTTCTTGCTTTGTGGTTGCAGGGTTGCTTGAGAGGGATATCTTTGACCTCTTCCTCCCTGAGTTCGATAAACCTTGGGTGATCCACTTAAGGGAAACTTGCTGCTTGATACGTCTCCGACGTATCGATAATTTCTTGTGTTCCATGCCACATTATTGATGATATCTACATGTTTTATGCACACTTTATGTCATATTCGTGCATTTTCTGGAACTAACCTATTAACAAGATGCCGAAGTGCCAGTTCCTATTTTCTGCTGTTTTTGGTTTCAGAAATCCTAGTAACGAAATATTCTCGGAATCGGACGAAATCAACGCCCAAGTTCCTATTTTCACCGGAAGCATCCAGAACACCCGGGAAGGACCAGAGGGGGGGCACTGGGCCCCCAGACCATAGGCCGGCGCGGCCCAGGCCCTGGCCGCGCCGCCCTATGGTGTCGTCGCCCCTTCGACCCTCCTGCGCCGCCTCTTCGCCTATATAAAGCCCCTGGATCGAAAACCCTGATACGATTGGCGAAAACCACAGAAACCTTCCAGAGCCGCCGCCATCGCGATGCCAAGATCTGGGGGATAGGAATCTCTGTTCCGGCACGCTGCCGGAGCGCCGAACGGCCCCCGGAAGGCGTCTCCATCGACACCGCTGCCATCTCCACCGCCATCTTCATCACCGCTGCTGCTCCCATGAGGAGGGAGTAGTTCTCCATCGAGGCTCGGGGCTGTACCGGTAGCTATGTGGTTCATCTCTCTTCCATGTACCTCAATACAATAATCTCATGAGTTGCTTTACATGATTGAGATTCATATGAGTTTGTATCACTACTATCTATGTGCTACTCTAGCAATGTTATTAAAGTAGTTCTATTCCTCCTGCACGTGTGTAAAGGTGACAGTGTGTGCACCGTGTTAGTACTTGGTTTATGCTATGATCATGATCTCTTGTAGATTATGGAGTTAATTATTGCTATGATAATATTGATGTGATCTATTCCTCCTACATATGCATGAAGGTGACAGTGTGCATGCTATGTTAGTACTTGGTTTAGTCTTTTGATCTATCTTACGCTAAAGGTTACTAAAATATGAGCATTATTGTGGAGCTTGTTAACTCCGGCATTGAGGGTTCGTGTAATCCTACGCAATGTGTTCATCATCCAACAAGAGAGTGTAGAGTATGCATTTATCTATTCTGTTATGTGATCAAAGTTGAGAGTGTCCACTAGTGAAAGTATGATCCCTAGGCCTTGTTCCTAAATACTGCTATCGCTGCTTGTTTCTTGTTTCTTTGCGTTACTACCGCTTTGCGTTACATCGCTTGTTTCTTGTCTGGGCAAAGCACTTTTCTGGTGCCGTTGCTACTGCTCATACTTATTCATACCACCTGTATTTCACTATCTCTTCGCCGAACTAGTGCACCTATTAGGTGTGTTGGGGACACAAGAGACTTCTTGCTTTGTGGTTGCAGGGTTGCATGAGAGGGATATCTTTGACCTCTTCCTCCCTGAGTTCGATAAACCTTGGGTGATCCACTTAAGGGAAAACTTGCTGCTGTTCTACAAACCTCTGCTCTTGGAGGCCCAACACTGTCTACAGGAAAGGAGGGGGAACGTAGACATCAAGCTAAATTTCTGGCGCCGTTGCCGGGGAGGAAAGGTAAAAGGTACTCACACTCCGGATCTCGGCAACTAAGCTATTTTCCGCCATTGTAAGTACTCAAAGCTATTTCCTTTAGATCCTGCAATTGCAACTTTTTGTTTCTTGTTTACACTAGTAAGGCATAATGGAAAACATCTGTGAGCTTTTTATTCTATTTCCTGAGTCAAGACATGAATGGTTTAATGCGAAAATTAAAAAACCTATGGAATCTTATTTGCATGCTAGTAGCAATGATATTAGTATGAACGCTTTGAACACCATTGTTGATAATAATATAGAAAGTTCTAAGCTTGGGGAAGCTGGTTTTCATGATCTTTTTAGTCCCCCAAGCATTGAGGAGAAAATTTTCTTTGATGATACTTTGCCTCCTATTTATGATGATTATAATGATAGTGGTCTTTTGGTGCCACCTACTATGGAGAGTAAATTTTGTTGTGATTATACTATGCCTCCAACACTTGATGAGAATAATAATGATAGCTACTTTGTTGAATTTGCTCCCACTATTACTAATAAAATTGATTATGCTTATGTGGAGAGTAATAATTTTATGCATGAGACTCATGATAAGAATGCTTTATGTGATAGTTATATTGTTGAGTTTGCTCATGTTGCTACTGAAAGTTATTATGAGAGAGGAAAATATGGTTGTAGAAATTTTCATGTTACTAAAACACCTCTCTATGTGCTGAAATTTTTGAAGCTATACTTGTTTTATCTTTCTATGCTTGTTGCATTATGCTTCTTGAACTTGTTTATTTACAAGATTCCTTTTCATAGGAAGCATGTTAGGCTTAAATGTGTTTTGAATTTGCCTCTTGATGCTCTCTTTTGCTTCAAATACTATTTCTTGCGAGTGCATCATTGAAACTGCTGAGCCCATCTTAATGGCTATAAAGAAAAGAACTTCTTGGGAGATAACCCATGTGTTATTTTGCTACAGTACTTTGTTTTTATTTTGTGTCTTGGAAGTTGTTTACTACTGTAGCAACCTCTCCTTATCTTAGTTTTGTGTTTCGTTGTGCCAAGTGAAGCCTCTAATCGAAGGTTGATACTAGATTTGGATTTCTGCGCAGAAACAGATTTCTATCTGTCACGAATCTGGGATGTTTTCTCTGTAGAAAAATCAGAAAAATATGCCAATTTACGTGCGTGTTCCTCAGATATGTACGCAACTTTCATTGGTTTTGAGTTTTCTGATCTGAGCAACGGAAGTATTTATTAGAAATTCGTCTTTATGGACTGTTCTGTTTTGACAGATTCTGCCTTTTATTTCGCATTGCTTCTTTCGCTGTGTTGGGTGGATTTCTTTGTTCCATTACCTTCCAGTAGCTTTGAGCAATGTCCAGAAGTGTTAAGAATGATTGTGTCACCTCTGAACATGTGAGTTTTTGATTATGTACTAACCCCTCTAATGAAGTTTATGAGAAGTTTGGTGTGAAGGAAGTTTTCAAGGGTCAAGAGAGGAGGATGATATACTATGATCAAGAAGAGTGAAAGCTCTAAGCTTGGGGATGCCCCGGTGGTTCACCCCTGCATATATCAAGAAGACTCAAGCATCTAAGCTTGGGGATGCCCAAGGCATCCCCTTCTTCATCGACAAATTATCAGGTTCCTTCTCTTGAAACTATATTTTTATTCAGTCACATCTTATGTGCTTTTCTTGGAGCGTCGGTTTGTTTTTGTTTTTTGTTTTGTTTGGATTACATCATGCTTGTGTGGGAGAGAGACACGCTCCGCTGTTGCATATGAACACATGTGTTCTTAGCTTTTAGTATTCATGGCGAAGTTTCTTCTTCGTTAAATTGTTATATGGCTGGAATTGGAAAATGATACATGTAGTAATTGCTATTAATGTCTTGGGTAATGTGATACTTGGCAATTGTTGTGCTCATGATTAAGCTCTTGCATCATATACTTTGCACCCATTAATGAAGAAATACATAGAGCATGCTAAAATTTGGTTTGCATATTTGGTTTCTCTAAGGTCTAGATAATTTCTAGTATTGAGTTTGAACAACAAGGAAGACGGTGTAGAGTCTTATAATGTTTTCAATATGTCTTTTATGTGAGTTTTGCTGCACCGGTTCATCCTTGTGTTTGTTTCAAATAAGCCTTGCTAGCCTAAACCTTGTATCGAGAGGGAATACTTCTCATGCATCCAAAATACTTGAGCCAACCACTATACCATTTGTGTCCACCATACCTACCTACTACATGGTATTTTCCGCCATTCCAAAGTATATTGCTTGAGTGCTACCTTTAAAATTCCATCATTCACCTTTGCAATATATAGCTCATGGGACAAATAGCTTAAAAACTATTGTGGTATTGAATATGTAATTATGCACTTTATCTCTTATTAAGTTGCTTGTTGTGCGATAACCATGTTCACTGGGGACGCCATCAACTATTCATTGTTGAATTTCATGTGAGTTGCTATGCATGTTCGTCTTGTCTGAAGTAAGAGCGATCTACCACATTATGGTTAAGCATGCATATTGTTAGAGAAGAACATTGGGCCGCTAACTAAAGCCATGATCCATGGTGGAAGTTTCAGTTTTGGACATATATCCTCAATCTCAAATGAGAAAATTATTAATTGTTGTTACATGCTTATGCATAAAAGAGGAGTCCATTATCTGTTGTCTATGTTGTCCCGGTATGGATGTCTAAGTTGAAGAATAATCAATAGCGAGAAATCCAATGCGAGCTTTCTCCTTAGACCTTTGTACAAAGCGGCATAGAGGTACCCCTTTGTGACACTTGGTAAAAACATGTGCATTGTGATGATCCGTAGTCCAAGCTAATTAGGACAAGGTGCGGGCACTATTAGTACACTATGCATGAGGCTTGCAACTTATAAGATATAATTTACATGATACATATGCTTTATTACTACCGTTGACAAAATTGTTTCATGTTTTCAAAATAAAAGCTCTAGCACAAATATAGCAATCGATGCTTTGCCTCTATGGAGGACCATTCTTTTACTTTTATTGTTGAGTCAGTTCACCTATTTCTCTCCACCTCAAGAAGCAAACACTTGTGTGAACTGTGCATTGATTCCTACATATTTGCTTATTGCACTTATTATATTACTCTATGTTGACAATATCCATGAGATATACATGTTACAAGTTGAAAGCAACCGCTGAAACTTAATCTTCCTTTGTGTTGCTTCAATGCCTTTACTTTGAATTATTGCTTTATGAGTTAACTCTTATGCAAGACTTATTGATGCTTGTCTTGAAGTGCTATTCATGAAAAGTCTTTGCTTTATGATTCACTTGTTTACTCATGTCATATACATTGTTTTGATCGCTGCATTCACTACATATGCTTTACAAATAGTATGATCAAGGTTATGATGGCATGTCACTCCAGAAATTATCTGTGTTATCGTTTTACTCGCTGGACGAGCAGAACTAAGCTTGGGGATGCTGATACGTCTCCGACGTATCGATAATTTCTTGTGTTCCATGCCACATTATTGATGATATCTACATGTTTTATGCACACTTTATGTCATATTCGTGCATTTTCTGGAACTAACCTATTAACAAGATGCCGAAGTGCCAGTTCCTATTTTCTGCTGTTTTTGGTTTCAGAAATCCTAGTAACGAAATATTCTCGGAATCGGACGAAATCAACGCCCAAGTTCCTATTTTCACCGGAAGCATCCAGAACACCCGGAAGGACCAGAGGGGGGCACTGGGCCCCAGCACCATAGGCCGGCGCGGCCCAGCCTGGCCGCGCCGCCCTATGGTGTCGTCGCCCCTTCGACCCTCCTGCGCCGCCTCTTCGCCTATATAAAGCCCCTGGATCGAAAACCCTGATACGATTGGCGAAAACCACAGAAACCTTCCAGAGCCGCCGCCATCGCGACGCCAAGATCTGGGGGACAGGAATCTCTGTTCCGGCACGCTGCCGGAGCGGGGAAGTGCCCCCGGAAGGCTTCTCCATCGACACCGCTGCCATCTCCACCGCCATCTTCATCACCGCTGCTGCTCCCATGAGGAGGGAGTAGTTCTCCATCGAGGCTCGGGGCTGTACCGGTAGCTATGTGGTTCATCTCTCTTCCATGTACCTCAATACAATAATCTCATGAGTTGCTTTACATGATTGAGATTCATATGAGTTTGTATCACTACTATCTATGTGCTACTCTAGCAATGTTATTAAAGTAGTTCTATTCCTCCTGCACGTGTGTAAAGGTGACAGTGTGTGCACCGTGTTAGTACTTGGTTTATGCTATGATCATGATCTCTTGTAGATTATGGAGTTAATTATTGCTATGATAATATTGATGTGATCTATTCCTCCTACATATGCATGAAGGTGACAGTGTGCATGCTATGTTAGTACTTGGTTTAGTCTTTTGATCTATCTTACGCTAAAGGTTACTAAAATATGAGCATTATTGTGGAGCTTGTTAACTCCGGCATTGAGGGTTCGTGTAATCCTACGCAATGTGTTCATCATCCAACAAGAGAGTGTAGAGTATGCATTTATCTATTCTGTTATGTGATCAAAGTTGAGAGTGTCCACTAGTGAAAGTATGATCCCTAGGCCTTGTTCCTAAATACTGCTATCGCTGCTTGTTTACTGTTTTACTGCGTTACTACTGCTGCGTTACTACTGCTTGTTTACTGACCTGGGCAAAGCACTTTTCTGGTGCCGTTGCTACTGCTCATACTTATTCATACCACCTGTATTTCACTATCTCTTCGCCGAACTAGTGCACCTATTAGGTGTGTTGGGGACACAAGAGACTTCTTGCTTTGTGGTTGCAGGGTTGCATGAGAGGGATATCTTTGACCTCTTCCTCCCTGAGTTCGATAAACCTTGGGTGATCCACTTAAGGGAAAACTTGCTGCTGTTCTACAAACCTCTGCTCTTGGAGGCCCAACACTGTCTACAGGAAAGGAGGGGGAACGTAGACATCACTGCTGTTCTACAAACCTCTACTCTTGGAGGCCCAACACTGTCTACAAGAATAGAAGCACCCGTAGACATCACACACGTGTAGTAATATTTCACTTAATACAGTTATAGCATGTCATAGAACTTATTATAAATATTAGAGATATGATAATAAATACATCTTTATTATCTACCTCTGGGGCACATCTCCAACACCATCTCCTCTATCAGCCCCCATTGAATGGAGATGTTGACGACGTGGCGCCACTTCTCCTCGTTGGTTTCCTCACGGGCATTGGGGCCGTCCTAGATCTTCTTGAGCGACTTGTAGGACATAAGGATGGCCCTCTGCCCCGCCAACTTCTCCTCCGGGTTAGGTCCATCGTCGACCGCCTTCTTCGTTGCAGCCGCTGCCTCCTGCCTCATGCCGGTGCTGCTTCTTTGTGTCGAACGCCGTGTGGGATGCCTCCTCCTTCGTCACCTCCTGTTTTGCGTCATCCATGAACTGCGCGTTCAGCTCCAGGTCCTCATCGATGCATGTCATCATCATCGTTGGCATACTCGTCGAGCTCGAGGATGTCGGCCGGGCGAGGCGGAGGTGGAGGTGCATGGCCGCCGCCGGTGAGGCTCAACATCGCGTAGGTGGTGGCTAGGTGGTGGCGAGGCATGTTTTCATGAGGTAGACGGAAGGATTGTCGGCGGCTGTAGTAGCGATACCGAGCGGATGCGATCTTTTATAGCTGATGACGACGCGTGAAGATGCTGCAATCTTTTTGGGGACGGTTCGGGGGCCGCGAGTACAGTTGTTCCGAATCCCAAAGGCGCGCCAAAGCAGTGCCATGTTCCATGCACCCAAAGAAACCGAGCGTAGTACTGCTCAGGGCATCTCCAGCAGCGCGACGCATTTCGGACGCTCAAAAGTGGTCGCGAGCGTCCGTTTGCGTCGCCCCGCGGAAGCCAAATTGACCGCAAGGGGCGAAATGTCCGTTTGCGTCGGGGGCTACCTCCAGCGGTCCGACGTATTTTGGACATGCAACTGTTTTTTTTGTGCTACTTCTTTACAGTTTATAGTTGAATGATCAAGTTTTAAACGCGAAAAAGATGTACTCATGATATCATGTTGGTCCAATCGAATAGATTATAGCCTAAACAATTAACCGGATACGTCAATCGACTAGATTCAAACATATTTAACATACAAATAAGAAGAAATTTAAAAATATATAAACTAAAACTATTTTTTGGCCTTCTTGTTCGAAGGCCCTGCGTCGTCGTCGTCGTGGAAACTCCTCCGCCTCTTGTTCGTCACCTCGTCGTCGGAACTGGAGGACGACGCGCCCGTCGAGGACTTGAAACTGGAAGAAATGGCGTCTTCCTCGTCGTCGTCGGTGAACGGACGACGATGCGCCGCCCGCGCCAGCGTCCTGGACTTCTTCCTTGCCGCCGCCTTGTCGTCTGCCTTGCTGTCGGAGTCCTCCTCCTCCTCCTCCTGGCCCTCCTCCTCGTCGTCCGCGTCGCTGGCAACGCCGCCTCCGTCCTCCTCCTTGCCTTCGCTGCCATTGCCGCCTCCCTCCTCCTCGTCCTCACTCGGTGTGGAGGTAGGGTAGTTGGGCGTGGAGCCCGGATCGCTTGCCGTCGCCGGCGATTCCCACCAATGCAGGAATACGGGCGACTTGCCCTCGCTCTCCGAGTCGGACGGCATCGTGTAGTCGCTCATGACGTGCCGGTGTTGAAGAAGAAAAGAGGATGAAGAAGGAGGCGGTTGAACTTGGATTACCGTAGACGCGGGGGTTATAATGTGCGCGGATTAACGACGGCGCGTAAAACGAAGAGGCCGGCGGTTGCTCTTCTGCGGCGGTTCGCCGCTCCATTGCGGCGGTTGGTCGCCGGCGGTTGTGAATTGGAGGCCGATCGAACCTAGGTCGCTGCCATGAGGGCCCGTGGGGACGCGAGCGGACGCTCGGAGCGACCGCCGAGCGTCCGTGGAGACGCAAACCTGACGCATATTTGGGCCAGGTTTGCGTCTCCGCGGACGGCCCGGTCACTTTGCGTCGCCCCGCTGGAACAGGCCCCAGACGCATTTCCGGTCACGGCGGACGAAAACGGTTGCTCAGCGTCCGTTTGCGTCGCGCCGCTGGAGATGCCCTCACTCACTCAGGATGGATGGACTCACATTAATGAATGACCAATGGAATATGAGCCATAGTACTCAGGTTTCAAGCGGGGCGGGATATCCCGCCAGTCCGCTAGCCCGCCCCGCAAAATAACGCCCGCGCGGCGTCGCATCCCGCCCCGCTAAGTATGTGCAGGATGGAGCGGTAAAACCCGCTCGGCCCGCTGAAAGCCCGCTCAGCCCGCTACCGCCCGCGAGATGCCCTTCGGTCGAAGCCAGTCAGAGTCCCAGTCGCTCCCCCGTCCCCGCCCTCCCGCCGCCGCACCTCCCTCTCCCCGGACGCCGCCGCACCTCCATCTCCTCGGCCGCCGCCGAACGTCCCTCTCCCCCAGCCGCCGCCCTCCCCTCCCTCGTTCCCGATGCCCCAACCTCGCACTTTCTGATGGTGGGGTCGACGGCGGCGCCGCCGCCATCTTCACATCCAGACCGCCCTGCTGGAATCGTGGACGGAGAAGCTTTTCCTCCTCCGCCTGACGGTCCTCCGTCACCAACTGCAACTGGCGTTTTGTTGCCGTCCTCTGTACAAATCAGTGCCCAAGACCATCTCCAACTCCAAGATATGTGACACAAGATCCTCCACTGTTCGATGTTTGATCAAGATCTGATGACCTGTTCGATGGATTTGGCTTGTAACCGGTTCCTCGGAGCTTCAGTGAGAGTCAATTGATGTGTAGTTCAGTTTGATATTAATAAATGCTTACATGATACGAAGTGCATAATTGAAGGATTGAAGAAATTTTAGCAATGGCAGCCTATTCTAGATGATATATCTGTGGTTATTATTATTACAAGGAAACAAGGGTAAAATCTTGAGTTATCTTCACAGGTAGAAAGCATAGAGAGCATAGAGGACCAAGTCTCATTTGTTATCATTTAGGGATTATGTTCAGTAATATATATACAACTTGTAATACATGTGATGCTTTGATGCAAGCCTACCACTTGTAATATCTACGGAGACTGATGCACCACTAGAGCTAATAATTTCTTGATGTCAATTGGTTATTTTTTCTAATTACTACATTGATCAACAGATCGACTTATAAGAGTCAAGGTGGAGGAGGTTTCTGAAGATGGCAATGTTCAGACTCAAGGTGGGGTTGGGGGTGCGCTGCAAGGAAGGAAGAAAGGAGCAACCATGACACCCGGCAAATGTTCTAAGGATGGCAATGTTCAGACTCAAGGTTATCTTATATGCAATGCAGTACAATTTTTTAAATAGCTGTGAGATCCATTATCTCAGTACATTGTTTAGCTTATTGTGTGTAAGTTATTGACAATGTAACTGCAGCAGGTGTTTCATTACCGTCAACTTCCTAGTTAAGGTTCAATGGCTGGAATTGGAACAGGGGGGGAATTTTCTTTATCTCCCTAGTTAAGGTTCCTTGTTATTGGTGACAGGAACTTGAAGAAGAGAACCATGGATGACAACCTTCTGGAGTGCCTTCAATCTGTGAACATTTGTTTGGTCAAATAAATTCAGTTGTGAACTTACAGCCTGTAATACTGATGCTTTTCATGAGTCTCAGTTGAACATTTGTTTGATCAATTAAATTGTAACTTGATGATTCAGTAGTAAAGTACTGCTAAGCATTTTGTTTAATTCTGTAACTTGATGATTCAAAGCACACATCAGAGTGCTAACTAGTTCTTCCTAATCAGCTATCTAGCTAGCTCTTCCGAGCGATGAGAGCGATCAGGCAGCTAGCTATCCCCTGCCGAGTCCCGCGCTGATTCGTATGCCGAGCGATCACGCCGATCAGGCAGCTAGCGGGATATTGCGGGATGATTTGCGTATATGTACAGTCCCGCGCTAGGTGCAGCGGTTTTTTGCGGCACACCGCGCTGTCCCGCGCACGACGAGCTGTCCCGCTGAGCTCTGTAGCGAGCAGCCGCATCCCGCCCCGCTTGAAACCTTACCGATAGTACTATGGACGTGCCAACTCACAGAGACAGCGGCGCCGGTGGCCCACGACGCAGCCAGTCAGTCACGCGCCCAACAGCCATCCAGTAGTATCCCATGTCGCCAAGGACGGCGGGCGGGGCCTCACGAGGAACCTGTCCGTCCGGGTCGCACGTTCACACCACTGCCACCGCCCACCAAACCACGCACGCCAACCGGGCCAAAAGATATGCTAAAAACCAAAACAAAAAGAAAAGTGAAAACCGGCAGGAGGCTCCCTCCACGATCACGCTTCACGCCCCGTGCCGTGACCCCACTAGTTCATCCCCAGATCCAAACCCACCCCATCAATCCATCATCAACACCCGTCCACCCCACTCGCATCCCTCTCCACCTCTCTCTCTCTCCCTCTCTGCTCTCGCCGCTGCGTCGCGCTCGGACGCGCTGCACCCGGCGGCTCCTCCCTCCGCCACCCGTCCCAGGTCAGGCCCCCGTCCCCCTCCTCCCTCTCCACGCTCCAATGCCGCACCGCCGGCGACGACAGCGGCCTCTGGTGCCGCTACTCTTTGCGTTTTGCTTCGATGCGTGCTCTGCTGCTACTAGCAGTGTGGTTCGAGCGGTTGGTTTTTCCAGCGACGCCCGATCTCGTCGCTCGCTGCTCCCTTCGGTTCGTCACGCACAGCGGCATGGGTAGCGCTTAGTTGGACGGCAAGCGTCTATGCATCATGACTTGGTTCACGGCGCAGCACCACCTTTCTGTACGGTAGATTTGGTTCCATCGACATGTGTGTGTGTATCCGAGTTCGCGCAATGCAGGCACGGGATCATGGATGGATGGGTGCGTGCTCTTGCGTTGCTGCACTCTGCAGCCTACGTACAAATCCAGCCGCAAAAGGGAGGAACAAAAAAAGGGATGTGAAAAAAAAACATGCCCCTTCCTGGCTTCCTGTTGAACTAGATGCGTACAAGTAGCAGGTTCCTGTGTACGTGGGGTGTTGTTTTCTGCCGTTTTTGCTCTTTCAGATTCCACATCCGAATTCCTGCATACTGCATACTGCTATAAATCGTACCCAACAGCCACGGCTCTGCTGTGGTTTCAACGGGAGTATCTGCTAGCCATGGTTGGATACACTACATACCCTGTACTGTGCTGGTTTGTTGCATCACATCACACTACCAGGAACCAACTACACACACCATAAAACGGTTCTGCAGAACGTAGAAAGGGAAATGGTCGACTGAGACCGGTGAACAAGAGAAAATGGTGTGCGTGCCATGGTTTCTTGACCCACCCTTGTGTGCCTTGCTGCTTGAGTGGCCTATTTGGTCCATATGCTTGCTTGGGGGAGCATATGATACGAGGCTTCTCATTTGCCTTTTATGACCACTTCTAGCAACGTACCAAATTGCATTATGTGTTCATTCTCGAGTTCCTCTTCAGTTCAGACTTCTGGTTAGCATTCAGAAATTGTTTCCTGAAATCCCCATTTGTTACGTCCTTGATAGCTTAGCAGAGAAATACTTAGTACCCAGTTATGTGCTCCTTTGCGTTGTCATTGGTTCATTGGTTGTTGCCTCAAGAAAGGGTAACGAGGGACTGCATTCAATTTATTGGTCCTCTTACAGCACACGAGTTATAGTGCTGTTGCGGACCACAGATTTGGCCTCAGGGGACCAAATTCTGTAATAATGGTCTTCATGGTGCTGCCTTGCCCGTTTTAAGAGTTTGGTGCACAGTAACTGTCGCACATCATATGTTTTCTGCTATATATGAGGTTGTCAAATGGCTCAACACTCCTAGATACAAATATGTCAGCCTGTAATTGGGCACGTTAGCGGTGGCCCACCAAGTGTCCGCCTATGTGTCTAGATAATATACTCCTGCTGCAGATTTGGCCTCAGGGGACCAAAATCTGTAATGGGCTTCATGGTGCTGCCTTCCGCGTTTTAAGAGTTTGGTGCATAGTAACAGTCGCGCATCATATGTTTCCTGCTATATATGAGGTTGTCAAATGGCTCAACACTCCTAGATACAAATATGGCAAATGCGTCCTACTATACATCTCTGCTAAGTTTTCAACTCCTTGGCCAAGTATCTGTTGTCAGTTGTCACCAAATATGATGTTACTAGGATTTTCCGGAAATATTCACTCATTAGCTTTTAGGTTCTATTATCATGCCTAGGGCTTGTTTCCAAGTTCGTTGATGTAGGATAGACTCTTTATTTCTCTTCTGGAATGAAAATCAGAGATGGCCATAAATACATACAGAAGAGTATTTCCTAGGAACTACTACGAAGTGCTTGTATGCTCCATTGGCAGTATGAAAGCCTCACTAGTAGCCTCCTTTGAGCTTATCCATCTTTCGGTTTTGTTGTCTGAAGTTATCATTATGAGCTACAATGAATTTCTTTACAAAACGTGACAATGTTATACTGTCCTAATCTGCATATTTTTTTTTTATTTTCTATTGTGAGCACTTAAGACATGCTGCCATGCATCAATGTTGTTGGTGGATTACGCTCACTGTTATTAGGGTAGGAGATATTGCAAGTCGCTTGTCAGTTGCAAAATCTCAAGGTTAAGATATGGCATGTCACTTGTCAGACTGCCAGTTTCAAAATTTTAGGGTAATCTGGTTTCTAATATCTATCATTGGCCATATTAAGGTCTTACTGTTAGGTTTGTCAGCGGCTGGCGGAAAAAGAATGCTTGTACAAAGAAGATAGACATGGTTTCTATTATAATTGGTTACTTGTAAGTGGTTTCTATTAGGTTTGTCAGCGGCTGGCGGAAAAAGAATGCTTGTACAAAGAAGATAGACATGGTTTCTATTATAATTGGTTACTTCTAAGTGGTTTCTCTTATATGGGATAGTTTGTAGAACGGTATGATGGTTTCAACAAGCATGTCCGATCTGATTGTTCTGTAACATTCCACTTTCGCCAAAAGTACTTTTAATATTTGTGTACTACTCCAGAGGTGGAGCATGAGAGCACCTCTGACAGGTTTTATATTGTTACAGAATGCATATACTGAATGTCAATATGTATTTGATGGTTAATTTGCTGTTTATTATGAATAAATTAAGCTCAGCAATTCACAATCTCACCTTTATTTTTGTTTATCTTTTTCAGCAGTTGTAAACATGCTTCATCATTCAAATAGCCGCCACCAGAGGAACAGAGGATCAAAAATCAAAACGCTACTCAAGGTCACTCTACTTTTAGGTGTTGCTGTTTGGCTTGTGTACCAGGTGAAGCATTCTTATGATAAGAAAACTGAGTACCTCAATGCTACTGAGAACCAGCTTTCCCATGATGATAGAAGCATGTTCCAGGGTAGGAAAGAAAGGGTGGGTGGTTATGGTGTTGGTGATGTGGATAAGGCCATAGAGGATATTGATGTGATAAGCAATAAAGATGAAGAGAAGAGTGGAGAAACTGTGTTCGAGAAAGACAATACCGACTCCCACGATGATGATGCGGGGAACGCAGAGAGATCAGAAGCTGAAGAAGAACAAGCCAGCCGTGCAGATGGTAATGCAGAAGCACATGGTACTGACTCCCACTCAGCAGCAGTCAAGCTTGATGCTGAATCCAACTCATCTGATGGTGAGACTAAAAGCGAAGTCCATTCAGTTGAAGATGATGTGCCTCAAAACAAGGATGGCCAAGAGGGAACCGCTGGTGAAGAGGTAAATGGAACAACTCATGAAGAAAAGGAGCAAAGTGATTCAGATCAGATCAATGCAAGCAGCAATGGATCAGATGGAGAGCAAGCTGAGAAAAAGGAGGAGGTGGAGTCTCAAGCTGATTCTGGATCCCTTTCTGATGATACCAAGGCTGGAACCAGTGACGAGCATTCCACCGAGACGCTTCCAGATGAAACAGGCAACATACCGGCGGTACACACTGAGAATCCTCAAAATGGTGCAAGTGAAAACCCAGGAGATAGCAGCAGCGAGGCTGTTCATGTAGAGATTGGATCTGAACATGAAGGGGCGAAAGCATCATCTGGGACTGCATCTGGTGATGCTGAGAAGGGTAATTCTGTGGAGTCTAATCCATCTGATGGCATCTTCGTAGAAGAAAAGGCTGAGACTGCATCTGGTGGTGACGAGAAGGGTGCAGAAACTGGTACAGCTAATGAGGCATCAGGCGTCAAAGAAGCAAACCCTGAGGAAGGCAATGCTGCTACAGAAGTTCGCACTGACCAGGCCGCAAGTACGCAGACAGAGAACCCCCAAGAGGCATCTGCTGCTGAAGGCACAAATGGTTCTGTAGAAGAGATAAAGCCTGTGGAGAACCAGGTTGATGGAGCTACAAAAGCATCGAGCAATGGTGATCAGGAAGATATCAAAATTGAAACCAACACATCAACCAACAATGAACACAGTGAGCATCAGAGTGTTGACGCCAGTTCTGGGTCGACCGGCTCAAGTGACAGTGGCCCTGAGCAAACTGGAAAGACGGAGACCCAGTGAGTGATAGCACGAAAAGCATATGGACATTGTTCAGTATACGGGATTGTTCATGGACACGAAGAGGAGCTACTACTGCACATAGGAGGATTGATAGTTCAGGTTGGGGTTACATCTTTAGTTGATATTTGCTGATGCAGAACCGTGCCAATTGTACAGACTACGCGATCCATGCTCTGAAAGACAATTTGCATGTTGTGTGTTTCTTGTCAAGTTGTTACTTCAACCATGTGATTTTAATCTCTGCAAGTTAATCTCTTCATTTTCTTAGATACCATGCTTGCGACCTCTGTCTCTTAATATAACTGTGAGCAGACGAACAGTTAACTGCTTGCCTGCTTCTTTGCTATTGCTACTATGCTGCTGCTGTTTTCCCCATGTCCTTTTTGTGTTCCTTCCATACTTGGTCGACTTATGAAAAGGTATTGTGTATGTTACAAGATTGCATCTTAAGCAGGAAAATCAGGATTCGGGCCATTTCTCTGTCTTTCCATAAGTTTGTAGTTATTGCTCATGTTCTTGTTAGCAGTGCCACTATTTTTTTTGGATTTTTTTTCTTCTAAAACGACCAAATAATTGCTAACTGAGCTGTACAACATCAAGTCTAACTGTTCATTTTGTGACCTAGTGCTCCTTGTATATTCTTTGACAAAAGATTATCTGTTTCACCTTAAAATTTTGTATAAGAAAATGTTCATGGGACCCTTGTAAGTACTTGAAGTCTTGAACCCCAATTCTACAAGAACCCACTGTTCCACAATTCTAAATTGCGGAGGTCTCTCAGATTTTCTTGTTCTCGTGCATGCATGGTTTTATACGTTATCTATGCAATTTTCCTGATAGCCGTATCTCTCATATATAACCGAATTTACAAGTCCAGATCTGATTCATTATGCTGAGTAGAATCAAGTAATATTCTCAATGTTTATAGAATTCAAACTTAAACTTTGGCTGTGCATAAATTCTGAACTTGTTCAATCTCTAAATCGCTAGAATGCATAGCAAATGTATAGACAAACTCACACATCATCCAAGTATAACTAAGACTTGATTATAAGTCCACATGGAAGCTAAGAAAGAGGTCCAGACAATAAAACGGTACGTAGTAGCACAATCTGAAACAACAGTAGACAGGTTCAGACGAACCAAAAGTGCACTAGCAGACTACAGAGACACTTCAACTGCATCCAGGCAACAAGCCACGCAGCAAGATACATACGAGTTCATATGAATAGGCACACTGGATGGTACTACATCCAGAGACATAAAAGTTCGAATAACCAGGGACAAGGTAGACCAGCTCAACTGAACGCGTCCAGCTCGAAACGAAAACCTGCATAAACAAAAAAGGATAATGTGAGTACATGAGACTGTCAGACTTAGAAGAAACACGGGGAATACTGTGAGAGAATAACTTGGGAGTGTCTAACCAAAATGCAACTTGATCTAGCTATTGGAATGTTGGAAGAATTTGCTAATAACACGAAACTGAACAGAAGGTTTCAGAGGTAATTTAAAAGGCAAAAATTTGACCATTTATTTGATCTTCAAATAACGAAAGAACAACTTTGTTAGTGTTAAACTGTCCCTTTACGAAGACAGGAATAGAACCCTGCTGAAGTTCTACCACCAGTACTGGCTGGACTTACACAGACCTGCTAGTTTTGTTAACCAAGCAATAAGTTCCTACTTAATACTTTCGGTTGCAGTGATATGCTCTCCGCCCTGTCTATGTTGTCGCCATGGGCATGCTGCTGTGGCGACCAAGCACCTGTAGTTATTGACCCAGCAGATGGGCTCAGCAAGGTTGCTATTGGGCACCTGTTAGAGTAGAGACTGGGTACCAGGGACTCTATGTGTTATGGTTGGCTAGAAGAATGTAAAAGTAGTGCAAAAAGATACAATATCAAATGCTGCATTGTTGTATTTTAGCTTTTTTATGAAATTATGTTATTGCATTTACATGCTGAATAGTGACTACCAAAAGATAATAACCATAAAGATAGGTAATGGTTACTTACAGGCAAACCGAGTTTACTGGATGTCAATTTGCTCAGAAGGTACTCCATGAGTACAGAGGATCGTTAAAATATGGTGAAGCCTTGCATCTTCCTTTGTGTCACATATGATTTTGACTACCTTGAGATGATTTGATATAATTGATGGTACACTTGAATTGTAGCTTTCATCTGTTTCGGTGACAAGCTGTTCCTATAGCAAACAAAAATATTTTACTGAAGTCAACAGAAGGTACACGGCAACTTCAAAGATATAAACTATCATACTTGGAGAATATATACCTCCCGAGTTTCAAAATGAAGCTGCAGCGTAAGCACCTCTAGAATTGGTGAGTGGTGAAGAAAGTAAACCAGTACAGTGAAGTTATCAACCATACACCACTGATTGAGCAGGAGCGTTTTTAGCTTGCCAAAAAACGGGTAGCATTTCAAATAATTTCTGTAAACAATCTGGACAAAATGAAGAAGGTTAAAGAAGAATTCATGGTTTAACTTAACAAGGCGTAAATACACTGGACAAAGTGAAGATGGTTAACGAACAATAGAAGGTCTAACATGCATGATGTTTTTGAGAAACAGAAGTACTCATTGGAAACTTTCTGCAGGTTTATATTTTGACAGTAATTAAACGTAGGCATATATAGAGATTTATATCATATGCTGGACTTCAGAAACTACTCAGAAGTGTAGCTGAGATTAAGATCTAGTATATCCCATACGCTTTCAATAGTATTACCCCTGTCCTATAATATAAGACGTTTTGCAAGGCTATTTTAGCCTACCAATATATCTTATAGTTTGGAACAGAGGTAGTATATGTGATTAAAGTGTCAAGTACTGGTATGTGATATGCATCAAGCCAACCATAGGTGATGTAATGCTACAAACATTAAGATTCAAACATACGAATCGGTGAAAATATGAAATGCTCACAGGGAGGTAGTTTGATATGCTTATATTTATGGATATAACCATAAATGGGACATAGCATATAGCAAACAGAAACATGAGAAGCAAAAGTCAGAGCATACCATGTTATCTTCTGTTGTCAACTCCAAATTCATAGCACCTGACAAGCTTTTGAGAACCACAGAACTGTCATTGTTTCCAGTTTGAACAGTGCATCCCTCACATGATCGATTACCACAGCTACAACAGTCCATGCACTCTCCTATGTATGCTCCTCCAAGCTTAACGGATGCGGTTACCAGTGATGGCATGCTCTCAAGGAAAGGAGCCAAACCGCTGAATGCAACTAGTTGAAAACTAGTAAGATTTGGGGCAAAAATGCGTATGCGCGCATAAAAGCCGCGCAAAACTGAGCCATCAATCTTTAGATGTCGTAATGATTTGGATGAGATATTCGCGAAGATCTGACAGTTATTTAACTCCAACACCTCTAGCACCTGACAGCTCGAAAAATCCAGACAGCGTCCCTCAAACTTTACGTCGTAGAACTCTACCCTCTTCAAGTGTGAGGAGACGAGAGTCATGTTGGTTACCCAGCAAACAAAACGAACTCGTAGCACTTGGACTCGATTGGATACAGCGTGCTTGAGCCACGGTTCCATGCGCCGGAATTCGCCGTCCCTCCGATCGAAGTCGCAGCTAGGATCGGGATCGTAGTGAACAGCAGAACTGATGTCACAGACATTCAGAGGCACTGGGTCGCGGAGGCGAATCAGCTCGTCCACAAACGTGCTCAAGCCATGCGCACCCTCGAAGCTCTCAGGGTCGCTGATGCGCAGGGCGGGCACGGACTTCCAGAACGTGCGCCAGCTCTTGGCGAGGACGCAGGTCCGCACAGCATCCCGGGAAGGCAAGAACGACATGAGGTACCTTCGGACGTCGTCCGGGAGGGCGACGATGGGGTCCTCGCCGCCAGCCACTACCATATCCGTGTTCCCCTCGTCATCAGCCCTGTCGGACATTGCTTCGAACTGGTTGGCCGAGCCGGAGCTGCGAAGTTGTTTCATTGTTAGCAGACCGAGCGCATCCGGCCAGAATGCCAGATGGAGAAGGAGAAGTTGGACAAAATCAAAGATTTACCGTTTCACATGTAGGCCGACAGAAGACCTGAGTGCTCCTCCACCTCCTCAATGGTGCTCACTTCTCCGAGCAGGGTTATGTCCTCTCCTCCCCGACGGGCGACGGTGTTCGCTTCTCCTTCTCCGAGCGAACCAAGAGGCGAGGTCTCTCCCCAGTTCCCACTCCTCAGCTTGTGATATATTGTGATAGAAGGGCACATCCCAGATCGAAAGTGTTTATTGCCACAACTACCAGTAGCACCTCGAACTACCAGTAGCACCTCGACCCAACGCTAGCTTGTGTAGCCCGTGCACTGTCTATACTCCATTCACCACGTCGCCTTGAGCAGAGAGAAAGAGTGACAAGACGACTCAAGCCAGAAAAGTGACAAGACGACATGGCAGACGAGAGACTGCTCGACACGGCATGCATGGCAGAGGGAGGAAATTGCAAAATTCACCATTGCTACTTATTTTACATGATTTTCTCACGTACCATCAACTATTCATGTACGGAGTAATAGGAGGTTGCTTGCTGTCGAATTCTATTCAATTTCTGAATGTTGACTCAATAGGTAGCCTGGGCTGAATCCGCTCGGACGGCCCGGCCCGAGATTTTCGGGCCGGGCCGGGCCGGGTCGGGCTTGCACTTCGGGCCGGGTTCGGGCCTGAAATCTGAGCCCGAACGTCGGGCCGGGCCGGGCTCGGGCCTTCATTTTCGTGCATTTTAGCCTAGTCGGGCCGGGCTTCTCGGGCCGGGCCGGGCTTTTTGCTCGTTCGGGCCGGGTTCGGGCTTAAATTACAGGCCCGACGGTCGGGCCGGGCCGGGCTCGGGCCTGAATTTTTACCCGTGGGCTTTTTGAAGCCCGGCCCAAAACCCGGCCCGGCCCGAACTTTGCCCAGGTGTACAAGGGGATAACTAGGCGAGTTAAAGCATCTCCGGTCACGTCACTCAAAGTCGGTTCATATTCTGTACAGTAGACATTTAACCGGTCCGCCCGATGCGGCCAATACGGTGTTCTGCGTAGGTCATTTCTGCTCCACAGGGGATGCTGCGGGCGCATCGGACAGAGCGTGGAAACGCGTCGCTAGTGGCGGGCCCGACGTGTCATTGACAGGGAAGTCTAAAACATGTCGCCTACCTCTGGTCAAGCGACGTTACCGTGAATTTCTCAGGCGGCGTAGTAAGTGCCTCTTCGCGCATGGCCTCGTGACCATCCGTGCTAGCGTTATTGCCAACGCTCCCGCCGCCAATTCGCCCGTCGCCGCTGTATAAAGAGTCACCCCCTCCTTCCTTCTCGTCCCTTCCACATACCATTTGCGCTGCGCCGCTCTCTAGACCGCGCCTCCTTCCTTCACGTCCCTTCCCAGATCTCGACGTTGTACTACTAAAGTTCTAATTTATATTAATATCATATCAACCCTCTTAAGGCTTCTTTGTGTATATGTGTGTAGTTTATGTGTATATATATGTGTTTTAAAATTTCTCAAAAAATAAAAAACTTCAAAATTTTCAATAGGAAATTCAAAATTTTCAAAAAAATACAAATTTCAAACAATGTAAACTTTTTACACAAATTACAAAAAATGTAAAAAAACAAATTTCAAAAATGTAAAAATTTAAATTTAAAAAGGTTATAAAATTTACAAGTTTCAAAAAATGTAAAAAATTAAAATAATTTTTTGAGAAATTCTAAATTTTTAGAAAATTTCAAAGAAACTAAATTTTTCCCAAAAAAAGAAAAAAAATCCTTAAAGTTCAAAAAATGGAAAAGAATCTAAAAAATTCTAAAATTTCAAAATAGTCTAATTTTTTTAAAAAGACCATTTTAAAAAATTAGAAAAAATTAAAATATCAAAATTAATTTTATTTTAATTTTAAAAAGAACTAATTAAAAAATCAAAACAATCCTAGAAGTTAAAATTGGAAAAGATTCTAAAAATTCTAAAATTTCAAAAAAATCTAAATTTTTAAAAAATCTAGAATTTAAAAATCCAAATATGTTTTTCGCGGCGCATATATCAATATGCGCTACAGAAATACACAATATTGTGGTGCATATAGCGCATCTATGGCGCATATGGTTTGCATGCGTCACATAAATATTTTTGTGGAGCACGCCTTTTTTAAATGCGCCACAAAATTCATTTCTATCTATAAGCGTTTTCATACTAGTGATTGATTAGTAGACCAACACTTGCTTGGTAACTCCTAATCCTCTTTCTTCTCGGTTCTTGCTCCTCTACGATCTTGACCTTCTTTCCTCTAATGGTCACACTTCCCTCTTTTCTCTTGGTCACTGTCAATGTATCTCTACCATTGACACACAACAGATTATATAGTGGTATATCATTTGTGCGGGTAGTAATGGACACGTATAAACAATCTGATTCACCTTTGGTAGATATGTTGGCATTGACACATATGATGTGGTGATGACCAGAGGTCATGCGACATCATGCGCCACAGAAATATTTTTGTGGAGCACGCCTTTTTAAATGCGTCATAAAATTCATTTCTATCTATAAGCGGTTTCGTACTAGTGATTTATTAGTAGACCAACACTTGCTTGGTAACTCCTAATCCTCTTTCTTCTCGGTTCTTGCTCCTCTACGATCTTGACCTTGTTTACTCTAACGGTCACACTTCCTTCTTTTCTCTTTGTCAGTGTCAATGTATCTCTACCATTGACACACAACAGATTATACAGTTGTATACCATTTGTGCGGGTAGTAATGAACACGTATAAACAATCTGATTCACCTTTGGTAGATATGTTGGCGTTAACACATATGATGTGGTGATGACCAGAGGTCATGCTGCATCAATTTCACTTAATCCTAGAGACATGGCTCTGTACTTTGCTTCTTTAGTTGATCTTAATATTACTGGTTGTTTTTTTTTGCTTCTCCATGCTACCAAGCCCCCCCCCCCCCAACAATTACACAATAACCATAAGTTGACCTATCGTCTAAACAACTTATCCATTCGGCATCACTATAACCATCAACTATTAGATGTTCATTTGCTTAAAACTATAACCTTTTTGTGGAATTCCTATTAAATATCTTAATATTCGGTGAACAACATCCATGCATCCACTTCTTGGATAATGCATATATCTACTCACTACACCAACTGCACATGCAATATCTGGTCTTGTGTGACACAAGTATAACAATATTTCTACCACTTTCTGATATCTCTCCTTGTCTATGAGTTTACCGCATTGAGTTGTTACCTTCTGATTTTGATCCATGGGTGTTGGAGTTGCACGACATTCCATCATCCCCATATCACTAAGAAGGTCCAAGACATACTTGCGTAATGATAGAACTATTCCCTTGTTTGACCTTGCCACCTCTATTCCAAGAAAGTATGTAAGTTCCCCAGATCTTTGACTTCATAGTCTTAGCTTAAACAATTCTTTACCCATGTTATTTCTGGTGCATCATCTCCTGTCATTATAATGCCATCCACGTAGAATACTAGAATTGTTATTTACTTTTTTACTTGATCTAAAAAGAAAAAGTATTTTTTCGGACTTTCCTTGTAAAAGGAATTTATTAAATCCAAATTCTGAAAAAAAGAATAAGGGGATCTTGAATGTCTATAGAATACAATGTGGTTTCCATTACATTGTCCATGCCCCATTTCACACACAACTCTTCTAAATCGATCAAACCAAGATCTAGGAGATTGTATTAATCCATAGAGCGTCTTCTTTAACCTGCACACTTTACCTTAAGCTAGTCCCAGTGAATCTCCATTTAATCTCCTTCTTGTAGATCACCATGTAGGAATGCATTTTTCACAACCAACTGGTGTAAGGGTCATCCAAAGTTTGTTACACATGAGATTGAGACCCTCACTATATTCATTTTTGCCACATGTGTAAATGTTTCATCATAATCGATCCCATATGCTTGACTATATCATGTAGCTACCAATCTTTCTTTGTACGTATCTCTCTATCTTTCCTGCATATATATGTTTTATAGTATAGACCCATTTACAATTGATTGCATTATTTCCTCTAGGAATAGTAGCCAATTCCCAAGTATTGTTCTTCCTCAATGCCTCCAATTCTTATTTCATAGTTGCAAACCACTTCTGATCTCGCTTGGCCGCCCTCCAATCTATTGGAATTGCAATTGACTGGAGAGACGCTAAAAAATGCCTTATATGATAGGGATAAAGCTTCATATGATAAATAGTTAGTGATGTTGTGTACCAAACCATATATCTATTGATTTATTTGAAGGTAACTGCTCTTGTCCCCTTCCTTAAAACAATAGGCAAATCAAATGATTCCATTGTATTGCCAGATACCTTTCTTCAGGCAAATCAGCCTCAACAACCCGTAACCCCCTTGCGGTTGTTGCTCCCCTTTTCTTCGGCATGGTGCTCCACCTGTTCTTCCATCCTTGGTCTCCATGAGTACACATGATGATCGTGGTCTTCATTTGGCTTTGGAAAACTTCTAGCGTGTTGCAGTTCTGGTACAACAAGTGGTATAGATCCAACAATCAGAGGTTGTTGAAGATGTTGTTGCTCTACCTGAAGAGAGTTGATGTTGCTTGCACTGCTGCTACTTTCACTCTCCCCCTCTTAACTAACAATATTCGGTGGTTGGTCAAGCCCTTCAAATATAGCATTCATATCTATTTTTTCACCATAAAGGGGGTTAGGTTCCGAGAAAGTAAAATCAAGACTTAGAAATGTGCGGCATTTATAGGGACTCCAACATTTATATTCTCGTTTTCAAGTAGGATAGCCAATGAAGATGCACTTGATAGCTCTGGGGTCAAGTTTTGTCACCGAGGGCATGTGATCACGAACAAAGCAAGTGCAGCCAAACACATTGGGAGGAACCACAAACTTGTTCTCTCCTAGAAATAATTCACAAGGAGATTTCATATCTTGCATTCTTGAGAGGGCATGAGATTGATAAGAAACATAGCTGTCATCATTGCCTCACTCCAAAAGAATTGAGGGAGATTCATGGTATACATCAATGATGGATCCACTTCTAAAATGTGGCGATTCTTCCTCTCTACCACTCCATTTTGAGGTGAAGTGTCTAGACATGATGTCTGATGTAGAATACCATGATTAGACATGAGGTCTGAGCATTTCTGCGTGCACGTTGAAGTGGCTTTTAACATATGCATAGAAATACTGGAAGCAATAAAGCACTTCGTCCTTAAGCTTCACAAGGTAAACCCAAGTCATTCGAGAATAATAGCCAGTGAATGTGACAAAATACTTAATCCCACTGATAGAGGAAATAGGACATGTCCACACATCTGAATGCACAAGCAGAAACGAGGATATACTTTTGAGCCCCTTGCTAACATAGGTGTTTCTACTATGTTAAGCATACCCAAATGTTGCACACTTAAGATTGTTCTTATCAATTTCACTCATTACATATGTAAAGACTTTAATCATTTTTTCAAAAGCAACATGTCTCATTCTACAATGATGCATCATAGCAATTTTCTCCTTCTCCAGTTGTGATGCAACTAGTGTGAACCTCCTAGCTTGCGTGATTCATCACGGTCCATGTACAGAAGATATCTATGCCTGGTTTCGGAATCTTCCTTCCGCTCAATCTCTCCTGTATAAAAAATATGTATCTATCAATGTTTACACGACAATATATTTGACCAACCAATGCACTTAGAGAGAATAGATTCACAGGAAATGCAAGTACGTGTAGGACTAACTATAGCTTAATATTTCTCGTGCACTGAACAACTCGAATTCCTTTGATTGGGTGGGTTGCACGCACCATCAGCAATCTGAATTTTTTCTTGATGCATTGGAGTGACTGCCCTATATGATTCAAACTCTCCAATGCTACCAGCAACATGTTTGGAGGCTCCGGAGTCTAGTATCCATTCTGAATTTAATCTATGTATAGATATAAGGGCACTTTCCGTCTTACATTCATCTGAACAGACAAAGTGGGCATAGTGTTCAAAACTTGCATCTATTTGCTACTCTAGCTCCCATCTTCACTTCACTTTGGCATGAACTAGACTGTTGATGTCTACGGGTGCTTCTATTCTTGTAGACAGTGTTGGGCCTCCAAGAGCAGAGGTTTGTAGAACAGCAGCAAGTTTCCCTTAAGTGGATCACCCAAGGTTTATCGAACTCAGGGAGGAAGAGGTCAAAGATATCCCTCTCAAGCAACCCTGCAATCACGATACAAGAAGTCTCTTGTGTCCCCAACACACCTAATACACTTGTCAGATGTGTAGGTGCACTAGTTCGGCGAAGAGATAGTGAAATACAAGTGGTATGAATGAATATGAGCAGTAGTAACGGCGCCAGAAAAGTGCTTGCTGGCGTGCAGTTGATGGTAGTAATATTGCAGGAAGTAAAGGTGCAGTAAAACAGTAAACAAGCGATGATTGCAGTATTTGGAAACAAGGCCTAGGGATCATACTTTCACTAGTGGACACTCTCAACATTGATCACATAAATAAATAAGTTCTCTTCCTTTGTGCTACATATACTCTTGTTTGATAATGAACACCATTCGTTGTGTAGGGCTACAAGAGCTCCCTCAAGCCGGAGTTAACAAGCGCCACAACATTCGGCATTCATATTTAAGTAACCTTTAGAGCATAATAGATCTTTGCAACTTAAACCGAGTACTAACATAGCATACACACTGTCACCTTTACACTATGAAGGGGGAATAAATCACATCAATACTATCATAGTAATAATTAACTCCATAACCTACAAGAGATTATGATCATAACCTACGCCAAGTACTACACGATGCACACACTGTCACCATTACACCGTGAAGGAGGAATAGACTACTTTAATAACATCACAAGAGTAGCACATAGACTAATAGTGATACAAAGCTCATATGAATCTCAATCATGTAAGGCAGCTCATGAGATCATTGTATTGAAGTACATAGGAGAGAGATTAACCACATAGCTACTGGTACAGCCCTTAGCCTCGATGGAGAACTACTCCCTCCTCATGGGAGACAGCAGCGTTGATGAAGATGGCGGTGGTGTCGATGGAGAAGCCTTCCGGGGGCACTTCCCCGTCCTGGCGGCGTGCCGGAACAGAGACTCCTGTCCCCCAGATCTTGGCTTCGCGATGGCAGCGGCTCTGGAAGGTTTCTCGTACCGTGGCTTTTCTATATCGAAGATTTATGTCAGGGAGCTTCTTATAGGCGAAGAGGCGGAGTCGGAGGGGGTACAGAGCCGCCACACAATAGGGGGGCACGGGCCCTAGCCTGGCCGCGCCAGCCCCTTGTGTGGGCCCCCTGTGGCTCTCCTCTGGTGGCTCTCGGGTGTTCTGGAAGCTTCGTGGAGTTCTAAGATGCTGAACGTTGATTTCGTCCGATTCCGAGAATATTTCCTTACTAGGATTTCTGAAACCAAAAACAGCAGAAAACAGGAACTGGCACTTTGGCATCTCGTCAATAGGTTAGTTCCGGAAAATGCATAATAATGACATAAAGTGTGAACAAAACATGTAGGTATTGTCATAAAACTAGCATGGAACATAAGAAATTATAGATACGTTGGAGACGTATCAAGCATCCCCAAGCTTAGTTCCTACTCGCCCTCGAGTAGGTAAACGATAACAAGAATAATTTCTTAACTGACATGCTACCTGTTGCGGTCAAAAACCCACCGGCGAGTATCGACGGGCAACACCGTAGAGCCGGGAGGCTCCCAGCTGGATTGCGGTGGACCCTGGTCCCTCGGGCGACGGCCCGCAATGCCTTCTGGCACACGTCCTGGTGCTTACGAGGGCGTGCCACCTGACCTATACCTGGTCAGGAAGGTGATGGATTGCTTCGACTAGTTTCCTGCATGGCAAACACGTAAACATTAAATACGAGCCCCGATCGGCTCTTAAGTTGTTCTGTGGATCGGCTCAAAGAGCCGATTGCCCCATGGTTCATGTTAGATTTATAAGGACATGGGGATCATGCTTTATCAATATCAAGCTAAACTAATCTACGATAGTCTAGGGTTTTCACCGTATAATCGGAACATCCTATGCGTAGTTGAGCCTAGCAGATACGTAAGATAATGGAAAACCAGCCCTAAAGAGGCCTAAAAACCGACGTGAAGTTGATCCCCGGAACAATCCCTCTAGAACTCAATAAACCACACCTTACGCACTACCGGATCGTTCAACCCGTTTATAAGGCCTAACCATACGGATATCAAACCAATCCTTGAAGAACAAGGAGCAACTATAACGGATTAGATCTACTAAATAAAGAACAAGCAAGATGCTGTCCTTACACCCAAAAATAGGTGTAAGGGCAGCTAGATATCGAGGGGCAGCGTAGCTAAACAAGTACATCGTGAAAGCATCGACGTCAGCCCCAAAACACCTAAGATAAGGGGGTTGCTCGCCATCAAAAAGGCTTCAGTACGAGCAACACCAATAACGAATAAACTGATACTGCCTAGATCGCAAGATGCGATCTAGGCAGCATGTTGCTTACCCGGGAGAAACCCTCGAAACAAGGGTGGCGATGCGCCTAGATTGATTTGTTGTGAACGTGATCGTCCTCCTTTCTCAATAACCCTAGATACATATTTATAGTCCGTAGACTTTCTAACTTGGGGATAAACCCAACCGTGTACGAGCTAAACTCTATCTCTTAATTCTAACCGACACGTATCCTACTATAATTTACAGATACACGGGCAATCTTGCCCAATCTTCTTGTACAAGGCCGGTTCGGGAATATTTTCCATGCATATCCTCTAAGCCCATTTAAACACGGCCCATCTCCAGACTTGGTTAAATTCTGGTGATAACACATGCCCCCCTGGTTTTGGCAATGATAATTTCAAAACCACTCTATTTTTTCCGCTTCGTAGGGTCACGTCGTGGCAGAGCAGAACCGTCGCAGTATCCTTCATCATGATGTCTTGCCTTCTCAACTTATCTGCACGATTTGATAGTTCTTTGGCACCACTTCCTCGGAAACTGCTGTAACATTAACTCTCCCCCTTATCCCTTTATTTAACCGTGCCGAGCAGTTCGCCTCTTCATCCTCTTGCTCCGTACTAGCCATCGGCCAAAAAACCCCCTTCCTCTGTAGCCATGTCTTCCTCCTCCTCCTCCTCTACTTCATCGGATCTTTCCTCTCTATCCTCTTCTTCTCGCGAGCCGACGCCAGAGTGGGGCTCATTGGCGGTGCACGACATCCTCGCCCCAACGACGTGGGACAAGGAGGACCACGACTCCTCCGTCTGGTCCGAGGATGACAAGTCCTTGACCGACGGAGAAGCCGACCTCCAATTCCTCGTTGATGGGGAAGAGGAGGCGGAAAACGAGGACGACCGCTTCTCCTGGGATGACTTCACCTCCTCTGATGAGGAGGAGGAAGAAGAGGAGGACACCTCCTCGTTCTCCGACGAGCCGCCGGCGAAGCGCTTCCGCGCCGGGTCGGACGACGATGACGACGACGACGACGAGGAGGAGGACGAGGCCCCTGCCGAAGGCTACGGCAGCAGCGACGAGGAGTTCGCCGGTAGCAGCGCCGATGGCAGCCACGACGACAGCACCGACGAGGGCAGCAACGGCCCTTAGGCTAGGACTAGTAGCATAGGATTAGCCGCAGTAATCGGCTCTTTTGTTTTTCCCCTTTCTGAGCAATCGGCTCTTCTCTGTAAAAATCCTCTTTATTAATGAAGAAAATGCTTCTATGTCGATTTTGCCTTCATACCAATTTTGCCGATTGTCAAAGCAAGTCAACGCGCAAAGAGCCGATGGCAGCACATCGGCCTTCACCATAAAACGTGAGTAAGGCCAAATCAGTTGCCTATTTCAAACGGTAACCTGCAACCCCCTGCCTGAAGAGTCTTAGATCCCCAAATCGCCGTTCGAACAGATCTAACTTCCAGCCACGTAAGTCTCAGATCTCAATCGCGCCGATTCAAATCCGCGGCGACCCCAATGGCGGAATCATACAACACCAACGCTACAGTTTCTGGCCTGAAGGTAATCCTCAACCGCTCCCCACCATCCGAGCATAGCGTTAGAATTAACAGCAAACACCTGAATTAATGTCTCATTCCGTCATTAATTTTTTAGGTCTCAGACGTTCTGCTGCCGCATCCTTCTCTTCCAAATTCTCTCTGTCTTGGCTCTCGTTCTACTGAAAGTCCTGCCCATTTGATTTCATGTGAGGCCAATAGAATTCCCTTCATGAACCAAAATCTAGATCTAACTTCTTGGGCCGACTGCTTACGAGCCTGGCCTAATCCTCCTGAAGATTGGGTTTCATGGTACAAGAGAGTATCCAAAACCCATCAAGCCACCTGGGAAACCACGGGAATAGCCGATGCTTTAGCTTTATCATTGTCTTCGCTTGAGAAACATGAAAACCTCCTAAAAACCATCGGCTACTTTTGGTCTGATGCTTTTAATTGCTTCATGTTTGGCCATGGCCCCATGACACCAACCCTACTAGACGTGGCCATGATCACTGGTCTAGACATTGCATCTCCAAGCCCTTCTGCTTTTATGCTGCCAAAGGTCCCTTTCACACTCTCTTCCAAAACAGAGTGCACAAACTGGGGTGCTTATCTTCGACGCCACATGAAAAACAAAGGCCCTGTAACGGAGAAAGAACACACGGCCTTCCTGAATTTCTGGCTGGAGCATTTCATATTCTGTGGCCCTTCACTTGCTCCCACCAAGAATTACCTTTCCCTAGCCTATGAACTTGCCAAAGGCACTCAGCTGGGCATTGGTAAACTGTTCCTTGGAGAGGTTTATCGATACCTCCAACTAATGTCTGTCAAATTGTTTTCTCAAAAGACAGTCAAAACAGGAGGTCCCTGGTGGTTTATTCAATTATGGGCTCAGTTATACTTCCAGAACCACACTCCAAAGTTCCCACTTCTGGCTACTCGCACCTTTCCAGATGCCAATGGGAAGCAAATCCGATGCACTAGCTACGGCCTAGCTCTGTACAGTCTTCTAGGCAGTAAATTGACTCCCAAGGAAGCATCAAAATGGTTCAGCATTTTCTTCCGAGGCCTGGATAATCCTCTCTTCTTCCCTTACACGGAATCTGAGCACTTTGAGAATCCGGTCTCCTTCAGGCTAGACAGCTTTGCCGATGACACCAGCACCCGGCAATTGTATTCTACCATGATCCGTCCCTGCTTCCTTCCAGTGGGCATGAGCACCTCAAACAGGATCATCAAACCTGGCTATGAGTCTTATCAGCCGGTCGTAGTAGCCCGGCAGTTTGGTCTTGGGCAGGTGTCTCCTCATTTCTTCCTCCACCACTTAACAGAGAGCAGAGCTGATCTGCCCGATGTCCTAACGAGTCAGAGGGGTTATTCTTTCTTTGATGCTCTAGCCATCCCAATCCCTCACAACCTCTCTTTTACCTCATCAACCGATGGTTTTGAGGCCTGGTGGTCGACGTGGAAGACTCATGCTTTCAGGAGAGCTCTAGGACCATTGCTAAAACAACTTGATGCTGAATACGACGTTCCTGCAGAACAGGTACCACTACTCACGAATTATCTTGAAATGTCTTGCACTGATTTCCTTCTCTTCATAATCCTGTTCTGACTTCCTGCAGCAACAAGACGGTCCAGAACCTGTCCATGATGACGGCTCCCCTTTCAAATTCCTCCCACCAGCTCCGGTGGTCCTTTTCTGCAAAAACTCACCACCCTTGAAAAAGGTCGTGATGCAGAGCCAGCCGATTTCACCAAAATCGGCTTCCAAGAGCAGAGGATCATCTAGGCTAGCTGCCCCCCGAGCCTCAACTAAGGCGAGAACAACAGTGAGGAAAGTAGCCGCCAGGAAGACCTTGAAGCACCAGAACCCTACCCCAGCCCAAGAAAGTTTGCACGTAAGCTGATCCCTGTCTTGGTTGGCTCAGTTTATCTCTCTATGCTTCTGCATCACGCTTTGTATTTCTTTTGCAGACCTCTACTGAAGAACTCTCCAGCGAGGGGACACAGTCCAGTCAAGGGGACTCAAGCTCGGGCAACTCTTGGAAAACCACCACGCAGAGCCAGCCAGACTCGCCACCATCGGCTTCCAAGAAAAGGTCAGCCCCTGAACCTACCGCTTCCCCAGCTCCCATCAAAGCAGGACAAGGTGGACTACGCACGAAGAGCCGGTGCATCAAGAGAGCTCGCAAGGAACCACAAACTTCTTCATCAAACCAGGAGATCTTGGATGTAATAACTCTCCGTACCCTCCTTGGCTCATATTTCACGCTAACATGTTGTTGTTCTTATCAGCTAACCTCTTCCTCTGCAGGCTGATGACACCACCAGTGGGGAAGTCGAGGAAGTATTGATGCCATCCGCTACCCTGGACCTAGCACCTCCTGACAGTGTGGCTGACAAGGCTGCCACCTTGGCCAAGCCCACAGCAGAAACACAAGAGCCGATCACCTCTTCATCGACTGTTCCTCTAGTCTTAGGAGAGGTACAATCCTTTCCCTTAGCTCTACCTTACTCCTTTGCTGTCTCCTGACGTTTTTCTTGGTGTTTGCCAGGGTTATGACCTTTCAAGCTTGCTGACATTTGACCCCGAATCCATCGAGCCGGCTACTGCTAAAACAAGCGAGGAGCCAGGACCCAGCACTACACATGGTCAACTCCAGCATCTCAAGGCCCTGCTCTCCTCTTCCATTGAGACATTGGTTGAAGACTCCGAGGCGGTGAAGAGCGTTCTGGAAGACATCCAGCCTCATCTCCCGGTGACGCTACAGGTGAAACTTTGGTCAGTCGTGACTCTGTCTGCCTACAGGTCAAGAGTGACATCGGCTCGTCAGAGAATCAACCTGCGCCACACCCAGCTTCCGTTGAAAGCCGATATCGCAGACAAATGCCAACGGCTTAATGAGAAAAAGGCAGCTTTGGACGCCAAGACTGACACCTCTGACAGTACTGCTGAACTGGCGACCTTGCGCAAAGAGTTGGAGGCCCTTGAAGAGAAGGTTCGGGCAACAAAACAGCTCATTGAAGCTAAGGAAGCTCTTATCGCCCACTCCCTCGAGGAAGCAGAAGGCCTCAAAGCTGAACTGAAGTCTGATCTGGCCGAAATCCGCGCCTTGAACAAGCAGCTGGTGGCAGGCAAAGACGAAGATGATGTAGGATAACGTTGCATAGAAAACAAAAAATTTCCTACGGCGAACACGCAATCCAAGCCAAGATGCAATCTAGAAGACGGTAGCAACGAGGGGGTATCGAGTCTCACCCTTGAAGAGATTCCAAAGCCTACAAGATGAGGCTCTTGTTGCTGCGGTAGACGATCACTTGCCGCTTGCAAAAGCGCGTAGAAGATCTTGATCACGATCGGTTCCGACGCCACGAACGGGCAGCACCTCCGTACTCGGTCACACGTTCGGTTGTTGATGAAGACGACGTCCACCTCCCCGTTCCAGCGGGCAGCGGAAGTAGTAGCTCCTCTTGAATCCGACAGCACGACGGCGTGGTGTCGGTGGCGGTGAAGAAGTCCGGCGGAGCTTCGCTAAGCTACGCGGGAGATATGGAGGAGAAGGGGGCGGCTAGGGTTTGGGAGGGGGTGGCCGGCCACTCAAGGGGGGCGGCCAGCTTGTGGTCTTGGGGTGGCCGGCCCCCTCCCTTGGCCCCTCATTATATAGGTGGATCCCCAAGTGTTGGTGTCCAAGTCTTCGAATAAGACCCGAACCAAAAACCTTCCATAAGAGGGGAAACCTAGCCCAACTAGGACTCCCACCAAAAGGTGGGATTTCCACCTCCCATGTGGGGGGTGGCCGGCCCCCTATGGAGGAGTCCACTTGGGACTCCTCCCCATCTAGGGCTGGCCGGCCATGGAGGTGGAGTCCCATGTGGACTCCACCTTCCTTGGTGGTTTCTTCCGGACTTTTCTAGAACCTTCTAGAACCTTCCATAGAACCTTCCGCGACATTTTATTTCACATAAAATGACATCCTATATATGAATCTTATTCTCCGGACCATTCCGGAACTCCTCGTGATGTCCGGGATCTCATCCGGGACTCCGAACAAATATTCGAACTCCATTCCATATTCAAGTACTACCATTTCAGCATCCAACTTTAAGTGTGTCACCCTACGGTTCGAGAACTATGCGGACATGGTTGAGTACTCACTCCGACCAATAACCAATAGCGGGATCCTGGAGATCCATAATGGCTCCCACATATTCAACGATGACTTTAGTGATCGAATGAACCATTCACATATATTACCAATTCCCTTTGTCTCGCGATATTTTACTTGTCCGAGGTTTGATCTTCGGTATCACTCTATACCTTGTTCAACCTCGTCTCCTGACAAGTACTCTTTACTCGCATCTTGTGGTATGTGGTCTCTTATGAACTCATTCATATGCTTGCAAGACATTAGACGACATTCCACCGAGAGGGCCCAGAGTATATCTATCCGTCATCGGGATGGACAAATCCCACTGTTGATCCATATGCCTCAACTCATACTTTCCGGATACTTAATCCCACCTTTATAGCCACCCATTTACGCAGTGGTGTTTGGTGTAATCAAAGTACCTTTCCGGTATAAGTGATTTACATGATCTCATGGTCATAAGGACTAAGTAACTATGTATCGAAAGCTTATAGCAAATAACTTAATGACGAGATCTTATGCTACGCTTAATTGGGTGTGTCCATTACATCATTCACACAATGACATAACCTTGTTATTAATAACATCCAATGTTTATGATTATGAAACTAATCATCCATTAATCAACAAGCTAGTTTAAGAGGCATACTAGGGACTTCTTGTTTGTCTACATATCACACATGTACTAATGTTTCGGTTAATACAATTCTAGCATGATATATAAACATTTATCATAAACATAAAGATATAAATAATAACCACTTTATTATTGCCTCTAGGGCATATCTCCTTGATCTCCCACTTGCACTAGAGTCAATAATCTAGATTACATTGTAATATACCTAACACCCATGGCATTCGGTGTTGGTCATGCTTTGCCCTAGGGAGAGCTTTAGTCAACGGATCTGCTACATTCAGATCAGTGTGTACTTTGCAAATCTTTACTTCTCCATCTTCGATGTACTCGCGAATCGAGTGGTAACGCAGCTTGATATGCTTCAGCCTCTTGTGTGACCTTGGCTCTTGTGCATTGGCGATGGCACCCATGTTATCACAAGTAAAATGATTAATGGGTCCAATGCACTAGGAACCACACCGAGCTCTACAATGAACCTCTTCATCCATACCGCTTCTTATGAAGCCTCTGAAGCCCCAATCTACTCTGAGTCTGTTGAAGACTTCGCCACCGTGCAATCGCTTCGAGCTTGCCCGACCATCTGCAAAGCACCATTCAATATAAACACGTACCCAGATTGTGACTTAGAGTCATCAGGATTAGTGTTCCAACTTGCATCGGTGTAACCGTTTACAACGAGCTCTTGGTCACCTCCATAACAAAGAAACATATCCTTAGTTCTTTTCAAGTACTTCAGGATATTCTTGACCGCTGTCCAGTGTTCCATTCCTGGATCACTTTGATATCTGCTAGTCAAACTAACAGCATGTGCTATATCCGGTCTAGTACATAGCATGGCATACATGATAGATCCTACTGCCGAGGCATAGGGGATATTACTCATCCTTTCTCTTTCTTCTGCCGTAGCCGGTCCTTGAGTCTTACTCAATACCTTGCCTGGTAACATAGGTAAGAACCCTTTCTTACTTTCGTCCATTCTAAACTTCTTTAGAATCTTGTCCAGATATGTACACTGTGATAGCCCTATTAGGCGTCTTGATCTATCTCTATAAATCTTGATGCCTAATATATATGATGCTTCACCAAGGTCTTTCATTGAAAAACTATTATTCAAATAACCTTTAACATTGCTTAATAGTTCTATATCATTCCCGATCAATAATATGTCATCTACATATAATATCAGGAATGCTACAGAGCTCCCACTCACTTTCTTGTAAATACAGGCCTCTCCATGACACTGTATAAACCCGAAGTCTTTGATCACCTTATCAAAGCGTCGGTTCCAACTTCTTGATGCTTGCTTCAATCCATAGATTGAACGCTGAAGTTTGCATACTTTGTCAGCATTTTTAGGATCGACAAAACCTTTGGGTTGTACCATATACAACTCTTCCTCAATGTCTCCATTAAGGAACGCCGTTTTGACATCCATCTGCCAAAACTCATAATCGAAAAATGCAGCTATTGCTAGAAAAATCCTCACAGATTTTAGCTTCGCTACAGGTGAGAAAGTCTCATCGTAGTCAACTCCTTGAATTTGTCGGAAACCCTTTGCGACAAGTCGAGCTTTATAGACAGTAATATTACCATCAGCATCTGTTTTTCTCTTGAAGATCCATTTATTCTCGACAGCCTTTCGGCTATCAGGTAAGTCTACCAAAGTCCATACTTTGTTATCATACATGGATCCCATTTCGGATTTCATGGCTTCTTGCCATTTGTTGGAATCTGGGCTCATCATCGCTTCTTCATACGTCGCAGGGTCCTCATCATTGTTATCCACAATCATGACATTTAGACAAGGATCATACCAATCAGGAGTGGCACGTTCCCTTGTCGATCTGCGAGGTTCAGTAGTTTCCTCGTTCGAAGTTTCATGATCATTATCATTAGCTTCCTCTGTTGCCGGTGTAGGCGGTACAGGTATAACTTCGATCTTGCGCTACTGCGATCAACGAGTATAGATTCATCAATCTCATCGAGTTCTACTTTTCTTCCAGTCACTTCTTTAGTGAGAAATTCTTTCTCAAGAAAGGTTCCGTTCTTAGCAACAAAGATTTTGCCTTCGGATCTGTGATAGAAAGTGTACCCTATAGTTTCCTTAGGGTATCCTATGAAGACGCATTTCTCCGCTTTGGGTTCTAGCTTGTCCGGTTGTAACTTCTTTACATAGGCTTCGCAACCCCAAACTTTCAGGAACGACAGCTTAGGTTTCTTGTTAAACCATAATTCATACGGTGTCGTTTCTACGGATTTTGATGGTGCTCTATTTAAAGTGAATGCGGCTGTCTCTAATGCATAACTCCAAAATGATAACGGCAAATCAGTAAGAGACATCATAGAACGAACCATATCTAAGAGAGTTCGATTACGACGTTCGGACACACCGTTTCGTTGTGGTGTTCCCGGCGGTGTCAATTGTGAAAGTATTCCGCATTTCTTTAAATGCATGCCAAACTCATAACTCAGATATTCACCTCCACGATCAGATCGTAGAAATTTAATCTTCTTGTTACGTTGATTTTCTACTTCACTTTGAAATTCCTTAAACTTCTCGAAAGTTTCGGATTTATGTTTCATGAAATAGATATACCCATATCTACTCAGATCATCTGTGAAGGTTAGAACATAACGATAACCACCGCGTGATGCTACGCTCATTGGTCCACACACATCGGTATGTATGATTTCCAATAAGTCAGTAGCTCGCTCCATCATACCAGAAAATGGAGTCTTTGTCATTTTTCCCATTAGACATGCTTCGCATCTATCAAGTGACTCAAAGTCAAGTGATTCAAGTAATCCATCGGTATGGAGTTTCTTCATGCGTTTCACTCCAATATGACCAAGGCAGCGATGCCACATATAAGTAGAATTATCATTAAGTTTAATTCGTTTAGCATCAATGTTATGTATATGCGTATCACTACTATCGAGATCTAATAGAAATAAGCCATTCTTTTGTGGTGCTCGACCATAAAAGATATTATTCATAAAAATAGAACAACCATTATTCTCAGACTTGAATGAATAACCGTCTTGCATTAAACAAGATCCAGATATAATGTTCATGCTCAACGCAGGTACATAATAGCAATTATTTAGGCTTAAAACTAATCCCGAAGGTAGATGTAGAGGAAGTGTGCCGACTGCGATCACATTGACCTTGGATCCGTTTCCAACGCGCATCGTCACTTCATATTTCAGCAGTTGTCGTTTATTCTTTAGTTCCTGTTTCGAGTTACAAATATGAGCAACCGAACCAGTATCAAATACCCAGGTACTAGAACGAGAACCAGTGAAATGAACATCTATAACATGTATATCAGATATACCTTCTTTCTTCTTCTTGACAAGGCCGCTCTTCGAGATCAGCCGAGATACTTGGAGCAATTACACTTCCAGTGTCCCTTCTCCTTGCAATAATAGCACTCGCATCGGGCTTAGGGCCGTTCTTAGGTTTCATAGGAGGCGTGGCAGCTTTCTTGCCACCCTTCTTGAATTTTCCCTTAGACTTGCCTGTTTCTTGAAACCGGTGGTCTTGTTGACCATCAACACTTGGTGCTCTTTCTTGATCTCAATCTCAGCAGCTTTTAGCATGCCAAAGAGTTCGAGTAACTCCTTGTTCATGTTCTGCATATTGTAGTTCATCACAAAGTTCTTGTAACTTGGTGGCGGTGATTGAAGGACACGATTAATCCCCGATCTGTTAGGAATCACTATTCCCAAGTCAAGAGTTTCTTCGCATGCCCGGTCATGGCGAGCATGTGCTCACTAACGGAGCTGCCTTCTTCCATCATACAGTGAAGAAATGTTTCGATGCTTCATAGCATTCCACGGCCGCATGAGTCTCGAATATAGCTTTCAGCTCATTCATCAACTCATGAGGATCATGGTGCTCAAAACGTTTTTGAAGATCGGATTCCAGTTCGCACAGGATGGCACACCGAACTTGAGAGTACCGAGTTTTCCGAGTTGCGTAAACAGCTTTTACTTCATCGGTTTCATCTTCTGCAGGAGGGTCACCTAGCGGTGCATCAAGCACAAATTGCAGATTTCCGCCGAGAGGAAGATCCTCACATGACGGAACCAGTCGGTGAAGTTGCTACCGTTGCTCTTAAGTTTCTCTTTCTCTAGGAACTGATTAAAATTGATTGGGGACGCCATCTCTACAACATATATTTGCAATAGTTTAGACTAAGTTTATGACAAATTGAGTTCAAATTTTAATTCAACATAATTAAAAACCTAAGTGAACTCCCACTCAAAAACAATATCCCTCGCATTGTCTTAGTGATCACACGAACCAAATCCACCGCACCTAAACCCGATCATCACGAGAAAAGGTGTGATTTCAATGGCGAACACTCAAAGTGTTCATCATATCAACCATATGATTCATGCTCTACCTTTCGGTATCACGTGTTCCGAGACCATGTACGTACATGCTAGGCTCGACAAGGCCACCTTAGTATCCGCATGTGCAAAACTGTCTTGCACCCGTTGTATGTACTTATTGAATCTATCACACCCGATCATCACGAGATGCTTCAAACGACAAGACTTGGTAACGGTGCTACTAAGGATGAACACTTTATTATCTTGAGATTTTAGTGAGGGATCATCTTATAATGCTACCGTCGCGATCTAAGCAAAATAAGATGCATAAAAGGATTAACATCACATGCAGTTCATATGTGATATGATATGGCCCTTTTGTCTTTGCGCCTTTGATCTTCATCTCCAAAGCACGGACATGATCTCCATCATCTTCGGGCATGATCTCCATCATCGTCGGCGTAGCGTCAAGGTCAATGGCGCCGTCTTCATGATTGTTCTCCATGTAGCAACTATTACAACTATTTTGAAATACTACTCAACATGAAATTTAAAGACAACCATAAGGCTCCTGCCGGTTGCCACAATACAATAATGATCATCTCATACATATTCATCATCATATTATGGCCATATCACATCACCAAACCCCTGCAAAAACAAGTTAGACGTCTCTAATTTGGTTTGCATATTTTACGTGGTTTAGGGTTTTCGAGAGAGATCTAATCTACCTACGAACATGAACCACAACGTTGATACTAATGTTTTCAATAGAAGAGTAAATTGAATCTTCACTATAGTAGGAGAGACAGACACCCGCAAAGCCTCTTATGTAATACAAGTTGCATGTCGAACGAGGAACAAGTCTCATGAACGCGGTCATGTAAAGTTAGTCCGAGCCGCTTCATCCCACTATGCCACAAAGATGCAAAGTACTCAAACTAAAGATAACAAGAGCATCAACGCCCACAAACCATTGTGTTCTACTCATGCAACCATCTATGCATAGACACGGCTCTGATACCACTGTAGGATAACGTTGCATAGAAAACAAAAATTTTCCTACGGCGAACACGCAATCCAAGCCAAGATGCAATCTAGAAGACGGTAGCAACGAGGGGGTATCGAGTCTCACCCTTGAAGAGATTCCAAAGCCTACAAGATGAGGCTCTTGTTGCTGCGGTAGACGATCACTTGCCGCTTGCAAAAGCACGTAGAAGATCTTGATCACGATCGGTTCCGGCGCCACGAACGGGCAGCACCTCCGTACTCGGTCACACGTTCGGTTGTTGATGAAGACGACGTCCACCTCCCCGTTCCAGCGGGCAGCGGAAGTAGTAGCTCCTCTTGAATCCGACAGCACGACGGCGTGGTGTCGGTGGCGGTGAAGAAGTCCGGCGGAGCTTCGCTAAGCTACGCGGGAGATATGGAGGAGAAGGGGGCGGCTAGGGTTTGGGAGGGGTGGCCGGCCACTCAAGGGGGGCGGCCAGCTTGTGGTCTTGGGGTGGCCGGCCCCCTCCCTTGGCCCCTCATTATATAGGTGGATCCCCAAGTGTTGGTGTCCAAGTCTTCGAATAAGACCCGAACCAAAAACCTTCCATAAGAGGGGAAACCTAGCCCAACTAGGACTCCCACCAAAAGGTGGGATTTCCACCTCCCATGTGGGGGGTGGCCGGCCCCCTATGGAGGAGTCCACTTGGGACTCCTCCCCATCTAGGGCTGGCCGGCCATGGAGGTGGAGTCCCATGTGGACTCCACCTTCCTTGGTGGTTTCTTCCGGACTTTTCTAGAACCTTCTAGAACCTTCCATAGAACCTTCCGCGACATTTTATTTCACATAAAATGACATCCTATATATGAATCTTATTCTCCGGACCATTCCGAACTCCTCGTGATGTCCGGATCTCATCCGGGACTCCGAACAAATATTCGAACTCCATTCCATATTCAAGTACTACCATTTCAGCATCCAACTTTAAGTGTGTCACCCTACGGTTCGAGAACTATGCGGACATGGTTGAGTACTCACTCCGACCAATAACCAATAGCGGGATCTGGAGATCCATAATGGCTCCCACATATTCAACGATGACTTTAGTGATCGAATGAACCATTCACATATATTACCAATTCCCTTTGTCTCGCGATATTTTACTTGTCCGAGGTTTGATCTTCGGTATCACTCTATACCTTGTTCAACCTCGTCTCCTGACAAGTACTCTTTACTCGTACCGTGGTATGTGGTCTCTTATGAACTCATTCATATGCTTGCAAGACATTAGACGACATTCCACCGAGAGGGCCCAGAGTATATCTATCCGTCATCGGGATGGACAAATCCCACTGTTGATCCATATGCCTCAACTCATACTTTCCGGATACTTAATCCCACCTTTATAGCCACCCATTTACGCAGTGGTGTTTGGTGTAATCAAAGTACCTTTCCGGTATAAGTGATTTACATGATCTCATGGTCATAAGGACTAAGTAACTATGTATCGAAAGCTTATAGCAAATAACTTAATGACGAGATCTTATGCTACGCTTAATTGGGTGTGTCCATTACATCATTCACACAATGACATAACCTTGTTATTAATAACATCCAATGTTCATGATTATGAAACTAATCATCCATTAATCAACAAGCTAGTTTAAGAGGCATACTAGGGACTTCTTGTTTGTCTACATATCACACATGTACTAATGTTTCGGTTAATACAATTCTAGCATGATATATAAACATTTATCATAAACATAAAGATATAAATAATAACCACTTTATTATTGCCTCTAGGGCATATCTCCTTCAGATGATGAGGCCGAGATCGCCGAGGTGGATCGTGTTCGTGTTGATGCCCTCCATGCCCTTGAGATGGTCCTTCAGTAGAGTCTCCCTGTGTAACCTGAGAAACTTCATTATTGAGTTTGTACTCCAGAGTCGATGGCTGTGCATCGGCTTTTTTTTTCTTAGTTCTAAAGTCGATGTCTGTGCATCGGCTGTCTGAAATTTTTTTTTACTGGCCGATTTCGTGCATCGGCCTACATATTTTACTGGCCATTATTCCATATTAGGTGCCCCCCGAGCCGAATCTTTCAAGTGATTGAAGATATCGGCTCTTGCTGATGAATGTTGGTCGTGGCTTATCCCCAGGACCAATGTCAATCTCTTCTAGCTCATCAGCTGACGCAAACCCATATCCTAGCTTTCCGTCGCCTGTTAGATCGACGTTGAACACAGGCAGAACGTATGGCGACGATAATTTTGGCCGATTGCTGGGATCGGCCTCCATGTCGATTGAATTGCTCAATGAAGGTTTACAACTTCTATATGCTCCCTTACAGGAGGAAGCCTCCCTACGACTACGTGACATGTTTGAAGTAAGATCCTTGCTTTTTATTTTTTGGGGCCGATCGCAGGGATCGGCCTTGCCACGTACGTCGATGGATGTTGCTCTTGCTACTCTATCAGGCCGGTGGATAAGACCAACCTCACCCCGTTTTTTGTCACCTCGATGCGATCACAGCCGTCCAAACTGATTCCATAGAGCGGCTCTTGGTCTTCCGAGTCCCAAATGTTCATGCCGGCTATTGAGATGTCGATCGAGTCATCTGCATGTACGACCTCTACGTCGTCTCCATCCCACTGTATCAGGTATTGGTGCATTGTAGATGGAATGCAGCAGTTAGCGTGAATCCAATCCCTTCCTAGTAGGACAGCGTAGGTGCTCTTGCTGTCGACGATGAAGAATGTCGTTGGGATCGTCTTTCGGCCTATGGTTAGATCCACGTTCAGGACACCTTGCGTCCCTGATGCTTGGCCGTTGAAGTCGTTTAGTGTGACGTTGGTCTTGATCAGATCGGCACTGGAGCGTCCCAAACGCCGTAGCATGGAGTATGGCATTATATTGACCGCTGCTCCCGTGTCCACCAACATCCTGCCGACGGGCTGCCCATTGATATAACCTTTGAGGTACAGGGCCTTCATGTGTTTATAGCCCTTCTCTCGTGGCTTTTCAAAGATGACTGGCTGTGGACCGCAGTCAAACTGTGCTATCGGCACTTCTTCGGTTCCTGGGGCACGAAACTCTGATGGAAGGAAGAACACCATGTTTGTGCCAGCCGATGTACTCACATCGGCTTTTGCTTGCTTGGGACGCCAAACTTTCTTTGGTGGACGACTCCCTTCGTCCAAAGTCTGCTGAATTTTCACGGCCAGATCGGGCCGCGCTTTCCTCAATGTGTGCAAGTATCGCGCTTCGGCTTGCTCCAAGCTACGTAGCCGCTGCACCCTACGCTTTTGGGAGTGGCTAAGTCCATCGGGGCACCACCTTGGCCGGTGGTACCTATCCTCTTCTTCATCTTCTGACTCCTCAAAGTCTTCATCTTGAGAGGACTCAGCTCGTTTGTTCTGTGGCGGGAGAGGCCCTAGACGCGTGAAAACTGAAACTTCCCCTGCATCTTTCTTCCAGCGTCTACACTCCGGGCAGTTGTCGATTGTAGGCAATCGGCTCATCCCTGAATCCCAGCAGTGTTTAAAGAAGGGACAGTCCCAGTGCCTATCCATGTCTTCCTGCTCCCTTGACCTCTCCTTAGCGCGGTTCTCATGTCCTTCATCGTCTCTGTCACGCCGACGGTACCTTCCTTTGTCTTCATCAGACCGATTGGATCTCTCGTCGTTTCTGTCGTACTGCCGACGTCGGTCATACTGATATTCATATTTGTTGAGGAGATGCGTGGAAAGTGGGTTTTGGTATCGCACGCTTCTCACTTGTTCCTTGGTGAGGTACCGATGGTCATCATATCGGGGCCGGTCGCGTCGATCGGCCTCCTCCTTTTCCTTGTTGCGGGAGTGACTGCTTTCCTCTTTATCCTTGCCATGGTGGCGCACAGGCCCTGCCATGTTGACGTCGAACAAGAAATCCAGTCGACGCCTCGCGGAGTGGTTGGGTTCCACCATGTTGACTCCAGGGAACGGATGTGTGTCCACTTTCATGGCAAACTGCCCAAAGAGCAATCGGCCTTGTTCTATCGCCATTTGGATCTGCTGACGAAACACCTTGCAGTCATTGGTGGTATGGGTAAACGAATGATGCCATTTGCAATACGGTCTCCCGTTCATTTCTTGTGCTGTAGGGATTTTATGGCCTTCGGGTAACTTCAGCTGTTTTTCCTTAAGCAAAAGATCGAAAATCTGCTCAGCCTTGCTCAAATCGAAGTCAAACCCTCTTGCAGGCCCTTGTGGTTTTACCCATTTGCAGGACACGGGGTTTGCCCCCCGAGCCCATTCAGCTACAGCAACCTCCAGGTCTGGTGCAGGATCTTCAGCTTCTTCCATCTCGACCAGGCCTACCAGACGCTTGAACTTGTCTTGGTACAATTCAGGGTGTCGCTGCTCATACAATATGAGTTTCTGCACCATGTGCGACAATGAACTGTACTCAGCTTGGGAAGTCAGATCCTTGATCGGCGTTGCGAGGCCCAATGCTGCCAGCTCGATTGCTTCTTTCTCAGATAAACGAACCGAATAACATCGGTTCCTGACAGTCCTGAAACGTTGGATGTATTCAGACACTGTTTCTCCCCGCTTCTGCCGCACCTGCGCTAGATCGGCAATGCCAGCTTCGGTAGCTTCTGAGTGATATTGCACATGAAATTGCTCCTCCAGCTGTTTCCATGTGCGGACTGAGTTTGGTGGCAACGAGGTGTACCACCCAAAGGCTGATCTCGTAAGAGATTGTGCGAAAAACCTCACACGTAACGGGTCTGACACTGAAATCATGCCCAGCTGTGCCAAATATCGGCTTACGTGCTCTATTGAGCTAGATCCTTCTGCTCCATTGAATTTTGAGAATTCAGGGAGCCGATATTTGGGTGGCAGCGGGATCAGATCGTACTCGTCGGGGTACGGCTTGGAATAGCCGATTGCTTTTCTTTTCGGCAAGATGCCGAACTGGTCTCTCAAGATAGTGCTGATCTGCTCCATGGTATTAGTTGTAGGGACCGAGCCTTCATGACTCGTTCCAGTAGCATATTTAGCCAGCCATGCTTGTTTGTCAGCATCTACTCCAGGAATCCCTGTTGGTGCGATCTGGCTAGTGCGCGCCAAGGCATTGCAGTCCGGCACGTATGTGCATACGTATCCATGTGAGATCTCCTTGGGCGGCTCATATAGGAATTGGCAATCGCTAGGATCGCCTCCAACCTTGTAGACAACATACGCCGGTGAACCCGGCGGCTCTGGTGCCGCAAGAGCGAATGACAGCGACGGTCTAATCTGGAGCGGTATTTCTCCCTGGTGAGTTCCCAGGGTCGGTCCGGCCGGAGAGTACTGATGCTTCATGATCTCCTGCACCACTCGGACCGCAACGCGCTCGAAAGCGTTCACCAAGCTCTCAGAATGGCGGTGTAGAGAATGAGCCACCATGTAATTGATCTCCTGGCGCAGAGCTCTGGTGCGTTCCTCTGAAGAGGTAGAGAGGTCTACTTCATCGAGAGCACCTTCAGGGGAGAACCCTTTCCATCTGATGCCATGTGAACGGGTCTTCATGAAAGAGCTGATGAGATCGGCTTCCAAGATGGCTTTCATCTCATTGTACTTCTTCTTGTGTTCCTCCGGCAGATCTGCGTACGTGACTGGTTCGCCCACTACCTCATCCGCAGCTTTTGACATGGTTGCTGCAGATGTCGACATAGTGGTTGCTGTAGAGTGTCCCACCGGGCGTGCCAGAATGTGTTGCGGTCAAAAACCCACCGGCGAGTATCGACGGGCAACACCGTAGAGCCGGGAGGCTCCCAGCTGGATTGCGGTGGACCCTGGTCCCTCGGGCGACGGCCCGCAATGCCTTCTGGCACACGTCCTGGTGCTTACGAGGGCGTGCCACCTGACCTATACCTGGTCAGGAAGGTGATGGATTGCTTCGACTAGTTTCCTGCATGGCAAACACGTAAACATTAAATACGAGCCCCGATCGGCTCTTAAGTTGTTCTGTGGATCGGCTCAAAGAGCCGATTGCCCCATGGTTCATGTTAGATTTATAAGGACATGGGGATCATGCTTTATCAATATCAAGCTAAACTAATCTACGATAGTCTAGGGTTTTCACCGTATAATCGGAACATCCTATGCGTAGTTGAGCCTAGCAGATACATAAGATAATGGAAAACCAGCCCTAAAGAGGCCTAAAAACCGACGTGAAGTTGATCCCCGGAACAATCCCTCTAGAACTCAATAAACCACACCTTACGCACTACCGGATCGTTCAACCCGTTTATAAGGCCTAACCATACGGATATCAAACCAATCCTTGAAGAACAAGGAGCAACTATAACGGATTAGATCTACTAAATAAGGAACAAGCAAGATGCTGTCCTTACACCCAAAAATAGGTGTAAGGGCAGCTAGATATCGAGGGGCAGCGTAGCTAAACAAGTACACCGTGAAAGCATCGACGTCAGCCCCAAAACACCTAAGATAAGGGGGTTGCTCGCCATCAAAAAGGCTTCAGTACGAGCAACACCAATAACGAATAAACTGATACTGCCTAGATCGCAAGATGCGATCTAGGCAGCATGTTGCTTACCCAGGAGAAACCCTCGAAACAAGGGGTGGCGATGCGCCTAGATTGATTTGTTGTGAACGTGATCGTCCTCCTTTCTCAATAACCCTAGATACATATTTATAGTCCGTAGACTTTCTAACTTGGGGACAAACCCAACCGTGTACGAGCTAAACTCTATCTCTTAATTCTAACCGACACGTATCCTACTATAATTTACAGATACACGGGCAATCTTGCCCAATCTTCCTGTACAAGGCCGGTTCGGGAATATTTTCCATGCATATCCTCTAAGCCCATTTAAACACGGCCCATCTCCAGACTTGGTTAAATTATGGTGATAACACTACCAACATAATTTTGATCAACATTATTGTAAAGCATATGAGATGAATGCAGCGATTCGAAGCAATGGTAAAGACAATGAGTAAACAACTGAACCATATAACAAAGACTTTTCATGAATAGTACTTTCAAGATAAGCATCAATGAGACTTGCATAAGAGTTAACTCATAAAGCAATAAATTCAAAGTAGAGGGCATTGAAGCAACACAAAGGATGATTAAGTTTCAGCAATTGCTTTCAACTTGTAACATGTATATCTCATGGATAATTGTCAACATAAAGCAATATAACAAGTGCAATAGGTAAACATGTAAGAATCAATGCACAGTTGAAACAAGTGTTTGCTTCTAAAATAGAAAGAAGTAGGTAAACTGACTCAACATAAAGTAAAAGAAAGGCCCTTCGCAGAGGGAAGCATGGATTAAATCATGTGCTAGAGCTTTTTAAGTTTTGAAATCATATAGAGAGCATAAAAGTAAAGTTTTGAGAGGTGTTTGTTGTTGTCAACGAATGGTAATGGGTACTCTAACTACCTTATCAACCAGACTTTCAAGAGCGGCTCCCATGAAGGACGTTATCTCTACCAGCAAGGTAGATCATCCCTCTTCTCTTTTGTTTACACATGTACTTTAGTTTCATTATTTATGGATGACACTCCTCCCAACCTTTTTCTTACACAAGCCATGGCTAACCGAATCCTCGGGTGCCTTCCAACATTCACATACCATGGAGGAGTGTCTATTTGCAAAATTAAGTTGCTTACTGATGAATCAGAGCAAAACATGTGAAGAGAATTATTAATGAAGGTTAATTAATTGGGGGCTGGGAACCCCGCGCCAGCTCTTTTTGCAAAATTATTGGATAAGCGGATGAAGCCACTAGTCCATTGTGAAAGTCTGTCAGAAGTAAATGACAAGATCGAAAGATAAAACACCACATACTTCCTCATGAGCTATAAAACATTGACACAAATAAGAGATAATATATTTTGAATTGTTTAAAGGTGGCACATGAAGTATTTGCTTGGAATGGCAGAGAAATACCATGTAGTAGGTAGGTATGGTGGACACAAATGGCATAGTGTTTTGGCTCAAGGATTTGGATGCACGAGAAGTATTCCCTCTCAGTACAAGGCTTAGGCTAGCAAGGTTGTTTGAAGCAAACTCAAGTATAAAACGGTGCAGCAAGACTCACATATGAACATATTGTAAGCATTATAAGACTTTACATCGTCTTCCTTGTTGTTCAAACACCTTAACCAGAAAATATCTAGACTCTAGAGACCAATCATGCAAACCAAATTTTAACAAGCTCTATGTGTAGGGATTCGTTGCATAGAAAACAAAAAAATTCCTACCGCGAGAACGCAATCCAAGCCAAGATGCAATCTAGAAGACGGGAGCAACGAGGGGATGATCAAGACTCACCCTTGAAGATTTCCAAAGCCTACAAGAGTAGGCTCTTGTTGCTGCGGTAGACGATCACTTGCCGCTTGCAAAAGCGCGTAGAAGATCTTGATCACGGTGCCACAATCGGGCAGCACCTCCGTACTTGGTCACACGTTCGGTGTTGATGAAGACGACGTCCTTCTCCCCGTTCCAGCGGGCAGCGGAAGTAGTAGATCCTCCTTGGAATCCCGGCAGCACGACGGCGTGGTGGCGGTGGTGGTGGAGAACTCCGGCAGGGCTTCGCCTAAGCGTATGCGGGAGTTGTATGTGGAGGAGAGGTAGCTAGGGTTTGGGAGAGGGGGCTTGGGCGCCGGCCCTCAAAGGGTGCGGCCAAGGTGGTGGCAAGGGTGGCCGGCCAGCCCCTCCCCTCCTCTCTTTATATAGGTGGAAGCCCCAAGGATTAGGTCAAAAGTCTCCGAATAAGACCCCAACATAAACCTTCCATATGACCAAACCTAGGGGGAGTGGGACTCCCCCCTTTCCTTGGTGGGGTGGCCGGCCACCATGGGGAGGAGTCCACTTGGGACTCCTCCTCCCTTAGGCTGGCCGGCCAAGGTGGGTGGAGTCCCTCTGGGACTCCACCTTCCATGCTTATTTCTTCCGGACTCTTCTAGAACCTTCTAGAACCTTCCAGAGAAAATACCGGATCATTTTCAAACCTAGAAAATGACTTCCTATATATGAATCTTATTCTCCGGACCATTCCGGACCTCCTCGTGATGTCCTGGATCCCATCCGAGACTCCGAACAAAACTTCGAACTCCATTCCATATTTCCATATCTACTTAAACGACATCAAACCTTAAGTGTGTCACCCTACGGTTCGCGAACTATGTAGACATGGTTGAGACTTCTCTCCGACCAATAACCAATAGCGGGATCTGGAGATCCATAATGGCTCCCACATATTCAACGATAACTTAGTGATCGAATGAACCATTCACATACGATACCAATTCCCTTTGTCACGCGATATTTTACTTGTCCGAGGTTTGATCATCGGTATCTCTCTATACCTTGTTCAACCTCGTCTCCTGACAAGTACTCTTTACTCGTACCGTGGTATGTAGTCTCTTATGAACTTATTCATATGCTTGCAAGCTAATTAGACGACATTCCACCGAGAGGGCCCAGAGTATATCTATCCGTCATCGGGATGGACAAATCCCACTGTTGATCCATATGCCTCAACTCATACTTTCCGGATACTTAATCCCACCTTTATAACCACCCATTTACGCAGTGGCATTTGATGTAATCAAAGTACCTTTACGGTATAAGTGATTTACATGATCTCATGGTCAAAAGGACTAGGTAACTATGTATCGAAAGCTTATAGCAAATAACTTAATGACGTGATCTTATGCTACGCTTAATTGGGTGTGTCCATTACATCATTCATATAATGACATAATCTTGTTATTAATAACATCCAATGTTCATGATCACGAAACCATGATCATCTATTAATCAACAAGCTAGTTATAAAGAGGCTTACTAGGGACTCTTTGTTGTTCACATAACACACATGTATCAATGTTTCGGTTAATACAATTATAGCATGGTATGTAAACATTATCATAAACACAAAGATATATTATAATAACCATTTTATTATTGCCTCTTGGGCATATCTCCAACAGTCTCCCACTTGCACTAGAGTCAATAATCTAGATTACATTGTAAGGTACCTAACACCCATGGCATTCTGGTGTTGGTCATACTTTGCCCTAGGGAGAGCTTTAGTCAACGGTTCTGACACACTCAGAAACGTATGTATTTTGCAATTCATTTGCGTCTTCACGCATCATTCATTTTCCAAATGAGTCGGCATTAAATATGTTTGGTCTTCTGGTGGAACCTTAATTCCGCGGTCTGAAATATGTCACTAATATTGTCATACACAATATAGCTTCAAAGTTCTGACACTATCGGAACTACACCAAGTTCTCAAAGAACCTCTTGACTTAACATCCTCAGTCATTGTCAAAACAATGACATATTCTGCCTTCGTTTGTAGAATCCGTCACAACATTTAGAACTTATCTAAATCTAGCATAGACAACTTCTAGCTCATTGTGCTACCTTTTAAACAACACTTAGCCTAATTTGAGATTGAAACTTTTATTTTTATATGTGACCAAACTAATATCGGTGCAACACCTTACAGCGATTTGTTTGTCATTACTCATACAAAACTATATATCCTTGGTTCTTCTAAAGAACTCAGGGATATTCTTACTGTTTATCCAATGATCATCACATGAATCATTCTGGTATATGCTCCTAACATTTTAGAGCACAGGACATCTGATTGTGTACATATTATTCGTGATCCATAATCACTCATGTGTTTTTACTCATTGAGTGTCAGATACACTCAAGTCTTGTTAAAACTTCACATGACAAGAACATTTTCTTAATATTTCTATATTGAACTACTTCAATATCCTTTCTATGTACTTTGACTTAAACTTATTATGTGTTTTAATCTATCTTCATAGATCTTGACACTAAATATGTTTCACTCCATATTCTTTCATTGAAGTTAATTCTCAATGAAACCTTTTATAATCACGTATATAATTACATCATTTATAACCAACTATATGTCATCTACATAAAGTATTATAAATATGTCTCAGCGCTCCCACTTAATTTCTTGCAAATGCAAGCATCTTCATTGTTTCTGATGAAATCAAAAACTCTTTGACTATTTCATCCGGTGAAGATTCCAACTCCGTGATACTCACGTCATCCAATTGAAGATCGTATACCTATCTAGTATTCCACGGACTAGCAAAACAATTGGTTGTATCTTGTATACACCTTTAATACACACTTTTGTTAAGTAATGTATTTTGCCATCCTACTATCATATCTCATGAAAGAAATATGTAGCGATTACTAGAATAATCCACATAGACTATAAGCATTGCTACGGAAGATCTAATCTTATCGTAGTCAACTCTTTGAACTTTGTCGTAAACAACTTTTCGACAAGTCGAGCTTATTCAAGGATATTCCATCCAAGTCCATCAATTTTATAGATCCGTTTACTTTCAAAAAGTATTCATCTATCTTGGATTTCATGGCGTATAGCCATTTTAACGGAGTCAGGGCCCATCATAACTTCTTTGTATGTAGTTGGTTTATCATTGTTCAAAATCAATCCTTTGTCCACAAATCATTTATTTGATCACAAAGTAAACCATACCTACAAGGTTCAATATGTACTTCGATCTCCATGGCTAAAACACTTTGTAGTCATGGGAGTCATGATCGTCGTGGCCGCTTCCGGAACCAATTCCAATGTTGCGCTACTCTGATCATTATGCTCAGGTTCATAAACCTTATCGAGTTCTATTGTCCTCCCACTCAAATACTTCGCTAGAAACAATTTCTTGGAAATAAGTAAGAAACATCGACAAACACTTTTGTCTTTGTTTCCATGGTGGAAGAATTCCCAATTAATTCTTTGGGATAACCAACAAAGACATTCATCCGATTTTGGTTGTAAACTTACTTACTTTATGCTATGCATTCCAAAATTTAAGAAAGGACTATTAGGGTTCATACCCATGCCATAACTCGTATGGTGTCATTTCAACGGATCATGATGATGCTGTATTTAGTGTAAAAGCGGTATTCACTAAAGCATAATCCACAAAAATATAATAGCATCAATATTTTATCTCATCATTGACCCAACAAGGTTTGGATACATCTCTCGGATACTCCATCATCACTATGATACTCCAAGAAACGTGAGTTGTAGAACAATTTCATAACTCTCTTAGATGTTCGCTAAAACTCGTAATTCAAATATTTCCACTATGATCCAATCATAGATATTTGACTTTTCTATTACGATGATTTCCACCTCATGCTCATTCAAATGTTTCAAACTTCTTCCTTATCGAATATATCCACATATATATACTCAATTCATTGTTGGAAGTTTTCATGAAGTAGAAGAATCTCCCGCACAACCTATGCCCAGTGAACCACATACATCATCATGTATTTTTCCACTAAGTTAGGTGCCCGTTGAACTCTTGGCCTATGAACGGTATTTCAGTCATTCTCTTTAGAAAAGATTTGCAAGCGCCAAACGATTCAAAAATCGAATGACTCCAAAAATCCATTTGCATGGAGTTCCTTCATGCGTTCCTTTCTAATATGACCTAAATTGCGGTTCCACAAATAAGTGGAATTCAAATCATTTGCCTTATGGCATTTTAGCGTCAGTATTATGTATGTGTGTTTCACCATTAAGATTTATAATAACTTATCCATCGTACATGGAGTAATGTCATAATTTGAACAACTCATTGTTTTCATTTGAACAGAGCAAAATAACAATTATTAAGTTCTTTATTATAAATTCTAAGGGCTAGATAAAATGCCAACGACGAACATAATAACGCTTTATTTTTGTTCTAGACGTGCATTTCTATCATATTCCTTGTCAGTCACTTAGGCCATTGTATTCTTGTATTGCGTTGTTTTGTATGACACTTCATACCAACCAATATGGTACTAATACCCAAGAATTTCATTGTGTGACCAAACTAGGAATACAACCATAACATGTATATCATTTATATACACCTGAGCTAGACTTTCTAGTCTTTTCTTTTCTTTCTGCCAAAATATCTTTTGTAGTTTCTCTTTTAGCTTTCCTCATTATTCAGAAAACACTTCACCTTCAATAACTTCTAGGTTTGTTGGTCAAAATACCAATAACCTTGAGGTTCTTATTTTGAAGTTGATCATCATATGACAAGTGTTTTAGATTTCACTATTAGTAACTTTTTAATATGATGAACAATTTCACTCATAATTTTATCCGTCATATATATCATGACGACTTTCCGAGACCATGTCTGTACATGCTAGGCTCATAAAGTTTAACCTCAGTATTCGCATGTGCAAAACTGGTTTACACCCGTTGTATGCACACGTAGAATCTATAACACCCGATCATCACGTGATGCTACGAAACGATGAGTCTTAGCAATGGTGCATACTAAGGACGATCACTTCATGGATATGCGAATATCGTTAGTGCCCCAATAGTTGGAGGATTGGGACGCCTTGCGTCTTCAACCTTCCTACATTCCCATAAAACTTATGAGTTTATGTAGTCTCACCAAATTATATTCTATCATCTTGCAATAAGGTCTTAGATATCACATATATCTCATACCTTGATTATTTCTGAAAACAAAATTTTCAGCTCCTTACTTTTCAAACAGATTTGAACTTCAAGTTTCACGGAGACAAGATAACTTTAGGTACTAATTGAAACCATAGCTCTTTGAATCAACAATGTGAGGTTTACTAAAAGTTTGCAATAGGACTTAATCATTTCTTGATTCTTTAACAATACGGTACCAGTCCGTAAAATTTCTTGTCAGATTTTAACAGTATTTCTATCTCAATAACAAGACTAGCGCTTGGTAGAAAACGGATGCCAATACTACAAAATTAATTCAGAATACTACTCAGACTATGTTTATGATAATTAGTTCATGTTTTAATCTAATTACTAATGAACTCTCACTTAATACAACATCCCTCATAGTTGTTAAGTGGTACACGATCCAAATCCACTACATCAAAACCGATCATCACGTGAGATGATGTAGCTTCAATGGTGAACATCAACATGTTGATCATATCATCCATATGACTCGTGTTCAACCTTTCGGTTTCCGTTGTCCCGAGGCCATGTCTGTACATGCTAGGCTCATCAAGCAAACCCAAGTATTCCGCGTGTGCAACATGGCTTACACCCGTTGTATGTGAACGTTGAGTCTATCACATCCGATCATCACGAGATGCTTCGAAACGATGAACTGTGCAACGGTGCATACGAGGGGAGAACACTTTATTATCTTGATATTAATGTGAGGGATCATCTTATAATGCTACCGTCGCGATCTAAGCAAATAAAGGATTAACATCACATGCAATTCATATGTGATATGATATGGCCCTTTAGTCTTTGCGCCTTCGATCTTCATCTCCAAAGCACGGACATGATCTCCATCATCAACGGACATGATCTCCATCATCGTCGGCGTAGCGCCAAGGTCCATGGCGCCGTCTTCATGATTGTTCACCTCATGTAGCAACTATTACAACTACTTTGAAATACTACTCAACATGAAATTTAAAAACAACCATAAGGCTCCTGCCGGTTGCCACAGTACAATAATGATCATCTCATACATATTCATCATCACATCATGGCCATATCACATCACCAAACCCTGCAAAAACAAGTTAGACGCCTCTAATTTGGTTTGCATATTTTACGTGGTTTAGGGTTTTCGAGTAAGATCTAATCTACCTACGAACATGAACCACAACGGTGATACTAGTGTTGTCAATAGAAAGAGTAAATTGAATCTTCACTATGGTGAGAGAGACAGACACCCGCAAAGCCACTTATGCAATACAAGTTGCATGTCGAACGTGGAGCAAGTCTCATGAACGCGGTCATGTAAAGTTAGCCCGAGCCGCTTCATCCCACCATGCCACAAAGATGCAAAGTACTCGAACTAAAGACAACAAAGCATCAACGCCCACAAAACAATTGTGTTCTACTCGTGCAACCATCTATGCATAGACCTGGCTCTGATACCACTGTAGGGATTCGTTGCATAGAAAACAAAAAATTTCCTACCGCGAGAACGCAATCCAAGCCAAGATGCAATCTAGAAGACGGGAGCAACGAGGGGATGATCAAGACTCACCCTTGAAGATTTCCAAAGCCTACAAGAGTAGGCTCTTGTTGCTGCGGTAGACGATCACTTGCCGCTTGCAAAAGCGCGTAGAAGATCTTGATCACGGTGCCACAATCGGGCAGCACCTTCGTACTTGGTCACACGTTCGGTGTTGATGAAGACGACGTCCTTCTCCCCGTTCCAGCGGGCAGCGGAAGTAGTAGATCCTCCTTGGAATCCCGGCAGCACGACGGCGTGGTGGCGGTGGTGGTGGAGAACTCCGGCAGGGCTTCGCCTAAGCGTATGCGGGAGTTGTATGTGGAGGAGAGGTAGCTAGGGTTTGGGAGAGGGGGCTTGGGCGCCGGCCCTCAAAGGGGTGCGGCCAAGGTGGTGGCAAGGGTGGCCGGCCAGCCCCTCCCCTCCTCTCTTTATATAGGTGGAAGCCCCAAGGATTAGGTCAAAAGTCTCCGAATAAGACCCCAACATAAACCTTCCATATGACCAAACCTAGGGGGAGTGGGACTCCCCCCTTTCCTTGGTGGGGTGGCCGGCCACCATGGGGAGGAGTCCACTTGGGACTCCTCCTCCCTTAGGCTGGCCGGCCAAGGTGGGTGGAGTCCCTCTGGGACTCCACCTTCCATGCTTATTTCTTCCGGACTCTTCTAGAACCTTCTAGAACCTTCCAGAGAAAATACCGGATCATTTTCAAACCTAGAAAATGACTTCCTATATATGAATCTTATTCTCTGGACCATTCTGGACCTCCTCGTGATGTCCTGGATCCCATCCGAGACTCTGAACAAAACTTCGAACTCCATTCCATATTTCCATATCTACTTAAACGACATCAAACCTTAAGTGTGTCACCCTACGGTTCGCGAACTATGTAGACATGGTTGAGACTTCTCTCCGACCAATAACCAATAGCGGGATCTGGAGATCCATAATGGCTCCCACATATTCAACGATGACTTAGTGATCGAATGAACCATTCACATACGATACCAATTCTCTTTGTCACGTGATATTTTACTTGTCCGAGGTTTGATCATCGGTATCTCTCTATACCTTGTTCAACCTCGTCTCCTGACAAGTACTCTTTACTCGTACCGTGGTATGTAGTCTCTTATGAACTTATTCATATGCTTGCAAGCTAATTAGACGACATTCCACCGAGAGGGCCCAGAGTATATCTATCCGTCATCGGGATGGACAAATCCCACTGTTGATCCATATGCCTCAACTCATACTTTCCGGATACTTAATCCCACCTTTATAACCACCCATTTACGCAGTGGCGTTTGATGTAATCAAAGTACCTTTCCGGTATAAGTGATTTACATGATCTCATGGTCAAAAGGACTAGGTAACTATGTATCGAAAGCTTATAGCAAATAACTTAATGACGTGATCTTATGCTACGCTTAATTGGGTGTGTCCATTACATCATTCATATAATGACATAATCTTGTTATTAATAACATCCAATGTTCATGATCACGAAACCATGATCATCTATTAATCAACAAGCTAGTTATAAAGAGGCTTACTAGGGACTCTTTGTTGTTCACATAACACACATGTATCAATGTTTCGGTTAATACAATTATAGCATGGTATGTAAACATTATCATAAACACAAAGATATATTATAATAACCATTTTATTATTGCCTCTTGGGCATATCTCTAACACTATGTAGTTCTTCATTAATGGGTGCAAAGTACATGATGCAAGAGCTTAAACATGATCTATATGAGCACAACAATTGCCAAGTATCAAATTATTCAAGACATTATACCAATTACCACATGAAGCATTTTTTGTTTCCAACCATATAACAATGAACGAAGCAGTTTCAACCTTCGCCATGAATATTAAAGATAAAGCTAAGAACACATGTGTTCATACGCAACAGCGGAGCGTGTCTCTCTCCCACACAAACATGAATTTATTCAAACAAAACAAAAACAAACAGACGCCCCAAGTAAAGTACATAAGATGTGACTGAATAAAAATATAGTTTCAATAGAAGAAACCTGATAAGTTGATGAAGAAGGGGATGCCTTGGGCATCCCCAAGCTTAGACGCTTGAGTCTTCTTGAAATATGCAGGGATGAACCACCGGGGCATCCCCAAGCTTAGACTTTTCACTCTTCTTGATCATATATCATCCTCCTCTCTTGACCCTTGAAAACTTCCTTCACACCAAACTCGAAACAAACTCATTAGAGGGTTAGTGCATAATCAAAATTTCACATGTTCAGAGGTGACACGATCATTCTTAACACTTCTGGACATTGCCCAAAGCTACTGGAAGTCAATGGAACAAAGAAATCCATCCAACACAGCAAAAGAGGCAATGCGAAATAAAAGGCAGAATCTGTCAAAACAGAACAGTCCGTAAATACGAATTTTTTAGAGGCACTGGACTTGCTCATATGAAAATGCTCAAATTGAATGAAAGTTGCGTACATATCTGTGGATCACGCACGTAAATTGGCAGATTTTTCTGAGTTACCTACAGAGAATACTGCCCAAATTCGTGACAGACAGAAATCTGTTTCTGCGCAGTAATCCAAATCTAGTATGAACCCTACTATCAAAGACTTTACTTGGCACAACAATGCAATAAAATAAGATAAGGAGAGGTTGCTACAGTAGTAACAACTTCCAAGACTCAAATATAAAACAAAAGTACTGTAGTAAAATAAATACATGGGTTATCTCCCAAGAAGTTCTTTCTTTATAGCCATTAAGATGGGCTCAGCAATTTTAATGATGCACTCCCAAGAAATAAGAGTTGAAGCAAAAGAGAGCATCAAGAAGCAAATTCAAAACACATTTAAGTCTAACCCACTTCCTATGAAAAGGAATCTTGTAAACAAATAAATTCATGAAGAACAAAGTGACAAGCATAGGAAGATAACACAAGAGTAACTTCAAGATTTTCAACAAAAAGAGAGGTGTTTTAGTAACACGAAAATTTCTACAACCATATTTTCCTCTCTCATAATAACTTTCAGTGGCATCATGAACAAACTCAACAATATAAGTATCACATAAAGCATTCTTATTCACATGCATATAAGTATCATTACTCTCCATATAAGCATAATCAATTTTATTAGTTGTAGTGGGAGCAAATTCAACAAAGTAGCTATCATTATTATTCTCATCAAGTGTAGGAGGCATAGTATAATCATAATAAAATTTACTCTCCATAGTAGGCGGCACCAAAAGACCACTATCATTATAATCATCATATATGGGAGGCATATCATAATCAACATAAACTTTCTCCTCAATACCCGGAGGGCTAAAGAGATCATTTTCATCAAAACCGACCTCCCCAAGCTTAGAATTTTCTATATCATTATCAACAATGGTGTTCAAAGCGTTCATACTAATATTACTACTAGCATGCAAATAAGGTTCCATAGGTTTTTTAATTTTCGCATTAAACCATTCATGTCTTGACTCAGGAAATAGTTTAAAAAGCTCACAGATGTTTTCCATTATGCCTTACTAGTGTTTAACAAGAAACAAAAAGATGCAATTGCAGGATCTAAAGGAAATAGCTTCGAGCACACACACACAACGGCAACAGAAAAGTACTTAGTTTCTTGGGATCGGAGTATGAGTGCCTTTTACCTTTCCTCCCCGGCAACGGCGCCAGAAAAGTGCTTGATGTCTACGGGTGCTTCTATTCTTGTAGACAGTGTTGGGCCTCCAAGAGCAGAGGTTTGTAGAACAGCAGCAAGTTTCCCTTAAGTGGATCACCCAAGGTTTATCGAACTCAGGGAGGAAGAGGTCAAAGATATCCCTCTCAAGCAACCCTGCAATCACGATACAAGAAGTCTCTTGTGTCCCCAACACACCTAATACACTTGTCAGATGTATAGGTGCACTAGTTCGGCGAAGAGATAGTGAAATACAAGTGGTATGAATGAATATGAGCAGTAGTAACGGCGCCAGAAAAGTGCTTGCTTTGGCGTGCGATTGATGGTAGTAATATTGCAGGAAGTAAAGATGCAAGAAACAAGTAAACAAGCGATGATTGCAGTATTTGGAAACAAGGCCTAGGGATCATACTTTCACTAGTGGACACTCTCAACATTGATCACATAAATAAATAAGTTCTCTTCCTTTGTGCTACATATACTCTTGTTTGATAATGAACACCATTCGTTGTGTAGGGCTACAAGAGTGATGTCTACGGGTGCTTCTATTCTTGTAGACAGTGTTGGGCCTCCAAGAGCAGAGGTTTGTAGAACAGCAGCAAGTTTCCCTTAAGTGGATCACCCAAGGTTTATCGAACTCAGGGAGGAAGAGGTCAAAGATATCCCTCTCATGCAACCCTGCAACCAAAAAGAAGAAGTCTCTTGTGTCCCCAACACACCTAATAGGTGCACTAGTTCGGCGAAGAGATAGTGAAATACAAGTGGTATGAATGAATATGAGCAGTAGTACGGCGCCAGAAAAGTGCTTGCTGGCGTGCAGTTGATGGTAGTAATATTGCGGGAAGTAAACATGCAGTAAAAACAAGAAACAAGCGGCGATAGCAGTATTTAGGAACAAGGCCTAGGGATCATACTTTCACTAGTGGACACTCTCAACATTGATCACATAACAGAATAAATAGATAGACGCTAGACTCTACACCCTCTTGTTGGATGATGAACACCACTAACTATGTAGGATTACACGAACCCTCAATGCCGGAGTTAACAAGCTCCACAATATTCAATGTTCATATTTAAATAACCTTAGAGTGCATAACAGATCAACATAACCAAACCAAGTACTAACATAGCATGCACACTGTCACCTTCACACTACGAAAGGAGGAATAGATCACATCAATACTATCATAGCAATAGTTAACTTCATAATCTACAAGAGATCACAATCATAGCCTACGCCAAGTACTACACGATGCACACACTGTCACCATTACACCGTGCAGGAGGAATAAACTACTTTAATAACATCACTAGAGTAGCACACAGATAAATTGTGATACAAAACACATTGCAATCATAAAGAGATATAAATAAGCACTTCACTATGCTACTCTGAATTACTCTCTGGCAAGATAATGAACACTAATTCATCATGTAGGCAAACCTTAAAGATGCATTCCCAAGTACTAATGAACACCCCACGCTGTCACTTTGAGCATTCACAGGAGGTACTAACACACCACAATTTCATAGAGACATCCAACTCAAATCATAACTCAGTGAATAAGTATTCTGTGAAATATAGCCTAAGAGACCCACACGGTGCACACACTGTCACCTTTACACACGTGGGACAAGGAGTCTCCGGAGATCACATAAGTAAAACCCACTTGACTAGCATAATGACATCTAGATTACAAGCATCATCATATGAATCTCAATCATGTAAGGCAGCTCATGAGATTATTGTATTGAAGTACATAGGAGAGAGATGAACCACATAGCTACCGGTACAGCCCCGAGCCTCGATGGAGAACTACTCCCTCCTCATGGGAGACAGCAGCGTTGATGAAGATGGCGGTGGTGTCGACGGAGAAGCCTTCCGGGGGCACTTCCCTGTCCCGGCGGCGTGCCGGAACAGAGACTCCTGTCCCCGAGATCTTGGCTTCGCGATGGCGGCGGCTCTGGAAGGTTTCCCCTGGTTTCGTCGAACGTCATAGGGTTTTCGCGACAGAGACCTTAAGTAGGCGGAAGGGCAGGTCAGGGGGCCACACGAGGGCCCCACACGACAGGCCGGCGCGGCCAAGGCCCAGGCCGCGCCGCCCTGGTGTCTAGCCACCTCGTGGCCCCACTTCGTAAGCCCTCCGGTCTTCTGGAAGCTTCGTGTAAAAATAGGCCCCTGGGCGTTGATTTCGTCCAATTCCGAGAATATTTCCTTACTAGGATTTCTGAAATCAAAAACAGCAGAAAACAGGAACTGGCACTTCGGCATCTCGTCAATAGGTTAGTTCCGGAAAACGCATAATAATGACATAAAGTATGCATAAAACATGTAGATATCATCAATAATGTGGCATGGAACATAAGAAATTATCGATACGTCGGAGACGTATCAGCATCCCCAAGCTTAGTTCCTGCTCGTCCCGAGCAAGTAAACGATAACAAAGATAATTTCTGGAGTGACATGCCATCATAACCTTGATCATACTATTGTAAGCATATGTAATGAATGCAGCGATCAAAACAATGGTAATGATATGAGTAAACAACTGAATCATAAAGCAAAGACTTTTCATGAATAGTACTTTCAAGACAAGCATCAATAAGTCTTGCATAAGAGTTAAATCATAAAGCAATAAATCAAAGTAAAGGCGTTGAAGCAACACAAAGGAAGATTGAGTTTCAGCGGTTGCTTTCAACTTATAACATGTATATCTCATGGATATTGTCAATGTAAAGTAATATAACAAGTGCAATATGCAAGTATGTAGGAATCAATGCACAGTTCACACAAGTGTTTGCTTCTTAAGGTGGAGAGAAATAGGTGAACTGACTCAACATAAAAGTAAAAGAAAGGTCCTTCAAAGAGGAAAGCATCGATTGCTATATTTGTGCTAGAGCTTTTATTTTGAAAACATGAAACAATTTTGTCAACGGTAGTAATAAAGCATATGTATCATGTAAATTATATCTTACAAGTTGCAAGCCTCATGCATAGTATACTAATAGTGCCCGCACCTTGTCCTAATTAGCTTGGATTAACACGGATTATCATTGCATGACATATGTTTCAACCAAGTGTCACAAAGGGGTACCTCTATGCCTCCTGTACAAGGGTCTAAGGAGAAAGTTCGCATTGGATTTCTCGCTTTTGATCATTCTTCAACTTAGACACCCATACCGGGACAACATAGACAACAGATAATGGACTCCTCTTTTAATGCTTAAGCATTCAACAGTTAATATTCTCTTAAGAGATTGAGGTTTTATGTCCAAACTGAAACTTCCACCATGATTCATGGCTTTAGTTAGCGGCCCAATGTTCTTCTCTAACAGTATGCATACTCAAACCATTTGATTGTGAAAACCGCCCTTACTTCAGACAAGACGAACATGCATAGCAACTCACATGATATTCAACAAAGAGTTGATGGCGTCCCCAGGAGCATGGTTATCGCACAACAAGCAACTTAATAAGAGATAAAGTGCATAAGTACATATTCAATACCACAATAGTTTTTAAGGCTATTTTGTCCCATGAGCTATATATTGCAAAGGCGAATGATGGAAATTTAAAGGTAGCACTCAAGCAATTTACTTTGGAATGGCGGAGAAATACCATGTAGTAGGTAGGTATGGTGGACACAAATGGCATAGTGGTTGGCTCAAGGTTTTTGGATGCATGAGAAGTATTCCCTCTCGATACAAGGTTTAGGCTAGCAAGGTTATTTGAAACAAACACAAGGATGAACCGGTGCAGCAAAACTCACATAAAAGACATATTGTAAACATTATAAGACTCTACACCGTCTTCCTTGTTGTTCAAACTCTTTACTAGAAATTATCTAGACCTTAGAGAGACCAATTATGCAAACCAAATTTTAGCAAGCTCTATGTATTTCTTTATTAATAGGTGCAAAGTATATGATGCAAGAGCTTAAACATGAGCACAACAATTGCCAAGTATCAAATTATTCAAGACATTTTATCAATTACTACATGTAGCATTTCCCGTTTCCAACCATATAACAATTAACGAAGCAGTTTCAACCTTCGCCATGAACATTAAAAGCTAAGAACACATGTGTTCATATGAACCAGCGGAGCGTGTCTCTCTCCCACACAAGCATTTATTCAAACAAAAACAAAAACAAAAACAAACAGACGCTCCAAGTAAAGTACATAAGATGTGGCCGAATAAAAATATAGTTTCAAGAGAAGGAACCTGATAAGTTGTTGATGAAGAAGGGGATGCCTTGGGCATCCCAAAGCTTAGACGCTTGGGTCTTCTTAAAATATGCAGGGATGAACCACGGGTGCATCCCCAAGCTTAGACTTTTCACTCTTCTTGATCATAGTATATCATCCTCCTCTCTTGACCCTTGAAAACTTCCTCCACACCAAACTCGAAACAAACTCATTAGAGGGTTAGTGCATAATCAAAAATTCACATGTTCAGAGATAACACAATCATTCTTAACACTTCTGGACATTGCACAAAGCTACTGGAAGTCAATGGAATAAAGAAATCCATCCAACACAGCAAAAGAGGCAATGCGAAATAAAAGGCAGAATCTGTCAAAACAGAACAGTCCGTAAAGACGAATTTTAAAGTGGCACCAGACTTGCTCAGATGAAAATTCCCAAATTGAATGAAAGTTGCGTACATATCTGAGGATCACACACGTAAATTGGCAGATTTTTCTGAGTTACCTACAGAGAATTCTTCCCAGATTCGTGATAGACAGAAATCTGTTTCTGCGCAGTAATCCAAATCTAGTATGAACCTTGCTATCAAAGACTTTACTTGGCACAACAATGCAATAAAATAAAGATAAGGAGAGGTTGCTACAGTAGTAACAACTTCCAAGACACAAATATAAAACAAAAGTACTGTAGCAAAATAAAAACATGGGTTATCTCCCAGGAAGTTCTTTCTTTATAGCCATTAAGATGGGCTCAGCAGTTTTAATGATGCACTCGCAAGAAATAAGAGTTGAAGCAAAAGAGAGCATCAAGAAGCAAATTCAAAACACATTTAAGCCTAACATGCTTCCTATGAAAAGGAATCTTGTACACAAATAAATTCATGAGGAGCAAAGTGATAAGCATAAGAAGGCAATACAAGCGCAACTTCAAAATTCTCAACATAAAGAGGGGAAACTTAATATTATTAAGATGCATATAACCATGTTTCCCTCTCTCATAATAACTTTCAGAGGCATCATGAACAAACTCAACAATATAAGTATCACATAAAACATTCTTATCATGAGCTATATGCATAAAATTATTACTCTCCACATAAGCATGATCAATTTTATTAGTTGTAGTGGGAGCAAATTCAACAAAGTAGCTATCATTATTATTCTCATCATCAAATATAGGAGGCATAATATAATCATAATCAAATTTATCCTCCATAACAGGCGGTACTAAAAGACCAATATCATTATAATCATCATAAATAGGAGGCAAAGTATCGTCAAAGTAAATTTTCTCCTGAATGCTTGGGGGACTAAAAATATCATGCTCATCAAAGCTAGCTTCCCCAAGCTTAGAATTTTCCATATCATTAGCAACAATGGTGTTCAAAGCGTTCATACTAATATGTTCCATAGGTTTTTTAATTTTCGCATCAAACCATCCATGTCTTAAATCAGGAAATAGAATAAGAAGCTCATTGTTGTCCATTATGCCTAACTAGTGTAAACAAGAAACAAAAAGATGCAATTGAAGGATCTAAAGGAAATAGCTTCGAGCGCACACACAACGACAACAGAAAAGTACTTAGTTACCTGGGACCGGAGTGTGAGTGCCTTTTACCTTTCCTCCCCGGCAACGGCGCCAGAAAATAGCTTCGTTGCCGGGATCCGGTGTGTGTGTGCCGTTTACCTTTCCTCCCCGGCAACGGCGCCAGAAAAGTGCTTGATGTCTACGGGTGCTTCTATTCTTGTAGACAGTGTTGGGCCTCCAAGAGCAGAGGTTTGTAGAACAGTAGCAAGTTTCCCTTAAGTGGATCACCCAAGGTTTATCGAACTCAGGGAGGAAGAGGTCAAAGATATCCCTCTCATGCAACCCTGCAACCACAAAGCAAGAAGTCTCTTGTGTCCCCAACACACCTAATAGGTGCACTAGTTCGGCGAAGAGATAGTGAAATACAAGTGGTATGAATGAATATGAGCAGTAGTACGGCGCCAGAAAAGTGCTTGCTGGCGTGCAGTTGATGGTAGTAATATTGCAGGAAGTAAACATGCAGTAAAACAGTAAACAAGCGGCGATAGCAGTATTTAGGAACAAGGCCTAGGGATCATACTTTCACTAGTGGACACTCTCAACATTGATCACATAACAGAATAAATAGATAGATGCTAGACTCTACACCCTCTTGTTGGATGATGAACACCACTAACTGTGTAGGATTACACGAACCCTCAATGCCGGAGTTAACAAGCTCCACAATATTCAATGTTCATATTTAAATAACCTTAGAGTGCATAACAGATCAACATAACCAAACCAAGTACTAACATAGCATGCACACTGTCACCTTCACACTACGAAAGGAGGAATAGATCACATCAATACTATCATAGCAATAGTTAACTTCATAATCTACAAGAGATCACAATCATAGCCTACGCCAAGTACTACACGATGCACACACTGTCACCATTACACCGTGCAGGAGGAATAAACTACTTTAATAACATCACTAGAGTAGCACACAGATAAATTGTGATACAAAACACATTGCAATCATAAAGAGATATAAATAAGCACTTCACTATGCTACTCTGAATTACTCTCTGGCAAGATAACGAACACTAATTCATCATGTAGGCAAACCTTAAAGATGCATTCCCAAGTACTAATGAACACCCCACGCTGTCACTTTGAGCATTCACAGGAGGTACTAACACACCACAATTTCATAGAGACATCCAACTCAAATCATAACTCAGTGAATAAGTATTCTGTGAAATATAGCCTAAGAGACCCACACGGTGCACACACTATCACCTTTACACACGTGGGACAAGGAGTCTCCAGAGATCACATAAGTAAAACCCACTTGACTAGCATAATGACATCTAGATTACAAGCATCATCATATGAATCTCAATCATGTAAGGCAGCTCATGAGATTATTGTATTGAAGTACATAGGAGAGAGATGAACCACATAGCTACCGGTACAGCCCCGAGCCTCGATGGAGAACTACTCCCTCATCATGGGAGACATCAGCGTTGATGAAGATGGCGGTGGTGTCGATGGAGAAGCCTTCCGGGGGCACTTCCCCGTCCCGGCGGCGTGCCGGAACAGAGACTCCTGTCCCCCAGATCTTGGCTTCACGATGGCGGCGGCTCTGGAAGGTTTCCCCTGGTTTCGTCGAACGTCATAGGGTTTTCACGACGGAGACCTTAAGTAGGCAGAAGGGCAGGTCAGGGGGCCACACGAGGGCCCCACACGACAGGCCGGCGCGGCCAAGGCCCAGGCCGCGCCGCCCTAGTGTCTGGCCACCTCGTGGCCCCACTTCGTAAGCCCTCCGGTCTTCTGGAAGCTTCGTGTAAAAATAGGCCCCTGGGCGTTGATTTCGTCCAATTCCGAGAATATTTCCTTACTAGGATTTCTGAAATCAAAAACAGCAGAAAACAGGAACTGGCACTTCGGCATCTCGTCAATAGGTTAGTTCCGGAAAACGCATAATAATGACATAAAGTATGCATAAAACATGTAGATATCATCAATAATGTGGCATGGAACATAAGAAATTATCGATACGTCGGAGACGTATCAAAGAGCTCCCTCAAGCCGGAGTTAACAAGCGCCACAACATTCGGCATTCATATTTAAGTAACCTTTAGAGCATAATAGATCTTTGCAACTTAAACCGAGTACTAACATAGCATACACACTGTCACCTTTACACTATGAAGGGGGAATAAATCACATCAATACTATCATAGTAATAATTAACTCCATAACCTACAAGAGATTATGATCATAACCTACGCCAAGTACTACACGATGCACACACTGTCACCATTACACCGTGAAGGAGGAATAGACTACTTTAATAACATCACAAGAGTAGCACATAGACTAATAGTGATACAAAGCTCATATGAATCTCAATCATGTAAGGCAGCTCATGAGATCATTGTATTGAAGTACATAGGAGAGAGATTAACCACATAGCTACCGGTACAGCCCTTAGCCTCGATGGAGAACTACTCCCTCCTCATGGGAGACAGCAGCGTTGATGAAGATGGCGGTGGTGTCGATGGAGAAGCCTTCCGGGGGCACTTCCCCGTCCCGGCGGCGTGCCGGAACAGAGACTCCTGTCCCCCAGATCTTGGCTTCGCGATGGCGGCGGCTCTGGAAGGTTTCTCGTACTGTGGTTTTTCCGTATCGAAGATTTAGGTCAGGGAGCTTCTTATAGGCGAAGAGGCGGAGTCGGAGGGGGTACGGAGCCGCCACACAATAGGGGGGCGCGGGCCCTAACCTGGCCGCGCCAGCCCCTTGTGTGGGCCCCCTGTGGCTCTCCTCTGGTGGCTCTCGGGTGTTCTGGAAGCTTCGTGGAATTATAAGATGCTGGGCGTTGATTTCGTCCGATTCCGAGAATATTTCCTTACTAGGATTTCTGAAACCAAAAACAGCAGAAAACAGGAACTGACACTTCGGCATCTCGTCAATAGGTTAGTTCCGGAAAATGCATAATAATGACATAAAGTGTGAACAAAACATGTAGGTATTGTCATAAAACTAGCATGGAACATAAGAAATTATAGATACGTTGGAGACGTATCAACTGTCCTTGCCCTTCCATGGCTAACATGTTTTCTCTAGCACTGACTTGATGGTTGGAATACCCTACATTCCTGCCTCTAACTCCCCTGAAATTTCCTCGGCCATACCCCTTCCATGGCCATGTCTTGGAGCAAGACAATTATGGCTTAGATGCCCTTTTGTTCCACATTTGTGGCAATCACGTGCCTCATGCCTATTTTGACACATAGTAATCTGATTTAGGTACCGCCTCCACTTTCTTTATTAGTTTCAGCCTAGTTTCTTCTTGTGCCATGTCTGCAATTGTCTCTTTCAATGTAGGGAACTGAGGAAGATGCATTAGCGCTGCCCTCCTACCTCAACTGCGAGATTCAGTCCCTTCAAAAATTTCATCATCCTTCTATCCTCAATCCACTTCTTCACAGCTGCCACACATTCAGAATGAGTCAACACCAAGGGGGCAAGGTGATCAAGATCTGCCCATGCACGTCTCAACTCTCCCACATATGTCTTCACTAATTTTTCACCTTGAGTCAAATCGCGTCAAATCGCGTATTGTGTCTTTAGTTTGAGAGACCAGCATGACAAATCCCTTGCTCTAACACTGGTAGAGAACATGTCTTCGCTACCTTCGGAAGGGTCTTTAGTCCCGGTTCTCCATCCGGGAGTGCCAAAACGGGACTAAAGTCCAAACTTTAGTCCCGGTTTGCTTATGAAGCGGGATAAAAGGCCCTCCACGTGGCTGAGAAACAACGTTTCGGCTGGAGGACCTCTAGTCCCGACTCGTAAGCCCAACCGGGACTAACGATTATTTTCCGAAATTGTTTTCTTTTTTCTAATTGTTTGACTCGTTAATCTCTCACTTGGACCATTTTTAACACTAATTACATTTAATATTTAGTCAAATTCTAGACTTCATCACTTACCGGTCGGTCATCCATCCTCACACTACTCCATCCTCAACACGCTTAACTCCTCGGTTCTTTCCTGTTGTGCTCTCGCGAATGTGATTGTACATTGTAAATTCTACCATATCAATCCTATTAACTCTTCTACCGTTTTGTCACATTTCTATATTTTTTTGAAAAAAAACAATTTTGGAAGTAAACAATAATGAATAAGATAATAATGTTGAACTCCAATGAAAATAAAATAAGTAATAAAACTGTTTTATTATTATTATCAAATAATATATGCATTATTCATATAATATGGCATAATTAGTATCTTTAAATCTGTAAATCGCAATTGGATAAATAATATATCCATTATTATTAGAAAAATGTGGGGAATTTGAATATGAAATAATTTTTTTATTCATTTATTATTATCAAATAATATATGCATTATTCATATAATATGGCATAATTAGTATCTTTAAATCTGTAAATCGCAATTGGACAAATAATATATCCATTATTATTAGAAAAATGTGGGGAATTTGAATACGAAATATTTTTTTATTCATTTTATTATTATTATCAAATTATATATGCATTATTCATATAATATGGCACAGATAGTCTCTTTAAATCTGTAAATCGCAATTGGACAAATAATATATCCATTATTATTTGAAAAATGTGGGGAATTTGAATATGAAATAATTTTGGTTTATTCATTTTTATTATTAATATAAAATAATATATGGATTATTCATATAATATGGCATAATTAGTATCTTTAAATCTGTAAATCGCAATTGGACAAATAATATATCCATTATTATTAGAAAAATGTGGGGAATTTGAATATGAAATAATTTCATTTTTATTCATTTACTATTATTATTATGAAATAATATATGCATTATTCATATAATATGGCATAATTAGTATCTTTAAACCTATAAATCGCAATTGGATAAATAATATATCCATTATTACTAGAAAAATGTAAGGAATTTGAATATGAAATAATTTTGTTTTATTCATTTTTATTATTACCACTAAATAATACATGGATTATTCATATAATATGGCATAATTAGTATCTTTAAATCAGTAAATCACAATTGGAAAAATAATATATCCATTATTACTAGAAAAATGTGAGGAATTTGAGTAACAATACAAATATTCGATATATTGAGACGATTCATAGGTTCATACAATAGAAGGCACACACACCAGACACCACACCACCATCTAATCATCATCAATAATAATGAGACGATCAACCTGGCTATTGTAGCCAAGTAGCCTTCATTACCTCCTTGCCATCTCGAAGCCCAGGCGAGCGTCTAGAGCGGATACTGCATTTGCACATAGCTCAATGGAACATTACCCCATCCAAAAATTAGTTCATCATCATCATCATCATCTTCTTTTTCTTCTTCTTCTTCCTCATTGTCCTTCTTCTTGTTCTTCTTCTTGTCGCTCTTCCTCTTATTCTTCTCAAGTTTTGTCCCAATAGTAGAATTTGCCAGATCATACAGACTCAGAATGGGTTTTTTGGTGGGGTGATTATCTTCTGGAGGTCGAACGCAGACGTAATATCAATTCCGTAGGAACGCATCATTTTCATATCATTGTGGATAGCCACGTGATACGTCTCCAACGTATCTATAATTTCTTATGTTCCATGCTAGTTTTATGACAATACCTACATGTTTTATTCACACTTTATAATGTTTTTATGCATTTTCTGGGACTAACCTATTAACAAGATGCCACAGTGCTAGTTCCTGTTTTCTGCTATTTTTGATTTCAGAAAAGTTGTTTTACAAATATTCTCGGAATTTGACGAAACAAAAGCCCACGGCCCTATTTTCCACGAAGTGTTCCAGAAGACCGAAGAGGAGTCGAGGAAGGCCAGCAGGGGGCCATCCCCATATGGCGGCGCGGGGGGCCCCACTGCCGCGCCGAGACGTGGGGAGGGACCCCCTGGCTCCCCCGACGCTGCCCCTTCGCCTATTTATTCCTTCGTCCCCGAAAACCCTAGTACCGAGAGCCAAAATACCAGAACAGTTCCAGAGACGCCGCCGCCATCAACCCTAACTCGAGGGGTTCAGAAGATCTCCTCCAGCACCCTGCCGGAGAGGGGAATCGTCACCGGAGGGCTCTACATCACCATGCCCGCCTCCAGACTGATGTGTGAGTAGTTCATCCTTGGACTACGGGTCCATAGCAGTAGCTAGATGGTTGTCTTCTCCTATTGTGCTATCATATTTAGATCTTGTGAGCTGCCTATCATGATCAAGATCATCTATTTGTAATGCTACATGTTGTGTTTGTTGGGATCCGATGAATATGGAATACTATGTCAAGTTGATTATTGATCTATCATATATGTGTTGTTTATGATCTTGCATGCTCTCCGTTGCTAGTAGAGGCTCTGGCCAAGTTAATACTTGTAACTCCAAGAGGGGGTATTTATGCTAGATAGTGGGTTCATGTCTCCATTGAATCTGGGGGAGTGACAGTAACCCCTAAGGTTGTGGATGTGCTGTTGCCACTAGGGATAAAACATCAATGCTTTGTCTAAGGATATTTGTATTGTTTACATTATGCACATTACTTAGTGCAATTGTCTGTTGCTTGCAACTTAATACTGGAAGGGGTGTGGATGCTAACCCGAAGGTGGACTTTTTAGGCATAGATGCATGCTGGATGGCGGTCTATATTCTTTGTCGTAATGCCCTAAGTAAATCTCATAGTAGTCATCATGATATGTATGTGCATTGTTATGCCCTCTCTATTTGTCAATTGCCCAACTGTAATTTGTTTACTCAACATGTTATTTATCTTATTGGAGAGACACCACTAGTGAACTGTGGACCCCGGTCCATTCTTTTACATCTGAAATACAACCTACTGCAATCATTGTTCTCTTTTGTTTTCTGCAAGCAAACATCATTTTCCACACCATACGTTTAATCCTTTGTTTTCAACAAGCCGGTGAGATTGACAACCTCACTGTTAAGTTGGGGCAAAGTAGTTTGATTGTGTTGTGCAGGTTCCACGTTGGCACCGAAATCCCTGGTGTTGCGCCGCACTACACTCCTTCACAAACAACCTTCACGTGATCTTCATCTCCTACTGGTTCGATAACCTTGGTTTCTTACTGAGGGAAAACTCGCTCCTGTACTCATCATACCTTCCTCTTGGGGTTCCCAACGTACGTGTGCTTTACCATCACAAGCAGCTACTTTTCTGGCGCCGTTGCCGGGGAGATTAAGACACGCTGCAAGGGGAGTCTCTCACACCCAATCTCTTTACTTTGTCTATTGTCTTGCTTTATTTTATTTTTTGTCTTGTTTGCTTTCTTTATATCAAAAACACAAAAAAATTAGTTACTTGTTTTACTTTATTTAATTCGGTTTTGCTTTATTTATTTTTATTATTGCTAAAATGAGTACTCCTAAGAACACTAAGTTGTGTGACTTCACTAGCACAAAGAATAATGATTTCATATGCACTCCTATTGCTCCACCTGCTTCTACAGCAGAATTTTATGAAATTAAACCTGCTTTACTAAATTTTGTTATGAGAGAGCAATTTTCTGGTGTTAGTACTGATGATGATGCTGCCCATCTTAATAATTTTGTTGAACTTTGTGAAATGCAAAAGTATAAGGATATAGATGGGGATATTATAAAACTGAAATTGTTTCCTTTCTCCTTGAGAGGAAGAGCTAAAGATTGGTTGCTATCTTTGCCTAAAAATAGTATTAGTTCATGGACTAAATGTAAAGATGCTTTCATTGGAAAATATTATCCTCCTGCTAAAATTATATCTTTGAGAAGTAGCATTATGAATTTTAAGCAATTGGATAATGAACATGTTGGCCAAGCATGGGAGAGAATGAAATCTTTGGTAAAGAATTGCCCTACCCATGGACTAACTACTTGGATGATCATCCAAACCTTTTATGCAGGATTAAATTTTTCTTCAAGGAACCTATTGGATTCAAATTACTTTGGAGGTACTTTTATGTCCATCACTTTGGGTGCTGCAACAAAGCTTCTTGATGATATGATGATCAACTACTCTGAATGGCACACTGAAAGAACTCCTCAAGGCAAGAAGGTAAATTCTGTTGAAGAAACCTCTTCCTTGAGTGATAAGATTGATGTTATTATGTCTATGCTTGTTAATGGTAAATCTCATGTTGATCCTAATAATGTTCCTTTAGCTTCAGTGGTTGCTCAAGAAGAGCATGTTAATGTGAACTTCATTAAAAATAATAATTTCAACAACAATGCTTATAGGAATAATTTTGGTAACAACAACTATAGGACATATCCTTCTAATAGTGGTAATGGTTATGGTAGTTCTTATGGTAATTCTTACAACAATAGTAGGAGTGTACCCTCTGATCTTGAAGTCATGCTTAAAGAATTTATTAATACACAAACTGCTTTTAACAAATCTGTTGAGGAAAAGTTTGGTAAAATTGATGTTCTTGCTTTTAAGGTTTATAGTCTTGCTCTTGATGTTGATCTTTTCAAACTGAAAGTTATGCCTAATTTAGTTAAAGATACTAAGTCATTTGCTACAGCAAATGCTATCCAAGTTCAAATTAATGATAATATTAGAATGATGGCTGAATTGCATGCTAGGTGGGAAAGAGAAGAAAAACTTGCTAAAGAGAATAATATAGCTAGAGTTTGAACTATTACCACCACTAGTAATGATGATGCTTCACATGTTGCTAAACCTCCTACTATCAATGGTAAAATAATTGGTGTTGGCAATATTTCTACTTCTACTACAAAGCGTGCAAAATGCCTGAAACTGCTGAAACTGTTTGTGATAAAAGTGCTGATTTTTTTTAAAGTGTTGGGGACAATGGTCCCATTGCTTTAGATCATAATGGTTTTGATTTTGATAATTGTCATATTTCTGAAGTTATTAAGTTCTTGCAAAAACTTGCTAGAAGTCCTAATGCTAGTGCTATAAACTTGGCCTTTACAAAACATATTACAAATGCTCTCATTAAAGCTAGGGAAGAGGAATTAAAACTTGAAGCTTCTATCCCTAGGAAGTTGGAAGATGGTTGGGAGCCCATCATTAAGATGAAGGTCAATGGTTTTGGTTGTAATGCTTTATGTGATCTTGGTGCAAGTATTTCTGTTATGCCTAAGAAACTTTATGATATGCTTGACTTGCCACCTTTGGAATGTTGTTATTTGGATGTTAATCTTGCTGATAATTCTATAAAGAAACCTTTGGGGAGAATTGACAATGTTCACATTACGGTTAATAATAACCTTGTCCCCGTTGATTTTGTTGTTTTGGATATTGAATGCAATGCATCTTGTCCTATTGTTTTGGGAAGACCCTTTCTTCGAACCGTTGGTGCTATTATTGATATGAAAGAAGGAAATATTAAATATCAATTCCCTCTTAAGAAAGGTATGGAACACTTCCCTAGAAAGAGAATGAAGATGCCTTTTGATTCTATTATTAGAACAAATTATGATGTTGATGCTTCTTCTCTTGATGTTACTTGATTTTCACTTTCTACGCCTAGCTGAAAGGCGTTAAAGAAAACCGCTTATGGGAGATAACCCATTATTTTATTTCTGCAATTTTTGTTTTATATTTAAGTCAAGGTGCTTGTTACTACTGTAGCAATACCTTTGTATCTTTATTTTCTTGCATTGTTGTTCCAAGTAAAGTCTTTGATAGAAAGTTGATACTAGATTTGGATTTCTGCGCAGAAACAGATTTTTAGCTGTCACGAATTTGAGCTTTTTTCTCTGTAGAAAAATTGTAAAATCCTGAAAAAATTCATGAGTAATCCTCAGATATGTACGCAACTTTCATTCAACTGGAGATTTTCCATCTGAGCATGTTAAGTGCCTCGAAAAAATTCGTCTTTATGGACTGATCTATTTTTGACAGATTCTGCATTTTATTTCGCATTGCCTCTTTTACTGTGTTTGAGTGGATTTCTTTGCTCCATTAAATTTCAGTAGCCTTGGGTAATGTCCAGAAGTGTTGGGAATGATTGTGTCCTTGCTGAACATGTGAATTTTTGATTATGCACTAACCCTCTAATGAGATTGCTTTGAGTTTGGTGTGAAGGAAATTTTCAAGGATCAAGAGAGGAGGATGATATAATATGATCAAGAAGAGTGAAAAGTCTAAGCTTGGGGATGCCCCCGTGGTTCATCCCTGCATATTTCAAGAAGACTCAAGCGTCTAAGCTTGGGGATGCCCAAGGCATCCCCTTCTTCATCAAACTTATCAGGTCACCTCTAGTGAAACTATATTTTAATTCCGTCACATCTTATGTGCTTTACTTGGAGCGTCCGTGTGCTTTTATTCTCGTTTGTTATTTTATGTTTCTTAATAAATCGGATCCTAACATGCTTGTGTGGGAGAGAGACACGCTCCGCTTTTTCATTTGAACACTTGTGTTCTTCGTTTTATTTTTCATGTTCATGGCGAAAGCTGAAAGCCGCAACACTTATTGTTATTTGGTTGGAAACAGAAAATGTTTCATGTGGTGATTGGTATATTGTCTTGAATAATTTGATACTTGGCAATTGTTTTGAGCTCTCAAGTAGATCATGTTTAAGCTCTTGCATCATGTAGTTTAAACCTATTAGTGGAGAACTACCGTAGAGCTTGTTGAAATTTGGTTTGCATGATTGGTCTCTCTAAGGTCTAGATATTTTCTGGTAAAAGTGTTTGAGCAACAAGGAAGACAGTGTAGTCTTATAATGCTTGCAATATGTTCTTATGTAAGTTTTGCTGTACCGGTTTATACTTGTGTTTGCTTCAAACAACCTTGCTAGCCAAAGCCTTGTACTGAGAGGGAATGCTTCTCGTGCATCCAAAACCTTGAGCCAAAACCTATGCCATTTGTGTCCACCATAAATACCTACTATGTGGTATTTTTATGCCATTCCAAGTAATACTTCATGTGCTACCTTTAAACAATTCAAAACTTTATTACTCCTTATTTGTGTCAATGTTTTATAGCTCATGACGAAGTATGTGGTGTTTTATCTTTCAATCTTGTTGGGCAGACTTTCACCAATGGACTAGTGGCATATACATCCGCTTATCCAATAATTTTGCAAAAAGAGCTGGCAACGGGGTGCCCAGCCCCAATTAATTAACTTTCATTAATAATTCTCTTCACATGTTTTGCCCTGATTTATCAGTAAGCAACTTAATTTTGCAATAGACACTCCTCCATGGTATGTGAAATATTGGAAGGCACCTGAGGATTCGGTTAGCCATGGCTTGTGAAAGCAAAAGGTTGGGAGGAGTGTCATCTATAAATAAAACTAAAATACATGTGTAAACAAAAGATAAGAGAGATGATCTACCTTGCTGGTAGAGATAACGTCCTTCATGGGAGCCGCTCTTTGAAAGTCTGTTTGACAAGGGGGTTAAAGTGCCCACTACCATTCGTTGACAACAATAAACACCTCTCAAAACTTTATTTTATGCTCTCTATATGATTTCAAAACTTGAAAAGCTATAGCACATGATTTAATCCCTGCTTCCCTCTGCGAAGGGCCTTTATTTTACTTTATGTTGAGTCAGTTTACCTACTTCTTTCTATCTTACAAGCAAACACTTGTGTCAACAGTGTGCATTGATTCTTACATGCTTGCTTATTGCACTTATTATATTACTTTGTGTTGACAATTATCCATGAGATATGCATGTTGAAAGTTGAAAGCAATTGCTGAAACTTAAATCTTCCTTTGTGTTGCTTCAAAACCTTGTATTAAGAATCTATTGCTTTATGAGTTAACTCTTATGCAAGACTTTTTGATGGTTGTCTTGAAAGTACTATTCATGAAAAGTTTTTGCTATATGATTCAGTTGTTTAGTCATTATATTTTTGTTAGCAAACTATAGACCATTGCTTTGAGTCACTTCATTCATATCATATGCTTTACAATAGTATTGATCAAGATTATGTTGGTAGCATGTCACTTCAGAAATTATTCTTTTTATCGTTTACCTACTCGAGGGCGAGTAGGAACTAAGCTTGGGGATGCTTGATACGTCTCCAACGTATCTATAATTTCTTATGTTCCATGCTAGTTTTATGACAATACCTACATGTTTTATTCACACTTTATAATGTTTTTATGCATTTTAATGGACTAACCTATTAACAAGATGCCACAGTGCCAGTTCCTGTTTTCTGCTGTTTTTGATTTCAGAAAAGTTGTGTTACAAATATTATCGGAATTGGACGAAACAAAAGCCCACGGCCCTATTTTCCATGGAGTGTTCCAGAAGACCGAAGAGGAGTCGAGGAAGGCCAGTAGGGGGCCCTCCCCATATGGCGGCGTGGGGGGCCCCACTGCCGCGCCGAGACGTGGGGAGGGAGCCCCCTGGCTCCCCCGATGCTGCCCCTTCGCCTATTTATTCCTTCGTCCCCGAAAAATCTAGTACCGAGAGCCAAAATACCAGAACAGTTCCAGATACGCCGCCACCATCAACCCTAACTCGGGGGGTTCAGAAGATCTCCTCCGGCACCCTGCCGGAGAGGGGAATCATCACCGGAGGGCCCTACATCACCATGCCCGCCTCCGGACTAATGCGTGAGTAGTTCATCCTTGGACTACGGGTCCATAGCAGTAGCTAGATGGTTGTATTCTCCTATTGTGCTATCATGTTTAGATCTTGTGAGCTGCCTATCATGATCAAGATCATCTATTTGTAATGCTACATGTTGTGTTTGTTGGGATCCGATGAATATGGAATACTATGTCAAGTTGATTATTGATCTATCATATATGTGTTGTTTATGATCTTGCATGCTCTCCGGTGCTAGTAGAGGCTCTGGCCAAGTTGATACTTGTAACTCCAAGAGGGGGTATTTATGCTAGATAGTGGGTTCATGTCTCCATTGAATCTGGAGGAGTGACAGCAACCCCTAAGGTTGTGGATGTGCTGTTGCCACTAGGGATAAAACATCAATGCTTTGTCTAAGGATATTTGTATTGTTTACATTACGCACAGTACTTAATGCAATTGTCTGTTGCTTGCAACTTAATACTGGAAGGGGTGCGGATGCTAACCTGAAGGTGGACTTTTTAGGCATAGATGCATGCTGGATGGCGGTCTATGTTCTTTGTCGTAATGCCCTAAGTAAATCTCATAGTAGTCATCATGATATGTATGTGCATTGTTATGCCCTCTCTATTTGTCAATTGCCCAACTGTAATTTGTTTACCCAACATGTTATTTATCTTATTGGAGAGACACCACTAGTGAATTGTGGACCCCGGTCCATTCTTTTACATCTGAAATACAACCTACTGCAATCATTGTTCTCTTTTGTTTTCTGCAAGCCAACATCATTTTCCACACCATACGTTTAATCCTTTGTTTTCAGCAAGCCGGTGAGTTTGACAACCTCACTGTTAAGTTTGGGCAAAGTAGTTTGATTGTGTTGTGCAGGTTCCACGTTGGCGCCGGAATCCCTGGTGTTGCGCCGCACTACACTCCTTCACCAACAACCTTCACGTGATCTTCATCTCCTACTGGTTCGATAACCTTGGTTTGTTACTGAGGGAAAACTCGCTGATGTACTCATCATACCTTCCTCTTGGGGTTCCCAACGGACGTGTGCTTTACCGTCACAAGCACCACGCTGTAGAATTTGATGGTCTTGTCCTGCAAGAAATCCTTCAGAAGTTGTGGCACTTGATCAACACTGGAAATTTGGAAGACCAAATTCTCGGTCGGCGCCGAGAGTTGAAGTACGGCGGCGCGCTGATTATCTCTACCCTCGCGAGGGTAGGTGAAATCGCAGTCCAAGCCCACACACTTGATTGGTGCGGCGTCGAAGAAATCCCTCTTGACAGCGTGGATCCACCTCTCCACCCTTGATGCAACTTCCGATCAATCGACGATCAATTTCTGTGTGCCGATGCAACTTCCGACGATGATCAGTGGCGACAACGATCGATTTCCGCGCAAGAACCGAACGGTTTGCCTTTAGTCCCGGATCGTGTCACCAACCGGGACTAAAGAGGGTGCCAGCAAGCGCAGGGGCTTTAGTCCCGGCTTGTAGTGTAATACCATTGAGAAGAGGAAGGGTGGATAACCTTTGGGCAGTGGCCATCAACTACTATGCTATATTTTAGGGTTTCTTACATACCAGCCTCAGCTTATATACCATCCCAGGTCACTTGGGCTAATGAGTCACATGGGCCAGAACAGGTAGACAAACTGCTAGATAGGATCCAATCCATATACTATCAAACATTGTTTCTACTGAGAGTGGGCTTATAATGTTTGTTATCTTTACTATTAAGGGGAGAATGTTGGAATTGGTCTTGGCTAAAAACTAAGATAGATAAAAGTGGACTTGGTCATCCATGTCTAAAGGAGACTTAGTCCACCACGTGCCACTTGAGAATGGAGCTTTGATCGATGCCTCCTAAAAAGCCAACTTTTGGTCCTGCTTCCCAGCCCCCGACACTTCATAAAAAAGAGAAAATAGCCCATTCGTGGGTTTTTTTGACCGACACGGCGATTGACATAGGTATGCCGAATAGGCATGCCGAATAAAGCATCCGGGTTATCTGGAGAAGATGTGAGGCCCACGACCCAAAGCTTTGGAGGCCCACAAGCCTAGAGAACTTCAGATAAGGAAGATAGAGTTGTATTAGGAATGATGTAGCAATATAGGAAAGGCCCGATACGCCTCTCGTAGTTTGTAACTTATACGACACGAAAAATCTCGGCATCACCTCCTATATAAAGGGGAGCCGAGGGAAAAGCAAAGAATCGAATCTATTGTCAACAAAACCACCATAACTTTAGTCGAGCACCTTTGTCGGCTGAAACCTTTGAGATCTACTTGCCCTCTACTTCTTACGAAACCCTAAGTCTGCAATATGTAGGCATTGACAAGTTAATCCCTTATCAATTGGCGCCGTCTGTGGGAATTGGAGGTCGCAAGGTCCTGATCTCGATGGCAGTGTCAACAACATCGTCAACAACAAGCAACGCGATGGACAGAGGTAAACGAGTCCAACCTGACCTCGCTGATTTTGTTCCTCACCCTCCCGCCCGTTTGCATGCATATGCCGGTTTGGAGGAGTCGACGGAGATGACGTTCGGGAGCTTCCGCTTCCTCGTCGGGAAAGAAGGATCGCATCGTCTCGCGGTGCCGATTTTTCGGGACCGTTAGCGGTCGATTCCAATTTCTCTGGATCATCAGCATCATCTATCGAGTCAGGCAACGAGGAATTTTTTCCGCCACGCTTCACCAAGCCCCCCGTCGGCGGGGTACTCGCCGATCTGTTCAGCGACATGACTTTTGGGTCGTTCACAGATTCCGATCTGGACAACGACTTGGAAAGCTTCGACAACGTCGGCTTCACCAACTTCGACTTCATCAACAACTCTATTGTTAGTAGGGAGGTCTTCGCCGATCTATACGATGGTGTCACCTACCCTGAAGCTGCGGAGAACACAACTGCAATATATCACCAAATCTGCGCAATCGGGGGAACAAGCCGTCAAGAGGACGAAGCATCTGAGGCTTTCGATGATTTGGGCAATCCTTACATTGATCTCGTAGATCTCACGCGTGGAACAGGAAATAAATATATCGGATCCACGCCGCGGGAAAAAGTACAGCTACCGCAGGAAGCGTGGGATAGAGCTCAAAGAGCCATGGATAGCACAGAGCCGATGACCACTACAGCTACGCCGCAGGCATTGCCAGCTTATCAATATAAAATCGCTCGTTCTAAACGAGAGCTAGATACTTGATGAAAGAAGAGCTGCAGCTGCTGCGTCAAGTGAGCGCAGGGCCAACCTGAGTCTACACTCGAGGACTTCGGGAGATAGGTACAGGAACACCCGCTCAAGAGGAAGATCTCGACTGGAAGACGTGCCCGAGCAAGATCAGGAGAACTTGATAAAAAATCTGGACACATCCTTTATGTCAATAGACACGAGAGGGCATATCATCCCGAAAACTCTGGAGGCGGGGTATATGGCGACACATGCTTACCTAATGGTATCCAAACCACCTCAAGGAGATCCTAGGGCATCACTATACCAGATGGCCATGCCAGGAGTCGGTGTTATGGGGGCGGCGATAGCAGGAAGAGAAGTTGCGCCACAACCTGAAAGTGCTCCACGCAGAAACAGTCCAAGACAAAATAGTCCCCGACCCACTACGGTGGCTGCGCGAGACGCTCCGAGAGATGGTGACGCGAGGAACACGGTGACCCAAGCTCGAGTCGACAGAGCACGAGAGGAGAGGAGTCGCGTAAATAGAACACGAGAAAGTTGACATTCACCGGAAGTTAATGATGAGGACTTGTGTGGACTCCCTTGCTTTACCTGACGGGTTCGCAAAACTCGAGTGCCAACTGGCTTCAAGTTACCTGAAAACTATAAAAAGTTTGATGGATTGCAAGATCCAGAGGATTGGCTAGTTGATTATCTAGAGACAGTGAAGCTGATGGGCGGAACCAGGGCAACGGCCATGCAGAGCATTCAGGTCCATCTCAGAGGAGCCGCAAGATCCTGGATGAAGAAGCTACCGGAAGGATCCATTGATAGCTGGGAAACTTTCGAGGACCTGTTTGTGAGGAATTTCCGTTCCACGTGCAAGAAACCTGCATCAATAGAGCAGTTAAGGACTTGCAAGCAAAAGTCGGATCAATCGAAGATGATGTTTATTCAGTGGTGGAGCATCATAAAAAACTCGGCTGAGAACGTGTCCGATGAAAGAGCAATCGACGCGTTTGTTGCGGGAATCCGAAGAAGAGATCTAATCGAAGAATTGGGTAGGTCCAACCCAAGAAAAATAACAGACCTCATGGAAATAGCGAATCGCTAGGCTGATGGGGAAGATGATGTTCATAACAAACGGTAGAGGTCAACCGAGGAGGATCGCAACAGAAATAACAATCAAAATAGGCGACGTTTTCGCCACTTCACAGATTGCGATGGTCCCATCCAAGTAGTGTCTGGCTTCCGAGGAAACAGTGGAGGAAACCATCGGGATGATTACCAAAAGAACAACGATTAGCGCAATGATCACAGAGATGCACCGAGTTCTAGCAGACAAAATAATCGACCAAGGTTCCCAAGGCCGTACAACATGTCACCCGAAGATCTGCTGAATGGGCCGTGTGAGATGCACTTCTACCTCCACATTGATGGAAAGAGAAAGTCGGGCCATCTTCAGAAAGACTGTCGAACTTTCCAAGCTCTGCAGAGATATACGGAGAACACAAACACGCAAGCAGCTAGCAAGGGATATGTGCAGGGGCCAAGGAGTGAATTTCACTTGCCACCACCACCCACAATTACCAGTGCGAATCAACATCAATTGCAACTTGCGGCACCTCCAGGCAACAACGGTGACTTCATAGACACAACGGGAGTGGTGTCGATGATACAGAAGGGCAGACTTTCGAATAGAGCGCATAAGTTAATTTCACGACATGTGTACATGGCAGAAAAGTCGCCTCCACCAACCGTTGAGTACCTCAATTGGTCGGGACAGCCAATAGGATTCACTCAAGAGGATCAACCACCTCAAGTTCACGACCAGGGCAATCAGCTATGATCTTACCGACGGTGTTCGCGGGATTTGAGGTCTCACGCATATTCATAGATGGAGGAAGGAGTCTAAACCTTATATACACAGATATGCTGTGGAAGATGAATATTTCTCTAGCAAACTTGACACCAACGGACACGCGTTTTCACGGCATTGCACCTGAGAAACCAAACTATCCTTTGGGTAAGATTGCATTGGACGTACAGTTTGGAACACGAGAAAACTTCAGGAAGGAGAAGATGGAGTTCGAGGTTATCGATTGGCCATCGCAATATCATGCCCTCTTGGGACGACCCGCATATGCCAGATTTATGGTTGTGCCGCATTATACATACCTGCTGTGGAGAATCCCTGGACCCAAGGGCCCAATAACATTCAAAGGAAGTTTTGCTTTAGCGGATAAATGCGACAAGGATTTCCATAAGCTTTCTGGTTACAATCAGATCCGCTTGAAAGAAGAAGATGAAGTCAAAACAACTTTCATAACTTCTTATGACGTATTCTGCTACAGAACAATGCTCTTCGGGTTGAAAAACACGAGAGCCACATATCAAAGGATGATGCAGAAGTGCCTCGCCACACAGATTGGAAAAAACGTCCAAGTATATATCGACGATGTAGTCATAGCAAGGGTCATCCCTCATCGAGGACCGCAAAGAAACCTTCGATAACCTCGACAAATTTCGTCTCAAGTTGAACCCGACAAATTGTTCTTTTGGTGTTCCTGCGGGAGAACTCCTCGGATACTTATTATCAGCTAGGGGAATCGAGGCCAATCCAGAGAAAATACAGGCTATCTTGACGATGAGAAAACCAATCGAGCTCAAAGAGATACAACAGCTGACTGGGCGAGTCACATCGTTGAGTAGATTTGTCGCAAGATTGGGAGAAAAAGTGCTGCCCTTTTACGCGCTCATCAAGCAAGGAGAAAAGTTCGAGTGGAACGAGGAGTCAGACAAAGATTTTGAGCATCTGAAGCGGACTATTTCGACACCACCAGTACTGGTGGCACCCCGAGAAAAAGAACCTCTACTATTATACATTGCAGCCACACCTCAGGTGGTTAGCACAGTCCTCGTAGTAGAACGAGAGGAAGAAGGGTAAATTCACGGGGTTCAGCGGCCAATATATTTCCTAAGTGAAGTCTTGTCACCATCCAAGCAGCGTTACCCGCACCATCAGAAGTTGGCATGCAGAGTCTTCATGTCAGCACGGAAACTAAGACACTATTTTTTGGCACACCCGATAATAGTAGTCAACGAGGCGCCTCTCTCGAACATCTTAAACAATCCAGAAGCCACCAGACGTGTCTCCCTTTGGGGAATTAAGCTTTCCCCTCGGAACATCACATATGAAAAAAGAAAGGCAATCAAGTCGCAAATTTTGCCGGACTTTGTTACAGAGTGGATGGAACTCCAAAACACGGGACCCCCAGATTTGTCGAGTACCTGGCATATGAACTTCGACGGGTCCAAGAGACTAGAAGGAGCTGGAGCAGGCATGGTACTTGTTTCACCACAGGGCGACAAGATGAAATATATACTGCGGATGACCTCCCCCAATGCATCAAACAGTGAAGCAGAATATGAAGCACTTATTCCCGGGATGAAGATGGCAAAAGCGTGCGGCGCTACTCGCCTAAAAATCTTCGGCGACTCTCAGCTGGTCGGCCAACAGGTGATGAACAAGTGTGATGCAGTCCATGACAGTATGATAGCATACAAGGAGGTGTACAATGAGCTCGAGATATCCTTTGATGGTTGTGAAGTCAATCACGTGAGCAGGCTCAACAACGACAAAGCCGATGTTTCGGCAAATATCGGCTCGCAATGTTTTCCCATACCACCCGGAGTTTTTTGGGAGGAAATTAGCGAGAGATCAACCAAGGCAAAGAAGGCACCGAAACAGCCAAAGAAAAAGGAGAAACCCAAGAAAGACTCGGGGGCTCCAGTAGCTCCAGAAACACATACATCGGATGATGAGGAAGAACCAGAAGAGGTCATGATGATTCAAGTTCCCTAGATGCAGGTATACTTGACATATATCACGAAGAAAGAAATACCCGAAGATCCGGTTGAAGCAAGGCGAGTTATTCGACGATCTAAGGCGTTTACCGTGGTCAAGGGAGAATTATACAAGCAAAGCATATCGGGTGTGCTTGAGAGGTGTGTTACACCCGAAGAAGGGCAAGTTATACTAAAGGACATACACGAAGGAATATGTGGCCACCACGCAAGCAGTCGAGCAATAGCAGCCAATGCTTTTCGAGCGGGATTTTATTGGCTGACAGCAATAGAGGATGCAAAGGAAATCGTGCGCACCTGCGAAGCTTGCCAGAGATTCGCATCTAAGCCTCACTCTCTAGGAGCAGAATTAATGCCAATACCCTTGGCATGGCCTTTCGCACAATGGGGATTATACACGGTGGCAAAATTGCACAAGTCCTGGCCAGGAGGACACGTATATTTGCTTGTGGCTGTCGATAGATTCACCAAATGGATTGAAGCGGTGCCAGTAACCTCGGCAGACGCAACATCAGCAGCAAAATTCATCAAGGGGATAGTTTTTCGGTTCGGCGTCCCCAATAGCATAGTCACGGACAACGGCAGCAACTTCACTTTCCGAGAATTTAAGGACTATTGTGAAGGTGTAGGCATCAAGTTGCAGTTTGCTTTGGTGGCCCACCCGCAAACCAATGGTCAAGTCGAAAAAGCAAACGGTCTCATCTGCAATGGTATCAAGAAACGTCTGTTAACACCACTTGAAAAAGCGCGACACACCTGGGTTGATGAGTTTCCCTATGTGTTGTGGAGCCTACGAACAACGCCAAATGCAGCAACTCAAGAAACTTCGTTCTTTTTGGTCCATGGAGCTGAAGCAGTGCTCCCGATAGAAATAGAACACAACTCTCCCAGAGTCGTGGAATATGAAGAAGAAGCTTCACAGAAGGCACTGGAGGATGATGTCGAGACAATTGTGAAGCAAGAGATGTGGTGCTATCAAGAGTAAGCGCATACCAGCAGAACCTCAATAATTATCACAGCCGATGTTTGCGGCCCAGATCATTTGAAGTTGGAGATCTAGTCATTCGACTAAAGCAAGATGGACACGAGAAGCTGGAATCTCCATGGTTGGGACCATATATCATTACTGAAGTTATTCCGGAAGGAGCATATCGACTGAAGGACAAGAAAACGGGCAAGGACAAGCCAAACCCGTGGAATGTTGGGCAACTGCGACGTTTTTATGCCTAGAAGGAAATCAATATAGTATCAACTATATAAACATACATTGTATCTGAAGAGCTCGCAAGTTTTCAAACGCACTCTTTTCCTTTCAGGGCATCGAGTGGGGTTGAAAGGTTTTTAATGAGGTGGGCTTGCGATGCTGCAATATAGCATGGTTGAAATAAAAATAGTGATGATATATATTTCTCTCTTTACAAGCGGTGCTCGGGGGCTTGGACCCGAAACTTACAATATATTCGACTTCGGTACACTTATTAATATACATGCTTTGGTTCTACAAATACCTCGCGAAAAGTAAAATACAATCATGCCACCCGAGATACTAGGGAGCTAGTTGGAAAAAACACATTACAAACAGAAGACTTTGTTCTGACTTCACCCACCTCGAAGAAATTTACAACAATATATATATACGGCATATATACATATACAAATTTGCGCCTAGGTCCAAACCTAAAGCATTGAGTAAAATGAAAGAACTCCTATATCAACCTGTCTATGTTTTCTCTTGCAGCACGGACATTCTATGTGGAATCATCGTATCGATACTCCTTGAAGAAAGCGGTGTCTACCTTAAGAAGCTCATCAATCATTTTTTCGGCAACAGGAGATACATCCGCATTATGCTTGTCAATGTTTATCCTCCTCTTCGACGCCTTGAGGTAAAAAGTGTCGACAACCTTGCCAAAATCCAACTTTGAGTGGAAAATCTTCAACCAGATCAACGCCAACTTGGCACCAGCCACCATTTGAGCCTTCACGAAGTCATGAATGTTACGCACATCCTTAAATTTGCCCATAAACTCGGTAAGATTATCGGGCTGAGGGTTCCGAGGAAACATGGCATTATACACCATGGCCAAGGTACTGTTGCCGAAGTCAAGAAATTGTCGAGCCTGGGCGGCTCGATCCTGAAATTGAACAATACGGTGAGTGCGATCTTCATCGGCCCAAAAATCAATGTCATTAGCCTTGGCAAGTCTAAGAAGGGCTTCAACTCGCGAATTCACTCTTTGTTCTTCGACGGCAGCATCCAGGAACGAACATATGAGCAACATAAGGAAAAAACAAAGTAGCATAAGGAGGGATACAGAAAAACAACAAGGAAACAGTGAGACAGAAGTAACATACCATCCATATCTTGACTTGCATCAGTCATCAAGTCAAGCATATAACTCTCGCGCTGAGCAGATCGAGTGACGTTAGCAGTCACAGTTTCCTTCAACTCAAGAGCCTCATGCGCTTGACGAAGGGTAGTTTGTTCCCGATCCGAGGATCTGCGAGATTGATCCAGAATTGTCATGGTTTGCTTTTTCATCGACTGCAATTGTTGTCACAGATCAGCTATCTCTTGGTCCATTGCGCGAAGGCACGACAAAACATCCAGGGAAGCATCGCCAGGTACTCTCACGGAATGAGAAGTAGCAGAAGAAGCGTCGGAAGGTCCAACCCCAGTATAGTTGTCAAAAATTAACTGGAAGACGAGAAAGTATCGACATCGATCATTCAACAAGACACGTTTTTTCATTCATATTCATGGCACGTTACATAAACAAGTCTTTACAAAATATGGCTCATAAGGGGCCTACACAAATGATCAGGAGCAACAAAAGGTGGCAGTATCTACAAAAAGGAAAAAAGGAAGTACAAGTTGGTCTACTTGACCTCCATTTGGGCAGCCCTAACAGATGCGGAAGACTTCGGGTCAAGGAAGGCGATAAGCTTTCTTCGAGTAAAGCTTGACATCCTTCACCAGAGCCTTCCATTTCTCGGAGTTCAAACCCTTGGGAGTAGCAGCCTTTACCCAGTCGACCTTTTGGCCGATGGCCGCCACTTGAGCGATGGTCCCTTCGACTCCAATCTTCAAGCTCGTTTGACGATAGGGCAAAGCTGGATCATCCTTTGCCAGAAAGTGCTGGGCAAGCTGGGAGAAAATCTCGGGTTGCGTGTCCTTGGGGAAGAAATGAGGGAAGATGCGCTTCAACGCATTCCACGCGGAAGTCAAGCACTTGCGTGCCAGGTCGCAATTCAACTCAAGAATATCGAGAGTGTCCAGGAGACGGTCATCCAATTCTTGGCTCAAGGTGTACTGCTCACCCATCTTCCCTGCTGGAGAAAAGCAGGACTTTGTCAACACCAAAGATAGTTTTAGCACAAGGAAAAGCGGAATGACAAAAAGAAAGATAGTATTACTCGAGAATCTTTGGGATTGCATCTCGAGGCACGTGATTATATCATTATCGTGTTGGACCTGCTTGGCCTACTTGTCTCTCAAAGCGTCTTCAACGGCTTGAAGCCTTCGGCGAAGATCTTCGACACCGACATCATCCTTTTCAGCCCTCTTGCGAGCCTCCTCCCTGGCTTTGAGGTTGGCTTCCAGATCATCGGCGCGTTCCTCGGCATGACACAGCGCCTCTGGAAGAAAAAGGTAAGAGAGGACGCAAAAAACAAGATAGGGATGTACAAAATGCCAAGAGCGGCAAAGCTTTACCTCTTAAAGTTGCGGCCTCGTCGCGGAACCCGATAAAGTGGGAGCCTAAGTTGACCAACTCCCTCATCAAGGGCCGCAAAAAATTCGACAAGAAAGAAATATAGTGCCAAGAAGTACAAAATCGTTCGAGCTAAACAAAAAAGGCGACAAACAGGAGAAGGTAACTTACATCATCAAGGAGAGGAGCCGACATACTCCCGGTAGCAAGCTCCTGTTTGCCAGCAGCCCCAGTTTTAGCCTTCTTCGGCTTCGATGCTCGGGGGCCGGGCACTGGAGTCGATGCTTCTGGATCATCTTGCGGGGGAGGTGATGCTTCTGGCGCGACACGACGATCCTTAGAAAGGATCAACGTGTTGGAGGTGCTTGTGTTGGCTGGCCGATGAGCTTCGGGCTCCACTTCTTCTTCGTCAGCTCTGTCAATATAACAACAAAATAAATATAAGGGAACCAAAAGAAAGAAGATAAGAAGTAACAAGAAAGAGAAACTTACGAGCTAACACGCCGGTCGTGGTGTATGGGTCGAAGATTTCTTGGTCTTCGGGAGAAGATTCTTCGGCGGCTGGTTCAGCGAGTTTGGACACGCCAAAATCTTCTTCTCTGTCGTCTCTCTTCCTGTTGCGTTTATCCCGAGAAGCGATAAGAGGAGGAAAAATGGAATGAGCAGAGTCAGAGTGTTGTTCTAATTCCGAGTCTTTGTCAGAGGAACCTCCAGTTCTTTGAGATTCTGCGGGTTTACTCTCAGGAACGGAGGATTCTTGCGAGTCGTCGGTGAAAATGGCTCACTCATACACTTCCCACCTTCAGGTAGTGGCGGAAGAGAGGAAAGATATTGATGCTCCTACAGGAAAAAAAAGAATGAGAAATAAAGGGAAAATTATCAAAACATGAAGGAAGAACAATTGCAGTCAAAAAACAGGAATACAACTCGAAAGACAGTACTTACTTCGGGAAAGGCGTGGTCACCGTTGAATGGTTCCACGTGGCAGGAAGAAGGAACTTCATGATTTTTTCTCAAAGAGGTGAAGTGGCGGACAAGCTTCTCCAAATCCTTCAAGGAAAGATCATCGGAAATCCTGGCAGCGCCTTTAGCACCCGAGTACATCCAAAAGGGATTTTTGCGAGCTTGTAGAGGATGCACCCGAATCCGCAGAAAGTGTGCAATGATTTGCAAACCCGACAGTTCTACCCCATCGGTGTTCTAAAGCTCTCGGATGCGAGCAATAAGAGCGTCAGTGGCTGCCTTTTCTTCAGCTGTAGCCTCTGCATCCCAAGACTTGCGCCTTTGAATATCTTCGGAAGCATCAAAGGGGGCAAGACCGTAGTCTTGGGCATCCGAAGACTCATCCTTGACGTAAAGCCACTTCCAGCGCCAGCCTTGGACGCAGTCGGTGAACTTCACATCAAAATAGCCGTCCTCTAGATGGACACAGATGCACACACCACCTACGTTGTAGATGATGTTCTTCGAGTTGTTGCGGCGGAGATAAAAGATGCGCTTCCATAGGCCCCAGTGAGGTTGGATGCCCATGAAGCACTCGAAGAGAGTGATGAAGATGGAGATATGGAGAAGAGAGTTTGGGGTCAGCTGGTGCAGCTGAATCTCATAGACAAAGAGGAGGACACGGAGAAATTCATGTACAGGAACAGAAAGGCCGCGAATGAGGAAATCGACGAAGGTTACCCGGAAACCGGAAGGAGGATGGGGAGAACTCTCGTCCCTGGCATCCACATAGACTTCTTGTTGAACATGCCCATCTTCTTCATCAAGCGATTGTCCTGCGCGGAGATCTTTGACCTGTCCCATACGGAGATCTTGGTCTTTTCCACGCGCTCCTCGGTGCATCGGGCATCATTCTTGCACTGCTTGGAGCGCAGAGCCATGGCGGAAGTACGACCAAGGAAACAAAGAGGCAGCAGAGGGTGCGTGCGCGAGGTGCTCGAGGAGGAAGAAGGACATAGAGAGAAAGATGGTGTACGGCGCAACGAAGAGGGAAAAATGAGGACAAGGGTCAAACTTATAGGAAGAAGACGATACGATCAGCCGTCGGATGAAAAGGGAAGGATTCTGAATCCTACGCGTGTCAAAGTGGTAGAATGGTCTTTTCAGTTTAATTTTACCGAGGGGAAGTTACCGCGCGCGTGCCGGGAATTTCGGAGGATGTGCGCGCCCCACTTGCGCGACGTGGAGGAAGTGCAGAACTTTGGACCCACAGAACAGTGGTTTGTCGGGAGTCATGTCTTCCCAAGGTGACCATACGTGGCTGTCGTCAGCAATGACGTCATTTTCAAAAAAGTTTCGAATGATGGAGCAAAATAGTGGAAAGAAAACTTCGAGATCTGAAGAAATGTATGGTTAAAAATGAAATTCGGGAGCCTATGCCCAGATGCAAGCACCTGGTCATATGCTCGGGGGCTACTCTTATCAGAAGTATTATGCATACATTTGATAAGATGACGTGGTGAAAGAAAAAAAGTAAAGAGTTGATCAAAATAAAAAAAAGTGGAGCCTACAACTAAGTGCAAACACTTGGCTGTAGCCTCGGGGGCTACTCCCATCGGGATCGCTGGTCGCGCACCCGATGAAATATGAAGAAGAAAAAGAAGAGAAAGTAACAAGTCAATATACAATTGCAGATGAAGAACTTCCTTCGTACATCTTCGAGTTACATATAACTCATTATGTACTCCCATCGGGAGATCAAGATATTACTCACGTCTCAACTCGAATAAATAAAGAATCCCAGCAGCCGACAAAGGCACTCGACAAAATATTCTCAGAGCGTGTCCGCCGCGGTAAAAACTCTGAATGCCGTAACTCAAAATAGATTACAAAGGTAAGACCACAGGATCTGTCCTGTGTGGCGTGGGATCGCACCCGAATGCTCTCCCACTTTATCTGTATCAACAGATGCGAAGAAAAATCCTAACGGACGCGTTAGGTACTCGATAAAACACAGCTGGGATTCGGTTCACGATAAGTCCTTAAGCGGCGCGTGTCGAATTATGCCAGTATCCCGAGTTCGAGTCTAGAGACTTGAGCTTGAAGTAGGTTTATGCGTGTTTGCCACAAGAGCAGTTAACTGGTACCTGATCCGTCAGATGAACCAGCCCCATTTGCCATTATCCCTATACAAAATAGACATTGAGCGAAATATTCATTATGATTCGAAGGTTTTATAAATATATGACTCAGTTTTACGATGAAGATTTTAATCCATTCTGCGATTCAAGCAAAATCTCGGAGGCTACTGACATAGGTATTCCGAATAGGCAAGCCGAATAAAGCACCCGAGTTATCTGGAGAAGACGTGAGGCCCACGACCCGAAACTTTGGAGGCCCAGAAGCCTAGAGAACTTTGGATAAGGAAGATAGAGTTGTATTAGGAATGATGTAGCAATATAGGAAATGCCCGATACGCTTCTCGTACTTTGTAATTTATACGACACAAAAAGCCTCGGCTCCACCTCCTATATAAAGGAGAGCCGAGGGAAAAGCAAAGAATCGAATCTATTTTCAACAAAACCACCGTAACTTTAGTCGAGCACCTTTGTTGGCTGAAACCTTCGAGATCTACTTGCCCTCTACTTCTTACGAAACCCTAAGTAGGCATTGACAAGTTAATCCCTTGTCAGCGATAACCACCAAAACTACCGGATTCTGAAGTGGTGCTGAAGGGATGGAAGACCGAGTACCGCCACTAGCCATTAGGAGGACTGTAGCGACGTTGTGTAGACCATCTCCACCTCATCAAGATGCACCCCTGGTCATCATCTTCTTTTTCTTCTTCTTCAACCTTTTCACCATGTCCGCAACGAGCATGCAGGGGTCATCGTTGCCATCTCACTACACAAGTTCTGTTATACTATAACCTACCACTCGTTTGTGAGTTTGTGACAGTACAAATCGTCATCACGACCTGTATATACTTCTTGTAAGCCGCTAGCTAGGGTTAATCGTTTCATAAGATAACACACGGTGTTTGCAAACACTTCCCGATATAGTGAAATTTTGTTGCCTGACGTTCGTGGTTTTACCTCCCTTTGTTAAAGAGGGTTTTGCACGTTAAAATCTTGTGTCTGTGATTCTCTTTTCATTTTTCGTTATTTGCTCGCATTTATAATATGTTCTAATCTTATGTTGGTGTTCCAGTACAAGATTAAGATCCTCATGTTGTTTATTCTAAATCATTAAGTCTAACAGCTGATAGATGTCAGCAGTGACATAACACGAACTAGCACCTACCTAGGCCGATCGACGTCGCGGTATCTGCAGTGCCCTGCTGCTTTAGGACCTGCTCTTGACGTTGACGAGAGTATGTTTTGATTGGGTGGCTGGACTGGGCTCGCATGTGACCCGCAGACTTTGTGCACTCATTGCTAGCACATCCAAGTTGATCAACAGAAAATGACTCGAGAAAAAAACAGGGCTGATAAGGTCATGCATGTGTGGTATGATAAGTTGATAGATTTCTGGAAAAGGAGAGTATTGTTAGCTGATCTCTTATCACGCCCTTTAATTTCTCCCTCTTCCGGAAATTTCCAACATATTGTCGTGCACTCCTGCTTGTGAGCTCTAGAAATGTTCAGTAGCTTCAGGCAAAATGGCTGAGGATCTATCTTTTTGCAACCGTGATTTCATCGCAACTGAGCCATGACTCGTTGGATTCGAAGGAGGACATTATCTGAGCACAAGCTAGCTGCGAGAAATTTGAGGAATTTTTCATCTGGTAAATCTCAGGGTAATTTAAAAACAAATCACAAGAGAAAAATCAATTGCTACCACGCGAGATTCATGAAGTACTAGTAATTTGTTTTAATAAATAATTTAAAAAATTATATATACACATTTTTACAACCAATCACATATCCCCATTTTTACAGAATGAGTTAATATGCGTATTCAGTTCAGTCATCTTTTTTCTTCTTCTGAAGTTAACTTTATTTTCAGCATAAACCATGCATGGTTATTGTTAATCAAATAAATTTAACGAGAACAGCTGTCACAAGTTCACAAGAACTTACCATGCTGCAAAAAAGGCAAGATCGAAATTAAACGGGGCCGCAATTGGCTACATTTCGCAATCACCTTTTGCACATACATGCAATCTTCAACCCTATTTTGATGATGTCTCCGGAACACCTTCACGTGCATAAGATTGTGAACCTATCAACCGCATCGACCACTTGACACAAAGGTTTCTTAACAGGCCATTTCCATCAAATCTTTTTGTCAAATTTTGTAATCCCTTTAGCTGCATCACCTAGCCACCACAAGTTACACTCATCAAGTTGCACACCACCTTTTCTGTGCATCTTGTGGAGAGTGTCATCCTTTGTCTCAACTTAGCTAGCTACTATGGAACCTCTATAAATAGCCATGCATTCCGAAGCTTCTTATCACACAGAGGCCATCAGCTAGCTTGTAAGATCACAAGTTCACAACTGAGACCCCCACAACACATAGCCAAGAATCACCAAGAGGTAGGGAAATCTGATCCGGTCATGGCACCCAGCAGAGAGGCGTGTGCAGTCGCCATGGCCATGGCGGCGCCGTTCATCGCGATCGCAAGCAACATCGACGCCGGCAACCTGGAGAAGCGGCGCAGGACCTCCTCCGACAAGCTCCAGCGCACTGTCTCGGATGTCTCCTACGAGCTCCACAACCACCACGGCCGCGGCAAGGAGGAGGAGCAGGCCGTCCTAGAGGCGGAGATGAAGCAGCTCCACCCGGTCCCGGAGGTGGAGGACGCCAAGTGCGAGTGCTGTGGCATGTCAGAGGAGTGCACGCCGGAGTACATCCGCGGCGTGCGAGGCCGCTTCTCGGGGCGGTGGGTCTGCGGGCTGTGCGCGGAGGCCGTGACGGAGGAGGCCGAGAAGAGCGGCACCTCGCAGGAGGAGGCGCTCCGGACGCACATGAGCGTGTGCAAGAGGTTTAACGGCTTTGGGAGAACGCATCCGGTGCTATTCCAGGCGGAGGCCATGAGGGAGATCCTCAGGAAGCGGTCCAAGCTCGGGCCTAGGTCCAGGTCCAGCATTGACCCCCGAGAAATCAGGGAAAGCGCTGCCAAGGCGAAGGCCAACGCTGCCGGCGGCGGCATCGCGCGCAGCTCCAGCTGCATGCCGTTCATCACCGATGAATTCAGCGACCAGGTGTCGATCAACTAGACACAAGCTGTTATTCGTTGGCTAACTAGACAAACTGAAGCCTACTTGACGCATGTTTTCCCCATCTTTTTGGGCTAGGGGTGCATGGTTCACACGCCTGTCCTTATGGTGTGTTTTTTCTGCTGCCCCAAGCTTATCTAGAACCTTGAGCAGCGTTGCGGCCAGTCATGTACAGTGTTTCCGGGTGCAAGTCTAGCTTGGACTTGGTCGATGGACAACCCTTATTTTGGCTGTTTTTCGGTGTGGTTTAGCTTTTACCTGTTTTTGGGTGAGGCTTTTATTTGGCTCTCTTGTGGCGTACTTCCGTCGGAATGAGAACTAGGATCAGGCCCGTCTTCCCTAGTTTACATGCCAGTTTTAAGCATGCATGGACCATGGAATATGTATGTGATGAACTCGCAAGTAGTATTCCGTGTCATCCTAAAAGAAATGCAATGATATACATGGTGCTTATTGTTCGTTCAATAGATTATCTAAAAAACTTGTGTGTTCAACTAGAGATTAAACTTGTGTTCTTTTAAACAGAAGGCTCAGAGAGCCTGACTTTGAATTAACAAAGCTCTCAAGACTGAGGGTACAACCAAGAACATAAGCAACACAAGAAAAGAAAAAACTGGGGATACCAGCTAGAAATACAAGGACACGTGGTGAAGAGGTAAAGTCTATAAAAAGAGAAAAACATGCTGAGCAGAGCAAAGCTCTGAACTACCAAAACTCTGACAAAGACCAAGGCTATAGCTAAACACTGGCGGCTCGACGTGAACCCTCAAGCGCCAAGACACCACTCTGAAGGATTGCACCAACTTGGACCGGCACACTAAGCTTCCCGGTTTGCAGATGACCACCAACACCGTAGAATCAGCTGGCTACGCTAATGAGAAGACGAAACCTCCGGAGCTCAAAGGGGGAGGCTTCAAGACAAAGCCTCCAGGAAGGGGAACGGCGCTCGGGAGCGTCGTCGCTATCGGCACAGCAAAGCCGTGAGGTGCTTTCACGGAAGCTTCGAAACCCACCCCAAGAAAAAGCCCATGTCTTTGCACCTGCAAATACGGCGTACATCAGCTGGTGAGAAGCACTGGTGTCCCCCGTGCCACGGCATCAACTCCGACAACCCCCCTGGGCTCAACAGTGACCGCGCAAACCGAGGGCACACCATTTATAGGAAGCTGGTCCCAACCTCACAGGGCATCAACGAATAGGATTTCCAAGGAGGAGCTCGGAGAGATCACAAAACATAGGGAAACAGACAAAGCCCAGGGGCAAGCAACCAACAGTAGGATGTGCGTCCAAGGAAGTGAACGGCGTCCAAAGACATCATCGTCGCCAGCAGTGGCCAAAGCCTTGCGGAGTTTTCACCCACGCAACATCAAACTCGCTGGCGTCCCTACATGCCCAAAAAAACCCAACAGATACCAAAGCAAATCTGCCATCAGCATTCCCGCATAGCAGTGATGGCTGGCCGTCCTCAGAGGGGACGAGATCGAATACCACACCGCCCCAACGGTGGTCTGATCTGGCTAGAGAAGAAGGACCCTACCTTCCCCCGCTAGCCACGGCACCCAATCCCACCTCAGACCAGCACCCCACGAGAGGGAACCGAGAGGAAAGTTAGGGAACCGCCGCCACCAGCCACCAGGAGAGTCTGCACCATGGTCAACAGCAACCCCGCCAGATCCGCGCTACCCATCCCGCCCCGACGCAAACCAGACCCGACCAATAGCAAGGAGCAATGCAGAGCGTTGGTACCGGCCGACATCGGCACCGGAGCAGAGGAGCGGTCACCGTCACCGGCTAGATGCAGGGGCGCCCGATTCCGGTCCTAGGAAGATTGGAGCAGCGGTAGGGGCCCCGCCGCCACCGTCGGCCGCACGGGCTTCGCCTGGCGGTGTCCTCCAACGACGGCATGAAGGGAGAAGGAGGGAGGAGGGGTGCCGGCAGCTAGGGTTGGGGTCGCCTCCCGTGTTACCCTCGCGAGAGCGACGCGGGGGTTCTTCGTTTTGAAAAGCTAGCACTACCAGGAATTCGCTCATTTTCCCAGAGTGTTGTCGGCTTTGCTAAGAGCATTCCACAGGGCACACAGCAAATACACCTTTTTTTTCAAGTGTGGGATAAAATATTACTCGGCAACGAAACAACACACTACATAACTCTATAACTTTCAGCAAGGAAAACAACACACTAGAAAAGTAAAGATAACTCTATAACTTTCGTCAAGGAAATTAAACACCCGGAAAGGAAAAATACACATGTCTAAGACATACTCTCCACAAAGCCATTGGACATGCGTCCCCTCCGCCCGTGGTTGATGGAGATGTGACGACATGTTAGCTCCACCAAACCCTCCCTCCCCTCGGTAGGCAAAGATATACTTTGCGACACTCGACAATGACTAAACAATCATCGTTTCATTTATTTTCCCACTTTCTTGGCATAGTTTTTGATAATATGCCCATATTTTGTAAATATATGCATCATGCGGCGCCAAGCAAAACTGTTAAAAGAAGTTTCCAATCTTTGTTACAAAAGAAATGTTTTTATGTTCTCTAATAAGTGTCAAAATTGGGTTTTTATGTTAAGCAAGTATACAAAATATGGTGCAAGATGGTGTCCATCCAATTTTCGATAAAAAGTATTCCATATTTGATGGAAAATTCTCATTTTTCAAGCTTTCTAGCTAATTTCTCCCATTTAAATGATTTTATATTGATTTTCCAAATATAGTTCAAATTTGAACTGGAAGTGTGTTATAGTTTGCTCCTAAAAATCACCAAAAATGATTTTAAGGTGCATAAGTCACTAGTAGAAAAAGGGGCTTTAGTCCCGGTTCGCAAGGGCCATTAATCCCGGTTGCGCAACCGGGACTAATTATGCGCGACTAAAGGCCCCCCTTTAGTCCCGGTTGCTTACGAACCGGGACTAAAGGTCCCGCCACGTGGGCGGCTGGCATGCGTCGACGCGAAGGACCTTTAGTCCCGGTTTGTAACACGAACCGGGACTAAAGGCTATTTCGAGTTAATTTTTTTAATTCATTTGGGTTTCTAATTATTTTTCACTCCCTCTTTTTTTTCTATTTTTTCAGAATTTCTACTATTTCAGTTATTTGCAGAGTTTAGTCTCTATCTCTAACTACACTTATCTCTAGTCAAATTACATACTCGTGGTCAAACTTCCCGTCCCACTACTCTAGCACTACCACGCTTAACTTCCGAGTTCCATCCCGTTCCGCATCCAAGTGCTTCGCGCGCATGTATGTGATAGTAGTATCATATCAATCATATTAACATGTTGGTCGATATCACATTTCTTTATTGTTTGAATTTCAAATAATTCTTTTAATAAACAAAAGTAATGATGTAATAATAATCTTGAATAAATAAATAAACATTAACTTTTTAATTTTGTATTATTTTTAATTTTAGTAATTAATTAAATATTTTTTTTGCCAAACCTAAAACCTAAAATTATGAAAATCTAAAAATTGGGTAAAAATGATAGTAATCTTTATTCAGGATGCAATTATTAATTTTAGGTTTTTTAAAAAATAAAAATATATAAAATCCATAATTTATAGCAAAAAACTAAAATCTTCCTGCTTTTGTATTTCCATTTGGAATTTTGAGAATCTAAAAATTGGCTAACCGGGTAAACAGCTTGCCTTTTTGATGGACATTGGCCTTTCTTGTTTATGTTGTCATTGATAGCTTAGACTTAAGAGAGGTGTTTATGTCCGGTTGATAATTTACCTGGACCAACAGCTTGCCTGAACCCACATACGAGAAACTAGATCGCGTGTTGATGTATACCGAATGGGACAATCAATATCCTATGGTGTCCGTCCGCGCACTAGAACATATCAATATCTAAATGGAATGCAATAAAGCACCGGATCCAGATGGTTCCAGCGGAGTTCTATCAAACTTTCTGGGATATTATTAAATTGGATCTTCTAGATTTGTTCAGTAATCTTCACACATGGCAACTAGAACTATTTCGTCTAAATTTTGGTGAAGTAATTTTGTTACTGAAGGTTAATGAGGCAGAAAGGATTCAACAATATAGACCTAGTTGCCTCTTAAACGTCAGTTTCAAGATTTTCGCGAAAGTGGCCACCATTAGACTTAATACGGTTGCGGATCACGTCATCCAACCTTCTCAGACCGCTTTCATGCAAAAAAGGAACATCCTTGATAGTGCCAATTCTACATGAGACGGTACATGAGATGCATTCTAAGAAGCTAAATTGGGTCATTTTAAAATTAGATTTCGAAAAGGCTTATGATAAGGTCAAATGGTCTTTCCTCCAACAGACACTCGGGATGAAAGGTTTTTCTCCTGAGTGGCATGCTCTAATTTACGATTTTGTGTATGGAGGTAGTGTGGCAATCCGGGTCAACGATGACACCGGCCACTATTTCCAGACACGAAAAGGGTTACGCCAAGGAGATCCGTTATCACCGATGTTATTTAACATTGTAGTGGATATGTTGGCAATACTCATAGAGCGTGCCAAGTCTGATGGTCAAATTGAGGGTGTGATTCCACATCTGGTTGATGGGGGTTTATCTATCCTTAAATATGCCGATGACACAATTCTTTTTATGGATCATGATCTCGAAAAGGCTCGTAATCTCAAATTAATTTTAGCAGCTTTCGAGCAGTTGTCGGGATTGAAAATTAACTTCCATAAAAGTGAATTGTTCTGTTTCGGCGATGCCCAAAATGATAAGACTCTATATACAGAGTTGTTTGGTTGTGGGCAAGGCCAATTTCCTATTCGGTATTTGGGTATTCCGATTCATTATCGGAGACTTACAATTGCTGAATGGAAGATTGTGGAAGAAAGATTACAGAAACGCCTTAGTAGTTGGAAAGGAAAATTGTTGTCCCTAGGAGGAAGATTGGTACTCATTAATTCGGTACTGACAAATATGGTACTGTATATGTTATCATTCTTTCTTCTGCCGAAAGGAATTCTGCATAAACTCTATTATTATTGATCCAGATTCTTTTGGCAAGGGGATAGCGAGAAAAAGAAATATCGATTGCTTAAATGAAGTATAGTTTGTAGTCCCAAAGATCAAGGCGGACTTGGAGGTCACGACCTGGAGGTCAAGAATTCAGCTTTGCTAGGTAAATGGCTTTTTAAGCTTCTTACCGAGGATGGGATTTGGCAAACTATTCTTCGGAGAAAGTATATTGGCTCGAAGACGCTGTCCCAAGTGGTTTGGAAACCTGGGGATTCTCACTTCTGGGCTGGCCTCATGGCAACAAAAAATATCTTCTTTCGCCATGGTACTTTTTCTATTAAGAATGGAGCACATATACGGTTCTCGGAAGATGTTTGGTTGGACAATGCTTCCCTGAGTAAACAATATCCTGCTTTGTATAGTATTGTTCATTGCAAAGGTGATACCGTTGCTACAGTAATGGCTACCTCACCACCGAATGTGGCGTTCAGACGGGTTTTACTTGGACAAAGGCTTTTAGCATGGAATACTCTAGTTCAACGATTGGGAGATATTCACTTATCCCCTGAACCAGATGAATTTAGATGGAATCTTCATGTAGATGGCACTTTCTCAGTCAAATCTTTATACAATGCGATCCTTCATTCTGATTTACGAGTTGATAATAATAAGAAAATTTGGAAGATGAAGATGCCATTAAATTAGAGTATTGTCAAATGGTCTTTCCTCCAACAGACACTCGGGATGAAAGGTTTTTCTCCTGAGTGGCATGCTCTAATTTACGATTTTGTGTATGGAGGTAGTGTGGCAATCCGGGTCAACGATGACACCGGCCACTATTTCCAGACACGAAAAGGGTTACGCCAAGGAGATCCGTTATCACCGATGTTATTTAACATTGTAGTGGATATGTTGGCAATACTCATAGAGCGTGCCAAGTCTGATGGTCAAATTGAGGGTGTGATTCCACATCTGGTTGATGGGGGTTTATCTATCCTTAAATATGCCGATGACACAATTCTTTTTATGGATCATGATCTCGAAAAGGCTCGTAATCTCAAATTAATTTTAGCAGCTTTCGAGCAGTTGTCGGGATTGAAAATTAACTTCCATAAAAGTGAATTGTTCTGTTTCGGCGATGCCCAAAATGATAAGACTCTATATACAGAGTTGTTTGGTTGTGGGCAAGGCCAATTTCCTATTCGGTATTTGGGTATTCCGATTCATTATCGGAGACTTACAATTGCTGAATGGAAGATTGTGGAAGAAAGATTACAGAAACGCCTTAGTAGTTGGAAAGGAAAATTGTTGTCCCTAGGAGGAAGATTGGTACTCATTAATTCGGTACTGACAAATATGGTACTGTATATGTTATCATTCTTTCTTCTGCCGAAAGGAATTCTGCATAAACTCTATTATTATTGATCCAGATTCTTTTGGCAAGGGGATAGCGAGAAAAAGAAATATCGATTGCTTAAATGAAGTATAGTTTGTAGTCCCAAAGATCAAGGCGGACTTGGAGGTCACGACCTGGAGGTCAAGAATTCAGCTTTGCTAGGTAAATGGCTTTTTAAGCTTCTTACCGAGGATGGGATTTGGCAAACTATTCTTCGGAGAAAGTATATTGGCTCGAAGACGCTGTCCCAAGTGGTTTGGAAACCTGGGGATTCTCACTTCTGGGCTGGCCTCATGGCAACAAAAAATATCTTCTTTCGCCATGGTACTTTTTCTATTAAGAATGGAGCACATATACGGTTCTCGGAAGATGTTTGGTTGGACAATGCTTCCCTGAGTAAACAATATCCTGCTTTGTATAGTATTGTTCATTGCAAAGGTGATACCGTTGCTACAGTAATGGCTACCTCACCACCGAATGTGGCGTTCAGACGGGTTTTACTTGGACAAAGGCTTTTAGCATGGAATACTCTAGTTCAACGATTGGGAGATATTCACTTATCCCCTGAACCAGATGAATTTAGATGGAATCTTCATGTAGATGGCACTTTCTCAGTCAAATCTTTATACAATGCGATCCTTCATTCTGATTTACGAGTTGATAATAATAAGAAAATTTGGAAGATGAAGATGCCATTAAAAATTAAATTTTTTGGATGGTACCTTCGCCGAGGAGTTATTCTTACTAAAGATAATCTTGTTAAGCGGAATTGGCACGGAAGTTCACGGTGTGTTTTCTGTCATCATGATGAAACCATCAAACACCTCTTCTTCCAGTGCAGTTTTGCGAGATCTATATGGTCATTCATCCAAGTAGCGTCTACCCTGTATCCCCCGACTAGTGTGACAAATGTCTTTGGCAATTGGCTTCACGATATTGATTCAAGGTTTAAGTTGCTTCTTAGGGTGGGGGCGCTTTGGCTGAGTGGAAATGACAAGATTTTTAACGATAAAAAATGTTCTTTGTTGCAGATCATCTACAAATGTACAGGTATTCTCCGTTCATGGTTACCTCTTCAGCGGGCGGAGAACTGAGACCAATTTACGGAGGTCTGTACACGGTTGGAGGCTACGGCGAGGGATACTTTTTCCCTACATGGGTGGCAGCATAGTCTACGGATTGAAGCTCCACCCTCCCCTTAGGCGTTATATAATTCATCGTTTCGATATGTATCTCGCCTTTTTTCATATACTGTTGGTTCCAGGAACTAGAACAGCTGTGTGCATCCTGGTTATGCAGAGGCTGGATGTAATTGCTTATCATAAGTAATAAAATATCCTTTATCGAAAAAAGGTCTCGGGAGGCGACGAATAGGTGAAACAGGCCGGCTGAGAATATATATTTTTTCGAAAAGGGGGAAAAATCGCCCCAGCTTCTGCATCCAAAGGATGCACACGGCTTTTTATTAGATTATTCGCAAACCTTACAAGAAGCAATACAAAAAATCAACTCGAAGCCACCTCACAAGACCCACAGCACATTTTTTCTGATAAAGTGAATATATTAATATCAGAAGATACCAATTACACCAAGCCTCTGCAACAACACAATGTCCTAATACATTACGGATGCACACAGCCAAAAAAGAGAAAAAGAAAACTAAGAAATAAAAGTCCCACTACAATATCCTAGCCCTTGCAACAGTAATACATCCACCACCAAGACAACACCTGAAATTCAGACTCTTCAAAAGCAACACCTCCAAGAAGGGAACAGTGCACCAGCGCTATCGTCGCCCGATCAAAAATCATAGGTTTTCACCCTGAAGATAGTCTCCGCTCTCAAAACAATTTCTTCAATAAGTTAATTACCAGGCACAACCAGTTAAGGCCAGACCTCGGGTTTTCACCTTGAAAGGAAAAGGTAAGAATCCAAACTTCACAAGTGCTGCCGCCCCCACTTTCATTCCAATGTTACAAAGCCCGGAACACCAAGCAAGCCCCTCAACGACGCAAAGACTTGAACCTCCATTAGCTAGTCCTCCAAATCCGGCCTTCATGATATTCTCTTCTTCTGAATTCACCATGGATTAGCTGTCACTTGGTGTCAACACATAAAAATGATTCGCGCAGCACCTCCAAAACCAAACGGTCGGAATAAAAGCATGGGCACGCATGACCGAATACCACAGAACCAGCAAACTCCAGGCAATAAAAGCACTGTTACATTCGCCGGCGGCGCCTTCCGGAACTCAACACTCTGGCCAGATCATGAAGGACAGGCCTCCGACAGGTCTTCATCTTCGCCCAAGAAAGACCTTAGGACTGCCACCTTTATTCAGGTTGGCCCCCCACGCCGGTGACCATCCACGGCAGGCCAAGGTTGCCGGCCAGAGACGAAGACCGGAGACGCCGCACCCGCCGGGGCAACGCCGCAGCCCCATTGCCAACCCTCCACCGCCGGCCGCCGACACCCCATTACCTCCATTGCCAACCCCAGGAAGCACCGCCGCAGAAGAAGCCGCTGGCCGTCCAGCCCGTACCCAGATCTGGGCCGTGGCAGACTCCAGCTGTGACCCGCCGCGCAGCAGCGCCCTACCGCCAAGAGGCAGCACCACCACGCTCCATGCACCCCGGGGAGAAGCTCCGCCGCCGGACACGTTGCTGGCCGAAGATCACCGCCACCGGCCGGCTCTGCCCCGCGTAGACCTCCACGCGCGTGGGTAAGGGAGGGCCACCGCTGCCGACACCACAGGGGCTTTGCCCCGCGGCTTCTTCCGGTGGCGGCGGAGAGGGGGCGAGAAGGGAGGTCGGAGACGGCGTATAGGGTTATCGCCCCTGCGTCGCCCGCAGGGGACGAGCGCAGGAGGCCGAACCGTTCGCGATCCCTACGTAGAGGGGCTCAATGTGGTTGCCATGCCCAGACCAACAGTCTCCGCTGCCTGACGACGAGCGCAACACAACAACCACCTCTCACCTCGAACCAAGAAAAAACTAGGACCTCAAAAGACCGGATCAATAGCCGGTTAACAAATCTGGCTAGTGGGGCACCTCCCAACACCATTGCTCCAACCCCCATGGCCATAATCAAAAGGGGAAAGAGGGAGGTCTGAAACCCTAGATCGGTATTATTGGAAGAGGAGATAAAGGTAGGAAACCTAACTACTGTACAGATCCAGGCCTCCCTCCCCCTCACCGCCGGCCACCAAGGCCGCCGTTGACAGGGGGAGAGGGGCTGGAGTCTAGGACGATGGGGAAGATTAAGCAGGTGATGACCCACAAGTATAGGGGATCGCAACAGTTTTCGAGGGAAGTAAAACCCAATCTATTGATTCGACACAAGGGGAGCCAAAGAATATTTGTAAGCCTTAACAGCGGAGTTGTCAATTCAGCTGCACCTGGAAACAGACTTGCTCGCAAGAGTTTATCAGTAGCAACAGTTTTATAGCAGTAGCAGTAGTGAAAATAAGCAGCAGTGTAATAAAGACAGGAGTAGTGATTATAGTAAACAGCAGGATTAAAATACTGTAGGCATAGGGATGGATGAACGGGCGCTGCATGGATAAGATAACTCATGTAATAATCAAGACTAGGCATTTGCAGATAATAATAAAACAGTATCCAGGTACTAAATAACCATAGGAATGTGTTCCGTATATAGTCGTACGTGCTCGCAATGAGAAACTTGCACAACATCTTTTGTCCTACCAGCCAGTGGCATCCGGGCCTCTAGGGAAACTACTGGTAATTAAGGTACTCCTTTTAATAGAGTACCGGAGCAAAGCATTAACACTCCGTGAACACATGTGATCCTCATATCACAGCCTTCCCCTCCGGTTGTCCCAATTTCTGTCACTTTGAGGCCTCGGGTTTCGGACAGCAATATGTGTATACAACTTGCAGGTAAGATCATAAAACAATGAATATCATCATGAATCAATAACATGTTCAGATCTGAAATCATGGCACTCGGGCCCTAGTGACAAGCATTTAGCATAACAAGTTGCAACAATATCATAAAAGTACCAACAACGGATACTAGGCACCATGCCCTAACAATCTTATGGCTATTACATGAACAATCTCATCCAATCCCTACCATCCCCTTCAGCCTACAGCGGGGGAATTACTCACACATGGATGGTGGAAGCATGGATGGTTGATGGAGAGGCGTCGGTGGCGATGATGGTGATGATCTCCTCCAATTCCCCGTCCCGACAGGGTGCCAGAACGGAGTTTCTGATCCCGAGATTGAGTTTCGCGATGGCGGCGGAGTTCTGGATGTCTTCTGGAAAATTGGTCGAACCCCCCGTGCGTTTTTAGGTCAAGGGCTTTAAGTAGTGCAGAGTGGAGCGTCGGGGGCTAGCCGAGGCGGTGTCACCATAGGGCGGTGCGGCCCAGGGGCCCACCACACCGCCATGTGGTGTGCGCCCCTCGTGGCCCCCTCCGTCTCGTCTTCAGGCTCCGCATGTCTTCTGTGAAAATAGGCCCATTGCAATTATTTTCGGGGATTTTCCTGAAAGTTGATTTTCTGCACAGAAATAAGACACCAGGGAAATTCTGCTGAAAACAACGTTAATCCGTGTTAGTTGTATCCAAAATACACAAATTAGAAGCAAAACAATAGCAAAAGTGTTCGGGAAAGTAGATACGTTTTGGACGTATCAACTCCCCCCAAGCTTAGCTTATTTCTTGTCCTCAAGCAATTAAGTTAACAACTGAGTGCGATAAAAGAGCTTTCACGAACACATTTGCTCATATGATGTAAATATTCTCATTATATGGACTAGTACTTAGGCAATTCATGATAAGATAAATGCAAATAAAGTCATCTAGTAGTTATGTCAATCATGAAAAAGATACCAACAAATTAATAATAAGCATCATGAAACATGTCTATCAGCAGGATTGCAATGTGATACGTCTCCGACGTATCGATAATTTCTTATGTTCCATGCCACATTACTGATGTTATCTACATGTTTTATGCACACTTTATGTCATACTCGTGCATTTTCTGGAACTAACCTATTAACAAGATGCCGAAGTGCCAGTTGCTGTTTTCTGCTGTTTTTGGTTTCAGAAATCCTAGTAAGGAAATATTCTCGGAATTGGACGAAATCAAAGCCCAGGGGCCTATTTTCTCACGAAGCTTCCAGAAGTCCGAAGGAGAGACGAAGAGGGGCCACGGAGGGGCCACACCCTAGGGCGGCGCGGCCCCCCTTGGCGCGCGGCCCTGTGGTGTGGGGCCCCCGTGCCGCCTCTTGACCTGCCCTTTCGCCTATAAAAAGTCTCCGTGGACGAAACCCCATCGAGAACCACGATACAGAAAACTTTCCAGAGACGCCGCCGCCGCCGATCCCATCTCGGGGGATCCAGGAGATCGCCTCCGGCACCCTGCCGGAGAGGGGAATCATCTCCCGGAGGACTCTACGCCGCCATGGTCGCCTCCGGTGTGATGTGTGAGTAGTCTACCCCTGGACTATGGGTCCATAGCAGTAGCTAGATGGTTGTCTTCTCCCCATTGTGCTATCATTGTCGGATCTTGTGAGCTGCCTAACATGATCAAGATCATCTATCTGTAATTCTATATGTTGCGTTTGTTGGGATCCGATGAATAGAGAATACTTGTTATGTTGATTATCAAAGCTATTCTTATGTGTTGTTTATGATCTTGCTTGCTCTCCGTTATTAGTAGATGCTGGCCAAGTTGATGCTAGTAACTCCAAGAGGGAGTATTTATGCTCGATAGTGGGTTCATGCCTCGTGATACTGGAGGAGTGACAAGAACCACTAAGGTTATGGATGTGCTGTTGCCACTAGGGATAAAACATTAGTGCTATGTTCAAGGATGTAGTCACTAGTTACATTACGCGCAATACTTAATGCAATTGTCTGTTGTTAGCAACTTAATACTGGAGGGGGTTCGGATGATAACCTGAAGGTGGACTTTTTAGGCATAGATGCAGTTGGATGACGGTCTATGTACTTTGTCGTAATGCCCAATTAAATCTCACTATACTCATCATGATATGTATGTGCATGGTCATGCTCTCTTTATTTGTCAATTGCCCAACTGTAATTTGTTCACCCAACATGCTGTTCGTCTTATGGGAGAGACACCTCTAGTGAACTGTGGACCCCGGTCCAATTCTCTTTCTTGAAATACAATCATCTTGCAATCTTGTTCTCTTGTTTTCTGCAAACAATCATCTTCCACACAATACGGTTAATCCTTTGTTACAGCAAGCCGGTGAGATTGACAACCTCAACATTTCGTTGGGGCAAAGTACTTTGGTTGTGTTGTGCAGGTTCCACGTTGGCGCCGGAATCTCTGGTGTTGCACCGCACTACATCCCGCCGCCATCAACCTTCAACGTGCTTCTTGGCTCCTCCTGGTTCGATCAACCTTGGTTTCTTTCTGAGAGAAAACTTGCTGCTGTGCACATCATACCTTCCTCTTGGGGTTCCCAACGAACGTGTGAGTTACACGCCATCAAGCATATTTTCTGGCGCCGTTGCCGGGGAGATCAAGACACGCTGCAAGGGGAGTCTCCACTTCTCAATCTCTTTACTTTGTTTTTGTCTTGCTTAGTTTTATTTACTACTTTGTTTGCTGCACTAAATCAAAATACAAAATAATTAGTTGCTAGTTTTACTTTATTTTGCTATCTTGTTTGCTATATCAAAAACACAAAAAAATTAGTTTACTTGCATTTACTTTATCTAGTTTGCTTTATTTACTGCTACTAAAATGAGTAATCCTGAAGTTGAAGTTCACACGTTTAAGCAACGAGGGGGAGAATGTTTGAGAGATGCTTGGTATAGAATTAGCGATGCTCATAATAGATGCACTAAGAAGCACTCCACCATTATTTTACTCAGGAATTTTTATGTTGGTATATCTAGCTGGAATAGATATGTTCTTGATAGTCTCGCAAAAGGTGACTTCCTAAGTACTCCTGCATTAGAAGCTAGTTGCATTATTGAGAGCTTATTTGGAATACCCCCTGTTGATAAAGTTAAAACTGAAATCTCTCTTGAAGATGTTATGAAAAAATTGGAAACCATAGAGAAATTTTTTCCAAGTATTGAAGCTAAATTGGAAATATTACTTGATAAAACTGATGAACTTGATAAATCCTTAGGAGGAATTGATGAAAGAATTAGTGTCCTAGGAACTAATGCTGACCATGATGATCAAATCAATAGGATTGATGAACTTGAAAAAGCTATGGGAACCTTGGGTTCAACATTTTCTTCTCTTAAATATAAGGAGAAAGCTTATGTGGGTAAGGAGCAAAAGTTTATGTATGTCTCTAAAGTGCCTAGACCAAAGAAGTATTATTATAGACCTAAAATTGACAAAGCCCTTAGTACCACTATGGATGGGGGAGCTCATGACAACGATGCACCACCCTTCGATAATACTTGATACACACTTTCTGCGCCTAGCTGAAAGGCGTTAAAGAAAAGCGCTTATGGGAGACAACCCATGTTTTTACCTACAGTACTTTGTTTTTATTTTGTGTCTTGGAAGTTGTTTACTATTGTAGCAACCTCTCCTTATCTTAGTTTTGTGTTTTGTTGTGCCAAGTTAAGCCGTTGATAGAAAAGTAAGTACTAGATTTGGATTACTGCACAGTTCCAGATTTCTTTGCTGTCACGAATCTGGGTCCACCTCCCTGTAGGTAGCTCAGAAAATTAAGCCAATTTACGTGCATGATCCTCAGATATGTACGAAACTTTCATTCAATTTGAGCATTTTCATTTGAGCAAGTCTGGTGCCATTTTAAAATTCGTCAATACGAACTGTTCTGTTTTGACAGATTCTGCCTTTTATTTCGCATTGCCTCTTTCGCTATGTTGGATGAATTTCTTTGATCCACTAATGTCCAGTAGCATTATGCAATGTCCAGAAGTGTTAAGAATGATTGTGTCACCTCTGAATATGTCAATTTATAATGTGCACTAACCCTCTAATGAGTTGTTTCGAGTTTGGTGTGGAGGAAGTTTTCAAGGATCAAGAGAGGAGTATGATGCAACATGATCAAGGAGAGTGAAAGCTCTAAGCTTGGGGATGCACCCGGTGGTTCACCCCTGCATATATCAAGAAGACTCAAGCGTCTAAGCTTGGGGATGCCCAAGGCATCCCCTTCTTCATCGACAACATTATCAGGTTCCTCCCCTGAAACTATATTTTTATTCCATCACATCTTATGTGCTTTTTCTTGGAGCGTCGGTTTGTTTTTGTTTTTGTTTTGTTTGAATAAAATGGATCCTAGCATTCACTTTATGGGAGAGATACACGCTCCGCTGTAGCATATGGACAAGTATGTCCTTGGTTTCTACTCATAGTATTCATGGCGAAGTTTCTCCTTCGTTAAATTGTTATATGGTTGGAATTGGAAAATGATACATGTAGTAATTGCTATAAATGTCTTGGGTAATGTGATACTTGGCAATTGTTGTGCTCATGATTAAGCTCTTGCATCATATGCTTTGCACCCATTAATGAAGAAATACATAGAGCATGCTAAAATTTGGTTTGCATATTTGGTTTCTCTAAGGTCTAGATGATTTCTAGTTTTGAGTTTGAACAACAAGGAAGACGGTGTAGAGTCTTATAATGTTTTCAATATGTCTTTTATGTGAGTTTTGCTGCACCGGTTCATCCTTGTGTTTGTTTCAAATAAGCCTTGCTAGCCTAAACCTTGTATCGAGAGGGAATACTTCTCATGCATCCAAAATACTTGAGCCAACCACTATGCCATTTGTGTCCACCATACCTACCTACTACATGGTATTTTCCGCCATTCCAAAGTAAATTGCTTGAGTGCTACCTTTAAAATTCCATCATTCACCTTTGCAATATATAGCTCATGGGACAAATAGCTTTAAACTATTGTGGTATTGAATATATAATTATGCACTTTATCTCTTATTAAGTTGCTTGTTGTGCGATAACCATGTTTACTGGGGACGCCATCAACTACTCTTTGTTGAATTTCATGTGAGTTGCTATGCATGTTCGTCTTGTCTGAAGTAAGAGAGATCTACCACCATAGGGTTAAGCATGCATATGTTAGAGAAGAACATTGGGCCGCTAACTAAAGCCATGTTCCATGGTGGAAGTTTCAGTTTTGGACAACAATCCTCAAATCTCAAATGAGAAAATTATTAATTGTTGTTATATGCTTATGCATAAAAGAGGAGTCCATTATCTGTTGTCTATGTTGTCCCGGTATGGATGTCTAAGTTGAAGAATAATCAATAGCGAGAAATCCAATGCGAGCTTTCTCCTTAGACCTTTGTACAGGCGGCACAGAGGTACCCCTTTGTGACACTTGGTAAAAACAATGCATTGTGATGATCCGGTAGTCCAAGCTAATTAGGACAAGGTGCGGGCACTATTAGTATACTATGCATGAGGCTTGCAACTTGTAAGATATAATTTACATGATACATATGCTTTATTACTACCGTTGACAAAATTGTTTCATGTTTTCAAAATCAAAGCTCTAGCACAAATATAGCAATCGATGCTTTTCCTCTATGGAGGACCATTCTTTTACTTTCAATGTTGAGTCAGTTCACCTATTTCTCTCCACCTCAAGAAGCAAACACTTGCGTGAACTATGCATTGATTCCTACATACTTGCTTATTGCACTTATTATATTACTCTATGTTGACAATATCCATGAGATATACATGTTACAAGTTGAAAGCAACCGCTGAAACTTAATCTTCTTTTGTGTTGCTTCAATACCTTTACTTTGAATTATTGCTTTATGAGTTAACTCTTATGCAAGACTTATTGATGCTTGTCTTGAAGTGCTATTCATGAAAAGTCTTTGCTTTATGATTCACTTGTTTACTCATGTCATATACATTGTTTCGATCGCTGCATTCACTACATATGCTTTACAAATAGTATGATCAAGATTATGATGGCATGTCACTCCAGAAATTATCTGTGTTATCGTTTTACCTGCTCGGGACGAGCAGAACTAAGCTTGGGGATGCTGATACGTCTCCGACGTATCGATAATTTCTTATGTTCCATGCCACATTACTGATGTTATCTACATGTTTTATGCACACTTTATGTCATATTCGTGCATTTTCTGGAACTAACCTATTAACAAGATGCCGAAGTGCCGATTCTTTGTTTTCTGCTGTTTTTGGTTTCAGAAATCCTAGTAAGGAAATATTCTCGGAATTGGACGAAATCAAAGCCCAGGGGCCTATTTTCTCACGAAGCTTCCCGGAAGTCCGAAGGAGAGACGAAGAGGGGCCACGGAGGGGCCACACCCTAGGGCGGCGCGGCCCCCCCTTGGCCGCGCGGCCCTGTGGTGTGGGGCCCCCGTGCCGCCTCTTGACCTGCCCTTTCGCCTATAAAAAGTCTCCGTGACGAAAACCCCAGTACCGAGAACCACGATACGGAAAACTTTCCAGAGACGCCGCCGCCGCCGATCCCATCTCGGGGGATCTAGGAGATCGCCTCCGGCACCCTGCCGGAGAGGGGAATCATCTCCCGGAGGACTCTACGCCGCCATGGTCGCCTCCGGTGTGATGTGTGAGTAGTCTACCCCTGGACTATGGGTCCATAGCAGTAGCTAGATGGTTGTCTTCTCCCCATTGTGCTATCATTGTCGGATCTTGTGAGCTGCCTAACATGATCAAGATCATCTATCTGTAATTCTATATGTTGCGTTTGTTGGGATCCGATGAATAGAGAATACTTGTTATGTTGATTATCAAAGCTATGCTTATGTGTTGTTTATGATCTTGCATGCTCTCCGTTATTAGTAGATGCTCTGGCCAAGTTGATGCTAGTAACTCCAAGAGGGAGTATTTATGCTCGATAGTGGGTTCATGCCTCTCGTGAATCTGGAGGTGTGACAGGAACCTCTAAGTTTATGGATGTGATGTTGCAACTAGGGATAAAACATTTGTGCTATGTTCAAGGATGTAGTCACTAGTTACATTACGCGCAATACTTAATGCAATTGTCTGCATTGTTAGCAACTTAATACCGGGAGGGTTCGGATGATAACCTGAAGGTGGACTTTTTAGGCATAGATGCAGTTGGATGACGGTCTATGTACTTTGTCGTAATGCCCAATTAAATCTCACTATACTCATCATGATATGTATGTGCATGGTCATGCTCTCTTTATTTGTCAATTGCCCAACTGTAATTTGTTCACCCAACATGCTGTTCGTCTTATGGGAGAGACACCTCTAGTGAACTGTGGACCCCGGTCCAATTCTCTTTACTGAAATACAATCTACTGCAATACTGTTCTACTGTTTTCTGCAAACAATCATCTTCCACACAATACGGTTAATCCTTTGTTACAGCAAGCCGGTGAGATTGACAACCTCACTGTTTCGTTGGGGCAAAGTACTTTGGTTGTGTTGTGCAGGTTCCACGTTGGCGCCGGAATCTCTGGTGTTGCGCCGCACTACATCCCGCCGCCATCAACCTTCAACGTGCTTCTTGGCTCCTCCTGGTTCGATCAACCTTGGTTTCTTTCTGAGGGAAAACTTGCTGCTGTGCGCATCATACCTTCCTCTTGGGGTTCCCAACGAACGTGTGAGTTACACGCCATCAAGCATATTTTCTGGCGCCGTTGCCGGGGAGATCAAGACACGCTGCAAGGGGAGTCTCCACTTCTCAATCTCTTTACTTTGTTTTTGTCTTGCTTAGTTTTATTTACTACTTTGTTTGCTTCACTAAATCAAAATACAAAAAAATTAGTTGCTAGTTTTACTTTATTTTGCTATCTTGTTTGCTATATCAAAAACACAAAAAAATTAGTTTACTTGCATTTACTTTATCTAGTTTGCTTTATTTACTGCTACTAAAATGAGTAATCCTGAAGTTGAAGTTCGCACGTTTAAGCAACGAGGGGGAGAATGTTTGAGAGATGCTTGGTATAGAATTAGCGATGCTCATAATAGATGCACTAAGAAGCACTCCACCATTATTTTACTCAGGAATTTTTATGTTGGTATATCTAGCTGGAATAGATATGTTCTTGATAGTCTCGCAAAAGGTGACTTCCTAAGTACTCCTGCATTAGAAGCTAGTTGCATTATTGAGAGCTTATTTGGAATACCCCCTGTTGATAAAGTTAAAACTGAAATCTCTCTTGAAGATGTTATGAAAAAATTGGAAACCATAGAGAAAAATTTTCCAAGTATTGAAGCTAAATTGGAAATATTACTTGATAAAACTGATGAACTTGATAAATCCTTAGGAGGAATTGATGAAAGAATTAGTGTCCTAGGAACTAATGCTGACCATGATGATCAAATCAATAGGATTGATGAACTTGAAAAAGCTATGGGAACCTTGGGTTCAACATTTTCTTCTCTTAAATATAAGGAGAAAGCTTATGTGGGTAAGGAGCAAAAGTTTATGTATGTCTCTAAAGTGCCTAGACCAAAGAAGTATTATTATAGACCTAAAATTGACAAAGCCCTTAGTACCACTATGGATGGGGGAGCTCATGACAACGATGCACCACCCTTCGATAATACTTGATACACACTTTCTGCGCCTAGCTGAAAGGCGTTAAAGAAAAGCGCTTATGGGAGACAACCCATGTTTTTACCTACAGTACTTTGTTTTTATTTTGTGTCTTGGAAGTTGTTTACTACTGTAGCAACCTCTCCTTATCTTAGTTTTGTGTTTTGTTGTGCCAAGTTAAGCCGTTGATAGAAAAGTAAGTACTAGATTTGGATTACTGCACAGTTCCAGATTTCTTTGCTGTCACGAATCTGGGTCCACCTCCCTGTAGGTAGCTCAGAAAATTAAGCCAATTTACGTGCATGATCCTCAGATATGTACGCAACTTTCATTCAATTTGAGCATTTTCATTTGAGCAAGTCTGGTGCCATTTTAAAATTCGTCAATACGAACTGTTCTGTTTTGACAGATTCTGCCTTTTATTTCGCATTGCCTCTTTCGCTATGTTGGATGAATTTCTTTGATCCACTAATGTCCAGTAGCATTATGCAATGTCCAGAAGTGTTAAGAATGATTGTGTCACCTCTGAATATGTCAATTTATAATGTGCACTAACCCTCTAATGAGTTGTTTCGAGTTTGGTGTGGAGGAAGTTTTCAAGGATCAAGAGAGGAGTATGATGCAACATGATCAAGGAGAGTGAAAGCTCTAAGCTTGGGGATGCACCCGGTGGTTCACCCCTGCATATATCAAGAAGACTCAAGCGTCTAAGCTTGGGGATGCCCAAGGCATCCCCTTCTTCATCGACAACATTATCAGGTTCCTCCCCTGAAACTATATTTTTATTCCATCACATCTTATGTGCTTTTTCTTGGAGCGTCGGTTTGTTTTTGTTTTTGTTTTGTTTGAATAAAATGGATCCTAGCATTCACTTTATGGGAGAGATACACGCTCCGCTGTAGCATATGGACAAGTATGTCCTTGGTTTCTACTCATAGTATTCATGGCGAAGTTTCTCCTTCGTTAAATTGTTATATGGTTGGAATTGGAAAATGATACATGTAGTAATTGCTATAAATGTCTTGGGTAATGTGATACTTGGCAATTGTTGTGCTCATGATTAAGCTCTTGCATCATATGCTTTGCACCCATTAATGAAGAAATACATAGAGCATGCTAAAATTTGGTTTGCATATTTGGTTTCTCTAAGGTCTAGATGATTTCTAGTTTTGAGTTTGAACAACAAGGAAGACGGTGTAGAGTCTTATAATGTTTTCAATATGTCTTTTATGTGAGTTTTGCTGCACCGGTTCATCCTTGTGTTTGTTTCAAATAAGCCTTGCTAGCCTAAACCTTGTATCGAGAGGGAATACTTCTCATGCATCCAAAATACTTGAGCCAACCACTATGCCATTTGTGTCCACCATACCTACCTACTACATGGTATTTTCCGCCATTCCAAAGTAAATTGCTTGAGTGCTACCTTTAAAATTCCATCATTCACCTTTGCAATATATAGCTCATGGGACAAATAGCTTTAAACTATTGTGGTATTGAATATATAATTATGCACTTTATCTCTTATTAAGTTGCTTGTTGTGCGATAACCATGTTCCGGGGACGCCATCAACTACTCTTTGTTGAATTTCATGTGAGTTGCTATGCATGTTCGTCTTGTCTGAAGTAAGAGAGATCTACCACCATAGGGTTAAGCATGCATATGTTAGAGAAGAACATTGGGCCGCTAACTAAAGCCATGTTCCATGGTGGAAGTTTCAGTTTTGGACAACAATCCTCAAATCTCAAATGAGAAAATTATTAATTGTTGTTATATGCTTATGCATAAAAGAGGAGTCCATTATCTGTTGTCTATGTTGTCCCGGTATGGATGTCTAAGTTGAAGAATAATCAATAGCGAGAAATCCAATGCGAGCTTTCTCCTTAGACCTTTGTACAGGCGGCACAGAGGTACCCCTTTGTGACACTTGGTAAAAACAATGCATTGTGATGATCCGGTAGTCCAAGCTAATTAGGACAAGGTGCGGGCACTATTAGTATACTATGCATGAGGCTTGCAACTTGTAAGATATAATTTACATGATACATATGCTTTATTACTACCGTTGACAAAATTGTTTCATGTTTTCAAAATCAAAGCTCTAGCACAAATATAGCAATCGATGCTTTTCCTCTATGGAGGACCATTCTTTTACTTTCAATGTTGAGTCAGTTCACCTATTTCTCTCCACCTCAAGAAGCAAACACTTGCGTGAACTATGCATTGATTCCTACATACTTGCTTATTGCACTTATTATATTACTCTATGTTGACAATATCCATGAGATATACATGTTACAAGTTGAAAGCAACCGCTGAAACTTAATCTTCTTTTGTGTTGCTTCAATACCTTTACTTTGAATTATTGCTTTATGAGTTAACTCTTATGCAAGACTTATTGATGCTTGTCTTGAAGTGCTATTCATGAAAAGTCTTTGCTTTATGATTCACTTGTTTACTCATGTCATATACATTGTTTCGATCGCTGCATTCACTACATATGCTTTACAAATAGTATGATCAAGATTATGATGGCATGTCACTCGAAATTATACGTGTTATCGTTTTACCTGCTCGGGACGAGCAGAACTAAGCTTGGGGATGCTGATACGTCTCCGACGTATCGATAATTTCTTATGTTCCATGCCACATTATCGATGTTATCTACATGTTTTATGCACACTTTATGTCATATTCGTGCATTTTCTGGAACTAACCTATTAACAAGATGCCGAAGTGCCAGTTGCTGTTTTCTGCTGTTTTTGGTTTCAGAAATCCTAGTAAGGAAATATTCTCGGAATTGGACGAAATCAAAGCCCAGGGGCCTATTTTCTCACGAAGCTTCAGAAGTCCGAAGGAGAGACGAAGAGGGGCCACGGAGGGGCCACACCCTAGGGCGGCGCGGCCCCCCTTGGCCGCGCGGCCCTGTGGTGTGGGGCCCCCGTGCCGCCTCTTGACCTGCCCTTTCGCCTATAAAAAGTCTCCGTGACGAAAACCCCAGTACCGAGAACCACGATACGGAAAACTTTCCAGAGACGCCGCCGCCGCCGATCCCATCTCGGGGGATCTAGGAGATCGCCTCCGGCACCCTGCCGGAGAGGGGAATCATCTCCCGGAGGACTCTACGCCGCCATGGTCGCCTCCGGTGTGATGTGTGAGTAGTCTACCCCTGGACTATGGGTCCATAGCAGTAGCTAGATGGTTGTCTTCTCCCCATTGTGCTATCATTGTCGGATCTTGTGAGCTGCCTAACATGATCAAGATCATCTATCTGTAATTCTATATGTTGCGTTTGTTGGGATCCGATGAATAGAGAATACTTGTTATGTTGATTATCAAAGCTATGCTTATGTGTTGTTTATGATCTTGCATGCTCTCCGTTATTAGTAGATGCTCTGGCCAAGTTGATGCTAGTAACTCCAAGAGGGAGTATTTATGCTCGATAGTGGGTTCATGCCTCTGTGAATCTGGAGGAGTGACAAGAACCACTAAGGTTATGGATGTGCTGTTGCCACTAGGGATAAAACATTAGTGCTATGTTCAAGGATGTAGTCACTAGTTACATTACGCGCAATACTTAATGCAATTGTCTGTTGTTAGCAACTTAATACTGGAGGGGGTTCGGATGATAACCTGAAGGTGGACTTTTTAGGCATAGATGCAGTTGGATGACGGTCTATGTACTTTGTCGTAATGCCCAATTAAATCTCACTATACTCATCATGATATGTATGTGCATGGTCATGCTCTCTTTATTTGTCAATTGCCCAACTGTAATTTGTTCACCCAACATGCTGTTCGTCTTATGGGAGAGACACCTCTAGTGAACTGTGGACCCCAGTCCAATTCTCTTTACTGAAATACAATCTCTTGCAATCTTGTTCTCATCGTTTTCGCAAACAATCATCTTCCACACAATACGGTTAATCCTTTGTTACAGCAAGCCGGTGAGATTGACAACCTCACTGTTTCGTTGGGGCAAAGTACTTTGGTTGTGTTGTGCAGGTTCCACGTTGGCGCCGGAATCTCTGGTGTTGCGCCGCACTACATCCCGCCGCCATCAACCTTCAACGTGCTTCTTGGCTCCTCCTGGTTCGATCAACCTTGGTTTCTTTCTGAGGGAAAACTTGCTGCTGTGCGCATCATACCTTCCTCTTGGGGTTCCCAACGAACGTGTGAGTTACACGCCATCACAATGCTCATAAAAAGATATGATAAAGTGGTATCTCGCTTGCCCGTATTTGTACAGCAAAACATAAATGCCCAGGCACCTCTGAATTTCATGGAAAGACTAGAAGTAAAGATTATCAAAGATAAAAGCATCAAAGTTATACCACAGTTAACCATACTCTGGGACAAACATATTACAGTAAGAATGACAATTATGCTCTCAAGAAGGTGCTCAAAGAAAGGATGGTGACTCAACATAAAAGTAAAAGACTGACCCTTCGCAGAGGGAAGCAGGGATTAACATGTGCTAGAGCTTTTCATTTTTCAAACAGAAGTAAAATTGTTTTGAGAGGTGTTTGTTGTTGTCAACGAATGGTAGTGGGCACTCTAACTACCTCGTCAACCAGACTTTCTAGAGCGGCTCCCATGAAGGACGTTATCTCTACCTGCAAGGTAAATCATCCCTCTTCTCTTTTGTTTACACATGTATTTTAGTTTCATTATGGATGACACTCCCCCCAACCTTTGCTTTCACAAGCCTTGGCTAACCGAATCCTCAGGTGCCTTCCAACATTCACATACCCTGGAGGAGTGTCTATTTGCAAATTTAGTTCCTTACTGATAAATTAGGGCAAAACATGTGAAGAGAATTATTAATGAAAGTTAATTAATTGGGGCTGGGTACCTCGTTGCCAGCTCTTTTTGCAAAATTATTGGATAAGCGGATGAAGCCACTAGTCCATTGGTAAAAGTCTGTCAGGAGTAAATGACAAGGTTGAAAGATAAAACACCACATACTTCCTCATGAGCTATAAAACATTGACACAAATTGGGAAGTACTTTGAAGGTAGCACATGAAAACATTGACACAAATTGGGAAGTACTTTGAAGGTAGCACATGAAAATTTACTTGGAATGGTTTGAAATGCCATGCATAGGTATTTATGGTGGACACTTTGGAATAACTTGGTTTTCAGGGGTTTGGAAGCACGAGCAGCATTTCCGCTCAGTACAAGTGAAGGCTAGCAATAGACTGGGAAGCGACAATCAAGAGAGCAATAACTGTCATAATCATGCTTGCGACAGAATAAAATTAACGGAGACATAAAAGTGATACAAGAACTCTGAAGCAAAGTAAATCATCGAGGATTAATTGACTTTTGTTTTTTAGTCATATGCATGCGTGAGCATGTGCCAAGTCAATTCAAGTGAATTGTTCAGACGAGGATACCAGAATGTCATACCTATCTATGAATAAAACAATGCAAGCAAATATTTATGACATGCTACTCATTATTAATAATTTGGAGCTAAACATGAGAGATCATGAACTACTAGACTTTCGTTAAATGACATATACCTCACATGAACCAACTAAGCATGCTCACATAGATGAGTATATGTACAAAAATTAAAACAAATAGAGTTCATACCAGCCTCTCACCATAGTCGAGTTGTCGTAGATCGTCATTATTGCCTTTCACTTGTGTGGCTTGAATAATATGAAATGAAAACCAAACTCCAACCACCGGAGACCACTGAACTCCATAGTAAACTTTACAAAACCGAAGAAGAACAAAAAATATTTTTGGTGTTTTTGAATTGGAAAGAAGAACAAAAGGAAACAGGCAAACAAAGCAAAATCTTTTTGGATTTTCTCATAGCAAACTAACGATAGTAAATAAAGCAAAATAGGACAAGAAACCAAATAAACAAATGATAAAGAGAAGCAACAGAAATATTTTTGGTCTTTTTTGTGTTTTAGAAAAGAAACAAAGCAAAAACAAGAGAATGAAAACTAAAAGAGTCACATAAACACAAAGTGGCAGAAATCCGTCAAACTTGACGGCAGTACAGTAATCATTTTTTTTCGAAAATCTTCTGCTATTCAACTCGAAAAGTGCTCTACTAATAAAAGTTAGATGATAACCTGGGGAACATGTACAAAAATTGGCTGCTCGAAATAAAGTTCTGGATATTTTTAGGAATTCTTTTAGTATCAGTCCAGAATCTGTTTTTTTAGACAGCACTTCCCCAAATACCATCTTCCTCATATTAGAGGCAACTATAGGCACACAAATGAAATAAAAAGGTAAAAGTAAAGCTTACTACAGTAGTAACAACCTTCAAAAACTAAAATAAGAGCTTACTGAAATAAAAATAACCGAAAGAGAAACAACCAAAAGAAGCGAAACAAGTATATACAAATGACCGGCAATTGTAATATGCAATGAATGAGTGATGCCGGCATACCTCCCCCCAAGCTTAGGCTTTTGGCCTAAGTGGAGATCAATACCACGGTGCCCATGAGGTGGCACCTCCGTAGTATGATGAAGAAGGAGCATGTCCTTGGTACATGTTGGAGGACGCACTGGGATATGTGACAGTGTACCCGTTGGAGGGCTCGGCGTCCTCGGAGTCGTGCTGCTGGTGAAAGCCAAGTATCCTCAGCTGCTCATCCACCTCCTCCTTGGAACGCGACCACGACTTCCTGCGAACACTGAACAAATCGTCCTGCGGCAAAGGGATTTCCCTCTCATCCCCGTCAATAAACAACATTCTATAGACAATATTTTCTAAATTAGAGTCAGTTCTGAAAAATTGGTGAAACTTCATAGCAGCAATATCAAGCTTAATAGGAGTTAATTTCTCATCACTAGGATCAATAGAAAAAACCTAGATATGCAATAATACGTGAGGCAACAATTCCTCCACAAATATGTCCCTTACTAGCTAAGCGACGAGCAATAAGAGCACCAAGATGATAAGGTGTACTTCCAGTAAGTGCAGCAACCAGAAAAGCAAGATGATAACTAGAAATGTTGCTAGTGTTCTCCCTACCAAGAATGCTAGTAGCAAGATAGTAAGTGAAATATCTAATGGCAGGGAGTTGAATGTTCCTTATCTTGCCGCGCTGAATGGTGCGGTTATCATCGTTGGTAACTTCTCGATAGAGTTCCGTCAAAGCTTTGGGGCGGTTCTCGATCTTCTTCGCTGTACCTATAGGAGTAATATCCAATGCAGCACAAAAATCCTTCAACTTCATTGTAATAGGCATGTCATAAATCTTAAATTTAACCGATGGTGTGAAGGATGAGTTGCTGAATTTAAAGCTTTCAACAAAGATTTTAGTTAGCCTGTAAAATTGATCACTCTCATCTTCCATATAGGTAGATAAGCCCACACTATTAATGAGAACAAGAAGTCATCAAGTAGCCCTGCATTATGCAAAAAGTCAATGCATGGAAAGGATGAAGGATTAGGAATCCCCTTGTCCTCATCATCTTCAAAGCTAGGTGCAATGACATCCTCATCTAGGATCGCCTAACTCGAGTGGCTGCCCTTGAAGGCCTTGCCGCTCTTGTCGTATCCCTCTCGAACACTTCTCCAAAGGTGTGATGCATTTTCCTTTTCTGAAATTTTTCAACAATCATTATAAAAGTTGATTTTGAGACATATAAATGAGGGAAACTACTATAGGAACTTGATAGAGTACTAAACATGCTTCAAAACTAATTTCTACAACTTAGAACAAGCATGCAAACTCACATAACACGTCACCTACAGCAGCAAAATACTCAAGATATACTCAACCAAACAAAATTCTATTTGGATAATCGGAGGAGTCACATACCGGAGAACAAATACCCCAAATCTCAGCAGCAAAGATGGGCTGAGCAAGGAGATCGAAAATCTCGAGCAAGAACAGCAAGAAACTCGGGTTTGAACAATGGTGGTGTGTTTTCCCGTGAAAGAGAGCGGAGTGGTAGGTGGATGAGTGAGTGGAGGGCTAGGTGGGGCCCTCCCCACAGGGTGGCGCGCCCCCCTTGCTGGCCGCGCCGGCACATGGGGTGCAGCTGTTGGAGATATGCCCAAGAGGCAATAATAAAATGGCTATTATAATATATCTTTGTGTTTATGATAATGTTTACATACCATGCTATAATTGTATTAACCGAAACATTGATACATGTGTGTTATGTGAACAACAAGGAGTCCCTAGTAAACCTCTTGTATAACTAGCTTGTTGATTAATAGATGATCATGGTTTCGTGATCATGAACATTGGATGTTATTAATAACAAGGTTATGTCATTATATGAATGATGTAATGGACACACCTAATTAAGCGTAGCATAAGATCACGTCATTAAGTTATTTGCTATAAGCTTTCGATACATAGTTACCTAGTCCTTTCGACCGTGAGATCATGTAAATCACTTATACCGGAAAGGTACTTTGATTACATCAAACGCCACTGCGTAAATGGGTGGTTATAAAGGTGGTATTAAGTATCCAGAAAGTATGAGTTGAGGCATATGGATCAACAGTGGGATTTGTCCATCCCGATGACGGATAGATATACTCTGGGCCCTCTCGGTGGAATGTCGTCTAATAGCTTGCAAGCATATGAGTGATTCATAAGAGACTACATACCACGGTACGAGTAAAGAGTACTTGCCATGAGACGAGGTTGAACGAGGTATAGAGATACCGATGATCAAACCTCAGACAAGTAAAATATCGCGTGACAAAGGGAATCGGTATCGGATGTAAATGGTTCAGTCGATCACTAAAGTAATCGTTGAATATGTGGGAGCCATTATGGATCTCCAGATCCCGCTATTGGTTATTGGTCGGAGAGAGGTCTCAACCATGTCTACATAGTTCGCGAACCGTAGGGTGACACACTTAAGGTTTGATGTCGTTTAAGTAGATATGGAATATGGAATGGAGTTCGAAGTTTTGTTCGGAGTCTCGGATGGGATCCAGGACATCACGAGGAGGTTCGGAATGGTCCGGAGAATAAGATTCATATATAGGAAGTCATATTCCAAGTTTGGAAATGATCCGCTGCATTTATGGCAGGTTCTAGAAAGTTCTAGAAAAGTCCGGAAGAAATCACTATGGAAAGTGGAGTCCCGGAGGGACTCCACCTTGCATGGCCAGCCAAACCCTAAAGGGTGGAGTCCCAGGTGGACTCCACCATAGGTGGCCGGCCACCCCACCTAAAGGAAAGGCGGGAGTCCCACCTTGGGTAGGACTCCCTCCTTGAGTAGGTTTCCCACCTACGGGAGGTTTTGTTGTTGGGGTCTTATTCGAAGACTTGGACTACAACTCTTGGGATTTCCACCTATATAATGAGGAGAAGAGGGAGGGGGCAGCCACTCTTGGCCGCACCACCTAGGGCTCCCCATGGCCGGCGCCCTTCTCCCCTCTCTCTCCCCAAACCCTAGCACCCCTCCTCCACATACTACTCCCGCGGCGCATAGGCGAAGCCCTGCCGGAGTTCTCCACCACCACCGCCACCACGCCGTCGTGCTGCCGGGATTCCGAGGAGGATCTACTACTTCCGCTGCCCGCTGGAACGGGGAGAAGGATGTCTTCATCAACACCGAACGTGTGACCGAGTACGGAGGTGCTGCCCGATTGTGGCACCATCAAGATCTTCTACGCGTTTTTGAAAGCGGCAAGTGATCGTCTACCGCAGCAACGAGATCTAATCTCGTAGGCTTTGGAAATCTTCAAGGGTTAGTCTCGTTCATCCCCTCGTCGCTACCATCTTCTAGATTGCATCTTGGCTTGGATTGCGTTCTCGCGGTAGGAAATTTTTTGTTTTCTATGCTACGAATCCCATCAACAGCCCTGGGGTGCCCCACTGGTCAGCCCCAGGCACTCCCAGGTTGCATTTTGAAAAATAGGACCAGCGGTATAATTTTTGTAAATTTTTGAAAACTTCGAAAAGGCACATTTCTGGGTGTTAAAATAGCTATTACAGGGCAGAAAAAGATTTTCAAACTTCTAAACAACTAAAGCATCTTGCAAAGCAAGTAGTACTACAGAAAGTAAACAAGTGTGGAGAAAGAAAGAAATGTTGTTTAGCTCTTCTATGCATATAAAATGTACTTCTTAACAAGGTTGATCAAGTCTTGCCACAAAATAAATTTTACATGACATAGGAAGAAATAAACCTCAAATCAATCATGTTACCTTATATTGTATTGATATGGATCCAATCATAATATTTTGATATCCTTGTTTAGGCTCATATATAGGACAATCAATAACTCCCACTCTGATAGTTCTCAAATTAGAAATTGTATTAACTCCATTACTTTATCAATCTTCTTGGGAAAATAAATAGTATGCTCATTGTCATCAACATTGAAAGTAACTTTTCCTTTATTGCAATCAATAACAGCCCCTGCAGTGTTAAGAAAAGGTCTTCCAAGAATAATAGACATATTATCATCTTCAGGCATTTCCAACACAACAAAATTAGTTAATATTAAGCAATTATTAGCAACTTGAACAGGAACATCCTCACATATACCAACAGGAACAACAGTAGATTTATCAGCCATTTGCAAAGATATATCAGTTGGTATCAACTTATCTAAATAAAGTCTCTTGTAAAGAGAAAAAGGCATAACACTAACTCCTGCTCCCAAATCACATAGAGCAGTTCTAACATAATTATTCTTGATGGAACAAGGGATAGTCGATATACCTGGGTCTCCCAGCTTCTTTGGAACCTTGCCATTGAAAGAGTAATTAGCAAGCATAGTGGAAATCTCCTCGTTAGGAATCTTCCTTTTGTTAGAGACAATATCTTTCATATACTTTGAATAAGGAGGCAATTTAATAGCATCGGTTAAAGGGATTTGCAAGAACAAAGGTTTCATCCAATCACAAAATTTATTATAGTGTTCTTCTTCCTTTGATTTTAGTTTCTTAACAGGAAAAGGCATTTGCTTTTGAACCCAAGGTTCTCTTTCATTACCATGTTTATTAGCAATGAAATCTTCTTTAGTGTACTTTTTTATTTTTAGCATGCTTTTCAGGTTCATCTTCAACCTCTTCTTTATCAGAAACATCATTCTTATCATTATCTTTATCATGTTCATTACCACTTTCAGTTTCAGCATCAGAAATAGAAATACTATTAGGACCATTAACAGGCTCAGAGGATTCTACAACAGTTTTATGTTTCTTCTTCTTTTTCTTAGAAGGAGCGCTAGTTTCTTTAGTTCGTTGAGAATCTTATTCAACTCTTTTGGGATGCCCCTCAGGATATAGAGGATCCTGAGTAGAAACACCGCCTCTAGTTGTTACTTCATAAGCATGTTTTTCTTTAGAAGTATTTCTTAACAAGTCATTTTGCACTTTAGTGAGTTGATCAATTTGAGTTTGAACCATATGAAAATGTTTAACAAGCATCTTAACATCATTGGAGGTTCTCTCCGCAATATCATGCAATTTACTAATAGCGTGAGAATTTTCCATTAAATGATTCTCTACTCTCATATTAAAGTTATCTTGCTTAACAACATAATTATCAAACTCATCTAAACATTGATCAGGAGGTTTTGAGTAAGGAATATCTTCTTTATCAAAGCGTTGAAGAGAATATACCTCAATCGTGGATGAAGGGGGAGTTATCTTACATAAATCTTCTATGGGAGGTAAATTCTTCACATCTTCAGATTTAATACCTTTCTCTTTAAGAGATTTCTTGGCTTCCCTCATATCTTCATCATTTAATTCAATCATACTCCTCTTCTTCAATATTGGTGTTGGGGTTGGTTCAGGTGTAGTCCAATCATCATGATTTTGGCCTATTCTAGCCAATAATTCTCCAGCTTCGTCTGGAGTTCTTTTCCTGAAAAGACAACCAGCACAACTATCCAGGTATGCCCTAGACTCAATGGTTAGTCCACTATAAAATATATCAAGTAAGTCATGATTTTCCAAATCATGTCCAGGCCGAGCTCTAAGAAGAGAGCAAAACCTTGCCCAAGCTTCAGGCAATTTCTCTCCATCTTCCTGGTCAAAACTATAAATTTTCTGCAAAGCAATATGGTGAGCACTAGCAGAAAAATATTTTCGAAAGAACACATCAAGCAAACCACTTGGACTATCAATAGAATCAGGAGGCAAAATATTATACCAAGTTTTAGCATCATCCTTTAATGAGAAATGAAAATTTTTAGCAACAAAATAAGTACGCTTCTTGGTATCATCAGAAAACAAGCTACTCAAAGTAGAAAGCTCAATCATGTGCTCTACAGCACTTTCTTTTTCAGTACCACAAAAAGGTGTTTTCTCAACAATAGATATATGAGATAAATCAAGAGAAAAATCAGAATCCTTATTGATACGCGTACAGCACGCGTCCGTTGGGAACCCCAAGAGGAAGGTGTGATGCGTACAGCGGCAAGTTTTCCCTCAGTAAGAAACCAAGGTTTATCGAACCAGTAGGAGCCAAGAAGCACGTTGAAGGTTGATGGCGGCGAGATGTAGTGCGGCGCAACACCAGGGATTCCGGCGCCAACGTGGAACCTGCACAACACAACCAAAGTACTTTGCCCCAACGAAACAGTGAGGTTGTCAATCTCACCGGCTTGCTGTAACAAAGGATTAGATGTATAGTGTGGATGATGATTGTTTGCAGAAAACAGTAGAACAAGTATTGCAGTAGATTGTATTCGATTAAAAGAATGGACCGGGGTCCACAGTTCACTAGAGGTGTCAATCCCATAAGATAAATAGCATGTTGGGTGAACAAATTACAGTTGGGCAATTGACAAATAGAGAGGGCATGACAATGCACATACATGATATGATGAATATTGTGAGATTTAATTGGGCATTACGACAAAGTACATAGACCGCTATCCTAAAAAGTCCACCTTCAGGTTATCATCCGAACCCCTTCCAGTATTAAGTTGAAAACAACAGACAATTGCATTAAGTATGGTGCGTAATGTAATCAATCACTACATCCTCGGACATAGCATCGATGTTTTATCCCTAGTGGCAACAGCACATCCACAACCTTAGAACTTTCTCATCCTTTGTCCCAGATTTAATGGAGGCATGAACCCACTATCGAGCATAAATACTCCCTCTTGGTGTTAAGAGTAAAAACTTGGCCAGAGCCTCTACTAATAACGGAGAGCATGCAAGATCATAAACAACACATAGATAATAGATTGATAATCAACATAGCATAGTATTCTCTATCCATCGGATCCCAACAAACACAACATATAGCATTACAGATAGATGATCTTGATCATGTTAGGCAGCTCACAAGATCCGACAATGAAGCACAGTTAGGAGAAGACGACCATCTAGCTACTGCTATGGACCCATAGTCCAGGGGTGAACTACTCACTCATCACTCCGGAGGCGACCATGGCGGTGAAGAGTCCTCCGGGAGATGATTCCCCTCTCCGGCAGGGTGCCGGAGGCGATCTCCTAAATCCCCCGAGATGGGATTGGCGGCGGCGGCGTCTCTGGAAGGTTTTCCGTATCGTGGCTCTCGGTACTGGGGGTTTCACGACGAAGGCTATTTGTAGGCGGAAGGGCAGGTCAGGAGGCGTCACGGGGGCCCCACACGCTAGGGCCGCGCCGCCCTAGTGTGGCGGCGCCCCGTGGCCCCACTTCGTCTTCCCTTCGGTCTTCTGGAAGCTTCGTGGCAAAATAGGCCCCTGGGCGTTGATTTCGTCCAATTCCGAGAATATTTCCTTACTAGGATTTCTGAAACCAAAAAACAGCAGAAAACAGCAACTGGCTCTTCGGCATCTCGTTAATAGGTTAGTGCCGGAAAATGCATAAATATGACATAAAGTATGCATAAAACATGTAGATATCATCAATAATGTGGCATGGAACATAAGAAATTATCGATACGTCGGAGACGTATCTGCATCCCCAAGCTTAGTTTCTGCTCGTCCCGAGCAGGTAAACGATAACAAAGATAATTTCTGGAGTGACATGCCATCATAACCTTGATCATACTATTGTAAGCATATGTAATGAATGCAGCGATCAAAACAATGTAAATGACATGAGTAAACAAATGAATCATATAGCAAAGACTTTTCATGAATAGTGCTTCAAGACAAGCATCAATAAGTCTTGCATAAGAGTTAACTCATAAAGCAATAAATTTATAGTAAAGGTATTGAAGCAACACAAAGGAAGATTAAGTTTCAGAAGTTGCTTTCAACTTGTAACATGTATATCTCATGGATATTGTCAACATAGAGTAATATAATAAGTGCAATATGCAAGTATGTAGGAATCAATGCACAGTTCACACAAGTGTTTGCTTCTTGAGGTGGAGAGAGATAGGTGAACTGACTCAACATAAAAGTAAAAGAAAGGCCCTTCGTAGAGGGAAGCATTGATTGCTATATTTGTGCTAGAACTTTGATTTTGAAAACAAGAAACAATTTTGTCAACGGTAGTAATAAAGCATATGTGTTATGTAAATTATATCCTACAAGCTGCAAGCCTCATGCATAGTATACTAATAGTGCCCGCACCTTGTCCTAATTAGCTCGGATTACCTGGATTATCATTGCAATGCATATGTTTTAACCAAGTGTCACAAAGGGGTACCTCTATGCCGTCTGTACAAAGGTCTAAGGAGAAAGCTCGCATCGGATTTCTCGCTATTGATTATTCTGAACTTAGACATCCATACCGGGACAACATAGACAACAGATAATGGACTCCTCTTTTATGCATAAGCATTCAACAATTATTAATTTTCTCATATGAGATTGAGGATATTTTTCCAAAACAGAAATTTCCACCATGGATCATGGCTTTAGTTAGCGGCCCAATGTTCTTCTCTAACATTATGCATGCTCTAACCATTCTAGCGGTAAATCTCCCTTACTTCAGACAAGATGGACATGCATAGCAACTCACATGATATTCAACAAAGAGTAGTTGATGGCGTCCCCAGGAACATGGTTATCGCACAACAAGCAACTTAATAAGAGATAAAGTGCATAAGTACATATTCAATACCACAATAGTTTTTAGGCTATTTGTCCCATGAGCTATATATTGCAAAGGTAGAGGATATAAATTTTAAGGTAGCACTCAAGCAATTTACTTTGGAATGGCGGAGAAATACCATGTAGTAGGTAGGTATGGTGGACACAAATGGCATAGTGGTTGGCTCAAGTATTTTGGATGCATGAGAAGTATTCCCTCTCGATACAAGGCTTAGGCTAGCAAGGTTTATTTGAAACAAATACAAGGATGAACCGGTGTAGCAAAACTCACATAAAAAACATATTGTAAAAATTATAAGACTCTACACCGTCTTCCTTGTTGTTCAAACTCAATACTAGAAGTTATCTAGACCTTAGAGAGACCAATTATGCAAACCAAATTTTAGCAAGCTCTATGTATTTCTTCATTAATAGGTGCAAAGTATATGATGTAAGAGATTAAACATGAGCACAACAATTTCCAAGTATCACATTATCCAAGACATTTTAGCAATTACTACATGTATCATTTTCCGTTTCCAACCATATAACAATTTAACGAAGAAGATTCAACCTTCGCCATGAATATTATGAGTAAAGCCTAAGGACATATTTGTCCATATGCAACAGCGGAGCGTGTCTCTCTCCCACACAGTGAATGCTAGGATCCATTTTATTCAAACAAAACAAAAACAAAAACAAACCGACGCTCCAAGCAAAGTACATAAGATGTGATGGAATAAAAATATAGTTTCACTAGAGGAACCTGATAATGTTGTCGATGAAGAAGGGGATGCCTTGGGCATACCCAAGCTTAGACACTTGAGTCTTCTTGAAATATACAGGGGTGAACCACCGGGGCATCCCCAAGCTTAGAGCTTTCACTCTCCTTGATCATGTTGTATCATCTCCCTCTCTTGATCCTTGAAAACTTCCTCCACACCAAACTCAAAACAACTCATTAGAGGGTTAGTGCACAATCAAAATTTACATGTTCAGAGGTGACACAATCATTCTTAACACTTCTGGATATTGCACAAAGCTACTGAAAGTTAATGGAATCGAAAAATCCATCAAGCATAGCAAAACAGGCAATGCGAAATAAAAGGCAGAATCTGTCAAAACAGAACAGTTCGTAAAGACGAATTTATAAGAGGCATCAGACTTGCTCAAATGAAAATTCTCAAATTGAATGAAAGTTGCGTACATATCTGAGGATCACTCACGTAAATTGGCATAATTTTCTGAGTTACCTACAGAGAATTAGACCCAGATTTGTGACAGCAAAGAAATCTGTTTCTGCGCAGTAATCCAAATCTAGTATGAACCTTACTATCAACGACTTTACTTAGCACAACAATGCACAAAACTAAGATAAGGAGAGGTTGCTACAGTAGTAACAACTTCCAAGACTCAAAAATAAAATAAAGGTACTGTAGTAAAAACATGGGTTGTCTCCCATAAGCGCTTTTCTTTAACGCCTTTCAGTTAGGCGCAGAAAATGTGTATCAAGTATTATCAAGAGATAAAGTGTCAACATCATAATTTGTTCTAATAATAGAATCAAAAGGTAACTTCATTCTCTTTCTAGGGAAGTGTTCCATACCTTTCTTGAGAGGAAATTGATATTTTATATTACCTTCCTTCATATCAATGATAGCACCAACAGTTCGAAGAAAAGGTCTTCCCAATATAATGGGACAAGATGCATTGCATTCAATATCCAAGACAACAAAATCAACGGGGACAAGGTTATTGTTAACGGTAATGTGAACATTATCAACTCTCCCCAAAGGTTTCTTTGTAGAACTATCAGCAAGATTAACATCCAAATAACAATTTTTCAATGGTGGCAAGTCAAGCATATTATAGATTTTCTTAGGCATAACGGAAATACTTGCACCAAGATCACATAAAGCATTACAATCAAAGTCATTGACCTTCATCTTAATGATGGGCTCCCAACCATCCTCTACCTTCCTAGGAATAGAAGCTTCGCGATTTAATTTCTCTTCTCTAGCTTTTATGAGACCATTTGTAATATGTTTCGTGAAAGCCAAATTTATAGCACTAGCATTAGGACTCTTAGCAAGTTTTTGTAAGAACTTTATAACTTCAGAGATGTGGCAATCATCAAAATCCAAACCATTATAATCTAAAGCAATGGGATCATTGTCCCCAATGTTGGAAAAAAATTCAGCAGTTTTATCACAGGCAGTTTCAGCAGTTTTAGCAGTTTCAGGCAGTTTTTCACGCTTTGCATTAGAAGTGGAAACATTGCCAACACCAATTATTTTACCATTAATAGTAGGAGGTGCAGCAACATGTGGAGCATTAGCATTACTAGTGGTGGTAATAGTCCAAACTTTAGCTATACTATCTTCTTTTTCATTTTCTTCTTTTTCCCACCTAGCACGCAATTCGGCCATCAATCTTATATTCTCATTAATTCTAACTTGGATGGCATTTGATGTAGTAAATTTTTTATTATCTATATCCTCAGGTTTAGCAGCCATTTTATTAATTAAAGAAGATTGTGACGCAGACATGTATGAGATTCGGTTTTCAGTATTTGCAAGTTTAGTTTGTAACCCATAGATCTCCATATTCAGATTTTCAAGTTGATTTCCTATATTCTTCAACAAGGTAGATTGCTCATTCATAGTTTTAGTAAACAATTTATTTTGCTCATATTGTGATTGCATAAAGTTCTTGGTGGATCTTTCAATTTCTAACATCTTTTCCTCATTAGGTGAAGCATATCTACCATAAGAGTTACCATTAGCAGGATATGGCCTAGAATTATTATAATTGTTATTTTTAATGAAATTCACATCAACATATTCTTTTTGAGCAACCAATGAAGCTAACGGAACATTATTAGGATCAACATTAGTCCTATCATTCACAAGCATAGACATAATAGCACCAATCTTATCACTCAAGGAAGAGGTTTCTTCGACAGAATTTACCTTCTTACCTTGTGGAGCTCTTTCCGTGTGCCATTCAGAGTAATTAATCATCATATTATCAAGAAGCTTTGTTGCTTTGCCAAGAGTGATGGACATAAAGGTACCTACAGCAGCTGAATCCAATAGGTTCCACGAAGAAAAATTCAGTCCTGCATAAAAGGTTTGGATGATCATCCAAGTAGTCAGTCCATGAGTTGGGCAATTTTTAACCAAAGATTTCATTCTTTCCCATTCTTGGGCAACATGCTCATTAGCCAATTGTTTAAAATTCATTATGCTACTCCTCAAAGATATAATTTTAGCAGGGGGATAATATCTACCAATAAAAGCATCCTTGCATTTAGTCCATGAATCAATACTATTCTTAGGCAGAGATAGCAACCAATCTTTAGCTCTTCCTCTTAATGAGAAAGGAAACAATTTTAATTTTATAATGTCACCATCTACATCCTTATACTTTTGCATTTCACATAATTCAACAAAATTATTGAGATGGGCAGCAGCATCATCAGAACTAACACCAGAAAATTGCTCTCGCATAACAAGATTCAGTAAAGCAGGTTTAATTTCAAAGAATTTTGCTGTAGTAGCAGGTGGAGCAATAGGTGTGCATAAGAAATCATTATTATTTGTGGTTGTGAAGTCACACAACTTAGTATTTTCAGGAGTACCCATTTTAGCAACAGTAAATAAAGCAAACTAGATAAAGTAAATGCAAGTAACTAATTTTTTTGTGTTTTTGATATAGCAAACAAGATAGCAAATAAAGTAAAACTAGCAACTAATTTTTTTGTATTTTGATTTAGTGCAGGAAAAAAAGTGATAAATAAAATAAAGCAAGACAAAAACAAAGTAAAGAGATTGGAAGTGGAGACTCCCCTTGCAGCGTGTCTTGATCTCCCCGGCAACGGCGCCAGAAAAAGAGTTGCTGGCGTGCAGTTGACGTGGGAGTTAGAAATCTCGGTGGTGTAATTTTCCTTCACGTCCCCGGCAACGGCGCCAGAAAAAGATCTTGATATGCGTACAGCACGCGTCCGTTGGGAACCACAAGAGGAAGGTGTGATGCGTACAGCGGCAAGTTTTCCCTCAGTAAGAAACCAAGGTTTATCGAACCAGTAGGAGCCAAGCACGTTGAAGGTTGATGGCGGCGAGATGTAGTGCGGCGCAACACCAGGGATTCCGGCGCCAACGTGGAACCTGCACAACACAACCAAAGTACTTTGCCCCAACGAAACAGTGAGGTTGTCAATCTCACCGGCTTGCTGTAACAAAGGATTAGATGTATAGTGTGGATGATGATTGTTTGCAGAAAACAGTAGAACAATTGCAGTAGATTGTATTTCAGATGTAAAGAATGGACCGGGGTCCACAGTTCACTAGAGGTGTCTCTCCCATAAGATAAATAGCATGTTGGGTGAACAAATTACAGTTGGGCAATTGACAAATAGAGAGGGCATGACCATGCACATACATGATATGATGAGTATTGTGAGATTTAATTGGGCATTACGACAAAGTACATAGACCGCTATCCAGCATGCATCTATGCCTAAAAAGTCCACCTTCAGGTTATCATCCGAACCCCTTCCAGTATTAAGTTGAAAACAACAGACAATTGCAATAAGTATGGTGCGTAATGTAATCAATAACTACATCCTCGGACATAGCATAGATGTTTTATCCCTAGTGGCAACAGCACATCCACAACCTTAGAACTTTCTGTCACTGTCCCAGATTTAATGGAGGCATGAACCCACTATCGAGCATAAATACTCCCTCTTGGAGTTAAGAGTAAAAACTTGGCCAGAGCCTCTACTAATAACGGAGAGCATGCAAGATCATAAACAACACATAGATAATAGATTGATAATCAACATAGCATAGTATTCTCTATCCATCGGATCCCAACAAACACAACATATAGCATTACAGATAGATGATCTTGATCATGTTAGGCAGCTCACAAGATCCGATAATGAAGCACAATTAGGAGAAGACGACCATCTAGCTACTGCTATGGACCCATAGTCCAGGGGTGAACTACTCACTCATCACTTCGGAGGCGACCATGGCGGTGAAGAGTCCTCCGGGAGATGATTTCCCTCTCCGGCAGGGTGCCGGAGGCGATCTCCTGAATCCCCCGAGATGGGATTGGCGGCGGCGGCGTCTCTGGAAGGTTTTCCGTATCGTGGCTCTCGGTACTGGGGGTTTCGCGACGAAGGCTATTTGTAGGCAGAAGGGCAGGTCAGGAGGCGTCACGGGGGCCCCACACGCTAGGGCCGCGCGGGCCCCCCTTGGGCCGCGCCGCCCTAGTGTGGCGGCCCCCCGTGGCCCCACTTTGTCTTCCCTTCGGTCTTCTGGAAGCTTCGTGGCAAAATAGGCCCCTGGGCGTTGATTTCGTCCAATTCCGAGAATATTTCCTTACTAGGATTTCTGAAACCAAAAACAGCAATGAGAAAACAAAGAATCGGCTCTTCGGCATCTCGTTAATAGGTTAGTGCCGGAAAATGCATAAATATGACATAAAGTATGCATAAAACATGTAGATATCATCAATAATGTGGCATGGAACATAATAAATTATCGATACGTCGGAGACGTATCACTTATCCTTAATGTTTATAGGAGATGTGGCAAATTTAGGATCAGGAGACAGTTTATATCTAACAGTATGTTGTGCAAGAAGCTTTTTAATATTACTTGCACCAGTAGTAGCATTACATTTATCAATAAAATCATCATCAAGTTCCACATAATCTTCATCAAGATCATCACTAGAGTGTTCAACAGACTCAGGTGAATTAACAGGTGTAACAGTATTTTCATTAGGAATTTCAGTATTTTCAATTTGTCTAGACCTAGCAATTGTAGCATCTAGAAAAGGACCTAATGAACCATTATCATCAAAAAAAAGTAGAAGCATCATTAAAATTATAAGAGGAATTTTCAGATTCAGCAGAAGTACCAGCATGTGAAGCTTGTGGTGGTGAAACAAGTTGACTTACCACAGATGGTGAATCAAGAGCAGCAGAGGTACTCAGAGTTGTACCTTTTCTTGTAGTGGATGGTAATATGGCGACTTTAGCATCGCGAGGTTTACCCATGATGGAGGATTTGCAGCGAACAATATCAATTCAGGTGAACTTGCAAATAAAGCTATGCTCCCCGGTAACAGCGCCAGAAAATAGTCTTGATGACCCACAAGTATAGGGGACCGCAACAGTCTTCGAGGGAAGTAAAACCCAATTTATTGATTCGACACAAGGGGAGCCAAAGAATATTTGTAAGCCTTAACAGCGGAGTTGTCAATTCAGCTGCACCTGGAAACAGACTTGCTCGCAAGAGTTTATCAGTAGCAACAGTTTTATAGCAGTAACAGTAGTGAAATATAAGCAACAGTGTAATAAAGACAGCAGTAGTGATTATAGTAAACAACAGGATTAAAATACTGTAGGCATAGGGATGGATGAACGGGCGCTGCATGGATAAGATAACTCATGTAATAATCAAGACTAGGCATTTGCAGATAATAATAAAACAGTATCCAGGTACTAAATAACCATAGACATGTGTTCCGTATATAGTCGTACGTGCTCGCAATGAGAAACTTGCACAACATCTTTTGTCCTACCAGCCGGTGGTAGCCGGGCCTCTAGGGAAACTACTGGTAATTAAGGTACCCCTTTTAATAGAGTACCAGAGCAAAGCATTAACACTCCGTGAACACATGTGATCCTTATATCACAGCCTTCCCCTTCGGTTGTCCCAATTTCTGTCACTTTGGGGCCTCGGGTTCCGGACTCGGGCCCTAGTGACAAGCATTAAGCATAACAAGTTGCAACAATATCATAAAAGTACCAACAACGGATACTAGGCACCATGCCCTAACAATCTTGTGGCTATTACATGAACAATCTCATCCAATCCCTACCATCCCCTTCAGCCTACAGCGGGGGAATTACTCACACATGGATGGTGGAAGCATGGATGGTTGATGGAGAGGCGTCGGTGGCGATGTTGGCGATGTTGGCGATGATCTCCTCCAATTCCCCGTCCCGGCAGGGTGCCAGAACGGAGTTTCTGATCCCGAGATTGAGTTTCGCGACGGCGGCGGAGTTCTGGATGTCTTCTGGAAAATTGGTCGAACCCCCGTGCGTTTTTAGGTCAAGGGCTTTAAGTCGTCCAGAGGGGAGCGTCGGGGGCTGGCCGAGGCGGCGTCACCATAGGGCGGCGCGGCCCAGGGGCCCACCGCGCCGCCATGTGGTGTGCGCCCCTCGTGGCCCCCTCCGTCAGGTCTTCTGGCTCCGTAGGTCTTCTGTGAAAATAGGCCCATTGCAATTATTTCCGGGGATTTTCCTGAAAGTTAATTTTCTGCACAGAAATAAGACACCAGGGCAATTCTGCTGAAAACAGCATTAATTCGTGTTAGTTGTATCCAAAATACACAAATTAGAAGCAAACCAATAGCAAAAGTGTTCGGGAAAGTAGATACGTTTTGGACGTATCAGCAGGGGAGGTCTCAGAGGAGGCAGTCGCCATAGGGGCAGTCTATCCAAAAAGTGTGTCCCGCAAAGAGCTGAACTTGGGAATAACCACTGAGAGACTCAACTCCTTGCTATGAGAATCCATGTCGTCCATTTTGACCCTGTTAAAAAATGAAATAAAACTAATAAAAATTTAAAAAATGTAATCCTTTCGCATGGAGTCATTTTATATGACAATTTCACAAAACAAAACATCACAAAATGGGTTATCATGTGCAAAACATTCATGACTGGAATGGAAAATGACTAAGGTCATGGCCATAGCCAAGGCATAGTTCATGATAATGTGCCTATATTGGACACATATGTGCATCTTAACATGCTAAATGACAGTGTTAAATAGAGTTTCCAAATTTTATACTGAAGATCAATTTTCCATTTCTAAGTTCCAAATATGAAGTTTATGTGGAAAATGCAAAAAGTGCATAATTGTACCGCTTCGATTTTCGAAGTAGATCATAGCTGATACTCCCTCCATCCTGAAAAGGATGCACATATTTTTTAAATTCGTATAGATCTGGATACTTTTAGTGTGTATATACATCCAAATATATACAAATCTTCATTATCCTTTTTGGTACGGAAGGAGTTTAAAATTACTAACATTTAAGAAGCTTTCTAGGCGCTCCCACCCATTTAAATAAATTATCTTGATTTCCTAAAAGTAATTCAAAATTTTGCTACTAAAAATCCCAAAATCCATGGTAAGATACAAAAGCAGACACCACATGTAAGAACCACATAGATTTTTGAAAGATAACTCTTTGATATGTATAGCCATGCTAGCCATTCTAGCCATGTTTTTTAAAAAAAAGAAAAATAAATGCAATCATTATGAAGCAAGTCTTTTTATATGTAAAAGTTGTCATGATAAATACCAAACTTTAAATATGACAATCTAAAAAAAATACTTCACAAGATGGGATATCATGTGGGAATATCCATGCTTTCAAGATAAGTGGCCAATGTCTTGGCGATATCCATGACATAGTTTATGATAATATCACCATATTTCGTACAGAGATGCATCTTGTCATGCCAATCAATATTGCCAAAATAAGTTCTAAGTGCCAAAATGGCTTTTTTCGTGTGTGTGAAAGACGTGCAAAAAGTAGGATGCAAAATGGGGCCCCTCCAATTTTTGTACAAATTGATGAAGAAGTCCCAACTATATGAATTTTGGAGCCTTTTAGCCACGTTCACTATGTTAGATGGCTTTATTTTGATTTTGCTAAAGTAATTTAAATTTGAACTGTAAGTGTGTGGTAGTTAGTTTGCTCCTAAAATTCCTAATTAAATGTCTTTTATGATACATAATTACTAATTATATGGAAGGACCACTTATAATTTTGAAAGATTCAACTCCATACTATGGAATAACCATGCCAACCATATAAACCTGTTTTGCGAAAATGAAAGAAAATGAAGAGAAATTCAAAAAATGCAATCCTTATGCATATTTATGTGTACTAGTTGCTTGAAAAAATTATCAAACTTGCAAACTTGAAATTTTAAATAAATTTTATTCAAAAAATATGCTATCATGTATGAGCATTCATGACTTTCAAGTCAAATAACCATGGCCATCTCTATGACATAGTTCATGATAATATGACCATATTGGCAGTTACCGTACCAAAACACGAAGCCTATGGCACTGCATGGTGCACGCTGATAGATGTCAGCAGTGACATAACATGAACTAGTACCTACCTAGGCCGATCGACGTCGCCATATCTGCAGTGCCCTGCTGCTTTATGCAGCCGATCAAGCTTGTCTCTTTTTTCGTGGCTGCCGCCACCCGAGGTCGACCAGTTTTCAAACTGCTCTAGACGTCGACGACGGTATGATTTGATTGGTGGCTTGATTGAGCTCGCATGTGACTCGTAGACTTTGTGCACTCATTACTAGCTCATCCAAGTTGATCAGGAGAAAATGACTCTTAGAAAAGAGCGGCTGATAAGGTCATGCATGTATGGTATGATAAGTGGTAGCTTTGTGAAAAAAGGAGAGTATCTGTTAGCTGACCGCTTATCACACCACACAGGATCTCCTTAATTCCTCAATCTTCCAGAAGTTTCCTGCAAGTTGTCATGGCCGTGAGCTCTAGAAATGTTCAGCACCTTCAGGTACAATACAACGGATGAGAATCTATCATTTTCCAACTGTAATTTCATCGAAACTGCGCCATACAACTCGTTGGGGCGTAAGGAGGATTGTTTGAGCTCCCTCCGATACATAATAAGTGGCGGTGGTTTAGTACAACGGAGGGAGTAGCATTTTTTCAACAGGGTAAATCTCAGTGTAACAAGAGAAGAACCGATTGCTACGAAGCGAAAGTACGCCTTGATAAACGATTCAAAATTCCAAGCTCTGATGCTCATTTCACAGCCCCGGTTCAACACCATGCATGAATATGCGTATCCACTTCAGACTTCCTTTTGTAGCTTTTGTAATCTTCAATCGACTTGATTTTCAGCAATGTTAGAGCATGTCTAACAGACCTGTATTCGCTGGTCCTGTATCGAGCGAATACAGGTCATGTATCAAAAAAATTGGCATGCATGAACCATTCCATTTAGTAGACCACTTATTTCACCCCGTATTTAAAAAAATGCAAAACCCGGGAGAATTCTCATAGATAGTTCTTCACATAGATCATAGATAGAGGATATACAAAATTGCGTGATCCTATTGAATCGCGACTTCTACAATTCTAGGGATGCGCAGCGCCTAGTCGTCGAGGATGATGATTTTTGCAGTGGCGGCGGCCTCCCGAGCCTTCAGCTCCTCAACGGCGGCGATGGCTTGCGCCACCTCCTCCGCGTCCGCTTGCGCCTTGTCGGCGGCGTCCTTCTTGGACGTAGCCACTGCCTCCAAGAAGTGGGGGTCCTGCCCCTCCTCCGCCTCCTCTTCCTCATCGCCGGCTCACGGCGCTCCTCCGCAGGAGCTCCCCTCCCACGCGGTCTTCCACGTGCGCTCCTTCTCCCACGCGCTCCGCCACTTCTCGAATTCGCCGCCGCTCATCGGCTTCAATGGCGGTTCGACCTTGTGGTAGCGTCCGCCCTCCGCGAATTCCCGGAGCGTCGGCGGCATCCACTCGGACCCGACGTACTTGCACGCCGTCTCCCGGCGAAGAAGAATTTGCAGTGGTGGCACCACGCCTCCTCCACTGTGGTCGGCTCGCGGGAACGCTTCGATCCGGCGGCGGGCGAGAGGCTGCTCCTACGCTGTGCACTCATGGCTGGTGGCGGTGGAAATGCGGCGGCGTGCGCGTGGGAATTGCTCGCCGGAGTGGTGGCGGCGCACGGCGGGGCTAGGGTTGCGAGTGAGGGGTTGGACCCCCACTCGCACCTTCACCCTCTATTTGTAGGGGGCGGCAGGGTGGGTTTGACGGGCCCCGTATTCTGCCTATACGGGCCGGCCCGAATACGGGGCCTGCTAGACGGCCCATTTCGCCCTCACCCCCTATCCCACCGGAATAATACGGGGTACCAGCGTTTTGAGGGGCCTACTAGACATGCTCTTAGCTAATCGCAACAATTTGTCGAGAACAGCTGTCACAAGTTCACAAGAACTTACCATGCTGCAAAAAAAAAAGGCAAGATCAAAATTAAACGGCGGGGCAATATAATTGCCTGCATTCCGCAATCACCTTTTTCACATACCGGCATGCAATCTTCAACCCTATTTTGATGATATCTCCGGAACACCATCACGTGCAAAAGATTGTGAACCTATCATCGCGTCGACCACTTGACACAAAGGTTTCGTAACAGGCCATTTCCATCAAATCTTTATGTCAAATTTTGCAATCCCTTTAGCTGCATCACCTAGCCACCACAAGTTACACTCATCAAGTTGCACACCACCTTTTCGGCACATCTTGTGGACAGTGTCATGCATGCACGCGGGAAGCTTTCATTTGGCTCAACTTAGCCACCATGGAACCTCTATAAAAAGCCATGCATTCTGGACCATCTTATCACACAAAAGCCATCAGCTTGTAAGATATATCACAACTGAGACTCAACAAGGCGCAACACATAGCCAAGAAACACCCAAGAGGTAGGGCAAAGTCCGATCCAGCAATGGCACCCAGCAGAGAGGCGTGCGCGGTCGCCATGGCCATGGCGGCGCCGTTCATCGCGATGGCAAGCAACATCGACGCCGGCAACCTGGAGAAGAGGCGCAGGACCTCGTCCGACAAGCTCCAGCGCACCGTGTCCGACGTCTCCTACGAGCTCCACCACCACGGCCGTGCCAAGGAGGAGGAGGAGGCGGCGGCAGAGGCGGAGATGAAGCTGCTCCACCCGGTCCCGGAGGTGGAGGACGCCAAGTGCGAGTGCTGTGGCATGTCAGAGGAGTGCACGCCCGAGTACATCCTCGGCGTGCGCGGCCGCTTCTCGGGGCGGTGGGTCTGCGGGCTGTGCGCGGAGGCCGTGACGGAGGAGGCCGAGAAGAGCGGCACGTCGCGGGAGGAGGCGCTCCGAACGCACATGGGCGTGTGCAAGAGGTTCAACGGCTTCGGGAGGACGCACCCGGTGCTATTCCAGGCGGAGGCCATGAGGGAGATCCTCAGGAAGCGCTCCAAGCTCGGGCCCAGGTCTAGGTCCAGCATCAACCCCCGGGAGGTCAGGGAAAGCGCCTCCAAGGCAAAGGCTGCCGCTGCCGGAGGCGGCATCGCTCGCAGCTCCAGCTGCATGCCGTTCATCACTGACGAGTGATCAAATATGCTGGCTCGATCATTGGCTAACTTCGAGCATGAGAAGGTGCTAACGCCGAAGGACAAGTTGTCTGAAGACTATGAAGCCTTTATGGTTTTCATGTTTTTGGGCTAGGGGTGCATGTTTTACACGCCTTTATGGTGTGCGTTTTTCCTGCCCCGCTAGCTTAGGGCATGTACAATGGTCTAGATAGATGGTGTCTGTAATAGCACTCCATATCATATATAGACAGTAGTATAGACAGTGTCTACAGTGGTCTGTCTGTAAGCTATCTATTTTTAGCCATAACCATGTATGAGTATAAGTTATAGACACCCTTCATACAACAACAAAAATGCTGTCTGTAAGCCGTCTGTAAGAAGACTACAGACTGTCTGTAACTTTACAGACAGCCTCCCTCTCTCTCCTCATTCTCTTTCCTCCACATCACCAAAATCAGCTATAACTACCCCTTACAGACAGCTGAGTCATCACCATTGTACATGCCCTTATCTAGTAGAAACTTGAGCACTACTGTAGTAACCAGCCATATTCGTTTTTTTTATGGGTACAAGTCTGTCCTGGATTTGGTTGATGGATAACCCTTCATGTGGCTGTGTTTGGGTGCGGTTTAGCAGTTTTTACTTGTTTTTGGATGCGGTTTTTGTTGCATCTCTTTTGGCGTGCTTTCATCTCAAGGAGCATTAGGATCGGCCCCGTCTTCCATTGATTACATGTTAACTGCCTTAATGTGTTAAGAGCGTGTATGTGTTGAACTCACTAGCTACTCCGTTTTCATCCTCCTATAAGTTCCGAGTGTTCGAGCCCAAGATCAATTCACAAAATGGAGCAGCTACACAAAATTGACTTTCTTCGTGTATTGGTTAACGTTGCAAAGGATAATCGTTATCTTATTCTCTTATATGGAAATTTCAGTTTGCCAAGGTTCCAATACGAGAAAAGTATAAAGTTAGGTCTTAGAACCATTGGCCTTCATTATTCAATATTGTCACAAGATAGAATGTTGATCAGCCGCTTAGCTATTTGGAGGTTCGTGTGAGCGATCTAATTTAGATGGCCTCATAGTGTGGGTTTCTTTTGAAATGAGGCAAAAGATTTGCCGTTTTTATTGTCACTAGTAATCGAGCACGTGCACATGCACGTCTAATGCAATGCCCCAATTAAATGCATATATAACTACATAATAAAGTGCATATATAACAGTATGTATTCAAATAATTTGAGCTAACCCCTAAGTTTATGGAAACTACCGTAAGATCAAAAATAATTTTTTCAGGATCAACAGAGCAACCGCCCCTCTTCCATCCTTTTTGCAGAAAACAAAAGAACATATTTTCGGAAGAATTACATTCTAGTTGATTATTGAAATGGTAAATCGCTTGTTATCACTATAACTTGAAAAGATCTGAGCAGGTTTAAAGATTATTGCATGTAAATCTTACTTGATTTCAGAAATAAAAAGTAACTCGATCTTGCTTGATACTCTCCTAACATATGTAGGAAGAACTCTGACCACAAGAAAAATTTGCAGATCATTCTTCCATGCTAAACACCGCAGAACAATTGTTGCCAAAATAGAGCTGGTTTGAAGATGCTTATATGTTGTTCCTAGTTGATGCCAGAAATAAAAGAATAACTCTTACTTGGCACTCTCAGAACAAAAGAACTAAAGAAGTACTCTGACTTCTAGCAAAATTTGTAGGTCATTCATTCATGGAGAATGCTCGCAGAAAAGGTGTTACGAATACTCATGCATCAACAGGAGTGTCTACCAAATAGCCACTTCTCAATTATAGTTCGATATAGATATATGAGATAGCAAAACAGAACCACATGACTAATGACTATCTGCATGATGCCAAGCTGTTCAAAGCAAAACAAGGCAATCCTACCCGGCGAATTTGCATTCTTCAATTTTCTAGTGCATGTGTAGGTTAATGGAAAAGTAAGACAGACACATATTCACGAAAATAATGAACTACATAAATAATTGATTTGCACCTGGCTACATGATGAAACATGTTACCAGATGCTAATCTTTGTGAAAAACAGATTAAATGATAAATTGCATCCTCAGGTGTATAACATAAAAAATGCTAACCTACATGAAAATAGCCTTCCACCAGTAGAGTTATGTGGGAAGACCATTTACTTTCACTCGAACCTGAATCCAGAGGCCATTTGAGATAGATATATGACCGCTTCAAACTTCTAAGCCAATTGAAAAAAATGGATGGGTATCTGAAGAAAAATGAAGAAAAATAGACTGAAAATGAACTAACTTCTGTCAAGGTACTTACACGTCAAGATTATTTGCGCATTTGTGAAAGCAATGGAACACTTCCAAACATTTTCTGCGGAAGAACATCACAATGGATTTGATGCGTGCGCTCACCGGAACCATGCCCTTCTATTAACCTCACTCATACAATGTCGCTGCATCGTCCTATGCAGACATCGGGATTGAGTATTCAGAGGCTCCTCAGTTCTGGAATCAAGTCTAAAGAGAAATGTCGGTTTCAACTCAGTGCTCAGCCAAACTCGTGATTCAAATATTAGGAGAGATGCACATAAATTGTAATGATATTTTGGTTTGCCTACACGTATTTGGCATTCAAGTTGCCATAATGTATAATCATGGTTGAAACACTTACGTTATTTTCCTCAAACATGTAGGCAAAAACAAAACACTGAACAATGCCTGCAAATGATAATGAGAAAATAATATCAACCTTTCTAGTAGTGTGAAAAGCATCCATCAGAAAATTTCTATAAGTCTAGCTCTAGAGAGAAACATTCAACATCTTGTCAAATAAAACTCTTCAGATGAACATGTTTATTGAAAAACTGAAACATGACATCATAGTTTCTTGGATTTTCATGACTTGTGCTCTCCTTATACATGAGCTAATAGTCAATTATAAGTCATAGCATGAATTTGATAAAATAGCACCCAGTAGCCACGCATAACTCTTTGATAGCATATCGGTAATAAACAATTTTATAGTGTTTGACCGTAAGAGAAAATTCCATCAAGCATCATGGAAATAGACCGTGAACAAGTAGCAAAGACAATCAAATCAGTGAAACCAGACATATATTATTACGGACAAATAAGAGTAAACTTTGCAGAAGAAGTTTTGTTTTTCTGCAAAAAAAATTAGAGAAGAAGATAATACAAGCTAGAATTCAATTGGAAACGAACTTGCACAAGCATTAGCACCATCCTTTGGGCTCGGAGGAGATATAACAGTTACCAATTCTAGCGAGAAAATTGCATCACTCTAGTTGTACCAAATCTGCAATTCATAATTTTATAACAAAACTGCAGTCCATCTCTATCCATGGCTTAACAAGGTAAGAATAAGAGTAGACCTTCACCGGCAGTGGGTCCTGTTTTTCTCTCCGAAACTCAAACTGAATGAGAATGAAAATCATGCTATCAGAACAGATAACATCTACTTCTTAAGGAGAATAATCATACACTGACAAAGTACATTTCTATCTTGTTGGTTTAACCCATCTTTGGAGTGCGCTTGGAAGATGACGCATTTTTGTTCAAATGCAGGTCATTACTTCCAGCCAAAGCAAGAGTCCTGGTTCCTCAAGGCCACTCGTCATGATTAAGGAATAATGGAGGAAAGTTGTAGCTAGATTGATTGTAGAGAAGCCTTTTGCGTTATTGGTACAATTTAAGTGATTGCTCTGAACGTAAACTCACCTGAATACCGTGGCTGAAGAAAGTCGAGTTGCGGGCGTCCGACAGGTGTCATGGCTGCGTGGGCAGCGTTCAGGGCAGCGCGAGTATCACGGGCCAGCGGGTTTGCCAGGGCAACGACGTGGAGGCTAGAGCGGCGCTCATGCGGGGCGTTTGGGGGCAGAGCTCTCGCGCGGAGAAAGGGCGGCAGCGGCATCAGGATCTGGAGACTCTCGCGCAGCAGGAGGGCTCGGCGTTGGTCCATTAGCGCGCAGCAGGCCTCATCACATTACGGAAATTAAGAACAAGGTGATGAGCACTAATCAGCAGCGCATCGTGAAGCCGCGTGCATGGTCTCCTACTCCAGTGGAAACCGCCTCTCCTTCCTCATCTCCCCAGTTCAATCCATGCAACGAAAATAAACGTTTAGTCTCATAGGCAGTTCATCGAACGCTTGGGGAATCAAAAAAACAAACAATCCTAGAGGGTGCTTAACTGCTTACATGTCAATTATCCTAGCGGCGGCGGGGATCTGGGAGACATCGAAGTCCTCGGCTTGAGGCTTTCCGACCTTGGCCACTTTGAGGAAGATGTGGTGGACAAAGCCAGCGAGGAGGCACCGGTTTCCCGACGCTGTAGGCGGGCGCGTGGGCGAGACGACGGTAGGACAGGCGCTCCGGCGAGACGACGGTGCATACAGGATTGGGGGCGGACCAAGGAGATTTCTAGGCGATGGAACGGTTGGTGCGATTGAGTAGTTATAGTTAGAGAGGAAACGATTAATTAGAGAGCGCGTGGGGGGTGACGGGGCGTGGTCCGCTCCATCAAACATTGAGACGATATGGTGCGTTGGATAAATTGATCGTACGTTAACACGAGATATCTGAGCTTGGTTGTTGCCAACGCAATGCCATCATTTGTTCCTCGCTACCGATTTCCCAATCCGTATCATTTTCGTGGGAACACTTCGTCGGGGGTAAGAAACAACTTGGGGTTGGGAGAGATTCCAATTTTTTTTAAAAATAATTTTACAGTTAATATGCAATTTCGAAATTTTTCGAATCTATAGCTCGATCGGCTGACCAGTCGCCGTGCGCCAATCGGCCACCACCAGTCGACAACATGCAACAAATCACTCTACCGCCACAAAGCAACAAGACCAATCGCACCTTTCGCGCCATCGCCAGAACCACCTACCGCCGCCATTGTAGCTTCGACCGCGCGTCGGCGCCTAGCACAATTGCACCTGCGCCAACCTGCGCCCTCTCGCGGCCGTCTCCCGCGCCATGTTCCTACTGTTGCGCCTCCCGTCGTTATGCTCCGCGCCCGCACGTCTCACCATCTCGTCGCCCTGCTTGCCCCATCAGCTGCCTAGCGCAACCTCCAGGTTCTCGTAGCACCGCTCGCCATTGTGGTCGAACACGTCCGGCGCCCGCTGCCCACTGCTGCGGTCGACCGCGACCGACACCCTTTTGTTCACGCGCTCTACTGGGCGCACCTCCACGCCGTCCCCGACATCCGCGACGGCCCTGCATGCTGCTCCTACCTCGCGCGTCTCCTCCCCTGGTTCCGCCAGCGCCCATTTCCAGCAACATTTGCCCCCAGCGCCCAAAGCAGCAGCGGCATGTGCGCGGGCGGGGCTGCATCGCATGCAAATAGCACCGACACGGCCGCTCCGTCCCCGTCCTGATGCGCTTCCGCGCATCCCTGCGCCCTGGTCCTCCGGCTTCCTCCGACTGTCGCACTCTTGTCGGCTGCCGCGCCACGTCCGGCTTTCGCGCCCTCGACGGCCAATGCTGGCTCCGCCCCTAGCTCGCCACGCCGCTTCATCTCTGGCTCGGCCCCACGGCCTGGCCAACTCCGCCACTCGCTCCGGCCTCTCTGCTCGCGCCTCCAGTTTCCCCTGTGTTGTGGCTGGCTTCGCCACTCCCTTCTCCGGTTCCCGGGCCGCCCGCCGATCGTCCATCGTGCCCCTACGAGGAGAAGAAGAAAAAAAGAAAGGAAAAATGGAAAAGGTGGGGCTGGCTGGAATGGTTGGCTTTGAGAGAGAAGAAAGGAAGGCCAGCAACCAGTCCGCCGATCGACCATCGGCCGACCGATCGGCCACCAGTCTGCACGTCGGTGGTTGTCTGACCGACTGAGTCACGCATTCGTAAATTTTTGAAATCGCTTAGTAGTTGTAAAATTTATAAAATATATTTTATTTAAAAAAAAATCGTGAGAGAGATCCACCACGAATGGTTACCATGTTCTCGGCTGCAATCAATTTTCCGCCTTTTGCGGAGGTTCCATTTTTGATCTTGGTTTTTCATATCTAGAAACATTTTGGCATCGTCTGTTGCTCACTCATTGAACTATAATCAGATGTGCAACTCTAATTCCATTCATGTATTTGTATTCCACATTCAACATCTCCAAAAAAATATTATTTTCAATTTGTGATTTTTCCATCTGCATGAGAAATAAACAACACATCAAAATTGAATGTTGTGTTTAGATAGATCCGTATGTAAACAAAACTAAAAAAATAATGTTTTGGACGAAAGCAATACAATGTAGCAACCTTCTAATAAAATTGAGTACTCTGAAAGCAATCGTGAAGCAAAATTCAGTCAAAATTTATGTATATTGAGCGGTAGCCGCTAGCAATCGTCTAGCAAATAGTATAAGTCAAAAGTCTCATTTGTAGCAAATTTTAGTACTGTACATCTAATAACAGTAGCAGCTAGCTTCTCAGGCAACCTTACATCGATCAAAGTATTAAAAACAGTCAATAGCTTCCGATGCAACCCTTCCCAGTCCCAGGCACGCGAGCACGCAAGCACCATGGCGGCACCTCCCCCAGGCCCCAGCCAAGCCCGCCCCGAGCACAGGCTCCTTCATGGTTCATGCCTGCCCCCCTGCCCTCTTCCTTTCCCAGATGCACCTTTCCCAGCCTCCTTCTACAATCAGGGCGCCGCGCCAATCCACTCCAGGCCAAGCATCACTTACGGACAGATCCGAGCTCGCCCTGACCATCTATCTGCATTCCTCACCATCTCTCCGTTGATTGAGCAGGGTAAGGGAACATACCTCATGGCGCAAGGTAGGCGCACGACCACCTCTGCGAAGGACCCGAAGAAGCCGAGCGCTCCAACGCCATTGAGGAACCACCTTCGCTTGTATCTCCGGCTAGGCCGGCCGCCCGCGCGCCCTGGGGAGGCATGCGGCAGAGGAGGCTCAGCAACGAATCCAACGATGGGTACTTCTGAAAAAGGCAGGGCTCTTGACCAGTAGGATTTGGATACGTGCGGAGCTAGATTCTCCGCGGCGGCCGGCGGGGTTCTCGCCCTGGAAGATTTAGGGATGGACGGAGGCCGGTCTTCGGCGGCAGAAGGGAGAGAAACAGAGGGAAAAAAAGGAGAGAGACCATGACTGCTCGGGGCGGAAGAATCGGCAGAATCCACGACAGTTTTTATTGGAATTAACGACTCCCAGATCCGAGCAGGCGTGGTGAGGGGATCTTGTCCTGGATGAAGGCTTAGAAGTAGGTGGCGCAATCCAGGGATCTGTAAAGGACGTAGGCGGCAAGCAGGGCAGGCCGGGGCTCTGCGGGAGCCGGAGACTACACGATGGGAGGTGAGGCAGGTACGGGCGAGAGGACGCTGGCGTGCAGGTCGGGGAATAGATGAACCGCTGACATGAAACGTTTTTTGACTTACCGGTGGCAAGTAGTGTAATTTGGACGAAAATTTAGGGTAGTAAAAGACGGACCAACAAGAAACCTTATTTTCTTTATTATTAGGGGTACTAGGACATATGCCCGTGCGTTGCACCGGGAAAATCAATGTTCTTCTCAACAATTTGCATCTATGAAAACCCATCCAATTGACCGATTGCATGGCTCTAAATCATATGCGCTTTAATATCTCAAAAGCAGGATTAAGAATGTAAAAATACCTCAAGTAAATCATCTATAATAGTATTTATGTATTCCTTCTGTAATAACTGACTTTTTTTCTTCATAATATCCTGATTTAGTTGGAGCATTCTCAATGGTATAGTAGTATAGCACTTTATTTGATAGAGATATCCCTGCATATCTGATGCTAAGATGTATCGCATATTCGCATGTAGACCTTAATTTGCTTGCAGTTGGATAGGCTAAAACGGCAACACCATAATTTCTAGAAACTGTCAGCTCCACATTGGTATCAGTAGTTCCATAAAATCAAAAACGTTGCTCGATTCTTTCACGGATTGTTCCACATCACCAATATCCCAGTTAGTACCATTAGTATGGTACATACCCAAATATCCCAATCAATACAATCTGCAGGAACATTACAACCAATTTGCTCCTCTCCCTCCATATTAGAACCATGAGATTTTGATGTGTCTGCCAGAGCGTGTTGCACCTCTGTTCACAGATGCATTGAAATAGGATTAACCTGTAACGGATTTCAAATTGTCGACCGCAGACTTGTATCGCAAATGTCTTCCACATGCAGTATATGATGGGTTGCAGGTAGTCCTGATTATACGTTAACCTCTGTATCTGTATGGCAGTACTGACACAAGTTGTATATATATATAATAATCAATGGCCCTTGAGACAGGATCACTGCTCAAAACTTAGACGTTGCAAACTCTATCCGATCCATATGAACTGTCATATGAAATCAATACTGCGGTATTATCCAGAACACAGGCTCCCGTCCTCAGTTTTCAGAGCCACCACGTCGAATTATCATCGTTCTAGTTCAAAGTACTTCTGCTGATACTGCTCCCCTGTCCTGGCTCAGCCTCCGCCACCGCGCCGGGCACCTGACGCACGGCGGCGCGCACACATCATGCCCCTACCCTTCCCGCGCCCGAAACAGTCGACCTGGACCAAGTTTCGATACGTGCATGCCCGGCTGCCGCCATGCCTCAGCGTGCTTACGGACGTGAGCTGCACGACGCAGGTGGACGGTGGCAAATCATGGTCCAGACTCTAATCTATCTCTTGCTATGCTGCCCTCCAAGCGACCAAGCCGCGGTGTTTCACATAGACCAATGGACTGGCGCCGTAATTTCCGGCGATGATCCCTGGATGCGCCCGTGATTATGATGGACGAGCGCCCATGATTTCCAGCGACGATCCCGGATCTCCGCAGCTGTGTCGCGCCAGAGGACTCCTCGCCGACGAGATCGACCAGAACGCCAGACTCAGCAGCCGACGTGGCTACTTATACACATCACAACGACGTAGATTGTATAGATTTTAAGCCTGGGAGAAGGCAAGAAGTGGCCGGCTGTAACACGGAAGGAAACGAAAATTAGCAACCGGAACACACTCTAACCCGGCAAGGACAGGAGACAGCGCTAGGAGAGCCGACACACGAACCGTTTTAACTCAGCGGTGGCATTGCTTTTAATTTGGACGAAAATCAGGGGCAATAAAAAACGGACCGACAAGAAACCTTATTTTCTTTATTATTAGGTATAGATATAGATATAGATAGATGGAAGAAGTTAATTTACCAGATTATGATGAAAAGTGGCCCGAAACCGATACAACTTCAAACACAACACACCGACCCCGAGGTGAGGCAGCGCTCCACACGAATTGACGACCAAAACACCCGAGCGATCAAAGTCGACACCCAACACATACCTTAACACTACAATGTGGAGGTGAAAAAACGGAGCCGGCACTCTAGCATCCACGCCGGCATAGGGCCACACACCTCCTAGCCAAAGACGAGACACATGATAGCACCAACAACACAAACATACCAAACATCGATATGGGAGGTTAAGGGGCTCCAAAATAGTGCCTCCAAGGAGAGAGCAACATCTGAGCGCTGCCATCAATGGCAACAACCGAGGCCGGTGCAGGAATTTCATGTCCACACCGAAAGTCGCGCTCTGCTATCAAACGAAGTTAGGGTTGCGCTGCAACTCGGCGCAGCTGACCACCAACTCACTCCACTGGACCCTCCATCATAACATCCAACACGAGGCCCCAAGAGGGCAACAACGCATGAGTGCCATCCTCTCCCGAGCCCGCTTGGGATCTAGGGTTTCCCTCATAGAATATAACGTGGAGGAGCAAGAGAACCGGCCACGACGATGCCTTCAAGATGAACACATCGGCCAAAGCTGTCGCCATCGTCGGTCGCTCCAGCGGCCAAGGCAAGAATTTTGCCAAATCATGAGTAGCAAACCACATTCCCGTGTCTTACGGGGACCAACTAGACTACCACCGCAAACCCGCATGCAAACCGCTAGCCCCACTCGTCCGACAATATGAGGCCAATAATGGAACTAGACGCCCAAGTCTAGATTAACATCGCTAAGAGCCACCTCGTCACTCAACACAATTAGAGAGAACCATTATCCGGCATTGCCGCCCCGGCATTCGGGTTGCACACAAAGCCAAAACCTGACATGAACCCTCCATGTCTAAACAACGACCGCCACGCATCTGCCGCGAGGCCACTTGAATTGCGTAGTCATGCCCAACACCCACACTCTCCACGCTGACGCGCCAACGAAGACCGTCGCTGTCTAGCTCATCACCACAACCCGCAATAATGTCACCGAAGTGAGCAGTTTGAACCCGGGCAGCCGCCACCTCGCACATGACCAAGGACTACCACCACCACTGTCCGGCACCACTCACTCCTAAGTCCTAACTCCCCCTTTTTTCTAATAAAGAGCATATATTAATATCGCGAAGATACCAATTACACCCAATCTCTGCAACAACATCATGCTCTAGTGACATAAAGGATGCACACAACCAAAAAAGAGAGAAGAATTACAAAAAGAAAATTCCCGCTAAAGAGATCGAAACTGGAAACAACAACACTGACGCCACCAAGACAACGCCAGCAGATCAGATTCTCCATAAGCGACACCTTCAAGAAGGAAATAGTGCAAAAACACTATCGCCGCCCCGATCATAGATCTTAGGTTTTCACCCTAAAGAAAGTCCTCACTCTCAAAACAATGTCTTCAACAAGAACATTGGTAGACACAACCAATTAAGGCCAAACCTTGGATTTTCACCCTGAACGATAGAACTCTAAACTTCTCCTGTGCAGTCGCCCCCACATACAAGTCGTTGTTTGAAGTCATAAAGCACCAAGCCAATTCCACCTCACCACCAAGATGTGATCACCATTGCTCTCCACCGGTCTCGGCTTTCATGACCTTCTCCGCCAGTGATGAGCGCAGATTGCACACCGTTGCGGAATCCCAAGAGGAAGGTATGATGAGCACAGTAGCAAGTTTTCCCTCAATAAGAAACCAAGGTTTAATCGACCAGTAGGAGAAAGGCGTGGCTTCTAAAGGTGTTGCTAGCTGACTTGTGGCAGGGTGCACTACCGACGTTAGCAACAACGTGGAACCTGCACACAACACAACCAAAATACTTTGCCCAACTTACAGCGAGGTTGTCAATCTCACAGGTTTTGCTGAACACAGAGGATTAAATGTATAGTGTGAAAAGATATGTTTGTTTTACGTGGAATTAAAAAGAACAGTGCTTGCAGTAAGTAAACAGAACGAATGATTGTATCAGTGTAAAAGAAAGGACCGGGGTCCACAATTCACTAGAGGTGTCTCTCCATAAAGATAAATAACATGCTGGGTGAACAAATTACAGCTATGCAATTGACAGAATAAAGACCATACATGACAAGATGATTACTATGAGATTCGTTCGGGCATTACAACATAATACATAGACCGTAATCCAACTGCGTCTATGACTAATAATCCACCTTCAGGTTATCGTCCGAACCCCTTCCAGTATTAAGTTGAACGCAACAGATTATCACATTAAGCAATGTGTGTAAAGTAAACAATAGAATTATCCTTAGACAAAACATTGTTGTTTTCTCCCTAGTAGCAACAACACATCTACAATCTTAGAAGTTATTTTCACTCTTCGAGAAAACTAGAGGAATGAACCCATTATCAAGCATAAATACTCTCTCTTGGAGTTACAAGCATTTACTTGGCCAGAGTATCTACTAGCAACGGAGAACATGCAAGATCACAAATAACATATGACAAGTATATAATCAATCTCAACATAGTATTCAATATTCGTCAGATCCCAGCAAACACAGCATGTAGCATTACATAAAGATGATCTGAATCATGATAGGCAGCTCACAAGATCTAAACATGAGGCACAAATTGGAGGAGACGGCCATCTAGCTACTGCTATGGACATGTAGTTCAGGGATGAACTACTCATGCATCACTTCGGAGGCGGGCATGGCGATGTAGAGGCCTCCGGTGATGATCTCCCCCTCTGGTAGGGTGCTGGGAAGAACTTCAGAACCCTCCAGAGCTAGGGTTCGGCGATGGCGACCGCGACGGAAATTTTCGTGGATGGAGGCTCGGGTACTTAGGTTTTTCCCGAGATCGTGAATAAATAGGCGGAAGGGCGAGGTCGGTGGACGCCTGGGGGGGCACACCACCCCTTGGCGCGGCCCCCGGGCCGCGCCAAGGCATGGTCTGGCCGCCCTGTGGCGCCTCTTCATCTCTCCTCCAGACTTCGTCTTCGTTACGGTAAAATATGAACTTCGGCTTTTGTTTCGTCCAATTTTGAGAATATTTCCTGTACAACTTTTTTGAAATACAAAACAACAGAAAACAAGGAACTGGCACTATGACATCTTGTCAATAGGTTAGTACCGGAAAATGTATAAAAGTGCAACGTATATAAATTGGTGTAAAATAAGCATGGAGCATCAAAAATTATAGATACATTTGCAACGTATCAGCATCCCCAAGCTTAACTCCTGCTCGTCCTCGAGTAGGTAAGTGATAACAAAAATAATTTTTGAGGTGACATGCAACCAACACAATCTTAATCAATTTATTGTAAAATCATTGTGAGCTGGGATCAAAGTACTCTAAACATAGGCATGATAGATATAATTTTAATAAGGAGAACTTAGCAACTATATGACACATGAAAAGTGACGCAAACAAGAATAATCGTGCACTGAAAGCAACTGTTTGTTTTTTAGCATAGAGAAAACATAGCAAAGTGGTACTCATCTTGTTCTTTATGAAGTGGCAAAACATAAATGCCAGGACACCTTTCAAGTTCAAAGGGTGACTAGATACAAGTAATTTGAGAACAAGCAATTTCATAATCATGAATCAATAAATAATAAAATTTGGGACTATGCATATTATACTCAGAATGACAACTATGCTCTCTTAATTGGTGCATAAAGCAAGAAGATGAAGACTCAACATAAAAGTAAAAGAAGGGTCCTTCGCAGAAGAAAGCAAGATTAACAAGTTTTACAAACGTTCCAAAAAAGTATGGTACTCATTATCTTTGAGCTCTCATTTCCCCTTATCTTGAATGGTTAAAGTTAATGCGAGGGCAAATATGAGTTATATGCTTGACAAAACACAAGTTGAAAATCTCATGCCCCTTGAATACGAGTACCTAAACCTCATGCTACTCAACTTAGGTACCAAATAAGTTCTTGTCATTGTAAGCATACATGTTTTTTTTCGAAATGGGAGCTTCGCCCCGGCCTCTGCATCAATTGATGCACACAGCCGTTTTATTGCATAGTTTAACATTCAAAGGTTATACAACTCAAGGATCACACAAAGTGTACACAAATATTAACCAGCGGAAAAAAGGAAAAGACTCTTATGCATGTTGCAATCTCTTAGTAGGCTGCCAGCCACCCTGGTTGTAGATATCCCGAGCAACCGTCTCCAGACGGCTGCATCCAGAATCCATATGCGCACGCTGAGCCTCCGGTAGTAGGTATGACCATTCGTGGATCCAGTGCGTAACCATACGGATAACCTGTAAGAAATTAGCATGTGATCTTCTGTTAAAGACAATATCATTGCGACAATTCCATATAGCCCACATCAAGGCACAAATACCCATTCGGATTTGTCCTTTAGATATTTTATCAACACCATTTAGCCAATTTCCAAACATATTTGTAACATTGGCCGGTGAAGGCAAATTAAAAGTATATTGGATGGTTCTCCAAATCAGCTTTGCGAAGGGACAATCGAAAATGATACATGTATCATTGAGAATGACAATGGGGTACCTCATGCCCCATGATATGGGAGCATTCGCATACCAAAATGATAAGACAAACAGAAAATGAGCATCTCAGCAATCCTTTTATTTACTATGGGCATAGCTTTTTATGGGAGATGCTTCACAGACTGCTCACTATGGTTCGCTGTAAATTTTCACCATGAATGATGCATGACTTAAGTTGGCTGCGCATGCGTTTCTCTAACACATATACAAACTCCATGAACTTACAAGTTTCTATTTTATTTTACACCGCTAGGCATCCATAAACAAAAGAACATGATATCAACTAAATAGGAATAAGTGCAATGTTGAAAGCGTGCCCCAAAAAAGTATGGCTGTGCTAACTCCCAACTCACAATTTGCAAGCATATAATCTTCATAAGATAGTCACAATGGTCCAGGTTTATTAAGTGCAAGAAAGTAAATGTGCCATCAAGTTTGTGAGAGCTTTACTAACTAATTTTCTCATGATAAGATTTAATTTGGAAGATAGATAAAAACATGATGAATATACTTGGAAGAGCAATGATGCTAGTAGTTAGATATGGTGGACACTTTTCGCAAACTTAGTTTTTGGTAGTTGGACGCACGAGTAGAGCTCATACTCAGTACAAGCGAAGGCTAGCAAAAAACTGGGAGCGACCAACTAAGAGAGCAATAATGGCCATAATAATGCATAGCGACAAAAAATTATTAATCAAAACATAAAGTAATATTACAAGTCAAGACTAAATGATCATATAGGCTCTAGGTGACTGATTTGTAGTCATAACATGATGTAAACATGTTCCAAGTCAACCTAATAAATCATCAAAGAAGAATACAACAATACTATGCCTTGTATGATGGAAACAAAACATGATTCTTTCAATGGCACATTATGCACTCTCAGCTATTTGAGACAAGTCATACTACAACAATAACTACTAAGCATATGATAAGAATAATAAAGAATGTTAAATGCCAAAGTCTATGCCACAGTCTAGACAAGCTTCCTTTTGCATCACTATAAGCATGAAACATTTTACTCGTCTCCAAAACCAATCGATTTATTTGATACAGCTCTAATAGATGAACATCAATAAAGACCAGAGAGATAATCATACATAAATAAAATAAAACTAACAAGCTCTGAACAAAATACGAATTGAAAACGAAGAGCTAAACGCAGTACTAGCAAAAGAGAACACTCACAGAACACTAAGAGCGAAAACTATAGTGTTCTATGCAATTAAACGGAGTGTGTCGTTCTCCAAAGAAAATATGCTGGGATCCAACCATATGCTACATCAAACAAAACTAAACTAAACTAAAAACAAAAATATAGACGCTCCAAAAACAACACATAGCATATGAAGCAATACAAATATAGCGTCTAGAAAGATGACCTGATACTTTGTTGATGAAGAGGGGATGTCTTTGGCATCCCCAAACTTTTACGCTTGTACCTCTTGGATATTTCTTGGGGTAACATGTGCATCCCCAAGCTTAATCTTTTGTCCATACTTCATCTTATTACATCATTTTTCTCTCCCTACACTTGAAAACTTCATTCATACAAAACTTCACACAATTCTTATTAGCAACATTAGTGCAATCAAAATAATAAATCCACTTGGGTTCAGTTCTAACACATATCAAACATCCATTAAAACATTAGCTACTGTAGAAACTTCTTCAAAAAGCTCTTTCCTCAAAAGAATTAAAAAAGAAACAGATTAAGAGGCAAATGCAAATGGCGGCAGAAATCTGTTAAAAACAGAACAACAGGTAAAGATCGATATTTTAGAAAGTCTTTTGTTGCTTAGATCGAAAAGTGCTCAAGTAACGAAAGTTGGATAATAATCTGGGGCATATGCTAAAAAATTGGTAGTTCAAAATTACGTTCTGGCTAGGAATACAATTTTTTATGGTGACAACACAGAATCTGTTTCAGGACAGCAACTTCCTCAAATCTTACTTTCTTCTTATTAGAGGCTATTCTTGGCACAAAAACGAAATAAAAATGATAAGGAGAGGTTATTATAAAGGTAGTAACTTCCAAGACTCAACAAAAGGAAAATTACAGAAACAGAACATGGGTTATCTCCCAAGAGTGTTTTTTCTTTAATGCCTTTTAGCTAGGCGCAAAAAAAGGCTAGCATCAAGTATTATCAAGTGAAGAAGCATCAAGATCAATGCCCAAAGTCTTTTCAACAAGGATTTGTAATTTATCAATATAAGTTTTAGAAGACCCGCTCTCAGCACTTTTACGCTCACTACTTTCATCAAATGGGTTTTGCCTCATTATTTTCAGGTTTGGTTTTTTCTATCTATGCAAGTGTACCAATAACATCTACACATGAGTCTAGCATCTTAAACCGATCAAAGACTTTTGTAGCTTCTATAACAACATCTCTAAATTCCTTAAGCAAAGTTTCCAGTATAAAACACTACTAGGAAAACACCTATAGCCGCACACATCTATTGTCGGCGTACCAAATAAATGGTACGCCAGCGCTATTTACCACCGGCGCACCACATATTTATTGCGCCGGTTGTACGTATCTACCACCGGCGTATGAGCATTTTACTGCGCCAGAGATAAGTGTTGTCCTTGTTATTGAGTAACATATTGTATAGGTATAGGTCCTCGTGTTTTCTCAGGGTTGTACCTGTAATTTTACATGTGTCCGCCTATATATATATGAGCAGCCGGCCCTATTGGTGCTGTGCAATCTCCAATAACTCTTCTACATGGTATCAGAGACCCTTCGGGTCCTGACCTAGCCGCCGCCCTCTTCCCCTAGGGGCGCCGCCGGCCACCTCCTCCCAACCCTAGCCGCCGCCACTACAAGGAAAAGGCCTAGCCGTAAGACTGCCAGCAGTGGCGCACCATGACTGCCGTGCGCCACTACTACTTAGCAGTGGCGCACCACAAAACGGTGGGCCACTGTTACAAAAGTAGTAGTGGCGCACCTTGATTGTGGTGCGCCATAAGTAAGTGGTGACAGGAGGCCAGCTCCTCCCCCAACCTAGTAGTGGCGCACGTCTCCGGGTGCGCCACTGCTACATTTCTTACCTATGGTGTCAACACCCGGATTTTTAAGTCCGGATGCCTATTATGTCATACATCGCAATCCCAGGAATATTGTTGTTGCGAGGCATAATAGTTAAGTATCACAGTCATCATTCATTACAAACCATAAGGTCTTACAAATTGGAATCACATGATCCATATTACACGAATAGTTGATCTATTGATCAACGAACAAACACAAGTTCATAGCGGAAGCGTAAGATACAAGGACTCTCTAGTCCACAGGCCAACGCTTGACGTCGGAAGACTCCTAGTTGTCGTAGGCGTCCTGCTGTTCATCTCCTTGTTCATCTTCATACTCTGGCCATTTGAATAGCCAGGGACAAAGCCGTGAGTACTTCAAGTATTCGCAAACTAATACTAATGTAAGTGCTAGACATTTCTAGTATGGTTTGCTAAGCTCTAGTTTATTTGCATAAAGCTAATTTTAGTTCACAAGTATTTGAGAAAAGGTTATTCAAGTGCTAACTAACTCAAGTGGGAACATTAGTGTCATTCCCACCATTTCAAGTGGTGATTTTAATTCAATTCACCACAAGTCATTTCACCATCTTCTTGCAACATCATTTTCAAAAGTATGACATCGGAAACTGTATGGCCTTTCCAACCGTCCGTAACCGTGGACGCGGCTATTCAAATAGATTTACACTCTGCAGAGGTTGCACACTTGTGCCACAACATTTGATTTCATCCATCGGGATTACCCCGAATCATCGTAACACAGTACGCGGATCATCAACCATAACCTTTCACTTACAAATCCTAGTATGAGCACCTCTCCCCATGAGCTTGGCCTCCCAGTGAAGACCAACTTGTCAACACGGGAACTGCACGGGGGAGCTTGGCCGTACAATTCACCTCAATTTCACATCATTTCTCAACAACGGAGGCAGCCTCAAGCATAACCCCTATGACGTGTGTTCAGAGGGAACCCATACTAAGATGCATAAACTTCCAGTTAAGCCCTACCCATAATCAGGTATTGTGGGGGTACTTACTAATTGGAAAGGTATCGCATTCAAACCAACATCATGTTTATCAAAAATCACCATCTTCTCTTGGTCATATTCACCTTCAAAAATCATTCAATGGACTGATTCATCATTCCAAGGTTTCAAATTCATTTCAAGTCACATTGTTCCCATCTAGAGTAGTCAAGTTTTATTCATTAGCACTAGCTCTAAATCATGAGGGGTGCTATCTTGCTTTGCTTGATTGAGACTACTTCACTATTCTAGTAACTTCTTTACTTTGACCAAAGTTAACTATAAAAGCAACTTATTGAGAAAACCAGTAAAACTTGTAATGTATAAACTTGGGATATGCTTATGTAAGAAAAGGTAAGATTCATGGTGCCTTGCCCCAAGGGGCTTTGCACTTTGCAAGAATATTAGCTTGCCTTGGTAGTTCTCAAAATTCTCCTCCTCCTCCTCTTGGTAGCAACCTTCTTCTTCGGTGTAAATGATAGTTTCCATAGGGTTCCATAGGGTTCTTGAGAAATAATTTCCTCTCATTGAAATCTTCTTAAGATTTAATTTCTCAAACCATCATATATGAACTTATATTGACCTAAGTCAAATGTTCATCATCATCATTTGAGAAAATGATTTAAATGAGGTAGACCACCTCATACTATTTAATAGTGCTATAAATGATTTAAATCTCTAAGCAATTCATATAAGTGAGTTTGGCCAGGGGTCCAAACATCACATGAATTCATGTGAGACCAAGTTTAAATGAAGTATAGGACTTCATATAATTTACTTAATAGTTTTGGACAATATCAATTACATAAACTAGCCACATTGACCATTAATTAAACTAGGGCATGATCATGGAAAGTGACCACACCGTTTTATTGCACAAACAATTATTGTAAGTCAAATGTGAGCTATTAGAGTTGGAATTAACTTAATATCTATTTTGGTTGATTTTTAATAATTATTTGAATATGTAAAAGTCCCTGCCTTCTTCTTTTTATCAAATTAATTCTACAACAAATCTTGGCATGGGACCAGTGGCATTGTGTAGATATTTTCATTAGCTTTCCAACAACATAAAATTCATTGAATTTGGTTAAGCCAATTTGAATCTATTTAATTTCAAAGTTTGGGCAGTATTGAAAATTGTTTGGAATTGTTTAAATCGAATTTGAATTAAAAGGCCGGCGGGAAAGCTAAATGGGCTGAAAGGGTTTAAAACGGCCCAAGGCCAGCCCACCACGCGTCTGTGCCCGCGTGGGCTGCCTGACAAGGGGGCTCCACCTGTCAGCGGCGTTTAAACACCGAATCGGTACGGGGAGTGTGGAGCGTTGGATTAGATGGCGATCTAACGGCTCTGGGTCATCGTCGTCGCCGGCGAGAGAAGCTCACTGGCGCGGCGAGGGTAGGGGGTCGGAGAGCTTACGGCGGCTCCAGCGAGGGTTGGCAGTATGCTCGACGAAGTTGTGGACGACGGCGAGCCTCCTGGTAGCAGTGGCGTCGCCTGAGGTGGTCGGGATCGCCGGCGATTGCTGCAGAGCTTCCTCGGCGGTGATCTTCCGATTGGCCTTGCTCCGGCGACGATTGAGGTAGCTAATGGTGCTGGGCGAAGCGGTGGTGAGTGGTGATCGTGATGGTGTGCTTGGATTGCTCAGGGGAGCTCGATATTTATAGGCGCGAGTGAGGGTTGCGGGGCAGGGTGGTGGTCGACATGCTCGCGGCGTCTCCGGCGAGCTAGCGAGCTAGGCGAGGGCGTGGCACTGTTCTGTGGTTCCTGGCGGTGCGTTTGGCGGCGACAGCTTGGTCGGGCGGTGGCTGGATTGGTCGCGTTGCTTCCGCGACTGCCGCGGCGTGCACGGGAACATGTCGTCGTCTCCGGCGCCAACGGTCACGGGTCTGGGTTCCGAGCGTGTCTGGCATGGCTGAGGTGTCACGGCGGTGCTCAACCTGCTGAGAGGTGGTCCAGGGCGTGCTCGAGGTGGTGGCGCGGCGCGTGGCTGTGGCGCGCCAAGCGCGACATGAGCGGCATACTGGCCGCCATGGGCGCGAGCTGGTCTGGCCAGTGTCGAGCTCCTCCTCGACCGTGGCGATGCTAGGCGTGGCTAGGAGGGTGAGGTGGTGTTGCTGGACACCAGGGCCAAGGTGGAGGAAGAAGGAGAAGAGAGGGGGTGCGGCATGGATGGCATGGGCCGGCATGGCCATGCCATGCAAGCTATGCTTGCCCTCCTTAGGTTTACTATGTGCCATTTATGGTTAGAGGGAACCAGGGGACCAAATGGGCTAGGTTTGATGTAGATTAGATGTGTAGATCACTATAGCAAATAGTGTCAAATAGTGACATAGATGCTATTTGCAAAATTTGTCCAAATTTGATTTAATTCAAATGGTTGACCAATTTGAATTGTGTGTGTTTAGTTGAGTTCTAAATGACCAGAGATGAGGAGAGGTGGTGGTGGAAAAGTTTAATTCAAAAATTTTCCAAAATTGACAAGTGTGAGATTGTTGAACTTAATAAAAAGTTACAACTTTGGATGAGCATAGCTATTGATCTAGAAACAATTTGGCATGGTGATCTTTACAAAAAGTGTTCACCTTGATGTTGACTTGGATGTGGTGCAAGGAGTTAGCAAGATTTAGTTTGAGAAAATTGAATTGCAATGGCTCGAAGTAGTGATCAGACTATAATTGTCAGTTTTGACCATTATCATATGTGAGCAAGTTTTGCATTTGAAATTTATTTGAATTGTTATTCTTTGATTCCAAAAGTTGTAATAAGTGTTTAGTAACATTATTCAACTAATGGTGAAGACCAAATTGGTCTAGGGTCAAAATTTATAAAAATGCCATAGAGCATATGTGAGGGTTTTTAGGGTTTTGCAATTATTTGATTTTCTTCCTCTTTTTGGATTTATTTGGTTGGTGATCTTCTCATGATCACATTTGGGTTTTAGGGTTTAGCTTATACACCTAATAACAATCATCATGGCATATCAATCAAATGCACAAGTCCTATGCATGGCACTATATGCAATTTAAAAAGTTTTTGTTGGTTTGAAATTTTGCTCTCTGGAATTCTTCTAACTTTCTTTTATTGAAATTTGGGATGTTACAAACCCTTCCCCCTTACAAAAGATCTCATCCCGAGATCGAAAAGAAAGTTAGGTACTAAAGAGATCTGGGTACTCCTTCTTCATGAAGTCTTCGCGTTCCCATGTGGCTTCATCTTCGGTATGATTGCTCCATTGTATCTTTAGAAACTTGATGCTTCGGGTGCGGGTGGTTCGGTAAGCTTCCTCTAGGATGCGAATCGGCACTTCGCGGTAAGTCAGGTCCTTGTTGATATCCACCGATCAGTGATCGATGTTCTTGAACACTTCGGTCTTCTCCGGGACTTCAAGGCACTTCCGGAGGAGTGAGATATGAAACACGTCGTGCACAGCCGACATTTCTTCGGGCAACTCTAGTTGATAAGATACTTCACCTCGGCGGCTGAGGACTTTGAAAGGTCCGACATATCGGGGTGCGAGCTTTCCTTTCAGTCGAAACCTTTGCATTCCTTTCAAGGGGGATACCTTGAGATAGACGAAGTCTCCGATCTCGAAGGTCATCTCCCGACGTCTCTTGTCGGCGTAGCTCTTCTGTCTTGATTGCGCCGTCTTGAGGTACTCGCGAATCTTGTGTACTTTATCTTCGGCTTCACGAAGAACATCTGGGCCAAAAACTTGGCTTTCCCTGACTTCCGACCAGTTTAGGGGGGTACGGCACTTCCTTCCGTACAAGGCTTCAAAGGGGGCCATCTGTAGGCTAGCTTGGTAGCTGTTGTTGTAAGAGAATTCTGCGTAAGGTAAGTAGTCTTCCCACTTGGATCCGTATTCCAGTACACATGCTCTCAGCATGTCCTCCAGTATCTGATTGACTCTCTCAGTCTGTTCGTCGGTCTCAGGGTGATAGGCGGTGCTGAAATTCAGACGGGTTCCTAGTCCTTCATGCACTTTCTGCCAGAATCTTGAGGTGAACTGTGATCCTCTATCTGACACTATCGATTTCGGGGTTCCGTGCAGGGCGACTATTCTGGAGATGTATAGTTCTGCTAACTTCGGGCCTTGGTAGGTGGTTTTTACGGCAATGAAATGGGCGACTTTGGTCAATCTATCGACAACTACCCATATGGAATCATTGCCTTTGCTGGATTTGGGCAGTCCGGTGATAAAGTCCATTCCTACGGAGTCCCATTTCCATTCCGGAATCTGCAGTGGTTGCAACAGTCCGGCAGGTCGATGATGTTCTGCCTTGACTCTTTGACAGATATCACACTTGGCGATGTAGCTGCCGATTTCTCTCTTCATTCCATGCCACCAGAATTGCTCCTTCAAGTCTTGGTACATCTTGGTACCTCCGGGGTGGATTGAATAAAGGGTGTCATGGGCTTCTTGCGGGATGACTTGCTTCAAGTCTGAGTCCGATGGTACGCAGAGACGTTCTTTGTACCAAAGAACTCCGGCTTCGTCTACGGTGAATCCGGGGGCTTTTCCTGCGGCTATTTGTTTTTTGATTCCGTCAATCCTAGCGTTGGCCTTCTGGGCTTCCTTGATCTGGCTAACCAAGGTGGGTTGCAGTTCTATGTTGGCTAGGAATCCTTCACTAACAAGTTCTAGTCTGAACTGTTCAAACTCTTGATGTAAGCTGGGCTGTTCGGTTGCGAGCATGGAGTTCAACTGGCACGGCAGTCGACTCAAAGCATCCGCTACCACATTGGCCTTGCCGGGGTGGTAGTGAATCTCCATGTCGTAATCCTTGATCAATTCGATCCATCGGCGTTGTCTCATGTTTAGCTCCTTCTGGGTGAATATGTATTTGAGGCTCTTGTGGTCGGAGTAGATCTCGCATCGATTACCCATGAGGTAATGACGCCAAACTTTCAAGGCTAAGACCACGGCTCCAAGCTCGAGGTCATGGGTTGGGTAGTTCTGTTCATGCTGCTTTAGCTGTCTTGAAAGGTAGGATACAACCTTGCCTTCTTGCATAAGCACACATCCAAGACCAGTCTTGGAGGCGTCGCAATATACGTCAAAGGGCTTTGCGATATCTGGCATGATCAGGATTGGGGCTGTTGTCAGTCTACTCTTGAGCTGTTGAAAGCTCTCTTCACATTTGTCGGTCCACTCAAACTTCCTGTCCTTCTTCAGCAATTGGGTCATTGGTCGAGCGATGCTCGAAAAACCTTCTACAAATCTGCGGTAATATCCGGCTAATCCAAGAAAAGCGCGGACCTCGGTTTGGGTGGTTGGGGCTTGCCATTCCATAACAGTTTTGATTTTGGCGGGATCTACGGAAATTCCTCCTGCAGACAAGATGTGTCCCAGGAATCCAACTTCTTCCAACCAAAACTCACACTTGCTGAACTTGGCATACAACTTGTGCTGTCTAAGGGTTTCTAGGACAGTCTCCAAATGCTGTTCATGTTCCTCTTCGGACTTGGAGTAGACGAGAATGTCGTCGATGAAGACAACGACAAACTTGTCCAAAAAGTTCATGAAGATCTTATTCATGAGATTCATGAAATAAGCGGGGGCATTGGTCAGTCCAAATGACATGACGTTGTACTCGTACAACCCATATCTGGTGGTAAAGGCGGTTTTTGGAATGTCGGTGGCTCGGATTTTCAGCTGATGGTATCCAGTTCTAAGGTCGATCTTGGAGAAAACTTTGGCTCCGGTGAGTTGATCAAACAAGTCTTCTATCTTGGGTAGGGGGTATTTGTTTTTGATGGTGACATCGTTAAGCTTACGATAGTCCGTGCATAAACGATTTGCACCATCCTTCTTGTCCACAAACAAGACGGGAGATCTCCAGGGGGATGCACTTGGTCTAATCAAACCTTTGGCTAACATATCATCTATCTGTTTCTTCAGCTCCACAAGCTCGGTTGCGTTCATGCTGTAGGCTCTCTGGGCTATGGGTCCAGTTCCGGGGATTAACTCGATGATGAACTCGATATCCCGATCCGGGGGCATACCGGGTAGATCATCCGGAAACACATCAGGGTAGCGACAAACGACCCTGATTTGCTCTAGAGTTGGCTTGGATACACTTTGGTTGCAGGTGAATTTTCTGGGTAGTTTTTCAGAGACGTGCTCTACTACGATACCGGTGCTGCTAGTCATGGTTATGGCTTTCTTGGCACAGTCTATCAATCCATTGTGTTTTGACATCCAGTCCATTCCTAGGACGACTTCCAAACCTTTGGTTCCCAGAATGATTAGATTGGCATAGAAATCTACATCATGGATTTTGATAGGGACATTTTTGCAAAATTTTCTGGCTTTGGTGGTTGATCCGGGAATTTGAACTATCATAACATGCTTCAAACTGAGGGGTTGAATTTTACTTGTTGATGCAAAGTCTTCGGTGACAAAAGAATGAGATGCTCCGGAATCAAACAACACTCTGGCAGGGATGTGGTTGACAGAAAACATACCCAGTACAACATCTGGTGCTTCCTGGGCTTCTTCGGCGTTCATGTGATAGAGGCGGCCGTTGCGGTTATTGGGGTTGTTGGGGGCGAACTTCTTGCCGGTGGAGACAAGGCGTTGCTGCTGAGCAGGTGCAGCGGTGTCACCGGCGAGCTTGGCGAGACGCTTGGGACACTCGTTGGAGTAGTGCCTCACTACACCACACTCATAACAAGTGATGGTGGTCTTGTCCTGCTTGTTCGCAACGGGGACAGCGTTGCTTCCGGTTCTGGGGGCGGTGTTGGTGTTTTTGTTGTTGTTGTTGGGGGCTCTGGGCGGAGCACGGTTGTAGTTGTTGTTGTTGTTGTAGTTGTTGTTGTTGTAGCCTCCTGGCTTGGAGTTTCCTCCACTCCGGTTCTGATAACCGGGGCGCGAGTTCTGCATCGGTGGCTTGTTGTTTCTCGGAGTGAAACCTCCGCTTGAGCTGGGGCGATACTTCTGGGGGTGGCTTGATCCACTTTGATTCGCCATGCGGCGCTTGCGGTTCTCATTGGCTTGGTTCAGCTTGCCCTCCATCTGGATGGCGGAGTCAACAAGGGCTTCAAGGTCGGCGAAGGGGATGTTGACGAGGACAGTCTGCATCTCATCATGCAGTCCGTTCAGGAATCTCTCCTTCCTCTTCTCAACGGTGTCGGTCTCATCAGGGGCATACCTCGACAGTGTGAGAAACTTGTCGTGGTATTCAACCACCGTCATGCGACCTTGTTTTAGTTCACGGAACTCATCCCTCATCTTTTTGATAAGACCCGGGGGTACATGGTACTTGCTGAACTTTAGCTTGAAATCCTCCCAAGTCATGAACTGACCTCCGTTCATGGCACGGGTGCTTGTCCACCAAGCGCGGGCTGGTCCAGCGAGATAGTGGATTGCAAACAAGACTTTCTCGTTGGATTCCACTCCGGCTACTTCCAGGTTGTTCTCCATAGTCTGGAGCCAGTCGTCGGCGTCGAGGGGTTCCTCGGTCTTGCTAAACACCGGGGGATTGGTGTTCTGGAAGTTCTTGAGCTTGGATCCAGGGTGATCATGATTTCCATGGCCTTGGTTGGCAATGTTCTGCAAGGCAATGAGGTTGGCTTGGCGTTCGGCTCTTTCTGTTTCCCTGTCGGCTAGCATGGTCTGCAGCAGTTGCAACATCGCGTCGTTGGTGCGATTGGGAGGGGCCATCTGAAGATATAGAAGATCATGAGATGAGAGGGAACATTCTATGGTTCATTTTGGTTAAGTTTGAAAACATTTGAAAACTTGTAATCTTTTCATGACAAACATAACATTCATTCTTTCATTCAACACATAGTACAAACTAACACACACATACTCCAATGGTTTTAAGAACCATTCTCATGCTACGATACAAAGGACAGGATACAACTCACACCTACATAAGTGAAACTAGTGCAACTACTCCTCATCCTCGACGTCGATCGGAACGTAGTCGTCAGGTCCTGCCTCCAGGAACTTGTAGTCCTCCTCCTCGGTGAACTCGTCCTCCTCAAAGTCGTCGTCGTCGCTCAGGAAGGCTCCTCCTCCCTGAAGGTCGATGCCTCCGTCATCATCCTCCAGCTCTCTGATCTGTTCCTCCTGGGCCTTGACAGTGGCCTCGAGTGATGCTATCTTGGCGCGAAGGCGCACAATCGTAGCGTCCTTCTTGGCATGCTGCTGGCGAAGGCTCTTGCGGTCGTTGTTGAGTAGCTTGATCGCCTCACCCTGCTCGATGATGTGAGCATGGGTCTGGTTCGCGTAAGCGCGGGTGGCGTTGAGGTCCTTCTGAGTCTGATAGAGCATGAAGTCCAGGTGCTCAGCGTGGTGCCTCAACTCCGGGTGCGGCTGCAGCTCCATGGGCACTCCCATGGCATCACGCCTCACGAGATGCGCGAAGCGCGAAGCGAGAATGCGGACCACGTTCTGTCCACAAAGGCGCGCAAGTGCCTCCTGAAGGCCACGTGCGAGTCCGTCGAGCCAGTTGCTCTCGCGGAAGGAGAAGAGGACCCTCTCCGAGGTGGGAGGCTCCATCTTGCCCCTCAAGTCGGCAGTGATCACCCACTGCAACTCTCCTCCGGGCGTGTCGTCCAGCTGAACCCCGTGAAACTCAGGGTGTGGGCGCCCAAGGAAGTCAGAGACGGCGTTGAGGTCGTGCTCGAAGATCAAGCTCCCTCCGTTCCCAAGCTGGTAAAACTTGGTGTTGATGGGTTCATTCGGCTCCATCTGAAAGAGAATTGGATGAGTAAGTTAGAGATTGTAAAGTGTGGCAAAATTTGAAGTTGATTCAAATAAGATAGAGCATGATTCATCAAATTTTGGCAAAGTCTCAAAGACAAGAGTGTAAGTAAATTTTCACAAATATTTTCTTTCATTTGATTTCAAAGTTAAGTTTTTCAGAACGCCCATTCTAACTAAGGTCTTCTAAGGTCAAACAATGGCTCTGATACCAACTTGTCAACACCCGGATTTTTAAGTCCGGATGCCTATTATGTCATACATCGCAATCCCAGGAATATTGTTGTTGCGAGGCATAATAGTTAACTATCACAGTCATCATTCATTAGAAACCATAAGGTCTTACAAATTGGAATCACATGATCCATATTACACGAATAGTTGATCTATTGATCAACGAACAAACACAAGTTCATAGCAGAAGCGTAAGATACAAGGACTCTCTAGTCCACAGGCCAACGCTTGACGTCGGAAGACTCCTAGTTGTCGTAGGCGTCCTGCTGTTCATCTCCTTGTTCATCTTCATACTCTGGCCATTTGAATAGCCAGGGACAAAGCCGTGAGTACTTCAAGTACTCGCAAACTAATACTAATGTAAGTGCTAGACATTTCTAGTATGGTTTGCTAAGCTCTAGTTTATTTGCATAAAGCCAATTTTAGTTCACAAGTATTTGAGAAAAGGTTATTCAAGTGCTAACTAACTCAAGTGGGAACATTAGTGTCATTCCCACCATTTCAAGTGGTGATTTTAATTCAATTCACCACAAGTCATTTCACCATCTTCTTGCAACATCATTTTCAAAAGTATGACATCGGAAACTGTATGGCCTTTCCAACCGTCCGTAACCGTGGACGCGGCTATTCGAATAGATTTACACTCTGCAGAGGTTGCACACTTGTGCCACAACATTTGATTTCATCCGTCGGGATTACCCCGAATCATCGTAACACAGTACGCGGATCATCAACCATAACCTTTCACTTACAAATCCTAGTATGAGCACCTCTCCCCATGAGCTTGGCCTCCCAGTGAAGACCAACTGTCAACCTGGGAACTGCACAGGGCTTGGCCATACAATTCACCTCAATTTCACATCATTTCTCAACAACGGAGGCAGCCTCAAGCATAACCCCTATGACGTGTGTTCAGAGGGAACCCATACTAAGATGCATAAACTTCCAGTTAAGCCCTACCCATAATCAGGTATTGTGGGGGTACTTACTAATTGGAAAGGTATCGCATTCAAACCAACATCATGTTTATCAAAAATCACCATCTTCTCTTGGTCATATTCACCTTCAAAAATCATTCAATGGACTGATTCATCATTCCAAGGTTTCAAATTCATTTCAAGTCACATTGTTCCCATCTAGAGTAGTCAAGTTTTATTCATTAGCACTAGCTCTAAATCATGAGGGGTGCTATCTTGCTTTGCTTGATTGAGACTACTTCACTATTCTAGTAACTTCTTTACTTTGACCAAAGTTAACTATAAAAGCAACTTATTGAGAAAACCAGTAAAACTTGTAATGTATAAACTTGGGATAGGCTTATGTAAGAAAAGGTAAGATTCATGGTGCCTTGCCCCAAGGGGCTTTGCACTTTGCAAGAATATTAGCTTGCCTTGGTAGTTCTCAAAATTCTCCTCCTCCTCCTCTTGGTAGCAACCTTCTTCTTCGGTGTACTCTCTGGTGCTAGCGTCTAAATTTGAATACGAGTATAATTACTCACTAATTCAATGGATATTCCATGTATCATATATATACACACAAACTATTCTATGCACACAAATAATCTAATTAGGGTGCATGGGTTGTGTTGCTTGAGGAGAATTCACTTCCTTTTATTTAATATGTAAATGATAGTTTCCATAGGGTTCTTGAGAAATAATTTAAATCTCTAAGCAATTCATATAAGTGAGTTTGGCCAGGGGTCCAAACATCACATGAATTCATGTGAGACCAAGTTTAAATGAAGTATAGGACTTCATATAATTTACTTAATAGTTTTGGACAATATCAATTACATAAACTAGCCATATTGTCCATTAATTAAACTAGGGCATGATCATGCAAAGTGACCACACCATTTTATTGCATAAACAATTAGTGTATGTCAAATGTGAGCTATTAGAGTTGGAATTTGTCGTCGTGGTGAACGAGCAGATGCCATAGGATGGCTTAGATTGGGGCCGAATGGACGCAAGAGGATTCGGGGGAGGGTTTGCGATTAGATGGGAAGAACTTCCGGATGCTTTCCTCAAGAACACAGCCAGAGACCGGTATACAAGAAGAGAGACAAGAGGAAGAACTCTTTACTAGATCGCTAGCTTCATTGATCACAGCATGGTTACAAGTTCTGTCTACCTCTATTTCATCGTGCCCGCAAGGAGGGCTGCCCCCTCTCCTTATATAGGGGAGAGGGTGGCTTACAGAGCAAGAAACCCTAATGGCATCTTTGACTTGGACAAACTACTTTACAGAGTTACTGTACAAAGCTACTTTAATCATAGATGACACCGGGGCCTTCTTTTATCATAGAAGCTGACGTCCTCCGGCTTCTTTCTCCGTCACCTCTCTCTTTGGCGCCAGGGCTCTGAATAAAGTTACTTTGCTTAGCTCATCCTTGTCTTCTTGCTCTGAAGAGAATCTTTGACCAGTCCTGCCGACAGGCTCTCCTTTCCGGTATCTCCTATACCGGGATCCGGCATACCCCTCTGGGGATACCGGCTTAGCTTTGCTTTCCCGGATTCCTACTAGGCTTCCGGTAAGATCATTAAACCGGTATCCTGATGGCTCAAACCATCCGGTTTGGCATGCCTTTGGCATACCGGGGGTTATCCCCCCAACATTAGTCCCCGAAGCTGGTATAGCCTGGAGGATTCTATCCTACAGACCATGCCAGGTTTTCATCTTTTTAAGATACCGGTTTAATCACTCATGTCTTGAGCTTAGTTCCGGCACCTTTACCCTTGTTCTTTCTTCTATTTGCAAGGCTCGTTCCGGCATCTCTCTTTTCCGGTATCATGTGTCTTTACTCCTTCCTCGGCGAAGTCGAGAATATTTCGGGCCCCGCGCCTGTCAGAGACATGCGCACTGTAACTGACGCGCCAGTGTCCGTTGTCACATCGCTTCGACTCCCGCGCGCCCATTTAATGCACCGCTGCGGATCCCACTACCTCTTCGGGATCCCGTGTGCGCCTCCGTGTGGCGTCCATTTTCTCGCGTGTATCCCTTCGCCACGTGGCGGCCCAAGGTGCGAACCGTCGCGGGCCGCGAGGCGAACCGCCGCGGCCCAGCGGTTCCCTGCCCACTTTCTCTCTCCTTTATAAACACAACCGCCCCTTCTTCTTCATCTTCTTCGCATTCTCCTCCTTCGCGCACAGAGCTCCACGCCTTTGCGCCACCGTCGCTCTCCGTCCGCCGTCGCTCGTTCAAGCTCCGGCGCCCGGCGAACTCACGCCGTGCTTCCGCCGGACTTCGCTGTGCGGAGATCTTCGGCAGCAACTTCATCGCGCCCGCCGCATTTGCCCTTCTTCGCGAGCTTCTCCGCCTCGCCGTTGACGGTGCTCACCGGCGACCGCAGGTCTGCTCCGCCGCTAGCAAACACTTCCCTCAGCGACTGCGCCGCTTAAGGTTGGTACCGATCTCGCTTCACTCGCCCCCTGCTTGCTTTTCAGATCTTGGGTCTTTGGTGTTCTTATTTCCTCTTTTTCTTTGGTTTTCTTCTTACTCGTAGATCTTCACGCGGGGTTCAAGTCTGGGATTCCTGTTTTTTCGCCTACCCTTGCGATGTCTGACGAGGAATCTTCCTCCGCATCTTCTTCTTCCCTTTCTCTCAAGCGCCGTAGACCCTCTCCCGGTGAATCCACGGCTTCAGATCCGATGGAGACCGATTCCGGCAATCAGCAGGAATCCGGTAGCCTCCAAGAGTCCGGCGGCCACTTAGAATCCGGTAGCTTTAGCCAAGCTTCCGGTAGCCAAGAAGCCAGTAGCTCTGGCCAAGCCTCTAGCAGCTCCAGCCAATCTTCCGGCGAGGAGCCTTCCCCAATCACCCGCGGAGCCTGGATGGGCTCCAACGTTACTGAGTTTGAGATCGATTGGTTGTACCGGTCTCGGAGGATTCCGGAAGGAGTTACCTGCCGGATTCCTGATGACGAGATCGAACCGGATCCCGAAGACGACGAGCATGTTGTTTTTCTTGCTCACTTTGAGCGTGGCTTCGGCCTTCCTGCCTCCTCTTTTTTCCGGGAGTTTCTAGATTTTTACGAACTTCAACCTCACCACCTTCCTGGCAACGCCATTTTCTATCTTTCTTGCTATGCCACCTTCATGGAGGCTTACATCGGCATTCGTCCCACTCGTGAGACGTTTGCCCGCTTCTTCAACTTGCGGATCAACTCCGTCCAGGGCAAGGAAATCCCTAAGCCCAAGCCGCCCGTGGAGTGCGGCTCTTGCATCGTCGGCTCCCGCCAAGGGAGCACCTTTCTTAAGTTTACCGGCCTCGAGTCTTGCCGCGCCTGGCAAGGAACTTTCTTCTATGTGAAGAACAGCGGCCGCGCCAATCTTATCAACCTTCCTCCATATCGAGCGGGGCGCCCCAGCAGAACCAATTGGAGCTACAACCCGAGGACGGAACACGCCGAAACCAACCGGGTAGTGCGCTTCTTGGCCTCTTTGAAGAAGGAGACCAACATCTGTTCTGATGATGTCATCCGGACTTTCATATCGCGCCGGGTGCTTCCTCTGAAGCGCCGCGCACATAGGATGAGCGAGATGTATGGCCCAGGCGATCCTACCAAGATCACAGGCCGTCCTCTCAGCAAGAAGGACGTTGTTCGCAAGGCTAAGAAGATTTGTCAAACTGCTATGCCTTTTGCGTGGGAATGGGGCCTCCTTCCCCTCAGTTCTTCTAACCCTCCGACTCAAGAAGTAAGAGATTGCGCAATTTGGGGTTGTCTTTGCCGGTAACTTTCTGCTTTTGTTAACCTTCTCTTTTACCTTGTTTCAGGCCAGGGACCGCTTCCCTCTTATCCAGGCAGAGCGGCGAGGAACTCTCCGGAAACGCGCCCTTGACTCCTTCGACCCGGATCCCTACATCCTTTGGAAGGATCTGAAGATGGGGAAGACTCCGGCTGCGCGCCTTGGCCGGGACCCGCCGGAGCCAACCGGAAGCCCTGACGACCTGACCGTGCTCGAGGTACTTTCTTTTCCGGTTTCCTGTACTTTGCCGCTATTGCTTTCTTGCGAATTGCTTCTTAGCCATATCCAACTCACAGATCCACGAGCGCGTGCCGCCCCTGCGCGCCGAGGCCGGCTCTGAGTTTGTGGACAAACTCATGGCCCAGGGCCAAAAGAATAAGCAGCCGGCATCTACTGCCGGCTCCAGCCATGCTCCTCCCTCCAAGCGCTTCCGGACGGAGCCCGTGGGGGAGAAAGAAGTGGGCGTGCGCCGCTACGGACGCAAGGCGATGCCAACTGCTTCCGGGTAATTTTTATTTTCCGGCTTGCCTCTTTTTTGCTAAGTACTTTTTCCGGTTGCTTTTTCTCAACCATTTGTCTTTTCTTTTTCTCAGCCCCGCTCTCAAGCTTGGCCCAAGGCCATCGGGCTCTGAGGGATCCGCAAGGACCTCAACCCCTCCTCCTCGCTCAAGCCCGGCACCATCTGGTGCCGGCAACACCTCTGCCTCCCTTTCGGGGGGCACAACAAATTCGGGACGTGCGGCCCCTTCATCGTCAGATCACCGCACGGAGGAGGATCTTTCCTTCCTCCCAGAACACCAGGACACCTGCGCCAGCAACATCGGCGCCGGAGAAGAAGAAGCTGCCGGGCGGGCGGAGCCTCCTGCTCCTCCCGTCCCTGAAAAGACAACTTCCGCGCCGGAATCTTCCGCGCCGGAAGGCTCCAACACGGGTGACGCTCCTAGCGCTCCCCCTTCTCCACGCACCATCCTCATGCCTCCGCCCGAGGCTCCTCGCGCCCAGCCCTCCAGGGCCGCTCCTAACGCGCCGCCGGCCAAGACCTCCGGGGCCGCCTCTACCGCGCCGCCGCCCAAGCCTTCCAAGCTCATCAAGGGGAAGGCGACGGCCTCCAGCGCCCCTTCGGGCGGCCAGCAGCCCTTGGTGTTGCACGTCTCCAAGGCCGCCAAAGGTGCCAGCATGAAGGCCACCGGCCTTCTTGGCCGCATCGCGGAGTTCCAGCGCCAAGGCCGGGACCTGGGGCACCTTCTGCCCTATGCTCAAAAGTGGAACGCCGCGGACATCACTCCGGCGACCCGCGGAATGGGCAAGGACCGGCTGCCGGCACCTGATCCTATCGGGGATCGGTGTTCTGAGGAGCACTTTATGCGGCTTCGCAGCGCCGTAAAAGAGCTCGACAGCGCGTGGTACGATTCCACGAACAATCTGACGGTACGTTCTACTAACTTGCAATCTTTACCGGTTTCTTCGTTTCCGGCTCTGTTTTATCTTTTCTTTAGTTTCATGCCGGTTTCTCTCTTGTCTATCTTCCCAGTCCCCGAGTTTTGTGGTGAGAGCGCAGCTCTTAGCGCAAAACTTAACTTAAGAACTTAGCGTGAAACCGGCACTGCCGATCCCGAGTTTCGGGTTAAACATCTTCTTCTTAACACACAATTTACCTTAGAAACGCGCAAAACCGGCACTGCCAGTCCCCGAGTTTCGGGTTAAGAACTTTGTTCTTAGGGCAAAACTTAACTCATTTCTTCTTTTTCTTGAACAGCTCACGGCTGACGCTCGGAAGGCCCTCTTCGAGGAGCTTTTATGGGAGCATCGGGAGCTCGCTGAGGCACATGACAAGTGCCAAGGTAAGTTTTTTGTTCCACCGGCATCTTTGCTACCGGAAACCTTTTTTCCTTGTGAGATTTACAATTTCTGTTCAACAGTGATCCCGGAAGCTTCCATCGATGCTCTCAAGGAGCAGCTCGCCGCCGCCCAACGTACGATTCTCTCCTTTCTCCTTTGAACCTGGTTTCTTTTCATTTTTACTAGTATAACCTTGTTAACACTCTTTTTTCCGGTTACAGAGGAGAAGGACCAGCTCAGCCGGCAGCACCAGGAGGAGCTGAACGCCCTCAAGACCAGCTACCAGGAGCTCAAGTCTCAGCTCATTCAGCTGGGGCTTGACCACGCCAAGGCCCTCAAAGCCGCTGAAGTGAACGCAGCGGCTGATGGCGTGTATTTCACACGTTCGTTGGGCAACCCCAAGAGGAAGGTATGATGCGCACAGCAGCAAGTTTTCCCTCAGAAAGAAACCAAGGTTTATCGAACCAGGAGGAGCCAAGAAGCACGTTGAAGGTTGATGGCGGCGGGATGTAGTGCGGCGCAACACCAGAGATTCCGGCGCCAACGTGGAACCTGCACAACACAACCAAAGTACTTTGCCCCAACGAAACAATGAGGTTGTCAATCTCACCGGCTTGCTGTAACAAAGGATTAACCGTATTGTGTGGAAGATGATTGTTTGCAGAAAACAGTAGAACGATGTTACGGTAGATTGTATTTCAAGTAAAGAGAATTGGACCGGGGTCCACAGTTCACTAGAGGTGTCTCTCCCATAAGACGAACAGCATGTTGGGTGAACAAATTACAGTTGGGCAATTGACAAATAAAGAGAGCATGACCATGCACATACATATCATGATGAGTATAGTGAGATTTAATTGGGCATTACGACAAAGTACATAGACCGTCATCCAACTGCATCTATGCCTAAAAAGTCCACCTTCAGGTTATCATCCGAACCCCCTCCAGTATTAAGTTGCTAACAACAGACAATTGCATTAAGTATTGCGCGTAATGTAACTAGTGACTACATCCTTGAACATAGCACTAATGTTTTATCCCTAGTGGCAACAACACATCCATAACCTTAGTGGTTCTTGTCACTCCTCCAGATTCACAGAGGCATGAACCCACTATCGAGCATAAATACTCCCTCTTGGAGTTACTAGCATCAACTTGGCCAGAGCATCTACTAATAACGGAGAGCATGCAAGATCATAAACAACACATAAGCATAGCTTTGATAATCAACATAACAAGTATTCTCTATTCATCGGATCCCAACAAACGCAACATATAGAATTACAGATAGATGATCTTGATCATGTTAGGCAGCTCACAAGATCCGACATTGTTAGCTCATTTAGGAGAAGACAACCCTCTAGCTACGCTATGGACCCATAGTCCAGGGGTAGACTACTCACCCATCACACCGGAGGCGACCATGGCGGCGTAGAGTCCTCCGGGAGATGATTGCCCTCGCCGGCAGGGTGCCGGAGGCGATCTCTGGATCCCCGAGATGGGATTGGCGGCGGCGGCGTCTCTGGAAGGTTTTCCGTATCGTGGTTCTCGGTACTGGGGTTTTCGTCACGGAGACTTTTTATAGGCGAAAGGGCAGGTCAAGAGGCGGCACGGGGGTCCCACACCACAGGGCCGCGCGGCCAAGGGGGGGGCCGCGCCGCCCTAGGGTGTGGCCCCTCCGTGGCCCCTCTTCGTCTCTCCTTCGGACTGCTGGAAGCTTCGTGAGAAAAGAGGCCCCTGGGCTTTGATTTCGTCCAATTCCGAGAATATTTCCTTACTAGGATTTCTGAAACCAAAAACAGCAGAAAACAGCAACTGGCACTTCGGCATCTTGTTAATAGGTTAGTTCCAGAAAATGCACGAATATGACATAAAGTGTGCATAAAACATGTAGATAACATCAATAATGTGGCATGGAACATAAGAAATTATCGATACGTCGGAGACGTATCAGCATCCCCAAGCTTAGTTCTGCTCGTCCCGAGCAGGTAAAACGATAACACAGATAATTTCTGGAGTGACATGCCATCATAATCTTGATCATACTATTTGTAAAGCATATGTAGTGAATGCAGCGATCAAAACAATGTATATGACATGAGTAAACAAGTGAATCATAAAGCAAAGACTTTTCATGAATAGCACTTCAAGACAAGCATCAATAAGTCTTGCATAAGAGTTAACTCATAAAGCAATAATTCAAAGTAAAGGTATTGAAGCAACACAAAAGAAGATTAAGTTTCAGCGGTTGCTTTCAACTTGTAACATGTATATCTCATGGATATTGTCAACATAGAGTAATATAATAAGTGCAATAAGCAAGTATGTAGGAATCAATGCATAGTTCACACAAGTGTTTGCTTCTTGAGGTGGAGAGAAATAGGTGAACTGACTCAACATTGAAAGTAAAAGAATGGTCCTCCATAGAGGAAAAGCATCGATTGCTATATTTGTGCTAGAGCTTTGATTTTGAAAACATGAAACAATTTTGTCAACGGTAGTAATAAAGCATATGTATCATGTAAATTATATCTTACAAGTTGCAAGCCTCATGCATAGTATACTAATAGTGCCCGCACCTTGTCCTAATTAGCTTGGACTACCGGATCATCACAATGCATTGTTTTTACCAAGTGTCACAAAGGGGTACCTCTATGCCACCTGTACAAAGGTCTAAGGAGAAAGCTCGCATTGGATTTCTCGCTATTGATTATTCTTCAACTTAGACATCCATACCGGGACAACATAGATAACAGATAATGGACTCCTCTTTTATGCATAAGCATATAACAACAATTAATAATTTTCTCATTTGAGATTTGAGGATTGTTGTCCAAAACTGAAACTTCCACCATGGAACATGGCTTTAGTTAGCGGCCCAATGTTCTTCTCTAACATATGCATGCTTAACCCTATGGTGGTAGATCTCTCTTACTTCAGACAAGACGAACATGCATAGCAACTCACATGAAATTCAACAAAGAGTAGTTGATGGCGTCCCCAGTAAACATGGTTATCGCACAACAAGCAACTTAATAAGAGATAAAGTGCATAATTATATATTCAATACCACAATAGTTTAAAGCTATTTGTCCCATGAGCTATATATTGCAAAGGTGAATGATGGAATTTTAAAGGTAGCACTCAAGCAATTTACTTTGGAATGGCGGAAAATACCATGTAGTAGGTAGGTATGGTGGACACAAATGGCATAGTGGTTGGCTCAAGTATTTTGGATGCATGAGAAGTATTCCCTCTCGATACAAGGTTTAGGCTAGCAAGGCTTATTTGAAACAAACACAAGGATGAACCGGTGCAGCAAAACTCACATAAAAGACATATTGAAAACATTATAAGACTCTACACCGTCTTCCTTGTTGTTCAAACTCAATACTAGAAATTATCTAGACCTTAGAGAAACCAAATATGCAAACCAAATTTTAGCATGCTCTATGTATTTCTTCATTAATGGGTGCAAAGCATATGATGCAAGAGCTTAATCATGAGCACAACAATTGCCAAGTATCACATTACCCAAGACATTTATAGCAATTACTACATGTATCATTTTCCAATTCCAACCATATAACAATTTAACGAAGGAGAAACTTCGCCATGAATACTATGAGTAGAAACCAAGGACATACTTGTCCATATGCTACAGCGGAGCGTGTATCTCTCCCATAAAGTGAATGCTAGGATCCATTTTATTCAAACAAAACAAAAAACAAAAACAAACCGACGCTCCAAGAAAAAGCACATAAGATGTGATGGAATAAAAATATAGTTTCAGGGGAGGAACCTGATAATGTTGTCGATGAAGAAGGGGATGCCTTGGGCATCCCCAAGCTTAGACGCTTGAGTCTTCTTGATATATGCAGGGGTGAACCACCGGGTGCATCCCCAAGCTTAGAGCTTTCACTCTCCTTGATCATGTTGCATCATACTCCTCTCTTGATCCTTGAAAACTTCCTCCACACCAAACTCGAAACAACTCATTAGAGGGTTAGTGCACATTATAAATTGACATATTCAGAGGTGACACAATCATTCTTAACACTTCTGGACATTGCATAATGCTACTGGACATTAATGGATCAAAGAAATTCATCCAACATAGCGAAAGAGGCAATGCGAAATAAAAGGCAGAATCTGTCAAAACAGAACAGTTCGTATTGACGAATTTTAAAATGGCACCAGACTTGCTCAAATGAAAATTCTCAAATTGAATGAAAGTTGCGTACATATCTGAGGATCATGCACGTAAATTGGCTTAATTTTCTGAGTTACCTACAGGGAGGTGGACCCAGATTCGTGACAGCAAAGAAATCTGGAACTGCGCAGTAATCCAAATCTAGTACTTACTTTTCTATCAACGGCTTAACTTGGCACAACAAAACACAAAACTAAGATAAGGAGAGGTTGCTACAGTAGTAAACAACTTCCAAGACACAAAATAAAAACAAAGTACTGTAGATAAAAACATGGGTTGTCTCCCATAAGCGCTTTTCTTTAACGCCTTTCAGCTAGGCGCAGAAAGTGTGTATCAAGTATTATCAAGAGATGAAGTGTCAACATCATAATTTGTTCTCATAATAGAATCAAAAGGTACCTTCATTCTCTTTCTAGGGAAGTGTTCCATACCTTTCTTGAGAGGAAATTGATATTTTATATTACCTTCCTTCATATCAATGATAGCACCAACAGTTCGAAGAAAAGGTCTTCCCAATATAATGGGGCAAGATGCATTGTATTCAATATCCAAGACAACAAAATCAACGGGAACCAGGTTATTGTTAATGGTAATGCGAACATTATCAACTTTACCCAAAGGTTTCTTTGTAGAATGATCAGCAAGATTAACATCCAAATAACAATTTTTCAGCGGTGGCAAGTCAAGCATATTATAAATTTTCTTAGGCATAACAGAGATACTTGCACCAAGATCACATAAAGCATTACAATCAAAATCTTTAATCTTCATCTTAATGATGGGCTCCCAACCATCCTCTAACTTTTTAGGAATAGAGGCTTCACGCTCTAGTTTCTCTTCTCTAGCTTTTATGAGAGCATTTGTAATATGATGCGTGAAAGCCAAATTTATAGCACTAGCATTAGGACTTTTAGCAAGTTTTTGCAAGAACTTTATAACTTCAGAGATGTGGCAATCATCAAAATTCAAACCATTATAATCTAAAGCAATGGGATCATCATCCCCAATGTTGGAAAAAATTTCAGCAGCTTTATCACAGGCAGTTTCAGCAGTTTCAGGCAGTTTTTCGCGCTTTGCATTCGAAGTGGAAACATTGCTAACACCAATTCTTTTATTAGTATGAGTAGGAGGTGCAGCAACATGTGTAGCATTAGCATTACTAGTGGTGGTAATAGTCCAAACTTTAGCTATATTCTTCTCTTTAGCTAGTTTTTCATTTTCTTCTCTATCCCACCTAGCACGCAGTTCAGCCATTAATCTTATATTCTCATTAATTCTAACTTGAATGGCATTTGCTGTAGTAGTAATTTTATTATGATGATTCTCATTAGTCATAACTTTCGATTTCAAAAGATCAACATCAGCAGCAAGACTATCAACTTTAGAAGCAAGTATATCAATTTTCCCAAGCTTTTCTTCAACAGATTTGTTAAAAGCAGTTTGTGTACTAATAAATTCCTTAAGCATGGCTTCAAGTCCAGGGTGAACTCCTATTATTGTTGTAAGAATTCCCATAAGAATTACCATAGCCGTTGCCATTATTATAAGGATATGGCCTATAGTTGTTACTAGAATTGTTCCGGTAAGCATTGTTGTTGAAATTATTATTTTTAATGAAGTTTACATCAACATGTTCTTCTTGTGCAACCAATGAAGCTAATGGAACATTATTAGGATCAATATTAGTCCTATCATTCACAAGCATAGACATAATAGCATCGATCTTATCACTCAAGGAAGAGGTTTCTTCGACAGAATTTACCTTCTTACCTTGTGGAGCTCTTTCTGTGTGCCATTCAGAGTAGTTGATCATCATATTATCAAGAAGCTTTGTTGCTTCACCAAGAGTGATGGACATAAAGGTACCTCCAGCAGCTGAATCCAATAAATTCCGCGAAGAAAAATTTAGTCCTGCATAGAAGGTTTGGATGATCATCCAAGTAGTCAGTCCATGGGTTGGGCAATTTTTAACCAGAGATTTCATTCTTTCCCAAGCTTGAGCAACATGTTCAGTATCTAATTGTTTAAAATTCATTATGATACTCCTCAAAGATATAATTTTAGCAGGGGGATAATATCTACCAATAAAAGCATCCTTGCATTTAGTCCATGAATCGATACTATTCTTAGGCAGAGATAGCAACCAATCTTTAGCTCTTCCTCTTAATGAGAAAGGGAACAATTTTAGTTTAATAATATCACCATCTACATCTTTATATTTTTGCATTTCACATAGTTCAACAAAATTATTAAGATGGGCAGCAGCATCATCAGAACTAACACCAGAAAATTGCTCTCGCATAACAAGATTCAGTAAAGCAGGTTTAATTTCAAAGAATTCTGCTGTAGTAGCAGGTGGAGCAATAGGTGTGCATAAGAAATCATTATTATTTGTGGTTGTGAAGTCACACAACTTAGTGTTTTCAGCGTTGGCCATTTTAGCAACAGTAAATAAAGCAAACTAGACAAAGTAAATGCAAGTAAACTAATTTTTTTGTGTTTTTGATATAGCAAACAAGATAGCAAGTAAAGTAAAACTAGCAACTAATTTTTTTGTATTTTGATTTAGTGCAGCAAACAAAGTAGTAAATAAAACTAAGCAAGACAAAAACAAAGTAAAGAGATTGAGAAGTGGAGACTACCCTTGCAGCGTGTCTTGATCTCCCCGGCAACGGCGCGAGAAAATATGCTTGATGGCGTGTATTTCACAAGTTCGTTGGGAACCCCAAGAGGAAGGTATGATGCGCACAGCAGCAAGTTTTCCCTCGAGAAAGAAACCAAGGTTTATCGAACCAGGAGGAGCCAAGAAGCACGTTGAAGGTTGATGGCGGCGGGATGTAGTGCGGCGCAACACCAGAGATTCCGGCGCCAACGTGGAACCTGCACAACACAACCAAAGTACTTTGCCCCAACGAAACAGTGAGGTTGTCAATCTCACCGGCTTGCTGTAACAAAGGATTAACCGTATTGTGTGGAAGATGATTGTTTGCAGAAAACAGTAGAAACGATATTGCAGAGATTGTATTTCAGTAAAGAGAATTGGACCGGGGTCCACAGTTCACTAGAGGTGTCTCTCCCATAAGACGAACAGCATGTTGGGTGAACAAATTATAGTTGGGCAATTGACAAATAAAGAGAGCATGACCATGCACATACATATCATGATGAGTATAGTGAGATTTAATTGGGCATTACGACAAAGTACATAGACCGTCATCCAACTGCATCTATGCCTAAAAAGTCCACCTTCAGGTTATCATCCGAACCCCCTCCAGTATTAAGTTGCTAACAACAGACAATTGCATTAAGTATTGCGCGTAATGTAACTAGTGACTACATCCTTGAACATAGCACTAATGTTTTATCCCTAGTGGCAACAGCACATCCATAACCTTAGTGGTTCTTGTCACTCCTCCAGATTCACAGAGGCATGAACCCACTATCGAGCATAAATACTCCCTCTTGGAGTTACTAGCATCAACTTGGCCAGAGCATCTACTAATAACGGAGAGCATGCAAGATCATAAACAACACATAAGCATAGCTTTGATAATCAACATAACAAGTATTCTCTATTCATCGGATCCCAACAAACGCAACATATAGAATTACAGATAGATGATCTTGATCATGTTAGGCAGCTCACAAGATCCGACAATGATAGCACAATGGGGAGAAGACAACCATCTAGCTACTGCTATGGACCCATAGTCCAGGGGTAGACTACTCACACATCACACCGGAGGCGACCATGGCGGCGTAGAGTCCTCCGGGAGATGATTCCCCTCTTCGGCAGGGTGCCGGAGGCGATCTCCTGGATCCCCCGAGATGGGATCGGCGGCGGCGGCGTCTCTGGAAGGTTTTCCGTATCGTGGTTCTCGATGCGGGGTTTCGTCACGGAGACTTTTTATAGGCGAAAGGGCAGGTCAAGAGGCGGCACGGGGCCCCACACCACGGGCCGCGCGGCCAAGGGGGCCGCGCCGCCCTAGGGTGTGGCCCCTCCGTGGCCCCTCTTCGTCTCTCCTTCGGACTTCTGGAAGCTTCGTGAGAAAATAGGCCCCTGGGCTTTGATTTCGTCCAATTCCGAGAATATTTCCTTACTAGGATTTCTGAAACCAAAAACAGCAGAAAACAGCAACTGGCACTTCGGCATCTTGTTAATAGGTTAGTTCCAGAAAATGCACGAATATGACATAAAGTGTGCATAAAACATGTAGATAACATCAATAATGTGGCATGGAACATAAGAAATTATCGATACGTCGGAGACGTATCAGCGGCCAAGTTGGACGAGGCTCTGGAGGATGCCTGCAATGCCACTGTGGTATTGCGGGCAGAGCTGGAGGAGATGGCCAAGGCCCGGAAGGGTGCCGAGGAGAAGGCCGCGCGGCTGGAGGAGGAGCATAAGGAATGCGATCAATTGATCCTGCAAACCGACACACTCGCCCACCGTAAGTTCTTTTCTTTTACACTTTAACTACTGCATATGAGCCTTTTTTCCTTCGACCCCATTTTCTTTCCGTTATCTTTCCTTCCGGTCTCTTTTCTTCCGGATTCCTTTCTCTCCGGTCTCTTTTTCTTCCGGATTCTTTTCCTTAACCTTTTTCTTTCTTCGCACAGGCCTCTTTCCGGACTCGTAGAGGTACGCTGTCAAGAAGGTCGACGCGTGATACGTCTCCAACGTATCTATAATTTCCGATGTTCCATGCTTGTTTTATGACAATACCAACATGTTTTGTTCACACTTTATATCATTTTCATGCATTTTCCGGAACTAACCTATTAACAAGATGCCACAGTGCCAGTTCCTGTTTTCTGCTGTTTTTGGTTCCAGAAAGGCTGTTCGGGCAATATTCTCGGAATTGGACGAAATCAACGCCAAACCTCCTATTTTTCCCGGAAGCGTCCAGAACACCGAAGAAGAGTCGGAGAGGGGCCAGGGGGCCACCACACCACATGGCGGCGCGGGCTAGGCCTAGGCCGCGCCGGCCTAGGGTGTGGCGCCCCCAGGTGCCCCCCTGCGCCGCCTCTTCGCCTATAAAAGCCCTTTCGACCTAAAAACGCAGTACCAATTGACGAAACTCCAGAAAGATTCCAGGGGCGCCGCCGCCATCGCGAAACTCCAATTCGGGGGACAGAACTCTCTGTTCCGGCACCCTGCCGGACGGGGAATTGCCCCCGGAGCCATCTCCACCGCCGTCTTCACCGCCATCTTCACCGCCATCGCTGCCTCCATGATGAGGAGGGAGTAATCCACCCCCGAGGCTGAGGGCTCCGCTGTAGCTATGTGGTTCATCTCTCTCCCATGTACCTCAATACAATAATCTCATGAGCTGCTTTACATGATTGAGATTCATATGAGTTTGTATCACAATTTATCTATGTGCTACTCTAGCAAAGTTATTAAAGTAGTTATATTCCTCCTGCACGTGTGTAAAGGTGACAGTGTGTGCACCGTGTTAGTACTTGGTTTATGCTATGATCATGATCTCTTGTAGATTGCGAAGTTAACTATTGCTATGATAATATTGATGTGATCTATTCCTCCTACATATGCATGAAGGTGACAGTGTGCATGCTATGTTAGTACTTGGTTTAGTTTGTTGATCTATCTTACACTATAAGGTTACTTAAACATGAGCATTATTGTGGAGCTTGTTAACTCCGGCATTGAGGGTTCGTGTAATCCTACGCAATGTGTTCATCATCCAACGAAAGTGTAGAGTATGCATTTATCTATTCTGTTATGTGATCAATGTTGAGAGTGTCCACTAGTGAAAGTGTAATCCCTAGGCCTTGTTCTTAAATACTGCTATCGCTACTTGTTTACTACTGCTGCAATACTACCACCATCAACTACACGCCAGCTAGCTATTTTCTGGCACCGTTGCTACTGCTCATATATATTCATACCACCTATATTTCACTATCTCTTCGCCGAACTAGTGCACCTATTAGGTGTGTTGGGGACACAAGAGACTTCTTGCTTTGTGGTTGCAGGGTTGCATGAGAGGGATATCTTTGACCTCTTCCTCCCTGAGTTCGATAAACCTTGGGTATCCACTTAAGGGAAAACTTGCTGCTGTTCTACAAACCTCTGCTCTTGGAGGCCCAACACTGTCTACAGGAAAGGAGGGGGAACGTAGACATCAAGCACTTTTCTGGCGCCGTTGCCGGGGAGGAAAGGTAAAAGGCACTCATACTCCGGTTCCAGGTAAAATACTTTTCTGGCGCCATTGTGTTTATGCTCGAAGCTATTTCCTTTAGATCCTGCAATTGCATCTTTTTGTTTCTTGTTTTACACTAGTAAGGCATAATGGAAAACATCTGCGAGCTCTTTGTACTATTTCCTGAGTCAAGACATGAATGGTTTAATGCGAAAATTAAAAAACCCATGGAACATATTAGCATGAATACTTTGAATACAATTGTTGCTAATGATATGGAAAATTCTAAGCTTGGGGAAGCTGGTTTTGATGAGCATGATCTTTTTAGTCCACCAAGCATTGAGGAGAAATTTTTCTTTGATGATACTTTGCCTCCTATTTATGATGATTATAATGATAGTAGTCTTTTGTTACCACCTGTTATGGAGGATAAATTTGATTATGATTACAATATGCCTCCTATATTTGATGATGAGAATAATAATGATAGCTACTTTGTTGAATTTGCTCCCACTACAACTAATAAAATTGATTATGCTTATGTGGGTAGTAATAATTTTATGCATGAGACTGATGATAAGAATGTTTCATTTGATAGTTATATTGTTGAGTTTGCTCATGTTGCTACTGAAAGTTATTATGAGAGAGGAAAATATGGTTGTAGAAATTTTCATGTTACTAAAACACCTCTCTATATGCTTAAAATTTTCAAGCTATACTTGTTTTATCTTCCTATGCTTGTTACTTTGCTCTTCATGAACTTGTTTATTTACAAGATTCCTATGCATAGGAAGCATGTTAGACTTAAATTTGTTTTATACTTGCCTCTGGATGCTCTCTTTTGCCTCAAATACTATTTCTTGCGAGTGCATCATTAAAACTGCTGAGCCCATCTTAATGGCTATAAAGAAAGAACTTCTTGGGAGATAACCCATGTGCTATTTTGCTACAGTACTTTGTTTTATATTTGTGTCTTGGAAGTTGTTTACTACTGTAGCAACCTCTCCTTATCTTAGTTTAGTGTTTTGTTGTGCCAAGTAAAGCCGTTGATAGAAAAGTAAGTACTAGATTTGGATTACTGCACAGTTCCAGATTTCTTTGCTGTCACGAATCTGGGTCCACCTCCCTGTAGGTAGCTCAAAAAATTAAGCCAATTTATGTGCATGATCCTCAGATATGTACGCAACTTTCATTCAATTTGAGCATTTTCATTTGAGCAAGTCTGGTGCCACTTTAAAATTCGTCAATACGAACTGTTCTGTTTTGACAGATTCTGCCTTTTATTTCGCATTGCCTCTTTTGCTATGTTGGATGAATTTCTTTGATCCACTAATGTCCAGTAGCATTATGCAATGTCCAGAAGTGTTAAGAATGATTGTGTCACCTCTGAATATGTTAATTTTTATTGTGCACTAACCCTCTAATGAGTTGTTTCGAGTTTGGTGTGGAGGAAGTTTTCAAGGATCAAGAGAGGAGTATGATATACTATGATCAAGATGAGTGAAAGCTCTAAGCTTGGGGATGCCCCGGTGGTTCACCCCTGCATATATCAAGAAGACTCAAGCGTCTAAGCTTGGGGATGCCCAAGGCATCCCCTTCTTCATCGACAACATTATCAGGTTCCTCCCCTGAAACTATATTTTTATTCCGTCACATCTTATGCACTTTACTTGGAGCGTTTGTATGTTTCTTGTTTTTGTTTTTGTTTGAATAAATGCTTGTGTGGGAGAGAGACACGCTCCGCTGGTTCGTATGAACACATGTGTTCTTAGCTTTTAATTTTCATGGCGAAGGTTGAAACTGCTTCGTTAATTATTATATGGTTGGAATTGGAAAATGCTACATGTAGTAATTGGTATGATGTCTTGAATAACTTGATACTTGGCAATTGTTGTGCTCTTGTTTAAGCTCTTGCATCATATACCTTACACCTATTAGTGAAGAAATACATAGAGCTTGTTAAAATTTGGTTTGCATGAGTGGTTTCTCTAGAGTCTAGATATTTTCTAGTAAGATGTTTGAACAACAAGGAAGACGATGTATAGTTTTATAATGCTTGTAATATGTCTTTTATGTGAGTTTTGCTGTACTAGTTCGTGCTTGTGTTTGCTTCAAACAACCTTGCTAGCCTAAACCTTGTATCGAGAGGGAATACTTCTCATGCATCCAAATCCTGAGCCAAACAACACTATGCCATTTGTGTCCACCATACCTACCTACTACATGGTATTTCTCCGCCATTCCAAAGTAAATTGCTTGAGTGCTACCTTTAAAATTCCATCATTCACCTTTGCAATATATAGCTCATGGGACAAATAGCTTAAAAACTATTGTGGTATTGAATATGTACTTATGCACTTTATCTCTTATTAAGTTGCTTGTTGTGCGATAACCATGTTCACTGGGGACGCCATCAACTATTCTTTGTTGAATTTCATGTGAGTTGCTATGCATGTCCGTCTTGTCTGAAGTAAGAGAGATCTACCACCCTATGGTTAAGCATGCATATTGTTAGAGAAGAACATTGGGCCGCTAACTAAAGCCATGATCCATGGTGGAAGTTTCAGTTTTGGACATATATCCTCAATCTCATATGAGAAAATTATTAATTGTTGTTACATGCTTATGCATAAAAGAGGAGTCCATTATCTGTTGTCTATGTTGTCCCGGTATGGATGTCTAAGTTGAGAATAATCAATAGCGAGAAATCCAATGCGAGCTTTCTCCTTAGACCTTTGTACAGGCGGCATAGAGGTACCCCTTTGTGACACTTGGTAAAAACATGTGCATTGTGATGATCCGGTAGTCCAAGCTAATTAGGACAAGGTGCGGGCACTATTAGTATACTATGCATGAGGCTTGCAACTTGTAAGATATAATTTACATGATACATATGCTTTATTACTACCGTTGACAAAATTGTTTCATGTTTTCAAAATAAAAGCTCTAGCACAAATATAGCAATCGATGCTTTCCTCTTTGAAGGACCATTCTTTTACTTTTATTGTTGAGTCAGTTCACCTATCTTTCTCCACCTCAAGAAGCAAACATTTGTGTGAACTGTGCATTGATTCTTATATACTTGCTTATTGCATTTGTTATATTGCTTTGGATTGACAACTATCCATGAGATATACATGTTACAAGTTGAAAGCAACCGCTGAAACTTAATCTTCCATTGTGTTGCTTCAATGTCTCTACTATGAATTTATTGCTTTATGAGTAACTCTTATGCAAGACTTATTGATGCTTGTCTCGAAAGTACTATTCATGAAAAGTCTTTGCTATATGATTCACTTGTTTACTCATTGCATTTACATTGTTTCGAATCGCTGCATTCATCTCATATGCTTTACAATGGTATGATTAAGATTATGTTGGTAGCATGTCACCTCAGAAATTATCTTTTATCGTTTACCTACTCGAGGACGAGTAGGAACTAAGCTTGGGGATGCTGATACGTCTCCAACGTATCTATAATTTCCGATGTTCCATGCTTGTTTTATGACAATACCAACATGTTTTGTTCTCAGTTTATATCATTTTCATGCATTTTCCGGAACTAACCTATTAACAAGATGCCACAGTGCTAGTTCTGTTTTCTGCTGTTTTTGGTTCCAGAAAGGCTGTTCGGGCAATATTCTCGGAATTGGACGAAATCAACGCCAAACCTCCTATTTTTCCCGGAAGCGTCCAGAACACCGAAGAAGAGTCGGAGAGGGGCCAGGGGGCCACCACACCACATGGCGGCGCGGGCCAGGCCTAGGCCGCGCCGGCCTAGGGTGTGGCGCCCCCAGGTGCCCCCCTGCGCCGCCTCTTCGCCTATAAAAGCCCTTTTCGACCTAAAAACGCGGTACCAATTGACGAAACTCCAGAAAGACTCCGGGCGCCGCCGCCATCGCGAAACTCCAATTCGGGGACAGAACTCTCTGTTCCGGCACCCTGCCGGACGGGGAATTGCCGGAGCCATCTCCACCGCCGTCTTCACCGCCATCTTCACCGCCATCGCTGCCTCCATGATGAGGAGGGAGTAATCCACCCCTGAGGCTGAGGGCTCCGCTGTAGCTATGTGGTTCATCTCTCTCCCATGTACCTCAATACAATAATCTCATGAGCTGCTTTACATGATTGAGATTCATATGAGTTTGTATCACAATTTATCTATGTGCTACTCTAGCAAAGTTATTAAAGTAGTTATATTCCTCCTGCACGTGTGTAAAGGTGACAGTGTGTGCACCATGTTAGTACTTGGTTTATGCTATGATCATGATCTCTTGTAGATTGCGAAGTTAACTATTGCTATGATAATATTGATGTGATCTATTCCTCCTACATATGCATGAAGGTGACAGTGTGCATGCTATGTTAGTACTTGGTTTAGTCTGTTGATCTATCTTACACTATAAGGTTACTTAAACATGAGCATTATTGTGGAGCTTGTTAACTCCGGCATTGAGGGTTCGTGTAATCCTACGCAATGTGTTCATCATCCAACGAAAGTGTAGAGTATGCATTTATCTATTCTGTTATGTGATCAATGTTGAGAGTGTCCACTAGTGAAAGTGTAATCCCTAGGCCTTGTTCTTAAATACTGCTATCGCTACTTGTTTACTACTGCTGCAATACTACCACCATCAACTACACGCCAGCTAGCTATTTTCTGGCACCGTTGCTACTGCTCATATATATTCATACCACCTGTATTTCACTATCTCTTCGCCGAACTAGTGCACCTATTAGGTGTGTTGGGGACACAAGAGACTTCTTGCTTTGTGGTTGCAGGGTTGCATGAGAGGGATATCTTTGACCTCTTCCTCCCTGAGTTCGATAAACCTTGGGTATCCACTTAAGGGAAAACTTGCTGCTGTTCTACAAACCTCTGCTCTTGGAGGCCCAACACTGTCTACAGGAAAGGAGGGGGAACGTAGACATCAATGCGCGCCGCAAGGACCAAGGCCGAGCGGATCTTACCGTGCCATGGACGCCCAAGGACCATCTGGTCGCGCTTAACGCGCGGGTGTCCCATATGCGCGCCATAGACCGCAATCTGTCGGACATTCCTGATGTAGCTACCCAGCTCTACAGGACGTTATGGCCTGGCGAGGAGGTGCCGGACACCTTCTCCCTCATCAGCGACCGTCTCAAGGGCGCCGGCAGGAGGATCCGCGAGTGGCAGTGCTCTGCTGCCCGCGCTGGAGCGGACTCCGCCCTCCGCGTCGCCTGCTCCTGGTACCCGGAGCTCGATCTGGACGCCCTTACCGGCGTGCGTTGAGACGCAGAAACGGATCTGGACCCGATCCTCACCGCTAAGCGGCAGCATCGCGCGTACCACATCGCGGAGTACGCCGACATGCGCACCTTCATCCCTCCCCCTCCTGACGTCAAGGACTATCTCGACGAGGAGGAGGATGAAGCCGAAGAAGAGCTCCTGGACGACGCTGATGCCGGCGATGCTCCTCCGGAAGCCCCTGCTGCGTGATGATTCTCTTTGAAGTGTTTGCTTGCTATATCTGTTGGTCCTGCTTGCCTTAAGACAATATTTGTTAAATTCTGCCCCGGTATGCCGGGGCTTATGATGTAAAACCTTAAGTTTGCCTGTGGTTGTGGTACAACATTTCCTGCCGGTAAGTTATACCGGTAGCTAAGTATTTCTAAGTTTGCCTTAGCATATTTGCTTTTGGTTCTGCTTTTATCCTGCACTGCAAAGATTTCCCAATTGTTTCCGCATCCAATTTGATGCATACTTGGTTCTTTTGCCTTGGCTCTGCCTGCCTTCTCTGGGCGTTCTTTGGTGTATGAGCACAAGGTTCTTTCACCAAACAAGCATCTTCTTGAACTTAGAAATAACTTTGAAATTTTGCAAAAAACCGGTTTAACCGGGGTTAGTTAGATTTTCCGGATTGTTCTTTCCTGCTCTCCCTCTTCGCAGTTCATGTGCTTATCTCCTACCGGTTTATCTTGCTTGCCATGAAGCCGGTTTGCGGACAGCAGCAGAGTCGAAGACTCCGGTAGGATTTAGCACACTACTAAACCGGAAAGAAAAAACATTTAATAAGCAACCGGTAAACTGAAAAAATAAACAAGTTACATGCAACTTAAGTTGGGGTAGTCCCCGAGATTCATTCAAGGTTCCGGCATCTTTTATTCATAGCATATAAGGTACAAAAAGGAACTTCTTACACCACCACTTCAAGAGTAGAAAGGACGCAACAGAGCTACGTTCCACGGACGTTTGCTCTCCTCTCCGGACCTGTCCGCCTTTCCTTTCTTCCACTCCTGCGCATCGATTAAGTAGTATGCATCATTGTGAAGCACCTTGCTTACAATGAAGGGAACTTCCCATGGTGGCAAAAGCTTATGCCGGCCTTCAGTGCGCTGCACCAGGCGAAGTACAAGATCTCCTTCCCGGAAAACTCTCGGGTTAACCTTCCGGTTATGATAGCGTCTTAGGTTTCTTGGTAAATGGCTGTTCTTGCCAAAGCCAGCTCTCTTGCTTCTTCCAAACAAGTCGACATCATTTTCTCTGGCCTCTTTGACCTCTTGCTCAGTATAGAGCTGTACCCTTGGTGAATCATGAATGATGTCGGTTGGTATCACCGCTTCTGCTCCATAAACCATGAAGAAGGGAGTGTATCCGGTAGACCGGTTTGGGGTTGTTCTTATACTCCACAGTACTGACGGTAGCTCATCGAGCCAACATCCCGGTGACTTTTCCACCGCATCAATGAGTCTAGGCTTGATACCGGAAAGCACCAAGGCATTCATTCTTTCCACCTGGCCATTGCCCTGAGGGTGTGCCACTGAGCACAAATCCAACCGGATGTTGTTGTCTTCACAGAACCTTTTGAACTCACCTTGAGCAAAGTTGGTTCCATTATCAGTGATGATGCTATGCGGGTACCCATACCGCAAAATGACATCTTTTAGGAATTTCACTGCTGTATGCCCATCACACTTTGCGATAGGTTTTACCTCTAGCCATTTGGTGAACTTATCCACCATGACCAAGATGTGAGTCATGCTGCTTCTTGCAGTTTTGAATGGGCCAACCATGTCAAGGCACCAAACGGCGAATGGCCATGTTAGCGGTATTGTCTTTAAACCGGATGCTGGGGTATGATTTTGTTTGGCGTACCTCTGGCAGCCGTTGCATTTTCTTACCAAATCCTCAGCATTTTCCAAAGCAGTGGGCCAATAAAACCCATGCCGGAATACTTTTGCTACTAGCGCCCTTGATGAAGCATGATGCCCACATTCTCCTTGGTGAATTTCCTCAAGCATTTCTTTCCCTTCCTCCGGTTCCACGCATCTTTGAAGGACACCGGTAACGCTTCTCTTGTACACCTCACCGTTGATGAATGTGTAAGCTTTGGACCTTCTTTGTATCCTCCTTGATTCATTTTCGTCAGCCGGCAAGGTGCCGCTGATCAGGAATTCCTTTATAGGTTTAACCCATGACGGTATCTCTCGAACCAAAAACACCGGTGCATCTATCTCCATGCTATCCACCAGCATCATTTCTTCCGGTATGGGTACAGCAGTCCCCGAGCTTACCAGAGCAGTCCCCGGGTTCCCTTCATCGATATCCATGGGTACTACATGTGACTCCGGTACAAAAATTGATTCTGATTCCGGGCTCGGTTTGATCGATGGCACTCTTAAGTGAGCCAAAGCTATTCCGGGAGGAATTTCTTGCCTAGATGAGCCCAGCTTGGACAAAGCATCCGCGGCTTCATTTTCTGCTCGCGGCACATGGTGAAACTCACACCCTTCGAAGAATCCGGCAATCTTTTGCACGTGAAACCGGTACAAGGCCATGTTGGCATCTTTTGCATCCCAATCTCCGAACAACTTCTTTGTACCACAAGGTCTGAATCTCCATAGCAAATGATCCGGTGTGCACCGATTTCTTTTGCGACCTTAAGCCCATGGATCAAAGCTTCATATTCAGCGACATTGTTCGATGCCCTGAAATGTACTTGCAAAACATACCGGAGGTGGTCTCCTTTTGGTGAAGTAAGCACCACACCGGCACCTAGACCTTCCTTGAGCTTAGATCCATCAAAGTGCATCTTCCAGTACTCTATCCTCTGATCTGGCGGTTTGTATTGCATCTCCGCCCAATCAACAAGGAAATCAGCCAAAGCCTGTGATTTTATGGCATCTCTTCTTTCATACACCGGCACGTATGGTGATATCTGGATTGCCCATTTTGCAATCCGGCCACTGGCGTCTTTGTTGCACATGATATCGGAAATTGGTGCTTCACTCACCACCTTCATGGGGTGCTCCTCAAAGTAGTGCTTGAGTTTTGTGGCGGCCATGTACACGCCATAAGTCATTTTCTGGAAGTGAGGGTAGTTTTGTTTCGAGAGGGAGAGCACCTCGCTCAGGTAGTATACCGGCCTCTGGACGGTTTTTCCTTCCTCTTCTCTTTCAACTACAACCACTACACTCACAACCCGGTTTGTTGCTGCTATGTATAACAGCATAGGCTCCCTTTCTAGAGGTGAAGCCAGTATGGGTGCTGTGGCTAGCATTGTTTTTAGCTCCTTAAACGCTGCGTCTGCCTGAGGGGTCCAGACGAACGTGTCAGATTTTTTCATCAGAGCATAGAGTGGCAGAGCTTTTTCTCCCAACCTGCTTACAAACCGGCTTAGCGATGCCAAGCTTCCGGTAAACTTCTGCACATCTTTTAACTCTCGAGGGATAGCCATTCTTTCTATTGCCCGGATTTTTACCGGATTAACTTCTATGCCCCGGCTTGATACCAGGAAACCGAGCAACTTGCCGGCAGGGACACCGAAGGTACATTTTGCCGGATTGAGTTTCATCCGGAACCGTCTTAGGTTATCGAACGTTTGCCTGATGTCATCAATTAAGGTGTTTTTTACCTTAGTTTTTATCACGATGTCATCCACATAGACTTGCACATTTTTTCCGATTTGATCAAACAAGCATTTTTGCATATAGCGCTGGTACGTTGCACCAGCGTTGCGCAAACCAAAAGGCATAGTGACATAGCAATAAGCCCCGTGCGGGGTAATGAACGCAGTTTTTATTTGATCTTCCTTTTTCAAGGGAATCTGGTGGAAACCGGAATAGGCATCCAGAAAGGACAACAACTCACACCCAGCAGTTGAATCAATCACTTGATCGATTCGTGGCAAAGGAAAAGGATCTCTTGGGCAAGCCTTGTTCAGGTTGGTGTAGTCGATGCACATGCGCCACACCTTCGGAGCTTTTGCCTCCAGGTTCTCATCTTTCTTCTTTTCAACCATTACCGGATTGGCCAGCCACTCTGTGTGCGTGACCTCCACAATGAATCCGGCCACAAGCAGTTTGGTTACTTCTTCTCCTATGATTTTTCTTCTGTCTTCAGCGAACCGGCGCAAGGGTTGTCGCACCGGCTTGGCATCTTTCCGGACGTTAAGAGAGTGCTCAGCCAGCTCCCTCGGAACACCTACCAAATCATCAGTTGACCAGGCAAAGATATTCCGATTCTCACGGAGGAAGCTGACGAGCGCGCTTTCCTATGCTTGATCAAGGCCGGCACCGATACGAACGGTGCGCTCAGGGTAAGCCGGATCCAGCACGATGTCCTTTGTTTCATTTGTCGGCTTGAATGCCGGTGAGCCCATGTTTTCACTCATTGCCGCTAAGCTCAATTGTGAGGACTGAGCCAGCGCAACAGCTGTCTGCATTCTTTTCTTTTCCTCCGCGATCACCAGCGATTCCGCTAGGTTCGATCCGGCAGATGCAGTTTCCAGTGAGACCTTATAGTTTCCCACCACAGTCAATGGTCCACGAGGTGCTGGCATCTTCATCTTGAGGTAAGCCGTATGAGTTGTGGCCATGTAGGCTGCCAATGCCGGTCTCCCTAGCAATGCATGGTAGGGACTGTCTAGATCCACCACCTCAAACTCCAGATTTTCCACCCGGCAATTGTCACGTCCTCCAAATGCCACGTCCACCCGAACCTTTCCTATCGGGGCACAGGACAAGCCTGGAACGATTCCGTGGAACGTCGTGCGTGTTGGCTGAAGCATGTTTTCTGTTATGCCCAGCGTATGCATGGTGTGCTTGTACATGATGTTTTTGCTGCTGCCATTGTCTATCAGCACCTTGCTGAACTTCACTCGAGTTTGTGGCCCCTTCATGATTGGGTCCACAACAAGAGCATATCCACCCGGATTCGGCATGATCTTAGGGTGATCCTTTGATGACCAGGTAATTTCCTGATTGGACCACATCATGTACTTGGGAACTGCCGGCATCACAGCATTGACCTCCATGGAGCGACGGTGCACACTTTGCCTGTCTGTTGGCTCAGTGACAAAGACAACACAGCACAGATGCGGATCTTCATAAACATTCCGGCCTAAAGGTGCCGGCGGAGGTGGTTGGTTATCGTTTTGCTCCACCCGGTTAACTTGCTGGTACTGCTGCCGGTTTGGCTGCACCGGTAAGGCGTTTGCCCCGGTAAGTGGCGGTGGTGGCGGTAGCTGTTGCTGCTGCCGCGGCATGTCTTGTGGTGGCTGTGCATCTTTTACCGTCCCCTTTTGCATCAAGTACTTGGTCCAGGTACAATCCTTCGTCAGATGGTTTGACGGGTGTGCCGGATTCGGTGTGTGCCATCGGCAAGGTTGATCCATGGCAGCTTCCATGGTGTATTTTGCGGGTTCTTGCCAGTTTCTTTTCTGGACCCAGGGTTTCTTTTCCACCCATTGTTTCTTAGGACCCGCCCATGGCTGCGATCCGGTTTTTTGCCTCCGATCGCCGCTGGCCTCGTAGTTTTCCTGCACAGCAACTTCTTGTGGACCGTACCTTCGATCCGGAAAATCTTCCCTTCTTTTGTTGTTCCGGTTATCCCGGTGTTGTTCGTGGCGCAGCTGTTCCGGCTCCGGTTGCACTGCCGGCTGCGTTGGGTCTCCCAACGCATAGCTATCCGCCACACATATCATCTCTGCCAGCGTTGTTGGCATGTTGCGCTGCAACTTTTGCCACAACGGTGAACCTCTTCTGCATCCACTGCTAAACCAAGCAATGGCTTGTGCCTCGATTACCCCTTCACAGGAGTTCCTTGTGGTGTTCCACCGGGCCAGATAATCCCGGTCTGTTTCATTCGGGCGCTGCACGCACAGAGCAAGTTGCTGCGGCCTGTTTGGCCTCTGATAGGTGCTGCTGAAATTGCTCACAAAAGCCTCCTCAAAATCCAGCCAGCCATTTATGCTTCCTGCCGGCAAGTTGTTTAGCCAAATTCTTGCCGGTCCAACCAGAAACGATGGTATGATCCTCACGGCCCAACGCCGGTTTCCTCCTCCTGCTACGGTTCCTCCACCGCCTGCAACGTACACTGCGGTCACGTAATCCGCGAGCCAGTCTTCCGGCTTCGTGGTGCCATCGTATGTCTTTGTGTCACGGGGCAACATAAAGTTGCGAACTGGTGGTTTTTCTTTCATGATCCTTGGGCCAAAGCACTTTGGACCTGGAGGACCTTCCTCCTCGATCATTTCTGACAAGTACACTCTATCCAGACGGTGCCTCGCATCCCGTTCCGGTAAGTATCTCTCTCCCAGGCGTTCTCCCAATTGGTTCCGGTACGCTGCCGGTCTTGCAGAATCGGCTTCATCATAACATTCCGGTACCGCGGCCCTTGCCTGCCGGTACCTTGGGGGATCTATTTCCTCCTCATCGTACGCTGCCCTTGCAGCTCGATAGTTTTGCCCGGTCTCATATCTACCGGCATGGTTGTTTCCGGCATAGCCTCTGGCGTAGCCTCGCTCTGCCCCTTGGCTTTTTCTACCGGCATCATGTTGCCCGGCTTGTTGCTTTCCGGCAAGAACCGGATCGTACACAGTCATCTGTTGCGCATTTACTTCTTTTTCTCTCCTTCTATCCGGATGGGGGGACGATGCCTGCCCATGGGACTTGCTACCGGCATTCTTTGTCGAACGCGCGGATTTTGAGGCCGCGGCCTTGTTCAGCTTAGCCAGCTGCTCAGCATTCTGCTGCTCAATAGTTTCCAGTAGCTCTCTAACACGCTCTTGCTGTTTTACCAAAGCCTCTCCGGAAAGCTACTCGCATAGCTCTACTGCGGCCTTAGCAGCTTTTATAGTTTTATCCGGGCTGCTATACTTAGGCTTCTCCACGATGCTAACAGATGCAGAGGCACTCTTGCCGGTAAGAATCTCTTTGCGCAAATCTTGATCTAGGTTGCGAGCTTTTAGCCGGTTCTCCGGCATCCTAGCAGCATGTGCGCTAACAGAAGCAAAGCCATGGGCAGCGTTATACTCACGTACGGTTAGGTTCAGCTCGCGCTGCGCCCTGACGATGTCCTTGCCGCTCTCCAGCATCTTCTGGCGCTGCGCCTCCAGCTCCGCCTGAGCCGCTGCCGGGTCGATGTTCTGCGCGATGGGGGTGGCGAGGACGTTCATCGCCGCCTGGAGCGGTGTCTCCGGTGGCGCGGATGATGCTCCCGCTGCGCCTGCGCCGCGCTCCAGCGGTGGCTTAGCCGCACGGGTCGAAACCGCGCGACCGGCACCTTCAGCCGCAACCTCCTTTCCTGCACCAGCCACACCGGTCATCATTACCTCGACGCTGCCGGCGGCGCGGCCAGCACAGAGCCATCTTGGCGGGTCCGGTGCCACCAGCACCGGCGAGAGGCGCTGGCGCACGGGGACGGTGCCGAAGTAGACGCGGTGGCTGCCGAACTAGATGATGCGGCCGTTCTTGGGGAAGACGCTGCCGTTGGCGAAGCAGCCCGCGTTGTCGTTGATGAAGTCCATGGCGTAGATGCGCTGCACCAACGCGGACACCGTACGTTCGCCGGAGATCTCGAGGACGCCCGCCCGAATGTGAACTCCATCAAGCGCCACTTCATGCCCCACGGTGGGCGCCAACTGTCGTCGTGGTGAACGAGCAGATGCCATAGGATGGCTTAGATTGGGGCCGAATGGACGCAAGAGGATTCGGGGGAGGGTTTGCGATTAGATAGGAAGAACTTCCGGATGCTTTCCTCAAGAACACAGCCAGAGACCGGTATACAAGAAGAGAGACAAGAGGAAGAACTCTTTACTAGATCGCTAGCTTCATTGATCACATCATGGTTACAAGTTCTGTCTACCTCTATTTCATCGTGCCCGCAAGGAGGGCTGCCCCCTCTCCTTATATAGGGGAGAGGGTGGCTTACAGAGCAAGAAACCCTAATGGCATCTTTGACTTGGACAAACTACTTTACAGAGTTACTGTACAAAGCTACTTTAATCATAGATGACACCGGGGCCTTCTTTTATCATAGAAGCTGACGTCCTCCGGCTTCTTTCTCCGTCACCTCTCTCTTTGGCGCCAGGGCTCTGAATAAAGTTACTTTGTTTAGCTCATCCTTGTCTTCTTGCTCTGAAGAGAATCTTTGACCAGTCCTGCCGACAGGCTCTCCTTTCCGGTATCTCCTATACCGGGATCCGGCATACCCCTCTGGGGATACCGGCTTAGCTTTGCTTTCCCGGATTCCTACTAGGCTTCCGGTAAGATCATTAAACCGGTATCCTGATGGCTCAAACCATCCGGTTTGGCATGCCTTTGGCATACCGGGGGTTATCCCCCCAACAGAATTAACTTAATATCTATTTTGGTTGATTTTTAATAATTATTTTAATATGTAAAAGTCCCTGCCTTCTTCTTTTTATCAAATTAATTCTACAACAAATCTTGGCATGGGACCAGTGGCATTGTGTAGATATTTTCATTAGCTTTCCAACAACATAAAATTCATTGAATTTGGTTAAGCCAATTTGAATCTATTTAATTTCAAAGTTTGGGCAGTATTGAAAATTGTTTGGAATTGTTTAAATCGAATTTGAATTAAAAGGCCGGCGGGAAAGCTAAATGGGCTGAAAGGGTTTAAAACGGCCCAAGGCCAGCCCACCACGCGTCTGTGCCCGCGTGGGCTGCCTGACAAGGGGGCTTCACCTGTCAGCGGCGTTTAAACACCGAATCGGTACGGGGAGTGTGGAGCGTTGGATTAGATGGCGATCTAACGGCTCTGGGTCATCATCGTCGCCGGCGAGAGAAGCTCACTGGCGCGGTGAGGGTAGGGGGTCGGAGAGCTTACGGCGGCTCCAGCGAGGGTTGGCAGTATGCTCGACGAAGTTGTGGACGACGGCGAGCCTCCTGGTAGCAGTGGCGTCGCCTGAGGTGGTCGGGATCGCCGGCGATTGCTGCAGAGCTTCCTCGGCGGTGATCTTCCAATTGGCCTTGCTTCGGCGACGATTGAGGTAGCTAATGGTGCTGGGCGAAGCGGTGGTGAGTGGTGATCGTGATGGTGTGCTTGGATTGCTCAGGGGAGCTCGGTATTTATAGGCGCGAGTGAGGGTTGCGGGGCAGGGTGGTGGTCGACATGCTCGCGGCGTCTCCGGCGAGCTAGCGAGCTAGGCGAGGGCGTGGCACTGTTCTGCGGTTCCTGGCGGTGCGTTTGGCGGCGACAGCTTGGTCGGGCGGTGGCTGGATTGGTCGGGTTGCTTCCGCGACTGCCGCGGCGTGCACGGGAACATGTCATCGTCTCCGGAGCCGGCGGTCACGGGTCTGGGTTCCGAGCGTGTCTGGCGCGGCTGAGGTGTCACGGCGGTGCTCAACCTGCTGAGAGGTGGTCCAGGGCGTGCTCGAGGTGGTGGCGCGGCGCGTGTCCAGGGCGTGTCTGTGGCGCGCCACGCGCGACATGAGTGACATACTGGCCGCCATGGGCGCGAGCTGGTCTGGCCAGTGTCGAGCTCCTCCTCGACCGTGGTGATGCTAGGCGTGGCTAGGAGGGTGAGGTGGTGTTGCTGGACACCAGGGCCAAGGTGGAGGAAGAAGGAGAAGAGAGGGGGTGCGGCATGGATGGCATGGGCCGGCATGGCCATGCCATGCAAGCTATGCTTGCCCTCCTTAGGTTTACTATGTGCCATTTATGGTTAGAGGGAACCAGGGGACCAAATGGGCTAGGTTTGATGTAGATTAGATGTGTAGATCACTATAGCAAATAGTGTCAAATAGTGACATAGATGCTATTTGCAAAATTTGTCCAAATTTGATTTAATTCAAATGGTTGACCAATTTGAATTGTGTGTGTTTAGTTGAGTTCTAAATGACCAGAGATGAGGAGAGGTGGTGGTGGAAAAGTTTAATTCAAAATTTTTCCAAAATTGACAAGTGTGAGATTGTTGAACTTAATAAAAAGTTACAACTTTGGATGAGCATAGCTATTGATCTAGAAACAATTTGGCATGGTGATCTTTACAAAAAGTGTTCACCTTGATGTTGACTTGGATGTGGTGCAAGGAGTTAGCAAGATTTAGTTTGAGAAAATTGAATTGCAATGGCTCAAAGTAGTGATCAGACTATAATTGTCAGTTTTGACCATTATCATATGTGAGCAACTTTTGCATTTGAAATTTATTTGAATTGTGATTCTTTGATTCCAAAAGTTGTAATAAGTGTTTAGTAACATTATTCAACTAATGGTGAAGACCAAATTGGTCTAGGGTCAAAATTTATAAAAATGCCATAGAGCATATGTGAGGGTTTTTAGGGTTTTGCAATTATTTGATTTTCTTCGTCTTTTTGGATTTATTTGGTTGGTGATCTTCTCATGATCACATTAGGGTTTTAGGGTTTACCTTATACACCTAATAACAATCATCATGGCATATCAATCAAATGCACAAGTCCTATGCATGGCACTATATGCAATTTATAAAGTTTTTGTTGGTTTGAAATTTTGCTCTCTGGAATTCTTCTAACTTTCTTTTATTGAAATTTGGGATGTTACATATGGCGCACGTTGGTGAGGTGCGCCACTGCTAGGAGGTGTCCAGAGCCCGTTTAGAGATGATAGGCTTAGCAATGGCGCACTTCAGTGGTGCGCCACTGCTACATAGGTTACCTATGGCGCATGTCATTAGGTGCGCCACTGTTAGGTGGTGGCCAGAGCCCAATTTAGAGATGAGAGGATTAGCAGTGGCGCACCACCTAGCAGTGCGCCATTGCTATGTCACCCTAGCAGTGGCGCACGGCTAGGTGGTGCGCCACTGCTAACCTGGGACCATTTCCTGCTTTTAACCCCTCCACTCACATGTGCCACCCACTTTCCCCAAACACTCTTCCACCACCACCTCCCACCAAATCTGGATCTGGTCGTGTTGCCCCTCCTTCCCACCTCATTTTCACCTCTTCATTCACCAAAATTAAGTTGGTAAACTTAATTTTCTTCATAGGTAAGTAATGGTGAAGCTTTCTTAGCTCAATACCCTACTCAATCTCAACTTTTTACCTCATCCAACACTCTAGGTCTCGCCGTATCGGTAACTTTGTTGGTTTTATGCTTTGTGTGTGACCGGTTCCGATATGATCGTCTTGCACACACGTCACGTACACGTGTGTGTGCACATATGTTATGTGCGAAGCTCGATGATCGTGTGTTGTGTGCATGCGCGAAAAACGTCACGTGCATGTGTGTTGTATGCGAAGCCTCCGGATCCACATGTGTTGTATATGCGAAGCCTCCACACATGTGTTGCATGTGTTTTTGTTTGCAGGGATTTGAAATGTGATGGAGTTGCCAATATTTTGCCGAAACGTTGATTCATTTCCGTTTCGGCGAATGTTGGGCATACTACGCATATACATATGTCCTATTTTTAGGGAAGGTCATGCCAAAATTTTCTTTTGGTATGCTACGATATCTATTTTCTCTATACCCGCAGGCGACCATGGTCCGCATGATGAGCGAAGGCGTTGTGGCTAGGTTTTTGAAAGCCGCGACAGCGGAGATGATTAGAAATAACCAAAAGGAGATAAGATGTCCGTGTCGAAGATGCAAGCTAACGAGCCTTATGGACCCTAAAGCCGATATGGTGCGGGACCACCTTCTCATGCGTGGTTTCATGGATGGCTATCGGTGGGAAGGCGACGAAGATGATTATGAATTTGTCCATGGGATTTCAACAAGAAATAAGGAAGGAGGTGATCAGGATGTAGAAGATCTCGGACATGATCAGGATGTAGAAGATCCCGGAGATGATCATGATCACAATGTAGGAGATCCTGGACCTGATGATGAGGAAGATCAAGATGGAGGTCATCATGACGATCATGAAGATGAAGACGATGGATCATCGTCGATGGACTGGGTGCAGGACCCTTATCTTCAATAGCTGCTTCTCAAGCAGACGAGTAACGCAAGAGCTGCCGCCCGAGAGAAAGCCAAGATGGATCAACTGGAGGTAGACGCGATTACTCCATTGTATGAAGGATGCAGGCCGGAGGATACCCGCCTGAAAGTAACGCTCATGGCTCTGGAGATGAAGGTAAAGCACAAAATGACCGACACATCCTTCAACGACAACATGTCATTCTGGCAGGAACGTCTTCCCAAAGGTAACACATGTCCGACTAGTATCGAGGAGGCCAAGAAAATTGTGTGTCCTCTGGATTTACCGCATGTGAAATACCATGTGTGCTTGAACGATTGCATCATTTATCGGAACGAGCACGCGGAGTGTACCATATGTCCGGAGTGCGGCGTCAGTCGGTACAAGAAGGGGAAGAAAGCTCCTCGGAAGGTGGTGTGGTACTTTCCGATCACTCCTCGTCTGCAGCGGTATTTCGCGGATCCTAAGCAAGCAAAGCTAATGCGCTGGCACGCGGAGATGAGGAAGGGAGAAGATGACGCAGATGATCCGAAGAAAAAGAAAAAGGACAGGATGTTGAGACACCCTTCGGATGCTAGCCAGTGGAATGTGTTGAACCTCGAGTACCCACAATTTGGGGACGATCCTAGGAACATAAGGCTGGGCGCGAGCACCGATGGAGTCAATCCGTTTGGCAGCCAGAGCATTACGCATAGCACCTGGCCCGTGTTTGTGTGGATGTACAACCTCCCCCACTACTAGGAAAAGGCCTAGCCGTAAGACTGCCATCAGTGGCGCACCAAGGCTGCCGTGCGCCACTACTACTTAGCAGTGGCGCACCACAAAACGGTGGGCCACTGTTACAAAAGTAGTAGTGGCGCACCTTGATTCTGGTGCGCCATAAGTAAGTGGTGACAGGAGGCCAGATCCTCCCCCAACCTAGTAGTGGCGCACGTCTATGGGGTGCGCCACTGCTACATTCCTTACCTATGGCGCACGTTGTAGAGGTGCGCCACTGCTAGGAGGTGTCCAGAGACCGTTTAGAGATGATAGGCTTAGCAATGGCGCACTGCTGTGGTGCGCCACTGCTACATAGGTTACCTATGGCGCATGTCATTAGGTGCGCCACTGCTAGGGGGTGGCCATAGCCCCTTTTTAGAGATGAGAGGCGTAGCAGTGGCACACCACTTAGTAGTGCGCCATTGCTATGTCTTAGCTTAATAGGTAAGTAATGGTGAAGCTTTCTTAGCTTAATACCCTACTCAATCTCAACTTTTTACCTCATCCAACACTCTAGGTCTCGCCGTATCGGTAACTTTGTTGGTTTTATGCTTTGTGTGTGACCGGTTCCGATCGTCTTGCACACACACATATGTGCGCATGCGCGAAAATCGTCTCGATCACGTGCATGTGTGTTGTATGCGAAGCCTCCACATGTGTTGTATATGCAAAGCCTCCGATCCACACATGTGTTGCATGTGTTTGTTTGCAGGGATTTGAAATGCAAAGGTCACCGCGAAATATGAGCCATGGGTACTAGCTTCCCAAGTGGACCAATGCTTCTTCATTACCGACCCGCAAAAGCCCAGCCGTGTTATCGTGAGGAGAGGCAAAAGGAGCATCATCGGAATGGATGGAGCCGCCAACGAGCTAGACTTTGACCAGTATGGCGATCCGAAGATGGAAGATGACGACGACGATGATGAAGAACCATACACAACAAGAAGAAGCAGGACCACCCTACCTAAAGGCCGTCCATTCAAGAGAAGAAGTCTAGGAGTTCCGGGGCTAAATTATTCAACCGCGAGAAAGAAGGGCAAGAAGATTGTGAAAAGATAATTATGTATCATTTCCTTGTATGAATAACGGATGTCATATTGTTAATCTACACATTGTACCGATCAAAATAGACATATAATTTATATTTTTGGATATTTTATAGATTCTATAGTATTTTAACTATTCTACATAATTATAATTATTTATGCCTTTTATTTTGGTGTATTATGCTATTTTGGATGTTTATTATAGTGTTAAATCAATTTAAAAAGAAAAGGAAAAAAAATTGGGGCCGCCAGGGTTCGAACCTGGCCGGCAGGGGTTTGGCACAAACCAACCAGGGACAGAGCCAGTGCGGTACTAAGCGGGATATGTCAATCCCCCGCGCGTTATTCTTTTGACCCAGCCATAAAGAGGCAGTGGCGCACCCCGAGAGGTGCGCTATTGCTAAGCCTCATAGTGGCGCACCCCTAGAGGTGCGCTATTGCTAAGTGTGTCTGGGGACTTAGAGAAATCCCTGCCCTCTTCTTCTCCCCATCCCCATTCACCATTCCCCAATCCTCTCCGACGCCGGCGGCCCTCGATCTGCCTCGCGACGCCGCCTCCGCCCCGTCCCATCGGCGCCCCCTGAGCAACGCCACCTCCCACCAGCGGCCGCCACCCCTCCCCTGAGCAGGCGCCACCACTTCTCACGCGAGCGACCATCGTGCAGGTACGTCCCCCCTCGATTCACCTCGCCACCGGCGGTCGCCTCCCCCCTCGATTCTCATCCGCTTTGCCGCCACGCAGATCCTCTGCCTCGAGCCCTCACCGCCACGCCCCCGCAGTACTCGCCGCGCCCGAAGCAGGAGCAGCACGCCGCCACGCCCTCGACGCCACGCCGCGGAGCAGGATCACGAGGAGCACTCCGCCACGCCGCGGAGCCGGAGCAGGAGGAGCACGCTGCCACGCCCTCGACAGCTGACGCCGCAGCAGAGGACCGACGCCGCGCATCCTTCCAAGGTAGGGTTGCTTGCTGCTGCTATTATAGCCCGGCTCCTCCCCCTCCTCAGTTGATTGCTGCTTCTGCTCAATTCATTGCTAGGGTTGCTTGCTGCTGCCATGTCCCTGCTGCTGCTGCTAGCTAGGTGCTCCCCTTTGCTTGCTTGCTTGCTGCTAGGAAATGAAAATCTTGCTTGCTTGCTTGCTTTGCTGCTGCTGCTAGCTAGGTGCCTTCGCTTGCTGCTCAGTTTTGTTCAAATTAAAATGGCATGCCCTGTTTATGTAGTCATCCAACTCTGCTCTTTTATTAATCCTAGCTACCATGTTAGTGTTTAGCTTACTGGATGAAAGCTTGATGTTCTTGTTGCAAATGTAGCTTGTCCTTGCAGTAGTTCTTTGTTGCACATTTGTTTTGTTGCAAATTTTCAGTTTCGTCAGATAAACCTGCTGTTTCATATGCTTGCCCTTGCAGTAGTTTTTGCTTGCTTGCTTTGGTGCATCCTTGTAGTAGATAACTAATGAGAAAAGGATTAGAGAAAGCTGGACAAATCAATGCTGAACCAGTCCACAAGGAATTAATAATACATGTGCCATGGCATTCTTAGTGCTTGTTCATGAAATGGCTTAGTTGATATTCTGTACAAGAAATGAGAATTAGCTTAGTTGATGTTTGTTTAAAGCAACTGATTTCACTAATGTATATAGAGAGTGAGAGAGCATAGTTATTGTAACAAGTGTAATTTTTTTGGGTTGCTTGCTATGTGCTTGCTAGGTTCATTTGTTGCTCTCTGGGGTTCATTTGTTAGTTGTTTGATTGGTTTGTGTGTGTGTGTGGTGGTGGTGCAGAGATTGCTACATCGACATCCATCATCACGCGCACCTTGGAGCAGCAGCTGGAGAAGCACGCTGTGCCACCCTCGACCGCTGAAGCCGCCGCAGAAGACCGCCTCCGCACTTGCACATAGGTAGCCCCCGATGCCCCTCCTCCTCCTCTATTAATGCTGCTTGCTGGTGCTACCTAGGCTGCTGCTAGGCTGCTGCTAGAAAGTGTTTTAACATTGTAATTGATTCATTTGCTCCATGTCTTTGCAAAATGATGATGTAATTGGTTATCTCAACAATGATGTTGACAGCCATTTTATATGTCAAAAGATATCTGCTTGTGGCTGTTATTGGTTGGCTGGTAGGTGCTTCTGCTAGCATATTAGTGATAGGTGCTGCTGCTACATATAGTAGATGTACATGTAGTTCCTGCTGTTAATGAGAATGCCATTAAATCACCATCAGGTTAACTCTGGCAACATTTGCAACATTTGCAAGGCTGCTAGGCTGTTGTAGCTCTTTTATTTTTATAGTTCAAAGCTTACTGACTTTTTATTTTGAACATTTGCAAGGCTGAGACTTGGAGCAGGAGCAGGAGAAGCACACCGCGTTGCCCTCGACTGCTAACGCCGCTGCAGAAGACCGCCGCCGCATCCTCCAAGGTAGCCCTCGATGCTGATGGTGCTTGCTGCTGCTGCTTGCTATTGCTGCTAGCTTGTTGCTTGCTGCTTGTTAGCTGCTGCTTCTTGCTAGCTACTGCTTGCTGCTTGCTAGCTGCTGCTTGCTTGCTACTGCTTGCTTGCTACTGCTTGCTAGCTGCTAACTGCTGTTGCTGCTAGCTGCTGCTTGCCATGGTGCTCAGCTGGTGGATTGTTTTCCTGGTGTATTTGTGTCATATTCTTGTGCAGGGATCGACAGAGTTGCCCATTATCGCCGAAATGTTGATTCATTTCCGTTTCGGCGAAAATGGGGCACTCATATGTCCATAAATTAGCATAGGTCATGCCCAATTTTTCCGTGAAATCTTGCGCTAATTTTATGCATTTTTTCCTACTTAGTTCGAACATGGCCAACAACGAAGAGGCCGGCGGCAGCGGCAGCAAGCCGTTCTGGATGCTAACCGATGAAATTGAGGTGATGGAGTCACAACCTCGCCGCGACGACGGCGAGGATGATGGCCCCGATCCAGAGTACCGAGCGGACGATGCCGCCGAGGATGACACCAGTGATGGTGCCGCCGAGGATGACACCGGCGCACCGAAGAAGCTACGGAGGGAGCGTCGCCCGAATGTGCTCAGCACCGTGAAGCAAGCATTCACCGAAGTGAACGCCACTGGGCATCCAACGGCGCCCCCTGATTTAGTCAAAGGGTACTCTGCCCAACTCGGGTGCATCCTCCGGAGCACGGTCTCGATCAACACCGAGAACCTCAGGCATCCTGACCGAGCGAATTTGCGCACCCTCCTCTTCAAGAAGCTACACGAACGATACGAGTTCCCGGTGGACTGCTCAGAAAAGCGTCTCATGCGGAACAAAGTGCACAATGCCGCCCTCACGAAGATGAGCACCGCCCTCGCTAGTTGGAGGACCCGAGTGAAGAAAATGATTAATAATGGTGAGAGTTACGAGAAGATCAAGGAGTCAAATCCCTCGATCACCGAGCAAGACTACGCTGATTTCAAGATCAAGTGCGAGAGCGAGTCAACGTCGGATTCTAGTCAGTGGGGGAAGGACATGCGAAAACTGAACTTAGGCACCCACAAACTTGGTCCTGGCGGTTTTAGGGTGGCGCAACCGAAATGGGACGCCGCGGATGAGGAGCGTGTGAAGAACGGCCTCGAGCCCCTCCTCCCGCAATACACAAACAAGCAAACCAGGAACTTTCTCCTGGCCCGGTACCGTATTGACCCGAAAACAAAGGAGCTCACCACCACTCCGGATGTGAAGGAGTTTGAGGCTCTTCTGGTAAGGAATGCACCCGCTTAATTAGCTCCTTTATGGTTGCATTCTTATTGTTGAATCCAAATTTCTAAATGGTTCATGCATGTTCCTCCCGTAGGCTAAGGAGATCGCTACGGAAAGTGAAAAGGAAGCTAGTAGCGGCGCGGGGTCCACGAGCTCCTCGCAGTGTGCCCCTTGGGACAACCCTTTAAATAGGGCGTTGAATGCCCACAAGAAGAGGGATCCATTGAGTAAGCCGACGTCGGCTGGTCGTGTGGTCGGCGAAGGATGCTCTATGAAATGGTCAGAATACTATAAGTCGGGGAAAAAGGAGAGAAAGGCCACCATCGATGAGAAGGAGGTCGCACAGCTCAAGGCACAAGTTGCGCAGATCCCGACATTGGTCGAGGAGCAAGTGCGGCAACAAGTGCAACAAATCGTGGAGACCCAACAGAGGACGCAAAGACAGCAAGTGGAGGACCAAGTGGGCACGACGCTAGCTCCCTCATCCCTACCTTGGTTGCCGGTCTGGACGCGTGGTATGAGGGAGGAAAAAAGGGGCCTCCCCGGTTCCCAGTTTCACGGGCAGCAACTCCCACAGCGTGGAGCCATCGGTGAGTCCGCAGGCGGCAACAATGGTGTCTCCGGCGGCGCCAACATTGGTGGCTCCGGCGGCGCCAACCTTGGTGGCTCCCGCGGCGCCAACCGTGGTGGCTCCCGCGGCGCCAACCTTGGTGTCTCCCGCGGCGCCATTACTTCAGCTCAATGAACCCGTCGCTGCGGATAATACGCCGCCCGGCACCGCGCCAACAAGCGGCCACTCCATCAGTTGCACGCCCGCCGCCGGCGGTGCCTCGACCTTAGCCGAGCTGGACGCCATCACGGTAACCAACCCTTGGCCAATGACTTCCATATATATCCTTGCCTTTGACTAGCTAGCCATCCCTAACGCCCTACATGTTTTCCGCAGAGCTCCGCCGTCGACGTCCCATGCACTCTCCTGCAGTTTGTGAACGGCGAGTTGATCGATGTTGCCAAGGCCAAAATTGTTCAACCGAGCAACCGTCAGTTACACGGTAAACCCATGCAACCCGACGTGTATAGGATTCAACTGGTTCGGGTGCTTAGCGGCTACGACGACGTGCTACCTCCCTTTCAACCCCATGGTGCCGACGAAGATGAGGTCCTTACCCTCCAGCATTGCTTCAATTGGTCCATGGTTTGGCCAAAGAGCCAGATTCGTTTGGGGGCGAGGGACACCACCCCACAGACAGCACCCCCAGCCGTGCCGGTGCCAAGCCATGGCAAGACCACCCCAACGGTGCCGCAATCAGCTGATGTGGACATGGCTGATGTGGACATGCAGATGGCACAGGATCCGAACGATGGTCCGGACGAGGACAGTACGTTCGCCAACCTGGACTGCAACTTCGATTTTGGGGTGATGGACTACGATCTCAGTAGCCAACCCTCTCAAGCTACCGCCGAGGGGAAAACCTATTGCAACAAGCGGCGCCTATTCTGTTCTCAGGAGACGCCTCCAGCTGCCGATTTCACCGAGACTCAGCCGATAGCCGAGGTGAGAAGTGTTATCAGTCCTAACACACTGAAGAAGGCTTGCGAAGAGGAGAATGCAGTCCCAGTAAAAATGAAGCCGAAGGGACGGAAAAGAAAGAAGAAGGATGACAAGTCTGCCAGCCAGCCGTTACCTATCCGTGCTCAGGACGGGCCACCAGTGCCCAAGAATATAGAGGCGAGGGTGCATGTGTCGGGTGAGCGGATGCTAGTTCAAAGATTGTACGATGCTGCACCCGGTCCTATGCGATCTCTGGTTGACGGTGTTATGTTTATGGAGGAGCGGCGTCTTAGGGAGAAAGATAATGGATACCCAGTGTATGTTGCCAAGGTGCCCTCGGGCCATGGCTTTGTCGATAGTGGCTTCGCGGAGAATATCTTCCTGCGGTATGATGACATCTTCGCCATGCTGAACAGTTATCCGCTGCACTACACCTTCATTCGCCTATACTCGCTCAGCAAGGCGATGCGGATCATTAGAAACAAGATCCCGGACATCGCGATAGCCGACCCCTTCTACATGCGTGCCATCCACTTGGCCACCGCCGGAGACCGGGCAGTCGCGAGTGGATACCTCAAAGACTTCTTTCTAGCGAACCAGAAGAAGTGTAACATCCTCCTGCCTGTATTTCCCGAGTAAGTCACCCCGGCCCTCACCGTACCGTTCTTAACTCGTGATTTTTTAAGATTTCAATCGTCATGTTCTTAAACATTATGTGTTCTACGCAGAGACAAAACCTGCACACTCATCTCCATAACCCCGAAGCATTCCATGGCCACATACCTCGATGCGGACGGTAAGTCAACCACGGACTACACGAATGTCAAGGCCGTACTTGATGATGCTCTCAATGGCTACGTCAAAGCGAAAGGCAACATGCAGAGGCCAAATGTTAGGTACGGGAAGCATGTGTTCAAGCACCAAACAAAGTTTCCCTGCGTCAAGAAGCCGCCTTCTAGTAACAAGGATGCCTACTACGCCCTCTATCACATGGATAAGTTCATACGGGACCAGCAGCAGCTTACGCTACTGAGCATCTCGTAGACCGGGCCAACAAATTGGCGCGGGTCCACTGACGACGGCATCAAGCAAGACTTCTTCCGCATCCAAGTAGAGTTTTGTGAAATCATCCATCAAGATGTCGTTAGAAGCGCGGGGAGTTCTTCGCCGGCTATCACGTCAAACACTGACATAGACACAAAGCTCCAAATGCAGGGTGACGACTACCGCTCATGGATGTGCTTGAAGAAAGGCGGCGGTTTTATCCACGCTCCGAGAAAGTCTTGATGTGCGAGCCTAGTTATGTAGTTGTGAACTAAAGACGAGCTTCTGTTGTAATAAACTTTATCCAGCACTTTACTTGCTATTAATTACTAGTTCGGCTATGTTTGTGAACTTATATATATGGCTCTGTCGTTTTCCGCACTTGATTTGGTCGTTAATTTTGTTTGCATATGCCGATGATTAGAATGGTTGGTCACTTGTACACTTGGGGGTGGAGCGAGCGAGCCTGGTGTGATGGCACAAATATCCATGTCTTGTGCATCCTACCTGGCCTCGCTCACTCCATCCCTGAATGTTAAAATTTGTTTTGACCAACAATGTATGAGGCATTCCATTTAGTTCATAGTAGCTACTTATCTCTTGTTTGAGTTGGCACTTCTTAATTGCATTTGGCCGATGATTAGAATGTTCGGTCAACTGTACACTCCGGGGTGTCGCTAGTGAGCCCGGTGTGATGGCACAAATATCAATCTCTTGTGCATCCTACCTGGCCTCACTAACGCCATCCCGGGATGTTCATATTTGTTTCGATCGACAAAGTATGAGGCCCTTGTCATTCTTCCATTTGCTTTCGTATTTTAAAATGCCGATGATTAGAATGTTTGGTCACTTGTACACTTGGGGGTGGGGCTAGTGAACCTGGTGCGATGACACAAGTATCAATCTCTTGTGCATCCTACTTGGTTTCACTTACCCCTTCTCTAAATGTTAATATTTGTTCCGACCAACAAAATATGAGGCATTCCATTTAGTTCATAATAGCTACTTGTCTCTTATTTGAGTTGGCACTTCTTAACTGCATTGGCCTTTCTTCCATTTTAGTGCCAATGATTAGAATGTTTGGTCAACTGTACACTCCGGGTGACGCTTGATGTGAGCACGGTGTGATGGCACAAATATCAATCTCTTGTGCATCCTACCTGGCCTCACTGACGCCATCCCGGGATGTTCATATTTGTTCCGACCAACAATGTATGAGGCATGCCTTTTAGTTCATACTACTTGGATCGTTTTTGAGTTTGCTCTTATTCGTTGCAAACATCTATGAGCGCGTGCACTAATGTTTCTTTAGCTTGTGCATATGTACGCAGATATGACGTGGTATGTCGTGTACAAGGGCAATGTTCCCGGAGTCTACAACGACTGGGAGGAGTGTCGGAGACAGGTTCACCGTTTTAGCGGTAACAGCTACAAAGGGTACACCACTAGAGCGGAGGCCGAAGATAGATACGCACGCTATTTGGCGGGAGAGAGGAGGGAGCGGAGGAGGAACCGGATGAAGACCACTATTATCGGGATGGTGCTAGTAGTGACTCTAGCTCTCTTCTATGTGATTGTACTTTAGATGATCGATCTTGTGTAACCACTAGCTCATTTGCGACTTTGTAACCCCGTAACTTGCATTGTAACCTCGTAACTTCTCTAATGTGAAATCTTGTGAATCATGTGGGGCTAATGTGAAGAATTATGTATGGATAAGTTGTGCTGTTGTTTATATGTGTTATGTATCCTGTATTGTGCTATTGTACTGTGATATACAACCTGTATAAATACCTGCCAGGATACAAAAAAAAATCGAAATCGTAGCAGTGGCGCACTAGTGGCCCATCAGTGGCGCACGTCGACTAAGTAGCAGTGGCGCACTTGACCGGATCGATGGCGCACTGCCCTGTGATCCCCTCCGAGACTAGCAGTGGCGCACCAGGAACCTCAGCTGTGGCGCACGTCCTGGAGACAGCAGTGGCGCACGTCCACACGCAGCAGTGGCGCACCACCTCGCTGAAACAGTGGCGCACACAAAACGGTAGCAGTGGCGCACCTCGTCTAGACAGTGGTGGCGCACTGCCACTGACCAATAGTGGCGCACCACTTTGGAGTAATAGTGGCGCACTGCTGGACCTATCAATGGCGCACCACGCAGTGCGCCACTGGTATCCAGGCTAGTAGTGGCGCACCCCTAGTGCGCCACTACTAGGAGTTAGCAGTGGCGTGATAGCAGTGGCGCACCACTAGTGCGCCACTGAAGGCTATATGTGGTGCGCCACTGATTGCCTTTTTCCTAGTAGTGCCCCCTGGTTGTGCATGAAGAGGAAGTACATTCAAATGAGTATGCTAATTGAAGGGCCGAAACAACCAGGGAACGACATCAATCTGTATATGGGGCTTCTGAAAGAGGAGCTAGCCACGCTATGGGACGCGCCTGCCAACACGTGGGACGCCGCCGCGGAAGAATATTTCCCTATGAGAGCCGCGTTGCTCACGACGGTGCACGACTTTCTCGGTTACGGATATGTCGCGGGGCAGGTGGTCCACGGATTCAATGCATGCGTCAGGTGCATGGACGACACAACGTACCGCCAGCTAGATAGAGATCCTGGGTCCTCGAAAACGGTGTTCATGGGACATCGAAGGTGGCTTCGCGAGGACGACCCATGGAGGAAACGCAAGGATCTGTTCGATGGTCAAGACGAACCACGAAGACGGCCACGTACGAGAAGCGGCGAGCAAATAGACGAGCTATTGAAAAATTGGAAAGAGTGCCCACCGCCGGGAAAGAAGCGAAAGGCGCCGGAGCCGCTGCTTAAGGTATGGAAGACGAGGTCTGTTTTCTGGGACTTGCCGTACTGGAAGATCCTCCGTGTGCCTCACAGCCTTGATGTCATGCACATCACGAAGAACGTGTGCGAGAGTCTGCTTGGTACCCTCCTCAACATGCCAGAGAAGACCAAAGATGGGCCAAAAGCAAGGTACGACTTGCAATCAATTGGGATCAGGGAGGAGCTTCACGCGGGATGCCCTAATGATGATGATGATGATGACGATGATGAGGCGGAGGACACGCAAAGTCGTCGCAAGGGCAAAAAGGCCAAAAAGATCGAATATTACTGCCCCCCCGCGTGCTTCACTCTAAGTCAGAAGGAGATCGAGCAGTTTTTCGACTGTCTCCTAGGAGTAAAACTTCCTTACGGTTACGCGGGGAAGATAAGCAGGTACCTAGACAAAGCGAAGCAGAGGTTCAGCGGGATGAAGTCTCACGACTGTCATGTGCTGATGACGCAGATACTTCCGGTTGCAATCCGTGGGATCATGGACGCGCACGTCCGTGAAACGCTTTTTGGCCTATGCAACTTTTTCGACGTCATCTCTCGGAAGTCTGTTGGCGTGAGGCAACTTAGAAGGCTACAGGAAGAGATCGTGGTGATACTGTGCGAGCTTGAGATGTACTTCCCGCCCGCATTCTTCGACTTTATGGTGCATCTGCTGGTACATATCGTGGAGGATATCATCCAACTGGGGCCGACGTTCCTGCACAGCATGATGCCGTTCGAAAGGATGAATGGTGTCATCAAAGGGTACGTTCGCAACAGGGCACGTCCAGACGGAAGCATAGCCAAGGGCTTTCTGACCGAAGAGTGCATCTCCTTCTGCACGAGTTATCTAGAAATCGAGAATCCCGTCGGTCTGCCCGTAAACAGGCACCTCGGGAAGCTCACTGGATGGGGTCACCGCGAGGGTAACCGCGAAATGCATGTCGACTTCAAGGGTCGAATCGCCGACTTTGAAAGAGCAAACCTAGTCGCGCTACAACACATAGACGTGGTTGATCCTTGGGTGGTAGAGCACAAAACCTTCATCGCCACGACGTACAATGATCAGGGCCAACAGAGGACGGACAGAGATATAATCAAAGAGCACAACTCAACCTTCACGCGGTGGTTCAAGGACAAGATGCTGACGTACCCTATAGACGAGGATTCTTCTGCGGAAGAAAAACTCATCTTCGCCTTGTCACAGGGCGCCGAACACAACCTGATGACATTTCAGGCGTACGATATCAACAGCTACACATTCTACACCGAGGAAAAGGACATGAAGAGCGATTATCAAAACTCCGGGGTAACGATGGAGTCCTACACCGGTGACATCAAGCAGAGATACTACGGAAAGATCGAGGAGATCTGGGAGCTGAGCTACGCCGGAGAGAATGTGCCGATGTTCCGTGTCAGGTGGGCCAAGAACGTCGTAAAAGAAGACCGACATTTCACCACCATGGTTATACCCGAAGCCAAATCCAAGACAGCGGGCGCAAAGGTCACCGCGAAATATGAGCCATGGGTACTAGCTTCCCAAGTGGACCAATGCTTCTTCATTACCGACCCGCAAAAGCCCAGCCGTGTTGTCGTGAGGAGAGGCAAAAGGAGCATCATCGGAATGGATGGAGCCGCCAACGAGCTAGACTTTGACCAGTACGGTGATCCGAAGATGGAAGATGACGACGACGATGATGAAGAACCATACACAACAAGAAGAAGCAGGACCACCCTACCTAAAGGCCGTCCATTCAAGAGAAGAAGTCTAGGAGTTCCGGGGCTAAATTATTCAACCACGAGAAAGAAGGGCAAGAAGATTGTGAAAAGATAATTATGTATCATTTTCTTGTATGAATAATGGATGTCATATTGTTAATCTACACATTGTACCGATCAAAATAGACATATAATTCATATTTTTGGATATTTTCTAGATTCTATAGTATTTTAAATATTCTACATAATTATAATTATTTATGCCTTTTATGTTGGTGTATTATGCTATTTTGGATGTTTATTATAGTGTTAAATCAATTTAAAAAGAAAAGGAAAAAAAATGGGGCCGCCAGGGTTCGAACCTGGCCGGCAGGGGTTTGGCACAAACCACCCAGGGACAGAGCCAGTGCGGTACTAAGCGGGATATGTCAATCCCCCCCACGTTATTCTTTTGACCCAGACATAAGGAGGAAGTGGCGCACCCCTAGAGGTGCGCCATTGCTAAGCCTCATAGTGGCGCACCCCGAGAGGTGCGCTATTGCTAAGGCGTCAGGGGACTTAGTGAAATTTCCCCTTTCTTCCCCCGTCCACCTGAGCCACCCCTCCCCTTCTTCCCCTGAGCGACGCCGCCGTCCCTCGATCTGCCTCGCGCTGCCACCCCTCCCCTTCTTCCTCTCCGCCGGCGACGCCCTGCGCCCATTCACCACTGCGCCCTCCTCTCCGTCGGCCACCTTCTCCTGGATCTCCGAAGCCACCTGCTCGCGCTCCATTCCCCACTGTGGCCAGATCGAGATTTCCCCACCTGCTCGCCGTACTCACCGCAACACGTCGTGGAGCACCGGCAGGAGAAGCGCGCCTTCGACCGCTGACGCCGCCGTAGAGGACCGCTGACGCCTTCGACCGCTGACGCCACCGCGCATCCTTCCCAGGTAGCCGCCGTGCTCCTCCCCTCCTTCTCCTCATGCTGCTTGGTGCTTCCCCTCGAGTCTGCGCTGTTGCTGCTGCTCGGTGCTCCCCCTCCCCAACTAATTAGATTAACTGGCTGATTCCAACATCCGTTCAAACCATCAGCACTTTACATCATGGATACCCAGTGTATGTTGCCAAGGTGCCCTCGGGCCATGGCTTTGTCGATAGTGGCTTCGCGGAGAACATCTTCCTGCGGTATGATGACATCTTCGCCATGCTGAACAGTTATCCGCTGCACTACACCTTCATTCGCCTATACTCGCTCAGCAAGGCGATGTGGATCATTAGAAACAACATCCCAGACATCGCGATAGCCGACCCCTTCTACATGCGTGCCGTCCACTTGGCCACCGCCGGAGACCGGGCAGTCGCGAGTGGATACCTCAAAGACTTCTTTCTAGCGAACCAGAAGAAGTGTAACCTCCTCCTGCCTGTATTTCCCGAGTAAGTCACCCCTCACCGTACCGGTCTTAACTCGTGATTTTTTTAGATTTCAATCGTCATGTTCTTAAACATTATGTGTTCTACGCAGAGACAAAACCTGCACACTCATCTCCATAACCCCGAAACATTCCGTGGCCACATACCTCGATGCGGACGGTAAGTCAACCACGGACTACACGAATGTCAAGGCCGTACTTGATGATGCTCTCAATGGCTACATCAAAGCGAAAGGCCACATGCAGAGGCCAAATGTTAGGTACGGGAAGCATGTGTTCAAGCACCAAACAAAGTTTCCCTGCGTCAAGAAGCCGCCTTCTAGTAACAAGGATGCCTACTACGCCCTCTATCACATGGATAAGTTCATACGGGACCAGCAGCAGCTTACGCTACCTGAGCATCTCAGAGACTGGGCCAACAAATTGTCGCGGGTCCCGGACGACGGCATCAAGCAAGAGTTCTTTCGCATCCAAGTAGAGTTCTGTGAAATCATCTTTCAAGATGTCATTAGAAGCGCGGGGGAGTTCTATGCCGGCTATCAGCCGTCGAACAGTGACATAGACACAATGCTCCAAATGCAGGGTGATGACTACCGCTCATGGATGTGCTTGAAGAAAGGCGGCGGTTTTATCCACGCTCCTAAGTCCCTTTAGCCGAGTCTTGATGTGCGAGCCTAGTTATGTAGTTGTGAACTAAAGACGAGCTTGTGTTGTAATAAACTTTATCCAGCACTTTACTTGCATGTCTGTTTAATTAGTTTCGATGATTGTTGAACTTATATGTAATCGATGCTATTAATTACTAGTTCGGCTATGTTTGTTTTCATTTTGTTTGCATATGCAATTTAGTTGATACCACTTGGCTCTTTCTTCCATTTTAGCGCCGATGATTAGAATGTTCGGTCAACTGTACACCCCGGGGTGACGCAAGTGAGCCTGGTGTGATGGCACAAGTATCAATCTCTTGTGCATCCTACCTGGCCTCACTTACGCCATCCCGGGATGTTCATATTTGTTTCGACCAACAATGTATGAGGCCATCGTCATTCCATTTGCTTTGGTTTTTCAGAATGCTGATGATTAGAATGTTTGGTCACCTATACACTTGGAGGAGGGGCCAGTAAACCTGGTGCGATGACACAAATATCAATCTCTTGTGCATCCTACTTGGTTTCACTGACGCCTTCTCTAAATGTTCATATTTGTTCCGACCAACAAAATATGAGGCATTCCGTTTAGTTCATAATAGCTACTTGTCTCTTATTTGAGTTGGCACTTCTTAATTGCATTGGCCTTTCTTCCATTTTAGCGCTGATGATTAGAATGTTCGGTCAACTGTACACCCCGGGGTGACGCAAGTGAGCCTGGTGTGATGGCACAAGTATCAATCTCTTGTGCATCCTACCTGGCCTCACTTACGCCATCCCGGGATGTTCATATTTGTTTCGACCAACAATGTATGAGGCCATCGTCATTCCATTTGCTTTGGTTTTTTAGAATGCCGATGATTAGAATGTTTGGTCACCTATACACTTGGAGGAGGGGCCAGTGAACCTGGTGCGATGACACAAATATCAATCTCTTGTGCATCCTACTTGGTTTCGCTTACCCCTTCTCTAAATGTTAATATTTGTTCCGACCAACAAAATATGAGGCATTCCATTTACTTCATAATAGCTACTTGTCTCTTATTTGAGTTGGCACTTCTTAATTGCATTGGCCTTTCTTCCATTTTAGTGCCGATGATTAGAATGTTTGGTCAACTGTACACTCCGGGGTGACGCCAGCAAGCCTGGTGCGATGACACAAATATCAATCTCTTGTGCATCCTACATGGCCTCGCTGACACCATCCCGGGTGTTCATATTTGTTTGGACCAACAATGTATGAGGCCCTTGTCATTCCATTTGCTTTGGTATCTCAAAATGCCGATGATTAGAATGTTTGGTCAACTGTACACTCCGGGGTGACGCCAGTGAGCCTGGTGTGATGGCACAAATATCAATCTCTTGTGCATCCTACCTGGCCTCACTGACGCCATCCCGGGATGTTCATATTTGTTTCGACCAACAATGTATGAGGCATTCCATTTAGTTCATAATACTTGGATCGTTTTTGAGTTTTCTCTTATTCGTTGCAAACATCTATGAGCGTGCACTAATGTTTCTTTGGCTTGTTCATATATGTGCAGATATGACGTGGTATGTCGTGTACAAGGGAAAGGTTCCCGGAGTCTACAACGACTGGGAGGAGTGTCGGAGACAGGTTCACCGTTTTAGCGGTAACAGCTACAAAGGGTACACCACTAGAGCGGAGGCCAAAGATAGATACGCACGCTATTTGGCGGGAGAGAGGAGGGAGCGGAGGAGGAACCGGATGAAGACCACTATCATCGGGATGGTGCTAGTACTGACTCTAGCTCTCTTCTATGTGATTGTACTTTAGATGATCGATCTTGTGTAATCATTTGCGACTTTGTAACCCCGTAACTTGCATTGTAACCTCGTAACTTCTCTAATGTGAAATCTTGTGAATCATGTGGGGCTAATGTGAAGAACTATGTATGGATGAGCTGTGCTGTTGTGTATATGTGTTATATATCCTGTATTGTGCTATTGTACCATATACAACCTGTATAAATACCTGCCAGGATACAAAAAATAATCGAAATTGTAGCAGTGGCGCACTGGTTGCCCATCAGTGGCGCACTGCCACTAAGTAGCAGTGGCGCACTGCCCTGGCTCTAGTGGCGCACTGCCCTGTGATCCCCTACAATTCTAGTAGTGGCGCACCAGGCACTTCAGCAGTGGCGCACTCCCACACGCAGCAGTGGTGCACGTCCACACGCAGCAGTGGTGCAGCACCTCGCTGAAGCAGTGGCGCACCCCAAAATCTAGCAGTGGCGCACCTTGTCTAGACAGTAGTGGCGCACTGCAGCTGACCAACAGTGGCGCACCAATTTGAAGTAATAGTGGCGCACTGCTGGACATGTCAATGGCGCACCACGCAGTGCGCCACTGTTATCAAGGCTAGTAGTGGCGCACCACTAGTGCGCCACTACTAGGAGTTAGCAGTGGCGTGATAACAGTGGCGCACCACTAGTGCGCCACTGATGGCTATATGTGGTGCACCACTGAATGCCTTTTTTCTAGTAGTGCGCCCTCCTCTCCCCTTGGGCGCCGCCGCTCCCAACCATAGCCGCCGCCCCTCCCCATCCCTGGGCGCCGCCGGCCCCCCATCTCCCACCGCCGCCTCTCCCTACCCCAACCCTAGCCCTAGCCGCTTTCGCCTCCTAACACCACCAATGCTTCCGCCATGGACCGCTTCGACTCCTCCGCCTCAGGCTTCAACTCCTCCGGCTCCGGCAGCAGCAACCCCTTCGCCGGCCCCTCCGTCACCGTCATCCGCGACATCCCCATCGCCGAGCGTGTGCCGGTGAAGCTCTCCACCACCGCTGCCAACTTCTTCCCGTGGAAGACGTACTTCGGGCTGCTCTTCCGCGAGTATGATCTCCTCGATCACGTCGACGGCACCATCGACCTCCTCGCCATGCCGCACGACCCCGAGTGGCTCGCCATCGACGCCACCATCATCCGCTGGTTCTACCAGACCGTGTCCAACGACATCTTTCGCACCGTCGTCCGTGACGGCGACTCCGCCCACACGGTCTGGGCTAAGATCACCGGCCTTTTCACCGACAACAAAATCCAGCGGGTCACCTTCCTCCAGCAGGAGTTCTTCGGCACCCACCAGAACGACTTGTCTCTCAACGACTACTTCCTCAAGCTGAAGAATCTCTCCGACGAGCTCCGTGACTTGGAGTTTCCGATCGATGACAAGATCATGCTCTCCACCCTGTCGGCGGGTCTCGGCGAGGATCTCAGCAACGCCACCTCCAACCTCACGCTCCTCACCACGCCCACCTTCGAGCAGGCCGTGGCCTACCTACGCCTCGAGGAGCGCCGCCTCAAGCATCTCCGGGCTCGGGCGGCTCACACCGCCTTCGTCACCGGCTTCTCCCGCGGTGCCTCGACTCCCGCGCCTCGCCACACGGGTCCGCCGCCGGGCTTCCCTGTAGCCGGTCACCAGGCCGGCCAGACCGGCCCTTGGACCAGCCCGTCCGGTCAACAGGCCGGCCAGATCGGGCCGTGGACCGGCCATGCCGGCGCCCAAGCCGGTCAGACCGGCACCTGGACCGGGCAGGCGGCTCCTTCTAGCGGTGGTCGCCGTGGCCGTCGTCGCCGTGGCGGTGGTGGCAACGGCGGTGGCAATGCTGGTGCCAACGTCCCTGTGCCTCGTCCACCTCAGCACACCACCCCTCCGCCACGGACCGCTGGTCACAATCAGTGGACCGGGGTCGTTCACGCCTACTCCTGCCCGTGCCACGCGCCCCCTACCCGGGCATCATGGGGCCGCGTCCAGCCACCCACCAGGCGGTCTACGGGCTCCCCAACCTGCCCCGGCCTACACCGCCCCCCGGGCGCGACCCCGTGGGATCCCGCGCTCCTGACCGCCCTCCAGAGCGCCCCCTCCGCTGGGGCGTATGGTGGCGGTGGCGACTGGTTCATGGACACCGGCGCTTCCGCGCATATGACTGCGCACCCCGGTAACCTCTCATTTTCTACACCCGCTTCCACTTCCTCTCGCATCATCATTGGCAACGGTCACGCTCTTCCCATTACTCACACTGGTTCTGTCTCTTTTCCTTCCACTTCCACTCCTCTCTCTCTCTCCATAATGTTCTTGTTTCTCCTGACTTGATTAAAAATCTTGTTTCCGTTAAGTCTTTTTGTCATGATAACCCTGTGAATGTAGAATTTGACGCTTTTGGTTTCTCTGTCAAGGATGGTCGTACCCGGATGCTCCTCCACCGATGTGACAACCCCGGCGATCTCTACCCCGTTGGCGCGGCCTCCACCACCACCGCCGCCCACTCGCCCTCTCCGCCGGTGTTGACCTTTGGCACGCCTGTCTTGGCCATCCTAGCTCCACCGCTCTGCGTCAAATAATGCAAGGCTTCTCCTTTACTTGTAATAAAACGAATGCCCACTCTTGTGAAGCATGTCGTCTAGGCAAACATGTTCGCCTTCCATTTAGTTCCTCCTCCACAGTCGCGTCTTTTCCGTTTCAACTTATTCATAGTGATGTTTGGACCTCGCCGGTTCCGAGTAATTCTGGTTATAATTATTATCTTGTGATTCTTGATGATTACTCGCATTTTGTATGGACTTTTCCCCTTCGCCGTAAATCAGATGTTGCCGCCACCCTCACCGCCTTCTTCGCCTTCGTCTCCACTCAGTTCGGTCGCCCCATCCACGCCTTACAAACCAACAACGGCAAGGAGTTCGACAACATCACCATTCGCTCACTTCTCGCCACCCACGGCGCCGTCTTCCGCCTCACGTGTCCATACACTTCTTCACAGAATGGCCGTGCCGAACGGATGATTCGTACCCTCAACGACTGCGTCCGCACCCTTCTGTTCCACGCCTCCATGCCCCCGCGATTCTGGCCGGATGCCCTCGCCACGGTGACTCTCCTCGTCAACATCCGCCCGTGTCGTGTGCGTTGGTCCTACACGCCGCATCACCTCCTCTACGGTGTGCCACCCGCCTATGATGACCTTCGCATCTTCGGCTGTCGGTGTTATCCTAACACTGCAGCCACCGCCGCGCATAAGCTTGCGTCGCGCTCTCTCCCTTGTGTGTTTCTCGGCTACCCCGCCAACACCAAGGGCTACCGCTGTTACGACCAGGTCTCCCATCGTGTCCTCACTTCCCGGCACGTGTACTTTGACGAGTTGGTTTTTCCGTTTCAGCAGGGACTCTTGGGGACATCTCCGACGACTCCCCCGGCGCCTGCTGGCCCTCTTGCGGCCGCGCGCCGACGACTGACCGCGGCGTCCCCCTCTACGCCGGCCCCGCCTGGTCCCTCGGCGTCTCCTTCGCCCGCGGCGCCCCGGCGCCCGAGGCGTCTCCGGCACCCCCATCGTCCGCGGCGTCCCCTTCGGCCACCTCTCGTCGGCTGCCTCATCGCCCGCCTCGCCACCCGTCGCTGCGGCCCCCGATCCCATGCTCACCCGCGCCCGTGCGGGCGTGCGGCGGCCGTCTACAAGCTACCCCGCCGACCAGTACGTCTGCACGGCGACTCCGTCCGCCGCGTCTGCCTTCTGGGCCAGCGGCAACAGCATCCTGCCGCACGACGGCGGCGTCCCTCCTAGCTGCCGACCCGGCCCAGCACTCGATCAAACCGGCCACTCGACCGTCCCGTCGGGCCTGCCGCCCGGTCTGCCGCCCGGTCTGCCGCCCGGTCAAACCGGCCCATATGCCGGCCCGTCCGGTCTGCCGCCCGGTCCAACCGGCCCCCGGCCGGCCCATCCGGTCCGCCACCCGGTCTATCCGGCTCCGCGACCGGCCCAGCGACCGCTCCTTCGCTGGTGCCCACCTCGGCTCGCGCCGCCTTGCGCGACCCACATTGGCGTGCCACCATGCAGGAGGAGTACGACGCGCTGCAGCGCAGTAGGACCTTGGAGCTAGTTCCCCGGCCCCCTCGCGCCAATGTCATCACCGGCAAATGGGTCTTCAAGCACAAGCTCGGCTCCGACGGTACTCTCGAGCGCTACAATGCGCGTTGGGTCGTGCGCGGCTTTCGGCAATGCGCTTGCTTCGACTTCACGGATACGTTTGCCCCGGACGTCAAACCGGGCATGATCCACACGGTGTTGCACCTCGCCGCCTCTCGCGCGTGGACGGTGCATAAGATGGACGTCTCCAACGCTTTCCTTCATGGCTATTTGCAGGAGCAGGTGTACTGTCAGCAGCCCATCGGCTTCGTCGACACCGAGCGCCCCGATGACGTGTGCTTGCTTTCTCGGTCCCTGTATGGACTGAAGCAGGCGACCCGCGCCTGGTACCAGCGCATCGCCAGCTTCCTGCATCAGCTGGGCTTCCGCTCCACGCACTCCGATGCGTCGCTATTCGTCTACCGGACCGGCAACGACATGGCATACCTACTGCTCTACGTCAACGACATCATCCTGACGGCCTCCACCGCTGGTCTTCTTCGACAGCTCACCGACAGTCTTCGCGCTGAGTTCGCGTTGAAGGACCTTGGCCCGCTCCACTACTTCCTCGGCATCGAGGTTGTCCGGCGTGCGGACGGGTTCTTCCTTCATCAGCGGAAGTACGCCCACGAGCTACTCGAGCGTGCCGGGATGCTTAATTGCAACCCTGCGCCTACTCCTGTCGACACGAAGGCCAAGTTCTCAGCCAGTGATGGGATGCTGGCGTCCGACACGCCGTTCTACCGCTCCATCGTCGGTGCTCTCCAGTACTTGACGTTGATGCGACCGGAGCTCCAGTACGCTGTGCAGCAGGTGTGCTTGCACATGCATGCTCCTCAGGATGCTCATTGGGCCGCGGTGAAGCGGATTCTACGCTACGTCTGTGGTACCATGGGCTACGGCTTGTCGCTGCATGCTTCCCCCTCGGCGTCGACCGACCTCGTCGCCTACTCGGACGCGGACTGGGCGGGATGCCCGGACACGCGATGCTCCACCAGCGGCTACTGCGTCTACCTCGGCTCGTCGCTCGTGGAAATCGCGCGCCTCGGTCCAGCTGCTAGCATTCTTGCCGGTGCGCGCAATAAAACATATTACTACCGCGCACCCGACCCACTGCGCCGGTGCTAGGTCTATATATAGCTGGCGAACTTACTGGTGCACCGGCAGTGATCAGTTATCGGCCTGTTCCTACTGGCGAGCTTTGGTGCACCGGCGGTAGCTAAAATAAGTGTGCCGGTAGTAGCCTTTTTTCTAGTAGTGAAATCTCTCTTTTCATCATCCTCAACTTCAAGTTTAAGAAACATTTGCTGCATTATGGGGTTAAGGCTAACAAACCTAGCCTCTAACATTTGAACTAAATATGCTGCAAAAGTTTCATAATTACGAGCAAGTTCTACGGATTTATCATCAATATCTTTATGCTTACTAACATGATTAAAGAATTCTTCAATATTATCGCTTCCAATTATAGAACCACTACCTATTGATAGGTCCTTCAGAACGTACTTAGAGATCAACATAATGAGCTAAAGCTAAAGCAACAAAAAAACAACTATACAAGAAACTAATTTTTTGTGTGTTTTTGATATAAATACAAACAAGACAAAGTAAAATAAACTAAGCAAAACTATAGCAAAGTAAAGAGATTGGAGATGAGAGACTCCCTTTGCAGAAATCCTCTTTCTCCCTGGCAACGGCGCTTGACGGGGCTTGATGTAATGTCTTGATTATTTCCCCGGTAACAGCGCCAGAAAAAGAGCTTGATGAGCGCAGATTGCACATCGTTGGGAAACTCCAAGAGGAAGGTATGATGAGCACAGTAACAAGTTTCCATAGGAAAGAAACCAATGTTTAATCGATCAGTAGGAGAAATGCGTGATTTCTGAAGGTGTTGCTAGCTGACTTGTTGCAGGGCACACCACCGGCGTCAGCAACAACGTGAAACCTGCACACAACGTTGATTAGTTTCAGATTGACGTCGATGAGAGTATGTCTTGATTGGGTGGCTAGACTCGGACTTTGTGCACTCATTAATAGGTCAGCCAAGTTGATCAAGAGAAAACGACTCTTACAAAACAGCAGCTGATAAGGTCATGCATGTATGGTATGATAACGACTCTTACAAACGACTCTCTCTCCGCATGTCTGCTGCCTGGGCCGGCCGGTTATACCGGCCGTTCTCCCTGGTCCTTTTTTCCCTACATCTCGTTTCCAGTAAGTTCACCCGGTATGACTGGGCACACAGCCAGTCCTACTGGACGCTTTTTTCCGTGACCTTTTCCTGCGCGAAACTTGGTTCCAACGGCTAGTTTTGCTATATTAAGTAACCCTAATTCCTTGAAAACTTACCTTTTGCCATTCCTTTGATCTAGATCCATTTTGTGAAGGTCTCAAGAACTTCATCAATATTCCCCAACTCAAATCTTTGATCCATTGTGTTTCGTCCATCGATTTTGTGAGTTGATCCGTGCATTTTGAAGATCTCATCATCCTCTCTCTCAACCACACATATTTCGATTTGGGCCATCATAACAAGTTTCCCTCTCCGATCTTGTTACTCTTGGAGGTTGAGTACTCCTAGGCGGTAGCGGTCGCCGGAAGCGATCAACTTGTGATCGAGCCGGCAAGTTTGTTGCGGGATCGAAGGCCTCCCTAAGGTCTTTACATAGTGGAAAGCACTCCTTCTTTGTGGAATTTGTTCACTGAGAAGAAGGTGAGCCTTCGTGACATTCAGTGTCCTTCGTGGTAACCGCACCTCTCCAACGGTGACTAGCTTCTCCTCAAGGAAGTGAACATCGGGATACATCATCGTCTTCGCGTGCTCCGGTTATTTCTTTCCAATTATTTAATTTATGATAGCCATCGAGCTTGAAGTTCTTGATATATGTATTTTATCATATAGGGTGCTCCATGCATTAGGCCACATTATTTATCTGCCTAAAATTGCAAACAAGTCAAGGAAATTTCTGTAGAACCTATATTCACCCCTCCCCCTCTAGGTTACTGACATTGAACTTTCATCCTGCGAGAACTATCATCCTCTAGTATTCCATCGCCGGAGTAGAAAAGACCGGTTTAATTCCACGACAACCTCCTGGTTGATGATTCTCGCAAAGAAACCCTAGATGCGTGTAAGGTCCTTCATGGAGTTAAATTCAGATTGTTTTATATCTAAATAAAAAATAGAACATAAGAGGTAAAATAATATAAACAGATAAAGCTAAAAGTTGAAAGGAAAACAAAAAACAAAACCAAAATAAAAATAAAAAAGGAAGAATAAAAAATAAAAAAATTGGAATTTTATTTTGCCCGGCCCCATGAGGCAAGCCTTTAGGCATCATTTCCCTCTTCAAGCTAATGGGCTGTCAAATACGATTTCCCGAGACAAATTTTTGTGAGTGGTGCGAGCCACACGAGTATAAAAAAACCGTAATTTCCCCGCCAGAGTATAGCGCCTTAGCTTTTATCAATTTCCCAATATCCTAGTGTCGTCAACGTATGTAACTTACATATGTACACGAATCATCCTATTTTCTTCCAGATCTCACCGTTTCATGCGGCTTCATCATAAATATCATTGCAGCCGTGTACATTACAAAATGCCAACAAACAGGGGGGCGTGTCAGGTGCAAACGCCTACATCCTGAAAATCTGCAAATTTCCTCTGAGGGCTGTTGGATCATGTACCAGTGATTGGGATTTCATGTGGGCCTTGGCACAGCCATTTCACAGGCAACCGCCCGCACCACAAGTTCACAATTTGCAGTATGGCCCTTCATATATATTCATCCTAAAAAAGCAGGCCTGCTAGTATAGATTGTGTCTCCTGTTCCTGGACCTTCTTCCATCCTTCCTGTGCCACTTGATTTGCTCGCTCATGTGCCACAAAATTGAGTAAAACGGGTTCAAATGCATATACATGATACAGATTTGCTTCAGCTACAGTGTATAAACACTTTAGCTAGCTGGTACTGATGTTGTTTGCTCACACTGGACAAGTATATGTATGATGGAGAATGAATATTGGAACGATGCAATTACTTTAGAGCACTCCCGACAATCTAGCTATTTTAAAAAGTACATTAATATTCACCCATGGGTAAAAGAAGTATCGATTAAGCATCATGTCTCCATGTATGCTTAGGGTTTCTGAAACCAATGTATGGATCAATAGAGCATGATAATGCACCATCAGCTCACCGGTACAAATCTTGCATTAATCTTCTAGAAACAATAACTAATACTACACTAGTTGAATGCCCGTGCGTTGCTACGGCTTATCAAGTTTTTTCGTCACATTGCAGAAATGTTAAAAATAAACTTCTGTTAAACATGACAATGTTTTTGAATTTTATGATTTATTGTACTCATATAAATAAAAAAAACCAACTTTATTATCTAAAATTGACTTTTGATTTTGGGTGCATATGCTCTTCCCACCCGAGAAACCGTTGAAATATCTAGAAAATCTTGAAAGTAAAATTCCGTGCGTACACCTCAATATTTTATGTGTGCACGTCATGTTTTACGAAAAACTAACAGTGTTTTTGTACCATGTAAGAAAGATAAATAAATGTCTCATGAAGAGATTTTTATGAGCACCAAATTTTGTCTTTTTACAAACGACCCAAAAGATATCGATTTTCCTTTAACAATTTCAGGAGCACATAGAATGACACAAAAAATATCGGTTCTTTCACTTTGTGAGCACTTAAACTGTCGAGATGTACGTGTGGCTTTTTTCAATTTTTTATTTTAAAATGCATTTTAAAAATCAGTAGCATATATGCTCCTGGATGCCAAAATGCCTTATCCTTTAATAAGAAAACGCTTTGTCCTTTAATTGTCTCTTATTAAAATGTTCGTAAAACAGGAAAATAAGAATGAAATATAGTTAACACCATTGGGAACGCTCTTAGTTCATGACGAATGTGTCTTGTTCATTCGTAAATAATGTAAGCATATGACGCATGTGCTGAACATGTGTGGATTTGACCGTCTTTATTACAAATTTTATATGTACTCCCTTCGAGTCTTTTTAATTAACTTAATTTAGTATAATGTTGCACTAAATCAGAGTCAATTAAAATGAATTGGATGGAGTACATCACATGTTGTAAGATTGTAATTAACATTTGATCATGCCGATGCGTGGCTGCTAAGCGCTAATAGGTGCTTCGAACTTGTGGCAAAATAATGCTTTATGGAATCACAAAGATAAAACATGCGTCATACATATAAGAGTAGTGCTTCAAACATGTGGCAAACTTGTTAAGCATGGAACAAAAGTTTCCTGGAAGAAAGAAAGTAGTGCTCAGCTACTTCGGGTGCCTCGCCACCAGTCCACCACGTCTTTCGCCGGAGGCGCAGGCCACCAACCCGATCCTGACCGAGGCGGCTGGCACAGACAACGGTCATGTGCCAGCACAGAGGAGGAGGAGGGGCAGGGGACTGCAGCTGTGCCCGTAAGCGCTGTGTGTGGCTGGATTTACTGCCGCCGGTGTGGCTTGCTGAAATTCTTCCTTTTTTATAAACAAAAACGTACGTAAACTGATCTAATAAGGAATACACCCAGCTGACTGATATCTAGCAAGCTATCTCCGCATCAATCAAGCCGGAGAGCTCCCTCGCGGTGTTGGTGGACGCGGCTTGCCTGCCCCCAGCCTATGCGCCGATACGTGCGCCTGCTGTACCTCACGCGCATCATGCGCTTCTCCCCATTTTCCGTCCACACGCGTGATTTCTTGTTACTAAAAAATTTCGGGAATATGGTGATGTTGTCCTTAGTAGCCTCCTTTCCGCATATAGATCAGTCACCGGCGGCCGGCTCATCGACATGTCCTCGTGCTCAACATCTTCTCTCTTCAAGGGTATGTGGTCAATACACGACCATGCTTTCCCTGTTGGTGTGGCTGACCCACTCGTCCTCGACGGTAACAACCACCTCGTGCTCCGGCCGGCCTTCATAGGCGACGTAGCCGACGAGGCAATGGCTGCTCGCTAGAGAAAACCGTGGGCAAAGAATCTGTGCCTGCGCGTAGGTGTCGTTGCCGGAAGGAGATGTCGGTGGCGGGCCTGGCGGCCACTGATTCAACGTTTGTTCCGTTTTCTTCGCCGATTCTTGAGACTTCGCATGCATGTCATTCCTCATCCATATTGACATCTTCTTCCGTGTCGTCCTTCATGGCTGCAACGATGCCTGTACCGATGATGCAAATACGTTGTCGCCCTCGACTGACGGCATGTTGCTCATCTCGACGACGTTTTCCTTTTTCCAGTGGTGGTGACGGCCGTGAGTCCTTTCCGGAGAACGTGGTGGCAGACGGTGTGGTCGCGTCGCCGGAGTTCCATTACAAATTATAAGCTAAGGGAGCACGAGAATAACTGCGTGTTCTTTTTTTTTCTGAGAAAAACTACGTTTTCGTATGTGAGTTCTGACACGAAAATGAGCAGCATGCCGTCAGAAGTTCCGGAAGATGAGCAGCATGTTCGTATGTGAGTACGTACTAAATCAAGGGATTCCGTATTTCTTTCAAACTGAAAGACACGAAGTCCAAAACTTGATTCGCGGAAGCTCCGTCCGGACGGATGCCACGTACTGTGGGTGCACGGATGGGTGCACGGGCAGGGCACATGCAAGCGAGAGAATATCGAGTGCTACAGCCACTATGTGTACTACCGATTCCGCACCAACCTGAACCATCAGATTTGTTTTAACGGTCAAGATCGAACGTGCCCTCTGACATTGGCACATATACAAATCAGACCTTGCTCTTTTCTGAATTCGTGGTACATGGTCCATCTTCGTCTTTATCCATCTGCTCACGAAATGAAACGGCCCCCAATCGCAGGGAGCTCAACCCGCTGCCGGCCTGCCACCGCTTAGCACTGAGTTGGATCCTCTCCCACCCGTGAAAATGTAATGTATGGCTGTGCGCCTGTGCCTTTTCTTCAAGGCGCCGCCTCGCCTAGTCAAGCTCCCGGGCCGAACTCATAGGCTAAAGGGGATAAATAGCAACTTCAGGCATTTGTCGCTGAATAATTTCATCCGACAGAAATATTTTTGAAGAGAGCCGTCGGGCATGCGATCTGTGCCGGCAACCCAGTCTGACTACCAGCCAACGGATGGTAGAAAACTACAGATGGGTATCGTGCTTGGGAACATCCATGCCACCGATAGAAACAGGTCCGGCGCAAACAGCGGTGGAAGTGCTGCTTCTGAGAAACGCGGTGGCTGATCGAGCTCCGTGTCAGCGTCAAGTTGAGCTGTGGCTGCAACTTGTGTCAGAATGGTGGTCAATCGGATCCTGTGAGTGGGAGGGGAGATGAAAGTAAGGATCCCGTACCAGAATACAAAAACACACAGGGCTTCATTGGCATATGTGCCATGGTGGGAGCTGATGGTGGAGTCATGTTTAATCCTCTCCCTCCAGTAAAAGTAGACGGTCCAGATTTTGCTGGAATCAAGTAGCACACAAGTGCCAAGTAGCACTAGATACTTTCTCACATGCAAGCCACGTCCGCGATGTTGTGTCTTGTGCGTGATCCGCCTTTTTTTTACGAGGTAGCCTGCGTGATCTGCGTGAGCTGAGTCGATCGTTTTTTAAAAGTTTTCTGCGCAAGATTGTAATGGGCATGTGCGTGAACTTTGGGCCATATTATTTTTCGCTAAACTTCGGCCCATGAACTTCGGCCCATGTGTGACACCAGGCAGTCACCTATTCCAATTTAATATACTACATAAGTTCTAGATAATATATACATATTTCGAACTGGAAGAGAGCAGCTATCCCGATGCGGCAGAATGGACCAACGGAGTGTATTGGTGTGCTTCAAATTTCTGTAGATAAAATGCATAAGTTAAATGAGATGACAATGAGAGAACATTTGAAAAATCCTTTAAATCTTAGGAAACTATCTGTGACTTGCAGAAAAAAGGTAATGTTGGGTACCAGGTATTTACTCCGTACCGAAAAGGATGTCGCGGACGGGGTGGAGGGAGTATTATAAGCAGGCAAGTGTATTTTTTATGTCAAATAGAAGAATAACATGGGTTTAAGACTCCAAATTCCTCTCCTATCTGTACATCAACTTACCACCGTCCCATTCCTCTAATACAGGTGCTTACCCTATTGTAAAAAAAGTGGAAGCTAAAAGAGCATGGGTAAGGTTTGATTGTAATAAAAGAAGAGGACATTCATCTAGGTTGATTTTTTTAGATAAACTTTACAATGAACATTTCTCTAAGAAAGGCAGAATCGCTACTATGAGGGTTGACATAACCATATGTGCTAACCATGGAAGGATAACAGGCCAAGCTTCTGATGTCTAACTCCAGAATTTGAAGAGAAAATAGACAACAAGAGAACATCTAGAACTGCCAAAAGAACGAACCAAACCTACACCAATGCCGTTTCATCATAAATTAAAGATAGTCCAGTGGTTGTAGTTCCGGTCATGTGGGATCCAGTAAACGCGAACTATAGAAGATGACTCAAGTGGTTCAGAATATGGAAATGTGCAATAGGTGAACATAAGATCAATCTGAAAAATCAGAAACATGACCTCATACAATTTACTTGGCACTTGCATAGACCATGGTAAAAAAAGTTCCTTGCAGCCACTTTACTTGGTGAAGTTTGCAGGAATGACAATGTTTGAAAATTGAAACGGGACAACACATCAATAAAGCTCAACCTAGGTGACTACTCTGTATGCTGTCATTTTAAACTTGCGAAACAAAAACCGAGAGGATTGAATACATTACCAGCATATTACAATGTTGATTTTGTATGACAAGTGCACTTCAAAGCTGCTGGAACTAGCATATGTTCTGGGACTGCACATTTGCACAAAACTGCTGGAACTCAATCATACCAGATAAAGAAAGAGGTTCAGTAGTGGAAAACATGGCTTTCGTGGGAGCCTTTTGTCGCGGGCGAAACTGCACCCGCGACAAATGGCGTGGCCACGTCGCCCCGAAACCCTTTGGAGCGGGCCGGGCCTTTTGTCGCGCCCTTGTCGCGGGTCGTAATACAACCCGCGACAAACCTCAGACCCCTTTTGTCGCGGGTTGTATTACGACCCGCGACAAAAGGGCGCGACAAAAGGCCCGGCCCGCTCTAAAGGGTTTCGGGGCGACGTGGCCACGCCATTTGTCGCGGGTGCAGTTTCGCCCGCGACCGCGACAAAAGGGCCATGGCTATATATACACACAGCCAGCCCCCCCACCTCCCTTCATTTTTTTCCTTGGTGGTGAAAGGTGGGGGTTACGCTACCTCTTTTTTTTCTTCATGTGCACAAGAGGTGTTTGATGAAATGTTTGTGAGGGATGTCACTTGATTTTATTTGATAAGATTTCTTCTCATTTTGATCCTAAAAGGTTAGCAACTATTTTCTCGTATACATAATTCGTACAATACTAATTTTAGTAAGGTGATTGCATCTGATACATAATTGTACTTATGATGCAGATGAGTCATCCATGGATGTACGGTAACCGATGTGCTCCCGCTTTCAGAGAGGGCGTGAATTCTTTCCTGCTTGTGGCCAAGGCCAACAAGTCGAAGCAAGGTTTTATGTTCTGCCCATGTCTGAAATGTAAGAACGAGAAGGATTACTCTTGCTCAAGAGACATTAAGAATCACCTGCTTCGGTTTGGATTCATGTCCAGCTATAATGTTTGGACCAAGCACGGAGAAGAAGGGGTTATGATGGAAGACGGCGATGAAGATGAAGATAACGATGACCAGTACCGATCTATGTTCTCTGAATGCGATGATACCGCAATGGAAGACAATGAAGAAGAAGGAGGTGAAGACATGCACCAGATGATCCTGTTGATGATGATCTTCGTCGGACCATTTCTGATGCAAGAAGAGACTGTGGCACGGATAAGGAGAGGTTGCAGTTTGACAAGATGTTAGAGGACCACCACAAATTGTTTTACCCAGGTTGTGAAGATGGGCAGAGAAAACTAGGTAGCATATTGGAATTGCTGAAATGGAAGACAGAGGTCGGTGTGACTGACTCGGGATTTGAAAAATTGATGATAATATTAAAGAAGTTGTTTCCAAGAAATAACGAATTGCCCGTCAGTACGTATGAAGCAAAGAAGCTTGTCTGCCCTCTAGGATTAGATGTGCAGAAGATACATGCATGCATTAATGACTGTATCCTCTACCGCGGTGAGAAGTACGAGAATTTGAATAAATGCCCGATATGCGATGCATTGCGGTATAAGATCAGAAAAGATGACCCTGGTGATGTTGAGGGCGAGCCACTCAGGAAGAGGGTTCCTGCGAAGGTTATGTGGTATGCTCCCATAATACCACGGTTGAAACGTTTGTTCAGAAACAAAGAGCATGCCAAGTTGTTGCGATGGCACATGGAAGAACGTAAGAAAGACGCAATGTTGAGGCACCCCGCTGATGGTCGGCAGTGGAGAAACATCGGGAGAGAGTTCCCGGATTTTGCAGGTGAGGCAAGAAACTTATGGTTTGGTCTAAGTACAGATGGCATGAATCCTTTTGGGGAGCAGAGCTACAGTCACATCACCTGGACCGTGACTCTATGTATCTACAACCTTCCTCCTTGGTTGTGCATGAAGCGGAAGTTCATTATGATGCCCATGCTTATCCAAGGCCCAAAGCAACCCGGCAACGACATTGATGTGTACCTAAGGCCATTAGTTGATGAACTTTTGGAGTTGTGGGCCAAACCAGGTGTACGTGTGTGGGATGAGCACACGAGCAAGAATTTGACCTACGAGCGTTGCTATTCGTAACCATCAATGATTGGCCTGCTCTTAGTAACATTTCAGAACAGACGAACAAAGGATACAATGCATGCACACACTGTTTAGATGAGACTGAAAGTAAATATTTGGGGAAAAGCAGAAAAGTTGTGTACCCGTACAATCGTCGTTTCCTTCCACGCAAGCATCCCTTAAGGAAAAAAGGCAAGCATTTCGCTGGCGAGGCAGACCACCATCCGAAGCCTGTCCCCCGTAGTGGTGCTGATATATTTGACATGGTCAAGGATTTAAATGTTATCTTTGGAAAGGGTCCAGGCAGTCGACCTGTTCCGAAAGACGCTGACGGACACGCGCCCATGTGGAAGAAGAAATCTATTTTTTTGGGAGCTAGAATATTGGAAAGTCCTAGAAGTCCGCTCTGCAATCGACGTGATGCACCTGACCAAGGATCTTTGTGTGAATATTCTAGGTTTTCTGGGCGTGTGTGGGAAGACAAAAGATACAACAGAAGCACGGGAGGATCAGGAACGTCATAAATGACGAAACGACAATCATTCAGGGCAGTTTGAAGGGCCTGCCAGCTACGCTCTTACCAAACAAGAGAAGGAGATATTTTTTGAAGCCCTATTCAGTATCAAGATTCCGTCTGGTTTCTCGTCGAATATAAAGGGAATAGTAAATATGAAGGAGAAAAAAATTCTAGAACCTAAAGTCCCATGACTGCCACGTGCTTATGACACAATTGATTCCGGTTGCATTGAGGGGACTTCTACCAGAAAATGTTCGACTAGCCATTGTGAAGATATGTGCATTCCTCAACGCAATTTCTCAGAAGGTAATGGACCCAGAAACTTTTTCAGGATTACATGAAGATGTGGTCGAATGTCTTGTCAGCTTCGAGTTGTTGTTCGCACCATCCTTCTTCAATATTATGACGCACCTCCTCGTTCAGCTAGTTCAAGAGATTAGAATTCTTGGTCCTGTATTTCTACACAATATGTTCCCCTTCGAGAGGTTCATGGGAGTCTTAAAGAAATATGTTCATAACCGAGCCAAGCCGGAAGGAAGTATCTCAAAGGGCTACGGAACTGAGGAGGTCATTGAGTTTTGTGTTGAATTTCTTCCTGGCCTTAAGCCGATTGGTGTTCCTGAATCTTGGTATGAGGGGAGGCTGACTGGAAAAGGCACACTAGGAAGGAAAGCAACGGTGTGCAGGGACAAGATTTCTTTCAATCAAGCACACTACACAGTTCTATACAATTCCATCTTGGTGGCTCCGTACATCGAGAAACACAAGAATGTTTTATGAGAAATAAACCCGGGCCAGCCCGTGTCCTTGATTACACGTCAACACATGAATACCTTCGGTAGTTGGTTGCAAAGACATCTCATGAGTGACCCAACTGTTGTAGAGCAGCTGTACTTGTTGGCCAGGTTACCATCTTCAAACATATGTACATTCCAAGGGTACGAGATAAATGGGAATACATTTTACACGATCGACCAAGATAAAAAGAGCACCAACCAAAACAGTGGTATCCTCTTTGATGCAAAAGACGAGAATGGGCAGACCACCACATATTATGGATACATAGAGGAGATATGGGAACTTGACTATGGACCACTTTTAAGGTCCCTTTGTTTCGGTGCAAATGGGTGAAGCTCAGCGGTGTACAGGTAGACGATAAGTACGGTATGACAATAGTGGATCCCAACAATCTTGCGTACATGGACGAGCCATTCATCCTAGCCAACGAGGTGGCTCAAGTTTTCTACGTGAAGGACATGTCTAGCAAATCGAGAAAAACAAATCAACAAAAGAATACATCAACCGAGGAGCCAAAGCGCCACATAGTTCTTTCGGGGAAAAGAAACATCGTGGGAGTGGATGACAAGACAGATGTCAGAAGATTATAATAAGTTTAAAGAAATTCCGCCCTTCACGGTAAAAATTGACCCAAGCATCTTGCTAATTGATGAAGATTCTCCATGTCTACGGCGTAGAAGATCACAACAGTAGATGGTGATGTAATAATGTATTCTTCATATATAGTTCCCAAGACAATCTCTACATTTATGTAATAATGAGAACCCTTTCCCCAACACTGTTAGAAGAGATGGAGTCTTTCACGGGCTTGCAGGAAAAAAATTCCGAGGCGCAACTTCCGAAGATGCCGTAGGGCGTGTGCACCAATGACATCTTCGAGAAGCTGCGCCACGGGAGATTTCCCAACACTTTCCTCCATCCATGGGGATGAAACTCTCCCTACCTGCTTTCCAAGGCGCATCGATGCTCCTTTTATAGGCATGCGCCGCTTCTACTTTGTCTTGTTCCTTCGATAGGGCGTCGTGCGCTACATGCTTTATCTCATCGAGCAGTGCGTCCACCCACGCGTCCTCATCCTACCGACAGCTTTAGTCCTGGTTGCACCCACCAACCGTGACTAAAGGTTACCAACACATCCTCATCATGCCGACAGCTTTAGTCCCGATTGCATCCACCAGCCGGGACTAATGGTTGCCCGCCTATTTTTTTCCCGCGCTTTCCACCGCTTCCCGCCATTTCTTCACTATATATATGTAGGCTTGGTCTCCATTTACATATCACATCTAGACTCATATCTGCAAACCTCATCACCCTCTCTGCTGTCTACTGTTGGCTTCTTTTCCTGTAGACAGTGTTGGGCCTCCAAGAGCAGAGGTTTCTAGAACAGCAGCAAGTTTTCCCTTAAGTGAATCACCCAAGGTTTATCGAACTCAGGGAGGAAGAGGTCAAAGATATCCCTCTCAAGCAACCCTGCAATCACGATACAAGAAGTCTCTTGTGTCCCCAACACACCCAATACAATTGTCAGATGTATAGGTGCACTACTTTGGCGAAGAGATAGTGAAATACAAGTAATATGGATGAATATGAGTGGTAATAACAATCTGAAATAAATATGGCAGCAAGCAAACATGTAGCAGAACAGTGAATAAACGGAGATTCGATGTTTGGAAACAAGGCCTTGGGATCATACTTTCACTAGTGGACACTCTCAACATTGCAATCATAAAGGAATATAAATAAGCACTTCACTATGCTATTTTGAATTACTCTCTGGTAAGATAACGAACACTAATTCATCATGTAGGCAAACCTTAAAGATGTATTCCCAAGTACTAATAAACACCCCACGCTGTCACTGTGAGCATTCATAGGAGGTACTAACACACCACAATTTCATAGGGACATCCAACTCAAATCATAACCCAGTGAACAAGTATTCTGTGAAATATAGCCTAAGAGACCCACACGGTGCACACACTGTCACCTTTACACACGTGGGACAAGGAGTCTCCGGAGATCACATAAGTAAAATCCACTTGAATAGCATAACGACATCTAGATTACAAAGCTCATCATATGGATCTCAATCATGTAAGGCAGCTGTCGAGGGTACTCCTCGCCAATGCCCTCCGATAGGGGCTTAGGGTTGATGGAATCCTGCAAGCTGACACGAGACATCGGTTCACAGACAAGCGGGGAGAGCGATTTACCCAGGTTCGGGGCCCTCGATGAGGTAAAACCCTTACGTCCTGCCTGTCTGTTCTTGATTATGATGACAATGGGTTACAATGGGGTGCCGAATAGTTCGGCTGAGATCTCGACGAGATTGCTATCGCTAGGGTTACCTAGCTCTAAGCTTTTGCTGGCTAAGATCGCTAAGATTGTTCGTGTCCCTCGGTAGCCCCTCTCCTGGCCTTTATATAGGAGGCAAGGTCTCAAGGGTCCTAACCGAGTACGACTAGGTTTACAGTACTTTTAGATCTAATCTTTCCTTGTTGGCCGCTTCCTTGTCTTGCCCGCCAAGGTTTCCTCCGGTGCGCTGTCCAGGTGGCCCATCTAGCCTTCGGGTGTCTTCATGGGCCTCCAATTAGTCAATACAGGATAGGGCAACGTTGGTTACTCGAAGGGTAGTGCCCACGTCAGTAGCCCCCGAGTTTCTAGCCGAAGATAGTTCGGGTAGAGACTAATGCATGTCTTCTCCTGATGTTCTTTTCCTTCATTTTATCGGGTGCGCGTCAGCGCTCCCGATGGGAGTAGCCCCCAAGTCTAGGTACGGATGCTTGTAATCCGTGCGTAGACTCAAGTTGTACCACTCGGATATTCTTCTCTGCCGAAGTTTTTCACAGGTCTTCATAGGTCAATCGATATATTTTCTTTGTGCAAAGGATAATGAGTAACGTGCCCAACTTTTGTTGGTTAACTGCCGATGGCAAAACAACGTTACCCTACGCAGAATCAAGTCCCCGAGCATGATCCTGGAGTGCAAAAAACTTCTATCGGGTGTGCATCATGCGCTCCCGATGGGAGCGTAGCCCCCGAGCGTCTGGGTGCTTGTAACCGTGTGCAGACTCAAACCTTCTTCCTTCGACTGCTCATTCTGTCGAGTCTTCATTTTATCGGATGCGCGTCAGCGCTCCCGATGGGAGTAGCCCCCGAGTGTAGGTACGGATGTCTGCAGCCGGGCGTAGACTCAAGTCCTTCATCCGATAACCTTTCATTTCTCCTTCGAATGCCTCAGGGTTTTTTTTTATGACGTCATTGTTGACGTGTAACTGCTGTGGGCTGATTGACAGGACTTGACCTGACGGGCCCACCCTAACTCTGCGCGGGCAGTTTTTAGGGCTTGATCATTGCACGCGTGGTGACCGAGGTGCCTCCTCGATTTTCGCACAACGTGGACATAGTGGACCGCCGGTTCCTCCCCTCCTTCAAGCGCCACGTGCTTACTTAGCTCTTAACTTCTCCTCAAAAATCTCCCAAGGGCGAAAAATTCCTAATCTCCTCCACGGTTCCCGCAGAATCTCCTCATTCTTCCCCTTCTTCCTTCCTTCTCCGTTGTCGCGCCGCCACCGCAACTTTTCCAATATTCCTCAGATCTCACAATGGTGAAGAAGAAGAATCCTGCCGCCGCCGCCAGCTCCACTAGCGGAGGTGCCGCCGCCAAGTCCTCCTCTTCTCTTCCGAAGGGGGGGCGCTCCGAGCGCTCCTCCCCCAGCTCCAGCGCCGCCAGCGCCATCGAGCTCCATGGTCAAGCCCGGAGACTGGGTAGCATCAACCGTCACCAAGCGTGATGAGAAGAGATCCCGAAGCCTAGGGTTGATATCTTCCGATGCGGGAGATGTGATCCTTCCAGGTGTGATTTCTCGGCCTGATCCCCCTGCTGGCTTTACTGTGATGTTCTTATCTTTTCTTCACCGAGGCCTTTCACTCCCCACTCATGGATTCCTCCTCCATCTCTTGCGAACGTACGAAATCCAACTATGGCAACTTACTCCCAACTCAATCCTCCATGTTGCTGTGTTCATCACCCTTTGCGAGGCGTTTCTGGGTATCGAACCTCATTTCGGGCTGTGGAAAAAGATCTTCTATGTGAAGAGACAACAGTAGTAATGGGTACTTTGTCACCGGAGGAGTAGGTTTTGTTGCTCGTTCAGAGGTCAATTACTTTAATTTCCCAATGAGAGAGTCCGTGCAAGGATGGAGGCTGAAATGGTTTTACGTCAAGGACTCCCTGTCAACCGAATCTCGGCTTCCTTGCTATGCCGATGTTTCCGAAGCCAAACCCAAGAACTCTTTGAAGAACATTCTCTCACCCGATGAAAGAGCATCAGCCGAAGAATTATTTGCCAAATTTTTTCGAATCAAAGAGGCCGACGGCCAAACTATGATCGGCACAGAGGTGGCAGCGGTATTCTTGAAGCGCCGAATCCAACCAGTCATGGCCAGAGTTCACCCGATGTGGTTGTACTCAGGTCCAAAAGATGAAACCAGGATTAATGCTGCCGACCTGTCGGAAAAGGAGTTGCTTGATGAAGTTCGGCGCCTTACTTCCTTTAACCAGGAAGATTCGATTCCGTTGATCTCTTCTTATACTCCCCTTGATGCTGATCATCCACTATCAAAGGTATTTTTCTTTCTTCATGTCCTTACTATGCCGTTTTTTCTTAGCCGACACAATTACCGTTGTTCTTACTTGTTATTTTCTTCGACAGATCCCCATAGTTTCTAGAAATATGCATGATTCTCCAGATGATACTTATGAAGGGAGAGGCTCCTCAATCCCCGTAGATTTTCACACTGTCGAGCATACAAGCCTAGAGGATGAATACAATGGTCCGATAGATTTTGAAGTTGCCCACACCGACCTTCCCTCCTCAGCCGATGACGCTGGTGTCGTGGATGGATCAATGCGTAATGATGACGCTGATCATGATACCTTTGTTGATGCAGCTGCGGAGGAGGCCAGGGCTTCACCTGTGAAAAGATCAACCGGCGGCTTCGCCGATGAAGATGATCTTTTCGACATGTAAGTAGTTTCTTTTCTGAAGTTATACTTCGCCCTCTTATTTTTCTTACTCTCCTTATAACCATTGTCGACCTTTCACCTTTGCAGCGACGAAGGGTTTAGCGAGCCCCCGTCTAAAAAAGCCAAATCTGATGCTGCCTCGCCGGTCGTAGTGGCTTCCGAAGCTTCGGCTCCTAAGGCCGCCCCTATGGCTCAAGCATCGACTGCTTCTTCCCTTTCCAAGGGAAAAAGCGTCTCTCCAACTGCTGCCACCGCAACTCCTCCTTCTGTAAGCCTTTTTCTAACTGTGATGCAAATCTCTTGGAGCGTGCTCTGCTTGACAATTTCTAGTAAAATATCCTTCTTTCTTAAGGACTTGCGAGGCGTTATTTCCTCTTTGGAGGCCTTCGCCTCCCAATTCACTTCTCTGGAAGCTGACAAGGCTCGGCTGCAAGAGGAAGTCAAATCTTCCTCCTTGAAATTGGATGGCGCAGTCAAGATAGCTGCTGAGGCTCGCGAAGAGGTTGACTCTCTGAAGGTGGAAATGGGCAAGCTAAAAGAGAAGCTGAAGGAGGAGGAAGCATACAGGCTGATGGCTGAAGCTCGGTCAACCGAAAAGGATGAAGTCCTTCGTCAATCTACTTTGGCCTTACTTGGTAATTTTTATACACCTCTGTCGATTGATGTGCTTATGGATTCGATCCTTTTGCCAATGTACTTTTTTTTTCTTTCTTTTCCCTGCAGAAGCGGCGAATATCCCTGCTGATGCCCTGGACAGAGTTCCAAACAACTCTCCAGCGAACGCTGTGTCGATGATTCTTGCCTCTCACCAGCTTACGCGGGAGCTTCTTGTAAAGGGGAAGGGTGCCTTGGCGCGGATGCACTCGATGATTTTCCCCAAGATCAAGCAGGAGAAGACCCTGGGGCAGCTGGTCGATACCTTCGCGGTTGACACCAAGGAGGTTATCGAGGTATTCAAGCGTACATCGCGCACTTATGGTGCTGTCCTTGCCTTCCAGCTTATGATGGGTTACAGCTTTAAGGGTGACATTGAAGGGATGACCAAGGAGTTGCCGAAAGAGCAAGACGGGCAGCTTGTTGATTTAAGCGCCTTTAAAGCGTCTGCCCTTACTTGTGCCCGCCAGCTTCTTGAACTGGTTTCATAAAAGAAATCGTCGGCTAGACCCAGTTTATCGACTCAGACCCAAGCCCCTTGATTCTTGTAACAAACTTATGCTTGAGCTAATGTGAAACATTGTTCTGCCGCAAAACTTACGCTTGTAATAAACTCCGTGCTAGCAATGTTGTTAGCACACTTTTGTTATGATATTTCTTCTTGTACTTCTCCCGATGGGAGTTATTTCGGATGCTCAGCTGTACCATGTCCATCATACTTTTGTAACGGTGTTTCCTGCAGGTCTTCCCAGTGCCCTCATTTGTTGATGAATCTTCGGGTGCCCTTCCTGAAAGTGATCGGATCCAGCATATGAAGGATCGGATTACGCAGATGGAAAAGGACCTGCGCAGCACTTATGCCTTAGCTGCTATTGTCAATAAGAAGAGCGAGATTGCAGCCGACGTGGAACGGTATACTCTTGCTGAGCTGCATAAGGCTACTGAGAGTTTGAACTGTAAGTTTCCTGATTCCTTTGCCCTTTCGTCAACAACACCTTGACTGACTCTTTGATTCTTTTGCCAGTCATAGCGTTGAACCGTGCAGAAGAGAACAAGCGGATACACGAACGGGTGCATGCTTTAACCCAGCTTTCCTCATCCGAAGAGATTTTCTGGCGGGATCACTCGAAGGCTTCGGCTGTTGCAAAATTTCAGGATCGGGTCCAACAAGTCCATCAATTCTTTGATAAATGCTACAAAGCTATGAGGGTGGTTTCGAAAACAATGTTTCCTTTAAATGCAGTTCCCCCCACGCTTTTAACTTTGATGTCCGAGTTCGGAAACGCCAAGAAGGTTCGGGACTTGGTGCGAGCTCAAGTTTTCGCAGGTGCCAAGTGTACGCTTGCCCTTGTGCTTGCTTGTTATCCCTCAGCATGTTTGCTATCTATTGCCAACGCAACTGGTGATTTTGAGGAACTGTACCCGAGGGTTTTAGTGCCCGCCAACATAATTGTCGACAGGCTTGAGGAGGAGTCAAATGCACCTGAAGAAAGGGAAACTCCGCAAGGGCGACGTTAGGGTGTAAAGTTATCTTTGTAAAATGAATTGCATTGGCTAATCCATCCAAATGTTAGGATTGTTAAGCCGAAACTTGTTATTTGGTAGATACATGAATATGTACTTTTACCGTGCCGTTGGCAAATTTTTGAAGGAGCAAATCTTAATTGCCCGTTGTATACTGGTTGGCCAGCAAATCATTATGAGTGATCAGCTCGTGTTGCAGGTTTTGCTAAACCTGTTGTATGCGCAACTTTGCTTTCAACCGATTGTGAATTTCGACAGTCACTCCCGAATATTTCGGGTGCAATGATTCTGCCAATGAGCCCGTTGTTCTTTGATATTTCCATAATTGAAATATCGAACGTGGGTTGTTTTATGTTTTCCGAACTCTTGCTTTTTGCGGCACTCGTAGAGGCATCTGAAGCAGAGGTAAGGATTAATGTCCTTGTTTTCTTTGCAGCATTCGTAGAAGTTTTTCCCTTGGGGCGCGATCTTCTGCCGCGCGTTACGTTGTACCGTTACTTGTAAGCAAGGTTCACGGTGGCGTGGTCACAGATGCTTTAAATTAATGCAATGCTTAACAAGAGTCGAAGCTTAAGTGCTCATTGATAGGGTAAATACGAAATTAGCGGGCGAAAAAAGGGGGGGGCCTGTGTAAAGTAAAGGGAAAAAATTTAAAGACTAAGGAAGCGTTTTATCAATGAAGGGGTTCTTCTCATCTTCAGCATCATCTTCTGATTTCTTCGTCATGCTAGTGGTTGCTGCAGCGTTGTTGATTTTGTCAGGGGCTTGGGCAGCGATTGTCAGTGCCTTGCTGCCTCCTATATCTTCTGCATCGGCAACTGCCGAAGCTTGTACTGCCGAAGCTTTTGCTGCCGAGGCTTCAAGGGCAAGGTTGGCTGGCTTCTTCTTGATTTCTCTGTCGAGTTTTTCCTCCTTGATTTCTCGTATCGTCAGTTTGGGCGGAGGGTCGACAGTTTCCCGTTGTGGCCCAAACTTTGCAACAATCCTTTGGAAATCACGATCACAATTGTCCGAGCGTGAGAAACTTCCATAGACTGTGATGTTCATCCCGTTGTTTCCAGGCATCTTCAGCTTGAGGTATGCATAGTGCGGCACAGCCATGAACTTGGCATAAGCTGGTCTCCCGAGTATGGCGTGATACTGTGATTCCCAGTTCACGACTTCAAACTCGATCTTCTCCTTCCTGAAATTGTCGGGTTTGCCGAAGACAACGTTCAGGTACGCTTTGCCAAGAGAGTACGCCGGTGAAGTAGGGAGGATCCCATGGAAGCGGGTATCTGATTCTTCTAACATTCTCATGGTGATCCCCATGCTTTGAATTGTGTCAAGGAATATCAAGTTGAGTCCACTTCCTCCGTCCATGAATACTTTGCTCATCTTGAACCCTCCTATCTGCGCCTCGACCACTAGGGCAGCGTGTCCTGGTTTTGGTATAGTCATCGGGTGATCCGCTCGGCTGAACGTGATGTTCTGAGACGACCACTCGACATACTCAGGGATGTTTGCCATGACGCTTTCTGCTAGGTTGATTTCTCGGGTGAGCTTCTTCATTTCTCTCCTTGAGACGCCTGTCCTGTGAATCATACTCATCTGCCCACGTGGTGGTGGAAATGCCTCGTTGGGTTGATGAGGTTGAGCTTGCTGGACCTGGTGTGGCGGTGGGGGTGGTGGTGGTGGTAGCTGTTGCTGACCTGCATGCTGGATGAGTTTATGCATATCGATGAACTGCCGACAGTCCCTGAGCAGGTGGCTAGACTTTATTTTTCCATCCTTGGAATCGGTATACGAATGCAGATAGCAGGGGGCGTTGATCTGCTCAGCGTAGGGTAGTTCTGGAGTTCTCTGTTGTCGTGGTTTAAAGTTGCCACGGTTCCCAGAGTTGTTCCGATTACCGTCCTGTCGATCGTCTCGCCTGTCATCGTACCGATCATCCTGTCGATCAGAGTATCCTGCAGCCACCAAGTTGTTGTCATCGTAGCTGCGGTTCTTCCTCCTCTTGTTGCGGTCCCTTCGACCTCCCGAATCATGCTTCGGCTGGTCATCTTCTTCATCGTCGCTGCGCTGTCGTGGCTTACGAACGTTGTCTTCGCCATTGGCCCAGCTGTTGGCGATTTCCATTAACTTGGTTATGGTTTTTGGCTTCTTTCGTCCAAGTTCTTCTATGTAACTTTCACGTCGGATGCCGTCACTGAAGGCTTCGATTGCTCTGTCGACAGATACATCTTCCGCAGCGTTCAGGAGCTTGGTGAATCTCCCGATGTATGCGCGCATCGACTCCTTCTGTTTTTGCTGGCAATGCCGTAACTCTTCAATCCTGACGGGCCTTTTGTAGGTTGCTTGGAAGTTGGCGACGAAGGCTTCTACTAGGTCGTCCCAAGACTTGATGGAACCCTTCGGCAGACCTCTCAGCCAGGCTCGTGCTGAGTCCTTTAGGTAAAGCTGCAGGCACTGCATTGCTGCTATCTGGTTAACTTTTTGCAGAATCACCGTCTGCAGATAATCCTCTATCCATGATCTCGGCTCCTGCTGCCCATCGTACTTGGCGGCGTCGGTAGGGGTGGGTTTGAACTTCTTAGGTGGCATCGCCTCCCGAATTTTTTAGCTTAAACAATCGGCCCCCCTAAGTTCGCCGACGTTCTCCTGGGTCTCATCCGAAGAATCGCTGTCGAATTCTTCTCTGAGGGCGCGTCGTCGCCTTGCTTTGTCGATCCTACTCTGAGTGATTTCATCCCGAGCGTCTCTCGCGCGATGCTTTGAGCCGCTGGCCTGCAACGTGGTCTTCTCCTTCCTCGGTACTAGATTGTCTCCTAATATCGCGAGGCTTTCTAAGGCGCCACGGTGAGCCTGAGCCATGGATCCTTCGGGACGCTGATTAATGAGGTATGCTGCGAGGTTGGCTGTTGCTCCCGCGACGGTTTTTGGCCGTGGCATGCCCGCGGTGTCCGTAGTCATAAAGGATTTAGTCAGGTTTGACGTTATCTCCCTTGCATCATCTTCCGAAAGCCTGGACATTCTTGATCGATGTTTGCCTCCTCCATGGGTACTTCGCGAGGCGCTTCCCTGCGAGCCCCTCCATCGCTCGCTGGATCGATCTGCTGCAGATAGGCGTTTCTCGAGGGTGGCTTGCTCCTTAGATAGGCGCTCCCGATTTTTCTCCAATATGGAGCGGTAAGCATTGAGAGTGCCAACCGTGGTTCCTGCCGGAAGCGGTGTGTTGTTAAGCACGGCTGCTTTGGCTGCTGCCCACTCCTCCTCTGCGATGGTGTGGTCGCTGTTGTTGTTGCTGGCGCTGTTTTCAAAACTAGTACGCCTGCTGGAACGGGGGGTGCGATCTTCGTCTCCCCTGTTAGCGACATAAACTTGGAGGGGCGCCACTCTTCGGGTGTCTCCTTGGGTGATGCTGCCGATGCTGTCCTCTCCCGATGAGTAGTAGGCATTGCAGATGAACGGCGTGTCACTTGACCCCAGTCCGTGCCTGGTGTCGCAGTTCATGCAGTAATACGAGGTTAGCTCCGAGGACGTAGGATCATCAGATCCGACCGACATAGAGGATGCTGAACGGGGAGTCGAAGGCGGAGACGGACTCGACGGGCTTGTCAGGCCAGCCGAAAGGTCGAGTAACGACGACGTGCTCGGACTCGTCGACCTGGAGATGGGAGATTCCAGCAGTCGAAGGATTCCTTCTGAGTTGACGTTGTAGTGGACGCTCCCGAAAGTCATCTCCATGTTGCCTTGTAGACCGGAGAAAGTCGAGCGAGATGAAACGCTATGCGGGGTGAATTCGTAGGAGCCGAAACGAATCGGGCTTCCCAGATGAAGCGATGACGGTGTTGATGAAGCTGCCGATGACATGACGGGTTCAGCCGATGTCTGATCTTGTGCCGACAGGTTTCCCACAGACGGCGCCAATTGTCGAGGGTACTCCTCGCCAATGCCCTCCGATAGGGGCTTAGGGTTGATGGAATCCTGCAAGCTGACACGAGACATCGGTTCACAGACAAGCGGGGAGAGCGATTTACCCAGGTTCGGGGCCCTCGATGAGGTAAAACCCTTACGTCCTGCCTGTCTGTTCTTGATTATGATGACAATGGGTTACAATGGGGTGCCGAATAGTTCGGCTGAGATCTCGGCGAGATTGCTATCGCTAGGGTTACCTAGCTCTAAGATTTTGCTGGCTAAGATCGCTAAGATTGTTCGTGTCCCTCGGCAGCCCCTCTCCTGGCCTTTATATAGGAGGCCAGGTCTCAAGGGTCCTAACCGAGTACGACTAGGTTTACAGTACTTTTAGATCTAATCTTTCCTTGTTGGCCGCTTCCTTGTCTTGCCCGCCAAGGTTTCCTCCGGTGCGCTGTCCAGGTGGCCCATCTAGCCTTCGGGTGTCTTCATGGGCCTCCAATTAGTCAATACAGGATAGGGCAACGTTGGTTACTCGAAGGGTAGTGCCCACGTCAGCAGCTCATGAGATCATTGTATTGAAGTACATGGGAGAGAGATTAACCACATAGCTACCGGTAGAGCCCTTAGCCTCGGGGGGGGGGGGGGAACTACTCCCTCCTCATCATGGGAGACAGCGTTGGCGATGAAGATGGCGGTGGTGTCGATGGAGATGCCTTCCGGGGGCATTTCCCCGTCCCGGCGGCGTGCCGGAACAGAGACTTCTGTCCCCCGAATCTTGGCTTCGCGATGGCGGCGGCTCTGGAACTTTTCTCGTATCGTGGCTTATTCGTCCCGAGGTTTTAGGTCAGGAAGGCTTAAATAGGCGAAGAGTCGGAGTCGGAGGGGCCCTGGGGGGGCCACACAGTAGGGGGCGCCCCCCCCTCTGGCCGCGCCGCCATGGCGTGTTGGGGCCCTGGGCCTCCCCTCTGGTCCCTCTTCGGTGTTCTGGAAGCTTCGTGGAAATATAAGATCGTGGGCCTTGATTTCATCCAATTCCGAGAATATTTCCTGTGTAAGATTTCTGAAACCAAAAATAGCAGAAAACAGGAACTGGCACTTCGGCATCTCGTTAATAGGTAAGTTCCAGAAAATGCATCAAAACGATATAAAGTGTGAACAAAACATGTATGTATTGTCATAAAACAAGCATGGAACATAAGAAATTATAGATACGTTGGAGACGTATCAGCATCCCCAAGCTTAGTTCCTACTCGCCCTCAAGTAGGTAAACGATAACAAAGATAATTTCTGAAGTGACATGCTACCAACATAATCTTGATCCAATAATGATGTAAAGCATATGAACTGAGATCAAATCATTCAAAGCAAATGTCTATATTGATATAAGAGATGATAATGCAAGAGTCAAACAAGCTAGAAGTTTTCATGAACTATTGCTTCAAAGACATGAAACCGTACAAAGTTCATTAAAGATGTTTTAAGTATCCAGCATAGAAGTTCTATCCTTCATTCCAAGCATCAAGTAAATTTTCACAACAAAGAAGGATTCAGTCAAGTAAAATTAAACATGAACGTCATGAATCAACTGTTTCAAAGCTTACTCAACCGGTGAGCGCAAGCATTTGGTATTGGCACCAGGATGTTATGGCAAAAAGAACGTTAATGGGGGTTTGGAAGGCCAAATGGAAGAAAGTCTTACAAAGCTATAAGTGATCATTAGACAAGAGGAAGTCTTATGATCGAAGCTATGCAAGGAGTAGTGATTGCCATGCAACGGATGCACATAGAGCTATATGTGTATGAAAGCTCTCCAATGGAACTAGTGGGGGTGCATCCAACTTGGTTGCTCATGAAGACCTAGAGCACTTTTGAGGAAGCTCATCATTGGAATATACAACCCAAGTTCTATAGTGTAAATTACCCACATAGTTATACTAGTAAAACATGAAAACTCTCTCATATGGAGTATAGGTGCTAAACATGAGCACAAATGATGACTATGAATACTGCAGGTGCTAAAACATGAGCACAAGTGTGGATAAAAGATAGTAATGTTGCCCCCTTTTTCTTTATTCTTTTTCTTTTTTCTTTTCTATTTTTTTGTTTCTTTTCTTTTTCCGTTTTCTCTTTTTGGTGGCCTCCATGGCTCTTTTCAATTTTAGGGGCAACATCCTAATATGACAACACACTTTTTGGTACAAATAACTCATAATGAATAAAACATGATGTATAAAACTGTATGCCCACATGGGTAAACCACACATCAGCTGTATAGAATCATGCAAAGCAATATATAAATAATAAATGACAACAAGTCATGTAATGTAAAATGGAAGTTGCATGGCAATATATCTCGGAACAGCTATGGAAATGCTGTGGTAGGTAGGTATGGTGGCTGTTTTGAGGAAGATGTATGGCTTATGTGTAGGAGAACAAGAGAAAGTCCTCCCACGGGTTTGGATGTACTGGCGAAGTATGCACAATTCTCAATGTGAGCAAAAGGCAATGCACAGTACCGAAGAGACTAGCAAATTTGGATGGTGGAACTGCCAAAAACCGTAGCTTAACATTAGTCAAAAAGAACTCACAAGCTTATTCCAAACATCTAGCAGGTTCATCATTAAGAGCATGATTAAAATTCACTCCAAGGAGGGCCGTTCACGGTGGCACAAGTACCCCGCTAGCTCCATCGACCTTCAGCACAACTTAGTTATTACGATGAACTCTCAGACATGGAAAGCTATCAAGTCCAACTACACCTTCAACTATTTAAGTAGAGTTTGTAGTACGGCACAAACTTAAAGACAACAATCCACTACTAATTTTAACTTATTTATCCAGCAAGCTTTACCATCTAAATACCTCAAAACGTTTGCAAAGAATCAAGTTATCAAAGCTCAATGATCTACAAGATTATGCAAGTATTTCATTATACCACTACCACATGTAGCATTTTCTGTTTCCAACCATATAACAATGAACGAAGCAGTTTCAACCTTCGCCATGAACATTAAAAGTAAAGCTAAGAACACATGTGTTCATATGCAACAGCGGAGCGTGTCTCTCTCCCACACGAGCATGAATTTATTCAGTGAATGAAAATAACAAAAACGAAAATAAAAGCAAACAAACGCTCCAAGTAAAGTACATAAGATGTGACGGAATAAAAATATAGTTTCACTAGAGGTGACCTGATAAGTTGTCGATGAAGAAGGGGATGCCTTGGGCATCCCCAAGCTTAGATGCTTGAGTCTTCTTGAAATATGCAGAGATGAACCACGGGGGCATCTCCAAGCTTAGAGTTTTCACTCTTCTTGATCATATTGTATCATCCTCCTCTCTTGATCCTTGAAAACTTCCTCCACACCAAACTCAAAACAAACTCATTAGAGGGTTAGTGCATAATCAAAAATTCACATATTCAGAGGTGACATAATCATTCTTAACACTTCTGGACATTGCACAAAGCTACTGAAAGTTAATGGAACAAAGAAATCCATCCAACATAGCAAAAGAGGCAATGCGAAATAAAAGGCAGAATCTGTCAAAACAGAACAGTCCATAAAGACGAATTTTTTAGAGGCACTTAACTTGCTCAGATAAAAATGCTCAAACTGAATGAAAGTTGCGTACATATCTGAGGATCACTCACGTAAATTGGCAGATTTTTCTGAGTTGCCTACAGAGAACCCTGCCTAAATTTGTGACAACAAGAAATCTGTTTCTGCGCAGTAATCCAAATCTAGTATCAACCCTACTATCAAAGACTTTACTTGGCACAACAATGCAATAAAATAAAGATAAGGAGAGGTTGCTACAGTAGTAACAACTTCCAAGACACAAATATAAAACAAAATTTCTGTAGTAAAATAAAAACATGGGTTATCTCCCAAGAAGTGCTTTCTTTATAGCCATTAAGATGGGCTCAGTAATTTTAATGATGCTCACATAAGTAACAAGAGTTGAAGCAAAAGAGAGCATCAAAAAGCAAATTCAAAAAAAATTTAAGCCTAACCCACTTCCTATGAAAAGGAATCTTGTACACAAATAAATTTATGAAGAACAAAGTGACAAGCATAGGAAGATAAAACACGAGTAACTTCAAAATTTTCAGCATATAGAGAGGTGTTTTAGTACCATGAAAATTTCTACAACCATATTTTCCTCTCTCATAATAATTTCTAGTAGCATCATGAATAAACTCAACAATATAACTATCACATAAAGCATTCTTATCATGAGTCTCATGCATAAAATAATTACTACTCCCTACATAAGCATAGTCATTCTTATTAATTGTAGTGGGAGCAAATTCAACAAGGTAGCTATCATTATCACCATAATCATCAAATATAGGAGGCATAGTATAATCATAATTAATTTTCTCCTCAATAGTAGGTGGATGATAGTCATCATTGTAATCATCATATATAGGAGGTAAAGTATCATCAAAGTAAATTTTCTCCTCAATGCTTGGGGGACTAAAAATATCATGTTCATCAAAACCAGCTTCCCCAAGCTTAGAATTTTCCATAGCATTAGCAACAATGGTGTTCAAAGCATTCATACTAATATCATTGCTACTAGCATGCAAATAAGGTTCCATAGGTTTTTTAATTTTCGCATCAAACAATCCATGTCTTAACTCAGGAAATAGATTAAAAAGTTCACTGTTATTTTCCATTATGCCTAACTAGTGATAAACAAGAAACAAAAAGATGCAATTGCAGGATCTAAAGGAAATAGCTTCGAGCACTCACACACCAGCAACAGTGCTAGGAAATAGCTTAGTAGTCGGAGGATGTGAATACCTTTTACCTTACCTCCCCGGCAACGGCGCCAGAAAATAGCTTGCTGGCGCGTAGTTGACGAGGGAGTTAGAAATATCTGTGGTGTAATTTCCTTCTCGTCCCCGGCAACGGCGCCAGAAAATAGCTTGCTATCTACTATTGGCTTCTTTTCCTGTAGACAGTGTTGGGCCTCCAAGAGCAGAGGTTTGTAGAATAGCAGCAAGTTTTCCCTTAAGTGAATCACCCAAGGTTTATTGAACTCAGGAAGGAAGAGGTCAAAGATATCCCTCTCAAGCAACCCTGAAATCACGATACAAGAAGTCTCTTGTGTCCCCAACACACCCAATACACTTGTCAGATGTATAGGTGCACTAGTTCGGCGAAGAGATAGTGAAATACAAGTAATATGGATGAATATGAGTGGTAATAACAATCTGAAATAAATATGGCAGCAAGCAAACATGTAGCAGAACAGTGAACAAACGGAGATTCGATGTTTGGAAACAAGTCCTAGGGATCATACTTTCACTAGTGGACACTCTCAACATTGCAATCATAAAGGAATATAAATAAGCACTTCACTATGCTATTCTGAATTACTCTCTGGTAAGATAACGAACACTAATTCATCATGTAGGCAAACCTTAAAGATGTATTCCCAAGTACTAATAAACACCCCACGCTGTCACTGTGTGCATTCATAGGAGGTATTAACACACCACAATTTCATAGAGACATCCAACTCAAATCATAACCCAGTGAACAAATATTCTGTGAAATATAGCCTAAGAGACCCACACGGTGCACACACTGTCACCTTTACACACGTGGGACAAGGAGTCTCCGGAGATCACATAAGTAAAATCCACTTGAATAGCATAATGACATCTAGATTACAAAGCTCATCATATGGATCTCAATCATGTAAGGCAGCTCATGAGATCATTGTATTGAAGTACATGGGAGAGAGATTAACCACATAGCTACCGGTAGAGCCCTTAGCCTCGGGGGAGAACTACTCCCTCCTCATCATGGGAGACAGCGATGGCGATGAAGATGGCGGTGGTGTCGATGGAGATGCCTTCCGGGGGCACTTCCCTGTCCCGGCGGCGTGCCGGAACAGAGACTTCTGTCCCCCGAATCTTTGCTTCGCGATGGCGGCGGCTCTGGAACTTTTCTCGTATCGTGGCTTGTTCGTCCCGAGGTTTTAGGTCGGGAAGGCTTAAATAGGCAAAGAGTCGGAGTCGGAGGGGCCCTGGGGGGGCCACACAGTAGGGGGGCGCCCCCCCTCTGGCCGCGCCGCCATGGCGTGTGGGGGCCCTGGGCCTCCCCTCTGGTCCCTCTTCGGTGTTCTGGAAGCTTCGTGGAAATATAAGATCGTGGGCCTTGATTTCGTCCAATTCCGAGAATATTTCCTGTGTAAGATTTCTGAAACCAAAAATAGCAGAAAACAGGAACTGGCACTTCGGCATCTCGTTAATAGGTTAGTTCCGGAAAATGCATCAAAACGATATAAAGTGTGAACAAACATATAGGTATTGTCATAAAACAAGCATGGAACATAAGAAATTATAGATACGTTGGAGACGTATCACTCTCCCATGGCTTCCATCGTATCTCTAACACCCCGGGAGGCGGAGGCGCTTTGCGCCTCGAACTACCCCCACCCGCCGGGCTACCGCGTCCCGACCGGCTGGTTGCTGATCGTCGGAGGCGTACCGGTCGCTCCTATCCCTCTAGGTGTGGAACGCGAGATGGCCATCACGAACCACTACTACTTCGAGCTCACGCCTCCTTCGAACTTCAACGAGGCCGGCCGTCGGCTGTGGTGGCGCGGCCGGACTCTCCACAGCGTCATGGCCTACCGTGGCTCCCGCCTGCGCTACCCTCAATCCCAGCCCACGCGTGCTCACCCGCCGAGGTTCGACAACCTCGACCCCGATGCTAGCGACGATAACGTCGGCGACTATGATGACTAAAGTGGCGACGTTTATAGGGCTAGGCACGAGTATGACTGAATGGCTCCAACATTCGAATCTGGCCATGTATCTTAATTTTGAGTTGAGCTCTGTACTTTAATTCCAGTTCAATCGTAATAAATTTCGTAACAACCACTTTATTGAACTAAAACAACCGACAACGACTTTATAAACTGAATTTAAACTAAAACAACCGACAACGAATTTATTGAAATTACAATAAAATAGATAAATGACTAGTCTAGTCTCTACACGTCGTCGGAGGTTGTCTCCGTCCAAATGTCATACCACCGAGGGTCGTTTTCGGCCCAAGTTGTATTCGGGTTCTCGAGCTCAAACTCGGCGACGGCCCGAGGGTGACGCCTGTTGGACCTGCGTTGTGCCCTGAGGTCAGCGAAGAACGCGTCGGTGTTGTCGACATCGTTGGGGAACTGCGCCCTCCACTGGCGCATCAACTGCTCGTCGTGCTCGGCGATAGCGATCCTGCACTGCACCTGGCGGTGCCGGGGACGGTCCTCGTCATCGACGAGGCACGGTGTTGGCGCCAGGAACTCCACCTACTCTAGCGATTCAACATCCGGGAAGTTCATGTCGCGCCGTGGCCGCCGAACTTGCCACGCCGCTGCGTCGTAAGCGCGCGCCGCCAGCTCCGGCGTGTTGTACGTGCCGAGGGTGAGGCGGAAGCCACCGGCGCGTATCTCGGCGTAGAACCTACCGCTCGGACGCACTCGAACACCACGGAAACCGGACGACCCTCGACTCCGTGGCGGCATCCCGGAGATGAATGAGCGGAGGCGGTGTCGACGTGTGGCTGCGCCCACACGCGGCGCTCTATATAGCGCACGCGGGGCATGGCACGTGTAAGCCACGGCTACACACGTCATGCGCCGGCAGCGACGGGGCGAGGCATGTGGAAGCGGCAGCGATGGGGCGAGGCACGTGGAAGCAGCGGCGACACGTGGCACGGCGAAACCTTAGTCGTTGTCACTCCGCATATCATTAGGGGTGAAACATACATGACTATCAATGTTTGATATGATGCGAGATTCAAATAGTTATATGGATGTCATATTCATGTTCATTACATTTTTCTGATCAATTTTCATATATAAAACTTTTCTATTTGAGTTACCATTTAAAAGTTATTGAAATAATAGTTTGTATTAAGTTAAAATAGATAAATAAGGGTTTATTTATAAAACAGAAAAGGAAAACGGCTCCAGGGGCTGATCTGCGTCCAACGGCTCCAGGTCGTTGGATTCAAACGACCGAAGCCGTTGGATGCAGATGTCGCGGATCAGCCACCACACCCTTTTGTCGCGGGTGGTTCCACGACCCGCGACAAAAGACCCCCCCTTTTATCGCAGGTGGTGCCACGACCCGCGACGAAAGGGTGTGGCATATAAAAGCGTCGCTCGTCGCGGGCCGACGCACGACCCGAGACACTACTGGAGGCCAAACCCTAGACGAGCGCTGCCAGGCTGCCCAAATACGCCGCCGCCGCCGTTCGCCGGTGTTCGCCTCCTCAAGCTCCTCCGACACGTCGCCTCGTCGCCCCTGTCCTCCTCCGACGCGTTCTCCTCCTCGAGCCCTCCTTCGCGCGAATCGGGCGGTGCTGCGTCGCCGGCCTCTGCCGTTCGCCGGCGTTCCCGGCCTTCCCACGCCTCGCCGTCAAGCTCGTCGCCACCGTGATGAGCTGGTCCTCCTCCTGGTCCCCTCCGCGTACTCAATAGTGCCCTGTAGCCGCCGGCCGAAATGTGCCTGCGAGCACCGGCCGCGGCCACGGTCACCGACGCTCCCCCGTCGACCATTGGAGGGCGGCACCGCCCTCTTTTGGCTCGTGGGGATGCCGCGCGTTCAACGCGCTCGCCCGCGCAGGCTCTAGAGGCGCCAATCGTCGAGGCCGTGCTCGACCTAGCCGGCCATGGCCACCATGACGTCGCGCTAATGCCATGGCCTTTTTTGTGTTATTTTTAGTTTGTAAAAATGTTTAGTATATGTATTTACGGTTTTTTAGTATATGTATTTGGTATATGGATTTAGTTTGTAATTTAGTATATGTATTTACTTAGTTAGTATATGTATTTAGTATAGTTTATAGTTAATTAGTATATGTATTTGGTATAGTTAGTTTATAATTAGTTCATGTATTTAGTTAGTTAGTTTATAATTAGTTCATGTCTAGCGGACGACTCCTCCACCAACGAACCCGACTCCGACACCTCCCCCCTCCCCCCTCGCAAAAACCCGTCGACCGCACCCTCTCCCTCTCGCAAACAACCGACACCCTCTCCTCTCGCAAACACGCGTCGCCGACACCCTCTCCCTCTCGCAAATACGCGTCGCCGACACCCTCTCTCTTTCACAAACACGCGTCACCGACACCCTCTCCCTCTCGCAAACACGCGTCGCCGACACCCTCTCCCTCTCGCAAACACGCATCGCCGATAAAAGAACATTTCATGATCTCTGAGTTTTGTGTGTTTGTTAACAACACCGGTGACAATTTAACCGAGTGCTAAGTGGTTTACAGATATGGAAAAGATACCACAGGAAATTCTCGACCCACTCAAAGAAGAAGAAAAGAAGAAGGAAGAACCTGGAGTCTGGCCCTGGCCGGCACGGCCGACAACACCGGGCCGGCACTGCCGGTGTGTGCACCCCGGCACTGCCGGTGATTCCAGGACGACACTGCCGGTGAGTGCACCCCGGCACTGCCGGCGTTTCTGGCCCGGCACTGCCGGCCTGCCTGTCGACCTGCTGATTCAGAATCGTGGCCGGCACTGCCGGCGTCTCAAGGCCGGCACTGCCGGTGATTCATCTCCAACGGGCAGAAATGCTGGTGGGGTATAAATACCCCCCTTCTCCTACCTTGGAAGGTTGCTCAAACCCTAAGAACTCCATCCTCCATTTCTGAGCCACCAAGAACACCAAAATAGCCAGATCTCCTCCCTCAACCACCCAAATCACTTGTGCTTTGGAGAATCGAAGGAGAAGACCTCGATCTACATCCTCACCGAAGCGTTTTTCATTCCCCCTCTTATTCTTGAGGGCCCCCTTGCTAGTGTTCCTCTTTGTATCCCTAGTTGATTTGTGTTGATGTATTGTTGTTGATTGTTGTGTTGTAACAGATTTGGGAGCCTCCAATTCGGTTGTGGATGTGTGCCCCAAGAACCTTGTAAAGGCCCGGTTTCCGCCTCGAGGAAATCCCTTAGTGGAAGTGGCTAGGCCTTCGTGGCTTTGCTCACATGAGATCTGAGTGAAGCCTTCGTGGCTGTTGGTTTGGCTTTCGTAGCAACCACACTCCTCCAAATGTAGACGTACCTTCTTGCAAAGGAAGGGAACTACGGGAATCATCTCCGTGTCATCGCGTGCTCCACTCTCGGTTACCTCTATCCTATTCTATGTCTTATATTGTGTAGCTATATCTTGTGTAGTTGTTTACCTCGTCATATAGGTAAATTCACTTAGTTGCATATCTAGAGAATTTACCTTTGTGCCAAGCCTAAATTGAAAAAGAACTAAAAATTGGGTAGCACCTATTCACCCCCCCCTCTAGGTGCGGCATACGATCCTTTCAATTGGTATCAGAGCCTCGGCTCTTATTTCGGGCTTAACCGCCTAAGAGTATGCCGGACGAAGGACCTATGGAAGGGGAGGCCAAGATGGTCACCATGGATGATATCAATTCGTTGAGGTCATCCATGGAAGCTCAAATGGAAAGCATGAGAAAGATGATTTCCGAGCTTTTGACTCCGCCCCGTCCCGTGGCTCCCACCAAAGAGGTTAATGTCACGGATGCGTTAGAAGAGGGAAATGCTTCGGTATTACCCTCCTCTACCAAACCCGCGAATGGTGATAACTTAAACACTATCACATCTCCCATTGCATCTCCTAGGGGAACTAGTGGAGGTGAGAGCTACAATCGAGTGGCTCCATCTTTTCTATCTCCCGATATACCGGTTCCCCATCCTCATATAAACATTCGGGGCGACCCACCTAAGTTTTCCGTTAATGATTTCGATACTTGGCAATTTGAGTTTAGCTCTCATGTTCGCAGTGCCTCCAATGAACTTTGGAGAATCATCGTGGAAGGCTTCAAGCCTTACAACCCTGACAAGTTGACTAGAAGAGAAGCGGTTGATAGTCAACTCAACAACACCACCTTTCACATGATTCAAACTAGTGTGGGGACAAAGGAGTTGTCTCGTGTTCGGCATTTCACCACCGCCAAGGATGCTTGGGATGGTTTGGCCGCTAGTTGCATTGGAAGTGAGAGCACAAGAAGGAACAAGTATAATGCTCTTCGGAATAAAGCCGAAGGATTCATGAGGCTACCGGATGAAGATCATGAAGTCATGTATGGAAGACTTCTCACCGTTGCCGGTGCTTTCCGGAATGTTGGTGCCACTCACATCGATGAATCTTGGATCAAGGAAAAGTACATTGATTGCATGATGCCGTTTGAACCTATTGATGTCAAGACTCTTGTCGGTAGAGAATGCTATGCCTCCCTCAACTCTCAACAAGCCGTGCACGAGATGCAAGCTCTCAAGGTGCTTGAGCAAAACTCTCATGATTCTCGCAATCGTGCTCTTGGGATGTCAAAAGGGTCCAACCTTGCCTTGGTGGTCAACTCCGTGGAAGAAGTGATTCCTCAAGAATCTTATAGGGCATCTTGGAGCATGTCCTATCCGGAAGACTTGGAACACCACTACCATGACCACATGGCATTCCATGAAAACACCTTCTGGATTGACCCATCCATGGCCAAAGAAGACAACATCAAGAGAAACAACTCAAGGGGTCCCTCAAGCTCGGGCCCAAGAACAAGATCTTGCTACAATTGTAATGACAAGCGCCATTTCATTGCCGAATGTCCCTATGAGAATAGGGAGACCCATGGTGGAAGGCTCATCCCCAAGGACAAGAGCAAAGACTCAAAGGGCAAGTATTCAAAGCCCCTCAACAAGAAATTCTATAACAAGAACAAGAAGGGCAAAAGGCCCTCAAGGATTGTGCTAGTGACTAAAGAAGAATATTCTTCCGATGAGATTGAAAGTGCTAGTGATGATGAAGAGGAAAGCTCAAGAGAAGTGGCCGCCATTGCCACTACCAACATTCCATCTTCCTCTCTCTTTGATTCACCCAATGAGAATCCTCAATTCAAGAATGCACATTGCTTCATGGCAAGGTCCACCTTGGACACATCAATTGTGCTATCAACTCAAGAAGAGTATAACTCCGGAGATGATGATGTTGATGATGAAGAAGATGCAACCTCAAATGGATTGGTTGCCCTTGCCTCCCTCTCCAATAACTCTTCATCAACAAGTGAATCTCCAAATGAGGTCATCCATGTGGAGGAAGAAAGTTGCCTCATGGCTAAATCTTCCGAGGACTATGCCGCCGGAGGTTCAAAACGGGTACTTGATAGTGGATGTACAAGTCATATGACCGGCGGCAAGAACCTCGTCAAGGAGTTGAGGCCCAACATAAATAGTATCACCGTCTCCTTTGGCGATAATTCTACATCCAAGGTATTGGGTTTTGGCAAGGTTGTGGTTGCACACAACATTACTCTTGTGGATATCATGCTTGTCAAAACCCTTGGTTACAATTTGCCTTCCGTTTCCGCCCTTGGCAAGATGGGTTTCGCCGTCTTTATTGATAATGATATTGTGGTCCTCTTGTGGAGCAAGACTCTAAAAGTCGCTTTCGTTGGGTATCGTGAAAACAACTTGTATGTGGTGGACTTTTCGGGGACCACCACGACAAGTGTGATGTGCCTATTCGGAAAGGCGGATGTGGGTTGGTTGTGGCATCGCCGCCTAGCCCATGTCAACATGAGAACTTTGCAAAGTCTTCACAAGGGGAACCATATTGTGGGACTAATGGAAAATGTGTCTTTTGCCAAAGATCGTGTTTGTAGGGCTTGTGTTGAAGGCAAAATGCATGACTCTCCGCATCCAAGCAAGACCATCATCTCTTTCAAGAGGATCTTGGAGCTCCTTCATGTGGATCTCTTTGGTCCCGTTGCTCATGCAAGTCTTGGTGAAAAGAAACATTGCCTGGTGATTGTTGATGATTACTCAAGATACACTTGGGTCTACTTTCTCAAGACGAAAGATGAGACTCAACAAATATTCATTGACTTTGCTACCGAGGTGCAACGCCAACCCAACCTTCTCATTATGGCAATAAGAAGTGACAACGGCTCCGAGTTCAAGAACTATACACTCAATGATTTTCTTAGTGAAGAGGGGATTGGACATCAATATTCCGCTGCTTACACCCCTCAACAAAATGGTGTTGCGGAGAGGAAGAACCGAACTCTTATGGATATGACAAGATCTATGATGGCGGAGTATAAATCCTGCTATAACTTTTGGGCCGAAGCCATCTCCACCGCTTGCCACTCCTCTGACCGGCTCTATCTCCGCAAGGGCTTGAACAAGACTCCATATGAAATACTCACCGGGAACAAGCCTAATATCTCATACTTCAAGGTGTTCAGGTGTAAGTGTTTCTACAAAATCAAAGGAGTTCGTTTATCTAAATTTGCTCCTAAAGCTTTGGAGGGTATATTTGTTGGTTACGGTGCCGAATCTCACACTTATAGAATCTTTGATATATCCTCCGGGATTATCATCGAATCTTGTAGTGTGAAGTTCGAAGAAAATGATGGCTCCCAAGTGGGGCAAGTTGATGTATGTGCAGCTGATGAAATACCTCAAGATGCCATAGTAAGAATGGGTGTGGGATTTTTCTGCCCCATTGAGGGACACGGTGTGGCGTCTTAGGAAGGACTATGCTCTACCACGGTGGAGCCCTCATCTTCTCAGCATCAACAAACCCCATCAAGTGAAGCAAATGATGCACCAACCCAAGAACAAGAACAAGACCCTCCCTCTTGTGTGCAAGATCAAGGACAAGGTCAAGGACAAGATCAAGGACAAGATCAACCAAGAATTCATGATGGCTCCGATGAGTATCCATTTGATATTTGCTCCGCACCAAATGATGTCCAAGATCAAGCACATGAGGTTGAGCACACTCAAGAAATTGAAGTTGCTCAAGTTGAAGGTCAAGACGGGGACCCAAATGATCAAGTTGATCAAGTGATACCTCCAAGGCCAAAAAGAACCAAGGAGGAGATCGAGGCCCATCGTCTAGCAAGAAGAGAAAGGCAACTTGAGCGTCTTGAACACACACATGATAAGGTTCTTGGTGATGTAAGGGCAAAGGTTTCCACAAGAAGGCAATTGGCTAAATTTTGCAATCATCATGCTTATATCTGCTTAGTGGAACCCAAGAAAGTATTTGAAGCCCTTGAAGATTCGGATTGGTTGGAAGCTATGCACGAAGAACTCAACAACTTCAAGCGCAACAAAGTGTGGACCTTAGTAGAGAAGCCAAAGGGGTGCCGCAATGTTATAGGCACTAAATGGATATTCAATAACAAGCAAGATGAGTTTGGAAATGTTGTGAGGAACAAGGCAAGATTGGTGGCTCAAGGGTTCTCTCAAGTTGAGGGAATTGACTTTGGAGAAACCTATGCTCCCGTGGCTCGCCTTGAGTCCATCCGTATCCTTCTTGCTTATGCATCGCATCATAACTTTAAGTTACAACAAATGGATGTGAAAAGTGCATTTCTTAATGGTCCTTTGCATGAAGAGGTTTATGTTAAGCAACCCCCGGGGTTCGAGGATCTCAACTTCCCTAACCATGTCTATAAGCTTGATAAAGCTCTTTATGGTCTCAAACAAGCTCCTAGAGCTTGGTATGAGCACCTTAAAGAATTGTTGGTAGACCGTGGGTTTGATGTTGGGCTAATCGATCCCACTCTTTTTACTAAGAGGGTCAATGGGGAGCTTTTTGTTTGCCAATTATATGTTGATGATATTATCTTTGGCTCTACTAACAAAGCTTTCAATGATGAATTCTCAAAGCTTATGACCGATAGGTTTAAGATGTCTATGATGGGAGAGATGAAGTTCTTCCTTGGTTTTGAGATCAAGCAATTGAGGGAAGGAACCTTCATCAACCAAGCAAAATATCTCCAAGACATGCTCAAGAGGTTCAAGATGACTGAGTTGAAGGGTGTAGCCACTCCTATGGTTACTAAATGTCATCTTGCACTTGATCCCAATGGTAAAGAGGTGGATCAAAAGGTATATCGCTCCATGATTGGATCCTTGCTTTACCTTTGTGCCTCTAGACCGGACATAGTGTTGAGTGTTGGTGTGTGTGCAAGGTATCAAGCTTCTCCTAAGGAGAGCCACATGATGGCTCTCGAAAGAATCTTTCGGTATTTGGTTGATACCCCAAGATATGGTATTTGGTACCCCAAAGGCTCAAGCTTTATTCTCAATGGATACACTGATGCGGATTGGGCGGGAGACAAGGATGATAGGAAATCAACTTCCGGGGCTTGCCAATTCCTTGGTAGGTCCTTGGTGTGTTGGTCTTCTAAGAAGCAAAATTGTATATCTCTCTCCACCGCCGAAGCCGAATATGTTGCCGCCGCAAGTGGATGCACTCAATTGTTATGGATGAGGCAAACTTTAAAGGAATACGGTGTCGTTTGTGACAAAGTGCCTCTATTATGTGACAATGAAAGTGCCATCAAGATTGCCTATAATCCGGTGCAACATTCAAGGACGAAGCATATTGAGATTCGGAATCATTTCATTAGGGATCATGTTACCCGTGGTGATATTGAGCTTATCTATGTTCCTACCAAAGATCAACTTGCCGATATATTTGCGAAGCCTCTTGATGAAGCAAGGTTCTCTTATTTGAGGAATGAGCTAAATATCATTGATTCAAGGAGTATAGCTTGACCATCTTGCAAACACACCTTTGTCTCAAAACTTTATTTGGTTTAGATGTGGGCATGGAAATAGGGGGAGTGCGGTTTAAATTATTGAGCTATCCCTCCCCCATAATGCCAACATTAATGTAATATCCCAGGTATTGGGGTTACAAAAATAGAGGAAACAAATGTGTGCATTGCATTCATGCATAGAAAATCTAGGGAATTTTCACGCTTTAAAGTAAAACAGTCACAGTAACTGAAGTTTCACTTGACCTTGGTGGAATTTAAGTAGCCCATCAAGTCAAGCGCTATAAACCTCAAAGTGACTTTGCTAAAACCTTGCTTTGGGTAGAGATAGTTTGAACTAAGGGGTTAGATCAAATGGAACTGATAATCAACACAACAACACTTTACTCAATGATCAATTGCTTGATCTTATAAAAGATTATAATATGGTAATCCTTGCCACAACATATGAACATCCATTTAATTGGAAATCAAGTAACAATAATTGAAGTAACTATTCCTAGCTTATCTTTTCCATGTCTTAAACTAATCTTTGATCCTACCATGAACCTCATGGTATTCATTTTACTTCATCCGCGGAAACAAGACAAGGAGATCCAACCAAGGAATATATATCTTTCTCTATTCCAAATTATTATGCATCAAACCTAGAGAGGTGAGAGTTCTATATTAATTATTAGAGAAGCAATAACCAACATTGAGCTAAACCTTGGATATACATCCAAGTAGTCAAATCATCATCTTTAAGAGTAACCCTAGGATATTATTCAAGAAATTCCTAGAAAGAGAAACCATTTATTTTAAACATAAATATTGATGATCACATCAATTCCTATGGAGCCTAACCTTAAGTTAGTATTGAATTTCTGCCCAAATGGGAGAGACCATTATAACAACCTTAGCCTTACCCAATTAAGAGTCAAGGACAATTCTTGAACTAAAGCATTAGGACCTAAACCATTTCACTTTGAAATGATGTGATAGCCTAATATCACATGGAATAATACCTTGTCCATAACTTGATAAAGTAAGGGGGAGATTAATTCAACCAAGATAGTCAAGTGGAGTTTTAGACTTGATGCCTATTGAGATATTGTGAGTACACCATAAAACCTAGAATCACCATTCCTAAATGAGAGAGCTCAAGCTTTGGTGTTATACTCAAGATAGATGAGGCAACACTTGAAATGGAGGGAGAGAATTATCCATCTATCCTGATGATTAAATCATCATTCCTTGAGAAGAATCATAAGTAATTATCTCAGGCATTCTCCTGGGATATAATTCTAATGAGATAACCATTACCATGTCCACCTAAGGAATTATAAGAGAAGTACTATACCTGGCTATTCAAGTCAACACTTGATATTGGGAGTGAGAAACCAAATTCATCAGATATACCTTAGAAAGCCCAACCTTGATCATTATAAATTAGGTGATGATCATAAACCCTAAGAACTTGAGGTAAGAATATTAAGAACAAGTGGATCATGCCTAAACCATGATCATGCTCTTGAGATATGTGAGGATAAGTTAAACCTACTAGAATAAGTAGATCTCATTCCCACATGAAATTAAAGGAAGATAACTAGTAAGCAACCCTAGGCTTATATCCTAACCTTAACTTGTGAACCACTTGGTAATCACAATTAGAATCTTATCACATCAATATTTCATTCATTCATCAATTAAAGAACCTAAGAAAACCTTAGAGTTAAACTCTATACTTAATATGGTGAGAAACCATCCATCCATATGACCAAAGTTAACTATAAAAAGAGCTATAACCAATGTAGTTACTTTAATGATAAATTAAGAACATAATAGAAATCTATGGGTATAAGATGAAACCAATTCTCAAGTCCTTAGTAATTAAAGGAGAACCACAACTATTAAGCAAGTAAACCCTCTTGCCATGAATAGTGGTGACTAAACCCTAAGCTATACCTCACTCCTAGTTTATGTATCACTATGGTGATCATAATATAAACCTAGGCCATAACTGAGATTCAAACCAATTGCCACTAGGTAAATATCAATAGAACCCTAGTATGGCACATTAATAAAATCTTAAGTTATAATTATTAAACCTGGGAATACTCTTGTGATACATCTTATGAATAAGACCATAAGTGTGATTATCAACCACTTACCTATATGATTAAGCCCCAACCTTGAGGAGAGTAATATTTACTCTAGGTATTTCAAAGGATTAAGAGACCATAACACTAACGATAGTTATAATATGGGTTATCATCAAATCTACACAACCTTAATAAAATGTTGCTCACATGAAATAATATGCAAGAGACCAATTTCTCAAATAGAAACCAAACCCTAAGAACAATCTCTGAAATACTTTGGGTTGAAAGCATCAACCATAATCATTCAAAATAAAATTGATACACAAGATAAGAGAAATTAAAATAGTGCATAAAAAAATCATGCTTAATTAAAAATTTACAATAAAGCTCATTTATGTCAAATGGTTATTCCAGAATAACTCAGAAATACAAAGGCCCTTTATTTAGTCATAAAATGTTCACAGTATAATTACTTGCAGGGTATAAAAATAATTTGAATTGGATTTATAAACAGAATTCAAAACACTAAAAAAAGAAAAAGAAAACAAAAAAGAAAATAAGAGAGAAGAGAGGCTTACCGGATGGGCCACCGCAGCCCAGCACCACAACCCACTAAGCAGCCCAGCAGCAGCCCGTATTCCTGCCAAAACGTAGCCCAACTTCAGCCCATACCTCTTCGTTGAAAAATCAACGAGAGGAGCTCGTCCTCATCCCCTCCGAGCGCAGGAGGCCACGGCGACGCCGTGATCGTCTTCCCCTTCGTGCTGTCGACCTCCCCGTGCTCCAAACCGTGACGAGGCTCGCCTCTGGAGCCCTATAAATACCCCACGATGAACCCTAGCTTCGGTTTGCTTCCTCCTCGTCTAAATTTCCTCCATACCGGAACCTAGCTCGCCGGTCACCATTAACGCCGGCAATTGAAGCCTTCCCTATCCATGCCAAGCACACCACCGTGACCACCATACTCGACTTGCTACGCTCACGGAAGGAATCGAGCCGCCGTGATCAAAATCGACGCCGACGAGCTCATCTTCCCGAAGGCCGGCGACATCAAATTCCGGCGAACTAGACCCCGGCGAGCTTCTCCGACCACATCATCGAGTTCCTGGTAATTTCCTGAGTCCTCTGGAAGTCTCGCCTTGCTCGATTCATCGCTGTAGCCTCGCCGTAGCATCCATCCGGTAACTGCCGCCGCCGCACCTCACCGTCGAGCGAGCTCCGGCGATCCAAAGTCAGCGGCGCCGCCACCACGCGGTCCGTCTCCCTTTCCTGATTCCGTCGAGCACGCGCACGCCCTCGCGGGACCACGGGAACGCCGGCAACGTCGGCAACTAGCCGTCGGCCAGGAGCTCCACTGGCCACGTCGTCAAATTTGACCCAGTCAACTGCAACGTGGCAGCTGACGTGGCTTGGGTCCACCAGTCAGTCCCTTATGGGTAGAATAGCCCGGGTAGATTTAGGATTTCCCATTTAAATTTCAATTCACTAATTACTGCAACTTTACAAATTCATATAAAATTCATTATAACTCAGAAAAAGGTAAATAATATATCAAAATTCTTAGAAAAGAAAAATCTATCCAATAAAAATATAAAATGAAATTTTTATTTTTAATAAAAATTTAATTGTTTTAAACTTGATAATTAAGTCTTTTTCTTTTATTCTTAATTTAATTAAAATTCAATAATTAGGAAAATTTTCCAAATTAAATAGAAACCAGTAAATAAATAAAGAAAACTTTAAAACTAATTTTCTTTATTAAGAACTTATTAAATCCTTATTAGGAGGATTTAAAACCCTATATAATAATTACCTTAATTATTAATTGTTTAAAAATAATAAAATGCCAAATCCAATATTATTTTTATTTCCAAGTTACTAATAACTTCAACTTTACCATGAAGTTATTAATCATAGAATTAAATTGTAAATAGCAAACCCTAAATTCCACATGGGATGATATTACAACCCTATCATTTCATGTGACTCCTAAAACCCTAAATTAATTAGGAACCCTAGTTCCATTATTACATGTGTACCCTAAATTGCTTCTAACCTAAACCCTAGGTTAGAACATATGATCATGGTACCTTCTTTCAAATCATAGAACCATAGTAGCAAATAAATACTTGTCTTGGCCACATAAAATGTTGAAGACCTATCACTAATATATGGGTATCCCAAGTGTTCATCTTCATCAGACCTAAAGAATCAAGTAGGGTCAACCAAGTGTAAACCCTAGATCCTATTACCAAAGCCATCATCCATATTCATTCCTACTTAGCATCACACCAATGTGATGAACCTTAGGAGCAACTATGCCAAACCCTGAGCATTACCTAACCATATTCCACTAAACCCTACTAGTATTGGACATTTATCAACCATCCTATTCAGGAGCCAATTACTCCTTACTTAATAGAACCAACAGTAAAACCTAGACCACTTCAACCCTAATTGATATACTTCTTATTATTTAAGAAGCATGTTCTTCAAAAGTTATTCTTTTGAAGAAAATAAGGAATCATCATCAACCCTGCTTATAAGGACCTATAAACCCTAGCTAGCTATCACCAGCAAGATGAACCCACCATAATAACAACCATGTATAACTAATTGCTTAAGTTGCTTATACTTAAGTAAAACCATTCAAGCCTAGTTGCTAATGCATCCAACCTTGTTAGGATCCATCTAATATCTACTCAAGAACTAATGAGAACTATAGTTAACCATAGAACCACACCAACCTAATTACCACACTTGTTCTTTATCAAAGCACATGTTCTTCAAAAGTTATTCTTTAAAAGTATATGAGAACCAATCATTAACCATGCCATACAGTACTAAAATTGACCACTGTTCTTTACTTGTTAACATTATGCCAATTATCATTCTTTGTGTGCTCAATTGATTATTATGCTTTACTATCTACCTGTTTATAATACCAAGTAATCACACCTGAATAAGAACCTTGTATGTGAATCACTCTAAAAGGGCAACACACCCTGAACCAATCATTACAACTTACTAATCCTAAATCATCCGGGTTAGATCACGCTTAGAGCGATTGCATCTCATACTTATGCATTATTGCAACCTTGCCAATCTTTTAAACATCGTCCTTACCGGACGATGATGCTATTTCAGAATTTGGAGTTATTGCGTATCAAAGACCTTGTCTGCATAAACTTGCAGTCAAGAAAGGCAAGTTCATCACTTGCTCATGTCATTTGAGTATTTCTATGAAATTACTTGCAAAGTACTATGGTTATCACTATTGCATAAAAACCAAAACCACTATTTTCATAACTATGAATATGACTATGTGGTGGGCAATGGAACCATGGATTGTGTTGATATGGTGGAGGTTCCATTGCAAGGGTTTATATCCATCTAGGATTAAACAACAAATGTCGCCAGTGATTCTTGTGCCGTAATACCCGTGTTAACCATAAGATCTGGTATGGGACGGACTAGTCAATTGTATTTCCACCTCTCGTACATCAACGGATGCGCTTACCATAGCAGTTGTGTCTGGCGGAACAACCGGAGGGTGGGGATCCCACTCTAATTCCCCACGGTAATGCAATGCTTACCGTAGCAGTTGTGTCTTGCGGAACAACCGGAGGGTGGGGATCCCACTCTAATTCCCCACGGTAATGCGGTCTATGATGGGTTGCAGCTGCCGGCGAAAGAGTTTATGGTAGAGCCCAGAACTGTTGTCGTGGTCGGGGTCCACCCTGAAATTACGGGAATAATGGGACCGGCGAGGACCCAGGGTCGGGGTTTGCAACAAAGGGTGGGTGTGCGAGGTAGCGGAGGAATATGATTGGTTATGACCTTATACTGGGCCTCACACCATAGGAAGTGTGGACGGGTTGCGCGCCCGGTTGGCACCAAGGTTAAGATCTCTTATCGGTAAAGCAACACACCTCTGCAGAGTGTAAAGAACCATGACCTGTCACTCCCTGTTCCGGGATATGGAACTGCGAACGCTGCCGGAAAGGAACTCCATGAAGTTCTAGTAAACCGGTGAAGGCTGACGGACATAGTTCTTCTGAATAAAAGCAACCTTTTGAAGAAATGGTTATGAAAACTTGCATTGGTATTAGACTTTCTGGTCTAATGCTGTAGCTAGTGCATTAAACACCTCTTTCCTATAATGAACTTGTTGAGTACGCTCGTACTCATCCCACTCTTAAATCCCTTGCTTAGATATGAAGACATCGAAGGAGGATCTGCAGTGCAACTCAAAGGCCGAGAAGTCAATAATTACTTCAAGGGACAAGACCCTGCCAGAGGAGTCAGATACCACATCCAGCAAGGAGAAAACCTAGATTAGCAATAGAAAGGAACTAGCTTCCTAAACCCAGCTCCTATTTAGCTAGAATCTATTCATAGCCCTATAGCTAGACAAATACTCTACAAATAGAGTTCGTGATAGGATTAGACTACGAGTCGTTCTTCTAGAGTTTATTTGCAGATTTACCTCATTGTAAAGTAGGAGGCTGTCCTGATCTTATGTAACAGAGTCTGTATGTAATTCTATAGACATGACTTGGACCCGCATATGTTTCTGTTGTACCACTCTGAGCGATATAATACTAGTGGAACGGTGTTTCATTGGTATTATATCAGACTTGCATACTACACCATGCAGTGGTATGCCGGGTCACCAAAGTTGGTATCAGAGCAAATGCTTTGACCCTAGGATTAAAACCCTTTAAAGGAGACCTATAGGATTGATAGTGTCTATAGGAAGTTGTCCTAGGTAAACCAAATACTTTTTATGACTTGAGATGGATATTCACTTGAGAATAATCCTAACACACTTGAGTCAACATTTCTTATCTAGCTTACCAAGATAAAATAATGTTAGTTAGATAATCCCAAACATGTAGTACACCATGAATTCCTTAAACAATAGATGAGTAGACCCCAGTTGGTATACAATACATGGTAGTCCAAAGAGAGGATACAACCATAAGGAAGATATCCTATTGGAAGATGTGTACCAACAAATGTTATGGTTAAGTAAGAATTATCCAGACTTGAAATAGGAGTGATATCAAGTAATAAAGATAAGTAAAGTAGGAAGATAGCATACTAGAATAGGTATACCAAGACAAGTAATAGGAAGGTAAAATTCACCCAACTTGTGAAAACAACTAATAGCATGTGATAAATATAATTTGTATGAGGTAGTGTAGACCATGATGAGTTAATCATGGGAGGTAAGAATAAAATTTGTCTACTTACATGGTAGAGTTGCTAATCATATATGATTCACCTGAGAATCGTTATGTGATGGACTAGAACCTTATAATTAATTAAGAGGAGTACAATAAGAAGCCAAGTGCAAAACAATAGTGCAAGATTTGTGTTCCAAAACCATGGGAACTGTGTCAAGTACATCAGAACCCTAGTTATATGGTAAGAACATATGGAAGTATATGAGCTATATTTCCATAGTTATGTGTTTAGTGTAGCAATGTTAGAACCTAGACATATCATGTGAGATAGTCCTCAATAAAATGAAGGTTAAGTAGTACTTCCAAAGAAAATTAGGTTAACCTTAACCATCCCAAACCACTTTGTTTCAAGTTTATCTTATTGTAAATGTGCAATTAAGGTAAAGGTTGAGACAAATAGTAGAATCCCATATATTTGTGCTAAGTATCACGATATAAACCTATCTTATGTGGTGTTATATACTACACATCTCAGACTGATGTTTAGAGATGTCTTACTCAACTATTATATTCAGGTATAAGATGGTGTGTAATATATGCACAAAGCTGAATCTTCTTGGATTTTATTGGATTTTCATTGTTTGACTAGATCCATACATAGAGTTTAACTTTGATATGCAAGTGCATGTTGCAATATCAAGTTCTTACTTGATGCTATAGATCTAGAGGGTAATGGTATTCGTGTGAGGAAGTGACGAATTCTGGAAGATTCCGAAGACAAGATGAAGGTTCATCAGAGAAAGGAAGCAAAGTTGTGGGAAGTAACCACAATACTCTGAAGATAGTACAAATCAAAACTCATGCTTTGCCTCAACAGAGGAGTACTTTAGTACATAAGAAGCATAAAGGTAAGAAACATGATGATTATGGTGAAGCTGAAGCAGATCCATAGTCAACATAAAAGAGGGAATGCATGGGAAATCACTTAGGATACTATATTCATAGTGTCAGCTAGTGGTTTTCTTGCAAAATAAACCCTGAATGAAGGAAGATGATATATGAAACCATAGCAGATATAAGAAGACCATAGTTGATATCATAAGACCACAATTAGTATTGGAGCAATACTGCGAGATAAAGTAGAAGATGTCTCGTTCAGTTAATCAGAACCTATAATAGAATCCATTTTAGATAACAAATAGCCATAATTGATATCAAGTAGTCCACCATTGGATTATTTGTACCAAGAAGTTTTGAACAAATAAAATTTTGTTAGCCAAATAACAATGACCTATAATCATTTAGTCGAAGGATTCACATTGGATGTCCACAATTGAGTGTATACACCACAAACATTCTTCGTGAGACTTTTAGAAAAGTATAAACCATAAGTTAGAACCAGACCAATATTCTAACCATAAGTCCAATGGTTGGAAGAAAAGGAGTTGAAGACCATAAGAAAACTCTAAAGGGGTAGAGTAAAGATTGAGTTGGCTGTATAATAACTCAATATTTTGAGCAAGATAGTTGATGAAGGTCTGAACTGAGAGGAAGCTCGATCTTATTTTCATAAGATTGTTGAACACTACTTTCAGAAGGATGTCAGACCAGAAGCCGAGGTTTATATCTCGAGGAAGTAAGAAGTGGACTATAACTTGAGAAAGTGAGTAATATTTACTCAGAAGTATGAAAGCTCAAGTAAATCAAGCATAAAGAAGTTGGACGAAGAAAATACCATAGACCAAATACAGTTCAAGAAGGCCAAAGATTGAAGTAGATTGACCATACCAAAACTAAAGTCTATTTGAAAGATTCCTTTCATGGAACCTAATTAACCCAAAATAGTTATAGGTATCAACTATAAACCATGATTGGATGGACTAAATGAGTCTAATCCATTCTTAAGGAAATAAACCATCATGACCATTTCCATGGTCAGTACCTTACCAAATACCATTATTGCAGTTTTGGTAGTAAGGGAAAAACAAAGATCTATTTTATCAAATAGGAGAATTTCATCCAATTAGTCCTCAATTAAGACTGTCAGGACAAGAAGAAGTCCCAATCATTGAATATTCGAGGAAACAAGCTTATAATATTGGAGGAAATCATGGAAGTAAAGGAAGTAATAGTTGTTTGATGTCAAACACTAATGGATTCCAGGAAGAATCTGGACAAGGGATATATTCAATTATATACAGTGAGATCACCACGGAGTTCGAGAAAAGTCATAGTCTGCACAAGTCAGATCCACACTTCGGAAACGTGAGAGAGATCAAACTTCGAGGATGAAGTTTAGTTTAAGAGGTAGAGACTGTAATATCCCAGGTATTGGGGTTACAAAAATAGAGGAAACAGATGTGTGCATTGCATTCATGCATAGAAAATCTGGGGAATTTTCGCGCTTTAAAGTAAAACAGTCACAGTAACTGAAGTTTCACTTGACCTTGGTGGAATTGAAGTAGCCCATCAAGTCAAGCGCTATAAACCTCAAAGTGACTTTGCTAAAACCTTGCTTTGGGTAGAGATAGTTTGAACTAAGGGGTTAGATCAAATGGAACTAATAATCAACACAACAACACTTTACTCAATGATCAATTGCTTGATCTTATAAAAGATTATAATATGGTAATCCTTGCCACAACATATGAACATCCATTTAATTGGAAATCAAGTAACAATAATTGAAGTAACTATTCCTAGCTTATCTTTTCCATGTCTTAAACTAATCCTTGATCCTACCATGAACCTCATGGTATTTATTTTACTTCATCCGCGGAAGCAAGACAAGGAGATCCAACCAAGGAATATATATCTTTCTCTATTCCAAATTATTATGCATTAAACCTAGAGAGGTGAGAGTTCTATATTAATTATTAAAGAAGCAATAACCAACATTGAGCTAAACCTTGGATATACATCCAAGTAGTCAAATCATCATCTTTAAGAGTAACCCTAGGATATTATTCAAGAAATTCCTAGAAAGAGAAACCGTTTATTTTAAACATAAATATTGATGATCACATCAATTCCTATGGAGCCTAACCTTAAGTTAGTATTGAATTTCTGCCCAAATGGGAGAGACCATTATACCAACCTTAGCCTTACCCAATTAAGAGTCAAGGACAATTCTTGAACTAAAGCATTAGGACCTAAACCATTTCACTTTGAAATGATGTGATAGCCTAATATCACATGGAATAATACCTTGTCCATAACTTGATAAAGTAAGGGGGAGATTAATTCAACCAAGATAGTCAAGTGGAGTTTTAGACTTGATGCCTATTCAGATATTGTGAGTACACCATAAAACCTAGAATCACCATTCCTAAATGAGAGAGCTCAAGCTTTGGTGTTATACTCAAGATAGATGAGGCAACACTTGAAATGGAGGGAGAGAACTATCCATCTATCCTGATGATTAAATCATCATTCCTTGAGAATAATCATAAGTAATTATCTCAGGCATTCTCCTGGGATATAAATCTAATGAGATAACCACCTAAGGAATTATAAGAGAAGTACTATACCTAGCTATTCAAGTCAACACTTGATATTGGGAGTGAGAAACCAAATTCATCAGATATACCTTAGAAAGCCCAGCCTTGATCATTATAAATTAGGTGATGATCATAAACCCTAAGAACTTGAGGTAAGAATATTAAGAACAAGTCGATCATGCCTAAACCATGATCATGCTCTTGAGATATGTGAGGATAAGTTAAACCTACTAGAATAAGTAGATCTCATTCCCACATGAAATTAAAGGAAGATAACTAGTAAGCAACCCTAGGCTTATATCCTAACCTTAACTTGTGAACCACTTGGTAATCACAATTAGAATCTTATCACATCAATATTTCATTCATTCATCAATTAAAGAACCTAAGAAAACCTTAGAGTTAAACTCTATACTTAATATGGTGAGAAACCATCCATCCATATGACCAAAGTTAACTATAAAAAGAGCTATAACCAATGTAGTTACTTTAATGATAAATTAAGAACATAATAGAAATCTATGGGTATAAGATGAAACCAATTCTCAAGTCCTTAGTAATTAAAGGAGAACCACAACTATTAAGCAAGTAAACCCTCTTGCCATGAATAGTGGTGACTAAACCCTAAGCTATACCTCACTCCTAGTTTATGTATCACTATGGTGATCATAATATAAACCTAGGCCATAACTGAGATTCAAACCAATTGCCACTAGGTAAATATCAATAGAACCCTAGTATGGCACATTAATAAAATCTTAAGTTATAATTATTAAACCTGGGATACATCTTATGAATAAGACCATAAGTGGTATTATCAACCACTTACCTATATGATTAAGCCCCAACCTTGAGGAGAGTAATATTTACTCTAGGTATTTCAAAGGATTAAGAGACCATAACACTAACGATAGTTATAATATGGGTTATCATCAAATCTACACAACCTTAATAAAATGTAGCTCACATGAAATAATATGCAAGAGACCAATTTCTCAAATAGAAACCAAACCCTAAGAACAATCTCTGAAATACTTTGGGTTGAAAGCATCAACCATAATCATTCAAAATAAAATTGATACACAAGATAAGAGAAATTAAAATAGTGCATAAAAAAATCATGCTTAATTAAAAATTTACAATAAAGCTCACTTATGTCAAATGGTTATTCCAGAATAACTCAGAAATACAAAGGCCCTTTATTTAGTCATAAAATGTTCACAGTATAATTACCTGCAGGGTATAAAAATAATTTGAATTGGATTTATAAACAGAATTCAAAACACTAAAAAAAAGAAAAAGAAAACAGAAAAGAAAATAAGAGAGAAGAGAGGCTTACCGGATGGGCCACCGCAGCCCAGCACCACAACCCACTAAGCAGCCCAGCAGCAGCCTGCATTCCTGCCAAAACGTAGCCCAACTTCAGCCCATACCTCTTCGTTGAAAAATCAACGAGAGGAGCTCGTCCTCATCCCCTCCGAGCGCAGGAGGCCACGGCGACGCCGTGATCGTCTTCCCCTTCGTGCTGTCGACCTCCCCGTGCTCCAAACCGTGACGAGGCTCGCCTCTGGAGCCCTATAAATACCCCACGATGAACCCTAGCTTCGGTTTGCTTCCTCCTCGTCTAAATTTCCTCCATACCGGAACCTAGCTCGCCGGTCACCATTAACGCCGGCAATTGAAGCCTTCCCTATCCATGCCAAGCACACCACCGTGACCACCATACTCGACTTGCTACGCTCACGGAAGGAATCGAGCCGCCGTGATCAAAATCGACGCCGACGAGCTCATCTTCCCGAAGGCCGGTGACATCAAATTCCGGCGAACTAGACCCCGGCGAGCTTCTCCGACCACATCATCGAGTTCCTGGTAATTTCCTGAGTCCTCTGGAAGTCTCGCCTTGCTCGATTCATCGCCGTAGCCTCGCCGTAGCATCCATCCGGTAACTGCCGCCGCCGCACCTCACCGTCGAGCGAGCTCCGGCGATCCAAAGTCAGCGGCGCCGCCACCACGCGGTCCGTCTCCCTTTCCTGATTCCGTCGAGCACGCGCACGCCCTCGCGGGACCACGGGAACGCCGGCAACGTCGGCAACTAGCCGTCGGCCAGGAGCTCCACTGGCCACGTCGTCAAATTTGACCCAGTCAACTGCAATGTGGCAGCTGACGTGGCTTGGGTCCACCAGTCAGTCCCTTATGGGTAGAATAGCCCGGGTAGATTTAGGATTTCCCATTTAAATTTCAATTCACTAATTACTGCAACTTTACAAATTCATATAAAATTCATTATAACTCAGAAAAAGGTAAATAATATATCAAAATTCTTAGAAAAGAAAAATCTATCCAATAAAAATATAAAATGAAATTTTTATTTTTAATAAAAATTTAATTGTTTTAAACTTGATAATTAAGTCTTTTTCTTTTATTCTTAATTTAATTAAAATTCAATAATTAGGAAAATTTTCCAAATTAAATAGAAACCAGTAAATAAATAAAGAAAACTTTAAAACTAATTTTCTTTATTAAGAACTTATTAAATCCTTATTAGGAGGATTTAAAACCCTATATAATAATTACCTTAATTATTAATTGTTTAAAAATAATAAAATGCCAAATCCAATATTATTTTTATTTCCATGTTACTAATAACTTCAACTTTACCATGAAGTTATTAATCATAGAATTAAATTGTAAATAGCAAACCCTAAATTCCACATGGGATGATATTACAACCCTATCATTTCATGTGACTCGTAAAACCCTAAATTAATTAGGAACCCTAGTTCCATTATTACATGTGAACCCTAAATTGCTTCTAACCTAAACCCTAGGTTAGAACATATGATCATGGTACCTTCTTTCAAATCATAGAACCATAGTAGCAAATAAATACTTGTCTTGGCCACATAAAATGTTGAAGACCTATCACTAATATATGGGTATCCCAAGTGTTCATCTTCATCAGACCTAAAGAATCAAGTAGGGTCAACCAAGTGTAAACCCTAGATCCTATTACCAAAGCCATCATCCATATTCATTCCTACTTAGCATCACACCAATGTGATGAACCTCAGGAGCAACTATGCCAAACCCTGAGCATTACCTAACCATATTCCACTAAACCCTACTAGTATTGGATATTTATCAACCATCCTATTCAGGAGCCAATTACTCCTTACTTAATAGAACCAACAGTAAAACCTAGACCACTTCAACCCTAATTGATATACTTCTTATTATTTAAGAAGCATGTTCTTCAAAAGTTATTCTTTTGAAGAAAATAAGGAATCATCATCAACCCTGCTTATAAGGACCTATAAACCCTAGCTAGCTATCACCAGCAAGATGAACCCACCATAATAACAACCATGTATAACTAATTGCTTAAGTTGCTTATACTTAAGTAAAACCATTCAAGCCTAGTTGCTAATGCATCCAACCTTGTTAGGATCCATCTAATATCTACTCAAGAACTAATGAGAACTATAGTTAACCATAGAACCCCACCAACCTAATTACCACACTTGTTCTTTATCAAAGCACATGTTCTTCAAAAGTTATTCTTTAAAAGTATATGATAACCAATCATTAACCATGCCATACAGTACTAAAACTGACCACTGTTCTTTACTTGTTAACATTATGCCAATTATCATTCTTTGTGTGCTCAATTGATTATTATGCTTTACTATCTACCTGTTTATAATACCAAGTAATCACACCTGAATAAGAACCTTGTATGTGAATCACTCTAAAAGGGCAACACACCCTGAACCAATCATTACAACTTACTAATCCTAAATCATCCGGGTTAGATCACGCTTAGAGCGATTGCATCTCATACTTATGCATTATTGCATCCTTTCCAATCTTTTAAACATCGTCCTTACCGGACGATGATGCTATTTCAGAATTTGGAGTTATTGTGTATCGAAGACCCTGTCTGCATAAACTTGCAGTCAAGAAAGGCAAGTTCATCACTTGCTCATGTCATTTGAGTATTTCTATGAAATTACTTGCAAAGTACTATGGTTATCACTATTGCATAAAAACCAAAACCACTACTTTCATAACTATGAATATGACTATGTGGTGGGCAATGGAACCATGGATTGTGTTGATATGGTGGAGGTTCCATTGCAAGGGTTTATATCCATCTAGGATTAAACAACAAATGTCGCCAGTGATTCTTGTGCCGTAATACCCGTGTTAACCATAAGATCTGGAATGGGACGGACTAGTCAATTGTATTTCCACCTCTCGTACATCAACGGATGCGCTTACCGTAGCAGTTGTGTCTGGCGGAACAACCGGAGGGTGGGGATCCCACTCTAATTCCCCACGGTAATGCAATGCTTACCGTAGCAGTTGTGTCTTGCGGAACAACCGGAGGGTGGGGATCCCACTCTAATTCCCCACGGTAATGCGGTCTATGATGGGTTGCAGCTGCCGGCGAAGGAGTTTATGGTAGAGCCCAGAACTGTTGTCGTGGTCGGGGTCCACCCTGAAATTACGGGAATAATGGGACCGGCGAGGACCCAGGGTCGGGGTTTGCAACAAAGGGAGGGTGTGCGAGGTAGCGGAGGAATATGATTGGTTATGACCTTATACCGGGCCTCACACCATAGGAAGTGTGGACGGGTTGCGCGCCCGGTTGGCACCAAGGTTAAGATCTCTTATGGGTAAAGCAACACACCTCTGCAGAGTGTAAAGAACCGTGACCTGTCACTCCCTGTTCCGGGATATGGAACTGCGAACGCTGCCGGAAAGGAACTCCATGAAGTTCTAGTAAACCGGTGAAGGCTGACGGACATAGTTCTTCTGAATAAAAGCAACCTTTTGAAGAAATGGTTATGAAAACTTGCATTGGTATTAGACTTTCTGGTCTAATGCTGTTGCTAGTGCATTAAACACCTCTTTCCTATAATGAACTTGTTGAGTACGCTCGTACTCATCCCACTCTTAAATCCCTTGCTTAGATATGAAGACATCGAAGGAGGATCTGTAGTGCAACTCAAAGGCCGAGGAGTCAATAATTACTTCAAGGGACAAGACCCTGCCAGAGGAGTCAGATACCACATCCAGCAAGGAGAAAACCTAGATTGGCAATAGAAAGGAACTAGCTTCCTAAACCCAGCTCCTATTTAGCTAGAATCTATTCATAGCCCTATAGCTAGTCAAATACTCTACAAATAGAGTTCGTGATAGGATTAGACTACGAGTCGTTCTTCTGGAGTTTATTTGCAGATTTACCTCATTGTAAAGTAGGAGGCTGTGCTGATCTTATGTAACAAAGTCTATATGTAATTCTATAGACATGACTTGGACCTGCATATGTTTCTGTTGTACCACTCTGAGCGATATAATACTAGTGGAACGGTGTTTCATTGGTATTATATCAGACTTGCATACTACACCATGCAGTGGTATGCCGGGTCACCACACTTTGGGAGCATTGAATAAATCTATTTGGTTTTGGCAAACTTAGCATTGGTCAATAGCAACAACACTTTGAGGTTTAAGTAGAAGAGAGAAATACATGTAGTTGTTTCATTGTCTTCCTTTCTTGTTAGCTCATAGCTTATTATTCTGAAGTTAAATTTGTTTGTGCTTACAAGGAAGATGCATGATTGTTTCTATCACATGTATATTTGTTTGTTTCCCTCGACTCTTATGCTTGCTAATTAACCTTGCTAGCCAAAGACCTGTACTGAGAGGGAATACTTCTCATGCATCCAAACCTTAACCCAAACCTATGTCATTTGTGTCCACCATAACTACCTACTACATGGTATTTCCTGCCATTCCAAGTAAATACTTCGTGTGCTACCTTTAAATAATTCAAAATTTACTATCTCTTATTTGTGTCAATGTTTTATAGCTCATGAGGAAGTATGTGGTGTTTTATCTTTCAATCTTGTTGGGCAACTTTCACCAATGGACTAGTGGCTTCATCCGCTTATCCAATAATTTTGCAAAAAGAGCTGGCAATGGGATTCCCAGTCCCAAATTAATTAACCTAAATAGACACTCCTCCATGGTATGTGATTGTTGGACGGCACCCGAAGGATTCGGTTAGCCATGGCTTGTGTAAGCAAAGGTTGGCGGGAGTGTCATCATAATAAAACTAAAATAAAAGGGCACTCCTTCATGATATGAGATTGTTGGCAGGCACCCGAGGATTCGGTTAGCCATGGTTTGTGAAAGAAAGGTTGGAAGGAGTGCCACACAAAAATAAAAATAAAATGGGAGCCGCTCTTTGAAGGTTTGTCTGGCAAGGGTGTTAGAGTACCCGCTACCAGTCGTTGACAACAACAAACACCTCTCAAAATGTTACTTTCATTCTCTTTATATGATTTCAAAACTGAAAAAGCTCTAGCACATGATTTAATCCCTGCTTCCCTCTGCGAAGGGCCTATCTTTTACTTTATGTTGAGTCAGTAAACCTATTTCCCTCCATCTTAAGCAAGCATTTGAGTTGTTGTGATCAAACCATTATATTGTGATTTACCTCATCATGTCTTTTACCTTTCCTTGTTTAGTACAAGTTTTATCTGAATGAATATAGCTTTGAAAGTTATCAATGATCATGAGGAGATTATTATGATTGAATATGCAAGTTGTGCCATATAAACTTTAACATAAGAGCGCTGCTCGATAGATAAGTGTAACCTGTTAACTGTTCTTTGACCAAGAACGAAGTTTGCCATCACCAACTAAGATTTCTTATGCACCTTTATTTGTGATTACATTATACTTGTTTCAGGTTGAATTATATGAGGGAGTTGTTTACTAGAATGTCTTGTGTGAATGAATATGATGCTTCTTGTCCATGTTTTATTTATCGACTCTTCACTCCATAAACATGTGGACCTGTTTACCGAGTTCAGTTTCGCTTGGGGACAAGCGAAGTCTAAGCTTGGGGGGAGTTGGTACGTCCAATTTGCATCACTATTTTATATCATAATTTGCTGTCATTCATTGATATATTTCATATTTGGAGATGATACTTATGTTATTTCATCTATTTTGCATGATTCATGATTATTGGAGGATCGCGCACCGGGGTCAGGATTCTGCTGGAAAAAGCGCCGTCAGAATGCAATATTTCGGAAGATCAACAGTTGACGGAAATTATATGAAAAATCCTATTTTTCCAGAAGATGAAGGGAGCCAGAAGGGGGAGCCGAGGGGACCCGAGGTGGGCCCACCTCATAGGCCGGCGCGGCCCAAGGCCTGGCCGCGCCGCCCTGTGAGGAGGGGGCCCACAGCCCCCTCTCGCCTCCTTTTCTTCGCGAACTTCTTCGTCCAGAAAACCTAAGCTCCAGGGAATAGTCGTGAAGAGTCACAGCCACCTCTGCGGGGCGGAGAACACCAGAGAGAAAAGAGCTCTCCGGCAGGCTGAGATCCGCCGGGGAAATTCCGTCCCGGAGGGGGAAATCGACGCCATCGTCACCGCCATCGAGTTGGACATCATCTCCATCACCATCATCATCATCTCCATCATCATCACCGCCGTCTCCATCGCTGCACATCGTCACCGCTGTAACAATTTGGGTTTGATCTTGATTGTTTGATAGGGGAAACTCTCCCGGCGTTGATTTCTACTAGTTATTGATGCTATTGAGTGAAACCGTTGAACCAAGGTTTATGTTCAGATTGTTATTCATTATCATATCACCTCTGATCATGTTCCATATGATGTCTCGTGAGTAGTTCGTTTAGTTCTTGAGGACATGGGTGAAGTCTAAATGTTAGTAGTGAAGTATGGTTGAGTAATATTCAATGTTATGATATTTAAGTTGTGGTGTTATTCTTCTAGTGGTGTTGTGTGAACGTCGACTACACGACACTTCACCTTTATGGGCCTAGGGGAATGCATCTTGTACTCGTTTGCCAATTGCGGGGTTGCCGGAGTGACAGAAACCTAAACCCCCATTGGTATATCGATGCAGGAGGGATAGCAGGATCTCAGAGTTTAAGGCTGTGGTTAGATTTATCTTAATTACTTTCTTGTAGTTGCGGATGCTTGCAAGGGGTATAATCACAAGTATGTGTTAGTCCTAGGAAGGGCGGTACATTAGCACAGGTTCACCCACACAACACTTATCAAAACAATGAAGATTAATTAGCCGTATGTAGCGAAAACACTAGACTAAAATCCCGTGTGTCCTCGAGAACGTTTGGTCATTATAAGTAAACAAACCGGCTTGTCCTTTGTGCTAAAAAGGATTGGGCCACTCGCTGCAATTGTTACTCTCGCACTTTACTTACTCGTACTTTATTCATCTGCTACATCAAAACCCCCTGAATACTTGTCTGTGAGCATTTACAGAGAATCCTTCATCGAAACTGCTTGTCAACACTTTCTGCTCCTCGTTGGGATCGACATTCTTACTTATCGAAGATACTACGATACACCCCCTATACTTGTGGGTCATCAGGTTGCCGGAGTGACAGAAACCTAAACCCCCGTTGGTATATCGATGCAGGAGGGATAGCAGGATCTCAGAGTTTAAGGCTGTGGTTAGATTTATCTTAATTACTTTCTTGTAGTTGCGGATGCTTGCAAGGGGTATAATCACAAGTATGTATTAGTCCTAGGAAGGGCGGTGCATTAGCATAGGTTCACCCACACAACACTTATCAAAACAATGAAGATTAATTAGCCATATGTAGCGAAAGCACTAGACTAAATTCCCGTGTGTCCTCAAGAACGTTTGGTCATTATAAGTAAACAAACCGGCTTGTCCTTTGTGCTAAAAAGGATTGGGCCACTCGCTGCAATTATTTCTCTCGCACTTTACTTACTCGAACTTTGTTCAACTGCTACATCAAAACCTCCTGAATACTTGTCTATGAGCATTTACGGTGAATCTTTCATCGAAACTGCTTGTCAACACCTTCTGCTCCTCGTTGGGTTCGACACTCTTACTTGCTGAAAATACTACGATACACCCCCTATACTTGTGGGTCATCAAGACTATTTTCTGGCGCCGTTGCCGGGGAGTGAAGCGCTATTGGTAAGTGGAATTGGTAAGGGAAACTTTTACTGTTAGTGCTGATTTTATTTCTGCCTGCTGCTATAATTCATTATGGAGAGATCTTCGCTTGAATTTTTATTTGGAAAATCTACTACTACTGCAAAGGTAGTGGATGAGGCGCCAGGTGAGGAAGAGGTTCCATACAAAATACCTATGAAAATTATTGAACGTGTTGTGGATAACCGTTATACAGGGGATGGGACTGTCCATCCTGGAGATCATTTCCTGTTCTTACATGAATTATGCGGTTTATTCAAGTGTGCAGGTATTGCTATGGATGAAGTGAGGAAGAAACTATTCTCTATATCGATGTCTGGTAAAGCGGCGCATTGGTATAATTACTGGATGATGGGGATTCTCTTGAATGGAATGATATTGTGCCCCGATTTTATTCTACGTTCTATCCTCCAAGTGAAATTCACAAAGACCGGAACCGCATATATAATTTTTGGCCTCATGATGGAGAGAGTATCGCCCAAGCGTGGGGGAGATTGAAGTCTTTAATGCTCAAATGCCCCATTCATGAGCTTCCTGGTAATGTTATCATTGATAATTTCTATGCAAGACTTTCTTTTCAAGACAAGACCTTGCTGGATACTTCTTGTCCTGGATCATTTACACGCAACAAAGAAGAGTTTAAAAGGGACCTTCTTAATCGGATCTAGGAGAATACTGAAGGATGGGAGAAAGAAAAAGATAGAGAATCAGGTATAAATTATGATTATAAATGCATTGAAGCTTCTATGGATACTGATAAATTTTGTAATATGAGTGCTACTTATGGTCTTGATTCTCAAGTTGCTACAAATCTTTATAAAGCTTTTGCCTCTCATTATGAATTGCCTAAGAAGAATTTTGATAAGTATCATGAACCGTATAAAGATAAAATTGATTCATCTATAAATAAATGTGTTGTAGTTGAAACTGTTGATCATGTTATTCCTGAAGCTTATATTGAAATTTCCCTGCTAAAATAAAGGAGTACTCTGTTATAAATAGTGCGGTTAATAAAAGTGAAAAGAAACCTATAGAACCTGAAGAGCAAATAAAAGTTGAACATGTTATTGCAATAGTTAAAGATCTTGTGACTGAGAATGTGGAAGATGGTCATAATATTTTCTGTGAAGATGCTTCTAATATTGTTTCACATCCTAATAAGTCTAGGAAAACTAGTGTTCCTATGCTATCGGTTAGAATTGGTGATCATTGTTATTATGGTTTATGCGATATTGGTGCAAGTATTAGTGCTATTCCTTATGAGCTTTACACGGAGATCATGCATGAAATTGGTTCCTGTGAACTTGAAGATATTGATGTGGTTATTAGGCTAGCTAATAGAGAAACTATCTCTCCAATTGGTATTGTCCGAGATGTGGAAGTTCTATGTGGTAAGATTAAATATCCTGCTGACTTTTTGGTACTTGGTTCTGCTGCTAGTAAGCATTGTGCTATCATTTTTGGTAGACCTTTTCTAAATACTTGTGGAGCTGTTATAGATTGCAAGAAAGAGAAAATTGTGACTAAATTTGCTGGTGAATCTTATGAGTTTAACTTCTCTAAATTTGCCAAAACTCCTTATAAAGTTGATTTGCCTAATAATGATTTTAGAGTAGAACAGTGTGCATCTATTGCTCTTGCTCCTAATAATCCTTTGCAGCAACATTTGGAGAATAGTGAGAGTGAAGTCTTTAGGGAAGAAAGAAATGAGCTTGATGAAATTTTCCTTCGTCAACCTATTCTTAAACATGATTTGCCGGTAGAAGATCTAGGTACAACACTACCACCAAAGGAAGATCCTGTTTTTGATTTAAAGCCATTACCTGATAATCTTAAATATGCTCATATTGATGATAAGAAAATATATCCTGTTATTATTAGTTCTAAGCTTTCAGAGTCCGAGGAAGAAAGGTTATTGGAAATATTGAAGAAACACCGAGGAGCAATTGGCTACACTCTTGATGACTTGAAGGGGATTTCTCCCTCTATTTGCCAACATGCCATTAATATGGAAGATGATGCAAAGCCTGTTGTTGAACATCAGCGTTGTCTAATTCCTAAGATGAAGGATGTGGTAAGAAATGAGGTATTAAAACTTCTTGAAGCTGGTATTATATATCCTATTGCTGATAGTAGATGGGTTAGTCCTGTGCATTGTGTTCCTAAGAAAGGAGGAATGACTGTTGTACCTAATGATAATGATGAGCTCATCCCTCAAAGAGTAGTTGTGGGGTATAGAATGTGCATTGATTATCGAAAAGTTAATAAGGTTACTAAGAAAGATCATTGCCCCTTACCTTTTATTATTGATCAAATGTTAGAAAGGTTATCTAAAAATACTCATTTTTGCTTTCTTGATGGATATTCTGGGTTTTCACAAATTGCTGTTAAAACTAAGGATCAAGAGAAAACCACTTTCACTTGTTCCTATGGAACTTATGCTTATAGACGTATGCCTTTTGGTTTATGTAATGCTCCTGCTACTTTTCAAAGATGCATGTATGCTATTTTTCATGGCTTCTGCGAAAATATTATAGATGTATTCATGGATGTTTTTTCTGTCTATGGGAATTCTTTTGATAATTGCTTGCGGAACCTTGATAAAGTTTTGCAGAGGTGTGAAGAAACTAACCTTGTTCTTAATTGGGAGAAATGCCACTTTATGGTTAATGAAGGAACTGTATTGGGACATAAAATTTCCGAGAGAGGTATTGAAGTTGATAGAGCTAAAGTTGAAGCAATTGAGGAGATGCCCTATCCTAGGGATGTTAAAGGTATTCGTAGTGTTCTTGGTCATGCTGGGATTTATAGGAGATTTATTAAAGACTTCTCCAAGATTTCAAAACCTCTTACTAATCTTCTTCAAAAAGATGTACCTTTTGTTTTTGATGATGATTGTAAGGAAGCTTTTGAAACTCTAAAGAAAGCCTTAACAACTGCTCCTATAGTTGAACCTCCTGATTGGAACTTACCTTTTGAAATTATGTGTGATGCTAGTGATTTTGCTGTAGGCGCTGTTCTTGGACAGCGAGTAGATAAAAAACTGAATGTTATTCATTATGCTAGCAAAACTCTTGATGCTGCTCAAAGAAATTATGCTACCACTGAAAAAGAATTGTTAGCTGTATTCTTTGCTTGTGACAAGTTTAGATCCTATATTGTTGATTCAAAAGTTACAATTCATACTGATCATGCTGCAATTAGATACCTAATGCAAAAGAAAGATGCTAAGCCAAGGCTTATTAGATGGGTGCTTCTGTTGCAAGAATTTGATTTGCATATTATAGATAGGAAAGGTGCTGATAATCCTGTTGCTGATAATTTGTCTAGATTGGAAAATATTGCTTATGATCCTGTTCCTGTTAATGATAGTTTTCCAAATGAACAATTGGCTGTAATAAAGGTGAGCTCGCGAGATAGTCCTTGGTATGCTGATTATGCTAACTTTATTGTTTCCAAGTACTTGCCTCCAACCTTTTCTGCTCAGCAAAGGAGGAAATTCTTTTATGACTTGAGGCATTATTTTTGGGATGACCCACACTTATATAAAGAAGGAGTGGATGGTATTCTGCGAAGATGTGTTCTCGAATATGAACAACAAGAGATATTGAGTAAATGTCATGGTAGTGCTTATGGAGGACATCACGCCGGAGATAGAACCGCGCAAAAGGTTTTACAATCAGTTTTTTATTGGCCAACTCTCTTCAAAGATGCAAGAAGGTTTATTTTATCTTGTGATGAATGTCAAAGGGTTGGTAATATCTCCAGACGCAATGAAATGCCTATGAATTATACTCTTGTTATTGAACCATTCGATTGTTGGGGATTTGACTTCATGGGACCTTTCCCTTCTTCAGAAGGTAACACTCATATACTTGTTGCCGTTGATTATGTTACTAAATGGGTGGAAGCCATACCCACAAAAAGTGCTGATGGTGAGACCTCTTTAAGAATGCTGTTAGATAATATTTTTCCTAGATTTGGAGTTCCTAGATATCTCATGAATGATGGAGGTTCTCATTTTATTCATGGTGGTTTTAGAAAAACTCTTGCTAAATATGGTATTAATCATAGGATTGCTTCCGCTTACCATCCTCAAACTAGTGGGCAAGTAGAATTATCAAATAGAGATATTCAATCTATCTTGCAAAAGACTGTTAATAAATCTAGAAAGAATTGGGCTAGTAAATTGAAGGAAGCACTATGGGCTTATAGAACTGCTTATAAAAATCCCATGGGTATGTCACCTTATAAAATGGTTTATAGGAAAGCTTGTCATTTACCTTTAGAGCTAGAGCACAAAGCTTATTGGGCTGTAAGAGAACTAAATAAAGATCCTAAACTAGCCGGTAAGAAGAGATTGTTACAATTGAGTTCTCTAGCTGAATGGAGAAGTGAAGCTTATGAAAATGTTAAACTCTTTAAAGAGAAAGTTAAGAAATGGCATGATAGAAGAATTATCAAAAGAGAATTTAATGTTGGGGATAAAGTCCTATTGTATCGGTCTCGTCTCAGATTTTTTGCAGGGAAATTACTCTCAAAATGGGAAGGACCATATGTCATTGTGGAGGTGTATCGTTCAGGAGCAATTAAAATTAAATCTCTGCAAGGCGATGCCACACAAGTGGTGAATGGACAAAGACTCAAGCATTATATGTCTGGTGATTCTTATAATGAAGATGTTGATGTTATTCGAGTGGTGACTCCGGAAGCTTTCATCAAAGGTCAAATTGACAGTCCGGCAGAGTTCGACTCTGAATAGGTAACAGTACTGGTAATAAAAAGTTCGCGTTTTACTTTTCGAACAATGTTTTTGCTGTTTTTGGAAAATATGAAAAATTACGAGATCGAAACAGAGTGGAGGAGACGCACAAGGGTGTGCTCTCATAGGCCGGCGCGGGCCCCAACCTGGCCGCGCCGCCCTATGAGGTGGGCCCCTCGTTGCTCCTCTCCGACTCTGGTTCGACCTAGTACTTTCCTTTTGTCGCAAAAATTTATTCTATATAATCCCCCGGACCTCTGGAGGTCCGTATATCGTTTTCTCGACGTGTTTTGTTTCGAGCTGTTTTCTGCCAGGATCTGTCTTTGATCTAGAAGCACCACGGCCTCCAACAACAAGGGCAAGGGGATTTTGGTGGAAGAAGTGATGAAGATGTCGTCAGAACGAGAGCAACAAGCTGTTGGAAGCAAGCAAATCTTGGTGGGATCTGTTGACACTCGACGTTCTTTTTCTCATAACTTGCAGGGACCCTTACCACCTGCTCCTAGCCTCGACTCTTTCCCTGTTTTGGAAGAAGCTTTACGGGTTACCGATGAGTTTTGTGATCATTACCGTGCTCTGAGAAGGGAAGTGGAGATACTTCAAGAGGAGAATCATCGACTTCGAAGAATGCTAGAGCGGTTCCTCACTCCCATCAGGGTCGTCCCATCATCACCACCACCGCCGAAGGAGTAATTCATCATCGGTATTGGCATCCCCTTGGTTTGTTCCAAGCTTGGGGGAGTGCCGCGGTATCACATCATCACTATCTTTTTACTTTTTTACTATCAAGTAGTGTCATCTCATGAGTAGGGAAGTTATCATATAAGATGGGTTGCAGTGTGGAAGTATCTCTCCTTAGTTGGTTGTCTATGTATCCTTTGGTGTGAGTTATCGTTATGGAATATTAATGAGAAGTCTTATCATTTACATATTGCACATCTTATTTTAGTTTGCAATCTTTATTATATGATTGATCTTGTTATTAGTATTGGTATCACTTTGGGAGCATTGAATAAATCTATTTGGTTTTGGCAAACTTAGCATTGGTCAATAGCAACAACACTTTGAGGTTTAAGTAGAAAAGAGAAATACATGTAGTTGTTTCATTGTCTTTCTTTCTTGTTAGCTCTTAGCTTATTATTCTGAAGTTAAAATTGTTTGTGCTTACAAGGAAGATGCATGATTGTTTCTATCACATGTATATTTGTTTGTTTCCCTCAACTCTTATGCTTGCTAATCAACCTTGCTAGCCAAAAACCTGTACTGAGAGGGAACGCTTCTCGTGCATCCAAACCTTAACCCAAACCTATGCCATCAGTGTCCACCATAACTACCTACTACATGGTATTTCCTGCCATTCCAAGTAAATACTTCGTGTGCTACCTTTAAAAAATTCAAAATTTACTATCTCTTATTTGTGTCAATGTTTTATAGCTCATGAGGAAGTATGTGGTGTTTTATCTTTCAATCTTGTTAGGCAACTTTCACCAATGGACTAGTGGCTTCATCCGCTTATCCAATAATTTTAAAAAAAGAGCTGGCAACGGGGTTCCCAGCCCCGATTAATTAACCTTCATAATTTTACAAATAGACACTCATCCATGGTATGTGATTGTTTGAAGGCACCCGAGGATTCGGTTAGCCGTGGCTTGAGAAAGCAAAGGTGGGGAGGAGTGTCATCTAAATAAAACTAAAATAAAAAGACATTCCTTCATGGTATGAGATTGTTGGAAGGCACCCGAGGATTCAGTTAGCCATGGCTTGTGAAAGAAAAGGTTGGAAGGAGTGTCAACCAAAAATAAAATTTTATGGGAGCCGCTCTTTGAGAGTTTGTCTGGCAAGGGGGTTAGAGTACCCACTACCATTCGTTGACAACAACAAACACCTCTCAAAATTTTACTTTTACGCTCTTTATATGATTTCAAAACTGAAAAAGCTCTAGCACATGATTTAATCCCTGCTTCCCTCTATGAAGGGCCTATCTTTTACTTTGTGTTGAGTCAGTAAACCTATTTCCCTCCATCTTACGCAAGCATTTGAGTTGTTGTGATGAAATCATTTATATTGTGATCTACTTAATCATGCCTTTTATTCTTCCTTGTTTAGTACAAGTTTTATCTGAATGAATATAGCTTTGAAAGTTATCAATGATTATGAGGAGATTATTATGATTGAGTATGAAAATTGTGCCATATAAGCTTTAACATAAGAGTGCTGCTCGATAGATAAGTACAATCTGTTAATTGTTCTCTGACCAAGAACGAAGTTTGCCATCATCAATTATGATTTCTTATGCACCTTTATTTGTGATCACCTTCTACTTGTTTCAAGTTGAGTTATATGAGGAAGTTGTTCACTAGAATGTCTTGTGTGAATTAATATGATGCTTCTTGCCCGTATTTGGTTTATCGACTCTTCACTCCATAAACATGTGGTCCTGTTTACCGAGTTCAGTCTCGCTTGGGGACAAGCGAAGTCTAAGCTTGGGGGGAGTTGATACGTCCATTTTGCATCACTATTTTATATCATAACTTACTGTTATTCATTGATATATTTCATATTTAGAGGTGATACTTATGTTATTTCATCTATTTTGCATGTTTCATGATTGTTGGAGAATCGCGCACCGGAGTCAGGATTCTGCTGGAAAAAGCGCCGTCAGAATGCAATATTTGGGAAGATCAACAATTGACGGAAACTATACAGAAAATCTTATTTTTCCAGAAGATGGAGATAGCCAAAAGGAGGAGCCGAGGAGGGCCGCCATGGGCCCCCCCCCATAGGCCGGCGCGGGCCCAGGCCTGGCCACGCCGCCATGCGGGGAGGGGGCCCACAGCCCCCTCTGGCCTCCTCTCCTTCGGGTACTTCTTCGTCCCGAAAACCTAAGCTCCAGGGGATAGTCGCGAAGAGTCATAGCCGCCTCTGCGGGGCGGAAAACACCAGAGAGAAAAGAGCTCTCCGGTAGGCTGAAATCTGCCGGGGAAATTCCCTCCCGGAGGGGGAAATCGACGCCATCGTCATCGTCATCAAGCTGGACATCATCTCCATCATCATCATCATCATCACCGCCATCTCCACCGCTGCACATCGTCACCGCTGTAACAATTAGGGTTGGATCTTGATTGTTTGATAGGGGAAACTCTCCCGGTATTGATTTCTACTTGTTATTGATGCTATTGAGTGAAACCATTGAACCAAGGTCTATGTTCAGATTGTTATTCATCATCATATCACCTCTGATCATATTCCATATGATGTCTCGTGAGTAGTTCGTTTAGTTCTTGAGGACATGGGTGAAGTCTAAATGTTAGTAGTGAATTATGGTTGAGTAATATTCAATGTTATGATATTTAAGTTGTGGTGTTATTCTTCTAGTGGTGTCATGTGAATGCCGACTACATGATACTTTACCTTTATGTGCCTAGGGGAATACATCTTGTACTCGTTTGCCAATTGCGGGGTTGCCGGAGTGACAGAAACCTAAACCCCCGTTGGTATATCGATGCAAGAGGGATAGCAGGATCTCAGAGTTTAAGGCTGTGGTTAGATTTATCTTAATTACTTTCTTGTAGTTGCGGATGCTTGCAAGGGGTATAATCACAAGTATGTGTTAGTCCTAGGAAGGGCGGTGCATTAGCATAGGCTCACCCACACAACACTTATCAAAACAATGAAGATTAATCAGCTATATGAAGCGAAAGCACTAGACTAAATTCCCGTGTGTCCTCAAGAACATTTGGTCATTATAAGTAAACAAACCGGCTTGTCCTTTGTGCTAAAAAGGATTGGGCCACTCGCTGCAATTATTAATCTCGCATTTTACTTACTCGTACTTTAATTATCTGCTATATCAAAACCCCCTGAATACTTGTATGTGAGCATTTACCGTGAATCCTTCATCAAAACTGCTTGTCAACACCTTCTGCTCCTCGTTGGGTTCGACACTCTTATTTATCGAAAATACTACGATACACCCCCTATACTTGTGGGTCATCAGGAACAAGACCAAGAATGTGTCCGAAAATGAGGTTGCCGATAGGTACAAAGACAAACTTTTTGACGACCTCATGGCACATTTCACTTTGCCAGATTTGGGATCGGAGTCTGAGATGGCCAAGCAGAGGGCGCTAGTGAAGAAATGGGCTCTTAAGAAGATGGGGGAACTTTTCCGGGGGTATAAGAACCGGTTATGGGCAGCTTATAAGGCCGATAAGAAGCCTCCATTATTCAAAAACTATCTAGCGAAGTAGGAGCATAACTGGGAAGAATTTGTGAAGTACAAAGAATCAGAGGAGGCTGTGAATCTGTCAAAGAAAAGAAAGAAGAATGCAAGCGAAAAGAAATATCACCATCATACGGGGCGAGGGGGCTACGAAGTAGCCATGCCTAAGTGGGGTGCACAAGAGGCTGCGATGAAGCGGAATGGGATCACTCCAGAACCAGAGCGAGAAGGATGGGACACTAGGGCTCGAAATTGGTTCCTTGGGCATGTCTGTGAGTATGACATGAAGACAGGGAACCTTGTTGAAAGTGACAGCAAGGTTAAGGTACCCAGGGAAAAATGGATTGAAGTGACAGCTGATATTAAAGCGGGAAAACTGAAGTTTTCTCCCGATAGAGAGAAAGACTTGCTGATGCTTGTCCTCGGTAATCCTGAAAAGGAGGACGAACAAGAGGCTTCGGCCCTAGTGTTCCGTGGGTGCTTGGGTTTTCGAATGACGCGGAGACTTATAGAAGACCCGGACGAGCAAGAGCAAAAAAACATGAGCTGGAGGTGCAGAATGACCGGATGGCAGAGTTCCAACGCCAACTTGACCAGCAGTGGTGTCGAGGGGATGACCCCAGGTAGGGCAATGGACACGGAGCAGCCGGCTTGAGGTTGGCCAGCTCGCGGCAAAGGCCGGCTGAGGAGCAGCCGGCTGGAGCCGTGGCCGGCTGCCTCGGAAGCCGGCTGGCTCTAGCTCCTAGTCGGCCTGGCTACGGCCGTCTGCGCTGTGGCTGGGCCGGCTTCTACAAGCCATATCTGACCGGGGTTTGCACTCTAGACCGACTCGAGGCTGGCGAGTCTTGCATGAGAAGGAACTGGGTAGATGGTCCGGGTTCACAGGTCCGCGCTGACCTCATCTCCCGTAAAGCACGGGGCACTGTGGAGCAACAGTGCCACGCGCCGGACAGGCCATCATGGCGTACGTCGGTCCGTACCGGCTACAGGGCATGATGGCGACAGAGACACCTCCTCTCCATACCGCTGACTCAGGCAGTCGGATGGGACAGGCCATGAGGCCTCAACGGCTCCTGACGTCAACGCCTCGGGAAGGAGCGGAAGCCGAAGCCGGCCAAGCCGGCCAGTAGATCATAGGGACTTCTATGTAAAGTGCAAGCGCCTATATAAGCTGCACTACCCCCTCTCGTGCAGGGGATCGATGATTCTCACTTCATTTCTAGTCTTAGCGCTGCCCTGTGAGAGAGACCTTCGTCTACCTTAGCCTCCCAGGGCAAGCCGGATACAGCTCAAGGAGCACCATTGTACTGTGTGATCACCATATACACTCATAGTAGGAGTAGAGGTGTTACCTCCACAGGAGGGCCTCGAACCTGGGTACGTCGACCGTGTCACTCGTCCCCATACCCGCATCCGGATACCGCCGTGAGACCATCTAGGAACCACCTTCTTTAGCCATCCTATGGCATATGCCGCGACGATACCACGACAAGCGGCGGGAGATTCAGCAGCACCAGCGGGAGATTAATGAACTAAAAGTACAGCGCCAGCCAGATAATACCGCTGACATATCTCAGCGACGAGACAGCAAGGTGGCCGACTCGGAGGCCCCGCATACACGGATGATAGATGGCGGTCCTGGCGACCCCGTGGATGGAATCAACGAGCAAACACCTTGTGATCTCCATGAGGTGTTTAGGAACATGTCTGTCAAGGTGGCGGTCGGCTATGTCTTACCTGCATTCGGACCTGAAGGTGAGCCGACAACATGGCATGGCAATCAGATTCCAGCTAGCTATGCTCGTGTCGGGGTGGATACAGTTGTACCGACGTGGGAGTCATTGGAGCTCGTAATCGCTAGAGGTGATGGCCAGGATACACTGGGAGACGTAGTGGGAGAAATCATTCTTTGGTAAAGGAAAAACATCAAGCTTCCAGGCATGGTAACCTCTACTAGTCGTCCCACCAGGTCACCATCACCTCCTTCAAATGATCAAAGGCCACCATCACCTCCTCCGACTGATCACATGTCGCCACCATCACCCAATGACTTTGACCACCACATCCCTAGTCCATCTCCATTTCCCGCGCCGCCGCCTGCGCCCACTAAGACTCGGAATGCACCCAAGCAGAAGCGTGTGAAGAGTCATGTCCGCAAAATGTCGCCCCTACCAAGAGTACCAAAGGTCCCTGATACGTCTCAAACGTATCTATAATTTCTTATGTTCCATGCTACTTTATTGATGATACTCACATGTTTTATACACACTTTATGTCATATTTATGCATTTTCCGGCACTAACCTATTGACAAGATGCCGAAGAGCCAGTTGCTGTTTTCTGCTGTTTTTGGTTTCAGAAATCCTACAAAGGAAATATTATCGGAATTGGACGAAATCAACGCCCAGGGTCTTATTTTTCCACGAAGCTTCCAGAAGACCGAAAGTGATACGAAGTGGGGCGACGAGGCGCCGCCACGCCAGGGCCGCGTGGCCAAGGGTGGGGTCGCGCCGCCCTGTTTTGTGGGGCCCTCGCATCGCCCCCTGACCTACCCTTCCGCCTATAAGAAGCCTTTGTCGAGAAAACCCCAGTACCGAGAGCCATGATGTCTACGTTCCCCCTCCTTTCCTGTAGACAGTGTTGGGCCTCCAAGAGCAGAGGTTTGTAGAACAGCAGCAAGTTTTCCCTTAAGTGGATCACCCAAGGTTTATCGAACTCAGGGAGGAAGAGGTCAAAGATATCCCTCTCATGCAACCCTGCAACCACAAAGCAAGAAGTCTCTTGTGTCCCCAACACACCTAATAGGTGCACTAGTTCGGCGAAGAGATAGTGAAATACAGGTGGTATAAATATATATGAGCAGTAGCAACGGTGCTAGAAAATAGCTTGCTGGCGTGTAGTTGATGGTGGTAGTATTGCAGCAGTAGTAACACAGTAAAACAGTAAACAAGCAGTAGTAACGCAGCAGTATTTAGGAACAAGGCCTAGGGATTACACTTTCACTAGTGGACACTCTCAACATTGATCACATAACAGAATAGATAAATGCATACTCTACACTTTTGTTGGATGATGAACGCATTGCGTAGGATTACACGAACCCTCAATGCCGGAGTTAACAAGCTCCACAATTTGTTCATATTTAAGTAACCTTATAGTGTAAGATAGATCAATACAACTAAACCAAGTACTAACATAGCATGCACACTGTCACCTTCATGCATATGTAGGAGGAATAGATCACATCAATATTATCATAGCAATAGTTAACTTCGCAATCTACAAGAGATCATGATCATAGCATAAACCAAGTACTAACACGGTGCACACACTGTCACCTTTACACACGTGCAGGAGGAATAGAACTATTTAATAACTTTGCTAGAGTAGCACATAGATAAATTGTGATACAAACTCATATGAATCTCAATCATGTAAAGCAGCTCATGAGATCATTGTATTGAAGTACATAGGAGAGATGAACCACATAGCTACCGGTACAGCCCCGAGCCTCGATGGAGAACTACTCCCTCCTCATGGGAGCAGCAGCGGTGATGAAGATGGCGGTGGAGATGGCAGCGGTGTCGATGGAGAAGCCTTCCGGGGGCACTTCCCCGTTCCGGCAGGGTGCCGGAACAGAGACTCCTGTCCCCCAGATCTTGGCTCCGCGATGGCGGCGGCTCTGGAAGGTTTCTGTGGGTTTCGTCGAACGTATCAGGGTTTTCGATCCAGGGGCTTTATATAGGCGAAGAGGCGGCGCAGGAGGGTCGAAGGGGCGACGACACCATAGGGCGGCGCGGCCAGGGCCTGGGCCGCGCCGGCCTATGGTCTGGGGGCCCAGTGCCCCCCCTCTGGTCCTTCCCGGGTGTTCTGGATGCTTCCGGTGAAAATAGGAACCTGGGCGTTGATTTCGTCCAATTCCGAGAATATTTCGTTACTAGGATTTCTGAAACCAAAAACAGCAGAAAACAGGAACTGGCACTTCGGCATCTTGTTAATAGGTTAGTTCCAGAAAATGCACGAATATGACATAAAGTGTGCATAAAACATCAATAATGTGGCATGGAACACAAGAAATTATCGATACGTCAGAGACGTATCAGCATCCCCAAGCTTAGTTCTGCTCGTCCCGAGCAGGTAAAACGATAACACAGATAATTTCTAGAGTGACATGCCATCATAACCTTGATCATACTATTTGTAAAGCATATGTAGTGAATGCAGCGATCAAAACAATGTATATGACATGAGTAAACAAGTGAATCATATAGCAAAGACTTTTCATGAATAGCACTTCAAGACAGGCATCAATAAGTCTTGCATAAGAGTTAACTCATAAAGCAATAATTCAAAGTAAAGGCATTGAAGCAACACAAAAGAAGATTAAGTTTCAGCGGTTGCTTTCAACTTGTAACATGTATATCTCATGGATATTGTCAACATAGAGTAATATAATAAGTGCAATAAGCAAATATGTATGAATCAATGCACAGTTCACATAAGTGTTTGCTTCTTGAGGCGGAGAGAAATAGGTGAACTGACTCAACAATGAAAGTAAAAGAATGGTCCTCCATAGAGGAAAAGCATCGATTGCTATATTTGTGCTAGAGCTTTGATTTTGAAAACATGAAACAATTTTGTCAACGGTAGTAATAAAGCATATGTATCATGTAAATTATATCTTATAAGTTGCAAGCCTCATGCATAGTGTACTAATAGTGCCCGCACCTTGTCCTAATTAGCTTGGACTACCGGATCATCACAATGCACATGTTTTTACCAAGTGTCACAAAGGGGTACCTCTATGCCGCCTGTACAAAGGTCTAAGGAGAAAGCTCGCATTGGATTTCTCGCTATTGATTATTATTCAACTTAGACATCCATACCGGGACAACATAGACAACAGATAATGGACTCCTCTTTTATGCATAAGCATGTAACAACAATTAATAATTTTCTCATTTGAGATTGAGGATATATGTCCAAAACTGAAACTTCCACCATGGATCATGGCTTTAGTTAGTGGCCCAATGTTCTTCTCTAACAATATGCATGCTTAACCATAAGGTGGTAGATCTCTCTTACTTCAGACAAGACGGACATGCATAGCAACTCACATGAAATTCAACAATGAATAGTTGATGGCGTCCCCAGTGAACATGGTTATCGCACAACAAGCAACTTAATAAGAGATAAAGTGCATAATTACATATTCAATACCACAATAGTTTTTAAGCTATTTGTCCCATGAGCTATATATTGCAAAGGTGAATGATGGAATTTTAAAGGTAGCACTCAAGCAATTTACTTTGGAATGGCGGAGAAATACCATGTAGTAGGTAGGTATGGTGGACACAAATGGCATAGTGGTTGGCTCAAGTATTTTGGATGCACGAGAAGTATTCCCTCTCGATACAAGGTTTAGGCTAGCAAGGTTATTTGAAACAAACACAAGGATGAACTGGTGCAGCAAAACTTACATAAAAGACATATTGAAAACATTATAAGACTCTACACCGTCTTCCTTGTTGTTCAAACTCAATACTAGAAATTATCTAGACCTTAGAGAGACCAAATATGCAAACCAAATTTTAGCATGCTCTATGTATTTCTTCATTAATGGGTGCAAAGCATATGATGCAAGAACTTAATCATGAGCACAACAATTGCCAAGTATCACATTATCCAAGACATTGTAGCAAATTACTACATGTATCATTTTCCAATTCCAACCATATAACAATTTAACGAAGAAGAAACTTCGCCATGAATACTAAAAGCTAAGAACACATGTGTTCATATGAACCAGCAGAGCGTGTCTCTCTCCCACAAAAGCATTTATTCAAACAAAAACAAAAACAAAAGCACACAGACACTCCAAGCAAAGCACATAAGATGTGATGGAATAAAAATATAGTTTCAGGGGAGGAACCTGATAATGTTGTCGATGAAGAAGGGGATGCCTTGGGCATCCCCAAGCTTAGACGCTTGAGTCTTCTTAGAATATGCAGGGGTGAACCACCGGGGCATCCCCAAGCTTAGAGCTTTCACTCTCCTTGATCATGTTGCATCATACTCCTCTCTTGATCCTTGAAAACTTCCTCCACACCAAACTTAGAACAACTCATTAGAGGGTTAGTGACAATAAAAATTAACATATTCAGAGGTGACACAATCATTCTTAACACTTCTGGACATTGCATAAAGCTACTGGACATTAATGGATCAAATAAATTCATCCAACATAGCAAAAGAGGCAATGCGAAATAAAAGGCAGAATCTGTCAAAACAGAACAGTTCGTATTGACGAATTTTATTAGGCCACCAGACTTGCTCAAATGAAAATGCTCAAATTGAATGAAAGTTGCGTACATATCTGAGGATCATGCACGTAAATTGGCTTAATTTTCTGAGCTACCTACAGGAAGGTAGACCCAGATTCGTGACAGCAAAGAAATCTGGAACTGTGCAGTAATCCAAATCTAGTACTTACTTTTCTATCAACGGCTTTACTTGGCACAACAAAACACTAAACTAAGATAAGGAGAGGTTGCTACAGTAGTAAACAACTTCCAAGACACAAATATAAAACAAAGTACTGTAGCAAAATAACACATGGGTTATCTCCCAAGAAGTTCTTTTCTTTATAGCCATTAAGATGGGCTCAGCAGTTTTAATGATGCACTCGCAAGAAATAGTATTTGAAGCAAAAGAGAGCATCAAGAGGCAAATTCAATACACATTTAAGTCTAAAATGCTTCCTATGCATAGGAATCTTGTAAATAAACAAGTTCATGAAGAGCAAAGTAACAAGCATAGGAAGATAAAACAAGTGTAGCTTCAAAAATTTCAGCACATAGAGAGGCATTTTAATAACATGAAAATTTCTACAACCATATTTTCCTCTCTCATAATAACTTTCAGTAGCATCATGAGCAAACTCAACAATATAACTATCACATAAAGCATTCTTATCATGAGTCTCATGCATGAAATTATTACTCTCCACATAGGCATAATCAATTTTATTAGTTGTAGTGGGAGCAAATTCAACAAAGTAGCTATCATTATTATTCTCATCATCAAATATAGGAGGCATATTGTAATCATAATCAAATTTATCCTCCATAACAGGTGGTACCAAAAGACTACTATCATTATAATCATCATAAATAGAAGGCAAAGTATCATCAAAGTAAATTTCCTCCTCAATGCTTGGGGGACTAAAAAGATCATGCTCATCAAAACCAGCTTCCCCAAGCTTAGAATTTTCCATATCCTTATCAACAATGGTGTTCAAAGCGTTCATACTAATATTACTACCAGCATGCAAATAAGATTCCATAGGTTTTTTAATTTTCGCATCAAACAATCCATGTTTTAACTCAGGAAATAGAATAAAAAGCTCATTGTTGTCCATTATGCCAAACTAGTGTAAACAAGAAACAAAAAGATGCAATTGCAGGATCTAAAGGAAATAGCTTCGAGTACTTACAATGGCGGAAAATAGCTTGGTAGCCGAGGTCCGGAGTGTGAGTACCTTTTACCTTTCCTCCCCGGCAACGGCGCCAGAAAATTAGCTTGATGTCTACGTTCCCCCTCCTTTCCTGTAGATAGTGTTGGGCCTCCAAGAGCAGAGGTTTGTAGAACAGCAGCAAGTTTTCCCTTAAGTGGATCACCCAAGGTTTATCGAACTCAGGGAGGAAGAGGTCAAAGATATCCCTCTCATGCAACCCTGCAACCACAAAGCAAGAAGTCTCTTGTGTCCCCAACACACCTAATAGGTGCACTAGTTCGGCGAAGAGATAGTGAAATACAGGTGGTATAAATATATATGAGCAGTAGCAACGGTGCTAGAAAATAGCTTGCTGGCGTGTAGTTGATGGTGGTAGTATTGCAGCAGTAGTAACACAGTAAAACAGTAAACAAGCAGTAGTAACGCAGCAGTATTTAGGAACAAGGCCTAGGGATTACACTTTCACTAGTGGACACTCTCAACATTGATCACATAACAGAATAGATAAATGCATACTCTACACTTTTGTTGGATGATGAACGCATTGCGTAGGATTACACGAACCCTCAATGCCGGAGTTAACACGCTCCACAATTTGTTCATATTTAAGTAACCTTATAGTGTAAGATAGATCAATACAACTAAACCAAGTACTAACATAGCATGCACACTGTCACCTTCATGCATATGTAGGAGGAATAGATCACATCAATATTATCATAGCAATAGTTAACTTCGCAATCTACAAGAGATCATGATCATAGCATAAACCAAGTACTAACACGGTGCACACACTGTCACCTTTACACACGTGCAGGAGGAATAGAACTATTTAATAACTTTGCTAGAGTAGCACATAGATAAATTGTGATACAAACTCATATGAATCTCAATCATGTAAAGCAGCTCATGAGATCATTGTATTGAAGTACATAGGAGAGATGAACCACATAGCTACCAGTACAGCCCCGAGCCTCGATGGAGAACTACTCCCTCCTCATGGGAGCAGCAGCGGTGATGAAGATGGCGGTGGAGATGGCAGCGGTGTCGATGGAGAAGCCTTCCGGGGGCACTTCCCCGTTCCGGCAGGGTGCCGGAACAGAGACTCCTGTCCCCCAGATCTTGGCTCCGCGATGGCGGCGGCTCTGGAAGGTTTCTGTGGGTTTCGTCGAACGTATCAGGGTTTTCGATCCAGGGGCTTTATATAGGCGAAGAGGCGGCGCAGGAGGGTCGAAGGGGCGACGACACCATAGGGCGGCGCGGCCAGGGCCTGGGCCGCGCCGGCCTATGGTCTGGGGGCCCAGTGCCCCCCCTCTGGTCCTTCCCGGGTGTTCTGGATGCTTCCAGTGAAAATAGGAACCTGGGCGTTGATTTCGTCCAATTCCGAGAATATTTCGTTACTAGGATTTCTGAAACCAAAAACAGCAGAAAACAGGAACTGGCACTTCGGCATCTTGTTAATAGGTTAGTTCCAGAAAATGCACGAATATGACATAAAGTGTGCATAAAACATCAATAATGTGGCATGGAACACAAGAAATTATCGATACGTCGGAGACGTATCAAGCCACGATACGGAAAACCTTCCAGAGACACCGCCGCTGCCAATCCCATCTCGGGGGATTCAGGAGATCGGCTCCGGCACCCTGCCGGAGAGGGGAATCATCTCCCGGAGGACTCTTCATCGCCATGATCGCCTCCGGAGTGATGTGTGAGTAGTTCACCCCTGGACTATGGGTCCATAGCAGTAGCTAGATGGTTGTCTTCTCCTCATGTGCTATCATTGTTCTATCTTGTGAGCTGCCTAACATGATCAAGATCATCTATTTGTAATGCTACATGTTGCGTTTGTTGGGATCCGATGAATATGGAATACTATGTTATGTTGATTATCAATCTATCATCTATGTGTTGTTTATGATCTTGCATGCTCTCCGTTGCTAGTAGAGGCTCTGGCCAAGTTGATACTTGTAACTCCAAGAGGGAGTATTTATGCTCGATAGTGGGTTCATGCCTCCATTAAATCTGGGACAGTGACATAAAGTTCTAAGGTTGTGGATGTGCTGTTGCCACTAGGGATAAAACATCAATGCTATGTCTAAGGATATTTGTGTTGATTACATTACGCACCATACTTAATGCAATTGTCTGTTGTTTGCAACTTAATACTGGAAGGGGTGCGGATGCTAACCCGAAGGTGGAATTTTTAGGCATAGATGCATGCTGGATAGTGGTCTATGTACCTTATCGTAATGCCCAATTGAATTTCACACTACTCATCATAATATGTATGTGCATTGTCATGCCATCTTTATTTGTCAATTTCCCAACTGTAATTTGTTCACCCAACATGCTATTTCTTATCGGAGAGACACCACTAGTGAACTGTGGACCCCGGTCCATTCTTTTACATCGTATACAATCTACTGCAATACTTGTTCTTACTGTTCTTTGCAAACATCATCTTCCACACTATACATCTAATCCTTTGTTATAGCAAGCCGGTGAGATTGACAACCTCACTGTTAAGTTGGGGCAAAGTATTTTGGTTGTGTTGTACAGGTTCCACGTTGGCGCCGGAATCCCTGGTGTTGCGCCGCACTACACTCCGCCACCATCAACCTTCAACGTGCTTCTTGACTCCTACTGGTTCGATAACCTTGGTTTCTTACTGAGGGAAAACTCGCTGCTATACGCATCACACCTTCCTCTTGGGGTTCCCAACGGACAAGTGCCTTACCGTCACAAGCAACGCTTTTTCTGGCGCCGTTGCCGGGGATATCAAGACACGCTGCAAGGGGAGTCTCCACTTCCAATCTCTTTACTTTGTTTTTGTCTTGCTTTATGTTATTTACTGCTTTGTTTGCTTTATATCAAAAATACAAAAAATTTAGTTACTTGTTTTACTTACTATCTTGTTTGCGTTCTCCATATTAAAAATACAAAAAAATTAGTTACTTGCATTTACTTTATCTAGTTTGCTATTGCTAAAATGGGTACTCCTGAAAATACTAAGTTGTGTGACTTTACTAGCACAAATAATAATGATTTCTTATGCACACCTATTGCTCCACCTGCTACTATAGCAGAATTCTTTGAAATTAAACCTGCTTTACTAAATCTTGTTATGAGAGAGCAATTTTCTGGTGTTAGTTCTGATGATGCTGCTGCCCATCTTAATAATTTTGTTGAACTATGTGAAATGCAAAAGTATAAGGATGTAGATGGTGACATTATAAAATTAAAATTGTTTCCTTTCTCATTAAGAGGAAGAGCTAAAGATTGGTTGCTATCTTTGCCTAAGAATAGTATTGATTCATGGACTAAATGTAAGGATGCTTTCATTGGTAGATATTATTCTCCTGCTAAAATTATATCTTTGAGAAGTAGTATAATGAATTTTAAGCAATTGGATAATGAGCATGTTGCCCAAGCATGGAAAAGAATGAAATCTTTGGTTAAAAATTGCCCTACCCATGGACTGACTACTTGGATGATCATCCAAACCTTTTATGCAGGACTGAATTTTTCTTCACGGAACCTATTGGATTCAGCTGCTGGAGGTACTTTTATGTCCATCACTCTAGGCGCTGCAACAAAGTTTCTTGATGATATGATGATAAACTACTCTGAATGGCACACGGAAAGAGCTCCACAAGGTAAGAAGGTAAATTCTGTTGAAGAAACCTCCTCCTTGAGTGATAAGATTGATGCTATTATGTCTATGCTTGTGAATGGTAGATCTAATGTTGATCCTAATAATGTTCCTTTGGCTTCATTGGTTGCTCAAGAAGAACATGTTGATGTGAACTTCATTAAAAATAACAATTTCAACAACAAAGCTTATAGGAATAATTCTGGTAACAACTATAGGCCATATCCTTCTCATAATAGTAATGGTTATGGTAATTCTTATGGTAATTCTTACAATAATAATAGAAATGTACCCTCTGGTCTTGAAGCCATGCTTAAAGAATTTATTAGTACACAAACCGCTTTTAACAAATCTGTTGAAGAACAGCTTGGTAAAATTGATATTCTTGCTTCTAAAGTTGATAGTCTTGCTGCTGATGTTGATTTTTTAAAATTGAAAGTTATGCCTAATGAAACTAAAGATATTAAGTCATTTGCTATAGAAAACGCCATCCAAGTTCGAATTAATGAGAATATTAGATTGATGGCCGAATTGCGTGCTAGGTGGGAAAAAGAAGAAAATGCTAAAGAGAATAATATAGCTAAAGTTTGGACTATTACCACCACTAGCAATGAAAATGCTTCACATGTTGCTACACCTCCTACTATCAATGGTAAAATAATTGGTGTTGGCAATGTTTCTACTCCTAATGCAAAGCGTGCAAAATTGCCTGAAACTGTTAAAACTGCTGAAACTGCTTGTGATAAAACCGCTGATTTTTTTCAAAATATTGGGGACAATGATCCCATTGCTTTAGATCATAATGGTTTAGATTCTGATGATTGTCACATCTCTTAAGTTATAAAGTTCTTACAAAAAATTGCTAAAAGTCCTAATGCTAGTGCTATAAATTTGGCCTTTACAAAACATATTACAAATGCTCTCATAAAAGCTAGAGAAGAGAAACTAAAACTTGAAACTTCTATTCCTAGGAAGTTAGAAGATGGTTGGGAGCCCATCATTAAGATGAAGGTCAATGATTTTGATTGTAATGCTTTATGTGATCTTGGTGCAAGTATTTCTGTTATGCCTAAGAAAATCTATAATATGCTTGACTTGCCACCATTGAAAAACTGTTATTTGGATGTTAATCTTGCTGATAATTCTACAAAGAAACCTTTGGGGAGGATTGATAATGTTCGCATTACGGTTAACAATAACCTTGTCCCCGTTGATTTTGTTGTGTTGGATATTGAATGCAATGAATCTTGTCCCATTATATTGGGAAGACCTTTTCTTCGAACTGTTGGTGCTATTATTGATATGAAAGAAGGTAATATTAAATATCAATTTCCTCTCAAGAAAGGTATGGAACACTTCCCTAGAAAGAGAATGAAGTTACCTTTTGATTCTATCATTAGAATAAATTATGATGTTGATGCTTCATCTCTTGATGTTACTTGATACACACTTTCTGCGCCTAGCTGAAAGGCGTTAAAGAAAAGCGCTTATGGGAGACAACCCATGATTTTACTTCTGCACTTTTATTTTAAATTTGAGTCTTGGAAGTTGTTACTACTGTAGCAATCTCTCCTTATCTTTATTTTATTGCATAGTTGTGCCAAGTAAAGTCTTTGATAGTAAAGATGATACTAGATTTGGATTACTGCGCAGAAACATATTTCTTGCTGTCACGAATTTGAGTAGTATTATCTGTAGGTAACTCAGAAAAATATGCCAATTTACGTGAGTAATCCTCAGATATGTACACAACTTTCATTCAATTTGAGCATTTTCATCTGAGAAAGTTTAGTGCCCCAGAAAAATTCGTCTTTACGGACTGTTCTGTTTTGACAGATTCTGCCTTTTATTTCGCATTGCCTGTTTTGCTATGTTTGATGGATTTCTTTGTTCCATTAACTTTCAGTAGCTTTGTGCAATGTCCAGAAGTGTTAAGAATGATTATGTCACCTCTGAACATGTGAATTTTTGATTATGCACTAACCCTCTAATGAGTTTGTTTTGAGTTTGGTGTGGAGGAAGTTTTCAAGGATCAAGAGAGGAGGATGATACAATAGGATCAAGGAGAGTGAAAGCTCTAAGCTTGGGGATGCCCCCGTGGTTCATCCCTGCATATTTCAAGAAGACTCAAGCATCTAAGCTTGGGGATGCCCAAGGCATCCCCTTCTTCATCGACAAATTATCAGGTCACCTCTAGTGAAACTATATTTTTATCCCGTCACATCTTATGTGTTTTACTTGGAGCGTCTTTATGTTCTTGTTTTTGTTTGTTTGAATAAAATTGGATCCTAGCATTCATTGTGTGGGGGAGAGACACGCTCCGCTATTGCATATGAACACATATGTTCTTAGCTTTATTCTTAATGTTCATGGCGATGGTTGAAACTGCTTCGTTAATTGTTATATGGTTGGAAACAGAAAATGCTACATGTGGTAATTGGTATAATGTCTTGAATAATTTGATACTTGGCAATTCTTGTGCTCATATAAATCATGTTTAAGCTCTTGCATCATGTACTTTGCACCTATTAGTGAAGAAATACTGTAGAGCTTGTTGACATTTGGTTTGCATGATTGGTCTCTCTAAAGTCTAGATATTTTCTGGTAAGGGTTTGAACAACAAGGAAGACAGTGTAGAGTCTTATAATGCTTGCAATATGTTCTCATGTAAGCTTTGCTGTACCGGTTCATACTTGCGTTTGCTTCAAACAACCTTGCTAGCCTAAGCCTTGTATTGAGAGGGAATACTTCTCATGCATCCAAAACCTTGAGCCAAAAACTATGCCATTTGTGTCCACCATACCTACCTACTACATGGTATTTCTCTGCCATTCCAAAGTAAATTGCTTGAGTGCTACCTTTAAAATTCCATTCCTTTGTCTTTGCAATATATAGCTCATGGGAAAAATAGCTTAAAAACTATTGTGGTATTGAATATGTACTTATGTATCTTATTTCTTATTAAGTTGCTTGTTGAGCGATAACTATGTTCCTGGGGACGCCATCAACTATCCTTTGTTGAATATCATGTGAGTTGCTATGCATGTTCGTCTTGTCTGAAGTAAGGGTGATTTATCATGATCAAATGGTTTGAGTATGCATATTGTTAGAGAAGAACATTGGGCCGCTAACTAAAGCCATGATCCATGGTGGAATTTTCAGTTTGAACAACAATCCTCAATCTCTTATGAGAATATTATCTGTTGTTGAATGCTTATGTATTAAAGAGGAGTCCATTATCTGTTGTCTATGTTGTCCCGGTATGGATGTCTAAGTTGAGAATAATCAAAAGCGAGAAATCCAATGCGAGCTTTCTCCTTAGACCTTTGTACAGCCGGCATAGAGGTACCCCTTTGTGATACTTGGTTAAAACATATGTTATGCGATGATAATCCATGTAAATCCGAGCTAATTAGGACAAGGTGCGGGCACCATTGGTAATCTATGCATGAGGCTTGCAACTTATAGGATATTTTATACATAACACATATGCTTTATTACTACCGTTGACAAAATTATTTCTTGTTTTTAAAATAAAAGCTCTAGCACAAATATAGCAATCCATGCTTCCCTCTTCGAAGGGCCATTCTTATACTTTTATGTTGAGTCAGTTTACCTACTTCCTTCCATCTTAGAAGCAAACACTTGTGTTAACTGTGCATTGATTCTTACATACTTGCATATTTGCATTCATCATATTACTTTGTATTGACAACTATCCATGAGATATACATGTTACAAGTTGAAAGCAACTTCTGAAAGTTAAATCTTCCTTTGTGTTGCTTCAATGCCTTTACTTTGAGTTTATTGCTTTATGAGTTAACTCTTATGCAAGACTTATTGATGTTTGTCATGAAAGTACTATTCATGAAAAGTCTTTGCTATATGATTCAGTTGTTTAATCATTGTCTTTACCATTGCTTCGAATCGCTGCATTCATTACATATGCTTACAATAGTATTGATCAAGATTATGATAGCATGTCACTTCAGAAATTATCTTTGTTATCGTTTATCTACTCGAGGACGAGTAGGAACTAAGCTTGGGGATGCTTGATACGTCTCAAACGTATCTATAATTTCTTATGTTCCATGCTAATTTATTGATGACACTCACATGTTTTATACACACTTTATGTCATATTTATGCATTTTCCGGCACTAACCTATTGACAAGATGCCGAAGAGCCAGTTGCTGTTTTCTGCTGTTTTTGGTTTCAGAAATCCTACAAAGGAAATATTCTCGGAATTGGACGAAATCAACGCCTAGGGTCTTACTTTTCCACGAAGCTTCCAGAAGACCGAAAGTGATACGAAGTGGGGCAACGAGGCGCCGCCACGCCAGGGCCGCGCGACCAAGGGTGGGGCCGCGCCGCCCTGTTGTGTGGGGCCCTCGCGTCGCCCCCTGACCTACCCTTCCGCCTATAAGAATCCTTCGTCGAGAAAACCCCAGTACCGAGAGCCACGATACGGAAAACCTTCCAGAGACGCCGCCGCCGCCAATCACATCTCGGGGGATTCAGGAGATCGCCTCCGGCACCCTGCCGGAGAGGGGAATCATCTCCCGGAGGACTCTTCATCACCATGATCGCCTCCGGAGTGATGTGTGAGTAGTTCACCCCTGGACTATGGGTCCATAGCAGTAGCTAGATGGTTGTCTTCTCCTCATGTGCTATCATTGTTCGATCTTGTGAGCTGCCTAACATGATCAAGATCATCTATTTGTAATGCTACATGTTGCTTTTGTTGGGATCCGATGAATATGGAATACTATGTTATGTTGATTATCAATCTATCATCTATGTGTTGTTTATGATCTTGCATGCTCTCCGTTGCTAGTAGAGGCTCTGGCCAAGTTGATACTTGTAACTCCAAGAGGGAGTATTTATGCTCGATAGTGGGTTCATGCCTCCATTAAATCTGGGACAGTGACAGAAAGTTCTAAGGTTGTGGATGTGCTGTTGCCACTAGGGATAAAACATCAATGCTATGTCTAAGGATATTTGTGTTGATTATATTACGCACCATACTTAATGCAATTGTCTGTTGTTTGCAACTTAATACTGGAAGGGGTGCGGATGCTAACCCGAAGGTGGACTTTTTAGGCATAGATGCATGCTAGATAGCGGTCTATGTACCTTGTCGTAATGCCCAATTGAATTTCACACTACTCATCATAATATGTATGTGCATTGTCATGCCATCTTTATTTGTCAATTGCCCAACTGTAATTTGTTCACCCAACATGCTATTTCTTATCGGAGAGACACCACTAGTGAACTGTGGACCCCGGTCCATTCTTTTACATCGTATGCAATCTACTGCAATACTTGTTCTTACTGTTCTTTGCAAACATCATCTTCCACACTATACATCTAATCCTTTGTTACAGCAAGCCGGTGAGATTGACAACCTCACTGTTAAGTTGGGGTAAAGTATCTTGGTTGTGTTGTGCAGGTTCCACGTTGGCGCCGGAATCCCTGGTGTTGCGCCGCACTACACTCCGCCACCATCTGTTGACCACCAAAACCCACCGACGAGTAGCGACGGGCAACACGAAGAGCCGGGAGGCTCCCAGGACTGCTGGTGGGCCCTGGTCCCTCGGGCGACGGCCCGCAAAGCTCCGGCACGCACGTCCGATGCTGGTGCAAGGGCGTGCCACCTGACCTATACCTGGTCAGGAAGATGATGGATTGCTTCGACTAGTTTCCTGCATGGCATACATGTAAACATTAAATACGAGCCTCGATCGGCTCTCAGGTTCTCCTGTGAATCGGCTCAAGGAGCCGATCCACCCATGATTCATATGAGATCTACGATAACATGGTGGTCCTGCTTGATCAATATTAGGTTAAAACGATCTACGACGATCTAGGGTTTTCACCACATAACCGGAACGTCCTACACGTAATTGAGCCTAGCAGACACGAAAGATGATAATAAACCAGCCCTAGACAAGGCCTAAAAACCAACGTGGAGTTGATTCCCGGAACATCTTTTCTAGGACTAGCAAACTATACCTTACGTGCTACTGGATCCTTCAACCCGTTTGCAAGGCCTAACTATGTAGATATCAAACTAATCCTTGAAGAACAAGGAGCAATCGTAACGGATCGAATCTACTAAATAATGACTAAGCAAGGTGCCACCCTTGCACCTAAGATCGGTACAAGGGTGGCTAGATATCCAGGGGTAGCATGACTAATCAAATACATCAAGAAAGTTCCGATGCTAACCCTAACATATCCACGATAACAGTGTTGCTCGCCATCAAAAAGGCTTCAGTACGAGCAACACATGAACAACGAATAAACAAGATTCTGCCTAGATCGCAAGATGCGATCTAGGTAGCATAGCGCTTACCCGGAAGAAACCCTCAAAACAAGGGGTGGCGATGCGGCTAGATTGGTTTATTGTGAACGTGATCGTCCTCCTTTCTCAATAACCCTAGATACATATTTATAGTCCGTAGACTTCCTAACGTGGGAATAATCCCAACCGTGTACGAGCTAAACTCTACCTTTTAATCCTAACCGACACGTATCCTACTATATTTACGTATACACGGGCAATTTAGCCCACACTCTTTATACAAGGCCGATTCATGAATAATTTCTACGTATATTTGCTAAGCCCATCTCAATCACGGCCCACCTCTGATTCGGTTAAAATCTGGTGATAACATATGCCCCCCTGGTTTTGGTAATGGTAATTCCAAAACCACTCTGCTTTTTCTTCGTCGGGTCATGTCGTGGCAGAGCAGAACCGTCGGAGTATCCTTCATCATGATGCCTTGCCTTCTCAACTTCTCTGCAAGATTTGACAGTTTTTTTTGGCACCACTTCCTCGGAAACTGCTGTGGCATTAAATCTCCACCATATCCCTTTTATTTAACCGTGCCGAACAGTTCGCCTCTTCATCCCCTTGCTCTGTACTAGCCATCGGCACCAAAAAACCCCCTTCTCCTGTAGCAATGTCTACCTCTTCCTCCTCCTCCGCCTCGTCGGGTCTTTCTTCCCAGTCCTCCTCTTCCTCATCTTCCTCCTCCCGCGAACCCACGCTGGAGTGGGATTTGACGGCGGCGCACAACCACCGCGCCCCAGAGGAATGGGACCAGGAGGACCACGACTCCTTCGTCTGGTCTGAGGACGACAAGTCCTTGACCAGTGGAGATGATGACCTCCAGTTCCTCGCCGACGGGGATCTGGAGGCGGAGAGCAAGGACGACTCGTTCTCCTGGGACGACTACACTTCCTCCGACGAGGAGGAAGAAGAAGAGGACGACGACTCCCTCGAGGACTACCCGCCGGTGAAGCGCTTCCGCGCCGGATCGGATGATGATGACGACGACGACGACGACGACGAGGAGGAGGAGGCTCCCATTGAGGGCTACGGGAGCAGCGACGAGGAGCCCGCCGGCAGCAGTGCCGACGGCAGCTCCAATGTCGACGACGAGGGCAGCGACGGCCCATAGAGTAGGACTAGTAGTAGTAGCAGATTGGTCAATAGACCTTTCTTTGTTCTCCCCCCCTTGAGCAATCGGCTCTTTCATTGTAAGAAATCCCTTCTATTAATGAAGAAAATGTTCCTCTGTCGATTTTGCTTTAACATCAATTTTGCCGATTGCCCAAGTAAGTCAACGCACAAAGAGCCGATGGCAGCGCATCGGCCTTTTCCATAAAACGCGATTAAGGCCAAATCAGTTGCCTATTTACACGGTAATCTGCAACCTTTGTTTGAGAGAATAAAATCAGATCCCCGAAATTGCCGTCCAAACAGGTCTAATCCGTGTCCTTAGATCTCACACGCACAGATTCAACTCCTCAGCGAAACCCATGGGAGAATCATCCCAATGCCACGGTCTCTGGCCTGAAAATAATCCGTTAACTGCTCAATTGAGCTTGTTCCTCTAGAGTCGATGGCTATGCATCGGCTTTTTTTTTATATTCTGAAGTCGATGTTCGTGCATCGGCTGTACTGGTATCCATATTTCTAAAGTCGATGTCTGTGCATCGGCTATGATTTGTATATAATTTTTTTTTACTGGCCGATTTTATGCATCGGCCCCCATATTTCACTGTCCGTCATCCCACATGCTTGGGAAATATTTCTTGAGATGTTGACCATTGACAGCTACTGGGAATTTAACACCGTCCAGCTGCTCGAGCATGTATGCATTACCCTTCAAAACCTGGTCGACTCTGTACGGACCGTGCCAATTAGGAGATCATTTACCATATTCTTTATCCTTAGTCCCTAATGGCAACACAGCTTCCCATACTAGATCACTAACCTGAAACTCTTTTGGTCTCACCTTCTTATTGTATGCGCGGGCTACCTTGGCTTTGTTCTCTTGAATCTTCTCCAACGACCAAAGTCTGAGATCCGTTGAATCCTCAATAGTATCACTCATCAGGGCTGCATATTCTTCAGCTGTTAGATCATTCTGAAACGTAACACGTCTCGATCCAGCCGTAATTTCCCAAGGCAATACGGCTTCCTGCCCATAGACCAGCTGGTATGGCGAAGTTTTTATAGCTCCATGGCACGACATGCGATAGGCCCACAAAGCTTCCGACAATACCTCATGCCAACGCCTAGGGTTCTCATCAACTTTCCTCTTAATCAGCTTGATAAGGCTCTGGTTGGACGCTTCAGCTTGCCCGTTGGCTTGAGCATAGTATGGAGACGATCGGATCAGCTTAATCCCCATGTCATCGCAGAACTTTCTGAATTCCTTAGAAACAAAGACCGATCCCCCATCGGTCGTGATAGTCTGGGGAATCCCGAATCTATGAATGACATGTTCTTTCACAAAATTGATAACATCTTCCGATTTTACCTTCTTCATAGGGACGGCCTCCACCCATTTAGTGAAGTAATCTGTAATGGCCAAAATCCACTCGTGGCCTTTGCTCGATGCAGGATGGATTTTACCGATCATATCCATGCCCCAACCTCGAAATGGCCAAGGCTTGATGATGGGGTTCATTGCTGATGCGGGCACCATCTGAATTTTCCCAAACATCTGACACGCTTGACACCCTTTATAGTACCTAAAGCAGTCCTCAAGCATGGTGGGCCAGTAAAACCCTGATCGCCTAATCAGCCACTTCATCTTATGAGCCGATTGGTGAGTTCCACAGGCGCCTTCATGCACCTTGTGTAAGAGCCGATTAGACTCGGTTGGTCCCAGGCATTTGAGCAGTAACCCTTCTAACGTTCTGTAGAACATATCATCTCCTATAAGGACATATTTCATGGCCTTATACCTTATCCGTTTAGGTGCCCCCCGAGTCGGATCCTTCAAGTAATTGAAGATATCGGCTCTCCAGTCATCCTGTTCCAGGAACTGCACCTGAACTTCTGACCCGTCTGGTATGTCCTTGTAGCCTGACGCCATCTGTGCGAGATCGTTGGCCTCGGTATTTTGAGATCTTGGGACCCAATTGAAGTTGATGTACCGAAATTGTGCCATCAGCTCGCGGCATTCCATCCATAATGGGAAGAGTGACTCACTCTCGCACTTGTATTCGTCCGTGAGCTGGGAAATCACCAACTTAGAGTCTCCAAAAAGTTCCACCGCTTCTGCCCCGGCTTCCAAAAGCAACTCCATTCCCTTGCGTATTGCCTCATACTCAGCGACATTATTGGTACAAGGGGTAGATAACCTGATGGAGAAGGAATATGTTGCCCCCCGAGGCGACACGAGCAGAATGCCGATGCCACAACCATCGTCACAAGCCGATCCATCGAAGAACATAGCCCATGCACGTACAGATAGTGCTGCTATATTAGTATTGATTCGTTCAGCAATGAGATCGGCCAATGCTTGTCCTTTGACTGCTTTCGCAGGCTGATACCGAAGATCAAACTCCGGTAATGCAAACATCCATTTACCGAGTCGGCCTTTTAAAACAGGGGCCGACAACATATGTTTGACGACGTCTGATTTGCATATGATGATGATTTCTGCCGTCAGAAAGATATGACGAAGGTTGGTGCAGGTGAAAAACAAGCAGAGGCACAACTTCTCGATCTCAGGATACCTCGTCTCTGCATCCAGCATCCTTCCGCTGAGGTAGAAAGCCACCTTTTCCAGACCATCATAAAGTTGCACCACCACTGACGCGATGGAAGTGTCAGCTACCGATAAGTAAATGTAGAATGGTCTGTCTTGCTGAGGCGGAACCAGCACAGGCGGTGTCGATAGATACTCCTTAATCTCGTCAAACGCTTGCTGCTGCTCTGCCCCCCAGTGAAACTCGTCATCAGATTTAATTTTCACCAATCCCATAAACGGCTCAATTCATCCTGACAGATTGGAGATGAATCTTCGGACGAAGTTGATTTTGCCGATGAGGCATTAGAGTTCCTTCTTCGTGGTAGGTGGTTGCATGGTGCGCACTGCCTCCTGGCTTTTCAGGCCGATCTCGATTCCGCGTTCATGAACCAAGAAACCCAAGAACTGACCGGCCGTCACCCCAAAGGCACACTTCTTTGGATTCATTCTTAGCCCGAATCTTCTGGTTCGGTTCAGAATGCGTCGCAAATCCTCCAGGTGTCCCTCTACGGAGACAGACTTGACCACCACGTCATCGATGTAAATTTCCACCAATTTGCCGATCAGATCATGAAAAATGTAATTCATGGCTCTTTGGTACGTTGCACCGGCATTCTTCAGCCCAAAAGTCATGACTACATATTCAAACAAGCCTACTGAACCTGGTACTCTGAATGCAGTCTTGTGTATATCTTCTGGAGCCATGAAAATCCGATTGTAGCCGGCGTTGCCATCCATGAAACTTAAGACCTTATGACCAGCAGCTGCATTGACCAATGTCTCTGCTACCGGCATGGGATATTCATCCTTTGGAGTGGCTCTATTGAGGTCTCGAAAATCTATGGCAACGCGCCATTGGCCATCCTTTTTCTGTACAGGCACTATATTGGAAATCCATTCAGCGTACCTGCACGGCCTGATGAACCCGGCGGTTAACATTTTCTCGACCTCTTTCTTGACTTCTTCTAGGATGTCAGCCTTCATCTGACGTGCACGTTGCTGGAACGGCCGAAATCCTTTCTTGAGAGGGAGCCGATGCTCAATGATGCTCATGTCTAACCCAGGCATCTCTGTGTAATCCCATGCAAAGCAATCTGGGTACTCTTTTAACAGAGCTATCATCTGGCTCCTGAGATGTGGATCTAGCTTTTTGCTGATAAAAGTTGGTCGTGGCTTATCCCCAGGACCAATGTCAACCTCTTCTAGTTCATCAGCCGATGTAAACCCATACCCTAGCTTTCCGTCGCCTGCTAGATCGATGTTAAACACAGGCAAAATGTATGGTGAGGATAGTATGGGCCGATTGCTGGAATCGGCCCCCATTTTGATTGAATTGCTCAATGAAGGTTTACATCTTGTTCGTGCTTTATTATGACTACGTGGCATGCTTGAGACGAAATCATCACTTTTTATTTTTTGGGGCCGATCGCAGGGATCGGCCTTGCCACGTAGGTCCATTGCCTTTGCTCTTGCTATACTGTCAGGCCGGTGGATAAGACCAGCCTCACCCCATTTTTTGTCACTTCGATGCGCTCACAGCCGTCCAAATCGACTCCGGAGAGTGGCTCTTGATCTTCTGCTTCCCAAATGTTCATGCCAGCCGTTGAGATTTCGGCTGAATCATCTGCATGGACGACCTCCACTTCATCTCCATCCCACTGTATCAAGCATTGGTGCATCGTGGATGGAATGCAGCAGTTAGCGTGAATCCAATCTCTCCCTAGCAGGACAGTGTAGGTGCTTTTGCTGTCGACGATGAAGAATGATGTAGGGATGGTCTTTCGGCCTACAGTTAAATCCACGTTCAGAACGCCTTGCGCCTCTGATGCTTGGCCGTTGAAGTCGTTCAGAGTGATGTTGGTTTTGATCAGATCTGCGCTAGAGCGTCCCAAGCAACGTAGCATGGAGTATGGCATTATATTGACTGCCGCTCCCGTGTCGACCAGCATCTTATTGACAGGCTGCCCGTTGATATAACCTCTTAAGTACAGGGCCTTCAGATGTCTGTAGCTCCTTTCTCGTGGCTTCTCAAAGATAACTGGTCGTGGACCGCAGTCGAGCTGTGCTATAGGTGCCTCTTCTGTTCCTGGAGCACAAAACTCCGACGGAAGAATGAACACCATGTTCGTGCCAGCCGATGTCTTATCATCGGCTTTCTTTTGTTTGGGGCGCCACTCTTTCTTCTGTGGATGACCCTCTTCGTCCAGAGTTTGCTGAATTTTCGCGGCCAGATCGGGCCGCGCTTTCCTTAACGCGTGTAGGTATCGTCTCTCGGCTTCCTCTACGCTACGTAGTCGCTGAACCCTACGCTTTTGAGAATGGCTGAGTCCATCAGGGCACCACCTTGGCCGGTGATATCTATCTTCTTCTTCTTCATCATCTTCATCTTCTAACTCCTCGAGATCTTCCACCCGAGAGGACTCAGCTTGCTTGTTCCGAGACGGGAGAGGCCCTAGACGCTTGAACACTGACACATCTCCTGTGTACCTCTTTTTCTGTCTACACTCTGGGCAGTTGCCGATTGTAGGCAATCGGCTCATCCCTGAATCCCAGCAATGCTTGAAGAAAGGACAATCCCAGTGTCTGTCCACGTCATCTTGCTCTCTTGAATTTTACTTGACGCGGCGCTCATATCTTTTGTCGTCTCGATCATACCGACGATATTTCCTGTTATCCACACAAGACCGACGATCTTTTTCGTCGTCGCTGTCGTATCGCCGGCGCTGGTCGTACTGACGCTCATATTTGTTGAGGAGGTGCTCGGAGAGAGGTCGTTGGTATCGTAGGTTCCTCACCTGCTCCTCTGTGATGTAGCGCTTGTCATTACGTTGTGGCCGGTCGCGTGGGACGGCCTCATCTTTGTCCTTGCCACGAGAGCGGCTGCTCTCGTCTTTGTCCTTACCAGGGTGGTGCACAGGTCCTACCATGTTAATGCTGAACGAGGAACCTGGCTGGCACCTCCCGGGGTAAGTGCACTCTACCATGTTAACGGCAGGGAAGGGGTGCGTGTCAACTTTCATGGCGTACTGGCTGAAAATTAGATGGCCTTGTTCTATCGCCATTTGGATCTGCTGACGCCACACCCTGCAGTCGCTGGTGGTATGGGTGAACGAGTTATGCCACTTGCAGTATGGCCTTCCGTTCATCTCTTGCACCGTAGGAATTTTATGGCCTTCGGGTAACTTCAGCTGCTTCTCCTTGAGTAAGAGGTCGAACATCTGCTCAGCTTTGCTTACGTCAAAGTCAAACCCTTTTGCCGGACCTTGTGGTTTAACCCATTTGCAGGACACGGGGTTTGCCCCCCGAGTCCATTCAGCCACGGCTACCTCCTGATCTCCCGCAGAGTCTTCATCTTCTTCTGTCTCAACCAGGACTACCGAGCGCTTGAACTTGTCCTGGTACAACTCTGGGTGGCGCTGTTCATATAATGATAGTTTCTGAACCATATGCGCCAGTGAAGTGTACTCTGCTTGGGAAGCCATATCCTTGATCGGCGATGCGAGACCCACCACTGCCAGATCGACTGCTTCTTTTTCATTCATACGAGCAGAATAGCATCGATTCCTGACGGTCCTGAAGCGCTGAATGTATTCCGATACCGTTTCTCCGCGCTTCTGTCGTACTTGTGCTAGATCGGCAATGCCAGCCTCGGAATCTTCTGAGTGATATTGCATGTGGAACTGTTCTTCCATCTGCTTCCAAGTCCGGATTGAATCTGGTGGCAGCGAGGTGTACCACCCGAAAGCCGATCCTGTGAGAGATTGCGCGAAAAACCTCACACATAATGGGTCTGATGCTGAGATCATGCCCAACTGCGCCAAATATCGGCTCACATGCTCAACTGAACTAGAGCCTTCCGATCCACTAAACTTGGAGAATTCAGGGAGCCGATATTTGGGTGGTAGTGGGATCAAATCATACTCGTTGGGGTACGGCTTGGAATAGCTGATTGCCCTCCTCTTCGGCACCATGCCGAACTGGTCCCTCAAGATTGCACTGATCTGATCCACGGTGCTAGCTGCAGGAGTTGAGCTTTGATGACTCGTTGGAGTGGCATATTTAGCTAGCCACGCCTGCTTCTCGGGATCCGATCCAGAAACCCCTCCTGCTATTCCAGAAATCCCTCCTGCTGCAATCTGGTTCGTGCATACCCAGTTATTGCAGTCTGGCACATATGTGCACATGTATCCGTGCGGGATCTTCTTAGGCGGTTCATACAAGAACTGGTAATCACTAGGGTCACCACCGATCTTGTAGACGATGTATGCCGGTGAACTCGGCAGTTCTGGTGCTGCTAGCGCGAATGGCAGCTGTGGTCTGGTCTGGAATGCCATCTCTCCTTGGTGAGTCCCTAGGGCAGGTCCTGACGGAGAGTACTGATGCTTCATGATTTCCTGGACCACGCGAAGCGCGACACGCTCCAAAGTGTTCACCAGGCTCTCAGAATGGCGGTGTAGCGAATGAGCTACCATGTGATTAACCTCCTGACGTAGAGACCTGGTGCGTTCTTCTGAAGGAGTAGACAGATCCACTCCATCGAGAGCGCCTTCAGCTGAGACCCTTTCCACCTGATGCCGTGTGAGCGGGTCCTCTGGAAAGAGCCGATGAGGTCGGCTTCGAAGAGAGCTTTGATCTCGTCATACTTCTTCTTGTACTCCTCAGACAGGTCTTCGTACGTGACTGGATCTTCCGCCATCTCTGATGCGGATGTTGATGCAGTTGATGTAGAAGAATGTCCCACCGGGCGTGCTAGAATGTGTTGACCACCAAAACCCACCGACGAGTAGCGACGGGCAACACGAAGAGCCGGGAGGCTCCCAGGACTGCTGGTGGGCCCTGGTCCCTCGGGCGACGGCCCGCAAAGCTCCGGCACGCACGTCCGATGCTGGTGCAAGGGCGTGCCACCTGACCTATACCTGGTCAAGAAGGTGATGGATTGCTTCGACTAGTTTCCTGCATGGCATACACGTAAACATTAAATACGAGCCTCGATCGGCTCTCAGGTTCTCCTGTGAATCGGCTCAAGGAGCCGATCCACCCATGATTCGTATGAGATCTACGATAACATGGTGGTCCTGCTTGATCAATATTAGGTTAAAACGATCTACGACGATCTAGGGTTTTCACCACATAACCGAAACGTCCTACACGTAATTGAGCCTGGCAGACACGAAAGATGATAATAAACCAGCCCTAGACAAGGCCTAAAAACCAACGTGGAGTTGATTCCCGGAACATCTTTTCTAGGACTAGCAAACTATACCTTACGTGCTACTGGATCCTTCAACCCGTTTGCCAGGCCTAACTATGTAGATATCAAACTAATCCTTGAAGAACAAGAAGCAATCGTAACGGATCGAATCTACTAAATAATGACTAAGCAAGGTGCCACCCTTGCACCTAAGATCGGTACAAGGGTGGCTAGATATCCAGGGGTAGCATGACTAATCAAATACATCAAGAAAGTACCGATGCTAACCCTAACATATCCACGATAACAGTGTTGCTCGCCATCAAAAAGGCATCAGTACGAGCAACACATGAACAACGAATAAACAAGATTCTGCTTAGATCGCAAGATGCGATCTAGGCAGCATAGCGCTTACCCGGAAGAAACCCTCGAAACAAGGGGTGGCGATGCGCCTAGATTGGTTTATTGTGAACTTGATCGTCCTCCTTTCTCAATAACCCTAGATACATATTTATAGTCCGTAGACTTCCTAACGTGGGAATAATCCCAACCGTGTACGAGCTAAACTCTACCTTTTAATCCTAACCGACACGTATCCTACTATATTTACAGATACACGGGCAATTTAGCCCACACTCTTTATACAAGGCCGATTCATGAATAATTTCTACGTATATTTGCTAAGCCCATCTCAATCACGGCCCACCTCTGATTCGGTTAAAATCTGGTGATAACACCATCAACCTTCAACGTGCTTCTTGACTCCTACTGGTTCGATAACCTTGGTTTCTTACTGAGGGAAAACTCGGTGCTGTACGCATCACACATTCCTCTTGGGGTTCCCAACGGACGAGTGCTTTACCGTCACAAGCAGTCCCCCCCCCCCCCCCGTTCTTACGATCGTACTGAAGAGGAAAATGATGCCATTGTGAAGAAATACAATTATGATTTTTTTCATAAGGAGAAACCCAAGGCCCCAGCACCATACACAAAGAAGCAAAAAACATATGCTCTTAGTTTTCTGAACACACCATCGCAATATGACTTACACGAGAGGAATGATGACTATACATGCATACTTGCGAAGGTAATTGAGGACAAGAAGGATAGTGCTGGTAAGAAGAAGGATAGTGCTAGCACGAGCAAATCATCAGCAAGAATTGTAGCCGGGAAGAAATCAAGTTCAATAAGTGCACTCCTCAAGGCCAAGCAAGCGACAGCAGGCAGAAAAGGAAAGGAAGTTTCCCAGCTCGGAGCACAAGCCAAACAATCGCTCCCACCACTCAAAGTGTTGCAAGTTCCCTTGGCGTACAAGGAACTTGGTCCTTTCGATATGGATGAAGCTACGACGCTAGCGGATCAAATTGGCATGACCGTGGAGGACATGATGTTCTCCGATGCAGTACCTAGGGCTGACATAGCTCGTAAATTTGTCTACGGGGCCGACTTGGTCAGCAAAGAGAGGCTGCATAAACTGCCAACGCATATGAGGAATTTGCATCAGTGGTACCTTAATGCGTGCAAGGAGAACACAAGTTTCATCGTGGCGGATATCCCAGGAGATTATTACTTCCGAAGGGAACAGATCCATATGGAGATGAATGAACTCTGGCAGTTATTCAATTTAGACGCCCTCGACAAATCTCTAATTAGTTGCTACTGCTTGTAAGTTGTTAACTACATATAAGTTCATGTTCATTCAGTTGTTCCTGTTCATTGCATATATTCATTATATCATATGTGTTCTCTTATGAAGAATGAAGATGGTTGAATGCACGAAAATATGGTGGAGCACCTAGGTGCCAGCGCACCCGGTTTCAATTTTTTTGAAAAAATGTGATTTAAATATTTTAGAAAATTTTAAGATAATTTACGCGTGTATATGCAACCTTGATACTTGCGTGTGCAAATTTTCAAGAAAAAATACGACTTTATGTGACCTACACAAAAAAGAGAAAAATGAACTTTGTTATACTGTGAATAGTGTACGGGTACTTCTTATACTGTAAACAGTATGATTTGTTATTTCTGTGTAGGTTACATACTTTCATATTTTCGGTTCAAACTTGACATGCCCATACCTAAGTACATTATCTACACACATGATTTATGCCGATTTTTTATAATTAATTTTAGTATTTTTTAGAAACTTATTGTTGAAAACGGGTTCTGGCGCACCCGAGAGTCAAAAATCTGCGTCCGTTGAATGCAGCTATAATAAGATGTACAATATTGGGTTTGTTGACCCAGATAAAGTACATCATGAAACCGTAAAGAATAATATCGAAGAAACGGTGGAAAACTTAACGAGATTTATAGTGGAGCAAAGCTTCTGTGATTCAATACTCTTTCCTTACAACTACAGGTGAGAGTAACATTCAGTTTTTCTTACTCGATGTTACGTCTAATTCATGACGTCTATATAAATATGTGTAGTTTCCACTGGATTCTGCTAAACATTAAAGTTGATAAGGGAATTGTTAAAGTAAGCGACCCATTGAATAGAGGCCTGGACGGGTTCCGCAACTTGCAGGAGATTCTCCAGAGGTAATTTCAATCATTGTCGCGCTATATCTTTCGTGCAATATCAATTAATCATCCATTATATTAATTCTATCATTCTTTTTCCTGGCAGGGTTTGGACATCTTTCAAGGAGGTTATTACAGGTGAGCACTTTGCAGAACAGCTAACATTTACTATTGTACCGTGCGCCCAGCAGCCACAGGGGACGAATCTATGTGGATACTACGTTTGCGAGTCCATTCGCATGTTAACCACTGAGCAGCACAACGATAATAGATTCAACGTAAGCAATAACATTCACAACTTTAATTTATTATTGTCAATACTTCGTTATCAAGATTGATATAATCATATTCATCTCATTTTCCTATATTGGTCGACTGCATGCGGGAGAAACTCCAATCACAGGAACACATACTAGGAATTACGGAGGAACTGGCGACATTTCTGTTGACAGAAGTAATAAACGATAACGGCCGGTTTAGTCCAAAGAGGCGTCGGTAGTAGGGAGCTCCATGTATATGTATTAGTTCGAATAGACGACGGGCGTTTGTCCCGGTAGTAGTAAGCTCCATGTATATGTGTAAGGGGAATCTACGGATAGACTTTTCCTTCCAATATTTGTTTGCTCGATCTATATATAATAAATGAACGTGTACAACTTGTAGTAGCTTATAAAAGTATGCAACTTTTATTTTAAAAGGAAAAAATGAAACAAACCAGGGGCGGTGCCGGTGGTGGGGGAGGCTGCACCCCTCAAACCCTAAAGCAGCAGCGTTCTGCGCGCGCCACGTAGAGACCTTTTTGTCGTGGGTGGTAATACCGCCCGCGACAAAAGGGGTTGTCCCCTCCGCGCCCCGCGCCTGCCACGTGGAGGACCATGTGTCGCGGGTGATAAATGACCCGCGACAAAAGGGTGGACCTTTTGTCGTGCCTCCCTTGTCGCGGCTGGCCGCCCGCGTCAAAAGGGTCATACGACCCGCGACATTAGGCATGTTTTCCACTAGTGGTTGTTCGTTCTATGATGAAGCAAGTCTGGCAAGCAATCGTCTCCCAAATCGAATTCAAATGGAAATAATTATTATGGGATGCTGGAATATTTGGAATGAGAGAAATAAGATCTTCAAAAATGAAAGAGCCTCACTTCAAAGCTGGAAAAAACAGGTGAGAAGAGATAACTGTGATCATTCATAGAGCAAAGCAAGAGGCAAATTTATTAGAATACTGGATACAAGTAATTATATAATTTTTTGCCCTTTTGTAAATATTTCTCTTGTAAATGTGTGCATTATCATTTACTTATAAATAAATAAAATATACAGTAGTCCTACTGTTTCACTGTCAAAAAAATTACAAGCTGAAGTTAGTACGCACTGGAAATCAGAAATTATCAGCGACTAGATATATTGGTGTGCATACATTGGCCAATCTAGATAGGAGGTGAGAAACAAAAAGTTTTCAACAGAAAATTTGTATCTAAATAAATTAATAGTTAGAACTCTATTCTTATTCTTAATCTACAATACAAATCTGTAGTAAAATCATAATTATATTAACATAGAGCGTTTCTGAATGGAACAACGTTACTCGATACATGATTGAAGTGTGAAATGTACATCTAGTATATCGAATTTTCTGAAAAAATACTCGTGACTGTTACAAGTATACTGCATTTTCAAGGGTTTCAAAAACCACCACATGAAGTTCGGTTAATTAGATACTGCTAGAGATATATTGAAAGTAATGGCAGAAAATTAAACTTACCTCGTCGTAGTCTCGGGTACGAAGAATCGCGTGGTACACGTGATAAGTTACTTTCAAACAAACAAACAAAAAGTAGTCTCGGGTACGAACTGAAATAATAAACCCTAGATTTAGGATGTCCACGCGTACATCCCGGAGCTTGAATGGAGAGGGTCTTGGTGCTTGATGGAAATGGATCCCCTGCTTCCTAAGGTGGGCGCATCTAGGCAGGAGGCGGTGGCTTTGTGGATCAAGCTAGTGCAATCGGGCGGCATGAACGAAGCTTTGAACAACGCGAGCTCGAGCCTGGCGGCGCACAGATCGAGCGGACGAGCTGCGTGCGAGCAAGGACGTAGCTACTAGGTGGTGTGCTGGACTAAGATGGCTGGGGCGCTATAGCCATGGATTTATCCTACTTGACCTCCGATGGGACAAGGGGAGCAGAGAGATGGAGAAGAAAGAAGATGGGGATTCGTTATGTGTACACTGTTTCTATACCAGACTCAAGGGACACGGATGGAAGAGGGAGATAATAGATGTGTAGGGGATTTTCTACAAACTGCATGGTGGTGGAACATAACATGGGATCTGACCGTTCGTACAAAATCTAACGGCACCAACGAGAATTTTCAGATCTGCGGGATCTAGCCCATTTTCATGTGATACATTCCCCAACAAACAGTGTGTGACAAATCACTTGTATCCACTATGCCTAGTTCTCTGGGAGCCAGGACTAGTCCATGCAATTTATGGGCCCCATGGCGAGTTAAATAAATATATTTATCTATACTAAACTTTATACTTGTCTAAATTAAATTGTATTATAAAAATTACATTGTTTTTGAAATACATTGAGCCTTTAAAAAATATTAAATCAAATCCTTTTCAACGAAAGAAAATATTTAAAGAACAATCACATGTTTTCTTCCATTAATTAATGTGTGTCACTTGGATGAATATAGTGGATATATCCATGTGTCTCGGTGTGTATCCTTGCCTATCTTGGTATAGATGATGAAAGAATATCTTGATAGAGATTTCTAGTGTATCACTAGTACAGAATTAAGGTCTTCATGACACACGAAAGACCTTTTCCGTGTGTGGCGCGGAACAACGTTGACACTTAATAGTTTGATCTGTGTGCGCGGTCCGGAGAGTCCACTACACGGGTACAACACACACAAGTAATGCTTTCGGGACAATAGCAGGAAATTCGCACACGTACTAGTATAGAATAGGCATTAGTGTATGTGTCCAGCATCGCAAACGATTGCCACATGTTCCATCATTCGTATTTTTTTAAAAAAAATTCTTGAATGAGCGCGTCTCGTTTTTTACCCATCCCAAACGCTAATAAATTCAAAGTCGTGTGTAGACTTTTTAGTCTTGAAATATTCCTGCTAGTTCAACGTTTTCGCTTGAAATGCAAACTCAAAAGCTTCGCTCCATCTACATCCTCGTCTATCAAATGTGTCGCTCACTCTTCCAGCCGGTGGCCTCCCCATATTTGTACCATGCTTTCCTACGAGTTCACTCTATGTTGCATCTACCTCGCGTTGTCAGATGCGGAAGAGGAGCATTCCACTCCGATGGTTTATATGAGCACCCTTGGCTAGGGTTTACAAAGAACAAGGTGAGCCGGTTAGCGACTTGATGCGCCTAATGGGCCTCATAGGTAATCCTCCGGGCTTCCTTCAGATCCAATCGCTAGGTTGACCTAGCCCAGGCGAGTCAAATGAAGCCTTCAGTCACATTTGCCTTGGTGAGTCCTTCTCGTGATAGACACTGTGAGCTATATCCCCGTTAACATCTTCTAATTTGTCCAACTGTAAATAAAAATATGAACATTCTCTATATCTCTACTAATAACTTACGGATCGGTGGTGTTGGTAGGTCAAATAAACCGGGTCAATGTTTGGTACATCAAAATATTCGCTTGATACTTCAAAAAAATCGGGACGAATCCTTCCGATCTTGTGGCCGAGCGTACGATTTTGTCTTGTCCGCTCTACTTCGGACATAAAAAACTGGATACCAGACTGCCCGCCAGAGAAGGTATCTACCATCGCTCCTGTGCCCGTTGGAACCACAGTTGATATGTTGTTGGATCAAGAGTCGGGTACCTGGGACGAAGAAGTGGTCCAAAGCCTGCTCGAGGAGGAGATTGCTTCAAAAATCATCTAGGTTCCTCTTAGCAGGCATGGTGGATCAGATTTTGTGGCCTGGCCACATGAAAGATGTGGAGTATACTCGGTGCGGTCAGCCTATCACTTGGCGCGGGGTCAAACTATTCAAGCATCGAGGAATATGTCAGGCAATGGACTTTCATCAGGAGCAAATTCAGAGATGGAGAAATTATGGAAGAAACTCTGGAATATTAATGCTCCGGGCAAGATGAAAATCAACTTATGGCGTGTAGCTCACGACTGTCTCCCCAGTGGTTATCAGCTACGGCGCCGTCATGTTCCGGCCTCTGACGCATGTTGCTTCTGTGGGCGTAAAGAGTGTATTGAACACACATTGCTGTTCTGTCCATATGCCTATAAAGTGTGGCGTGGTGTGAAGACAGCATACCCAGTACAGCTAAGGAGGAGACAGCTCACTAATATCAAAGTCTGGCTGTTTGATTTTCTTACAAGAGCGGACGATCGCGAGGCGGTCACTTTGGCAGTTACGGTGTGGCACCTGTGGAGTTCTCGCAACGCGGTTCGCAATGGCGAGCCTCTCAAACACCCTAACAGCCTGGTTTTGCAGATTAAGTCCTATATGGAGATGATTCTGCAGCACCTGTTTAAACATCCAGCCAGCCATAGTCGTGAGACTACTACAGGAAGAGTTCCTGTTTGGTCTCCGGCGCCAGAAGGTGTGGCAGTTCTTAATGTTGATGCTGCGTTGTTCTCGTCTACTTCAACAATGGGGGTCGGCGTCGTAATCAGGGACCACATCGGAGTCTTCCTGTCTGCTTTCAGTCAGGTGCGCCATGAGGTTACGTCGCCAGAAATTGCAGAAGCACTCGCCATCAGGAGTGCAGTCACCCTCGCTCGAGAAGAAGGCCTGGATAGTTTCATCTTGCTATCGGACTGCCTCTCTGTCATCCAGCGGATCCGGTCATCTTCACGTGATCGGTCGTTGGTCGGGGTAGTAGTGGAGGACATAAAACACCTGGCTACTTCCTTTTCTTCGGTGGTTTTTCGTCACATTAGTCGTTTATTAGTCGTTTATGTAATAATTCAGCACATACTCTGGCTCGCCGAGCTGATCGCTTTGGTAGCTGTTCTTTCCGTGGATCTGTGCCGGATTTCATCCGGGACAAACTGTGTATTGATATGAACTGATCAATAAAGTGTTGAATTCTAAAAAAAAAAAGGTTTCGTACGTTTTTTTTGTCAGCCCGCACTTCTAACGTCTCCATAGTTAATCGAGGTGGTACTAATCATCGCAAGATTGCGTGCGCTCTGGCTATTTTCCAGCGAGTCCATATCCTGCCCATGCGGGCACGATACCCGCGGGTACCCGTGCCCGGGGGTAAAATTGCCAACCTTAAGCTGGCCCAAAGGCCTGGAGGTCCACATGCGCGCCGGCGTGGATGGCACCTTCACGCGGAATATTCACGCGAGACATGCATACTGCTGCTTGCATGGACATAATCTCATGCATGTTCTCTGCCATGCTTAGAGCATCCTCACTTGTATCCCCGACGAGCCCCCCGAGCGACGATTTTCCCATCCGAACGGCGTAATTCGGCCCAGTCGTACCCTTGGTTGCTCGATTTCGTCCGGATTCGGGCCTAAATTCATCCGGCGAGCCCACGCCAACCCCGGTCCCCCGGGATTCTATCGGGGAGTCCGGACGAGTGAAAAGCGGGGAAGGGTCCGATCTGTCGGCGACTCGACACACGAACCCCACCGCCACCTCGCTCAAAATCTCCCTCACCCCTCGTGTCTCTCTCGCCGCCGGCACCACCCCGCCAGCTTGTTGCCCAGATTCCGCCGTCCCTCCTTCCCCACCTGCCTATATTCCGCCGTCTTTCGACGACGGCCTATCTGGCTGCTCCTCCGCCGGCCTATTTTCCGACGACGGCCTACTCCTCGTCGGTCGCGGCTCGGTTCGTCGAGCTTACGCGAGAAGAGATGGCAGCCGCTGCCGAATTTGTTTCGGCAATTTTCTGACTCTTGTTGGCCGAACTTGTTAAATATTATGTCGAATTTGTTTGAAATATGTCAAATGATCGAGGTTGGGGGTTTCCTGCCGGGGGGACGGCTGGAACTTCGGCGCTCCCCAGACCAAATTTTCCTCCAATCCGGACGAAACTTTCGCCGGATTTGGGCGTGGGGAGCGCCAACGAGTGGAGATGCTCTTAAGCACGTGAATATTATCGGGAGTAATAATTGACAAGTCATCAAGAAGAGCAGTATCCGTGTATAGTATCCGTGTATGTACTCATTTATATCACTTCCTCGGTTTATAAATAGATGTCTTAGATTTATTTAAATTTAGATCTTTCTATACACTGATACATTTAAATTTTGACAATTCCAAAAAAACTTATTTATGAATAGAGGTAGTAATAAAATTGCATGCACACGCACACGGACGCGCACACACACAGTTGGGCTTTCAGGTTAGGCTTTTGGGGATGGGACGGGGTTGGGTCGAGGTTCAGGCAGAGGTGGCGGCCGGCAAGGGAGGTCGTGGTGGTGCTCAGTGGAGGGATTATGCCATCAGCCGTTGACGATCTCTGCTCACCTCTCTCCGATTCATCTCCTTGGATGCCTATGTAGTAGAGGGACTCTGCGATTACAGGCCAGCAGCATGGTTGCTCCCCTCTTTCCAAACCCATTAGCATTCAAAGGGAATGTGGCTCAACAAGGTTCAAATGATGGTGGAGCATTGCATACAAAAACATAAAGCATTGAGGTCAGTCGTGATGGTGCTCAGCAAGGGTACATATATAACAGAGATATAGCTGAATTTGTAAATTGAGGTTGGTGTGTGTTAATTTAATGCTAACTGATATGTACTTGTAAGTGCAATTGAGTTAACTGAACGAATACATTGAGATAAGAGTTAAAGTTTAAGCCGATTCCGATTCTTGACAAGATAATACTATGCCGATTTAATGTTAGGGATATAAAAGTCAAAATGGGTACATATTATTTAGTTGAAATAAAATCGTTCTTTACTGGTCTAGCATAATACGCGTGCCATGCAAATCAGGAAATCATTTAGATAGCTAGGGAACAAGCATGCTTTAATTTGAAAATGTCAAATAAGTTTCATACTATTGTCAATGTGGTTCGGTAGCGAAGCACGAACAATGTGATAGTCATATCAATATATGCATCTACTTTTGTAGGGTATTTATTTAATATTGTAGAAGTGAATACCTATCTGGGGTTTGCTCCATTACAAAAACCTCTCTTCCTAAACTTGAACACATTAAAGGTTGAGATTGTTTCGTGCCCCTTCGTAAGTAAGCTTATGAAGCGATACAGAACGATCTCAGTCCTTGATGAGTTTGAGTTTTGGGGTAGGGGTTGTACTACATCAAGCCTCTATCCATATTTGGTCAAACTATATAAGTTTTAACTTTTGACTAAATTTATATGCACTGGAGGTAATAAATCATTTTATAACATGTCTAGCTAGGTGACATACACAATGCATAAACTAAAACTGTGTAGTATCAACCATTGTACAAGTGTACATGCCTTCCTACTTCCACAAAGTGACAAGAAAAATGTGCCGCTCTCAAGCCCATATTCTGCCGATGGCGACCCAGGTTGGTGTTAAAACTGGTTATGTTGAGTGCACAAATGGTATTGGCACCTCGCCCAAGAGCGTGAGAAAGATTAAAGTTGGGTTAGCACAAATCAACAAACAAGTCTTAGCGTCAGATTACTTCACGTCTTCAAAAGCAGAGAGAGGAAGAGAATGGCAAGAAACCTACGGCTACCGAAATTCATCCAAATGTTTCGGATCTCTTTTCGTCACAATAACAAATACAATGTCATCGCTGGTGATTTCTTTAAAGTACAATTGTTTTATTGACATAGAAATGCTGTACTTGCATGTCACTTAAAGTCAGCGTCTAAAAATACTAGAAAGAAATAGGATCATGAGAGATGAGACCAATGAATCGAGATGCTAAATTCTTCGCATCCATATGAACTAGCTTGTCAAGTCAATACCGCTGTACTACCGAGCACAGAGGCTCCCATCCTCGATTTGCATATCCTCCACCTCGTTCTCTGCTCGTTCATGTATGCCGATAGGTTCATGTAAAGCGCCCGGCACACCACGTACGTCGCCGTCGCCGGGACCCGCTTCCACCGCGCGAAGCACTCGGCGTGAGCAGCGGCTTCCCCCAGCCTGGCGTAGAGCGAGTGGGATCTGCGGAAATTAAGGAACGCAAAACGGAGGTAAAACACCTACGCGCTTCAGGTGGAGATTGCTTCAGTGGGCATGCATTAAGCAGTAGACCAAAGTATGGTCGGTCAATTAAGTTTGTTAACAACGCCGTCTGCTTTCTTGGCTACCCCAGCACGAAACCTCCTCCTGCCCTTTCCTGTAGGAACTTTTATGTCTCCTTCATCGTCGTCAGTGACCTCCATCTCAACATAGCCTTTTTGTTGGTACTGCTCGCGGATTTCCGCAATCATGTCAATTTGATCCTTCACTGCATTATCATTGTTGTCCAGCTGACGGTACTTGTCCAGCGAAAACCCTGAATTGGCTACGACTTCCTCGCCATTGGGGATGAGCGCTGTGATTCTTTTAAGAAAATCCTCGCCTAATGGAGGTAAAGGTTCCCACTTCTCGACTGTCATGAGGCGATTCATGTGATACTGCGGCATACGTACCTTCTTCTTCATGTTCTTTTTCTGTCCTTTTGCAGGCGCCGCCGGATCTACAGGCGGCACCAGCGGGTTATTCTTCACCTCAGCGGGTGCCGCCGGATCTACCGGCGACATCCCCTTTGAAGAACCGACGGCCAGTACCTCCGTCGTGGCCGTCTTCGAAGACGATGAACCAGCCATGGGATTTTCACCTACCCGTACTCTTTCGAGAGGAAGATTGGTTTCTTGGATTTGGTGTGTCACCTCCAGACCTCCTCGCCTACCGACCCCAATATAAAGAACAGCCAACCCTAGGTTAAGAGCATCTATAACAGAGCCCGTAAATCCCACCGGAACCGAACTTTTCCGGCGGATTTACGGGTTCGGGCCGAAACTGGCGCAGATCAGCGCCCGAAAAAGTGGGCCGGCCCGAATTGGAAGTTTAGGGGCCCCAACAAATCGCCGCACGGCCCCTATTAAAAGGGTTCGCCCTACTCCCCTCCGCCGTCTTCTCTTCCTCCGCCGCCGCCAGTCTCCCGCTCCGACGAGCAATCCACACGCAGCCAGCCATCGCACCTCCAACCTCCGCCGCACGATGGCCTCCCGTGGAGGTGCTGGCAGCCCAGCCGCCGGATTGGGCGGCGGGGAGTCGCCGCCGCGTCCGCCCGTATTCCGCACCGAGGAGGAGCGGCGGAAATTGGTCCGCTCGGAGGGCGCGCGCAAGCGCAGCGCCCGCCAGTGGACCAACAGGGGGCTCACGCCCCCGGGGAAGCTCGCCAAGTACGCGCTAGGAGGCGAGGGGTCCTCCACCGGCGGTTCGCGACGACTCCGTTTGTCCGAGTCGGAGGAGGAAGAGGAGGAGTCGGAGGAGGAAGAGTCGGAGGAGGAGGAGGAGGAGGAAGAAGAGGAGGAGGAGGAGGCGGAGCTGGCTGTCGTCGCGCATACGGCGGCGACGGTCGTGTCCGCCGAGGACTACGTCCACGACGACGAGGAGGAGGACGCGGTTGTCGCTCAGGTGGCGGTCGTGTCCGCCGCGGAGGCCCGTCGATGCTGGCGCCGCGACGAGGCCGACGCCGTCCGGCAGGTCCAGGAATACGAGGCGGCGCGCCGTGAAGAACGCGCCCGCCGCTTCCAGCAGGAGATCGTCGAGCTCGACGACGACTAGGAGCTCCAAGCGTCCGCCGCCTCGCCTTCCACCGCCACCACCGCCGACGTCGCGCGTAGAGGCCGCATGGCCGATTTTTGGGCAAAATTAGATCGCGTTGCTGCGGATATTAGTTAATTTAGGTTATTAGTTTGAATTATGTAGTGTTTGGTGCTCAATCCGAGCAACAACTATCGTCTATTTGTGTTCATCGATGAATTCTCCCGCGAGATTTTTGATTACATGTTTTCAGTTCGTGTTTTACGGTTTCTGTTCTGCGCCACTGCCAAAAACGGAAAAACTCTCGTTTTTGGGAGACTAAATCCTTCCTTTTCGGTTTGCGTTTTTTTGGGCTCTGCTAGAGATGCTCTAAGGTAGATTCCTCTCCGGCTTCCTATCCGACTAGGCGTCCACCTAAATCGCTAGGCCTTAGGGAATCTCCAACGAGGCGATCCATCCTACGCCCGCGTGTTCAGATGGGTCAAAACGGATAAAACCGCGGTCCATCACGGTTACGCATCACAAATGCGGATGGCCACGGTGTCCTGGACGATCCAAGCCCGGCCCAAATCTAGGCCAGGTTTACGTGGCCGCAGATGACACGTGGCGTCCTCGCGCGTCCGCCTGCTCGCCTCCCTGAGTCCAGCTGTTGATGGGGACGTGAATAGTGGCAGAGCCAGAACAATAATCTTGTGTAGTCACTTCAAAACTGTGTAGTAGTGAGAACCGACCTGAGGTTGGGTGGTTAGGAGGGTCGTTGTACCCCCAGCCCACCAGAGTTCAAACCCCAGGTTTGACATCTATGTGTCTCATAAAGGCGGAATATTCATTCAGTGGGAGGCGACGTTCCCGTCGACAGCGAGGCGCCTGTGGTGACTTCGTCAATATCAAGATTCACTCCGCCGGCTCAATCTTTCGGAGGTGCTCATAGGGGTAGGGTGTGCGTGTATGCGTTCATAGGGGTGAGTGTATGCGCGTGTATGTGAGCGTCTGCGTTTGTATTGTGTTTCTCAAAAAAAAAAACTGTGTAGTCAAACATATCTATTTATATGATTTTTTTTTTCATAATTTCCGCCTATGCACCTAAAAAACTGTGTAGTCAATAGGCTACACAGCTCTAGTGTGGCTCCGCCACTGGGCGTGAATATTATTAAATGTGGACTGGGAGGGGACTGTCCCTGTCCTGTTCACTTCCCCACTCGCAGTCCACCTTTCCACGTGCTCGCAACCGCCGCCATGGCCCGAAGAGGGATTTTGCTCCCGGCGCCAACGACGGCGAGGCCAGCAGTAGTCGCCATCTTCCGCCGGCGTTGAGGGCTGCCAGACACCACGACGGTCTCTACACCGGAGAGGCCGCCCGCGTCGGCGCGGCATTGGCGCAACCCACGCCGCTGGTGCCGAAGCCGGAGGACGACGACCTGGACATGCGCGCCGCTCTGGCACTGTCCAAGGCAAAGGAGGAGGCCAAGTGGCCGCATCTCGCGGCGGTGATCCGCATGCACCTCCACGATGGAGTAGGAGGCCCGGTAGGCGGTCGAGGACACCCGCCGGGAGGAGGAAGCCTTGCGGCGGCGCGAGGAGGCCAGGCTCCGGCCTGAGGAGGCCAGACGACGGCGCGAAGAGGAGAGGCGTCGACGCGAGGAGTGAAGGAGATATGCCCTAGAGGCAATAATAAAGTGGTTATTATTTATATCTTTATGTTTATGATAAATGTTTATATGTCATGCTATAATTGTATTAACCGAAACATTAGTACATGTGTGATATGTAAACAACAAAGAGTCCCTAGTATGCCTCTTAACTAGCTTGTCGATTAATGGATGATTAGTTTCATAATCATGAACATTGGATGTTATTAATAACAAGGTTATATCATTATATGAATGATGTAATGGACACACCCAATTAAGCGTAGCATAAGATCTCGTCATTAAGTTATTTGCTATAAGCTTTCGATACATAGTTACCTAGTCCTTATGACCATGAGATCATGTAAATCACTTATACCGGAAAGGCACTTTGATTACACCAAACGCTACTGCGTAAATGGGTGGTTATAAAGGTGGGATTAAGTATCCGGAAAGTATGAGTTGAGGCATATGGATCAACAGTGGGATTTGTCCATCCCGATGACGGATAGATATACTCTGGGCCCTCTCGGTGGAATGTCGTCTAATGTCTTGCAAGCATATGAATAAGTTCATAAGAGACCACATACCACGGTACGAATAAAGAGTACTTGTCAGGAGACGAGGTTGAACAAGGTATAAAGTGATACCGAAGATCAAACCTCGGACAAGTAAAATATCGCGTGACAAAGGGAATTGGTATCGTATGTGAATGGTTCATTCGATCACTAAAGTCATCGTTGAATATGTGGGAGCCATTATGGATCTCCAGATCCCGCTATTGGTTATTGGTCGGAGTGAGTACTCAACCATGTCCGCATAGTTCGCGAACCGTAGGGTGACACACTTAAAGTTGGATGTTGAAATAGTAGAACTTGAAGATGGAATGGAGTTCGAATATTTGTTCGGAGTCCCGGATGAGATCCCGGACATCACGAGGAGTTCTGGAATGGTCCGGAGAATAAGATTCATATATAGGATGTCATTTTATGTGATTTAAAATGATGCGGAAGGTTCTATGGAAGGTTCTAGAAGGTTCTAGAAAAGTCCGGAAGAAACCACCAAGGAAGGTGGAGTCCCGGAGGGACTCCACCTCCATGGCCGGCCAACCCTAGAGGGGGAGGAGTCCCAAGTGGACTCCCCCAAAGGGGGCCGGCCACCCCCTCCATGGAAGGTGGAACTCCCACCTCTAGTGGGAGTCCTAGCTTGGGTAGGTTTCCCTATTACATGGAAGGTTTTGGGTTCGGGTCTTATTCGGAGACTTGTAGTCCAACACTTGGGGCTTCCACCTATATAATGAGGGGCCAAGGGGAGGGGGCCGGCCACCCAAGAACCACAAGGTGTCCGCACCCCTATAGTGGCCGGCGCCCCATCTCCCCAAACCCTAGCGGCCTCTCTCCTCCACCACATCCCGCACGCTTAAGCGAAGCTCCGCCGGATTTCTCCACCACCACCGACACCACGCCGTCGTGCTGTCAGATTCAAGAGGAGCTACTACTTCCGCTGCCCGCTGGAACGGGGAGGTGGACGTCGTCTTCATCAACAACCAAACGTGTGACCGAGTACGGAGGTGCTGCCCGTTCGTGGCGCCAGAGGGATCGTGATCAAGATCTTCTACGCGCTTTTGAAAGCGGCAAGTGAACGTCTACCGTAGCAACAAGAGCCTCATCTTGTAGGCTTTGGAATCTCTTCAAGGGTGAGACTCGATAATCCCCTCGTTGCTACCGTCTTCTAGATTGCATCTTGGCTTGGATTGTGTGTTCGCGGTAGGAATTTTTTTTTCTATGCAACGTTATCCTACAGTGGTATCAGAGCCGTGTCTATGCATAGATGGTTGCACGAGCAGAACACAATGGTTTTGTGGGCGTTGATGCTCTTGTTATCTTTAGTTTGAGTACTTTGCATCTTTGTGGCATAGTGGGATGAAGCGGCTCGGACTAACTTTACATGACCGCGTTCATGAGACTTGTTCCTCGTTCGACATGCAACTTGTATTGCATAAGAGGCTTTGCGGGTGTCTGTCTCTTCTACTATAGTGAAGATTCAATTTACTCTTCTATTGAAAACATTAGTATCAACGTTGTGGTTCATGTTCGTAGGTAGATTAGATCTCTCTCGAAAACCCTAAACCACGTAAAATATGCAAACCAAATTAGAGACGTCTAACTTGTTTTTGCAGGGTTTGGTGATGTGATATGGCCATAATGTGATGATGAATATGTATGAGATGATCATTATTGTATGGCAACCGACAGGAGCCTTATGGTTGTCTTTAAATTTCATGTTGAGTAGTATTTCAAAGTAGTTGTAATAGTTGCTACATGGAGGACAATCATGAAGACGGCGCCATTGACCTTGACGCTACGCCGACGATGATGGAGATCATGCCCGAAGATGATGGAGATCATGTCCGTGCTTTGGAGATGAAGATCAAAGGCGCAAAGACAAAAGGGCCATATCATATCACATATGAACTGCATGTGATGTTAATCCTTTTATGCATCTTATTTTGCTTAGATCGCGACGGTAGCATTATAAGATGATCCCTCACTAAAATATCAAGATAATAAAGTGTTCATCCTTAGTAGCACCGTTACCAAGACTTGTCGGTTCGAAGCATCTCGTGATGATCGGGTGTGATAGAATCAACAAGTACATACAACGGGTGCAAGACAGTTTTGCACATGCGGATACTAAGGTGGCCTTGACGAGCCTAGCATGTACAGACATGGTCTCGGAACACGTGATACCGAAAGGTAGAGCATGAATCATATGGTTGATATGATGAACACTTTGAGTGTTCGCCATTGAAATCACACCTTGTCTCGTGATGATCGGACTTAGGTGCGGTGGATTTGGTTCGTGTGATCACTAAGACAATGCGAGGGATATTGTTTTGAGTGGGAGTTCACCTAGATTTTTAATTATGTTGAATTAAAATTTGAACTCAATTTGTCATAAACTTAGTCTAAACTTTTGCAAATATATGTTGTAGAGATGGCGTCCCCAATCAATTTTAACCAGTTCCTAGAGAAAGAAAAACTTAAGAGCAACGGTAGCAACTTCACCGACTGGTTCCGTCATGTGAGGATCTTCCTCTCTGGCGGAAATCTGCAATATGTGCTTGATGCACCGCTAGGTGACCCTCCTGCAGAAACTAAAACCGATGAAGTAAAAGCTGTTTACGAGACTCGGAAAACTCGGTACTCTCAAGTTCAGTGTGCCATCCTGTGCAGTCTGGAATCCGATCTTCAAAAATGTTTTGAGCACCACGATCCTCATGAGTTGATGAAAGAGCTGAAAGCTATTTTTGAGACTCATGCGGCCGTGGAGTGCTGATACGTCTCCAACGTATCTATAATTTCCGATGTTCCATGCTTGTTTTATGACAATACCAACATGTTTTGTTCACACTTTATATCATTTTCATGCATTTTCCGGAACTAACCTATTAACAAGATGCCACAGTGCCAGTTCCTGTTTTCTGCTGTTTTTGGTTCCAGAAAGGCTGTTCGGGCAATATTCTCGGAATTGGACGAAATCAACGCCAAACCTCCTATTTTTCCCGGAAGCGTCCAGAACACCGAAGAAGAGTCGGAGAGGGGCCAGGGGGCCACCACACCACATGGCGGCGCGGGCCAGGCCTAGGCCGCGCCGGCCTAGGGTGTGGCGCCTCCAGGTGCCCCCCTGCGCCGCCTCTTCGCCTATAAAAGCCCTTTCGACCTAAAAACGCAGTACCAATTGACGAAACTCCAGAAAGACTCCAGGGGCGCCGCCACCGTCGCGAAACTCCAATTCGGGGGACAGAACTCTCTGTTCCGGCACCCTGCCGGACGGGGAATTGCCCCCGGAGCCATCTCCACCGCCGTCTTCACCGCCATCTTCACCGCCATCGCTGCCCCCATGATGAGGAGGGAGTAATCCACCCCCGAGGCTGAGGGCTCCGCTGTAGCTATGTGGTTCATCTCTCTCCCATGTACCTCAATACAATAATCTCATGAGCTGCTTTACATGATTGAGATTCATATGAGTTTGTATCACAATTTATCTATGTGCTACTCTAGCAAAGTTATTAAAGTAGTTCTATTCCTCCTGCACGATGTAATGGTGACAGTGTGTGCATCCGTGTTAGTACTTGGTTTATGCTATGATCATGATCTCTTGTAGATTGCGAAGTTAACTATTGCTATGATAATATTGATGTGATCTATTCCTCCTACATATGCATGAAGGTGATAGTGTGCATGCTATGTTAGTACTTGGTTTAGTTGTATTGATCTATCTTACACTATAAGGTTACTTAAATATGAACAAATTGTGGAGCTTGTTAACTCCGGCATTGAGGGTTCGTGTAATCCTACGCAATGCGTTCATCATCCAACAAGAGTGTAGAGTATGCATTTATCTATTCTGTTATGTGATCAATGTTGAGAGTGTCCACTAGTGAAAGTGTAATCCCTAGGCCTTGTTCCTAAATACTGCTATCGCTGCTTGTTTACTGTTTTACTGTGTTACTACTGCTGCAATACTACCATCATCAACTACACGCCAGCAAGCTATTTTCTGGCACCGTTGCTACTGCTCATACTTATTCATACCACCTGTATTTCACTATCTCTTCGCCGAACTAGTGCACCTATTTGGTGTGTTGGGGACACAAGAGACTTCTCGCTTTGTGGTTGCAGGGTTGCATGAGAGGGTTATCTTTGACCTCTTCCTCCCTGAGTTCGATAAACCTTGGGTGATCCACTTAAGGGAAAACTTGCTGCTGTTCTACAAACCTCTGCTCTTGGAGGCCCAACACTGTCTACAGGAAAGGAGGGGGAACGTAGACATCAAGCTATTTTCTGGCGCCGTTGCCGGGGAGGAAAGGTAAAAGGCACTCATACTTCGGTTCCAGGTAAAGTACTTTTCTGGCGCCATTGTGTTTGTGCTCGAAGCTATTTCCTTTAGATCCTGCAATTGCATCTTTTTGTTTCTTGTTTACACTAGTTAGGCATAATGGAAAACAACAAAAAAATTGGTGAGCTTTTTAATCTTTTTCCTGATTTAGAATTGTTTGATGCGAAAATTAAAAAACCTATGGAACCTTATTTGCATGCTAGTAGCGATGTTATTAGTATGAATGCAATTACTGCTAATACTATGGATAAGTCTAAGCTTGGGGAAGCTAGTTTATATAAGAATAATCTTTTTTGCTCCTCAGCTTTGGAAGAAATATTTTGCTCTGATAATGCTTTATCTCCCATATGCGATAACTCTAATGATGTTTCTGATATTTTAAATCCACCTACTGAAAGTATTCCGTATAAAATACCTATGAAAATTATCGAATGTGTTATGGACAACCACTATAAAGGGGATGGAACTGTCCATCCTAGAGATCATTTACTGTTTTTGCACGAATTATGCGGGTTATTCAAGTGTGCAGGTATCTCTATGGATGAAGTGAGGAAGAAGATATTCTCTGTTTCGCTGTCTGGTAAAGCGGCGCATTGGTATAAATTGTTGGACAATAGACATTCTCTTGGTTGGGAGGAAATTGCATCTCTCTTTTATTCTAAATTTTATCCTCCTCATGAAGTGCATATTGATAGGAATTATATTTATAACTTTTATCCTCGTGATGGAGAGAGTATTTCTCAAGCGTGGGGGAGACTGAAGTCACTAATGCTCAAATGTCCCATTCATGAGCTCCCCCGTAATGTTATTGTTAACAATTTTTATGCGAGGCTTTCAGGACAACACAAGGACTATCTGGACGCGTGTTCGGAGGGATCTTTCACAAGCAAGGAGGTTGAAGCTAGGTGGGATCTTCTTGATCGGATTGAGGACAACGCTGAAGGATGGGAGAACGACAAAGGTAAAGAGTCAGGTATAAATTATGATTATGAATGCATTGAAGCTTTTATGGATACCGATAAATTTCGAAATATGAGTGCTACTTATGGTCTTGACTCTCAAGTTGCTGCAAATCTTTATAAAGCCTTTGCTTCTCATTTTGAATTGCCTAAAAATAATTTTGATAAGTATCATGAACCTTTTAAAGAGGCTTGCATGAAGAATGAAATTGTTGTTAATTATTGCAATAAGCATGCTCAAACTCCTAAAAATGCTATTTCTTATAAGCATGTTAATTTTTGTGGAATGCATAGGCCTTGCGGAATTAATCAAGTCAAAGATGAATATTGCATCCATCATATTAATGAAAAAACTAGAAAGTGGTTTAGGGCTCTAGATGATCTTGGTAAAAAAGTTTGTGCCCTCTATCCTTTTATTTGTGAAGTTTGCCATGAAGTGGGTCATTTTAATTTTCAATGCTCCTCCAATGATAATTTGAACCCAATGAGTGCTGCAAATTTGTATTGTGATGATGAAATTACTCCTAATCAGCATGATGAACTTACTTTATTTTTGGGGTGTGAAGAACTGTCGAGAAAAATCTCTTTGTTACATATGAGTGATCTTGATATTGATGATGTCCTGCATGGGTGTTTTTCTTATTGCATTGATAATAGCCATACAAATACTTACATACAAAATATTTTAGAAGATGACACCTTGCCAAAATATGATAGGACCGCTGTGTGTTTTCAACTAATTAATGAAAAGGAGGGATCCTCCCAAGTTTCTTCTATTGTTTCTGAAAGTAAATCAGGTTATGCGGACGAGCCACCCTTCAAGCCTCTTCCTCCTAAAGAAGGGAACGAGGAGAAGGAAGAGAAGAAGAAGAAGAAGGGAACGAAGAAGAAGAAGAAGAAGGAGAATAAAAAGAAAGAGGTAACGGCGTATCCCCGCGTGAATGAGATAACGCTAGGTAACCGTAAGTATGTTGCTCCTAATGATTATTGTGATAATGAATCTGAATACGATGATCTTCCTATGCCCTTTACATACATTAGCAATCATGATTTGAATGAACACACTACTTTTGATATTGCAAATCTCTGGGAAACTAATTCTGAAAATGATGATAATAATTGCCATAGTGTCAGTGCTATCCATGCTTTCTCCCATAATAATATAGAAAGCTGTAAGCTTGGGGAAGAGGTGTTTGAAAATCCTTTTGCTACTGATCATTATGTGTTTGATACATCTCCTTCTAATAACAATGATGGTATGGTTATAGATAAACCGACTGTGAAAGATAACTATTCTATTTCTTATGATGACACTGTGCCTCCGATCTTTGATGATTATTATAAAGAATGCTATGATATAGGTTATAATTATCCTTATGAAACTTGTCATAGTCATGATTGGATTACCAAAAACAATTCTTTTAATATGCAACTTGTTTACCATGTTCAAATTCTTGATAATAATCTTGCTCCAATTACTAATAATGAGAATAACTCTTCTTATGCCAAAATTAATGATACTTCTATGCATATGAACCATGATAAGAATGTTTTAAGTGATGGGTATATTGTGGATTTCATCAATGATGCTACTGAAAGTTATTATGAGAGAGGGAAATATGGTTATATGCATCTTAATAATATTAAGTTTCCCCTCTTTATGTTGAGAATCTTGAAGTTACTCGTGTTTTATCCTCTTATGCTTGTCACTTTGTTCTTCATGAATTCATTTGTGTACAAGATTCCTCTTCATAGGAAGCATGTTAGACTTAAATTTATTTTGAATTTGCCTCTTGAAGCTCTCTTTTGCTTCAAATACTATTTCCCGCGAATGGATTATTAAAACTACTGAGCCCATCTTAATGGCTATAAAGAAAGAACTTCTTGGGAGATAACCCATGTGTTATTTTGCTACAGTACTTTGTTTTATATTTGTGTCTTGGAAGTTGTTTACTACTGTAGCAACCTCTCCTTATCTTAGTTTTGTGTTTTGTTGTGCCAAGTAAAGCCGTTGATAGAAAAGTAAGTACTAGATTTGGATTACTGCACAGTTCCAGATTTCTTTGCTGTCACGAATCTGGGTCCGCCTCCCTGTAGGAAGCTCAGAAAATTAAGCCAATTTACATGCATGATCCTCAGATATGTACGCAACTTTCATTCAATTTGAGCATTTTCATTTGAGCAAGTCTGGTGCCATTTTAAAATTCGTCAATACGAACTGTTCTGTTTTGACAGATTCTGCCTTTTATTTCGCAATGCCTCTTTTGCTATGTTGGATGAATTTCTTTGATCCACTAATGTCCAGTAGCATTATGCAATGTGCAGAAGTGTTAAGAATGATTGTGTCACCTCTGAATATGTCAATTTATATTGTGCACTAACCCTCTAATGAGTTGTTTCGAGTTTGGTGTGAAGGAAGTTTTCAAGGGTCAAGAGAGGAGGATGATATACTATGATCAAGAAGAGTGAAAGCTCTAAGCTTGGGGTTGCCCCGGTGGTTCACCCCTGCATATATCAAGAATACTCAAGCATCTAAGCTTGGGGATGCCCAAGGCATCCCCTTCTTCATCGATAAATTATCAGGTTCCTTCTCTTGAAACTATATTTTTATTCGGTCACATCTTATGCACTTTACTTGGAGCGTCTGTATGTTTCTTGTTTTTGTTTTTGTTTGAATAAATGCTTGTGTGGGAGAGAGACACGCTCTGCTGGTTCGTATGAACACATGTGTTCTTAGCTCATAATATTCATGGCGAAGGTTGAAACTTCTTCGTTAATTATTATATGGTTGGAATTGGAAAATGCTACATGTAGTAATTGGTATGATGTCTTGAATAACTTGATACTTGGCAATTGTTGTGCTCTTGTTTAAGCTCTTGCATCATATACTTTGCACCCATTAGTGAAGAAATACATAGAGCTTGTTAAAATTTGGTTTGCATGAGTGGTTTCTCTAGAGTCTAGATATTTTCTAGTAAGATGTTTGAACAACAAGGAAGACGATGTATAGTTTTATAATGCTTGTAATATGTCTTCTATGTGAGTTTTGCTGTACTAGTTCGTGCTTGTGTTTGCTTCAAACAACCTTGCTAGCCTAAACCTTGTATCGAGAGGGAATACTTCTCATGCATCCAAATCCTTGAGCCAAACAACACTATGCCATTTGTGTCCACCATACCTACCTACTACATGGTATTTTCCGCCATTCCAAAGTAAATTGCTTGAGTGCTACCTTTAAAATTCCATCATTCACCTTTGCAATATATAGCTCATGGGACAAATAGCTTAAAAACTATTGTGGTATTGAATATGTAATTATGCACTTTATCTCTTATTAAGTTGCTTGTTGTGCGATAACCATGTTCACTGGGGACGCCATCAACTATTCATTGTTGAATTTCATGTGAGTTGCTATGCATGTCCGTCTTGTCTGAAGTAAGAGAGATCTACCACCCTATGGTTAAGCATGCATATTGTTAGAGAAGAACATTGGGCCGCTAACTAAAGCCATGATCCATGGTGGAAGTTTCGATTTTGGACATATATCCTCAATCTCATATGAGAAAATTATTAATTGTTGTTACATGCTTATGCATAAAAGAGGAGTCCATTATCTGTTGTCTATGTTGTCCCGGTATGGATGTCTAAGTTGAGAATAATCAATAGCGAGAAATCCAATGCGAGCTTTCTCCTTAGACCTTTGTACAGGCGGCATAGAGGTACCCCTTTGTGACACTTGGTTAAAACATGTGCATTGTGATGATCCGGTAGTCCAAGCTAATTAGGACAAGGTGCGGGCACTATTAGTATACTATGCATGAGGCTTGCAACTTGTAAGATATAATTTACATGATACATATGCTTTATTACTACCGTTGACAAAATTGTTTCATGTTTTCAAAATAAAAGCTCTAGCACAAATATAGCAATCGATGCTTTCCTCTTTGAAGGACCATTCTTTTACTTTTATTGTTGAGTCAGTTCACCTATCTTTCTCCACCTCAAGAAGCAAACATTTGTGTGAATCGTGCATTGATTCTTATATACTTGCTTATTGCATTTGTTATATTGCTTTGCATTGACAACTATCCATGAGATATACATGTTACAAGTTGAAAGCAACCGCTGAAACTTAATCTTCCATTGTGTTGCTTCAATGTCTCTGCTATGAATTTATTGCTTTATGAGTAACTCTTATGCAAGACTTATTGATGCTTGTCTCGAAAGTACTATTCATGAAAAGTCTTTGCTATATGATTCACTTGTTTACTCATTGCATTTACATTGTTTCGAATCGCTGCATTCATCTCATATGCTTTACAATGGTATGATTAAGATTATGTTGGTAGCATGTCACCTCAGAAATTATCTTTTATCGTTTACCTACTCGAGGACGAGTAGGAACTAAGCTTGGGGATGCTGATACGTCTCCAACGTATCTATAATTTCCGATGTTCCATGCTTGTTTTATGACAATACCAACATGTTTTGTTCACACTTTATATCATTTTCATGCATTTTTCGGAACTAACCTATTAACAAGATGCCACAGTGCCAGTTCCTGTTTTCTGCTGTTTTTGGTTCCAGAAAGGCTGTTCGGGCAATATTCTCGGAATTGGACGAAATCAACGCCAAACCTCCTATTTTTCCCGGAAGCGTCCAGAACACCGAAGAAGAGTCGGAGAGGGGCCAGGGGGCCACCACACCACATGGCGGCGCGGGCCAGGCCTAGGCCGCGCCGGCCTAGGGTGTGGCGCCTCCAGGTGCCCCCCTGCGCCGCCTCTTCGCCTATAAAAGCCCTTTCGACCTAAAAACGCAGTACCAATTGACGAAACTCCAGAAAGACTCCAGGGGCGCCGCCACCGTCGCGAAACTCCAATTCGGGGGACAGAACTCTCTGTTCCGGCACCCTGCCGGACGGGGAATTGCCCCCGGAGCCATCTCCACCGCCGTCTTCACCGCCATCTTCACCGCCAGGGGGAAGTGCTATCAAGTGCTATGAAGCATCGAAACATTTCTTCAGCGATGGCGGTGAAGATGGCGGTGAAGACGGCGGTGGAGATGGCTCCGGGGGCAATTCCCCGTCCCGGCAGGGTGCCAAAACAGAGAGTTCTGTCCCCCGAATTGGAGTTTCGCGATGGCGGCGGCGCCCCTGGAGTCTTTCTGGAGTTTCGTCAAGCGGTACTGCGTTTTTAGGTCGAAAGGGCTTTTATAGGCGAAGAGGCGGCGCAGGGGGGCACCTGGGGGCGCCACACCCTAGGCCGGCGCGGCCTAGGCCAGGCCCGCGCCGCCATGTGGTGTGGTGGCCCCCTGGCCCCTCTCCGACTCTTCTTCGGTGTTCTGGACGCTTCCGGGAAAAATAGGAGGTTTGGCGTTGATTTCGTCCAATTCCGAGAATATTGCCCGAACAGCCTTTCTGGAACCAAAAACAGCAGAAAACAGGAACTGGCACTGTGGCATCTTGTTAATAGGTTAGTTCCGGAAAATGCATGAAAATGATATAAAGTGTGAACAAAACATGTTGGTATTGTCATAAAACAAGCATGGAACATCGGAAATTATAGATACGTTGGAGACGTATCAGCATCCCCAAGCTTAGTTCCTACTCGTCCTCGAGTAGGTAAACGATAAAAGATAATTTCTGAGGTGACATGCTACCAACATAATCTTAATCATACCATTGTAAAGCATATGAGATGAATGCAGCGATTCGAAACAATGTAAATGCAATGAGTAAACAAGTGAATCATATAGCAAAGACTTTTCATGAATAGTACTTTCGAGACAAGCATCAATAAGTCTTGCATAAGAGTTACTCATAAAGCAATAAATTCATAGTAGAGACATTGATGCAACACAATGGAAGATTAAGTTTCAGCGGTTGCTTTCAACTTGTAACATGTATATCTCATGGATAGTTGTCAATGCAAAGCAATATAACAAATGCAATAAGCAAGTATATAAGAATCAATGCACAGTTCACACAAATATTTGCTTCTTGAGGTGGAGAAAGATAGGTGAACTGACTCAACAATAAAAGTAAAAGAATGGTCCTTCAAAGAGGAAAGCATCGATTGCTATATTTGTGCTAGAGCTTTTATTTTGAAAACATGAAACAATTTTGTCAACGGTAGTAATAACGCATATGTATCATGTAAATTATATCTTACAAGTTGCAAGCCTCATGCATAGTGTACTAATAGTGCCCGCACCTTGTCCTAATTAGCTTGGACTACCGGATCATCACAATGCACATGTTTTAACCAAGTGTCACAAAGGGGTACCTCTATGCCGCTTTGTACAAAGGTCTAAGGAGAAAGCTCGCATTGGATTTCTCGCTATTGATTATTCTCAACTTAGACATCCATACCGGGACAACATAGACAACAGATAATGGACTCCTCTTTTATGCATAAGCATGTAACAACAATTAATAATTTTCTCATATGAGATTGAGGATATATGTCCAAAACTGAAACTTCCACCATGGATCATGGCTTTAGTTAGCGGCCCAATGTTCTTCTCTAACAATATGCATGCTTAACCATAGGGTGGTAGATCTCTCTTACTTTAGACAAGACGGACATGCATAGCAACTCACATGAAATTCAACAATGAATAGTTGATGGCGTCCCCAGTGAACATGGTTATCGCACAACAAGCAACTTAATAAGAGATAAAGTGCATAATTACATATTCAATACCACAATAGTTTTTAAGCTATTTGTCCCATGAGCTATATATTGCAAAGGTGAATGATGGAATTTTAAAGGTAGCACTCAAGCAATTTACTTTGGAATGGCGGAAAATACCATGTAGTAGGTAGGTATGGTGGACACAAATGGCATAGTGTTGTTTGGCTCAAGGATTTGGATGCATGAGAAGTATTCCCTCTCGATACAAGGTTTAGGCTAGCAAGGTTGTTTGAAGCAAACACAAGCACGAACTAGTACAGCAAAACTCACATAAAAGACATATTACAAGCATTATAAAACTATACATCGTCTTCCTTGTTGTTCAAACATCTTACTAGAAAATATCTAGACTCTAGAGAAACCACTCATGCAAACCCAAATTTTAACAAGCTCTATGTATTTCCTCACTAATGGGTGCAAGGTATATGATGCAAGAGCTTAAACAAGAGCACAACAATTGCCAAGTATCACATTATTCAAGACATTAGTAGCAATTACTACATGTATCATTTTCCAATTCCAACCATATAACAATTTAACGAAGAAGAAAACTTCGCCATGAATATTATGAGCTAAGAACACATGTGTTCATACGAACCAGCGGAGCGTGTCTCTCTCCCACACAAGCATTTATTCAAACACAAACAAAAACAAAAGCATACAGACGCTCCAAGTAAAGCACATAAGATGTGACCGAATAAAAATATAGTTTCAAGAGAAGGAACCTGATAATTTGTCGATGAAGAAGGGGATGCCTTGGGCATCCCCAAGCTTAGACGCTTGAGTCTTCTTGAAATATGCAGGGATGAACCACCGGGGCATCCCCAAGCTTAGAGCTTTCACTCTTCTTGATCATAGTATATCATCCTCCTTTCTTGACCCTTGAAAACTTCCTTCACACCAAACTCGAAACAAACTCATTAGAGGGTTAGTGCATAATCAAAAACTCACATGTTCAGAGGTGACACAATCATTCTTAACACTTCTGGACATTGCATAATGCTACTGGACATTAGTGGATCAAAGAAATTCATCCAACATAGCAAAAGAGGCAATGCGAAATAAAAGGCAGAATCTGTCAAAACAGAACAGTTCGTATTGACGAATTTTAAAATGGCACCAGACTTGCTCAAATGAAAATGCTCAAATTGAATGAAAGTTGCGTACATATCTGAGGATCATGCACGTAAATTGGCTTAATTTTCTGAGCTACCTACAGGGAGGTGGACCCAGATTCGTGACAGCAAAGAAATCTGGAACTGCGCAGTAATCCAAATCTAGTACTTACTTTTCTATCAACGGCTTTACTTGGCACAACAAAACACAAAACTAAGATAAGGAGAGGTTGCTACAGTAGTAAACAACTTCCAAGACACAAATATAAAACAAAGTACTGTAGCAAAATAACACATGGGTTATCTCCCAAGAAGTTCTTTTCTTTATAGCCATTAAGATGGGCTCAGCAGTTTTAATGATGCACTCGCAAGAAATAGTATTTGAAGCAAAAGAGAGCATCAAGAGGCAAATTCAAAACACATTTAAGTCTAACATGCTTCCTATGCATAGGAATCTTGTAAATAAACAAGTTCATGAAGAGCAAAGTAACAAGCATAGGAAGATAAAACAAGCATAGCTTCAAAAATTTCAGCACATAGAGAGGTATTTTAGTAACATGAAAATTTCTACAACCATATTTTCCTCTCTCATAATAACTTTCAGTAGCAACATGAGCAAACTCAACAATATAACTATCACATAAAGCATTCTTATCATGAGTCTCATGCATAAAATTATTACTACCCACATAAGCATAATCAATTTTATTAGTTGTAGTGGGAGCAAATTCAACAAAGTAGCTATCATTATTATTCTCATCAAGTGTTGGAAGCATTGTATAATCACAACAAAATTTACTCTCCATAGTAGGTGGCACCAAAAGACCACTATCATTATAATCATCATAAATAGGAGGCAAAGTATCATCAAAGAAAATTTTCTCCTCAATGCTTGGGGGACTAAAAATATCATGCTCATCAAAGCCAGCTTCCCCAAGCTTAGAATTTTCCATATCATTAGCAACAATGGTGTTCAAAGCGTTCATACTAATATCATTGCTACTAGCATGCAAATAAGATTCCATGGGTTTTTTCATTTTCGCATTAAACCATTCATGTCTTGACTCAGGAAATAGAATAAAAAGCTCACAGATGTTGTCCATTATGCCTTACTAGTGTAAACAAGAAACAAAAAGTTGCAATTGCAGGATCTAAAGGAAATAGCTTCGAGTACTTACAATGGCGGAAAATAGCTTGGTAGCCGAGGTCCGGAGTGTGAGTACCTTTTACCTTTCCTCCCCGGCAACGGCGCCAGAAAAGTGCTTGATGTCTACGTTCCCCCTCCTTTCCTGTAGACAGTGTTGGGCCTCCAAGAGCAGAGGTTTGTAGAACAGCAGCAAGTTTTCCCTTAAGTGGATCACCCAAGGTTTATCGAACTCAGGGAGGAAGAGGTCAACGATATCCCTCTCATGCAACCCTGCAACCACAAAGCAAGAAGTCTCTTGTGTCCCCAACACACCTAATAGGTGCACTAGTTCGGCGAAGAGATAGTGAAATACAGGTGGTATAAATAAGTATGAGCAGTAGCAACGGTGCCAGAAAATAGCTTGCGGGCGTGTAGTTGATGGTGGTAGTATTGCAGCAGCAGTAACGCAGTAAAACAGTAAACAAGCAGCGATAGCAGTATTTAGGAACAAGGCCTAGGGATTACACTTTCACTAGTGGACACTCTCAACATTGATCACATAACAGAATAGATAAATGCATACTCTACACTCTTGTTGGATGATGAACACATTGCGTAGGATTACACGAACCCTCAATGCCGGAGTTAACAAGCTCCACAATTACTGTTCATATTTTAGTAACCTTGTAGTGTAAGATAGATCAACAGACTAAACCAAGTACTAACATAGCATGCACACTGTCACCTTCATGCATATGTAGGAGGAATAGATCACATCAATATTATCATAGCAATAGTTAACTTCGCAATCTACAAGAGATCATGATCATAGCATAAACCAAGTACTAACACGGTGCACACACTGTCACCTTTACACACGTGCAGGAGGAATAAAACTACTTTAATAACATTGCTAGAGTAGCACATAGATAAATTGTGATACAAACTCATATGAATCTCAATCATGTAAAGCAGCTCATGAGATTATTGTATTGAGGTACATGGGAGAGAGATGAACCACATAGCTATAGCGGAGCCCTCAGCCTCGGGGGTGGATTACTCCCTCCTCATCATGGAGGCAGCGATGGCGGTGAAGATGGCGGTGAAGACGGCGGTGGAGATGGCTCCGGGGGCAATTCCCCGTCCCGCCAGGGTGCCGAAACAGAGTTCTGTCCCCCGAATTGGAGTTTCGCGATGGCGGCGGCGCCCCTGGAGTCTTTCTGGAGTTTCGTCAAGCGGTACTGCGTTTTTAGGTCGAAAGGGCTTTTATAGGCGAAGAGGCGGCGCAGGGGGGCACCTGGGGGCGCCACACCCTAGGCCGGCGCGGCCTAGGCCTGGCCCGCGCCGCCATGTGGTGTGGTGGCCCCCTGGCCCCTCTCCGACTCTTCTTCGGTGTTCTGGACGCTTCCGGGAAAAATAGGAGGTTTGGCGTTGATTTCGTCCAATTCCGAGAATATTGCCCGAACAGCCTTTCTGGAACCAAAAACAGCAGAAAACAGGAACTGGCACTGTGGCATCTTGTTAATAGGTTAGTTCCGGAAAATGCATGAAAATGATATAAAGTGTGAACAAAACATGTTGGTATTGTCATAAAACAAGCATGGAACATCGGAAATTATAGATACGTTGGAGACGTATCACCGGGCATGCGAAGAAACTCAGTGACTTGGGAATAGTGATTCCTAACAGACTGGGGATTAATCGTGTCCTTCAATCACTGCCACCAAGTTACAAGAACTTTGTGATGAACTACAATATGCAGAACATGAACAAGGAGTTACCTGAACTCTTTGGCATGCTAAAAGTTGCTGAGATTGAGATCAAGAAAGAGCACCAAGTGTTGATGGTCAACAAGACCACCAGTTTCAAAAAACAGGGCAAGTCTAAGGGAAAATTCAAGAAGGGTGGCAAGAAAGCTGCCACGCCTCCTGTGAAACCTAAGAACGGCCCTAAGCCTGATGCTGAGTGCTATTACTGCAATGAGAAGGGACACTGGAAGCATAATTGCTCCAAGTATCTGGCTGATCTGAAGAGCGGCCTTGTCAAGAAGAAGAAAGAAGGTATATCTGATATACATGTTATAGATGTTTATCTCACTGGTTCTCGTTCTAGTACCTGGGTATTTGATACTGGTTCGGTTGCTCATATATGTAACTCGAAACAGGAACTAAAGAATAAACGAAGACTACTGAAAGATAAAGTGACGATGCGCGTTGGAAACGGATCCAAGGTCAATGTGATCGTTGTCGGCACACTTCCTCTACATCTACCTTCGGGATTAGTTTTAAGCCTAAATAATTGTTATTTTGTACCTGCGTTGAGCATGAACATTATATCTGGATCTTGTTTAATGCAAGACGGTTATTCATTCAAGTCTGAGAATAATGGTTGTTCTATTTTTATGAATAATATCTTTTATGGTCGAGCACCAGAAAAGAATGGCTTATTTCTGTTAGATCTCGATAGTAGTGATACGCATATACATAACGTTGATGCTAAGCGAATTAAATTGAATGATAATTCTACTTATATGTGGCACTATCGTCTTGGTCATATTGGAGTGAAACGCATGAAGAAACTCCATACTGATGGATTACTTGAATCACTTGACTTTGAGTCACTTGATAGATGCGAAGCATGTCTAATGGGTAAAATGACTAAGACTCCATTTTCTGGTATGATGGAGCGAGCTACTGACTTATTGGAAATCATACATACCGATGTGTGTGGACCAATGAGTGTAGCATCGCGCAGTGGTTATCGTTATGTTCTAACCTTCACAGATGATCTGAGTAGATATGGGTATATCTATTTCATGAAACATAAATCCGAAACTTTCGAGAAGTTTAAGGAATTTCAAAGTGAAGTAGAAAATCAACGTAACAAGAAGATTAAATTTCTACGATCTGATCGTGGAGGTGAATATCTGAGTTATGAGTTTGGCATGCATTTAAAGAAATGCGGAATACTTTCACAATTGACACCGCCGGGAACACCACAACGAAACGGTGTGTCCGAACGTCGTAATCGAACTCTCTTAGATATGGTTCATTCTATGATGTCTCTTACTGATTTTCCGTTATCATTTTGGAGTTATGCATTAGAGACAGCCGCATTCACTTTAAATAGAGCACCATCAAAATCCGTAGAAACGACACCGTATGAATTATGGTTTAATAAGAAACCTAAGCTGTCGTTCCTGAAAGTTTGGGGTTGCGAAGCCTATGTAAAGAAGTTACAACCGGACAAGCTAGAACCCAAAGCGGAGAAATGCATCTTCATAGGATACCCTAAGGAAACTATAGGGTACACTTTCTATCACAGATCCGAAGGCAAAATCTTTGTTGCTAAGAACGGAACCTTTCTTGAGAAACAATTTCTCACTAAAGAAGTGACTGGAAGAAAAGTAGAACTCGATGAGATTGATGAATCTATACTCGTTGATCAGAGTAGCGCAGTACCGGAAGTTGTACCTGTACCGCCTACATCGGCAACAGAGGAAGCTAATGATAATGATCATGAAACTTCGAACGAGGAAACTACTGAACCTCGCAGATCGACAAGGGAGCGTGCCACTCCTGATTGGTATGATCCTTGTCTAAATGTCATGATTGTGGATAACAATGATGAGGACCCTGCGACGTATGAAGAAGCGATGATGAGCCCAGATTCCAACAAATGGCAAGAAGCCATGAAATCCGAAATGGGATCCATGTATGATAACAAAGTATGGACTTTGGTAGACTTACCTGATAGCCGAAAGGCTGTCGAGAATAAATGGATCTTCAAGAGAAAAACAGATGCTGATGGTAATATTACTGTCTATAAAGCTCGACTTGTCGCAAAGGGTTTCCGACAAATTCAAGGAGTTGACTACGATGAGACTTTCTCATCTGTAGCGAAGCTAAAATCTGTGAGGATTTTGTTAGCAATAGCTGCATTTTTCGATTATGAGATTTGGCATATGGATGTCAAAACGGCGTTCCTTAATGGAGACATTGAGGAAGAGTTGTATATGGTACAACCCAAAGGTTTTGTCGATCCTAAAAATGCTGACAAAGTATGCAAACTTCAGCGTTCAATCTATGGACTGAAGCAAGCATCAAGAAGTTGGAACCGACGCTTTGATAAGGTGATCAAAGACTTCGGGTTTATACAGTGTCATGGAGAGGCCTGTATTTACAAGAAAGTGAGTGGAAGCTCTGTAGCATTCCTGATATTATATGTAGATGACATATTATTGATTGGGAATAATATAGAACTATTAAGCAGTATAAAAGGTTATTTGAATAATAGTTTTTCAATGAAAGACCTTGGTGAAGCATCGTATATATTAGGTATCAAGATTTATAGAGATAGATCAAGACGCCTAATAGGGCTATCACAGAGTACATACCTGGATAAAATTCTAAAGAAGTTTAGAATGGACGAAAGTAAGAAAGGGTTCTTACCTATGTTACCAGGCAAGGTCTTGAGTAAGACTCAAGGACCGGCTACGGCAGAAGAAAGAGAAAGGATGAGTAATATCCCCTATGCCTCGGCAGTAGGATCTATCATGTATGCCATGCTATGTACTAGACCGGATATAGCACATGCTGTTAGTTTGACTAGTAGATATCAAAGTGATCCAGGAATGGAACACTGGACAGCGGTCAAGAATATCCTGAAGTACTTGAAAAGAACTAAGGATATGTTTCTTTGTTATGGAGGTGACCAAGAGCTCGTTGTAAGCGGTTACAACGATGCAAGTTGGAACACTGATCCTGATGACTCTAAGTCACAGTCTGGGTACGTGTTCATATTGAATGGTGCTGCAGTAAGCTGGGCAAGCTCGAAGCAGTGCACGGTGGCGAAGTCTTCAACAGAATCAGAGTACATAGCGGCTTCAGAGGCTTCATCAGAAGCGGTATGGATGAAGAGGTTCATTGTAGAGCTCGGTGTGGTTCCTAGTGCATTGGACCCATTAATCATCTACTGTGATAACATGGGTGCCATCGCCAATGCACAAGAGCCAAGGTCACACAAGAGGCTGAAGCATATCAAGCTGCGTTACCACTCGATTCGCGAGTACATCGAAGATGGAGAAGTAAAGATTTGCAAAGTACACACTGATCTGAATGTAGCAGATCCGTTGACTAAAGCTCTCCCTAGGGCAAAGCATGACCAACACCAGAATGCCATGGGTGTTAGGTATATTACAATGTAATCTAGATTATTGACTCTAGTGCAAGTGGGAGACTGAAGGAGATATGCCCTAGAGGCAATAATAAAGTGGTTATTATTTATATCTTTATGTTTATGATAAATGTTTATATGTCATGCTATAATTGTATTAACCGAAACATTAGTACATGTGTGATATGTAAACAACAAAGAGTCCCTAGTATGCCTCTTAACTAGCTTGTTGATTAATGGATGATTAGTTTCATAATCATGAACATTGGATGTTATTAATAACAAGGTTATATCATTATATGAATGATGTAATGGACACACCCAATTAAGCGTAGCATAAAATCTCGTCATTAAGTTATTTGCTATAAGCTTTCGATACATAGTTACCTAGTCCTTATGACCATGAGATCATGTAAATCACTTATACCGGAAAGGCACTTTGATTACACCAAACGCCACTGCGTAAATGGGTGGTTATAAAGGTGGGATTAAGTATCCGGAAAGTATGAGTTGAGGCATATGGATCAACAGTGGGATTTGTCCATCCCGATGACGGATAGATATACTCTGGGCCCTCTCTGTGGAATGTCGTCTAATGTCTTGCAAGCATATGAATAAGTTCATAAGAGACCACATACCACGGTACGAGTAAAGAGTACTTGTCAGGAGACGAGGTTGAACAAGGTATAGAGTGATACCGAAGATCAAACCTCGGACAAGTAAAATATCGTGTGACAAAGGGAATTGGTATCGTATGTGAATGGTTCATTCGATCACTAAAGTCATCGTTGAATATGTGGGAGCCATTATGGATCTCCAGATCACGCTATTGGTTATTGGTCGGAGTGAGTACTCAACCATGTCCGCATAGTTCGCGAACCGTAGGGTGACACACTTAAAGTTGGATGTTGAAATAGTAGAACTTGAAGATGGAATGGAGTTCGAATATTTGTTCGGAGTCCCGGATGAGATCCCGGACATCACGAGGAGTTCCGGAATGGTCCGGAGAATAAGATTCATATATAGGATGTCATTTTATGTGATTTAAAATGATGCGGAAGGTTCTATGGAAGGTTCTAGAAGGTTCTAGAAAAGTCCGGAAGAAACCACCAAGGAAGGTGGAGTCCCAGAGGGACTCCACCTCCATGGCCGGCCAACCCTAGAGGGGGAGGAGTCCCAAGTGGACTCCCCCAAAGGGGGCCGGCCACCCCCTCCATGGAAGGTGGAACTCCCACCTCTAGTGTGAGTCCTAGCTTGGGTAGGTTTCCCTATTACATGGAAGGTTTTGGGTTCGGGTCTTATTCGGAGACTTGTAGTCCAACACTTGGGGCTTCCACCTATATAATGAGGGGCCAAGGGGAGGGGGCCGGCCACCCAAGAACCACAAGGTGGCCGCACCCCTATAGTTGCCGGCGCCCCCTCTCCCCAAACCCTAGCGGCCTCTCTCCTCCACCACATCCCGCACGCTTAAGCGAAGCTCCGCCGGATTTCTCCACCACCACCGACACCACGCCGTCGTGCTATCGGATTCAAGAGGAGCTACTACTTCCGCTGCCCGCTGGAACGGGGAGGTGGACGTCGTCTTCATCAACAACCGAACGTGTGACCGAGTACGGAGGTGCTGCCCGTTCGTGGCGCCGGAGGGATCGTGATCAAGATCTTCTACGCGCTTTTGCAAGCGGCAAGTGAACGTCTACCGCAGCAACAAGAGCCTCATCTTGTAGGCTTTGGAATCTCTTCAAGGGTGAGACTCGATAATCCCCTCGTTGCTACCGTCTTCTAGATTGCATCTTGGCTTGGATTGCGTGTTCGCGGTAGGAATTTTTTTGTTTTCTATGCAACGTTATCCTACAAGGAGGCCAGGCGCCTGGTGGAGCAGGAGAGGCAGCTCCGCCTCAGGGAGGAAGCAGAGCTGCGGGCTGCTGCGGCGGAGCAACGGGTGGCTCTGATGTCTACGTTCCCCCTCCTTTCCTGTAGACAGTGTTGGGCCTCCAAGAGCAGAGGTTTGTAGAACAGCAGCAAGTTTTCCCTTAAGTGGATCACCCAAGGTTTATCGAACTCAGGGAGGAAGAGGTCAAAGATATCCCTCTCATGCAACCCTGCAACCACAAAGCAAGAAGTCTCTTGTGTCCCCAACACACCTAATAGGTGCACTAGTTCGGCGAAGAGATAGTGAAATACAGGTGGTATGAATAAGTATGAGCAGTAGCAACGGTGCCAGAAAATAGCTTGCTGGCGTGTAGTTGATGGTGGTAGTATTGCAGCAGTATTTAGGAACAAGGCCTAGGGATTACACTTTCACTAGTGGACACTCTCAACATTGATCACATAACAGAATAGATAAATGCATACTCTACACTTTTGTTGGATGATGAACATATTGCGTAGGATTACACGAACCCTCAATGCCGGAGTTAACAAGCTCCACAATAATGCTCATATTTAAGTAACCTTATAGTGTAAGATAGATCAACAGACTAAACCAAGTACTAACATAGCATGCACACTGTCACCTTCATGCATATGTAGGAGGAATAGATCACATCAATATTATCATAGCAATAGTTAACTTCGCAATCTACAAGAGATCATGATCATAGCATAAACCAAGTACTAACACGGTGCACACACTGTCACCTTTACACACGTGCAGGAGGAATAGAACTACTTTAATAACTTTGCTAGAGTAGCACATAGATAAATTGTGATACAAACTCATATGAATCTCAATCATGTAAAGCAGCTCATGAGATTATTGTATTGAGGTACATGGGAGAGAGATGAACCACATAGCTACAGCGGAGCCCTCAGCCTCAGGGGTGGATTACTCCCTCCTCATCATGGAGGCAGCGATGGCGGTGAAGATGGCGGTGAAGACGGCGGTGGAGATGGCTCCGGGGGCAATTCCCCGTCCGGCAGGGTGCCAGAACAGAGAGTTCTGTCCCCCGAATTGGAGTTTCGCGATGGCGGCGGCGCCCCTGGAGTCTTTCTGGAGTTTCGTCAATTGGTACTGCGTTTTTAGGTCGAAAGGGCTTTTATAGGCGAAGAGGCGGCGCAGGGGGGCACCTGGGGGCGCCACACCCTAGGCCGGCGCGACCTAGGCCTGGCCCGCGCCGCCATGTGGTGTGGTGGCCCCCTGGCCCCTCTCCGACTCTTCTTCGGTGTTCTGGACGCTTCTGGGAAAAATAGGAGGTTTGGCGTTGATTTCGTCCAATTCCGAGAATATTGCCCGAACAGCCTTTCTGGAACCAAAAACAGCAGAAAACAGGAACTGGCACTGTGGCATCTTGTTAATAGGTTAGTTCCGGAAAATGCATGAAAATGATATAAAGTGTGAACAAAACATGTTGGTATTGTCATAAAACAAGCATGGGACATCGGAAATTATAGATACGTTGGAGACGTATCAGCATCCCCAAGCTTAGTTCCTGCTCGTCCTCGAGTAGGTAAACGATAAAAGATAATTTCTGAGGTGACATGCCATCATAAACTTGATCATACTATTTGTAAAGCATATGTAGTGAATGCAGCGATCAAAACAATGGTAATGACATGAGTAAACAACTGAATCATAAAGCAAAGACTTTTCATGAATAGCACTTCAAGACAAGCATCAATAAGTCTTGCATAAAAGTTAACTCATAAAGCAATAATTCATAGTAGAGGCATTGAAGCAACACAAAAGAAGATTAAGTTTCAGCGGTTGCTTTCAACTTGTAACATGTATATCTCATGGATAATTGTCAATGCAAAGCAATATAACAAGTGCAATATGCAAGTATGTAGGAATCAATGCACAGTTCACACAAGTGTTTGCTTCTTGAGGTGGAGAGAAATAGGTGAACTGACTCAACATTGAAAGTAAAAGAATGGTCCTCCATAGAGGAAAAGCATCGATTGCTATATTTGTGCTAGAGCTTTGATTTTGAAAACATGAAACAATTTTGTCAACGGTAGTAATAAAGCATATGTATCATGTAAATTATATCTTACAAGTTGCAAGCCTCATGCATAGTATACTAATAGTGCCCGCACCTTGTCCTAATTAGCTTGGACTACCGGATCATCACAATGCACATGTTTTAACCAAGTGTCACAAAGGGGTACCTCTATGCCGCCTGTACAAAGGTCTAAGGAGAAAGCTCGCATTGGATTTCTCGCTATTGATTATTCTTCAACTTAGACATCCATACCGGGACAACATAGACAACAGATAATGGACTCCTCTTTTATGCATAAGCATGTAACAACAATTAATAATTTTCTCATATGAGATTGAGGATATATGTCCAAAACTGAAACTTCCACCATGGATCATGGCTTTAGTTAGCGGCCCAATGTTCTTCTCTAACAATATGCATGCTTAACCATAGGGTGGTAGATCTCTCTTACTTCAGACAAGACGGACATGCATAGCAACTCACATGAAATTCAATAATGAATAGTTGATGGCGTCCCCAGTGAACATGGTTATCGCACAACAAGCAACTTAATAAGAGATAAAGTGCATAATTACATATTCAATACCACAATAGTTTTTAAGCTATTTGTCCCATGAGCTATATATTGCAAAGGTGAATGATGGAATTTTAAAGGTAGCACTCAAGCAATTTACTTTGGAATGGCGGAAAATACCATGTAGTAGGTAGGTATGGTGGACACAAATGGCATAGTGTTGTTTGGCTCAAGGATTTGGATGCATGAGAAGTATTCCCTCTCGATACAAGGTTTAGGCTAGCAAGGTTGTTTGAAGCAAACACAAGCACGAACTAGTACAGCAAAACTCACATAAAAGACATATTACAAGCATTATAAAACTATACATCGTCTTCCTTGTTGTTCAAACATCTTACTAGAAAATATCTAGACTCTAGAGAAACCACTCATGCAAACCCAAATTTTAACAAGCTCTATGTATTTCCTCACTAATGGGTGCAAGGTATATGATGCAAGAGCTTAAACAAGAGCACAACAATTGCCAAGTATCACATTATTCAAGACATCACACCAATTTCTACATGTAGCATTTTCCAATTCCAACCATATAATAATTTAACGAAGCAGTTTCAACCTTCGCCATGAATATTATGAGCTAAGAACACATGTGTTCATACGAACCAGCGGAGCGTGTCTCTCTCCCACACAAGCATTTATTCAAACACAAACAAAAACAAAAGCATACAGACGCTCCAAGTAAATAGCATAAGATGTGACCGAATAAAAATATAGTTTCAAGAGAAGGAACCTGATAATTTGTCGATGAAGAAGGGGATGCCTTGGGCATCCCCAAGCTTAGACGCTTGAGTCTTCTTGAAATATGCAGGGATGAACCACCGGGGCATCCCCAAGCTTAGAGCTTTCACTCTTCTTGATCATAGTATATCATCCTCCTTTCTTGACCCTTGAAAACTTCCTCCACACCAAACTCGAAACAACTCATTAGAGGGTTAGTGCACAAAAAGTTAACATATTCAGAGGTGACACAATCATTCTTAACACTTCTGGATATTGCATAATGCTACTGGACATTAGTGGATCAAAGAAATTCATCCAACATAGCAAAAGAGGCAATGCGAAATAAAAGGCAGAATCTGTCAAAACAGAACAGTTCGTATTGACGAATTTTAAAATGGCACCAGACTTGCTCAAATGAAAATACTCAAATTGAATGAAAGTTGAGTACATATCTGAGGATCATGCACGTAAATTGGCTTAATTTTCTGAGCTACCTACAGGGAGGTGGACCCAGATTCGCGACAGCAGAGAAATCTGGAACTGCGCAGTAATCCAAATCTAGTACTTACTTTTCTATCAACGGCTTTACTTGGCACAACAAAACACAAAACTAAGATAAGGAGAGGTTGCTACAGTAGTAAACAACTTCCAAGACACAAATATAAAACAAAGTACTGTAGCAAAATAACACATGGGTTATCTCCCAAGAAGTTCTTTCTTTATAGCCATTAAGATGGGCTCAGCAGTTTTAATAATCCATTCGCGGGAAATAGTATTTGAAGCAAAAGAGAGCTTCAAGAGGCAAATTCAAAACAAATTTAAGTCTAACATGCTTCCTATGAAGAGGAATCTTGTACACAAATGAATTCATGAAGAACAAAGTGACAAGCATAAGAGGATAAAACACGAGTAACTTCAAGATTCTCAACATAAAGAGGGGAAACTTAATATTATTAAGATGCATATAACCATATTTCCCTCTCTCATAATAACTTTCAGTAGCATCATTGATGAAATCCACAATATACCCATCACTTAAAACATTCTTATCATGGTTTATATGCATAGAAGTATCATTAATTTTGGCATAAGAAGAGTTATTCTCATTAATAGTAATTGGAGCAAGATTATTATCAAGAATTTGAACATGGTAAACAAGTTGCATATTAAAAGAATTGTTTTTGGTAATCCAATCATGACTATGACAAGTTTCATAAGGATAATTATAACCTATATCATAGCATTCTTTATAATAATCATCAAAGATCGGAGGCACAGTGTCATCATAAGAAATAGAATAGTTATCTTTCACAGTCGGTTTATCTATGACCATACCATCGTTGTTATTAGAAGGAGATGTATCAAACACATAATGATCAGTAGCAAAAGGGTTTTCAAACACCTCTTCCCCAAGCTTAGAGCTTTCTATATTATTATGGGAGGAAGCATGGATAGCACTGACACTATGGCAATTATTATCATCATTTTCAGAATTAGTTTCCCAGAGATTTGCAATATCAAAAGTAGTGTGTTCATTCAAATCATGATTGCTAATGTATGTAAAGGGCATAGGAAGATCATCGTATTCAGATTCATTATCACAATAATCATTAGGAGCAACATACTTACGGTTACCTAGCGTTATCTCATTCACGCGGGGATACGCCGTTACCTCTTTCTTTTTATTCTCCTTCTTCTTCTTCTTCTTCGTTCCCTTCTTCTTCTTCTTCTCTTCCTTCTCCTCATTTCCTTCTTTAGGAGGAAGAGGCTTGAAGGGTAGCTTGTCCGCATAACCTGATTTACTTTCAGAAACAATAGAAGAAACTTGGGAGGATCCCTCCTTTTCATTAATTAGTTGAAAACACACAGCGGTCCTATCATATTTTGGCAAGGTGTCATCTTCTAAAATATTTTGTATGTAAGTATTTGTATGGCTATTATCAATGCAATAAGAAAAACACCCATGCAGGATATCATCAATATCAAGATCACTCATATGTAACAAAGAGATTTTTCTCGACAGTTCTTCACACCCCAAAAATAAAGTAAGTTCATCATGCTGATTAGGAGTAATTTCATCATCACAATACAAATTTGCAGCACTCATTGGGTTCAAATTATCATTGGAGGAGCATTGAAAATTAAAATGACCCACTTCATGGCAAACTTCACAAATAAAAGGATAAAGGGCACAAACTTTTTTACCAAGATCATCTAGAGCCCTAAACCACTTTCTAGTTTTTTCATTAGCATGATGGATACAATATTCATCTTTGATTTGATTAATTCCACAAGGTCTATGTATTCCACAAAAATTAACATGCTTATAGGAAATAGCACTCTTAGGAGTTTGAGCATGCTTATTGCAATAATTAACAACAATTTCATTCTTCGTGCAATCCTCTTTAAAAGGTTCATGATACTTATCAAAATTATTTTTAGGCAATTCAAAATGAGAAGCAAAGGCTTTATAAAGATTTGCAGCAACTTGAGAGTCAAGACCATAAGTAGCACTCATATTTCGAAATTTATCGGTATCCATAAAAGCTTCAATGCATTCATAATCATAATTTATACCTGACTCTTTACCTTTGTCGTTCTCCCATCCTTCAGCGTTGTCCTCAATCCGATCAAGAAGATCCCACCTAGCTTCAACCTCCTTGCTTGTGAAAGATCCCTCCGAACACGCGTCCAGATAGTCCTTGTGTTGTCCTGAAAGCCTCGCATAAAAATTGTTAACAATAACATTACGGGGGAGCTCATGAATGGGACATTTGAGCATTAGTGACTTCAGTCTCCCCCACGCTTGAGAAATACTCTCTCCATCACGAGGATAAAAGTTATAAATATAATTCCTATCAATATGCACTTCATGAGGAGGATAAAATTTAGAATAAAACCGGGGCACAATATCATTCCATTCAAGAGACTCCCCATTATCCAGTAATTTATACCAATGCGCCGCTTTACCAGACAGCGATATAGAGAATAGTTTCTTCCTCACTTCATCCATAGCAATACCTGCACACTTGAATAAACCGCATAATTCATGCAAGAACAATAAATGATCTCCAGGGTGGACAGTTCCATCCCCTGTATAACGGTTATCCATAACGCGTTCAATAATTTGCATAGGTATTTTATACGGAATACTTTCGGCAGGTGGATTTAAACTATCAGAAGCATCATTAGAGTTATCGTATATGGGAGATAAAGCATTATCAGAGCAAAATATTTCTTCCAAAGCTGAGGAGCAAAAAAGATTATTCTTATATAAACTAGCTTCCCCAAGCTTAGACTTATCCATAGTATTAGCAGTAATTGCATTCATACTAATAACATCGCTACTAGCATGCAAATAAGGTTTCATAGGTTTTTTAATTTTCGCATCAAACAATTCTAAATCAGGAGAAAGATTAAAAAGCTCACCAATTTTTTTGTTGTTTTCCATTATGCCTAACTAGTGTAAACAAGAAACAAAAAGATGCAATTGCAGGATCTAAAGGAAATAGCTTCGAGCACAAACACAATGGCGCCAGAAAAGTACTTTACCTGGAACCGAAGTATGAGTGCCTTTTACCTTTCCTCCCCGGCAACGGCGCCAGAAAAGTGCTTGATGTCTACGTTCCCCCTCCTTTCCTGTAGACAGTGTTGGGCCTCCAAGAGCAGAGGTTTGTAGAACAGCAGCAAGTTTTCCCTTAAGTGGATCACCCAAGGTTTATCGAACTCAGGGAGGAAGAGGTCAAAGATATCCCTCTCATGCAACCCTGCAACCACAAAGCAAGAAGTCTCTTGTGTCCCCAACACACCTAATAGGTGCACTAGTTCGGCGAAGAGATAGTGAAATACAGGTGGTATGAATAAGTATGAGCAGTAGCAACGGTGCCAGAAAATAGCTTGCTGGCGTGTAGTTGATGGTGGTAGTATTGCAGCAGTATTTAGGAACAAGGCCTAGGGATTACACTTTCACTAGTGGACACTCTCAACATTGATCACATAACAGAATAGATAAATGCATACTCTACACTTTTGTTGGATGATGAACATATTGCGTAGGATTACACGAACCCTCAATACCGGAGTTAACAAGCTCCACAATAATGCCCATATTTAAGTAACCTTATAGTGTAAGATAGATCAACAGACTAAACCAAGTACTAACATAGCATGCACACTGTCACCTTCATGCATATGTAGGAGGAATAGATCACATCAATATTATCATAGCAATAGTTAACTTCGCAATCTACAAGAGATCATGATCATAGCATAAACCAAGTACTAACACGGTGCACACACTGTCACCTTTACACACGTGCAGGAGGAATAGAACTACTTTAATAACTTTGCTAGAGTAGCACATAGATAAATTGTGATACAAACTCATATGAATCTCAATCATGTAAAGCAGCTCATGAGATTATTGTATTGAGGTACATGGGAGAGAGATGAACCACATAGATACAGCGGAGCCCTCAGCCTCAGGGGTGGATTACTCCCTCCTCATCATGGAGGCAGCGATGGCGGTGAAGATGGCGGTGAAGACGGCGGTGGAGATGGCTCCGGGGGCAATTCCCCGTCCGGCAGGGTGCCGGAACAGAGAGTTCTGTCCCCCGAATTGGAGTTTCGCGATGGCGGCGGTGCCCCTGGAGTCTTTCTGGAGTTTCGTCAATTGGTACTGCGTTTTTAGGTCGAAAGGGCTTTTATAGGCGAAGAGGCGGCGCAGGGGGGCACCTGGGGGCGCCACACCCTAGGCCGGCGCGGCCTAGGCCTGGCCCGCGCCGCCATGTGGTGTGGTGGCCCCCTGGCCCCTCTCCGACTCTTCTTCGGTGTTCTGGACGCTTCCGGGAAAAATAGGAGGTTTGGCGTTGATTTCGTCCAATTCCGAGAATATTGCCCGAACAGCCTTTCTGGAACCAAAAACAGCAGAAAACAGGAACTGGCACTGTGGCATCTTGTTAATAGGTTAGTTCCGGAAAATGCATGAAAATGATATAAAGTGTGAACAAAACATGTTGGTATTGTCATAAAACAAGCATGGGACATCGGAAATTATAGATACGTTGGAGACGTATCAGGCTCCGGACCCCCACTCGGCCTGGGGGAGGCCCAGTGGTCGCTGTTGCCGGAGTCCCTGGCGCGGTCGGGCCACAACAGCGCATCACCGCCCAGGGACGTCGTCGACACCCACAACGACGAGGCCCACAGGGTCTAGGCGGTGTACCAGCGGCCACCTCGTCATCCTCAAACCCTAGGATAGGGTTTTATATATATTATTTTTAGTTTAAAGCCCATATAGAGAGCTTTTTTTGTTGTTTAAATTTGTCCAAAATAGGACATTTGTATAAATTGGCCTAAAATAGGGCATATGTTTAATGAAATATGTTTTAGGTTTAATTGTTTTTTTCGATGTATTTGATATTTGCGGTGCGTCCGCGCGGTGGGCGTAGTGCGCGACCCAAACGCACCGACGACCAGGTCCGCGTGTCCGTGCGACCACCCAAACGACCCAAAACAGACGGCCTAAACATCCGTTTGGGTGGCAGCTTTGGAGATGCCCTTAGAGCATCTCCAATCCCGTCCCCCAAACCGTCCCCCAAAGAGATTTAGGGCGTGTCGGACAAAAAAACGTTCTCAGCCGCGTCCCCCAAAGCCGCTTATTGTCCGGCGCGCCCCGATACGGTGTCCGGCGCCCCAAGCTCGTCCCTGCCCCATAGGGGACGCACCGGGGACGCCGGACGCACCGAAAAGCGAGGCGGGGAGTGGCGGGGCCGACCCGTCAGCGGCACATTGAATTTTAACCTAACCGTTGCCTACCTTGCGACGGAAGTTATTGTCGCGCAGTGATGGTGCAGTTCCCACAGAGACGCAGCGAAGCGTCTCGTCGCCGCCTAGCTCTGCATGCCGGCGTTAGTGAGCGCCACCGCTCCCCCGCCTCCCTTCGGCCTATAAAAAAGGGCCACCTCTCATCGTCCATCTCACACGCAAACCCTAGAGCCTCTCTCCCTAACCCTAGCCGCCACCATCTGAAGAGTCGACGCCATGGCTGGTAGAGGTGGAGGCCGAGCTCGCGGCCGTGGTCGTGGTCGCGGCCGCGGCAGAGCTGCACGCTCACCGTCGTCTACGACACTGTCGTCGTCCTCATCGTCGGACAGGCAGGACGAGGAGGGGTCCATGTTGTTTGAGTTCATCGTCATCCTCAAGGGCGGCCCACACGGCATCCAGAGGCTGCCGGACGACTTCGCCGACTTCGTCGCCGACGACGAGCGCCCGGGCTCGCTGCATCTGCGGGAGGATGGCTGCCACTGCTGCCGGTGGATCGTCGACGTGATCTATGACGTGCGCGGTAAGATGTACCTCCACATCGGCTGGGAGAAGTTCGCGCGCTACCACCGCCTCGAAGCCGGCTTCATGCTCGTGTTCTCCTACTTCGACGACAGGGACGTGAGCGTCAAGGTGTTTGACGAGACGCGTTGCCACGGGAACTACCACAGCGACAGCCCCGAGGAGGACGACGACTGAAGAGTGTTGTTTCTTCGCAGCGAAAAAATGCACGAAGGTTTCTGGTTGTTCTTTCTCGGAAGAACCAACAGGGGGCACCCTCACCAGCTGGATATTCCAGTTTGGGTAACCGGGTGTGCCCTTGAGTGTTCTTTCTTAGAAGCGAACACACGAAACTTTCGATGCACAGCCTAATTAGGTTTAGTTTTTTTAAATCTTTTATATTTGTGTCAACCATAATTCAAACTATGTATTAGTTTATGAAAAACCATGTTCCAAATTATATCTTCATGTAAACCATGTTCCCAATTATGTATTAGTTTGTGGAATATTTCTTCTCTTTATTAAAATAAAAATGCAAAAAAATAAAAAAAGTATTTTAATATGCGGTGTTTGGAGGACGTGGCTGGGGAGCGACGTCCCCAAACGCAGCACGAACAAAACACGTCCTCAAAAGTTCGATTCAGTACCTTTTGGAAACGCATTTGGAGACGCGACTGAAGATGCTTTTATTTATTTTGAGCGCATCTACGAGTCCAACAGAGTGCAACATCGATCTCACCGAGTCGCTCGCTCGGACGCGCACACACAGCTAACGTACATACGCGTCATACGTGGCCAACCAAGCGCTCTCGCGCGCGCCCAATGCTCGTTCATGTACGCACATACGGTGAGGGAGCTAGTTAGGTTAATTATTAGTCGTAGCTTTCAGTCCTACGGATCGAGTCGAGTACTGCTTGCAGGTCGTTCCTGGCATCACTACTACTCCTCAACGATGTCATCTCAACAAAAATTAAAAATAAAAAAGGCCGTGCCCAAAAAAATAGAAGGACGCCGGTGGGTAGCCTGGCTCACCTTAGCCCGCATCGCCCAGTAATTTTTGGTCCGTTTAATTGTCTGAATTCACTTGTGTTCTTGCATGATACGGGTCTTAAAACATTTCTGGAACAAGTCTGGAGAAATGCTCAGTTTGGCAGTTCCTAGCGGGTTTGTCCTATTCTCGGAACATCACCCAGTAATTTTTGGTCCGTTTAATTGTCTGAATTCACTTGGCGTTCTTGCATGACACGGTCTTAAAGCATTCCTGGAACAGGTCTAGAGAAATGCTCAGTTTGGCAGTTCCTAACGGATGCAACGATTGCGCATGCTCTTGCTCAGGCTCTCCTTTACACTAATCCACACACTCTCTCTTCAAATCAACACAAATATACTCCGAATCAAAATAAGTTGTACATGAAAAAGATGCGTGTCGATGATATGAATCAATTCCCACAATCGGTTTCGAGTTTCGTCAGTCGTAAATCATCAATTTCGTGTATGATGTTTTAAGCGAATTTTACCAAATTCCTCGCACACGCTCAACCGTTTGAAATTTCCTTTAAGCAGTAGGTTCACCTCACCATTGCGCATGATTTTCATGTTGATAGGTTTTTGTTTCAATGTGCATAAACGGATAGATAAATGACTCGCTAGTATATGTGTGGGTATACTTTGGAGTACTCTTGCTCAACTTCTCGCTTGCCATCTTCATGGATGGCGACGTGGTGACGATGTGTGAAAAGTGAGAGGTGATAATCCATTGTGGTGGAGGCTTGGTGATGTTCGTCTTCGTAGTCAGCGACGTGGTGATGCTTGTCACCGGCATGAACGGCGGTGTCATGGTGGTATTCAACTTCGTCGTCCGCGATATGGTTATGCTTGTGACGAGCGTGAACAGCGGTGTCATGGTGGTGTTTGTCTTCGTGGTTGGCGACATGGTGATGGTTGTGACCGGCGTGACCGGCGGTGTCCTAGTGGTCTTCGTCTTCTTGGTCGACGACATGGTGATACTTGTGACGGGCGTGAACAACAATGTCATGGTGGTGTTTGTCTTCGTGGTCAGCGGCGTGGTGATGCTTTTGACCGGCGTGAATGACAGTGCCATGGTGGTCTTCATCTTCGTGGTCGGCGACGTGCCCATGCTTGTGACCGGCGTGACCGACGGTGCCATGGTGGTGTTCGTCTTCATGGTCGGCGACGTGGTGATGCTTGTGATCAGTGTGAACGACGGTGCCATGGTGGTCTTCATCTTTGTGGTCGGTGACGTGCCCATGCTTGTGACCGGCGTGACCGACGGTGCCATGGTGGTTTTCGTCTTCGTGGTCGGTAACGTTCCCATGCTTGTGACCGGTGTGACCGACGGTGTCATGGTGGTCTTAGTCTTTGTGAACGGAGACGTGCTGATGCTTTGCATCGGCGTGCCCACATGCCGAAGCTTGTGAACGGAGGTGCCATGGTGATCTTGTGACAGGTGGGGTAAGGTGAGCATGTTGCCATATAGGTGAAGTTAGGAAAAACATGCGACCAACTAAATAAAGTGGCACTTGGATACCAACCGATGCAACCCAGGCAATAAACGAATTGCATTTTATGTATCGTGCTCTCGTTTGATGTGAGTTCCATCTCACTGACGCAGTGAGCCACGAATTGCATGCAGGCTACCAAACGCGATCCAAAATCCCGCCGCGGAGAATTCAGCCAGCCCAAGTCCAATGACCACCCGGAATGAATCAAAGACCAAAATTCAACCAACAAATCACAGCACGGAGCAAGACTGACCCGAGTACTCCCATAGTCCCATAGGCATAGATGTGATTCGAACTCGCAGCCTATTGCTTGAGGACGGAAACGTCCTACCGATGCGTTGCATGCGAGGCACGGTAAGTTCATGCTAGAAATTTATTTGTTTGATGCCAAAAAAAAAATTGAATTCAAAATTTGTTTGAAAAATCTCGAACAAGAAAAATTCGAGATTTTGCGGTAACAATGCTTTACAGTGCCCTCCGGTAAATTAGCGGAAAAAAAAACCTTGTTGGCACCTCGCCCCAAGAACATGAGAAAGATTGAAGTTGGGTTAGCACAAATCAACAAACAAGTCTTAGCGTCAGGTTACTTCACGTCTTCAAAAGCAGAGAGGAGGAGAATGGCAAGAAACCTACGGCTACCGAAATTCATCCAAATGTTTCGGGTCTCTTTTCGTAACAATACAATGTCATCACTGGTGATTTCTTTACAGAACAATTGTTTTATTGACATAGAAATTCTGTACATGCATGTCACATAATAAGTCAGCGCCTAAGAATACTACTAGAAAGAAATAGGGTCACGAGAGGCCAATGAATCGAGATGCTAAATTCTTCGCATCCATATGAACTAGCTTGTCAAGTCAATACCGCTGTACTACCCAGCACAGAGGCTACCATCCTCGATCTGCATATCCTCCACCTCGTTCTGCTCGTTCATGTACGCCGACAGGTTCATGTACTGCTGCTGATCCTGCTCCCGGTCCCGGCTGGGCTTCCGCCACCGCGCCCGGCACACCACGCACGTCGCCGCCCGCCTCGCCCGGACTCGCTTCCACCGCGCGAAGCACTCGGCGTGGACCGAGTTGCGGCACGTGCCGCACGTCAGCAGCGGCGCCGCCTCGCCCGCCACCGGCGCCATCTCCTCGAGGCAAACCGGGCAGGCCACGCCGTCGAGCGGCCGTCCGGACGACGCCGCGCAGGCCTCCTGCCGGCGCTTCTCCTCGGCCCTGGTGGCAGCCGCGGCCGCCTGGGCCGACCACAGCTGGTGGAACCGCTCCCGGGCGCGAGGGCCGGCGAGCACCTCCGGGTACGTGGGCGAGACGACGAGCCGAGCGACCTGGCACGGCCGCAGAGTCTGCCTCCACACGCAGGCCTCGTCGAGCGACAGGCCGAGGACGCGTAGCAGCACGAAGAGGATGTGCTTGCACGGCGCGGCGGGGTCGGGGCACGTGCACGACGGCGTGGTGGCTAGCGTCACCGTGTACACGTTGCCGGTGGCGCCCAGCACGAAGAACTCCGGGCCGGCGCGGTGCAGCAGCCGGAGGTGGTGCTGCAGCGCGCGGATGATGCGGTTGGCGACGCGCCGCGTCGACGCCTCCTCGGCGCTCGCCGCGGCCGCGGAGTTGGACGGCTCGAATGACGGCTCCATCGACATGTCTCGTGTTTGTGGCATGGAATGGCGAGAGTCCGGGGGATGATCGGCTTTGTAATGCCGGAGTGCCAGACCGTGGGATGCGTTGAGTGCCGTGGGAGAAGACTACAGCCATGGGAATTGCCGGCGGCGGAAGCAAGCTCGCCAGAGGGAAGATGAGGCCGATCGGGCAAGTTAACTTTGGGCTCGAACTTGGGTAAAGCCTACAGGAGTGCAGGCCAATTCTTCCAAGTCTCGATGACGGAGAGTACCGAATCATGGGTTAACTGAAGCAGAAGCATCCTTGAGAAGGTCAGCCTGGGAGCTGGATGATGGATGGAAGCTATCCAGTATTCCAGTTTGACTAAAGTGGTTGGGGAAGAATATTCTGAAGCCGTTTTATGATTCTGCTCAGGGCCCGGGCCATAGGAGTGAGGCCCGTGCGGTGGCACAGGGCCCATAATTGTGTGAGCCATTTTGGGCCTTTTGGTCCACAGGCCGCCGAAATCCCCAATTCTAACTCAAGCCACTCATCTGGTCGGCAACCACGGAACCAGTGTGCACAGCAGGCATATGAACCGTAGTGTATATGTGATCTTATATCAATGTGCATAGGTCCGTTGAATCGTTGAATGCATCCTTTGTAGTTGCTTCACAAATAAACTCATTTTAGCAATCGCAAAATAGAAAATGGGTTTTCGGAAACACGTTGCTTTCCACCCAAGGCACACGAACGTGACTAATACGGGCTCATTCCGACAAACTATCCCTGGCCGGAGGGTAATACCTAGCTCTTTTGCCATAAAAGCCATGTAACTTCGCTGGTTGGAACTCATTTCTTGAACACTTTTTCAGCAGTCCTATCCCAAGTTTGAATTTTTTTTCGTCGCTTCTAGGTCACAAATAACGGAGTCTTGTGAAAGTTTCACATTTTATGATTTTTTTATGATTTAATTTTGCAGAAAACGAGGCCCACATGAAATGACGTTTTGCCAAAACTGGTGCCGGGGTCACCGGCTTGGAAAAGTGCGAAATCAGGAGAAAACCACACATTAAATAGCGAGCGGTCATAAAAAATTTGAAGCGAACGAAAAGTGGACGATTAGTTCATATCCAGGCCATTTCAAGCGGAATCGGCAGGGCTTTCCAAAAAGCTAGTAGGTGCAACAGGTATGTTAATCATAAGGGATTTCTATTTTCGTGCCCTCGGTTTCTTAGTTGTGCTTAGTTTTCCCCAGCTCCTTAGTTTTTCCTCAGTTTTTCCCAAGACCTTGTCTGAAACCATCACAGATGCTGTAACGGCCGGTTGCCCGACGGTTGACCGTTATCTTCTGACTAGTGGGGCCACGTAGAGCCCGCAAAGACACGTCAGACCATCCATCTTTGTTTGACCGTAAGCATCGCTGTATGCCTGACCAAAACGCGCACGAGTGGGGTTTCGGTATATCGAATGACAAGTGGGCCATGGCGCTGATACAAGGGGCAATACACGGGTAGGAATAGATTTTTAAACGGAGCTCTACAGCGATGGCACGGAGGAGGTGGCCTGCGGGGTGCCGAGATGAGATCGACGTCCACAAAGAACTGCATGAGGCGAGACCAGACGCATTAGATAGATATGAACTAGACGTGTTTAACCATGCAAAGAAGAGAAGAAATGATCGACGACATCGACGACTACCTCAAAACTTTGACTGACCGTGTCCGACACGAACGCGAGCAATGTAGAGAAAACTAGTGTCTCTCCTTTCTGGCGTGTATAGATGGGTGCTAGAAGAGTATGGTGGCGAAGGGAAAGACCTCGCGGTGGTCTGTGGTGTCCAGCATAGCGGGGCGGCGTGGCCGTGCCCACATCGGCGTGGATGCATGTTCGGCATTGGCATCAGCATGTACGTTCGGCATTGGCCTCGGCGGTATCTCTGGTGTGTCAGTGATCGAATGAGGGGACAGGATTGAGGGTGCATCCCGACGGTGACCTAGCAGTGGCGGCGAGCATAGCCGTTCTGACCATGCCGATATCGGCATCGGCAAAGTTTGGAGGCTGTGGTGCTCGAATCAAGGAGGGATTTGTTTCTTGTCCGCCAAAAGTGATTTGAAACAAGTTTCGTGTTGAAGGTTAGGTAACGAAAGTTTGTAACTAAGCCCAAAATTATACTAGCGCCATGGTGAGGTTCTTTTTGATAGAGCTATACGGTTGGGCAAACTTTTTTGACACTTTTTAGATAGGGTTCCTTGTTGTTACACGTATGGCATCATGTATGGCAAATTTGGGGTCATTTGGAGATGTTCGAAAAAATCACTTTGCTTAACGCATGTCGTTTCGTCTCACTGAAACCAGCTTTTCTAACAAGGTGATTTATTCTACCTTCTCTAAATGACCTCAAATTTCATACAGCTGATCTTCTATACATAGATAGATAGATAGATTGTTTCGTTTTTATATTTTTCGAACTTTTTATTTCCCTTTATAATAACCAATTGATTTTCAGGTCAAAACCTCGAAAAACAGCATCATGTATGGCATCATTTTCGCCATAAATTTCAAATTTTGTGAAACTTTCCCTTTTAGATATTCCTTGTTGTTATAGATATGGCATAATGTATGCCAAATTTGGTTAGGTCTCACTGAAACCAGCTTTTGTAACAAGTTAGGTTTTTTCGACCTTCTCAAAAGGGATTTTTTCTACCTTTTCTAAATGACCTCAAAAATCATACAGACGATCTTCTATACAAAGATAGGTAGATTGTTTTGTTTTTACGTTTTTTTGAACTTTTATTTCCCTTTATAATACCCATTTTTTTCAGGTCAAAACCTCGAAAGGTAACATAACTAGATGGTGAACCCTTCCAAACTTCAAATACAGAGATAGATAGATTGGTTCGTTTATCATTTTTACCGTGAATAGTAATGGCTACAAGAAATCGGTGATGATTTATCATTTTTTGCGTGAAAAGTAATGGATACAACAAATCGGTGATGGTTTATCATTTTTTCGTGAAAATTAATGGCTACAATAAATCGGTGATGGTTTATCATTTTTTGCGTGAAAATTAATGGCTACAACAAATCGGTGATGGTTTATCATTTTTTTCGTGAAAATTAATGGCTACAACAAATCGGTGATGGTTTATCATTTTTTGCGTAAAAATTAATGGCTACAACAAATCGGTGATGGTTTATCATTTTTTGCGTGAAAAGTAATGCCTAAAAGAGTTTATAATTTTTAGCGCGTGAAAATGAATACAGAAAACCGCCCTTTAGCATACTTAGAGAGTGGAAGGTAACCGCCGACAGAGAGAGAGGGGTTATCCTGCCCGTTAATTAGATCATACGATCAACGGTCGGCGGGCACGATCCGCGTGACATGGGCTAGACCAATCAGGGCAATGTTGCACGTATGAGAGAATTTGTGGAGGGAGAGGGCAAAACTGAGTAGTATCAAAAAACCAAGGACACCTATGTAATAAACAGACTAAGGGATTCAAATATGAGATTAAAAAATGGAAAATGCGTGTTTTGTACAATAAAACCCATCTTGGCCTATCTCAAACTATTTGCAATACAAATATACATGAGTGTGAGAATTGTGGCCTCATTTAGACAAAGTATGTTTTGGGGAAAACTGTTTTGGGAACGGTTTATTGTAGAAAACCATGCACCTTCATAGCTACTAGGTGATTTGAGAAGGCCTTTGAGAAGTGGCAATTTGTGGTAAAATTTGATTTATCTATGACTTATCTATGTTTTGAGAACTGGCAATTTGTGGTAAAGACTCCATGAGTATGTGCCACTATTTTTCGGAATTTTTTGCACATTAAATGACTCATTTAACTAGTTAATCCCATTTGTTGACTGTCTGTTGACCAGCTACTTGAGGGTAAAACTGACCATATTGCACTAGCCAGTATTAGCACTCAAGGGGAAAACTGAGCACACAAAAAATGCTAGTATAATACTCGAGGTTATACCTGAGTATATCTAAATTTTCAGGGTTAGACTCGAGGACGCGTGTTGCGGTGCAGAAATGGAAGACGTGCAATTGTTGACGCGTAGACGCCGGTCGCGGTGCAGAAGTCGAAGACGTGCAATCGTGGACGCGTGTCGCATTGCAGAAGTCCAAGACGTACAGACGTGCAGCGGTGGACGCGTAGGACGCGGGTCGCATTAACCACCCCTTGCCTTTATAGACGCCTCCTCCCACTATCTCTGTCACTCTCACTCGCCTACGCAACGCCGCCTCTCTCACGTCCCATCATCTTCTCCAAAGCAAAAAACCCTCTCCCTCTCCCTCTGCTCTGCCAGCGAGATGGACAAGGAGAATGCCAATCCCATCGTCCACGGCGCCGTCGGCTCCAAGCGCGACGCCTCCCTCTTCGACGCCGTCCCCTCAACGGACGTCGCCGCCTCCTCCGCCGGTGCATCGGAGGCTGCTGCCGCCGGTCGCGGTCAGATCCCGCCGGGATATGACCCCTACGAGTTTGTGCCGTACGTCCCGCCCACGAACCCCTACGACACCTCCATGGAGGACCCATGGAACGAGGTAACTACGGTTTGCTTCCTTTTTTGTTCCCCATTCCTTTTTGAACCCTATTTTTGCTGGTGTAGATGGATCTGTGGATGGATGAGTATTGGGCTAATATTTGCGCCGATTTTATTCCATTTTGCTTTGATCCCTCCTTGATTTCATTTAAGATTTGGGGTTCGGCCGTTCGGTTAATTTATGCAAGTAATAATGGGATCTGAATCAGTTAATTTATGCAAGTAATCATAGGATCTCAATCAGTTATTTTATGCACGAATCAAAAGATATCAACCGTTTAATTTTGCAAATAATCTGGAATGTGTTCAAGTTCAGATCTGGAATCTGTTTCTTTGCCTATGATGAATCGGTGGGCACAGATTTTTACAGGGAGGGTTCAGCGAACCATTTCTGTGTACAAATCTGTTGTGCATGAGCTTTGGTTCGCTTACACCGTCCCTGTAGACATATAATCGTGTCCACTCTAACTGAGGCTGCCTCTGTTTTTTCTAACTTTGTTATCATGCACGTTAGTCATCGTTGCAACTCATTCACTAATAGGTCCCGTTTGATATGGATCAGCTGTCTGGCAGCGACATCGGCAGCGACGACGAGCACCATGACATCAAGACTCGCCAGGTGCTGCGGAGGCTGCAGGTCGGCCAGTACGTCTCCTACTTCGCCATCAACAAGGGTGTCTACAGGTGCCCCTTCTGCACTAAGAGGCTCGGCGGCACTGACTTCAACTGCCTCCTCACGCACGCCGAGAACATCGGCAACACCAACCCCAAGGTCGGCGCGTCGGTGAACCCCCACTCCTTCCGCGCCAAGCACTTGGCGCTCGGCATGCACCTCCGCAGCATCCAGCGGGTGGAGATCTCCGACGGGCGCATGCCTCCGCTCAAGCCCAAGGCTCCCAAGGGAAGCAACAAGCGGAGGCATAGGCAGATGGGGTAGGCGGAGTCCTGGACGTGTGCTGCTGCTGCCTTCTCCATTTTGTTGTTGGGATCCCTTTGTTGTTAGCTAGGAATCCCTCGTTGTTATGTTGTTAGTATGATGGTGCTGTGAAGAACCTCGAACCCTACTATGTTTGGCTGCTGAATGCAGCTTATTATCTAGGGAGGGATCCCTATTATCTATCCCTATTCTACTATATGACCTTGTGAATTTATCGTACATTCCCTGTAGATTTGCTTCTAGATTTAACTACATACATATGGACCAGATGGAGTACTAGATTGGGCTCCCTACTAGATTTGCTGCCATATTGCACTAGTGGAAAACTGCCCTTTTGCACCGGTTCAAAAGGCCCATATGCACCGGATGGCCAACCGGTGCAAACCATCCGGTGCAAAAGGCCCCCCCCTTTTGCACCGGTTCTGTTACAAACCGGTGCTAAAGGGGGCACCACGTGGCCGTCTGTGGAGAGTCCGGCAGGGGACCTTTTGCACCGGTTCGTAATACGAACCGGTGCAAAAGGGTTGTGCCGCGGCAGGGTTTTGGTGCCATTCCCTGCCGCGGTAGACTCGCACGCGAGAGAATTGCACTAAACGCTGCCGCGGCACTCGCCGCGCAGGAATTTTCACTAAAACGCTGCCGCGGCGACTCTGCCTCCATTCGAAACACGGTATAATATTAATGCAAACAATTCAAATATATATATAGGAAACCATTGTATTACATATATCGATCAAAGTGACACACGTTCATGCATATATATATATGTCTACATCAACTTTGATATTGGCGGTTGTCCACATAGTGTTCTCCATCTGGAGCTATGACTTGCTCAAGTAAGAACCCCGCCAGTTCTTCTTGAATTGCTCGTACACGCTCTGTTGCTAGAAGACCGTCCCGCAACCGTTCGATCTAATAATTTGAAGAAGGTACGATGGTCAGTATATATATATGTGTGTATGTGAATGAAACACAAGGTGATCGATAAAATAAAGCCATGAATGTTGTTTAATTACTTACATCAAGTTGTTCCAAAATGTCCCTCACATGATGGGTATTCTGGCGGATGAACTCGCAAACGTAGAACCCGCATAAATTATTCCCGTCCTCTTGCCTCAAGCACTTTACGAGAACAAAGTTCAGTCAAAATAATATATATATAATCAAGGATGATAATAATTGTATTGAAACTAGAATCAAAGAGATGCGCGGCCTAGCCATTAGTACTTACCGGTACATGTTTTATTCGAAGATCTTTATTCTTTAAACCCGGAGCTTTGTTGGTGAACCGTTTCCAAGCCTTGTGGAGGATATCAGCCATGTCCCCCCACGCCTCAAGGGGTTTACTCTTCGAGTCCATGACTTCTACTATCCCGGTGTCGGGTTCAATGACTAGCAGGATATAGTGAAACCTGCGGACACACACATATATATATATGCATAACTCATCAATTACACTTAACACATGGAGTAAGCGAAAAAGATTTAATGTGTGAAGAGAGTAACACTCACGCGAAGTTGTAAGGAAATAGTATTGCCCTTTTGTATGAGTTTTTCCTTAAGACATGTACCAAGTTATTCTCCGTGTCCTTGGGAGAGTTGTCGATAGTATACCCATTCACGGTATATGGGTCAACGAACCCAAGATCATAGATTTGCCCCTTGCGGCATTCGCGAATCTTCATTCTGCATAATACAGTGAGAGTATGGTTATATGCATGCAATAATGGACGAGTCGCGGTAGAGACTTAATTACATAAATAATACTTACAGACAGTATGCACTCAGCAGAGATTTGTCGAGGGCGTCTTGGTTGAATAACTGAAATAATTCACAAAATTCGATGTTCATCACGTCAGTTCGCCCGTAGTGCTCATCTCTTATTGCCACCATGATCCAGTTCTGGCCGTCCTTACATGCATCCAAGTACCAATTATGTAGTCTTCGCAGCTGTGTTGATAGATTAGGCAACTCCGCAGCTCTGACAAGAGGTTCCCCGTATGTGTAATGGTATGCTAATTGGACATCGTCCGTGGCCATGAATTCGATGCGGCTTAAGTACTCAGGAATACTCATACCGGCCGCATCTGCCTCATCTTTGTATAGTTTTACCATCGTTGGATCAAGGCACGCTAGGACATCGGGATACACTTGGAGCGGGGGGCACGAGTTTTTCTGGGCTCCAAGCTGGGGAACTGGTTTCCCATCTACCTTACTTTTTTCCCACCGCTCTTTTGCTAACACATTTGACTTGCGAATAGACCGGTCATAGTTCGATGAAAGACTTGGCTCAGGTTGATGAAGGTTCTTCAGCAGTTTCAACTTCTTTTCCAGAGATATAGCTGGCTCCGGCTCAAGCTGGGGCTTTTTAAGTTTCAACATTTGTTGCTTGTGCTGTTCAGCTACGATCTTGGCATTTTCCTCAACTGTATAGTCATAAGGTCTCTTGGGAGCAACCTTAGGCACTCTTGGGAGGGGCTCTTGTTTGCGTCTCGGTGATTTGTTACGACTCAGCTGTGTCGTAGCGGTCCGCCTAATTTTCCTCTTATACTTGGGCGGCGGAGAAGGCTCACGCGGCGGCGGAGATGGCTCACGCGCCGGTGGGGAAGGCTCACGCGGCGGCGGAGATGGCTCACGCGCCGGCGGGGAAGGCTCACGCACTGGAGACGGCTGCATCGGTGGAGAATGCTGGCTCGGTGGAGACCTTGTTGGCGCCTTCCAACCCGGAATCACAATGAATTCCTTTCGCCATAGAACTGTAGTGTTCTTGGCCTCTCCCAGCTCTAGCAAATCCCCTTCACCGGCAGGGTGGTCAAGCCTCAGCGGCCCATACCCATCCATAACTTGATCCACCCCGGCAACAGCGTATCCAGGTGGAACCGGCTTGAAGTGATATCTTTGATCAGGTACCGGCGGTAAGACATAGCCGATCGCCGCCTTGAGCGTTAAGTAGCCCATCGTTTAGAAATGTAGCTCACAAGGTGTCGACTCTGTGATAAAGTCCACAGGGTAGAGATCAGAAGGCATCTGCGGATCCACAGGGGAGGGAGGAGCCATCTGCGGATCCACATCTGCATCATCACCAGGCAGCTCCGTGGAAGCCACGCTGCTCTTCCACTGAGATCCCTGGCCGGTAGCATCGAATGCAACTTCTTCTATCCGCGGATTAGGTTGAGGTTGGGTGACTGTGACTGAGCCTGACATTATCATCCTCACTTGCTCCTCTAGCTTAGCAACGCGTTCTTGAACCACATCCTTTTGCCTCTGACGGCTTCTATCGGGATATTTCTTCGTTTCTGCAGGAAACCCAATACACCACGGCTTGCCACCTGGTATGGTTCGTGTTCGTCCTGGGTGTTCAGGATTCCCAAGGGCGCGTGTGAGCTGGTCCTTCTCTCTTTCGGGACGGAACTTCCCCTCTTCAACTTCCTTTGCAGCATTTCTAAAGGCTTCGATGGGAAGTGGGTTTTCCCGATGTCTTTGTGTATATATGCAGAACCCTTGTGCGTCTAGGGATGGCACCCGCAGGGTATGGGTACGGGTAGAGCCATCCCATACCCGTCCCCGTCACCTTCAATCTTACCCATCACCCGTACCCATACCCGCCAACGGGTGCAAGTTTTTCCCATACCCATCACCCAGCGGGGTAAATGGGTACCCGCGGGTAAAAATACCCGTGCTTATAACACATCAAATTGATCAAAAAATATGACATGAGGTGAAACAATCCTAAATAGGGGACTAATCCTGACTAACCTACCAGCAATTGTGAGACCAGAAAGTTTGAGGTTCAACCTAGCTATGTAAAGGTGTGATTAGGGGGGGATTAAGTACTTTAGAATATTACAACGGCCTACTTGTCAAATATAGATGGGTACATGGGTACGTGGGTATGGGTTCTACGATCCCATACCCGTACCCGCCTTACCCGATGGGTATGATATTTTCCCATTTACAAACCCATGGGTAATATTTTGTCCCATACCCGTACTCCTATTGGGTTTTTACCCGGTGGGTACGCGGGTCATGGGTACCCATTGCCATCCCTATGTGCGTCCAACGTGCCCCCATGCGCGTAAAACCAATCCCTTGACCGCTGGTTCCATTTCCGTACCTCTGGCTGGATCCCGTTCTTAATTAGGTCATTCTCCCATTTCTCCCACTTAGGTCTGCCAGCCTTGTAGCCTCCTCGCCCCATGGTATGGAAGTACATCTTATTAGCAGCATTTTTCTTGTTGGTGTCTGACCTTGTCTTTGCCCTCTCCGATGTCTTGTACTTCACAAATGCCTCCCAGTGGTCTTTTATCTTCTCATAGGGGCCGTTGAAATCTGGAGTCTTCTTTTTCTTGACAAAGGAGTTGTCCAATTTCTTCTTGTAGTCGTTGAACTGCGTTGCCATCTTCTTAAGAGCCCACTTCTTGACTCTTCGTTGTATGCTATTCAGCTCGGGATCCTCAGGGTCTGGCCTTTTATTATCACTATCAGAGTCAGCTGGCTCCGGAAATGTGAAATTTACCATGAGTTTCCTAAACATCAGATTTTTGGATCTCGTATCGACGTAAGTAACTCCTTCGTCCTCCTTTGCAGGTTTCTTCCATTCTTGAGTGGTGATCGGGATGGTGTCCCTAACAATAACTCCGCATTGACTTACAAACTTTTTTGCGTGATCCTTGGGAGAAATCGGTTCGCCGTCTATAGCGATTTCCGTGATGATGCACCTTTCATGCTCTTCCATCTTTCTGGCCGCGCCTCGTTTAGTTCTGCCAGTAGAGTGTGTTGATTGGGAGGTCTAAAAGAAGAAACAACGTTAATATATGTATATGCACATATCTGTAGGCTTGGTTAATTAATATATATACACCTCGACGTGGTGAGCTTCTCCCTCGCAGTCGTCACCTTCTCCCTCACCGGAGCCGTCTCCACGGTGGTCTTGATCATCTTCCTCATCGGAGCCGTCTCCTCGGGTTCGCTCGTCTCCCTCGCCGGATTGGTTTAGGTAAAGAGAGGTGATATCGTCATCATCACGGATAATCTCCTCGACGAGGTATTCTTGTTCTAGGTCTCTTTCCATAGTTTCTGCAAAGACTTAAAAGTTATTCTAATGCTATAAACACAACGAAGCTAGATTCTGCAAAGACTTACAAGTTTCTGCAAAGACTTACAAGTAATTAAGAATAATGCTCAATACATGATCAATAATAGTGCTGAAAGCAGATAGTGCAGTTACATGCATACATAGATCGATAATACATCAATCACTACTACAAACACTCAACCACTCAACCGCGCAGACCGGGTCCTAGAGGGCGCCGACCGGGTCCTGAGCCGCGCTGGGTGTACCCCCAAAGCCACGGAACAACAACGGGAGCATAGCTAACATGAGATCCCTGCATAACGCTCCATCCGGTCCTATACATGTTGTCTAACGCATACATGTAACGGCGAACGTGCTGGTCCTCCGCTTCAATGCGCTGAGCTACCTCCTCCGGCGGGGCCGGCTCCCTCTGAAACGAACGTGGCCCATAAGACCTCCACCAGAGAATATCCGGGTCGACGACGGGACCCGGATTCCGCACCAAGGTGCGCGCCCCGGAAGATAACACCTCCCAGTGCCACCCCGGCGGAGCCCAGTCCCGAACTTCCCCCATCTGCTGCATCTCCTCTAAAACTGTCCTAGCTCCAGGACGCGGAGGCCGCGGCATTGTATGCAAACTAACAAATATAATATTGAATTTGAATAAAGTACTTATGAATATGAATCAAAGTAATTAAAAAATTTCTAACACATACTAATATAGTACTGACATATTCCATCTAATTTTTTCCTAACACATCTAAAATAAAGTACTTACATATTTCATCTAATTTTTTCTAACACATACTATTTAAAATCTAACACATACTAAAATTTCCTAACACATCTAACACACTAAATTTTTTCTAACTAAAATTTCCTAACACATGTAACACACTAACTTTTTTCTAACACACTAAATTTTTTCTAACTAAAATTTGTAACAATTTCCTAACTAAAATTTCTAACAATTTACTAACTAAACTTTCTAACAATTTCCTAACTAAAATTTCTAACAATTTCCTAACTAAAATTTCGTAACTAAACTTTCCTAACTAAAATTTTCTAACTAAAATTTCCTAACTAAATTGTTTCTAACTAAAATTTCCTAACTAAAATTTCTAACTAAAATTTCCTAATTAAAAACTAACTAAAACAAAAAAAAGGAGGGGGCAGGGGCGGGCAGCGCATGCTCACCTCGAGGGCGTGCGGCGGCGGACGGCGCGGAGGGAGGAGCAGGGCGGCGCGGGCGGGCGGCGGCGCGCGGGCGATGACGCGGAGGAGAGGAAGAGGAGCAGGCCGGCGCGGCGCGGTGTGGAGGAGGAAGAGGAGGAGCAGGCGCGGCGCGGGCAGGCGGCGGCGCGGGCGGGCGACGGCGGGCGACGGCGGGCGGGCGCGGGCGACGGCGGCGACGGCGCGGGCGGGCGCGGGCGATGGCGTGGACGGCGGGCGACGGTGTGGGCGGGCGGCGGGCGACGGCGGCAGGGCGTGCAAAAATTTGGCAGCGTTCCAGCGTCAAAAATCTCCGGGCGCGATGGGGTAAGACGGTGGGGCGCGGGAAGTTATGTAGAGGGGTTATTTTGCACCGGTTCGTGGCTGGAACCGGTGCAAAAGAGTCTTTTGCACCGGTTCCAGCCACGAACCGGTGCAAAAGACCCAAATTTAGGCTGAAAATTTTGCGTTCTTCCCGCCTTTTTTCTCTGTTTCGCGCGGGATCGAGTTCCCGCCACGACGCTGCGCGGGTTTCCGCCACGACGCCGCGCGGGATATGTTCCCGCCACGACGCCGCGCTGGACATTTCCCGCCACGACGCTGCGCGGGTTTCCGCCAAGACGCCGCGCGGGATATGTTCCCGCCACGACGCCGCGCTGGACATTTTCCCGCCACGACGCTGCGCGGGATATGTTCCCGCCACGACGCCGCACTTGAAATTTTCCCACCACGACGCGCAGCGCGGAGATTTCCCGCCTAAACGCCCTCTATAAATAGTACTCCCCCGTGTCTCCCATTTCACTCATCACTGAACCCTAGCCCATTGCACAATGCCTCCAAAGCCGCACCCACCGCCGGTGGAAGTGGACCCGCAGCTCGCGGAGATAGAGGAGTGGGAGGAGCTGCAGCAGCAGCTGCGGCAGGAGGCGGCAGCCAGGAGGGCAGCAGCGGATGAGGTGGACCCGCAGCTCGCAGAGATAGAGGAGTGGGAGGAGGCGGCGCTAGCGGCTACCATAGAAGCGTTTGAGAGGCAGAGTCTCCAGGAGCTGCATAAGCGGCCGCGTGTGGCGGATCTGGATAGTGAGGAGATACATAAGCGTCGTCGTGAGGAGGAGCTGCGGCAGGAGGCGACAGCCAGGAGGGCAACAGCAGATGCGCGGAAGAACTAGTAGAAGTTGTTATTGTTGAATTTCAATAAAGCAGTGTTGTCGTTGTTTTAGTTTAAGTTTAGTTAACGTATCTTGTTAAATTTCAATAAAGTCGTTGTCGTTTTATCCCAGTTAATGGCTGGAACCGGTGCTAAAGACGGTTGATTAGTTTATATACCCCTTTTATCCCGTTGCATCGGGCTGGAACCGGTGATAAAGATGGTGGATTAGTTTATATATCCTTTTATCTCGGTTCCTGTGGAACCGGTGGTAAAGATGTGGGCAAAATCTGGGGGAGGCTTATCTGTTATTTGCCTTATCTGGGGTGGTTTCATCTGGGGGGAGGGGATTATCTGGAGGCACACACCGCTATATATAGCCCCCTCCGACCAATGTTACAGATACATATCACAACAAACGCTTCACAATATGAGCTCAAGGTACATGATAATAATTAATACATTATGATCGCTTCGACCGTAACCATGGAGTATCTTCAGCATTTAACGCGATGGTTGGATCAATGTTCACTGTGAAGGGTGGAATTTCAGCAAACTTATTATAATCTTCTGACATGTCTGTCTTGTCCTCGACTCCCACGATGGTTCTTTTCCCTGAAAGAACTATGTGACGCTTTGGCTCATCGGATGAGCTCGTTTCCTTATGTTTTCTTTTATTCGGTCTAGAGGACATGTCCTTCACATAGAAAACCTGAGCCACATCATTGGCTAGGACGAATGGTTCGTCTCTGTAACCAAGATTGTTGGTATCCACTGTTGTCATTCCGTACAGCTGGTCTACCTTTACCCCTTTTCCATCCAGCTTGAACCATTTGCACCGAAATAAAGGGACCTTAAAAGAAGGTCCATAGTCAAGTTCCCATATCTCCTCGATGTAACCATAATATGTGTCCTTTTTGCCACTGCTAGTGTTTGTTGCATCAATGCGGACACCACTGTTTTGGTTGGTGCTCTTTTTATCTTGGGCGAACTGTAGAAGGTATTTCCATTTATCTCGTACCCCTGGAAAGTCACTATAGTCGAAGATGGTGACCCAGCCAACATGTACAACTGATCTACAATATTGTTGTTATTAATGAGATGTTCTCGGAGCCAACCGCCGAATGTCTGCATATGTTTATGCGTAATCCAGTCTTCAGACTGCCCCAGATGTTACGAGCGCACAATATTCTTGTGATCGGTGATATACGGGGCCACCAAGGTGGAACTTTGTAGAACTGTGTAGTGTGCTTGAGTGAAAGAAATGCCGTCCCTACATATCATTGATTTCCTTCCTAGCGTGCCTTTTCCACTTAGTCGCCCCTCATGTCGCGATTCAGGAACACCAATCGACTTAAGGTCAGGAATGAAGTCAACACAGAACTCGATGACCTCCTCTGTTCCATAGCCCTTGGAGATGCTTCCTTCTGGCCTAGCACGGTTATGAACATATTTCTTTAAGACCCCCATGAACCTCTCGAAGGGGAACATATTGTGTAGAAAGACAGGACCGAGGATGGCAATCTCTTCGACAAGGTGAACCAGGAGATGTGTCATAATATTGAAGAAAGATGGTGGAAACACCAACTCAAAGCTAACAAGACATTGCACCACATCCTTCACGTAACCTTGGAAGACTAGCTGGATCGATTACCTTCGAGATATCGCATTAAGGAATGCACATAGCTTCACAATGGGTATTCGAACATTTTTCGGCAGAAGCCCCTCGGTGCAACCGGAAGCAAGCTGCGTCATAATAATGTGGCAGTCATGCGACTTCAGGTTACGGAATGTTTTCTTCTCCATATTTATAATTCCCTTTATACTTTGGAGGAGAAGCGAGACGGGACCTTGATACTGTAAAGGACTTCAAAAAAGATATCCTTCTCTGCTTTGGTAAGAGCGTAGCTGGCAGGACTTAAGCGACTCCCTGTATCCTTGTAATCCTGTTCTTGCTTGTCTTTTGGGACTTTCATACGATACTGATCCTCCCGTGCTTCTGGTGTATCTTTTGTCTTCCCATACACGCCTAAGAAACCTAGCAGGTTCACGCAAAGATTCTTCGTCACGTGCATCACGTCGATTGAAGAGCGGACCTCTAGGACTTTCCAATAGGGTAGATCCCAAAATATAGATTTTTTCTTCCACATGGGTGCGTGTCCGGTAACGTCGTCATTCGGAACAGATTGACCGCCAGGACCCTTTCCAAAGATTACTTTTAGGTCCTTGACCATATCAAGTAAAGGATCACCGGTACGGAGTTCAGGCTTCACCCGGCGATCTGCCTCACCTCCGAAATGATTGCCTTTCTTTCTGACGGGGTGCCTCTTTGGAAGAAATCGACGATGCCCTGTGTACACAACCTTCTTACATTTATGCAAATAGGCACCTTCGGTCTCATCTAAACAGTGCGTGCATGCATTGTATCCCTTGTTTGTCTGTACGAAAGGTTACTAAGAGCAGGCCAATCATTGATGGTCATGAAAAGCAACGCTCGTAGGTTAAATGACTCCTGTTTGTACTCATCCCATGCATGTACACCTGGTTTGCTCCACAACTGTAAGAGTTCTTCAAATAATGGCTGTAGGTACACATCAATGTCGTTGCCGGGTTGCTTTGGGCCTTGGATGAGCACTGGCATCATAATGAACTTCCGCTTCATGCACAACCAAGGCGGAAGGTTATAGATACATAGAGTTACAGGCCAAGTGCTATGACTGCAGCTCTGCTCCCCAAAAGGATTCATTCCATCTGTACTTAGGCCAAATCTTAAGTTCCTCGCGTCATCTGCAAAATCCGGGAACTCTCTATCGATTGTCCTCCACTGCGACCCATCAGCGGGGTGTCTCAGCATCTCGTCTTTCTTACGGTCTTCTTTGTGCCATCGCAACAACCTGGCATGCTCTTTATTTCTGAACAGACGTTTCAACCGTGGTATTATAGGAGCATACCACATAACCTTGGCAGGAACCCTCTTCCTAGGGGGCTCGCCCTCAACATCACCAGGGTCATCACGCCTGATCTTATACCGAAGTGCAGTGCATACCGGACATTTTTCCAAATTTTCATACTCAGCGCGGTAGAGGATGCAGTCATTAATGCATGCATGTATCTTCAGCACCTCTAATCCTAGAGGGCAGAGAACCTTCTTTGCTTCGTACGTACTGTCAGGCAATTCGTTATTCTTTGGAAACCTCCTCTTCATTATTTTCAGTAACTTCTCAAATGGCTTGTCACATATACCAGCCTCTGCCTTCCATTGCAGCAACTCTGTGGTGGCACCGAGCTTTGTGTTGCCATCTTCGCAATTTGGGTATAACTTCTTTTTGTGATCATCTAACATGCCCTTTAACTTTCGCTTCTCGTTTTCTGTTTCTGCATCTCTGTGTGCATCGGCGATGGCCCGACGAAGATCATCATCAACGGGCTCATCTGATGCCTCTTCATCTTGATCACCTCCTCCTGCATCTTCATCTTCATCATGCCCTGTTGCAGTATCACCGTAGTTAGGGTACATATCATCATCCTCTTCTTCTTCTTCGTCGTTTTCCATCATAATCCCTCTTTCTCCATGCTTGGTCCAACAATTATAGCTGGGCATAAAACCTTTCCAAAGCAGGTGTGAGTGAATGACTTGCCATTCAGGGTATTGCTTCAAGTTATGGCAATCAACACATGGACAACATATAAAACCATCCGCCTGTGGGTTTTCCTGAGCCACACGGATAAATTCTTCCAGGCCCGATCTGAACTCGGGTAGACGTCGGTCAACGTACATCCATTGCCGCCGGTTCATCTACATCAAATAATTAATTAAGTTTATCAATAAACAATTACAAAACATCATAATATTTATAAATAGTGGAAATTAGCACCGTACAAATGAAAGGGTTAAGTTGTTGCTTAAACCTTGATCGAGGAGGAAAGAAAGAGGAGAAAGCTTAAGTGTCGCTCCGGCACCTCATCTCATTTTTATTGGGTGTAAAATCAAGCGGCATCACTCTCTCACACATTTCATCGAGCACCTTATGTGCATGCCAAAGAGAAGCAACTTAGCACTCAACACACACACCTTCTCCTAGCAAAAATGAAGTGAGTGGGCTGTTTGGCCGGTAGCTGAGCTGAAATAGGGCTGGGGACCTTTTAGCACCGGTTCGTGTTACGAACCGGTGCAAATGATCTAAAGGTTCCTCGGCTGACACGTGCCTGGCGACGAACCTTTTGCACCGGTTTGTGTTACGAACCGGTGCAAAAGATAGATCATTTGCACCGGTTCGTAACACGAACCGGTGCAAAAGGTCCCTCGGCCGGCTGCTCCCCACGAACCGGTGCTAATGACCCCTTTTAGCACCGGTTCGTGCCAAATCCGGTGCAAATGACATCTGGGGCAAAAAACCAAAGCCCTTGTTTCTACTAGTGTTGGGCAAACAACGAGGGCCAAAAGACACAAATAATAATTGAAGAAAGACAGAAATGCAAGCTTCTCTAGATTTGATACTAATTAGGTGAAAAAAGGCAGAGAGAAGGAGGCAGAAAAGGTACTCTTAAAAGGGAAATGCCAATGGCCGAGAGAGACAAAACCCAGCTCCTGCTCACGTGCAACCAAACGCTATCTCATCATGTCCCACACGGTCCCTTTCTACCAGCCCCACGCGACGCGGGCCCACACGACGCGGCCCCACACGTCAGCACGGAACGATCAACTTAACGGGAATCCTGCCGTCTGAGCTGCTTCTGCGGGTTTCACACAAGCACTTGGGGAAAACTGAGGAAAAACTAAGGAGCTGGGGAAAACTAAGCACAATTAAGGAACCGAGGACACAAAAATAGAAATCCATAATCATAATGTATACGTGGTCCTCTATTTATATGCTTAGGTTCCGCTGAATTGTTAAATGTGTCCCTTGTAGTTGCTTGATAAAAATCCAATTTCCGCACTCGGAAGACAGAAAGTGGTTTTTTCTTACGGGAAAGGGAAACTAGACACACAGGCGAACAAGAAACTTACAGAACTAGACACACGCGGCGGCCACTGAATTAATAACTAGACACACGCGTACTAGCACACACTGGATTAATAACTAGACACACATGAACTGAATACTCCGGAAACATACATATAGACACACGATAAGCTATATACTATATAGACACACCAACTATACACTGAAATTAGTGGACATGCACATACTACTCTGTCCTCTGAAGTGGTAGTTGAGATGACGTCCAACCAATAGTTGGAGTCGGGGTTGAATGTCGATGCCTCTCCTTTAGCATACTCCTCTAGAATGGTGGCCTTCCTCTGCCTATTTACCACCCTCGCCACAATCCTCTCCGCCGTCTTCTGCTCCTAGAATGCACGTAAGTATTCCACGTCTTCGGGGTGATATCTCCGCCACTGCGCCACGAACTGCTCGTCCGCCTCGGCAATGGCAATTGGCCTCTTCCCTTGACCGTGGCAGTGCGCATCTGCCTATGAGGCTATCACACAAAGTGGAGCTCCGGAGCGAGAATCTGGGCTTCCCCCAAGGACCTTACCACTAGGAAGTTCATGCGGCGGTCCAGGAAAACCTCCACGTCGCGTTGTCGCATGCGCGGGCAGCCTTCTCCCTGGTGTGGAATGTGCCAAGCCACACACGCACTCCAGCGGCAGAGATTTCAGCTACGAAATGGCCCCCAGGCTGTAAGCAGACGACGACGAAACTCGTGGAGCTATGGTTGGCGTGGCGATGAGAAGGCATCTCGATGGCAACGGACAAGAGGCTTCAGTGGTGGTGTTGGAGGAGAGTTGCTAGCTTCGGTGGTTGTGTTTGGAGGAGAGTTGTTGGCCCGAGACTCGGCTATATAGGGACAAGAGGGCTGAAACGGCGATAAAATGGCGGGAAATTTTAGGAAGGGAAAAAAGGGCGGGAAAGGAAAGCGGCAAGGAAGATGGGTCGTTACCGTGTTTCCTTGGTATGCACACGGCAAAACGGTCCTTTGCCGTGTGTTTGAACCCTACACACGACGAATACATGCACGGGAATATTTGGTGGGCGCGGGAACGGAGGAGCCGACGTGGCCCTATTTTGTTTTGCACTGTGTCCGTTAAATACGCACGTCAAAGGTTGGCCGTTATAACATCTCCGTGAAGAGCGGGCATCACAGCCACATGTCTGGGGCCTTTGTTGTGTTTCTTTGTTTGTCTGTGTGTTGTTCCCTTGTTTCGCCGTGTTCCACATATTAGTCATGTTCTTTTCACTGTGTTACGCATCTTTGTTGTATTCTTTTCGCCGCTTTCGATGTGTTCCATGGCTTTGTCGTGCTCCTTCTGGGCCTCGCACGGCAACAACCTGTGCCATGTTCTGGGCCTTACGGCACATGACAAAGGGGAAGCCACACGCCTACGATGTTTTTTTTTTTCCTCTAGTGTGCCAGCTTAATATGGACATAACGTTCATTACAAAATGTATGGCAGTCAGGGTTTTTTTTTGTTACCCGGTATTTCGATATTTCGGCGGAAACCTCCACCAAAACAATAATAAAAAACAAAAATTTCCGGTATTAAAATAATTTAATCAACTTTTTCATTAAACTTTGGGCAAAATAGTAAATTATTTTGACAAATCTCGACTTGTTTTTGGCCGGTACTTCCGGTATTTCCGAAATATGGCAAATACGGTTACCTACTGGTATTTTTTTTTGCCTACCAAGTAAAGTCCTCAAAAAATATTATAACCAAGTGTTCCGTGGAAAGAAAAAATCTATTCACACCATGCACACTTACGTGCACATGTAGAAACAAATCAATCTGATCGGCCGCGGTTAGTTTGGTCAGCCAGCTGGTCTGCCTGCCATTATTTGCCATTATTTCCACGGAATAGATTTTAATAAAAATGTTTTGATACTCAGCGCTAGTTTCACCGCGCGCAGCCGTAACTGCCGAGCATAGTCCACCGCGCGCCACGCTCTGAGGATCACAGCGGTTACCTAACCGACTGATCCCCATGCATTCTTCCTTACTATCTTCTAGTAGATCTCACTCCTCCAGGCCGACTCCTCTATAAACCCCTGCGTGGTGTGCATATACGGCACTCTTGCAGTGTTAATTGATTTGTCGATCTCCCAACTGATGGCTCACTCCCACACCTTCTTCTTCCTGCTCGTCACCGCCGCTGCCGTCGGCATGCGTGGCGCTAGCGCCGGGCTCGTTCCAGCTGTGCCTATCGGCAAGCGGTACATCGTCGGCGGTGCGGACGGCTGGGTTGTGCCGCCGCCGCAGAACAAAGACATGTACATCAAGTGGGCTGACAGCATCCAGTTCTTCGTTGAGGACTCCATTGGTAAGGAAGCAAGCACAGGATCGCATCGATATACACCTGCATTCTGATCTATATGCGATCCTCATTTACAATTCATTCCCTTCTGTGAAGAATTCATGTACAAGAACGACTCGGTCGGCAAGGTGAACAAGTACGCGTACTACCACTGCAACTGGACGGCTTCGGCTACGACGCCCGCCAACAAGGACGGCAGCGCACTCTTCCTCCTCGACGCCCCCGGATTCGCCTACTTCGCCAGCACCGACGCCAGGCACTGCAAGAGGGGACAGCGCCTCATGCTCAACGTCAAGGCCAGGCCTTCGTCGGCGCCGGCGCCGTCCCCGGATGCGTCAGCAGATGCGCCATCTCCTCCCGTCGCTCGGCCGCCGTCGTCTGCGCCGGGGGCGCCGGCGCCCGGAGAACCGGTAATGGTGGACGACAGCGCCGCCGCTCTAGCCTCCTCGTCTGGTCGCGGCTTAGTGCTGTGGGTGTGTCTCGCGGTTCTAGCCTTGGCGGGGTTGATTCGAGCATGATACATGCTCGACGAGGCGTGGCATCGCGCGTACGTAGCCTTGTTCACAGTTTTAGCGTGGTTGATTTCGTAGATCCGGATGGTAGACAGGGAGTGTGTGCTTGAGTTTCTTATTGACAAACTCAATAATTTTGTTGTCGACAGTTAGTTTTTGCGGCAGAATGAAAGAAACTTGATCCGCCATTTCATGCATGCATACCGCGTTCCTTGATCTGGCGCGTTTCTAACTTTCTGTATCCACTAGATAGCAACCAAGGTCACGTAAGTGTTCTTCTCTGCTAAAAAAAAGGAAGTGTTTTTTTTTAACGAATAGGACTTCGACACTAAAAGAAACAACAAACAGTACAAAGCACCTCAAAAAAATGAAAATTACAACAAGATTTTTGAGAAGCCCTTCATCTTCAACCTCTGTCCGCTCCCTGAATCGGCCTGACGTTGTTGGTTGCGGACGGGAAGTCGCCGAACGGGTCAAAAAGATCACATCCATCCCAGAGACGAAGAAGAAGGAAGAACCGCCGATGAAGCTCCTTGACGATCCGAAGATCCCTACAGCCAGACGAAATCCTCGAAGAGCACACCACTCCCACAAGCCTATCGACTTTGCCACCGAGATGGGGTTGAAGCCGGGGAGACCTTATTGCACGAGACACCGCCACCACCACCTGAGCGCCACCCGTACAAACATTGACTCTAAAAACGAAGAACGAAACCCTCAAAATAGGGGACGAAGCCCTCCAACCGATGAGGTTCGAGATCCACCACGCCTCCATGCATGGCCCAAAGGCCACAGAGACGAGGCGGTCAACGGCGGCACCGGTAGGAGGCACGAGGCCGAGATTCTTTTGAAAAAACAAAACAAGATATAAACACCAGAGGGAAATTTGTTTTGGGGAAACCTGAGGAATTAACGTTGTTTAATTGGAACAGACAGAAATGCAGCGCTAAGAAAAAGAAGGTGTGATAGGGCGGCGGAACACTTGTTTTCCCGCCAAATTAAGAGGGATAGTCACAATAATATAGATTACACTTATATGTTACCCATATTAGGTAGAGTAATGTCATATGCGTAAAAGTATATAGAAGCAATTATTTATTATCTTGTAGACTCATCTTTGCACATGTCCTGCTATTTTTTTAGTACTTGTGGCATCTTGTTTTCACAAAGGTGGTATGCATGTTGTCAGGCATAGTTTAAAATTCTGAAATAATGAATTGTTTTACTACGCCACATAATTTCTCAATTCCCAGCTGACACACCACGAAATGTAGATCCGCCACTCAGATCCATGCAAGTATTCACCTTTTTATAACTCCAAGAACAAACAATATATTTGTTTGTACTAAACGAACAAATCGTTACGTACATAACAATCAAAAAAATTCATATTTGTTCTGAACATTATGTAAAGTTGTCCGAGAAATTAGTATGAGAAAATATGTAGAGTCGGCTGAAGAAATTGAGACGGTTTTTGCACATTTCCCTCACGAGATGAGATACTTGTTATAGCGTGGCCGTAAATATTTGTGTAGATATATATGAACAAGTATGTAGAGTCGGTTGGGAAATAAGTTTTCTCAATCCAAGTATTTTGCACTAGACGAACAACCTGATTCATCCCTACAAACAGACTCATAGATTTGTATGACTAATCAAATTGATGGAGAATTAGTTAATATACTGTGTCAACTGAGAACATTGATTCATCCCTACTCTTTTTTTGTTTTGTTTAAGATAGCTTTCATCCCTACTCTTAATTGGGAGGCTATTATTAATCTAACTCCAGTTAGAATTACTGATGATATGAACAATCAGCTATATATGTAAGGATTTTCCGGATGAAGAAAAGGAGATGCATTATTTCAGATTGGACCTATCAAGGCATCTGGTTAGGATGGTTTCCTTTCGCCATCTCTATGTTAGGACATGATGCCCATATAAATGTGTATTTTACTCAGGTTATTGTTCTATATCCTCATATCTCATTGATAAATTACTATTTATTCACTGCAACTTAAAAGAGAGAATAGTTAAGTGAACCCATGAACCCCGGTCCACTTTTTATCATAAGAGACACCTTTATTTTGCTTTTATCTTGTTTTCTATTTGCAGTACGAAAATACAAAAATATTTAATTTCTTTGCATCCAAAACACCAAAAACGATCAACATTTTTACAGTTTTTACTTAGTTACTATATTCTATCTAGTTTTATTCGCTTTATTTTTTACTTGTGTTTAATTAATTACGCAAAACATTGTGCTTAACAACCACACGGTGGAGTTGGGGACACAAGACTTTTATTTTACTTGCAGGATTGCTAGAAGACGAGAGAAGAGAATACTCTTTGTCCAGTTCCCCGAGAGTTCGATATAAACCCTCGAGACACCATTGTGCGGAAGATACTCTGCTGATACAACACTCTGCACTTGGAGTCCCAACGTATCAAGATCTTTTTGGCGTTGCTAGTAGCCATCATCAATCCCATACATAGCATAGGCTTACCCAAATTATCATACACAAAAGTGGCTACTTGATCATATATCGCGTTGGTATGGCGGTGACAGGGATATCCATAGATGCAAACTAAACCAAACTCTTGACTAGAGGAGATATTTACAACCAACCCTAAGATAACATGAAAATTTTCTACATGGATAGTGACTCGGAGGTCGGCATTCCACATGAGACAGAGGCCTCCCGACCGTCCCGAGAAGGCACAACAACACTATCATCCATACCAAAGCGCTAAATTAAATGAGAAGATTTTACCTTCGAGGATTTGATTTCGGAGACAAAGATGATCTGAGCCTTTGTGGAGAAGATGAGGTTGCCAAGGTAGCACATTTTTGCACTGCCAAGTTCCATGCCAAGGCCTTTGCCTTGGCAGTTCCATCCTATGGCCTTCATGCTGACCCTATCGACTTTGTCATCAGCACCGGCCTCCGACACACCACCAGTCTGTGCACTCACTTCCGCATCTACATCTCCCTCAAACTCCTCTTCGATTAGCCCTTGCCACTGATGCCTTAATCCAACCAATGCAGCACAGTAACCTCCTCCAAAAGTTCAACTGGAAGGAAGCCCTGTGGGTTGGGACACTTTCTTGAATCAAAACAGGCCCCCAAATAGCACGTTTATGGAGCCGCGGGTAAAAGCCGAGTCAAACCAGAAAAAATCCCTCCGGTCTTGAGGGCGGAGATCAAGGATTCAAGGCTTTCTACATGGAGGCTTAGTTGAAGGTGAAGGATTTTGATAGGGAGTAGATGATAGAGCCAAACGAGGACTAGAAGATTAGGATTGAGAAAGTGGAAAGGATTTCGGAATCACAAAGGGGAAAAGGTAATTAAACTTGGGGAGAGGAGTAGATCGTGGAGATGGAAGGACAAGGAGAACAAGATTCAAAGCAAATGGATCTAGGACATGGAGTAAAGGAAATGGAGGATTAAGGGAGAGGGGAGATCGGCATCACGCTAATTGCCAGCATATCGCCAAAGTTGCCATGAGGCAGCCACTCCGAGTGAGAGCGCACCGGACTAGTGGTAGTATTTAGCATAGAATCCTCGTGAACTTATGTGGTGCATTCGTCGAATGTCAAAAAAGAGCGAGCTCTCTGCTGGCGCAAAGTTGACGTGGGAGTTAGAGATCTCTGTGGTGTAACTTTTCTTCAGGTCCCCGGCAACGGTGCCAGAAAAAGAGCTTGATACACGTACAGCACGCGTCTGTTGGGAACCCCAAGAGGAAGGTGTGATGCGTACATCGGCAAGTTTTCCCTCAGTAAGAAACCAAGGTTTATCGAACGAGTAGGAGCCAAGAAGCACGTTGAAGGTTGATGGCGGCGAGATGTAGTGCGGCGCAACACCAGGGATTCTGGCGCCAACGTGGAACCTGCACAACACAACCAAAGTACTTTGCCCCAACGAAACAGTGAGGTTGTCAATCTCACCGGCTTGGTGTAACAAAGGATTACATGTATAGTGTGGATGATGATTGTTTGCAGAGAACAGTAGAACAAGTATTGCAGCAGATTTGTATTCGATTAAAAGAATGGACCGGGGTCCACAGTTCACTAGAGGTGTCTCTCCCATAAGATAAATAGCATGTTGGGTGAACAAATTACAGTTGGGCAATTGACAAATAGAGAGGGCATGACAATGCACATATATGATATGATGAGTATTGTGAGATTTAATTGGGCATTACGACAAAGTACATAGACCGCTATCCAGCATGCATCTATGCCTAAAAAGTCCACCTTCAGGTTATCATCCGAACCCCTTCCAGTATTAAGTTGCAAACAACAGACAATTGCATTAAGTATGGTGCGTAATGTAATCAATAACTACATCCTCGGACATAGCATCAATGTTTTATCCCTAGTGGCAACAGCACATCCACAACCTTAGAACTTTCTGTCACTGTCCCAGATTTAATGGAGGCATGAACCCACTATCGAGCATAAATACTCCCTCTTGGAGTTAAGAGTAAAAACTTGGCCAGAGCCTCTACTAATAACGGAGAGCATGCAAGATCATAAACAACACATAGATAGATTGATAATCAACATAACATAGTATTCTCTATCCATCGGATCCCAACAAACACAACATATAGCATTACAGATAGATGATCTTGATCATGTTAGGCAGCTCACAAGATCCGACAATGAAGCATAATGAGGAGAAGAAAACCATCTAGCTACTGCTATGGACCCATAGTCCAGGGGTGAACTACTCACTCATCACTCCGGAGGCGACCATGGCGGTGAAGAGTCCTCCGGGAGATGATTCCCCTCTCCGGCAGGGTGCTGGAGGCGATCTCCTGAATCCCCCGAGATGGGATTGGCGGCGGCGGCGTCTCTGGAAGGTTTTCCGTATCGTGGCTCTCTGTACTGGGGGTTTCGCGACGAAGTCTATATGTAGGCGGAAGGGCAGGTCAGGGGGCCACACGGGGGCCCCACACGCTAGGCCGGCGCGGGCCCCCCTTGGGCCGCGCCGCCCTAGTGTGGCGGCGCCCCGTGGCCCCACTTCGTCTTCCCTTCGGTCTTCTGGAAGCTTCGTGTGAAAATAGGCCCCTGGGCGTTGATTTCGTCCAATTCCGAGAATATTTCCTTACTAGGATTTCTGAAACCAAAAACAGCAGAAAACAGTAACTGGCTCTTCGGCATCTCGTTAATAGGTTAGTGCCGGAAAATGCATAAATATGACATAAAGTATGCATAAAATATGTAGATATCATCAATAATGTGGCATGGAACGTAAGAAATTATCGATACGTCGGAGACGTATCAGCATCCCCAAGCTTAGTTTCTGCTCGTCCCGAGCAGGTAAACGATAACAAAGATAATTTCTGGAGTGACATGCCATCATAACCTTGATCATACTATTGTAAGCATATGTAATGAATGCAGCGATCCAAACAATGTAAATGACATGAGTAAACAATTGAATCATAAAGCAAAGACTTTTCATGAATAGTACTTCAAGACAAGCATCAATAAGTCTTGCATAAGAGTTAACTCATAAAGCAATAATTCATAGTAGAGGCATTGAAGCAACACAAAGGAAGATTAAGTTCCAGCGGTTGCTTTCAACTTGTAACATGTGTATCTCATGGATATTGTCAACATAGAGTAATATAACAAGTGCAATATGCAAGTATGTAGGAATCAATGCACAGTTCACACAAGTGTTTGCATCTTGAGGTGGAGAGAAATAGGTGAACTGACTCAACAATAAAAGTAAAAGAATGGCCCTTCGCAGAGGGAAGCATTGATTGCTATATTTGTGCTAGAGCTTTTGTTTTGAAAACAAGAAACAATTTTGTCAACGGTAGTAATAAAGCATATGTGTTATGTAAATTATATCTTACAAGTTGCAAGCCTCATGCATAGTATACTAATAGTGCCCGCACCTTGTCCTAATTAGCTCGGATTACCTGGATTATCATCGCAATGCACATGTTTTAACCAAGTGTCACAAAGGGGTACCTCTATGCCGCCTGTACAAAGGTCTAAGGAGAAAGCTCGCATCGGATTTCTCGCTATTGATTATTCTCAACTTAGATATCCATATCGGCACAACATAGACAACAGATAATGGACTCCTCTTTTATGCATAAGCATGTAGCAACAATTAATTTTCTCATATGAGATTGAGGATATTTGTCCAAAACTGAAACTTCCACCATGGATCATGGCTTTAGTTAGCGGCCCAATGTTCTTCTCTAACATTATGCATGCTCTAACCATTTTAGTGGTAAATCTCCCTTACTTCAGACAAGACGAACATGCATAGCAACTCACATGATATTCAACAAAGAGTAGTTGATGGCGTCCCCAGGAACATGGTTATCGCACAACAAGCAACTTAATAAGAGATAAAGTGCATAAGTACATATTCAATACCACAATAGTTTTTAGGCTATTTGTCCCATGAGCTATATATTGTAAAGGTGAAGAATGGAAATTTTAAAGGTAGCACTCAAGCAATTTACTTTGGAATGGCAGAGAAATACCATGTAGTAAGTAGGTATGGTGGACACAAATGACATAGTGGTTGACTCAAGGATTTTGGATGCATCAGAAGTATTCCCTCTCGATACAAGGTTTAGGCTAGCAAGGCTATTTGAAACAAACACAAGGATGAACCGGTGCAGCAAAACTCACATAAAAGACATATTGTAAACATTATAAGACTCTACACCGTCTTCCTTGTTGTTCAAACTCAATACTAGAAATTATCTAGACCTTAGAGAGACCAATTATGCAAACCAAAATTTAGCAAGCTCTATGTATTTCTTCATTAATGGGTGCAAAGTATATGATGCAAGAGCTTAAACATGAGCACAACAATTGCCAAGTATCACATTATCCAAGACATTATAGCAATTACTACATGTATCATTTTCCAATTCCAACCATATAACAATTTAACGAAGAAGAAACTTTCGCCATGAATACTATGAGTAAAGCCTAAGGACATACTTGTCCATATGAAACAGCGGAGCGTGTCTCTCTCCCACACAATGAATGCTAGGATCCATTTTATTCAAACAAAACAAAAACAAAAACAAACCGACGCTCCAAGCAAAGCACATAAGATGTGATGGAATAAAAATATAGTTTCACTAGAGGAACCTGATAATGTTGTCGATGAAGAAGGGGATGCCTTGGGCATCCCCAAGCTTAGACGCTTGAGTCTTATTGATATATGCAAGGGTGAACCACCGGGGCATCCCCAAGCTTAGAGCTTTCACTCTCCTTGATCATATTGTATCATCTCCCTCTCTTGATCCTTGAAAACTTCCTCCACACCAAACTCAAAACAACTCATTAGAGGGTTAGTGCACAATTAAAATTTACATGTTCAGAGGTGACACAATCATTCTTAATACTTCTGGACATTGCACAAAGCTACTGAAATTTAGTGGAATCGAAAAATCCATCAAGCATAGCAAAATGGGCAATGCGAAATAAAAGGCAGAATCTGTCAAAACAGAACAGTTTGTAAAGACGAATTTTATTGAGGCACCAGACTTGCTCAAATGAAAATGCTCAAATTGAATGAAAGTTGCGTACATATCTGAGGATCACTCACGTAAATTGGCATAATTTTCTGAGTTACCTACAGAGAATTAGGCCCAGATTCGTGACAGCAAAGAAATCTGTTTCTGCGCAGTAATCCAAATCTAGTATGAACCTTACTATCAACGACTTTACTTGGCACAACAATGCACAAAACTAAGATAAGGAGAGGTTGCTACAGTAGTAACAACTTCCAAGACTCAAATATAAAATAAAAGTACTGTAGTAAAAACATGGGTTGTCTCTCATAAGCGCTTTTCTTTAACGCCTTTCAGCTAGGCGCAGAAAATGTATATCAAGTATTATCAAGAGACGAAGCATCAACATCATAATTTGTTCTAATAATAGAATCAAAAGGTAACTTCATTCTTTTTCTAGAGAAGTGTTTCATACCTTTCTTGAGAGGAAATTGATATTTAATATTACCTTTCTTCATATCAATGATAGCACCAACAGTTCGAAGAAAAAGGTCTTCCCAATATAATGGGACAAGATGCATTGCATTCAATATCCAAGACAACAAAATCAACGGGGACAAGGTTATTGTTAACGGTAATGCGAACATTATCAACTCTCCCCAAAGGTTTCTTTGTAGAGTTATCAGCAAGATTAACATCCAAATAACAATTTTTCAATGGTGCCAAGTCAAGCATATTATAGATTTTCTTAGGCATAACGGAAATACTTGCACCAAGATCACATAAAGCATTACAATCAAAATCATTGACCTTCATCTTAATGATGGGCTCCCAACCATCCTCTAGCTTCCTAGGAATAGAAGTTTCGCGATTTAGTTTCTCTTCTCTAGCTTTTATGAGAGCATTTGTAATATGTTTCGTGAAAGCCAAATTTATAGCACTAGCATTAGGACTCTTAGCAAGTTTTTGTAAGAACTTTATAACTTCAGAGATGTGGCAATCATCAAAATCCAAACCATTATAATCTAAAGCAATGGGATCATTGTCCCCAATGTTGGAAAAAATTTCAGCAGTTTTATCACAGGCAGTTTCAGCAGTTTTAGCAGTTTCAGGCAGTTTTTCGCGCTTTGCATTAGAAGTGGAAACATTGCCAACACCAATTATTTTACCATTAATAGTAGGAGGTGCAGCAACATGTGAAGCATTAGCATTACTAGTGGTGGTAATAGTCCAAACTTTAGCTATATTTTCTTCTTTAGCATTTTCTTCTTTCTCCCACCTAGCACGCAATTCGGCCATCAATCTTATATTCTCATTAATTCTAACTTGGATGGCATTTGCTGTAGTAACAATTTTATTATCTATATCCTCGGGTTTAGCAGCCATTTTATTAATTAAAGAAGATTGTGACGTAGACATGTATGAGATTCGGTTTTCAGCATTTGCAAGTTTAGTTTGCAACCCAGAGATCTCCATATTCAGATTTTCAAGTTGATTTCCTATATTCTTCAACAAGGTAGATTGCTCATTCATAGTTTTAGTAAACAATTTATTTTACTCATATTGTGATTGCATAAAGTTCTTGGTGGATCTTTCAATTTCTAACATCTTTTCCTCATTAGGTGAAGCATATCTACCATAAGAGTTACCATTAACAGGATATGGCCTAGAATTATTATAATTGTTATTTTTAATGAAATTCACATCAACATGTTCTTTTTGAGCAACCAATGAAGCTAACGGAACATTATTAGGATCAACATTAGTCCTACCATTCACAAGCATAGTCATAATAGCATCAATCTTATCACTCAAGGAAGAGGTTTCTTCAACAGAATTTACCTTCTTACCTTGTGGAGCCCTTTCCGTGTGCCATTCAGAGTTATTAATCATCATATTATCAAGAAGCTTTGTTGCTTCACCAAGAGTGATGGACATAAAGGTACCTCCAGCAGCTGAATCCAATAGGTTCCGCGAAGAAAAATTCAGTCCTGCATAAAAGGTTTGGATGATCATCCAAGTAGTCAGTCCATGGGTTGGGCAATTTTTAACTGAAGATTTCATTCTTTCCCATGCTTGTGCAACATGCTCAGTATCCAATTGTTTAAAATTCATTATGCTACTCCTCAAAGATATAATTTTAGCAGGGGGATAATATCTACCGATAAAAGCATCCTTGCATTTAGTCCATGAATCAATACTATTCTTAGGCAGAGATAGCAACCAATCTTTAGCTCTTCCTCTTAATGAGAAAGGGAACAATTTTAATTTTATTATGTCACCATCTACATCTTTATACTTTTGCATTTCACAAAGTTCAATAAAATTATTAAGATGGGCAGCAGCATCATCAGAACTAACACCAGAAAATTGCTCTCGCATAACAAGATTCAGTAAAGCAGGTTTAATTTCAAAGAATTCTGCTGTAGTAGCAGGTGGAGCAATAGGTGTGCATAAGAAATCATTATTATTTGTGGTTGTGAAGTCACACAACTTAGTATTTTCAGGAGTACCCATTTTAGCAATAGTAAATAAAGCAAACTAGATAAAGTAAATGCAAGTAACTAATTTTTTTGTGTTTTTAATATAGCAAACAAGATAGCAAATAAAGTAAAACTAACAACTAATTTTTTTTGTATTTTGATTTAGTGCAGCAAACAAAGTAATAAATAAAATAAAGCAAGACAAAAACAAAGTAAAGAGATTGGGATGTGGAGACTCCCCTTGCAGCGTGTCTCGATCTCCCCGGCAACGACGCCAGAAAATGAGCTGTTGGCGCAAAGTTGACGCGGGAGTTAGAGATCTCTGTGGTGTAACTTTTCTTCAGGTCCCCGGCAACGGCGCCAGAAAAAGAGCTTGATACGCGTACATCACGCGTCCGTTGGGAACCCCAACAGGAAGGTGTGATGCGTACAGCGGAAAGTTTTCCCTCAGTAAGAAACCAAGTTTTATCGAACCAGTAGGAGCCAAGAAGCACATTGAAGGTTGATGGCGGCGAAATGTAGTGCGGCGCAACATCAGGGATTCCGGCGCCAACGTGGAACCTGCACAACACAACCAAAGTACTTTGCCCCAACGAAACAGTGAGGTTGTCAATCTCACCGGCTTGCTGTAACAAAGGATTAGATGTATAGTGTGGATGATGATTGTTTGCAGAGAACAGTAGAACAAGTATTGCAGCAGATTTGTATTCGATTAAAAGAATGGACCGGGGTCCACAATTCACTAGAGGTGTCTCTCCCATAAGATAAACAGCATGTTGGGTGAACAAATTACAGTTGGGCAATTGACAAATAGAGAGGGCATGACAATGCACATATATGATATGATGAGTATTGTGAGATTTAATTGGGCATTACGACAAAGTACATAGACCGCTATCCAACATGCATCTATGCCTAAAAATTCCACCTTCAGGTTATCATCCGAACCCCTTCCAGTATTAAGTTGCAAACAACAGACAATTGCATTAAGTATGGTGCGTAATGTAACCAATAACTACATCCTCGGACATAGCATCAATGTTTTATCCCTAGTGGCAACAGCACATCCACAACCTTAGAACTTTCTGTCACTGTCCCAGATTTAATGGAAGCATGAACCCACTATCGAGCATAAATACTCCCTCTTGGAGTTAAGAGTAAAAACTTGGCCAGAGCCTCTACTAATAACGGAGAGCATGCAAGATCATAAACAACACATAGATAGATTGATAATCAACATAACATAGTATTCTCTATCCATCGGATCCCAACAAACACAACATATAGCATTACAGATAGATGATTGATACGTCTCCAACGTATCTATAATTTCTGATGTTCCATGCTTGTTTTATGACAATACCAACATGTTTTGTTCACACTTTATATCATTTTTATGCGTTTTCCGGAACTAACCTATTGACGAGATGCCGAAAGGCCAGTTGCTGTTTTCTGCTGTTTTTGGTTTCAGAAATCCTAGTAAGGAAATATTTTCGGAATCGGACGAAATCAACACCGAAAGTCTTAGAATTCCCGGAAGCTTCCGGAACACCGAAGGAGAGTCGGAGGCGGGCAGCAGGGGGCCCACACTATAAGGCGGCGTGGGTGGCCCCCTGGCCGCGCCAGCCTATGGTGTGGGGGCCCCAGCCGCCTCCTTGCGCCGCCTCTCCGCCTATATATTCGTCCCTGACCTAAAAACATCGACCAGTTCGACGGAAACAGAGAAAACCATCCAGAGCCGCCGCCATCGCGAAAGTCCAATTCGGGGGACAGAAGTCGCTGTTCCGGCACCCTGCCGGGACGGGGAATTGCCCCCGGAGCCATCTCCACCGCCGTCTTCACCGCCATCTTCACCGCCATCGCTGCCTCCATGATGAGGAGGGAGTAATCCACCCCCGAGGCTGAGGGCTCCGCTGTAGCTATGTGGTTCATCTCTCTCCCATGTACCTCAATACAATAATCTCATGAGCTGCTTTACATGATTGAGATTCATATGAGTTTTGTATCACAATTTATCTATGTGCTACTCTAGTGATGTTATTAAAGTAGTTTTATTCCTCCTGCACGGTGTAATGGTGACAGTGTGTGCATCCGTGTTAGTACTTGGCGTATGCTATGATTATGATCTCTTGTAGATTATGAAGTTAATTATTGCTATGATTGTATTGATGTGATCTATTCCTCCTACATAGTGTGAAGGTGACAGTGTGCATACTATGTTAGTACTTGGTTTAGTCGTATTGATCTTTCATGCACTCTAAGGTTATTTAAATATGAACATTGAATTGTGGAGCTTGTTAACTCCGGCATTGAGGGTTCGTGTAATCCTACGCAATGTGTTCATCATCCAACAAAAGAGTGTAGAGTATGCATTTATCTATTCTGTTATGTGATCAAAGTTGAGAGTGTCCACTAGTGAAAGTCTGATCCCTAGGCCTTGTTCCTAAATACTGCTATCATCGCTTGTTCTTGTTTCTTGCGTTACTACTGCTGCGTTACTACTGCTTGTTTACTGTCCTGGGCAAAGCACTTTTCTGGTGCCGTTGCTACTATTTATTCATACCACCTGTATTTCACTATCTCTTCGCCGAACTAGTGCACCTATTAGGTGTGTTGGGGACAGAAGAGACTTCTTGCTTTGTGGTTGCAGGGTTGCATGAGAGGGATATCTTTGACCTCTTCCTCCCTGAGTTCGATAAACCTTGGGTGATCCACTTAAGGGAAAACTTGCTGCTGTTCTACAAACCTCTGCTCTTGGAGGCCCAACACTGTCTACAGGAAAAGGAGGGGGGGCGTAGACATCAAGCTATTTTCTGGCGCCGTTGCCGGGGAGGAAAGGTAAAAGGTACTCACACTCCGGATCCCGGCTACTAAGCTATTTTCCGGCGCCGTTGTAAGTACTCGAAGCTATTTCCTTTAGATCCTGCAATTGCAACTTTTTGTTTCTTGTTTACACTAGTTAGGCATAATGGAAAACAACAACAAAATTGGTGAGCTTTTTAGTCTTTTTCCTGATTTAGAATTGTTTGATGCGAAAATTAAAAAACCTATGGAACCTTATTTGCATGCTAGTAGCGATGTTATTAGTATGAATGCAATTACTGCTAATGCTATGGAGAAGTCTAAGCTTGGGGAAGCTAGTTTTTGTGATCTTTTTAGCTTCCCATCTTTAGGGGAGAAAATTTGTTCTGATAATGCTTTATCTCCCATGTGCGATAACTCTAATGATGCTTCTGATATTTTAAATCCACCTGCTGAAAGTATTCCGTATAAAATACCTATGAAAATTATTGAACGTGTTATGGACAACCACTATAAAGGGGATGGAACTGTCCATCCTAGAGATCATTCTTGTTTTTGCACGAATTATGCGGGTTATTCAAGTGTGCAGGTATCTCTATGGATGAAGTGAGGAAGAAGCTATTCTCTGTTTCGCTGTCTGGTAAAGCGGCGCATTGGTATAAATTGTTGGAGAATAGACATTCTCTTGGTTGGGAGGAAATTGCATCTCTCTTTTATTCTAAATTTTATCCTCCTCATGAAGTGCATATTGATGGGAATTATATTTATAACTTTTATCCTCGTGATGGAGAGAGTATTTCTCAAGCGTGGGGGAGACTGAAGTCACTAATGCTCAAATGTCCCATTCATGAGCTCCCCCGTAATGTTATTGTTAACAATTTTTATGCGAGGCTTTCAGGACAACACAGGGACTATCTGGACGCGTGTTCGGAGGGATCTTTCACAAGCAAGGAGGTTGAAGCTAGGTGGGATCTTCTTGATCGGATTAAGGAGAACGCTGAAGGATGGGAGAACAATGAAGGTAAAGAGTCAGGTATAAATTATGATTTTGAATGCATTGAAGCTTTTATGGATACCGATAAATTTCGAAATATGAGTGCTACTTATGGTCTTGACTCTCAAGTTGCTGCAAATCTTTATAAAGCCTTTGCTTCTCATTTTGAATTGCCTAAAAAGAATTTTGATAAGTATCATGAACCTTTTAAAGAGGCTTGCATGAAGAATGAAATTGTTGTTAATTATTGCAATAAGCATGCTCAAACTCCTAAGAATGCTATTTTCTATAAGCATGTTAATTTTTGTGGAATACATAGACCTTGTGGAATTAATCAAATCAAAGATGAATATTGTATCCATCATACTACTGAAAAAACTAGAAAGTGGCTTAGGGCTCTAGATGATCTTGGTAAAAAAGTTTGTGCCCTCTATCCTTTTATTTGTGAAGTTTGCCATGAAGTGGGTCATTTTAATTTTCAATGCTCCTCCAATGATAATTTGAACCCAGTGAGTGCTGCAAATTTGTATTGTGATGGTGAAATTACTCCTAATCAGCATGATGAACTTACTTTATTTTTGGGGTGTAAAGAACTGTCGAGAAAAATCTCTTTGTTACATATGAGTGATCTTGATATTGATGATGTCCTACATGGGTGTTTTTCTTATTGCATTGATAATAGCCATACAAATACTTACATACAAAATATTTTAGAAGATGACACCTTGCCAAAATATGATAGGACCGCTGTGTGTTTTCAACTAATTAATGAAAAGGAGGGATCCTCCCAAGTTTCTTCTATTGTTTCTGAAAGTAAATCAGGTTATGCGGACAAGCTACCCTTCAAGCCTCTTCCTCCTAAAGAAGGGAACGAGGAGAAGGAAGAGAAGAAGAAGAAGAAGGGAACGAAGAAGAAGAAGAAGAAGGAGAATCAAAAGAAAGAGGTAACGGCGTATCCCCGCGTGAATGAGATAACGCTAGGTAACCGTAAGTATGTTGCTCCTAATGATTATTGTGATAATGAATCTGAATACGATGATCTTCCTATGCCCTCTACATACATTAGCAATCATGATTTGAATGAGCACACTACTTTTGATATTGCAAATCTCTGGGAAACTAATTCTGAAAATGATGATGACAATAATTGCCATAGTGTCAGTGCTATCCATGCTTCCTCCCATAATGATATAGAAAGCTCTAAGCTTGGGGAAGAGGTGTTTGAAAATCCTTTTGCTACTGGTCATTATGTTCTTGATACATCTCCTTCTAATAACAATGATGGTGTGGACACAGATAAACCGACTGTGAAAGATAACTATTCTATTTCTTATGATGACATTGTGCCTCCGATATTTGATGATTATTATAAAGAATGCTATGATATAGATTATAACTATCCTAGTCATGATTGGATTACCAAAAACAATTCCCTTAATATGCAACTTGTTTACCATGTTCAAATTCTTGATAATAATCTTACTCCAATTACTATTAATGAGAATAACTCTTCTTATGCCAAAATTAATGATACTCCTATGCATATGGACCATGATAAGAATGTTTTAAGTGATGGGTATATTGTGGATTTCATCAATGATGCTACTGAAAGTTATTATGAGAGAGGGAAATATGGTTATATGCATCTTAATAATATTAAGTTTCCCCTCTTTATGTTGAGAATCTTGAAGTTACTCGTGTTTTATCCTCTTATGCTTGTCACTTTGTTCTTCATGAGTTCATTTGTGTACAAGATTCCTCTGCATAGGAAGCATGTTAGGCTTAAATTTGTTTCATACTTGCCTCTTGATGCTCTCTTTTGCTTCAAATACTATTTCTTGCGAGTGCATCATTAAAACTGCTGAGCCCATCTTAATGGCTATAAAGAAAAAAACTTCTTGGGAGATAACCCATGTGTTATTTTGCTACAGTACTTTGTTTTATATTTATTTCTTGGAAGTTGTTTACTACTGTAGCAACCTCTCCTTATCTTAGTTTTGTGTTTTGTTGTGCTAAGTGAAGCCTCTAATCGAAGGTTGATACTAGATTTGGATTTCTGTGCAGAAACAGATTTCTATCTGTCACGAATCTGGGCTGTTTTCTCTGTAGAAAAATTAGAAAAATATGCCAATTTACGTGCGTGTTCCTCAGATATGTATGCAACTTTCATTAGTTTTGAGTTTTCTGATTTGAGCAACGGAAGTATTTATTAAAAATTCATCTTTACGGACTGTTCTGTTTTGACAGATTCTGCCTTTTATTTCGCATTGCTTCTTTCGCTGTGTTGGGTGGATTTCTTTGTTCCATTACCTTCCAGTAGCTTTGAGCAATGTCCAGAAGTGTTAAGAATGATTGTGTCACCTCTGAACATGTAAGTTTTTGATTATGTACTAACCCCTCTAATGAAGTTTATGAGAAGTTTGGTGTGAAGGAAGTTTTCAAGGGTCAAGAGAGGAGGATGATATACTATGATCAAGAAGAGTGAAAGCTCTAAGTTTGGGGATGCCCCGGTGGTTCACCCCTGCATATTCTAAGAAGACTCAAGCGTCTAAGCTTGGGGATGCCCAAGGTATCCCCTTCTTCATCGACAAATTATCAGGTTCCTTCTCTTGAAACTATATTTTTATTCGGTCACATCTTATGTGCTTTACTTGGAGCGTCTGTATGTTTTTATTTTTGTTTGTGTTTGAATAAATTGGATTACATCATGCTTGTGTGGGAGAGAGACACGCTCCGCTGTTGCATATGGACAAGTATGTCCTTAGGCTCTACTCATAATATTCATGGCGAAGTTTCTTCTTCGTTAAATTGTTATATGGTTGGAATTGGAAAATGATACATGTAGTAAATTGCTATAATGTCTTGGATAATGTGATACTTGGCAATTGTTGTGCTCATGTTTAAGCTCTTGCATCATACACAAATTAATGAAGAAATACATAGAGAATGCTAAAATTTGGTTTGCATATTTGATCTCTCTAAGGTCTAGATAATTTCTAGTATTGAGTTTGAACAACAAGGAAGACGGTGTAGAGTCTTATAATGTTTTCAATATGTCTTTTATGTGAGCTTTGCTGCACCGGTTCATCCTTGTGTTTGTTTCAAATAACCTTGCTAGCCTAAAACTTGTATCGAGAGGGAATACTTCTCATGCATCCAAAATCCTTGAGCCAACCACTATGCCATTTGTGTCCACCATACCTACCTACTACATGGTATTTCTCCGCCATTCCAAAGTAAATTGCTTGAGTGCCACCTTTAAATTTCCACTCTTCACCTTTACAATATATAGCTCATGGGACAAATAGCTTAAAAACTATTGTGGTATTGAATATGTACTTATGCACTTTATCTCTTATTAAGTTGCTTGTTGTGCGATAACCATGTTCACTGGGGACGCCATCAACTATTCTTTGTTGAATTTCATGTGAGTTGCTATGCATGTTCGTCTTGTCTGAAGTAAGAGAGATCTACCACCTTATGGTTAAGCATGCATATTGTTAGAGAAGAACATTGGGCCGCTAACTAAAGCCATGATCCATGGTGGAAGTTTCAGTTTTGGACAATATCCTCAATCTCATATGAGAAAAATTAATTGTTGCCACATGCTTATGCATAAAAGAGGAGTCCATTATCTGTTGTCTATGTTGTCCCGGTATGGATGTCTAAGTTGAGAATAATCAATAGCGAGAAATCCAATGCGAGCTTTCTCCTTAGACCTTTGTACAGGCGGCATAGAGGTACCCCATTGTGACACTTGGTTAAAACATGTGCATTGCGATGATCCGGTAGTCCAAGCTAATTAGGACAAGGTGCGGGCACTATTAGTATACTATGCATGAGGCTTGCAACTTGTAAGATATAATTTACATGATACATATGCTTTATTACTACCGTTGACAAAATTGTTTCATGTTTTCAAAATCAAAGCTCTAGCACAAATATAGCAATCGATGCTTTTCCTCTATGGAGGACCATTCTTTTACTTTCATTGTTGAGTCAGTTCACCCATTTCTCTCTATCTTAGAAGCAAACACTTGTGTTAACTGTGCATTGATTCTTACATACTTGCTTATTGCACTTGTTATATTGCTTTGCATTGACAACTATTCATAAGATATACATGTTACAAGTTGAAAGCAACCGCTGAAACTTAATCTTCCATTGTGTTGCTTCAATACCTTTTACTAAGAATTTATTGCTTTATGAGTAACTCTTATGCAAGACTTATTGATGCTTGTCTTGAAAGTACTATTCATGAAAAGTCTTTGCTATATGATTCAATTGTTTACTCATTGCATTTACATTGTTTCGAATCGCTGCATTCATCTCATAAGCTTTACAATGGTATGATTAAGATTATGTTGGTAGCATGTCACCTCAGAAATTATCTTTTATCGTTTACCTACTCGAGGACGAGTAGGAACTAAGCTTGGGGATGCTGATACGTCTCCAACGTATCTATAATTTCTGATGTTCCATGCTTGTTTTATGACAATACCAACATGTTTTGTTCACACTTTATATCATTTTTATGCGTTTTCCGGAACTAACCTATTGACGAGATGCCGAAAGGCCAGTTGCTGTTTTCTGCTGTTTTTGGTTTCAGAAATCCTAGTAAGGAAATATTTTCGGAATCGGACAAAATCAACATCGAAAGTCTTAGAATTCCCGGAAGCTTCCGGAACACCGAAGGAGAGTCGGAGGCGGGCAGCAGGGGGCCCACACCATAAGGCGGCGTGGGTGGCCCCCTGGCCGCGCCAGCCTATGGTGTGGGGGCCCCAGCCGCCTCCTTGCACCGCCTCTCCGCCTATATATTCGTCCCTGACCTAAAAACATCGACCAGTTCGACGGAAACAGAGAAAACCATCCAGAGCCGCCGCCATCGCGAAAGTCCAATTCGGGGGACAGAAGTCGCTGTTCTGGCACCCTGCCGGGACGGGGAATTGCCCCCGGAGCCATCTCCACCGCCGTCTTCACCGCCATCTTCACCGCCATCGCTGCCTCCATGATGAGGAGGGAGTAATCCACCCCCGAGGCTGAGGGCTCCGCTGTAGCTATGTGGTTCATCTCTCTCCCATGTACCTCAATACAATAATCTCATGAGCTGCTTTACATGATTGAGATTCATATGAGTTTTGTATCACAATTTATCTATGTGCTACTCTAGTGATGTTATTAAAGTAGTTTTATTCCTCCTGCACGGTGTAATGGTGACAGTGTGTGCATCCGTGTTAGTACTTGGCGTATGCTATGATTATGATCTCTTGTAGATTATGAAGTTAATTATTGCTATGATTGTATTGATGTGATCTATTCCTCCTACATAGTGTGAAGGTGACAGTGTGCATACTATGTTAGTACTTGGTTTAGTCGTATTGATCTTTCATGCACTCTAAGGTTATTTAAATATGAACATTGAATTGTGGAGCTTGTTAACTCCGGCATTGAGGGTTCGTGTAATCCTACGCAATGTGTTCATCATCCAACAAAAGAGTGTAGAGTATGCATTTATCTATTCTGTTATGTGATCAAAGTTGAGAGTGTCCACTAGTGAAAGTCTGATCCCTAGGCCTTGTTCCTAAATACTGCTATCACTGCTTGTTTACTATTTTACTGCGTTACTACTGTTGCGTTACTACTGCTTGTTTACTATCCTGGGCAAAGCACTTTTCTGGTGCCGTTGCTACTATTTATTCATACCACCTGTATTTCACTATCTCTTCGCCGAACTAGTGCACCTATTAGGTGTGTTGGGGACACAAGAGACTTCTTGCTTTGTGGTTGCAGGGTTGCATGAGAGGGATATCTTTGACCTCTTCCTCCCTGAGTTCGATAAACCTTGGGTGATCCACTTAAGGGAAAACTTGCTGCTGTTCTACAAACCTCTGCTCTTGGAGGCCCAACACTGTCTACAGGAAAAGGAGGGGGGGCGTAGACATCAATGATCTTGATCATGTTAGGCAGCTCACAAGATCCGACAATGAAGCATAATGAGGAGAAGACAACCATCTAGCTACTGCTATGGACCCATAGTCCAGGGGTGAACTACTCACTCATCACTCCGGAGGCGACCATGGCGGTGAAGAGTCCTCCGGGAGATGATTCCCCTCTCCGGCAGGGTGCCGGAGGCGATCTCCTGAATACCCCGAGATGGGATTGGCGGCGGCGGCGTCTCTGGAAGGTTTTCCGTATCGTGGCTCTCTGTACTGGGGGTTTCGCGACGAAGTCTATATGTAGGCGGAAGGGCAGGTCAGGGGGCCACACGGGGGCCCCACACGCTAGGCCGGCGCGGGCCCCCCTTGGGCCGCGCCGCCCTAGTGTGGCGGCGCCCCGTGGCCCCACTTCGTCTTCCCTTCGGTCTTCTGGAAGCTTCGTGTGAAAATAGGCCCCTGGGCGTTGATTTCGTCCAATTCCGAGAATATTTCCTTACTAGGATTTCTGAAACCAAAAACAGCAGAAAACAGCAACTGTCTCTTCGGCATGTCGTTAATAGGTTAGTGCCGGAAAATGCATAAATATGACATAAAGTATGCATAAAACATGTAGATATCATCAATAATGTGGCATGGAACATAAGAAATTATCGATACGTCGGAGACGTATCACTCTCCGGCAAAGAAAGATATGCTAAATGGTACTACCTCCACCAAAAAATATATATTTGTTATGGCTTTTGCTTTGGTGTCACCACTTTTCAAACTTTGGCCCCATGTGGACGGCTAGGATCTTCCGATACCCCTTAGTGGTCTGATTTATTCCTTCCACTTTAGTTGTTGACAGGGGGAAGGGGTCACCTGTATTTGTTATAGCCTGCTCAAATTTGTTATGTTTTAGGAAACGAGAATGATTCATGCATGATTAGAGTATGCATTTTTATCATAAATTTCCAATGCTATCAATAACCACAGCCATCTAATCCTAGTGGGTAAGAAAATGATGAGTTATCCCAAAAAAAAAATTACGCACGATTTCGGCGTTATTGCGGCCTTATAGTTTATTTGGAGAGTGAACGCTACGCAATGCATATTTGGCTCGCTAGGACGCTAATCCCGCTATTAGCGGAGCTATGAGCTCTATTCTTTTCGTAGCGTTGTAGCAGCGCTATTTTCTCACATGGAAATAGAGGAGCCGACTAGCCATTTTGATCCTTTTTGCCCACGTGCCTCCAAAATTCACATTTGCAGCGCTAGCCATTCAACCCGTCGGCAACCACGGAACCACATGGACACTTCCCATGCATCCTCGCATGTTGTGTACATGTTGAATAAGAAGAATCAACATCACAACGAGTAAGAGCTACTGCTACAACAAAAAGAAAGCCTTGGAAGAAGTAGCTTGTAGTTTTTCATGACAATGAGATGCAATCTGCGGATTCTTCTTCTGAATTGGATGATGACACCATTCATTCTCCTTCTAGTTCACCTGATTTTGATTGTTTACTACTTCTTCCATGTTGTTGGCTCGTTAGTTCTTAAATTTTTATTCTCTATCTAGTTCTGGATTACTGTTGTTGAATTGTTGATGTTACTTGTTAGAACGTTACAAATCTTTGTATGCTATTGTTATCTGGACTTTTTAAAATTTGATTTGGTGATCATTGTGATCTTGACGAACTTTTTTGTTGCTGAAACTCTTAGTATATATACATGCTATATTTGTAAATTATTTTATATTTTTTATGCTATTTTGTAAAATAGCGTACTATTAGCACGTTATAACGTGCATAGCGTATTTTGAAAGACCACACTATTTCATTTAGCTCACTATTTTTTTTAGTTATCCCAACCACAATGACAGAAGATATTACAGGCTCCCTACGGTAGAACTTCCTCCGCTTTTTTTTTTTTTTTGACGTAAGACGATGTGGCACGGAAATCTATCTTAAGTTCTAGGTGTATATGCACCCATTGTTTAAAACATATTTTAAAATGTCCACAAAATTGAAATAAATTGTGTGTTTACATATGGACATTTTATGTTCGCATACAAATTTTCAAGAAAACGTAACTTCTGTGGCTATGTGTAAAAAGAAATAATTTCTATGCCATTTTTGCCTTGATGGCAGCAAGTCTGCCGATGAGGTAGAACTGTTGAAGTTACAGGCGCCACATCTACCTATTCGGGCGGTTCTTGGTCCAATCTGTACCGGTGAAATCGTCTTTGGTATCCCTCTATTCTACGAATAATTGTACTTTTAATTTTGCCCAACGATCAATTTCTTTTGAATTTTATTAACTCTATAGACGTAAGAATAAATATATGTGATGTCGAATTTGTAGATTATAAATCTAAATTTCAAGACAAATCAAGTGATATTAATTTAACATGCACGCATTTAGTTTTAAAAAACATTTTGACCAATTGGATCTTTTTCGAAATATATCATTCGAAAACTTTTTGAATTATGAATCTAACGATATAGCCTTTGTAGACATATAATTTATATTGTGTTGACCAAATTAATGGTTAAAGTTTATCTTAAACTACGCGTTCCGCTGTTAAACCGAAACGCATGATATAAATTAATTCAAATTTAACTTAGGGCATCTCCAACTGAGCGACTCAAACGGACGCTGAGCGACCGTTTGCGTCCGCGTGGTCGAAATATGCGTTTGGGTCCTGCTCCAGCAGTGACGCAAACCTGGCCCAAATATGCGCCTCGGATGCGTCTCTGCGGACGCTGTGCGGACGCGCAAAGTGTCTGCTCGCGTCTAGCGGATGTTTCGTCGGGCCCGTCTAGCAGTGACCCAGGCGCGACTGGTGCCGCTGCGTCGCTTTCGCAATCTGCGCCACGTTAATGGCGATGCCTCGCCTGTCGAGCTACCACTCCCCACCTCTGCCAACACAGTAATGGCGATGCCACACGTGCCGCGCCCGCCACCTTCCTCGGGCCTATATAAAGAGAGAGCGTGCTCGTCTTTCTCATCCACTCGTCCACACAAACCCTAGCCCCCACAACCTCCACCGTATCGCCGCCTAGCTCTTCCTGCGACGCAGCCAGCCCCACGAGGAAGTTCATGGTGGGTCCAGGTGGCCGGCGAGGCGGTCGAGGCCGCAGGCGTGGTCGCCCCCGGGGATGGGCCCGCCAAGGTGGAGCAGCTACGACCCCACGATCGTCGTTGCATGCGTCGTTGTCGTCTTTGCAGGAGGACCGCTGCTTCGAGTTCCTCCTCCGCATTGACGAGGACCCCGTCGGTATCAAACGGCTCCCGGACAAGTTCACCGAGTTCGTCGATGGCGTCAAGCCGGCCCGGTTGCAGCTACGGGAGGCCAGCTGCAACTTCTACCGGTGGCCTATCGAGGTCTTGTTCGAAGGGCAGTGCAAGATGTACCTACACAACGGGTGGAACAAGTTCGCCCGCAACCTCGCGCTCGAGCCCGACTGCCAGCTCATCTTCCTCTGCGAGGGGGACGACGAGATGATCGTCAAGGTGTTCGACGACACATCCTTCCGCAGGCACTACCACACCGATGAGTCCGGCTCGGACACTGAGAGTTAGAACTATCAGAGTATTTTTTTTCTTTGCAGTGAATATGGCCACAGGCCAATTGAAGCCACTAGTGGTGGTTTCTGGATGTTCGTTCTCGAAAGTATCGATAGGACTATCATTACCAGCTAGATTTTCCGGTTTGGGTGACTGAGAGTGCCTGAGAGTGTTCTTTCTTGGCTTCCAAACCAACACTAGTTAGGTTTTCTCATTTTGCAATATTTAACTATGTATTAGTTTGTGTAAACCATGTTCCAAACTATGTATTAATTTGTATAAACCATGTTCCAAATTATGTATTAGTTTGTGTAAAACCATGTTCCTAATTATGTATTAGTTTGTGTATTGTTTGGAACTATGTTTAAATGAAATAGTGGAAAACAAATAATTATGAAAAAAATATGCCTCAGCCCAAGCAAAACAGACACGTGGACAAAACCGATCATTTTCGTGTCTGACGGGCGACGAAAACAGACGCGACAATTTAAATGTCCGTTTTGTGTCACCCCCGTTGGAGATGCCCTTAGGACAAAGCTAGAAGTAGAGATGTTGGCAGGCTGAGGGAGTAGTAAATGATACGCAAAAAAAGCTTAAAATAGTAAGCTAAAATTCGGGGCTACTCCCCTACTCTTGTTAAGTAACATCTGTGCACTGTGATCTGGTTCAAACGTGCTATATCGTGGGACCGCTAAGTTCTAACGGTAGAGAGAGTGCCAACATCGTCAAGGAAGAATGTGCTTTGTCATGCACTGTTTGCACTAGCCGAAATCAACCGGTGAAGAAGCAAGCAAAACATGGCGCGGATTCTCTAACCTGCGTGAAGCAAGTCAGAGGCAGCCAGCCGTTTGTTTCAAATCCCACGGCCCTGCTTTCCCTCCCCTCTCTCAACTCACACAAGCCAGCCCAAGCCGGCCCACGTAAGCTTTGCTCGAAGCAGAGATAGGAGGTAAACCCTATACACCGACCAGGTCGGTGCGTACCGCGCACCGCACACCCCGCGCGCGGTACGGACCGGCCCAGTTAGGTGCGGGCTTCCTCTTTTTTACGTTTTTTCTTTTTTTGTTTCTCCTTTTTTTGTTTCATTTTCCTGTTTTTGTTTTCTGTTTTATTTTTCTTGTTATTTTTTCTGTTTCGAAAATTTTAAATTTGAACGAATTTTATAATTTGAACAAATTTATAATCTTGAATGAATTTTGAAATTTTAAAAATTTATATTTGAACGAATTTTGCAATTTGAACTATTTTTTTATCTTTGAACGAATTTTGAAATTAGAACAAAATTTTAAATTTTGAACAATTTTTAAATTTTGATTTTTTTTTAAAATTTGAACAAATTTTTAATCTTGAACGAATTTTGAATTTTGAACAAATTTCAAATTTCGAACAATTTTTAAAATTAATTAAAAAATCATTTTAGCAAATTGTTCAAATTTAAAAAACGTTCAGTTTCAAAAATTGTTCCAAGTAAAAAAATGTTCAGAATTTGAATTTTTTATTTTCCAAAAGTATTCACATTCTACAAAAAACAGAAAAGGAAAAAAGAAACAAAAAGGAAAATCAGTTACCTGAAGCTGTTGGGCCGCGGCCCAGCAAGCCATCTCATGCCTGTAGGGGTGTGCGGTGCTGTGCGAGCACCGCACCGCTCGGTGCATAGCACCACCCGAGATAGGAAGAGACATAAAACAGAGTATTTTCACGGGGACTGTAGCCACGTGATGTGACATGTGAGTCAGTTTTGGCGGGGAAACAGACGTGCGGCCTCTCTCCTGGCGCTCCCCCTCGCGCTGGCGATCGAGAGGATTTGCTCGCTTCTTTCCCCTTCCTTGCTGTGATGATTCTATCATGCAGGTAGCACACATAGATCTCCCCTCTTTCACTTGTGCTTCTTCACAAATCTGGAAATTTTACTTGGATTTGTTCATGATTTGTGTAGTATTCATTGAGTTCTTGCCTTCTAATTAAGATTCAATGGCAGAAACTAACATGTTAGAATTTCATTCGGAATATTTTTGTTTGTTTGCACCCAGATTTATATCACTAAGTATGTATTCATTTGCTTTGTTTGTATCAAGATCTGTAGCAATGAGTGTATATTTTATTTGTTGTAGGGAGAACGCCATTCCTATTTGCTTGTCTAAAGTTGGCCAGAAATTCAGAAACTTGGAGGATGGTTGGTTATTTTGGGTGAAGTATGGAGGCTGTGTAGGTTTTGATGCCAGAAAAAGGTCTAGTTAGCATGGCACAAGAATCGCAGGGTCGACGCAGCGGCCGCTTTCCTGCTCGTGTCGCGTCTACTGCACTCGTGCTAGCTCTCTTTGTAACCAACCGTAGTTATTACAGGAAGATGCTTGCCTGATCTGGCATGATCAACCGATGTGGCATGGCGCAGGAATCGTACTTGGATGTAAGGATGGGAGCCAGGTTCAGTGCTACACATCGTGTCCTTAACTGAGAGGATGAGTGATCAAACATTTGTTCCGGATGGTCCTGCTGGCAAAATTCATTTGCTCGTGTCCTTATCTAATGGCCATTGAGTCTTCCTCCGCCCCTTCCCGAGTCGCCTCGCCACGGGCGGCTCCGGAGGTTCCCCCTACCCCGACCCTAAGTCCCCCACCTCACATCCCTCTCCTATCCACCGTTACCGCGGCACTGGCGGTGATGGCGGCGCCTTTCCGACCGATTCAGCGGTGGGCAGGGGAGGTGCTATCTCGTCCGCGGTTCAGGGGAGATGGTTGGCGGCGGCGGAGGGACATCGACAGCGTGGCTGGGCCTGGCCGAAGCCTGAGTGCCTCCATCAGAGCGGCAACGAGGAGGGGGTGGTGCGCCGCCGGGCGCCGAGCGCCCGACCGCGCGGTGGTGCTCTAGGTCGCCTCGATGCGATCTGGGTCTTGGGCCAAGATCTGGACCAGGTGAACCTGGTGTTGGTCCTTGCCACGCCGACGGGCTGTGCTGGACTGCCCTCTTCATGTCTTCCGATCTGGTTGGTAGTTTGACCGGCGGCGAGGGGGCTGCTAGTCTTGCGAATAATAATGGTGGTGCTCCTCGGATTCTTCTCGCACCAAGTGAAGATCTGTCGGAAGCTTGTCTCCATCAGTCTGGCTAGATTGTCGTGTTCCGGATGGCCCTGCTGGCAAAATTCATTGTGGAATCAATGCCCTAAGATTGCTGGATTGGGTGGTTTTCGGTCGTGCGTACACATGTTTTATCTGACCGTTTGGTTTCAGCGGGAGCGCTTCGAAGCTCTGCTGGCTATTAATATCATGGAGCACTCTTTTCGTTCCATGGTGCTCGCGGAATATGTCAGGAAGGCTGAGATCGGTGGACTAGCAATGGTGGTCGGGTCTTGGTGGTGATGTGGAATTGGCTTAGTGTTTCGTGACTTGAATCAGCGACATGTAAGTGTGGACGACCTCACAGGAGAAGTTCAGAGTCTTATCTTTTCAGGGTGAAAATCCAAGGTCTGGCCTTAATTGGTTGTGTCTGGCAATGTTCTTGTTGAAGGCATTGTTTTGAGAGTGAGGACTTTCTTCAGGGTTAAAACCTAAGATCTATGATCGGGTGATGATATCGTTTGTGTACTGCTTCCTTCTTGGAGGCGTCGCTTATGGAGAGCTGATCTTATGGTGTTGTTTTGGTGGTGTCAGTGTTGCTGGTTCAAGAAATGGATCACTGTAGTGGGATTTTTCTTTTTGTAATTCTTCTCTCTCTTTTTGGTTGTGTGCATCCTTTATGCCATTAGGGCATGAGGTTGTTGTAGAGGCTGGGTATAATTGGTATCCACGCAATATGAATATATAGGGTTTTCTATTTTCGTGCCCTCGGGTCCTTAGTTGTACTCAGTTTTCCCCAGCTCCTTAGTTTTTCCTCAGTTTTCCCCAATCCCTTGTCTGAAACCCGCAGAAGGAGGTCGGGCGGAGGATTCCTGTTTAGTTGACGTTGGTTGGTGCTAGCAAGTGGGGCCGCTATTGGTGCCCCGCAGTGGACATGTCTCCATTTATCTAGATCATCGTGGGACCCACAACTTGTCCACGTAGCGCGTTGGACCCACAGCTTACCCAGGTGACCGTTGCAAAATGGGAGCCCGAGCCAGCCCTGCGCCCGTGCCATTGCTTCCCCTTTCTTTCCTCGCGCCCGTGCCGGTGCCATTGCTTCCCCTAACTTTCCCCGCGCCCCATTGTTCTTCTTCTCCGCCAGCGGCATCCCTTCTTCGGCAGGCGGGTGGTGTCTAGTTTCTCTTCGACCTCCCGTTCTTCATGGCCGCAGTATGGACCTGTGCCTTTGACAAGATGCCCTGACTGCCCACGCCAGGAGCCTCTGAAGCGGTCGATCTGTAAGACGGACGACAACGGCAACCGTGGACGTGAGTTCCTTGCATGCGAGAGCTTGCCATATAGAGAGGGGGATAAGGTTAGATCTCGCTCCAATTTCTCTGTTTTCTCTCGATTTTCTTGTTATTCCCTCGAATTTGGGATTTAGGGTTCTTTCTTGTTTTCAGATCCTGAAGAAATGCAGGCATTTCGAGTGGATCGATGTGTACGTTCAGAGGCTTCAATTGCAGGAATCAATTGGGGCTATTGGGGAGCGCAATTTGGGAGGGGGGACTTGCTGTAGAGAATGCGTCAGAGAGAGGAGCCGTTCCGATTATGCCTAATGCTCCCAATGCAGGACTGGTGGAAGTGAAGGGAGAACTGAAGAAAATGAACAAGCAGTTAAGGCAGCCGATCGATTTAAAGAAGCAAGCTAATCTGATGGCTGGTTGTTTTTTCTGTTGTATAATTGCGATCGGATTCTTATCATTGCTCACCAGGCGCTAGAATTGTTACAAGGGATACCTTATTACAAATCCATTATTCAGTTACATGTACTTGTAGTTGTTTTCATAGTTAGTGTGTGCATTCACCGAAATTACCAACTATATTGGAATGCTAAAGAAAGTTGATATTTGTTAGAGGGGTGACAAATAATCCATTCACCGAAATCCCCCAAATATGCCAAAACTATATCCCCTAAAAGAAAAGGAAAGCTAAAGATAGTTGATAATTGTTAGAGGGGTGACAATAATGCATTCACCGAAATCCGCAAATATGTATGCCTCATGTTTATACCAAAATTATACCACTTTTGGGCCGTTTCAAATTACCAAAACTATATCCCAAACTATATTCCCTAAAATAAAAGGAAAGCTAAAGATAGTTGATATTTGTTAGAGGGGTGACAAATAATGCATTCACCGAAATCTGCAAACTATATTACGTGGCAAACTCGTTATTGCACATAAATAGAGGGGTGGAACTCTCCACCGACAGAGAGAGAGGGGTGGCCACGAAGAGAGAGAGAGAGAGGGGTGGCCACGAAGAGACGGAGAGGGGTATACTGCCCGTTAGATCAGTTGACCAACGGTTCGTGGAGTCGATCCGTGTGACAACGGCTCAACCAATCAGGATAAGTTTGGGCTTCTGAGAGCATTTGTGACAGAACTTGAGGGCAAAACTGAGTAGTACTAAGAATTCAAGGGCACATAAATAGTAAATAGACTAAGGGATTCAAACAAAAGAATTACAAAATGAAAAATGCGTGTTTTGTACAATATAATTCATATTGGGCTACATCAAATTATTTGAAATTCAAATATACATGAGTGTGACAATTATGGCATCATTTAGACAAACTATGTTTTTGGGGAAGATGTTTTACAAAGGGGTTTGAGTGGAAAATCATGCATCTTCATAGCTACACTAGTGATTCTGAGAAGTGGCAATTTGTGGTAAAACTTGATATATATATATATATATATATATATATATATATATATATTTGTTAAGGTTTTCTAGGTGGCAGGTTGCGTAGGAAGACTCCATGAGTAGGTGCCACTATATTTTTATTTTTTTGGATTTTTTGCGCATGAAATGACTCAATTAGATATGTTAATCTCATTTGTTGACTCTCTGTTGACCAGCTACTTGAGGGTAAAACTGAGTATATTGCACTTGCCAGTCTAAGTACTCGAGGGGAAAACTGAGTACAGATAAAATTTCTGTATAAGGACCGAGGTTATAACTGAGTACACCAAACGTCCCAGGGTTAGACTCGTGTCGCGGTGCACACTGCAGCCGTGCATAACGGACGCGTGTTGCGGTACACGCCACCTTCGTCTTTATAGAGCCTTTTTTCTCTCCCTCGACGCACGTTCTCACTACAACCGCCTCTCCTGTCCCATCATCTTCTCCACAACCGAAGAAAAAACCCCGAAGAAAACCGCCGGCGATGGAGAAGAATGAGATGCCCATTGTCGGCGCATTAGCCGCCGGCGCATCGGCCGCTGCCCCCGTCCAGGCCCCTATCACTGCTTCCAACATAGCAGCCGGCGCATCAGCCGCCGCCACCGTCCAGGCCCCCGTCGCTTGGAACCCGTACGAACCAGTGTCGTACGTCGCGCCGGAGAACCCCTACGACACCAGCATCGTCGACGACGAGCCGGAGGTAACCCTTTGCTCCCTTGTTCTTATCCCATTTTCAATCCTTTTGTGTTAGATCTAGCGTTATTAGGGTTCGTATGTTCCTAGTTCAATCCATTTGTGTGAGATCTTGCGTTATTAGGGTTCGTCTGTTCCTAGTTCAATCCTTTTGTGTTAGATCTTGCGTTATTAGGGTTCGTCTGTTCCTAGTTCAATCCTTTTGTGTTAGATCTTGCGTTATTACTGTTTGTGATTTGCTTTTGTTTAAGATTTGTGCCGATGATGATGAATATTTGGGCACAAATTGATTCAGGGTTTGGTCAGTAAACAATCGGTGTGTACAAATTTGTTGTGCATGATCTTTGGTTTACTGACTCAAATCCTGGATATAAGTGTGTCCAATGTAACTGAGGCTACCTCTTTTTTTCGAGCTCATATTATCATGCATGATCTTTGTTCACTCTCTGTTCCATCATCGTTGCAATTGACTCCGTGTTTTTTTACACGATCGTTGGTGCTACGTGACAGGTTCAGAGCAGCGACGTCGACAGCGATGACGAGTCCTTCCACACCAAGACTCGTCACGTCCTCAGGAGGCTGCAGTCCGGCTATTACGATGTCCCCTTTGCTCGAGGCATTTACAAGTGCCCATTCTGCAATAGGAAGCTCCGCGCCACCGACTTCAACTGCCTGGTGAACCATGCTGAATCCATTGGCAGATGCGGCGCTAGAGTTGGAACGACCGTGAACGTGCATACGTTCATGGCCAAACACAAAGCACTTGGGATTCACCTGCGCAACCTCCAAGCGAGTCACATGCGCTACCTGGAGGCGTTGAACGTGCCTACTGCACTTTCTGTATGTGACTGCTCTATCAGTAGAGCAGCTTAAATTCATGTAAAATGTAGCTTATGTTGTATCTATCGGTACTACTGTTGGATCTGTCGTGAATATATCTATGCTATGTTGGCTGCTGTATGCAGCTTATCCTATATTTTCTCTGGATTTGTGCCCTAGATTTCCTACTTGATTGGGTAAAAACGAAGGCATAAAGAAATGAATGGCGTTAAAAAATAGAAGGAGAAGCTGCTCTAGATTTGCTACCAATTTGGGCTATCAAATATGAATGAGATCGAGCGAGAGAGAGGAAAAGGTACATTGAAAACTGCTAATCTGGGCGAAAGAGACAGAAACCACTCGTGCCCACGTCCCGGACCCACACGGCTCCAAACACGGTCTCGTCCTGTCCCACGCGGTCCCTTCCTACCAGCCCCACACGACGCGGCCCACAAACGACACGACCCCACTCGTCAGCACGAAACGGTCAACTTAACGTATTCCTTCTGTCCGAGCTCCTTCTGCGGGTTTCAGACAAGGACTTGGGGAAAACTGAGGAAAAACTAAGGAGCTGGGGAAAACTGAGTACAACTAAGGACCGGAGGGCACGAGAATAGAAATCCCTAATATATACTCTTTATCGAAAAAATCTAATGGGCATTGGAAAAAATTCATACAACACTTATTTATATGTTATTTCGATATAGATTTAATTGCTAGCTATAGAAACTTTTGGTTATGTCGTTGTTCCTATGACATAGGCTCTGCTGGCAATGATGCACCTCCACCCTGCATCTGCTGCCACTTTCTACTTGTTGTGACTCTAGCAAATGTGGTAGGAAACCAGCATGTGTGCACTCTCGCCAGCCCTAATTGCGAAGTAGTTCTCCTCTTCGGTAAATACAAGGCACAAGACTAGAAAGTTGCATAAAAAACCATTCGAATTAGAAAAACTAGTTAAAGGCCAAGCCTAGGGTTCTCACCACGGAAATTGATACACTGAGCTCAAGGAGCACCGCCAAGAATGAAGTCTGCTAGGGTCACTCCAACTTTTCTAGAACACCAGTACAAAACGTGGATCGTCCAACACAAATACTTCTTCCAGTCTGTTGCAAGTACTCACCGGGTTCTTCTCGACTCGACAAGAGCATGCGAGATAGAACCTCTAGAGCCTATCTAGTCTTCAACCATGTATGCCTCGATGGTATCATCAGCCACGAGGAGCAAGTCGTTGCTACAGAAGGCATGTCCTAGCATGAATACGTGTAAGGATGGTAATTCTACCCACGGGTACGGGTACCTGCATCGGCAGGGTATAGGTACAGTACAGTTCTATATTCACGGGTAGTAACCATATCCTACCTGTACGGTATAGCCTTGTGCCCGCGGGTATACCCATACCCTGCTCATTTATTATCAATTTCATGTGCGACATGTCTACGTTTGTTGACTTATGAGTTAGAATATGATAATGTGATTTTTTATTTTGATAATTTTTTATGTACTCAACTACCTGTTATTGAGTAGAGATAATTTATTTTTAATCAAAAAAATTATCAATAAATGTAAAATTGTGAGTACTTGTGTTCAGTTTGACCTAACCACCGGGTAGCAAATGGGTACGGGTACCTGCCGGGTATGGGTATGGGTAAAGTTTTATACCCATGGGTACGGGTATGGGTAGAAGTTTGTACCCATTGACTATATGGGTATGGGTATGGTATTGTTCTACCCTGTCGATACCCTACCCATTGATATCCTTAAACACGTGTACTCCGTGAACTCGTGCACAAAATATTCATTGCATATTCACCTAGGAGACAGCAGGTCATGAGCATGTCCTTGATTGATAACAATGCCCGCCGCAATCGAAGACGAGGACGTCCATCGTAGGACTTGTTTCACAGACCATGAACATCTGACAGAAGACCATGATGAAAGGTCATTAGCATCGCCCAACCCACTTGAGTCCAGTTGCTAGCTCTGCGTTGAACTCAACAAATGTAGCGCCGGAGGCAGATCGGTGAGATCTTAACCGGGCCGCCGGCCTGCGGAGCGAGAGGACCACTAGCTGACCACCGAATCCCAGCCTAGATGAATCTCGACACGACAACATGCAGTCGTGCCCAAACTCTGCTCTGCATCTTCACCTCACATCAACAAACAGAGACGGACACGGGTAACAAGATCTCAATGGAAAGGGCCATGGTGTCGCCGCCGTTGGACGGCCTTCCGGCTTTGACGTCGTGGAGGGTTTGCTAGAGGGTGATCTGCTGGTGGCGCCATGGGGAGCCTCCTGAGTTGCTACCGAGGCGACCCAGGAGGCAAATTTCTGTTTTCACAATGCACATAGGATAACAACGTTTTATGTACACATATGGTAAGACAAATATGATGTCATCAACATATCCCTAAAGAGCACTAAGCTCCAAGCGTTGCGGGCGTCTGTGGTTGCTCCAGCGAGTCTCACGCTACTTGGTCCCACCTGTCGGCGCCTGGCTGGTTCGTGTATTGTCGGTGGAATCGCCATCTCTGTGGTATGCTAGAAGGAAAAGTGGAAAACACGCCTCGTCCTCTTCATTACCTCCGCTCAAGGTCTCCTCCTCCTCCTTGTCGTGCTCGCCGTGGTGGCGAGGGGGGCCATCCCAGTGTTGGCGTAGCTGACGGAAGACTGCAAGGATGCGATCCCAGATCTTCTCCCCACGTCGATCTGGTCTCTGGCGGGGCTCCAATCTGGTACCATCTTTCCTGTCTATTTCTCTGTTGCCTACCCCATGACCCTTCCCTCTACTCGAGCTTGATCCTCTCTCTCTCTCTCCCTGGAAGACGCTGCCTCTAATCGGCGACCAGTCCATGGCCCTAGAGGCACTGACTGTCCACATTGGGAGAAGCCGGAAGCCCCATCTGCTGAAACCACGGTTGTGCTTGAACTCCCCAGTCCTCGCAGGATCTTCCTCTACTCACAGGTTTGCTTGTTTCTCTCTCTCCCAAACTGATATATTTGACATTACACTGTGTTTGTTTAAATGCTCCAGACAAATGAGATCATGCATTTATTTGATATTTATTTCTTTTTTGAAACTGAATATTTGTTTGAATTCTTCCCGTATATGTGCTCTCCCTAACTGATATATTTGACCCGTACACCATGTGTTTGTTAAAATGCTCCACACAAATGAGACTATGTGTATACTTGATATTGAATTTTGTTTTTGACACTGAATATTTGTTTGAATGCTTCCCATTGATGTTAATGATTTAAACTTCTATACAATAGGTATTTTGATAATTAGGTAATACTTCATTGGATGTCTATAACAAATGAGGCCATGCGACTATCTGACATGGAATATGTAACAGGAAAGTTTCAAGATTTTTTTAATCTAGGTAAAGTTTGTACCCGGTTCATTTTACATGCTATAGTTATGCAAATATACGCACTTAGAAACTTTTGGCATGCTCAAGTGATCTCAGAAGAGTTGGGAAAGACTTACAGTACAGTGTACCCTTGCTCTGGATAATAGGAGAACTCATAAGAAGAAGAGAACATGTGCTTGATAAGTTGATATAGAAAATTACCTGCCACTAGACCAATGGTACAATGGAGATCTTGTCAGTTTTTTTTTCCGTTTCAGATTCTTTGTCCTTTGCAAGGATTAGGTGCAGGGGCGGAGCCAGGCCCAGGGCAACAAGGGGCCATGGCCCGGGGCGCTGGGAAATTTTCTTCCTTCTATTCCTGAAAAGAATATTTGGCCCCGGCTGCTGATCAGGTCAGGCCCAAGTGCCCAACTCGGTTCGGCCTTAGAATTTTCACTCGCTGGCGTGATCCGTCGCCCTCGCCCGCTTCGTCGCTGCGCAAGAGCGCACCGCCACACCCTAGGTCGCCTTACTGCCGGAGCCCGCCGCTTGCCCGCTTCCGACCTGCACCTAAAACGTCTTTCCTAGAGGGGCCGCCTCTGCTTGCCCTCGTTGGCTCCTCTGCGCCCACTACCATCGGCTGGCGACGGATTTTTGCGGTACTACCTCGTCCTCCTCTGCGCTTAATTCCTATCTTCATCATTCAAACTGCAGAACTCCTGCAGATTGCTTCCGGCTAAGCTGCTGCTGCTCTCAACTAGGTAATTTCCTGTTGGGTTTCTCGGTTTAGGAACAGATGATGAATGACTCGTGATTGAGTGATATGGTGCTATGTTTTAACAATTGCTTGCAATTGACTTCACGTTTAGGAACAGAACATGAAGAGACGATTTAGGAACAATTATTTCTAGATTTTCTTCATATTTTATGCACATTCTTGGAGCGTTATCAATAGATTTGAAAATATATGTTCGTATTTGCTTCTGTACCAAATTTATGTGTTATTGCAAAAGTTTTTATAGAATTTTTTCTTGCGCTTAGTTTTTGGCCCGGGCTTTGGTCCAATCCTGGCTCCGCCACCGTGCAGCTATACATAGTTAGGAAATACGTTGATTTTGTGATAATTAGTTTTATGTATAGGTTTTGGATATTTTCAAACATGGAACTAAACTATCTCATGAGTTTGATTTATATTACTCAAGTGTGGATGTGTATGCGTATGAGTATTAAGATATGTACGCTCTTTGGTTTTTGGGGAAAAAATTATAAAAAATTTCAGTAATACTGAACTGGTCTCTCTAATCTCGCAGATGTAAATGTACGAATGTACTGACAAGGTTTCGTGATTTTTTGCTGCTTTCTAATATGGGTGAAAAACAAAAGCAAAATTGAGGAGCTAGAGTAGCATATTCAGGTTGTGGAAAATGGCTTGGAATTTTTCCATAGCTTACATATAGTTCTAATTTTTCATGAAAATTAAAATCCAAAACAATAGTGAGCAATTACATGATTTTTGAATTTTCTAGATAGTGGGGAAATTAATACTTTGAATTGGGATCATGTGATCCATCGTCCAGAGCATCATATGTGGTTTTTTACTGGTATATTGCACATACAGATTAGATTCAGACATTCACGAGCTGTTCATTGCAGCATGTGCTCGGAGAATCTTAATTAGTTGCTACCCTATTTTTCAATGGATTATCTTGTGCTTTTGCAGTATTGATAGTAACTATCCATGGGAGATACACACTTGTTGAACTTGTGTTGTGCTCCTAGAGTAGCATAGTCCAATTTTATAGCAATCACGCAATTGCAGATTTATGTTGGCTCCTCATATAGAAATTTAGAAGGGGCATACACTTAACATTCTTTCATGTACACTACATCGTCGATGAATAAGCCCAACTGGTGGAGACCGGACAACCTTGGCCCGCAGCAGATCGTACAAATAGTGGCTGGAAAGTCGTCGGATAGCACCGGCAACATCGCTACCTCTGCCCCGTACGAGCTCCCTTGTTGTCTCACCTTCAGTATCATAATGTGTGAATCTTTGTTAATAAGGTCACAATATAATTTAACGTAATCAGCTATATGACCACTTGAAGGCTATCCAATCTAATGCTTTTGTTTTCTTAGGTGTTTTTCTGGTAGTTGGAAGTTGGAAACAAGACTGCAGTGTCTTCTCCACTAATTAAGATCAGAGTACATTGTTAAGACTTCAAATGCTCTAACTTATTTCTTATATATAATTGAAAATGCTTTCAACCTGGGATTGACAGTATTCCAGCATATATAATTTCATGGCATTTATTCAGTTCTCTCATGCATTGCACCAGCTTGAACTTTGGTCTCAAGTTACAAAGTTGTACCCTGACATGACCATGTTTGTGTAAATTAGGTCTTATTTTGAAAATCTTCTGTGTGAGTAAACAATAATTAACGCATTGTTTCTATTTTGCAAGAGCTACATTTTGTAGTTTGAAAGAACAGAAGTGTTGGATTAAATAGTGCCGGTTTGTCCTGCATAAATTGCTGAAATTTGTTTCTTCACAAGAACTTTGTATGGTAGCTCTGTTGATTGCAAAGCTCTCCTTTAATTATATCCAGCTACTGCAGAATTGTAGTTCTCTGGATGCGCTTCTTAATATATCGGATTAGCTGGAAATCTTTACATCCGAAAAAACCTTATTCTTATAGTGTGTACAATAAATTTTTAGTGTGAAGTGAGTCATCTATAAGAGGAAATGGTTTCAACCTCGGATTGGCAGTATTCCAGCATATATATTTTCATGGCATTTATTCAGTTCTTGCATGCATTGCACCAAGTTGAACTTTGGTCTGTTACAAACAAAGGTGTACCCTGACATAAGCATGCTTGTGTAAATTAGATCTTATTTGGAAATTCTTCTGTGCGAGTAAACTATAATTAACACACTGTTTAAATTTTGCAAGGGCAACATTTTGTAGTTTGAAAGAGCAGAAGTGCTGAATTAAATAGTGTTGGTTTGTCGTGCATAAACTACTGAAATATGTTTCTTCACAGGAACTTAGTTCTATGGTAGCTCTGTTGATTGCAAAGCTCTCCTTTAATTATATCCAGCGACTGCAAAATTATAGTTCTCTGGATGCGCTTCTTAATATATTGGATTAGCTTGCAAATCTTTACCTCCGGAAAAACCTTATTCTTACAGTGTGTACAATACAATAGCTTTTTAGTATGAAGTGAGTCAGCAACTAGACTTCTTTTTCTCATCTCCGTTGTTTCCAGACACATATCAACATAGTTTTTATTCACGAAAAGTTCTGTTCACCCTCAAACAAAATTGTATGATATTTTACGCATTTTAACTGCTACGAAAGTGCATCTTCCACTGTTATGTCGCAAGAACCATGTAGCCTCAATTGTCTCAATAAATTAATTGGTCATGTACCGTGTTAATTAGTGATCGACAGAACATTGTCTCTATCATATGATGGATACCGCATCCCTTTAAACCACTATTGCTGCCAAATCCCTTCCCTGCCGCGTACACCATTTACTCACACACGTGACAAACTTTTCTTTAGGCTACTAATTAGCATAACTGAGATGAAGATAAACCATACGAATGCATGGATGATTATACACTACGGGAAAATCAGGCGCTGCCGTGCAGCCAATCTTTGCCGTGAGGTGCTGCACGGCAAAGATTTCTTTGCCGTGATGTGCTGCACGGCAAAGATTTCTTTGCCGTGCGCAGCAAGAAGACCGCACGGCAACGCCAAAACGCACGGCAAAGTATGAGAGCAGCGCACGGCAAAGAAACCTAGCACGGCAAAGAAAGACTTGGCGCACGGCAAAGCAGTTTCTCACGGCAAAGTATGGGAGCAGCGCACGGCAAAGATTTTAGGACGGCAAAGTCCCTGCAAGCCGCACGGCAAAGAAACAGCCCACGGCAAAGGCCTGGGCACTGCCGTGCCCCGCCCCTTTGCCGTGCAGATAGACCAGTTGCACGGCAAAGGGTCCTTTGCCGTGCGCTGCTCCCTTTGCCGTGCGCCAATATACATTTTATTTGTTTTTCTAACTATTTTATTTCATCTACTACTTATATTTATTTTGTTAATTAGTTTTTCTTTTTGATGACTATTTATTACACTATGTGCAATACAAAATTAGTCTCCATGCTCATCCCCCACATATATCAGGGTTCCGGTGCTCCGGCGGCCGTCCCCCTCCTTCCCCCCAAAACAGCGGGACGGCGGGTCTACCCCCTAGATTTCTCCGTGCGAGGTTCCACCAATATACCTTTTCATAGGTTTAGGTTTGTTTAGTCCATGGACATATGGAAAACCATGTGTGGAACCCTTTGGCACAGTCTAGCCCCCGATATACCCGCGGCGGGACACTTCAGCGTACACGTCCACGAATCTGTTAAGTGTTATCGCCCGAAGGTGAGGAATGTCAGACCGGGGATCCATGCCATGCACCATTTGGTGAATCACACCTTGCATCACACTTTGACACATATCATAGGTCCACATGCAAGGTTTGGTGGGGTTCCGGTGCTCCGGCGGTCGTTATCCCCCTCCTCCCCCCAAAACAGCGGAACGTGTGCCCGGCGGTCTACCCCCTAGATTTCTCCGCGAGGGTGCACCAATGTAACTTTTCATTCTTTTAGGTTTGTTTAGTACATATACACATGGAGAACCAAAGATTGGGACCCTTTGGCACATATACCCGCAGCTAGAGCCATTATCACACGATCGACGGTGTGCCTGATCTACTGGTTAGGGTTAGGTGTAGGGTTAGGGCTAGGGTTTAGGGGCTAGGGCTAGGGTTTAGGTTAAAGGGTAAGTATTTATGGTTAGGTATAGGTTTAGGGTTTAGGGTTAGGGTTAGGGTTTATGATGCATGGTTCTGCAGCTCCGGCGTCGTGGTTTAGGGATTTAGAGGGGTTTAGGGCTCAAAGCCTCCCGCTTTAGGGTTTAGGGTTTAGGGGAGCTACTTTTGCACCATTAGACCTTGCATCACACTTTGACACATATCATAGGTCCGCATGCAAGGTTTGGTGGGGTTCCGGTGCTCGGCGGTCGTTATCCCCCTCCTCCCCCAAAACAATGCGAACGCGTGTTCCGGCGGGTCTACCCCTAGATTTCTCCGCGCGAGGGTGCACCAATGTAACTTTTCATTCTTTTAGGTTTGTTTAGTACATATACACATGGAGAACCAAAGATTGGGACCCTTTGGCACATATACCAGCAGCTAGAGCCATTATCACACGATCGACGGTGTGCTCGGTCTATCGGTTAGGGTTAGGTGTAGGGTTAGGGCTAGGGTTTAGGGGCTAGGGCTAGGGTTTAGGTTAAAGGGTAAGTATTTATGGTTAGGTATAGGTTTAGGGTTTAGGGTTAGGGTTAGGGTTTATGATGCATGGTTCTGCAGCTCCGGCGTCGTGGTTTAGGGATTTAGAGGGGTTTAGGGCTCGAAGCCTCCCCAGTTTAGGGTTTAGGGTTTAGGGGAGCTACTTTTGCACCATTACACCTTGCATCACACTTTGACACATATCATAGGTCCACATGCAAGGTTTGGTGGGGTTCCGGTGCTCCGGCGGTCGTTATCCCCCTCCTCCCCCCAAAACAGCGGAACGTGTGCCCCGGCGGGTCTACCCCCCTAGATTTCTCCGCGCGAGGGTGCACCAATGTAACTTTTCATTCTTTTAGGTTTGTTTAGTACATATACACATGGAGAACCAAAGATTGGGACCCTTTGGCACATATACCAAAGCAAGAGCCATTCTCACACGATCGATGGTGTGCCTGGTCTACTGGTTAGGGTTAGGTGTAGGGTTAGGGCTAGGGTTTAGGGGCTAGGGCTAGGGTTTAGGTTAAAGGGTAAGTATTTATGGTTAGGTATAGGTTTAGGGTTTAGGGTTAGGGTTAGGGTTTATGATGCATGGTTCTGCAGCTCCGCGTCGTGGTTTAGGGATTTAGAGGGGTTTAGGGCTCAAGCCTCCCAGTTTAGGGTTTAGGGTTTAGGGGAGCTACTTTTGCACCATTACACCTTGCATCACACTTTGACACATATCATAGGTCCACATGCAAGGTTTGGTGGGGTTCCGGTGCTCGGCGGTCGTTATCCCCCTCCTCCCCCAAAACAATGAACGCGTGCCCCGGCGGGTCTACCCCTCTAGATTTCTCCGCGAGGGTGCACCAATGTAACTTTTCATTCTTTTAGGTTTGTTTAGTACATATACACATGGAGAACCAAAGATTGGGACCCTTTGGCACATATACCAGCAGCTAGAGCCATTATCACACGATCGACGGTGTGCAGCTGGTCTCTTGGTTAGGGTTAGGTGTAGGGTTAGGGCTAGGGTTTAGGGGCTAGGGCTAGGGTTTAGGTTAAAGGGTAAGTATTTATGGTTAGGTATAGGTTTAGGGTTTAGGGTTAGGGTTAGGGTTTATGATGCATGGTTCTGCGGCTCCAGGCGTCGTGGTTTAGGGATTTAGAGGGGTTTAGGGCTCGAAGCCTCCCGCTATAGGGTTTAGGGTTTAGGGGAGCTACTTTTGCACCATTACACCTTGCATCACACTTTGACACATATCATAGGTCCACATGCAAGGTTTGGTGGGGTTTCGGTGCTCCGGCGGTCGTTATCCCCCTCCTCCCCCCAAAACAAATGAACGTGTGCCCGGCGGGTCTACCCCTAGATTTCTCCGCGCGAGGGTGCACCAATGTAACTTTTCATTCTTTTAGGTTTGTTTAGTACATATACACATGGAGAACCAAAGATTGGGACCCTTTGGCACATATACCAGCAGCTAGAGCCATTATCACACGATCGACGGTGTGCCTGGTCTACTGGTTAGGGTTAGGTGTAGGGTTAGGGCTAGGGTTTAGGGGCTAGGGCTAGGGTTTAGGTTAAAGGGTAAGTATTTATGGTTAGGTATAGGTTTAGGGTTTAGGGTTAGGGTTTATGATGCATGGTTCTGCAGCTCCGGCGTCGTGGTTTAGGGATTTAGAGGGGTTTAGGGCTCGAAGCCTCCCCAGTTTAGGGTTTAGGGTTTAGGGGAGCTACTTTTGCACCATTACACCTTGCATCACACTTTGACACATATCATAGGTCCACATGCAAGGTTTGGTGGGGTTCCGGTGCTCCGGCGGTCGTTATCCCCCTCCCCCCCCAAAATAACGGAACGTGTGCCCCGGCGGGTCTACCCCCTAGATTTCTCCGCGCGAGGGTGCACCAATGTAACTTTTCATTCTTTTAGGTTTGTTTAGTACATATACACATGGAGAACCAAAGATTGGGACCCTTTGGCACATATACCCGCAGCTAGAGCCATTATCACACGATCGACGGTGTGCCGGGTCTACTAGTTAGGGTTAGGTGTAGGGTTAGGGCTAGGGTTTAGGGGCTAGGGCTAGGGTTTAGGTTAAAGGGTAAGTATTTATGGTTAGGTATAGGTTTAGGGTTTAGGGTTAGGGTTAGGGTTTATGATGCATGGTTCTGCAGCTCCGACGTCGTGGTTTAGGGATTTAGAGGGGTTTAGGGCTCGAAGCCTCCCCAGTTTAGGGTTTAGGGTTTAGGGGAGCTACTTTTGCACCATTACACCTTGCATCACACTTTGACACATATCATAGGTCCACATGCAAGGTTTGGTGGGGTTCCGGTGCTCCGGCGGTCGTTATCCCCCTCCTCCCCCCAAAACAGCGGAACGCGTGCCCCGGCGGGTCTACCCCCCTAGATTTCTCCGCGCGAGGGTGCACCAATGTAACTTTTCATTCTTTTAGGTTTGTTTAGTACATATACACATGGATAACCAAAGATTGGGACCCTTTGGCACATATACCAGCAGCTAGAGCCATTATCACACGATCGACGGTGTGCCTGGTCTACTGGTTAGGGTTAGGTGTAGGGTTAGGGCTAGGGTTTAGGGGCTAGGGCTAGGGTTTAGGTTAAAGGGTAAGTATTTATGGTTAGGTATAGGTTTAGGGTTTAGGGTTAGGGTTAGGGTTTATGATGCATGGTTCTGCAGCTCCGGCGTCGTGGTTTAGGGATTTAGAGGGGTTTAGGGCTCGAAGCCTCCCCAGTTTAGGGTTTAGGGTTTAGGGGAGCTACTTTTGCACCATTACACCTTGCATCACACTTTGACACATATCATAGGTCCACATGCAAGGTTTGGTGGGGTTCCGGTGCTCCGGCGGTCGTTATCCCCCTCCTCCCCCCAAAACAGCGGAACGTGTGCCCCGGCGGGTCTACCCCCCTAGATTTCTCCGCGCGAGGGTGCACCAATGTAACTTTTCATTCTTTTAGGTTTGTTTAGTACATATACACATGGAGAACCAAAGATTGGGACCCTTTGGCACATATACCAGCAGCTAGAGCCATTATCACACGATCGACGGTGTGCCTGGTCTACTGGTTAGGGTTAGGTGTAGGGTTAGGGCTAGGGTTTAGGGGCTAGGGCTAGGGTTTAGGTTAAAGGGTAATATTTATGGTTAGGTATAGGTTTAGGGTTTGGGGTTAGGGTTAGGGTTTATGATGCATGGTTCTGCAGCTCCGACGTCGTGGTTTAGGGATTTAGAGGGGTTTAGGGCTCGAAGCCTCCCCAGTTTAGGGTTTAGGGTTTAGGGGAGCTACTTTTGCACCATTACACCTTTCATCACACTTTGACACATATCATAGGTCCACATGCAAGGTTTGGTGGGGTTCCGGTGCTCCGGCGGTCGTTATCCCCCTCCTCCCCCCAAAACAGCGGAACGCGTGCCCCGGCGGGTCCATCCGACTAGATTTCTCCGCGCGAGGGTGCACCAATGTAACTTTTCATTCTTTTAGGTTTGTTTAGTACATATACACATGGAGAACCAAAGATTGGGACCCTTTGGCACATATACCAGCAGCTAGAGCCATTATCACACGATCGACGGTGTGCCTGGTCTACTGGTTAGGGTTAGGTGTAGGGTTAGGGCTAGGGTTTAGGGGCTAGGGCTACGGTTTAGGTTAAAGGGTAAGTATTTATGGTTAGGTATAGGTTTAGGGTTTAGGGTTAGGGTTAGGGTTTATGATGCATGGTTCTGCAGCTCCGGCGTCGTGGTTTAGGGATTTAGAGGGGTTTAGGGCTCGAAGCCTCCACAGTTTAGGGTTTAGGGTTTAGGGGAGCTACTTTTGCACCATTACACCTTGCATCACACTTTGACACATATCATAGGTCCACATGCAAGGTTTGGTGGGGTTCCGGTGCTCCGGCGGTCGTTATCCCCCTCCTCCCCCCAAAACAGCGGAACGTGTGCCCCGGTGGGTCTACCCCCCTAGATTTCTCCGTGCGAGGGGGCACCAATGTAACTTTTCATTCTTTTAGGTTTGTTTAGTACATATACACATGGAGAACCAAAGATTGGGACCCTTTGGCACATATACCCGCAGCTAGAGCCATTATCACACGATCGACGGTGTGCCTGGTTCATCGGTTAGGGTTAGGTGTAGGGTTAGGGCTAGGGTTTAGGGGCTAGGGCTAGGGTTTAGGTTAAAGGGTAAGTATTTATGGTTAGGTATAGGTTTAGGGTTTAGGGTTAGGGTTAGGGTTTATGATGCATTGTTCTCAGACTCCGGCGTCGTGGTTTAGGGATTTAGAGGGGTTTAGGGCTCGAAGCCTCCCTCAGCTTTAGAGTTTAGGGTTTAGGGGAGCTACTTTTGCACCATTACACCTTGCATCACACTTTGACACATATCATAGGTCCACATGCAAGGTTTGGTGGGGTTCCGGTGCTCCGGCGGTCGTTATCCCCCTCCTCCCCCAAAACAATGGAACGCGTGCCCTGGCGGGTCTACCCCCTAGATTTCTCCGCGCGAGGGTGCACCAATGTAACTTTTCATTCTTTTAGGTTTGTTTAGTACATATACACATGGAGAACCAAAGATTGGGACCCTTTGGCACATATACCAGCAGCTAGAGCCATTATCACACGATCGACGGTGTGCCTGGTCTACTGGTTAGGGTTAGGTGTAGGGTTAGGGCTAGGGTTTAGGGGCTAGGGCTAGGGTTTAGGTTAAAGGGTAAGTATTTATGGTTAGGTATAGGTTTAGGGTTTAGGGTTAGGGTTAGGGTTTATGATGCATGGTTCTGCAGCTCCGGCGTCGTGGTTTAGGGATTTAGAGGGGTTTAGGGCTCGAAGCCTCCCAGCTTAGGGTTTAGGGTTTAGGGGAGCTACTTTTGCACCATTACACCTTGCATCACACTTTGACACATATCATAGGTCCACATGCAAGGTTTGGTGGGGTTCCGGTGCTCCGGCGGTCGTTATCCCCCTCCTCCCCCCAAAACAATGAACGTGTGCTCCGGCGGGTCTACCCCCTAGATTTCTCCGCGCGAGGGTGCACCAATGTAACTTTTCATTCTTTTAGGTTTGTTTAGTACATATACACATGGAGAACCAAAGATTGGGACCCTTTGGCACATATACCAGCAGCTAGAGCCATTATCACACGATCGACGGTGTGCCTGGTCTCATCGGTTAGGGTTAGGTGTAGGGTTAGGGCTAGGGTTTAGGGGCTAGGGCTAGGGTTTAGGTTAAAGGGTAAGTATTTATGGTTAGGTATAGGTTTAGGGTTTAGGGTTAGGGTTAGGGTTTATGATGCATGGTTCTGCAGCTCGGCATCGTGGTTTAGGGATTTAGAGGGGTTTAGGGCTCGAAGCCTCCCGCTTAGGGTTTAGGGTTTAGGGGAGCTACTTTTGCACCATTACACCTTGCATCACACTATGACACATATCATAGGTCCACATGCAAGGTTTGGTGGGGTTCCGGTGCTCCGGCGGTCGTTATCCCCTCCTCCCCCCAAAACAATGAACGCGTGCCCGGCGGGTCTACCCCCTAGATTTCTCCGCGCGAGGGTGCACCAATGTAACTTTTCATTCTTTTAGGTTTGTTTAGTACATATACACATGGAGAACCAAAGATTGGGACCCTTTGGCACATATACCAGCAGCTAGAGCCATTATCACACGATCGACGGTGTGCCTGGTCTCATGGGTAGGGTTAGGTGTAGGGTTAGGGCTAGGGTTTAGGGGCTAGGGCTAGGGTTTAGGTTAAAGGGTAAGTATTTATGGTTAGGTATAGGTTTAGGGTTTAGGGTTAGGGTTAGGGTTTATGATGCATGGTTCTGCAGCTCCGGCCGTGGTTTAGGGATTTAGAGGGGTTTAGGGCTCAAGCCTCCCCGCTTTAGGGTTTAGGGTTTAGGGGAGCTACTTTTGCACCATTACACATTGCATCACACATTGACACAAAACATAGGACAACATTCAAGGTTTGGTGGGGTTCCGGTGCTCGGCGGTCGTTATCCCCCTCCTCCCCCCAAAACAATGAACGTGTGCCCTGCGGGTCTAGCCCGATAGATTTCTCCGCGCGAGGGTGCACCAATGTAACTTTTCATTCTTTTAGGTTTGTTTAGTACATATACACATGGAGAACCAAAGATTGGGACCCTTTGGCACATATACCCAGCCTAGAGCCATTATCACACGATCGACGGTGTGCCTGGTCTACTGGTTAGGGTTAGGTGTAGGGTTCGGGCTAGGGTTTAGGGGCTAGGGCTAGGGTTTAGGTTAAAGGGTAAGTATTTATGGTTAGGTATAGGTTTAGGGTTTAGGGTTAGGGTTAGGGTTTATGATGCATGGTTCTGCAGCTCCGGCATCGTGGTTTAGGGATTTAGAGGGGTTTAGGGCTCGAAGCCTCCCGCTTTAGGGTTTAGGGTTTAGGGGAGCTACTTTTGCACCATTACACCTTGCATCACACTTTGACACATATCATAGGTCCACATGCAAGGTTTGGTGGGGTTCCGGTGCTCCGGCGGTCGTTATCCCCTCCTCCCCCAAAACAATGGAACGCGTGCCCGGCGGGTCTACCCCCCTAGATTTCTCCGCGCGAGGGTGCACCAATGTAACTTTTCATTCTTTTAGGTTTGTTTAGTACATATACACATGGAGAACCAAAGATTGGGACCCTTTGGCACATATACCAGCAGCTAGAGCCATTATCACACGATCGACGGTGTGCCTGGTCTACTGGTTAGGGTTAGGTGTAGGGTTAGGGCTAGGGTTTAGGGGCTAGGGCTAGGGTTTAGGTTAAAGGGTAAGTATTTATGGTTAGGTATAGGTTTAGGGTTTAGGGTTAGGGTTAGGGTTTATGATGCATGGTTCTGCAGCTCCGGCGTCGTGGTTTAGGGATTTAGAGGGGTTTAGGGCTCGAAGCCTCCCCAGTTTAGGGTTTAGGGTTTAGGGGAGCTACTTTTGCACCATTACACCTTGCATCACACTTTGACACATATCATAGGTCCACATGCAAGGTTTGGTGGGGTTCCGGTGCTCCGGCGGTCATTATCCCCCTCCTCCCCCCAAAACAGCGGAACGTGTGCCCCGGCGGGTCTACCCCCCTAGATTTCTCCGCGCGAGGGTGCACCAATGTAACTTTTCATTCTTTTAGGTTTGTTTAGTACATATACACATGGGGAACCAAAGATTGGGACCCTTTGGCACATATACCCGTAGCTAGAGCCATTATCACACGATCGACGGTGTGCCTGGTCTACTGGTTAGGGTTAGGTGTAGGGTTAGGGCTAGGGTTTAGGGGCTAGGGCTAGGGTTTAGGTTAAAGGGTAAGTATTTATGGTTAGGTATAGGTTTAGGGTTTAGGGTTAGGGTTAGGGTTTATGATGCATGGTTCTGCAGCTCCGGCGTCGTGGTTTAGGGATTTAGAGGGGTTTAGGGCTCGAAGCCTCCCCTTTTTTTTGTTTAGGGTTTAGGGGAGCTACTTTTGCACCATTACACCTTGCATCACACTTTGACACATATAATAGGTCCACATGCAAGGTTTGGTGGGGTTCCGGTGCTCCGGCGGTCGTTATCCCCCTCCTCCCCCCAAAACAGCGGAACGCGTGCCCCGGCGGGTCTACCCCCCTAGATTTCTCCGCGCGAGGGTGCACCAATGTAACTTTTCATTCTTTTAGGTTTGTTTAGTACATATACACATGGAGAACCAAAGATTGGGACCCTTTGGCACATATACCAGTAGCTAGAGCCATTATCACACGATCGACGGTGTGCCTGGTCTACTGGTTAGGGTTAGGTGTAGGGTTAGGGCTAGGGTTTAGGGGCTAGGGCTAGGGTTTAGGTTAAAGGGTAAGTATTTATGGTTAGGTATAGGTTTAGGGTTTAGGGTTAGGGTTAGGGTTTATGATGCATGGTTCTGCAGCTCCGGCGTCGTGGTTTAGGGATTTAGAGGGGTTTAGGGCTCGAAGCCTCCCCGGTTTAGGGTTTAGGGTTTAGGGGAGCTACTTTTGCACCATTACACCTTGCATCACACTTTGACACATATCATAGGTCCACATGCAAGGTTTGGTGGGGTTCCGGTGCTCCGGCGGTCGTTATCCCCCTCCTCCCCCCAAAACAGCGGAACGTGTGCCCCGGCGGGTCTACCCCCCTAGATTTCTCCGCGCGAGGGTGCACCAATGTAACTTTTCATTCTTTTAGGTTTGTTTAGTACATATACACATGGAGAACCAAAGATTGGGACCCTTTGGCACATATACCCGCAGCTAGAGCCATTATCACACGATCGACGGTGTGCCCGGTCTACTGGTTAGGGTTAGGTGTAGGGTTAGGGCTAGGGTTTAGGGGCTAGGGCTAGGGTTTAGGTTAAAGGGTAAGTATTTATGGTTAGGTATAGGTTTAGGGTTTAGGGTTAGGGTTAGGGTTTATGATGCATGGTTCTGCAGCTCCGGCGTCGTGGTTTCGGGATTTAGAGGGGTTTAGGGCTCGAAGCCTCCCCAGTTTAGGGTTTAGGGTTTAGGGGAGCTACTTTTGCACCATTACACCTTGCATCACACTTTGACACATATCATAGGTCCACATGCAAGGTTTGGTGGGGTTCCGGTGCTCCGGCGGTCGTTATCCCCCTCCTCCCCCCCAAAACAGCGGAACGTGTGCCCCGGCGGGTCTACCCCCCTAGATTTCTCCGCGCGAGGGTGCACCAATGTAACTTTTCATTCTTTTAGGTTTGTTTAGTACATATACACATGGAGAACCAAAGATTGGGACCCTTTGGCACATATACCAGCAGCTAGAGCCATTATCACACGATCGACGGTGTGCCTGGTCTAACGGTTAGGTTTCGTTGTATGGTTAGGGCTAGGGTGTAGGGGCTAGGGCTAGGGTTTAGGTTAAAGGGTAAGTATTTATGGTTAGGTATAGGTTTAGGGTTTAGGGTTAGGGTTAGGGTTTATGATGCATGGTTCTGCAGCTCCGGCGTCGTGGTTTAGGGATTTAGAGGGGTTTAGGGCTCGAAGCCTCCCCAGTTTAGGGTTTAGGGTTTAGGGGAGCTACTTTTGCACCATTACACCTTGCATCACACTTTGACACATATCATAGGTCCACATGCAAGGTTTGGTGGGGTTCCGGTGCTCCGGCGGTCGTTATCCCCCTCCTCCCCCCAAAACAGCGGGAACGTGTGCCCCGGCGGGTCTACCCCCCTAGATTTCTCCGCGCGAGGGTGCACCAATGTAACTTTTCATTCTTTTAGGTTTGTTTAGTACATATACACATGGAGAACCAAAGATTGGGACCCTTTGGCACATATACCCGCAGCTAGAGCCATTATCACACGATCGACGGTGTGCCTGGTCTACTGGTTAGGGTTAGGTGTAGGGTTAGGGCTAGGGTTTAGGGGCTAGGGCTAGGGTTTAGGTTAAAGGGTAAGTATTTATGGTTAGGTATAGGTTTAGGGTTTAGGGTTAGGGTTAGGGTTTATGATGCATGGTTCTGCAGCTCCGGCGTCGTGGTTTAGGGATTTAGAGGGGTTTAGGGCTCAAGCCTCCCGCTTTAGGGTTTAGGGTTTAGGGGAGCTACTTTTGCACCATTACACCTTGCATCACACTTTGACACATATCATAGGTCCACATGCAAGGTTTGGTGGGGTTCCGGTGCTCCGGCGGTCGTTATCCCCCTCCTCCCCCCAAAACAGCGGAACGCGTGCCCCGGCGGGTCTACCCCCCTAGATTTCTCCGCGCGAGAGTGCACCAATGTAACTTTTCATTCTTTTAGGTTTGTTTAGTACATATACACATGGAGAACCAAAGATTTAGGTTAAAGGGTAAGTATTTATGGTTAGGTATAGGTTTAGGGTTTAGGGTTAGAGTTAGGGTTTATGATGCATGGTTAAGTATTAATGTGTTAGGATTTATGGTTAAGTATTAATGTGTTAGGATTTAGGGTTAGGGTTTAGGGTTAGGGTTATGATTTAGGGTTATATGATTTAGGGTTATATGATTTAGGGTTAGGGTTATGATTAATGTGGCTAGATCAATGGGTTAGGATTTAGGGTTAGGGTTAGGGTTATGGTTAATCACACATTTCTTGAAAAACATGAAACATATAGTATTAAATAATACACATTTTGAAAAACAAGTTTAATATAATTTACAAATAAAACTTAATGTTATTGATAATTTACAAATAAAATTCTTAGTGTTATAGAAGTGGTAAAAATAAAAAAAAATTCTGCCGCACGGCAAAGGCAGTCCTGCGCACGGCAAAGATGCCCCGCACGGCAAAGGTTCTTTGCCGCACGGCAAAGAAGGCCGCACGGCAAAGAGTGAGGATAAGGCGCGGTGTCGGGACGTCCTGAGCCAGAAAACCTTCTCCCCATCCTCCACGCACACGACGCCGCCGCATCGACCTCCCCACACACGACGCCGCTGCCACCTCGACCACGCCGCCGCCGCCACCTCGACCACGCCGCCGCTGCCCGGCCCCACGACCACTCCGCCGCCACCTGCTGCTCCTCCTGTGCGCCGCCGCTGCCCGGCCCCACGACCACGCCGCCGCCACCTGCTGCTCCTCCCCGGCCCCCACGACCACGCCGCCGCCACCTCCTGCTCCTCCCAGCCGCCGCTGCCCGGCCCACGACCACGCCGCCGTAGCCCCTTCCCCCGGCCACCTACGGCAGTCCTCCCCCACGCCGTCGCCGCCACCTCCTGCTCCTCCCAGCCGCCGCTGCCCGGCCCCATGACCACGCCGCCGCAGCCCCTTCCCCCGGCCACCTCCTGCAGTCCTCCCCCACGCCGTCGCCGCCTTGCGCGCACGCAGTGCAGTCCTCCCGAGCCCCTGCATATGTAAGGTTCTTAGTCTTAATCTTGATTCCATGTATCTACATGTTTTTATTCAAGCATTGCATGTAGTTTAGGCGATCTAGGGAAGTATAGGTATGCCAATGATGCTTCGGCTGTGTGGGCGAAAGAGGCGAGATGCCAGGCTGCCGTGCGACGCGGTGAGAAGTTGAGATGCCCATGGTTAGTAGGGATAGTTAGTGCATGTTAGTGGAGTAGTGGGTCAAAGAGTGGCATGAGTGGCATGTGAGAAGTGCCTACCTCGTGTGTATATATGTTGCATTGATGAATGAGAAAAGGCAGCCGTGAGGGTGCAGCAAAATGTAGTCAAGGTGTTCACCTCGTGTGTATACATGCTCTTGGCCTCTTGCTCAACAACCACGGCGGGCGACAAGAAGCTCTCCGGCTCGCCGGACGTGCTCGCCGGATTTTAGTGTAGATGATTTTATTGTATAGATGATTTTATTTAGGGGATTTCATGTTCACTTGCATGACAATTTTATTTTCTCGCTATGCAGGTGAAGCTTTGAGGTGGACACGGGGGGCGGCGTCGTGGGGGTGTTTGACGGGGGGCGGTGTCCCAAATCTTCTTCGACGATTCTCTCACGCGTCTAGGGTATAAATCTCCGGCCCTCCCAGCTTTACATGTACCTAGGTTTTTTTTGTGTCTAGATCACCAAGTCTGTCGCGATACCTAGGTGTCTCTTCCCGACCGTAAGGGTTACGCGGATAAATATGCATTAGTGGTCTCGCATATTATGAACCGTAACTCTTACGGCATTTATCGGGACAGCCGGCGGATGCGTAGTTGGGTACGTTCTCCGTGCTCTACCCCGATCCGAGACAGGATTTCGGTAGCGCCTCCCCGTTGTTCTCCGAATGCACACCCCTCTCGGCTTTTTGCCGAGACGTGTATCGGGAGAGCAGCGGGGAGGTGCTGCCGAAATTCTGTCTTGGATCGGGGTAGAGCTGGGAGAACGTACTCAATCTACGGATCCGGCGGCTGCTAGGAGCCCACCTAGTAGAGTTTCAGGTTGATGCACGCGTAAAATAAATAAATATATGATGCATTTATTTCGTATTTGATATATAAATGCTATGTTCGTTTGTTTTGTTGCTGATTAGAGGATGGATAATCGTGGCTGGATGTACGATGGCAGAATCAGTCAGTGGGACTATACTGATGAATGGGAGAAAAGACCGAGCAGTTTGTGGATAGGGCGTTTGCCATCCCTAGCAGACCTATAAGTGTTTGGTGCCCTTGTAGTAAGTGCGCTAACCGAAAGGCACAGGACAAGGAAACTATGAGTATGCACCTGATCAAGTTTGGGTTCACACCGTCCTACAGGATTTGGACTTACCTTGGAGAAACGGCAATTAAACGTGCTAGTAAGGAGGTGCGGCAGATTCAACCTAGGGGGGAATATGACACTGGTTTTGATAGGTGCTTAGAAAACTTGGCTAATGGTAATGTGCCTGAAAGCTCTCATGTAGAGGTGGAGACACCTCAGGATGCGGAGACAAGTGAGGACCCGGAGGAAAACACAAAGGAGTATTATGAGGCTCTGTTTGCTTCGCAGAAACCCCTACATGAAAATACAGAGGTTACCCAACTAGATGCCATCGCTCGCCTTATGGCCTTGAAGTGCCATAGGAACTTGTGCAGAGATGGGTTCGATGAACTTCTGGTCATCGTAGGCAGCCTTCTACCGAAAGGGCACCTCTTGCCGCAAAACTTCTACTATTCGACCAAATTGCTCAGTGACCTTAAGATGTCATCTCAGCAGATACACGCTTGTCCAAAGGGATGCATGCTATTCAGAGAGGAGCACGCTGACACAAATTATTGCATCAAATGCAATTCCTCTAGGTACTTTGAGGTAGACCGCAATGGTGATGGTCAGAAGAGGCAGACCACGGTTGCCAAGAATATCCTCCGCTATCTTCCAGTTCTACCGAGGATCCAGCGGCTCTTCATGACCGAGGATACTGCCCAGCAGATGAGGTGGGCCGTGGAAGGAAACAGATACACCGACAAGATGATACATCCGTCGGATGGTACTGCATGGAAGAACTTTGTGAAGAAATTTCCACTGAAAGCAGGTGACCCGAGGAGCGTAGCAGTTGCGATATCAACCGATGGGTTCAATCCATATGGTATGTCGGCTACAGTATACAGTTGTTGGCCAGTGTTTGTTATTCCCATGAACCTCCCCCCTGGTGTCTGCATGAGATCAGAGAACATGTTTGTGTCGATGATAATCCCAGGGCCCAAATACCCGGGCAAGAACATGAATGTGTACCTGGAACCGCTGGTGGATGACTTGGTTCGTGGCTGGGAAGGTCGCGGGATCCGAACATATGACGCATCAAAGAAGGAGTACTTCGATATGTATGTGTGGTACCACACGTCCCTGCATGACCCGCCAAAGACGTGCTTTGTTCTGCGGGTGGTGTACACATGGGAAGTGGCCTTGCCCACAGTGCAGACAGGCCGTGACTTTCTTCTGGCTAAACAAGGGAGGCAAGTATTCATGCTTTGATGAAGCTCGACAGTTCCTTGAGCGGAGGCATGCATACAGGAGTGATGTAAAGAGTTTCAAGAAAGGCCGTGTTGTCCGTGGCCCGAAGCCAATTCCGAAGACCGGAACGGAAATCAAGGCCGAGTTAGATGCTCTTCAGCCTAGCCCTGATGGGAATGGGTTCTTAGGATATGGGGAGACACACCAATAGACTCACAAGCCGTGCTTATGGAAGCTCCCTTACTTTGAGTTTCTCGAGCTCCCGCATAACATTGATGTAATGCACACCGAGAAGAATATCAGTGAAGCCATTTGGAGCACGATTGTGGACACTGAGAAGACGAAGGATAACATAAAGGCTCGAATTGATCAAGAAATGTGGTGTGATAGGCCGGAGTTGAACATGCAGCCACCTAATGGTGCCAAAAAAACTTGGACTAAGCCACACGCTCCGTTCTGCCTCACAAAGGCCCAAAAAAGGGAGGTCTTCCAATGGATGAAGGACTCCTTGTTTTTCCCCGATGGGTTCGCAGCCAACTAGATGAGGGGCCTGAACATTGAAACGCTGCGAGTACAAGGACTGAAGAGTCATGACTACCACATATGGCTTGAGCGGATAATGCCGGTGATGATTCGAGGCTATGTCCCTGAGAAGACTTGGCGAGTGCTAGCGAGGTTGAGTTTTTTCTTCCGCCAGATTTGTGCTAGGGAGTTAGACACTAAAGTGATTGAGAAGCTGGATGAAGAGGCACCCGTGTTGCTTTGCGATCTGGAGAAGATCTTTCCTCCAGGGTTTTTTAATCCGATGCAACACATGATCCTGCACCTCGCGGAGGAGTGCTTAAAGGGGGGCCCGAATTGGGGCCGTTGGCAGTTTGGTCCCGAGAGAGAAACACAAAAGCTTCGTCAAATGACTGGCAATAAATGCAAGATCGAAGCATCCATAGCCGAGGCAGTCCTGAACGTGGAGGTGGCAAACTTCACCACTAAGCACTATGATCCCAACATTCCCACAAAGCACAACCCGGTCCTCCGTTACAATGCCGCCAACAATGAAGAAGTACCCAAGCTTAGCATCTTCGTGGGGCTTGGTGGCAAGTCAAGTGGCTCGAAGCCGTACAGAACGGACCTACATGAGCGGACCTTGATCCACTCGTATGTCTTAAACACCATGGTCGAAGTGAAGCCGTACATCGAGTAAGTGCGAACCATTTAATTATTCGCAAACATTCACTCGTATGTTCGTGGCTAACTCTTCCTCTTTTCATCGGTATAGGAAATTCAAGGCTATACATTGGAAGAATACCCACAGGAGCCTACCCCGGAAGAATCCAAGCAAATTTTCGATAAGGGAGGCGGTTTCGGTTTCAGTAGCTGGTTTTGTAATTTGGTACTATTCTATCCAAATTAGCTAGCACTTCCGACATTTATCGGTCATTTCTCGTTCTAAACTTCTTGTGCTAAACTTGTAGGCAAAAACTGACAAAGAGATGAAGTCAGAGCTAAGAAAAATTGCTAGGGGCTTTGACCATTCCGTAGAAGCGTTCAACTCCTATGACGTGAACGGGTATCGCTTCCAGACCCATCAATACACAACAAGCCGGCCCAACGCGAAGACAATAAATAGTGGGGTGGTATGTCAAGGTGATGATGGGCTCCATTACTATGGAAGAGTCGAGGGTATATACGAGCTGAATTACGGGTTTCACAAAGGGCTAAATCCCGTCGTCTTCAAATGCCATTGGTTTGACCCACGTCGGGTGAGACGGGATCCTGAAATTCGGTTGGTCGAAGTTGAAAGGAACTCCGTTTATAAGGGAGAGGATGTGTACATCTTGGCAACCCAGGCCTTTCAAGTATTCTATCTCCCGTACGCATGCAGAAACCCGACAAAACGTCTACATGGATGGGATGTTGTGATGACGGTGCCTTCACGCAATAGGCCGCCCCCGCCAAACAAGGACGATTACCGCCGCGTAGACCCCTCAGCAAGGAGTGTCGAGTTTTATCAGGAAGAAGGGCTCCCCGGCCATTTCACAATCGGCTTGCCGACTATCGATGACATGGTCGTAGACGATGAACAAGAAGACGCGGGCATGGATGGAGACAATGCAGAAGATGAAGCTGAGGATGTCTGTGCCCCGGAAGACCTGAGTTTGCTCGAGGCGTTCAAAGCAGGGATTGACCTCGATGCAGATGGACCACCTCCAGGTTTCATTGATGATTATTGGTTCGCCGAGCCGATGACGATGAGGAGACACGCGGTCCAATCACGGATGGCGACACAAAGCATCGATCTATGTAGTAGTAATTGTGAGGCTAGCCTATTTGTAATAACTCCGTGTAATAGAGATTGTCTAGCTAGGTTATTTGTAAGAACTCCGTGCTATGTTTGAGAGAACTCTATGGTAGCTATTTGTTGCTTCCACTAATTAATTAATGTTCATCCTTTTGCATTATTTGTTGCTTTCATTAATGTTCATCTACTTATATTTCTGTTGCTTTCACTAATATTTATCTCTTTACAATATTGCGTACTAATAAACCACTCTCTTCATTTGTGTTTGCAGGTGATTGAAGCATGCCGCCAAAAAAAAGGGGTGGCGGTCTTAAAAAGAAGCTCAAGGACTTGGTAGGTGTAGGGACTTCGAGGCGGGGCCGAGCTACTACCCCCCCTCCTAGCCCCCCTCCTGTCGCTCCCACGGGCGGCCGCGTAGGAAGAATGCGACGCGGGTACTCACTCCTAGTCCTAGCCCCCCTCCCGCAGCCGATGATGATGACGAGGAGGAGGACCAGGAGCACCACGGGGGTGGGGAGGACCAGGAGGAGGAGGTGGGTGGGGAGGACCAGGAGGAGGAGGGGGGTGGGGAGGACCAGGAGGAGGAGGGGGACGAGGAGGACCTCTCGGAGGATGAGGGGTTGGGGAACTTAGTGTTCGATCCTGATCCAAGCCTAGAGTGGTGTGAGCCGGAGGATTACCGCACGTTCCAGCTGTGGAGAGGCTGAGGCCACGTGATAGGAAGCCATATCGGCGTGGGATAACACAGCTCCCCTCGCTGAAGAGCTGGCGCTACAGGCACGTTGTTCTTGTGCCCTATGGAAGGAGGTACATGTTAATTTTTGGCATTTCGTTATCGCAATTTTGTCATTATCAAAATTATTATCACATACATATTGATGTTGTCGTTTCATGGTGCAGCTCGTTCCAGTTTGAAGACCCGACGCAGAGACCGCCACGTGGGTACTCGAACATCCTTGGGGGCCTACTTAGATGGTATTTCCCTGGGATAGTCAATTTCCCTACTGGTGGCTGCGACGTAGCTTGGAGGTGGGCGCACTACAGCCTCGCGGAAGATCCTCTTGGCCGCGGCACCGCGGCGGATATGGTTGTTGCCAAATTCTGGGTACGTGACTTTTGACTTCTTACCATTCATACACTCTCCTTGGTTCACAATAATTGCACTAATGCCCCTTGTTTTACCTATGTGCATGGTTGCAGAAATACTTCAAGAGGGCCGAGGGCAAGGAGAATGCATGCGATGATGTCCTACACCAGCTTGCAAGGAAGAGGGTGACTGGCATGCACTACGAGGCACGTATTCAATGCGTCCGCGACTGGCACGCCGACCGCTTCGTCCACATGAGTAAGGAGGACGCTCGCGACACGCTCATGCAGCCGTGGCAGTACTTGCAGGTATTTGCATTTATGTGTTATTGATTTCTTTATCGCCATGTAGTTTATTTTACCATAATGGGTTTACCTTGTGCATGTAGAACCCTCCTCATTACGTCGGCAACGACGATAGGTGCTTTCGTGCGATGGTCATGTGGTGGACATGCCCCCAGTACCTCAAGAAGCACGAGGAGGGCAAGGCGAAGCGGGCAGAGATGCAAGGTGGATCGCATATCCAAGGCAGCATCCCCATCTCTCTTCACCTGCAGAAGGAGGTGAGCAAATTAATGGTTCCTTCATTCTTTGAATTCATGTTATATATTTGTTAACTCCGCAAGGGTGTGTCACTTCACTCAATTACATGTTCTCTTTTGCAGGAAGTCAGGACAGGAGCGAAGCCTAACGTCTTTGCCGTGCTAAAGAAGATGAAGCAAAGGAAGACGCCTGATCCTGAGACGGGGTCCGTGTGGGTTAACCCGCAATCCGAGACCCAGTGCACGTCGTATGTCTCCAAGTTCAAGCAGAAGTACGGCGAGGACGCCAATCCAGAGGCCGAGGACTTTGACCCTGAGGTCGCGGTGCTTGCGGGAGAAGGCTTGAAGCATGGCCGCCTATGGTTTGGTGACGGGTGCGTCGACCCAGCGAGGGTTCCCTCTCTCCGCCAGATCCGTCGTGGTCGTAAGAGCGGCCAGCCTGAGGTAGAGCCCCGGCCACGGGCTTCGGATCTAGCTGTCGAGCGGTTACGGGTATGTTCTTCCTCGGGTCTCTACATTTCCTTTACATGCTTTCCATTGAAATGTTAATGACATCGCGGCAACACAACGTAGGAGGAGATGGCAGCGAAGGAGCAGGCGGCCCAGGAGCAAAGGGCGCAGATGGAGCAGCAGATTCTGCAGTACCAGCAGCAGCAGACACAGATGATGCAGCAGATGCAACAGCAGCAGCAGATGATGCAGCAGCAGCAGGCACAGATGAGCTGGCTGATGAGCCAGACGGCTCTGTCTTCTCCACCGGGGAGTCTTCCTCCTCCACCTTCCTCCCTGCCGTGGATGCCGCCACCGCCCACTCATACCCCGGGGACACCTATCACCGTCAACAACATGAACATCATCCGGAGCATGAACCTCGGTGAGTCCTCTTGTGCCCAACCCGCTACTTGTACTTGTTCAAGTGTTCAATATGCAAATGCAAATGCAAATGTTCATTCCATCAACCTTATAGATAATATGTCACAAGGAAATGGCGATGAGGCCGGCGGAAGCGGAGGAGGACAATAAGGTTGATGGCATGGTCTTGATGGATTTGTGGACATTACACTTGTTATGGATTGTACTTGTACTTGATGTGTGTTGATGTATTTGTGGACATTGCACTTGTTATGCATAAACTATGTGTGCTCGATGTATTTGTGGTGTTGTTCATGTGTTTGGTGATGCTATGGTGAATATATATGTTGTATATGTTATATATTTGTGAAATGCAATTTTGAAATGCAGGGGTTAAAGAAAAACAGAAAAAAATGAAAAAACCAGGGGCCTTTGCCGTGTGTATGCACACGGCAAAGGACATTTGGTCACTTTGCCGTGTGCATACACAAGGCAAAGGCGCCACGTGGCGCAAGCCTGTAGACCTGGTATGCTGCTGTGCGTGCCTGGAGGGAGTTTTGCCGTGCGTGCTGGGGCGTGGCCGCACGGCAAAGTGTGGCCGCACGGCAAAGTGTTGCCGCACGGCAAAGGGTGGCCGCACGGCAAAGAATCTGCCGCACGGCAAAGAACAGCCGCACGGCAACGAGGCGCACACACGGCAACGATGGCTCGCACGGCAAAGCGGCTGCCGCACGGCAACGCAACGCGCGCACGGAAAAGCCCTTTGCCGGGCATGTTGGTCAGGCGCACGGCAATGTTGTCTTTGCCGTCGGAGACTATGCCGTGCAGACGTTGCCGTGCGTCGACGCACGGCAAAGCCTTTGCCGAGCAAAATAGGCTCTTTGCCGTGCGATCGGTCGCACGGCAACGCCTGTTTCTCCCGTAGTGATATTTCACTGTTTCCAAATCCCACTTTCAGTTTTCTCTTTATATCATTTATTCAAAGTTCTGCAGACTCAAGCTACCTTACACTTAACAATTCTCTAAGAATGCCTTCCTTTCTAACCTTCATATGCCTTGATATAAAGCCTGCTTTGCATGTCCACAGACATACAGAAGATTAGAAGATAGCCATAAGAAAATATGTCGATCATTCTTAATAATGACTAAATCATCAAAGACAAGGCCAACGGAATCTTCTGCTGAAAGCTTGCATGTATCCACCTCTTTCCGTAATTGTATGTATCCACCTCTTTCCATAATTGTAGCTTCGAAATGCTTTTATCCTACTCTGCCCGCGAATTAACAGCCTCACCCATCAAAACAAAAGGCTATACGTACGAATCAAAGGCAATCAACATAACATTTATTATAGTAGATCGCACGAAAATGGCTGCTAGGAAGAACTGGAAGGTATAAAGCATACATGCAATCGTCAAAGACAACAGCTGAAAAATAATAACAATAGTGCAACACCACAATCTTCAGAAGATACAGCCAAAGCAGTCATCACAACAACAAGCTAAGTTCCAGCAAAAAAAAAAGTCATCACAACAAGCTAAGTTACAGCAACACATTGCAAACTCTCTATGCAACCTGCCAACTCCTACTGAACACCAAAAAAAAAATTTCTAACCACAGAGACAATCAGAACACACATTGATACTATTCAACGATCTGCTCAATCACACAGATCCTTCTGTTGAGATCTTCAGCCCTCTTTCCCATTGCCGGACGCTACCCAACACACGAATTGAAGTGATTAGAACAGGGTTTATTCCACCAGTTGAGATCCTTTGTCTCAAAGCTAGAGTTCCTCTCTAATGTCGGAATCATCACCTCCAATGCCTTCTCTTCGTTGAATTTGTAACAAAACCGTATACCTGATGACAAAGGAACAAGCACGCCATAAAAACTAGATGTTGTTACCGGAGGACGGCGCTGCAGAGCGCGCTGGGTCCATCTAGTAAAATGTGACTTATGAACGAGAAATGATGTGTTGCTCAAGCCTGCTGTCCGATTCACAATCCGCTATAACCAGGGCATTTTGATAAAAAAAAATTAGGCACTTTAATTATCAAGGTTGTAACATACTCCGTACAACTGGGTGGCAACCTTATTATTAAGATCATGACAACTTCATACATCATCAGTTCATTAAAACATAGCCACATGAGATCTAAATTTGAAGATCTCTTCAAACAAAAACTGTGGGTAAAGACATGCATGTCATAAATCGTTGTCACAGTTCTCTGTCCTCAAATATAAAATGTTTGGTGGGCTAAAATTGTCTACACAAACGTCTTATATTTTAGGATGAATGTAGTAAATCACTTAGAAGTTTAAATTTTACAAGATTCTTGATGGTATCATAAGTCTTTTACTGGCCTTCTAGAAACTTAATATTGTCAAATTAGTGTTGGCGGGTCATGTCAGTAGCTACACAGACGCGAGTTGACTGACATGACCGGCATGTACATGCAGCCGGCCGGCCCCTCGCCGGTCTCTTCGATGCCTGGAGATAGCGTCGATCTGTACTGCAGCTGATGTTGAGCTGATCGCATGCACACTACGTGTAGCTAGAACGTACTTGCTAGCCAACCACCTTTACTTACCGTCGAATCGTCCATCGCATCAGCTGTAGCTAACGACGATTAATTAACAGGAACTAAAAACCTATATATATGGCCAGAAGCAATCAATAACAGATTCATATTGTTATTACACGTTCGTGGATGGAAGCATACCAAGTAGTGCTGCACATGTGGTGCATGTAGCGTTCGCGTCGTTAGATGACACCCAAGATATTTGTCGTGAATGCATAGTCGTGCATGGGCAGATATTTGTCGTGTCACAGATGCATCATCAAAATTCTGAAGAGTTGATAGCCTATATAAAATGACCATTTTTCTAGCTAATTTTTTATTTTGGTATCATTTTACATTTAGGGATAAAATGTTGGAAATATAAGAAAATATCCATATGAAATAATCCGTACGAGTAATTGATAAATCATGACTATGAAAATAACAAATAAACTAATCAGGCAGACTAGTAAGGTAGATGAATAGATCACATGAAAACAAGACAAACTGATCGCATCTACCACAGAAACTAGAAGAAGAAACTCTAACAGAGATTGAAAGAGAAACGACAAGATCACATACTTCGCAGCAGCGTCGTTGTCGCCCATGTTGAGGTTGTCGAAGAAGTCGCTGAGGTCCGGGAAGAAGTTGTCGTTGTGGAGGAATTCGTCGTCCGATGACGACGTCGTGATGCCAGTAGTCGCGCCGGAGCGCTCCCCAAAAACCTGATTGCCCCTCACCCGTACAGGTTCACGAGAGGCAGGGTTCCGGAGGCCTACTGTCCCGGCAGTCGGTGCACGCCGACGGACGGGATGAGGAAGACAAAGGCGGCGGCGCAAAGAACTGGAAACAGGTAGTCGCATATGCGTCTAGTACTGGCGGCTAGGGTTGCGCAGAGCCTTATGTAGTGCGGTCCGGGAAGGTCGTGGGGCGCAGCCCACGTCCGAGTCAGCACAACCACGATCCAGAAAAACCGGAAGGCAAAACGGCTGAGTAACGCGTCCGTTAATGACTCAAAATTGATTACACAATTAATTTCCCAAACAGCAAAAAGTTAAGCTCGGCTCGGCGAGATTCCCGCCACCCGCGGCGCGTCGTGGCGTGACGAGGCGAGGCGTGGCGAGGCGGGCGGCGGAGGAGGAGTGTGCGAGGGCTCTCTCTCTTCTCACTCACTTATTAGGACTAGAACAACCCACCTTATATACCACTCCAACTCTCTCCCAACTAGCAATGTGGGACTAAACTTTAGCCCCCACTAGTGCTGCCACTGATTTTGGAATGGGCCATGTGAGTTTCAGAATTTGATAATGGGCCATGGGCCAAAGGCCAAATGCCCCAAATTCCAGCAATCCCCCACAAACTCTCATTGGCACATTTCATCAATAAGTTTCCAGAACATTGTTTTATATACCGGTATGTCGTGGAGGACTGTTAAGTTGAACTTCCACTTAAAGCTTCATATTACACTAGATTGCAACTTGGATAGTGGACTATGCCTTGAACTACAAGTTTTATGCGCACTAGCTTCATACAAAACCTAGACCGATACTAGGCTGCCACGAGGCTTCCTCGCGGTTTGGAGCTTATACGTCATACTCCAGGGCCTTTCATGAGTTTACTAGAGAGCACCCAACTCTCATAGATTGCGACGTTTAACAATCAGACTCATATAGGTGTGTTCTTCAAAAGATGCTCTGCAGGACAACATCTTTGCTAAAATAAGCCACTTAGAACACATTAAGATAATTATCAACCTGCCATGCAGATTAGGAGAGTATTGCATCTTATGGAGTGGTAAAATTGCTATAGGAATATATACTCTCCTCTCAGCTGACCAACAGCTTGTCTCCCAGCTCTAATTCACGGGATCTCCGATCACATAGAGTGGGTTACCACAGTGGGCAGCTCATAGTGTGGGTCTCATACCCATCTCCCTCGATGCATTTTCTATCACATTTCGTGATAGTCCCTTTGTGAAGGGGTCTGCCAGGTTTCTAGACGTATGGATATAATCCAACGCTATAACTCCGGAGTTTCTCATTTTCCTGACAGTTTTCAATCTCCTCTTCACATGCCTTGATGACTTCATATTATCCTTAGAACTGTTTACTTTGACGATCACAGTTTGATTATCACAGTTCATAGGAATAACGGGTATTGGTTTCTCAACCACAGGTAAGTCCATCAAAAGCTCACGAAGCCACTCTGCTTCAACAGTGGTTGTGTCTAATGCTGTGAGTTCTGCTTCCATAGTTGACCTCGTAATGATGGTCTGCTTGCAAGACTTCCAGGAAACAGCGCCACCTCCAAGTGTAAACAAATAACCACTTGTGGCCTTAGTCTCATCAGCATCGGATATCCAATTTGCATCACTATAACCATCAAGTACCCTTGGATACCCAGTATAGTGAATGCCATAACTCGCAGTACCTTTCAAATAGCGCAAAACTCTCTCAAGAGCATCCAATGAACATCTCCAGGTCTAGACACAAAATGACTGAGTTTACTTACAGCAAAGGAGATGTCAGGCCTCGTGGCGCTGGCTAAATACATGAGCGAGCCAATGATCTGCGAATATCGCAATTGATCTCTAGCAACTCTTTTATTCTTACGAATTATCACACTAGGATCATAAGGTGTTGGAGAAGATTTGCAGTCGCTATACCCGAAGCGACTCAGAATCTTTTCCACATAGTGGGACTGAAGCAATGTAATCCCACCATCGTCATCCTTCAGCAGCTTGATGTTTAAGATCACATCAGCTACTCCCAAGTCCTTCATCTCAAAACAACGAGATAGGAACTCCTTGACCTCCTTAATCACAGTAAGGCTGGTCCCGAATATCAATATGTCATCGACATAGAGACAAAGAATAACTCCCTCGCCCCCACCATGGCGATAGTATACACACTTGTCAGCTTCGTTTACAACAAAGCCTTCAGCGGTTAAAGTTCTTTCAAACTTCTCATGCCACTGCTTAGGTGCTTGCTTAAGCCCATACAAAGACTTCAGTAACTTACACACCTTTCCTTCTTGACCATCTACTACAAATCCATCAGGCTGCTCCATATAAATTTCCTCTTCAAGCTCTCCATTTAGGAAAGCAGTCTTAACATCCATTTGATGAACGAGAAGACCATGTGAGGCAGCCAAGGATAGTAGCACTCGAATGGTGGTCAATCTGGCAACAGGTGAGTATGTATCAAAGAAATCTTCACCTTCTTTCTGGGTATAACCCTTGGCCACAAGACGTACCTTGTACTTTTCAATAGTACCATCAGGTCTAAGCTTTTTCTTGAACACCCATTTACATCCTACAGGTTTGCACCCATAAGGACGATCAATAACCTCCCAAGTTTCATTGGCTAAGATGGAATCCATCTCGCTACAGACAGCTTCCTTCCAGTAGTCAGCATCCTGAGATGCATAGGCTTCTGAAATAGAAGTGGGAGTATCATCCACGAGGTACACAATGAAATCATGTCCAAAGGACTTTGCAGTCCTCTGTCTCTTGCTCCTTCTGGGAGCTTCATTGTCATCCTCCACAGGATTATCAAAGTGTTCTCTAGACATGGTAGGTTCAGGAAATAATTCCTGAGTAGATGAACTGGGCATCTCCTGAATTGATGAGCTAGACGTTTCTTTCATAGGAAAGATGTCCTCAAAGAAAGTCGCATCATCCGACTCCATAATTGTACCAACATGCATATCGGATACCTCAGATTTTACTATCAAAAATCTGTAGCCAATGCTATGAAAGGCATATCCCAGAAGAACACAATCCACGGTTTTTGGTCCAAGCTTGCGCTTCTTGGGTATTGGCACATTTACTTTCGCCATACAGCCCCAAGTTCGTAGGTAAGAGAGTTTCAACCTTTTCCTTTCCCATTCCTCAAATGGGGTAATGGTTTTGTTCTTTGTGGGGACACGGTTTAGGACATGACATGCAGTCAATATCGCCTCCCCCACCATGCCTTGGATAGACCCGATGTATCTAACATGGTGTTAACCAAATCAGTTAGAGTACGGTTCTTTCTTTTGGCCACCCCATTTGACTGAGGTGAATAGGGAGGCGTCCTCTCATGGATAATACCATGTTCCGCACAAAAAGAATCAAACTCGTTGGAAAAATACTCTCCACCACGGTCAGACCTTAGCCGCTTGATCTTTCGATCAAGTTGGTTTTCTGCTTCAGCTTTAAAGATTTTGAAGTAATTAAGAGCTTCATCTATAGATTTCAGGAGGTACACATAACAATATCGAGTAGAGTCATCAATTAAAGTCATGAAGTATCTTTTCCCTCCTTTTGTCAATTCACCATTCATTTCACAAAGATCCGAATGTATAAGTTCCAGCGGTGCCAAGTCTCTTGCCTCCGCAGTCTTGTGAGACTTACGTGGTTGCTTAGCTTGCACACATACTTGGCACTTGGATTTCTTGACAATAGCAAATTTCGGAATTATATTCATATTCGCTAGCCGCGTCATGCACCCAAAATTAATATGACAAAGTCGTGAATGCCAAATGTAGGACTCACTATCATTGCAAACATGATTAATAATTTGAGTACATATGTCTGACAAAGATAAGCGGAACAAGCCTCCGCACACATAACCCTTTCCAACAAATTGTCCACACTTGGAAATTACAACTTTATTGGACTCAAAAACCAACTTAAAACCATCTCGACATAAAAGCGACCGCTAACGAGATTCTTATTAATGGAGGGAACGTGCTGCACATTCTTCAGCTGGATGGTCTTTCCCGAAGTAAACTTCAGATCCACCGTACCAACACCACGAACAGAAGCACGTGAGCCATTTCCCATCAGCACGGAGCAAGTCCTTGCGACCTGATAAGAAGAAAACATAGAGACATCAGAACATACATGTGTATTGGCTCCGGTGTCTATCCACCAATCAGGAGAATTACATACTGAAAGGACAGTAGGAGAAATACCGTACCCAACGTCCTTCATCTCAGTATCAACACCAATAACAACATTTGCGGACTTGCCGCTGTTCCCACGCCGATCATGGCGTTCTGGGCAATCAGGAGCCCAATGTCCAGGAGCGTCACAAACATGGCAGTTCCCTTTCTTCTTATAAGGAGTCTTCCTCTTGAAGTTGGTTGAGTTAGAGGCTTTGTTCTTCTCGTCAAACTTGCCTTTTCCATTGTTCTTATTCTTAGACTTGTGAGATTGGAAGGTTTTCTTCTGTACCACATTGGCACTAGAACCTCCCTCAAAACTACGAGCGCGTGTGTCCTTTGCTCTCGCCTTCTCTTCCACATGAAGCGAGCCAATGAGATCCGAAACGGAAAACTCTTGTCTCTTATGTTTCAGAGAAGTAGCAAAGTTCCTCCACGAAGGAGGAAGCTTGGCAATAATGCCACCGGCCACAAATTTATCCGGTAAGGTACACTTAAACTGCTCGAGTTCTTTGGCAAGTGACTGAATCTCATGAGCCTGCTCAACCACGGAGCGCTCATCAGTCATCATGTAGTCATACTATTGCTCCATGACATACAATTCAGTGCCAGCGTCCGAGACCCCAAATTTGGCCTCGAGCGCATCCCACGCATCTTTACCATGGTCGAAAGCCATTTATGGGTCAACAATGTTGTCCCAAGAATGCTGAACAAGGCCGCCTTAAACATGGCGTCGACCTTCTCAAACTTTTCCTGCTCCTCTGCAGAGAGAGGCCCCTCAGGTCTAGCATCTGTGGCGCTAAAACAGCCTAGGTTCGTAAACCATAGAACTGCCTTTGTGCGCGTCCGTTAATGACTCAAAATTGATTACACAATTAATTTCCTAAACAGCAAAAAGATAAGCTCGGCTCGGCGAGATTCCCGCGGCGCGGCGTGGCGGCGGAGGAGGAGGAGTGCGCGAGGGCTCTCTCTCTTCTCACTCACTTACTAGGACTAGAACAGCCCACCTTATATATCACTCCAACTCTCTCCCAACTAGCAATGTGGGACTAAACTTTAGCCCCCACTGATTTTGGAATGGGCCATGTGAGTTTCAGAATTTGATAATGGGCCATGGCCAAAGGCCAAATGCCCCAAATTCCAGCCTAAAATTCCTCCTGATTTTTTCGAGTTTTTTTACTCTAAACGCGAATTAAACTTGGGACCCACCTGCCAAGATGATGTGGAACTATTGATCAGACAGCCCATATGAAAAAAGGAAAATTCCAATAATAAAAATAAAACGTAAACGGAGGGTCTTCTCCTTCCTCTCTGCGCATCACCCCATCCTACCTGAAGCGTGTGATAGATGATGAGCATTGCTGCCCACTTTTTGCACCCGAACCTAGCCCCTGCTCACATACTAGCCATGTCGCCCCCCTACCCACATGAAGCTTCGTGCGAATAGGCGTTACCAAAATTGAAGAACAAGGGCGGTGCGTGGCTTGGCCTCGTGGACGATGTTGCTCCAGTGGACTCCGAGCTCGCTAGGGCGGTGTGGGAGGCTCGTCACACCTAGTTGGTTCTCTGTGGGTGGTCGGCGGTTCGGAAAGCCCTATTCCAGCGATGGATTGGGGCGAGTGGGGCTTTGCACGAACCCATAACACAAAGAGGGGGCCGGCGATGACATGCGTCGTCGGAGTGCGGCGGTGTGAGTGGGGGCGTAATGCGGTGACCGAGACGAACCTCACACTTACGTTTTTTAGATTCCCATTATTTTTTCCAAATATTTTTATTTTATGAATTGAGCTGACAAGTGGGATATCGTCCACATCCATAAATTGGCTGCTGACAAAATGTGTCTCACCTTCAGTTTTCACGTAAATTCGGGATCAATGTATGATTAGTGCTTTTTGTGAAAACTTAGAAAAAATGTGGCGGATTTCTGTTCCAAAACCAAAAGTGGTACTATTAAATTTTACAAAACAACTTGCAAGATATATAGATTTGTATAGTACATATTTACATTTTCTCCTAAGTGTCTGATAACAAAAACGTTGAATAAATCTAGAACGCGAAGTAATTATGAACTGAGGTGCTGAGGCATGAGTGTCAACTACCTCATAATCGTAGCTTCATAGGTTACAAAAGTAAACATAAAAAAAAAAGTGGGAGAAACAATCAGAATCCGGAGCGCGGCTTGGCTCGCGAAAAAAGGAGATTGAGACAACACAGAAAGAAACTCTATTCACAAGTCAAAAGGAGGGAGAGTGACGGACGGACTTAGTACGTACGAGTAATTTCCTACAGGTTCCACAAGAGCGCGCCGCACCCGGAGGCGACGATGCCATCCTGCTGCCCCAAGAACTGATACGGGTCGAGCCCGAGTCCGGACACGGCCAGCTCGTCGTGTGAGCCAATGCCGCTGACGTGCTCCAGCCACGCTGGCTCGTACCACTGCTCGGCGCCGGGATCAGGGAACGTGGCCCCAAACACGACCTGATCCGCCGCGATATCCTCGTCGATGGACGGCAGCTCGATGATCTCCTCCAGCTCGTCGTCGACGGCCTGGCCGAACATCTGACCGGGAGGATGCCGCGCGGGCGAGGTCGACGCTGCCGGCATTGGCGCCGTACCCGTGTCCATGGCAGCGGCGCGCGCGGCCGCGGCCTGCACGTCGTAGGGTGCGGCAGAGGCTGGGCGCGGCAGCGACGCGGCCAGCTCCGGGAAGTTGAGGACTGCGGCCGGGCCCTTCACGACGAGCGCGGCGGCGTCGTGTGCGCGCGCCGCCATCTCCGGCGTAGGGAAGGTGCCCAGCCAGATGCGCGACTTCTTGCGCGGCTCCCTGATCTCGGACACCCACTTGCCCCACGCCCGCATCCGCACGCCACGGTACGTCGAGTGCCGGCCGGCGGCGCCATCCCTCCTCCTCTTGTCGAGGCCTCGGCTCGTCGGCGACAGCGGCGGCGAGGCGGACAACGATGCCGGGCTGGTCACCTCGGAGTCCGGCATTGCAAAAAATGACGAGAGCGAGCCCAACGGTACCGGTGCACCGCAAATGCAGCGGGTGCAGTACCTAACTCGTCGTGTGCGACTGAATCACGGAAATGGCTGAATGGATGGAAGCTCATGGCGTCTTTTGTAGTGCCTGTTGTTAGCGCCATGGACAGTGACGGCTGAACCGACGTACTGTACGTCTTTGTCGCGGCCGTCTACTCAGCGTTAGCAAACGCTCCCCTCTCCCCCATTCAGTCATTCTCTCTCTGGAACACTCTTGTTCACTCTAGAGGTCTACGTTTAATTATCTCGTGGCCTCTAAGTTTCCGTTCTTCTGTAGTTAACCAGGGAAGACCACTACTACCTAACCGATAAATTTTCAGTGACCGTTGCAAGAACCAGGATAAGACCGCGTTTTGTAACAAGCTGCCTTTTCTTTTTCAAAATTTCAAGTACTCTTTGAATTCATACCGTGTGAGAAAGCACGAGGGCGGAGACCTAAGCGAACTGGAAGCGGCTGAAATGTGAATGTGAAAGAATCCTTTGTTTTTGTTACTCATTCCGCTCCACAATTCTTGTTGTGGTTTTAGTTTAAATTTAAACTAAAACCATGAATACAAATTATATACTATAAAAAAAGGGAGTAATTGCTTTACTGCTTGCCAACACCCACGCTATCATAGGAACGGCTCATCGGTGGCATGACATCTCCAACGGTAAGAAGGCTTTGTTTTTGTAACTCATTCCGTTCCATAATTTTTGTCTTGGTTTTAGTTCAAATTTTAACTGAAACCACAACATAAATTATGTGAAGGAAGGAGAGTAAGTGCTAGTATAGGAAAGGCTCATCAGTAGCATGACATCTCTGACGGGTAAGATGAACCGAGCTACAAGCCTATCACAAACAAGTCAGCCAAAAATCTCAGACATAACCGCTTTCGCCATTTGTACACATTCTTATATTAAGGTTTACTTTTCCACAGAGAAGTCAGAAACTTTTCACATTGTTTTTATCCCTACATATTCTCAATAAGGCTCGCATGTACTTCTTCCGGTTGGATTTAATCGACGCAAAGGAAAGCCAAAGCTAGCATCTCGCGTGGGTAGACCTGCATCGATTAAATAGGACCGGAGGTAGTACCTAACTAGCTTATGCGAGTTGACTTTTTTATACCCGTTAGAAGCTTTACTATGCAATGTGGGGTTTCACATTGACTCGTTAGAGATATGGTTGCTCCCATAAAACAGCCTGATTTGTGCATTACCCTTCGGGTCCCGATATTGGCATACCTCTTCCGGCCCGGCAGGGGGTTCATGAAAGTTGTCATGATCCGAGGTGGGCCCATACGTCGGTTGCAGCGGAGAAAACATGAAAGAAGGCGGATTCTTGACGGACAAGGCAAGGAGACATCGATAAAGGAAGGATAGATTTTATCTTGATGTAACCTAGTCGAGTTCGGATATGATTCTAGGGACCTGGCCTCCTATATAAAGGCCAGGAGGGGGCATGCGGAACGACACACTTACGCAACCAACACAACCTAGCATACAACAACCCTAGGAACTTTGCCTTCCGGCGAGTTCACCACATCGCAGTCTATCGGTTGCCCCATTGTAACCCTTTTTCATCGATAAATCAAGATTAGACAAGCAGGAGCAAGGGTTTTACCTCATCGAGGGTCTCGAACCTAGGTAAATCTCGCCTTCTGTTCATTTGGTATCCGATGTCTCATGCTAACCTGCAGGATTTCGTCAACCCTAATCCCCTCATGGTGGAAATTGCCGAGGAGCTCCCTCGTCAATTGGCGCCATCTGTGGAGAACCTGCTGGTACAAGGCATTTCATCGGCTGTTCCGATTTTGTCGGATGCACCTTCGCCGGCATCATCACCACCATCGGCTCCATCATCGCCGATCTCAGGGAACTCGATCCGCTTCGGGTCCTTCGAGTTCACTCCTCACGCCGACGCATCGCGTTCGACATTCTCGGGCCTGCACAGCGGGGTGGACATGACGATTGGGAGCGTCCACTTCCACGTCAGCTTTGGTGGCGTTCTTCGGCTCCCGGACCCTTTCACTTCGGGCGCTGCGGCAGCCGCGACTTCATCGACTGCTACGTCCACCGCTTCATCACCAACCATGGTCGATCTATCGTCTGCACTAGTGTTGTTGGTATACTTCATGGGTGTACCATCGACAGTGCCTAGATCCGGCAAGCCCGGGTGGCCCATAGACGGTGATGGTGGCGTATGGCCCATCGGGCGGCCCAGTTGCTGTAGATCAAGATGGATGAAGTCCAGCCCAGAAACAAGGAGCCGGATCCACCGACCGACTCTGGAAGTCAGATCCGGCCTGGCCCATCAGGGGTAGCCGGATCCAGTATGGCGTATAAGGAAAGGTGGATCTTTGATGTGCACGGCAATGTAATATTCCGTAGTTAGGTGACTTGTATTCCGGGACTCTACGTGTAAACCCTAGATCCTTGCGCCTTTATAAGCCGGATCCTGGGAGCCCTAGAGGCACAACCACAACTCATTGTAACAACACGAAAGTGCCCAGATAATTCCAGACAAGTAGCAGTATGCCATGTCATCGTGCATGTGTTTCGAAGCTGGGTAAATCGCGTACCACCGTCCCGAGGACTCACTACAAAGGAAAACATTTTTTTTGACAAATCACTTTCGTCATTTTAAGGCCAGTTTTCGTCAAGCATTACTTCGCGGTGACGAAATTTGATCGTCAAGGGGTTCGTCAAGGAAGCTCCGTCATAAAATATCGGGGGTGACGGTATGCATTTTTTCGTCAACGTCAAATGTTTGATGGTGACAACCTGCAAATTCGTCAACATCGAAGGTTTATTGTTGACAGAAAGGTTTGTCACGAAAAATTGCAAGTTTCATCAATATCTAAATCTTGGGAAGTTTCTGATTGGTCCAAAAAAAGCATACGTGGCCTTACATGTGGGTCCCATTTGGCTTCTGACAACATGGTCCGACGGCGCTGACATGGTGGGACCCACAAAATATTATGACAAGCTGGACCCTCAATATTCTGACCGGTGGGATCCACAAAATTCAGACAAGTGGGACCAGGTAGTTGCCGACATATGGGTCCCAATAATGCTGACTGGTGGGACCCACAAATTCTAACAAGTGGGACCAGAAATTGGTGCCACGTGGTTTCATTTAATAGTGACGTTGTGACATTTTCCGTCAGCTTTTGAATTTGACAAAATTTGAGAGTATTTGAATTATTTGCGAAATTTGGGAAACAAAAAATGGCGAAATATGAAAAAATAGACAATAAATATCATGCATAAATGGTGGCACAAGAAGTATATATGTCTCTCACAGACCGAAAGATTCATAAGAAAAATTACAATTGGAACACAAAGAAATTAAAAGACCTATGATTAATAATGTTGTAGGACGGTGGTGCAATAGATCAGTTGCCCTGGAATTCAGACATGGATGGTGGCTGGGATGTCCTCAAGAGCAAATTAAGCACGGCATCCGTTTCTCTCTGCCTCTTTTCAAAAGCCAGAGTCTTTTCTTCTTGGGCTTTCTTCAGAGCTTCAAGTTCTTCCTGCTGCTTCTTCCTGATCTCTTCAAATTTGTGATCTTGTTCTTGCAGTCTTGCCTGCATCTTACTGTGGTACCTTTCAGCTGCCTGTATGTAGCTCTCGGATGCGTGTAGCTGAGACAGAAGACTTCCTGGAGCTTGTTGCGACGCCCAATCTTGGTAGGAATGTGCTGTTGCAGGTGGTGGATGGGCTTTTCTCGCTCAGAACTAGCTGAACAATTTGCAAATCAGTCAACTCAGGTTCATCTTCATTGCGTGGCGCCGTTTTTTTGCCACCATTTTATCCTGCATAAAGATTACAATCATTGCATGGACAACATACAAAACTGGATTATATTATATTGTGCTAATATGAAATATTTCTTACATATGCACTTTTTGCTTCAGCACTCATAATGTTATCCTTGTTAGTGTGTGTGATTCTAAAAAATTCAATTGGAGAGGTTTCTTCTTCCTGCTGCTTAGCCTTCTGCTTGAAAAAATGTAGAATGCACATTACCATTGTACACTGTGTATGACAGAAGTATGAACTGTATGGGGAAATTCAGAACACTTACTATAAGTTCCCAGTAAGCAACATAGCTTCGAGATCCAGTGGTATGGGACTGTTTCACAGCTTCTCTGTTCTTTCCATTTTTTACACACACTACCTATGTTCAGTACATGCATTTTATTTATCCAGATCAGAGAAATGTAAGAATTCAGTAGCTGTTATTGAAAGGAATAACGTTTATGTACCTGGTACTTCTCATCAAACCATCTCTTCACCAGTTCTTTCCAGCTATTCTCTTCTACATGATCTGGCTTCTTCAGATATGCTTGCTCCAGTGTGAGATTTTTAATTTTCGGCCAATACTCCTTTTTAATCCTATATCGGAACTGCCGAATACTAACTTGCAGCATATCAGTGCACACATCTTGAGCCACCTCTTCATTTTTGTCCATACTGAACTTTCCCTGCAAAATAGTGATGCATTAATCAGTAGATTCTTAGATAGTTGATCATGTAGCATACTAATTAGGTTAAACCAAGATTGTACGGGACTCACCGCATCGTACTTATAGCATGAGGAATGACATGCTTGAGAGTTTCATCTTTCTTGTACTGTGTCCAGTGTGTTGCAAGCGGCATTTTGGCACGGATGTGAATACCAACCTCACTGCTCAGCTTTGCTGACTGGATATAATCCTTGGGTCTCCTGACATCAGCAGCGAATTCAATTGGCATCTTATTGCCACCATGTCTTCTTGTGTACTCATGTAGTCCATGGCCCATGGTAGGTCTGCGTCCACCTCTCTTTCTCTTACTACCGCCAGATGTTGTCATTGTCTCTGAAATAAGAGATATGAAATGATTCTCTTTTGTATGAAAATATGCGGTACAGTGTTTAGTTTTTACAAACTTTCATACCTTGCGGCTGAAAGTTTACAATTTGATTGTCCTCAGGAGATGAGTTGCTGCCTCCAGATGTCATGATCTGGTTAGGTGAGGGTGCGCCTTCCGTGTTACGACCAGCGGTGGCCGTCGGCTCATCGAGATGACCCGGCTTCAGGTTCAGTTGTTGCCATTGATCTTGTTGCAATGTTGGATGGTGCAACTTCAGGTCCTGGATCGCTTCTTACGTTGCAAGCTGTTGCAGAAGAAGCAACTATCTGCAAGCAAAGTAGAGGCTACATTAGTAGGAAACATTTAGCATGTACGTATTTGCTATCATAGTTCAGACATAGTTCCACAGACCTGAGCTGAAGTTTTGCCGACAAAGGCGCTTGATCCTCTTACGAATGAAGATCATCTTCAGCGATAGCTATCTCTTCTGGATTCGGTTCGTACGAAGGGTCCTCTTCGACCTCCTTCTCTTCGCAGTCTGTGTCCTTTAGATTGCTACTAGTTCCTATTTGTATCCCACCATACACTAATGAACGTGCAAAACTAGAGAATTCCTGCTGATTTTTGTGGCCAGCTCCAAATCTGTCAGCCAAAACTTTTTCCATGCGTTGTACATTTTCTTGCATTTGTTTCTCCTTGACAAGCTCATATGCCGGCTTGACGGGGTTTTCTGTCTGCGCTGAAATAATCGGAAGAGCAGAGCGTGAACAAAACATAAGAGGGGGCCAATTCCATAGAAAACACCAAATAATTGTCTTTGCAAAATATTGTACAGCAGCAAATGATTGAAAACATAAGAGTCTACGTAAGATGTGGACGAACAAAACATAAGAGGGGGCATATGCTAGGCTAAGGGACATCATGTGCTTTTAGATATCTACTCGTAACAAATAATTTTCAGTGGGATGCAGCCAAGTCCCTCTACTTTTGTTTGAAGTCGTAATTAGGATGCACCATTTCTACCTGATTAATCCCTTGTCTCGGTTACTAACGCACATGCGCACCAAAAGCATCATTGAGGTTACAATATTAGAATCAGAAAAGAATTTAAAAGGAAGTATGTTTTGTGATCACCTAGATATGGGTCAATTGTTTTGTAGTTTGGTTGATAGCCTTTGGACCTGATCAACCTCCTAGATGTAGAGTTAATTGACACATTGATTTGGGAAACATGTGCAAACTAACTAGATCCATGGAAAACAGCAAACAATTGTTCTAGATCAAACTCTGGTTCCCTCTGAAACTGAGGAATAAAAGTCTGAAGCAATGTCGTTGTTCACTGTAGCTCGTCAGGCTGTTTTCGGCAACGGCTGGAATTAGTTCAGTTAAGTATTTCGGCAAACAATTGTCTACGCAAAAGATTGTACAGCAGCGGGATGGCAAAGATTGCATAGCATGGCATGATTGTCTCTGCAATAAAAACGATAAACCCTAGACGTATGATGTCGGGATTGGATCTATCAAATATGCAAGATCTAGATATAGGTCTAACGGGCGAGGTAGACATGTAAAACCGATCTCTCGATCTAACCATCCGAAAAACACAACAACAAGCCGATCACCGACAGATTTACCTCGGGGTTTCTTCGAGCTGGGCGTCTTCTTTGGCGTGTGTGCGCGATTTTCCTTCCCCACGACGTTTCGACGACTGCCGGCCATGGCGACCACCGGCCGGGGAGATAGATGCGAGATGGAAGAACGTCCGGCGAAGACACCGGATCGGGGTGAGCACGTGAGGATGAGGTCGGGGGGGGTGGGGAGTTAAGATGCTCGTAAATCATGCGGGAGAGGCACGACGTATATAAGGGAGGGCGAAATATTTGATAGGTGGGGTGCGCGGGAGGAGTGGAGGGAACAAAAAATTTGGGCGTTTTGGCAGCCGGCGTACTACAATTTGGAGGGAACAAGTTTTTGCCGTGAAAGAAAAAATATTACTCTGAAAATGGAACTGTACATGTATATTTTAATTAAAAAATGACAGAAAACGAGTAAAACTCATAATAAATGCTAAATTCAATGTAAAATCATCAGTAACTAGTGAGACTGAGTAAATGTTGTGACATTCATGTGTAAAATTCAAATTTAAATTTTTCATGAGGTTTGGTGTAGTTTGATGTGAATTTACACAAGTGAGGGCATTTTCGGCATAACGGTCGAATCGTCGATCCCGGAAGTTGTAAAACCTTTTGCATGTGAGGTATATGTGAGAACACATCCCACATATACATGTTATTGTTCACACATGTGAGATTTTGTCTGAAAACACTTGTGGAACCTCATGTTGGTTGGGTCGATCCATGTGTGGACCCACATCGATCATGTCGGTGAAGGGCTCTTTTTCAAGCAAGCTGCACTTCAAAGACTCAGATTGAGCTGCAAATTTTTGTGAGTGGTCATGAAGGGTAGGTATGTGTGCCTGAGGAGTTTCAGATTTTTCTGACAATTTTAGGTGTTTGTTGATTTTTTTATTAAAAAATGACAGAAAACGAGTAAAACTCATAATAAATGCTAAATTCAATGTAAAATCATCAGTAACTAGTGGGACTGAGTAAATGTTGTGACATTCATGTGGAAAATTCAAATTTAAATTTTTCATGAGGTTTGGTGTAGTTTGATGTGAATTTACACAAGTGAGGGCATTTTCGGCATAACGGTCGAATCGTCGAACCCCCAAGTTGTAAAACCTTTTGCATGTGAGGTATATGTGAGAACACATCCCACATATACATGTTATTGTTCACACATGTGAGATTTTGTCTGAAAACACTTGTGGAACCTCATGTTGGTTGGGTCGATCCATGTGTGGACCCACATCGATCATGTCGGTGAAGGGCTCTTTTTCAAGCAAGCTGCACTTCAAAGACTCAGATTGAGCTGCAAATTTTTGTGAGTGGTCATGAAGGGTAGGTATGTGTGCCTGAGGAGTTTCAGATTTTTCGACAATTTTAGGTGTTTGTTGATTTTTTTATTAAAAAATGACGTAAAACGAGTAAAACTCATAATAAATGCTAAATTCAATGTAAAATCATCTGTATCTAGTGGGACTGAGTAAATGTTGTGACATTCATGTGGAAAATTCAAATTTAAATTTTTCATGAGGTTTGGTGTAGTTTGATGTGAATTTACACAAGTGAGGGCATTTTCGGCATAACGGTCGAATCGTCGACCCCGGAAGTTGTAAAACCTTTTGCACGTGAGGTATATGTGAGAACACATCCCACATATACATGTTATTGTTCACACATGTGAGATTTTGTCTGAAAACACTTGTGGAACCTCATGTTGGTTGGGTCGATCCATGTGTGGACCCACATCGATCATGTCGGTGAAGGGCTCTTTTTCAAGCAAGCTGCACTTCAAAGACTCAGATTGAGCTGCAAATTTTTGTGAGTGGTCATGAAGGGTAGGTATGTGTGCCTGAGGAGTTTCAGATTTTTCTGACAATTTTAGGTGTTTGTTGATTTTTTTATTAAAAAATGACAGAAAACGAGTAAAACTCATAATAAATGCTAAATTCAATGTAAAATCATCAGTAACTAGTGGGACTGAGTAAATGTTGTGACATTCATGTGTAAAATTCAAATTTAATTTTTTCATGAGGTTTGGTGTAGTTTGATGTGTTGAAGTGATGCCTACTTTGGTATAATTGTGCACTTCGTCCACAAATGAGCATTTGTTTTTTATGTATGTTGAAAAAATGACTAACATGCCATAATTGTTCTGACCTAACCTATAGTTCGAACAAAGGCATGTAGTCAACATTTTGTTGTACATTTGAAGTTGTAAATCATATGGTTTTAAATAATTTTGAAGTGCAACTTTATGATTCAATGTATTTTTCAGTGTGCTGATGTTTTGCCATTGTGAACTTATTGATAGAGATTACATAATAGCAGTGGGCTCCATTTTTGCATGAGATACTTTGTGTTTGACTTTTGAACTTACAGAATAGCAACCACCATCTACCCCACAGCCTCATTAAATAGGTTGTAGGCAGTTACTACTACTTATTGTATTTATAATGCCCCTGGTTGGTTTTGCCTTCTGCCCTCCCTTGTTCATGTGGTGAAGCAAGTCTCCTTCATCTTCTTTCTCTCTCTTTTGTGCTGAAAAACTCTTTTCTCTCTGAAGATTTTCGTTTGTTTTGAGAGGTAGGAAAATATGTTTTTACATGTCACTACTTCACCTCACCTCCTTTTTCTCTGTTTGTTGAAAATCCTTTTTGTCCTCTGAATAATCTTGTTTATTCAGATCTATGGATATATGTGTATGGTTTCAGATCTATGGATAGATTTCTATGAATATGCCCTACCTACCTGTATTTTTTACTAGCCTTGGTAATTGCTAAATATACACAGGATGAACTGTGTTGTTTGTGGTTCGATGGGCAATCATTGTCATGAGAGGCGGGAGACTCTCAGTTCATTTCGTTGTTATCTTGGAAGTAGATTTGATGACTTTACGGTATATATCCTTTTTTAGAATGTATCTTTTTTGTTGACAGATTGTAGACTATATCCTTATTTTCTGCATTTTTGTTCTACTGTTTTTTCAGACTGTGCCTTGTTTTGTGAGGAGGCAGTTCAACAACCTTGTTGGTAATATCTTTTTTGTCGTTACATCGGATGAAGTGAAGTACAAATTTCATGTTAAGAAAGGCAGTTCGAAGACACGTGTTTTTGGAAGTGGATACCAAAAATTTCTTCATGACTACGACCTGAAAGTTGGTGACTGTATCATGTTTGGGTTTGATAGTGCTCCTGAACTGTTTGGGATTTTTGCAGAAGGTCCTGATGGCACTGAAAAGCATCGTGTCGATGGTAATTCTGTTTTCTCCTTTACCATGTGTTGCCCATTTTTTTTATATAACTGATGTTATATCTCCTCTTTTTTTATTCTTTTATTAATTTTAAATTTGTATGCAGAAATTCCAACTGCAGTTGTCCACACTAAAGGTGTTATGCTTACTACTGCTCAAACATTGAAGAAGGAACAACTTCTCCGTGAGCGTGGTCTTGGTCTTGGTGTTGTTTTTGTGCACACCTTGACGAATACTGATTTGAAGGGCAATGGACTGGTATAATTCTCCTTTTCTTTATGTAATCTTAGTTATCCTTTATATCCTTCCCATATATAATTTAATTTTTATTATTCAGCGTATACCGAAGGAAGTTGTTAGGTCCTTGAATATCTCTGAAAGCGGGGAGGCATGTTTTTTTGTTGATGACTATGGCTACCGCCCTCAGGGTGCATACTACACTACTACTGATGGAAGGATGAAGTTCGATTCCTGCTGGTCGGAGTTTACTAAGGAGTATAACTTTGAATCTGGGAATGTTGTTCTCATTCTTTTCAACCAGGGCGGCCGTGGTGGTATTGAAGTTTGATTGATATCATATGATATAATCTTTATCATATGATATAATTGTTTTAGTCTACAATTTGTGTGTGCTCATTGTGTGTTTATGTCATTTCGCTACCCTGGCCGCTCTTGTGTGAAGGGATTGTATAGTGGGATTATGTAGGGGGTACACTTTATGATTGACTATTTGGTCCTGCATTTTTCTAACGCAGTTCAATTTTCACTGATTTTAATTGTTCATTTTTTGCAAAGTAATATGTACTTCCCTGGGCCTTGGGAAAAACAGAACAAGCCCACTAGGCTGGAAGTTAAGTGTTTTACTTCCCTGGGCCTTGGGGAAAACAGAACAAGCCCACTAGGCTGGAAGTTAAACAACTGGGTATGATTGCCCAGGTTCCAAATAACAAAAGTAGAACATAGTCTTTGAAACATGACATAGTTTAACCATGAACCTCCAGGGGAACAACTAAACAGAAACTAAATTTAGTGGAGAACATGAGGGCCAACAGCCGGACCGACGAGCGGGATGAGGCCGATCCGACGTAGTCCCTGAGGAACTTGCCAAAGGCAGCGTGCTTCGACTTGCTAGCAGGCTTGTGCTTCTGCTTGCTACCTTTTCCAACTCCCGTCGCGTGCTGGATCAGACACTCGAGATCGTTCGGGAAAACCCTGCCGCAGAATGGGCAATGTGGCTTTCCGTTACGACGGAAGGATCTCGCGCCTTCGACTTCTTCGAACGAAGCGGCTCTTCCGGTCCCGGTCCTCCTTGTCGTTGTCAACGTCCTCAGAGTCTTCCTGCGATTTTGAAAGTAAAGAAGAAGTGAGAGAAGGAAATTAACTGAAATACAATTGAAGCATTAAATATTTTTGTATGAACATTATTAAGAATTAATCATGTAGAATCAACATTTATGATCCAGATCCAACCATACATAATTACTTCACTAATATAAATAAGCACCAATTTAAACTGTTGTCACAACTTGTTCATGGGTAGTCCAATCATTATTTCAGTATTATAACTAAGCACCAATTTAAGAGAAAATGGTGATTATAAATTTCATGGATCAGGGATCAATCATTTGTTCCCTGAAGATGTACTGATTCATAAAACAATATGGATTCATGACGTCAATAAGCAGGAATTGAACAAAAATTATGGTCATAAATTACATGCAACTGATAATTCATTTGTTCCCCAAATAAAAATGATGTACACACTATGGTTTCATCGTATAAATAAGCACCAGTTTAAGACAAATGGTGATTATAAAATCCATGTATCAGATCAATTAATAGTACCTATAATATAATTCTTGTAATCATAATCACTCTGGTATGATTCATATTCGGATGAATTTAAGTTTGAAATGCAGTGAGCGTTACACTAAGCAGGTATGATTCATCACACAAAAGGAATCATTACAGTTGAATCAAGATGTGCATCAAATATTACAGATCTAGTAACTACAAACCATAAATCAGATGAGCAAGAACCCCAGAATCATCAATTTGTACAAGAAGTCGCAGACAGGGCAAATCAATCTACCCTATGAGCAAACCCTATGGTGAACAGTAAGATCAAGAAAAACAGGGGATCGATCGGAATAGTAGAGTACCTCGCTGCAGTTGTCGGAGGCCTCCTCTTCGAACTCTTCGCACTCTCTGGGGCCATATAGCTCGCGGTACTGCACAGGTGGCGGTAGAACGGGTCATTCGGATCGAAGCCCTGGTCATCTGCTTGTGCCGCGGGAGCGAGGACGTCTCCCTTGGCCTCATCAGCGACGGCGACCACGGCCGGTTGGGCGGAGCCCTCCACGGTCACGGCGCGGCGAAGAGCGGCTCCAGTTCCGGAAGAAGATCCCGCCTCCGCGACGTCGACTACTACCGGACCATCGCCGTCGCCTCTGTCGACGTTGACGACCGCACTCGCCTCCGGCTCGTCTCCGCGAACACGCTTCATCTTCGGGATCTTCGGTGGAAGGGGAGGTTGGTGTTGCGCTGGTGGAGGTGCAAGCAGGGTTTTTCGCCAGAGATTGGGGAATAGAAGTTGCGGGTGGGAGAGACGATGGGGCCGATGGATATACAGTAGGTGCTGCCGTTTGGGTTCCTCTGTCTGACGCGTGCGTGTGAAAACGTGGATTGCTGCATGTAGTCAGTCCACTTTCCCATTACTTTGACATGGGTCCCACGCATGACGGATGGGCTGACACAGAATTTTCAGTATGGGTATTAAAAACTCTAAAATATTTGAAATACGAATTAGTGATCACACATAGCCTCTTCTTGAGTTTAGGGGATGAATTTTTGAAAATTTTCAAACCAAACTGCCAAGATAGCATGCTAGCGTCATTACCCACATGTTGATGCACCCTTATGCCAAATTTCAGTCCATTTCAAGTTAGCTACCTCAAAAAATGGTCAAGAACTGCCCGTTCGAGGTAGACGGGCATAATCTTTCACTACGCACCTCACTTTTGTGAGTGCTTTGGTAGGGAAACAAATTTTTTTCCAGTTTGTTATTTTCCATGGAAAGTGTTAGCCACACATTGGCCAATACACAAGGTTTGGAAAGATTTCAACAAATTTTCAATTTTATATGAAAGTTTGAGTGTTTGGTGAAACCTAGGTTGACCTAATTGCACTAAGAGGTTGTCAAACCTTTTTCCAAGTGAAACTTCTGTTGTAGGGTAATGTGGTGACGCCAAATGAGACCAGCACGTGCTCCCAATTTTCCCAATGCCGAAAATGCCCTCACTTGTGTAAATTCACATCAAACTACACCAAACCTCATGAAAAATTTAAATTTGAATTTTCCACATGAATGTCACAACATTTACTCAGTCCCACTAGTTACTGATGAGTTTTTGGCGATTTCCCCCTCTTTTCATCCGAAAACCCCTGATCTTTTGGTTTGGTGTATTTTTGGCGATTTCCCCCTCTTTTCGTCCGAAAACCCCTCTTTCGACACATGTCCACCATGGGCACACCATGCCACCAACTCAAAAAAAATCAAAACCCATAGCAATCAAGGTGTCATATCACAATGTGCACAAGGGTGCCAAATCATGCCCCAAATCCATGGTGGTTTGGTGAGTTTTTGGCGATTTCCCCCTCTTTTCGTCCGAAAACCCCTCGTTCGACACATGTCCACCATGGGGACACCATGCCACCAACTCCAAAAAATCAAAACCCATAGCAACCAAGGTGTCATATCACAATGTGCACAAGTGTGCCAAATCATGCCCCAAATCCATGGTGGTTTGGTGAGTTTTTGGCGATTTCCCCCTCTTTTCGTCCGAAAACCCCTCGTTCGACACATGTCCACCATGGGGACACCATGCCACCAACTCCAAAAAATCAAAACCCATAGCAACCAAGGTGTCATATCACAATGTGCACAAGGGTGCCAAATCATGCCCCAAATCCATGGTGGTTTGGTCAGTTTTTGGCGATTTCCCCCTCTTTTCGTCCGAAAACCCCTCTTTCGACACATGTCCACCATGGGGACACCATGCCACCAACTCCAAAAAATCAAAACCCATAGCAACCAAGGTGTCATATCACAATGTGCACAAGGGTGCCAAATCATGCCCCAAATCCATGGTGGTTTGGTGAGTTTTTTGGCGATTTCCCCCTCTTTTCGTCCGAAAACCCCTCGTTCGACACATGTTCACCATGGGGACACCATGCCACCAACTCCAAAAAATCAAAACCCATAGCAACCAAGGTGCCATATCACAATGTGCACAAGGGTGCCAAATCATGCCCCAAATCCATGGTGGTTTGGTCAGTTTTTGGCGATTTCCCCCTCTTTTCGTCCGAAAACCCCTCTTTCGACTTATGTCCACCATGGGGACACCATGCCACCAACTCAAAAAAATCAAAACCCATAGCAACCAAGGTGTCATATCACAATGTGCACAAGAGTGCCAAATCATGCCCAAATCCATGGTGGTTTGGTGAGTTTTTGGCCATTCCCCCCTCTTTTCATCCGAAAACCCCTCGTTCGACATATCTCCACCATGGGGCCACCATATTATGTTACTAGCAAAAGGGCCCGTGCGTTGCACCAGAAAAACAAAAAATTGAAGGCTCGAGTTAATCGTCATCCTCGACCTCGAGCACATGAGAAGTCAGCGAGGTGTTTCTCATATCCATACTGCCATCCCCGAATTGCGAGAGGTGACCTGTGATGTTATGGTATCACATATAAATTAAAATTGGTATTTTCTCATATGTTTATATCCATGTGGCGCCACATTTAAAACATAATAAAGCCTTTAATTAACCTATCTACGATACGGTGTATTAGTGAAAATCTTATAACATAAAACGTATAGTAGTGTGCTACATGCGTCGATCGAATCCAAATAGCATGAAGCCATTGATTCTATATGTTGTATTGTATACTTCAAATAGCATGACCTAAATATAATTGTTAAATTAAAATTGTTAGCAAGAAATATTGAAAGTGCATTCAAACACGGTATGTATAAACGATAATTTAGAGATTGTAGTCTAAATTAGTGATAAATATATCTTTGTGATTTGATTCAATAAACTCACATGTCTTTTTTTAGTGTCGAATGACATTTAATATAATGCCTGAAACCGTTGTGGGTGTAGTGTGGTCTTCTTCTCTTGGCAAGAGTTGTAGGTAGTAAGGAGTGTTGGTTAGGTCACGATGCAAAAGGAATAGCATGTATATGAATCTCAAGTACGAACACATACGGTTACCAAACCGAAACTATATAGCTAACCAAAATAAATAAATAGCCGAACCATGTATTGTAATCGATGGCGTGCTTAATCCCGCTAAAAATTGAAGAAGGCCAAAGCTTTTTGTTGCTTAGGCTTGCTGCCGCGATATTGGGTCGTGCCCCACGCATGCCCCCTCGTGGGGAGGTCCCAAAAATACATATCTTCTTTTTTTTAGGGAAAAAATACACATCTTCTTCATTAGTCTTTAATCCACCACATCCACGCAATGATCAAAGTACTGAATCAATCGATCATCCTGCGAAATTGATTCCTGAATCCTCTAGCTTGCGAGGAGAGAAACAGGTCTTGGAGCGTTGATCGTCCCTAAAAGCGAGGCATATCTAGCCAAGGCCGCGTGGATGAGCCAGAAGAAGCACTGAGGGGGCGACGACCAACGTTCGGTTCGGTGGCACCTCCGGCGAGCGGTGACTCTGGCTGCTTGACCCGGTGCTACAGCTTGTGCGCCTCTGCTATAGCTTACGTTGATATGGGACGCGATGAAAATCACGGTTTTTCGTTTCCGTGGTTAGGGAATTCGCCGAAGTCGTTAGAATGGTTTGTGGGAATAACGCACGGAGAAGAGAGAGGCTAACTGGATTTTAGGAGGCAAGAATATAACGGAGCAATCATTAGAGTCGTGATCGACCTGGAGTTCTTTTCCGCACAAGATAGAAGCAATTGAGGTAGGAGAAGCAACGTATGATACAAAGGCGCCCCGGACGGACGGAGACGTAAAATACGTGTAGTCGTGGATAGGTGGGCTTGAGTTAAGCTGATTCCTTTGCTCTTTGTTTTCCTGGCTGTTATCTTTTTCCCTTCCGGTTACGGGATTGGGGGTTAGAAGTTTGACACAACGTAGTGACTTAACTTTTCATGCGATCTACACGCGGACTTGGGGCTGCGGTTTTTTTTTCTTAGCCTTTGGACTGTGTGGGAATTTGGGCCAGTCATGTTTTTCAATTCTTAGCTCACAGATTAACCCGCATATATAGGCCCAAGTGTGACACCAGGCAGTCACCTATTGCAATTTAATAGTAAAGATTGTTCACCACTTTGAGATTTTTTCGATGAAAAAATTTCAGAAAAATGAGTAAAAGTCATAAAGAAAATTTGAATCACAATTTTTGGTGATTTTTACATCTGGTATGTTTTGATTTTGAAGAACTCTACTGCTCTGAACATTTAGTTTACTAGCACTTTGAAGTACTAGGATGTACACAACATAAAATTGAAACCTCCCAAGACAATTGTTAACATATCATGGCAAAATATTTACAGTTTCAAAAGAACGGACTACTAGCCAAAAGCACCTCACGCAGGAGGGAGACCAAACCAAAAGATCAGGGGGTCATGCAGCAGAAGAGATGATCAATCCACCATCAGCAGGACTCTGTCGACCACGATCTTGCGGTAGAGCTCATACGAGACCCAAGCATCAATGGCTGCATACTCGATGTTCATATTTGGAAGTGGGAAGTCCCCCCACAGTCTGTGCCGATGGTGGTGGAACTTCTTCTTCATATCACCGAACCATGAATCAATGAGTCTTGCTGCCATGGTAGCCATGCCAGCCCTCGCATGACCAGTGTACTTGAAGTACTCGTCCTGGAGATCGACGTAGTACTCACAAGGAATCTCCATGTGCCATGTTCTCCACAGAACTCTCTTGTCACCACGGATGTCAACACTCGCAAACGTAGCGCCTTCTCGAAAGAAATCGCAGATAGCCGGAGACTCCCACCAGTTAGCACTGCAGTAAATAAAGTAATGTACTAGTCACAGATCAGTTACAAATATGCAAGAACCTACAGAGGAGACGAAGATGAAACAAATTAATAAATCGCGAACAATGTGTAGCAGATTTAGATCGGGAATGTACTGCTTTTCTGGAACAATGTCTAGCAGATTTAGATCGGGAATGTACTGATTTTCGGGAACAATGTCTAACAAAAGTCAAAGAGAGACAGAACGGAGGCAAGTAAAAAACCCCAATCGAAAGATTAAAAAAAGGATTAGTTCTTACGCTGCGTAGTGGAACACCAGCACATGTCGACGCATGCAGAGTTGAACCACGGCGATCTTTTTCTCGTCCTCGGCTCGATGGTTGGTGTACTCGAAGTCGAGGCCGACGAACTTGTGCTCGTCCTCCTTGAGCCACTCCGTGTACATGTCGAGGACGCGGCGCACTTCCCAGGGGTCGTTGGTGTAGACCACCTCCAGGTCCTCGTCGTCGTGGATGTGGACTGCGCGCGTGCTAGTCCAGTTGTACATTTGCTGCTCATCCATGTCCATGGCGACGCAGCGGCGGGAGACGAAGATAATGAGGGAGAGGATACGACGAGAAGTGTGGAAACCAGGATGCAGTGCGAATATTGAGACGGTAGGGGAGGGGGAAGGGGATAAATATCATCCCCATTAATTACTACGCGCGAATATTGAGACGGTAGACGAAGAGAATACTGACGCGGGTCTAGTCCAACTGACGTGCAGTCCAACTGACGCACATTCGATCGTGTTGTCACGTCAAAACCCAGCACCGCCCATTTGCACTCCTCTTGACCTACCGAAATTTACTCCACGATATACCTGGCCATCATATCACGACCTCCTTCAGCCGCCGCCAGATCTCGCCACGTCTCTCGCCGCCACAGCTCGCCACTCGCCGGCGAGACTTGAAAGACTCTCGCTCCGCGTCGAGACCAAGGATGGCGCCTACTAGTGGAGTACGTAAATAACATGTATGTCTCGCGATCGATCGTTGTTTCCGATTTGTAATCTTTCTTCATATTTTTTGCAGTGTCCAGTTTGCTTTGACAAGAAGGGGATGTGCGGCGGAGGGGGAGTCGCGTTAGGTTTTTTCGTGCAAACAATACAAGAGGGTTTTGAGGAGAAGACGGTACATGCACTTATAAGTTTAAAATTCATTCAGATGTTTTATTAATTCGCCGCCACATCAAAGTTTAACACGTGATCCTAGTAGTTATTGCTAGTTTAGTACTATTATTCAGATGTGTGTAATAATTGTTGGTCACCATATGTATTAACCGCTTATTTATGGTTGAGTATTAGGATAGTTGTGATAACTTTTACGTTCATACCAGTTTTACGATGGTTGTAGGTAGTTCAGTCCTATACCGATAGAAGTTCAGATATGTGCTGATAGAAGTTCAGATATGTGCTGATAGAAGTCCAAGATCTGAGACTCGGTGATTATCCGAGTAGACGCATAATTCTACCTGATCATTAGATTTTACAGTAGCTACATCCAATTCGTGATTCTTCAAGGTCCTAATATGACACGATGTGTAACATTCACATGTTTCTATCTTATTTAATTTTCGGAATAGTCAACTTACTTTTGTATTAACTCTACTGAATTTAGGTCATCCCTTGCTACTATAGACCGTATTTCCTTAAGAAGTATGGTGTCCAGACCTCTCACAGGACAACTTTTGAAGCTGCACTCAAAACCAAAGATGGCCGTGCATTTGTTGTTAATGTTACCAACAGAGCTGGCAGAACCTATATCAACGGAAGATTTTGGAACGAATTTGCTAGAGTGTACAATTTTAAGGTTGGCATGGAGTTAATTTTCAGAGTTAACTCATCTGGTCAGGATACTCTTGTAATAACTGGAACTGAACCACTAATCCATCCAGGTAATTTTCCACCTTTGGACAAAATGATTGATCATATTAATTATTCCATCTTATGTCAGTTATTTTAATTATGCAGCTTACTACCAGTTGTCCCGTACGAAGCGTGACATTGTTGACTCGCTCAGTAGTACTGATGGAACAATGATAAATTGGAGGATGATGCATACCGTCATTCTTCAGGTGGACAACTTGGACTACCTTGTTGAGTACCACAATGCTGGAGATTATGATCAAGGAGCACTAGTTGTCCCGATCTTGCATACTACGAATTGGACAAACAGCGAAAATTACAACAAACACGTGGTAAGCAGTAGATCATATCATTTCATTAACTTTGCGAGCTACATTACGTACAAGTGTTAACTAAACTATGTCTCTACTGTTGGAACAGAAAATCCCTAGCCGTTTGGTTCCTAAAGATATGGAACAATATGGTGCAATCAGTATTGTGTGCCATCCCAGTACTTTGGTGCGTGCGTCCTACGCAATTTCTTCTGACGATGGTCTTCTCTGCGTTAGTGGGTGGAAGGAGTTCATGGACAAGGAAAAGCACCTTCAGATGGGTGACAAGATGATGTTCTTGCTTTACCTAGGAAATGCATGGGTTTACTTGTTTGCTACCCATGTGCCTGAAATCGATCTGGAGTAGCTAGTCAGTGATTCATGGTGCCCGTGTGTCCAACTATGCATCCCCTTTAGGTTTAAATTAAGTTGTAAGACTCTTTATGCGATTGTCGATTTTGCTTCTGTTAAAACAATATTTAGTCATATCGTGCTGCTGGTTGTAATCTGTCAAGTGTCGATTAATTAAAACCATTATCAAAGTTATGTTACCGACATGTTGGCTTTTCTTATATCTGTCCATATTTTAGCTTATATTAATTTGCTCTTAAACCCTTCTGGATAATTGAATGACAAGTTCGAGATCGTAAACATCTAAATAAGAACATTTCAACTGTTTGGAACAAAACATATAGTTGTATGCATAACAAGTTTCTATCAATCTACATCACTATCTTCGTCTGAAGTTTTTCCCTCGTCATCATGTATGTTCTCTTCCAATATGAGACTATCTTCCTCATTCTCTAGTTCATCTTCGCTCATATCCATGTCAACATTGGGACTATCTTCCTCATTCTCTAGTTCAAGAATTGTACGAGCATCATGAATATGTACAACTTCATCAGCACGATGATCATCCTCCTCTGCCTCCACCTCCACCTCTGCTTCATCCTCGTCTAGGTCGACAACATCATGAAATGTATGGTCGACTGAACCTTCATCCTCCTGGTATGCGTCTTCATTCTGTACAAATGCATCATCGTTACCATCTTCTAATTCTGGAACGTCGTACACGTGTCTATGGCTGAACTTCTGCACCACTTTCCACGGATCACCAAACTTTGTATCCTCCAAATAGAAGCATGTTTCAGCTTGACTGGCCAATATGAATGGTGAATTCTTGAACCATAGGACAGAAGTGTTAACGCTTTTAAAATAACCATCATCTTTTATCTTGGAACCCCTGCCCGCAAGGTCAAACCAGTCGCAACGAAACAAGTACACGGACCTGTCACCGTGCTTGTTAGTCCCATACTGCAGTTCAAGAACTTCTTGCAGAACACCATAGAACTCGGTCTCATCTGCATCACCAAAAGATCCCTTAGTCGCTACGCCCGAATTTTGAGTCTTCAGGTCTTTATCCCGAGTAAGCATGCGAAACCTCGCACCCTTTACGTTGCAACCAGCGTATACTACTACACGCCGGTCTGGCCCAGCAGCCAGAGACTTCAAATCTTCTGATGCATTGTCCAACTGTCTCACATGGTTTGCAAACCAACCTGCAAACTCTCTCTGAACCGTCTCCTCGATGTCACGCACACCCCTACCTCCCAATTCTTGTCGGAATTCACTGAAACATAGAAAAAACACATATGAAATACAAGACAATTATGTCTGCAACATTGAGAAGTAGTTATTAAAGTGAAGCTAACTACTTACTTGATATAATGTTCTACATCGTCACAGTTGTTCAGCACATACCAAACCATTTTTTCAAATTCCTTGTCAAAATGTTTCAAAATGGATTTCCCAAGACCTTTAGCTCCAACTGAAAATACTTCCATCTCATCACGATCAGGCTTTCTCCGTATGTCTTGGTTCCTATCATCTTTGTTAAATCTTGTTTCTGTGCCATCCTTGAAAAATCTAGAGCAAAAAATCAAACACTCATCAACAATGTATCCCTCTGCGATAGAACCTTCTGGCCTTGCTTTGTTATGGACCATAGACTTTAGATAACCTTATCTTCTCTCAACTGGATACATCCAACCATAATGAACAGGACCCCTCAAAAGAGCCTCCTCAGGAAGATGAATAGCTAAGTGCACCATTACATCAAAAAAAGCTGGGGGGAACAGCTTCTCAAGTTTGCATAGGATCACAACAATTTCAACCTTCAATCGATTCAGCACATCAACTTTCAGGGTTTTGGCACACAGCTCCCTAAAAAATCTTCCTAGCTCTGCAATAGCCACATACATTTCCTTAGATGCAATTCCCTTGAGCCCAGCCGGCAACACTCGCTGCAGAAGTATGTGGCAATCATGCGTCTTCATACCGGTAACCTTACAACCATCAATATTCACACATCTTCCCCAGTTTGCGCAATAACCATCTGGGAACCTAGTGTTTGCCAAATACCTACACAAATGTCTCTTCTGTTCCTTCGAAAGCGTCCACGGTGCAGGGGGCTTCGCATAAGTTACTGCTGCATCATCATCATCCTTAACAATTTTCTTCAACCAATACTTCTCCCGGATTTTGAATTTCTTCAAATCAATTCTAGCACTAACAGTGTCCTTATTGCTGCCCTCAAGTTCAAGCAGTGTACCAACAATATTGTCACATATGTTCTTCTCAATATGCATCACATCTAAGTTGTGAGCTAACTTAAGTTCTGGCCAGTACGGTAGATGATGTAAGCTGACTTTCAGGTGCCATGTTGGTTCACCGGGTACAGTTGCACGCTTCCGCTTTCTACTAATTATTGGATTTTTCCCATGTACAAAATCCTTAACCCTTTCTACCTTCTCAGCTACCTCTTTGGGTGTGTACTTCCTTGGTGGATCTCCAGTCTCAGTTTTACCATTGAAAAGTCTGCTTCTCCTGTATGGGTGACTTTTATCAAGAAATCGTCGATTCCCAATGTATCCAATTTTGTTTTTCAAAGATTCATAGCAAGGATTCTCATCGCAATGCACACACGCATGAAATCCTCTTGTGCTTCGGCCTGACATAGTGGCATATCCAGGATAATCATGAATAGACCAAAGAAACGCAGCATGCAATGGGAAATATTCCTCTGTGCATGCATCAAATGTCTGCACACCACTCCATAGCTGCATCATATCTTTTATCAGTGGCTGCATAAATACATGAAAATCTTTCCCTGGGAATACTTTCCTTGGATTAGCAATGCCATCATGTAATTCGATTGATCCATGCACATCCATGGTGGGAAGTTGTAAGGAATGACAAAAACAGGCCACATACTGTAAGGATTACTCATACTTCCAAAGGGACTGAAGCCGTCTGTGGCAAAACCTAGTCTTATGTTACGAGGATCTTTAGCAAACCAATGAAACTTGGCATCAAAGTGCTTCCATGCCTCACCATCAGCAGGGTGCCTCAGTACATTGGGCTCATCAACCCTCTTCTCTTTGTGCCATCTAGTATGTGTCGACATTTCCTTTTTAACAAATAGTCTCTGCAACCTTTTAATTATAGGAAAGTACCTTAACACCTTGTGAGGGATTTTCTTTTTTGCAGTAGGGTCTCTATATCTTGATAATCCACAAACATGGCAGTGCGTATCATCCTTGTGATCTCCCCAAAATAAAGAACAATCAAACTTGCATACATGAATTGTCTCATAACCAAGTCCAACATCAGAAAGAACACTCTTAGCATCAGCATATGATTTGGGAAAGTCCACACGTGGCAAAGCTGTACGTAAAAGGTGAAGTAAGAGATCAAATCCTCTGTTTGTTATCCGGCTGTATGATTTGACATGAAGGAGCTTAATAATGAACGACAACCTAGTGAAAGTGGTGCATCCCTCATGAAGTTCTTTTTTGGCTGACTCAATTAGATTAGCATAAATATTTGGCAGGTTAGGACCTTTATTTCCAGACTTCTGCAGTTCATCGATCATACTAGACGAATCATCAACATAACAATCACCACTGTCTTCGTCTTCATCATTGTCACTATCATACGCACCATCATCGTTTCTATCCCGCCCTTCGTCATCACTAAAACCTTCCCCATGTCTAGTCCATCTTGTATACGTCATGGACATACCTGAACAATTGCAGTGATCCTCGACTGTTTTTATATCCTGACGTATCAGATTTAGGCAGTCCTTGCAAGGGCACAAGATTGGTTCATCTGTATTGTCCAAGTGTTCTCGCGCAAACTTGATGAAATCCCTAACACCTGCCATGTACTTTGTTGTGAACTTCTGGGTGCCATCAGTTATCCAACTTCGATCCATTGCCTACAATTCAGTTAAGAATATGCCAACGTTCTTCAGAACAGATCTTGACAACTGATTAAAAAATCTAGACCTAGCGAACAATCAGGAGAACTCACCGATGATGCGTCTCGCCGCCTCCACAATGGAGCCTTCACGGATTTCTTCTCACCTCGACGAGAACCCTAGTCGATTCGACTGTTAGCAAGATCACCTAGATAGGCCGTGTCTACTAGCGGCGCGACTTAAACGAGGCACCCGCGGCCGACTTAAATATTAATAAGGAAATTATTATGTCGTAACATCTACATCACACCATTGAAATAAATATGTAGAATAGACTAGTTACGGATCCAGATCAAAACTCCATGTCTACCTTAGCGGTAACACTCCGCGTCGGTCACGTCAAAGCCCTGGTTCGATTCTTCCAAAACACAATTTTTTACTTAATTAAATATGTTCCTGACAAGTAGGTCACGCATGATATATAAAACTAATAACATTTAATAAAGTAACTTAGTATTATTTACCTGCTATGTGGGTCCGTTGTACACGCAAATCACGGTTTACATACACCACGATCTTTTTGATTTCGTCACCTATTAACAGACACGATGGAAGCCCTTCCGGTTGGGTAATGGGTGACGATTTTTTGTTGACGAAAAATCATACCGTCAAGCATTACCTTAAATGCATGACGGAAGATGAATTCGTCACCTATAAGGACACATCCATGACGGTATGCATTTTTGTCACCAGGGTTTTCGTCAACAAATATCCCATTTCTTGTAGTGACTCTCCGGCCTATGGCCCCTCCTTCTCCTCCTCGTGAGGATCCCTCCTCCAAGGTACGATCGAATAGACAACGACAGTTGGCGCCCACCGTGGGGCCAGCAGCATCTAGAGGCCGAAACCGGAGGGTTCCGCCATGGGAAGCTACGATGACTCCATCGATGTGGGTAGTGTCCTTACGCCGGGAATTTCATGATCGTCCCTGATACGTCTCCGACGTATCGATAATTTCTTATGTTCCATGCCACATTATTGATGTTATCTACATGTTTTATGCACACTTTATGTCATATTCGTGCATTTTCTGGAACTAACCTATTAACAAGATGCCGAAGTGCCAGTTCCTGTTTTCTGCTGTTTTTGGTTTCAGAAATCCTAGTAACGAAATATTCTCGGAATCGGACGAAATCAACGCCCAGGTTCCTATTTTTCCCGGAACCATCCAGAACACCCGAGAGCCGCCAGAGGGGAGCCCTGGGGGCCCCACACCACACCCTGGCGCGACCAGAGGGGGGGCCGCGCCGCCCTATGGTGTGGGCCCCCCAGAAGCCCCCCTGCGCCGCCTCTTCGCCTATAAAAGCCCTTTCGACCTAAAAACGCAGTACCAATTGACGAAACTCCAGAAAGACTCCAGGGGCGCCGCCGCCATCGCGAAACTCCAATTCGGGGGACAGAACTCTCTGTTCCGGCACCCTGCCGGACGGGGAATTGCCCCCGGAGCCATCTCCACCGCCGTCTTCACCGCCATCTTCACCACCATCGCTGCCTCCATGATGAGGAGGGAGTAATCCACCCCTGAGGCTGAGGGCTCCGCTGTAGCTATGTGGTTCATCTCTCTCCCATATACCTCAATACAATAATCTCATGAGCTGCTTTACATAATTGAGATTCATATGAGTTTTGTATCACTGCTATCTATGTGCTACTCTAGCAATGTTATTAAAGTAGTTTTATTCCTCCTGCACGTGTGTAAAGGTGACAGTGTGTGCACTGTGTTAGTACTTGGTTTATGCTATGATCATGATCTCTTGTAGATTGCGAAGTTAACTATTGCTATGATAATATTGATGTGATCTATTCCTCCTACATATGCATGAAGGTGACAGTGTGCATGCTATGTTAGTACTTGGTTTAGTCTTTTGATCTATCTTACACTATAAGGTTACTTAAATATGAACAAATTGTGGAGCTTGTTAACTCCGGCATTGAGGGTTCGTGTAATCCTACGCAATGCGTTCATCATCCAACAAGAGTGTAGAGTATGCATTTATACGTTACATTATGTGATCAATGTTGAGAGTGTCCACTAGTGAAAGTGTAATCCCTAGGCCTTGTTCCTAAATATCGCTATCGCTGCTTGTTTCTTTGTTTCTTTGTGTTACTACTGCTGCAATTCTACCACCATCGACTACACGCCCGGCGAGCTATTTTACGGCACCGTTGCTCTTGCTCATACTTATTCATACCACCTGTATTTCACTATCTCTTCGCCGAACTAGTGCACCTATTTGGTGTGTTGGGGACACAAGAGACTTCTTGCTTTGTGGTTGCAGGGTTGCATGAGAGGGATATCTTTGACCTCTTCCTCCCTGAGTTCGATAAACCTTGGGTGATCCACTTAAGGGAAAACTTGCTGCTGTTCTACAAACCTCTCGCTCTTGGAGGCCCAACACTGTCTACAGGAAAGGAGGGGGAACGTAGACATCAAGCACTTTTTCGCGCCGTTGCCGGGGAGGAAAGGTAAAAGGCACTCATACTCCGGTTCCAGGTAAAGTACTTTTCTGGCGCCATTGTGTTTGTGCTCGAAGCTATTTCCTTTAGATCCTGCAATTGCATCTTTTTGTTTCTTGTTTACACTAGTAAGGCATAATGGAAAACATCTGTGAGCTCTTTGTACTATTTCCTGAGTCAAGACATGAATGGTTTAATGTGAAAATTAAAAAACCCATGGAACATGTTAGCATGAATACTTTGAACACCATTGTTGCTAATGATATGGAAAATTCTAAGCTTGGGGAAGCTGGTTTTGATGAGCATGATCTTTTTAGTCCACCAAGCATTGAGGAGAAAATTTTCTTTGATGATACTTTGCCTCCTATTTATGATGATTATAATGATAGTAGTCTTTTGGTGCCACCTACTATGGAGAGTAAATTTTGTTGTGATTATACTATACTTCCTACACTTGATGAGAATAATAATGATAGCTACTTTGTTGAATTTGCTCCCACTACAACTAATAAAATTGACTATGCTTATGTTGGGAGTAGTAATAATTTTATGCATGAGACTCATGATAAGAATGCTTTATGTGATAGTTATATTGTTGAGTTTGCTCATGTCACTACTGAAAGTTATTATGAGAGAGGAAAATATGGTTGTGGAAATTTTCATGTTACTAAAACACCTCTCTATGTGCTGAAATTTTTTAAGCTACACTTGTTTTATCTTCCTATGCTTGTTACTTTGCTCTTCATGAACTTGTTTATTTACAAGATTCCTATGCATAGGAAGCATGTTAGACTTAAATGTGTTTTGAATTTGCCTCATGATGCTCTCTTTTGCTTCGAATACTATTTCTTGCGAGTGCATCATTAAAACTGCTGAGCCCATCTTAATGGCTATAAAGAAAAGAACTTCTTGGGAGATAACCCATGTGTTTTTACCTACAGTACTTTCTTTTTATTTTGTGTCTTGGAAGTTGTTTACTACTGTAGCAACCTCTCCTTATCTTAGTTTTGTGTTTTGTTGTGCCAAGTTAAGCCGTTGATAGAAAAGTAAGTACTAGATTTGGATTACTGCACAGTTCCAGATTTCTTTGCTGTCACGAATCTGGGTCTACCTCCCTGTAGGTAGCTCAGAAAATTAAGCCAATTTACGTGCATGATCCTCAGATATGTACGCAACTTTCATTCAATTTGAGCATTTTCATTTGAGCAAGTCTGGTGCCATTTTAAAATTCGTCAATACGAACTGTTCTGTTTTGACAGATTCTGCCTTTTATTTCGCATTGCCTCTTTCGCTATGTTGGATGAATTTCTTTGATCCATTAATGTCCAGTAGCATTATGCAATGTCCAGAAGTGTTAAGAATGATTGTGTCACCTCTGAATATGTCAATTTATATTGTGCACTAACCCTCTAATGAGTTGTTTCGAGTTTGGTGTGGAGGAAGTTTTCAAGGATCAAGAGAGGAGTATGATGCAACATGATCAAGGAGAGTGAAAGCTCTAAGCTTGGGGATGCACCCGGTGGTTCACCCCTGCATATATCAAGAAGACTCAAGCGTCTAAGCTTGGGGATGCCCAAGGCATCCCCTTCTTCATCGACAACATTATCAGGTTCCTCCCCTGAAACTATATTTTTATTCCATCACATCTTATGTGCTTTTTCTTGGAGCGTCGGTTTGTTTTTGTTTTTTGTTTTGTTTGAATAAAATGGATCCTAGCATTCACTTTATGGGAGAGAGACACGCTCCGCTGTAGCATATGGACAAGTATGTCCTTGGTTTCTACTCATAGTATTCATGGCGAAATTTCTCCTTCGTTAAATTGTTATATGGTTGGAATTGGAAAATGATACATGTAGTAATTGCTATAAATGTTTTGGGTAATGTGATACTTGGCAATTGTTGTGCTCATGATTAAGCTCTTGCATCATATGCTTTGCACCCATTAATGAATAAATACATAGAGCATGCTAAAATTTGGTTTGCATATTTGGTTTCTCTAAGGTCTAGATAATTTCTAGTATTGAGTTTGAACAACAAGGAAGACGGTGTAGAGTCTTATAATGTTTTCAATATGTCTTTTATGTGAGTTTTGCTGCACCGGTTCATCCTTGTGTTTGTTTCAAATAAACCTTGCTAGCCTAAACCTTGTATCGAGAGGGAATACTTCTCATGCATCCAAAATACTTGAGCCAACCACTATGCCATTTGTGTCCACCATACCTACCTACTACATGGTATTTTCCGCCATTCCAAAGTAAATTGCTTGAGTGCTACCTTTAAAATTCCATCATTCACCTTTGCAATATATAGCTCATGGGACAAATAGCTTAAAAACTATTGTGGTATTGAATATGTAATTATGCACTTTATCTCTTATTAAGTTGCTTGTTGTGCGATAACCATGTTTACTGGGGACGCCATCAACTACTCTTTGTTGAATATCATGTGAGTTGCTATGCATGTTCGTCTTGTCTGAAGTAAGAGCGATCTACCACCATATGGTTAAGCATGCATATGTTAGAGAAGAACCTCGGGCCGCTAACTAAAGCCATGCTCCATGGTGGAAGTTTCAGTTTTGGACAACAATCCTCAAATCTCAAATGAGAAAATTATTAATTGTTGGTATATGCTTATGCATAAAAGAGGAGTCCATTATCTGTTGTCTATGTTGTCCCGGTATGGATGTCTAAGTTGAAGAATAATCAATAGCGAGAAATCCAATGCGAGCTTTCTCCTTAGACCTTTGTACAGGCGGCATAGAGGTACCCCTTTGTGACACTTGGTAAAAACAGTGCATTGTGATGATCCGGTAGTCCAAGCTAATTAGGACAAGGTGCGGGCACTATTAGTATACTATGCATGAGGCTTGCAACTTGTAAGATATAATTTACATGATACATATGCTTTATTACTACCGTTGACAAAATTGTTTCATGTTTTCAAAATCAAAGCTCTAGCACAAATATAGCAATCGATGCTTTTCCTCTATGAGGACCATTCTTTTACTTTCAATGTTGAGTCAGTTCACCTATTTCTCTCCACCTCAAGAAGCAAACACTTGTGTGAACTGTGCATTGATTCCTACATACTTGCTTATTGCACTTATTATATTACTCTATGTTGACAATATCCATGAGATATACATGTTACAAGTTGAAAGCAACCGCTGAAACTTAATCTTCTTTTGTGTTGCTTCAATGCTTTTACTTTGAATTATTGCTTTATGAGTTAACTCTTATGCAAGACTTATTGATGCTTGTCTTGAAGTGCTATTCATGAAAAGTCTTTGCTATATGATTCACTTGTTTACTCATGTCATATACATTGTTTTGATCGCTGCATTCACTACATATGCTTTACAAATAGTATGATCAAGTTTATGATGGCATGTCACTCCGTAAATTATACGTGTTATCGTTTTACCTGCTCGGGACGAGCAGAACTAAGCTTGGGGATGCTGATACGTCTCCGACGTATCGATAATTTCTTATGTTCCATGCCACATTATTGATGTTATCTACATGTTTTATGCACACTTTATGTCATATTCGTGCATTTTCTGGAACTAACCTATTAACAAGATGCCGAAGTGCCAGTTCCTGTTTTCTGCTGTTTTTGGTTTCAGAAATCCTAGTAACGAAATATTCTCGGAATCGGACGAAATCAACGCCCAGGTTCCTATTTTTCCCGGAACCATCCAGAACACCCGAGAGCCGCCAGAGGGGAGCCCTGGGGGCCCCACACCACACCCTGGCGCGGCCAGAGGGGGGGCCGCGCCGCCCTATGGTGTGGGCCCCCCAGAAGCCCCCCTGCGCCGCCTCTTCGCCTATAAAAGCCCTTTCAACCTAAAAACGCAGTACCAATTGACGAAACTCCAGAAAGACTCCAGGGGCGCCGCCGCCATCGCGAAACTCCAATTCGGGGGACATAACTCTCTGTTCCGGCACCCTGCCGGACGGGGAATTGCCCCCGGAGCCATCTCCACCGCCGTCTTCACCGCCATCTTCACCGCCATCGCTGCCTCCATGATGAGGAGGGAGTAATCCACCCCTGAGGCTGAGGGCTCCGCTGTAGCTATGTGGTTCATCTCTCTCCCATATACCTCAATACAATAATCTCATGAGCTGCTTTACATGATTGAGATTCATATGAGTTTTGTATCACTACTATCTATGTGCTACTCTAGCAATGTTATTAAAGTAGTTTTATTCCTCCTGCACGTGTGTAAAGGTGACAGTGTGTGCACCGTGTTAGTACTTGGTTTATGCTATGATCATGATCTCTTGTAGATTGCGAAGTTAACTATTGCTATGATAATATTGATGTGATCTATTCCTCCTACATATGCATGAAGGTGACAGTGTGCATGCTATGTTAGTACTTGGTTTAGTCTTTTGATCTATCTTACACTATAAGGTTACTTAAATATGAACAAATTGTGGAGCTTGTTAACTCCGGCATTGAGGGTTCGTGTAATCCTACGCAATGCGTTCATCATCCAACAAGAGTGTAGAGTATGCATTTATCTGTTCTGTTATGTGATCAATGTTGAGAGTGTCCACTAGTGAAAGTGTAATCCCTAGGCCTTGTTCCTAAATACTGCTATCGCTGCTTGTTTACTGTTTTACTGTGTTACTACTGCTGCAATTCTACCACCATCGACTACACGCCAGCGAGCTATTTTCTGGCACCGTTGCTACTGCTCATACTTATTCATACCACCTGTATTTCACTATCTCTTCGCCGAACTAGTGCACCTATTTGGTGTGTTGGGGACACAAGAGACTTCTTGCTTTGTGGTTGCAGGGTTGCATGAGAGGGATATCTTTGACCTCTTCCTCCCTGAGTTCGATAAACCTTGGGTGATCCACTTAAGGGAAAACTTGCTGCTGTTCTACAAACCTCTGCTCTTGGAGGCCCAACACTGTCTACAGGAAAGGAGGGGGAACGTAGACATCAGTCCCACATGACGAGTGCTGGATTCCGGCTAAGACCGACCCCATCAAGCTCTCCATCATCCCAATCGGCGTCATTCACATCTTCATCGACGAAACCGTCGATTCCGACGGAAACGCCCTGGTAAGTCACGCTGACGCGACCGCCGCTAAGCAGGACGCAGTCGCGAAGATCCGATCTGAGACGCGGGAACTTCCTAAGGAAGATTCCGCCATAGATCTGGAAATTTGAAAACCCACCCAATCCGCCCCTGAACAGGAAATTACGATGGAAGTCCAATGCAGATCCGCCTGGGTCTCCCAGGTGTTAGAGAAGCAAAGGTGTCACTTCATGCACTTCCTCGCATATACCGCAGGAACCACCCCTCCTCAGGAGGGAGCTAGACCCATGCAGGTTGACGCTACCGGAGACAGCGATACTCCGGATCAGCAAGAGGTTGCCGGAGACAACAAAGCTCCGGATCAGCAAGAGGATGCCGTATACAAAGAAGAATCAATCCTTGGCAACCTAAGCCCAATCTCTAACGATGCTTCATCCATGGACACATAGGAATACAACCACGTTATGAAGGAGTTGAAGGATGAGGAGAAAGCTGAGGCAGAATCCGCCCCGCCATAGGAGGTTCTTGTGACCTAAACTGGGATGGAGCAAGGAACTGACGCAGAAGCGACTCCGACCGACGCCAGAATTCCAGGCCCATCGAAGTCAGAAAGTCCGCAACGGATGCGCTATCGCATTGCGCCAGATCCTGGAGAAGGACGCGTCCTTGAACACGGGGAAGATATGTCCATAGAAGAGCTCACCAGGCAAGCAGGCCGAGGTGCTATTGCGGACTCAGAAATCTTGACCAAGCCAATAACTTCGGAAGAGGACGCAGACCTGGAAGCTCTAGAAGCCAAAAGGAAGGAGCTGCTGGCTGCCGCTGAAACATTTGCCAACACCGTAGTAATAATTGATACGTCTCCGACGTATCGATAATTTCTTATGTTCCATGCCACATTATTGATGATATCTACATGTTTTATGCATACTTTATTTCATATTTATGCATTTTCCGGCACTAACCTATTAATGTGATGCCAAAGAGCCAGTTGTTGTTTTCTGCTGTTTTTGGTTTCAGAAATCCTAGTAAGGAAATATTCTCGGAATTGGACGAAATCAACGCCCAGGGGCCTATTTTCACACGAAGCTTCCAGAAGACCGAAGATGATACGAAGTGGGGCCACGAGGTGGCCAGACACCAGGGCGGCACGGCCCAGCCCTTGGCCGCGCCGACCTAGCGTGTGGGGCCCTCGTGTGGCCCCCTGACCTATCTCCTCCGCCTACTTAAAGTCTTCGTCGCGAAACCCCCAGTACAGAGAGCCACGATACGGAAAACCTTCCAGAGACGCCGCCGCCAATCCCATCTCGGGGGATTCAGGAGATCGCCTCCGGCACCCTGCCGGAGAGGGGAATCATCTCCCGGAGGACTCTTCACTGCCATGGTCGCCTCCGGAGTGATGAGTGAGTAGTTCACCCCTGGACTATGGGTCCATAGCAGTAGCTAGATGGTCGTCTTCTCCTAATTGTGCTTCATTGTCGGGTCTTGTGAGCTGCCTAACATGATCAAGGTCATCTATCTGTAATGCTATATGTTGTGTTTGTTGGGATCCGATGGATAGAGAATACTATGCTATGTTGATTATCAATCTATTATCTGTGTGTTGTTTACGATCTTGCATGCTCTCCGTTATTAGTAGAGGCTCTGGCCAAGTTTTTACTCTTAACTCCAAGAGGGAGTATTTATGCTCGATAGTGGGTTCATGTCTCCATTAAATCCGGGGGAGTGACAGAAACCTCTAAGGTTGTGGATGTGCTGTTGCCACTAGGGATAAAACATTGATGCTATGTCCGAGGATGTAGTTATTGATTACATTACGCACCATACTTAATGCAATTGTCTATTGTTTTCAACTTAATACTGGAAGGGGTTCGGATGATAACCTGAAGGTGGACTTTTTAGGCATAGATGCATGCTGGATAGCGGTCTATGTACTTTGTCGTAATGCCCAATTAAATCTCACAATATTCATCATATCATGTATGTGCATTGTCGTGCCCTCTCTATTTGTCAATTGCCCAACTGTAATTTGTTCACCCAACATGCTATTTATCTTATGGGAGAGACACCTCTAGTGAACTGTGGACCCCGGTCCATTCTTAACATCGAATACAATTGTTATCACCAGATTTTGGCCAAATCAGGAAGTGGGCCGTAAGAGAGATGGGCTTGGAAGATTATCACCAGAATTTGGCCAAATCAGAGGTGGGCCACGATCAAGATGGGCTTGAAGATTATATACGGAAGAAATACGTGGATCGGCCTTATATGCAAGGTTGGGCTAGTTTGCCCTTGTATCTGTAATATAGTAGATCGCATCTTAGATTAGAAGTTAGAATTCGTCTCGTGCACGGTTGGGATTACTCCCACGTTAGAAAGTCCCCTGGACTATAAATATGTATCTAGGGTTTATGGAATAAACAACAACCAACGTTCAACCAACAAATCAATCTCGGTGCATCGCCAACTCCTTCGTCTCGAGGGTTTCTACCGGTAAGCAACATGCTGCCTAGATCGCATCTTGCAATCTAGGCAGCACAAGCTCCACGTTGTTCATGCGTTGCTCGTACTGAAGCCTTTTTGATGGCGAGCAACGTAGTTATCATAGATGTGTTAGGGTTAGCATAGTTCTTCGCGTAACATGCTATCGTAGTGCAACCCTTGCATGTCTAGCCGCCCTCACACCTATCTTAGGTGTGGGGGCGGCACCCCGCTTGATCATTATTTAGTAGATCTGATCCGTTACGGTTGCTCCTTGTTCATCAAGGATTAGTTTAATATCTGCAATAGTTAGGCCTTACAAAGGGCTGGAGGATCCAGCGGCACGTAGGGTGTCGTTCGCTAGTCCTAGACAGGATGTTCCGAGGATCAATCTCGTGTTGGTTTTTAGGCCTTGTCTAGGATCGGCTTATGATCACCGTGCGTGGCCGCGAGGCCCAATCCTGAGTAGGATGATCCGATTATGCGGTGAAAACCCTAAATCGTCGTAGATCTCATTAGCTTTATCTTGATCAAGCAGGACCACCATATATTCGTGCACCTCGTACGAATCATGGGTGGATCGGCTCCTTGAGCCGATTCACAGGATAACCTGAGAGCCGATCGAGGCTCGTATTTAATGTTTACGTGTATGCCATGCAGGAAACTAAGCGAGGCATCTCCATCACCTTCCTGACCAGGTATAGGTCAGGTGGCACGCCCTTGCATCAGCATCGGACGTGTGTACCAGAAGGCTTTGCGGGCCGTCGCTCGGAGGGACCTCGGCCAGCCGCAGCCCTAGGTTGTTCCCGGCTCTACGGTGTTGCCCGTCGCTGCCCGCCGGTGGGTTTTGGCAGCAACACATTCTGGCACGCCCGGTGGGACCAGCTTCTACATCAACCACATCGCCATCTACATCTGAGATGGCGGACGGCACGCCAGTCACGTATGAGGATCTGACCGACGATGAAGAAGTATGACGAGATCAAAGTCATCCTCGAAGCCGACCTCATCGGCTCTTTCCACAAAACCCGTTCACATGGCATCCGGTGGAAGGGGTTCTCGCCTAATGGTGCACTAGATGGGATAGACCTCTCTGCCCCGTCGGAAGAACGCACCAGGTCCCTGCGGCAGGAGATCAACTACTTGGTGGCTCACTCGCTACACCGCCACTCTGAGAACCTGGTCAACACGTTGGAGCGTGTCGCTCTTCGCGTGATCCAGGAGATCATGAGGCACCAGTACTCGCCGTCAGGACCAGCTCTCGGGACGCATCAAGGAGAGTTGCCACTCCAGTCCCGTCCACCGCTGCCATTTGCGTTGGCAGCACCAGAAGTGCCGGCTTCACCGGCATTCGTCGTCTACAAGATCGGTGGTGACCCTAGTGACTACCAGTTCTTGCCTGAGGCGCCTAAGGAGATCCCTCACGGGTACACATGCACGTATGTGCCAGATTGCGGTAACTGGGCGCTCACAAACCAGGCCACAACATCAGGGACTTCTGGGAAAGCAGGAGGGACGTCAGCAACAGATCTTGAGAAGCAGACGTGGCTAACTAAGTACGCCACCCCGACGAACCTCCAGAGCTCAGCTCCTGCAGTTGGCTCAGAGCTGGAAAAGCAAACATGGCTGGCTAAGTACGCCACCCCGGCGAATCTTCAGAGTTCAACTCCTGCAGCCAGCACAGCGGATCAGATCAGTACCATACTAAGAGATCAGTTCGGCATGGGACCGAAAAGGAGGGCAATCGGCTATTCCAAGCCGTACCCCGACGACTACGAGATGATCCCGCTACCACCTAAATATCGGCTCCCTGATTTCTCCAAGTTCAGTGGATCAGATGGTGCCAGCTCCATCGAGCACGTAGGCTGATATTTGGCGCAACTAGGACCGGCCTCAGTGTCGGATCAGCTACGCGTGAGGCTCTTCTCGGATCGGCTTTCGGGTGGTACACCTCGTTGCCACCAGACTCCATCCGGACTTGGAAGCAGTTGGAAGAACAGTTCCATATGCAGTACCATTCAGAGGCTTCCGAGTCGGGCATTGCCGATCTAGCACAATTACGTCAGAAGCGTGGAGAAACTGTGACAGAATACATCCAGCGCTTCAGGAATCTTAGGAACCGATGTTATTCGGTTCGTATAACTGAAAAGGAAGCAGTCGAGTTGGCAGTAGCGGGCCTCGCAACACCGCTCAAGGACATGGCCTCCCAAGCAGACTATCCCTCACTGGCGCACATGGTTCAGAAACTGTCGGCATATGAACAGCGCCACCCGGACCTGTACCAGGACAAATTCAAGCGTGCAGTAGTCCTGGTCGATGCAGAGGAAGCCGAAGTTTCTGCGGGAGATCAAGAGGTAGCAGTGGCTGAATGGACTCGGGGCGGAACCCCCGTGTCCTGCAAATGGGTAAAGCCACCAGGCCCGCCCCGGGGGTTTGATTTTGACGTGACCAAAACTGAGCAAATCTTCGACCTCCTGCTCAAGGAGAAGCAGTTGACGATTCCCGAAGGTCTCAAATTCCCCACGGTGCAAGAGCTGAACGGAAAGCCATACTGCAAATGGCATAACTCGCTCTCCCATGCCACCAACGACTGCAGGGTGTGGCGTCAGCACATCCAAGCGGCGATAGAAAAAGGGCGTCTGATTTTCAACCAGTACGCCATGAAGGTCGACACTCAACCCTTCCCCGCCGTTAACATGGTGGAATGCACTTACCCTGAAGGTTGCCAGCCAGGATCCTCATTCAGCATCAACATGGTAGGACCTGGGCACCACTCGGGCAAAGATAGAGATGAGGGCAGCTGCTCTCGTAGCAAGGACACAGAGGAGGCCGCTCCGCGCGATCGGCTCCGTCATGATGGCAAGCGCTACGTCATAGAGGGAGAAGTGAAGAACATGAGATATCAGCGACCCCTCTCTGATCACCTCCTCAACAAGTATGTGAGTCAGTATGACCAACGCCGACGATCCAGCGATGATGATGAAAGAGATCGTCAGGCTAGAGAAGCCAGAAGACATCGTCGGCATGATCGCGATGAGGAGGAGCACGAGCGCTGTGCCACAGAAAAATCAAGGGAGCAAGACGACAACGACAGACACTGCTGGGATTCAGGAATGAGCCGATTGCCCACGATCGGCAATTGCCCAGAATGCAACCAGAAGAAGAAGGAGGCAGCCAATGTGTCCGTGTTCGAGCGCTTAGGGCCTCTCCCGCCACAAAGCAAACACGCTGAGTCCCCTCGGTGGGCAGATCTCGAGGATTCAGAAGACGAGGGACAAGAAAAAGACAGGTACCACCGGCCAAGGTGGTGCCCTGATGGACTCAGCCGTTCCCAAAAGCGCAGGGTTCAGCGATTGCGCGGCCTGGAGGAAGCCGAAAGGTTATACTTGCATACGTTAAGGAAGGCACGACCTGATCTGGCTGCGAAAGTTCAGCGAACCCTGGACGAAGAGGGTCGTCCAAGGAAAATGGAGTGGCGCCCCAAGCAAAGGAAAGCCGATGATGAAACATCGGCTGGCACAAACATGGTGTTCATCCTCCCTTCGGAGTTCAGTGCTCCAGGATTAGACGAGGCACCTGTGGCACAACTTGACTGCGGCCCATGGCCGGTTATCTTTGAGAAGCCACGAGAAAGAAGCTACAGACATCTGAAGGCCCTGTACTTGCGAAGTTACATCGATGGGAGGCCTGTAAATAAGATGCTGGTGGACACCGGAGCGGCAGTCAACATCATGCCATACTCTATGCTACGTCGGCTAGGACGCTCTAGCTCAGATCTAATCAAGACCAACGTGACATTGAGCGATTTCAACGGCCAAGCGTCTGACGCACAAGGTGTTCTGAACGTGGATCTGACCGTAGGAAGGAAAACTATCTCTACAACGTTCTTCATCGTTGATAGCACGAGCACTTATGCTGTTCTGCTAGGAAGAGATTGGATCCACGCCAACTGCTGCATTCCCTCCACGATGCACCAATGCATAATACAGTGGGATGGAGATGAGGTAGAGGTCGTCCAGGCCGATGACTCAGCCGAAATTTCAACGGCTGGCATGAACGCATGGGAAGCAGCAGGCCAAGAACCCCTCTCAGGTATCAATTTGGACGACTGCGAGCGCATCGACGTGACGAAGGGAAGGGTTAAGCTGGTTTTATCCACTGGCCTGACCATGTAGCTGAAGCAAAGCAATGAGCAAACGTGACGAGGCTGATCCTTGTGATCGGCCCCAAAAATCTATGAAGGGACATTACAGGACCTTCAGTCAGCGCTTCAATCATTATGGTGGCCGATCCCAGTAATCGGCAAAAATTATCCTCACCACATGTTCTGCTTGTGTTCGTCCTTGATCCTATCGGAGTCGACGTGCGAATTACAGAGCCGATATCTGCCATTCCCTGACAGATTCGGCTCGGGGGGCACCTAAACACGATGAACATGGGAACAGGTGCAGGAGAACATGTGTGCAGTGATGCAGTGAAATATTCGGGCCGATAGGAGAAAATCGGCCAGTAAAAAAAAAATTTACAGCCGATGCAAGGGCATCGACTTTAGAACTGAGAAACGAAGCCGATGCGCAGCCATCGACTCTAGTACAGTTACACAAGACCAAGACCTACTGGCTATGTGCTCAAAGTTCACATCAACATCGACGTTCAGTGGAAGAAAGCTGATCAACGATCTGTGCATCCTCGCCGGTATTCTCGCCTTGATTAAGGCTCGGGGGCAGCTAACTTGGTAGATGTTCTGTTTTGGGAGCCGATTGGAGTCGCATCGACTGACCCTGCATCGTGATCTTCTTTGAAAGCAGTTCAGGTGTTGCAAAAGAAAACTGCTAAAGCTACGGAGAGGAACCGAAAAAGGAGGCCGCCGGTTTTACAGGTTTTGGACCGTCCTGTCGCTGCAAGAAAAGGAAAGGGACTGGATTCTCAAAATAGCCGATGAGTAGTCATCGGCTAAGGGATTGCGAAAATTATGGTCAGATATCAAATCGCAGCCTGAATTTGAGAAGTGCTAGACTGACAGGCTAATCGACATGTGAGTCCGGCTTCACGGGCGTCCAAAAGAAAAGGAATCCGATACGTTGTTATCGGTCTTGGCATGACAGGCGGAAGGAATGAAATTGGATTAATTGAAAGAACAATTTTCATTAATTCAAAGGAGCGGCTTTACAAGAAAGAGCCGATGGCTCTCAAAAGAAGGATCTAGCGCCTAGTCCTACTCTACTAGTCGCCGCTGTCCTCATCGTCGCCGTCGTCGGTGTCGTCGGCGCTGCTCCCAGGAAGCTCCTCGTCGCTGCTACCCCAGCCTTTGGCCGGAGCTTCGTCTTCCTCGTCATCATCTTCATCCTCGCTGTCCGCCCAGGAGCGGAAGCGCTTGGTCGGCGGATACCCGATGGAGGAGGAGGATTCATCCTCCTCCTCTTCCTCCTCGTCATCATCATCGTCCTCACTGTCCGCCCAAGCGCGGAATCGCTTGGCCGGCAGAAGCTTAGCGGAGGAAGGGGGGCCGCCCTCCTCTTTTCCTTCCTCTTCCTCTACTTCTTCCCCCTTCCCGTCGGGGGAGGTGGGTTTCGCCCAAGGATGGAGGTCGTCTTCACTTTCGCTTATCAGCTCCCCATCGATGAGGAACTTGAGGTCCTCTTCCCCATCGGTCAGAGGCAGGTCGTCCACTGGCGCGTGGTCGGAGTTCCACTCCGGCTCGCTCGAAGAGAAGGACTGGAGGGAGAGGCCGGAGGAGACAGAGGAAGAGGAAGGCATCGCTACAGAGGAAGAGGGTTTTTTGGTGCCGATGGCTGGAACAGAGGAAGGGGATGAAGAGGGCTAATCAATCGGCACGGTTAAATAATGAGAAGCCTGGTGGAAATTAATGCCATTGCAGTTTCCGAGGAGGTGATGCCAAAGCTATCGAATTTTGCAGAGAAGCTGAAAAGACAGGGCATCATGATGAAGAATACTGCGACAGGTCTGCTCTGCCACGACATGACCCTTCGAAGGAAAAACAGAGTGGTTTTGAAATTATCATTGCCAAAACCAGGGGGGCATGTGTTATCACCAGATTTTGGCCAAATCAGGAAGTGGGCCGTAAGAGAGATGGGCTTGGAAGATTATCACCAGAATTTGGCCAAATCAGAGGTGGGCCACGATCAAGATGGGCTTGAAGATTATATACGGAAGAAATACGTGGATCGGCCTTATATGCAAGATTGGGCTAGTTTGCCCTTGTATCTGTAATATAGTAGATCGCATCTTAGATTAGAAGTTAGAATTCGTCTCGTGCACGGTTGGGATTACTCCCACGTTAGAAAGTCCCCTGGACTATAAATATGTATCTAGTGTTTATGGAATAAACAACAACCAACGTTCAACCAACAAATCAATCTCGGCGCATCGCCAACTCCTTTGTCTCGAGGGTTTCTACCGGTAAGCAACATGCTACCTAGATCGCATCTTGCGATCTAGGAAGCACAAGCTCCACGTTGTTCATGCGTTGCTCGTACTGAAGCCTTTTTTATGGCGAGCAACGTAGTTATCATAGATGTGTTAGGGTTAGCATAGTTCTTTGCGTAACATGCTATCGTAGTGCAACCCTTGCATGTCTAGCCGCCCTCACACCTATCTTAGGTGTGGGGCGGCACCCCGCTTGATCATTATTTAGTAGATCTGATCCGTTACGGTTGCTCCTTGTTCATCAAGGATTAGTTTAATATCTGCAATAGTTAGGCCTTACAAAGGGCTGGAGGATCCAGCGGCACGTAGGGTGTCGTTCGCTAGTCCTAGACAGGATGTTCCGAGGATCAACCTCGTGTTGGTTTTTAGGCCTTGTCTAGGATCGGCTTATGATCACCGTGCGTGGCCGCGAGGCCCAATCCTGAGTAGGATGATCCGATTATGCGGTGAAAACCCTAAATCGTCGTAGATCTCATTAGCTTTATCTTGATCAAGCAGGACCACCATATATTCGTGCACCTCGTACGAATCATGGGTGGATCGGCTCCTTGAGCCGATTCACAGGATAACCTGAGAGCCGATCGAGGCTCGTATTTAATGTTTACGTGTATGCCATGCAGGAAACTAAGCGAGGCATCTCCATCACCTTCCTGACCAGGTATAGGTCAGGTGGCACGCCCTTGCATCAGCATCGGACGTGTGTACCAGAAGGCTTTGCGGGCCGTCGCTCGGAGGGACCTCGGCCAGCCGCAGCCCTAGGTTGTTCCCGGCTCTACGGTGTTGCCCGTCGCTGCCCGCCGGTGGGTTTTGGCAGCAACAACAATCTACTGCAATACTTGTTCTACTGTTTTCTGCAAACAATCATCATCCACACTATACATCTAATCCTTTGTTACAGCAAGCCGGTGAGATTGACAACCTCACTGTTTCGTTGGGGCAAAGTACTTTGGTTGTGTTGTGCAGGTTCCACGTTGGCGCCGGAATCCCTGGTGTTGCGCCACACTACATCTCGCCGCCATCAACCTTCAACGTGCTTCTTGGCTCCTACTGGTTCGATAAACCTTGGTTTCTTACTGAGAGAAAACTTGCCGCTGTACGCATCACACCTTCATCTTGGGGTTCCCAACGGTCGCGTGTTGTACGCGTATCAAGACTGTTTTCTGGCGCCGTTGCCGGGGAGATCAAGACACGCTGCAAGGGGAGTCTCCACTTCCAATCTCTTTACTTTGTTTTTGTCTTGCTTTGTTTTATTTACTACTTTGTTTGCTGCATTATATCAAAATACAAAAAAATTAGTTGCTAGTTTTACTTTATTTGCTATCTTGTTTGCTATATCAAAAACACAAAAAAATTAGTTACTTGCATTTTACTTAGTTTCTTGCATTTTAATTTTGTTACCATGTCTAGTTCTGCACCTGTTACTTCTTCACCGGAGGAATTAGTCTTCACTTTTAAACAAGGGGATGAGGAGAGTTTTAAAGATGCTTGGTCCAGAATTTTTGATTCTTATCGTTAAGCTGAACCTCAAATGACTCTAAGTTTGCTTCTTAGTAACTTTTATTTTGGTCTTATGATTCGCGATAGATATGCCTTGGATGCTTTAGTGGGAGGAGATTTCCTTCATTGCAATGGGGATCAAGCTTTTAATGCCATAAAGAAGTTGGTTGCATCACATGATTCAGCTAATAACTTTGATTCAGCCCTTATTAGCATTTATAATAGATTAAACACTCTTGAGACAAGAGCATCTCGCTTGAACGAAAATTATAGATATGTTCGTAACCGTCTTGATCAAGTTTTAGTGAACTCCGAACCTTCATTATGGGATCCTACTACTAAAATTGTTATCGGTGATCAAACTCTTCATGCTAATTGTGATATTATGTCTGAACTTTGCCTTATGCCTAAGAGTATTCATGAATCTTTGGCACTTTGGGGATTCGTTGAAGGGGGAGAAGGAATAACTCTTATTGATAACTCTGTTATAATTCCTAAGGGAATAGCTGTGGGTGTGCATACAACCATTCTTGGAAGAACAATATCCACTGATTATCTTGTTATTGAATGTGTAGGAACAGGACAAATCACACTCGGAAGATCCCTGCTGAAACTATTGGGAGCAGTCATAGATATGGGAGAAGGCACCCTAAAATTCACCTCTACACAAGGGGGTAGACATGTATTCCCTAAATCAAAGAGTAAGAAAAAGAACAAGAAAGATAGGTGCAAAACCCAAGGTAATGTTGGTGCACCATCTCTTGATAATACTTGATACACACTTTCTGCGCCTAGCTGAAAGGCGTTAAAGAAAAGCGCTTGTGGGAGACAACCCATGTTTTTACTTCTGCACTTTTATTTTATATTTGAGTCTTGGAAGTTTTTACTACTGTAGCAACCTCTCCTTATCTTAGTTTTGTGCATTGTTGTGCCAAGTAAAGTCTTTGATAGTAAGGTTCATACTAGATTTGGATTACTGCGCAGAAACAGATTTCTTTGCTGTCACGAATCTGGGCCTAATTCTCTGTAGGTAACTCAGAAAATTATGCCAATTTACGTGAGTGATCCTCAGATATGTACGCAACTTTCATTCAATTTGAGAATTTTCATTTGAGCAAGTCTGGTGCCTCGTAAATAATCGTCTTTACGAACTGTTCTGTTTTGACAGATTCTGCCTTTTATTTCGCATTGCCTGTTTTGCTATGCTTGATGGATTTTTCGATTCCATTAACTTTCAGTAGCTTTGTGCAATGTCCAGAAGTGTTAAGAATGATTATGTCACCTCTGAACATTTAAATTTTAATTGTGCACTAACCCTCTAATGAGTTGTTCTGAGTTTGGTGTGGAGGAAGTTTTCAAGGATCAAGAGAGGGAGATGATACAACATGATCAAGGAGAGTGAAAGCTCTAAGCTTGGGGATGCCCCAGTGGTTCACCCCTGCATATTTCAAGAAGACTCAAGCGTCTAAGCTTGGGGATGCCCAAGGCATCCCCTTCTTCATCGACAACATTATCAGGTTCCTCTTGTGAAACTATATTTTTATTCCATCACATCTTATGTACTTTGCTTGGAGCGTCTGTTTTTTTTTGTTTTGTTTGAATAAAATGGATCCTAGCATTCATTTTGTGGGAGAGAGACACGCTCCGCTATTGCATATGGACGAATATGTCCTTAGGCTTTACTCATAATATTCATGGCGAAGGTTTAATCTTCTTCGTTAAATTGTTATATTGTTGGAAACGGGAAATGCTACATGTAGTAATTGGTAAAATGTCTTGGATAATGTGATACTTGGAAATTGTTGTGCTCATGTTTAAGCTCTTGCATCATATACCTTGCACCTATTAATGAAGAAATACATAGAGCTTGCTAAAATTTGGTTTGCATAATTGGTCTCTCTAAGGTCTAGATAATTTCTAGTAAAGTGTTTGAACAACAAGGAAGACGGTGTAGAGTCTTATAATGTTTACAATATGTCTTTTATGTGAGTTTTGCTGCACCGGTTCATCCTTGTGTTTGTTTCAAATAAACCTTGCTAGCCTAAGCCTTGTATCGAGAGGGAATACTTCTCATGCATCCAAAATCCTTGAGCCAACCACTATGCCATTTGTGTCCACTATACCTACCTACTACATGGTATTTCTCCGCCATGCCAAAGTAAATTGCTTGAGTGCTACCTTTAAAATTTCTATCCTTCACCTTTGCAATATATAGCTCATGGGACAAATAGCCTAAAAACTATTGTGGTATTGAATATGTACTTATGCATTTTATCTCTTATTAAGTTGCTTGTTGTGCGATAACCATGTTCCTGGGGACGCCATCAACTACTCTTTGTTGAATATCATGTGAGTTGCTATGCATGTCCGTCTTGTCTAAAGTAAGGGAGATTTACCAATAGAATGGTTAGAGCATGCATAATGTTAGAGAAGAACATTGGGCCGCTAACTAAAGCCACGATCCATGGTGGAAGTTTCAGTTTTGGACAAATATCCTCAATCTCATGTGAGAAAATTAACTGTTGTTGAATGCTTATGCATAAAAGAGGAGTCCATTATCTGTTGTCTATGTTGTCCCGGTATGGATGTCTAAGTTGAGAATAATCAAAAGCGAGAAATCCAATGCGAGATTTCTCCTTAGACCTTTGTACAGGCGGCATAGAGGTACCCCTTTGTGACACTTGGTTAAAACATATGTATTGCGATGATAATCCTGGTAATCCGAGCTAATTAGGACACGGTGCGGGCACTATTAGTATACTATGCATGAGGCTTGCAACTTGTAGGATATAATTTACATAACACATATGCTTTATTACTACCGTTGACAAAATTGTTTCTTGTTTTCAAAATCAAAGCTCTAGCACAAATATAGCAATCAATGCTTCCCTCTGCGAAGGGCCTTTCTTTTACTTTTATGTTGAGTCAGTTCACCTATTTCTCTCCATCTCAAGAAGCAAACACTTGTGTGAACTGTGCATTGATTCCTACATACTTGCATATTGCACTTGTTATATTACTCTATGTTGACAATATCCATGAGATATACATGTTACAAGTTGAAAGCAACCGCTGAAACTTAATCTTCCTTTGTGTTGCTTCAATACCTTTACTTTGAATTATTGCTTTATGAGTTAACTTTTATGCAAGACTTATTGATGCTTGTCTTGAAGTATTATTCATGAAAAGTCTTTGCTATATGATTCATTTGTTTACTCATGTCATTTACCATTGTTTGGATCGCTGCATTCATTACATATGCTTACAATAGTATGATCAAGGTTATGATGGCATGTCACTCCAGAAATTATCTTTGTTATCGTTTACCTGCTCGGGACGAGCAGGAACTAAGCTTGGGGATGCTGATACGTCTCCGACGTATCGATAATTTCTTATGTTCCATGCCACATTATTGATGATATCTACATGTTTTATGCATAGTTTATGTCATATTTATGCATTTTCCGGCACTAACCTATTAACGAGATGCCGAAGAGCCAGTTGTTGTTTTTGGTTTCAGAAATCCTAGTAAGGAAATATTCTCGGAATTGGACGAAATTAACGCCCAGGGGCCTATTTTCACACGAAGCTTCCAGAAGACCGAAGATGATACGAAGTGGGGCCACGAGGTGGCCAGACACCAGGGCGGCGCGGCCCAGCCCTTGGCCGCGCTGACCTAGCGTGTGGGGCCCTCGTGTGCCCCCCTGACCTATCTCCTCCGCCTACTTAAAGCCTTCGTCGCGAAACCCCCAGTACAGAGAGCCACGATATGGAAAACCTTCCAGAGACGCCGCCGCCGCCAATCCCATCTCGGGGGATTTAGGAGATCGCCTCCGGCACCCTACCGGAGAGGGGAATCATCTCCTGGAGGACTCTTCACCGCCATGGTCGCCTCCGGAGTGATGAGTGAGTAGTTCACCCCTGGACTATGGGTCCATAGCAGTAGCTAGATGGTCATCTTCTCCTAATTGTGCTTCATTGTCGGGTCTTGTGAGCTGCCTAACATGATCAAGATCATCTATCTGTAATGCTATATGTTGTGTTTGTTGGGATCCGATGGATAGAGAATACTATGCTATGTTGATTATCAATCTATTATCTATGTGTTGTTTATGATCTTGCATGCTCTCCGTTATTAGTAGAGGCTCTGGCCAAGTTTTTACTCTTAACTCCAAGAGGGAGTATTTATGCTCGATAGTGGGTTCATGTATCCATTAAATCCGGAGGAGTGACAGAAACCTCTAAGGTTGTGGATGTGCTGTTGCCACTAGGGATAAAACATTGATGCTATTTTCGAGGATGTAGTTATTGATTACATTACGCACCATACTTAATGCAATTGTCTGTTGTTTTCAACTTAATACTGGAAGGGGTTCGGATGATAACCTGAAGGTGGACTTTTTAGGCATAGATGCATGCTGGATAGCGGTCTATGTACTTTGTCGTAATGCCCAATTAAATCTCACAATATTCATCATATCATGTATGTGCATTGTCATGCCCTCTCTATTTGTCAATTGCCCAACTGTAATTTGTTCACCCAACATGCTATTTATCTTATGGGAGAGACACCTCTAGTGAACTATGGACCCCGGTCCATTCTTAACATCGAATACAATCTACTGCAATACTTGTTCTACTGTTTTCTGCAAACAATCATCATCCACACTATACATCTAATCCTTTGTTACAGCAAGCCGGTGAGATTGACAACCTCACTGTTTCGTTGGAGCAAAGTACTTTGGTTGTGTTGTGCAGGTTCCACGTTGGCGCCGGAATCCCTGGTGTTGCGCCGCACTACATCTCGCCGCCATCAACCTTCAACGTGCTTCTTGGCTCCTACTGGTTCGATAAACCTTGGTTTCTTACTGAGGGAAAACTTGCCGCTGTACGCATCACACCATCCTCTTGGGGTTCCCAACGGTCGCGTGCTGTACGCGTATCAGTAATGCTGGAGGAAAGGCAAGATGCAGAGGAAGTAATGGCACAGGTCGAAGAGAAAGAGCGTATAGTTGTAGAATACTTAGAGAAGGCCAAAGCACTCAGAGAGCGGTGGGAAACCCTCAGAGGTGATGCCAGTAGGGAAGCAGATAGGATCCGTCGGGAAGCCATTCGCCCCCGCAAGATCAACTTTGTGAGCCCCACCGATCATCAGCCGCTCACAACTTCAAAGGACAATATGAAGAAGGCTGCGAAGCTTTTGGCCAAGAACGATGAGGAAATCAACATCAACCACCTCCGCACACTCGTAGCCTCAGCCATGAAGCAACAAAGTAAGGCAGACACTTCGTGCAGGTTGGAATCTAACCCGAAACTATGTGTATTCACCGCGCAGAAGGACGCCTTAGGAAGGGAGCGTCATGACGAAGAATCGCGCACCGGATCCATGGAGCGCAGAAGAACCAGAGAACATCCAAATCCGATCCCTGCACCCTCGAAAACACCTCCGGCGGACCCAAACAATGGAAATGATCCAATGTACACTAGCAGGGACAAGTACCGAAACTCGTCACCTCCGCCCCGGAACCCGCATCCTCCTCCGCCACCTCGCCGACCTAGTCCAGCCGGAAACACAGACCCCATGGGCCCGGTGGAATTAACATCCGCGACAACGTGGCTCCTCAGATGAATCCGAATATGGAGTGCACACCGGTACCCCGTCGGAGCCGGAATGAAGAACGCGAGCCTGAGCCCCGTAGAAACTGGAACGAGGGAGGTGACCGCCATCATGGCGAAGGTAGCCACCGTAGCCGAAGTCAGTGATACGTCTCCAACGTATCGATAATTTCTTATGTTCCATGCCACTTTATTGATGATACCTACATGTTTTATGCATACTTTATGTCATATTTATGCATTTTCCGGAACTAACATATTGACGAGATGCCGAAGTGCCAGTTCCTGTTTTCTGCTGTTTTTGGTTTTAGAAATCCTAGTAAGGAAATATTCTCGGAATTGGACGAAATCAACGCCCAGAGTCTTAGAATTGGACGAAGCTTCCAGAACACCCGAGAGCCGCCAGAGGGGGGCCACAGGGCCACCAGACAGTAGGCTGGCGCGGCCAGAGTGTGGGCCGCGCCCCCCTACTGTGTCGCCGCCTCGTCGACCTTCCGACTCCGCCTCTTCGCCTATTTAAAGGTCCCTGACCTAAATCTTTGATACGAAAAAGCCACGGTACGTGAAACCTTCCAGAGCCGCCGCCATCGCGAAGCCAAGATCTGGGGGACATGAGTCTCTGTTCCGGCACGCCGCCGGGACGGGGAAGTGCCCCCGGAAGGCTTCTCCATCGACACCACCGCCATCTTCATCACCGCTGCTGTCTCCCATGAGGAGGGAGTAGTTCTCCATCGAGGCTAAGGGCTGTACCGGTAGCTATGTGGTTCATCTCTCTCCCTATGTACTTCAATACAATGATCCCATGAGCTGCCTTAAATGATTGAGATTCATATGAGCTTTGTATCACTACTATTCTATGTGCTACTCTAGTGATGTTATTAAAGTAGTCTATTCCTCCTGCACGGTGTAAAGGTGACAGTGTGTGCATCGTGTAGTACTTGGCGTAGGTTATGATTGTAATCTCTTGTAGATTATGAAGTTAATTATTTCTATGATAGTATTGATGTGATCTATGCCTCCTTCATAGTGTGATGGTGACAGTGTGCATGCTATGTTAGTGCTTGGTGTAGTTGTGTTGATCTATCATGCACTCTAAGGTTATTTAAATATGAATATCGAATATTGTGGAGCTTGTTAACTCCGGCATTGAGGGTTCGTGTAATCCTAGACAATTAGTGGTGTTCATCATCCAACAAGAGAGTGTAGAGTCTAGCATTTATCTATTTATTCTATTATGTGATCAAAGTTGAGAGTGTCCACTAGTGAAAGTATGATCCCTAGGCCTTGTTCCCAAATACTGAAATCGCTGCTTGTTTACCATTTTACTGCATCTGTACTGCCTGCCATATTACCACCATCAACCACACGCCAGTTGTAGCATCAAGCTATTTTTTGGTGCCGTTACTACTGCTCATATTCATTCATACCACCTGTATTTCACTATCTCTTCGCTGAACTAGTGCACCTATACATCTGACAAGTGTATTAGGTGTGTTGGGGACACAAGAGACTTCTTGATTTGTGATCGCGGGGTTGCTTGAGAGGGATATCTTTGACCTCTTCCTCCCTGAGTTCGATAAACCTTGGGTGATCCACTTAAGGGAAACTTGCTGCTGTTCTACAAACCTCTGCTCTTGGAGGCCCAACACTGTCTACAAGAATAGAAGCACCCGTAGACATCAGTCAGCACTGGGAAGGACGTGGAGAATCTGAAGGCTGGAGCAAAAGGTCTCATCGGCCCCCTCGTAGATCTCCCTCCCCACCACCTAGTGGAGGAGGTGGAGGCGGAGGCGGAGGCCGGAGATCACGCTCCCGCTCAAAATCTCCCGTCCGCAACGGCCCGCGCGACGCATGGGAACGTCTCAACGAATACAGATCTGAATACATCGGCCCAAAGTGCTTCGGCAGGATGATCCGAGAGGAGCCAAAGCCAAAAGGCTTGAACCTCAAGCTACCCGGAAATCTGAAGCATTATGATGGCAGTGAAAGGCCCGATACCTGGATCGAGGACTACTTCAACACAATCAGCTTTGCCAGAGGGACCCCCAATGTAGCCTGTCGCATGCTTCAGTTGTACCTTGTTGGTCCAGCCCGTACCTGGCTCAGTGACCTTGAGGAAAACTCCATCTTTTGCTGGTTCGACCAGAAGATCGCATTCGAGAAACACTTCAGGGGCACCTACAAAAGACCTGCCACAACCAGCAACCTACGGGCATGTATCCAGAAGAACTCACAGCCATACCCCTGCATCAGCAAAAGAAAAACCGTGATGGCGGCAGTAGCAACAACAAGCGGAAGAACCCCTCTGATGACCAAAAAAGCGGCGGATCCGACATGGTTGCCATGATGTTCCAACGCGGAGGTCAAGGAGGCGGACGAGGCCGTGACCATGATGGCGGAGCCGGTAGGGGCCAGCAACGTGCTGACGAGGTCATCATCGCTAGGTTCCGCGGTCCCCAAACTTACGAAGAGTACAGGGACATGCCATGCTTAGCCCATATTGATCCGGCTACTGGCAAGTGGGTCAACGATCTGAAGACTGACCTGGAAGCAGGATACAAGCGCGCTCGGAAGCACCGCCAGCGTGGCAAAGGAGGCAAGGGCAAGAACAAGGAAAAGGATGAGGACAGTTCCGAGGGGATGGAAGAGGATGAAGCTTCGCCGGATCCCAAAGAGGGTTTCGTAGCTAACAAATCCAACCCCTTTGTTAAAAAGAGTGCTGGTGCATACCACACCTTCCTCAGAACTCTGACGGTCAGGGCCAAGAAATCAGCCCTCCGGGTCCTGAACGCCATGCCTCTGGCTATGCCACAGTATGTCGAGTGGTTGGAAAACCCTGCACCTTCGACATGACGGATCATCCCACTGTCATCCCCAAAGAGTGCTATGCTTTGGTTGGGAGTCCCCGCATCGACGGGTATGACTTCTCCAAGTGCCTCATGGATGGCGGAGCCAGCCTGAACATCATGTACCTGGAGACTCTAGAGAGGATGAACCTTACCAAGGAACATCTTAAGCACATCACCACTGAGTTCCATGGTGTGGTTCCGGGTAAAAAGGCAAACTCCCTGGATAGCATCAAACTTCCCGTGGCCTTCGGCGATGTCAACAATTTATGCGAAGAGATGATCACGTTTGAAGTTGTGCCCTTCAAGAGCTCCTACCATGTCATCTTCGGCAGGCCCACCTACCACAAGTTCCACTCAAGGGCATGTTACATCTACAACAAGCTCAAAATTCCGGGTCCTAACGGTATGATCACCGTACCCGGAGACTACAAGAAAGCTCGAGACTGCGAGGAGGGCGAAGCTTCCTCTGCAAAATCTGTAATATCTGGAGAGGAGATGCAAGGCTACAGTGCCGCGGTGGATCCGAATGAGATGCATACCACCAAGAAGAAGATCTCCGAATAGAAGAGTTCCTTCAAGGCCACGATAGACACCAAGAAGGTTGACCTCAAGGTAGGCGATAGTTCCAAGCAAGTGTCCGTCGGAGTTGGCATGGACCCCAAATAGGAATACGCGATCATCGAGTTCCTACGAGTTAACATGGATATCTTCGCATGGCTACCTTCTGACATGTCCGGAGTACCAAGGGAACTCGCCGAGCACTACCTCAACATAAATTCGGGTGCAAAACCGGTGAAGCAAGCCACTACAAGGAAAAGGCCTATTGCCGGCGCACCAAAAAGGCCTATTGCCGGCGCACTAGAAGCCCGCCGGTGGGAACAGGCCGGTGATAATCGCTTATTGCCGGCGCACCAGTTGGTGCGCCGGTGGTAACTCGCGTTATCCCCGGCGAACCTGTCTTGTTCGCCGGCGGTAGGTTATACAAGAAAACAAAAAAAAATTCAAATCTAGATCTAGATCTAGCTAATCAGTGGTTGTCATCTCTGCGCCGGATGATGGCGGAAGCTCCCGAGGTCATCGCGTCGGTGTAGGAGGAGGAGGAGTAGGCCGGAGGTGGAGGAGCCCGGAGTAGGTGGGGGAGCCCGGAGTTGATGGAGGTGGCCGGAGTTGGTGGAAGAGGCCGGAGGTGGTGGAGGAGGCTGGACGTGGTGGTGGAGGCCGGACGTGGTGGAGGAGGCCGGAGGTGGTGGAGGAGGCCGGAGGTGTTGGAGGAGGCCGGAGGACGTTGTGGCCGTCGGTGGCCATCGTGGCCGTCGGTGCAGTAAAGGTCGCCGGAGTAGCTCGCCGCAGTAGCTCGATGTAGTAGATGAGGAGGAGGAGGAGGAGGAAAAGAGAAGGAAAATGTGAAAGTGAGGAGCACAGGCAGGTGTGGAGTATATATATACCATAGGTTACTGCCGGCGCACCAAGTAGGGTGGTGCGCCGTGGGTAATTTTTTTATTTTTTTCTCCCAAATCTAAAATCTGAAAAAAGTCCTGTTTCTGTTTTGAATTTGACGAATCCATTTTTTCTCCAAACGGCCATAGGCCGTTGAATTCGAATAGGAAATTTCGAGTAGATCGATTTTGATATAAAAAAGTTTTTCATCGGAGGTCGTATGCAACCAGAAATCCCGTTTTACCGAAAGATGACGCAATTTTGCATAATATATCGAAATTCATTTTTTCCAATTTTGATGAAAGCTAGATTACATAATACATGGGCAGTTCAAAGGATTTTATTTTTTGAATTTTTTATCATTTTCTTTTATTTTTTTCAAAACTGAAAAGGCGGTCCACGGGGGGGGGGGGGGGGGGGTAGAGGGAAAATTATGGCTGCCCTTACCGCCGGCGCACCATTATGCTCCAGCGCCGGCAATAAGAAACTTACCACCGGCGCGCCAACATGGTGGTGCGCCGGCAGTAAGGGGCTCGATTTTTCCGGCCTGGTCTGGTCCTCTTTGAAATTTATCGCCGGCGCATCTTTTTTGCTTGTGCGCCGGCAGTAAGCCTCCATCGCCGGCGCGGCGCTTATTTTGTGCGCCGGCAACATGTTCCACCGGCGCACGTCTAAGGTGGTGCGCCGGCACCACTTGCCTCCACCTATAGGCCTTTTCCTAGTAGTGAGCTATGCGATGCTTTGGAGACAAGAAGCGCCACGCCATAGGGATGGAATTAGCAAAGTTATTAGAGGCAGGATTTGTAGTAGAAGTTATCCATATAGAGTGGGTCGCAAACCCCGTCATTGTACCCAAAAATAACTCTGAAATACGAAGAATGTGCATCGATTACTCCGGCTTGAATAAGCATTGTCCAAAGGATCCGTTCCCCTTGCCGCGCATTGACCAAGTCATTGATTCGACGGCAGGGGCGGAACTTCTGTGTTTTCTTGACGCATATTACGGGTATCACCAGATCCCGATGAAGAAATCCGACCAAAAGGTGACCTCGTTCATCACACCCTTTGGCACTTAATGTTATGTCACCATGCCTTTTGGTTTGAAAAATGCAGGTGCCACTTACCAACGTACGATGCAGTGATGCGTGAAGGACCAAATTGGCCGGAACGTGCACGCTTACGTCGACGACATCGCGGTCATGACCCGGAAAGGATCCAACTTGATCAGCGATCTAACTGAAACATTTGAAAATCTCCAATGGTACAAGATGATGTTGAATCCACTGAAGTGCGTCTTTGGCGTGCCAGCCGGAAAACTCCTTTGCTTCATTGTATCTCACAGAGGCATTGAAGTAAACCCGGAAAAATCAATGCTATTCTATGCATCAAGAGGCCAACTTGTCTCAAAGATGTGCAACGATTAACTGGTTGTGTTGATGCAAAGTAGGTTTGTTAGGCGTCTTGGCGAGAATGCACTACCTTTGTACAAACTGCTAAAGAAAACAGACAAATTTGTCTGGGACGACGTAGTAGATGCAACACTTCAGGGGTTGAAGGACATACTCTCTTCCCCGCCTATCTTGGCAGCTCCGGATGAGTCAGAGCCTATGCTCCTCTACCTGGCAGCCTCCAACAAGGTCATCAGTCTTGTTATCGTGGTGGAGCGAAAGGAAGAAGGTCATGAGTACGGAGTCCAATGGCCAGTATATTACATTAGAGAGGTACTGACGGAATACAAGCAAAGATACCCTCACTTTCAGAAGCTAGCCTACGGAGTGTTCCTATGTAGCCGGAAGCTGAGACACTACTTCCAGGAGCATCCTATAATAGTTGTGAGCAAAGCTCCATTATAAACCATCATCAACAACTCCGACGCAACAGGGCGAGTAGCAAACTGGGGCATCGAACTTTCTGCCTTCGAAATCAACTACAAAGCCAGATCCTCGATCAAGTCCCAAGTCTTGGCTAATTTCTTTGTCGATTGGACTGAAGCGCCGGAGGGCACACTTGTGCCGGAATCTGAAGCTTTGGTCATGCATTTTGATGGATCCAAGCAACATCAAGGCTCGGGGGCTGGAGTTACCCTGAAGTCACCAACTGGAGAAGAACTGCAGTATGTTCTGTAGATTCACTTCAAAGCTACAGACAACATGGGGTAATATGAGGCTCTACTACACGGACTGCACATCGCTCAGGAAATTGGGATCAAGCACATCATATGCTGCGGAGATTCCGACCTGGTGGCACAACAAGTAGCCGGAACCTGGAACGCCAGAAACTCCATTATGGCGGCTTACAGAGACGAAGTTGACAAGATCACCAAGTGCTTCCTCGAATATGAAGTCAAGTACGTCAGGAGAGATGATAACACAGTGGCAGATATGCTGTCCAAGCTCGGATCTGGCAGGAAACCCATTCCGCCTTGAATTTTCCTTGAGCATCTACGGACACCCTCGGTAAAGGGCACTAACCCGGAAAGCCTTGATGTGGCGGTGTCTCCGGCTAAGGAGGTGATGGCTATCGCTCCGGCTTGGACCCAAACTTTCCTGGACTACCTCATTGACCAGAAATTGCCGGAGGACGAAGTCCTCGCATGACATGTCGTCAGACGAACAAGATCCTACACAATAGGTTATGGACAGCTCTATAAACAAAGTGGAAACGGGGTATTTCTGAAATGCGTGTCAAATCAAGATGGCATCGAAATCCTCAGAGAGATCCACCAAGGTGATTGCCGGCATCACGCCGCTCCAAGGTCCCTCGTTGCAAAAGCTTTCCGGCAAGGTTTTTACTGGCTAACAGCTAAAGAAGGTGTTGAGAAGATAGTGAAAACCTGCCGAGGTTGTCAGTACTATGCTACTCAACCAAACGGTCCGGCTCAGGAGCTGAAGACCATTCCTATCACTTGGCCGTTTGCGGTCTGGGGGCTCGGCATGGTCGGAAAATTAAAGAAACCATCTCCTGGCGGTTTTGAGTACCTCTTGGTCGATATTGACAAGTTCAGTAAGTGGATCGAGGCAAAGCCAATTAGAAAAGCCGATGGTGCTACGGCACTAAAATTCGTTTGCAGCCTCGTAATGAGATACGTCATCCCACACAGCATAATCACAGACAATTGCACAAACTTCGCACAGGGAGAACTAAAGGATTATTGCAATGACGTAGGGATCTGATACGCGTACAGCACGCGTCCGTTGGGAACCCCAAAAGGAAGGTGTGATGCGTACAGCGGCAAGTTTTCCCTCAGTAAGAAACCAAGGTTTATCAAACCAGTAGGAGCCAAGAAGCACGTTGAAGGTTGATGGCGGCGAGATGTAGTGCGGCGCAACACCAGGGATTCCGGCGCCAACGTGGAACCTGCACAACACAACCAAAGTACTTTGCCCCAACGAAACAGTGAGGTTGTCAATCTCACCGGCTTGCTGTAATACAGGATTAGATGTATAGTGTGGATGATGATTGTTTGCAGAGAATAGTAGAACAAGTATTGCAGTAGATTGTATTCGATGTAAAAGAATGGACCGGTGTCCACAGTTCACTAGAGGTGTCTCTCCCATAAGATAAATAGCATGTTGGGTGAACAAATTACAGTTGGGCAATTGACAAATAGAGAGGGCATGACAATGCACATACATGATATGATGAATATTGTGAGATTTAATTGGGCATTACGACAAAGTACATAGACCGCTATCCAGCATGCATCTATGCCTAAAAAGTCCACCTTCAGGTTATCATCCGAACCCCTTCCAGTATTAAGTTGAAAACAACAGACAATTGCATTAAGTATTGTGCGTAATGTAATCAATAACTACATCCTCGAACATAGCATCGATGTTTTATCCCTAGTGGCAACAACACATCCACAACCTTAGAACTTTCATCACTTTGTCCTGCATTTAATGGAGGCATGTACCCACTATCGAGCATAAATACTCCCTCTTGGAGTTAAGAGTAAAAACTTGGCCAGAGCCTCTACTAATAACGGAGAGCATGCAAGAACATAAATAACACATAGGTAATAGATTGATAATCAACATAGCATAGTATTCACTATCCATCGGATCCCAACAAACACAACATATAGCATTACAGATAGATGATCTTGATCATGTTAGGCAGCTCACAAGATCCGACAATGAAGCATAATTAGGAGAAGATGACCATCTAGCTACTGCTATGGACCCATAGTCCAGGGGTGAACTACTCACTCATCACTCCGGAGGCGACCATGGCGGTGAAGAGTCCTCCGGGAGATGATTCCCCTCTCCGGCAGGGTGCCGGAGGCGATCTCCTGAATCCCCCGAGATGGGATTGGCGGCGGCGGCGTCTCTGGAAGGTTTTCCGTATCGTGGCTCTCGGTACTGGGGGTTTCGCGACGAAGGCTATAAGTAGGCGGAGGAGATAGGTCAGGGGGCCACACGAGGGCCCCACACAACAGGCCGGCGCGGCCAAGGGCCAGGCCGCGCCGCCCTAGTGTTTGGCCACCTCGTGGCCCCACTTCGTATCATCTTCGGTCTTCTAGAAGCTTCGTGTGAAAATAGGCCCCTGGGCGTTGATTTCGTCCAATTTCGAGAATATTTCCTTACTAGGATTTCTGAAACCAAAAACAGCAGAAAACAGCAACTGGCTCTTCGGCATATCGTTAATAGGTTAGTGCCGGAAAATGCATAAATATGACATAAAGTATGCATAAAACATGTAGATACCATCAATAATGTGGCATGGAACATAAGAAATTATCGATACGTCGGAGACGTATCAGCATCCCCAAGCTTAGTTTCTGCTCGTCCCGAGCAGGTTAATGATAACAAAGATAATTTCTGGAGTGACATGCCATCATAACCTTGATCATACTATTGTAAGCATATGTAATGAATGCAGCGATCAAAACAATGGTAAATGACATGAGTAAACAAATGAATCATATAGCAAAGACTTTTCATGAATAGTACTTCAAGACAAGCATCAATAAGTCTTGCATAAGAGTTAACTCATAAAGCAATAATTCAAAGTAAAGGCATTGAAGCAACACAAAGGAAGATTAAGTTTCAGCGGTTGCTTTCAACTTGTAACATGTATATCTCATGGATATTTGTCAACATAGAGTAATATAACAAGTGCAATATGCAAGTATGTAGGAATGAATGCACAGTTCACACAAGTGTTTGCTTCTTGAGGTGGAGAGATAGGTGAACTGACTCAACATAAAAAGTAAAAGAATGGCCCTTCGCAGAGGGAAGCATTGATTGTTATATTTGTGCTAGAGCTTTGATTTTGAAAACAAGAAACAATTTTGTCAATGGTAGTAATAAAGCATATGTGTTATGTAAATTATATCCTACAAGTTGCAAGCCTCATGCATAGTATACTAATAGTGCCCGCACCTTGTCCTAATTAGCTCGGATTACCTGGATTATCATTGCAATGCATATGTTTTAACCAAGTGTCACAAAGGGGTACCTCTATGCCGCCTGTACAAAGGTCTAAGGAGAAAGCTCGCATTGGATTTCTCGCTATTGATTATTCTCAACTTAGACATCCATACCGGGACAACATAGACAATAGATAATGGACTCCTCTTTTATGCATAAGCATTCAACAATTATCAATTTTCTCAAATGAGATTGAGGATATTTGTCCAAAACTGAAACTTCCACCATGGATCATGGCTTTAGTTAGCGGCCCAATGTTCTTCTCTAACATTATGCATGCTCTAACCATTCTAGCGGTAAATCTCCCTTACTTCAGACAAGAAGGACATGCGTAGCAACTCACATGATATTCAACAAAGAGTAGTTGATGGCGTCCCCAGGAACATGGTTATCGCACAACAAGCAACTTAATAAGAGATAAAGTGCATAAGTACATATTCAATACCACAATAGTTTTTAGGCTATTTGTCCCATGAGCTATATATTGCAAAGGTAAAGGATAGAAATTTAAAGGTAGCACTCAAGAAATTTACTTTGGAATGGCGGAGAAATACCATGTAGTAGGTAGGTATGGTGGACACAAATGGCATGGTGGTTGGCTCAAGGATTTTGGATGCATGAGAAGTATTCCCTCTCGATACAAGGTTTAGGCTAGCAAGGTTATTTGAAACAAACACAAGGATGAACCGGTGCAGCAAAACTCACATAAAAGACATATTGTAAACATTATAAGACTCTACACCGTCTTCCTTGTTGTTCAAACACTTTACTAGAAATTATCTAGACCTTAGAGAGACCAATTATGCAAACCAAATTTTAGCAAGCTCTATGTATTTCTTCATTAATAGGTGCAAAGTATATGATGCAAGAGCTTAAACATGAGCACAACAATTTCCAAGTATCACATTATCCAAGACATTTTAGCAATTACTACATGTATCATTTTCCGTTTCCAAGCATATAACAATTTAACGAAGAAGATTCAACCTTCGCCATGAATACTATGAGTAAAGCCTAAGGACATATTTGTCCATATGCAATAGCGGAGCGTGTCTCTCTCCCACACAATGAATGCTAGGATCCATTTTATTCAAACAAAACAAAAACAAAAACAAACCGACGCTCCAAGCAATGTACATAAGATGTGATGGAATAAAAATATAGTTTCACTAGAGCAACCTGATAATGTTGTCGATGAAGAAGGGGATGCCTTGGGCATCCCCAAGCTTAGACGCTTGAGTCTTCTTGAAATATGCAGGGGTGAACCACCGGGGCATCCCCAAGCTTAGAGCTTTCACTCTCCTTGATCATGTTGTATCATCTCCCTCTCTTGATCCTTGAAAACTTCCTCCACACCAAACTCAAAACAACTCATTAGAGGGTTAGTGCACAATTAAAATTTACATGTTCAGAGGTGACACAATAATTCTTAACACTTCTGGACATTGCAAAAAGCTACTGAAAGTTAATGGAATCGAAAAATCCATCAAGCATAGCAAAACAGGCAATGCGAAATAAAAGGCAGAATCTGTCAAAACAGAATAGTTCGTAAAGACGAATTTTATTGAGGCACCAGACTTTCTCAAATGAAAATGCTCAAATTGAATGAAAGTTGCGTATATATCTGAGGATCACTCACGTAAATTCGCATAATTTTCTGAGTTACCTACAGAGAATTAGGCCCAGATTCGTGACAGCAAAGAAATCTGTTTCTGCGCAGTAATCCAAATCTAGTATGAACCTTACTATCAATGACTTTACTTGGCAAAAAAATGCACAAAACTAAGATAAGGAGAGGTTGCTACAGTAGTAACAACTTCCAAGACTCAAATATAAAATAAAAGTGATGTAGTAAAAACATGGGTTGTCTCCCATAAGCACTTTTCTTTAACGCCTTTCAGCTAGGCGCAGAAAGTGTATATCAAGTATTATCAAGAGACGAAACATCAACATCATAATTTGTTCTAATAATAGAATCAAAAGGTAACTTCATTCTCTTTCTAGGGAAGTGTTCCATACCTTTCTTGAGAGGAAATTGATATCTAATATTACCTTCCTTCATATCAATGATATCACCAACAGTTCGAAGAAAAGGTCTTCCCAATATAATGGGACAAGATGCATTGCATTCAATATCCAAGACAACAAAATCAACGGGGACAAGGTTATTGTTAACGGTAATGCGAACATTATCAACTCTCCCCAAAGGTTTCTTTGTAGAATTATCAGCAAGATTAACATCCAAATAACAATTTTTCAATGGTAGCAAGTCAAGCATATTATAGATTTTCTTAGGCATAACGGAAATACTTGCACAAAGATCACATAAAGCATTACAATCAAAGTCATTGACCTTCATCTTAATTATGGGCTCCCAACCATCCTCTAGCTTCCTAGGAATAGAAGTTTCGCGATTTAATTTCTCTTCTCTAGCTTTTATGAGAGCATTTGTAATATGTTTCGTGAAAGCCAAATTTATAGCACTAGCATTAGGACTCTTAGCAAGTTTTTGCAAGAACTTTATAACTTCAGAGATGTGGCAATCATCAAAATCCAAACCATTATAATCTAAAGCAATGGGATCATCATCCCCAATGTTGGAAAAAATTTCAGCAGTTTTATCACAGGCAGTTTCAGCAGTTTTAGCAGTTTCAGGCAGTTTTTCACGCTTTGCATTAGAAGTGGAAACATTGCCAACACCAATTATTTTACCATTAATAGTAGGAGGTGCAGCAACATGTGGAGCATTAGTATTACTAGTGGTGGTAATATTCCAAACTTTAGCTATATTATCTTCTTTTTCATTTTCTTCTTTCTCCCACCTAGCACGCAATTCGGCCATCAATCTTATATTCTCATCAATTCTAACTTGGATGGCATTTGCTGTAGTAACAATTTTATTAATATGATTTTCATTAGGCATAACTTTCGATTTCAAAACATCAACATCAGCAGCAAGACTATCGACTTTAGAAGCAAGTATATCAATTTTACCAAGCTTTTCTTCAACGGATTTGTTAAAAGCAGTTTGTGTACTAATAAATTATTTAAGCATGGCTTCAAGTCCAGGGGGTGTGTTCCTATTATTGTTGTAAGAATTCCCATAAGAATTACCATAGCCGTTGCCATTATTATAAGGATATGGCCTATAGTTGTTACTAGAATTGTTCCGGTAAGCATTGTTGTTGAAATTATTATTTTTAATGAAGTTTACATCAACATGTTCTTCTTGAGCAACCAATGAAGCTAACGGAACATTATTAGGATCAACATTAGTCCTATCATTCACAAGCATAGACATAATAGCATCAATCTTATCACTCAAGGAAGAGGTTTCTTCAACAGAATTTACCTTCTTACCTTGTGGAGCTCTTTCCGTGTGCCATTCAGAGTAATTAATCATCATATTATCAAGAAGCTTTGTCGCTTTGCCAAGAGTCATAGACATAAAGGTACCTCCAGCAGCTGAATCCAATAGGTTCCGCGAAGAAAAATTCAGTCCTGCATAAAAGGTTTGGATGATCATCCAAGTAGTCAGTCCATGGGTTGGGCAATTTTTAACCAAAGATTTCATTATTTCCCATGCTTGTGCAACATGCTCATTATCCAATTGTTTGAAATTCATTATGTTACTCCTCAAAGATATAATTTTAGCAGGGGGATAATATCTACCAATAAAAGCATCCTTGCATTTAGTCCATGAATCAATACTATTCTTAGGCAGAGATAGCAACCAATCTTTAGCTCTTCCTCTTAATGAGAAAGGAAACAATTTTAATTTTATAATGTCACCATCTACATCCTTATACTTTTGCATTTCACATAATTCAACAAAGTTATTGAGATGGGCAGCAACATCATCAGAACTAACACCAGAAAATTGCTCTCGCATAACAAGATTCAGTAAAGCAGGTTTAATTTCAAAGAATTGCGCTGTAGTAGCAGGTGGAGCAATAGGTGTGCATAAGAAATCATTATTATTTGTGGTTGTGAAGTCACACAACTTAGTATTTTCAGGAGTACCCATTTTAGCAATAGTAAATAAAGCAAACTAGATAAAGTAAATGCAAGTAAATAATTTTTTTGTGTTTTTAATATGGAGAATGCAAACAAGATAGTAAATAAAGTAAAACTAGCAACTAATTTTTTGTATTTCGATTTAGTGCAGCAAACAAAGTAGTAAATAAAATAAAGCAAGACAAAAACAAAGTAAAGCGATTGGAAGTGGAGACTCCCCTTGCAGCGTGTCTTGATCTCCCCGGCAACGGCGCCAGAAAAAGAGCTTGATACGCGTACAACACGCGTCCGTTGGGAACCCCAAGAGGAAGGTGTGATGCGTACAGCGGCAAGTTTTCCCTCAGTAAGAAACCAAGGTTTATCGAACCAGTAGGAGCCAAGAAGCACGTTGAAGGTTGATGGCGGCGAGATGTAGTGCGGCGCAACACCAGAGATTCCGGTGCCAACGTGGAACCTGCACAACACAACCAAAGTACTTTGCCCCAACGAAACAGTGAGGTTGTCAATCTCACCGGCTTGCTGTAACAAAGGATTAGATGTATAGTGTGGATGATGATTGTTTGCAGAGAATAGTAGAACAAGTATTGCAGTAGATTGTATTCAATGTAAAAGAATGGACCGGGGTCCACAGTTCACTAGAGGTGTCTCTCCCATAAGATAAATAGCATGTTGGGTGAACAAATTACAGTTGGGCAATTGACAAATAAAGAGGGCATGACAATGCACATGCATGATATGATGAATATTGTGAGAATTAATTGGGCATTACGACAAAGTACATAGATCGCTATCCAGCATGCATCTATGCCTAAAAAGTCCACCTTCAGATTGTCATCCGAACCCCTTCCAGTATTAAGTTGAAAACAACAGACAATTGCATTAAGTATGTTGCATAATGTAATCAATAACTACATCCTCGAACATAGCATCGATGTTTTATCCCTAGTGGCAACAGCACATCCACAACCTTAGAACTTTCTGTCACTGTCCCAGATTTAATGGAGGCATGAACCCACTATCGAGCATAAATACTCCCTCTTGGAGTTAAGAGTAAAAACTTGGCCAGAGCCTCTACTAATACCGGAGAGCATGCAAGATCATAAACAACACATAGGTAATAGATTGATAATCAACATAGCATAGTATTCTCTATCCATCGGATCCCAACAAACACAACATATAGCATTACAGATAGATGATCTTGATCATGTTAGGCAGCTCACAAGATCCGACAATGAAGCATAATTAGGAGAAGACGACCATCTAGCTACTGCTATGGACCCATAGTCCAGGGGTGAACTACTCACTCATCACTCCGGAGGCGACCATGGCGGTGAAGAGTCCTCCGGGAGATGATTCCCCTCTCCGGCAGGGTGCCGGAGGCGATCTCCTAAATCCCCCGAGATGGGATTGGCAGCGGCGGCGTCTCTGGAAGGTTTTCCGTATCGTGGCTCTCGGTACTGGGGGTTTCGCGACGAAGGCTATAAGTAGGCGGAGGAGATAGGTCAGGGGGCCACGCGAGGGCCCCACACAACAGGCCGGCGCGGCCAAGGGCCAGGCCGCGCCGCCCTAGTGTTTGGCCACCTCGTGGCCCCACTTCGTATCATCTTCGGTCTTCTGGAAGCTTCGTGTGAAAATAGGCCCCTGGGCGTTGATTTCGTCCAATTCCGAGAATATTTCCTTACTAGGATTTCTGAAACCAAAAACAGCAGAAAACAGCAACTGGCTCTTCGGCATCTCGTTAATAGGTTAGTGCCGGAAAATGCATAAATATGACATAAAGTATGCATAAAACATGTAGATATCATCAATAATGTGGCATGGAACATAAGAAATTATCGATACATCGGAGACGTATCAGGATCCGGCTTGACCTAGCCTCCGTGGCTCATCCATAATCTAATGGGCAGGTCGAGCGAGCCAATGGCCTCATACTAGCCGGAGTTAAACCTCGCCTTGAAGAACAGCTGCAACGAGCAGCCGGAGCTTGGGCTGAGGAGTTAAATTCTGTTTTGTTTAGTTTACGTACTACACCTAACAGGTCAACTGGATTCACGCCTTTCTTCCTAGTATACGGATCTTAAGTTGTGCTCCCCTCCGACATCATCCATCATTCCCCGTGAGTTTCCACCTATAACGAAGAAACTGCTGACGAGGCTCGACGGCTATCTGTGGACCTGATCGAAGAAGCTCGGAATCTAGATGATCAACGTTCCACCATTTACCGGCAGAAACTCTGACGCTATCATAGTCGTCGAGTTCGGAATCGCTCGTTTAAGGAAGGTGACTTGGTCCTCCGCCTTCGACAGGTGAAAGAGCATAAGTTTCAATCTCCATGGGAAGGACCTTTAATCATCCACAAAGTGCTGCACAATGGATCTTATTACCTCGTTGTTTTCCCGGAGTTAAAGGATAGACCTGCCAATTGGTACCGCAAATGAAAGAGGGAGGATCCGGGTGACATATACGATGAAATAGACCATCCCTGGAATATATCACAGGTACGTCCTTTCCACACTTAGCAATTTTCGCATTACATACTTTGTATTAGTTATGATACATGATCGATGAAATAAAGCATATGGTTCACTCTCTGAGTCTTTTACCTCCTTTAGTTGTTCATTTTTGGATCGTGCACATTCTTAGTATTTCAGAATTATTCAAGCCGGAGTAATCGATGCACATTCTTAGTATTTCAGAATTATTGGGTACAAGGACGAGGTTTGCGACCCACTCAGTATGGATAACTTCTACTACAAATCCTGCCTCTAGTGACTTTGCTAATTCCATACCTATGGTGCGGCGCTTCTTGTCTCCAAAGAGTCGCATAGCTTGCTTCACCGGTTTTGCACCCGGATTTATGTTGAGGTAGTGCTCGGCGAGTTCCCCTGGTACTCCGGACATGTCAGAAGGTTGTCATGCGGAGATATCCATGTTAGCTCGTAGGAACTCGACGAGCGCGTCTTCCTATTTGGGGTCCAGGCCAGCTCTGACAGACACTTGCTTGGAACTATCGCCTAACTTGAGGTCGACCTTGTTGGTGTCTATAACGGCCTTAAATGAAGTCTTCTGTTCGGAGATCTGCTTCATGGTGGTATGAATCTCATTCAGATATACTGCGGCCATGTATCCTTCCAGCTCCTCTCCAGATATTACAGATTCTGCAAAGGCGGCTTCACCCTCCTTGCAGTCTCGAGCTTTCTTGTAGTCTCCGAGTATGGTGATCATACCGTTAGGACCCGGAATTTTGATCTTGTTGTAGACTTAACATGCCCTTGCGTGGAACTTGTGTTAGGTGGGCTTGCCGAAGATTACATGGTAGGAGCTCTTGAAGGGCACAACTTCAAACGTGATCATCTCTTTGCTGAAATTGTTGACATCACCGAAGGCCACATGAAGTTTGATGCTGCCGAGGGAGTTTGCCTTTTTACCCGGAACCACACCATGGAACTCCGTGGTGCTGTGCTTAAGCTGTTCTTTGGTAAGCTTCATCCTCTCCAGAGTCTCCAGGTACATGATGTTCAGGCTGGCTCCGCCGTCCATGAGGCACTTGGAGAAGTCATACCCATCGATGCAGGGACTCACAACCAAAGTATAGCACTCTTTGGGGATGACAGTGGGCTGCTCCGTCCTGTCGAAGGTGCACGGGTTTTCCAACCACATGACGTACTGTGGCACTGCCGGAAGCGTGGCATTCAGGACCCGGAGGGCTGATTTCTTGGCCCTGACCGTCGGAGTTCCGAGGAAGGTGTGGCATGCACCAGCGCACTTTGATGTCGATTTCCTCGTCGTTCTTGGCAAAAAGCTTCGCAGCCTTCTTCATATTGTCCTTTGGAGTTGTGAGCGGCTGATGATCGGTGGGGCTCGCAAAGTTGATCTAGCGGGGGCGAATGGCTTCCCGACGGATCCTATCTGCTTCCCTGCTGGCATCACCTACGAGGGTTTCCCACCGCTCCGGAGTGCTTTGGCATTCTCTAAGTATTCTACAGCTATGTGCTCTTTCTCTTCGACCTGTGCCAGTACTTCCTTTGCATCTTGCGTTTCCTCCAGCATTACGACTGCGATGTTGGCAAATCTTTCAGCGGCTGCTAGCAGCTCCTTCCTTTTTGGCTTCTAGAGCTTCTGGGTCTGCGGCCTCTTCCGAAGTTATTGTCTTGGTCAGGATTTCAGATTTCACAATAGCACCTCGGCCTGCTTTCCTGGCAAGATCTTCTATGGACATATCTTCCCCGTGTTCGAGGACACATGCTTCTCCAGGATCCAGAACAATGCGATAGTGCATCTGTTGCGGAGTCTTCGAATTGTACGGGCCTAAAATTCCGGCATCGGTCGGAGTCGCTTCTGTGTCCGTTCCTATATCCAGCCCAGTTAAGGTCACAAGGAGCTCCTTTGGCGGGGCGGATTCTGCCTCAGCTTTCTCCTCATCCTCCAACTCCATAACGCGGTTGTATTCCTCCGTGTCCATGGAGGAAGCATCATCAGAGATTGGGCTTAGGTTTCCAAGGATTGATTCTTCTTTGTCTCTGGCATCCTCTTGTTGATCCGGAGCGTTGTTGTCTCCGGCAACCTCTTGCTGATCCGAAGTATCGCTGTCTCTGGTAGCCTCAACCTGCATGGGTCTAGCTCCCTCCTGAGGAGGGGCGATTCCTGCGGTATGTGCGAGGAAGTGCACGAAGTGACACCTTTGCTTCTCTAACACCTGGGAGACCCAGGCGGATCTGCATTGGTCTTCCACCGTAATTTCCTGACCAGGGGCGGATTGGGTGGGTTTTGAAATTTCCAGATCTAAGGAGGAATCTTCCTTAGGAAGTTCCTGCGTCTCGGATCGAATCTTCGCGATTGCTACCTGCTTAGCGGCGGTCGCGTCAGCGTGACTTACCAGGGTGTTTCCGTCGGAATCGACGGTTTCACCGATGAAGATGTGAATACCGCCGATTTGGACGATGGAGAGCTTGATGGGGTCGGTCTTAGCCGGAATCCAGCACTCGTCCTAAGGGATGAGCAGAAAATTCTCGGCGTATAGGACACGGCCCACAGCGATGGAATCTTTGTAGCTTCCCATGGCTGAACCCTCCCGGTTCCTGCCTCCAGACGCCGCTGGCCCCACGGTGGGCGCCAACTATCGTTGTCTATTCGGCGGTACCTCGGAGGAGGGATCCTCACAAGGGGAGAAGAAGTAGGGGCCATCGGCCGGATAGTTCTCGGGATGGTGGTACGCGGTTTACCCAACTTCGAAACACCTGCATGATGACAGGGCCTACTGCTGCTTGTCTGGAATTATCTGGGCGCTTTCGCGTTGTTACAATGAGTTGTGTTTGTGCCCCTAGGGCACCCAGGATCCGGCTTATAAAGGCGCCACTATCTAGGGTTTACACGGAGAGTCCTAGCCGGAATACAAGTCACCTAACTATGGAATATTACATTGCCGTGCACGTCAAGGATCTGCTTTTCCTTATACGTCGTACTAGATCCGGCTACCCCTGATGGGCCAGGCTGGATCCAACTTGCAGAGTCGGTCGGTGGATCCAGCTCCTTGTTCCTGGGCTGGGCTTCATCCATCTTGATCTACAACAACTGGGCCGCCCGATGGGCCATACGCCACCATCACCGTCTATGGGCCACCCGGGCTTGCCGGATCTAGGCACTGTTGATGGTACACCCATGAAGTATACCCACAATAGTCGGGTACCTGGACCATGTATTTTGATGGATCAAAGCGAAACATGGGTGCTGGCACTGGGGTAGTACTCATATCACCTCAAGGCGACAAGATGAAGTATGTACTAAGGATGAACTTCCCTCTACCAACAAACCTTGAAGCAGAATATGAAGCATTGTTGCATGGCATGTGTATGGCCAAAGCCTGTGGCGCCACCCTAAACCTCGTTGTCCAACAGCCGATCGATGAATCTGTGCGATGCAGTCAGTACCAATATGATTGCTTATCGCGAAATGTACCAATCGATGAAAGGGAAATCCGAAGGTTGCGAACTAAAATATATCGGCAGAGCCAACAATGAAGAAGCAGATTCTTTGGCAAACATCGGTTCCACATGCTCTGCGATTCCGGATAGGGTTTTTTACAAAGTAATCAACCAACGATCCATCAAAGTTAAAACTTTGGCACCCCCCACAGTAGGTTACTGACTCGGGGGGCTTCGCCCCAAACAGTCGATAAAAACATTGTTATTGGCCCAAGGCAGCAAGTTCTACTCCTTGAACTTGTTTGGACCCAGCCTTTCCTTGCGTACTTACTTTGGCACGAACTACCTGACGACCCAGCAGAAGCACGACGCATTGTGCGTTGCTCTAAGGCGTACACGGTGGTAGCGGACGAACTCTACGAACGAAGTATATCCGGCATATTCCAACGATGCATGGAAGATGGAAAGGTCTTGCTACGAGAAATACATGAGTGCACCTGTGGCCACCATGCGAGCATCCGAGCACTTGTCGCCAAAGCCTTCAGAGTTGGGTTCTATTGGCCAACAACAGCAATAGAAGCCAGGATGCTAGTCATGAAGTGTGATCCCTGTCAATGTTTTGCGCCAAAACCGCACGCCTCAGCCAAGGACTTGATGTTTGATGCTAGCACGCAGTCGACGTGCCCGTTGGGAACCCCAAGAGGAAGGTGTGATGCGTACAGCGGCAAGTTTTCCCTCAGTAAGAAACCAAGGTTTATCGAACCAGTAGGAGCCAAGAAGCACGTTGAAGGTTGATGGCGGCGAGATGTAGTGCGGCGCAACACCAGGGATTCCGGCGCCAACGTGGAACCTGCACAACACAACCAAAGTACTTTGCTCCAACGAAACAGTGAGGTTGTCAATCTCACCGGCTTGCTGTAACAAAGGATTAGATGTATAGTGTGGATGATGATTGTTTGCAGAAAACAGTAGAACAAGTATTGCAGTAGATTGTATTCGATGTTAAGAATGGACCGGGGTCCATAGTTCACTAGAGGTGTCTCTCCCATAAGATAAATAGCATGTTGGGTGAACAAATTACAGTTGGGCAATTGACAAATAGAGAGGGCATGACAATGCACATACATGATATGATGAATATTGTGAGATTTAATTGGGCATTACGACAAAGTACATAGACCGCTATCCAGCATGCATCTATGCCTAAAAAGTCCACCTTCAGGTTATCATCCGAACCCCTTCCAGTATTAAGTTGAAAACAACAGACAATTGCATTAAGTATGGTGCGTAATGTAATCAATAACTACATCCTCGAAAATAGCATCAATGTTTTATCCCTAGTGGCAACAGCACATCCACAACCTTAGAGGTTTCTGTCACTCCTCCGGATTTAATGGATACATGAACCCACTATCGAGCATAAATACTCCCTCTTGGAGTTAAGAGTAAAAACTTGGCCAGAGCCTCTACTAATAACGGAGAGCATGCAAGATCATAAACAACACATAGATAATAGATTGATAATCAACATAGCATAGTATTCTCTATCCATCGGATCCCAACAAACACAACATATAGCATTACAGATAGATGATCTTGATCATGTTAGGCAGCTCACAAGACCCGACAATGAAGCACAATTAGGAGAAGATGACCATCTAGCTACTGCTATGGACCCATAGTCCAGGGGTGAACTACTCACTCATCACTCCGGAGGCGACCATGGCGGTGAAGAGTCCTCCAGGAGATGATTCCCCTCTCCGGTAGGGTGCCGGAGGCGATCTCCTAAATCCCCCGAGATGGGATTGGCGGCGGCGGCGTCTCTGGAAGGTTTTCCATATCGTGGCTCTCTGTACTGGGGGTTTCGCGACGAAGGCTTTAAGTAGGCGGAGGAGATAGGTCAGGGGGGCACACGAGGGCCCCACACGCTAGGTCAGCGCGGCCAAGGGCTGGGCCGCGCCGCCCTGGTGTCTGGCCACCTCGTGGCCCCACTTCGTATCATCTTCGGTCTTCTGGAAGCTTCGTGTGAAAATAGGCCCCTGGGCGTTAATTTCGTCCAATTCCGAGAATATTTCCTTACTAGGATTTCTGAAACCAAAAACAACAACTGGCTCTTCGGCATCTCGTTAATAGGTTAGTGCCGGAAAATGCATAAATATGACATAAACTATGCATAAAACATGTAGATATCATCAATAATGTGGCATGGAACATAAGAAATTATCGATACGTCGGAGACGTATCAGCATCCCCAAGCTTAGTTCCTGCTCGTCCCGAGCAGGTAAACGATAACAAAGATAATTTCTGGAGTGACATGCCATCATAACCTTGATCATACTATTGTAAGCATATGTAATGAATGCAGCGATCCAAACAATGGTAAATGACATGAGTAAACAAATGAATCATATAGCAAAGACTTTTCATGAATAATACTTCAAGACAAGCATCAATAAGTCTTGCATAAAAGTTAACTCATAAAGCAATAATTCAAAGTAAAGGTATTGAAGCAACACAAAGGAAGATTAAGTTGATGGCGGAGGAGTGTAGTGCGGCGCAACACCAGTGATTCCGGCGCCAACGTGGAACCTGCACAACACAACCAAAGTACTTTATCCCAACGTAACAGTGAGGTTGTCAATCTCACCGGCTTGCTTTAACAAAGGATTAGATGTATAGTGTGGATGATGATGTTTGCAGAGAACAGTAGAACGAGTATTGCAGTAGATTGTATTCGATGTAAAAGAATGGACCGGGGTCCATAGTTCACTAGAGGTGTCTCTCCCATAAGAATAAGCATGTTGGGTGAACAAATTACAGTTGGGCAATTGACAAATAGAGAAGGCATGACCATGCACATACACGTTATGATGAGTAGTGTGAGATTTAATTGGGCATTACGACAAAGTACATAGACCGCTATCCAACATGCATCTATGCCTAAAAAGTCCACCTTCAGGTTATCATCCGAACCCCCTCCAGTATTAAGTTGCAAACAACAGACAATTGCATTAAGTATGGTGCATAATGTAATCAACAAATATATCCTTAGACATAGCATTGATGTTTTATCCCTAGTGGCAACAACACATCCACAATCTTAGAACTTTCTGTCACTGTCCCAGATTTAATGGAGGCATGAACCCACTATCGAGCATAAATTCTCCCTCTTGGAGTTACAAGCAAAAACTTGGCCAGAGCCTCTACTAGCAACGGAGAGAATGCAAGATCATAAACAACACATAGATGATAGATTGATAATCAACATAACATAGCATTCACTATTCATCAGATCCCAACAAACACAACATATAGTATTACAGATAGATGATCTTGATCATGTTAGGCAGCTCACAAGATCAAACAATGATAGCACAATTAGGAGAAGACGACCATCTAGCGACTGCTATGGACCCATAGTCCAGGGGTGAACTACTGACACGTCACTCCAGAGGTGACCATGGCGGTGTAGAGTCCTCCGGGAGATGATTCCCCTCTCCGGCAGGGTGCCGGAGGCGATCTCCTGAATCTCCCGAGATGGGATTGGCGGCGGCGACATCTCTGGAAGGTTTTCCGTATCGTGGCTCTCGGTACTGGGGATTTCGCGACGAAGGCTTTAAGTAGGCGGAAGGGCAGGTCAAGGGGCATCACGGGGGCCCCACACGCCAGGCTGGCGCGGCCAGGGCTTGGGCCGCGCCGCCCTACTGTGGCGGCGCCCCGTGGCCCCACTTCGTTTCCTCTTCGGACTTCTGGAAGCTTCGTGGAAAAATAGGCCCCTGGGCGTTGATTTTGTCCAATTCCGAGAATATTTCCTTACTAGGATTTCTGAAACCAAAAACAGCAGAAAACAGCAACTGGCTCTTCGGCATCTTGTTAATAGGTTAGTGCCGGAAAATGCATAAATATGACATAAAGTATGTATAAAACATGTAGGTATCATCAATAAATTAGCATGGAACATAAGAAATTATCGATACGTTGGAGACGTATCAATGTTGCGCAATGCGGACTCGACCAAGTCGGGCCAATGCCGAAATATTCAAAGGAGGACATACTTATGCGCCACATAATTTTAATTTTTATGGCGAGGATTCTGTGGCGCACTGCCCATGCGCCACAGAATGTGGTTTTTGGTGCACCACAGATGTCCCTTTTCCTACTAGTGAGTTCACCAAATGGATAGATGCTATACCATTCACCAATCAAACAACCGCAATAACTGTCAAATTTTTTTATGGCATCACTTGTCGTTCGGCGTACCGCACAACATCATCACGGACAATGGACGCAACTTCGCCTCTGAAGAATTTCACCAATTTTGTGAAAAGCTCAGCATCAAACACAGCTTCGCTTCGGTTTCACACCCTCAAACCAATGGACATGTGGAGAAGATTAATGGTATAATTTGTGATGGCATTAAAAAGCATCTCACAAAGGCAGCTGGTGCGTGGGTCGAAGAGTTACCATTAGTACTTTGTAGCCTACGCACCACACCAAACAGATTAACACAATATACTCACTTTCTCCCTGCCGATGTTCGGTTCGAAGCACCTCGGGTCATTGCTTACAATGAGAGCGTATCTGTTCAAGCACTCCAAGACGCTTTGGATCTAGTATACGAAGCTTGCGATATTGCTTTGGCTAGAACAGTTGTATATCATTAGGCAATACGAAACTACCACATCTGAAGGGTATGCACTCGAAGCTTTAACGTTAGTGACCTAGTATTACGGCTAAAACAAAAGGGACATCTAAAGCTAGAATTTCCCTAGGAAGGATCTTACATTGTCACTGAAGTCATCCCAGGAGGCGCCTATTGCATCAAGAATACTACAACTGGATTGGTGGAACGCAACCCATGGAACGTTGCACAACTGTGTCGATTCTATGTTTAGGAATTTTTTTGCCTTCCTTTGTTTCATTCAATAAGGCTTCTTAGCCATACGAAAGACAATGTATACATCAGTTTCATATTATCCATAAAGTTCTAGTTCGCTCATACAACTATTACTTCGCTTAATAAAGATGCACTCGAAATTACTCGAGAGCGCATGACAGATCTTTCGACTACTGCGTTTACTTCCATCGGGAGCGCTCGAGTCCAAAAATAACATCGTATACACGATGACTATTTCTAATTTTTTATACTATCAATACATTAAGCATAACCAAAAAATACTCGGGGGTTGTAGACGATAACTCTTATCTTATGATTCCATCAAAAGCCTCACGAAAACATGCGAGTGTTGCAATTCATGAAAATCTATGGACTACTATACATAAAAAATATGAATGATTCAATAAAGCCTCACGGAACATTTGAGTGTTGTAGACAATGGCAATCACGCAAAACAAACGGCCCACGCCAGCACATCGTTCTTACGATACTGATAACCCACAAGTATAGGGGATCGCGGCAGTCTTCACGGGTAGTATAACCCAATTTATTGATTCGACACAAGGGGAGGTAAAGAATACTTATAAGCCTTAACAACTGAGTTGTCAATTCAGCTGCACCTGGAAAAGCACTAGCAACAGGGGTGATGTGAAAGTAAACGATAATATGAGAGCAGTAGTAACAGTAACACAGCAGCAGTAATAGTAACACAGAGGTGATGGCACCGGAAAATAGTTGATACTACTTCCAATGACATATAGAACGAGTATATGATGATGAGAGATGGACCGGGGTTCCCAGCGATCTACACTAGTGGTAACTCTCCAATAACAAGTGACAAGTGTTGGGTGAACAAATTACAGTTGGGCAATTGACAGGATTGATAAAGCATTAAGATAGAACATCAATTCATTAATTATGTAGGCATGTTTTCCATATTTAGTCGTACGTGCTCGCAATGAGAAACTTGCACAACATCTTTTGTCCTACCAGCCGGTGGCAGCCGGGCCTCAAGGGAATCTACTGGATATTAAGGTACTCCTTTTAATAGAGCACCGGAGCAAAGTATTAACACTCCGTGAAAACATGTGTCCCTCACATCACCGCCATCCCCTCCGGTTGTCCCGATTTCTGTCACTTCGGGGCCTTTGGTTCCGGACAGCGACATGTGCATACAACTTTTAGATACAATCTAAGCAATAAGTATAGAGCTTAAATCTAAGATCATGCCACTCGGGCCCTACTGACAAGCATTAAGCATAACAAGATTGCAGCAACAATAACTTCACAAACTTTATAGATAGACTAATCATAATGTATCATCCATCGGATCCCAACAAACACAACACCGATTACATCAGATGGATCTCAATCATGTAAGGAAGCTCATGAGATCATTGTATTGAAGTACATGGAGGAGAGAATACCAACTAGCTACTGCTAGAACCCGTAGTCCATGGGGGAACTACTCACAGAGCATGATGGAGGCGGTGGCGTCGATGGAGCTAGATGGCTTCCGGGGGCACTTCCCCGTCCCGGCAGGGTGCCGGAATAGAGACTTCTGTCCCCCGAATTGGAGTTTCGTGATGGCGGTGGCGCCCCTGGAGTCTTTCTGGAGTTTCGTCAATTGGTACTGCGTTTTTAGGTTGAAAGGGGTTATATAGGCGAAGAGGCGGCGCAGGAGGGTCGACAGGGTGGCCTCCCCATAGGGGGGCGCGGCCAGGGTGTGGCCCACGCGGCCCACCCCTCTGGTGGCCCCCCTGGCTCTCCTCCGACTCTCCTTCGATGTTCTGGATGCTTCCGGGAAAAATAGGATGTTTGGCGTTGATTTCGTCCAATTCCGAGAATATTGCCCGAACAGCCTTTCTGGAACCAAAAACAGCAGAAAACAGGAACTGGCACTGTGGCATCTTGTTAATAGGTTAGTTCCGGAAAACGCATGAAATCATCATAAAATGCAAGCACAACATGTAAGTATTGTCATAAAACAAGCATGGAACATCAGAAATTATGGATACGTTGGAGACGTATCAGCATCCCCAAGCTTAGTTCATGCTCGTCCCGAGCAGGTAAACGATAAAAAGAATAATTTCTGTAGTGACATGCTACTTACATAACCTTGATCATACTATTACAAAGCATATGAAATGAATGAAGTGACTCAAGGCAATGATCTATAGTTGCTAACAAATAGATAACATATAGCAAAACTTTTCATGAAGAGTACTTTCAAGACAAGCATCAAAAGTCTTGCATAAGAGTTAACTCATAAAGCAATAGATTCAGAGTAAAGGCATCGAAGCAACACAAAGGAAGATATAAGTTTCAGCGGTTGCTTTCAGCTTTCAACATGCATATCTCATGGATAATTGTCAACATAAAGTAATATGATGAATGCAAATAAGCAAGTATGTAAGAATCAATGCACAGTTAACACAAGTGTTTGCTTCTAAGATGGAGGGAAGTAGGTAAACTGACTCAACATAAAGTAGAAGAAAGGCCCTTCGCAGACGGAAGCATTGATTGCTATATTTGTGCTAGAGCTTTGGTTTTGAAAACATAGAGAGAGCATAAAAGTAAAGTTTTGAGAGGTGTTTGTTGTTGTCAACGAATGGTAGTGGGCACTCTAACCCCCTTGCCAGACAATCCTTCAAAGAGCGGCTCCCATTTTATTTTATTTTTGGGTGGCACTCCTTCCAACCTTTCTTTCACAAACCATGGCTAACCGAATCCTCGGGTGCCTGCCAACAATCTCATACCATGAAGGAGTGCCCTTTTATTTTAGTTTTATTATGATGACACTCCTCCCCACCTTTGCTTTCTCAAGCCATGGCTAACCGAATCCTTCGGGTGCCGTCCAACAATCACATACCATGGGGGAGTGTCTATTTTGGTTAATTAATTTGGGACTGGGAATCCCATTGCCAGGTATTTTTGCAAAATTATTGGATAAGCGGATGAAGCCACTAGTCCATTGGTGAAAGTTGCCCAACAAGATTGAAAGATAAACACCACATACTTCCTCATGAGCTATAAAACATTAACACAAATTGAGAAGCATTTTGAATTGTTTAAAGGTAGCACTCAAGCAATTTACTTTGGAATGGCAGGAAATACCACATAGTAGGTAGGTATGGTGGACACAAATGGCATATTGTTTGGCTCAAGGATTTTGGATGCACGAGAAGTATTCCCTCTCAGTACAAGGCTTTGGGCTAGCAAGGTTGTTTGAAGCAAACACAAGTATGAACCGGTACAGCAAAACTTACATAAGAACATATTGCAAGCATTATAATACTCTACACTGTCTTCCTTGTTGCTCAAACACTTTTACCAGAAAATATCTAGACCTTAAGAGAGACCAATCATGCAAACCAATTTTAACAAGCTCTACGGTAGTTCTTCACTAATAGGTTTAAACTACATGAAAAAACTTAATCATGATCTACTTGAGAGCTCAAAACAATTGCCAAGTGTCAAATTATCCAAGACATTATGAGGCATTTTCTGTTTCCAACCAAACAACCATAAGTATTGTAGCTTCCAACTTTTATCATTGAACATTAAAAGTAAAACGAAGAACAAGTGTTCATATGAAAAAGCGGAGCGTGTCTCTCTCCCAAACAAGGATTGCTAGGATCCGAATTTATTCAAACAAAAACAAAATAAAAGCACACAGACGCTCCAAGTAAAGCACATATGATGTGACCGAATAAAAATATAGTTTCAATAGAAGAAACCTGATAAGTTGATGAAGAAGGGGATGCCTTGGGCATCCCCAAGCTTAGACGCTTGAGTCTTCTTGAAATATGCAGGGATGAACCACGGGGGCATCCCCAAGCTTAGACTTTTCACTCTTCTTGATCATATATCATCCTCCTCTCTTGACCCTTGAAAACTTCCTTCACACCAAACTTCTCATAAACTTCATTAGAGGGGTTAGTACTCAAAAAATTTGAATCCACCTTGGTCCTGTAGTGACACATTGCAAGAACTCAATAAAACATTAGCTACAGCTCTCCACCTGTAGAAAGCCTTGCTTAAAATCCACAAGAGACAATGCAAAAAACAGAGACAGAATCTGCCAAAACAGAATAGCCAGTAAAGACGAATTTTAAAGAAATACTTCCGTTGCTCAAATCAGAAAACTCAAAACTAACGAAAGTTGCGTACATATCTGAGGAACACGCACGTAAACTGGCATATTTTTCTGAGTAACCTACAGAGAAAACAGCCCAGATTCATGACAGATAGAAATCTGTTTCTGCGCAGAAATCCAAATCTAGTATCAACCTTCGATTAGAGGCTTCACTTGGCACAACATTGCAATAAAATAAAGATAAGGAGAGGTTGCTACAGTAGTAACAACTTCCAAAACACAACAAAACAGTAGCAAAATAAACACATGGGTTATCTCCCAAGAAGTTCTTTCTTTATAGCCATTAAGATGGGCTCAGCAGTTTTAATGATGCACTCGCAAGAAATAAGAGTTGAAGCAAAAGAGAGCATCAAAAAGAAAATTCAAAACACATTTAAGCCTAACATGCTTCCTATGAAAAGGAATCTTGTAAATAAACAAGTTCATGGAGAGCAAAGTAACAAGCATAGGAAGATAAAACAAGAGTAGCTTCAAAATTTTAAGCATATAGAGAGGTGTTTTAGCACTATGCAAATCTCTACAACCATATTTTCCTCTCTCATAATAATTTTCAGTAGCTTCATGAACAAACTCAACAATATAACTATCACATGTAGCATACTTTTCATGATTTCCAAACACATAATTTTTATCAAGCTCAAAAATAGTGGAATTAAAACTTTCAAACTCACTTTTATCAATAATATGACAAGATGATTGATCAATCTCAAGAGATATGGGACTCATAGAATAAGTCAAGAACTCTCCAATCCCATTTTCATTAGTAGTACAATTAATATTATCAAGTAACATAGGACCATCATCTAGAGCTTTATCATAAACATTTGCTACGCAAAATTCTTTAGTACCATGCATTTCGACATCAGGCACAAACAAAGCATTATCATAAGATTTATCAAAGTAGCATGGATTATCATAAATAACAGTAGCATAATTATTCTCACAAGTATTACTCATAGGTACTATTTCAAGAGAATCCACAGGAACATAACATTCAACCTCTTTCGGTAAGCATGGAGGACAATCAAATAATGTAAGAGATAAAGAGTTACTCTCATTAGAAGGTTGGCATGGGTAGCTAATCCATTCTTCCTCCTTTTGTTCGTCGCTCTCCTCTTCTTTTTCATCCAATGAGCTTTCAGGTTAATCAATTTCATCTTCTTTTTCATCCAATGAGCTTTCAGGTTCATCAATTTCTTCTTCCACCGGTTCCTGCAAATTGTGAGTGCATTCTTGTGCATTAATGAGTCTCTCTTTATAATCAATGATATAAGGATTATCACTGTAACATTCTATGCAAGAATTAGGGATATAAGAGACATAATCTTTAAGGTCCTTACAAGCAACACAAGTTTCATAATTCTCAACCATGAAGGATTCTATCTCAGAGGCTCCCATAAATAAGACAAATTGGTCTACCTCTTCGAACCCATAATGAATATAGCAATTCCGATTATAGTTCTTAATTAAAAATTCCTCACTAAAGCCACATTGAAATTTAAGATGTTTAGTATCCTGTTGAGAGCAACAGTTTGTATCATGGTGTTTAAGCAAGATTTTAGCCATTGTATTCAATTTTTCTATCATAGCACTCATTATTTTACCAGTTCTTGATTCTCTATAATTATTATAACATTCTATGAGCTCCAAATAGGTTGTAGGTTCTCCCATAACAGCAGTTTTTAATTTTTCGGTTTTTCAAATTTTTATGGATTTTCAGGTATATGAGGAAAATAAAACAAGAAAAAAACAAACTAAGCAAAATAATACTAGACAGAATTAAACTAAGCAAAAATAAACTAGACAAAAGTAAACTAAGAAAAACAAAATAAAATAAAACAGAGAGAGAGGTAGAGTGTACTCCCCAGGTGAACTTATGAGTAGAGCTATGCCTCCCCGGCAACGGCGCCAGAAAACAGTCTTGATAACTGATACGTCTCCGACGTATCGATAATTTCTTATGTTCCATGCCACATTATTGATGTTATCTACATGTTTTATGCACACTTTATGTCATATTCGTGCATTTTCTGGAACTAACCTATTAACAAGATGCCGAAGTGCCAGTTGCTGTTTTCTGCTGTTTTTGGTTTCAGAAATCCTAGTAAGGAAATATTCTCGGAATTGGACGAAATCAAAGCCCAGGGGCCTATTTTCTCACGAAGCTTCCAGAAGTCCGAAGGAGAGACGAAGAGGGGCCACGGAGGGGCCACACCCTAGGGCGGCGCGGCCCCCCCTTGGCCGCGCGGCCCTGTGGTGTGGGGCCCCCGTGCCGCCTCTTGACCTGCCCTTCCGCCTATAAAAAGTCTCCGTGACGAAACCCCCAGTACCGAGAGCCACGATACGGAAAACCTTCCAGAGACGCCGCCGCCGCCGATCCCATCTCGGGGGATCCAGGAGATCGCCTCCGGCACCCTACCGGAGAGGGGAATCATCTCCCGGAGGACTCTACGCTGCCATGGTCGCCTCCGGTGTGATGTGTGAGTAGTCTACCCCTGGACTATGGGTCCATAGCAGTAACTAGATGGTTGTCTTCTCCCCATTGTGCTATCATTGTCGGATCTTGTGAGCTGCCTAACATGATCAAGATCATCTATCTGTAATTCTATATGTTGCGTTTGTTGGGATCCGATGAATAGAGAATACTTGTTATGTTGATTATCAAAGTTATGCTATGTGTTGTTTATGATCTTGCATGCTCTCCGTTACTAGTAGATGCTCTGGCCAAGTAGATGCTTGTAACTCCAAGAGGGAGTACTTATGCTCGATAGTGGGTTCATGCCTGCATTGACACCTGGGACAGTGACAGAAAGTTCTAAGGTTGTGCTGTGCTGTTGCCACTAGGGATAAAACATTAGTGCTATGTTCAAGGATGTAGTCACTAGTTACATTACGCACCATACTTAATGCAATTGTCTGTTGTTAGCAACTTAATACTGGAAGGGGTTCGGATGATAACCTGAAGGTGGACTTTTTAGGCATAGATGCAGTTGGATGACGGTCTATGTACTTTGTCGTAATGCCCAATTAAATCTCACAATACTCATCATGATATGTATGTGCATGGTCATGCCCTCTTTATTTGTCAATTGCCCAACTGTAATTTGTTCACCCAACATGCTGTTCGTCTTATGGGAGAGACACCTCTAGTGAACTGTGGACCCCGGTCCAATTCTCTTTACTGAAATACAATCTACTGCAATACTTGTTCTACTGTTTTCTGCAAACAATCATCTTCCACACAATACGGTTAACTCTTTGTTACAGCAAGCCGGTGAGATTGACAACCTCACTGTTTCGTTGGGGCAAAGTACTTTGGTTGTGTTGTGCAGGTTCCACGTTGGCGCCGGAATCCCTGGTGTTGCGCCGCACTACATCCCGCCGCCATCAACCTTCAACGTGCTTCTTGGCTCCTCCTGGTTCGATAAAGCTTGGTTTCTTTCTGAGGGAAAACTTGCTGCTGTGCGCATCATACCTTCCTCTTGGGGTTGCCCAACGAACGTGTGAAATACACGCCATCAAGCATAGATTTCTGGCGCCGTTGCCGAGGAGATCAAGACACGCTGCAAGGGGAGTCTCCACTTCTCAATCTCTTTACTTTGTTTTTGTCTTGCTTAGTTTTATTTACTACTTTGTTTGCTGCACTAAATCAAAATACAAAAAAATTAGTTGCTAGTTTTACTTTATTTGCTATCTTGTTTGCTATATCTAAAACACAAAAAAAATTAGTTTACTTGCATTTACTTTATCTAGTTTGCTTTATTTACTGTTGCTAAAATGGCCAACCCTGAAAATACTAAGTTGTGTGACTTCACAACCACAAATAATAATGATTTCTTATGCACACCTATTGCTCCACCTGCTACTACAGCAGAATTCTTTGAAATTAAACCTGCTTTACTGAATCTTGTTATGCGACAGCAATTTTCTGGTGTTAGTTCTGATGATGCTGCTGCCCATCTTAATAATTTTGTTGAATTATGTGAAATGCAAAAATATAAAGATGTAGATGGTGATATTATTAAACTAAAATTGTTCCCTTTCTCATTAAGAGGAAGAGCTAAAGATTGGTTGCTATCTCTACCTAAGAATAGTATTGATTCATGGACTAAATGCAAGGATGCTTTTATTGGTAGATATTATCCCCCTGCTAAAATTATATCTTTGAGGAGTAGCATAATGAATTTTAAACAATTAGATACTGAACATGTTGCTCAAGCTTGGGAAAGAATGAAATCTCTGGTTAAAAATTGCCCAACCCATGGACTGACTACTTGGATGATCATCCAAACCTTCTATGCAGGACTAAATTTTTCTTCACGGAATTTATTGGATTCAGCTGCTGGAGGTACCTTTATGTCCATCACTCTTGGTGAAGCAACAAAGCTTCTTGATAATATGATGATCAACTACTCTGAATGGCACACGGAAAGGGCTCCACAAGGTAAGAAGGTAAATTCTGTCGAAGAAACCTCTTCCTTGAGTGATAAGATTGATGCTATTATGTCTATGCTTGTGAATGATAGGACTAATATTGATCCTAATAATGTTCCGTTAGCTTCATTGGTTGCACAAGAAGAACATGTTGATGTAAACTTCATTAAAAATAATAATTTCAACAACAATGCTTACCGGAACAATTCTAGTAACAACTATAGACCATATCCTTATAATAATGGCAACGGCTATGGTAATTCTTATGGGAATTCTTACAACACTAATAGGAATTCACCCCCTGGACTTGAAGCCATGCTTAAAGAATTTATTAGTACACAAACTGCTTTTAACAAATCTGTTGAAGAAAAGCTTGGGAAAATTGATATACTTGCTTCTAAAGTCGATAGTCTTGCTGCTGATGTTGATCTTTTGAAATCAAAAGTTTTGCCTAATGAGAATCATCATAATAAAATTACTACTACAGCAAATGCCATTCAAGTTAGAATTAATGAGAATATAAGATTAATGGCTGAACTGCGTGCTAGGTGGGATAGAGAAGAAAATGAAAAACTAGCTAAAAAGAATATAGCGAAACTTTGGACTATTACCACCACTAGTAATGCTAATGCTACACATGTTGCTGCACCTCCTACTAATACTAATAAAAGAATTGGTGTTAGCAATGTTTCCACTTCTAATGCAAAGCGCGAAAAAACTGCTCGAAATCGCTAAAGCTGCTGAAACTGCACTGTGATAAAGCTGCTGAAATTTTTTCCAACATTGGGGATGATGATCCCATTGCTTTAGATTATAATGGTTTGAATTTTGATGATTGCCACATCTCTGAAGTTATAAAGTTCTTGCAAAAACTTGCTAAAAGTCCTAATGCTAGTGCTATAAATTTGGCTTTTACACATCATATTACAAATGCTCTTATAAAAGCTAGAGAAGAGAAACTAGAGCGCGAAGCCTCTATTCCTAAAAAGTTAGAGGATGGTTGGGAGCCCATCATTAAGATGAAGATTAAAGATTTTGATTGTAATGCTTTATGTGATCTTGGTGCAAGTATTTCTGTTATGCCTAAGAAAATTTATAATATGCTTGACTTGCCACCGCTGAAAAATTGTTATTTGGATGATAATCTTGCTGATCATTCTACAAAGAAACCTTTGGGGAAAGTTGATAATGTTCGCATTACCGTTAACAATAACCTTGTTCCCGTTGATTTTGTTGTCTTGGATATTGAATGCAATGCATCTTGTCCCATTATATTGGGAAGACCTTTTCTTCGAAGTGTTGGTGCTGTTATTGATATGAAGGAAGGTAATATAAAATATCAATTTCCTCTCAAGAAAGGTATGGAACACTTCCCTAGAAAGAGAATGAAGGTACCTTTTGACTCTATTATGAGAACAAATTATGATGTTGACACTTCGTCTCTTGATAATACTTGATACACACTTTCTGCGCCTAGCTGAAAGGCGTTAAAGAAAAGCGCTTATGGGAGACAACCCATGTTTTTACCTACAGTACTTTGTTTTTATTTTGTGTCTTGGAAGTTGTTTATTACTGTAGCAACCTCTCCTTATCTTAGTTTTGTGTTTTGTTGTGCCAAGTTAAGCCGTTGATAGAAAAGTAAGTACTAGATTTGGATTACTGCACAGTTCCAGATTTCTTTGCTGTCACGAATCTGGGTCCACCTCCCTGTAGGTAGCTCGGAAAATTAAGCCAATTTACGTGCATGATCCTCAGATATGTACGCAACTTTCATTCAATTTGAGCATTTTCATTTGAGCAAGTCTGGTGCCATTTTAAAATTCGTCAATACGAAATGTTCTGTTTTGACAGATTCTGCCTTTTATTTCGCATTGCCTCTTTCGCTATGTTGGATGAATTTCTTTGATCCATTAATGTCCAGTAGCATTATGCAATGTCCAGAAGTGTTAAGAATGATTGTGTCACCTCTGAATATGTCAATTTATATTGTGCACTAACCCTCTAATGAGTTGTTTCGAGTTTGGTGTGGAGGAAGTTTTCAAGGATCAAGAGAGGAGTATGATGCAACATGATCAAGGAGAGTGAAAGCTCTAAGCTTGGGGATGCACCCGGTGGTTCACCCCTGCATATATCAAGAAGACTCAAGCGTCTAAGCTTGGGGATGCCCAAGGCATCCCCTTCTTCATCGACAACATTATCAGGTTCCTCCTGAAACTATATTTTTATTCCATCACATCTTATGTGCTTTTTCTTGGAGCGTCGGTTTGTTTTTGTTTTTTGTTTTGTTTGAATAAAATGGATCCTAGCATTCACTTTATGGGAGAGAGACACGCTCCGCTGTAGCATATGGACAAGTATGTCCTTGGTTTCTACTCATAGTATTCATGGCGAAGTTTCTCCTTCGTTAAATTGTTATATGGTTGGAATTGGAAAATGATACATGTAGTAATTGCTATAAATGTCTTGGGTAATGTGATACTTGGCAATTGTTGTGCTCATGTTTAAGCTCTTGCATCATATGCTTTGCACCCATTAATGAAGAAATACATAGAGCATGCTAAAATTTGGTTTGCATATTTGGTTTCTCTAAGGTCTAGATAATTTCTAGTATTGAGTTTGAACAACAAGGAAGACGGTGTAGAGTCTTATAATGTTTTCAATATGTCTTTTATGTGAGTTTTGCTGCACCGGTTCATCCTTGTGTTTGTTTCAAATAAGCCTTGCTAGCCTAAACCTTGTATCGAGAGGGAATACTTCTCATGCATCCAAAATACTTGAGCCAACCACTATGCCATTTGTGTCCACCATACCTACCTATACTACATGGTATTTTCCGCCATTCCAAAGTAAATTGCTTGAGTGCTACCTTTAAAATTCCATCATTCACCTTTGCAATATATAGCTCATGGGACAAATAGCTTAAAAACTATTGTGGTATTGAATATGTAATTATGCACTTTATCTCTTATTAAGTTGCTTGTTGTGCGATAACCATGTTCACTGGGGACGCCATCAACTTTTCGTTGTTGAATTTCATGTGAGTTGCTATGCATGTTCGTCTTGTCTGAAGTAAGAGAGATCTACCACCATATGGTTAAGCATGCATATGTTAGAGAAGAACATTGGGCCGCTAACTAAAGCCATGATCCATGGTGGAAGTTTCAGTTTTGGACATATATCCTCAATCTCAAATGAGAAAATTATTAATTGTTGTTACATGCTTATGCATAAAAGAGGAGTCCATTATCTATTGTCTATGTTGTCCCGGTATGGATGTCTAAGTTGAAGAATAATCAATAGCGAGAAATCCAATGCGAGCTTTCTCCTTAGACCTTTGTACAGGCGGCATAGAGGTACCCCTTTGTGACACTTGGTAAAAACAATGCATTGTGATGACCCGGTAGTCCAAGCTAATTAGGACAAGGTGCGGGCACTATTAGTACGCTATGCATGAGGCTTGCAACTTATAAGATATAATTTACATGATGCATATGCTTTATTACTACCGTTGACAAAATTGTTTCATGTTTTCAAAATCAAAGCTCTAGCACAAATATAGCAATCGATGCTTTTCCTCTATGGAGGACCATTCTTTTACTTTCAATGTTGAGTCAGTTCACCTATCTCTCTCCACCTCAAGAAGCAAACACTTGTGTGAATTGTGCATTGATTCCTACATATTTGCTTATTGCACTTATTATATTACTCTATGTTGACAATATCCATGAGATATACATGTTACAAGTTGAAAGCAACCGCTGAAACTTAATCTTCTTTTGTGTTGCTTCAATATCTCTACTTTGAATTGTTGCTTTATGAGTTAACTCTTATGCAAGACTTATTGATGCTTGTCTTGAAGTGCTATTCATGAAAAGTCTTTGCTATATGATTCACTTGTTTACTCATGTCATATACATTGTTTCGATCGCTGCATTCACTACATATACTTTACAAATAGTATGATCAAGATTATGATGGCATGTCACTCCAGAAATTATCTGTGTTATCGTTTTACCTGCTCGGGACGAGCAGAACTAAGCTTGGGGATGCTGATACGTCTCCGACGTATCGATAATTTCTTATGTTCCATGCCACATTATTGATGTTATCTACATGTTTTATGCACACTTTATGTCATATTCGTGCATTTGGGAACTAACCTATTAACAAGATGCCGAAGTGCCGATTCTTTGTTTCTGCTGTTTTTGGTTTCAGAAATCCTAGTAAGGAAATATTCTCGGAATTGGACGAAATCAAAGCCCAGGGGCCTATTTTCTCACGAAGCTTCCAGAAGTCCGAAGGAGAGACGAAGAGGGGCCACGGAGGGGCCACACCCTAGGGCGGCGCGGCCCCCCCTTGGCCGCGCGGCCCTGTGGTGTGGGGCCCCGTGCCGCCTCTTGACCTGCCCTTCCGCCTATAAAAGTCTCCGTGACGAAACCCCCGCACCGAGAGCCACGATACGGAAAACCTTCCCGAGAGACGCCGCCGCCGCCGATCCCATCTCGGGGATCCAGGAGATCGCCTCCGGCACCCTGCCGGAGAGGGGAATCATCTCCCCGGAGGACTCTACGCCGCCATGGTCGCCTCCGGTGTGATGTGTGAGTAGTCTACCCCTGGACTATGGGTCCATAGCAGTAGCTAGATGGTTGTCTTCTCCCCATTGTGCTATCATTGTCGGATCTTGTGAGCTGCCTAACATGATCAAGATCATCTATATGTAATTCTATATGTTGCGTTTGTTGGGATCCGATGAATAGAGAATACTTGTTATGTTGATTATCAAAGTTATGCTATGTGTTGTTTATGATCTTGCATGCTCTCCGTTACTAGTAGATGCTCTGGCCAAGTAGATGCTTGTAACTCCAAGAGGGAGTACTTATGCTCGATAGTGGGTTCATGCCTCGCATTGACACCCGGGACGATGACAGAAAGTTCTAAGGTTGTGCTTTGTCTGTTGCCACTAGGGATAAAACATTAGTGCTATGTTCAAGGATGTAGTCACTAGTTACATTACGCACCATACTTAATGCAATTGTCTGTTGTTAGCAACTTAATACTGGAAGGGGTTCGGATGATAACCTGAAGGTGGACTTTTTAGGCATAGATGCAGTTGGATGACGGTCTATGTACTTTGTCGTAATGCCCAATTAAATCTCACAATACTCATCATGATATGTATGTGCATGGTCATGCCCTCTTTATTTGTCAATTGCCCAACTGTAATTTGTTCACCCAACATGCTGTTCGTCTTATGGGAGAGACACCTCTAGTGAACTGTGGACCCCGGTCCAATTCTCTTTACTGAAATACAATCTACTGCAATACTTGTTCTACTGTTTTCTGCAAACAATCATCTTCCACACAATACGGTTAACTCTTTGTTACAGCAAGCCGGTGAGATTGACAACCTCACTGTTTCGTTGGGGCAAAGTACTTTGGTTGTGTTGTGCAGGTTCCACGTTGGCGCCGGAATCCCTGGTGTTGCGCCGCACTACATCCCGCCGCCATCAACCTTCAACGTGCTTCTTGGCTCCTCCTGGTTCGATAAACCTTGGTTTCTTTCTGAGGGAAAACTTGCTGCTGTGCGCATCATACCTTCCTCTTGGGGTTGCCCAACGAACGTGTGAAATACACGCCATCAATAACCCACAAGTATAGGGGATCGCGGCAGTCTTCGCGGGTAGTATAACCCAATTTATTGATTCGACACAAGGGGAGGTAAAGAATACTTATAAGCCTTAACAACTGAGTTGTCAATTCAGCTGCACCTGGAAAAGCACTAGCAACAGGGGTGATGTGAAAGTAGCAGTAATATGAGAGCAGTAGTAACAGTAACACAGCAGCAGTAATAGTAACACAGAGGTGATGGCACCGGAAAATAGTTGATACTACTTCCAATGACATATAGAACGAGTATATGATGATGAGAGATGGACCGGGGTTCCCAGCGATCTACACTAGTGGTAACTCTCCAATAACAAGTGACAAGTGTTGGGTGAACAAATTACAGTTGGGCAATTGACAGGATTGATAAAGCATTAAGATAGAACATCAATTCATTAATTATGTAGGCATGTTTTCCATATTTAGTCGTACGTGCTCGCAATGAGAAACTTGCACAACATCTTTTGTCCTACCAGCCGGTGGCAGCCGAGCCTCAAGGGAATCTACTGGATATTAAGGTACTCCTTTTAATAGAGCACCGGAGCAAAGCATTAACACTCCGTGAAAACATGTGTCCCTCACATCACCGCCATCCCCTCCGGTTGTCCCGATTTCTGTCACTTCGGGGCCTTTGGTTCCGGACAGCGACATGTGCATACAACTTGTAGATACAATCTAAGCAATAAGTATAGAGCTTAAATCTAAGATCATGCCACTCGGGCCCTAGTGACAAGCATTAAGCATAACAAGATTGCAGCAACAATAACTTCACAAACTTTATAGATAGACTAATCATAATGTATCATCCATTGGACCCCAATAAACACAACACCGATTACATCAGATGGATCTCAATCATGTAAGGCAGCTCATGAGATCATTGTATTGAAGTACATGGAGGAGAGAATACCAACTAGCTACTGCTAGAACCCGTAGTCCATGGGGGAACTACTCACGAAGCAAGATGGAGGCGGTGGCGTCGATGGAGATGGCTTCCGGGGGCACTTCCCCGTCCCGGCAGGGTGCCGGAACAGAGACTTCTGTCCCCCGAATTGGAGTTTCGCGATGGCGGCGGCGCCCCTGGAGTCTTTCTGGAGTTTCGTCAATTGGTACTGCATTTTTAGGTTGAAAGGGGTTATATAGGCGAAGAGGCGGCGCAGGAGGGTTGACAGGGTGGCCTCCCCATAGGGGGGCGCGTCCAGGGTGTGGCCCACGCGGCCCACCCCTCTGGTGGCCCCCTGGCTCTCCTCCGACTCTCCTTCGATGTTCTGGATGCTTCTGGGAAAAATAGGATGTTTGGCGTTGATTTCGTCCAATTCCGAGAATATTGCCCGAACAGCCTTTCTGGAACCAAAAACAGCAGAAAACAGGAACTGGCACTCTGGCATCTTGTTAATAGGTTAGTTCCGGAAAACGCATGAAATCATCATAAAATGCAAGAAAAACATGTAAGTATTGTCATAAAACAAGCATGGAACATCAGAAATTATGGATACGTTGGAGACGTATCAGATACCTGAGCTACGAAGCCCGCCGTGCACATGGTTCCCTCGTTGACTCGGGGGCTGCTGCAGATATAAATCAAAACACATACGTATGGCTCAGCAATACATATTGCGATTACTACGGGTCCGTCGAACGTGAACATGACTTGATCACTCATAAAGTTGCCATTGACATCATTCAAACTAAAAAATATAGTTCTATCGTTTTTACGATATTTGAGCTACGAACTTAATGGACTTACGATCCATTCGAATACTCAAATGTCATCGACTGCACTCGATGTTAGAAAAAGAACACCGTCATCACAATTCGATGTTATAAAAGAACATCATTGGCACATGGCGTTACAAAAAAACATCATCGTGACAGCAAAGGATTGTTTCGATTACAAGTACGACTCGACTGATAGAGGTCAAGGACATCAATATTAATTACAAAACAAGCATCGCAACATGTGCGCGAATGCTCGACGTATTCTTAAATTTTGTTCATCATATCCCTTGATTGATTCGGGTCCACAAGTTCGCTTTGGTGATTGCCTCCATTCTGGCGACTATAATCGAAGCAGGACGCCTCACAACAAGGTAGTACTGGTGAAGCTCCACGTTAGCCTTAGCAATTAATTCTAAAACAAGCGTCGGATAACGAGCTAGCATGAAGGCAAATGCAAGTTCAGCTCCGGCGAGAAGTTCCTTCCGTATCAGAGCCTAAACTCTAACATGATTCTTGAATTTTGCCATCAAAGCCAACAGAGTTGAAGGGGCTGGATCAATAGGAAACATGGTTTGCCACACCATGGCTAGGTTTGCATGACATTTATCAAAGAAACCATGCACCTGCCCCGCCCGATACTTAAACTTGGCCACAATCGCAGCCTTCGACCTATTAGTCCATATTGTGCATAGTGGTTGTGACAGGTCAGTCACGACTTTGATCTTCTCATGCACACACATATTCTCTTCTAGTGCGTTCAAAGCAATGACTGTTGAAGAGAAAGGTAAATCAATATATAAAAAGGTGAGAGCACCAAAAGAACTTAACGGACAAGGAAACATCAATTACTTACAATTCAGGTTTTTAGTGGCCTTCTGCAGCTCGTCTATTGCATATTGCTCGACTTTGGCAGCTAGTTCGCACTTCTTTTTCACCACTGCTGGCATGGCATGAATACCAACTAAGTCTTTCTCCATCTGGGATATTTTACTCCGTAATTGTCGCACAACCTCTGTCAACACCCGAATTTTTAAGTCCAGATGCCTATTATGCCATACATCGCAATCCCAGGAAGATTGTTTTTGCGAGACATAACAGTTGAATATCATAGAGTCATCATTCATTACAATACCAACATAGTCATTACATAAATAGGATCACATGATCCAGTCTCATTACAACACTTGATCTAGTGATCATTACACGAATATGTAGCGGAAGCAAAGTAGTAGTGGACTATCTATTCCACAGGCAACGCTTGACGTTAGAAGCTCCTAGTTGTCGTAGACGTCCTGTTGGCCGTCATCTTCATATTGCTGTTCAGCTTCATAGTCTGGCCATTTGAATAGCCAGGGACAAAGCCGTGAGTACTTTCAAGTACTCGCAAACTAATACTAGTGTAAGTTCTTAACATTTCTATTGAGGGTGTTCTAAGCTCTAGGGTTATTTGCATAAAGCTAATTTTAGTTCATAAACCTTTTAGTAAAAGACTCCTCATGTGCTAACTAAGTCAAGTGGGAACATTAGTGTCATTCCCACAACTCTGTTGTGATTCAAATTCAAAGTCACCTTTCAAGTTCAATTCACAAGTCACATTTGATATAAATTTCTGATGACGGAAATAGTATGGCCTTTCCAACTATCCATGACCGCGGATGCGGCTATTCGAATAGGTTTACACTCTGCAGAGGTTGCACACTTGTGCCACAACATTTGATTACATCCGTCAAGGATAATCCTGAATAATCGTAACTCAGTACGCGGATCATCAACCTTTAACCTTTCACTTACACACCCTAGTATAGGCACCTCCCCCCATGAGCTTGGCCTCCCGGTGATAGCCAACTGTTATCCCGGGAACTGCACAGGGCTTGGGTCGTACATTCACCTCATTTCACTTTCAACGGAGGCAGCCTCGGCATAACCTCTATGATGCTTGTTTAGATGTAACCCATACTAAGAAACATAAATTTCCAACTAAGCCTTACCCATAATCAGGTATTGTGGGGGTACTCAGAAATTGGAATGGTATCGCATCCAACTCAATCATCAGTTACTATCAAGTTCACCAAGTCAAATTCATGTCATATTCACCTTCAAAATCTTTCAATGGAAATGACTCATCATTCCAAGGTTTTCACCATCATTTCAAAAACACATGTTCCCATCTAGAGTAGTCATTTTTAACTTAGCACTAGCATCTAGGTATGAGTGGTGCTAAGTAGTTTGCATTGCTTCTAGGCTAACTTTGATGCTCTTGTACAAATCAAAAACTAACCAAGTGAATCATGAATCAAAAAGTACTTGGATAATTCAAAACCAATAAAGCTTGTAAAGTAAAAACTTGGAATAGGATAATTAAGCATATGGTAAAAAGGGGTAATGCCTTGCTCTGGATGAGCTTTGCACTTTGCAAGAGTATTATCTTGCCTTGGTTGGGGAATTGGTCAATGTGATCTTCTTCTCCTTGGAAGTAGACTTCCTCCTCCTCTTGATACTCCTCGTTACTAGCGTCTAAAATCGAATACGAGGTATACAATCATCATACCAAACTTAAGTACTAGACTAAGCACACACATGAGTCACACAAACTTAGGCTCGTATCACAACATTACTATTAGGTGGATTGAATTTGTTTTCTTCTTTAAGAAAAATATTTTCCTCTCATTATAAATACTAAGTAAGGTGTTTCTTTTAATTCCTTAGAGAAATAATTTCCTCTCATTAACTTGTTTAAGATTTAATTTCCTTCATGAATAATATATGACCTAGGTTGACCAAAGTCAACCTCTTCATACTCATCATTTAAGAAAATGATTTAAATGAGGTGAAGCACCTCATGCAATTTAATCCTAACATAGCAATGATTTAATATCATCAAACAATTCCACATGAGACATAATAGACCAGGGTCTCTACCTCATTTTGAATTGTTTGTGATCAGATTTAAATGAGAGGAAAGCTCCCATATAATTTAATAAATAGTTTTGGACAATATCATTGACTAAGAATAGCCATATGGTCCTTTATTTAAACTAGGCCATGATCCTACACAGTAACCATGTCATATTTTTGCAGAAACATGTAGTGTAAGTGAAATGTGATCTATAGGAGTTGGAATCAACTCAAAAGCATTTTTTGGTTGATTTTTAATAATTTTTTGAAGTTACAAAAGGCCCCGCCTTGTTTATTTTGTCACTTTAATTCTACACAAAATCTAGGGTTGAGACCAGTGTAGTTGTGTAGATAAATTGCTCATCTTTCCAACAATATAAAATTTGTGAAATTTGGCCAAGTATATTTGTCCCTATTTAATTTTGAATAAGGCATCAGTTTGCAAATTAAACTAAACTGGAAATTAAATTACAAACGAATTTGGGTTGGCGGGAAAACCTAACGGGCTATGCAGAGAGAAAGGAGAATGGGCCGGCCCAACAGTGCGTCCAGCGCAGCGGGCCGCCTGACAGCGTGGGGTCCACACGTCAGCGTGTGTTAAACGCCGAAGCGGTACCGATCAACGCGGCACGGCCTTCGTCGACAGCGATGAGAGGCGCGGCCACTGGCAGCGACGGTGGGGGGTCGGAGACTCACCGGCAGCGCGGCGATGGTCGGAGAGGGGTTGTAGAGAGGTTGTCGATGATGGAGAAGCAGATGGAAGCAGTGGCGGCTCCAACGGTGGCCTGGATCGACGGCGCCCTTCTCAGCACCTCCGCGGGCACCGAGCTTCAAATTCCGTCGACGGCGTGGCTAATGTGGAGGAGGGAGTGGCTAGGAAGGGTCAGTGGTGAGAGGGAAGAGTGGTGGTGTGCTGGAATTGAGAAGGGAGGGGCTCCTTTTATAGCGGCGAGGCGAGGCCGAGGGTCTGAGATGAAGTCATCCATGGCGTCGGCGCTATAGCGGCGCAGAGGCACTGGAGATGATGCACGCCGGCAGGCGACGTCCTGGCGATGACGTGAAGCTTGATTGCGGGGAAAATGAGGCTCTGGCGCGTGTGTGAGCTTGACGGGAGCTTGCAGGGCCGTGGCGGGTCTCGTCGACGGTGACGACGACCACAGGGTTCCCGCGGTCAAACGGTCGTGTCTGGGCGCCTCCTGGTGGCTTGGCGCAGGTGCTGACGAGCGGCGATGGGAAGTGGTGGTGTGGAGCATCGGGGCGACGTCACATTCTGGCGTTCCCGTGGCGTTCGTTGTGCGCGCTCTGGCGTGTGCGTGCGCGTCACTGTCACGTCTGGGCGTGGCTCGTTCCGGTCAATGCGGTGCACGAATTCGTCGAGTCTGGTGTCTGGCATGATCAGGAGAGTGAGAGGGAGCTAGAGGACATGGTGGTGCAGTGGTGAGGTGACCAGAGACAGGAGTGGCATGGTGAGCTCATGCCATGCCACGGCATGGTCTTGTGTTGGTCATGGTGACCAAGGTCCAGGGCTTGCAGGGGCTTGGTCTGGTGCTGAGGGGTGAGGTGAGGTTCCAGAGCAGCAGAGATGGCCAGGGTTGGACTTGGTCCATGGTAAAAATTCAGTATGGGCACAATTTGGATCCCTGCCTGCAAGATGTTTGATGTAATGGCCGAAAGAAAATTATTTTTGAATTTTGGAAAGATTTTTGGTGGAGTGTAATCTTATAATGATTGAAGTAGAATGGAGGTGGTGGTGGTCAAAATGGTGTTGAAATGCAAAATCCCAAAATGCATATGATCTTCATTTTGCATTATGGTTCCAACTTTGCTTGATTACCATTTGAATTTGAGAAAGAATTTGCAGGGGTTGTTTTGGGCAAAGTTGTTCACCTTGATGTTGTCTTGGATGAGGTGCAAAGATTTGGCAAAGTTTAGTTTAGAAATCTTCCAAACCAGGGGCTCAAAGATGGCATCAGGCTAAGATTGTCAAATTTGACCATATTGCATGTGTGTTGGAATTTCAATTTGTTTTCAATTTGATTTGAGTTTCTTTGTTTCCAAAAGTGTTTATAAGTGTTTAGTAACCCTTTCCAACCAATGGTGCAAGCCAAAATTGTCTAGGTTAAGGATTTGCAAAAATGGCATAAGCCATATGTGAGTGTTGATTTGATTTTTCTATTTTATTTTCTCTTTTCCTTTTCTTTCCATTTTGGTGATCAAGAGATCATTGGTTAGGGTTTTAGTACAATGGTAATCACACAAGCAATCAACATGGAAAAATGCACACCAACATAATTAGAAAGGTGAGTTATATGCATTGCACTATATGGAGATAAAAAGTTTTTGTTGGTTCTCAATTTTGTATTTGGAAACTTTCCTTTTCTTCTTTATTGAAAATTTGGGATGTTACAAACCCTTCCCCCTTACAAAAGATCTCATCCCGAGATCTTAAAGAAAACTAGGTACTAAAGAGATCTGGGTATTCCTTCTTCATATCTTCTTCACGCTCCCAAGTGGCTTCTTCTTCGGTGTGGTTGCTCCATTGGATTTTCAGGAACTTGATGCTTCTGGTGCGGGTGATTCTAAAAGCTTCTTCAAGTATGCGAATGGGCACTTCGCGGTAGGTCAGGTCCTTGTTGATATCAATAGCTCTGTGATCGATGTTCTTGAACACCTCCGTCTTCTCGGGCACTTCTAGGCATTTCCGGAGTAATGAGATGTGAAACACATTGTGCACAGCGGACATTTCTTCCGGTAGTTCAAGTTGATATGAAACTTCTCCTCGGTGACTCAGAACTTTGAAAGGTCCGACATATCTGGGGGCGAGCTTTCCTCTGAGTTGGAATCTCCGCATTCCTTTGAGGGGTGAGACTTTGAGATACACGAAATCTCCGATCTCGAAGGTCATCTCTCGGCGTCTCTTGTCGGCGTAACTCTTCTTTCTTGACAAGGCGGTCTTGAGGTATTCACGGATCTTGTGAACCTTCTCTTTGGCTTCGCGGAGAATATCTGGGCCGAAGACTTGACTATCTCCAACTTCCGACCAGTTCAGAGGGGTACGTCACTTCCTTCCGTACAGGGCTTCAAAGGGGGCCATTTGTAAGCTGGCTTGATAACTGTTGTTGCATGAGAATTCTGCGTAAGGAATGCAGTCTTCCCATTTGGATCCATACTCTAGCACACAGGCTCTCAACATATCTTCAAGTATCTGGTTGACTCTCTCGGTCTGTCCGTCAGTCCGGGGGTGATAAGCTGTGCTGAAATTCAGCCGGGTTCCTAGTCCTTCATGCACTTTCTGCCAGAATCTTGAGGTGAATTGAGATCCTCTATCTGACACAATAGACTTCGGGGTTCCATGCAAGCTGACTATTCTGGAGATGTATAACTCAGCTAGCCTTGGGCCTTGGTACGTGGTCTTGACGGGGATGAAATGGGCAACCTTGGTTAATCTATCACTCACTACCCAAATGGAATCATTTCCTCTACTTGATTTGGGCAATCCGGTGATAAAGTCCATTCCTACAGAATCCCACTTCCATTCAGGAATCTGTAATGGATGCAACAGTCCTGCGGGTCGCTGATGTTCTGCCTTGACTCGTTGATAGATATCGCACTTGGTGATGTAGCTTCCTATTTCTCGCTTCATTCCGTGCCACCAAAATTGTTCCTTCAGGTCTTGGTACATCTTGGTTCCTCTAGGGTGAATGGAATACAGGGTATCATGAGCTTCCTTCAGAATAACTTGCTTCAACTCAGAATCTGACGGCACACATAAGCGTCCGTTGTACCAAAGAACTCATTCTTCATCTACGGTGAATCCCGGCGCCTTTCCTGCAGCTATTTGACTTTTGATTCCATCAATGCTGGCATTTCCCTTCTGGGCTTCCTTGATTTGACTCATCAAAGTGGGCCGGAGCTCAATGCTTGCTAGAATCCTTCGCTTACTAGCTCTAGTCTAAACTGTTCAAACTCATGAAACATGCTGGGTTGCTCTATTGCGATCATGGAATTCAACAGACACGGCAGTCTACTCAGGGCATCCGCTACCACATTGGCCTTGCCGGGGTGGTAGTGAATTTCCATGTCGTAATCCTTGATCAATTCTATCCATCTGCGCTGTCTCATATTCAGCTCCTTCTGGGTGAAAATATACTTCAGACTCTTGTGATCTGAATATATCTCACATCGATTACCCATGAGGTAATGACGCCAAACTTTCAGGGCTAAGACTACGACTGCTAATTCCAGGTCATGGGTTGGATAGTTTTGCTCATGTTGCTTCAGTTGTCTTGATAGTATTATATCACCTTGCCTTCTTGCATCAACACACATCCAAGACCAATCTTGAATGCATCACAATAGACGTCGAATGGCTTGGTGACATCGGGCATGATCAAAATTGGGGATGTGGTTAATCTGCGCTTGAGTTGCTGGAAACTTTATTCACACTTGTCATTCCAATCAAATTTCGTGTCCTTCTTCAGCAGTTGAGTCATTGGTCTGGCGATGCTGGAAAATCCTTCCACGAATCTGCGGTAATATCCCGCTAATCCCAGAAATGCTCGGACTTCAGTCTGGGTGGTTGGGGCTTTCCATTCCTCAACGGTTTTGATCTTAGCGGGATCTACGGCAATTCCTCCCGCAGACAAGATGTGTCCCAGGAATCCTACTTCCTTCAACCAAAACTCGCATTTGCTAAACTTGGCGTAAAACTGGTGCTGCCTAAGGGTTTCTAGGACAACTTCCAAATGTTGCTCATGTTCTTCTTCGGATTTGGAGTAGATAAGAATGTCGTCGATGTAGACAACGACAAACTTATCCAAAAAGTCCATAAAGATCTTATTCATGAGATTCATGAAATAAGCAGGGGCATTGGTCAATCCAAATGACATGACATTGTACTCATACAATCCATATCTGGTGGTAAAGGCAGTCTTAGGAATATCTGTTGCACGGATCTTCAGTTGATGGTAACCTGTCCTAAGATCAATCTTAGAGAACACTCGGGCACCGGTCAGCTGATCAAACAGGTCTTCTATCTTTGGAAAGGGGTATTTGTTTTTGATGGTGACATCGTTAAGCTTACGGTAATCCGTACATAAACGAGTGGCACCGTCTTTCTTATCCACAAACAAAAATGGTGATCTCCAAGGCGACGCACTTGGTCGAATCAGACCTTTGTACAACATATCATCTAGTTGCTTCTTCAGTTCCACTAACTCTGCGGGGTTCATGCTATAGGCTCTCTGGGCTATAGGTCTTGTTCCAGGGATTAACTCGATGATAAACTCGATATCCCGATCTGGGGGCATACTGGGTAGATCCTCAGGAAACACATCGGGGTATCGACAAATGACCATGATCTGATCCAAGGTTGGCTTGGCTAAACTCTGGTTGCAGGTGAATTTTCTGGGTAGCCTCTCAGACACATGTTCTATTAGTATTCCGGTGCTACTAGTCATGGTGATGGCCTTCTTGGCACAGTCAATCAATCCATGATGTTTCGAAATCCAATCCATACCCAGTCCTACTTCCAGACCTTTTGTTCCCAGAACAATCAAATTGGCATAAAAATCTACTTCATGAATTCTGATGGGTACATCTTTGCAAAATTTTCTAGCTTTGGTGGTTGATCCAGGTATTTGAACTATCATGACATGTTTCAAACTGATTGGTTGAATCTTACTAGTGCAAACAAAATCTTCGGTAACAAACGAATGCGATGCTCCGGAATCAAACAACACTCTTGAGGGTATTGAGTTAACAGAGAACATACCCAGCACCACGTCTGGTGCTTCCTGGGCTACCTCGGCGTTCATGTGGAAGAGGCGGCCTCCCCGGTTTTTCGGGTTGTTCGGGGTGCCCTTCTTGCCGGTGGAGACACGGCGTTGCTGCTGAGCAGGTGCAGCGGTGTGGGTGGCGATCTTGGCTAACCTTTTGGGGCACTCATTGGAGTAGTGTCCCACCACTCCACACTCATAACAAGTGATGGTGGCCTTGTCCTTGGTGGCGATGGGGATGGCGTTGCTCCCAGTCCCCGGAGCGGTGTTGGTGTTGTTGTTGTTGTTGGGGGATCTGGGTGTAGCACGGTTGAAATTGTTGTTGTAGTAGTAGTTGTTGTTGTTGTGGTGGTGGCCTCCTGGCCTGGGGTTTCCTCCACTCCGGTTCTGAAAACCCGGACGTGACATCTGTGCATTGGGCTTGTTGTTTCTTGGGGCAAAGCCTTCGCTTGAGCTGGGACGATACCTTGGGGTATTGCTGGGCCCACTTTGATTCATCATGCGGCGCTTGCGGTTCTCATTGGCTTGATGTAGCTTTCCCTCCATCTGGATGGCGGAGTCTACTAGGGCTTCAAGGTCGGCGAAGGGGATGTTGACCCACACAGTCTGCATCTCATCATGCAGTCCTTTCAGAAACCTCTCCTTCCTCTTCTCGGTGGTATCAGTCTCATCCGGGGCGTACCTTGACGGAGTCAGAAATATGTCGCGGTATTCCACCACGGACATCCTGCCTTGTTTCAGTTCACAGAACTCATCCCTCATCTTCTTTATCAAACCCGGGGGCACATGGTACTTGCTGAACTTGAGCTTGAAATCTGCCCAATTCATGAATTGTCCAGCGTTCATTGCACGGGTGCTTGTCCACCAAGCTCTTGCTAGTCCTGCTAAGTAGTGCGTGGCAAACAACACTTTCTCATTGGCATCCACTCCAGCTACTTCTAGATTGTTCTCCATGGTTTGGAGCCAATCGTCCGCATCGAGGGGTTCCTCGGTCTTGCTGAACACCGGTGGGTTGGTGTTTTGGAAATTCTTGAGTTTCGACCCAGGTTGATCATGGTTGCCATGGCCATGGTTGTTGTTGGCAAGCTGTTGAAGTGCTGCAATGTTGGCTTGACATTCAGCTCTTTCAGCCTCTCTATCTTCTAGCATGACTTGCAACATCTGCATCATGGCATCTTGATTCGCGCTACGGGTTGGAGGGGCCATCTGAACATTGAGATAGATCATGAGCTAAGAGGGAAATTCTCTATGGCTTGTTTTGAGTAAGTTTAAATAGTTTAAAACTTGAAGACTTGTCATGTTGAAACAAACATACATTCATTCATAGAAACAGCACACATTACAAGATAACACACTAAGGGTTTTAAGAACCCTTCTTCTCCAAGCTACGATACATGGGGCGGGATACAACTCACACCTACGTAAGTGAACAGGTGAATCTACTCCTCATCTACATCTATGGTGATGTAGTCATCCTCTCCGGCATCCAGGAACTCGTAGTCCTCCTCCTCAGTGAACTCATCCTCCTCGAAGTCGTCGTCGTCACTCAGGAAGGCTCCTCCTCCCTGAATGTCTTCTCCATCTTCCTCAATCTTCTTCATCTGCTCCTCTTGGGCCTTGACAGTGGCCTCCAAGGATGCTATCTTCTCGCGGAGGCGCGTAATGGTAGCGTCCTTCTTGGTACGCTGCTGGCGGAGGGTCGTGCAGTCCTTGGCGAGCATCTTGATGGCTTCGCCCTGCTGAGTGATGTGGGCGTGAGTCTGGTTGGCGTACTCACGAGCGTTGTCTAGATCCTTCTGGGTGTGGTACGGGATGAAGTCTAGATGCTCCACATGGTGCTTCAGCTCGGGGTGGGGCTGCATGCCCATGGGCTCTCCAGCGGAGTTACGCTTGGCGAGGTGAGAAAAGCGAGGATCCTTGAGGGCCTCCCCACTCATCCCGCACAAGCGTGCAAGTCCTTCCTGCAGAGCGCGTGCGAGTCCGTCCAGCCAGTTGCTCTCCCTGAAGGAGAAGAGGATCCTCTCAAAAGTAGGAGGCTCCATCTTGCCCCTCAAGTCAGCGGTAATGATCCACTGTAGCTCTCCTCCTGGCTGGTAATTGACCTCGACTCCGTGGAACTCCGGGTGAGGGCGGTCAAGGTGATCCGACAGGGCGTTGAGGTCCCTTTCGAAGATCAAACTTCCGCCATTCCCCAGCTGGTAAAACTTCGTGTTGACGGGCTCCATCTGAAAGTGAAGTGGATGATTAAGTTAGAGAAGTGAACAAGTGTGGTAAAATTTAAGGTATATTTCTAAGGAAGAGCATGACTTCTTATTTTCCAAAGAACTCAAGGAGAAGAAAAAGGACTTAGTTTTTTAGAAATACTCACTTCATTTGTTTTTGAAACTAAATTTTTCAGAACGTCCATTTCTAACTAGGGTCTCCTAAGGTCAAACAATGGCTCTGATACCAACTTGTCAACACCCGAATTTTTAAGTCCAGATGCCTATTATGCCATACATCGCAATCCTAGGAAGATTTTTTTTTGCGAGACATAAAAGTTGAATATCATAGTCATCATTCATTACAATACCAACATAGTCATTACAGAAATAGGATCACATGATCCAGTCTCATTGCAACACTTGATCTAGTGATCATTACACGAATACGTAGCGGAAGCGAAGTAGTAGTGGACTATCTATTCCACAGGCAATGCTTGACGTTAGAAGCTCCTAGTTGTCGTAGACGTCCTGTTGGCCGTCATCTTCATATTGCTGTTCAGCTTCATAGTCTGGCCATTTGAATAGCCAGGGACAAAGCCGTGAGTACTTTCAAGTACTCGCAAACTAATACTAGTGTAAGTTCTTAACACTTCTATTGTGGGTGTTCTAAGCTCTAGGGTTATTTGCATAAAGCCAATTTTAGTTCATAAACCTTTTAGTAAAAGACTCCTCATGTGCTAAATAAATCAACTGGGAACATTAGTGTCATTCCCACAACTCTGTTGTGATTCAAATTCAAAGTCACCTTTCAAGTTCAATTCACAAGTCACATTTGATATAAATTTCTGATGACGGAAACAGTATGGCCTTTCCAACTGTCCATGACCGCGGGCGCGGCTATTCGAATAGGTTTACACTCTGCAGAGGTTGCACTCTTGTGCCACAACATTTGATTACATCCTTCAAGGATAACCCTGAACAATCGTAACTCAGTACGTGGATCATCAACCTTTAACCTTTCACTTACACACCCTAGTATAGGCACCTCTCCCCATGAGCTTGGCCTCCTAGCGATAGCCAACTGTTATCCCGGGAACTACACAGGGCTTGGGTCGTACATTCACCTCATTTCACGTCATTTCACTTTCAACGCAGGAAGCCTCGGCATAACCTCTATGATGCTTGTTTAGATGGAACCCATACTAAGACACATAAATTTCCAGCTAAGCCTTACCTATAATCAGGTATTGTGGGGGTACTCAGAAATTGGAATGGCATCGCATCCAACTCAATCATCAGTTTTTATCAAGTTCACCAAGTCAAATTCATGTCATATTCACCTTCAAAATCTTTCAATGGAAATTACTCATCATTACAAGGTTTTTACCATCATTTCAAAAACACATGTTCCCATCTAGAGTAGCCATTTTTAACTTAGCACTAGCATCTAGGTATGAGGGGTGCTAAGTAGTTTGCATTGCTTCTAGGCTAACTTTGATGCTCTTGTACAAATCCAAAACTAACCAAGTGAATCATGAATCAAAAAGTACTTGGATAATTCAAAAGCAATAAAGCTTGTAAAGTAAAAACTTGGAATAGGATAATTAAGCATAAGGTAAAAAGGGGGTGATGCCTTGCTCTGGATGAGCTTTGCACTTTGCAAGAGTATTATTTTGCCTTGGTTGGGGAATTGGTCAAAGTGATCTTCTTCTCCTTGGAAGTAGACTTCCTCCTCCTCTTGATACTCCTCGTTACTAGCGTCTAAAATCTAATACGAGGTATACAATCATCATACCAAACTTAAGTACTAGACTAAGCACACACATGAGTCACACAAACTTAGGCTAGTATCACAACATTACTATTAGGTGGATTGACTTTGTTTTATTATTTAAGAAAAATAATTTCCTCTCATTATAAATACTAAGTAAGGTGTTTCTTTTAATTCCTTAGAGAAATAATTTCCTCTCATTAACTTGTTTAAGATTTAATTTCCTTCATGAATAATATATGACCTAGGTTGACCAAAGTCAACCTCTTCATACTCATCATTTAAGAAAATGATTTAAATGAGGTGAAGCACCTCATGCAATTTAATCCTAACATAGCAATGATTTAATATCATCAAACAATTCCACATGAGACCTAATAGACCAGGGTCTCTACCTCATTTTGAATTGTTTGTGATCAGATTTAAATGAGAGAAAAGCTCCCATATCATTTAATAAATAGTTTTGGACAATATCATTGACTAAGAATAGCCATATGGTCCTTTATTTAAACTAGGCCATGATCCTACACAGTAACCATGTCATATTTTTGCAGAAACATGTAGTGTAATGAAATATGATCTATAGGAGTTGGAATCAACTCAAAAGCATTTTTGGTTGATTTTTAATAATTGTTTGAAGTTACAAAAGTCCCTGCCTTGTTTATTTTGTCACTTTAATTCTACACAAAATCTAGGGTTGTGACCAGTGTAGTTGTGTATATAAATTGCTCAGCTTTCCAACAATATAAAATTTGTGAAATTTGGCCAAGTAGATTTGTCCCTATTTAATTTTGAATAAGGCATCAGTTTGCAAATTAAACTAAATTGGAAATTAAATTTCAAACGAATTTGGGCTGGCGGGAAAACCTAACGGGCTACGCAGAGAGAAAGGAGAATGGGCCGGCCCAGCAGTGCGTCCAGCGCAGCGGGCCGCCTGACAGCATGGGGTCCACACATCAGCGTGTGTTAAACGCCGAAGCGGTACCGATCAACATGGCCCGCACGTTTAGAAATAGATCGAACGGCTCACGGCCTTCGTCGATGGCGACGAGAGGCGCGGCCACTGGCGGCAACGGTGGGGGGTCGGAGACTCACCGGCGGCATGGCGATGGTCGGAGAGGGGTTGCAGAGAGGTTGTCGACGATGCAGAAGCAGATGGAAGCAGCGACGGCTCCAACGGTGGCCTGGATCGACGGCGCCCTTCTCAACACCTCCGCAGGCACTGAGCTTCAAATTCCGTCGACAGCGTGGCTAATGTGGAGGAGGGAGTGGCTAGGAAGGGTCAGTGGTGAGAGGGAAGAGTGGTGGTGTGCTGGAATTGAGAAGGGAGGGGCTCCTTTTATAGCGGTGAGGTGAGGCCGAGGGTCTGAGATGAAGTCATCCATGGCGTCGGCGCTACAGCGGCGCAGAGGCACTGGCGATGATGCACGCGGGCAGGCGACATCCTGGCTATGACGTGAAGCTTGATTGCGGGGAAAATGAGGCTCTGGCGCGTGCGTGAGCTTGACGGGAGCTTGCAGGGCCGTGGCGGGTCTCGTCGACGGTGACGACGACCACAGGGTTCCCGCGGTCAAACGGTCCTGTCTGGGCGCCTCCTGGTGGCTTGGCGCAGGTGCTGACGAGCGGCGATGGCAAGTGGTGGCGTGGAGCGTCGGGGCGACGTCACTTTCTAGCGTGCCTGTGGCGTTCGTCGTTCGCGCTCTGGCGTGCGCGTGCGCATCACTGGCACGTATAGGCGTGGCTCGTTCCGGTCAATGCGGTGCACGAATTCGTCGAGTCTGGTGTCTGGCATGATCAGGAGAGTGAGAGGGAGCAAGAGGACATGGTGGTGCAGTGGTGATGTGACCAGAGAGATGAGTGGCATGGTGAGCTCATGCCATGCCACGTCATGGTCTTGTGTTGGTCATGGTGACCAAGGTCCAGGGCTTGCAGGGGCTTGGACTGGTGCTGAGGGGTGAGGTGAGGTTCCAGAGCAGCAGAGATGGCCAGGGTTGGACTTGGTCCATGGTAAAAGTTCAGTATGGGCACATTTTGGATCCCTGCCTGCAAGGTGTTTGATGTGATGGCCGAAGGAAAATTATTTTTGAATTTTAGAAAGATTTTTGGTGGAGTGTAATCTTATAATAATTGAAGTAGAATGGAGGTGGTGGTGGTGGTCAAAATGGTGTTGAAATGCAAAATCCCAAAATGCATATGATCTTCATTTTGCATTATGGTTCCAACTTTGCTTGATTACCATTTGAACTTGAGAAAGAATTTGCAGGGGTTATTTTGGACAGAGTTGTTCACCTTGATGTTGTCTTGGATGAGGTGCAAAGATTTGGCAAAGTTTAGTTTAGAAATCTTCCAAACCAGGGGCTCAAAGATGGCATCAGGCTAAGATTGTCAAATTTGACCATATTGCATGTGAGTTGGAATTTCAATTTGTTTTCAATTTGATTTGAGTTTCTTTGTTTCCAAAAGTGTTTATAAGTGTTTAGTAACCCTTTCCAACCAATGGTGCAAGCCAAAATGGTCTAGGTTAAGGATTTGCAAAAATGGCATAAGCCATATGTGAGTGTTGATTTGATTTTTCTATTTTATTTTCTCTTTTCCTTTACTTTCCATTTTGGTGATCAAGAGATCATTGGTTAGGGTTTTAGTACAATGGTAATCACACAAGCAATCAACATGTCAAAATGCACACTAACATAATTAGAAAGGTGAGTTATATGCATAGCACTATATGGAGATAAAAAGTTTTTGTTGGTTCTCAATTTTGTATTTTGGAAACTTTCCTTTTCTTCTTTATTGAAAATTTGGGATGTTACAACCTCAGAGTCATTGCTAGTCGCAGAACCTAGAAAATATTCAGCACGAGAAACAGTAGAAGCCACCTGCAGCAAATCTTCGGACATGCATATTCAGAAAATCAACAATAGGATCACTGATTTCAACTCCCATCGGGAGCTTCAAAGGAATTTCATTCATAAGTCCGTTCACAAAAGTAGGTGCTGGCAACAAAGCCAACATGTTTCTTTACAAGACAGTTGGTCAAAAGATATTCAAATTACAACTAAAAAAGCATAATAGAATCAAGGTGTCCGAGTTTGCGAGGATATGCTTGGGATAGCTTCGGAAGCAGATTGTTTCTTCTAGGCTTCTACCAACTTGAGGAGCTGGCGTGCACACCTGCACGCCAGATTGCTGTAAAGACAAGTGTAGATAGCTGATCCATCCTTGTTCTTCGGCAGCGCTTTTGTTAGCCGCTCCATGACGGCTTCAAAGCTGTATCCCATTAAAAGCTGGAACACAAGAAGCGCTCCATAGAGACGCGAAGTGCGTTTCAGTACCTCAATAGTATTGTCGGTGTCGATAAAGAAGGCATTCACCAGTTCCTCCAAGGTTTTCTTCTGCTCTAGCTTCGGGAATATCAAGGATAATATATAGCTTTGATAGAGCTCCCTTGGCCTTTTTTCAGAAGTTCTTGAATTTGTCGCTGGAGTCTACGGTGAAGGAAATGGCATCAAACATAGAATCGACCCGAAGCCTGTTTGTGCGCTCGACAGGCATGTCGGCAGCACCTGCAACGTTATGAAGAAAACGCGTTATAAGATAAAAAGGGGGTTTGGAAAGAAAAGAGGAATAAAGAGCTGAAGCAATTTACACAATAGGGTTTCGATAGATTCGCGGAGATCGCCCTCCTTCTATCTGCTCGGGTCTGAGCCTCTATCTTCTGTTGTTCCTCCTCCTCTATCTTCGCCTTCAACAGATCCAGTTCTTTCCTCAAATTCGCGGCCTCTCCTTGAGCTTCGGCTGCCATTTTGTTTGCCCTTTCGAGTTAATCAGACGAAGATTTGGCAACTTCTCGAAGAAGGGCGTTTTCAGCCTCAAGGTGGATGAACTAGGCAGCAAAGTTCACTACCATATCTACTGAAGCTTGAATGGGCTGCAATAGTGAAACTAAGTGTTTGTCAAAGCAATTAAAAGACCATCAAGCCTACACTCGGCTGCAACCAGCCAACTATAGGCTCGAGGGCTACTCGGGTATGGACTATCAGAGAAGATATGACGACACTTACGTTTCCTTCAGAAGATGATGGAATAGGAGCATCTGCTGAAGGAACAGTTGGAGGAGGGTTTTCTTTTTTTGCTTCCTCAGTGTCCTTTTTGGCGGCGGAGGAACAATTAGTGCTTCTTCAGAACATGCTGGCATTTCTACCCTTGTTGACACCGTCTTCTCGGAGCTGATCTTCTCCTTCTTTGAAGGAGGAGGATCCATGTGTCCATCAGAACTAGTGAACAAGCATTAATCACATCAGCTATGCGGGCAAAGATTACCGAGAATTCCAACAAGACATGGAGAAAAAGATGCTTACGAGTCAGACATCAAATCATCTTCATTAGCGAAGAAACCTGCTAGCCTTCTTAGATGTTGGAGCAGCCGAAGCTTCGGGAGCTGCTGTGGAAAGAAGGTTTCGATCAGCTTCATCGTCATTTTGCCCGCTAGGTCTTGACTCCGCTGTATCAAATCATTCATCGGCCTTCGATGCTTGGCAATGAAGGGTGCATCGTCATCTTCTTCTACTGCTTCCCTATTTTCTTTGGACGCATCACTATCTTCGACTACCTCAGCATCTTCTTCGATGTCCCTGGAGAGATCATCATCTTCGGGAGACACTGCAGTCTTGGGTACAGGATGAAAGCACCTTATGATTGTGGAGGTCTGGAAAGGAAAAGAAAAATCACCAGTATCGAGTACGAAACAATAAATCAAATATGAAATAGTCAAGCAACAAAAATCACCTTCGCTAGAAGATGACAAAGCTCATATGGGAATTGGACTGATACCAAGGAAATAGAGTCTTCTTGGCTGAAGTGCGTCAAATGCCTAGCTTCATCAAGAAGCTCTTTATCCGTGACATCTGCATCATTGATACGCGTTACATCCTTGGAGCCAGTGTACAACCACATTTGATGTCTCCTCGACATCTGGCTGGATACGATGCTTCAGAAATAAAGCAGCAACTTCAGTGCCGCACATTGTCTGGCCACCGGCATTCTTCAGATCCAGAACCTTCTCATACAACTTTTCTTCTATCACCTTTTCTTCAGCAGTCAAGGTATTCTGCCAAGATTTCTTTGGCACTGCCTCTAGGACATCTTCGAATGCTGGCAAATTGGAGTAATGACCCAAGCTGGATGGTCCCTGAGGTAGAACCACTTCGACCGCCAACCTTTAACATATTCTCTCATCGGGAAGTTGAAGTAGTTAACTTCCTTTCGAGCGAAGAAGCTGACTCCTTCGACGACATGAGGGCCGCCGCTCCGCTGTGGCGCTTGACGAAGAATATCTTCATCCACAAACCCCAGTGGGGGTCGATGCCGAGAAAGGCCTTGCAAACAGTGATGAAAATTGCCAGATACAAAATAGAGTTTGGCGTCAGCTGCTAGAGCTGAATGCCGTAGGAGAAGAGGAGGCATCCCACAATGCAGAAAAGCGGGAAACATGACCATAAAACCAATGGGAGGATTGGGACGAGAATCAGAACGTGGGAAGAGGACATCGTTCTCGTTGGCTGAAATCAGCCCCAAGCTCCTCAGTTTGTTCTAATCACACTTGATGACGGAGGAGGCTGACCAATCACATTGAAGATCCTTGGTAGCGGTGCCAGAGCTGTGTGCGGTGGCGGGCTCCCTTGAACCAGTGGTGCTCGCGGCGGTGCCGGAAGATGCGGGGATCCTTTTCTTGCCCATGGTGCTGAGAAGTTCCTTTTTTGAGCCTCTGGGACTTGAGCCCGATGACAATGGTGATTTGGAAGCGAGGAGGAAGACAAGCAAAGGAGCAGGGGAAATCTAGATTAATCTTTACACCTCTATTTTTATAAAGGAAAATTCACTACAGATCCAGATCCTGGCCGCTAAATCCGCATCAAAGAAAATGGACGGAAGTCTAAGCCTACACGTGTCGCAAGGGGAGAGAAACAGGCGGCCCACTACTCCTACTACGCACGAGAATCAAGGAAACACCTCGGTCAACGCGCAAGGACCGGTCATTTACTAACTAACCAATCAGATATAGGGTGTGCCCATAAGGTCATGTCCTATCAATCGAGCTGCGGCAGTTGCTACGTCACATCTGATGTCATCAAAGTCATCGGCTCCCCTACGACGGAGCATGTGAATATAAGTAAAACTGGGAAATTTATGGCGTTCGGCTACACAACTTATAAAACCTACACATGATTAATTCACAATCATCCATAGGCTCCGGGGCTACTCCCATCGGGGAGCGCTGGACGCGCACCCGATAAAATTGATAAAGGTGTCAACGATAGAGAAACTCAAGGAAAAATGGACCCGAAGGTTCCAACAAATCAAGGTTCGAGCCTGGGGACTTGAACCTGTGTAGGGTAACGCTGTTTTGCCTTCGGCAGTTAACCAGTGACGGTTTGCCGAATAAAACTGAGCTCGTTACTTTTATCCCTTACGTATGATCAATTGTTCGGCTTCTCCCGAAGTCTGTAAGGACCCGATATATCTAAAATATCGGATGAAGAAGAAAGTTCAAAAAACATCGACAGGAAGGTCTTCGAGCAGTACAACTTGAGTCTACGTATGGTTGCAACCATCCGTCCCTAGACTCGGGGGCTACTCCCACCGGGAGCGCTATACGCGCACCCGATATCATACGACTACAACCTTACGGCAAGCATAAAGATTCCATATTCTTCGACTGATAAGGGCGTTCGGACGAAGACATCTTTAGTCCCTGCCCAAAGCTTCGCTTCGGCCAGTCGCTCGGGGGCTACCGATGTGGGCATTACCCTTTGAGTACCCGACATTGGCCTACCTCCTCCGGCCCGACAAGGGGTTCATGAAAGTTATCATGATCCAAGGTGGGCCCATACGTCGGTTGCAGCGGAGAAGACATGAAAGAAGACAGATTCTTGATGGACAAGGCAATGACACGTTGATAAAGGAAGAGATAGATTAGATCTTGATGTAACCTAGTCGAGTTCGGACAGGACTCTCGAGACCTAGCCCCCTATATAAAGCCAGGAGGGGGCCTGCCGAACGACACACTTACGCAACCAACACAACCTAGCATACACCAACCCTAGAAACTTTGTCTTCCGGCGAGTTCACCACAGCGTAGTCTATCGGCTGCCCCATTGTAACCCTTTTTTATCAATAAATCAAGATATGACAAGCAGGAGGAAGGGTTTTACCTCATTGAGGGCCCGGAACCTGGGTAAACCTCGCCTTCTGTTCGTTTGGTATCCGATGTCTCGTTTTAACCTGTAGGATTCCGTCAACCCTAAGCCCCTCGTGGTGGGCATTTCCGAGGAGCTTCCTTGTCATAGCCCCATGAGCACACCTTCCACCCTATATCTAACAACACCTACCTTAAAGGTGGATTGATCGATATCCAACCCTATCACCTCTCATTTCGACTGGCCTTGGGTAGTGCAGCTAAAACATACGCTTCATCCATCCCATTCTAATACCTAATCACATAAGTTGCCACCTGCACATACACAGTCACCGTAGTGGACCCCAGTTTTGGTTTGCCGATAGAGCCTACAAAAGTCACTAAGGTGTACAACCTCCAAGTGGCAGCAATCCTTCAAGATGTCGTCAATCTCAATCGAACAGGCATCAAAGGGAACAACAAAAATCATTTGCGCGTCCAACTCAGTTTGAGGATGAATGCACAATACAAGTTCCTGCACGACAACAATAGCACGAACCAAACTGGAAATTTTGTGAACACACAAGACATTGTCATGTTCAGCAAAGACCTGAGTTGTTTTAAAACTACTGGTGACGAAGATGATTTCTAAAGGTAAGAGTTTCAAATAGATAAACTACCACTATCCAAAGGTTACGGAAGAGGAACTCAAGACTTTCCTTGCCAATGAAGAGCTAGATGCGACCAAGAAGCGCCATGCGTAGGGGAAGGAGATGCGGGAGCTGAACATCGGTAACCACCGTCTCGAGAGCCATGGTTAGAAAGGATCCTAAGTGAGAGGAGGAGGAAGCTACATATATAGCTCAGGGCGTTAAGAACCCCTTCGACAAGTACCCCAACTAGGAGACAAAGAGATTTATCAGGTCCCGGTACCGTAAAGATATAGAAACCGGGGAACTTTTCATGAACCCCAAGGTGGTAAAGGACGCATGTGAAGGATGTTGAGAAAGCATAGGTAAGCAATTTACCAACTTAATTAGATCCTAATATTCAAGTCTCATTTATATTCTAGTAGTAAGATTTTCTAAATGGTTCACGTTACTTCAGAAAAAGCCAAATGTGAAAGCTCCTCATCCCAGGCGTCGACAGCCAAGGTACCATGGGACAAGTGTGGTGACCCTGCATACCACTACATGTTGTAGTATGCCAGTCGTTGACATAACATGTGCGAAGTACCAATCCGCAAATATTACATCCCTCAGAGTCGCACAACAGAAGCATAGCTGGTCTTTATTTCACTCACTTAAGATTACAAGCCATATATGTACATTACATTGGAGCTCCTCCTGGGTCCATAGAGGATAACTCAAAGGTTCTAGGTGAACCCTACTTAACTTATACAATATAGGTCTAAGAAGGCTTAGTACCATTCTACTCGAGCAGCTAAATACTATAGAGTTCGTGCTGCTCGACTACTACTATTACTCGTATTACTCAAGCGTTGTCTTCTTCTGGAACCTCCCCGGTTCCATATACGATAAGGTAGTCTACCCCCTCTACTCCTCCAGAGAGGTCTGGTTCTTCATAGCAGATCCCATCTGCTCATTCTGGTCCTTCATTGGCCTCCTCTAGGTGGTTCAGACAATCTAAGCATGGGATTATAAGAGGTATGAGTACGAGAGTACTCAACAAGTTCATTATAGGAAAGAGGTGTTTTATGCACTAGCTATGGCAATAGACCAGAAAGTCAAATGCCAATGCAGGTTTTTATAAGCATTTCTTCAAAAGGCTGCGTTTATTCCGAAGAGCTATGTTTGTCAGCCTTCACCGGTTGTCTAGAACTTCATGGAGTTCCTTTCCGGCCGTGTTCGCAGTTCCTAACCCGTAACAGGGAGTGACAGGACACGATTCGTTAAACTCAGCAGAGGTGTGTTGCTTTACCCATAAGAGATATTAACCTTGGTGCCAACCGGGCAGCTTTCCCGTCCACACTTCCATGGTGTGAGGCCCGGTATAAGGTCCTAGCCAATCATTGTGTTTCTCCGTGACCGCGCACACCCACCCTTTGTTGCAGTTCCGACCTTGGGTCCTCGCTGGTCAGCATATCCATTGGATATCATCCGACCTCAACTAATATCCCCGCCGGTCAATGTACCCCATTCTTGGGTACCATCTGACCTAGATACCTTCGCCGGCCTTCTGTAACCCATCGTAGACCACATTACCGTGGGGAATTAGAATGGGATCCCCACCCTCAAGTTTCTCCCGCAAGACACAACTGCTACGGTAAGCGCATTCGTTAATGTACGAGAGGAAGAAACACAACTGACTACTACGTACCACTCCAGATCTTATGGTTAACACGGGTCCTACAGCACAAGAATCACTGGACGACATTTTTTGTTAATCCTAGATGGATATAAACCCATTGCAATGGAACCTCCCCATACTCATACCATGGTTCCATCGCCCACCACATAGTCATGTTCATAGTTATGAAAATAGCATTTTTGCTTTTCATGCAAGAGTGATAAGTATAGTACTTTGCAAGTAATTTGGTAAAAATACTCAAATTGACATGAGCAAGCGATGAACTTGCCTGGTGACTGCAAGGTAGTGCAGTTAGATTGTTTGGACTGGTCCTGGTCCTATGTTTCTGAAAGATAGCATCATTTTCCGATAAGGTTAATGGTTAAAGGTTCAAATGATGCATGATTTTGGTGTTTTTAAGTTGTTCCCCCCACCAGCTGGTGTTTTTGATTTAATCTCAGAGTTTTGGAATAAGAAATATTTAATTTTTTTCCTCCTTAAGAGTAAAAATAGTGTCTTGGAGTATTTCCAAGAATTATTTAAGTCCAAGGTAATTTATGGACTTATTTAATTGTTAAAAACATGAGGTCTATTTTAATTGTTTTTCATTATTCTTTGGATGAATAATTATTAATTTTCACTTTTGCTCAAATATTCTAACAAGTATTTGTTTATGATGGAGAATAATTTTTAAGGTGGTTTTCATATTTTACTCTATTTTTTTAAATTTATTTATAATTTTTGGATTTATGTCAAAGTTTCTGTTTAAATTAGAAACTGAATTGACCATTTTACCCTTGTGCCCACCAGTCAGGCGAACCCATTGGGTTAGACTGGACCAGCCCACTCGGTCCGGCCCGTTCGGCCTTATTCGCTCCTCTCTTCTCTCTCGCACGCTCGAACTCTAACCCTAGCCTCTCCCGCGCCTCTGCGTCGCCTCCGCTGTCGCCCCCTGATTCTAGCCAGCTCCGGTCGTATCTTCCCTCGCCATGGGGTGCGTTCGACGCGTCTCGCGATGGCGAGTCGACTTATCCACGTCGATCTGACGGATTTGCCTCCTTCTGCTCGTCCTCGACCCTCCCGTGGCGCCTAGGCTGGCCCTGGTGTTGTCCAGGGGTGTGTCAAGCCATGCTGGGCGCTGTGGCGCTTGCCGTGGCATGGCCTGGCCTTGCTTGGTGCCGCCGTGGTCTGGCGCGTGCCGCTGTGGCCTCCATGGCTGCATCTATTGTCTGCTTCGCCTGGTATGTGCTCCTCCCCTTCTCTCTCATCTGCTCTTCCTCCTCTGGATGCCCTAGCATCCATTGCCCTGGTGTACTGGACTTGCTAGTACATCAGTAGTAGTGCTCCTACTGCTGTGCTTGTGCTCCTGGCTATCTATGCCATGGCTAGAGCTGTTGCTGCTAGCCATGCTTTGCTACTATTGTTGTGTCTGCTGTTCTATCCTAGCTACTGCTACTGTTGTGCTCTTGCTCATGCTTCTCCATCCTAGTTGCTGCTCTTGCTATGCTCATGTTCATGTATATGTTCTTGCTGCTACTGTGATGCTTATGTATGTGTTGTTCTATCATGTCTGCTGCTACTGTTGTGCTCATGCTTATGCTCATGCTCTTGCTGCTGCTGTGATGCTCATGTATTTGTTGTTCTATCATGTCTGCTGCTACTGTTGTGCTCATGCTTATGCTCATGCTCCTGCTGCTACTGTGATGCTCATGGACTTGCCATGCTGCTCCAGCTGCTGATGTGCCACTTCCTATTCCTGTTTATCTAAAAATGATATCCCTGGCTAATTGCCTTGTGCAATCCTTTCCTGTGCAAGTGCCAGTGATGTAGGATGGGTGCTGATGTGACATTCTTGTGTTGCTTGATTCAGTGGTACATCAATTCTTTGATGTGCTTCTAGATACAATTATAAAATTTTCTATTCAATTATTGTTAATGCAATTATGGCTTGGTTGTGATAATTCAGTAACTTTTATGAGTTACTGATGCTCTGGTTGATCCTAGCAAGCTCTAGCAAGCTCTGATGATCATATGGTCATCAGTTACTTGATAATTGCTCATTGTGATCCTATATGTGCATACTGCTGGTTACTCTTGCACTTGTGTAGCATTTCACCATGTACTGGTGATTGCTGATGCTTGGTAAAGCAAGTGCTTATGCTTGCAGTGATCCATTGGATTCTTAGCAAGTGTTTCCATTGCTGGTTATTTGCTTACTTCATTTATCTGTATAGCTTATCATGAATAAATGAATAAATGAGATGAACTGCTGTGCAATGATGAATCTTATGATGTATGTGCTTGAGCTAGAGGGATGCAAACTACTGTTGGGGACCCTAGCTCCATCTTGAACCCTTCTGGGTGATGATAAGTGTGAATAGCTTGCTGTTTGGATGCTTTTGGTGTGGTTGTGTTGGCCTTAGCAGCATCCAGCTGCTGTTTTGGTATCTCCCACCTTGTTGGCTTGTTGTAACAGGATAAGTGCTTGCTGGGTGATCCATTTGGATTGCCAACAGCTTTGGATGTTGAAAAATATTGGCAGATACATTTATACTACCTTTTTCTTATGGTTTCAAAGGGCTAGTGTAGTCTGGTAGATATGGTTAGTTATTTGGGATGGTTTCCTTCCTATTTCCATTTGGAAGATGCTACCACTTGTATGTTTGGCATGACCATGGGCATATGTTTGATTCATATCTGGATGTTTGCCATTTTCACTAGATTCACTTGGTCTATGACCAAATGATGATCAAACAGGGTTCTCCACCCTTGTGTGTTTGTGTGTAGCATGCATGTGCAATATTATGGACAAAACCATCTGCTTTGTCCATGATTCAATGTATACCTCACTCCAGCTCCTGGATGGTCTTGGTGTAGAGGACTTCCTCTGGCTGTTGGTTTGGTGCTTGCCCTGCTCCTCCTAGCTGGCATGTGCTGGTGCTACTCCATCTTCTTCTTCTTGGTGGAAAAAGAACTAGAACTATTCTTGGTGTTCTTGTGTTCTTGTGTTCTTGCTAGCTATGGCTGGTCGATGAATGGCTAGGGTTTGTGCTTGGAAAACTTTTATATGAACCTGTGATGGCCTCCTTGGTCGACAGCGGGTCCTGTGCCATTTTGGCGACTCCTCATGTGTGTGTGTGTTGGTGAGCATGCACTCATTCTTGTGAGCTGCTTGTGATGCTCGCTGTTGGGACTTGTGAAGCTTTGGATCAACTCTGGCTGGTTGATCTTATCCTGCCTATTTTACTTTTGTTTCTAATCTAACAAGTGGCATTGCCATTTGGCACAATGTGCATCTCTATTTCTATTTTGACTATGCAGGTATCAAGATGAGATGATCAAGGACTACTGCATCTTCTTGTTGATCAAGAAGATCAAGAAGATAGATAGATCTTAGTTTAGCTAGTTCATTTCTCCATTGTAATTTTCATTTTTCTTTTTCATTGATCATTTTATGAAATGAGTTATGTAATAACATTATATTTGAATATTGTAAAGACAACGTATTATGTGTGTGATGATCAATAAAGCTCAATGTTTCCCTAATGAGCTTATTGTAATACATTTATATTCTTTTCTTTATTGTATTATCCAAATATAATATTATTGTTTGAATTATTAATTATCTTTATATTTATGTGTTGTTTGAGTTTGAATTTCACTTCAAACTCATTTCAAATTCAACCACTCAATTGTAAGTCTGAAATTCAAATGCCCCCCTCATGTCAAAACCCTAATTCAAAAGAGATCATGTCCAAGTTTGTCGCACTCTCGAAACCCTAATCCTATCTGGTGTCGAGAGAGAAACTTGTTCCCTCTTAGGGTTTATGTAATTAAGTGTGAAATTTCCCCTAGTTTTGCGATGCAATGCACAACACTTTTCTAATTCTACCCCGCAAATGTCTCGAATCCTGGGATATTACAACCTTTCCCCTTAAAGAAAACTTCGTCCCGAAGTTGTGGTTGGTAATACCTGAACAACTCTGGATATGCTTTCCTTAACTCCTCTTCCTTTTCCCAAGTGGCTTCCCTCGTAGGATGATGTTTCCACTATATCTTGCAATATTTAATGGCTCTGTTTCGGATTTTCTTCCAATTCTCCTCCAGAATCTTGGCTGGTTTCTCAATGTAAGTCAAATCTGGCTGAAGATCTAGGTCTTCATGGAATACTGGCTCATCTGGTGTCTTTAAACATCTCCGAAGTTATGAAACATGAAATACATTATGTACTAGGGCTAACTTTCCAGGTAGTTCCAATTCAAAAGCTAACCATCGGTTCTAATTCAGTATCTTGAAAGGTCCGATGTATCTTGGACTAAGTTTTCCCTTAAATCCGAATCTCCGAAGACCTTTCATTGGACTAACCTTTAAGTATACCATATTCCCAACTTTTGGTTCCCATGTCCTCCTTTTCTGATCTGCATAGCTTTTCTATCGGCTTTGAGCTATCTTGAGTCTATCCCTAATCACATAAATGATTTGTTGTTTCTCCTTCACATAGTGTGGGTCAAACTCCTTGCTTGATCCTGCCTCATACCAGCATATGGGCGATCTACACTTTCGTCCATACAAAGCCTCAAATGGTGCCATCTTGATACTGCTTTAATAGTTATTGTTGTAGGAAAACTCCGCTAAAGGTAAATGTTCCTCCCATGATCCTCCAAAATCTAATGCACAAGCTCTGAGCATGTCCTCTAGTATTTGATTTGTCCTCTCGGTCTGTCCCCCCGTCTGTGGATGATAAGCGGTGCTATAATCCAATTTGGATCCTAAAGCTTCTTGCAACTGTTTCCAAAAGGCAGCTATGAACATAGATCCCCGATCTGATACTATCTTCTTTGAACTCCATGTTTGCTCACAATCTCCTTGATATAGATGTCTATAAGCTTCTCACATGTATCCTTCTAGTTTACCGCAATGAAATGTGCACTTTTGGTCAACCGGTCCACGATTACCCATATCATATCATTCTTTTTACTGGTCATGGGTAGTACGGTGATAAAATCCATTCCTATCTCTTCCCACTTCCACTCCGGAATTGGTAAAGGTTGTAATGGTCCTGCGAGACTTTGATGTTTGGCTTTCACTATTTGACAAGTATGACATACTGCCACATACTTGGCAATTTCCCTCTTCATGTTATTCCACCAAAACAACTCCTGTAAATTCTTTTTTTTGAAGGCAAAACAGTGGGAAAACCCACTGCAACTTTTTTATATTATAGAGTGTTTAAGGATTTACAAAGAAGAGGGAGATTCTCTTCTCAAAGGACAAAAAAGAAAAAGAGATAACTAAACTAAACTAAAAGAACTAAAAAAAAGATTGCAGCCATTCTTTAAAAGAATTCTCATGTTTCTTCTTCATTCTGTAGGTGAGTAACTTTGCTTCTTGAATGAAAATTGCTTTCCAACTTGCAAAACTTGGTGTCTGATTGTGGAACATCTTATTATTTCTTGAAATCCAGATTCCCCAAGCTGCAAGAATAATGATTTCCATTGCAAACTCCTGTAAATCCATGTACATCTTAGTACTTCCAGGATGGATTGAATATGGTGTTTCATGATCTCCTCTTAGTATTACTTCCTTGATTTCAGCGATGTCTAGAACACAAATCCTATTTTGAAAACATAAGGACCCAGACTCGCCCAGGCTGAGCTCTGATGGTCTGCCTTCATCTATCCTTCTTATTTCCTCCATGATAAATGGATCATTCAACTGACCCATGATAATCTCATTCTTCAAGTTTATATTCAACTCTGCTGCAACTTGTAAAGCTGCTAATCCTTCATGTGCTTCCTTCTCCCAGAATTGTATCTGTGCTTGACTTATTTCCCTCTTCAATTCTGTTGGTAACTCTTGTTCTACCCCTCCGGTGCTCTTCCGACTTAAGGCATCGGCTACAACATTAGCCTTTCCTGGTGTATAATTGATGGTCAAATCATAATCTTTGATAAATTCAAGTCATCTTTTCTGTCTCATGTTCAATTCCTTCTGAGTGAAGAAGTATTTGAGACTCTTATGATCTGTATAAAGTTCACACTTAGCACCATAAAGGAAATGTCTCCAACTTTTCAGTGCAAACACTACGGCTGCTAACTCTAAGTCATGTGTGGGGTAATTGACTTCATGAGGTCTTAGTTGCCTTGATCCATAAGATATCACTTTCTGATCTTTCATAAGTGCACATCCCAATCCATGCTTGGATGCATCACAATACACCATGTAATCTTTGCCGGTTTCTGGCATTGCTAAAACATGTGTTGTGGTTAACTTCTCCTTTATAGTCTGAAAACTATGTTCACACTTGTCTGACCACACAAAAGGTGTATTTTCCTTAACAACTTGGTCATTGGTCCAGCTATCTTGGAGAATCCTTCAATGAATCTCCGGTAGTATCCTGCCATTCCTAAGAATCCTCTTATTTCCTTGACATTCTTAGGTGCTTCCCACTCCAAAACTGCGACTACTTTGCTTGGGTTTACTGCTATTCCATATTTGCTAATCACATGACCAAGAAATTCCACTTGGTCTATCCAAAACTCACACTTACTGAATTTGGCATATAGCTGGTGTTCTCTTAGTGTTTGTAACACTATCTTAAGATGCTCTGCATGTTCAGCCTTATCCTTGGAATATATCAGGATGTCATCGATGAATACGATGACAAACTTATCAAGATAGGGCATGAATATCTTGATCATGAGGTTCATGAATATTGCTGGGGCATTGGTTAACCCAAAAGGTACTACTAAGTACTCATGATGTCCATACCTTGAAACAAAGGTAGTCTTTGGAACATCTTCTTTCTTGATCTTTATCCGGTGATAACCTGATCTCAGGTCTATCTTGGAAAATACTCCAGCTCCTCTAACTTTTTCAAACAAATCTTGGATTCGGGGTAGTAGATACTTGTTCTTGATAGTAACATTATTGAGGTTTTGATAATCTCTGCACATTCTACGGCATCTATCTCTTTTGTCCACAAATATTACCGGTGTTCCCCAAGGTGATACACTTTCTTGTATGAATCCTTTCTGTTCCAAATCATCCAATTGCTCTTTGAGTTCCTTAAGCTCTTTTGGTCCCATCTTATATGGTGCTTGGGCAATTGGGGTTTGTTCCTGGAATTAGGTCTATGGTAAACTTATCTCTCTATCTGGTGGCATTCCAGGTAATTCCTTTGGAAAAACATCTTGGAATTCATTGACTACTGGTATATCCTCTAGTTTCACCTCCTTCATACTGTTAAGCTATAACTAACCTCAATCTGAGTATGCTTATCTCCTTGATAAATAATGATTCCTCCATCTGGGATTTTCAGAGACACTGTCTTGTCTACACAATCTATCAAGGCTCCATTCTCTTCTAACCAATTCATTCCAAGAATAACATCTATGTCTTTCATAGGTAAGACAAACAAGTATGCGTAGAACACACATATGCGGATCACAATGACCTGCTCTTGCTTAACGTGTGTAACTAATATCGTTCCCCCACAGATAATATGGTAATGGGTGTTTCTAGCTTAGTGCAATTTATCCCATGTTTGATGATGAACTATCGAGAAATGAATGATGTGGTTGCACCAGTATCAAAAAGTACTTTGCCAGGATGAGTAAGGATCTGAAGCGTACCTATGACAGCCTTGTCCGAGTTAAGCACCTCCTCCAGGCTAGTATAGTTCAGCTTTCCGAAGGGCTTCTTGTTCTTCCAGTTTCCTCCAGAATTTCCATTCCGACTCCCTCCTCCTCCTGAATTTCCCCCTCCATTGTTTTTGTTAGGTCAATCCTTCAGCATATGCCCTTCCTGGCGAAAACCAAAGCAAATCACTTTTGGCTTCCGGCAATCCTTCGAGTAATATCCTTTAAATCCACATGTACGGCAGATGATATTTGCCATAAACTGGGATACTGGGGTCCTCATGTTTCTATTGGGGTTGTATCAGGGCTTGAAGGTCAAGTTGGTGTTGGGTTTGTTGCTAATGAACTTCTTCGGTTCAAACTTGACCTTCTTGTGCATCTCTTCTTGCACTTGTTTGAAATCATCGTCCGGAGTGATTGCTGCGTCAACCAGCTCTTGAAATTCTATTGCCCTTAACATCCTGAGTTGCATCTTGAAAGACGGATTCAGTCCCTTCATGAATCTTTTCTTCCTCTTGTCCTCGGTACTCACTTCATCAGCTGCGTATCGGGATAACCCTCAGAACTCTCTGACATAATTCAAGATTGCCTTATCTTTTTGCACTAGGTTCTCAAATTCCCTATGCTTCAATTCCATAACACTTTCAGGAACGTTGGATTCCCTGAAATTCCGTTTCAACTCCTCCCAGGTGAACACTCTTCCAATTTGGAGTACTACCACAATATTATCCCACTAGGATGCGGTGGGTCCACACAAGAGATGTGTCGCATATCTCACTTTCTCCTCGTCGGTGCATCCAACTGTCTTCAGCCGCCAGCGCACAGTTGAGGTCAATGGATGATACGTCCATTTTGCATCACTATTTTATATCATAATTTGCTGTTATTCATTGATATATTTCATATTTAGAGGTGATACTTATGTTATTTCATCTATTTTGCATGTTTCATGATTATTGGAGGATCGCGCACCGGAGTCAGGATTCTGCTGGAAAAAGCACCGCCAGAATGCAATATTTCGGAAGATCAACAATTGACGGAAATTATATGAAAAATCCTATTTTTCTAGAAGACGTAGAGAGCCAGAAGGAGGAGCCGAGGAGGGCCGCCATGGGCCCCCCTCACAGGCCGGCGTGGGCCCTGCCCTGGCCGCGCCGCCATGTGGGGAGGGGGCCCACAGCCCCCTCTGGCCTCCTCTCCTTCGCGTACTTCTTCGTCCCGAAAACCTAAGCTCCAGGGGATAGTCGCGAAGAGTCACAGCCGCCTCTGCGGGGCGAAAAACACCAGAGAGAAAAGAGCTCTCCGGCAGGCTGAGATCTGCCAGGGAAATTCCCTCCCAGAGGGGGAAATCGACACTATCGTCACCGTCATCGAGCTGGACATCATCTCCATCGTCATCACCATCATCTCCATCATCATCACCGCCATCTCCACTGCTGCACATCGTCACCGCTGTAACAATTTGGGTTGGATCTTGATTGTTTGATAGGGGAAACTCTCCCGGTATTGATTTCTACTTGTTATTGATGCTATTGAGTGAAACCATTGAACCAAGGTTTATGTTCAGATTGTTATTCATCATCATATCACCTCTGATCATGTTCCATATGATGTCTCGTGAGTAGTTCGTTTAGTTCTTGAGGACATGGGTGAAGTCTAAATGTTAGTAGTGAATTATGGTTGAGTAATATTCAATGTTATGATATTTAAGTTGTGGTGTTATTCTTCTAGTGGTGTCATGTGAACGTCGACTACATGATACTTCACCTTTATGGGCCTAGGGGAATACATCTTGTACTCGTTTGCTAATTGCGGGGTTGCCGGAGTGACAGAAACCTGAACCCCCGTTGGTATATCGGTGCAGGAGGGATAGCAGGATCTCAGAGTTTAAGGTTGTGGTTAGATTTATCTTAATTACTTTCTTGTAGTTGCAGATGCTTGCAAGGGGTATAATCACAAGTATGTATTAGTCCTAGGAAGGGCGGTGCATTAGCATAGGTTCACCCACACAACACTTATCAAAACAATGAAGATTAATCAGCTATATGAAGCGAAAGCACTAGACTAAATTCCCGTGTGTCCTCAAGAACGCTTGGTCATTATAAGTAAACAAACCGGCTTGTCCTTTGTGCTAAAAAGGATTGGGCCACTCGCTGCAATTATTACTCTCACACTTTACTTGTACTTTATTCATCTGCTACATCAAAACCCCCTGAATACTTGTCTGTGAGCATTTACAGTGAATCCTTCATCGAAACTGCTTGTCAACACCTTCTGCTCCTCGTTGGGATCGACATTCTTACTTATCGAAAATACTACGATACACCCCCTATACTTGTGGGTCATCAAGCCTATTTTCTGGCGCTGTTGTCGGGGAGTGAAGCGCTATTGGTAAGTGGAATTGGTAAGGGAAACTTTTACTGTTTGTGCTGATTTTATTTCTGTCTGCTGCTATAATTCATTATGGAGAGATCCTCTCTTGAATTTTTATTTGGAAAATCTACTACTACTGCAAACGTAGTGGATGAGGCGCTATGAAAATTATTGAAAGAGGTTCCATACAAAATACCTATGAAAATTATTGAACGTGTTGTGGATAACCGCTATGAGGGGGATGGAACTGTCCATCCTGGTGATCATTTACTGTTCTTACATGAATTATGCGGTTTATTCAAGTGTGCAGGTATTGCTATGGATGAAGTTAGGAAGAAACTATTCTCTATATCGCTGTCTGGTAAAGCGGCGCATTGGTATAAATTACTGAATAATGGGGATTCTCTTGAATGGAATGATATTGTGCCCCTATTTTACTCAAAGTTCTATCCTCCAAGTGAAATTCACAAAGACCGGAACCGCATGTATAATTTCTGGCCTCATGATGGAGAGAGTATTGCCCAAGCGTGGGGGAGATTGAAGTCTTTAATGCTCAAATGCCCCATTCATGAGCTTCCTGGTAATATTGTCATTGATAATTTCTATGCAAGACTTTCTTTTCAAGATAAGGCCTTGCTGGATACTTCTTGTTCTGGATCATTTACACGCAACAAAGAAGAGTTTAAAAGGGACCTTCTTGATCGGATTCAGGAGAATACTGAAGGATGGGAGAACGACAAAGGTAGAGAGTCAGGTATAAACTATGATTATAAATGCATTGAAGCTTTTATGGATACTGATAAATTTCGTAATATGAGTGCTACTTATGGTCTTGATTCTCAAGTCGTTGCAAATCTTTATAAAGCTTTTGCCTCTCATTATGAATTGCCTAAGAAGAATTTTGATAAGTATCATGAACCGTATAAAGATAAAATTGATTCATCTATAAATAAATGTGTTGTAATTGAAACTGTTGATCATGTTCTTCATGAAGCTTATATTGAAAAAACTCCTTTCCCTGCTAAAATGAAGGAGTACTCTGTTATAAATAGTGCTATTAATAAAAGTGAAAAGAAACCTATAGAACCTGAAGAGCAAATAAAGGTTGAACCTGCTATTGCAATAGTTAAAGATCTTGTGACTGAAAATGTTGAAGATGGTAATATTATTTTCTGTGAAGATGCTTCTAATATTGTTTCACATCCTAATAAGTCTAGGAAAATTAGTGTTCCTATGCTATCTGTTAGAATTGGTGATCATTGTTATTATGGTTTATGCGATATTGGTGCAAGTATTAGTGCTATTCCTTATGAGCTTTATACGGAGATCATGCACGAAATTGGTTCTTGTGAACTTGAAGATTTTGATGTGGTTATTCGGCTAGCTAATAGAGAAACTATCTCTCCTATTGGTATTGTTCGAGATGTTAAAGTTCTACGTGGTAAGATTAAATATCCTACTGACTTTTTGGTACTTGGTTCTGCTGCTAGTAAGCATTGTCCTATCATTTTTCGTAGACCTTTTCTAAATACTTGTGGAGCTATTATAGATTGCAAGAAAGAGAAAATTGTGACTAAATTTGCTGGTGAATCTTATGATTTTAATTTCTCTAAATTTGCCAAAACTCCTTATAAAGCTGATTTGCCTAATAATGATTTTAGAGTTGAACAGTGTGCATCTATTGCTCTTGCTCCTAATAATCCTTTGCAGCAACATTTGGAGAATAGTGAGAGTGAAGTCTTTAGGGAAGAAAGAAATGAGCTTGATGAAATTTTCCTTCGTCAACCTATTCTTAAACATGACTTGCCGGTAGAAGATCTAGGTACAACACTACCACCAAAGGAAGATCCTGTTTTTGATTTAAAACCATTGCCTGATAATCTTAAATATGCTCATATTGATGATAAGAAAATATATCCTGTTATTATTAGTTCTAAGCTTTCAGAGATTGAGGAAGAAAGGTTATTGGAAATATTGAAGAAACACCGATGAGCTATTGGCTACACTCTTGATGACTTGAAGGGGATTTCTCCCTCTATTTGCCAACATGCCATTAATATGGAAGATGATGCAAAGCCTGTTGTTGAACATCAGCGTCGTCTAATTCGTAAGATGAAGGATGTGGTAAGAAATGAGGTATTAAAACTTCTTGAAGCTCGTATTATATATCCTATTGCTGATAGTAGATGGGTTAGTCCTGTGCATTGTGTTCCTAAGAAAGGAGGAATGACTGTTGTGCCTAATGATAATGATGAGCTCATCCCTCAAAGAGTAGTTGTAGGGTATAGAATGTGCATTGATTATCGAAAAGTTAATAAGGTTACTAAGAAAGATCATTACCCTTTACCTTTTATTGATCAAATGTTAGAAAGGTTATCTAAAAATACTCATTTTTGCTTTCTTGATGGTTATTCTGGGTTTTCACAAATTGCTGTTAAAACTAAAGATCAAGAGAAAACCACTTTCACTTGTCCCTATGGAACTTATGCTTATAGACGTATGCCTTTCGGTTTATGTAATGCTCATGCTACTTTTCAAAGATGCATGTCTTCTATTTTTCATGGCTTTTGCGAGAATATTGTAGAGGTGTTCATGGATGATTTTTCTGTCTATGGGAATTCTTTTGACAATTGCTTGCGAAACCTCGATAAAGTTTTGCAGAGATGTGAAGAAACTAACCTTGTTCTTAATTGGGAGAAATGCCACTTTATGGTTAATGAAGGAATTGTGTTGGGACATAAAATTTCCGAGAGAGGTATTGAAGTTGATAGAGCTAAAGTTGAAGCAATTGAGAAGATGTCCTATCCTAGAGATGTTAAAGGTATTCGTAGTATTCTTGGTCATGCTGGGTTTTATGGGAGATTTATTAAAGATTTCTCCAAGATTTCAAAACCTCTTACTAATCTTCTTCAAAAAGATGTACCTTTTGTTTTTGATGATGATTGTAAGGAAGCTTTTGAAACTCTAAAGAAAGCATTAACAACTGCTCCTATAGTTGAACCTCCTGATTGGAATTTACCTTTTGAAATTATGTGTGATGCTAGTGATTTTGCTGTAGGCGCTGTTCTTGGACAGCGAGTAGATAAAAAATTAAATGTTATTCATTATGCTAGTAAAACTCTTGATGCCGCTCAAAGAAATTATGCTACAACTGAAAAAGAACTGTTAGGTGTAGTCTTTGCTTGTGACAAGTTTAGATCCTATATTGTTGATTCAAAAGTTACAATTCATACTGATCATGCTGCAATTAGATATCTAATGCAAAAGAAAGATGCTAAGCCAAGGCTTATTAGATGGGTGCTTCTGTTGCAAGAATTTGATTTGCATATTATAGATAGGAAAGGTGCTGATAATCCTGTTGCTGATAATTTGTCTAGATTGGAAAATATTGCTTATGACCCTGTTCCTGTTAATGATAGTTTTCCAAATGAAAAATTGGCTGTAATAAAGTTGAGCTCGCGAGATAGCCCTTGGTATGCTGATTACGCTAACTTTATTGTTTCCAAGTACTTGCCTCCAACCTTTTCAGCTCAGCAAAGGAGGAAATTCTTTTACGACTTGAGGCATTATTTTTGGGATGACCCACACTTATATAAAGAAGGAGTGGATGGTATTCTGCGAAGAAGTGTTCCCGAATATGAACAACAAGAGATATTGAGTAAATGTCATGGTAGTGCTTATGGAGGACATCACACCGGAGATAGAACCGCGCAAAAGGTTCTACAATCAGGTTTTTATTGGCCAACTCTGTTCAAGGATGCAAGAAAGTTTATTTTATCTTGTGATGAATGTCAAAGGGTTGGTAATATTTCCAGACGCAATGAAATGCCTATGAATTATACTCTTGTTATTGAACCATTTGATTGTTGGGGATTTGACTTCATGGGACATTTCCCTTCTTCAGAAGGTAACACTCATATACTTGTTGCTGTTGATTATGTTACTAAATGGGTGGAAGCCATACCCACAAAAAGTGCTGATGGTGAGACCTCTCTAATAATGCTTTTAGATATAATTTTTCCTAGATTTGGAGTTCCTAGATATATTATGACTGATGGAGGTTCTCATTTTATTCATGGTGGTTTTAGAAAAACTCTTGCTAAATATGGTATTAATCATAGGATTGCTTCCGCTTATCATCCTCAAACTAGTGGGCAAGTAGAACTATCAAATAGAGAGATTATATCTATCTTGCAAAAGACTGTTAATAAGTCTTGAAAGAATTGGGCTAGTAAATTTAAGGAAGCACTATGGGCTTATAGAACTGCTTATAAAAATCCCATGGGTATGTCACCTTATAAAATGGTTTATGGAAAAGCTTGTCATTTACCTTTAGAACTAGAGCACAAAGCTTATTGGGCTGTAAGAGAATTAAATAAAGATCCTAAACTTGCCGGTAAGAAAAGATTGCTACAATTGAGTTCTCTAGATGAATGGAGAAGTGAAGCTTATGAAAATGCTAAACTCTTTAAAGAGAAAGTTAAGAAATGGCATGATAGAAGAATTATCAAAAGAGAATTTAATGTTGGGGATAAAGTCCTATTGTATCGGTCTCGTCTCAGATTCTTTGCAGGGAAGTTACTCTCAAAATGGGAAGGACCATATGTCATTGAGGAGGTGTATCGTTCAGGAGCAATTAAAATTAGTTCTCTCCAAGGCGATGCCACACAAGTGGTGAATGGACAAAGACTCAAGCATTATATCTCTGGAGATTCTTATAATGAAGATGTTGATGTTATTCAAATGGTAACTCCGAAAGCTTTCATAAAAGGTCAAATTGATAGTCCGGCAGAATTTGACTTTGAATAGGTAACAGTACTGGTAATAAAAAGTTCGCGTTTTATTTTCCGAACAATGTTTTTGCTGTTTTTGGAAAATATGAAAAATTACGAGATCGAAACGGAGTGGAGGAGACGCACGAGGGCGTGCCCCCATAGGCCGGCGTGGGCCCCAGCCTGGCCGCGCCGCCCTATGAGGTGGCTCCCTCGTTGCCCCTCTCCGACTCTGGTTCGACCTGGTACTTTCATTTTGTCGTAAAAATTCCTGCTACATAATCTCCCGGACCCCTGGAGGTCCGTATATTGTTTTCTCGACGTGTTTTGTTTCGAGCTGTATCTGCCAGGATCTGCTTCGGATCTAGAGCCATCATGTCTTCATCGGGAACTCCCAAGGACAACTTCTTTGAGGACGTCATCAACCCGTACATGAACGAGCTGAAGATGCACCCCAAGGAATTGCTGCTCGTTGATGGAGAGTTGCAGATCAAAGATGTCCAGGGTCCTAAAGGGGAAGGAAGCTTGGAAGACAGGATGGAGAAGCTAGAATGTAATATCCCAGGTATTGGGGTTACAAAAATAGAGGAAACAGATGTGTGCATTGCATTCATGCATAGAAAATCTGGGGAATTTTCGCGCTTTAAAGTAAAACAGTCACAGTAACTGAAGTTTCACTTGACCTTGGTGGAATTGAAGTAGCTCATCAAGTCAAGCGCTATAAACCTCAATGTGACTTTGATAAAACCTTGTTTTGGGTAGAGATGATTTGATCTAAGGGGATAGATCAAATGGAACTAATAATCAACACAACAACACTTTACTTAATGATAAATTGCTTGATCTTATAAAAGATCATAATATGGAATTCCCTGCCATAACATATGAACCTACAATTAATTGGAAATCAAGTAACAATAATTGGGAAACCATTCTTCACTTATCTTTTCCATGTCTGAAACTAATCCTTAATCCTACCATGAACCTCATGGTGTTCATTTTACTTCATTATTGGAAACATAACAAGAAGATCAACCCTATAAATATATATCTGTCTCTATTCCAAGATATTATATTCAAACCATCATCTTTAAGAGAAACCTTAGGATATTATTCAAGACCTTCCCTAGAGAGAGAACCCATTTATGTTAACCATAGATATTGGTGACCACATAATTATCCTTGGAGAATAACCCTAAGTTAGTATTGAAGTCCTTCCCAAGTAAGAGAGCCCATTCATATCAATTCTAGTTTTACCTATTAATGAATAAAGGACAATCTTTGAAATAAAGCATTGGGTTGTAAACTATTTCACCTTGGAGTGGTGAGATAACCAAATACCAAGTGGAATATGACTATATCCATGACTTAGTGAAATAAGGAGTGGAATAATCCAACTAAGATAAACAATTGAATCTTTAGCTCAGTAACCTAAATAAATATTAGGAGTACACCATAAACCTTAGAATAAACCATTCCTATATGAGAGAACTCAAGCTATGGAGTTACACTCAAGATAGTTGAGGCAACACTTGGATTTGAGGGAGAGAACTATTACTATACCCAGATGACCCTATCATCATTGTTGAGAAAAACCCCAACATAATATCACAGGCATTCTCCTGGGATATAAATTATTGAGGCAACCAAAGTAGTCCCATCCAAGAAAGTAAAATAGAAGTGCTATACCTTAATTGATCAAGACAATGCTTGGTCATGGAAGTGAGAAACCCATTTAATGAGAGATACCTTAGGAAGCCAAACCTTGATCATTATAAATTGAATGATGATCATAAACCCTAGGAACTTGAGGTAAAGGTATTAAAAACAAGTTGATCATGCCTAATCCATGATCATGCTCTTGAGGTATATGAGGATAAGTTAAATCCTAATAGGATTAGTAGATGTTATTCACCACATGAAATTATAGGGAGGTAACTAGTAATCAACCCTAGGCTTATATTCCAACCTTAACTTGTGAATCACATGGTGATCATAAGGATAATCCTACCACATTTACATTCCACCTATTCTTCACTTAAGAACCACAAGAAAACATTTAGAGTCAAATTCTATACTCTAAATGGTGAGAACCCATCCATCCATATGACCAAAGTTAACTATAAAAAGAACTATAACCACTGTAGTTACTTTAATGATTAATTGAGGATAATAATAGAAGTTAATTGGTAGAAGATAAAACCAATTCTCAAATCTTTAGTAGCTAGAGAAGCACATGAAATATTAAGCAAGTAACCATCCTATCTTGGTTAGGGGAGACAAAACCCTAGCAAATACAATATGGTGTCATCTCAAAGTCCACAACCCAGAATTATATCTCAAACCTAGTTGTGAATTACTTGGGTGATTACAGTTATAAAACTAGACCATAAATGAGTTTTGAACCAAGTGTCATTAGGTAAACATAATTAGAACTCCAGAATTGCACTCTAGTTAAAACCTATACTTACTTATGGAGCACAAGATAAACCTAATTTAAAACCTTTAATTAGACCATGTGTGGTGATCAACCACTTACCTTTGTAACTAAGACCAAGCCATTATGGGGACAATATCTACTTTAGACATTTTCAAAGATAATAAGGGTGTTAACCTTGAAAGGGAGTTATCAGAGAATTTACAAAACTATAATAAATAAGTGATCAAATAAAATAATATGCAAGTGAGCAACACTCTCAAATAAGAAACCAAGACTTCATAATGATCCTCAAATGCTTTGGAGTAGAATTCCTCAACTCTAATAATTAAAACAGATTTGATTCCACAAGAAAAAGGGAAAATAAAATGAGTGCATAAAATCATGCTTAATGAAAGTTTCAACAAAACTTGATATGTTAAATATTTGTTCTGCACAACAAAACCATGAAATTGTCATTGTTGTTAAGTAATAATTAAAATATGTAAAAAGATTTATAAACAGAATTGAATTCAAATTTGAATTCAAAAGGTGATATTTAAAAACAGAAAATACAAACAGAAACAGAAAAGAAAGAAGAAAAACCTTACCTGGACTCACCTGGCCGCAGAAGCCCAGCAACACAGCCCAGCAGCAGCCTGCCTAGCAGCCCAACACCACAGCCCATAGGCAGCCCGTTACCCCTTCGTCCCAAAATATCGGGACGAGCTCGTCCTCATCCTCTCCAGCACGCATGGAGGACATCGCGACGCCGTGGCCGTCTTTCCCTCGCCGCTGGCAGCTCCTCCGCGACCGTAGACGTGACGAGGCAGGCCATGGAGCTCTATAAAAGCCCCAGGGCGAACCCTAGCTCGCTTTCTTCTCCCTCCGTTCGATTTCCCCAAAATCCCGAAACCCTAGCACGCCCAGACCTCGAACATCGCCGTCGTTCAGAGCATCCCCAGACCTTGTCGTGGACACCATCGTGATCAGCGGCCTCGACTTGCTCTGCCTGCTATAGGAATCGACCTCCATCAAGCCGTAGTGCCGCCGTCGACATCGTCTTCTCCGACGACGGGAGCAGGCAATCCCAGCGAACCAGACCTCCCCTTGCTCCACCGCCAAGCTCTGCGTGCTCCTGGTGAGCTCCTGATCCCCCTGGCATGCCTAGCCCGTCCGATTGCTTCCCGAATCATCGCCGCGCCGTTAACCCGTGAGCACCACCGTGCGGCATCGCCGGCGAGCTTGCTCCGGCGACCAAATAGGGGCGGCGATGGTACCTGCGTGTTCACCTCGGCGCGCTGAGCCTCGCTGTATGGGTAGATTGCCCGCGCGAGCGCCGTACCGCCGGCGATCACCGTCACTGGCCGCCAGTGGTGGCCATAGTTGCCACCTCGACGCCACCGTGGCAGCTGAGTCAGCCAGACCCCACCTGTATGTGTCTGTGAGTAGCACAGGCACGGGTGTGTCTAGTGTTTTAGTTTATTTTCATTTTACAGAAAATGTCTGAAACTTCAAATAATTGTAGAAAATTCATAAAAGCTCAGAAAAATACAAATGACATATCAAAATTCTTATAAAAGAAAAATCTATCCAATAAAAATATAATATGAAATTTTTATTTTTAATAAAAATTCAATTATTTAATACTTGTTAATTAAGCCTTAATTATTAATTCTAAATTCAATTAAAATTCAATAATTAGGAAAACCTTCTAAAATAAACAAAAACCAGTAAAAAAATAAAGAAAACATTAAAGATAATTTTCTTTATTTGTTAGTTTGTTAAATCTTTTTTAGTAGAGATTTAAACCCTAATTAATAATTACCTTAATTATTAATCCATTAAAAATAATAAAATACCAAACCCAACCTTATTTTTATTCCTTAGTTATTAATAACTTCAATTTCCTTATTGAAGCTATTAATCCAAGAATTATAGGGTAACTAGAAAACCCTAGATCCATATAGTAGAAAAACAGGAATTCATCATTTCATGTGAAACCCTAAAACCCTAACTCCATTAGGAACCCTAGTTCCATTATTACATGTGAACCCTAAATTGCTTCTAACCTAAACCCTAGGTTAGAACATGTGATCATGGTACCTTCTTTCAAAACATAGAACCATAGTAGCAACTAAATATTTGCCATAACCACATACAATGTAGAAACCCTATCACTACTAAATTAGCATCCCATGTGTACATCTTAATCAAACCTAGTTGATCAAGTAAGATCAACCAAGTCTAAACCCTAGCTCATATTCCCAAAACCATCACCTTTAATTAACCTTGGTTAGCATCACACCATTGTGATGAACCCTAATAGCAACCATGTCAATATTGTGTATCATATTACATACACACTAAACCCTACTAGTGTGAGATACTTATGAACCATCCTATTTAGGAACCAACTATTCCTTACTTAGTAGATCAAATAGCAAACCTAAACAACCTCAACCTAATTATTATACTTCTTAGTATTTAAGAAGTATGTTCTTCAAAAGTTATTCTTTTGAAGAAAATAGAGGGTAACTTCAACCCTGATTATAAGAACCTATAAACCCTAGCTAGCTATCACCAGCCAGATAAATTAACCTTGATAGCAACCTTGTATGAATACTTGCTTAGGATGCCTAAGCTTAACTCAACCTTACCAGCCTTAGGTATTGATGAGTCCAACCTTGTTTGGATCCATCTAAACCTTACTCCAGAAATTAGTTGAAACCATAGTAAACCATAGAACTCCACAACCTTAATTATCATACTTGTTCTTTATTAAAGAACATGTTCTTCAAAAGTTATTCTTTTGAAGTATATGATAATTAACCATGCCATGTAGTGCTAAAACCAACCACTATTCATTACATGTTAGAATTATACCAAATGTTATAATTGTGTGCTATTAATATTATTGTTATGATATATTGCAGCACCTGTTTATGATACCATGTAACCACACCTTAATAAGAACCATGTTTGTAAATCACTCTAAAAGTGCAACACACCGTGAATCAATCATTACAACTCACTGATCCTAAATCATCAGGGTTAGGTCACGCTTAGAGCGATTGCATCTCATTCTTATGCATTGTTGCATCCTTGCCAATCTTTTAAACATCGTCCTTATCGGACGATGATGCTATTTCAGAATTTGGAGTTATTGCGTATCGAAGACCTTGACTGCATAATCTTGCAGTCAAGAAAGGCAAGTTCATCACTTGCTCATGTCATTTGAGTATTTCTATCAAATTACTTGCAAAGTATTATGGTTATCACTATTGCATAAAAAATCAAAACCACTACTTTCATAACTATGAATATGACTATGTGGTGGGCAATGGAACCATGGATTGTGTTGATATGGTGGAGGTTCCATTGCAAGGGTTTATATCCATCTAGGATTAAACAACAAATGTCGCCAGTGATTCTTGTGCCGTAATACCCGTGTTAACCATAAGATCCAGAGTGGGACGGAGTAGTCAAAAGTGTTTCCACCTCTCGTTCATCAACGGATGCGCTTTACCGTAGACACTTGTATCTGTCAGGGCAAGCGGTTGGCTGGGGAAGCCTTAAGTCCCCACGGCATAGTCCGTAGACACTTGTCGCTCGAAGTGCAAGCGGTTGGCTGGGGAAGCCTTAAGTCCCCACGGTATTGTGGTCTATGATGGGTTGCAGCTACCGGCGAAGGAGTTTGGTTCGATCCCAAACTGTCGTCGTGGTCGGGGTCCACCCGTGAGTGGGAATAATGGGACCGGCGAGGACCCAGGGTCGGGGCATGCAACAACGGGTGGGTGTTCGAGGTAGCGGAGGAACATGATTGGCTAGACCTTATATCGGGCCTCACACCATAGGAAGTGTGGACGGGTTGCGCGCCCGGTTGGCACCAAGGTTAAGATCTCTTATGGGTAAAGCAACACACCTCTGCAGAGTGTAAAGAACCGTGACCTGTCACTCCCTGTTCCGGGATATGGAACTGCGAACGCTGCCGAAAAGGAGCTCCATGAAGTTCTAGTAAACCGGTGAAGGCTGACGGACATAGTTCTTCTGAATAAAAGCAACCTTTTGAAGAAATGGTTATGAAAACTTGCATTGGTATTAGACTTTCTGGTCTAATGCTGTAGCTAGTGCATTAAACACCTCTTTCCTATAATGAACTTGTTGAGTACGCTCGTACTCATCCCACTCTTAAATCCCCTGCTTAGATATGGAGGCATCGAAGGAGGATCTTCAGTGCAACTCGAAGACCGAGGAGTCAACAACTACTTCAAGAGACAGGACCCTGTCCGAGGAGTCAGATACCACATTCAACAAGGAGAAAACCTAGTTTAGCCATAGAAGGGAACTAGCTTCCTATACCTAGCTCCTACTTAGCTAGAATCTATTCTTAGCCCTATAGCTAGTTAAATACTCTACAAATAGAGTCTGTGATAAGACTAGACAACGAGTCGTTCTTCTGGAGTTTATTTGCAGTTTTACCTCATTGTAAAGTAGGAGGCTATGATGATCTTTTGTAATAGAGTCTGTATGTAATTCTATAGACATGCCTTGGACCCGCATATGTTTCTGTTGTACCACTCTGAGCGATATAATACTAGTGGAACGATGTTTCATTGGTGTTATATCAGACTTGCATACTACACCACGCAGTGGTATGCCGGGTTACCACAGTTGGTATCAGAGCAAATGCTTTGATCTTAGGATTAAAACCCTTTAAATGAGACCTATAGGATTGGTAGTGTCTATAGGAAGTTGTCTTAGTTAAACCAAATACTTCTTATGACTTGAGATGGATATTCACTTGAGAATAATCCTGACACACTTGAGTCAACCTTTCCTACCTATCTTTCCTAAGTAAAGACAGTTAGCTAATCCCAAACATGTAGTACACCATGAAGTCCTTAAACAATAGATGAGTAGACCCCAGTTGGTATACAATACATGGTAGTCCAAAGAGAGGATACAACCATAAGAAAGATATCCTATTGGAAGATGTGTACCAACACATGTTATATTAAATAAGAATTACTCAGACCTGTACTAGAAGTAATATCAAGTGATGATAATCATTAAGAAATCCTAATAGAAGATGTAGATCCAGACAAGTAATGGGTAAGTAAAATCTATCCAAACTTGTGAAACAGTTGCTAGTAAGTGATAACTATGAGTTATATGAGGTAGTATAGACCATGATGAGTCAATCATGAGAGGTAAGTAAGAGAGATGGAAATAAAACATGTCTACTTACAGAGTAGTGATAGTAATCATATATGATTCACCTGAGAATCATTATGTGATGGATTAGAACCTCATAATTAATTAAGAGGAGTACAATAAGAAGCCAAGTTTAAAACATTAGTGCAAGAATTGTGTTCCAAAAATATGGGAAGTGTGCCAAGCACATCATGACCATAGACTTATGATTGAAACACTTGGAAGAATAGGAGCTAGATTTCCATAGTTATGTGTTTAGAGTAGCAAAGATAGAACTTAGACATATCATGTGAAGTAGTCCTCAAATAAAATGGAAGCCAAGTTTATACTTCCAAAGAACTCTAGGTTAACCTCAACCATCCCAGACCACTTTATTTCAAGTTTATCTCATTGCAAATGTGCAATTAAGGTAAATGATGAGACAAATAGTAGAGTCCCCTATATTCGTGCTATGTATCACGATATAAACCTATCTTATGTGGTGTATATACTACACATCAGAGCCTGATGTTTAGAGATGTCTTACTCAACTATTATAATTCAGGCTTATGATGATGTGTATTATATGGACAAAGCTGAATCTTCTTGGATTTTATTGGATTTTCATTGTTTGACTAGATTCATACATGAAGTTTGACTTTGATATGCAAATGCATGTTGCAATATCAAGTTCATACTTGATGCTATAGATCTAGAGGGTAATGGTATTCGTGTGAGGAAGTGACGCATTCTGTAGATTTTGAAAAAACAAGATGAAGGTTCATTAGAAGAAAGGAAACAAAGTTGTGGGAAGCAACCACAATATTCAGAAGGAAGTACCAATCAAAACTCATGCTTTACCTCAACAGAGGAGTACTTTAGTACGGAAGAAGCCTGAAGGTGAGAAATATGATGATTATGGTGAAGCTCAAGCAGATCCATAGTTAATATAGAAGAGGGAATGCATGGGAAATCACTTAGGATACTATAATCATAGTGTCAGCTAGTGGTTTTCTTGCAAAATAAACCCTCGAAGAAAGGAAGATGACCTATGAACCCATAGCAGAGATAAGAAGACCATAGTTGATATCAGAAGACCACAATTGATATAGTATCAATACTGCGAGATAAAGTAGAGGATGTCTCGTTCAGTTGAACAGAACCTATAAATAGAATCCATTTCTAGATAACAAATAGCCACAACTGGTATCAAGTAGTCCACCATTCAATTATTTTTACCAAGAAGTTGTGGACAAATAATTTTGTTAACCAAATAACAATGACCTATAATCGTTTAATCGAAGGATTCGCATTGGATGTCCACAATTGAGTGGATACACCACAGATATTCTTCGCAAGACCTTAGAAGAATATAAACCATAAGCTACACCTAAACCAATATTCTAACCATAAGTTCTATGATTGGAAGAAAAAAAGGAGACGAAGACCATAAGAAAACCCTAAGGGGTAGAGTAAAGATTGAGTTGAGTATACAATAGCTCAATACTTTAAGCATGATAGAAGCAGAATGTCTGAACTGAGAGGAAGTTCGATCTTATTTTCATAAGATTGTTGAACATTACTTTCAGATGGATGTCAGACCAGAAGCCGAGGTTTATACTTCGAGGAAGTAAGAAGTGGACTATAACTTGAGAAAGTGAGTAATATTTACTCAGAAGTACGAAAGCTCAAGTAAGTCAAGCATAAAGAAGTTGGACGAAGAAAAGATCATAAACCAATTACAGCCCAAGAAGGCCACAGACTGAAGTAGATTGACTATACCAAAACTAAATTCTATTTGAAAGATTCCTTTCATGGAACCTAAATAACCCAAAATAGTTATAGGTATCAACTATAAATCATGATTGGATGGACTAAATGAGTCTAATCCATTCTTAGAGGAATAAACCATCATGATCATTTCCATGTTAAGTACCTTACTTAGTACCATTATTGCAGTTTTGGTAGTAAGGGAAAAACAAAGACCTATTTTATCAAATAGGAGAATGTTATCCAATTAGTCCTCAAATAAGACTGTCAGGACAAGAAGAAGTCCCAATCATTGAATATTCAATGAGAAAGGAAACAAGCTTATAATATTGGAGGAAATCATGGAAGTAAAGGAAGTAATAGTTGTTTGATGTCAAACAATAATGGATTCCAGGAAGAATCTGGACAAGGGATATAGTCAATTATATCCAGTGAGATCACCACGGAGTTCGAGAAAAGTCGTAGTCTGCACAAGTCAGATCCACATTTCGGAAACATGAGAGAGATCAAACTTCGAGGACGAAGTTTAGTTTAAGGGGTAGAGACTGTAATATCCCAGGTATTGGGGTTACAAAAATAGAGGAAACAGATGTGTGCATTGCATTCATGCATAAAAAATCTGGGGAATTTTCGCGCTTTAAAGTAAAACAGTCACAAGAATGGCGAAGTTTCACTTGACCTTGGTGGAATTGAAGTAGCTCATCAAGTCAAGCGCTATAAACCTCAATGTGACTTTGATAAAACCTTGTTTTGGGTAGAGATGATTTGATCTAAGGGGATAGATCAAATGGAACTAATAATCAAGACAACAACACTTTACTTAATGATCAATTGCTTGATCTTATAAAAGATCATAATATGGAATTCCCTGCCATAACATATGAACCTACAATTAATTGGAAATCAAGTAACAATAATTGGGAAACCATTCTTCACTTATCTTTTCCATGTCTGAAACTAATCCTTAATCCTACCATGAACCTCATGGTGTTCATTTTACTTCATTATTGGAAACATAACAAGAAGATCAACCCTATAAATATATATCTGTCTCTATTCCAAGATATTATATTCAAACCATCATCTTTAAGAGAAACCTTAGGATATTATTCAAGACCTTCCCTAGAGAGAGAACCCATTTATGTTAACCATAGATATTGGTGACCACATAATTATCCTTGGAGAATAACCCTAAGTTAGTATTGAAGTCCTTCCCAAGTAAGAGAGCCCATTCATATCAATTCTAGTTTTACCTATTAATGAATAAAGGACAATCTTTGAACTAAAGCATTGGGTTGTAAACTATTTCACCTTGGAGTGGTGAGATAACCAAATACCAAGTGGAATAAGACTATATCCATGACTTAGTGAAATAAGGAGTGGAATAATCCAACTAAGATAAACAATTGAATCTTTAGCTCAGTAACCTAAATAAATATTAGGAGTACACCATAAACCTTAGAATAAACCATTCCTATATGAGAGAACTCAAGCTATGGAGTTACACTCAAGATAGTTGAGGCAACACTTGGATTTGAGGGAGAGAACTATTACTATACCCAGATGACCCTATCATCATTGTTGAGAAAAACCCCAACATAATATCACAGGCATTCTCCTGGGATATAAATTATTGAGGCAACCAAAGTAGTCCCATCCAAGAAAGTAAAATAGAAGTGCTATACTTTAATTGATCAAGACAATGCTTGGTCATGGAAGTGAGAAACCCATTTAATGAGAGATACCTTAGGAAGCCAAACCTTGATCATTATAAATTGAATGATGATCATAAACCCTAGGAACTTGAGGTAAAGGTATTAAAAACAAGTTGATCATGCCTAATCCATGATCATGCTCTTGAGGTATATGAGGATAAGTTAAATCCTAATAGGATTAGTAGATGTTATTCACCACATGAAATTATAGGGAGGTAACTAGTAATCAACCCTAGGCTTATATTCCAACCTTAACTTGTGAATCACATGGTGATCATAAGGATAATCCTACCACATTTACATTCCACCTATTCTTCACTTAAGAACCACAAGAAAACATTTAGAGTCAAATTCTATACTCTAAATGGTGAGAACCCATCCATCCATATGACCAAAGTTAACTATAAAAAGAACTATAACCACTGTAGTTACTTTAATGATTAATTGAGGATAATAATAGAAGTTAATTGGTAGAAGATAAAACCAATTCTCAAATCCTTAGTAGCTAGAGAAGCACATGAAATATTAAGCAAGTAACCATCCTATCTTGGTTAGGGGAGACAAAACCCTAGCAAATACAATATGGTGTCATCTCAAAGTCCACAACCCAGAATTATATCTCAAACCTAGTTGTGAATTACTTGGGTGATTACAATTATAAAACTAGACCATAAATGAGTTTTGAACCAAGTGTCATTAGGTAAACATAATTAGAACTCCAGAATTGCACTCTAGTTAAAACCTATACTTACTTATGGAGCACAAGATAAACCTAATTTAAAACCTTTAATTAGACCATGTGTGGTGATCAACCACTTACCTTTGTAACTAAGACCAAGCCATTATGGGGACAATATCTACTTTAGACATTTTCAAAGATAATAAGGGTGTTAACCTTGAAAGGGAGTTATCAGAGAATTTACAAAACTATAATAAATAAGTGATCACATAAAATAATATGCAAGTGAGCAACACTCTCAAATAAGAAACCAAGACTTCATAATGATCCTCAAATGCTTTGGAGTAGAATTCCTCAACTCTAATAATTAAAACAGATTTGATTCCACAAGAAAAAGGGAAAATAAAATGAGTGCATAAAATCATGCTTAATGAAAGTTTCAACAAAACTTGATATGTTAAATATTTGTTCTGCACAACAAAACCATGAAATTGTCATTGTTGTTAAGTCATAATTAAAATATGTAAAAATATTTATAAACAGAATTGAATTCAAATTTGAATTCAAAAGGTGATATTTAAAAACAGAAAATACAAACAGAAACAGAAAAGAAAGAAGAAAAACCTTACCTGGACTCACCTGGCCGCAGAAGCCCAGCAACACAGCCCAGCAGCAGCCTGCCTAGCAGCCCAACACCACAGCCCATAGGCAGCCCGTTACCCCTTCGTCCAAAATATCGGGACGAGCTCGTCCTCATCCTCTCCAGCACGCATGGAGGACAGCGCGACGCCGTGGCCGTCTTTCCCTCGCCGCTGGCAGCTCCTCCGCGACCGTAGACGTGACGAGGCAGGCCATGGAGCTCTATAAAAGCCCCAGGGCGAACCCTAGCTCGCTTTCTTCTCCCTCCGTTCGATTTCCCCAAAATCCCGAAACCCTAGCACGCCCAGACCTCGAACATCGCCGTCATTCAGAGCATCCCCAGACCTTGCCGTGGACACCATCGTGATCAGCGGCCTCAACTTGCTATGTCTGCTATAGGAATCGACCTCCATCAAGCCGTAGCGCCGCCGTCGACATCGTCTTCTCCGACGACGGGAGCAGGCAATCCCAGCGAACCAGACCTCCCCTTGCTCCACCGCCAAGCTCTGCGTGCTCCTGGTGAGCTCCTGATCCCCCTGGCATGCCTAGCCCGTCCGATTGCTTCCCGGATCATCGCCGCGCCGTTAACCCGTGAGCACCACCGTGCGGCATCGCCGGCGAGCTTGCTCCGGCGACCAAATAGGGGCGGCCATGGTACCTGCGTGTTCACCTCGGCGCGCTGAGCCTCGCTGTATGGGTAGATTGCCCGCGCGAGCGCCGTACCGCCGGCGATCACCGTCACTGGCCGCCAGTGGTGGCCATAGTTGCCACCTCGACGCCACCGTGGCAGCTGACTCAGCCAGACCCCACCTGTCTGTGTCTGTGAGTAGCACAGGCACGGGTGTGTCTAGTGTTTTAGTTTATTTTCATTTTACAGAAAATGTCTGAAACTTCAAGTAATTGTAGAAAATTCATAAAAGCTCAGAAAAATACAAATGACATATCAAAATTCTTATAAAAGAAAAATCTATCCAATAAAAATATAATATGAAATTTTTATTTTTAATAAAAATTCAATTATTTAATACTTGTTAATTAAGCCTTAATTATTAATTCTAAATTCAATTAAAATTCAATAATTAGGAAAACCTTCTAAAATAAACAAAAACCAGTAAAAAAATAAAGAAAACATTAAAGATAATTTTCTTTATTTGTTAGTTTGTTAAATCTTTTTTAGTAGAGATTTAAACCCTAATTAATAATTACCTTAATTATTAATCCATTAAAAATAATAAAATACCAAACCCAACCTTATTTTTATTCCTTAGTTATTAATAACTTCAATTTCCTTATTGAAGCTATTAATCCAAGAATTATAGGGTAACTAGAAAACCCTAGATCCATATAGTAGAAAAACAGGAATTCATCATTTCATGTGAAACCCTAAAACCCTAACTCCATTAGGAACCCTAGTTCCATTATTACATGTGAACCCTAAATTGCTTCTAACCTAAACCCTAGGTTAGAACATGTGATCATGGTACCTTCTTTCAAAACATAGAACCATAGTAGCAACTAAATATTTGCCATAACCACATACAATGTAGAAACCCTATCACTACTAAATTAGCATCCCATGTGTACATCTTAATCAAACCTAGTTGATCAAGTAAGATCAACCAAGTCTAAACCCTAGCTCATATTCCCAAAACCATCACCTTTAATTAACCTTGGTTAGCATCACACCATTGTGATGAACCCTAATAGCAACCATGTCAATATTGTGTATCATATTACATACACACTAAACCCTACTAGTGTGAGATACTTATGAACCATCCTATTTAGGAACCAACTATTCCTTACTTAGTAGATCAAATAGCAAACCTAAACAACCTCAACCTAATTATTATACTTCTTAGTATTTAAGAAGTATGTTCTTCAAAAGTTATTCTTTTGAAGAAAATAGAGGGTAACTTCAACCCTGCTTATAAGAACCTATAAACCCTAGCTAGCTATCACCAGCCAGATAAATTAACCTTGATAGCAACCTTGTATGAATACTTGCTTAGGATGCCTAAGCTTAACTCAACCTTACCAGCCTTAGGTATTGATGAATCCAACCTTGTTTGGATCCATCTAAACCTTACTCCAGAAATTAGTTGAAACCATAGTAAACCATAGAACTCCACAACCTTAATTATCATACTTGTTCTTTATTAAAGAACATGTTCTTCAAAAGTTATTCTTTTGAAGTATATGATAATTAACCATGCCATGTAGTGCTAAAACCAACCACTATTCATTACATGTTAGAATTATACCAAATGTTATAGTTGTGTGCTATTAATATTATTGTTATGATATATTGCAGCACCTGTTTATGATACCATGTAACCACACCTTAATAAGAACCTTGTTTGTAAATCACTCTAAAAGTGCAACACACCCTGAATCAATCATTACAACTCACTGATCCTAAATCATCGGGGTTAGGTCACGCTTAGAGCGATTGCATCTCATTCTTATGCATTATTGCATCCTTGCCAATCTTTTAAACATCGTCCTTATCGGACGATGATGCTATTTCAGAATTTGGAGTTATTGCGTATCGAAGACCTTGACTGCATAATCTTGCAGTCAAGAAAGGCAAGTTCATCACTTGCTCATGTCATTTGAGTATTTCTATCAAATTACTTGCAAAGTATTATGGTTATCACTATTGCATAAAAAATCAAAACCACTACTTTCATAACTATGAATATGACTATGTGGTGGGCAATGGAACCATGGATTGTGTTGATATGGTGGAGGTTCCATTGCAAGGGTTTATATCCATCTAGGATTAAACAACAAATGTCGCCAGTGATTCTTGTGCCGTAATACCCGTGTTAACCATAAGATCCGGAGTGGGACGGAGTAGTCAAAAGTGTTTCCACCTCTCGTTCATCAACGGATGCGCTTTACCGTAGACACTTGTATCTGTCAGGGCAAGCGGTTGGCTGGGGAAGCCTTAAGTCCCCACGGCATAGTCCGTAGACACTTGTCGCTCAAAGTGCAAGCGGTTGGCTGGGGACGCCTTAAGTCCCCACGGTATTGTGGTCTATGATGGGTTGCAGCTACCGGCGAAGGAGTTTGGTTCGATCCCAAACTGTCGTCGTGGTCGGGGTCCACCCGTGAGTGGGAATAATGGGACCGGCGAGGACCCAGGGTCGGGGCATGCAACAACGGGTGGGTGTTCGAGGTAGCGGAGGAACATGATTGGCTAGACCTTATACCGGGCCTCACACCATAGGAAGTGTGGACGGGTTGCGCGCCCGGTTGGCACCAAGGTTAAGATCTCTTATGGGTAAAGCAACACACCTCTGTAGAGTGTAAAGAACCGTGACTTGTCACTCCCTGTTCCGAGATATGGAACTGCGAACGTTGCCGGAAAGGAGCTCCATGAAGTTCTAGTAAACCGGTGAAGGCTGACGGACATAGTTCTTCTGAATAAAAGCAACCTTTTGAAGAAATGGTTATGAAAACTTGCATTGGTATTAGACTTTCTGGTCTAATGCTGTAGCTAGTGCATTAAACACCTCTTTCCTATAATGAACTTGTTGAGTACGCTCGTACTCATCCCACTCTTAAATCCCCTGCTTAGATATGGAGGCATCGAAGGAGGATCTTCAGTGCAACTCGAAGACCGAGGAGTCAACAACTACTTCAAGAGACAGGACCCTGTCCGAGGAGTCAGATACCACATTCAACAAGGAGAAAACCTAGTTTAGCCATAGAAGGGAACTAGCTTCCTATACCTAGCTCCTACTTAGCTAGAATCTATTCTTAGCCCTATAGCTAGTTAAATACTCTACAAATAGAGTCTGTGATAAGACTAGACAACGAGTCGTTCTTCTGGAGTTTATTTGCAGTTTTACCTCATTGTAAAGTAGGAGGCTATGATGATCTTTTGTAACAGAGTCTGTATGTAATTCTATAGACATGCCTTGGACCCGCATATGTTTCTGTTGTACCACTCTGAGCGATATAATACTAGTGGAACGATGTTTCATTGGTGTTATATCAGACTTGCATACTACACCATGCAGTGGTATGCCGGGTTACCACATAGAACAAGAGGTCTTCAACTACAAGAAGATGGCTGAGCGTGAAGTGGACATCTTCCACAAGATTGTGTCTGAACTTATATATGGACACAAGAAGGAGACTGCAAAACTGTGGGACGACATCCTCTCGCTTCACGACACCACCAACAAACTCCAAGCTCAACTCTATGATGTTCAGAATCAAAACTGTGAGTATGAAAACAGGTTTAAACACATAAGCTATGCTGCTAGTTTCAGGATTCCCGAGACCAAAATGTCGTTTGTTGATGGAGAGCCTCTTCCTTGGAAGTCTGATGATGGGAAGAGTTCATCATCACCACCGCCGAAGGAGTAATTTATCATCGGTATTGGCATCCCCTTGGTTTGTTCCAAGCTTGGGGGAGTGCCGCGGTATCACATTATCACTATCTTTTACTTTTTACTATCAAGTAGTGTCATATCATGAGTAGGGAAGTTATCATATAAGATGGGTTGCAGTGTGGAAGTATCTCTCTTTAGTTGGTTGTCTATGTATCCCTTGGTGTGAGTTATCGTTATGGAATATTAATGAGAAGTCTTATCATTTACATATTGCACATCTTATTTTAGTTTGCAATTTCTATTGTATGATTGATCTTGTTATTAGTATTGGTATAACTTTGGGAGCATTGAGTAAATCTATTTGGTTTTGGCAAACTTAGCATTGGTCAATAGCAACAACACTTTGAGGTTTAAGTAGAAAAGAGAAATACATGTAGTTGTTTCATTGTCCTTCTTTCTTGTTAGCTCTTAGCTTATTATTCTGAAGTTAAAATTGTTTGTGCTTACAAGGAAGATGCATGATTGTCTCTATCACATGTATATTTGTTTGTTTCCCTCAACTCTTATGCTTGCTAATCAACCTTGCTAGCCAAAAACCTGTACTGAGAGGGAATGCTTCTTGTGCATCCAAACTTTAACCCAAACCTATGCCATTTGTGTCCACCATAACTACCTACTATATGGTATTTCCTGCCATTCCAAGTAAATACTTCGTGTGCTACCTTTAAACAATTCAAAATTTACTATCTCTTATTTGTGTCAATGTTTTATAGCTCATGAGGAAGTATGTGGTGTTTTATCTTTCAATCTTGTTGGGCAACTTTCACCAATGGACTAGTGGCTTCATCCGCTCATCCAATAATTTTGCAAAAAGAGCTGGCAATGGGGTTCCCAGCCGCAATTAATTAATCTTCATAATTTTACGAATAGACACTCCTCCATGGTATGTGATTGTTGGATGGCACCCGAGGATTCGGTTAGCCGTGGCTTGAGAAAGCAAAGGTGGGGAGGAGTGTTATCTAAATAAAACTAAAATAAAAAGACACTCCTTCATGGTATGAGAATGATTGGAAGGCACCCGAGGATTCGGTTAGCCATGGTTTGTGAAAGCAAAGGTTGGAAGGAGTGTCAGCCAAAAATAAATTTTATGGGAGCCGCTCTTCGAGAGTTTGTCTGGCAAGGGGGTTAGAGTACCCGCTACCAGTCGTTGACAACAACAAACACCTCTCAAAATTTTACTTTTATTCGCTTTATATGATTTAAAAACTGAAAAAGCTCTAGCACATGATTTTATCCCTGCTTCCCTCTGCGAAGGGCCTGTCTTTTACTTTATGTTGAGTCAGTAAACCTATTTCCCTCCGTCTTAAGCAAGCATTTGAGTTGTTGTGATCAAATTATTTATATTGTGATCTGCTTAATCATGTCTTTTACTCTTCCTTGTTTAGTACAAGTTTTATCTGAATGAATATAACTTTGAAAGTTATCAATGATTATGAGAGATTATTATGATTGAGTATGCAAGTTGGGGCATATAAACTTTAACATGAGAGCGCTGCTCGATAGATAAGTACAATTTGTTAATCGTTCTCTGACCAAGAACGAAGTTTGTCATCACCAATTACGATTTCTTGTGCACCTTTATTTGTGATTACCTTCTACTTGTTTCAAGTTGAATTATATGAGGAAGTTGTTCACTAGAATGTCTTGTGTGAATTAATATGATGCTTCTTGTACGTATTTTATTTATCGACTCATCACTCCATAAACATGTGGTCATGTTTACCGAGTTCAGTTTCGCTTGGGGACAAGCGAAGTCTAAGCTTGGGGGGAGTTGATACGTCCATTTTGCATCACTATTTTATATCATAATTTGATGTTATTCATTGATATATTTCATATTTAGAGGTGATACTTATGTTATTTCATCTATTTTGCATGTTTCACGATTATTGGAGGATCGCGCACCGGAGTCAGGATTCTGCTGGAAAAAGCACCGCCAGAATGCAATATTTCGGAAGATCAAGAATTGACGGAAATTATATGAAAAATCCTATTTTTCCAGAAGACGAAGAGAGCCAGAAGGAGGAGCCGATGAGGGCCGCCATGGGTGATTCGCTTGTTACGCGTACAGCACGCGTCCGTTGGGAACCCCAAGAGGAAGGTGTGATGCGTACAGCGGCAAGTTTCCCTCAGTAAGAAACCAAGGTTTATTGAACCAGTAGGAGCCAAGAAGCACGCTGAAGGTTGATGGCGGCGGAGTGTAGTGCGGCGCAACACCAGGGATTCCGGCGCCAACGTGGAACCTGCACAACACAACCAAATTACTTTGCCCCAACGTGACAGTGAGGTTGTCAATCTCACCGGCTTGCTGTAACAAAGGATTAGATGTATAGTGTGGATGATGATGTTTGCAGAGAACAGTAGAACGAGTATTGCAGTAGATTGTATTCGATGTAAAGAATGGACCGGGGTCCACAGTTCACTAGTGGTGTCTCTCCCATAAGATAAATAGCATGTTGGGTGAACAAATTACAGTTGGGAAATTGACAAATAAAGATGGCATGACAATGCACATACATGTTATGATGAGTAGTGTGAGATTTAATTGGGCATTACGACAAAGTACGTAGACCGCTATCCAGCATGCATCTATGCCTAAAAAGTCCACCTTCAGGTTATCATCCGAACCCCTTCCAGTATTAAGTTGCAAACAACAGACAATTGCATTAAGTATGGTGCGTAATGTAATCAACAAATACATCCTTAGACATAGCATTGATGTTTTATCCCTAGTGGCAACAACACATCCACAACCTTAGAACTTTCTGTCACTGTCCCAGATTTAATGGAGGCATGAACCCACTATCGAACATAAATACTCCCTCTTGGAGTTACAAGCAAAAACTTGGCCAGAGCCTCTACTAGCAACGGAGAGCATGCAAGATCATAAACAACACATAGATGATAGATTGATAATCAACATAACATAGTATTCATTATTCATCGGATCCCACAAACGCAACATGTAGCATTACAGATAGATGATCTTGATCATGTTAGGCAGCTCACAAGATCCAACAATGATAGCACAATTAGGAGAAGACGACCATCTAGCTACTGCTATGGACCCATAGTCCAGGGGTGAACTACTCACACATCACTCCGGAGGCGACCATGGCGGTGAAGAGTCCTCCGGGAGATGATTCCCCTCTCCGGCAGGGTGCCGGAGGCGATCTCCTGAATCCCCCGAGATGGGATTGGCGGCGGCGTCTCTGGAAGGTTTTCCGTATCGTGGCTCTCGGTACTGGAGCTATTATCGACGAAGGCTTAAGTAGGCGGAAGGGTAGGTCAGGGGGCGCCACGAGGGCCCCACACGCCAGGGACGCGCGGCCCAAGGCCTGGCCGCGCCGCCCTGTTGTGTGGGCGCCTCGTCGCCCCACTTCGTATCTCCCCCGGTGTTCTGGAAGCTTCGTGGAAAAATAAGATCATGGGCGTTGATTTCGTCCAATTCCGAGAATATTTCCTTACTAGGATTTCTGAAACCAAAAACAGCAGAAAACAGCAACTGGCTCTTCGGCATCTTGTTAATAGGTTAGTGCTGGAAAATGCATAAATATGACATAAAGTATGTATAAAACATGTAGGTATCATCAATAAAGTAGCATGGAACATAAGAAATTATAGATACGTTTGAGACGTATCAAGCATCCCCGAGCTTAGTTCCTACTCGTCCCGAGTAGGTAAACGATAACAAAGATAATTTCTGAAGTGACATGCTATCATAATCTTGATCAATACTATTGTAAGCACATGTAATGAATGCAGCGATCCGAAGCAATGGTAAAGACAATGAGTAAACAACTGAATCATATAGCAAAGACTTTTCATGAATAGTACTTTCAAGACAAGCATCAATAAGTCTTGCATAAGAGTTAACTCATAAAGCAATAAATTCATAGTAAAGGTATTGAAGCAACACAAAGGAAGATTAAGTTTCAGCGGTTGCTTTCAACTTGTAACATGTATATCTCATGGATAGTTGTCAATGCAGAGCAATATGATGAATGCAAATATGCAAGTATGTAAGAATCAATGCACAGTTAACACAAGTGTTTGCTTCTTAAGGTGGGAGGAAATAGGTAAACTGACTCAACATAAAAGTAGAAGAAAGGCCCTTCAAAGAGGGAAGCATCGATTGCTATGTTTGTGCTAGAGCTTTTTATTTTGAAAACAAGAAACAATTTTGTCAACGGTAGTAATAAAGCATATGTGTTATGTAAATTATATCCTACAAGTTGCAAGCCTCATGCATAGTATACCATTAGTGCCCGCACCTTGTCCTAATTAGCTCGGATTACCTAGATTATCACCGCAATACATATGTTTTAACCAAGTATCACAAAGGGGTACCTCTATGCCGCCTGTACAAAGGTCTAAGGAGAAAGCTCGCATTGGATTTCTCGCTTTTGATTATTCTCAACTTAGACATCCATACCAGGACAACATAGACAACAGATAATGGAGTCCTCTTTAATGCATAAGCATTCAACAACAAATAATATTCTCATAAGAGATTGAGGATTGTTGTCCAAAACTGAAACTTCCACCATGGATCATGGCTTTAGTTAGCGGCCCAATGTTCTTCTCTAACAATATGCATGCTCAAACCATTCAACTCATGGTAAATCGCGTCAGACAAGACGAACATGCATAGCAACTCACATGATATTCAACAAAGGGTAGTTGATGGCGTCCCCAGGAACATGGTTATCGCACAACAAGCAACTTAATAAGAAATAAGATACATAAGTACATATTCAATACCACAATAGTTTTTAGGATATTTTTCCCATGAGCTATATATTGCAAAGACTAAGGATAGAAATTTAAAGGTAGCATGATGACCCACAAGTATAGGGGATCGCAACAGTCTTCGAGGGAAGTAAAACCCAATTTATTGATTCGACACAAGGGGAGACAAAGAACACTTGGAAGCCTTAACAACGGAGTTGTCAATTCAGTTGCACCTGGAAACAGACTTGCTCGCAAGAGTTTATCAGTAGTAACAGTTTTATAGCAGTAGCAGTAGTGAAATAACAGCGGCAGAGTAACAGAGACAGCAGTAGTGATTATAGTAAACAGCAGGATTAAAATACTGTAGGCACGGGGACGGATGACGGGCGTTGCATGGATGAGAGAAACTCATGTAACAATCATAGCAGGGCATTTGCAGATAATAATAAAACGGTGTCCAAGTACAAAGCAATCAATAGGCATGTGTTCCATATATAGTCGTGCGTGCTCGCAATGAGAAACTTGCACAACATCTTTTGTCCTACCAGCCGGTGGCAGCCGGGCCTCAAGGGAAACTACTGGATATTAAGGTACTCCTTTTAATAAAGTACCGGAGCAAAGCATTAACACTCCGTGAACACATGTGATCCTCACATCGCTACCATTCCCTCCGGTTGTCCCGATTTCATCACTGGGGCCATCGGTTCCGGACAGCGACATGTGTATACAACTTATAGATAAGACCATAAACAATGATTATCTTCATGAAACAATAACATGTTCAGATCTGAGATCATGGCACTCGGGCCCTAGTGACAAGCATTAAGCATAACAAGTTGCAACAATATCATCAAAGTACCAATAACGGACACTAGGCACTATGCCCTAACAATCTTATGCTATTACATGACCAATCTCATCCAATCCCTACCATCCCCTTCGGCCTACAGCGGGGGAATTACTCACACATGGATGGGGGAAACATGGCTGGTTGATGTAGAGGTGATGGCGGTGATGGCGGCGATGATCTCCTCCAATTCCCCGTCCCGGCGGAGTGCCAGAACGGAGACTTCTGGCTCCCGCGACGGAGTTTCGCGATGTGGCGGCGTTCTGGAGGGTTTCTGGCGACTTCGACTTCTCTCCTGGTGTTTTTAGGTCGAGGCGAATAAGTAGTCCGAAAGAGGGCGTCGGAGGCCAGCCGAGGGGGCCACACCACAGGGCCGCGCGGGCCCCCCCTGGGCCGCGCCGCCCCATGGTGTGGGGCCCTCGGGCCTCCACTTCAATTGCCCTTCTGGCTCCGTTAGTTTCCTGGGAAAATAGGGCCTTCTGCATAAATTCCGAGGTTTTTCCCGAAAGTTGGATTTCTGCACAAAAACGAGACACCAGAGCAGTTCTGCTGAAAACAGCGTTAGTCCGTGTTAGTTGCATCCAAAATACACAAATTAGAGGCAAAACAATAGCAAAAGTGTTCGGGAAAGTAGATACGTTTTGGACGTATCAACTCCCCCCAAGCTTAGCTTATTGCTTGTCCTCAAGCAATTCAGTTAACAACTGAGCGATAAAAGAACTTTCACGAACACATTTGCTCATATGATGTATATATTCTCATGGTATGGCTAATACTTAAGCAGTTCATAATGAGATACATGCAAATAAGATCATCTAACAGCTATGTCAATCATGGAGAAGCACCAACAATTAATAATAAGCATCATGAATCATGTATATAAGCAGAATTGTAATGTTCATAAGAGAGCATGATAAAGTGGTATCTCGCTTGCCTGTATTTGGTTGGCAAAACATAAATGCCCGGGCACCTCTGGAGTTCATAGAAAGACTAGAAGTAGTGATTGTCAAAAGATAAATGCATCAAAGTTATACCACAATCAATCATATTTTGAGACAAGCATATTATACTAAGAATGACAGTTGTGCTCTCAAGATAGTGCTCAAAGAAATAATGGAGACACAACATAAAAGTAAAAGATTGACCCTTCGCAGAGGGAAGCAGGGATTAACATGCGCTAGAGCTTTTCATTTTTATAAAGTCAGGAGTAAAATTATTTTGAGAGGTGTTTGTTGTTGTCAACGAATGGTAATGGGTACACTAACTACCTCGCCAACCGGACTTTCAAGAGCGGCTCCCATGAATTATTGCATATTTATTTGGCACTCCTTCCAACCTTTCTTTCACAAACCATGGCTAACCGAATCCTCGGGTGCCTGCCAACAATCTCATACCATGAAGGAGTGCCTTTTTATTTTAGTTTTACTATGATGATGACACTCCCCCCAACCTTTGCTTACACAAGCCATGGCTAACCGAATCCTTCGGGTGCCGTCCAACAATCACAAACCATGGAGGAGTGTCTATTTAAGTTAATTAATTCGGGACTGGGAATCCCATTGCCAGCTCTTTTTGCAAAATTATTAGATAAGCGGATGTGCCACTAGTCCATATGAGAGTCCATCAAAAGTAAATGACAAGGTTGAAAGTTAAACACCACATACTTCCTCATGAGCTATGAAACATAAACACAAATTGAGAAGCATTTTGAAGATTTTAAAGGTAGCGCATGAGAATTTACTTGGAATGGTTTGAAATGCCATGCATAGGTATTTATGGTGGACACTCTGGAATAACTTGGTTTTCATGTGTTTGGAAGCACGAGCAGCGTTCCCGCTCAGTACAAGTGAAGGCTAGCAAAGACTAGGGAGCGACAAATCAAGAGAGCAGTAACTGTCATAATCATGCTTGCGGCAAAATAAATTAACGGAGGCATAAAAGTGATACAAGAACTCTGAAGCAATATAGATCATCGAGGCTTAATTGACTTTTTTGTTCAGTCATATGCATGCGTGAGCATGTGCCAAGTCGATATAAATGAATTATTCAGAGGAGGATACCACAATGCCATACTTACTTATGAATAAAACAATGCAGACAAACATACATGACATGCTACTCATATTAATAAATTGAAGCTAAACATGAGAGATCATGAACTACTAGACTTTCTCAAATAACATATACCTCACATGAACCAACTAAGCATGCTCACATGGATGAGTATATGTACAAAAATGAAAACAAATAGAGTTCATACCAGCCTCTCACCACAATCAGATTGTCGTAGATCGTCATTATTGCCTTTTCACTTGTGCAGCTTGGATAATATGAAATGAAAACCACGCTCCAGCCACCGAAGACCATTGAACTCAAAAATAACTTTACAAACCAGAGAAGAACAGCAAATATTTTTGGTGTTTTCAAATTGCAAATAAGAACAAGAGGAAACAAACAAACAAAGCAAAATCTTTTTGGGTTTTCTTATAGCAAACTAGCAATAGCAAATAAAGTGAAACAAATGCAAGAAACCAAAGCAAACAAATGGTGAAGAGAAACAACAGAAATATTTTTGGTCTTTTTGTGTTTTGGGAAGGAAACAAAACAAAAACAAGAAATAGCGAACTAAAAGAAACACAGAAAAGCAGGATGACAGAAATCTGCCAAAACCTGACAGCAGTACAGAAATCGATTTTTACAAAAATCTTACGTTGCTCAGATCGAAAAGTGTTCAACTAATGAAAGTTAGATAACAACCTGGGGAACCTGCACAAAAATTTGCAGCTTAAAATGACGTTCTGGCTATTTTTGACGATTTTTACAGTAACGTTCCAGAATCTGTTTTCAGGCAGCATTTCCCCAAATATCATCTTCCTCTCATTAGAAAACCACTCAAACGAACAAAGCAAGTATGTGCAAGTATCCAGCAATCATAATATGCAAAGAATGAGTGATGCCGGTATACCTCCCCCCAAGCTTAGGCTTTTGGCCTAAGTGGAGTTCAATCCCATCGATCCCATGAAGTAGTGTCTCCGTAATATGAAGAAGATGGGTCGTATTCCGGTATGTGCTAGAAGAAGCACCCGGATATGTGACGGTGTGGTCGTAGGAGGTCCCGACGTCCTCGGAGTCATGTTGCTGGTGGAATTCTTGTATCTTCATATGTTCATCCACCTCCTCCTTGGTGCACGACCATGATTGCCTGTCAATACTTAACAAACCAGGTTGGGGAAGAGGGATTTCCTTCTCCTCCCGTCAGAAAACAACATTCTATACACCATATTATCTAAAGTAGAGTCAGTGGTAACAAAATGATGACTCTTCATAGCAGTAATATCGAGTCTCCTAGGGGCCAATGGCACATCATTAGGATCAAGAGGAAGATTAAGATATGTTAAAACACGCAATGCGATAGTTCCTCCAAAAATAGGCCCCCTGGTAGTCAGGCGGCGAGCAATAAGAGCACCGAGGTGATAGGAGGTTTGACCAGTAAGTGCAATATGCAAGAAAGCAAGATGGTAACTAGAGATATTACTAGTGTTCTCCCTACCAAGAATGCTAGTAGCAATGTAGTATGCGAAATACTTAATGGCGGGAAGTTGGATGTTCCTTATCTTGCCCCGCTGGATGGTGCGACAATCATCCTCGGTGATCCCTCGGTAGAGCTCCAGCAAGTCCCGGGGTTGTCATCAATCCTACTTGCTGTACCTACAGGGGCAATGTCCAAAGCACAACAAAAATCCTTCAACGGCATAGTCACAGCCTTACCATAGATTCTGAATGCAACCGTTGGCTCATATTGTTTGTTGTCGAACCGGAAACTCTCGACAAAGATCTTGGTGAGCATGTGGTATTGCTCCCTTTCATCGCTCATATAGGTGGTTAACCCTGCCCTGTTGACAAGGGTCAAGAAATCCTCCAGTATCCCTGCATTCCTTAGAAAATCATAACATGGAAAAGTAGAAGCATTAGGGGGACCGTGGTCCTCTTCGGGCGCGAAGCTAGGCGCGAGGATGTCTTCATTGTATGATTGCCTAATCCGGGTGGCGGCCCTAGAAGGCCTCCCGGTGCTGGTTGTCCCCTTCTTGAACAACTCTCCAAAGCTAAACTTCTTCATAGCTTCTCTGAAATTTTCAACAAATGGCATAAAAATTTGATTTGGTGACATATAATTGAGGGAAACTACAATAGGAACTTGCTAGAGTACTAATCATGCATCAAAACTAGTTTCTACCACTTAGAACAAGCATGCAAGCTCACTAATCATGTTACCTACAGCAGCAAAATATTCAAGATATACTCAACCAAACGAAATTCTACTTGGATGGGTGGAGGAGTCACATACCGAAGAGCAAATGTGCCAAATTTCAGACAGAAATCTGGGCTGAGTAAAGAGATCGAAAAATCTGGAGTTCTGGAGCAAAACGCGAGTGAGAGGAACTTGGTACGAGTTTTTTCGGGAGAGAGACTGTTCTGGGCGAAAGAGATGACAAAGTGGGGCAGAGGGGGTCCCACACCACATGGTGGCGCGGCCACCTCCTTGGCCGCGCCGGCCAGTGGTGTGGCGCCCTCTGGTGCCCCACAGGTCATCCTCTGGTACTCCCAGGTGCCTCGTCGAAAAATAGGACCAACGGTATAATTTTCGCGAATTTTTGAAAACTTTGAAAATGCACATTTTCTGGGTATTAAGTTTATTATTACTGGCCAGGAAAAATTTTGAAATCTTCGAATAACTCAAGAACTTTGCAAATTAAAAGTGCTACAGCAACTAGAGCAAGTGGAGGAAGAAAGAGATGTTGTTTACCCTCTCCATGCATATAAAAAGTATCCGTTAACAAGGTTGATCAAGTCTTGTCACCAAATAACTTTTTCATAGCATAAGAAGAAATAAACCTCAAATCAATCATGTTACCTTGAATTGTATTGATATGGATCCAATCACGAGAGTGTGATATTCTTCCTTAGGCTCATATATAGGACAATCAATAGTTCCCACTTTGATAGTTCTCACATTAGAAATAGTATTAACTCCACATGCCTTCTCAATCCTCTTGGGAAAATAAACGGTATGCTCCCTATCATCAACATTGAAAGTAACCTTTCCTTTATTGCAATCAATAACAGCCCCTGCGGTGTTAAGAAAAGGTCTCCCAAGAATAATAGACATATTATCATCTTCAGGCATTTCCAACACAACAAAATCAGTTAATATCAAGCAGTTAGTAGTAACTTGAACAGGAACATTCTCACATATACCAACAGGAATAGCAGTAGATTTATCAGCCATTTGCAAAGATATATCAGTAGGTATCAACTTATCTAGGTAAAGTCTCTTATAAAGAGAAAAAGGCATAACACTAACACCGGCTCCCAAGTCACATAGAGCAGTTTTAACATAATTATTCTTAATAGAACAAGGAATAGTAGGTATACCTGGGTCACCCAACTTCTTTGGAATTTTGCCATTGAAAGAGTAATTAGCAAGCATAGTGGAAATTTCCTCATTGGGGATTTTCCTTTTGTTAGTAACAATATCTTTCATATACTTTGAATAAGGAGGCAATTTAATGGCATCAGTCAAAGGGATTTGCAAGAATAAAGGTTTCATCCATTCGCAAAATTTATTATAGTGTTCTTCTTCCTTTGATTTTAGTTTCTTAGCAGGAAAAGGCATTTGCTTTTGCACCCAAGGTTCTCTTTCATTACCATGTTTCTCAACAATAAAGTCTTCTTTAGTATACTTTTTATTTTTAGCATGCTTCTCAGTGTTCTTCTTCAGCCTCTTCTTTATCAGGAGTATCATTCTTATCATTATCTTTATCATTATCATGTTCATTACCACTTTCAGTTTCAGCATCAGAAATAGAAATACTATTAGGATCATTAGCAGGTTCAGAGGATTCTACAACATTTTTATGTTTCTTCTTCTTTTTCTTCCTAGAATGAGCACTAGGTTCAATGCGTTGAGAATCTTGTTCAATTCTTTTGGGATGCCCTTCAGGATATAGAGGATCCTGGGTAGAGACACCACCTCTAGTTGTTACTTTATAAGCATGTTTCTCTTTAGAATTATTCCCTAACAAGTCATTTTGCACTTTAGTGAGTTGATCAATTTGAGTTTGAATCATTTGAAAATGTTTAACAAGCATCTTAACATCATTGGAGGTTCTCTCCACAATACCATGCAATTCACTAATAGCTTGAGAATTTTCCATTAAATGATTCTCTACCCTCATATTAAAATTTTCTTGCTTAACAATATAATTATCAAACTCATCTAAGCATTGTGCAGGAGGTTTCAATACGGAATATCTTCCCTAGTAAAGCGTTGAAGGGAGTTTACCTCAATCATGGACGAAGGGGAATTATCTCACATATATCTTCAATAGGAGGTAGATTCTTCACATCTTCAGATTTAATACCTTTCTCCTTGAGAGACTTCTTGGCTTCCCTCATATCTTCATCATTCAATTTAATTAAACCCCTCTTCTTCACTATTGGCGTTGGAGTTGGTTCAGGCGTATTCCAATCATCATAATTCCGGCCTATTTTAGCCAATAATTCTTCAGCGTCGTCTGGAGTTCTTTTCCTGAAAACACAACCAGCACAACTATCCAGGTATGCCCTAGAATCAATGGTTAGTCCACTATAAAATATATCAAGTAATTCATGCTTTTCTAAATCATGGTCATGCAAAGCTCTAATAAGAGAGCAAAATCTCGCCCAAGCCTCAGGCAATTTCTCTTCATCTCCCTGATCAAAACTATAAACTCTCTGCAAAGCAGCATGTTGAGCACTAGCAGGAAAATATTTCCGAAAGAAAACAGCAAGCAATTCTTTTGGACTTTTAATAGAACTAGGTGGCAAATTATTATACCAAGTTTTAGCGTCATCCTTCAATGAGAATGGAAATATTTTAGCAACAAAGTAAGTACGCTTCTTAACGTCATCAGAAAACAAGCTACTCAAAGTAGATAACTCAGTCATGTGTTCAACAGCACTTTCTTTTTCAGTACCACGGCAAGGTGTTTTCTGAACAAGAGCTATATGAGATAGATCAAGAGAAAAATCATAATCTTTATCCCTAATGTTTATAGGAGATGTGGCAAATTTAGGATCAGAGACAGTTTATATCTAACGGTATGTTCTGCAAGCAACTTTATAATTTTTCTTGAATCAGTATTAGCATTGCAGTATTAAAAAAAATCATCATCAAGCTCCACATAATCTTCCGCAGGATCAACACTAAAATAACCAAGTTCGTGTGAACTAACAGGTGTAGTAGCATTAGGAGTTTCAGTATTTTCAATTTGTCTAGACCTAGCAATTGTAGCATCTAGAAAGGATCCCAATGAACCACTATCATCAAGCACAGCAGAAACATTATCAATATTATGAGAGTGTTCAGATTCAGCAGATGTACCCACATGCGAAGCATGTGGCGGTGAAACAAGTTTATCAATCACAGATGGTGAATCAAGTGTAGCGGAGGTACTCAGAATTGTACCTTTTCTTGTAGTGGATGGTAATATGGCGATCTTAGTATCGCGAGGTTTACCCATGATGGAGAATTTGCAGCGAACAATATTAATCCAAGTGAACTTCCAAATAAAGCTATGCTCCCCGGCAACGGCGCTTTAAAATAGTCTTGATGACCCACAAGTATAGGGGATCGCAACAGTCTTGAGGGAAGTAAAACCCAATTTATTGATTCGACACAAGGGGAGACCACGAACACTTGGAAGCCTGAACAACGGAGTTGTCAATTCCGTTGCACCTGGAAACAGACTTGCTCGCAAGAGTTTATCGATAGTAACAGCTTTATAGCGATGCGATGAGTGAAATAACAGCAGCAAAGTAACAGAGACAACAGTAGTGATTATAGTAAACAACAGGATTAAAATACTGTAGGCACGGGGACGGATGACGGGCGTTGCATGGATGAGAGAAACTCATGTAACAATCATAGCAGGGCATTTGCAGATAATAATAAAACGGTGTCCAAGTACAAAGCAATCAATAGGCATGTGTTCCATATATAGTCGTGCGTGCTCGCAATGAGAAACTTGCACAACATCTTTTGTCCTACCAGCCGGTGGCAGCCGGGCCTCAAGGGAAACTACTGGATATTAAGGTACTCCTTTTAATAAAGTACCGGAGCAAAGCATTAACACTCCGTGAACACATGTGATCCTCACATCGCTACCATTCCCTCCGGTTGTCCCGATTTCTGTCACTTCGGGGCCATCGGTTCCGGACAGCGACATGTGTATACAACTTATAGATAAGACCATAAACAATGATTATCTTCATGAAACAATAACATGTTTAGATCTGAGATCATGGCACTCGGGCCCTAGTGACAAGCATTAAGCATAACAAGTTGCAACAATATCATCAAAGTACCAATAACGGACACTAGGCACTATGCCCTAACAATCTTATGCTATTACATGACCAATCTCATCCAATCCCTACCATCCCCTTCGGCCTACAAATGGGGGAATTACTCACACATGGATGGGGGAAACATGGCTGGTTGATGTAGAGGTGATGGCGGTGATGGCGGCGATGATCTCCTCCAATTCCCCGTCCCGGCGGAGTGCCAGAACGGAGACTTCTGGCTCCCGCGACGGAGTTTCGCGATGTGGCGGCGTTCTGGAGGGTTTCTGGCGACTTCGACTTTTCTCCTGGTGTTTTTAGGTCGAGGCGAATAAGTAGTCCGAAAGAGGGCGTCGGAGGCCGGCCGAGGGGGCCACACCACAGGGCCGCGCGGGCCCCCCCTGGGCCGCGCCGCCCCATGGTGTGGGGCCCTCGGGCCTCCACTTCAATTGCCCTTCTGGCTCCGTTAGTTTCCTGGGAAAATAGGGCCTTCTGCATAAATTCCGAGGTTTTTCCCGAAAGTTGGATTTCTGCACAAAAACGAGACACTGAGCAGCTTCTGCAAAACAGCGTTAGTCCGTGTTAGTTGCATCCAAAATACACAAATTAGAGGCAAAACAATAGCAAAAGTGTTCGGGAAAGTAGATACGTTTTGGACGTATCATAGCACTCAAGCAATTTACTTTGGAATGGCGGAGAAATACCATGTAGTAGGTAGGTATGGTGGACACAAATGGCATAGTTATTGGCTCAAGGATTTGGATGCACGAGAAGTAATCCCTCTCAATACAAGGCTTAGGCTAGCAAGGTTATTTGAAGCAAACACAAGTATGAACCTGTACAGCAAAACTCACATAAAAACATATTGCAAGCATTATAAGACTCTACACTGTCATCCTTATTGCTCAAACCCTTACTAGAAAATATCTTGACTTTAGAGAGACCAATCATGCAAACCAAATTTCAACAAGCTCTATGTATTTCTTCACTAATAGGTGCAAAGTATATGATGCAAGAGCTTAAACATGAGCTATAACAATTGCCAAGTATCAAATTATTCAAGACATTTTACCAATTACCACATGTAGCATTTTCCGTTTCCAACCATATAACAATTAACGAAGCAGTTTCAACCTTCGCCATGAACATTATGAGTAAAGCCAAGGACATATTTGTCCATATGCAACAGCAGAGCATGTCTCTCTCCCACACAATGAATGCTAGGATCCAACTTTATTCAAAAAAAACAAAAATAAAAACATACAGACGCTTCAAGTAAAGCACATAAGATGTGATGGAATAAAAATATAGTTTCACTAGAGGAACCTGATAATGTTGTCGATGAAGAAGGGGATGCCTTGGGCATCCCCAAGCTTAGATGCTTGAGTCTTCTTGAAATATGCAGGGATGAACCACCGGGGGCATCCCCAAGCTTAGAGCTTTCACTCTCCTTGATCATATTGTATCATCCTCCTCTCTTGATCCTTGAAAACTTCCTTCACACCAAACTCAAAACAACTCATTAGAGAGTTAGTGATAATCAAAATTCACATGTTCAGAGGTGACATAATCATTCTTTAACACTTCTGGACATTGCACAAAGCTACTGAAAGTTAATGGAATAAAGAAATCCATCAAGCATAGCAAAACAGGCAATGCGAAATAAAAGGTAGAATCTGTCAAAACAGAACAGTCCGTAAAGACGAATTTTTACGAGGCACCAAACTTGCTCAAATGAAAATGCTCAAATTGAATTAAAGTTGTATACATATCTGAGGATCACTCACGTAAATTGGCAGAATTTTCTGAGTTACCTACAGAGAATTCAACCCAGATTCGTGACAGAAAGAAATCTGTTTCTGCGCAGTAATCCAAATCTAGTATGAACCTTACTATCAAAGACTTTACTTGGCACAACAATGCAACAAAATTAAGATAAGGAGAGGTTGCTACAGTAGTAACAACTTCCAAGACTCAAATATAAAACAAAAGTGCTGTAGTAAAATCATGGGTTGTCTCCCATAAGCGCTTTTCTTTAACGCCTTTCAGCTAGGCGCAGAAAGTGTGAATCAAGTATTATCAAGAGACGAAGCATCAATATCTGTTATCACCAGAATTTGACCGAGTTAGAGGTGGGCCGCGATCAAGATGGGCTTGAAGAATATACATGGAAGAATATACGTGAATCGGCCTTATATGCAAAGTTTGGGCTAGTTTGCCTGTGTATCTGTAATATAGTAGGATACGTGTTGGTTAGTTAGAGTTTGGCTCGTGCACGGTTGGGATTATTCCCACGTTAGAAAGTCTACGGACTATAAATATGTATCTAGGGTTTATGAAATAAACAACAATCACGTTCACCACAAACCAATCTAGGCGCATCGCCAACTCCCTTGTCTCGAGGGTTTCTTCCGGGTAAGCATCATGCTGCCTAGATCGCATCTTGTGATCTAGGCAGTACAAGTTTATTCGCTGTTCATGTGTTGCTCGTACTGAAGCCTTTTTGATGGCGAGCAACGTAGTTATCTTAGATGTGTTAGGGTTAGCATTGTTCATCGTATTACATGCTGTCGTCGTGCAACCCTGAGACATCTAGCCACCCTTACACCTATCTTAGGTGTAGGGGCGGCACCCCGCTTGATCATTATTTAGTAGATCCGATCCGTTATGATTGCTCCTTGTTCTTCAAGGATTAGTTTAATATCTGCATAGTTAGGCCTTACAAACGGATTGAAGGATCCAGTGGCGCGTAGGGTGTAGTTTGCTAGCCCTAGACAGGATGTTTCGGGGATCAACCTCGTGTTGGTTTTTAGGCCTTGTCTAGGGACGGTTTACGATCACCGTGCGTGGCCGCCAGGCTCAATCACGAGTAGGACGTTCCGATTATGTGGTGAAAACCCTAAATCGTAGTAGATCATTTTAGCTTTATATTGATCAAGCAGGACCACCATATATTCGTGCACCTCGTGCGAATCATGGGTGGATCGGCTCTTTGAGCCGATTCACAGGACAACCTGAGAGCCGATCGAGGCTCGTATTTAATGTTTACGTGTATGCCATGCAGGAAACTAAGCGAGGCATCTCCATCACCTTCCTGACCAGGTATAGGTCAGGTGGCACGCCCTTGCACCAGCATCGGACGTGCGTGCCGAGTCTTTGCGGGCCGTCGCTCGGAGGGACCAGGGCCAGCCGCGATCTGGGAGCCTCCCGGCTCTACTGTGTTGCCCGTCGCTGCTCGCCGGTGGGTTTCTGACCGCAACACATTCTGGCACGCCCGGTGGGACCGTCTTCGACATCAACCGCATCGCCATCTACATCTGAGATGGCGGACGGCACCCCAGTCACGTACGAGGATCTGACCGAGGAGCTTAAGAAGAAGTATGACGAGGTCAAAGCGATCCTCGAAGCCGACCTCATCGGCTCTTTTCACAGAACCCGCTCACACGGCATCCGGTGGAAAGGGTTCTCACCTGAAGGCGCGCTCGATGGGGTGGACCTGTCCGCCCCGTCAGAAGAACGCACCAGGTCCCTGCGTCAGGAGGTTAACTTCATGGTAGCTCATTCGCTACACCGCCATTCTGAGAGCCTGGTGAACACTTTGGAGCGTGTCGCTCTGCGGGTGATCCAGGAAATCATGAGGCATCAGTACTCTCCGTCAGGACCAGCTCTCGGGACTTACCAAGGAGAGATGCCACTCCAGTCCCGTCCACCGCTGCCATTCACATTGACAGCACCAAAAGTGCCGAATTCATCGGCATACACCGTTGACATGGTGGAATGCACATACCCTGGGAGGTGCCAGCCAAGATTCTCGTTCAACATCAACGTGGTAGGACTTGGGCGCCACCCTGGTAAGGACAGAGACGAGGGCAGCTGCTCTCATAGCGAGGACAAGGAGGAAGCCGTTCCACGCGATCGGCCCTGACAATTCCAAAAAGTCCCGGTTACAATCAAGATGAAGGCCGATTCCAGCAATCGGCCCGTATTATCCTTACCACACGTTCTCCCTGAATTTAGTGTCGATGTAACGGGTGACGGAAAGCTAGGGTATGGGTTTACATCGGCTGATGAGCTAGAAGAAGTCGACATCGGACCTGGGGATAAGCCGCGACCAACTTTTATCAGCAAGAAGTTAGATCCACATCTTAGGAGTCAGATGATAGCTCTGTTAAAAGAATACCCAGATTGCTTTGCATGGGATTACACAGAAATGCCCGGGTTAGACAGGAGCATCATTGAGCATCGGCTCCCCCTTAAGAAGGGATTTCGGCCGTTCCAACAACGAGCACGTCAGATGAAGGCCGAAATTCTGGAAGAGGTCAAGAAAGAGATTGAGAAGATGTTGGCCGCTGGGTTCATCAGGCCATGCAGGTATGCTGAATGGATCTCCAGTATCGTTCCTGTAGAAAAGAAGGACGGCCGATGGCGTGTGGCCATCGATTTCCGAGATCTCAACAGAGCCACTCCAAAAGATGAATATCCGATGCCTGTGGCAGAAACGTTGATCAATGCAGCAGCTGGCCACAAGGTGTTGAGCTTCATGGACGGCAACGCCGGCTATAACCAAATCTTCATGGCTCCAGAAGATATACACAAGACCGCATTCAGAGTACCAGGGGCAGTAGGCTTGTTTGAATATGTAGTCATGACCTTTGGGTTGAAGAATGCTGGTGCAACGTACCAAAGAGCCATGAATTATATATTTCACGATCTGATCGGCAAGTTGGTGGAAATCTACATCGATGACGTGGCAGTCAAATCTGTCTCCATGGAAGGACACTTGGATGATTTGCGACGCATCCTAGACCGAACTCGGAAGTTTGGACTGAGAATGAATCCAAAGAAGTGTGCTTTTGGTGTGACGGCTGGTCAGTTCCTAGGTTTTCTGGTTCATGAACGGGGAATTGAGATCGGCCTGAAAAGTCAAGAGGCAAGCATGCGTACCATGCAGCCGCCCACCACGAAGAAGGAGCTCCAACGTCTCATCGGCAAGATCAATTTTGTCCGACGGTTCATCTCTAACCTGTCAGGACGAATCGAGCCGTTCATAGCACTGGTGAAAATTAAATCTGATGACGAGTTTCACTGGGGGGCAGAACAGCAGCAGGCGTTTGATGAGATTAAGCGGTATCTGACAACGCCGCCTGTGCTAGTTCCGCCCCAACAAGACAGGCCGTTCTATATCTACTTGTCAGTAGCTGACACGTCCATCGCTTCGGTGGTGGTGCAACTCTATGAGGGTGTTGAAAAGGTCGTTTTCTACCTCAGCAGAAGGATGTTGGACGCGGAGACAAGGTATCCTGAGGTCGAGAAGCTTTGCCTTTGCCTGTTCTTCACCTGCACCAAGCTTCATCACATCCTTTTGACGGCAGAGATCATCGTCATATGCAAGTCAGACGTTGTCAAGCACATGCTGTCGGCCCCTGTTTTGAAAGGCCGACTTGGCAAGTGGATGTTTGCGTTATCAGAGTTCGATCTTCGGTATCAACCTGCGAAAGCAGTCAAGGGACAAGCGTTGGCCGATCTTATAGCTGAACGGATCAATACCAATATAGCAGCACTATCTATACGTGCATGGGCTATGTTCTTCGATGGATCGGCTTGTGACGATGGTTGTGGCATCGGCATTCTGCTCGTGTCGCCTCGGGGGGCAATGTACTCCTTCTCCATCAGACTATCTACCCCTTGCACCAACAATGTCGCTGAGTATGAGGCAGTACGTAAGGGAATGGAGTTGCTGCTGGAAGCCGGGGCAGAAGCGGTAGAGCTTTTTGGAGACTCGAAGTTGGTGATTAACCAGCTCACGGATGAATACAAGTGCGAAAGTGAATCGCTTTTCCCATATTGGATGGAATGCCGTGAGTTGATGACACGGTTTCGGTACATCAACTTTAATTGGGTCCCAAGATCCCGAAATACTGAGGCCAACGATCTCGCACAAATGGCGTCAGGCTATAAGGACATATCAGAAGGGTCAGAAGTTCAGGTGCAGTTCCTGGAACAGGATGATTGGAGAGCCGAAATCTTCAATTACTTAAAAGATTCGGCTCGGGGGGCACCTAAACGGATAAGATACAAGGCCATGAAGTATGTCCTCATAGGAGACGACATGTTCTATAGGACGTTGGAAGGGTTACTACTCAAGTGTCTGGGACCAACTGAGTCTAATCGGCTCTTACATGAGGTGCATGAAGGCGCCTGTGGAACTCACCAGTCGGCTCATAAGATGAAGTGGCTAATTAGGCGATCAGGGTTTTATTGGCCCACCATGCTTGAGGATTGCTTCAAGTACTACAAGGGGTGCCAAGCGTGCCAGATGTTCGGGAAGATTCAGATGGTACCCGCATCAGCAATGAACCCTATCATCAAGCCATGGCCGTTTCGAGGGTGGGGCATGGATATGATCGGCAAAATCCATCCGGCGTCGAGCAAGAAACATGAATGGATTTTGGTCATTACGGATTACTTCACCAGGTGGGTGGAGGCCGTCCCTATGAAGAAGGTGAAATCAGAAGATGTGATCAAGTTTGTGAAAGAACACGTCATTCATAGGTTCGGAATTCCCCAAACCATCACGACCGATGGAGGTTCGGTCTTTGTTTCTAAAGAATTCAGAAAGTTCTGTGATGACACGGGGATTAAGCTGATCCGATCATCTCCATACTATGCTCAAGCCAACGGGCAAGCTGAAGCGTCCAATCAGAGCCTGATCAAGCTGATCAAGAGGAAAATTGACGAGAACCCTAGGGATTGGCATGAAACGTTATCAGAAGCTTTGTGGGCCTACCGCATGTCGTGCCATGGGGCTATAAAAACTTCGCCATACCAGCTTGTCTATGGGCAGGAAGCCGTATTACCTTGGGAAATTTCGGCTGGATCAAGACGTGTCACGTTTCAGAATGATCTAACAGCTGAAGAATATGCAGCTTTGATGAGTGACACTATTGAGGATACAACGGAACTTAGACTTTGGTCGTTGGAGAAGATTAAAGAGAACAAAGCCAGGGTAGCTCGTGCATACAATAAGAAGGTTAGACCAAAGGAGTTTCAAGTTGGTGATCTAGTGTGGGAAGCTGTGTTGCCATTAGGAACCAAGGACAAAGCATATGGCAAATGGTCTCCTAATTGGCACGGTCCGTACAAAGTCATCCAGGCCTTGAAGGGTAATGCATACATGCTGGAGCAGCTGGACGGCGTTAAGTTCCCAGTAGCCGTCAATGGTCAACACCTCAAGAAGTATTTCCCAAGCATGTGGGATGACCAGTAAATGAAGTATGAAGGGGGGGCCGATTGGAAATCGGCCAGTGAAATTTTTTTATACGAATCTTAGCCGATGCGCAGACATTGACTTGAGAAATATGGATACCAGTATAGCCGATGTACGGACATCGACTTTAGAATAATGAAAAAGCCGATGTGTAGCCATCGACTCTAGAAGAGCAAAACTCAATGGAGCGGATTAGATCATGCCAGAATTCATGGCACCTGAGGTATTTTTCCCGTGGATTTTGCTGAATCTGTGCGTTTGAGACCGGGAGATGGCGTGGACACGAATTGGATCTGTTGACCGCGTGAATAGGCAACTTTTATGGCCTTAAAGCATGTTTATGGCATAAGCCGATGCCCTGCCATCGGTTCTTTGTGGATCGACTTCGTTTGACAATCGGCAAAATCGACAAAGAAGCAGAATTAATTGGGGAATATTTCTTCATTAATAAAGGATTTCTTACAAGGAAAGAGCCGATTGCTCAGGGGAGGAAGAACAAAAGAAGGGCCTATCGGCCGATCTGCTACTATCACTAGACCTATACTAGTCATCCCTACTCTACGGGCCGTCGCTGCCCTCGTCGTCGGAGCTCTCGTCGGCGCTGCTGCCGGCGAGCTCCTCGTCGCTGCTCCCATAGCCCTCTATGGGAGCCTCCTCCTCCTCGTCGTCGTCGTCGTCGTCGTCATCATCCGATCCGGCGCAGAAGCGCTTCGCCGGCGGGTAGTCCTCAAGGGAGTCGTCGTCGTCTTCTTCTTCCTCCTCTTCGGAGGAAGTGTAGCCATCCCACGAGAACGAGTCGTCCTCGCTCGTCGCTTCTAGCTCCCCATCGGCGAAGAACTGAAGGTCGTCGTCGCCACTGGTCAAGGACTTGTCGTCCTCGGACCAGACGTAGGGCTCGTGGTCCTCCTTGTCCCACTCTGATGCGGCGAGGATGTCGTGCGCCGCCAGCGAGCCCCACTCCGGCGTCGGCTCGCGAGATGAGGAAGAGTCGGAGAAGACTGACGAGGCGGAGGAGGAAGAAGAAGAAGACATGGCTACGGGAGATTGGGGATTTTTGGGTGCCGATGGCCAGAACAGAGCAAGGGGATGAAGTGGCGAACTGTTCAGAGCGGTTAAATAAAGGGGATATAGTAGAGATTCAATGCCACAGCAGTTTCCGAGGAGGTGGTGCCCAAAAAGAAAAAAAAACAACGGTCAAATCACGCGGAGAAGTTGAGAAGGCAAGGCATCATGATGAAGGATGCTGTGACGGTTCTGCTCTGCCACGACATGACCCGACGAAGAAAAGGCAGAGTGATTTTGGAATTATCAATTCCAAAACCAGGGGGGCATGTGTTATCACCAGAATTTGACCGAGTTAGAGGTGGGCCGCGATCAAGATGGGCTTGAAGAATATACATGGAAGAATATACGTGAATCGGCCTTATATGCAAAGTTTGGGCTAGTTTGCCCGTGTATCTGTAATATAGAAGGATACGTGTCGGTTAGTTAGAGTTTGGCTCGTGCACGGTTGGGATTATTCCCACGTTAGAAAGTCTACGGACTATAAATATGTATCTAGGGTTTATGAAATAAACAACAATCACGTTCACCACAAACCAATCTAGGCGCATCGCCAACTCCCTTGTCTCGAGGGTTTCTTCCGGGTAAGCATCATGCTGCCTAGATCGCATCTTGCGATCTAGGCAGTACAAGTTTATTCGCTGTTCATGCGTTGCTCGTACTGAAGCCTTTTTGATGGCGAGCAACGTAGTTATCTTAGATGTGTTAGGGTTAGCATTGTTCATCGTATTACATGCTGTCGTCGTGCAACCCTGAGACATCTAGCCGCCCTTACACCTATCTTAGGTGTAGGGGCGGCACCCCGCTTGATCATTATTTAGTAGATCCGATCTGTTATGATTGCTCCTTGTTCTTCAAGGATTAGTTTAATATCTGCATAGTTAGGCCTTACAAACGGATTGAAGGATCCAGTGGCGCGTAGGGTGTAGTTTGCTAGCCCTAGACAGGATATTCTGGGGATCAACCTCGTGTTGGTTTTTAGGCCTTGTCTAGGGACGGTTTACGATCACCGTGCGTGGCCGCCAGGCTCAATCACGAGTAGGATGTTCCGATTATGTGGTGAAAACCCTAAATCGTAGTAGATCATTTTAGCTTTATATTGATCAAGCAGGACCACCATATATTCGTGCACCTCGTGCGAATCATGGGTGGATCGGCTCTTTGAGCCGATTCACAGGACAACCGGAGAGCCGATCGAGGCTCGTATTTAATGTTTACGTGTATGCCATGCAGGAAACTAAGCGAGGCATCTCCATCACCTTCCTGACCAGGTATAGGTCAGGTGGCACGCCCTTGCACCAGCATCGGACGTGCGTGCCGAGTCTTTGCGGGCCGTCGCTCGGAGGGACCAGGGCCAGTCGCAGTCCTGGGAGCCTCCCGGCTCTACTGTGTTGCCCGTCGCTGCTCGCCGGTGGGTTTCTGACCGCAACAATATCATAATTTGTTCTAATGATAGAATCAAAAGGTAACTTCATTCTATTTCTAGGGAAGTGTTCCATACCTTTCTTGAGAGTAAATTGATATTTAATATTACCTTCCTTCATATCAATAATAGCACCAACAGTTCGAAGAAAAGGTCTTCCCAATATAATGGGACAAGATGCATTGCATTCAATATCCAAGACAACAAAATCAACGGGTACAAGGTTATTGTTAACCGTAATGCGAACATTATCAACCCTTCCCAAAGGTTTCTTTGTAGAGTTATCAGCAAGATTAACATCCAAATAACAATTTTTCAATGGTGGCAAGTCAAGCATATTATAGACTTTCCTAGGCATAACGGAAATACTTGCACCAAGATCACATAAAGCATTGCAATCAAAATCATTGACCTTCATCTTAATGATGGGCTCCCAACCATCCTCTAACTTCCTAAGAATAGAAGTTTCAAGTTTTAGTTTCTCTTCTCTAGCTTTTATGAGAGCATTTGTAATATGTTTCGTAAAGGCCAAATTTATAGCACTAGCATTAGGACTTTTAGCAAGTTTTTGTAAGAACTTTATAACTTCAGAGATATGGCAATTATCAAAATCTAAACCATTATGATCTAAAGCAATGGGATCATTATCCCCAACATTAGAAAAAATTTCAGCAGTTTTATCACAGGCAGTTTCAGCAGTTTTAGCAATTTCAGGCAATTTTTCACGCTTTGCATTAGAAGTAGAAACATTGCCAACACCAATTCTTTTACCATTAATAGTAGGAGGTGCAGCAACATGTGAAGCATTAGCATTACTAGTGGTGGTAATAGTCCAAACTTTAGCTATATTGTTATCTTTAGCATTTTCTTCTTTTTCCCACCTAGCACGCAATTCGGCCATCAATCTTATATTCTCATTAATTCTAACTTGGATGGAGTTTGCTGTAGCAAATGACTTAATATCTTTATTTTCATTAGGCATAACTTTCGATTTCAAAAGATCAACATCAACAACAAGACTATCAACTTTAGAAGCAAGCATATCAATTTTTCCAAGCTTTTCTTCAACAGATTTGTTAAAAGCAGTTCGTTTACTAATAAATTCTTTAAGCATGGCTTCAAGTCCAGGGGGTGTATTCCTATTATTGTTGTAAGAATTCCCATAAGAATTACCATACCCGTTACCATTATTATAAGGATATGGCCTATAGTTGTTACTAGAATTGTTCCGATAAGCATTGTTGTTGAAATTATTATTTTTAATGAAGTTCACATCAACATGTTCTTCTTGGGAAACCAATGAAGCTAAAGGAACATTATTAGGATCAACATTTGTCCTACCATTCACAAGCATAGACATAATAGCATCAATCTTATCACTCAAGGAGGAGGTTTCTTCGACATAATTTACCTTCTTACCTTGTGGAGCTCTTTCCGTGTGCCATTCAGAGTAATTAATCATCATATTATCAAGAAGCTTTGTTGCGTCGCCTAGAGTGATGGACATAAAGGTACCTCCAGCAGCTGAATCCAATAAGTTCCGTGAAGAAAAATTCAGTCCTGAAAGGTTTGGATGATCATCCAAGTAGTCAGTCCATGGGTTGGGCAATTTTTAACCAAAGATTTCATTCTTTCCCATGCTTGGGCAACATGCTCATTATCCAATTGTTTAAAATTCATTATGCTACTTCTCAAAGATATAATTTTAGGAGGAGGATAATATCTACCAATAAAAGAATCCTTGCATTTAGTCCATGAATCAATACTATTCTTAGGCAAAGATAGCAACCAATCTTTAGCTCTTCCTCTTAATGAGAAATGAAACAATTTTAATTTTATAATGTCACCATCTACATCCTTATATTTTTGCATTTCACATAGTTCAACAAAATTATTAAGATGGGCAGCAGCATCATCAGAACTAACACCAGAAAATTGCTCTCTCATAACAAGATTTAGTAAAGCAGGTTTAATTTCAAAGAATTCTGCTGCAGTAGCAGGTGGAGCAATAGGTGTGCATAAGAAATCATTATTATTTGTGGTTGTGAAGTCACACAACTTAGTATTCTCAGGAGTACCCATTTTAGCAAAAGTAAAATAAAGCAAACTAGATAAAGTAAATGCAAGTAACTAATTTTTTGTGTTTTTAATATGGAGAATGCAAACAAGACAGTAAATAAAGTAAAGCTAGCAACTAATTTTTTTGTTTTTTGATATAATGCAGCAAAAAAAGTAGTAAATAAAATAAAGCAAGACAAAAACAAAGTAAATAGATTGGAAGTGGAGACTCCCCTTGCAGCGTGTCTTGATCTCCCCGGCAACGGCGCCAGAAATCTTGATTCGCTTGTTACGCGTACAGCACGTGTCCGTTGGAAACCCCAAGAGGAAGGTGTGATGCGTATAGCGGCAAGTTTCCCTCAGTAAGAAACCAAGGTTTATCGAACCAGTGGGAGCCAAGAAGCACGTTGAAGGTTGATGGCGGCGGAGTGTAGTGCGGCGCAACACCAGGGATTCCGGCGCCAATGTGGAACCTGCACAACACAACCAAATTACTTTGCCCCAACATGACAGTGAGGTTGTCAATCTCACCGGCTTGCTGTAACAAAGGATTAGATGTATAGTGTGGATGATGATGTTTGCAGAGAACAGTAGAACGAGTATTGCAGTAGATTGTATTCGATGTAAAGAATGGACCGGGGTCCACAGTTCACTAGTGGTGTCTCTCCCATAAGATAAATAGCATGTTGGGTGAACAAATTACAGTTGGGCCATTGACAAATAAAGATGGCATGACAATGCACATACATGTTATGATGAGTAGTGTGATATTTAATTGGGCATTACGACAAAGTACATAGACCGCTATCCAGCATGCATCTATGCCTAAAAAGTCCACCTTCAGGTTATCATCCGAACCCCTTCCAGTATTAAGTTGCAAACAACAGACAATTGCATTAAGTATGGTGCGTAATGTAATCAAAACATACATCCTTAGACATAGCATTGATGTTTTATCCCTAGTGGCAACAGCACATCCACAACCTTAGAACTTTCTCACATCGTCCCGTATTTAATGGAGGCATGAACCCACTATCGAGCATAAATACTCCCTCTTGGAGTTACAAGCAAAAACTTGGCCAGAGCCTCTACTAGCAACGGAGAGCATGCAAGATCATAAACAACACATAGATGATAGATTGATAATCAACATAACATAGCATTCATTATTCATCGGATCCCAACAAACGCAACATGTAGCATTACAGATAGATGATCTTGATCATGTTAGGTAGCTCACAAGATCCAACAATGATAGCACAATTAGGAGAAGACGACCATCTAGCTACTACTATGGACCCATAGTCCAGGGGTGAACTACTCACACATCACTCCGGAGGCGACCATGGCGGTGAAGAGTCCTCCGGGAGATGATTCCCCTCTCCGGCAGGGTGCCGGAGGCGATCTCCTGAATCCCCCGAGATGGGATTGGCGGCGGCAGCGTCTCTGGAAGGTTTTCCGTATCGTGGCTCTCGGTACTGGAGCTATTATCGATGAAGGCTTGAGTAGGCGGAAGGGTAGGTCAGGGGGGCGCCACGAGGGCCCCACACGCCAGGGCCGAGCGGCCCAAGGCCTGGCCGCGCCGCCCTGTTGTGTGGGCGCCTCGTCGCCCCACTTCGTATCTCCCTCGGTGTTCTGGAAGCTTCGTGGAAAAATAAGATCCTGGGCGTTGATTTCGTCCAATTCCAAGAATATTTCCTTACTAGGATTTCTGAAACCAAAAACAGCAGAAAACAGCAACTGGCTCTTCGGCATCTTGTTAATAGGTTAGTGCCGGAAAATGCATAAATATGACATAAAGTATGTATAAAACATGTAGGTATCATCAATAAAGTAGCATGGAACATAAGAAATTATAGATACGTTTGAGACGTATCAATGGGTGCCCCTCACAGGCCAGCGCGGGCCCTGCCCTGGCCGCGCCACCATGTGGGGAGGGGGCCCACAGCCCCCTCTGGCCTCCTCTCCTTCGCGTACTTCTTCGTCCCGAAAACCTAAGCTCCAGGGGATAGTCGCGAAGAGTCACAGCCGCCTCTGCGGGGCGGAAAACACCAGAGAGAAAAGAGCTCTCCGGCAGGCTGAGATCTGCCGGGGAAATTCCCTCCCAGAGGGGGAAATCGACGCCATCGTCACCGTCACCGAGCTGGACATCATCTCCATCGTCATCACCATCATCTCCATCATCATCACCGCCATCTCCACCGCTGCACATCGTCACCGCTGTAACAATTTGGGTTGGATCTTGATTGTTTGATAGGGGAAACTCTCCTGGTATTGATTTCTACTTGTTATTGATGCTATTGAGTGAAACCATTGAACCAAGGTTTATGTTCAGATTGTTATTCATCATCATATCACCTCTGATCATGTTCCATATGATGTCTCGTGAGTAGTTCGTTTAGTTCTTGAGGACATGGGTGAAGTCTAAATGTTAGTAGTGAATTATGGTTGAGTAATATTCAATGTTATGATATTTAAGTTGTGGTGTTATTCTTCTAGTGGTGTCATGTGAACGTCGAATACATGATACTTCACCTTTATGGGCCTAGGGGAATACATCTTGTACTCGTTTGCTAATTGCGGGGTTGCCGGAGTGATAGAAACCTGAACCCCCGTTGGTATATCGGTGCAGGAGGGATAGCAGGATCTCAGAGTTTAAGGCTGTGGTTAGATTTATCTTAATTACTTTCTTGTAGTTGCGGATGCTTGCAAGGGGTATAATCACAAGTATGTATTAGTCCTAGGAAGGGCGGTGCATTAGCATAGGTTCACCCACACAACACTTATCAAAACAATGAAGATTAATCAGCTATATGAAGCGAAAGTACTAGACTAAATTCCTGTGTGTCCTCAAGAACGTTTGGTCATTATAAGTAAACAAACCGGCTTGTCCTTTGTGCTAAAAAGGATTGGGCCACTCGCTGCAATTATTACTCTCGCACTTTACTTGTACTTTATTCATCTGCTACATCAAAACCCCTTGAATACTTGTCTGTGAGCATTTACAGTGAATCCTTCATCGAAACTGCTTGTCAACACCTTCTGCTCCTCGTTGGGATCGACATTCTTACTTATCGAAAATACTACGATAGACCCCCTATACTTGTGGGTCATCAATGGACGAAGGTGAAAACCCCGTTATGGACTCGCCCACCTCCGGTGACCCATCCCGTGGCGGGTAGAAATACTGCCCCGCCGGCGCCATTATTTCGTGCGCGCCGGGCAGGTACTCAAACGGGGTAATCGGCGGGGTTGTTCACCGGGGAGGAAGTGGCCAGGTCACGGACGAGCCGAAGCTTCCCGCCAAGGCTGAGCCGGCGCCCGTCGCGGCCAGCTTTGCGAGCGCGGTGTGGCTGTAAAAGAGCATGGCATGCTCTTGCATGGTTTTCACCTTCGCCTCCATTTGGAGGAGTTGGAGATGCTCGGCCGCCCTCTGCCGCTCCTCCAAGGCAGCGGCATCCCTCTTCCGTTGTTCGAGCGCCCTGCGCCGGTCGGCCCGCTTCTTGATCTTGATCGCCCTCTTCTTGATGGTGAGCTCGGGCTTCGCCTTCTTTACCGCCGTCGCGGGCTGCGCGAGCACCGGAACATACACGACAGGAGCCACCTCCATGATAGGAGCGACAACGGCCGCGAGCTCGGCCTCATCTCTGATGGTGGCGGCGGTGGCAGCTTCGTCGCCCATCCTCTAGATTTGGAGTGGGAGTGGAGTGGGGTGTATTTTGGGAGGCAGACAGGTGGGCCAGGGGAGGACAAGAGAGGACGCGAGAGGCCAGCCCCCGGTGTCCATGGCCACACAAAGGAGGCCCCAGGTTTGGGCCAGTTTTGGGTCATCCCGGATGCCGCGGCCATCCATTTTTGTGATGGATCCGCGCGTGGGGCGCGTTGTTGTCCTATTTGACCCATCCGGATGCGCGGCCGCGGGATGAGTCGCCCCGTTAGGGCATCTCCAGCGGTGCGACCCAAACGGACGCGTTGGGCCGTCCGTTTTGGGCCGTTTGGGTGGCCGCGCAGACACGCGGACGGAGCCCCACGTCTGCGTGTCGGTTTGGGTCGCGCGCTGCACCCAACGCGGCAGATTTGGGTCGCGGCGCCATAGAAGTTGATATTTGCTTCTAAATTCACTATAAAAGCATAAAAATCATTAAAAATATAAATGAGTTTAAATGCTCAAGATTTATTATATAAGTTTATTGTCCACGTATTCAATGACAAAGTATTATTCAAAAAAATGTAAAAATGATACAAATGCTCTAGGCATTGTTTTCTTCGGGATTTCCTTCATTGTTGTTTGCAGCATTGTTGCCAACATGCTGCCACATGTGCTCCACCAAATTAGCGTGGACCCGAATTTCGTGGTGCACATAGAGGATATCTTGGAATGATGCCGGACCACCTTGAGGAGTAACCAACTCTCCCTGGACATCCCACTCATTATCAAGCAGTGAATCATCCCGCTCTACCTCAACAATCATGTTATGCATGATTACACAAGCAGTCATCACCTCCCACAGAGTTTGCACACTCCATGCTCTAGCAGGGTGTCTGACGATAGCCCAACGAGGTTGGAGGATGCCAAACGCCCGCTCGACATCTTTCCGGGCTCCCTCTTGCTCTTTGGCAAACCTTGGCTCCTGCTCTGAGTTGGGACGCCGGATTGTCTTCACGAGTGTAGCCCAAGGTGGATAGATACCATCAGCAAGGTAGTGCCCCTTGTTGTAATGGTGGCCATTGATATCAAAATCCACATCAGGGGACTGACCGACGCTAGCCTATCAAACAACGGTCTGGACATCCGAAAACGACGGCGAAACATGGCCGGCGTGAACAATGCCTTGTGGTAGAAGTAGTTGGTGAAGAGCTGGTCGTGGCCTCGTTCTCTTTTGCGGTCGAAGGCAGCCGCGCGCCCCGGCAAGGACCCCCGATACACGGGGATCTGCGAGACATTGTGCTCGTGGATGATCAGCGCAACCTCCGTGAGAAAGTCGTCGTCCGACTCCTCGTTTGACGACGTGTCGATGAAGTTCTTGAAGAAGTACTCGTCGTCGCTGTCCACCATGATCTACAGATGAAATGGGACAAATTTTAGATCGCCCATTTCATCGAACACCTCGCAGGTGGAGGCCATCCAATGCATCCGGAGGGACCTGCAGGCAATGGCCATCCCGGGCGACTTGTGGCCTGGAAACACGGTGCACGAGAGCTCACATTTGGCGACAATGACGAAGCTGCTGACGGCGGGAGGTCTCGCGACGGTGAGAGGACAACAGCGTCGGCGACTGCGTCCTCCCATTCCTCTGCTATGACACCACGAAAGCAGTGCGGGCCGCGTCCTATGCTTCTGCACCGCTTGCCGGCGTCTCGACGACAGTGGCCGGCGTCGACAGTGCTCCCAAATCGCCTGTCCTGGGGTGGCGGCGGAGCGGTGGGAGATGTGTGCGAGTGGGCTGTGTTTTGGGAGGTAGACAAGCGGGCCAGGGGCATACAAGGGGAGGACGCGAGCGGCCAGCAATAGAAGTCCGCGGTCACGCAAACTCGGTCCAGATTTGGACCAGCTTTGGGTTATCCGGACGCCGCGGCCATCCGTTTTTAGGATGGGTAGGCCGGGATTTTATCCGGTTCAATCCATCCGAACGCGCGGGCGTGGAATGAATCGCCGCGGTTGGAGATGACTTAGAGCTGGCCTGATACGGGCACACTTGATGTTCGCGGAAAGCGCAACCCGTCGACGAGCCTCGACCAATCTTCACGGGACAAGCTAGCACACCGGCCGTACCGGATCGATCGTCATGGAGCTAGTCAAAAAAGAGTCTGCGGCACGTTAACCTTTCATTCGCCCAGCTGGTCACCACGAAAGATGGGATCAGTGCCTGCATGCATGGTACCGTACGTGGTTGCGGGAGAACGTATCCTATGAAACAGCGGGACTCATGCAACGACTGCACCTGCCTGTTATGGGCCATTGGATGTAGAAATAAGGGATCCGATGGAGATAAGACATGGATTGGTGCATATTTACAAAGAAACGCCCGCACTGCTATTGCTAAATTGCACAAAAACCCTCTTAAACTGTTCAATCGTCATCATGTCTATCCGACAGCAGCAGCCAATAGATATACACGAACAGTTCCGGCAAGAAATCGAGGAAAATCTCAGAATTGACGATAGATTCATGAACAACGGCAAGAAATCGAGGAAAATTGGAGTTGCTCCATGAGTGTACACCTCAGGAATTGGGGATTTGGGAGGAGAAACCCGAAAATACTTTGACCATGAAGCATCTGAATCCATTGAAGTCAGGCGACCAAGAGCACCTGTGAAGGAGGAGGCTTCCAGATCCGGCGGTGGCCGAGGTCAGTGGCGGATCTAGAAATTTTTCTCAGGGTGAGACAACCATGCTAATCTCATGTATATATGAGCTAGATTTTTTAATTTTTCTATTTTTCTCACTGAAATATGTGCAAATATGAAATGCTGCCCCACCCTAACACCTGCTGGCTCCGCCACTGGCCGAGGTTCAGGCGGAAGAGGAACTCGCAGGAAGGGTTCGAGTGGTACAGGAGAGGGAGAGAGCCGTCATGGGGAGCTTTCTAATCCTAGATCCCATGGAGCTGTCGTACATGAGGTCAGCTGAGAGACAAAATGACTTTGGCAAGGACTATTAGAACAATTCAGCTGCACTCCAAGGTTTACTTTGTTAATGTGCCACCGGCTCATGTCCTAGTTGAGTCCTGTTCATTGCTTTCACATCCAATGATCCATAGTAAGTCGGTGCAGCCGGTGCATGAATCATGCTGTTTCATAGGATACACTCTCGGTTGCGTCTAGCGTGCGCGCAGTCACGCACCAGAGGATTACACGGTGCCGTACACGTTACCAGGGCACAGGGTTTGGACTAGACCGATGATTAGTCGTCACCTAGTACCTCTCAAATGATGAGGTAAGGTCAAGATCGGAGAAGTGATGTGATACTCGCTTCGTTCATAATTACTTTGTATTTCGAGCACTGGTGGAAAAAGGGACTTTGGTCGCGGTTGGCAACTGCCATTAGTCGCGGTGGCGCAACCGCGACCAAAGTATCGCGACTAAAGGCCCCCCCCTTTAGTCGCGGTTCCTTACGAACCGCGACTAAAGGCCCGTCCACGTGGGCCGCAGGCGAGCGCCAGGGCGGAGGACCTTTAGTCGCGGTTCTTCTGGCCAACCGCGACTAAAGGCCTCCGCAGGGTTTAGGGTTTTAGCCCCCCTCCCCCTAAATCTGGTTTCTTTTTAATTTGTATTGTTTTATTTCTTTTGGGTTTTAATTTTGAAGGAGTTTCACATATTCTACGGTACTGTATACATACATGCATATGAATGTACAATTTCAAACAAATTTGAAATTAGAACCAAAAAGAATTCAAGAGGAATATACAATATATATTCAATATCGGATGACCATATACAATATATATTCAATATCGGATGACCATATACAATTTTGAACAAGTTAGTTACAAATTCTGGTGCATATAAAGTTCTACGTCATCGTAATAGTGTTCTCCTCTAGGATCGATGACTTCCCTCGCCAACCATCCAGCTAGTTCCTCTTGAAGTGGTCGGAAGCGAGCTTCTGGACTAAGCGTCTTCCGGAGGTTATTCCTCAGGATGTTGTTCTCACACGTCTGGTCCCGCTCATTGCAGTATCTCCGGATCCTCTCACAAACATAGTATCCACATAGATTGGTCCCCGGTGGCTGAATATCCCCAGTCGTCCGCACTGCCATTTTAAAATGTAGCTCTTTTTTGAATTCACCGACCTTGGTATATACGAATCGTCTCCAAACCCTACGAGGCAAAGAAAATTAAATAAACAAGAGAGTTATTAATTAGTTACTTGATATTAGGAAATGATGAACGAAATAGGCCGATCGATATAGAGCGCAAATGAATGAAAATAATTACTTTTGCATCATTTTTCTCATGTCGCCCCAAAGCGCCGGATCCATATTCAGAGAGTCGTGGACGAGAACTGAGGAGGTCTGAACTTTAATTACCATAAGAATCCAGTGGAACCTGCGGACACGATACATGCACAGTCATGCATAACTCATCGATTAGCCACATACCATGCATGGAGTAAACAAAAGAGAATGTGCTCAAGACAGAAACACTCACCCAAAATGGTAAGGAAATAGAATATCACTTTTCTGTTGCTGTTTTCTAATAAACCGCCACAGGTCATCCTCCACGTCGGCGGGGTGGTGTTCTAACACATGTGAATTAACGATGTGTGGGTCAATGAACCCAACATCATGGATGTTCCTTATTCGCATTTCCCGCTTCTTCATTCTGCATAATAGCGTACACAACAAGATAGTTAGGACAATATATATATATATATATATATATATATATATATATATATATATATATATATATAGTGCGAGGCAATGAACGAGATGGGGTAGAAATTAATAAATCACTTACAGAACGTAGCAACTGATGATAGATTTGTCGAGGTCGCGCAGATTGAACAGCTGGAACAATTCACTCAGATGAATTTGTACCCAGTAATGTTTGAAGTGATGCTCATATCTAACTTCCGCATAGATATACTCTTTGGCGTTTTTATGTTTTATGTAACCCTTGTACCAATTTAGCAGACCTTTCATTTGTCGAGGTAGATCCTCTTCCTGCGCAGGCTCGACGAGAGGGCCATTCTTCACATATGTAAATACTACGTCCTTCATTGGCGCCTCATCAAGGCCTAGCAGTGCACGAAGAGTGATACCTAACTCGGCCGCTTGTTCTCTGGCACTCGTTACAGTCAATCCATGTGCTGCCGCAGCTGCTATGATATCGGGGGCATCCGGATCGGCGGCTTGCACTATGAGCGGGGCGATCGATTGTTTACTTTGTTCCCCGAGCTGGGCAACTTCTTTCCCCCTTTCTAATTTTGACTCGGCCTCGTCCTCCAAGGCTTTCTTCTCCGCCAACTCTTGGTTCCTCTTGAACGCGAGTGCTTGCCTACGAAGTTCACGTAAATAGTCGTCAGGCAGATTCTTCGCGGCTTGGGACGGTGTGTTCAAAAATGACTTAGCCCACTGCTATTGCTTGTCAGAATATACTGGCTTGGGCTCGCCCTCTCTTTTCTTCTTGCACTCCTCCTTCCATTTCTCATGCTGAGCAGCCACGGCCGCTGCATTTTCCTCGACACTAAGTTCCCAAGGCCTCGGGATGAGAGGCTTCAGTGATGGCTCTGGTATCTTTGTTTTCTTAGGTACATAAGGGTCCGGGTTAATAACCCAGGACTGCTTCTGCTTCTTCGCCGGAGGTGGATTGGGGGGCGGTGTCTGCTGATCACCCGCCGGACGAGGACTAGGGGGCGGCGTCTGCTTACCCGCCGGACGAGGACTGGGGGGCGGCGTCGGCTGACGTGAAGGAGGTGTATTAGGTGAAGCACCACCACCACCGCCACCACCGCCACCGTCACCGCCACCGCCACCGCCACCGCCACCACCACCACCGTAGGGGGGTGGACTTGTTGGCGCCTCGCCTGGAAACTTGATAAACTTCTTCTGCCATAGAATGAACTGGCGCTTGACATCTCCAAGTCTTTTCACCCCTTCAGGTGTAGCAATGTCAATGTCCAGGTCCTCAAACCCTTGGACTATCTCCTCCACCGTCACACGAGCATAGCCATCTTGAATGGGGTTGTTGTGGTGGAGTGCTCCAGGTGGCAAAGCACTGCCGATGGCTACCTTCATGGACATGTTCCCGATAGGATAATACAGATGACATGCTTTCATCTCCTTTATATCGTCCACGGGGTAGCGAGGAGGCTCCGGTGCAGTAATTTCGACCACCAGAGGCTCCGGTGCAGTAATTTCGATCGTCGGTGCACCAGCCGGTGAGGCCTCCGTGGAAGCCACGCTGCTTCTTCTCCGCTGCTGGCTTCCGAGATCCATTGGATGATCTTCATGCTGCGCCCGAGCTGCATCTCTTTCGGCGACTAGTACACTCACGGTTTTCTTCATCACATCCATTTCCGTTACCAACTTCGCCACAACATCTGCATCCCGATCCATCTTTCTCTTACGGCTTCTGTAACCGTACGGGTCATCGTTCTGGGGGAACCCTACTTTCCACGGAATGGGCCCCATGCCTCGTACACGTCCTCCGTGTTCAGGATTCCCGAGGGCTTTTGTCAGGGCGTCGTTCTCTCTGTTGAACTTGATCCTCCCCTCTTGAGCCTCCCTCATTGCCTCAATAAGCTTTTGGGTGGGTGTAATTATTTTGCCCTGATAAACACACTCCCCTGTCTCCGGGTTCAGCGATCCCCCATGCCCGTACCACCAGCTTTTGGCCCTTGGGTCCCATCCCTCCGTACCTGGACGGATTCCTCGCGCCCTCAGCTCGTTCTCCATCTTCTCCCACTTAGGCTGCCAAAAGCGATACCCTCCTGGCCCCATGATATGATTGTACTCCTTCTTGGCCGCATTCTCCTTATTTTTTTTCGATATTTCAAGGAACTGCTCCGATATCTTTTGCTTCACAAATTCTGGCCAATCATGTTCCAGTTTCTCATATTGTCCTTTGAAATCCGGAGTCTTGCCCGGCTTGACAAAGTCATGGGCTAGATTTTGCTTGTATTTTCGGAATGCGTTGGCCATCCTAGAAAGAGCGAACTGTTTGACTAGCTTGTACCTCTCCTTGTTTTCCTGAATCTTGTTACCCGCCTCATCGTATCTGCGGTATTCCGGAGGTAGAACGAAATGTTCCATAAGCTTCTTGACGCAATCTTTTTTTGTTCTCTTATCGACAAAAGTGAAACCAAGACGTGCCTTCTTTGGCTCATTCCACTCCTGGACGGTGATCGAGACGTTGTCTCTAACAACGGCTCCGCATTGGCTGACAAACTTGGTGGCGTTCTTGCTGGGCTCCAGCGGCCTGCCGGTTTTTTCATCGACAACATCGATGGTGCATGTTTCGTTTGGTTTCATCGTCTTGGTTGCGCCACGCTTTGACGACGTACTCGATTTTTTCGACGATCCGGCCGAGGGCTAAAATAAGAAAGAGAGTCGCGCGCGTTAGTACACACACATTTATTTAAATCAGTTAGTTTGTATCACTAGACGCTCAATATGTATATATATATACCTCGGCGCCGGAGGTGGTTGCTACTTCCAATTGAAGATCGTCGTTTATCGACGTTTCTTCGGCATCATCTGCTTGCTGACGGCGCCCTTCATCTTCACCCTCAAGGTTCAGATAAGAAGAGATATCATCTTCTTCTTCTTCGGTCGGCACATATGGAATATCGCCTTTTATGATGCCGAACATATGGTCTTCATCGTCCGGATCATAGTTGTCCAGAATCGGGTCAGCTCTATCGTCCGCCATATGTCAGTCCTGAAAACATGTAGTCAAAACAAATTAATTGTGTATATGCCAGCATTATCACATCTCTTCTACATATAAAGAGAGAGGGCGACGAGGGAGGCGAGAGGGGGGACGCGTGTATTAGATGTGTATATGCGGACGATCGACCTCGCCTCGCATGCAGTGACCGCGTGACCGAGAGAACGGTGGTGGTGGCGAAAGGGGGGACGCAGTGACCGCGTGACCGAGAGACCGGTGGCGGTGGCGAAAGGGGGACGCAGTGACCGCGTGACCGAGAGACCGGTGTGGCGGTGACCGAGAGGGCGGTGGCGGTGCCGAGGACACATAACCCTCGCCGCCCCCTCTCGATCCCAAATAAAATGTTAAGTTAAAATTTTGATCATTAAGTCTAATTTTTCTTAAGTTAAAATTTTGATCATTAAGTCTAATTTTTCTTAAGTTAAATTTTGTTACATATTACATATTTGTTACATATTACACGCGAGGCCGGCGCGTGCGCGGTGAGAGAGAGAGGGCCGGCCGGCGGCGCGCGGGAAGGGGAGAGGAGGAGGGCGGCAAGGAGCACGGACGGTGAGAGAGAGACCGGCACGGTGGCGGTGGCGAAAGGGGGGCGGCGGTGGCGGTGGCGCCGCCCCGTCGCTGCGAACAAAAAAAAAGCCCGCACATATACGGAGGGGGCGGCGAGGGGGGCGGCGCATCGCCGCCCCCCTCGCTGCCCCCTCTCCGTATACGCGCGGGGTGCATGTCAAGTTTATATTTTTTAACTTTTAACTTTTTTGTCAAGTTTTACTTTTTTGTCAAAGTTTTACTTTTTTTCTTAATTATCAAGTTTTATATACGTTTTTGTTAATTATCAAATTTTACTGTTTTTTTTGTTAATTATCAAATTTTACCGTTTTCTAAAACTAATTAACTAGTTAAAATTAAAAAAAAAACTAAAAAACTAAAAAAAAAAGGCGGCCGGCGCCCCCATCTGCACGATCTCTCTGTCAACGAGAGAGAGAGGGCCCGGGCGCGTGCGCGCGGCAACACAGCTTTCTGAGCGCGCGCGGCGGCGAGCGAGCTAGGCGGCGGCGGCGGCGCCGTGGGCGAGAGGGATCGAAGAGTGGGCCGGGGCGGCACGGTTGGGGCGGGCGTGGCACAGGGGCGCGGCGGCGGTTTTCTTTCGGAGAGCGACGCGCGCGCGGGAAAGATCGAAGAGGGAGGCGACGGCCGACGGCGCGGCGACGACGGCGGTGTCGGCGGTCGGCGGTCGGCGGTCGGCGAGGGCGCGTACGGTGGGCGTCGTCTTCGTCGGTTCGCCTGGGGCGGTCTGTTCGGCGGAGGAAGAAGATGAGCGGGGCCGTTCGCGCCGCGAGCTTTTATAGGGAGGACCCTTTAGTCGCGGTTGGGGACGCGAACCGCGACTAAAGGGTACCCTTTAGTCGCGGTTGGCCAGACCAACCGCGACTAAAGGGTATTTTCGCCGGGTTTTTCGTTCCCGCTGAAGGACCCTTTAGTCGCGGTTGGCGAGGCCAACCGCGACTAAAGGTCTTTTTTCGAATTACTTTTCTTTTTCAATTCAGAAAATAAAACTAATTCATTTCAGAATCATAAAATACAAATAATATATCAAAAAATTCAGAAAAATAAAACTAATTCAATTCAAATTCTTAAAAATACAAATAATATATCAAAAAAATCAGAAAAATAAAACTAATTCAATTCAAATTCTTAAAAATACAAATAATATATCAAAAAAAATCAGAAAAATAAAACTAATTCAATTCAAATTCTTAAAAATACAAATAATATATCAAAAAAATCAGAAAAATAAAACTAATTCAATTCAAAATTTTAGAAATACAAATTATATATCAAAAAAATCAGAAAAATAAAACTAATTCATTTCAATATGTTAAAAATACAAATAATATATCAAAAAATTAAGAAAAATAAAACTAATTCAATTCAATATGTTAAAAATACATATAATATATCAAAAAATTCATAAAAATAAAAATAATTCAATTCAAAAGTTCGTTGGCCCCCTCTTCCCGCCTCTTTCCGCCGACCCCCTCTTCCCTCCTCGTCTTCCCGCCATTTCTTCCCTGTCTTCCCGCCTCTTTCTTCCCGCCACCAATTGTTTCCCGCCAATTTCTTCCGGCCTCTTTCTTCCCGCCAATTTTTTCCCGCCAATTTCTTCCCGCCACTTTCTCCCCGCCTCTTTCTTCCCGCCTCCTGTCTTCCCGCTCCCATTTTTCCCGCCATTTGTCACTACATATAGGTAGCCCGGCTTGGCCAGCATCACATCTCTACAATCTCTCATCACTCTCTCATGGCTTCCACCGCACCCACTCTAACCTACCAGCAGGTGGAGGAGCTTTGCGCCTCGAACTACCCTTGCCCTCCGGGCTACCGCGTCCTCGGCCGGAGCCTAAGCGCCGGCGGCGTGCCGGTCCCTCCCGTCCCTCGTGGTGCGCGCGCCGGGCGGCCATCACGAACCACTACTACCTCGACCTCACGCCGGAGCAGCGGATGAATCCCCGCTGGCATCCCGATAACCAGCATACTTGGGACGCCTTCTTCATCAATCGGCGTGAGAGGGCGCTCGCCAGGTATGAGGAGGACGGTCTGCCTCCTGGAAACTTCCACGAGGCCGGCCGTCGGCTATGGTGGTACGGCCGGACTCGCAGAGCGTCATGGACTACATCACGGCCGGCGATATCCCCGCCTGCGCTACCCTCGATTCGAGCCACGAGCGCCGCCCGACGACAGCGACGACAGCAGCGACGACAGCAGCGACGACGACGCAGGCAACTTAGAAGGCGACGACTACCAGTACAACGGCGGCGGCTATGAAGACTACGAGTATGCATATTATACGCCTAGGCAGGAGTATGACTAAATCACTCCAAATTTCATGTATGCGGAGTATGACTTAGTCACTCCAAATTTCCTATATGCAGGAGTATGACTTAGTCACTCCAAATTTCATGTATGCAGGAGTATGACTTAGTCACTCCAAATTTCATGTATCATCGGTGCTATCTCGAGTCAATTGAATCATTCGAAAATGGACACCAAACACATCACGGGTAATATAATTCACATGATTCATTCAACAAAGTTTGGTACAATAAATTATTACACATCATTTCTTCCCTTGTGTCCCTGCTTGCTTACGATTGTGCCGTATCCATGGAGCATCCTCATCATTTAACTTAATGCTTGGGTCGGTGTTCACTTTGAAGGGCGGAATTTCAGCAAACATATTATAATCTTCTGACATGTCTGTCTTGTCCTCCACTCCCACGATGTTTCTTTTCCCTGAAAGAACAATGTGGCGCTTTGAATCATCGCATGATGTGCGATCGTTTTCTTATCTTTCCGTTTCCTCGGTTTGCTACTCATGTCCTTCACATAGAAAACCTGAGCGACATCTTTCGCTAGGACGAATGGTTCGTCAAGGTAACCAAGATTGTTGAAATCCACCATTGTCATTCCGTATTGCTGGTCCACCTTTACCCCACCTCTGTTAGCTTGAACCATTTGCACGGAACAAAGGGACCCTAAAGGAGGGTCCATAGTCAAGTTCCCATATCTCCTCTATGTAACCATAATATGTGACCTTTTGCCCATTCTCGGTTCTGCATCAAAGCGGACACCACTGTTTTGGTTGGTGCTCTTTTTATCTTGGGCGATCGTGTAAAATGTATTCCCATTTATCTCGTACCCTTGGAAAGTCGTTATAGTCGAAGATGGTGTCTTGGCCAACATGTACAGCTGATCTACAACCTTATTGTCACTCATTAAATGTTTTCTCAACCAACTGCCGAAAGTCTCCATGTGGGCCTTCCTAATCCAGGATTCAGGCTTCCTGTGGTTGTCCGAGCGTAAAATATTCTTGTGTTTCTCAAAGTACGGAGCCACCAAGCTGGAATTGGTCAGAAGCGTGTGGTGTGCTTCGATCGAGAGAATGGCCGTCCATACATATCATTGATTTCCTTCCGATCGTGCCTTTTCCACTTAGTCTCCCCTCGTGCCGCGTTTGAGGAAGACCAATCGGCTTAAGGTCTGGAACAAAGTCAACACAAAACTCAATTACCTCCTCATTTCCATAGCCCTTGGCGATGCTTCCTTCTGGCCTAGCACGGTTACGAACATATTTCTTTAATACTCCCATGAACCTCTCGAAGGGGAACATATTGTGTAGAAATATAGGACCGAGAATGGAAATCTCATCGACTAGGTGAACCAGGAGGTGCGTCATAATATTGAAGAAGGATGGCGGGAACACCAACTCGAAAGCGACAAGACATTGGATCACATCGTTACGTAACCGTGGTAGAACTTCGGATTGATTACCTTACGAGAGATTGCATTGAGGAATGCACATAGCTTCACAATGGCTACTCGAACATTTTCCGGCAGGAGCCCCTCAAAGCAATCGGAAGCAATTGCGTCATAATCACGTGGCGGTCGTGAGACTTCAGGTTTTGGAACTTTTTCTCCGCCATGTTGATTATTCCCTTTATATTGGACGAGAATCTGACGGGACCTTCATACTGCTCGGCATTCAAAAAGATGACCTTCTCTTCTTTGGTCGTAGCGTAGCCGGCACGACCTTGAAACCGTTCCGGATGCCGGTCATCGTGGTCTTTCAAACTTTGCTGGTCTGCCGTGCTCCCTTTGTATCATTTGACTTCCCATACACGCCCAAGAAGCTTAGGATGTTCACGCAAATATTCTTCGTAACGTGCATCACGTCGATTGCAGAGCGGACTTCTAGGACTTTCCAATATTCTAGCTCCCAGAATATAGATTTCTTCTTCCACATGGCTACGTGCCCGTCAGCTCCCTTCGAACCGATTGTCCGCCAGACCCTTTCCAAAGATGACTTTCAAACCCTTGACCATATCAAATACCTCGGCACCGGTGTTCCGCAGTGCTTCGGCCGGTGATCTGCCTTGCCGTTGTAATGCTTGCCTTTCTTTCTTCTTGGATGACCTTTCGGAAGAAATCGACGATGCCCAAGGTACACGTTCTTCTTACAATTTGGCAAATGTACACTTTCGGTCTCATGTAAGCGGTGCGTGCATGCATTGTATCCCTTATTTGACAGTCCCGAAAGGTTACTAAGAGCAGGCCAATCGTTGATGGTTACGAAAAGCAACGCTCGTAGGTCAAATTCCTCTTCTTTGTGCTCATCCCACACACGGACACCAGGTCTGCCCCACAGCTGTAAAAGTTCATCAACTAATGGCCTTAGGTACACATCGATATCGTTGCCGGGTTGCTTCGGACCTTGGATGAGCACCGGCATCATAATGAACTTCCGCTTCTTGCACAACGAAGTATTAAGGTTGTAGATGCATAGAGTCACGGGCCAGGTACTATGGCTGGAGCTCTGCTCGCCAAAAGGATTCATGCCATCCGTACTTAGACCAAATCTTATGTTCCTTGCGTCAGCTGCAAAATCTTTGAACTCTCTGTCGATCTTTCTCCATTGCGTTCCATCTGCGGGTGTCTCAACTCCCCGTCCGACTTACGGTCCTCTTTGTGCCATCGCAACAACTTGGCATGCTCTTTGTTCCTGAGCAGACGTTTCAACCGTGGTATTATAGGAGCATACCACATCACCTTGGCGGGAACCCTCTTCCTGGGTTTACGGCCCTCAACATCGTCACCAGGGTCATCGCCTCGATCTTATAACGCAATGCGGTGCATACCGGGCATTCATTCAAATTCTCGTATTCACCGCGGTAGAGGATGCGGTCGTTGATGCATGCATGTATCTTCGTAATCTCTAAACCTAGAGGGCGGACAACCTTCTTTGCTTCGTACGTAGTGGCGGGCAACTCGTTATTCTTTGGAAACATATTCTTCAACATTTTCAGCAAGTTTTCAAATGCCGAGTCAGCTACACCTGCCCGTGCCTTCCATCTCAAGAAATCCGGTGTGCAGCCCAGCTTTTTCAGACCATCATCGCATCCGGGGTACAGCGCCTTCCTGTGATCCTCTAACATGCGATCCAAATTCTCCCTCTCTTTTTCAGTTTTGCAGCGTCTCCGTGCATCAGCAATGGTCCGACCAAGATCATCAACGGGATCATCATCACGTGCCTCTTCTTCACCTTCCCCTTCACCTTCCCCTTCACCTTCAGCATCCTCCATGAAAGTATCACCGAAATGAGCAAGATAGCTTTCATCGATGAAATCATCCCCTTCTTCATCTTCTTCCATTATAACCCCTCTTTCTCCATGCTTGGTCCAACAATTATAGCTTGGCATGAAACCGTGCCGAAGCAGGTGCATGTGAACATCTCTTGAGGAAGAGTAACCATTCTGATTCTTACATTTAACACATGGACAGATAACAAAACCCCCCTGCTTGTTCGCATTAGCCACTACGAGGAAATCTTTCAAACCCGCACTGAACTCGGGAGAGTCGGTTACCGTACATCCATTGTCGATTCATCTGCATTATTATAATATAAAATATATAATTAACCATCATGCATTTGTTAAACTAACTAGCTACAAACAATATAAATTAAACAATGAACTACACACACATGCACATTTTATCAACGACACATCAAAGGTTCAAGTTGCTAACCGCGATCGAGGAGGAAAAAATAAATGAGAAAGCTCAAGTGTGGCTCCAACACTTCATATCATGTTTGTTTCATGCTCTTGGGGCATTTCATCAAACACCTTATGTGCATAAGAGGAACCAAAAGCAAACCTAACACCCACTTGTGAAGCTTGTGAAGAGAATGGCACCAAATGGCTAAGTGTTGGCTGCTGGATGGGTATATATAGGGGAGGGGCTTTAGTCCCGGTTGGCCTGGCCAACCGCGACTAAAGGCCTTCGGGCACCTTTAGTCGCGGTTGGCCTGGCCAACCGCGACTAAAGACCCCCCACGTGCACCGGCTGGCCACCGAGCGCCCTGGGCCCAGGCCTTTGGTCGCGGTTCTCCTCCCGAACCGCGACTAAAGGTACCATTAGTCGCGGTTCCTGCAGCATCGCGACTTATGGGGCTCACCCGAAGCCTGTTTTTCCACCAGTGGAGTTTCGTTAAAGTCCAACTTTATAAAGATTAATCAAATATTTAAGAAAAAATATGAACATCGACAATGTAAAATCTATTGTATTAGAATGGTCATAAGGTATATTTTATAATTAACTAGCACAAATGCCCGTGCGTTGCATCGGGATAAATACTATCAGTGTCATCGATGTGGTAAACATAAATAAACTTTTAAAAATACTCAGATTTTATATATACTAAACAGATTTTATTTTAAAGTTTAATTACCAGTTTTATACAATATACTATTCAGAAAATTGATTTTACATGCAATTTTGATGAAATAAAATCAGTATTTTTTATTCAATTGTATTTTTATTTTGTAAGATAATAAATTTGTCCTATGTGTTACCATGTTCGCCTATTAAAATTGCGTCTAATCGTAAAAGAGACCAAAAAAATAACTTTGACTTGTATATTATTTCGAAAAACAACAGAAAAAAGATCTAATTATATTCGCCTAGACAAAGCTTCTTAAATTAGAGAGAAAAAATCCAATCTCAACCAATAGATATTGTGTCCAAAATAAGCAGAGAATCCTTGTAGTTCTAGGTCGTTGGAATTAAAGATGATTGTGAGCATCAGCAATACTAAAACTTACAGGTAGACACCGATTTTGCAAGTAACTTGCAGCTTATAGCCGATTCAAGGATAGGTGATGCCGATTCTAGGATGGATGCCGTCAAGGATCAATTCTGTCCAGTAATGTGCAGGAAGGCGTATGCATGGTATAAGAAATGAAATTGGTCAATCCATTTATTCCTCTTGCACGTATCCAAACTGATATTTCTGATGGCTGCTTGCCGCCTAAGCATTGTTGCTGCCGTTTTCAATCGAGGATGGCAGCGAGCTAGCGTCTTCGGTCGACACAACCACGACGGCAAGGAGGGATCAGAACGGATGAATACCTCACGGCCCACCGGGAAGGAGGAGCGAAGCGCCCTCCCGTTCGCCGTCATGGTTGCTTGATATCTCGTCAAATCGTTCGCCGCTGTGGACTGAATAGGCGAAGAGACGTGTAGGTGCAAGTGCAACTGATGGCCTCGGGCTGTATCTGGATGGCCTGCGGGTACAGGGGCGATCGTTTCCTCCCCGTCAGCGAGTTGAGCCAGGCCGGAGGCAGTCCGCGAGGGTGAACCTCAAGTGGTTCTGAGGTGGGGACTCGGGCGTGACAGGTTCAACGAAGAGGCAATTCCGGCGACCGACGACTCGAGCCGCTCCGCTCGGTGCTAGACGATTCATCGATCTGGGACTTCCGACGAGATCGATTATGTGGGATTGCACGAGGAGTTGACGGGTTATATATCGGTGGATTTGCGTGGGGAGGAGACAAGGAAATAAACGGATCGATCTACATGGATTCGTGTCGAACTCGTTCTTCCAGCCGGACTGCTTTTAGTTTGTAGCTAACACGTTATTACCGTACGATATGATGAATCGTGGGTCGGATGAAGACGCCACACGGACGGACGAAAACTTATTGTGACAGACGAAACAACGAAAACACTTCGTGCTTTATTATTAGATAATAGAAAAGAGATTTGGTGGAAGGGTAATTTGGTCCCAAAAAAAGTGTTGGACGAACGACCGAGGGAGAAACCCTTTTGCTTTTATTATTGGTATATATATATAGATATAGATATAGATATAGATATAGATATAGATTTGGTATTATGGATGTTGATTTTTTCCCAATATTCTTAATCAAATTTAACATGTTTTAACTTTAACTTAACTAGAACGTGAAGTAAATTAAAGGGAGGGACTGTGCGGATCATTGTGGAGGCCGAGAACGACATGTCAGTGATGCATGCGTTGAAGTTACCCTTAGTTTGATGCATGCGTTGAAGTTACCCTTAGTTCTAAATTTGAATGAAAATCATTATCTTTACGTCATTTTCTATTTAAATGTTTTGGAGATAATCTATTGCGGATGCCGGTGGGTGTATAGCCGCCTCCAATACGCCGGCAACATGTGTCGATACCTTCAATAGCACCGCATGCCATGGTTTAGGACGCGTCGGTAAAAACCCCTCTTAACAAACATTACCATTCAGGTCGCCATATATGGAAGACGACAAAGCCAACATAATCTTTGGGTAGTTGGCCAAGGACTAGCGAGGCGTGTCACTGCGTCATGTGTGACTAGGTTTCAACCGTGTGCGCAATGTGCATGGCTGCACGCATATGCATGCATGAAGCCCTTGACAAGTAGAGGATGGATCAACACGCTCTAACACGGGCACACCTGGATGTTGGCAGAAAGCGCAACCCCTCGACGAGCCTCGACCAATCGTCATGGGACAAGCAAAGCACCGTACTCGATCCATCATCGTGTGGCGCCAGTCAAAAAACAGTCTAGAGTCTACCTTTTATTGGCCCATCTGGTCACTGCGAAAGAAAGGAAGTGCCTGCATGCATGGTACCGTGGTAAGCAACGATAATGCCATCTCACGCATCTCTGCCGTTCAAAATGTTCGCCCGCATCCATTTACGTCAGTTTAAATGGTCGAAATCGACCGCGCGTCTGTTTGAGTGAGGGGTGACTCCAGCAGCACGATGTATTTTTTTCGATTTTGCATTTTTCAACATAAAAACATAAATTACATAGTAAAAGAAAAGAAAAGAAAATAAAAAACCTAAGAACGGCTGCGCCTACTGGTCGTCATCGTCGCTGTCGATCACGACGAGCTCCGGTACCGGCGATAGCCAGATGGCAAGTGGCGGAACATACGCCGGTGCCGCTGACGGTGGTGGAGGTGGAGCAGCCCACGCCGGTACGTGGTGGTGGAGGTGGAGCAGCCCACGCCGGTGGTGGAGGTGGAGGCCCCCACGGGTTGACGGCGGAGGTGGAGGCGGCGGTTGCACCGGTTGCGTGGCCGAGTCCTCAAGCGCCCGTCGTAGGGCCTCTTCCTCCGTGAGGCCCGACGGCATGATGCTGGTGGCGTACCGGGGCAGCGGCGGCTGCACCGGTCGGTCCACCTCCGAGACGAAGACACCGAGCCTCGCGATCTCGTCGTCCGTCATCGTCTCCGGGTACTCGAACTTTTGGGCCTCTTCCATGGACAACTGTCATTCCTGGAAAATGCAGGCGACGTAGTCGTCGCTGTCGTCCTTGGCCTCCTCGTTGTGGTAGGCCAGCGCGTCTCTGTAGTCGCCGTCCATTCCAGGCGCTGGGGGCTGCCGTGTTCGACGTCGAGGCGGCGGTGGATGGTCAAACGGGAAGTCCCTATCACCGAGGAAGCCCGCCCTCCTCCTCGAATCCTTCTCGGTCTCGCGCTAGGTGCGCCAGGTGTCGGAGTCGATGGTGTTGGCGGGATCGGTGCGGAGGTCCGGCGGCATGAACCGCGCCTGCGCCGGATCTCGACGCTCCTGTCTGGCTCATGCGGAGGCACGGGCGAGACATGCACCCCGAGGTAGCTGAGCCGCCAGCCGCCAGGCATGTGCACGTCCCCCCAGCTGTCGCACAACATCCAGTTCGTGTGCATGATCCACGCCACGTTGACAGGCAGCGGCACCCTGTGCGTCTGCTCCGCCTTCTTCGTGCCGCTGTCGGATGCCTCAAAGTCGTTCTTCTTCTTCCTCATGGTGCTGCGATGGCGCGAGGTGGTGGTGGGAGTGGAGATGTCCGCGCTGTGGGCGATGCCAGGGACGATGCCGGTCGACTTTTAAGGCCGGCCGCGCGCGGGACACGATGCCATTGAAGGGGGAGCAGAAGCTCAGCTGCCGCCCGCCAGTGCGCGCACAGAAGAGGCAACCACAACATTGATGACGAAGGCTGCAACGCAGATGCGGAAGCGCTGACCGCGGAAGCGATGCCCTCGATAAAACTTTATGGTTCGCTGCTAGTCGGGCCCGATCAAAACGCGAGCAGTCACTTGGGGGTCCACGCAGCATTCGCCGCGACGCATCTCGGACACAAATATACGCCGCGTTGCATCGTTGCGGACGGCCCGGTTACTATGCATCGTCCAGCTAAAGCGGGTTCCATATGCATTTCGACCCGCACGCAAAGGGACGCTCGTCGCCCCGTTAGAGATGTCCTAGCAAATTTGATTTGATTTCTTGGGATGGGTCTAGCTAGCGTGCACGCCTAAAGTGGTCACTGTGGTGCCGTGCATTGTCCTCAATGATTAGTTTCTCGTCACCTAGTACCTCTCAAATGACCCATCATTCCGATTTCCAGTTTTCCCGGTCGACGATCTCAGTTGGTGTGACAAGACCCTGAAGGTCCGGAGCTCCGTATCAGTGCATCACCGAGATTCCATCTCTCCATCTATGCACCACTAAACAAGCTATCCGATAGCTAGGGAGATGCACATATGTGTGCAGTACAAAGTAGTACTACCCCGTTCCATAATTTTTGTCAAGATTTTATTTTAAATTTGAATTATAACCACGATAAAAATTATGAAACTCGATGAGTAACGGCTACTTCCTCTGTTTTTGTATGTAGGCCGTAAATTTTGAGTACAGTTATACCAAGGCAAAAAAGTTTATACTGATTAATGCCTGCTTAAGCTATTGACAAGAAATGTTTCAAGCCCACTTGTTTGTGATGCGAACTCCTCGTTAATTATCTTATAACTTATACCTTATATATATTTACTAATTGGAGACTCCCCACAAAGCTCCACGTTGATCCTTAGAGTTAGAAGATATAATCTTTCCGATCAACAAATAATCTATCTTGCAACCGTCGGATTAAATGCTTACTCCCACGCCGCGTGACCCTTTATTCCTTTCGTCTGCCCTATTAGAAAAAAAAAACAGAGTTGTGGCCTCCTCACCGATGAGATGGAGGACATGAAATTCTCATAGTGTAATCCGGCAATGGTGCACAGATCTTCCCACATCCTTCCGTTTCGCACGCAGCAGCGGCGGCCAAACCTTGCGCAAGGCATCCTCGACGTCTTCTACATAGGCCGTAGTCTGGAAGATACCAGGGGCGCTCTATTCTTTTAATCAGATACATGAGCCTTTTCCTCAACCTGGATCGATCTGGGCGGAAGTCACTTTCCGATCAGGTTTGTCAGCTTCTCCAAGATTGCGTGTTTTTTTTTCTGCAGGTGCATGTGACATCTTCTTGGCTCTACATTGATTTGTTCAATGATAAGGATCTCAAGTAATTGGATTGATCCACCGTGGGCTTTTGCCGATAGTAGAAGCAAATACCTGACGGACATCAGTGTGTATAGCTATTCTCGTTGGCGAGACCCAAGTACGTACGTGATGTCTTGTGTCCCTGCTACTCACGCTGCAGGACGTGCTAATTAGACGTCTACACGTAGGTCGGCACTTGGAGCTTCTGTAAGTATTACGATCTATTTCAATGATCTGATTAATTCAGCGTACATGTGATGGTTTGTCCATATGCTAAACTGCATCTAATTACTACCAGACGGTTGATCATCAAATAGCTTCTGTGATGCCACGCAGACTCTCAAAGTAATTATCATGCATGCATGTACGACCTGCAGCCAATGACTACGCCTTTAAGAATTACTTCTGTGAACGCGTGGTGTCAAACGTGACTAACTTCACTACTAATATGTGCAATATAATTTAAATTTGTTAGGTAAAATAAAACAATTAAATTCGCTGTGTTCTCATATATAAAATTCATTATTTTAAATTTTTGAATGTAAAAAGTAATTGTATTTATGTGGTGTGATATTATTGAAAATATTGCAACAATACAAAGAAAGTACTCTAATCAATCAATTAAAATTATGCATGGCTTGGATTTTATACATCAAATATATTTTCATGTGAAACAAATTTAGGATTAAGCACGTCTTACATATGTATGATGTAAACATATCAAAGAACTAACGTGTACTGAATTTTAAATATAATAATACCACAGATATCTATCATACAAGATAGAAAGCCTGTGTATGTGCTCTGCATTTAGCATTACAAGCTTAAAGAAGAAAAGTTGCAAACTATAAACACTTCCTTCAATTATATTTCTACTAGCAAAAGTGCTCGTGCGTTGCACCGGAAAAATATAATGAGCAAACTATCGGACAATGCTTCCGAAAAACTCACTAATACCTTACTTAAAAATATGGATTACAAATCATAAATGGTGAATAATATTAGTTCATGGTGAAAGCAAGGAGTGACTACGTGGTGTTATTGCTCTTTGCGTATATATGATGGCGGCCTTTAAATCTGCACTGTAGGCATCTCTCCTTTAATTACACCATGCAGGCGGCTGCAGCTTTAATTAGTTAGCCTATATTTCTCCCAATCACATTTCAAGCCTCTCCCGTCTAATTAGACAATATTTCTCGTGTAGGCGGCTCCAGCTTCCATTAGTCTATATTTCTCTCAATCTCATTTCATGCCTCTCCCATCCAATTAGACTATATTTTTCTGAATCTGCCTCTCCCTTTCAATTAAGCCATATAGGCCGTGCGACATTGCCTCCTTTTCTCCCGTTGGGATAGTATAAGCCAGTTATCAAGCAATGGGAATTTTGAGGTGATCTTGTTGATTTCAATCAACTTGCCACGGTACCTGAGCGGATCGTATATGAGCTGGTGCGACTGAATGCAAGGTAGTGAGATGGTACTATTTGCGAAACATCAATGTGTCATGTTTGTCTCTTTCGTAATATACGTACCGGTGGTTTTGCCAGTCTCGCGGCCCATAAGCGATGGCTCACGCACAATGTTGAGAAGAAAACATGCCCATGGATGTTGTCGCCTATAGCCAATCCCGTAGCGCATGTCGCCTCCCTCCACGGGCTCGTTAGTGTGACAGGCACGATTCTGTCTGGCCCGTCGTCGGCCCCGCCTATAGCCAATCCCGCAGATGGAATAAAATCTACGCCCCGAAAACGTACAAAAATCTCGATGGTATCTAAGTGGTCGGATCGTCGGTTTTCAGCTTGAGGAAGGTTTGACGAGTGGTTTAGATCTTTGGAAGCCAATATGAAATGTGGATTGCGATCAACAAAAAGTTAGGGCCAATGACCTCGATGTAATAAGAGAGATTAATAAATTTTTATTGCGTGGCATGGTGGTAAAGATCCGCACTTCTTTCAGAAATATTATGGTCTGGTGAATTTTGTTCCCAACATTGTTTAGAGGGAAATAACATGCCTGAAATTTAAAAACTGCAAATGAAGGCCAAGCTACACGTAGCTCTTTATTTTAAAAATCCAAAGTTATATTTTCAAAGTTCTAAAAAATATAATTATTTTTCTAGATGTAGCCAATGATGTATGCTATAATCGTGCAAAAACTCAATGTGAAATTCTTTTTATTCTAGGATACACAAAGACTGACAAAATCTGACAAGTTTTGTAAGAAATGTGTATTATTCACTAAACCTAGATCCATACATTTTTCATTTTTGTGTAGTCTAAAATACAATGAATTTTAGATTGAGATTTTGCATATTTCTAGATTTTATCATTGGCTACATCTAAAAAAATTATGTTTTTGAAATTTAAAATATAATTTCCGATTTTTTAAAATAAAAGGTGCATGTAGCTCGGCCTCCATTTGTCCACTCCCGCCAAAATTTCACATCCTATTCAGCAAATAAACCACTATGAGGTCAAGTGACTCAACCCATCTCATCTGTCTAGTACAATATCATTTTTCCCCAGCCCAAAACCATCCACAAATCCTATTCCTCTCCCAATCCCAACGGTGCTCTACCGTAGTGCCTCCCCAGAGCAACGATTGCAAATTTTAAGTTGGATATGCAATCAAGGACGTGCACATAAATGTAGAAAATAAAATCAAAGCAATATGCTCCTAGCACTCGAAGCTACAGACCAAGGACAACCAGAGCTGAGCAGATTCATGACTGCCTGCGCCCTGCGTCTCCAATCTTTGGCCGGACTGGATCTTCTATCTCTTAGCAACACCGGTTAATTCAAAACGGTGGTCACTCAAATCTCAGCTCAAGACGGTGCTTCTTCTATGATTTGGATTTCGTGAAGCTACCTAGGATTGAGTGCGTAGGCGAGCACCATGCCGCTTCCGCTGGTCTTGCCCGAGTTCTTGCGGACACGATTTATGGATCAACCCATCTTTTTCATGAACCGTTCTGTATCTAGCACAGAAAGAAAACTAATCTGGATCCAGCACAAAAGGAAAGGAAAGGGGATAATTATCGGGAACAAACCATAGAAGAAGCAATTCAAGTAGGAATTGGGTCGTGGGAGTTTGTTGCCGGAACAAAATGACAGCCGCCGCTCGTAGCTCCGTCTCCGGCTGAGTCGCCGGCCCGCTCCGCCGCCTGTCAACGTCCGACCGGCTCCCGTTCCACAGAGGTGTTGCAGGAGGTCAGGCTTGGTTGACCGGATCCCGTGCCACAGAGGCTGGGTGCGGAGTACCATGGCTTGGGTAGTTGGGTGCTAGGCGGCGATCGACTCAGGCGGGCGAGGCCCCCTTCCGCGGCCGTTCGTTCGACCAGAACGGGGACAAGGAAATAAACAACGAACCGGTACGGTGGTATCGGTGTGTTATATGCGATTTGGTGGGAGGGTAAAACGGTCCAAATAAAAGTTGGACGAAAATTTTGGCAGAAACCTTAGCTCCTTTATTATTAGGTATAGATTACCAGTAGTGTTTAAATACAATAGAACCTTTTAGCTCTTGCTCCCACCCTATAAATGACAAAATTCGATAACCGTTTTCTCACCTGCAAGGAGCTTCAATCTTTTCCTTTTTATTCCATGGCTAGGAGGCAAAGAGAACTGGAAGTCGGAAGTTTTTCAGTAATTCAGGATGGCAACTTTCCTTCGTAAACTAACTGTTAATTATATTCAAAATAATTGGTGGGTTTCCTTTTTTTGTATGTACACTTTCCGTCGCCCTCTTACATCAAATCATTCATTATTTTCTACAAGCATCTGCTAATGTTCTTTTCATTTTTTAGTTTATCCGCACTAAGTAAAACTTAATTAGATCCTTCAACGTCAAGTATGTATATACTTGCGATGGTAATTCTGCTGGAGCCTCATATTGGATAGTTATTTTGCCTACGTTTGATGGTACACATTCTGATATGCTTTTTTTCGAAATAGAAAAAATCCATTTATGCCATATTATGCATCCATGTGTTATATATTGAGAGCGACCTTCATCAGAGACTGTAAAACAATAATAATAATAAGTTCACGTAACAATAGATTCAAGTGTAGTTTCGTATGTTGTGGTGGGTAATTTAGCTGATTGGATATTTCATTGTTGTCTATTTAGAACTCAGAATAACATTCTGGATAGCTAACAATATGTAAGAATGCACTGATTATGTTTTATATTTTTTTTAGCATGAATCCTAATTTGGAGGATCACTTAATGTTCATTATCATAAATTAAGCTTTATGTTTATTCCATACTTCAGCATGTTCATCACATAGCTAGGTGACGAAGCTAACATACATGCGATCAAGGATGAACATTGTAGATTCTGTATAGCATAAATAATTGTATATTCCAGCTTAAAGCAACATTTAATTTGTTCTCACCTTACAATGAAAAATACTCTTGCCTTGAAATAAAACTATATTTGGTATTCCCTTCAAAGCAAACAATAATAGTTTTTGCAAGCATAAGTTGGTGTTCGTGTAAACTTTTGCATGATGGCACTAATTAGGTAATGCATGCACTTCATGCCTAATGGTTATATAAGCTCAATTTTGTGAGATATATGTATATGCATTAATATCATACAAACATGATATTTTTTAGGAAGAATTTATGTTTAGCCAGGCCAGTAGTCCTCATTTTCTGAGTGAGGTTTCATCATATACGTCTATGTGAGAAATAAGATTGGAACTTTTTTGGATTCATAAGATCATTTATTTGAGTCATTAGGCCATTCATGTAGAAAATAAAGCATCAGACCATTTAGTCTATGTAATAACGGTCATTTGAGGTCAATAAAAAATAACATATGGACAATGTCAATGTAAATCAAGTGGATATTTCAATACAGCTCTATATTCCCTTACTTCAGTTAGAGGAATCATATTAAGTATCAGACTTTGCCCAAACAACAACTTATTTGCAGCAGAAATTAGGTTCAATTTCTCGAGAACCTTGAAGAAATTTGTTGCATAACAATATATAATGTTTTGTACATCGATTAAAATATGTAGTCACATTGTGTATATAGCTAAGATGTATGAACTGAAGCAGGAACAAGCTGTTTTCCTACAAACATCAGCATGACCATCACTTCATAAAATTCCATCCATAATAAACGTAATTACAAAATGTGTTAATAGAAATTTCTAGCCCGTGCAGGTGCACAGGTTGACGACTAGTGTTAATAACTATGGTTGCAAGCCCGTATGTGGAAAAACGTTTATAATTTTTGCCTCGATTGATGTCAGTGGCCTTACTAGCTAAATATATTTTTAATAGTGGCATTTTTTTGGAAGGGAAGAGGTGGTGGAAACCCCACAAAGAGTTTTATGGTAATTTATAAGAACACGAATTTATGTCTATTAAAAATTAAACATGGGTTGGTGGGTTTTACATCGGCTCCCTATTTCAAATGAGATATGCTCACTTTATTTTAATAGTGACCTTGAATGCAAAACAGAGGGAGTAGTGAGTGCTAACAGTTTTGAGATAGTCGGTGATACGTCCATTTTGCATCACCATTTTATATCATAATTTACTGTTATTCATTGATATATTTCATATTTAGAGATGATACTTATGTATTTCACCTATTTTGCATGTTTCATGATTATTGGAGAATTACTCACCGGAGTCAGGATTCTGCTGGAAAAAGCACCGTGAGGATACAATATTTCTGAAGATCAACAATTGACGGAAAATATACCGAAGCTCCTATTTTTCCAGATGACGGAGCCAGCCAAAAGGGGAGGCCGAGGAGGGCCGCCATGGGCCCTCCCCATAGGCCGGCGCGGCCACCAGGGCTGGCGCGCCGCCATGTGGGGAGGGGGGCCACGACCCCCTCGGCCATCGCCCTTTCGCATACTTCATCTCCCAAAAACCCTAAGGTGTGACAGATCATCGAGGATAGTCGCAGCCGCCTCTACGGGGCGAAAAAACACCAGAGAGAAAAGAGCTCTCCGGCAGGCTGAAATCTGCCGGGGAAATTCCCTCTCGGAGTGGGAAATCGTCGCCATCATCACCGTCATCGAGCTGGACTTCATTGGGATCATGATCATCATCATCTCCACCACCGACACCGTCATCTCCACCGCTGCACCTCGTCTCCGCTGTAACATCTAGGGTTGAATCTTGATTATTTCATAGGGGAAACTCTCCCGGTGTTGATTACTCCTTGTTATTGATGCTATTGAGTGAAACCATTGAATTAAGGTTTATGTTCAGATTGTTATTCATCATCATATCACCTCTGATCATGTTCCATATGATGTCTTGTGAGTAGTTCATTTAGTTCTTGAGGACATGGGTGAAGTCTAAATGTTAGTAGTGAACTATGTTGAGTAATATTTAATGGTTTGATATTTAAGTTGTGGTGTTATTCTTCTAGTGGTGTCATGTGAACGTCGACTACATGATACTTCACCTTTATGGGCCTAGGAGAATGCATCTTGATTTCGTTTGCTAATTGTGGGGTTGCCAGAGTGACAGCAACCTGAACCCCCGTTGGTATATCGATGCATGAGGGATAGCAGGATCTCAGAGTTTAAGGTTGTGGTTAGATTTATCTTAATTACTTTCTTGTATTTGCGGATGCTTGCAAGGGGTTTAATCACAAGTATGTATTAGTCCTAGGAAGGGCGGTGCATTAGCATAGGTTCACCCGCACAACACTTATCAAAACAATGAAGATTAATCAAATATATGAAGCGAAAGCACTAGACTAAATTCCCGTGTGTCCTCAAAAACGTTTGGTCATCATAAGTAAACAAACCGGCTTATCCTTTGTGCTAAAAAGGATTGGGCCACTTGCTGCAATTATTATTCCCGCATTTTATTTACTTGTATTTTATTTATCTGCTATATCAAAACCCCCTGAAAACTTGTCTGTGAGCATTTACAGTGAATCCTTCATCGAAACTGCTTGTCAACACCTTCTGCTCCTCGTTGGGTTCGACACTCTTATTTATCGAAAGTACTACGATATACCCCCTATACTTGTGGGTCATCAAGACTATTTTCTGGCGCCGTTGCCGGGGAGTGAAGTGCTATTGGTAAGGAAAACTTTTACTGTACGTGATGTTTTTATTTCTGCCTGCTGCTATAATTTATTATGAAGAGATCTTCTCTTGAATTCCTATTTGGGAAATCTACTACTACTGCAAAGGTAGTGGATGAGGCGCTAGGTGAGAAAGTGATTCCATATAAAATACCTATAAAAATTATTGAACGTGTTGTGGATAACCGCTATGAAGGGGATGGAACTGTCCATCTTGGAGATCATTTACTGTATTTACATGAATTATGCGGGTTATTCAAGTGTGCAGGTATTTCTGTGGATGAAGTTAGGAAGAAACTATTCTCTATATCGTTGTCTGGTAAAGCGGCGCACTGGTATAAATTGCTGAAGAATGGGAATTCTCTTGATTGGAAGGATATTGTGCCTCTATTTTATTATAAATTCTATCCTCCAAGTGAAATTCACAAAGACCGAAACCGCATATATAATTTCTGGCCTCATGATGGAGAGAGTATTGCCCAAGCATGGGGGAGATTGAAGTCTTTAATGCTCAAATGCCCATTTCATGAGCTTCCTGGTAATATCATCATTGATAATTTCTATGCAAGACTTTCTTTTCAAGATAAAACCTTGCTGGATACTACTTGTTCTGGATCATTCACACGCAACAAGGAAGAGTTTAAATGGGACCTTCTTGATCGGATTAAGGAGAATACTGAAGGTTGGGAGAACGACAAAGGTAGAGAGTCGGGTATAAATTATGATTATGAATGCATTGAAACTTTTATGGATACTAATAAATTTCGAAATATGAGTGCTACTTATGGTCTTGACTCTCAAGTTGTTGCAAATTTTTATAAAGCTTTTGCCTCTCATTTTGAATTGCCTAGGAAGAATTTTAATAAGTATCATGAACCCTACAAAGATAAAACTGATTCACCTATAGGTAAATCTATTGAAGTTAAATCTGTTGATCACATTCTTCCTTAAGCTTATATTGAAAAAATTCCTTTTCCTGCTAAAAAGAAGGAGTTAAAGACCTGTAGAACCTGAGGAACAAATAAATGTTGAACCTGCTGTTGCAATAGTTAAAGACCTTGTGACTGAAAATGTAGAAGATGGTCACATCATTTTCTGTGAAAATGCTTCTAATATTGTTTCACATCCTAGTAAGTCTAGGAAAGTCAGTGTTCCTATGCTCTCTGTTAGAATTGGTGATCATTGTTATTATGGTTTATGCGATATCGGTGCAAGTACTAGTGTCATTCCTTATGAGCTTTACAGGGAAATCATGCATGAAATTGGTTCTTGTGAACTTGAAGATATTGATGTGGTTATTCGGCTAGCTAATAGAGAAACTATCTCTCCTATTGATATTGTTCGAGATGTGGAAGTTTTATGTGGTAAGATTAAATATCCTGCTGACTTTTTGGTACTTGGTTCTGCTGCTAGTAAGACTTGTCCTATCATTTTTGGTAGACCTTTTCTAAATACTTGTGGAGCTATTATAGATTGCAAGAAAGAGAAAATTGTGACTAAATTTGCTGGTGAATATTATGAGTTTAATTTCTCTAAATTTGCCAAAGTTCCTTATGAAGCTGAATTGCCTAATGATGATTTTAGAGTTGAAAAGCTTGCATCTATTGCTCTTGCTCCTAATAATCCTTTGCAGCAACATTTGGAGGATCATGAGAGTGAAGTATTTAGGGAAGAAAGGAATGAGCTTGATGAAATTTTCCTTCGTCAACCCATTCTTAAACATGACTTACCGGTTGAAGATCTAGGTACAACACCACCACCAAAGGAAGATCCTATTTTTGATTTGAAATCATTACCTGATAATCTTAAGTATGCTTATATAGATGATAAGAAAACATATCCTGTTATTATTAGTGCTAAGCTTTCAGATTTTGAGGAAGAAAGATTATTGGAAATATTGAAGAAACACCGAGGGGCTATTGGCTACACTCTTGATGACTTGAAGGGGATTTCTCCCTCTATTTGCCAACATGCCATCAACATGGAAGACAATGCAAAGCCTGTTGTTGAACATCAGCGTCGTCTAATTCCTAAGATGAAGGATGTGGTAAGGAATGAGGTATTAAAACTTCTTGAAGCTCGTATTATATATCCTATTGCTGATAGTAGATGGGTTAGTCATGTGCATTGTGTTCCTAAGAAAGGATGAATAACTGTTGTACCTAATGATAATGATGAGCTCATCCCTCAAAAAGTAGTTGTAGGATATAGAATGTGCATTGATTTTCGAAAAGTTAATAAAGTTACTAAGAAAGATCATTACCCTTTACCTTTTATTGATCAAATGCTAGAAAGGTTATCTAAAAATACTCATTTCTGCTTTCTTGATGGTTATTCTGGGTTCTCACAAATTGCTTTTAGAGCTAAAGATCAAGAGAAAACTACTTTCACTTGTTCCTATGGAACTTATGCTTATAGGCGTATGCCTTTTGGTTTATGTAATGCTCCTGCTACTTTTCAAAGATGCATGTCTGCTATTTTTCATGGCTTTTGTGAAAAGATTGTAGAGGTATTCATGGATGATTTTTCTGTCTATGGGAATCCTTTTGATAATTGTTTGCGAAACCTTGATAAAGTTATGCAGAGATGTGAAGAAACTAACCTTGTTCTTAATTGGGAGAAATGTCACTTTATGTTTAATGAAGGAATTGTATTGGGACATAAAATTTCTGAGAGAGGTATTGAAGTTGATAGAGCTAAAGTTGAAGGAATTGGGAAGATGCCCTATCCTAGGGATGTTAAAGGTATTCGTAGTGTTCTAGGTCATGCTGGTTTTTATAGGAGATTTATTAAAGATTTCTCTAAAATTTCAAAGCCTCTTACTAATTGAACGGATCGTAGCGAACAAGAGGGGGGGGTGAATGGCGCTACGGCAAGTTTTAGTCTTTTTCAAGTTTTATGCAACGGAAGGTAAAGGTGTGACTTTTAGCAACGGGGGTGATCCTACAATGAAGCAAGAGCATGTGCAACAAGTAAAGGAATCAACAAGATAATAAAAGTGAGGAGCGAGACAACCGGGGGGCGCGAGGCGAGTCGAGGTTTGTTTCCCGCAGTTCCCTCCACTAAAGGAGGTACGTCTGCGTTGAGGAGGTGCTAGTCTCACACAAGAGACTAGACGGCCACACCACGAAGGAAGGCCTCACCCTCTTCCTCGAGAGAGCTCCACGGAGGTGCTCGCCCTCTTCCACTAAGGCACCGGTCGAGGCGGTGATTTCTTCACAAGGTTGGGGCGAGCTCCACACACACAAGGAGGCTCCCAACACCCTATGGAGCTAGTACATCACCAAGCTAGACTCCATAGCTGCACATCTCCAATGCTCCACCATAGGAACCCATCACCAATACTCCACCATAGGAACTCTTCCAATGCTCCACCAAGAAACTCTCCAAGGCTCCACCAAGAGACTCTCCAAGGCTCCACCAAAGGAACTCCCCAATGCTCCACCAAAGGAACTCTTCTCCAAGATCCACCAAAGGAACCCTACCACCAAGATCCACTAAGGAATAGCTAGTATTTGTGAAATCTCTCTTGGTAGAACTATAGATCGGGGTCTCCTCCACCTATCCTCAAAATTAGGGCAAGATTGGTTGGAGGGGGAAGGAGATCCACAAGAATTAAGCTCAGCAACAATGGAGGAGAGAGAAGGGGAAGAGATAAAATCAGGTGGGGAAGAAGGGGCCCTTAAATAGGCTCCTCCAAATCCAACCGTTATGTCCAGATTTGGCCTAAGCGGTACTACCGCTTTGGGGTAAGCGGTACTACCGCCCTGAGTTCGAAATCTCCCCAGATCTGGTCAAAGGACACAGAGCGGTACTACCGCCCGCGGTACCGCTCGTGGTACCGCAATAGGGTCCAGACCTTACTGGATCCAGAGCGGTACCAGGGCGGTACCGGAGCGGTACGACCGTAACGCGTTACGGTACCTCAAGCGGTACCTTGAGCGGTACTACCGCTCATGAGCGGTACTACCGCCCCAGGTACTGCAGGGGTACCGCAACTTGTTCTGGGGGACTAATTCAGCGCAGACTCAGAGCGGTACCGAGGGCGGTACCTATAGGGGTAGCGGTACTACCGCTACAGGTACCGGTAGTACCGGCCTCGCTAAATCTGGTTTTCTTCCCTTTTTCTCTCCAACTTTGTTACCTCGCTAAACACACACAAAACCAGAAAACCTATCAACTACGCTTCAGTCTTCCGATCTTGACGCGTCCGGCGAGGTCACCGTGTACTTGCAAATCTAACAATGATACTCAAGGTACATGGTGAGATTACTCAAGTGTTGTCATCAAACACACAAAACATGGGATATGAATTTTTCACTTACAATCTCCCCCTTTTTGGTGTTTGATGACAACACAAGAGTTGACAGCAACATATGATATTATGATGAGAACATTAGATTTGCAAAAACTAGACGGAGCTCCCCCTACACATGTGCATATCATGAATATGTGTTTGAATACAAATGCGCATGTTATAGAGACATCACTCCCCCTAGTTTTTACAAACCAAGCACATATGCAACATAGATAGATAACATGTTCAAGAGGCATATGCACAATATGGAGGCAACATAAGATCATATACGGAGATTTGGGTGAAGTTATCATACCATAGCCTTGAGAATACCCAAACTCACAATAGGATGCCTCCATGGGGTTGTTGATGTAGCCGAGAGACAAGATAAGCAACTAGAACCAAACGGCTACAAACAACAAAGGTCTCCATCCACCTAGGAACTGCTCCCCCTTTGGCATCGGAACACCAAAAAGGAGGGTAACGAAACTAGAGAGATGGAGAAAAAGAACATACAACCAAGCTTGCAAAAATCACGAGAAAACAAGCTTGGAGGAGGTTCTCAAAAACAAGAAGAAGAAAGAAAAGAAGAAAGACAAAACAAGGTCATGAAGAACCGAAAAACCCGCAAAGAGGGGGTGTTGGTGGCCGAAGCCACCGTGTAAGAGTATAGTAGTTGTGAGGTCGCGTAGATGTATCTAGGACTCACGGACTACAACTCAACATGAAGCTCATAAGTCACTTAATTGACAAATAGCAAATGTTTTGGATTTCTTTATGCATTATGGGGGGAGTGATAGCTCAATGGATTTAAACCGCACTCCCCCTATGTCCATGCGTGCCTTTCATCTAGATATGACGGTAAGATTGGTATGTGATACGTCTCCGACGTATCGATAATTTCTTATGTTCCATGCCACATTATTGATGATATCTACATGTTTTATGCACGCTTTATGTCATATTCGTGCATTTTCTGGAACTAACCTATTAACAAGATGCCGAAGTGCCAGTTGCTGTTTTCTGCTATTTTTGGTTTCAGAAATCCTAGTAAGGAAATATTCTCGAAATTGGACGAAATCAACGCCCAGGGTCCTATTTTGCCACGAAGCTTCCAGAAGACCGAAGAGTCAACGAAGTGGGGCCACGAGGTGGCCAAACCACAGGGCGGCGCGGCCCAAGCCCTGGCCGCGCCGACCTATAGTGTGGGCCCCTCGTGACGCCCCTCGACCTGCCCTTCCGCCTACAAATAGCCTTCGTCGCGAAACCCCCAGTACCGAGAACCACGATACGGAAAACCTTCTAGAGACGACGCCGCCGCCAATCCCATCTCGGGGGATTCAGGAGATCGCCTCCGGCACCCTGCCGGAGAGGGGAATCATCTCCCGGAGGACTCTACGCCGCCATGGTCGCCTCCGGAGTGATGTGTGAGTAGTCTACCCCTGGACTATGGGTCCATAGCAGTAGCTAGATGGTTGTCTTCTCCCCATTGTGCTTAATTGTCGGGTCTTGTGAGCTGCCGAACATGATCAAGATCATCTATCTGTAATTCTATATGTTGTGTTTGTTGGGATCCGATGAATAGAGAATACTTGTTATGTTGATTATCAATTTATATCTATGTGTTGTTTATGATCTTGCATGCTCTCCGTTACTAGTAGATGCTCTGGCCAAGTAGATGCTTGTAACTCCAAGAGGGAGTATTTATGCTCGATGGTGGGTTCATGTCTCCGTGAATCTGGGGGAGTGACAGAAACCTCTAAGATTATGGATGTGTTGTTGCCACTAGGGATAAAACATTGGTGCTATGTTCGAGGATGTAGTTACTGATTACATTACGCGCAATACTTAATGCAATTGTCTGTTGTTAGCAACTTAATACTGGAAGGGGTTCGGATGATAACCTGAAGGTGGACTTTTTAGGCATAGATGCATGCTGGATAGCAGTCTATGTACTTTGTCGTAATGCCAAATTAAATCTCACAATACTCATCATAATATGTATGTGCATGGTCATGCCCTCTTTATTTGTCAATTGCCCAACTGTAATTTGTTCACCCAACATGATGTTTATCTTATGGGAGAGACACCTCTAGTGAACTGTGGACCCCGGTCCAATTCTCTAAACTGAAATACAATCTACTGCAATACTGTTCTACTGTTTTCTGCAAACAATCATGATCCACACTATACATCTAATCCTTTGTTACAGCAAGCCGGTGAGATTGACAACCTCGCTGTTTCGTTGGGGCAAAGTACTTGGTTTGTGTTGTGCAGGTTCCACGTTGGCGCCGGAATCCCTGGTGTTGCGCCGCACTACATCTCGCCGCCATCAACCTTCAACGTGCTTCTTGGCTCCTACTGGTTCGATAAACCTTGGTTTCATACTGAGGGAAAACTTGCCGCTGTACGCATCACACCTTCCTCTTGGGGTTCCCAACGGACGCGTGTTGTACGCGTATCAAGCACTTTTTCTGGCGCCGTTGCCGGGGAGATCAAGACACGCTGCAAGGGGAGTCTCCACATCCCAATCTCTTTACTTTGTTTTTGTCTTGCTTTATTTTATTTACTACTTTGTTTGCTGCACTAAATCAAAATACAAAAAAATTAGTTGCTAGTTTTACTTTATTTGTTGTCTTGTTTGCTATATCAAAAACACAATAATAGGAACACACCCCCTGGACTTGAAGCCATGCTTAAAGAATTTATTAGTACACAAACTGCTTTTAACAAATCTGTTGAAGAAAAGCTTGGGAAAATTGATATACTTGCTTCTAAAGTCAATAGTCTTGCTGCTGATGTTGATCTCTTGAAATCGAAAGTTATGCCTAATGAAAATCATCATAATAAAATTGTTACTACAGCAAATGCCATCCAAGTTAGAATTAATGAGAATATAAGATTGATGGCCGAATTGCGTGCTAGGTGGGAAAGAGAAGGAAATGAAAACGAAGATAATATAGCTAAAGTTTGGACTATTACCACCACTAGTAATGCTAATGCTACACAAGTTGTTGCACCTCCTACTATTACTAATAAAATAATTGGTGTTAGCAATGTTTCCACTTCTAATGCAAAGCGCGAAAAACTGCCCGAAATTGCTAAAACTGCTGAAACTGCCTCTGATAAAACTGCTGAAATTTTTTCCAACATTCGGGATGATGATCCCATTGCTTTAGAGTATAATGGTTTGAATTTTGATGATTGCCACATCTCTGAAGTTATAAAGTTCTTACAAAAACTTGCTAAAAGTCCTAATGCTAGTGCTATAAATTTGGCTTTCACGCAACATATTACAAATGCTCTCATAAAAGCTAGAGAAGAGAAACTAGAGCGCGAAGCCTCTATTCCTAGAAAGCTAGAGGATGGTTGGGAACCCATCATTAAGATGAAGGTCAAAGATTTTGATTGTAATGCTTTATGTGATCTTGGTGCAAGTATTTCTGTTATGCCTAAGAAAATTTATAATATGCTTGACTTGCCACCGCTGAAAAATTGTTATTTGGATGTTAATCTTGCTGATCATTCTACAAAGAAACCTTTGGGGAAAGTTGATAATGTTCGCATTACCGTTAACAATAACCTTGTCCCCGTTGATTTTGTTGTCTTGGATATTGAATGCAATGCATCTTGTCCCATTATATTGGGAAGACCTTTTCTTCGAACTGCTGGTGCTATCATTGATATGAAGGAAGGTAATATAAAATATCAATTTCCTCTCAAGAAAGGTATGGAACACTTCCCTAGAAAGAGAATGAAGTTACCTTTTGATTCTATTATTAGAACAAATTATGATGTTGACACTTCGTCTCTTGATAATACTTGATACACACTTTCTGCGCCTAGCTGAAAGACGTTAAAGAAAAGCGCTTATGGGAGACAACCCATGTTTTTACTACAGTAATTTGTTTTTATTTTGTGACTTGGAAGTTGTTTACTACTGTAGCAACCTCTTCTTATCTTAGTTTAGTGTTTTGTTGTGCCAAGTAAAGTCGTTGATAGTAAAGTTCATACTAGATTTGGATTACTGCACAGAAACAGATTTCTTGCTGTCACGAATCTGGGCAAAATTCTCTGTAGGTAACTCAGAAAATTATACCAATTTACGTGAGTGATCCACAGATATGTACGCAACTTTCATTCAATTTGAGCATTTTCATTTGAGCAAGTCTGGTGCCTCAATAAAATTCGTCAATACGAACTGTTCTGTTTTGACAGATTCTGCCTTTTATTTCGCATTGCCTGTTTTGTTATGTTCGCTGGATATTTTGATTCCATTGACTTTCAGTAGCTTTGTGCAATGTCCAGAAGTGTTAAGAATGATTATGTCACCTCTGAACATGTATATTTTGATTGTGCACTAACCCTCTAATGAGTTGTTCTAAGTTTGGTGTGGAGGAAGTTTTCAAGGATCAAGAGAGGGAGATGATACAACATGATCAAGGAGAGTGAAAGCTCTAAACTTGGGGATGCCCCGGTGGTTCACCCCTGCATATATCAAGAAGACTCAAGCGTCTAAGCTTGGGGATGCCCAAGGCATCCCCTTCTTCATCGACAATATTATCAGGTTCCTCCCCTGAAACTATATTTTTATTCCATCACAGCTTATGTGCTTTGCTTGGAGCGTCGGTTTATTTTTGTTTTTGTTTTGTTTGAATAAAATGGATCCTAGCATTCATTGTGTGGGAGAGAGACACGCTCCGCTGTTGCATATGGACAAATATGTCCTTAGGCTTTACTCATAGTATTCATGGCGAAGTTTCTTCTTCGTTAAATTGTTATATGGTTGGAATTGGAAAATGATACATGTAGTAAATTGATATAATGTCTTGGATAATGTGATACTTGGCAATTGTTGTGTTCATGATTAAGCTCTTGCATCATATACTTTGCACCCATTAATGAAGAAATACATAGAGCATGCTAAAATTTGGTTTGCATATTTGGTCTCTCTAAGGTCTAGATAATTTCTAGTATTGAGTTTGAACAACAAGGAAGACGGTGTAGAGTCTTATAATGTTTTCAATATGTCTTTTATGTGAGTTTTGCTGCACCGCTTCATCCTTGTGTTTGTTTCAAATAACCTTGCTAGCCTAAACCTTGTATCGAGAGGGAATACCTCTCATGCATCCAAATACTTGAGCCAACCACTATGCCATTTGTGTCCACCATACCTACCTACTACATGGTATTTCGCCGCCATTCCAAAGTAAATTGCTTGACTGCTACCTTTAAATTTCCATTCTTCACCTTTACAATATATAGCTCATGGGACAAATAGCTTAAAAACTATTGTGGTATTGAATATGTACTTATGCACTTTATCTCTTATTAAGTTGCTCGTTGTGCGATAACCATGTTCCTGGGGACGCCATCAACTACCTTTTGTTGAATATCATGTGAGTTGCTATGTTCGTCTTGTCTGAAGTAAGAGCGATCTACCACCTTATGGTTAGAGCGTGCATATTGTTAGAGAAGAACATTGGGCCGCTAACTAAAGCCATGATCCATGGTGGAAGTTTCAGTTTTGGACATATATCCTCAATCTCATATGAGAAAAATAATTGTTGCTACATGCTTATGCATAAAAGAGGAGTCCATTATCTGTTGTCTATGTTGTCCCGGTATGGATGTCTAAGTTGAGAATAATCAATAGCGAGAAATCCAATGCGAGCTTTCTCCTTAGACCTTTGTACAGGCGGCATAGAGGTACCCCTTTGTGACACTTGGTTAAAACATGTGCATTGCGATAATCCCGGTAGTCCAAGCTAATTAGGACAAGGTGCGGGCACTATTAGTATACTATGCATGAGGCTTGCAACTTGTAAGATATAATTTACATGATACATATGCTTTATTACTACCGTTGACAAAATTGTTTCTTGTTTTCAAAATCAAAGCTCTAGCACAAATATAGCAATCGATGCTTTCCTCTTTGAAGGACCATTCTTTTACTTTTATTGTTGAGTCAGTTCACCTATCTCTCTCCACCTCAAGAAGCAAACACTTGTGTGAACTGTGCATTGATTCCTACATACTTGCATATTGCACTTGTTATATTACTCTATGTTGACAATATCCATGAGATATACATGTTACAAGTTGAAACCAACCGCTGAAACTTCATCTTCCTTTGTGTTGCTTCAATACCTTTACTTTGAATTATTGCTTTATGAGTTAACTCTTATGCAAGACTTATTGATGCTTGTCTTGAAGTACTATTCATGAAAAGTCTTTGCTATATGATTCATTTGTTTACTCATGTCATATACATTGTTTTGATCGCTGCATTCACTACATATGCTTTACAAATAGTATGATCAAGGTTATGATGGCATGTCACTCCAGAAATTATCTTTGTTTATCGTTTACCTGCTCGGGACGAGCAGGAACTAAGCTTGGGGATGCTGATACGTCTCCGACGTATCGATAATTTCTTATGTTCCATGCCACATTATTGATGATATCTACATGTTTTATGCACGCTTTATGTCATATTCGTGCATTTTCTGGAACTAACCTATTAACAAGATGCCGAAGTGCCAGTTGTTGTTTTCTGCTGTTTTTGGTTTCAGAAATCCTAGTAAGGAAATATTCTCGAAATTGGACGAAATCAACGCCCAGGGTCCTATTTTGCCACGAAGCTTCCAGAAGACCGAAGAGTCAACGAAGTGGGGCCACGAGGTGGCCAAACCACAGGGCGGCGCGGCCCAAGCCCTGGCCGTGCCGACCTATAGTGTGGGCCCCTCGTGACGCCCCTCGACCTGCCCTTCCGCCTACAAATAGCCTTCGTCGCGAAACCCCCAGTACCGATAACCACGATACGGAAAACCTTCCAGAGACGCCGCCGCCGCCAATCCCATCTCGGGGGATTCAGGAGATCGCCTCTGGCACCCTGCCGGAGAGGGGAATCATCTCCCGGAGGACTCTACGCCGCCATGGTCGCCTCCGGAGTGATGTGTGAGTAGTCTACCCCTGGACTATGGGTCCATAGCAGTAGCTAGATGGTTGTCTTCTCCCCATTGTGCTTAATTGTCGGGTCTTGTGAGCTGCCGAACATGATCAAGATCATCTATCTGTAATTCTATATGTTGTGTTTGTTGGGATCCGATGAATAGAGAATACTTGTTATGTTGATTATCAATTTATATCTATGTGTTGTTTATGATCTTGCATGCTCTCCGTTACTAGTAGATGCTCTGGCCAAGTAGATGCTTGTAACTCCAAGAGGGAGTATTTATGCTCGATAGTGGGGTCATGTCTCCGTGAATCTGGGGGAGTGACAGAAACCTCTAAGATTATGGATGTGTTGTTGCCACTAGGGATAAAACATTGGTGCTATGTTCGAGGATGTAGTTACTGATTACATTACGCGCAATACTTAATGCAATTGTCTGTTGTTAGCAACTTAATACTGGAAGGGGTTCGGATGATAACCTGAAGGTGGACTTTTTAGGCATAGATGCATGCTGGATAGCGGTCTATGTACTTTGTCGTAATGCCCAATTAAATCTCACAATACTCATCATAATATGTATGTGCATGGTCATGCCCTCTTTATTTGTCAATTGCCCAACTGTAATTTGTTCACCCAACATGCTGTTTATCTTATGGGAGAGACACCTCTAGTGAACTGTGGACCCCGGTCCAATTCTCTAAACTGAAATACAATCTACTGCAATACTGTTCTACTGTTTTCTGCAAACAATCATCATCCACACTATACATCTAATCCTTTATTACAGCAAGCCGGTGAGATTGACAACCTCGCTGTTTCGTTGGGGCAAAGTACTTGGTTTGTGTTGTGCAGGTTCCACGTTGGCGCCGGAATCCCTGGTGTTGCGCCGCACTACATCTCGCCGCCATCAACCTTCAACGTGCTTCTTGGCTCCTACTGGTTCGATAAACCTTGGTTTCATACTGAGGGAAAACTTGCCGATGTACGCATCACACCTTCCTCTTAGGGTTCCCAACGGACGCGTGCTGTACGCGTATCAGTATGTGCGCACGACGGTCAAGCAAAGTTCGATGGATCAATGATGTTTAGCTCATGCCTCAACTCAATAAAGCGCTTCTCATCCAAGGGCTTCGTGAAGATGTCCGCCAATTGCTCCTTGGTGCCAATATAGGATAGTACAATATCTCCGCGAGCAATGTGGTCCCGGATGAAGTGGTTCCGTATCTCAATGTGCTTCGTCTTGCCATGAAGAACCGGATTGTAGGCGATCTTGATTGCGCTCTCATTGTCGCACAAAAGAGGCACCTTGCTATACTCGAGTCCATAATCCCGCAAGGTTTGCCTCATCCATAAGATTTGAGCACAACTACTTATCGCGGCAATATACTCGGCTTCCGTGGTGGAGACGGAGACACAATTTTGCTTCTTCGAGGACCAACACACCAAAGATCTTCCAAGAAAGTGACATGCTCCGGAGGTAGACTTCCTATCAATCTTGTCGCCCGCCCAATCGGAGTCGGTGAAACCAACCAAAGCAAAGTCCGTGTCCCTTGGGTACCATAGTCCGAAGTGTGGGGTATCAACTAAATATCGAAAGATCCTCTTGACCACCACAAGGTGGCTTTCCTTCGGACTTGCTTGAAACCGTGCACACATACCAACGCTCAACATGATATCCAGGCGAGAGGCACAAAGGTAGAGAAGCGAACCTATCATCGAACGGTAGAGCTTGGTATCCACCGCCTTGCCGCCCTCGTCAAGAGTGAGTTGACACTTGAGTTGCGTCGGAGTTTCGATCCCCTTGGCGTCCTTCATATCAAAGCGCTTGAGCATGTCTTGGAGGTACTTCGCTTGATTGATGAAGGTGCCTTGTCGCATTTGCTTGATCTCGAACCCGAGGAAGTACTTGAGTTCACCCATCATTGACATCTCAAACCTATTTGTCATCAACATAGCAAACTCATCGTTGAATTTTGTGTTAGTAGAGCCAAATATGATGTCATCTACATAGAGTTGGCATACGAAAAGCTCCCCATTGACCTTCTTAGTAAAAAGAGTGGGATCGATTTTCCCCACTTGGAAACCACGGTCTTCAAGCAACTCCTTGAGATGCTCATACCAAGCTCTAGGAGCTTGTTTGAGACCATACAGGGCCTTTTTGAGCTTGAAGACATGGTCCGGATAATGGGGGTCCTCGAAACCCGGGGGTTGCTTCACATATACTTCCTCATGTAGAGGACCATTAAGAAAAGCACTCTTAACATCCATTTGTTGCAACTTAAAGCCATGATGTGAGGCAAAGGCCAAAAGGATACGGATGGACTCGAGCCTTGCAACGGGTGCAAAGGTTTCACCAAAGTCCACGCCTTCAACTTGAGAATAGCATTGTGCCACCAATCTTGCTTTGTTGCGGATGACTGTGCCACTTTCATCTTGCTTGTTCTTGAAGATCCACTTGGTGCCGATAACATTGCGGCAATGATCGGGTCGCTTCATGAGAGTCCATACATCATTCCTCTTGAAGTTGTTGAGTTCCTCTTGCATTGCATTCAACCAATCGGGGTCGTTGAGAGCATCATCAACTTTGAGTGGTTCCACCCTAGAGACAAAGGCATGGTGCGCATAAAAGTTTGCAAGTTGCCTCCGAGGGGTGACATTTCTCTTTAGATCACCAATGATGTTTTGCAAGGAATGAGACTTGAGACGCAAGTGTCTTGGAGTAGAATCTTCACGGCGAGTGTCGGCTTGAGGAGATGGATCTTGTGAGTCCTCTTGGCCTTCATCACGGTTTAGGTCCTCGCCTTGACCTCCATTGTCGTTGAAAGAGGCAACATGGTCATGAGATCCGGATGGCTCGGGAGTATAGGGAGTATTATTGTCCATGAAGACTCTCCTCGAACCACTCGGAGAAGAACTTGAAGCTTGACCTTGGTCACTTGATGTTGGGTGTTGAGGTAGACGAGCTTGCGGTGTATGTTGTTCTTGAGCTTGTTGAGGTGAACTTGGACTCGATTGTTGTTGTAGATGTCGAGGTTGATCTTGAGGTTGAGGTTGAACTTGAGGTTGGTGTAGAGGTTGGCTTGCATTTGTTAGATCAACGGAAGAAGCTTGGCCTTGTGGTGTAGATGGCTCCACTTGGGTGGAACTTGGTCCTTCCCCGGTACTCATAGAAGGTAGCGTTTGAGGTAGGCGGATGCCCACACTCATCCTTCCTATGGTATCCAGGGGAATTGCATCTCCTTTCTCACAAGAAGCACTTCGCTCCTCCAAAGATCTATCATCTTCATCGAACGTCACATCACAAGATTCTACAACACGTCCACTTGACTTGTTGAAGACTCTATAGACGTGAGAGTCTGTAGCATAGCCAACGAAAATTCCTTCTTGAGCTCTTGAATCAAACACTTGGATAGACGCGTGTCCTTGATAAGTATGTAGCATTTGCATCCGAAGACCTTGAAGTATGACACATTAGGCTTGTTGCCGGTGAGGATCTCATATGGTGTCTTCTCAAGACCTTTGCGAAGATAGAGGCGATTAGTAGCATGGCAAGCGGTAGAGATAGCTTCCGCCCAAAAATTGTAGTTGGACTTGTATTCCATCATCATGGTTCGAGCGGCTTCGATCAAGGTTCGATTCTTCCTTTCGGCGACCCCATTTTGTTGGGGAGTATATGGCGTGGAGTATTGGTGTTCGATTCCTTCCTCGCCGAGGAATTCATCCAATGTGTAGTTCTTGAACTCCGTTCCATTGTCGCTCCTTATTGCGAGAATCTTGTTGTCGTACTTGCGTTGAACTTGGTTGGCAAACTCCATCATGGTCCGTTGAGTCTCACTCTTGTACTTGAAGAAGAATACCCAACAATAGCGTGAATAGTCATCAACGATGACGAGACAATACTTCTTTCCTCCAAGACTTTCATGAGAAGGTGGACCAAAGAGATCTACATGTAGGAGCTCCAAGCATCTTGTAGTAGAGATGATGGTCTTGGCCTTGTGAGGAGCTCCATGCATTTTTCCTTGTACGCAAGCCCTACAAACACGATCCTTGCAAAAAGAGACATCTTCTTTTAGTCCGAGAATGTGGCCACCCTTGTGGAGACTTTGCAAAGTCCTCATGTTGACATGGGCTAGTCGGCGATGCCATAACCAACCCTTGTCACCTTTGGCGAATAAGCAAAGAGCGGAAGATGTTGTCTTTCCGGAGATATCGACAACATACAAACCGTTCTCTACATATCCAACAAAAGCTACATTGAGTGTCTTGCTCCACAAGAGGACCACCATATGTTCATCAAAGAATGTGCATAATCCCATACGAGCAATTTGATGAACGGAGAGTAAGTTGTAACCAAGGGTCTCGACAAGGAGGACATTCACAAGTGAGATGTCGGGTGTAACCACCACCTTGCCAAGACCCAATACCTTAGAGCACGTGTTGTCGCCATATGAAACGGTAGAGAGAGAAGGCACGAGGTCGACAACAATATCTTTGCTTCCGGTCATATGACTTGTGGCTTCACTATCAACCACCCATTTAGCGCCACCGGAAGCATAGTCCTACAAGGAATCAAGTCTTGGATTTAGGTACCCATTTTTCAATGGGTCCTAGCATGTTAGTAACAAGGGTTTTGGGAACCCAAATAGTCCAATCAACATTGTCCTTTGGAGGACCAATAAAGCGAGCACGAATATGTCCATAGTAATCAACAAAAAGAACATGAGAAGGGTTGTTAGAGCCGGCGAAACCCGTCGAGGCGGAGTTGGACACTCCATCCCTTCTTGAGCTAGCATTTCTCCCTTCACGGTTGGTCTCCATGTTCTTCTTGTCCATCTTCTTCTTGGTCCTCCTCTTCCTCTTTCTCTTTGGCTTGGTAGCCACTCCTCCTTCATTGCAAGAGCCCTCTTTGGCTCCATCTTTGGCTTCAATGATTCCTTCCAAGTACTTGGCTTGAACTTGGAGTCTCTCCACCTTGGCCTTCATGCGATTGACTTCATCTTCATGCTCCGGGTGTGGATGGAAAATATCGAACACTTGGACCTCCTTTGCCTTGTTCACCCGGAAGTGTTCCATCAATGCTTCTTCTTGGAGAGCGTTCAACTTCATGAGCAAGCGCTTGTCATTTTCCATCTTGGCAATGTCGCTCTCATGAGTGCAACATGCACGGTCCTTGCTCAAGGGAAAGTACTCCTTCAATGTTTCTTCTTGCATGGAGTTGATCTCCATGAGCTTGGCTTCCCTTCTCTTCAAGGCGGCAATTTGCTCCTCATGATCACAACATGTATCCTTCTCCTTGCTCATGCGGAGACACTCCACCAACGACTCTTCTTGCTTGCTACTCAAACTCAATAGCTTGGCCTTGGTGATCTCAAGAGCGGCAATTTCTTCTTCATGGTTGCAACATGAGGTCTTCTCTTTGAACAAGCGGTAGTACTCATCCAAGGCTTCTTCTTGAAGAGCATTGACTTCCAAGAGGAGAGCATTGTGCCTCCTCAAGGAAGTAACTTGATCCACAAGCTCATCATGGGAAGTATCGGGGTCTTCATCGTCTTTTGCTTTGTTGGCTTCCTCGAGCGAGAGCATCTTCTTCTTGAGGTCACCAACCAACTCTAGAGCATGATCTCGATCCTTGGTGAGACGTGAAACAATAGCATCATTCTTGTCTTCAAGCACAATGACACTAGCTTCAAGAGACATGCGAAGATTCCTTTCATCATCAAGCTCCTCCATGAGATTGGCGAGCTCAAAGGCCGTTTCCCTTTCCAACTTCTCCCTCTTCTCAATAAGATCTTGTGCCGCACCAAGTTGGGCTAAGAGAGCCCCAACATGGATCTTGGTGTCCCCCTTCATGTTAGTGAGAAAAGAATCCAAGGAATCCAAACCCATAATCTCACGTTTAATGGTGAGACTAGTGGCATCATCAATATATGAGGCATTAGTCGAAGAGGATGGTTTGGAAGGGGATTTTACCTCCGTGGATACCTTTTCCATGAGGAACCGTGCATTGTTGGTGACGAGGTTCTCATTTGGAGAGTCAAAGAGGGAGGTAGAGGGAGTGGAAATGGCGATGGCGGCCACTCCCTCTCCTTCCTTGTTGGAGCGCTTGTCCTCATGCTCACCATCTTCATCGGAGGTGTACTCTTCACGGATGATGAAGGCTCTAGGCTTCTTGTTGGAGGAGACCTTGTCGTCATCGGACCTTGGGGAGAACTTGGAGAATCCCTTGGAGAGAGGCTTGTACCTATCCTTTGGGATAAGCTTTCCTCCATGATCTTCTCTTCTCTCAAACATACAATCCGCGAAAAAATGATTCTTGTCACCGCAATTGTAGCATGTTCTTCCCCTTGTCCTTTCTCTTGGGCTCTTGGAGGGTCTTCTTGGAGAATCACGTGATCTTCTTGGTCTTGTGTTTTGGGACATGTTTCCATCCCAAAACTTCTTGGCGGCGAGAGCCATGTGCTCATGATAGTTGAGCTTGAGATCATTCGAACCCCACTCAACGGGATCCTCATCACTTTCACTAGCTTCATGCACCTTCATCTTCAATGCAAGATTGGGCTTGCGGGAGTTGTGGGCGCGAGCAACAAGATCCTCCGCATTCTTCTTGGAGATGTCCATAGCGATGACTTCGCTAAGGACTTCATCGGATGTCATAGTACGGAAGGAGGCATTTTGGCGGATGGCCGTCAACTTCACTTCCTCATAAGGGAGGAGGGTGTTGTAGAACTTGCGCTTGATCCAATAGTCATCCACGAACATTGCTCCAAGATCTTGCATTTGCACGGCAAGAGCGATGAGGCATCGGTACATTTCTTCGGGGGTCTCTCCTTCAATCATGACGAAGTTGTCGGCCATGTTGTTCACTTCATCAAAGCGGGAGCTTTGGATGTTTGCATTGCCGAGGAAGAGCTTCTCAAGTTTGTCCCATGCTTCCTTGGCGGTCTTGAGCGAGCGGATATGAGCGCGGTCCTTGGGGGAGATGGCCATATGAATCATGTTGATGGCGGTGGCGTTAAGTTGGTCATCCACCACATCTCTCCTTGTCATCTTCTTGGGATCTCATGGTGAATAGCCCTCCTCAATGATACGCCAAAGCTCGGTAGAAGCGCTGCGCACATGTGAACGCATTAAGAATTGCCAATTCTCAAAGTTGTTTGACTCGAGTAACGGTGGAGAACCATGCGACAAGATATGCGGCATCGGTATCGGAACATTGATGGTGTAATCATTTGGTGGTGGCACCGCATGATAACTCCCTTGACGTTCCTCAACCGGTGTGTCATCATCCTTCCCTTTTGTTGAAGTGCCGGTATCCCCAAGCCCTTCCTTTTGTGTATCTTTTGTCGCTTCCGCGACAAAATCAACAAGAGGAAGGGTGTTGGCTTTTGGAGGTGGATCCTCGGCACTTGCTTCTGGAGGAGGGTTTGGTTTTTGAACCACCAACTCCATCATCATCGCCTTCATTTGGGCAACGATGGATGACTCCAATTTCTTGAGGTCATCTAACGTAGCCATCGTGGAATCGATGGGCGATGATGGAGCGGGTGGCTCAAGGGAAGGTGACCCATTCACAACCGTCTCTTGTTCGGCTATTTCTTAGGCGGTAAAGCCCGAGCAAGAAAACCTTGCTCTGATACCACTTGAACGGATCGTAGCGAACAAGAGGGGGGGTGAATGGCGCTACAGCAAGTTTTAGTCTTTTTCAAGTTTTATGCAACGGAAGGTAAAGGTGTGACTTTTAGCAATGGGGGTGATCCTACAATGAAGCAAGAGCATGTGCAACAAGTAAAGGAATCAACAAGATAACAAAAGTGAGGAGCGAGACAACCGGGGGGCGCGAGGCGAGTCGAGGTTTGTTTCCCGCAGTTCCCTCCACTAAAGGAGGTACGTCTGCGTTGAGGAGGTGCTAGTCTCACACAAGAGACTAGGCGGCCACACCACGAAGGAAGGCCTCACCCTCTTCCTCGAGAGAGCTCCACGGAGGTGCTCTCCCTCTTCCACTAAGGCACCGGTCGAGGCGGTGATTCCTTCACAAGGTTGGGGCGAGCTCCACACACACAAGGAGGCTCCCAACACCCTATGGAGCTAGTACATCAGCAAGCTAGACTCCATAGCTGCACATCTCCAATGCTCCACCATAGGAACCCATCACCAATGCTCCACCATAGGAACTCTTCCAATGCTCCACCAAGAAACTCTCCAAGGCTCCACCAAGAGACTCTCCAAGGCTCCACCAAAGGAACTCCCCAATGCTCCACGAAAGGAACTCTTCTCCAAGATCCACCAAAGGAACCCTACCACCAAGATCCACTAAGGAATGGCTAGTATTTGTGAAATCTCTCTTGGTAGAACTATAGATTGGGGTCTCCTCCACCTATCCTCAAAATTAGGGCAAGATTGGTTGGAGGGGGAAGGAGATCCACAAGAATTAAGCTCAGCAACAATGGAGGAGAGAGAAGGGGAAGAGATAAAATCGGGTGGGGAAGAAGGGGCCCTTAAATAGGCTCCTCCAAATCCAACCGTTATGTCCAGATTTGGCCTAAGCGGTACTACCGCTTTGGGGTAAGCGGTACTACCGCCCTGAGTTTGAAATCTCCCCAGATCTGGTCAAAGGACACAGAGCGGTACTACCGCCCGCGGTACCGCTCGTGGTACCGCAATAGGGTCCAGACCTTACTGGATCCAGAGCGGTACCAGGGCGGTACCGGAGCGGTACGACCGTAACGCGTTACGGTACCTCAAGCGGTACCTTGAGCGGTACTACCGCTCGTGAGCGGTACTACCGCCCCAGGTACTGCAGGGGTACCGCAACTTGTTCTGGGGGACTAATTCAGCGCAGACTCAGAGCGGTACCGAGGGCGGTACCTATAGGGGTAGCGGTACTACCGCTACAGGTACCGGTAGTACCGGCCTGGCTAAATCTGGTTTTCTTCCCTTTTTCTCTCCAACTTTGTTACCTCGCTAAACACACACAAAACCAGAAAACCTATCAACTACGCTTCAGTTTTCCGATCTTGACGCGTCCGGCGAGGTCACCGTGTACTTGCAAATCTAACAATGATACTCAAGGCACACGGTGAGATTACTCAAGTGTTGTCATCAAACACACAAAACATGGGATATGAATTTTGCTCTTACACTAATATTCTTCAAAAAGATGTACCTTTTGTTTTTGATGATGAATGTAAGGAAGCTTTTGAAACTCTAAAGAAAGCCTTAACAACTGCTCCTGTAGTTGAACCCCCTGATTGGAATTTACCTTTTGAAATTATGTGTGATGCTAGTGATTTTGCTGTTGGTGCTGTTCTTGGACAGCGAGTAGATAAAAAATTGAATGTTATTCATTAGGCTAGTAAAACTCTTGATGCTTCTCAAAGAAGTTATGCTACAACTGAAAAAGAATTATTAGCTGTAGTTTTTGCTTTTGACAAGTTTGGACCTTATTTTGTTGATTCAAAAGTCACAATTCATACTGATCATGCTGCAATTAGGTACCTTATGGAAAAGAAATATTCTAAGCCAAGGCTTATTAGATGGGTGCTTCTTTTGCAAGAATTTGATTTACATATTGTAGATAGGAAAGGTGCTGATAATCCCGTTGCTGATAATTTGTCTAGATTGGAAAATATTGCTTATGATCCTGTTCCTGTTAATGATAGTTTTCCAAATGAACAATTGGCTGCATTAACGGTGAGCTTGCGAGATAGTCCTTGGTATGCTGATTATGCTAACTTTATTGTTTCCAAGTACTTGCCTCCAACCTTTTCAGCTCAGCAAAGGAGGAAATTCGTTTATGACTTGAGGCATTATTTTTGGGATGACCCACACTTATATAAAGAAGGAGTGGATGGTATTATGCGAAGATGTGTCCCCGAATATGAACAACAAGAGATATTGAGTAAGTGTCATGGTAGTATTTATGGAGGACATCACGCCGGAGATAGAACCGCACAAAAGGTTCTACAGTCAGGTTTTATTGGCCAACTCTCTTTAAAGATGCAAGAAAGTTTATTTTATCTTGTGATGAATGTCAAAGAGTTGGTAATATCTCTAGACGCAATGAAATGCCTATGAATTATACTCTTGTTATTGAACCATTTGATTGTTGGGGATTTGACTTCATGGGCCCTTTCCCTTCTTCAGAAGGTAACACTCATATACTTGTCGCTGTTGATTATGTTACTAAATGGGTGGAAGCCATACCCACGAAAAGTGCTGATGGTGAGACCTCTTTAAAAATGCTTTTAGATGTTATTTTTCCTAGATTTGGAGTGCCTAAATATCTTATGATTGATGGAGGTTCTCATTTTATTCATGGTGGTTTTAGAAAAACTCTTGCTAAATATGGTATTAATCATAGAATTGCTTCAGCTTATCATCCTCAAACTAGTGGGCAAGTAGAATTATCAAATAGAGAAATTAAATCTATCTTGCAAAAGATTGTTAATAAATCTAGGAAAAATTGGGCTAGTAAGTTGAAGGAAGCATTGTGGGCTTATATAACTGCTTATAAAAATCCTATGGGTATGTCTCCTTATAAAATGGTTTATGGAAAAGCTTGTCATTTACCTTTAGAATTACAGCACAAAGCTTATTGGGCTGTAAGAGAACTTAATAAAGATTTTAAACTTGCCGGTAAGAAAAGGTTGCTACAATTGAGTTCTTTAGATGAGTGGAGAAGTGAAGCTTATGAAAATGCTAAACTTTTTAAGGAGAAAGTTAAGAAATGGCATGACAGAAGAATTATTAAAAGAGAATTTAATGTTGGAGATAAAGTCCTATTGTATCGGTCTCGTCTCAGATTTTTTGCAGGGAAGTTACTCTCAAAATGGGAAGGACCATATGTCATTGAGGAGGTGTATCGTTTAGGGGCAATAAAAATTGCTTCGCTGAAAGGTGATGCCACACAAGTGGTGAATGGACAAAGACTCAAGCATTATATCTCTGGAGATTCTTATAATGAAGATGTTGATGTTGTTCGAGTGGTGACTCTGGAAACTTTCATCAAAGATCAAATTGATAGTTTTGCAGAGTTCGACTTCGAGTAGGTAACAGTTTTGGTAATAAAAAGTTCGCGTTTAACTTTCCGAACAATGTTTTTGCTATTTCTAGAAAATATGAAAAATTACGAGATCGAATCGGAGCGGAGGAGACGCGCGAAGGCGTGTCCCCACGTGGTGGCGCGGGCCCCTGATGTCTACGGGAGCTTCTATTCTTGTAGACAGTGTTGGGCCTCCAAGAGCAGAGGTTTGTAGAACAACAGCAAGTTTCCCTTAAGTGGATCACCCAAGGTTTATCGATCTCAGAAAGGAAGAGGTCAAAGATATCCCTCTCAAGCAACCCTGCAACCACAAAGCAAGAAGTCTCTTGTGTCCCCAACACACCTAATACACTTGTCAGATGTATAGGTGCACTAGTTCGGCGAAGAGATAGTGAGATGCAAGTAATATGGATGAGTATGAGTGGTAATAGCAATCTGAATAAAATATGGCAGCGAGTAAACATGCAACAAAACAGTAAACAAACGGAGATTCGATGCTTGGAAGCAAGGCCTAGGGATCCTGCTTTCACTAGTGGACACTCTCAACAATGATCACATAATAGGACTACTCTACACCCTCTTGTTGGATGATGAACATCACTAATTGTGTAGGATTACACGAACCCTCAATGCCGGAGTTAACAAGCTCCACAATATTCAATGTTCATATTTAAATAACCTTAGAGTGCAAGATAGATCAACACAATTACACCGAGTACTAACATAGCATGCACACTGTCAACATCAGCTATGAAAGGGGGAATAGATCGCATCAATACCATCATAGTAATAGTTAACTTGATCTACAAGAGATCACAATCATAGCATATACCAAGTACTTCATGATGCACACACTGCCAACATTACATCATGGAGGAGGAATAGACTACTTTAATAACATCACTAGAGTAGCACATAGATGATATTCAACTAGATCACAAAGAGAGAGAGAGAGATGAACCACATAGCTACAGCGGAGCCCTCAGCCCCGGGGGCGAATTACTCCCTCCCCATCATGGAGACAGCGATGGCGGTGAAGATGGCGGTGGAGACGGCGATGGAGATGACTCCGGGGGCAATTCCCCGTCCCGACGGCGTGCCGGAACAGAGACTTCTGTCCCCCGAATTGGAGTTTCGCGATGGCGGCGGCTCTGGATGGTTTTCTCTGGTTTCGTCGAACGGGCTCGAGGTTTTAGGTCAAGGACGACTAAATAGGCAAAGAGTCGGAGTCGGAGGGGCCACAGGGGGCCCACACACTAGGGGGGCGCCCCCCCCTTGGCCGCGCCGCCCTGTGGGGTGGGGCCCCCTGGCTCCCCTCTGGCCCTTCTTCGGTGCTCTGGAAGCTTCCGGGAATTTTAAGATCTTCGGTGTTGATTTCGTCCGATTCCGAAAATATTTCCTTACTAGGATTTCTGAAACCAAAAACAGCAGAAAACAGCAACTGGCCTTTCGGCATCTCGTCAATAGGTTAGTTCCGGAAAACGCATAAATATGACATAAAATATGCATAAAACATGTAGGTATCATCAATAAAGTGGCATGGAACATAAGAAATTATCGATACGTCGGAGACGTATCAGCATCCCCAAGCTTAGTTCCTGCTCGTCCCGAGCAGGTAAACGATAACAAAGATAATTTCTGGAGTGACATGCCATCATAACCTTGATCATACTATTGTAAGCACATGTAATGAATGCAGCGATTAAAACAATGGTAAATGACATGAGTAAACAAATGAATCATATAGCAAAGACTTTTCATGAATAGTACTTTCAAGACAAGCATCAATAAGTCTTGCATAAGAGTTAACTCATAAAGCAATAATTCAAAGTAGAGGTATTGAAGCAACACAGAGGAAGATTAAGTTTCAGCGGTTGCCTTCAACTTGTAACATGTATATCTCATGGATATTGTCAATGTAAAGTAATATAACAAGTGCAATATGCAAGTATGTAGGAATCAATGCACAGTTCACACAAGTGTTTGCTTCTTGAGATGGAGAGAAATAGGTGAACTGACTCAACATAAAAAAGTAAAAGAAGGGCCCTTCGCAGAGGGAAGCATTGATTGCTATATTTGTGCTAGATTTTTGGTTTTGAAAACAAGAAACAATTTTGTCAACGGTAGTAATAAAGCATATGTGTTATGTAAATTATATCCTACAAGTTGCAAGCCTCATGCATAGTGTACTAATAGTGCCCGCACCTTGTCCTAATTAGCTCGGATTACCTGGGTTATCATCGCAATGCATATGTGTTGTGGGTATACTTCATGGGTGTACCATCGACAGTGCCTAGATCCGGCAAGCCCGGGTGGCCCATAGATGGTGATGTGGCGTGTGGCCCGTCGGGCGGCCCAGTTGCTATTGATCCTAAAGGATGGAGTCCAGCCCAGGATAGGGAAGCCGGATCCCAACCGACCATCGGAGTAACCCGGATCCATGGAGGCCCAGGAGTAACCCGGATCCATGGAGGCCCAGGAGTAACCCGGATCCATGGAGGCCCAGGAGTAACCCGGATCCATGGAGGCCCAGGAGTAACCCGGATCCATGGAGGCCCATGTGGAACCCGGATCCAGTACGACGTAGGGAGGAAGGCAGATCCTTGACGTACACGACAAGACCTTGTACCGTAGTTAGGCGACCTGTAATCCGGCTAGAACTCTCCATGTAAACCCTAGATCCGTGCGCCTTTATAAGCCGGATCCCGGGAGCCCTGAGGGGAGATCTCGAGTTAGAAGCGAGACAACCACAACTCATTGTAACAACGCGAAAGCGCCCAGATAATTCCAGACAAGCAGCAGTAGGCCCTGTCATCGTGCAGGTGTTCCGAAGCTGGGTAACTCGCGTACCACCGTCCCGAGAGCACTCCGCCCTATGGCCCCTACTTCTTCTCCCCCTCGTGAGGATCCCTCCTCCGGGGTACCGTCGATTAGGCAACGACAGTTGGCGCCCACCGTGGGGCCAGCGGCGTCTGGAGGCCGGAACCGGGCGGGTTCCACATCTTCATCTGCGAGACCGTTGATTTCGACGGAAACGCACTGGTAAGTAATGTAGCTACGACCGCCGCCGAGCAGGACGCAGCTGCAAAGATCCGATCCGAGTCGCTGGAGCTTTCCACGGAAGAATCCGCCTTAGACCCGGAAATTTCAAATTCTGGTTTTGGTAGCCGGATCCGGGCCTACGTTTTTGGTAGTCGGATCCGCACCTATGTTTTTGGTTGCCAGATCCGCGCCTACGTTTTTGGTAGTCTGATCCGCACCTATGTTTTTGGTTGCCGGATCCGCGCCTACGTTTTTGGTAGTCGGATCCGCACCTATGTTTTTGGTTGCCGGATCCGCGCCTACCTTTTTGGTAGTCGGATCCGCACCTATGTTTTTGGCAGCCGGATCCGCACCTAATTTTGGGTAGTCGGATCCGCACCTATATTTTTGTAGCCGGATCTATACCAAAATTTTGGTAGGTGGATCCGCACCTAAATTTTTGGGAAGTCGGATCCACACCTAAATTTTGGTAGGTGGATCCGCACCTACAGGACCACTGCGACAATCAATCTCGCACCGGCTTGACGGAACGCTGAAGAAAAACCGCCACGACCGACGTTGACTCCGCTCCAAACAGCTAAGTCCATATTTATATTTAATATTTTAAAATTTTATGATCATGAGATTAAGATTGGTTCACTCATATCTTGAGTCTTTTACCGCTTTCGCTGTTGGTCATATCTTTCCCACGATTTGCCTTGCGCTCGTGAAAAACTTTGTACTGTTTTTGCCGCTTAAGGCTCCAGTACGCTGCAAAAATTCCGCTTTCGGGCGTTAGCTTGAGTTTTCTGGCCTACACGTTTTCTGTTGTTTATATGTGGATTCCTTAGTAGTGACATTTCGGTACTTAAAACCGGCCTCTGTTTCTGAGGTTCTTGATTGTTTCGCTATTAAGCGCTATCGCCTCAGCAGATGTTCTGTGTTTAAAGTTCGCCGTCTCGCGAAAAGTCAAGCATATGAACCAGAAGAACGGATAAACCAGCACTTGCTTAAAACATATAAATTACATTAACTGTTCAAGATAGTCGAGTTTTTTCCGCCTTGACAGTTTTATGTTGTTCAACTGCTGCATAGTTTCAGCTTTAAAACATTTGTTCAAAGGCCGTTTTTGTTCCGCCTTACATTTGTTCGTTGAACATGATCAAAGAAACAATTTAATACAAATATGTTTTTATGTTTATGTATCAGGTATATGACATTTGGACGTACAACAGTCCCCCGAGGTTAGGCGGATCCATGGCGTGCACAGCTGGAAAAGCAACTTGAGTCTTGATTCCGCTATGCTTAGCCGGAACCAACCCTCGAGGGCTGCGGTTCGATCTTAGGTGAAAAGTGTGTTTCCTTTCGGGTATCAGTGCTGGAAATTTCCGCCTAGATGCTTGGGATTTACGCTATTCCTAAGTCACATATAAAGATAAAGCTACTCTAAGAGCACCAAGCCGGATTTTCAAGTAAATTCACCTTGGCGCTCGGGGGCTACATCGATGAAGTACTCTTTGGAGCAACAAGTCGGAAATGACGCTTGGGGGCTAAGTTTCTGAGCATCGAGTCTCCTTGGAGCAAGCCGACTCAACGCTCGGGGGCTACATACATATGGTTATGTCAAGAAAATTTTCAAAGATGGCGAAAATCTGGCTAACTAGTCGGATCCGCACCTAATTTTTGGTAGCCGGATCCGCACCTAATTTTTGGTAGCCGGATCCGCACCTAATTTTTGGTAGCCGGATCCGCACCTCAATTTTTGGTAGCCGGATCCGCACCTATATTTTGGTAGCCGGATCCATACCTATTTTTGGCTGCCGGATCCGCGCCTACGTTTTTGGTAGTCGGATCCGCACCTATCTTTTTGGTTGCCGGATCCGCGCTACGTTTTTGGTAGTCGGATCCGCATCTATGTTTTTGGTAGTCGGATCCGCACCTCAACTTACCGCTCGAATCACGCGAAAATGGCGCCAAGATAGGCGGAACCGTTTGAATCTTTTAAGGTTCCGGGTAACGGCGTGAAGATAAGCAAATTCTTGTCCGCAAGCAGGGGAGTAACCCGGAGACATGTTATGTACTGTCGATGGATGAAGTCCCGCAGGATGAGGGTTTTTTCCGACTGAAAGTTGGGAAAGAAGAAAATATGAAGTTAGAGCTCTTCAAGTTTCTCCGTGTTACCAATATTGCCGGAGACCATGATGGACTAGTGAGGCGGAAACAGCAGGTGAAACTCGGAGAACTCTGGGGGCTACTGTTGTGGGTATACTTCATGGGTGTACCATCGACAGTGCCTAGATTCGGCAAGCCCGGGTGGCCCATAGATGGTGATGTGGCGTGTGGCCCGTCGGGCGGCCCAGTTGCTGTTGATCCTAAAGGATGGAGTCCAGCCCAGGATAGGGAAGCCGGATCCCAACCGACCATCGGAGTAACCCGGATCCATGGAGGCCCAGGAGTAACCCGGATCCATGGAGGCCCAGGAGTAACCCGGATCCATGGAGGCCCAGGAGTAACCCGGATCCATGGAGGCCCATGTGGAACCCGGATCCAGTACGACGTAGGGAGGAAGGCAGATCCTTGACGTACACGGCAAGACCTTGTACCGTAGTTAGGCGACCTGTAATCCGGCTAGAACTCTCCATGTAAACCCTAGATCCGTGCGCTTTTATAAGCCGGATCCCGGGAGCCCTGAGGGGAGATCTCGAGTTAGAAGCGAGACAACCACAACTCATTGTAACAACGCGAAAGCGCCCAGATAATTCCAGACAAGCAGCAGTAGGCCCTGTCATCGTGCAGGTGTTCCGAAGCTGGGTAACTCGCGTACCACCGTCCCGAGAGCACTCCGCCCTATGGCCCCTACTTCTTCTCCCCCTCGTGAGGATCCCTCCTCCGGGGTACCGTCGATTAGGCAACGACAATATGTTTTAACCAAGTGTCACAAAGGGGTACCTCTATGCCGCCTGTACAAAGGTCTAAGGAGAAAGCTCGCATTGGATTTCTCGCTTTTGATTATTCTCAACTTAGACATCCATACCGGGAAAACATAGACAACAGATAATGGACTCCTCTTTAATGCTTAAGCATTCAACAATTATTAATTTTCTCATACGAGATTGAGGATGTTTGTCCAAAACTGAAACTTCCACCATGGATCATGGTTTTAGTTAGCGGCCCAATGTTCTTCTCTAACATTATGCATGCTCTAACCATTCTAGCGGTAAATCTCCCTTACTTCAGACAAGACGGACATGCATAGCAACTCACATGATATTCAACAAAGAGTAGTTGATGGCGTCCCCAGGAACATGGTTATCGCACAACAAGCAACTTAATAAGAGATAAAATGCATAAGTACATATTCAATACCACAATAGTTTTTAGGCTATTTGTCCCATGAGCTATATATTGCAAAGGTAGAGGATAGAAATTTAAAGGTAGCACTCAAGCAATTTACTTTGGAATGGCGAAGAAATACCATGTAGTGGGTAGGTATGGTGGACACAAATGGCATAGTAGTTGGCTCAAGGATTTTGGATGCATGAGAAGTATTCCCTCTCGATACAAGGCTTAGGCTAGCAAGGCTATTTGAAACAAACACAAGTATGAAGCGGTACAACAAAACTCACATAAAAGACATATTGTAAGCATTATAAGACTCTACACCGTCTTCCTTGTTGTTCAAACTCTTACTAGAAATTATCTAGACCTTAGAGAGACCAATTATGCAAACCAAATTTTAGCAAGCTCTATGTATTTCTTCATTAATAGGTGCAAAGTATATGATGCAAGAGCTTAAACATGAGCACAAAAATTGCCAAGTATCACATTATCCAAGACATCATACCAATTACTACATGTAGCATTTCCCGTTTCCAACCATATAACAATTAACGAAGCAGTTTCAACCTTCACCATGAAAATTAAAAGCTAAGAACACATGTGTTCATACGAACCAGCGGAGCGTGTCTCTCTCCCACACAAGCATTTATTCAAACAAAAACAAAAACAAAAACAAAAACAAACCGACGCTCCAAGTAAAGTACATAAGATGTGACCGAATAAAAATATAGTTTCAAGAGAAGGAACCTGATAATTTGTCGATGAAGAAGGGGATGCCTTGGGCATCCCCAAGCTTAGGTGCTTGAGTCTTCTTGAAATATGCAGGGATGAACCACCGGGGCATCCCCAAGCTTAGACTTTTCACCCTTCTTGATCGTAGTATATCATCCTCCTCTCTTGACCCTTGAAAACTTCCTCCACACCAAACTCAAAACAACTCATTAGAGGGTTAGTGCATAATCAAAAAATCACATGTTCAGAGGTGACACAATCATTCTTAACACTTCTGGACATTGCACAAAGCTACTGGAAGTTAATGGAACAAAGAAATCTATCCCACATAGCAAAAGAGGCAATGCGAAATAAAAGGCAGAATCTGTCAAAACAGAACAGTCCGTAAAGACGAATTTTAAAGAGGCACCAGACTTGCTCAAATGAAAATGCTCAAATTGAATGAAAGTTGCGTACATATCTGAGGATCACTCATGTAAATTGGCATAATTTTCTGAGTTACCTACAGAGAATTAGGCCCAGATTCGTGACAGTAAGAAATCTGTTTCTGCGCAGTAATCCAAATCTAGTATGAACCTTACTATCAAAGACTTTACTTGGCACAACAATGCAATAAAATAAATATAAGGAGAGGTTGCTACAGTAGTAACAACTTCCAAGACACAAATATAAAACAAAATTACTGTAGCAAAATAAACACATAGGTTATCTCCCAAGAAGTGCTTTCTTTATAGCCATTAAGATGGGCTCAGCAGTTTTAATGATGCACTCGCAAGAAATAGTAGTTGAAGCAAAAGAGAGCATCAAGAAGCAAATTCAAAACACATTTAAGTCTAACATGCTTCCTATGCATAGGAATCTTGTAAATAAATAAATTCAAGAAGCATAATGCAACAAGCATAGAAAGAAAAAACAAGTGCAGCTTCAAGATTTTCAGCAAAAAGAGAGGTGTTTTAGTAACATGAAAATTTCTACAACCATATTTTCCTCTCTCATAATAACTTTCAGTAGCATCATGAGCAAACTCAACAATATAACTATCACATAAAGCATTCTTATAATGAGTCTCATGCATAAAATTATTACTCTCCACATAAGCATAATCAATTTTATTAGTTGTAGTGGGAGCAAATTCAACAAAGTAGCTATCATTATTATTCTCATCATCAAATATAGGAGGCATATTGTAATCATAATCAAATTTATCCTCCATAGCAGGCGGCACCAAAAGGCTACTATCATTATAATCATCATAAATAGGAGGCATATCATAATCAACATAAACTTTCTCCTCAATACCCGGAGGGCTAAAGAGATCATTTTCATCAAAACCGACCTCCCCAAGCTTAGAATTTTCCATAGCATTAGCAACAATAGTGTTCAAAGCATTCATATTAATAACATTCCCATTAGCATGCATATAAAGTTCCATGGGTTTTTTAATTCTCTCTTCAAACACATCATGTCCTAATTCAAGATAAAGTTCATAAAGATCTCTCATATTTTTGTTGTTTTCCATTATGCCTAACGAGTGTAAACAAGAAACAAAAAGATGCAATTGCAGGATCTGAAGGAAATAGCTTTGAGCACACACACAATGGCGCCAGAAAAGTACTTAGTTACCTGGAACCGGAGTATGAGTGCCCTTTACCTTTCCTCCCCGGCAACGGCGCCAGAAAAGTGCTTGATGTCTACGGGAGCTTCTATTCTTGTAGACAGTGTTGGGCCTCCAAGAGCAGAGGTTTGTAGAACAGCAGCAAGTTTCCCTTAAGTGGATCACCCAAGGTTTATCGATCTCAGGGAGGAAGAGGTCAAAGATATCCCTCTCAAGCAACCCTGCAACCACAAAGCAAGAAGTCTCGTGTGTCCCCAACACACCTAATACACTTGTCAGATGTATAGGTGCACTAGTTCGGCGAAGAGATAGTGAGATGCAAGTAATATGGATGAGTATGAGTGGTAATAGCAATCTGAATAAAATATGGCAGCGAGTAAACATGCAACAAAACAGTAAACAAACGGAGATTCGATGCTTGGAAGCAAGGCCTAGGGATCCTGCTTTCACTAGTGGACACTCTCAACAATGATCACATAATAGGACTACTCTACACCCTCTTGTTGGATGATGAACATCACTAATTGTGTAGGATTACACGAACCCTCAATGCCGGAGTTAACAAGCTCCACAATATTCAATGTTCATATTTAAATAACCTTAGAGTGCAAGATAGATCAACACAATTACACCGAGTACTAACATAGCATGCACACTGTCAACATCAGCTATGAAAGGGGGAATAGATCGCATCAATACCATCATAGTAATAGTTAACTTCATAATCTACAAGAGATCACAATCATAGCATATACCAAGTACTTCATGATGCACACACTGCCAACATTACATCATGGAGGAGGAATAGACTACTTTAATAACATCACTAGAGTAGCACATAGATGATATTCAACTAGATCACAAAGAGAGAGAGATGAACCACATAGCTACAGCGGAGCCCTCAGCCCCGGGGGTGAATTACTCCCTCCCCATCATGGAGACAGCGATGGCGGTGAAGATGGCGGTGGAGACGGCGGTGGAGATGACTCCGGGGGCAATTCCCCGTCCCGGCGGCGTGCCGGAACAGAGACTTCTGTCCCCCGAATTGGAGTTTCGCGATGGCGGCGGCTCTGGATGGTTTTCTCTGGTTTCGTCGAACAGGCTCGAGGTTTTAGGTCAAGGACGACTAAATAGGCGAAGAGTCGGAGTCGGAGGGGCCACAGGGGCCCCACACACTAGGGGGCGTGCCCCCCCCCCTTGGCCGCGCCGCCCTGTGGGTTGGGGCCCCCTGGCTCCCCTCTGGCCCTTCTTCGGTGCTCTGGAAGCTTCCGGGAATTTTAAGATCTTCGTTGTTGATTTCGTCCGATTCCGAAAATATTTCCTTACTAGGATTTCTGAAACCAAAAACAGCAGAAAGCAGCAACTGGCCTTTCGGCATCTCGTCAATAGGTTAGTTCCGAAAAACGCATAAATATGACATAAAATATGCATAAAACATGTAGGTATCATCAATAAAGTGGCATGGAACATAAGAAATTATCGATACGTCGGAGACTTATCAGCCCCACCCTGGCCGCGCCGCCATATGGGGACGGCTCCTCGGAGTCCCTCTCCCACTCTGGTTCGACCTGGTAGTTTCCTTCTGTCGTGAAATTTTTTGCTATATAATCCCCCGGATCCCCCGAGGTCCGTATATAGTCTTCTCGTCGTGTTTTGTTTCGAGCTGTTTTCTGCCAGGATTTGTTTTTGATCTAGAAGCATCATGGTCTCCAACAACAAGAGCAACGGTCTTCGGAGGAATATATTCAAGATCCCGAGTTAAAAGAGGAAGTCGAGAGTGAAGATGAAGGAGAAGTGGAGGAAGACCCGCAGGTATACCTAAGGATGGAAATTGTACCCATAGGTACGGGTACCCGCGGGTACCGTACTCGCATGGGCAGGGTATGGGTACACTTTTATGCCCATGGGTAGTACCCATACCCTACCCGTTAAGTCATGGGTAGGGCACGGGTATAGCTTTGTACCCGCGGGTATACCCATACCCTGCCTGTTTATTGTCAATTTCTTATATTACACGTCTACTTTTGTTTACTTATGAGTACTATATGAGAATTGGATTTTTTTATATTTTTTTAATTGTTATGTACTCAACTACCTGTTATCGAGTTGAGATGATTCATTTTTTAATGGAATTTATTATCGATAAATGTAAAATTGCGAGAAACTTATGTACAATTTAGCCTACCCACTGGGTACCCAATGGGTATAGGTACTGATACGTCTCCGACGTATCGATAATTTCTTATGTTCCATGCCACATTATTGATGATATCTACATGTTTTATGCATACTTTATGTCATATTTATGCATTTTCCGGCACTAACCTATTAACGAAATGCCGAAGTGCCAGTTCCTGTTTTCTGCTGTTTTTGGTTTCAGAAATCCTAGTAAGGAAATATTCTCGGAATTGGACGAAATCAACGCCCAGAGTCTTAGGATTGCATGAAGCTTCCAGAACACCCGAGAGCCGCCAGAGAGGGGCCACAGGGGGCCCACACATGGTGGCGGCGCGGCCCAGGGGGGGGGCGCGCCGCCCTAGTGTCTGGTGGCCCCAGACCCCTTCTGACGCTGCCTCTTCGCCTATAAGAAGCCCCTGCCCTAAGTCTTCGATACGGAAAAGCCACGATACGAGAAACCATCCAGAGTCGCCGCCATCGCGAAGCCAAGATCTGGGGGATAGGAGTCTCTGTTCCGGCACGCCGCCGGGACGGGGAAGTGCCCCCGGAAGGCTTCTCCATCGACACCGCTGCCATCTCCACCGCCATCTTCATCACCGCTGATGTCTCCCATGAGGAGGGAGTAGTTCTCCATCGAGGCTAAGGGCTGTACCGGTAGCTATGTGGTTAATCTCTCTCCTATGTACTTCAATACAATGATCTCATGAGCTGCCTTACATGATTGAGATTCATATGAGCTTTGTATCACTATTCATCTATGTGCTACTCTAGTGATGTTATTAAAGTAGTCTATTCCTCCTGCACGGTGTAATGGTGACAGTGTGTGCATCGTGTAGTACTTGGCGTAGGTTATGATTGTAATCTCTTGTAGATTATGAAGTTAACTATTGCTATGATAGTATTGATGTGATCTATTCCTCCTCTCGTAGTGTGAAGGTGACAGTGTGCATGCTATGTTAGTACTTGGTTTGGTTGTGTTGATCTGTCGTGCACTCTAAGGTTAATTAAACATGAATATCGAATATTGTGGAGCTTGTTAACTCCGGCATTGAAGGTCCGTGTAATCCTACACAGTTAGTGGTGTTCATCATCCAACAAGAGAGTGTAGAGTCTAGCATTTATCTATTTATTCTGTTATGTGATCAAAGTTGAGAGTGTCCACTAGTGAAAGTATGATCCCTAGGCCTTGTTCCTAAATACTGAAATCGCTGCCTGTTTACTGTTTTACTGCATCTCTACTGCCTGCAATATTACCACCATCAACCACACGCCAGTCCTGGACAGCAAAGCACTTTTCTGGCGCCGTTACTACTGCTCATATACATTCATACCACTTATATTTCACTATCTCTTCGCCGAACTAGTGCACCTATTAGGTGTGTTGGGGACACAAGAGACTTCTTGCTTTGTGGTTGCAGGGTTGCTTGAGAGGGATATCTTTGACCTCTTCCTCCCTGAGTTTGATAAACCTTGGGTGATCCACTTAAGGGAAACTTGCTGCTGTTCTACAAACCTCTGCTCTTGGAGGCCCAACACTGTCTACAAGAATAGAAGCACCCGTAGACATCAAGCACTTTTCTGGCGCCGTTGCCGGGGAGGAAAGGTAAAAGGTACTCACACTCCAGATCTCGGCTACTAAGCTATTTTCCGGCACGTTGTAAGTACTCAAAGCTATTTCCTTTAGATCCTGCAATTGCATCTTTTTGTTTCTTGTTTACACTAGTTAGGCATAATGGAAAACAACAAAAATATGAGAGATCTTTATGAACTTTATCTTGAATTAGGACATGATGTGTTTGAAGAGAGAATTAAAAAACCCATGGAACTTTATATGCATGCTAATGGGAATGTTATTAATATGAATGCTTTGAACACTATTGTTGCTAATGCTATGGAAAATTCTAAGCTTGGGGAAGCTGGTTTTGATGAGCATGATCTTTTTAGTCCCCCAAGCATTGAGGAGAAAATTTACTTTGATGATACTTTGCCTCCTATTTATGATGATTATAATGATAGTAGTCTTTTGGTGCCGCCTGTTATGGAGGATAAATTTGATTATGATTACAATATGCCTCCTATATTTGATGATGAGAATAATAATGATATCTACTTTGTTGAATTTGCTCCCACTACAACTAATAAAATTGATTATGCTAATGTGGAGAGTAATAATTTTATGCATGAGACTCATGATAAGAATGCTTTATGTGATAGTTATATTGTTGAGTTTGCTCATGATGCTACTGAAAGTTATTATGAGAGAGGAAAATATGGTTGTAGAAATTTTCATGTTATTAAAATGCCTCTCTATGTGCTGAAATTTTTAAAGCTATACTTGTTTTATCTTCCTATGCTTGTCACTTTGCTCTTCATGAATTTGTTTATTTACAATATTTCTTTTCATAGGAAGCATGTTAGGCTTAAATTTGTTTTTAATTTACTTTTTGATACTCTCTTTTGCTTCAAATACTATTTCTTGCGAGTACATCATTTAAACTGCTGAGCCCATCTTAATGGCTATAAAGAAAGAACTTCTTGGGAGATAACCCATGTGTTTATTTTATTACTGCACCTTTATTTTATATTTGAGTCTTGGAAGTTGTTACTACTGTAGCAACCTCTCCTTATCTTATTTTTGTTGCATTGTTGTGCCAAGTAAAGTCTTTGATAGCAAGGTTCATACTAGATTTGGATTACTGCGCAGAAACAGATTTCTTGCTGTCACGAATCTGGGCCTAATTCTCTGTAGGTAACTCAGAAAATTCTGCCAATTTACGTAAGTGATCCTCAGATATGTACGCAACTTTCATTCAATTTGAGCAAGTCTGGTGCCTCTTAGAAATTTGTCTTTACGGACTGTTCTGTTTTGACAGATTCTGCCTTTTATTTCGCATTGCCTCTTTTGCTATGTTGGATGAATTTCTTTGTTCCATTAACTTCCAGTAGCTTTGGGCAATGTCCAGAAGTGTTAAGAATGAATGTGTCACCTCTGAACATGTGAATTTTTGATTATGCACTAACCCTCTAATGAGTTTGTTTTTAGTTTGGTGTGGAGGAAGTTTTCAGGGGTCAAGAGAGGAGGATGATACAATGTGATCAAGGAGAGTGAAAGCTCTAAGCTTGGGGATGCCCCGGTGGTTCATCCCTGCATATTTCAAGAGGAATCAAGCATCTAAGCTTGGGTATGCCCAAGGCATCCCCTTCTTCATCGACAAAACTATCAGGTCACTTCTCTTAAAAACTATATTTTTATTCGGTCACATCTTATGTACTTTACTTGGAGCATCTGTGTGCTGTTTGTTTTTGTTTTGTTTGAATAAATTCTTGTGTGGGAGAGAGACACGCTCCGCTGGTTCATATGAACACATGTGTTCTTAGCTTTTAATTTTCATGGCGAAGGTTGAAACTGCTTCGTTAATTGTTATATGGTTGGAAACGGAAAATGCTACATGTAGTAATTGGTAGAATGTCTTGGATAATTTGATACTTGGCAATTGTTGTGCTCATGTTTAAGCTCTTGCATCATATATTTTGCACCTATTAATGAAGAAATACATAGAGCTTGCTAAAATTTGGTTTGCATGATTGGTCTCTCTAAAGTCTAGATATTTTCTGGTGAGGGTTTGAGCAACAAGGAGGACAATGTAGAGTCTTATAATGCTTGCAATATGTTCTTATGTAAGTTTTGCTGTACTAGTTCATAGTTGTGTTTGCTTCAAACAACCTTGCTAGCCTAAGCCTTGTATTGAGAGGGATTACTTCTCGTGCATCCAAAAACCTTGAGCCAAAAACTATGCCATTTGTGTCCACCATACCTACCTACTACATGGTATTTCTCCGCCATTCCAAAGTAAATTGCTTGAGTGCTACCTTTAAACAATTCAAAATTTATCATCTCTGATTTGTGTCAATGTTTTATAGCTCATGAGGAAGTATGTGGTGTTTATCTTTCAATCTTGTTGGGCAGCTTTCACCAATGGACTAGTGGCTTCATCCGCTTATCCAATAATTTTGCAAAAAGAGCTGGCAATGGGATTCCCAGTCCCAAATTAATTAACTTTCATAATTTTAAAAATAGACACTCCTCCATGGTATGTGATTGTTGGACGGCACCCGAGGATTCGGTTAGCCATGGCTTGAGAAAGCAAAGGTGGGGAGGAGTGTCATCTAAATAAAAATAAAATAAAAAGGCACTCATTCATGGTATGAGATTGTTGGCAGGCACCCGAGGATTCGGTTAGCCATGGTTTGTGAAAGTAAAGGTTGGAAGGAGTGCCACCCAAAAATAAAAATGTTTCATGGGAGCCGCTCTTTGAAGGTTTGACCGGCAAGGGGGTTAGAGTGCCCATTACCATTCGTTGACAACAACAAACACCTCTCAAAACTTTACTTTTATGCTCTCTTTATGTTTTCAAGATAAAAGCTCTAGCACAAATATAGCAATCGATGCTTCCCTCTGCGAAGGGCCTTTCTTTTACTTTTAAGTTGAGTCAGTTCACCTATTTCTCTCCACCTCAAGAAGCAAACACTTGTGTGAACTGTGCATTGATTCCTACATACTTGCATATTGCACTTGTTATATTACTTTGCATTGACAACTATCCATGAGATATACATGTTACAAGTTGAAAGCAACCGCTGAAACTTAATCTTCCTTTGTGTTGCTTCAATACCTTTACTTTGAATTATTGCTTTATGAGTTAACTCTTATGCAAGACTTATTGATGCTTGTCTTGAAGTACTATTCATGAAAAGTCTTTGCTATAAGATTCATTTGTTTACTCATGTCATTTACCATTGTTTTGATCGCTGCATTCATTACATATGCTTACAATAGTATGATCAAGGTTATGATGGCATGTCACTCCAGAAATTATCTTTGTTATCGTTTACCTGCTCGGGACGAGCAGGAACTAAGCTTGGGGATGCTGATACGTCTCCGATGTATCGATAATTTCTTATGTTCCATGCCACATTATTGATGATATCTACATGTTTTATGCATACTTTATGTCATATTTATGCATTTTCTGGCACTAACCTATTAACGAGATGCCGAAGTGCCAGTTCCTGTTTTCTGCTGTTTTTGGTTTCAGAAATCCTAGTAAGGAAATATTCTCGGAATTGGACGAAATCAACGCCCAGAGTCTTAGGATTGCATGAAGCTTCCAGAACACCCGAGAGCCGCCAGAGAGGGGCCACAGGGGGCCCACACATGGTGGCGGCGCGGCCCAGGGGGGCGCGCCGCCCTAGTGTCTGGTGGCCCCAGACCCCTTCTGACGCCGCCTCTTCGCCTATAAGAAGCCCCTGACCTAAGTCTTCGATACGGAAAAGCCACGGTACGAGAAACCATCCAGAGCCGCCGCCATCGCGAAGCCAAGATCTGGGGGACAGGAGTCTCTGTTCCGGCACGCCGCCGGGACGGGGAAGTGCCCCCGGAAGGCTTCTCCATCGACACCGCTGCCATCTCCACCGCCATCTTCATCACCGCTGCTGTCTCCCATGAGGAGGGAGTAGTTCTCCATCGAGGCTAAGGGCTGTACCGGTAGCTATGTGGTTAATCTCTCTCCTATGTACTTCAATACAATGATCTCATGAGCTGCCTTACATGATTGAGATTCATATGAGCTTTGTATCACTATTCATCTATGTGCTACTCTAGTGATGTTATTAAAGTAGTCTATTCCTCCTGCACGGTGTAATGGTGACAGTGTGTGCATCGTGTAGTACTTGGCGTAGGTTATGATTGTAATCTCTTGTAGATTATGAAGTTAACTATTGCTATGATAGTATTGATGTGATCTATTCCTCCTTTCGTAGTGTGAAGGTGACAGTGTGCATGATATGTTAGTACTTGGTTTGGTTGTGTTGATCTGTCGTGCACTCTAAGGTTAATTAAACATGAATATCGAATATTGTGGAGCTTGTTAACTCCGGCATTGAGGGTTCGTGTAATCCTACACAGGTAGTGGTGTTCATCATCCAACAAGAGAGTGTAGAGTCTAGCATTTATCTATTTATTCTGTTATGTGATCAAAGTTGAGAGTGTCCACTAGTGAAAGTATGATCCCTAGGCCTTGTTCCTAAATACTGAAATCGCTGGTTTCGTTTATCGTTTCTTATCGCATCTCTCATCGCTGCAATATTACCACCATCAACCACACGCCAGTCCTGGACAGCAAAGCACTTTTCTGGCGCCGTTACTACTGCTCATATACATTCATACCACTTGTATTTCACTATCTCTTCGCCGAACTAGTGCACCTATTAGGTGTGTTGGGGACACAAGAGACTTCTTGCTTTGTGGTTGCAGGGTTGCTTGAGAGGGATATCTTTGACCTCTTCCTCCCTGAGTTCGATAAACCTTGGGTGATCCACTTAAGGGAAACTTGCTGCTGTTCTACAAACCTCTGCTCTTGGAGGCCCAACACTGTCTACAAGAATAGAAGCACCCGTAGACATCAGGTACCCGCCGGGTATGGGTATGGGTAAAGTTTTATACCCATGGGCACGGGTATGGGTAGAAGTTTGTACCCATCGACTATACGGGTATGGGTATGGTATTGCTCTACCCTGCCCATACCCTGTCCATTGCCATCCTTAGGTATACCCGCACGCCACCGTCGCAAGCATCGGGGTAGTGGCAAATCCGTTCAACCCCAAAAGAAGCGCACGAATTAGCACCGGAGGAAAAGTCTCACGTCGCTTCCTAGCTCCAAGGACATCCCCTCCAGGCATCGATAACCCTTTCCACACTCTAATTCATAATAGTCAAATTGAAAGGATTCCCAAGGCAGTATTGCCTAGTAGTTGGGATATGGATCGTTCTAACACTGCAGGGAGGATGAAACCCGAAGCTGAGGAGTGGGGAAACAACTCTAAGAGTTGGGACTCACCGTCTGACATACTTCTTAACCGCGTCGAGCACAACTCGGAGCTGATCCGCAACCTCACTTACAAGATTGATGAGCTAAAGGAGCTTGTTAAGAAGCTTATCACGAATTCACCATCACCACCGAAGGAGTAATTCATCATTGGTATTGGCGCCCCTTGGTTTGTTCCAAGCTTGGGGGAGTGTCGCGGTATCACATCATCACTATATTTTACCTTTTTTACTGTCAAGTAGTGTCATATCATGAGTAGGGAAGTTATCATATAAGATGGTTGCAGTGTGGAAGTATCTCTCTTTTAGTTAGTTACCTATGTATCCCTTGGTGTGAGTTATCGTTATGGAATATTAATGAGAAGTTTTATCATTTACATTTTGCACGCCTTATTTTAGTTTGCAATTTCTGTTATATGATTGATCTTGTTGTTAGTATTGGTATCACTTTGGGAGCATCAAGTAAATCTATTTGGTTTTGGCAAACTTAGCATTGGTCAACAACAACAATACTTTGAAGCTTAAGTAGAAAAGAGGGAAGTACATGTAGATATATTATTTCATTACCTTTCTTTCTTGTTAGCTAATGAGTTTAGTATTCTGAAGTTAAAATTGTTTGTGATTACAAGGAAGATGCATGATTGTTTCTATCACATGTATATTTGTTTGTTTTCCCTCAACCCTTATGCTTGCTAACCAACCTTGCTAGCCAAAGACCTGTACCGAGAGGGAATGCTTCTCGTGCATCCAAAACCTTAAACCAAACCCATGCCATGTGTGTCCACCATAACTACCTATTATGTGGTATTTTGCGCCACTCCAAGTAAATATTTCATGTGCTACCTTTAATCAATTCAAAAAGTTATTATCTCTTATTTGTGTCAATGTTTTATAGCTCATGAGGAAGTATGTGGTGTTTTATCTTTCAATCTTGTTGGACAGACTTTCTACAATGGACTAGTGGCACATCTGCTTATCCAATAATTTTGCAAAAAGAGCTGGCAACGGGTTCCCAGCCCCAATTAATTAACTTTCATCAATAATTCTCTTCACATGTTTTGCCCTGATTTATCAGTAAGCAACTTAATTTGCAAATAGACACTCCTCCATGGTATGTGAATGTTGGAAGGCACCCGAGGATTCGGTTAGCCATGGCTTGTGTAAGCAAAGGTTGGGAGGAGTGTCATCCATAAATAAAACTAAAGTACATGTGTAAACAAAAGAGAAGATGGATGATCTACCTTGCTGGTAGAGATAACGTCCTTCATTGGAGCCTCTCTTTGAAAGTCTGTTTGGCAAGGGGGTTAGAGTGCCCACTACCATTCGTTGACAACAACAAACACCTCTCAAAACTCTACTTTTATGCTCTCTATATGATTTCAAAACTTAAAAAGCTCTAGCACATGATTTAATCCCTACTTCTCTCTGCGAAGGGCCTATCTTTTACTTTTATGTTGAGTCAGTAAACCTATTTCCCTCGATCTCAAGCAAGCAATTGAGTTGTTGTGATCCAACCATTTATATTGTGATCTATTAATCATGACTGTTATTCTTCCTTGTTTAGTACAAATTTTATCTGAATTAATATGACTTTGAAGGTTATCAATGATTATGAGGAGATTGTTATGATTGAGCATGTAAGTTCTGCCATATAAGCTCTAATATAAAGGCTCTGCCCGAAAGATAAGTACAATCTGTCAATTGTTCTTTGACCAAGAACGAAGTTTGCCATCACCAATTATGATTTCCTATGCACCTTTATTTGTGATTTCCCTTTATTTGTTTCAAGTTGAGTTATATGAGGAAGTTGTTTACTAGAATGACTTGTGTGAATTAATAAATGTGATGCTTCTTGTTCGTATTTTATTTATCGACTCTTCACTCCATCAACATGTGGTCCTGTTTACTGAGTTCAGTTTCGCTTGGGGACAAGCGAGGTCTAAGCTTGGGGGGAGTTGATACGTCCATTTTGCATCACTATTTTATATCATAATTTACTAGTATTCATTGATATATTTCATATTTAGAGATGATACTTATGTTATTTCACCTATTTTGCATGTTTCATGATTATTGGAGAATTACTCACCGGAGTCAGGATTCTGCTGGAAAAAGCACCATCGGGATACAATATTTCTGAAGATCAACAATTGACGGAAAATATACCGAAGCTCCTATTTTTCCAGATGACGGAGCCAGCCAAAAGGGAAGGCCGAGGAGGGCCGCCATGGGCCCTCCCCATAGGCCAGCGCGGCCACCAGGGCTGGCGCGCCGCCATGTGGGAAGGGGGCCCACGACCCCCTCGGCCATCGCCCATTCGCGTACTTCATCTCCCGAAAACCCTAAGGTGTGACAGATCATCGAGGATAGTCGCAGCCGCCTCTGCGGGGCGGAAAAACACCAGAGAGAAAAGAGATCTCCGGCAGGCTGGAATCTGCCGGGGAAATTCCCTCCCGGAGGGGGAAATCGTCGCCATCATCACCGTCATCGAGCTGGACTTCATTGGGATCATGATCATCATCATCTCCACCACCGACACCGTCATCTCCACCTCTGCACCTCGTCTCCGCTGTAACATCTAGGGTTGAATCTTGATTATTTCATAGGGGAAAGTCTCCCGGTGTTGATTACTCCTTGTTATTGATGCTATTGAGTGAAACCATTGAATCAAGGTTTATGTTCAGATTGTTATTGATCATCATATCACCTCTGATCATGTTCCATATGATGTCTTGTGAGTAGTTCGTTTAGTTCTTGAGAACATGGGTGAAGTCTAAATGTTAGTAGTGAACTATGTTGAGTAATATTTAATGGTTTGATATTTAAGTTGTGGTGTTATTCTTCTAGTGGTGTCATGTGAACATCGACTACATGATACTTCACCTTTATGGGCCTAGGGGAATGCATCTTGTATTCGTTTGCTAATTGTGGGGTTGCCGGAGTGACAGCAACCTGAACCCCCGTTGGTATATCGATGCATGAGCGATAGCAGGATCTCAGAGTTTAAGGCTCTGGTTAGATTTATCTTAATTACTTTCTTGTATTTGCGGATGCTTGCAAGGGGTTTAATCACAAGTATGTATTAGTCCTAGGAAGGGCGGTGCATTAGCATAGGTTCACCCACAAAACACTTATCAAAACAATGAAGATTAATCAACTATATGAAGCGAAAGCACTAGACTAAATTCCCGTGTGTCCTCAAGAACGTTTGGTCATCATAAGTAAACAAACCGGCTTGTCCTTTGTGCTAAAAAGGATTGGGCCACTTGCTGCAATTATTATTCCCGCATTTTATTTACTTGTATTTTATTTATCTGCTATATCAAAACCCCCTGAAAACTTGTCTGTGAGCATTTACAGTGAATCCTTCATCGAAACTGCTTGTCAACACCTTCTGCTTCTCGTTGGGTTCGACACTCTTATTTATCGAAAGTACTACGATATACCCCCCTATACTTGTGGGTCATCAGTCGGCACATATGAGCTAGATGAGATCGAAGTTATGGACTGAACTAACAAAAAGTCTCTTTGGCTCCTAAGCTCAAGTGCAACTTTTATTGAAAAAATATAAATATTTATAGTTTCCTAAATAAAACTGAAAAAATCTAGGCATTGTCAATAATATATCTTACGAACATGCAAAATCTCGATGTGGTTTATTCTGTATCACGGGCTACATGATAAAGGCAATATCTGGTTTTATGCTTTTTTGTAGATTAATAGAAAAATTATTTCGAATTCAAATTTCGTTTGCGGGGGGCTACATTGCGATATGTTTTAGTTTATTTTTGAGACTCGGAAATATACTTTGTATTTTTTCTAAAAAATAACAGGTTCATTGTACTCAGAGCCAAAAATCTCATTAATTAAGCTAGTCAAGGGGAAGTATTTTTCGTGTAACCCACAATAAAAAAAACCATTTCTGAAGGTCTGACTTAATTATTGTGTTGTACCGCCATCCACGCACATACTATACTATGTATAAAAGCTGAATCTTTGGGAATTGTCCCGGCGCATATACAGTGTCATTTTTTTACTTTTTAACAGTAATGTTTGAAAGTTTTTGATAATAATTTTTATTGTAACTTGTCAGTAGAAATATTATACAAGAATTTACCCATTAGTATTTTTTTTTGTCGGGGCATAACTTTTCAGCAATAATTCTTAAGAAAATCCAACACTTGACACCTCTTTTACCCTAGGAAAATAATGTTGTGTTCTTCTATGGTACCATAAAAAAATATTTACTCCACCATCGTCACCTCTTTCAACGGGGAAGAATACTACTCCCTCCATTCCTAGATATAAGCCAATAGTTTTTGACATGGAAATTAAAGAACTTACATTGAGGAGAAATTACACCATGTTTGGGCAGAATTAACCCTAGGTAATTGATGCGAGGTAATAGAGGACTTTGCATAAGATAAGGAAGCTTAAGCAAATCTACAAAATATTATCCATGCAAATGTTGCAACGCAATACATCTTATATTCTACATGGTTTATATGTAGGAACGGACGGAGTATTACCTTCCTCGACGACAACTTTATAAATATATACTTACTTCACCACCTGCTGCCTCTTTTTGCCGGAGAAAATATTCTTATTTGTAGCAACTCCGGAAACAAAAATACTTTATGATCCGTCGCTTTTCGTACTACCATCTTTTTTTCACCGCCTCACGATTGGCACTTACCTATTTTCTAATTCATTCACTTTGATACCGAAAATACAACTTCTAATAGAAAAGGTTATTTTTAAGATTTTTCAAACAAGTCATTTAACGCTTTTATCCTTCATGTCTTTCGCCGATAGAGGAACCCTTCCACTTGTGTCTCTTCTTCCCGTAATTGAGATCCATACTAAGAAATAATTTCTCGCTCGTGCTTTATTTGTGTGGAAATCACTTCATTTTTTCTAGCAATACTTGTGGCCGCTGGAAAAAAGATCTTAACCACGATGCTGCAACATCACTTTCACGTTTCTTCATCAATACTCCCACACTAACGCTTTGCATTACTTTAGATAGCCCATATATTGTAGTACTTCCAAAACACTATAACAAACAGCCTTCAACTATGTGTGCGGCGTGCCACGGCAAACTTCCTAGTACTACTTCGTGATTGTCTGATGCATGCTGCAAAATAATTAGTGACTTGACAAGAGCTTTTGTACTAACAGACTGTTCAACTATTGATGGATCTATCCATGTGGAATCCTACTTCTATGCTAAGACCCTACAGGCTTATCCACGCTATTTGTTCATAGCAACTTATTGTGCGAAAAAAACAACATCCAAACTATCTACTCTTTCTTTATTAGATTAAACGAGTGCACATTTCTTTTAGGTGAGAAAACAAGTGTACATGCGCTGAAGATTGACGTTCCTTACTTCCTTTGAGTTCACCCGAAGGTGTTGGAAAGATTTTACAGGTTGCCGAAAATTTGGGCTATGCAGTTAGTAGGTCCTTTGCCAAAATAAAATGCTCTTAGGCCCATCCTGAAACATACATGTGAGCAGACCCGAAAATCCCGTTTCATTCGGCCCGTATCATGTTTATAGGGCCCGGCGAGAGGAATTGCCATCTCCCCATCTTGGCCCACTAACCGTAGCAAAGGCAAAGGTTACAGCCTTAAAGGCCTAGTCTTTGCTACGCATGTATAGGCAGAAGACGCGTAGCTTTTGTTTTTTTTTTGAGCAATCGCCACCCCGTATTAACCAATAATCTTCTTTACTATACTCCGTACCAATGCGACCGTGGTACGTCGTCGTCACTTTTGCCTCGGAGCCCCTTAGAAATCAGCTAATTAGCCCGAAGTCCAAACTCCGTCCAGACTTCCTCGCACGCGAAAAAATTCCTCCGCCCGACGGTCCGAGCGACTAAGGATCCGCCGCCTCTCGCCGACTGGAGCGGCGCCGCCACCGGGCCACCTGCGCCGGCCGCGCCGCCCCCTCTCCATCTCCTCTATGACTCGAAGGTAACGACCGCATCAGCAGCAAGCCTGAAGAACTTCCTTTGCTGTGCGGGAACTGGTGGAGGGCGAGCGTCGGCGTGACTGTGGCAGGGATGGACCGTGGCTGAGGAGAGCTGGAGGGGAGCGCGCTCGCGTGGCCGGGATTTTCGTGTCGTGGAGCCTACGCGCGAGATATCGGCCTACGCGCGAGATATCGGCCTACGCGGCCATTACCGAGGTGGGGATGCTGCTGGATGGGGTCGGTGCTGGACTGCACCCGTCTGTGTACAAGAAGAGGAGTGATACGTCCAATTTGCATCACTATTTTATATCATAATTTGCTGTTATTCATTGATATATTTCATATTTGGAGATGATACTTATGTTATTTCATCTATTTTGCATGTTTCATGACTATTGGAGGATCGCAACCGGAGTCAGGATTCTGCCGAAAAAAGCGCCGTCAGAATGCAATATTTCGGAAGATCAACAATTGACGAAAGTTATATGAAAAATCCTATTTTTCCAGAAGATGACGAGAGCCAGAAGGAGGAGCCGAGGAGGGCCACCATGGGCCCCCCTCACAGGCCGGTGCGGGCCCTGCCCTGGCCGCGCCGCCTTGTGGGGAGGGGGCCCACAGCCGCCTCTGGCCTCCTCTCCTTCGCGTATTTCTTCGTCCCGAAAACCTAAACTCCGGGGGGTAAGTCGCGAAGAGTCACAGCCGCCTCTGCGGGGCGGAGAACACCAGAGAGAAAAGAGCTCTCCGGCAGGCTAAGATCCGCCGGGGAAATTCCCTCCCGGAGGGGGAAATCGACGCCATCGTCACCGCCATCGAGCTGGACATCATCTCCATCACCATCATCATCATCTCCATCATCATCACCGCCGTCTCCACCGCTGCACATCGTCACCGCTGTAACAATTTGGGTTTGATCTTGATTGTTTGATAGGGGAAACTCTCCCAGTGTTGATTTCTACTTGTTATTGATGCTATTGAGTGAAACCGTTGCACCAAGGTTTATGTTCAGATTGTTATTCATCATCATATCACCTCTGATCATGTTCCATATAATGTCTCGTGAGTAGTTCGTTTAGTTCTTGAGGACATGGGTGAAGTCTAAATGTTAGTAGTGAAGTATGGTTGAGTAATATTCAATGTTATGATATTTAAGTTGTGGTGTTATTCTTCTAGTGGTGTCGTGTGAACGTCGACTACACGACACTTCACCTTTATGGGCCTAGGGGAATACATCTTGTACTCGTTTGCCAATTGCGGGGTTGCCGGAGTGACAGAAACCTAAACCCCCGTTGGTATATCGATGCAGGAGGGATAGCAGGATCTCAGAGTTTAAGGCTGTGGTTAGATTTATCTTAATTACTTTCTTGTAGTTGCGGATGCTTGCAAGGGGTATAATCACAAGTATGTATTAGTCCTAGGAAGGGCGGTACATTAGCATAGGTTCACCCACACAACACTTATCAAAACAATGAAGATTAATTAGCCGTATGTAGCGAAAGCACTAGACTAAAATCCCGTGTGTCCTCGAGAACGTTTGGTCATTATAAGTAAACAAACCGGCTTGTCCTTTGTGCTAAAAAGGATTGGGCCACTTGCTACAATTATTACTCTCGCACTTTACTTACTCGTACTTAATTCATCTGCTACATCAAAACCCTCTGAATACTTGTCTGTGAGCATTTACAGTGAATCCTTCATCGAAACTGCTTGTCAACACCTTCTGCTCCTCGTTGGGATCGACATTCTTACTTATCGAAGATACTACGATACACCCCCTATACTTGTGGGTCATCAAGACTATTTTCTGGCGCCGTTGCCGGGGAGTGAAGCGCTATTGGTAAGTGGAATTGGTAAGGGAAATTTCTACTGTTTGTGCTGATTTTATTTCTGCCTGCTGCCATAATTCATTATGGAGAGATCTTCTCTTGAGTTTTTATTTGGAAAATCTACTACTACTGCAAAGGTAGTGGATGAGGCGCCAGGTGAGGAAGAAATACCATACAAAATACCTATGAAAATTATTAAACGTGTAGTGGATAACCGTTATACGGGGGATGGAACTGTCCACCCTGGAGATCATTTACTGTTCTTACATGAATTATGCGGTTTATTCAAGTGTGCAGGTATTGCTATGGATGAAGTGAGGAAGAAATTATTCTCTATATCGCTGTCTGGTAAAGCGGCGCATTGGTATAAATTACTGGATAATGGGGATTCTCTTGAATGGAATGATATTGTGCCCCGGTTTTATTCTAAGTTCTATCCTCCAAGTGAAATTCACAAAGATCGGAACCGCATATATAATTTTTGGCCTCATGATGGAGAGAGTATTGCCCAAGCGTGGGGGAGATTGAAGTCTTTAATGCTCAAATGCCCCATTCATGAGCTTCCTGGTAATGTTATTATTGATAATTTCTATGCAAGACTTTCTTTTCAAGACAAGACCTTGCTGGATACTTCTTGTTCTGGATCATTCACGCGCAACAAAGAAGAGTTTAAAAGGGACCTTCTTAATCGGATCCAGGAAAATGCTGAAGGATGGGAGAACGACAAAGATAGAGAATCAGGTATAAATTATGATTACAAATGCATTGAACCTTTTATGGATATTGATAAATTTCGTAATATGAGTGCTACCTATGGTCTTGATTCTCAAGTTGCTGCAAATCTTTATAAAGCTTTTGCCTCTCATTATGAATTGCCTAAGAAGAACTTTGATAAGTATCATGAACCGTATAAAGATAAAATTGATTCATCTATTAATAAATGTGTTGTAGTTGAAACTGTTGATCATGTTATTCCTGAAGCTTATATTGAAAAAACTCCTTTCCCTGCTAAAATGAAGGAGTACTCTGTTATAAATAGTGCGGTTCATAAAAGTGAAAAGAAACCTATAGAACCTGAAGAACAAATAAAAGTTGAAGCTGCTGTTGCAATAGTTAAAGATCTTGTGACTGAAAATGTGGAGGATGGTCATATTATTTTCTGTGAAGATGCCTCTAATATTGTTTCACATCCTAATAAGTCTAAGAAAGCTAGTGTTCCTATGCTATCCGTTAGAATTGGTGATCATTGTTATTATGGTTTATGTGATATTGGTGCAAGTATTAGTGCTATTCCTTATGACCTTTACACGGAGATTATGCACAAAATTGGTTCTTGTGAACTTGAAGATATTGATGTGGTTATTCGGCTGGCTAATAGAGAAACTATCTCTCCAATTGGTATTGTTCGAGATGTGGAAGTTCTATGCGGTAAGATTAAATATCCTGCTGACTTTTTGGTACTTGGTTCTGCTGCTAGTAAATATTGTCCTATTATTTTTGGTAGACCTTTTCTAAATACTTGTGGAGCTGTTATAGATTGCAAGAAAGAGAAAATTTTGACTAAATTTGCTGGTGAATCTTATGAGTTTAACTTCTCTAAATTTGCCAAAACTCCTTATAAAGCCGATTTGCCTAATAATGATTTTAGAGTTGGACAGTGTGCATCTATTGCTCTTGCTCCTAATAATCCTTTGCAGCAACATTTGGAGAATAGTGACAGTGAAGTTTTTAGGGAAGAAAGAAACGAGCTTGATGAAATTTTCCTTCGTCAACCTATTCTTAAGCATGATTTACCGGTAGAAGATCTGGGTACAACACCACCACCAAAGGAAGATCCTGTCTTTGATTTAAAACTATTGCCTGATAATCTTAAATATGCTCATATTGATGATAAGAAAATATATCCTGTTATTATTAGTTCTAAGCTTTCAGAGTTTGAAGAAGAAAGGTTATTAGAAGTATGGAAGAAACACCGAGGTGCTATTGGCTACACTCTTGATGACTTGAAGGGGATTTCTCCCTCTATTTGCCAACATGCCATTAATTTGGAAGATGATGTGAAGCCTGTTGTTGAACCTCAGCGTCGTCTAATTCCTAAGATGAAGGATGTGGTAAGAAATGAGGTATTAAGACTTCTTGAAGCTGGTATTATATATCCTATTGCTGATAGTAGATGGGTTAGTCCTGTGCATTGTGTTCCTAAGAAAGGAGGAATGACTGTTGTGCCTAATGATAATGATGAGCTCATACCTCAAAGAGTAGTTGTAGGGTATAGAATGTGCATTGATTATCGAAAAGTTAATAAAGTTACTAAGAAAGATCATTACCCTTTACCTTTTATGGATCAAATGTTAGAAAGGTTATCCAAAAATACTCATTTTTGCTTTCTTGATGGTTATTCTGGGTTTTCACAAATTGCTGTTAAAACTAAGGATCAAGAGAAAACCACTTTCACTTGTCCCTATGGAACTTATGCTTATAGACGTATGCCTTTTGGTTTATGTAATGCTCCTGCTACTTTTCAAAGATGCATGTCTGCTATTTTTCATGGCTTTTGCGAGAGTATTGTAGAGGTATTCATGGACGATTTTTCCGTCTATGGGAATTCTTTTGATAATTGCTTGCGAAATCTTGATAAAGTTTTGCAGAGATGTGAAGAAACTAACCTTGTTCTTAATTGGGAGAAATGCCACTTTATGGTTAATGAAGGAATTGTATTGGGACATAAAATTTCCGAGAGAGGTATTGAAGTTGATAGAGCTAAAGTTGAAGCAATTGAGAAGATGCCCTATCCTAGGGATGTTAAAGGTATTCGTACTGTTCTTGGTCATGCTGGGTTTTATAGGAGGTTTATTAAAGACTTCTCCAAGATTTCAAAGCCTCTTACTAATCTTCTTCAAAAAGATGTACCTTTTGTTTTTGATGATGATTGTAAGGAAGCTTTTGAAATTCTAAAGAAAACCTTGACAACTGCCCCTATAGTTGGACCTCCTGATTGAAACTTACCATTTGAAATTATGTGTGATGCTAGTGATTTTGCTGTAGACGCTGTTCTTGGACAGCGAGTAAATAAAAAATTGAATGTTATTCATTATGCTAGTAAAACTCTTGATGCTGCTCAAAGAAATTATGCTACTACTGAAAAAGAATTGTTAGTTGTAGTCTTTCCTTGTGATAAGTTTAGATCCTATATTGTTGATTCAAAAGTTACTATACATACTGATCATGCTGCAATCAGATACCTAATGCAAAAGAAAGATGCTAAGCCAAGGCTTATTAGATGGGTACTTCTGTTGCAAGAATTTGATTTACATATTGTAGATAGGAAAGGTGCTGATAATCCTGTTGCTGGTAACTTGTCTTGATTGGAAAATATTGCTTATGACCCTATTCCTGTTAATGATAGTTTTCCAAATGAACAATTGGCTGTAATAAAGGTGAGCTCGCGAGACAGTCCTTGGTATGCTGATTATGCTAACTTTATTGTTTCCAAGTACTTGCCTCCAACCTTTTCAGCTCAGCAAAGGAGGAAATTCTTTTATGACTTGAGGCATTATTTCTGGGATGACCCACACTTATATAAAGAAGGAGTGGATGGTATTCTGCGAAGGTGTGTTCCCGAATATGAACAGCAAGAGATATTGAGTAAATGTCATGGTAGTGCTTATGGAGGACATCACGCCGGAGATAGAACCGCGCAAAAGGTTCTACAATCAGGTTTTTATTGGCCAACTCTCTTCAAAGATGCAAGGAAGTTTATTTTATCTTGTGATGAATGTCAAAGGGTTGGTAATATCTCCAGACGCAATGAAATGCCTATGAATTATACTCTTGTTATTGAACCGTTTGATTGTTGGGGATTTGACTTCATGGGACCTTTTCCCTCTTCAGAAGGTAACACTCATATACTTGTTACTGTTGATTATGTTACTAAATGGGTGGAAGCCATACCTACAAAAAGTGCTGATGGTGAGACATCTTTAAGAATGCTTTTAGATATTATTTTTCCTAGATTTGGAGTTCCTAGATATATTATGACTGATGGAGGTTCCCATTTTATTCATGGTGGTTTTAGAAAAACTCTTGCTAAATATGGTATTAATCATAGAATTGCTTCCGCTTATCATCCTCAAACTAGTGGGCAAGTAGAATTATCAAATAGAGAGATTAAATCTATCTTGCAAAAGACTGTTAATAAAACTAGAAAAAATTGGGCTAGTAAATTGAAGGAAGCACTATGGGCTTATAGAACTGCTTATAAAAATCCCATGGGAATGTCACCTTATAAAATGGTTTATGGAAAAGCTTGTCATTTACCTTTAGAACTAGAGCACAAAGCTTATTGGGCTGTTAGAGAACTAAATAAAGATCCTAAACTAGCCGGTAAGAAGAGGTTGCTACAATTGAGTTCTCTAGATGAATGGAGAAGTGAAGCTTATGAAAATGCTAAACTCTTTAAAGAGAAAGTTAAGAAATGGCACGATAGAAGAATTATCAAAAGAGAATTTAATAATGGGGATAAAGTCCTATTGTATCGATCTCGTCTCAGATTCTTTGCAGGGAAATTACTCTCGAAATGGGAAGGACCATATGTTGTTGAGGAGGTGTATCGTTCAGGAGCAATTAAAATTAGCTCTCTCCAAGGCAATGCCACACAAGTGGTGAATGGACAAAGACTCAAGCATTATATCTCGGGTGATTCTTACAATGTAGATGTTGATGTTATTCGAGTAGAAACACCGGAGGCTTTCATAAAAGGTCAAATTGACAGTCCGCCAGAACTCGACTTTGAATAGGTAACAGTACTGGTAATGAAAAGTTCGCAATTTACTTTCCGAACAATGTTTTTGGTATTTTTGGAAAATATGAAAAATTACGAGATCGAAACGGAGTGGAGGAGACGCACGAGGGCGTGCCCCCATAGGCCGGCGCGGGCCCTAGCCTGGCCGCGCCGCCCTATGAGGTGGCCGCCTCGTCGCCCCTCTCCGACTCTGATTCGACCTGGTACTTTCCTTTTGCCGTGAAAATTCCTGCTATATAATCCCCCGGACCCCTGGAGGTCCGTATATCGTTTTCTCGACGTGTTTTGTTTCGAGCTGTTTCTGCCAGGATCTGTTTTCAATATAGAAGCACCATGGTCTCCAAGAACAAGGGCAAGGGGCTTTCGGATGAAGATACTCAAGATCCCGAGTGGAAAGAGATGGACGAGAGCATCAAGGAAGAGGGTGAAGAAGAAGTGGAGGAAGACTCGCGCGCATACCCGCGTGCCACCATCGCAAGCATCGAGGTGGTGGATAACCCTCTTAGTGCAAAGAGGAGCGCGAGAATTCGCACCGGAGGAGGGGTCCCACGTCATTACCTAGCTCCAAAGACATCTTCTTCAGGCACTCACCACCCCTTCCGCAATCTAATTTACAATAGTCAAATTGAAAAGACTCCCAAGGCAGCATTGCCTTGCAATTGGGATATAGATCGTTCTAACACTGCAGGAAGGATGAAGCCTGAAGCTGAAGGGTGGGGAAATAACTCCAAGAATTGGGACTCGCCGTCGGACATACTTCTTAGTCGCGTCGAGCACAATTCGGAGATGATCCGCAACCTCATGTACAAGATTGATGAGCTTCAGTAGCTTGTTGAGAAGCTTGTCGAGAATTCATCACCACCATCACCGAAGGAGTAATTCATCATCGGTATTGGCATCCCCTTGGTTTGTTCCAAGCTTGGGGGAGTGCCGCGGTATCACATCATCACTACCTTTTACTTTTTACTATCAAGTAGTGTCATATCATGAGTAGGGAAGTTATCATATAAGATGGGTTGCAGTGTGGAAGTATCCCTCCTTTAATTGGTTGTCTATGTATCCCTTGGTGTGAGTTATCGTTATGGAATATTAATGAGAAGTCTTATCATTTACATATTGCACATCTTATTTTAGTTTGCAATCCTTATTATATGATTGATCTTGTTATTAGTATTGGTATCACTTTGGGAGCATTGATTAAATCTATTTGGTTTTGGCAAACTTAGCATTGGTCAATAGCAACAACACTTTGAGGTTTAAGTAGAAAAGATAAATACATGTAGATATGTTGTTTCATTATCTTTCTTTCTTGTTAGCTCATAGCTTATTATTCTGAAGTTAAATTTTTTTGTGCTTGCAAGGAAGATGCATGATTGTTTCTATCACATGTATATTTGTTTGTTTCCCTCGACTCTTATGCTTGCTAATTAACCTTGGTAGCCAAAAACCTGTACTGAGAGGGAATACTTCTCGTGCATCCAAACCTCAATCCAAACCTATGCCATTTGTGTCCACCATAACTACCTACTACATGGTATTTCCTGCCATTCCAAGTAAATACTTCGTGTGCTACCTTTAGATAATTCAAAATTTATTATCTCTTATTTTGTCAATGTTTTATAGCTCATGAGGAAGTATGTGGTGTTTTATTTTTCAACCTTGTTGGGCAACTTTCATCAATGGAGTAGTGGCTTCATCCGCTTATCCAATAATTTTGCAAAAAGAGCTGGCAATGGGATTCCCAGTCCCAAATTAATTAACCTAAATAGACACTCCTCCATGGTATGTGATTGTTGGATGGCACCCGGGGGCTTGAGAAAGCAAAGGTGGGGAGGAGTGTCATCATAATAAAACTAAAATAAAAAGGGCACTCCTTCATGGTATGAGATTGTTGGCGGGCACCCGAGGATTCGGTTAGCCATGGTTGGTGAAAGCAAAGGTTGGAAGGAGTGCCAACCCAAAATAAAACTTTATGGGAGCCGCTCTACGAGAGTTTGTCTGGCAAGGGGGTTAGAGTACCCGCTACCAGTCGTTGACAACAACAAACACCTCTCAAAATGTTACTTTCATTCTCTTTATATGATTTCAAAACTGAAAAATCTCTAGCACATGATTTAATCTCTGCTTCCCTCTGCGAAGGGCCTGTCTTTTACTTTATGTTGAGTCAGTAAACCTATTTCCCTCCATCTAAAGCAAGCATTTGAGTTGTTGTGATCAAACCATTATATTGTGATTTGCTTCATCATGTCTTTTATTCTTCCCTGTTTAGTATAAGTTTTATCTGAATGAATATAGCTTTGAAAGTTATCAATGATTATGAGGAGATTATTATGATTGAGTATGCAAGTTGTGCCATATAAACTTTAACATAAGAGCGCTGCTCGATAGATAAGTATAACCTGTTAACTGTTCTTTGACCAAGAACGAAGTTTGCCATCACCAACTATGATTTCTTATGCACCTTTATTTGTGATTACCTTATACTTGTTTCAAGTTGAATTATATGAGGAAGTTGTTTACTAGAATGTCTTGTGTGAATGAATATGATGCTTCTTGTCCGTATTTTATTTATCGACTCTTCACTCCATAAACATGTGGTCCTGCTTACCGAGTTCAGTTTCGCTTGGGGACAAGCGAAGTCTAAGCTTGGGGGGTTGATACGTCAAATTTGCATCACTATTTTATATCATAATTTGTTGTTATTCATTGATATATTTCATATTTGGAGATGATACTTATGTTATTTCATCTATTTTGCATGTTTCATGACTATTGGAGGATCGCGCACCGGAGTCAGGATTCTGTTGGAAAAAGCGCCGTCAGAATGCAATATTTCGGAAGATCAACAATTGACGAAAGTTATATGAAAAATCCTATTTTTCCAGAAGATGACGAGAGACAGAAGGAGGAGCCGAGGAGGGCCACCATGGGCCCCCCTCACAGGCCGGCACGGGCCCTGCCCTGGCCGCGCCGCCTTGTGGGGAGGGGGCCCACAGCCCCCTCTGGCCTCCTCTGCTTCGCGTATTTCTTCGTCCCGAAAACCTAAGCTCCGGGGGGTAAGTCGCGAAGAGTCACAGCCGCCTCTGCGGGGCGGAGAACACCAGAGAGAAAAGAGCTCTCCGGCAGGCTGAGATCCGCCAGGGAAATTCCCTCCCGGAGGGGGAAATCGACGCCATCGTCACCGCCATCGAGCTGGACATCATCTCCATCACCATCATCATCATCTCCATCATCATCACCGCCGTCTCCACCGCTGCACATCGTCACCGCTGTAACAATTTGGGTTTGATCTTGATTGTTTGATAGGGGAAACTCTCCCGGTGTTGATTTCTACTTGTTATTGATGCTATTGAGTGAAACCGTTGGACCAAGGTTTATGTTCAGATTGTTATTCATCATCATATCACCTCTGATCATGTTCCATATGATGTCTCGTGAGTAGTTCGTTTAGTTCTTGAGGACATGGGTGAAGTCTAAATGTTAGTAGTGAAGTATGGTTGAGTAATATTCAATGTTATGATATTTAAGTTGTGGTGTTATTCTTCTAGTGGTGTCGTGTGAACGTCGACTACACGACACTTCACCTTTATGAGCCTAGGGGAATGCATCTTGTACTCGTTTGCCAATTGCGGGGTTGCCGGAGTGACAGAAACCTAAACCCCCGTTGGTATATCGATGCAGGAGGGATAGCAGGATCTCAGAGTTTAAGGCTGTGGTTAGATTTATCTTAATTACTTTCTTGTAGTTGCGGATACTTGCAAGGGGTATAATCACAAGTATGTATTAGTCCTAGGAAGGGCGGTACATTAGCATAGGTTCACCCACACAACACTTATCAAAACAATGAAGATTAATTAGCCGTATGTAGCGAAAGCACTAGACTAAAATCCCGTGTGTCCTCGAGAACGTTTGGTCATTATAAGTAAACAAACAGGCTTATCCTTTGTGCTAAAAAGGATTGGGCCACTCGCTGCAATTATTACTCTCGCACTTTAGTTACTTGTACTTAATTCATCTGCTACATCAAAACCCTCTGAATACTTATCTGTGAGCATTTACAGTGAATCCTTCATCGAAACTGCTTGTCAGCACCTTCTACTCCTCGTTGGGATCGACATTCTTACTTATCGAAAATACTACGATACACCCCCTATACTTGTGGGTCATCAAGGAGACATAGGATCTGTGTGATAGAGGAAGAGAAGAACGGAGAGAGAATTGTAAAGATTGGAGCTCAAAATCCATACAGGAATACAAGATTGAGTGCGCTACTACTGTTTTCAGAGTAATTTCTGCTCTATGCATCGATTTTGAAAAGAAATTGGAGCAGGGGAGAGGCGTAAGGATCTACCAGCATATCCCGAAAATAGCTGCTGGAGCTTGGGTTCATGTGTGACGTACTTCCAAGTCCCATGTCAAATCTCCACGGGAACAGCAAGACCTCGCTGCCGGGAGCGGTCCTACAACTCCATGCCACCCCTACGACCTCCAATATTCTTCAATTCCTTCCTAGCAGGGGCATAGTGCAAATCCTTCCTCAGCCTGAATATCTATCAGTTTTATAGTTTACAGGTGTATTGTACAGAGAGACCATGCGTACATTAGAAGGTTGAGGAAAGAGCATGTGCATATTTCAGTTTACTTGCACGGTTGCACCAGCTTATTGCTAGGATGAGCTATTACCAAAGGCATTGGTGATTTGTGGTAGTCTTGCAGAAGATACCAGCATGTAAAGCTACGGAAAATACAAAGGAGCTCTCGGGTGCAACGCACCCCCATACTTGAAAAAATTAAAAAAAAATAAAAAAAAAGTTTTTAAAAAATTAATTTTTTTTGGAAATCAAAGATGATCAGGTATTGTACCTGAAATAAAATATTTTCCTAGGAAATTACTTTTATTGTATCCTGGGTAAAAAAACAAACTCGAAATGCCCCATGACCAGGTACTATTCACTTTATTTTTGTCATAATTTTGTCTTTTTTGCCCTGGAGTCCATGGGAATCATTTCGTGTCCAAACATTTTTTTTACGAATACAAACTTGATCATCTTTTATTTCCAGGAAGATTCAAAAAAAATTTGACTTATTTAAATTATTATATTTTTTTAGTCTATGGGGGTGCGTTGCACCCGAGAGCCATAAGTCCGTTTCGGTAAAGCTACCCAGTTTTTTAATGAGAAAAGTGTTCAGCACATGTAAAAGTTGTTTCATCATGTAAGGTACGGCTTAATGGAGTTTAACAAAAGCTTGATATGTGCTGGTTCGAATGTCCAGTTGCATTCTAAGCAGAAGACATGAAAAAGACATACTGTCTGCATTGAGTCAACTGACAACAGTTTGCACACAGACTTCTACATGTGCCAAAGAACAGTGTATCAGGAGTGCTTGCATCGCAGGGTTCGGATCTCCAACACTATATCTGGAGAAAAACGAAAACATATTAGCTTTAATGTGCATAAATACTAGCATTAGCTTGTATGTTAACTTGTAACACTGCTGCGAAATCTACATTCTATAAAATGAACTTACACTCTGAATCTGTTCTGATCCATTTGCTCCCTTGTTCCGCACCCGTTGAATTCCCTCTCCAAGGCAATTGTGCTGTTCGATAGTTTCTGATTGTGGCCTCTCGCATTGTTAAATTCTCGGTAGGTATGTCATTATGGAGCAATGGCCAGGGTATCTGTCGTGATGAAAATCATGTAGGGATCTTTGAGCATCCCCTGTCTGTTTGTGTGCCTTAACTAGAAAATACTTCAATAGATTTAATATTGTTCGCTTCGTGTCTTGTCAGCTTACAACCATTGTATTCTACAATCATTGGGATGCTGCAAATTTCTTTTGCTTTCTTCAAAATTTTAAGTGCTCCACAATTTTCATAAAATTAGCTAATTCACATGGTTGTACATTGGAAAATTTTCAACATAATATTCTTAGAGTATGTTTACATTTTGTTTAACTAAATTCATTCAAAATTTGTAACATTCCCTTATATCTCTGGAGATCATTCTTCATTCACGTGATGTCAAAAGTTAATTCCTCCATTATCCCTGAGTTTCATGCCATGTGTGTAAAAGAAAATGGTAATCATGTATGGAATCAGAATCATCTTTTGGATGTAAAAATGAGAGTGAACAAGTTTTTTTCTAAGCAATGCACGGGTATCATGCTAGTAACTATAGTTTTATAAACACCTTCGGTGGATTCAGAAACCAATCATGGTGACCTAAGCTATCACAAAGAGAAGATCTAGCTAGGGATCGTCGACCCTCACGGAGCAGCTTAAGAGCCTCAAACTCTCCTTTAGCATCCATTATTTCCAGTACGACCTGGCCATAGGGTACAAGAAACTCTCCACATTGAATCGCACGTATAACATTTGCACAATCGCTTGCCAAACGAACTCGGCGTAGGTAAAGATCACGAGCAAGTGCTAGACCTTACTTGCACGCTGCCACCTGCATTGTCTCCGGGTCGCACAACCCTTGAAGACTTGTGTGGAGGCACCGAGAAACAAACCTCTATCATCAAGTGCAATGGCTGAAACTGAAGCAACGTTTAGGGTTTTTTTCGAAAGAGCCGCATCGCTAACGCCTCGTGGTGGAGGAATCCACCGTGGAACTTGCAACAGCCCTCACACTTTCTGCTTCACTGGAGCAACAATTATGTTTAGGTCATCGATGAATCTTCAGATGAAATTGTAGGTCAAGAGCAGACTCTGAAAGACATCTTCGTGCAACGCCTTCCAATGAGCATGCGAAATCGCCCACAGAGTGACTATCACCTGAGTCAGCTCATCATGGGTGGCCAAGCTGAAATCTTCTAACCAGCTTCTCGCATCCGGCTCCTGCAATTGGATCATCAACTTGACGATCTCTTCCAGCAAGAGTGCCCATACACTCATCGCCATATTGCACTCGAGAAGGGAATGCCTCCACGAGTCGAGGGAACCACGGAGGGAACAAGAGGGTTGTGCCGTCATGTGTCTATGATGGAGTATGTCCGGCAGTGATTGTTTTCCAGTCTCCACACGAAAACTCGCAGCTTCGATAGCACTTTGACCTTCTATAGCATTGACCACTTCTTCTCCACCTGTCCTTCGGTGCTTGGTCATGGCTAGCATACGATAAGTCGATCACACCGAGAAGAAGCCCTTCTTACACTGTTAGGAAAAGGGCAATAGATGTACTAGGTAGCAGTGGCACACCCTTTTTTTCTGGTGCGGCGCGTATACGACGTGCGGTGCACCAAAAAGAGGTGGGCTAATACTGCACCCATGCATGTGGTGCATATCTGTAGTAAGGAGCGAAGTCGTGCCCTCGCGGGCTGCGACATACCCGCGGAGTCACGGCGTACCGCACCACAGTGTGCCCTTTTTCGGTGCGTCACGGGCAAGGCAACCGCGGTACGTGCCGAACGTGAAAAGGGCCGATTTTGAACCGACTGCGCGCACTTTCCGAGTCTTCTTTAAACTTTCCTTCTGTGCGGCAACGGCAGGCTGGTGGCCTTCTGGGCGCACGCTGACCGCACCACGAAGGAAGGCCTCACCCTATTCCTCGAGAAAGCCCCACGAAGGAGCTTCCCCTTCCCCACTAAGTAGCCGGTCGAGGCGGCGGTTCCTTCACAAGGTTGGGGCGAGCTCCACAACACCGGAGTCTCCCAACACCCTATGGGGCTAGCACAACTCCAAGCTAGCCTCCATAGGAGCACTTCCTCCAAGATCCCACCATAGGAACTTTAACTCCAAGATCCACTAAGGACTAGCTGGTATTGGTGAATTCTCTCATGGTAGAACTATAGATCGGTGCCTCCTCCACCACTCCACAAAGTTTGGGAAAGATTGGTTGGGTAGGTGGGGATATCCTCAAGGTTTGAGCTCAGCAACAATGGAGGAGAGAGAAGGAGAAGAGATGAAATAGAGCTGGAGAAGAAGGAGCCCTTTTATAGGCTCCTTCAAATCCAACATTTATGTGCAGATCCCGCACAACCGGTACTACCGCTTGGGCAAGCGGTAGTACCACTCTGGGTTTGAAATCAGCCCACAGATTCGCCACGTGGGCTTGAAGCGGTAGTACCGCTGGCGGTACCACTAACGGTACCGCCATGGCCTCTTCGAGCCCTGGACTCCATCCGGTACCTCGGCGGTACCGGAGCCGTAGTGCCATAACTTGACTTACGGTACCTAACCGGTACCATGCCAGAACTACCTCTTATGAGCGGTACTTCCGCTCATGCTACCGTAGAGGTACCGTAACCCACTCTGTGGGTATTTTCACGTGCAAGTCCCAGAGCGGTACATAAGGCGGTATCAGTAGCGTAGCGGTACTACCGCTCCTGGTACCGGTAGTACCGGTCAGGCAGATTCTGTAGTTTTCTCTTTCCCTCTCCAACCACGTCACCTCGCGACACACACAAAACCAGAAAACCTATAAGCTACGCTTGAGTCTTCCGATCATGATGTGCTCAGCGAGGGTACCGTGCACCTGCAAATCTATCAAAGACAATCTATGCACACAGTTAAATTCATTCAAGTGTTGCTATCAAACACACAAAACCCGAGGTATAGACCTTTCTCTTTCAGATGGTACTACGTCGTGTTCGAGGGGCGGGTTCCAGGAGTCTATGAAGAGTGGGAGGATCGTAAGAAACAGGTGCACAAGTTCAGTGGCAACTGCTACAAAGGATATGCGACTAGACAGGAGGCGGTTGCCAAGTGGAAGAAGCACCAGTCGAACAAGAGCAAGATGAAAACATTCGTTGTGCTCCCGCTCTTGCTCACCATCGTCGCGGCGGTACACTATTTTATCCTAGTGTAGGCGGCGGCCGGTGCAACTTCATTTGTATCTTGAGATGATGAACTTTGTATGGATTTACTTTTATGTAAAAATTTGGCACTTCGAACTATATGTGTATCTCGATCAGGCTCTAAGTAATGTGATGATGACGTATAATATTGTTTATATTATATCTGTCTAATCTACATGTTGTTTATATTATATATGTATAATGTTGTATATACCTGTATAAAACCTATATTTGTACAGCAGGCAGTACAAAATCATGTATTCGTGTAACAAATTCTGTGCCGCAAAGAGGTTGAGTCGACGAGGGTCGGGCGGAGTTCCCGTGCCTTCGCGGCGCCGCCTTCACCCCAGAGCTATGACGAGTCACCACCCCCCCCCCCCCCCCCCCCGACCCCCCGAGTCATCCGAGTGTTACCCTGCTAATGTGTATGTGGCATCATGGGATGAGGTTGATGAATATTGCAGGTGTGCTTGCCTGCTTTGACTGGACTCGCCCTGCTGTAGGCACCCACAACCTCATTCGTGGTTAGTTATGACCCTTTATTTCATTCTCCAGAACTTTGGGGTGGTTAAAATGATGTGGCTTAGCTTTGAAAGTTCGAACCATATCAAAGATAATTTGGAGATGCTTCTTTTCTCCATGGGATCTTGAAAAATGGAAAAGAACTGGACAATCTACCAATAGTCTAATGTTATGGAATTATGCACAAATACAACTTAAGCAAGTCTTATTCATAGTTTCTCAGTCCACCTGGAGTGAAAATGTTAATGATAGTGTATACAGCTCGCTTAAATACAGTAGTGCATGTGAACAATGGTATCTGAAAAATATCATGTGAAATTAGTATCTTCCGTTAGTGAAAGCACTTATCCTGTTAGTTATTCCTTTTGAAAAAATTGAAGCTCAATATATATATAAATCAAAGTTTTCCAACCACAAGCCTAAGAATGACGGTGGATACACTTCCTTCTGAATTTGAGGTTTGATGGTATAGCTCACTGTCATTTGGTTGATGGAAGATATTGAGATTTACGTTTCCGATGGTATATTTCATATCTTTAGCTCGATTTTTCATTGTGTGCATAGTTGTTCAGACAAGAGGAATTTGATTCTGCGTAGTCATTCAAACAAGAGGAATTTGATTCTGTATAGTTCACACAAGTGGCAAGAACATGTACAAGAGCAAGAACATGTGCAAGTCTTTTGTTGACTTCTTTTTTCCTAGCATTAGGCTGGTGCCATTGCAGGCGATAGGCGGGGCGCTATCGCCCGGCGCGGGGCGGGAGGCGGGCGGGACGAGAGCGGCAGGCGACGGCGGGGGCGCCCGGCGGTATCGCCCGCTCCCGCCCGGCTACCGCCCGCGTTGGGGGCGAGAGCGAGGCAGGAGCGAGGCGAGAGGCGGGCGGCAGCGCTGGCACGGCGACGCGGGCGAGGCGAGAGGTAGGAGACGACCTGGCCGGTCAGTTTTTATTTTATTTTCTTTCCTTCTTTTATTCTTTAAATCGCTTTAGGCTACCAAATTGATTCAAACAAACTTTGGAAAGTTTGTAATCTAACCAGTATGATTTTCGGTCACTAATGATTACTCTTTCAGTTCAAAATACAAACACAAGTACACACTTGTCATATAGGCTATTTAGAAAAACAAGAAACATAATTTGTATTTTTATTAATTATTATGTAATTGGTAACATTCTAAGTTGAATAAAATAATTTTCTTGCATTATTTTGAATGTCTAAAAAAATCGAGTGAAATAACTTAATGTGAAAAAGAAATGGTGATGTGGAGGAGAGAGAAGTGAGAGATGGCACTATAGCCCGTGCATTGGCAACGTGGGGTGAGAGTGGGGTGAGAGTGAGGGAAAAAGCTGACGTGGCGGGTGAGAGTGAGTGAGGCATTGGCACCAGCCTTAGCTTTTACTCCATATCCATTAACTAATATACAGTCTACCAACTAAGAGATTTAACCTTGCGTTAGCTTATTGTTAGATCATCATGAGATGACACACTCTTCTCCCCCCGCGTCTACTTGCCAAATTAAGTGTACATCACATCACGCTATCACTAGTATTTATGCGCCGCCAGTCTAACACGCCTGCTGTTATCCGTCGCTTTGAGCTGATTATGATAGCTTGTGTCTTCAAGCCCAAACTATATACAAGGACCTTCGGTGAAAGTTTCTTCGTGCAATGTGAATTAAAACGATAGTGACCTGTGACCAGCAAATGGGTGATATATAGAAAACCTACCGTACATGTTTCTGTGATAGATCCACTTCAGCACTACAGTGAACCAAAATCTTTATACGGAGTAGTTTCTTTTCTTGAACCTGTAGACAAGTTGGGCGGTCGAACTCTGCTCCTAGAAGTTGTACGCGGTGGGTTAGATAAGGCATTGGAAAGTGCCAAGTGGAAAGTTAGGTATCGAGGCGGATTGCTCGGTATGCTATATCGTTGATCAATGGTAGCTCACAATGAAATAAATAGGTCAAAGATGCATAACTTGTAGTGCATGGCTTATAAACAAAAACACGAGGGAAAGATATTCGCCGCATCACAAAACATCACATGCGACATCAACATATGGTAAATTAATCATATATGTGAATAGTAATCATATATATGCATGTGACATCGTCATAGTAAATCACTATCTCCCTATAACATCCTCGAAAAAAAAAACTATCTCCCTATAAGGACAATGCGGAGTTGGCCACCCGCCGGCGAGGCTGCTTGTGGTGCAGTTTGAGGCACCGCTGATGTGCATGGTGATGGAAGATGAAGATCACTTGTGTGTAGATTTGTGGTGGTGTCTCTGCTCCCGCTACCGCTCTTGGAGCTGAGGAGGGTTGGTAGCATGTGGGCCGGCGGTGCCGCTCTGGCTGGGGCGTTCGTCCCATGCCAACGCCTTCAATTAGGAAGGAAGATTTCGAGCATAGCCTTACCTTCAATGGTTGGGCACGTGGGAGGTGTTTTTGGTTGCCTCGAGCGTGACCCAAAAGTCAACACATGTCGTGAGCCTTTCAGATCCATTCGTTGTCATCAGCCTGGTCACCGGGAGAGGTGATGTCGCGCTCACTCTCCGGATGCTTCCGCTCCTTGTCAGCGGAGCCGCTCCTCGCCGTCCACAGCCTTTTCATCCTTGGTTGACCTGGTGTTGCGCTGATGTTGTGGGCCACTCGTTACATATGTCAGTGTCGCCAAGGTCCCCTTCGGGGTGTTACAAGGATTCCATTGCTCGAACCAATTTGGACTCTACTTTGGTATCTTTGTTTGGCTTGATGTGCTTCGAGATCCTTTAATTGGCCACCAACTGCATCAAAGAGGTGTCTCGCCCCTTGCGCGAAGAGGTGGCAACGATCAACCTTTTGTTGGCGCATGCTACTACCTCTTTGGAGTGTGTGGGCGCTTGTGCTTCCGGTGATTTCACTAAGCAGGATTCGATTCGTCTATGGTTGATCTTGATGATGTGGTTGTTGAGATTGCATCGAAGCTTGGCGAGGAAGCCTGTTATTTGCAAGTCCCTAGTGGAGCCATCTTTTGTTGGAGAGGAATGCAACTTTGATCGTTTCTCCCCTTGTGGCAGTTCCCAGTAACCGCAACCCGATGTATCGGTTGCCTCAAAGTAGAGGACATCGACGGGATCATTGCACCCGTGATGCAGATCATGCAAGGTGCATGAACTATGTGAGGTGCCCTCTCTTCCTTTGTCGATGTTGCATCTACATGTGTACTCGCTTGGGAGTTGGGACCTAGACGGTGACTTTCGCACTATACCACCACTGGTGGAGCTAGGCCTCGGTGTGGCGAAAGGTTAATGAGGCAGGTGCATTGGCACCTAACTCTAAATCTATCTTTGCTTGAGAGCTTTGTGACATACTCCCTAATTTGAAAACGGCTAGCCCTGGATATGGCAAGGAGATTGTTTGCCTCCTCGCGGAGTAGACTTCGAGGGGCAAAATCCAAAAAGCGAAGAATTATCATAGAAGCAAAAGAAAGTAGAGTGGGGCCACAAGGAATGATTTAACTACTTGATGAACGGTGCTCAACTTTTTGGGTTGTTTCCGAGATCTTTGTATTTCACAGTTGATTTTTCATTAATGTGTTGAAGGTTTCTGGGTGTAGAAGTTGCATGCTTTGAGATTAGTTCGCATATGGAGTTGTTGTAACGGTTTTTTGCTCGATTTTTCATCAGCTGGACAAATCGCTTCTTAATAAATAGATTAAGAGCACGTCCATGAAATAGCAACCGAGTAGGTGGCAAGCGCCGAATCCAATTTAATCCGACTAGAACGGCACACGTTTAGTGATGATAGTGGCACATTCTTCGTCACACGAAAGCTACCGATCTGCAGATGTAACCTGCACCCCTCGATCGGCCATTAAGTGACATCAGCATACTCAATATACTGACTTGAGATTTAATTATGCATTCTCCACCTCATATTGTACAAGCTATATTTTTACCTATAATTTGGCTAAATCTGTGATAAGTACTACTTAGAACAGGAGGGGTAGTACTTAGAACAGGGGGGGTAGTATATAGAAAAAGGGAACTACACAATCCAGGAATTCATCATGTGAAATAAATCAAAGTCGACCGTGAGCGATGCCGCCAGGCTATGAGATCATCATGGTACCGAGCTGGGACGGCTGGACGGATGAACGACGGTGGCATTCAATGGCGGCCAACCACCATGAACCCGTGGCGAGATCCTACATTCATCACGGTCCATGCAGGCGGCAGCGGCAAGTCGACGGTAGGTGCTGCGCCCGCGCTCGTGTATATATACCTGCAGGTGCAGTGTCCAGAGGCACTCGCCCAAGTACAACCACCTCTGCCACTGTTCTCTTAATTTGTCCCTCTTGCATTCAGGAGTTCTTGGGGAGAGATGGGCTCCAGCTCCAGGATGCTCCTGGCCGCCGTCCTCTTGGTCGGGGTAGCCTCCCAGGCCCTTGCCAGGAGCCTTGATGGAAACAACTTGTCCGAGCAGAAGTGTATGTACTTGTTCTGACGATCCCGTGCTTACCTGTTAGCTGAAATTAACACTGCCTTTGTACTGCGTACTTTGCTGATCACGAGGCACACTGTTGTATCTATCTCAACAGATGGTGGTGGCGGCTACGGCGGTGGGGGCTCCGGAGGCGGAGGCGGTGGGGGCTACGGAGGGGGTGGCAGCGGCGGTGGATACGGAGGAGGCGGCAGCGGCGGTGGCTACGGAGGAGGAGGTGGCGGCTACACCCCGACGCCAACCCCGACGGTCCCCAGCCACACCGGGTCATGCGAGTAAGGCTACACATCGACAGCTCGTACTTTCACAGATGCAGCAATGAACTGAACTTTTGAGCGGATCACATGAAGATCTGAATTTTTTAGCGAATTGCATGATGAACTGAAAAATTAAACGAACTTCTACTGATCTGCATGTGCATGTGTCTTCATCCGCAGCTACTGGAAGAGCCACCCGGAGAAGATCATCGACTGCCTGGGCAACTTGGGCAGCATCCTGGGCTCCCTCGGCGAGGTATGCAAGACCTTCTACGGCAGCAAGATGGAGACGCTCAAGGACGCGCTGTGCAACACCCGTACCGACTACTATGGCGACCTGCTGCGCGAGGGCGCCGCCGCCTACATCAACTCCGTCGCCGCCAAGAAGACAAAGTTCGCCTACACGGGCTACGAGGTCAAGGAGTGCATCGCCGTCGGGCTCACCTCCGAGTTCGCCGCAGCCGCGCAGGCCGCCGCGCTCAAGAAGGCCAACGACGCCTGCCACTACTAGCTAGCTAGGCTACACCAGCTGGTAGCGGTGGTTCAATAATTAAGTTTGTGCTTACATGCAGTTCCGGATGCGCGCTCCCCGTGTCCTAAGCTTAGCCTTTATGTGTGTGTTTGCCATTTGATGATGCATGCCAGTCCGGGGCCTCCGGTCTACGTAGTGATGCATGCTTTGGTTTGGTTTGCTTTTCTTGTCGTGTTGTTGGTGATGTAAGAATAATACAGTACCATTCTCTAAGTTATTACTGGTAAAACATGGTCGATGAATGTAGTCTTTTATACTATCGAGAATATATATGCTTGATCATGATAAACATAAAGCTTGTGACTGATAGTAAAAAATCAATTTTAAATTTTTATTTTGAGATAGAGTTTGATCCTCAACTATTTCTCGCGATATCTTCTTACGAAGTTTTGTTAGGGCATCTATAACGGCCTCCGATTTAGGTGACCGGGCAGCCCGACAAGTAGACATCCACAGGAATTAACTTATCAACTCCCCGAACAGTACTATAGGAATCCGTACTGAACATTCGCCCTGTAATAGTACAAGCTCCCATAGCAATGACATATTTTGGTTCAGCATTTGCTCATATAACCTCACTAAGGAGGGAGCCATTTTCATTGTTACCGTCCCGGCTGTTAAAATTAGGTCCGCTTGCCTATAACTTGATCTTGGTACCTATCCATAACGATCAAAGTCGAATCATAAACCTATTAATGAAGCAAATTCAATGAAACAATAACTGGTACCATATAGACGGGGCTATAAACTGGAGAGTCTTGACCAATTTGAAATATCATTTGGTGTAGTTGAAATAACAGAATTGAAACTTGTTTGGTCAAGTAAGGGAAAAGTCAATCAAATTCATAACTGTCTCAATGAAATCTTTTCCTTCTTTTTTTGTCCAAATATTCAGTGTCCATACTTCATACACAGTTTTTTCTGATTCTGGTCTGAGTATTACACTGGACAAAAGCGACTTGGCAAAGGTGGGATCGGTAAAGTTTCTTTGCCAAGTGTGTTCTCTCGGGTACTTGGCAAGTTGGCAAAGTTTCCTTGTCGTTTGCTTTTTTGTGGCACTCGGCAACGAAAAGTATACGCTCCTTTAACTGTTGTTAACGGCGCATGGCCTTTGCCGTGTGTCAACTGGAGGCACTCAGTAAAGAAAAAGGGGTCTGAAATTCGTCGTGGGTATAGCTGAAATACTCGGCAAAGTTGTTAACCATTTTATAAAATAAAGTTGTGCCACGAAGCTCGTTGCATCGATGTGCCTGGAGCTGAATGGACACCTTGGACCAACACGTACGCGCTTGGAGCTACAAGGACACCCATTCAATTTGTTCTTATTACCGCGAGAGATAGAGGGAAGTGGCGTCCTCGACCTACGGGGAGAAGGGGCGGGAGGCTGTGTCGACCGACTGGTGTAGAGATAGATGGTGGTGGCACCGACATTCTCGATGTCCAAATCATGGGCAACTGGGTACCCATAGGAGGGAAAACTACTCTCGCAGCCGGCTAAGGCTAGGTATAGTTCTAGAAGCTTTGGAAAAGGACCAAGCCCCCAACCATCTATACCGGCTAACAACCCTGCCTAATAACAGGCTAGCGGAAGCTGCCAACTATAAATAGGAAAGGTCCCACAACCTGAAAGTCTGCGCCCTTGACAGGGCATGTGACATGTACACTGATAGATGTGATCAAATGACCCGCTGTCCGAGGCATGCCTCCTAACGGCATGGTGAGGAGCCGAATCTTTGACTATGTCACATCTCTCCAATCTTCGGGGCAGTGTTACCAGGCCCCGAGGCCTGGGTGGTACGCCCCGACGTCATCTAAAGTGGACGTCTCCTGGAAGGCCATCGATGAGAAGAAGAAGAAACAGCCAAGGAGCTCAACATTGCCATCCTAGTGCGGTGACCTCTCGGCCATGCCCCAATGTCCATAGACAACGGTATAAATGGAGCAGCCCATAGGAAGAAGCATGTCCACTGAATTCCCAATTCCGCCACACATCGGAGAAGCATTTAGCAATCACACACACATCATCTCTGCACCGACACTAGTAGAAAACATGCCTTTCGTCAGGCCCCTTTGGTCCCGGCCGTGTGCTGGGCCGGGACCAAAGGCCTGGCCACGTCGCCCCGAATCCACCCAATCGTACGGCACCCATAGTTCCGGTTCGTCAGGACCCATTTGTCCCGGTTTGTATCCCAAACCGGAACTAAAGGGTTTTGCGGCCCGCTGCGCCTGCGGTACCCCTTTTAGTCCCGACTGGTGACACGCGGCCGGACTTAAAGTCAAACAGTTTGTTCCCGTGGAAGCCGATCGTCGCGTCGCCATTACTGGCTGGCATCGAAATCGAGCGTCATGCGCCCGTGAATCTGCCCGGTGGCTGGCCATTTCATCTTCATCTTCCATTCCTTTATATGCTCACATCTTCTCCACCATTGCCACACACACATTCTTCTCCATATCATCTCCTCTACCAAAAACCTCTCCTCTCCGTCAATGTTTCGGACTCAATGGAGCACCTCACACGCAACCTGGCTCCACAAACTCGGGTATACCACTTCATGGCCGAAGGGATGGCTTTCAAGGTCACGGTCGCTCTCCGTGCAAGAAGGGTGGAGAAGTGGATCCGCGCAGTGAAGAGGGACTATCTCGACAACACACCAATCAAGTGCGTCAACTTGGACTGTGAGTTCACCAACCCTCGCGAGGGTGATCAGCGCGCCGCCGTTCTTCAACTCTCGGCGGCGTCCGAGAATTTGGTATTCCAGATTTGTCAGGCTGATGAAGTGCCACAAGTTCTCAAGGAGTTCTTGCAGGATGATACCATTAGATTCTGAGGCGCGGCTATCGGCAAGGATGTGGAGATGCTGAGTCCGTACGGTATTCATATTACTTCTGTGTACGACCTCGAGAAGATACTCCCGAATCTCACAAATAATCACATTCCGAGTCTATATGATCTGGCAAATTCTATCATTGGGACAAATATTGAGAAGAAGAAGAGGAAGACGTACAAGAAGAAGGACGCCGCGCAAGATAAAGAAGATGAACTGGTATTTTGGTGGGCCAATGTCCCATTAAACTACGAGCAAGTGCGCTATACCGTTCCGGACGCTCGTCTGGGCTTCGAGATGGCTAGAAGTTATTGGAAGCTAGTTGGCTACAATAGCCATGTTGATCGTCTCAACATTTAAAGAACTATGTGTATGTACTATGTGTCTTTCTATAAATCGTCTTCAATATATATCGAACTATGTGTCTTTCAATATATATCGAACTATGTGTATGAAATATGTGTCTTTCAATATATATCGAATTATGTGTATGAACTAGCGACATATTTCCTTGTGTATTTTACATCTATGCATTCACTCAGTCCTGGGGCAGTTTCTTGTATACCTAAGTTATATTAGTCCATGCCTCTCCATGTCCACCTCCATCACCATCACATTTCTTGTATCTCTGCATGCCGCCACCTCCACGTCCACCTCCATCACCATCACGCTGCACATGACGCTCCACCATCACGCTGCAAACACAGAAGATGTCGTTCCAATTGCGGTTTATAGATTTAAAGATATTATTTGTCCAATGGCAGTTTATTTAAAGATATTATTTATCCAATTGTGGTTTACATATTTAAAGATATTAATTATTTGGCCATATTATATGAATAATGCATATAGTATTTGATAATAATGATAAATGAATAAAAACATAATTGTTTCATATTTAAATTCCTCACATTTTTCTAATAATAAAGCATATATTGTTTGTCCAATTGCGGTTTACATATTTAAAGATATTAATTATTTGGTCATATTATATGAATAATGCATATATTATTTGATAATAATGATAAATAAATAAAAACATAATTATTTCATATTCAAATTCCTCACATTTTTCTAATAATAAAGCATATATTGTTTGTCCAATTGCGGTTTACAGATTTAAAAATATTAATTATTTGGCAATATTATATAAATAATACATATAGTATTTGATCATAATAATCTATACCTAATAATAAAAGCAAAAGGGTTTCTCCCTCGGTCGTCCGTCCAACTTTAAACTACCCCTCAAGTTAATCTAAATTACCCACCGCTGCCATCCGCAAGTGAAAAATCTGTTCAAGTTCTTTTTTTACCCCAAGCCCCGGAGCTGCTCTTCGTCGCTGCCTCTGACTGTTCCATCCGCTCTCCTCCACCCCGCCCCCGCCGACGGCGAGATCCGAAGGGATGGGACCTGCACGCTCGAGCCAAGAACAGCGGTTGTGGCGCGTGACGCCTCCGCATATGAGGCCAGCACCAGCTGACACGCACGGCCGTTTTTAAATCCATCCTTCAGATCTTCCTCTCCCCGATCCTCCAGTTCGCGGCGACTTGTGATTCGCAAACCTCGCCGGTGAGAAGATGACTTTCGACGCCTCAGAGTTGACAACCTCCGCGCCATAATCAGCCGCCGCGTGCGGCACCTTAGGTAGGCTGATTTCCGATTACGCCCCAGAGTTGACAACCTCCGCACCATAATCAGCCGCTGCGTGCGGCACCTTGGGTAGCCTGATTTTCGATTTGATCTGCAAAGGAGATACAAGCGGGAAGATGATGAGAAGTATTCGGCGACGCTCCAGATCCGTGGGCCGGAAAAATAGCGCTATGGAGGACTCCATCACTACGCCATAAAAAATTCGAACTCGCGGAGCTGCACGAATTTTTGCTCTACGGAGAGGAAAAGGAAGCGGTATATGTTAAATCCATGGAGGTGCAGAAGCATTTGCCAACACGAAGAGAATTGGGGATCTTTTTCCAGAGAAGTCTGTGCTGTTTGGTAACGTGCTGATGCAGGACACAGAGAGTGGATTTTTTTTTTCCCTTTTGATGCTGCTGGGTCGCATGCAGAGGCATTGATTGAGTACGAAATAAAATTAGGAAATGCGAATTGATTGGACAGAGATTTGGTGCAGCAGTGATCTTGTTTTTCAAATAAATCAAAAATTATATTTTTAAGTTCAAAAAATTCTGAAAAAAATCTGCATATAGACAATAATGTATCCCACTAACGCGTAAAATATCAATTTCAAAATACTTTATATTTTAAACTGCAGAAAAATGACAAAAGTGCATATCTTAGTCATTTTCAAATCTCTAAAAAGCATGTCAGATTTTGTTATTTTTGTCTAGCACAAAGTAAAAAAAATTATTTAAGATTTTGCATGATTGTGAGATATATCACTGACAAGCTCCGAAATTATTTTACATGCATGACACACGCAGCCGGCTGCCGGCTACGTGCAGGACACACGCAGTTTCCGCTCCAACTTTGGTATCCTGAAAATCTTTCGAAAGTTCCCAGCACTGACAACAGACACACGATCCTGAACTTTGCAGGTACTACATGGTGGTCATCCCACGTCTGGATGCCACTGAAGTCAGTGGCGGAGCCAGGAAAAAATAGAAGCCTGGGTGAACTGTAAGCTAAGCAAAAAAAAAAGGCGAGATTGAGAATGATAACGTCGCGTGATTCCTCAAATGAAGGACATAAGTCTCAAGTTGATCCTCAATATTCTACGATCAGCATTAGAGAAACCGCATTTTCTGAAATCAAAAATTGATACGATGATTTGATAACATAATTTTTTTAAATTGATTTCTTACTAAGATTCCAAGTGCGGAAGTGGTCAACTAGATGAACAAACCTTTTTCCCCAATTCATAGATTAAAAAGATGGAGTTCATGGAATCGATGGAGAAAATTGTTCAGACTTCAGTATGTACCAATCGCTGCCAGCCTGACCTATAGCAGTGCAGAGCGGAGTCTTCAACTGTCGTTGTGCTGCCGACACCAGTGCGAGCGCCGCGCCGGCGTGGCCTGCTGCAGCCTCCGTCGCTCCTCGCTTGTTGGGAGACGAAAAGACCAACAAGAACGCCCAATTCAGTGCCTTCAGACTTCCGTGGACGGAACGGAACGACCGATTCGCGGCCTCGTGACTGTTCAGTTCGTGCGTCCGTAGGCCTGTTGACTTGTTGTTGCCTGTTGGAAACTTGGGCCGAAGGAGAAAGGCAACGTCCAACGATAGGTTGGGCTGGAATTTAGCCCGGGCAAATAGCCACATAATACGAAATCGCTGCCTAATTAATCGAGGTTTGCACGCTGCCGGAGGAGGTCGAGCCCGGGCAGCTGCCCGGGCATGCCGGGCTGAAGCTCCGCCCATGACTGAAGCGGATAAAGTTGAGGTTAGAGTCGTTGGAGGACAAGCCATAGCGCAAGTGAGGTGCTAGCTTAGTAACATGCATCTTACATATTGTTTTATCACATGAGGTGCTAGCTTTGCATGGCACTGCTCCATGTCTCTTTCTTTTCTCTAATAATTGTGAATTTTTGATTACTTGAAGTAGAATAGTAAAATAATTATACCATCTCGATAGTTATTCTGATGGTGCAATTATGCCCGGGCAATAAGATGTATAAGTGATCCCGTTTCATCTTTGAATTCTATATACTAATACACTATTGATCAAGGCGAGGCGACGAGCATGACACATGGCCACAGCGAGCCACTCCTACGTCGGCTAGAGCATTCTGATGCGTCCAACCGACAACCTTCTATGAGCACGTTGCTCTGCTCCCGATATTCTCCTGCTTTCGCATTGTGTTTGGTTTTGCTTTCGTGTTATGTTCCTAGCGACTGTGTCTGCTCGAAAAACCCGTAGCCTCACAAACTCATCTTTTTAGGATAAATCATGTTCGTCGTGACTAGGAGAAAAGATGAGCACTTTTGTCGATGATGGCACAAAGTAGGAGTATCAACATGGATGATTCATTAGAGCCTTTGAGTTTATTTTCTCCCGGTGCAACGCACGGGCACTTTTGCTAGTAATGAATAAAAACATAATTATTTCATATTCAAATTCATCACATTTTTCTAATAATAAAGCATATATTGTTTGTCCAATTGCGATTTACAGATTTGAAGATATTAATTATTTGGCCATATTATATGAATAATGTATATATTATTTGATAATAATTGTAAAAAATGAATAAAAACATAATTATTTTATATTCAAATTCCTCAAAAAAATTCTAACAATAAAGCATATATTGTTTGTCCAATTGCGGTTTACAGATTATTTTTGATTTCAAAAAATACAGAAATATGACACAATGGTATAAGAGTTAATAGGATTGATATGGTAGTATTTACAACAAGGTACAATCACATTCGCAGAACACGGCAGGAAAGAACAGAGGAGTTAAGCGTGCTGATGGTGTAGTAGTATGCGGATGGGTGACCGACCGAAAAGTGATGACCAAGTCTACAATTTAACTACAAACTAAGTGTGACTAGTATTAAAAATGGTCAAAGTAATAGAGTAACAAGTCAAACAATTAGAAAAAAAATTAGAAAAATGAAAAACATAATTATTGAAAATAATATTTAGTCTCGGTTGAGATTTACGAACCGGGACTAAAGATTCTCTAGACCAAACCCTGTATCGCGACCACATGGAGAACCATTTATCCCGGATGGTCCGGAACTAGCCTTTAGTCCCGCCTGTCAGGACCGCCTGTACAGTTCCGGTTGGCCAACCGAGACTAGACCCCGTTACGGGACGGGACCGAAAGCCTTGTCTCCACTAGTGCAATTACTACGGCTACCTGCTGCGCGAGGGCACCGCCGCGTACATCAACTTCGTCGTCACCAAGAAGACGAAGTTCGCCTACACCGGCTACCAGGTCAAGGAGTGCATCTCCGTCGGGCTAAACCCCAAGTTCGCCGTTGCCGCCGGGCTGAAGGCCAACGACGCCTGCCACTACTTGCTAGGCTACACCGGCCAGCTGGTGGCGGTGGACGGTGGTTGAATAATTAAGTCCATGCTTACATGCAGTTCCGGATGCGCGGTGCCCGTGTCTTAAGCTTACTCTTTGTATGTGTGTTTGCCATTTGATGATGCATGCCAGTCCAGGCTACGTAGTGGTGCTTTCATATACTTCTCTTGTCGTTGTTTGGTTGTGTAAGAATAATATGATTACCTGAGTTATCAGTGCAAAAGATGCTCGTTGAATTTAATCCTTTTTCCTATCGACGTTAATCACTATATATGCTTCACCAAGACTACAATTCTCCATATAAAGTTTGTTAATCCGATTACCACTCATCACTGAAATCACATCATCGAGTTGCGTCACAACATCGCTGTGTGACTACGAGCCACACTTTTGAGACTCCACTACGACCTGACGTCTCTCCTGAACCATGGACTTCTTTGCATTTCTGAGCATAACAAGCTAGCTCCCTAACATTGGGTAAGACCCCATTGCAAAACAAACAAACAAAATGAGTAAGACCAAATTCTTAAACAAAACCCGCTATTTCCTGAGCAGGTGGGAACTAGGCATATTACTATATTAAACCTTAACAGATCCGATTTTTCTTAGAATTTTGGTTTACTTTGGTCACTACAGGAAAATCAGGCGCTGCCGTGCAGCATATCATTGCCGTGAGGCACCGCACGGCAAAGAATTCTTTGCCGTGCGCCGCAAGAGGCACGCACGGCAAAGAATATGTGCACGGCAAAGTTAAAGGGCGGCGCACGGCAAAGATAAAGAGCACGGCAACCTCACCCATGCCGCACGGCAACGTTTCCTCGCACGGCAAAGTTCCTCAAACGCGCACGGCAAAGAAAACATGACGGCAAAGCCAACAGAGGCCGCACGGCAAAGAAACTGTGCTCGGCAAAGGACTGGGACATTGCCGTGGGCCTCCCTTTGCCGTGCGGCCAGATAAAATGCACGGCAAAGACGCCTTTGCCGTGCACTCCTTCTTTGCCGTGCGCCATACTTCATTTTATTTGTTTTTCTTTCTATTTTATTTCATCTAATACTTATATTTATTTTTTTATTAGTTTTACTTTTTGATGACTATTTATTAGTGTTACTTAAGACAATGTGCAATACAAAATTAATCTCCATGCTCATCCCCCACAAATATGAGGGTTCCGGTGCTCCGGCGGCCGTCCCCCTCCTTCCCCCCAAAACAGCGGGACGGCGGGTCTACCCCCGTTGATTTCTCCGCGCGAGGGTGCACAATGTACTTTTTCATTCTCTTAGGTTTGTTAGGGTAGGTTTTAGGTCCAGTTGCAAGTTTTGGTTGCATTTCGGTGCTCCGGGGGTCATTCCCCCCTAAAAACGGCTGTCTGTGGGCCCCGGATGGTCTACCCCCTAGATTTCTCCGCGCGAGGTTCCACCAATATACCTTTTCATAGGTTTAGGTTTGTTTAGTCCATGGACATATGGAAAACCATGTGTGGCACCCTTTGGCACAGTCTAGCCCCCGATATACCCGCGGCGGGACACTTAACCGTACACGTCCGGGAATACGGTTAAGTGTTATCGCCCGAAGGTGAGGGATGTCGACCGGGATCCATGCCATGCACCATTTGGTGAATTACACCTAGCATCACACTTTGACACATATCATAGGTCCACATGCAAGGTTTGGTGGGGTTCCGGTGCTCCGGCGGTCGTTATCCCCTCCTCCCCCCAAAACAGCGGAACGCGTGCCCCGGCGGGTCTACCCCCCTAGATTTCTCCGCGCGAGGGTGCACCAATGTAACTTTTCATTATTTTAGGTTTGTTTTGTACATATACACATGGAGAACCAAAGATTGGGACCCTTTGGCACATATACCAGCAGCTAGAGCCATTATCACACGATCGACGGTGTGCCTGATCTACTGGTTAGGGTTAGGGTGTAGGGTTAGGGCTAGGGTTTAGGGGCTAGGGCTAGGGTTTAGGTTAAAGGGTAAGTATTTATGGTTAGGTTTAGGTTTAGGGTTTAGGGTTAGGGTTAGGGTTAGGGTTTATGATGCATGCTTCTGCAGCTCCGGCGTCGTGGTTTAGGGATTTAGAGGGGTTTAGGGCTCGAAGCCTCCCCAGTTTAGGGTTTAGGGTTTAGGGGAGCTACTTTTGCACCATTAGACCTTGCACCACACTTTGACACATATCATAGGTCCACATGCAAGGTTTGGTGGGGTTACGGTGCTCCGGCGGTCGTTATCCCCCTCCTCCCCCAAAACAGCGGAACGTGTGCCCCGGCGGGTCTACCCCCCTAGATTTCTCCGCGCGAGGTTCCACCAATATACCTTTTCATAGGTTTAGGTTTGTTTAGTCCATGGACATATGGAAAACCATGTGTGGCACCCTTTGGCACAGTCTAGCCCCCGATATACCCGCGGCGGGACACTTCACCGTACACGTCCAGGAATCTGTTAAGTGTTATCGCCCGAAGGTGAGGGATGTCAGACCGGGGATCCATGCCATGCACCATTTGGTGAATTACACCTTGCATCACACTTTGACACATATCATAGGTCCACATGCAAGGTTTGGTGGGGTTCCGGTGCTCCGGCGGTCGTTATCCCCTCCTCCCCCCAAAACAGCGGAACGCGTGCCCCGGCGGGTCTACCCCCCTAGATTTCTCCGCGCGAGGGTGCACCAATGTAACTTTTCATTATTTTAGGTTTGTTTAGTACATATACACATGGAGAACCAAAGATTGGGACCCTTTGGCACATATACCAGCAGCTAGAGCCATTATCACACGATCGACGGTGTGCCTGATCTACTGGTTAGGGTTAGGTGTAGGGTTAGGGCTAGGGTTTAGGGGCTAGGGCTAGGGTTTAGGTTAAAGGGTAAGTATTTATGGTTAGGTTTAGGTTTAGGGTTTAGGGTTAGGGTTAGGGTTTATGATGCATGCTTCAACGACTCAGGCGTCGTGGTTTAGGGATTTAGAGGGGTTTAGGGCTCGAAGCCTCCCCAGTTTAGGGTTTAGGGTTTAGGGGAGCTACTTTTGCACCATTAGACCTTGCACCACACTTTGACACATATCATAGGTCCACATGCAAGGTTTGGTGGGGTTCCGGTGCTCCGGCGGTCGTTATCCCCCTCCTCCCCCAAAACAGCGGAACGTGTGCCCCGGCGGGTCTACCCCCCTAGATTTCTCCGCGCGAGGGTGCACCAATGTAACTTTTCATAGGTTTAGGTTTGTTTAGTCCATGGACATATGGAAAACCATGTGTGGCACCCTTTGGCACAGTCTAGCCCCCGATATACCCGCGGCGGGACACTTCGACAGACACGTCCGGGGAATCTGTTAAGTATTATCGCCCGAAGGTGAGGAATGTCAGACCGGGGATCCATGCCATGCACCATTTTGTGAATCACACCTTGCATCACACTTTGACACATAGAATAGGTCCACATGCAAGGTTTGGTGGGGTTCCGGTGCTCCGGCGGTCGTTATCCCCCTCCTCCCCCCAAAACAGCGGAACGTGTGCCCCAGCGGGTCTACCCCCCTAGATTTCTCCGCGCGAGGGTGCACCAATGTAACTTTTTAATTCTTTTGGTTATGATTTAGGGTTAGGGTAAGGTTTAGGGTTAAGGGTTATGGTTAGGGATTTCGGGTTGATCTGCAACTCCCGCGTTAGCAATTGAAGTTGCGTCTACCCCCCTTGATTTTTCCGCGTGAGGTGAACCGGATTGAATCACATATTTATTGAAAAGCATGGGACATATATTATTACATAATACACATTTTGAAAAAACAAGTTTAATATAAATTTTAAATAAAACTTAATGTTATCGATAATTAAAATGGTAAAAATAAAAAATCCTTTGCCGTGCGTAAGCCCACGGCAAAGAACTCTGCCGCACGGCAAAGGGTCCTTTGCCGTGCGCTTCTCCCTTTGCCGTGCGCTTCTCCCTTTGCCGTGCGTAAGCCCACGGCAAAGAACTCTGCCGCACGGCAAAGCGCCCCTGCCGCACGGCAAAGGCCTGCGCACGGCAAAGCCACTTTCACTTAACCCTAAACGTCGATCCGACCAGGTGTGTTTCTGGCCAATCGAGCACGCGCCCGCACCCCTGCCTCCTCCCACGCGCCAAGCGCCGCCGCCACCTCCTGCTCTCCTCCGCCTCCGGCCAGCCGCCGTCGCCAGCCCCCACCGCCCACGCCGCCGCCGCTGCTGGCCCCACCCGCCCACGCAGCCGCCGCCGCCTCCTCCCACGCAGCCGCCGCCGGCCTCCTCCTCCTCCTCCCACGCAGCCGCCGCCGGCCTCCTCCTCCCACGCAGCCGCCGCCGGCCTCCTCCTCCCACGCAGCCGCCGCCGGCCTCCTCCTCCTCCTCCCACGCAGCCGCCGCCGGCCTCCTCCTCCCACGCAGCCGCCGCCGGCCTCCTCCCGTGCTTCAAGGTAACGCACCGTCCGGGTTTTTTTTTCTGCCACGGTTAGGGTTTGTTAGGGTGCGTTGCCGTAGGCTCTGGTTTACCCTCCCTCGGTATCTGACCCGCGCAAATTGCCGCCGCCGAGAAGGGGGAAGCAAATCCAGCTCGAGGGACTGCATTTCGGCGGGAATTCCGGCTCCTCGTCAGTCGTTGCTAGCTCGTAGTGGAGTGGAGTGGACACCGCAGCCGCGACGTTGCTGTCACGTGGTCGGGGTGATTGGGGTTGGGGTTCTGTCGGCCCGGTTCGGTAGGGGCTGCTATTTTCGTGGGGGTAACGGGCGCAATTCTGCTGCCAGCGGGCGTGCCCTCGAGGATTATTCTTTAGATTTTGCCGTGATCGGTGGTTTTAGCCGCCGGGGGAGGATCTAGCAGGGTGTCCTTGAGTTGGGCATATGACTGCGTATGGAAAGCTTCCAATTCCAACTTGGGAGCCCGCCGCCGCCCGCGGTGAGAATTTTGTGTGTGCGAGTGAAGGCTATTTTACCTTGGCATTGTCTTCTCATGGCTGTTCATGGGCATGGAGGAGATGATAGTATAATCCGGTTCTAAACTTCCAACTGGGATTTTAGTTTAGTATGAATTAGATATAGGATTTTAGTTTAGTATAATATTTTAGTGTTTAGTATAAATTAGAAATAGGAATTTAGCTTTGAAAAAGGTGTTTATGATACGGATATGTTAAAACTAGCCCCATATGGCAAAAATAAGATAATGTGCCGGAAGGAAATTCTTTATGGTGAAGTAATATTGTTATACCACTATTGTAAAAAATTCTTGTTCACTTGCATGACTATTTTTCTCGTTATGCAGGCGATGCTTCGAGGTGGACACGAGGGGCGGCGTCGCGGGGGTGTTTGACGGGGCGTTCCGGATCTTCTTCGGCGATTCTCTCAGAGGGTCGTTGATCTTCTTCGCTTGTTGTCGATCACGCTTCGAGGGTGAGAATCCGTTCGCCTCTCTTGTACCTAGGTTTTTTTTTGTGTCTAGATCACCAAGTCTGTCGCGATACCTAGGCGTCTCTTCCCGACCGTAAGGGTTACGCGGATAAATATGCATTAGTGGTCTCGCATATTATGAACCGTAACTCTTACGGCATTTATCGGGACAGCCGGCGGATGCGTAGTTGGGTACGTTCTCCGTGCTCTACCCCGATCCGAGACAGGATTTCGGTAGCGCCTCCCGTTGTTCTCCGGATGCACACCCCTCTCGGCTTTTTGCCGAGACGTGTATCGGGAGAGCAGCGGGGAGGTGCTGCCGAAATTCTGTCTCGGATCGGGGTAGAGCTGGGAGAACGTACTCAATCTACGGATCCGGCGGCTGCTAGGAGCCCACCTAGTAGAGTTTCAGGTTGATGCACGCGTAAAATAAATAAATATATGATGCATTTATTTCGTATTTGATATATAAATGCTATGTTCGTCTGTTTTGTTGCTGATTAGAGGATGGATAATCGTGGCTGGATGTACGATGGCAGAATCGCCGGTGGAACTATACCGATGAATGGGGAGAAAAGACCGAGCAGTTTGTGGATAGGGCGTTTGCCATCCCTAGCAGACCTATAAGTGTTTGGTGCCCTTGTAGTAAGTGCGCTAACCGAAAGGCACAGGACAAGGAAACTATGAGTATGCACCTGATCAAGTTTGGGTTCACACCGTCCTACAGGATTTGGACTTACCATGGAGAAAAGGCAAAGAAACGTGCTAGGAAGGAGGTGCGGCAGATTCAACCTAGGGGGGAATATGACACTGGTTTTGATAGGTGCTTAGAAAACTTGGCTAATGGTAATGTGCCTGAAAGCTCTCATGTAGAGGTGGAGACACCTCAGGATGCGGAGACAAGTGAGGACCCGGAGGAAAACACAAAGGAGTACTATGAGGCTCTGTTTGCTTCAGAAACCCCTACATGAAAATACAGAGGTTACCCAACTAGATGCCATCGCTCGCCTTATGGCCTTGAAGTGCCATAGGAACTTGTGCAGAGATGGGTTCGATGAACTTCTGGTCATCGTAGGCAGCCTTCGCCGAAAGGGCACCTCTTGCCGCAAAACTTCTACTATTCGACCAAATTGCTCAGTGACCTTAAGATGTCATCTCAGCAGATACACGCTTGTCCAAAGGGATGCATGCTATTCAGAGAGGAGCACGCTGACACAAATTATTGCATCAAATGCAATTCCTCTAGGTACTTTGAGGTGGACCGCAATGGTGATGGTCAGAAGAGGCAGACCACGGTTGCCAAGAATATCCTCCGCTATCTTCCAGTTCTACCGAGGATCCAGCGGCTCTTCATGACCGAGGATACTGCCCAGCAGATGAGGTGGGCCGTGGAAGGAAACAGATACACCGACAAGATGATACATCCGTCGGATGGTACCGCATGGAAGAACTTTGTGAAGAAATTTCCATTGAAAGCAGGTGACCCGAGGAGCGTAGCGGTTGCGATATCAACCGATGGGTTCAATCCATATGGTATGTCGGCTGCAGGTATACGCTTGTTGGCCGGTGTTTGTTATTCCCATGAACCTCCCCCCTGGCGTCTGCATGAGATCAGAGAACATGTTTGTGTCGATGATAATCCCAGGGCCCAAATACCCGGGCAAGAACATGAATGTGTACCTGGAACCGCTGGTGGATGACTTGGTTCGTGGCTGGGAAGGTCGCGGGATCCGAACATATGACGCATCAAAGAAGGAGTACTTCGATATGTATGTGTGGTACCACACGTCCCTGCATGACCTGCCGCACGTGCTTTGTTCTGCGGGTGGTGTACACATGGGAAGTGGCCTTGCCCACAAGTGCAGCATGTGCCGTGACTTTCTTCTGGCTAAACAAGGGAGGCAAGTATTCATGCTTTGATGAAGCTCGACAGTTCCTTGAGCGGAGGCATGCATACAGGAGTGATGTAAAGAGTTTCAAGAAAGGCCGTGTTGTCCGTGGCCCGAAGCCAATTCCGAAGACCGGAACGGAAATCAAGGCCGAGTTAGATGCTCTTCAGCCTAGCCCTGATGGGAATGGTTTCTTAGGATATGGGGAGACACACCAATGGACTCACAAGCCGTGCTTATGGAAGCTCCCTTACTTTGAGTTTCTCGAGCTCCCGCATAACATTGATGTAATGCACACCGAGAAGAATATCAGTGAAGCCATTTGGAGCACGATTGTGGACACTGAGAAGACGAAGGATAACATAAAGGCTCGAATTGATCAAGAAAGGTGGTGTGATAGGCCGGAGTTGAACATGCAGCCACCTAATGGTGCCAAAAAAAACTTGGACTAAGCCACACGCTCCGTTCTGCCTCACAAAGGCCCAAAAAAGGGAGGTCTTCCAATGGATGAAGGACTCCTTGTTTTTCCCCGATGGGTTCGCAGCCAACTGGATGAGGGGCCTGAACATTGAAACGCTGCGAGTACAAGGATCGAAGAGTCATGACTACCACATATGGCTTGAGCGGATAATGCCGGTGATGATTCGAGGCTATGTCCCTGAGAAGACTTGGCGAGTGCTAGCGAGGTTGAGTTTTTTCTTCCGCCAGATTTGTGCTAGGGAGTTAGACACTAAAGTGATTGAGAAGCTGGATGAAGAGGCACCCGTGTTGCTTTGCGATCTGGAGAAGATCTTTCCTCCAGGGTTTTTTAATCCGATGCAACACATGATCCTGCACCTCGCGGAGGAGTGCTTAAAGGGGGGGCCCGAATTGGGGCCGTTGGCAGTTTGGTCCCGAGAGAGAAACACAAAAGCTTCGTCAAATGACTGGCAATAAATGCAAGATCGAAGCATCCATAGCCGAGGCAGTCCTGAACGTGGAGGTGGCAAACTTCACCACTAAGCACTATGATCCCAACATTCCCACAAAGCACAACCCGGTCCTCCGTTTAAATGCCGCCAACAATGAAGAAGTACCCAAGCTTAGCATCTTCGTGGGGCTTGGTGGCAAGTCAAGTGGCTCGAAGCCGTACAGAACGGACCTACCTGAGCGGACCTTGATCCACTCGTATGTCTTAAACACCATGGTCGAAGTGAAGCCGTACATCGAGTAAGTGCGAACCATTTAATTATTCGCAAACGTTCACTCGTATGTTCGTGGCTAACTCTTCCTCTTTTCATCGGTATAGGAAATTCAAGGCTATACATTGGAAGAATACCCACAGGGAGCCTACCCCGGAAGAATCCAAGCAAATTTTCGATAAGGGAGGCGGTTTCGGTTTCAGTAGCTGGTTTTGTAATTTGGTACTATTCTATCCAAATTAGCTAGCACTTCCTACATTTATCGGTCATTTCTCGTTCTAAACTTCTTGTGCTAAACTTGTAGGCAAGAACTGACAAAGAGATGAAGTCAGAGCTAAGAAAAATTGCTAGGGGCTTTGACCATTCCGTAGAAGCGTTCAACTCCTATGACGTGAACGGGTATCGCTTCTGCACTCCATCAATACACAACAAGCCGGCCCAACGCGAAGACAATAAATAGTGGGGTGGTATGTCAAGGTGATGATGGGCTCCATTACTATGGAAGAGTCGAGGGTATATACGAGCTGAATTACGGGTTTCACAAAGGGCTAAATCCCGTCGTCTTCAAATGCCATTGGTTTGACCCACGTCGGGTGAGACGGGATCCTGAAATTGGGTTGGTCGAAGTTGAAAGGAACTCCATTTATAAGGGAGAGGATGTGTACATCTTGGCAACCCAGGCCTTTCAAGTATTCTATCTCCCGTACGCGTGCAGAAACCCGACAAAACGTCTACATGGATGGGATGTTGTGATGACGGTGCCTTCACGCAATAGGCCGCCCCCGCCAAACAAGGACGATTACCGCCGCGTAGACCCCACAACAAGGAGTGTCGAGTTTTATCAGGAAGAAGGGCTCCCCGGCCATTTCACAATCGGCTTGCCGACTATCGATGACATGGTCGTAGACGATGAACAAGAAGACGCGGGCATGGATGGAGACAATGCAGAAGATGAAGCTGAGGATGTCTGTGCCCCGGAAGACCTGAGTTTGCTCGAGGCGTTCAAAGCAGGGATTGACCTCGATGCAGATGGACCACCTCCAGGTTTCATTGATGATTATTGGTTCGCCGAGCCTGATGACGATGAGGAGACACGCGGTCCAATCACGGATGGCGACACAGGCTACTGATCTATGTAGTAGTAATTGTGAGGCTAGCCTATTTGTAATAACTCCGTGTAATAGAGATTGTCTAGCTAGGTTATTTGTAAGAACTCCGTGCTATGTTTGAGAGAACTCTATGGTAGCTATTTGTTGCTTCCACTAATTAATTAATGTTCATCCTTTTGCATTATTTGTTGCTTTCATTAATGTTCATCTACTTATATTTCTATTGCTTTCACTAATATTTATCTCTTTACAATATTGCGTACTAATAAACCACTCTCTTCATTTGTGTTTGCAGGTGATTGAAGCATGCCGCCAAAAAAAGGGGTGGCGGTCTTAAAAAGAAGCTCAAGGACTTGGTAGGTGTAGGGACTTCGAGGCGGGGCCCCCACCTAGCCCCTCCTAGCCCCCTCCTGTCGCTCCCACAGGGCGGCCTCGTAGGAAGAATGCGACGCGGGTACTCACTCCTAGTCCTAGCCCCCCTCCCGCAGCCGATGATGATGACGAGGAGGAGGAGGTGGGTGGGGAGGACCAGGAGGAGGAGGTGGGTGGGGAGGACCAGGAGGAGGAGGGGGGTGGGGAGGACCAGGAGGAGGAGGGGGACGAGGAGGACCTCTCGGAGGATGAGGGGTTGGGGAACTTAGTGTTCGATCCTGATCCAAGCCTAGAGTGGTGTGAGCCGGAGGATTACGCACGTTCCAGCTTTGGAGAGGCCGAGGCCACGTGATAGGAAGCCATATCGGCGTGGGATAACACAGCTCCCTCGCCGAGAAGTCGGCGCTACAGGCACGTTGTTCTTGTGCCCTATGGAAGGAGGTACATGTTATTTTTTGGCATTTCGTTATCGCAATTTTGTCATTATCAAAATTATTATCACATACATATTGATGTTGTCGTTTCATGGTGCAGCTCGTTCCAGTTTGAAGACCCGACGCAGAGACCGCCACGTGGGTACTCGAACATCCTTGGGGGCCTACTTAGGTGGTATTTCCCTGGGATAGTCAACTTCCCTACTGGTGGCTGCGACGTAGCTTGGAGGTGGGCGCACTACAGCCTCGCGGAAGATCCTCTTGGCCGCGGCACCGCGGCGGATATGGTTGTTGCCAAATTCTGGGTACGTGACTTTTGACTTCTTACCATTCATACACTCTCCTTGGTTCACAATAATTGCACTAATGCCCCTTGTTTTACCTATGTGCATGGTTGCAGAAATACTTCAAGAGGGCCGAGGGCAAGGAGAATGCGTGCGATGATGTCCTACACCAGCTTGCAAGGAAGAGGGTGACTGGCATGCACTACGAGGCACGTATTCAATGCGTCCGCGACTGGCACGCCGACCGCTTCGTCCACATGAGTAAGGAGGACGCTCGCGACACGCTCATGCAGCCGTGGCAGTACTTGCAGGTATTTGCATTTATGTGTTATTGATTTCTTTATCGCCATGTAGTTTATTTTACCATAATGGGTTTATCTTGTGCATGTAGAACCCTCCTCAGTACGTCGGCAACGACGATAGGTGCTTTCGTGCGATGGTCATGTGGTGGACATGCCCCCGCACCTCAAGAAGCACGAGGAGGGCAAGGCGAAGCGGGCAGAGATGCGAGGTGGATCGCATATCCAAGGCAGCATCCCCATCTCTCTTCACCTGCAGAAGGAGGTGAGCAAATTAATGGTTCCTTCATTCTTTGAATTCATGTTATATATTTGTTAACTCCGCAAGGGTGTGTCACTTCACTCAATTACATGTTCTCTTTTGCAGGAAGTCGGACAGAGCGAAGCCTAACGTCTTTGCCGTGCTAAAGAAGATGAAGCAAAGGAAGACGCCCGATCCAGAGACGGGGTCCTTGTGGGTTAACCCGCAATCCGAGACCCAGTGCACGGCGTATGTCTCCAAGTTCAAGCAGAAGCACGGCGAGGACGCCAATCCAGAGGCCGAGGACTTTGACCCTGAGGTCGCGGTGCTTGCGGGAGAAGGCTTGAAGCATGGCCGCCTATGGTTTGGTGACGGGTGCGTCGACCCAGCGAGGGTTCCCTCTCTCCGCCAGATCCGTCGTGGTCGTAAGAGCGGCCAGCCTGAGGTAGAGCCCGGCCACGGGCTTCGGATCTAGCTGTCGAGCGGTTACGGGTATGTTCTTCCTCGGGTCTCTACATTTCCTTTACATGCTTTCCATTGAAATGTTAATGACATCGCGGCAACACAACGTAGGAGGAGATGGCAGCGAAGGAGCAGGCGGCCCAGGAGCAAAGGGCGCAGATGGAGCAGCAGATTCTCGCAGCATCAGCAGCAGCAGACACGATGATGCGCAGATGCAACAGCAGAAGAGATGATGCAGCAAAGAGCAGTACAGATGAGCTGGCTCATGAGCCAGACGGCTCGTCTTCTCCACCGGGGAGTCTTCCTCCTCCACCTTACTCCATGTGGATGCCGCCACCGCCCACTCAGACCCCGGGGACACCTATCACCGTCAACAACATGAACATCATCCGGAGCATGAACCTCGGTGAGTCCTCTTGTGCCCAACCCGCTACTTGTACTTGTTCAAGTGTTCAATATGCAAATGCAAATGTTCATTCCATCAACCTGCTTATAGATTTTATGTCACAAGGCAATGACAATGAGGCCGGCGGAAGCGGAGGAGGACAAGGTTGATGGCATGGTCTTCGTGCACTCGTGGTCGTTGCAATGGATTGTTCGCACTTGTTATGGATTGTAATATGGACATTGCTATGCATGAACTATGTGTGCTCGATGTGGACTCTATGTAACGGATTGTATGCATGAACTATGTGTGCTCGATGTATTTGTGGTGTTGTTGATGTGTTTGGTGATCTTATGTTGATATATATGTTATATATGCTATATTTGTGAAATGCAATATTTGAAATGCAGGGATAATTGAAAAATAGCAAAAAAATGAAAAAACCAGGCCCCTTTGCCGTGTGTGTGCACACGGCAAAGGACATTTGGTCTCTTTGCCGTGTGCACACGCACGGCAAAGGGGCCACGTGTCGCCCAACTGTGCTCCTGGGAGCTCCTGGGGGGCGTGCCCGCATGGTTCTTTGCCGTGCGTGGCAGAGCAAGGCCGCACGGCAAAGCGTCGCACGGCAAACATTGTTGCGCACGGCAACGCAGGGCGCACGGCAAAGAAGTAGGGCGCACGGCAAAGCAACGGCGCACGGCAGCGATGGCGACGCACGGCAAAGATCCCTCGCACGGCAGCGTCCGCAGCGCACGGCAGAGATGGCGACGCACGGCAAAGGGCGTTGCCGTGCAATCCGTCCATGCGCACGGCAAAGGCAGCTTTGCCGTCGAAGACTTTGCCGTGCAAACTATGCCGTGCGTGCACGCACGGCAAAGCCTTTGCCGTGCGTATAGGCCTCTTTGCCGTCCAATGGCTCGCACGGCAAAGCCTGTTTCTCCCGTAGTGGGTGATTACCGCGTTTGCTGACACGTGTGCTCTGCTACATCCGGTTTACTTCGTGTGCATGTATGGGGATGTCTTGCTTTTCTTTTTGATTTAATCTCTGTCTGTTTCTCTATTTGGTGCGTTCGGTCCGTGTGTGTCTAGCCTTTTCGTTCTGTTACCGTGGTCCTACCGCTGTTACGCTCTGGGGCCCCTCGATTAGCGGTGGAGCGGCGATGTTCTTCTCATCAGTTTCCTTTCGTGCTCCGCCGTAATTTTTCCTCTTCTTCTCGGTTTCGATCTTTTTCGGATGGTCCGTCCGCCGCCGCGGCCGTTGGTTCCGCATGCCGATGGAGGACTTGGTCATTCTCCTTCTGCCTCTGTTCGTTCTCATGGAGGGGCAGTCCATGGGGGGTTGCCCGATGTTACTGGCCGCCGCGGTCGTCGGCTTGCTGCTCGCGGCCGACTTGCCCCTCGGTTGCCGCGGCGTACAGGCCGCCGTGGTGCGCGCCACCGCCAGTCCCCTTCGTCCTCTTCTGTATCTGCAGCGGCATGTAGTCTTCTCAGGCTACTAGGTAGATTCTTCTTCCTCTGGTACTTATCTGTGTTCCTGTTCAAATCACCGTGCGCTGCTGCTTTGATTCCTCTTTTCTTGTTTCGGATTAAAGTACTGATAATTGGTTGCGTTTAGGTAATTTGTCACTGGATTCGTCGGCATCTTCCTCTGCTGCTCTTGCACGCCGTCGACGGGAGACAAGGCTTATGTCCTGATCCAGATCGGACGCCACTGTGCTGGCTGATGTCTACGTTCTCCCTCCTTTCCTGTAGACAGTGTTGGGCCTCCAAGAGCAGAGGTTTGTAGAACAGCAGCAAGTTTTCCCTTAAGTGGATCACCCAAGGTTTATCGAACTCAGGGAGGAAGAGGTCAAAGATATCCCTCTCATGCAACCCTGCAACCACAAAGCAAGAAGTCTCTTGTGTCCCCAACACACCAAATAGGTGCACTAGTTCGGCGAAGAGATAGTGAAATACAGGTGGTATGAATATATATGAGCAGTAGCAACGGTGCCAGAAAATAGCTTGCTGGCGTGTAGTTGATGGTGGTAGTATTGCAGCAGTAGTAACGCAGTAAAACAGTAAACAAGCAGTAGTAACGCAGCAGTATTTAGGAACAAGGCCTAGGGATTACACTTTCACTAGTGGACACTCTCAACATTGATCACATAACAGAATAGATAAATGCATACTCTACACTTTTGTTGGATGATGAACACATTGCGTAGGATTACACGAACCCTCAATGCCGGAGTTAACAAGCTCCACAATAATGCTCATGTTTAAGTAACCTTATAGTGTAAGATAGATCAATAGACTAAACCAAGTACTAACATAGCATGCACACTGTCACCTTCATGCATATGTAGGAGGAATAGATCACATCAATATTATCATAGCAATAGTTAACTTCGCAATCTACAAGAGATCATGATCATAGCATAAACCAAGTACTAACACGGTGCACACACTGTCACCTTTACACACGTGCAGGAGGAATAGAACTACTTTAATAACTTTGCTAGAGTAGCACATAGATAGTAGTGATACAAAACTCATATGAATCTCAATCATGTAAAGCAGCTCATGAGATTATTGTATTGAGGTACATGGGAGAGAGATGAACCACATAGCTACAGCGGAGCCCTCAGCCTCGGAGGTGGATTACTCCCTCCTCATCATGGAAGCAGCGATGGCGGTGAAGATGGCGGTGAAGACGGCGGTGGAGATGGCTCCGGGGCAATTCCCCGTCCGGCAGGTGCCGGAACAGAGAGTTCTGTCCCCCGAATTGGAGTTTCGCGACGGTGGCGGCGCCCCTGGAGTCTTTCTGGAGTTTCGTCAATTGGTACTGCGTTTTTAGGTCGAAAGGGCTTTTATAGGCGAAGAGGCGGCGCAGGGGGGGCACCTGGGGGCGCCACACCCTAGGCCGGCGCGGCCTAGGCCTGGCCCGCGCCGCCATGTGGTGTGGTGGCCCCCTGGCCCCTCTCCGACTCTTCTTCGGTGTTCTGGACGCTTCCGGGAAAAATAGGAGGTTTGGCGTTGATTTCGTCCAATTCCGAGAATATTGCCCGAACAGCCTTTCTGGAACCAAAAACAGCAGAAAACAGGAACTGGCACTGTGGCATCTTGTTAATAGGTTAGTTCAGGAAAATGCATGAAAATGATATAAAGTGTGAACAAAACATGTTGGTATTGTCATAAAACAAGCATGGAACATCGGAAATTATAGATACGTTGGAGACGTATCAGCATCCCCAAGCTTAGTTCCTACTCGTCCTCGAGTAGGTAAACGATAAAAGATAATTTCTGAGGTGACATGCTACCAACATAATCTTAATCATACCATTGTAAAGCATATGAGATGAATGCAGCGATTCGAAACAATGTAAATGCAATGAGTAAACAAGTGAATCATATAGCAAAGACTTTTCATGAATAGTACTTTCGAGACAAGCATCAATAAGTCTTGCATAAGAGTTACTCATAAAGCAATAAATTCATAGTAGAGACATTGAAGCAACACAATGGAAGATTAAGTTTCAGCGGTTGCTTTCAACTTGTAACATGTATATCTCATGGATAGTTGTCAATGCAAAGCAATATAACAAATGCAATAAGCAAGTATATAAGAATCAATGCACAGTTCACACAAATGTTTGCTTCTTGAGGTGGAGAAAGATAGGTGAACTGACTCAACAATAAAAGTAAAAGAATGGTCCTTCAAAGAGGAAAGCATCGATTGCTATATTTGTGCTAGAGCTTTTATTTTGAAAACATGAAACAATTTTGTCAACGGTAGTAATAAAGCATATGCATCATGTAAATTATATCTTATAAGTTGCAAGCCTCATGCATAGTGTACTAATAGTGCCCGCACCTTGTCCTAATTAGCTTGGACTACCGGATCATCACAATGCATTGTTTTTACCAAGTGTCACAAAGGGGTACCTCTATGCCGCCTGTACAAAGGTCTAAGTAGAAAGCTCGCATTGGATTTCTCGCTATTGATTATTCTTCAACTTAGACATCCATACCGGGACAACATAGACAACAGATAATGGACTCCTCTTTTATGCATAAGCATATAACAACAATTAATAATTTTCTCATTTGAGATTGAGGATATATGTCCAAAACTGAAACTTCCACCATGGATCATGGCTTTAGTTAGCGGCCCAATGTTCTTCTCTAACAATATGCATACTTAACCATAGGGTGGTAGATCTCTCTTACTTCAGACAAGACGGACATGCATAGCAACTCACATGAAATTCAACAATGAATAGTTGATGGCGTCCCCAGTGAACATGGTTATCGCACAACAAGCAACTTAATAAGAGATAAAGTGCATAATTACATATTCAATACCACAATAGTTTTTAAGCTATTTGTCCCATGAGCTATATATTGCAAAGGTGAATGATGGAATTTTAAAGGTAGCACTCAAGCAATTTACTTTGGAATGGCGGAAAATACCATGTAGTAGGTAGGTATGGTGGACACAAATGGCATAGTGTTGTTTGGCTCAAGGATTTGGATGCATGAGAAGTATTCCCTCTCGATACAAGGTTTAGGCTAGCAAGGTTGTTTGAAGCAAACACAAGCACGAACTAGTACAGCAAAACTCACATAAAAGACATATTACAAGCATTATAAAACTATACATCGTCTTCCTTGTTGTTCAAACATCTTACTAGAAAATATCTAGACTCTAGAGAAACCACTCATGCAAACCCAAATTTTAACAAGCTCTATGTATTTCCTCACTAATGGGTGCAAGGTATATGATGCAAGAGCTTAAACAAGAGCACAACAATTGCCAAGTATCACATTATTCAAGACATCACACCAATTTCTACATGTAGCATTTTCCAATTCCAACCATATAATAATTTAACGAAGCAGTTTCAACCTTCGCCATGAATATTATGAGCTAAGAACACATGTGTTCATACGAACCAGCGGAGCGTGTCTCTCTCCCACACAAGCATTTATTCAAACAAAAACAAAAACAAGAAACATACAGACGCTCCAAGTAAAGTGCATAAGATGTGACGGAATAAAAATATAGTTTCAAGGGAGGAACCTGATAATTTGTCGATGAAGAAGGGGATGCCTTGGGCATCCCCAAGCTTAGATGCTTGAGTCTTCTTGAAATATGCAGGGATGAACCACCGGGGCATCCCCAAGCTTAAACTCTTCACTCTTCTTGATCATAGTATATCATCCTCCTCTCTTGACCCTTGAAAACTTCCTCCACACCAAACTCGAAACAACTCATTAGAGGGTTAGTGCACAATAAAAATTAACATATTCAGAGGTGACACAATCATTCTTAACACTTCTGGACATTGCATAATGCTACTGGACATTAGTGGATCAAAGAAATTCATCCAACATAGCAAAAGAGGCAATGCGAAATAAAAGGCAGAATCTGTCAAAACAGAACAGTTCGTATTGACGAATTTTAAAATGGCACCAGACTTACTCAAATGAAAATGCTCAAATTGAATGAAAGTTGCGTACATATCTGAGAATCATGCACGTAAATTGGCTTAATTTTCTGAGCTACCTACACGGAGGTAGACCCAGATTCGTGACAGCAAAGAAATCTGGAACTGCGCAGTAATCCAAATCTAGTACTTACTTTTCTATCAAAGACTTTACTTGGCACAACAAAACACAAAACTAAGATAAGGAGAGGTTGATACAGTAGTAAACAACTTCCAAGACACAAATATAAAACAAAGTACTGTAGCAAAATAACACATGGGTTATCTCCCAAGAAGTTCTTTCTTTATAGCCATTAAGATGGGCTCAGCAGTTTTAATGATGCACTCATAAGAAATAGTAGTTGAAGCGAAAGAGAGCATCCAGAGGCAAATTCAAAACACATTTAAGTCTAACATGCTTCCTATGCATAGGAATCTTGTAAATAAACAAGTTCATGAAAAGCAAAGTAACAAGCATAGGAAGATAAAACAAGTATAGCTTCAAAAATTTCAGCACATAGAGAGGTGTTTTAGTAACATGAAAATTTCTACAACCATATTTTCCTCTCTCATAATAACTTTCAGTAGTAACATGAGCAAACTCAACAATATAACTATCACATAAAGCATTCTTATCATGAGTCTCATGCATAAAATTATTACTCTCCACATAGGCATAATCAATTTTATTAGTTGTAGTGGGAGCAAATTCAACAAAGTAGCTATCATTATTATTCTCATCATCAAATATAGGAGGCATATTGTAATCATAATCAAATTCACTCTCCATAGTAGGTGGCACCAAAAGACCAATATCATTATAATCATCATAAATAGGAGGCAAAGTATCATCAAAGTAAATTTTCTCCTCAATTCTTGGGGGACTAAAAACATCATGCTCATCAAAGCCAGCTTCCCCAAGCTTAGAATTTTCCATATCATTAGCAACAATGGTGTTCAAAGCGTTCATACTAATATCATTGCTACTAGCATGCAAATGAGATTCCATAGGTTTTTTAATTTTCGCATTAAACCATTCATGTCTTGACTCAGGAAATAGAATAAAAAGCTCACAGATGTTTTCCATTATGCCTTACTAGTGTAAACAAGAAACAAAAAGATGCAATTGCAGGATCTAAAGGAAATAGCTTCGAGTACTTACAACGCCGGAAAATAGCTTAGTAGCCGAGATCCGGAGTGTGAGTACCTTTTACCTTTCCTCCCCGGCAACGGCGCCAGAAAAGTGCTTGATGTCTACGTTCCCCCTCCTTTCCTGTAGACAGTGTTGGGCCTCCAAGAGCAGAGGTTTGTAGAACAGCAGCAAGTTTTCCCTTAAGTGGATCACCCAAGGTTTATCGAACTCAGGGAGGAAGAGGTCAAAGATATCCCTCTCATGCAACCCTGCAACCACAAAGCAAGAAGTCTCTTGTGTCCCCAACACACCAAATAGGTGCACTAGTTCGGCGAAGAGATAGTGAAATACAGGTGGTATGAATATATATGAGCAGTAGCAACGGTGCCAGAAAATAGCTTGCTGGCGTGTAGTTGATGGTGGTAGTATTGCAGCAGTAGTAACGCAGTAAAACAGTAAACAAGCAGTAGTAACGCAGCAGTATTTAGGAACAAGGCCTAGGGATTACACTTTCACTAGTGGACACTCTCAACATTGATCACATAACAGAATAGATAAATGCATACTCTACACTTTTGTTGGATGATGAACACATTGCGTAGGATTACACGAACCCTCAATGCCGGAGTTAACAAGCTCCACAATAATGCTCATGTTTAAGTAACCTTATAGTGTAAGATAGATCAATAGACTAAACCAAGTACTAACATAGCATGCACACTGTCACCTTCATGCATATGTAGGAGGAATAGATCACATCAATATTATCATAGCAATAGTTAACTTCGCAATCTACAAGAGATCATGATCATAGCATAAACCAAGTACTAACACGGTGCACACACTGTCACCTTTACACACGTGCAGGAGGAATAGAACTACTTTAATAACTTTGCTAGAGTAGCACATAGATAGTAGTGATACAAAACTCATATGAATCTCAATCATGTAAAGCAGCTCATGAGATTATTGTATTGAGGTACATGGGAGAGAGATGAACCACATAGCTACAGCGGAGCCCTCAGCCTCGGAGGTGGATTACTCCCTCCTCATCATGGAAGCAGCGATGGCGGTGAAGATGGCGGTGAAGACGGCGGTGGAGATGGCTCCGGGGGCAATTCCCCGTCCGGCAGGGTGCCGGAACAGAGAGTTCTGTCCCCCGAATTGGAGTTTCGCGACGGTGGCGGCGCCCCTGGAGTCTTTCTGGAGTTTCGTCAATTGGTACTGCGTTTTTAGGTCGAAAGGGCTTTTATAGGCGAAGAGGCGGCGCGCAGGGGGCACTGGGGCGCCACACCCCAGGCCGGCGCGGCCTAGGCCTGGCCCGCGCCGCCATGTGGTGTGGTGGCCCTGGCCCCTCTCCGACTCTTCTTCGGTGTTACGGACGCTCCGGGAAAAATAGGAGGTTTGGCGTTGATTTCGTCCAATTCCGAGAATATTGCCCGAACAGCCTTTCTGGAACCAAAAACAGCAGAAAACAGGAACTGGCACTGTGGCATCTTGTTAATAGGTTAGTTCCGGAAAATGCATGAAAATGATATAAAGTGTGAACAAAACATGTTGGTATTGTCATAAAACAAGCATGGAACATCGGAAATTATAGATACGTTGGAGACGTATCACTGGCCTCCGCCACCAAGTCGCCGTTCAGGGTCTGCACGCGCTGGACGTCGTCATCCGGCTCCCCTGAGGCCGACGACGCCGATCCCAGGTGCCTATCAGAGTTCGTCCTCGGCGATGACGCTTCACCCGCTGCAGCGGAGGTATACACGGCCATTCCCGCTGCGCCCACCAAAACCTACCTTTGACCTCCTCGCCAATTGCGGCCTTGATGTGGAGGCCGACCCATCTTCTGCCTCCTCTCCCACAAAGGTCACCCAGCAGCGGCGCTCCTCTTCGTCAGAGTGGACCAGCGCCGGTGGACATCGCCACCGTCCACCGTGTCCAGCCAGTCGGCGGCCGTTTCTCTTGAAGTCCGCTCGCGCCCATCCTCCAGCGTGTACCACCAACCGGCGGTGCGGCGCACGGACCTGCTGCTGCTGAGGCATGTACGCCGCCGCAGCAGCGGCAAACACGACTTCGCAGAGGTTGGCTTGCAGGAGGAGCGGCCCGGCAAGGTTGGTTCAACACGTGATGGTGATGCACGGCCGCCTACATCTCTCTCCGGCAGGTACTGGACTACGGGTTCGAGTTTCCTACTTTTTTTTTGCCCCGCCATTCTTATATTCGCTGGAGTGGTTGTCGAACTTTTTTTTTTCGTTTCAGCCATGGTAGAATCAACAGAAGCATTCAGCGCATCATGGCTCTGATTAAGTCTAGACATGTTAGGGTCTCAGATTTGGGATTTTGGTGCCTAATAAGTGTTTGTTGTTATGTCTACAAGAACCTAATCAGTTATTTTCAGATTTCTTATTTAGTTTATGTGGGCTAGAGTAATGGTGCGCTGAATGCTCCTGCTGATTCTACCGAAGGTCTTTCTTTTATTGTGCCGGCTGGTTGTAATGGTTTGCCTGGTTTATGCTTTATTTCTTACCATTCATGTTTTTAAGGCTTGCTGGTGATGTGTTGTTGTCTCTCTCGGAATGCAGGTATTGGGAAATACAGCGAAACTTATATGAGCTGGATTTCAATGTTTTTGCCATGAGGTACATCTCATAATTCAGTCGCTTGACTTACTTACTCCTGCCTATAATATAAATGTCGAGTTGGCTCATCTTAGTACCCTATTCCTCTATATAAACTACGTGCATTACCAGAGACAATATATCGCTCTTTTTCTCCCGATAAATATATTATCATCCTTCATTTTAGGGCACTAATGACACCATTGTTTTGCAAATGCTTGATTCCATTACCGTCCAACCACGACAAAATGATCAGTAAACCAGGCATTAATACTTTTGGTAAAATAAGATAACACAAAATATATACCTGTTCAAATCTTCAATACGTTCAGGGCACACCATTCGGATCTCACACCAACCAACATAAACGAGGCACTTCTGGAGAGCAAAGGCGACCCGTGTTATTGCAGTTGCGTTTCCAAAAAATTACGTGATCCAAAAATACAGTAACTAATTACGCATATGCTTCTCACTATTTATACTTACAGAACTCTCTTCTTACTGCGTAATTTGCAACTCACAAACTTACCTATTTTCTGTGCAAAGCAATATTCAAGTTCCATTTTTGGTTCCAGGGAAACACAATAGAGGTATGTGTGCCAGCCAATCGCACAGGTCAGTTCAAAGAACTCCTGAAGAAAGGCTATGTGTGCCAGTCAATCGTACATGCCAGTTCCACATGTGTGGAAAGAAGACACACTACGAATTATTTCAGTATTTTAGATTGATTTTTTTCTTGGCCTGATGAGCAATAAGCCGTGTACATGGATTTTGATTATTTTTTCCATTCAGCTTTGCTTTGGTAGCCTCATGTTGTTAATTTTTGGGTGCTGCTGATTGGATTTCTCAGAATTTTAATATTTAGTTTTTTTTTTTTATCTCAGCTATGTAAAGTATCTTGGATGTTCTGTGCAAATTAGTTACTGTATTTTGGACCCTGCTGTGCCAAAGTGAGCTCTTTGTTTTTCGATTTTATAAAAAAAAAATCCTGCTTAGCCTCGTGTTGTTAACTTTTGGGTGCTGCTGATTGTATTTCTCTGAATTTAATATTTAGGTTTTTTTTATCTCAGCTATATAAAGTATCTTGGATGTTCAGTGCCATGCCAATGATTGTGATACATCTATGTTGTGTAGCCAGCTAATTAATAATGCTTGATGTTATTTCATTTATAGGATACATCTCGCACGGGTGAGATCAAAAGGTCTAGGTCATTGTTTGGCAATGTATCTGTGGCTTACGCTGAAAACTTTCTCTCATAATGATGGTCTTATCATTGGTTTATGTTGGAAGCTAGCGTGTTCTTTGATAACTTCTTCTACGATGGTGACTGTTGGCTGAAGTTATTCCAGTGCGACAACTGGGCTATACTTCAAGTGTATCTCTGCTGTAATCATTAGCATCAGACCCGTGCTATGTACCAACATCATATTATTTCCAGGGATGGTTGCAGGTAATTATTCTTCAAAACTATTTGATTTGCATTGAGTAGTCAAAATCTTTCTCTTCAATTTTGTCAAAGGAGGCTGAATAGAAAGCTCCATCACTATTTATCGTGTGGCCTTTTGTTCCCCGAGAAAAGGAAAGCATAACTGATCATTCACATGGGGCATTACGGCATTATTACAGTGTGTTCCTTTTCCTTGCAAGTAACATGTATTCATGTGCCAGCCTTGATCCATTTGCTACTTACACCGTGGTTAACTTACCATAAGTTTCAGAAATCTTCTCTATTTATTTGGGACATAGTCGCCTGTTTTGATGAGTTATATAAGAGATTGTCGGATCTGTTCGTTGCATTTCATCAGTTACAGCTACTGGACTGAACAACAACGGCTACTTCAAATTTAGGGGAATGGTTATTTGAAAGATTAGTGCAACACCTGTGTGTTATGCATCCATCAAAATAGTTCTGCAAAATAGAAATAACATCTGCTTTTTTAGTTTCTATTGGTTGCCAAATAGCTATTGTGCCTGCTATTTATTTCCTTTTAGCATGAACATAGAAGATCCCCTTCGTACTGCTTTTGTGCCTTTTTCCAATGCATATAAGATAACAAGGGCATGGGTTTTCAAATATCATTGCGGAGCAGCTCTACAAATTTATTCACTGTCACGTACTTTATTTCTAGGTTTTGATTGCCTGCTACGCTTCTTTGTTTCTTCTTATTTGTTTGCCTTCTGCAGATGTACTGGCAGGTGTAACTTCACCATTCCGGGAAGAATTGCTGGGTTGTCTCCGCTCCTGAGACCCAGCACTTTCGAGCGAGAAGAAGCTCATCTGTTCCCGTCACTTGCTGAAAATCCAACATAAAACTATTTGTTCTTCACTGCCACAGTGACACTCATGCCATGCTATTATTTTGGCTGTCACACGTTTCTTTGGTTTGTTTAAATGCTGATGTCAGAATCATTACCAATGCTGCGATATCTGGCTGAAGGACTATCAAAGAAGTTTCTTTAGTTGTGGTCACCAGATTTGAAGAAGAAGCAGAGTAGTTCTCCACGGTGTCTTGGTCGATATACTGAATCTTGTGCTGCAACACTAAACCTGAAGCAGAAACAGGGTAGTTTTTGACGGTTTCTTGGCAGATACACTATTCTTAGAAACCTGGGACATTCAGTTGAGGTGAAGATGGGAATGGGAAATGTATATTTGCTAATGAAAACCTGTATTGAGTCCTACGTAGGGCATTCAGTTGAGGTGAAGATGGGAATGGGAAATGTATATTTGCTAATGAAAACCTGTAGTGAGTCCTACGTAGGATTGCTGCCACCAAGATAATACATTCTAGCATGTATATAGCTTACAAGAGAGAGGTTTATCATCTTAACTAAGGAGTAATGTCATGTGGAGTAATAAACTAATGTAGGTGTATTATTTCTAATCTCCTGGCGTGTTTCTTTGCTGATTATGTTTGTTTTTACTTTTTTCTCTAGGTCCCTACATGGATTCTTCGGATGAGGACTCTACTGCTGTTTGGTCATCACTGGATCATTGATGGTGATGATTTTTATCTGCTTGGTCTCATATGGACAATGGGTTTTGGTCACGTTTGCCTGTTCATAATTCTTGGACTCCTTTGTCACCTATTTATTTTTCGGTTTGAATCTTATTGTTCGCCTTCTTTTAAACATCAGCTGGTTCATCTACTTCTGTCCATGTTAGTTCTAATTATGGACATGCTTATGAGGCTAGAGCATCTTCGTCTATGCCTGCTTCTGCCCAGTTTTTTTACTATGAAATTTACTCATGCTTTATTGAGATGTGATCCATATCATATGGTTCCATGTAAACTTAACATGCATATTCTCAAATATCAGTTTTTTCAATTGTAGTTAGCATAATTTTCTTCATAACTATCATGCCGTTTATTTTGCAGTGTGAATACTTTTAACTATTCTAATTTAAAGTACAGACTAACAATGATAAGCAATTTTAGCTGAGAAATGCACTGCAATTTTATATACAAATTGTCCTCTTTGATTATGTGTCACGACTCTGTATTCCAAACATGTATCTATGTGTGATCTCAAGTCACGGGGACGGCAGTATATTCTAACTAACACTGATTACAAAATATGTATTAGATCGAATAATTATAATACATCAATTTGTATCAATGAAACCCAGATTCTCATTCACGGGCGCAGTGGCTCATACATCTCCGCCTAAGAATCAAACTACTGAAAAAAGGCACATACATTGTGTACTTCGATCAATACCAACAGACAACTTCCCTCCACACACTATTACAAATTCATCCGCGTCATTGGCTACAGAGAGGTGGACTATATCTCACAGAATGGACACCCTCTTATGGTTCACAGAGACAATCACTGAGAAAGTGTACCTGAAAATTGAAGGAATACCATGTAATTTAAACACTCCGCCACTGATAGAGTTCACCATGAGTCCATTCGCCTATATCGACGAACATTTCACCACGACAGCTGACAGTTACACAAGCTTCGGAAAAACAGTGAACACATACAAGTGTTCAGCATGGTGTTCCCAAATCAACAGGATACCCGCAACCATCCGAATCAAGGTTATTCCAGTGCACATTACCGATTTAACACAGGTTTCACATGATGAAACCTTCTGGGCCCAGAGCTACAAGTGTCCGTGCTAATAGAAGCAATCGACAACGAATAAGAGGACCTTCCTCACAAAATAAATTGTGCTTTCACCATTAGTCACTTTCCTCCTCAACATGTTGTTCTATTTGTACTCTCTATCTCATTGTAGCCCATCTCGCTGTATTTGTTTTCACAAATTTCCTTTCCTGCGCATGTACTATAATAAAATAAAATAAAATGTTCCCCTTTTTTTCGACAGAGTAAAATGTCCACCTTCACTTGTGCCTACAATCGTTCTCACTTTTTTTTGCGCAAATACCTGCTAATTTTCCCCATGCAACATATACTCCATAAAATAAAAACAGCACACAGCGATCTTATTTCATACGACACACACAGATTACACACAACCACAATCTAAAAATACATGCTGCAAAACAACACCACATCCACCTGATACAACACACCGCACTGATCAAAACTAAAAACCTTGTATGAACCACGAACGGAACATAACATAGACCTGACTAGCCGAACAAAGAAAACATAGCTAAATGACCACCGTACCAAACCAACAGGTCAAACGCTTCACAAGCCACGACCAACAAACCGAATGACCATAACAAACGCTGACGCGCGAACATCGTGCAGCATATTCGGATCCACTTTCGCACAATAGAGGAGGGCATTGCCCACCCAATCAGCACTGCCATGCAGATCAAATGCATCACCACGGTTCCAGAGATAACCAAAAACACAAACACCACCAACAACCCTCTTAATTTTAAACAAACGATGATCATCAAAATAAGCCCCAAAAAACTTGCAAGCAGCATTCCCCAAAAAACGGTTGCCTCCTCTCACCCAAAACTGCAGCATGCTGCCATCATCAAAGAGAAGAGGAGCCAGGAACTCCACCACAGGACCAACCATCGTCGCCTCAACCAGCAGATAAAGATCAGAAAAGTTAATAGATACAGAGAAGAGAGCACCCTACAACAATTGCCAATGAAAACAGACCTCCTGCCGCACACTATAAATAGCACCCAAAACCTATCACCACAAGACCCATAGGCTACTCCTCCACATCCCATGCATACACGAATACTCACGACCCCAAAGCTTAAGCGACAACAGTGCATGACAGGCTGGCAGCTATCCCTGCACTCACTATCACCTAAAGCGGCATCAAACATCACTCTGCCGGTGGCTGCAGGTTTATCGACATCATTTCCCCCCGCACCGCTCTCCTCCCGCTACAGTTACCTTGAGAGGCCTGCGCCGTTGACCGGGCCACCGACGGCCGCTCCGCCAGGCTAGCTGGCCGGAATTGGTCTGGAGCAGGTGTCGGAGTAGATTAGGGGGTAGTTCTTTAGGTTTCTTTGGTTTTTTGGCTTCTTGCCTATGTCTGGCGTATGCCCCGTAGATGGAGCGCCGCCGTGGATCTTCTCCGCCAGATCTCCGACGTCCTAGGGGTGCTTCTCCCTCTGCTTCTGCTCCGGTGGTCGGAGCCTTGGGCAGAGCGGTGCAGCAACACCTCCTCCAGCAATAAGGCGTTTCTAGGCCCTCTTCTGCTCCATAGAAGCTGCTAAGCTGATGGATCTCTCGGCCATGGAGACTTTGAGAGATTCAGCAGCGAGGGAGCGGGTTGGATCTCCGTTTACCACTCGGTCGACCTTGGTGGCGAGGGAGTTGGTAGGCGGTGCTCCTCAGCTCTGGTTCTGGCAAGGAGGCTGGCTCGCCGTCGCGGGTCGATGATGAACAGCTCGGAAGGGTAGTGGCTCCTGGCCTGCCGCAGTGGCGACGAGGAGGCTGCTGCTCAGCCGGATCTGCTCTTCTTCAACCAGCATCGGCTTCTTCTGCGGTCCTTCTTCATCGAGCTCAACCATGTGTATGGCCTGCTCGCCTCCACGATCTTTGGCGGCTTCACTACAACCTCCAGATCGGAGGCCTCTCTTCCTAGCTGATGGTGCTCGGCGCCTAGATTCCACCAAGTGGTTCGTCCCCGGTGGTTTCCAGGTGTCCAGCGGCGATGGAGTTACGCTGGAGTTGGGTGTTCGGGCGTTTGCGCCCTGTTCCTCGGCGGCGACGCCTTGAGGACGCCGGCGTCTGGTGGCGGAGCATCCCAGGGACCCGATTGCTTTTCTAATTCTTGTCTCGAGGTGTTTTTTGTAAAGCGTGAGGGCCTTTCTTCAAATCTTGGTTTCTCAGAGCGAGAGTTGTCAAGGGGCCTCATTGTAATTTGTACCTGCCACGTGTGAACTGAATGAAAATCTGGGGCCTTCTAGACCCTGTTCCTGTTCAAAAAAAAAAATCACTCTGCCAAACACAGGCCATCATCACCACTCCACCTAACGCAAAACAGCATCACCATTGCAGAGGACCTTGCAGTACCAACATTATACACGCAAAACAGCATCACCACTCTGCCAAACCCACTGCACGAACAAACACATCACGCGCTTGCCGCCGCACCTTGCAGTACCAATATTATACATAAACAATCCATCAAAGAAAAGGCACACGTAACCTTCTGAACCATGCTCAACCAAGCACGCCGCAAAAAAAGCACTGATCGCTAAACAGATAAACCTGAAACACGATTTCGGACACCACCTTCACGGGCCCACAGCCACACTGATTACGTACTATCCGCTAAAACCCAGCCAACACAATTATTTTCCAAACACCACGTCGCTACCCAAAAAAAGAGGACACTTTCAGAAACAACAAAATCAACACAACAATAACAGAAACCCGGTGCAGCGTGCCGCCGCGCCTCCATTTGCTAGTGCCTATAAAAGGCTATAACATTGTATGGGCGTCAGCAAGGCGTAATATTTCGGCCCTCAATTGTGCTTGTAGCGGGGTGCTCCCCCTCATGGGCCATATTTCGTGCAGCCCGTTAGTAGGTAAAGTTTTAATCTTTTGCTGATATAAATCTCTGTATTGGGTTTAAAATAATAAGTCTTCAAATTTATTTTACCTTCATAAGTAATTTAATATAGTTTTCATCTAAAATACGTATAGGTGGTACAAAGTAATCACATATTTTATAAATTATGGGTCGTGGCACTCGATTGCAAAATTCAGACTTTACACAACCATCAACACATCTTAGTATATCTCACAACACATTGAAATGTCATAACAACAACCACTACATGATGAGGATCAACACCTAATCCGAAACATGGTTGACTTGCGGGTCTGTGTTCCCGTCCATTCCGGACACGTGATACTCCTGAGTCTCGTATTTGGTGACTCACAGTCATAGTTTTAAAAACCGGACCGGTGATCGAACCGGAGAGGTTGTCGGTTCAGGTTTTTACCGGTCGGACCACTGGTTGACCGGTATGTCTGGTTTTTTAAACCTAAAATAATACTATATTTTTACTTATAAATGCTGAAATAAAATAAATATTTATGTATGGAAATTTTCATACTTGTTATTTGAGATAATAGCTCACGTAGAAACATAAAAGTGTAGTCAACAGCTAATCAAAAACTTGCAAGTCAAATACCAAGGCTCCATCCGCAACCTAAGAGCAACCAAGCATGCACTTAGCCAACTAGCCAATCTGCAATTGCTTGATATGTATGGACTAGAGCCAAGTGGCCAACAAGATATATGCTATCTTGGATGCAGTGTCGGCAAGCAGCAAATAAAGCCAGCAAGCAAATGACAGTCGACGCTGTTAGCTTGGATCCAAGTATACTGTGTAGATCATGCGAAAATATACAAAAGGAATCTGTCTCTACCCTGAACGTGAAGTAGCCCTAGCACAGTTGGTCTGCCACGGTGCCTACATGCTCTGAGGGCTGAGGTACAGGGTTCGAATCCCGCACGCTCCGCTTCAATTTTTAAAACGCTAATACATTGAGCTGGTCAAACCGGAACTCCGGTTTCTAGCGTGAAACCGGTGGTTCAACCGCGGTTTACCTGGTTTATTCCGGCTCGGCTGCGTGGACGGTCCAGTGCGCTTAGAAAACCATTAGAGGCTCCGGTTCCGGTTTTTCCCGGTTGAACCGCCGGTCCGGTCCGGTTTTTAAAACTATGCTCACAGTAGCGGCCCGGCTTGAGTACCGAGTCTTTACTTTTAGAGTGAAAAAGCTAATGTCTGATTTTTATTGGTTCTAGCATGTAATGATCTCGTTGAAGACATTGTTTTGAGAGCTTGGGCCTTCTTCAGGATAAAAACCTAAAATCTTTGATCATGCGACCAAGACACTTGTGCATTGTTTTCTTCTTTTTGATAACTTTTTTATATTCTGAGTATTGTCTTTGTCGATGGTTTGTGTGTTGCTGCCACGAGAGACTGATCACTGTGGCAGACCCTTTTTATAATTTTTATTTTTAGTTGTGTGCATTCTTGATTTCTTTCGGATTATTTATTAATGCATAGACTAGATGTAATTGGTAACATCGAGGTATTAATATTTGTCAAAATTAAAACAATCAGTTAATGTTATCTTTTGTCAAAATCGAAATATTGAGGCAACAAATGTCTTTGACTTAAAGATTTACTCATATATTGATGGACTTAAAAATTTGCTCATATATTTTTTAAGGATGTACAGTAGGTTTCCCCAATGCGTATTTTTATTATTAATTTTAAGGTTTTTTAAAAAATACAACCAAAGAAGGTGCTAGAGAAAAGCACCTAAAAAGTCAGAAAATAAAGTATACAAAATTGATCACCCAAATCTTCATGCCAGAATATGTTTTCCTCTTTGCCTTGTGAAGTAGGAGACCCATTTTAGTTGGAGGACTGCCCTTGAAGATAACCATATGGCCCAACATACAAACGCAATTATCTCAAGAGAAAAAAGACCGGTTATATTTGCTCATATATTGATGGAATCGGAGTAGTAACACTGCAGACTTACGGTATACTTCCTCCGTGCACTGATGTAGATATTTCTAAAGCAGACTAACTACAAATTAAAAGAAGTACACCTACGCACTAAAAATAGACTAGATACAAATAAAAATGAGTAAACCTGTAAAAGAATTAAAACGTCTTACATTTTTAGACAGTGAGAGTACATCTAAATCTACTTAACTATAGCCACACCTCAACTGTTTCTCTGCTGTGGTCACGAGATAACAGAATACTCCAGCATGGAGTCGCGTATTGCTGTCCGCCGGTATATCGGCAAGGTCGTGGTCATGGCTATACGGATAAGATCTCGTAATCTACTCCCAGTCCCACTCACACTCACAGCACAACCTACAGTTCCTCCTAACATGACAGGGCACACGCAGCGGACAAAGAAAAAAGAAAGGCCGAATGACGGGAGAACATGTGGTGCGCTGCTGTCCGTCCACCATCGTGTAGCTAGGTTGCACGAGTTTGTCCCTAAAGAAAAAAAAAGTAATGTAGCACGAGTTTCAACGCCCACGCGTCCAGCGGACACTGGGCAAGGCCGTGGCTAGCATACCAAGTAACACCATCCAATTTTGCTAAAATCTAATTGGGAATTCTATTTTCATATTCTTTACGAAAAAGTGTCTTCGGCGTATGAGTACCGGTGCTCCCTGTATTTTAGATATATATGTCTATTATTTCAAGAAATCTAAAATTAAATGTGCATATACATATAAACAATCTATAGGTATGGTGAAAAATCTGGATGAAAATTTGTTGTATTTTGAGCTAAAAAAGTGTGTGACAAAAATCTGCATTTTCCGTTCCTATACACATCCACAAATATGTTATGTTCCCGGAGCAGCTCAAAATATAACCTAATTTCTACCAAAAATTTTCACAAGTATTTAGAACATGAGCATTTATTCATAGAACAAAATTTATGATAATTTGAAATAAAAAATTATAATTTTGTAATATTACAAAAATCAGGAGCACCAATGCTCGGGTCCACCAAATTATTTACATATTTTATTCTGAAAATTATAAGTGCCCACGTTACGAGCTTCACGCGACGAAAAGGGAAGTTGCCATAGTATTTTTACGGTGGGCCCTAGCAACTTTCATGCTCCCTTTGTTTCAGTCGTATTTCTAGGACGTTAATTTAATCAACTTAACATAAGATATATATTAAAAAATATACTATTAGAAACTTTAGTTTTTATATTTTCTAATGGTGTAACTTTTTTGTTATAAAATTTATATTATATAGATCAAATTGACGACCTGTGCAAGGACTGGTAAACTGAAATTGAGGGAGTATTTCTTTTTGTTTTATCCCCAAAAAAATCATGGACCTCGGTGTCTAGTTTGCTGGCCCATCACACCACCGCTCCAGATTTCGAACATCCACGCTATATTTATATCCACTATTTTTGACAGATTCGGATCAAAGCAGATAATGGTTGGATGGGAATTTGAATATGTATTATATTGGATTGCGATGAGAAGCGGATTTGGTCCAAACCCAAATAATTTAACAAATACACATATAAAACTAAATATTTCTTTATTTTATGTAAAACAATGACAAAAAGGGTATACCAACACTAGACTATAGCCAAATATGCACTTCTATTGGTAAAACAACAGCTTGTATGCTGACACATCATCACGATGATCCAAAAGAAGTGTCTCACATGTTTACAATGAGTACTAATAATAGTGCAATTAAGCAATGTCAGTAATAACACTTAGACTAATTACAATGCATAGTATCATATAGAAGTATCATCCACATGATACTACTATATGTTAATATATCCACAATGAATGGTATCATGTAGTAGTATCATAGTCTTCTTATATCAATTGATTTGTAAAATCTCAATGCAAATCTATTTACAAGATTTATTTAATATTAAATTATCTAGTACTATGTGCTATGATAGAGTATCCATCTATGATACTACTACCCTCTCTATCTTCTTTAATTACACTGACACATCAGTTTTTTGCATGCATAAAATGCATGATACTCCATTGTGGATACTCTTAAAGCGGTTGTAGCATGTAGTATTGGACCGATGGACTAACTGGGTTGTCTGAGTATTTGGGGATGGACTAATTTTATCGAATAATTCTCTTCATGGATGTAAGATAATTAAAAAAAGACGAATAACCCATACTCGTTAGATATTATCAGTACCATATCTACCCTATCCGCTTGACGAATATCCAGATCGTATCCATATCTGGCGGATTTCTAAAAGTGCATATCATATCCACAAAAACCAATGCAGATTTGGAGCAGAAAAATATCCATACCATGCATTTAGGTCCCTATTTGGCCATGGTCCAATTGTATAGAAGAATTGTTGGGCAGGGTATACAAGGCTGCAGTAAATCTTGACAATCATCTTTAATTTTATGGACAACTAGAACTCTTAGTAAATTTAGGCGCAAGCTTTATGCTTTGACTTGAACTAGATTGTAGTCACGAGAATTAATAGTCATACAATAGTGAATGCATGTTCGTTGCCATTTGCGAATTAAGCGAAGAAAAACCTGATCATATGACAAGGAATCATAAGGTGAATGGCAAATTAACCTAGTCGTCTAAAAAGACCAACCAAATTCGTAAAATCCTCAGTTGTTGCTCCAACCAAATTCGCGTATGCCTTTCGTTCATAGAACCCACAAAAATATATCTGTTATGAGTATACTTCATGGATGTACCATCGACAGTGCCTAGATCCGGCAAGCTCAAGTGGCCCATAGATAGTAATGGTGGTATATGACCGGACAGTCTAGTTACTGTTGATCAAGATGGAAGAAGTCCAACACAGGAACAAGGAGCCGGATCTGGCTCGATTTGTACCAAGATTCGGATCCGGCAAGGCCCATTAGGGTAGCCGGATCCAGTACAACATTTTAGGTACTAGGTGGATCCTTGACGTGCACGGCAATGTATTGTACCATAGTTAGGCAACATGTATTCCGGCTAGGACTCTCCATGTAACCTTAGATCCCGACGCCATTATAAGCCGGATCCTGGGAGCCCTAAAGGAAAATATCGAGGGAGCGACGAGACAACCAGAACTCATTATAACAACGCGATAGCGCCCAGATAATTCCAGACAAGCAGCAGTAGGCCCTGCCTCCGAGCAGCGTGTTCTGAAGCTATGTAAATCGTGTACCACCATCCCGGTAGCTCTCAGCCCTATGTCACCTACTTCTTCTCTCCTCCGCGAGGATCCCTCCTCCTAAGTACCATCGAATAGGTAACGACAAAATCATATCGACTCTCTCCCTCGTCCAAGCCTCCAATAAAAGCTTCATAGAGTTTATTCAAATTCTATCATTTTCAAAGCTCTACATTGTGGGCAAAAAGAGTAAGGACAATAAGCAATATTGAGGCAGATATCTATAGCCTTCCAACGCTTCTTTGCAAGTCGCAAATAAAATCCAGGGAATTCCAATTGTCGTGCGCGTCTGGCAACGTGATTAATAAGAATCGGGTCACCCGTTTTCTCCCCTTCCAATTTCTATTCTGCAACTGCAGCCGAACATTGCCAAAGGTGGTAGAGAGAGTAGAGACACCAAGGAGCAACACTACATCATGCAAGGCTCGTGTTGGTACCGAACCAGTACGATATAATGAGAGCGACTGGTGATCGAAAAAGATATCTAGGGTTTTCATACTCTTTGCTAGCCATGCCGCTATTCTGCCCCCTCCCACTCCCTTTCTATGATGTTCTTGGGGCTTTCAAGGTGTTGTGTACCATCCCACTCTATCCCCGCTTTGGTGGTGTGCCTAGCGCCAGCGAAAGGTGTGTGAAGTTTTCCACACGACAGATCTCCTGGAATCGGGTTATTGTTCATGTCAGTTGATGTTCCAATCTATGGTTATCATCTTTCGTCATGGTATTTGCTCTCGTATGTTGGTCCTTTGGGGCCTTAGAGAATTCCCACCGGTGCCCCAAAGGCCCCCAAACAACATTTGGGGGTTCTTGGTAAAAAAAAAAAGGCTCCGACTAGAACCTCCAAGTGTTGTCGGTGCCAACTGCGGCCCGATAACTCGAACAACATTCCTGTGCTGGTCCCATAGAGTGGGGGTTCAACGTGGGGCGCCGATAACACGTGACATGCGGAAAAAGCCGTGTAGGGGCGTCCTGGTAGCGAGACAACGCCATTCTTGCCGCCCTCTTTCATTGCTCGTCCTAGCGGTTGTGTTCGACCCCCATCGCCACTGTCCACGAATTGATACGTCGAAAACTCGACGGCTTATGTTGGAGCTACATGACCCCAGCTATCGTCCCATCGGCGGTTGCTCTAGCTGCCACATCACTCGCGCGGCCTACCATACCAACACCCTCCCCATCGCGTGACTGAATACACTGACGCCGCCTAAATAATGCCTAGCTGGAACAATAGCGAGACCTCAAACAAGTCTTGGCTTGACGATTTGAGTCATCCCTTCCCTCCACACCTCCCCTACACTGGTGATGCGATTTTAGTTTAGGGTTTCGGTGTGGTTGCAAATTTAGAAAAAAAATTACAATTGTGTCCATAGCTTAAAATTGTGCAAAGTCACGGTGCTATGTAGTACCCCGACATGGACTATGTGTCGGAGACCATCGTTTGCCCAGCATGCACATGGCCTTGCCGATCCCGATCCGGCCCCGCATGTCGTATGCACAACCTTCTGCCCGGCAAGGCCCGCTGCTATCGAATGGACGAGCACATGAGGCTGGTTCTAAGTTCGAAGAAAACAATAAGTAATTGTGTGCTACATTGTTTCGATTTAGTACGGAGATAAAATAGCTTAAATTCGTTCATAATATATATTTTTAGGATGGTATGAACTATGGGTTTGTGGGCTAGGTTGATCCTGGGTAGTCTTTGCCATGCCAACGTGCATTGACCTCTTTGTGGGGCATGTACGAGAATGTGTTTGAAAAAAGGCAATGTGAAAGAAAAACATTCATGTTTACTGTGGGATGTGAAACAATGGATGGATGACGTTGTCAAGCATACGATGGAGCAAAACTATGCAAAATTGAAGAAGGGTGTAGATGATTATAAAAATGAGTTATGGAAAATGGAGAAGGTGAGAGATTTTCTGCTAGAAGAGAAGAAGATACGGAATGATGAAAAAAAATCAGAAGAAGAAAAGAAGAAGTTGAAATTCACCTTGTTTGATCTTCTGGAAGCTTCGGCGTTCATCTAAGAGAAAAAAGAATAAATCGAATAACATCCGTCAAATTTATGATGAGTGAGATTTGTGTATCGATCATATGTGCAAAATGGATTAGTAGTTTAGTAGTTTTTTTTTCGAAATTGGAAGATTTGTGTATCGATCATGCGTATCGTTCCACTCGCTCCGGTATAAGGAGTTATCAGTAATTTGTATTACTACTTTTAAAATTTTGCAATACACGTGATGAATATTAGTAAATCGGTGGGCCCTACCGGCTTCAACGGGCACGGTCCCTGAAGCAGCAGGTGTCCTCTCACGTCCGCGTTGGCTACAACGACCCCAGCGCCGTGCGCGCTTTTTCCCCACCCACGACGTGTGTGACCACCGGCGGAAGGCTCCCGACCCCCGTGGCCGCACGCGCCTGTCGACACCTCCTCGCCCTCGCCGCCCGTCGCTTTCCCCCCCCATCACCTCCTTATAAAACCGCCCACCGCCGGCCGCCACGTTCACCACCTCACACAGCAACACATCTCGCCTTCTCCGGCCGGCCACGCGGCGCCCATCCCTTTTCCTGTACCTCCTTTAACCTTTATGCTCTTCCTCCATTACCCCATTTAGATATTTGGAGATATTTCTGAGCTATGTCTATCTATCTGACAGATTTTGCAGCGAGATCGATGGCGATGGCGGCGGCGGCGAGCGTGGGCGGAGGAGCGGCTGGGGTGGCGCCGTTCGTGTGGAAGACGTACCGGATGGTGGAGGACCCCGGGACGAACGGGGTCATCGGGTGGGGGAGGGCCAACAACACCTTCGTCGTCGCCGACCCCTTCGTCTTCTCGCAGACGCTCCTGCCCACCCACTTCAAGCACAACAACTTCTCCAGCTTCGTCCGACAGCTCAACACCTATGTCAGTCACCACTTGCTTTCTTCTCTGCTGTGTTATCGGTCGATTGGTTGCCATGTTAACAGCCGCGCGCCTCGGCCGCTCTGCTGCTGCTCTGGGCTTTCCTCAGGCGGCGCGCGAGGATGGAGTACTATCCATCTTGTCTGTGTGTGAGCATGTGAGGTGAGATTCGCGGGGCAGTTCTTTGTTTTTCTCTGATTAGCTTTCGCTGCTTGTTGTCGGTGGATCGAGAAATCTGGGGAAGTACTGTGAGTATAGTTCTGTTTACGGTACCTGATGCAGAGTGTTCCAGGAGTCCAGTGCTAGTACGAGCGTAGACCGTGTAGTAGTAGCGAGCTGTGTGCAGATTTTATTTTGCTTGGCGCTGCGCTATATATCTCCTCCACTGACCAAATTATTCCAACTCGATTATCAGGGATTCCGCAAGGTGGATCCGGACCGGTGGGAGTTCGCCCACGGCTCCTTCCTCCGGGGCCAGACCCACCTGCTGCGCAACATCGTCCGCCGCGGCACCGCCGTCGGCGGCGGCGGCAAGCGCAAGGACCCCGCGGCGGCGGGGCTCGGCCTCACCGACGACGACATGACGATGGTGGCCACGGAGGTAGTCAGGCTCAAGAAGGAGCAGAGCACCATCGACGACCGGGTCGGCGCCATGTGGCGCCGCGTGCAGGAGACCGAGCGCAGGCCCAAGCAGATGCTCGCCTTCCTCCTCACAGTCGTCGGCGACCGCGACATGCTGCAGCGCCTAGTGGCCGGCGGCGACGGCGACGGCGACGCGGACGCCGACGGGCTCGACTGTGATGGCCAGGGGCAGGCTTTGGGCGGGGAGAAGAGGCCCAGGCTGCTTGGCGACGGCGATTTCGGCGACGTCACCGCGTTCGGGCCCGACGCCGTCGACTTCGCCGGGTTCTACGGCAGCGGCGACGCCTTCGCCAACGTCGCGGTGGAGGCGGCCGCCGGGTCAGGCGTCGGTGGTGCGGTCTCCTCGTTTGGTTTTGGACTGGGCCATGGGTACTGACGTCCGAATGAAAATGTTTCGACTTGGGCTAATTGTTTCCATCGGGAGACCGACCCGCTATCTTCCCTGTTCGGAGTGGGGCAGGGCCCAAGGACACTACAAATTTTCCCTGTTCGAAAGTGCTCGAGCAGCAAAAGTACCATGCACAGGGCCTCCCCTCCCGTGCACTTAACCATCATGTTTTATTGAGTGCTATAATCCAATTTGAATTATTAAGACATAATGAATCTGAATTTGAATTCTTAAAATACAATGAATCTAAATGATATCCTAGTACACGAATCTAAAGCATTGACACGAGGTTGGAAATTCCCCATGAATTCTTGAAGGAAAATGCTTATTATCAGGCGGAGGCACGCTGGTTTGCAACCTCCGGGTTCTTAGCGCGACACGCATCACCGGCGAATCGTATATCGTCTTCTTCATCTCCACATTTTTCCTCACATACCTTCGTTTTTATCACCTCCGCGTCCTCACCTCGCACGGCCTGAGGCGCGCCCATCGCTGGCATCCACCTCTGCGAGCGCCTCTCCGCTGGCTTCCACCTCCACGAGCGCCTTGCTGCCGGTTTTCACCTCCGCGCGCCTACCGCCGGCATCCACCTCCGCGAGCGCCTCTCCGCTGATGGGGATATGCCCATAGGGGGTGGGTCGCCAGTCCCACTCGCCACAAGGACGAAGGCCCAGGAAGACCGCCAGTCGCCTAGCCGACTGGACCCGAAGGCGACTGGGCCGAAAACCCAAGGAGGCGATCTGCTCGGCTGGATAAGGAGATTACTTGTAGAAGGGTGTTGTATCTTGGATTAGTAACAACTGATACGATTCGGAGTTATCCCCTTGTAACCCTAGACCGGGGGTGGATATATAAACCCCCGAGCTAAACCCTAGAGGACACATCATCTGAGATCGGATCTCCCCTGTAAGCTCTTGGCTCCACGCCGACTGAGCCCCCCATTGTAATTCTCCACTGAACAATAAGATCTAGCAGGACGTAGGCCTTTTACTCTCTGGAGGGGCTGAACCTGGGTAAAACCTTGCGTCACTTGCACCTCGACCCGTAGATGGCGATGTTCCCTTGACCTCGCATCAACGAAGTGCTACCCCCTGTAGCATCTGCCGTGGTCATATCCACGACAGTGGCACCCACCGTGGGGCATGGGACATCAAGCCTCCGAGCTACGGCGAGGCCCTACTCGCCAGTACGGCGGCCGGTCGCTTCCGGCAGGATGATCGCCACCGGCAACTTCTTCCACATCCAGCCAAGCACTTACCGGCCCACCTCGTCACCTCTCAAGCACGCCTGGATGGTGCCGATCGGCTCAATCAACCTCTTCGTTGGGCTCGCCGGCGTCAGCGACCCCACCGAGCCCCGCCGCGGTCGATCGCCCGACCCCTTCGCGCCGGGTCAACTCCTCACCGCCACTCGCCCAGTTATCGGCGAGGTGTATGCGGAGGTGATACATCTCCGACGTATCGATAATTTCTTATGTTCCATGCCACATTATTGATGATATCTACATGTTTTATGCATACTTTATGTCATATTTATGCATTTTCTGGAACTAACCTATTAACGAGATGCCGAAGAGCCGATTCTTTGTTTCTGCTGTTTTTGGTTTGAAATCCGAGTAAGGATATATTCTCGGAATTGGACGAACTCAACGCCCAGGGGCCTATTTTCACACGAAGCTTCCAGAAGACCGGAGAGCTAACGAAGTGGGGCCACGAGGCGGCGACACACTAGGGCGGCGCGGCCCAAGCCCTGGCCGCGCCGACCTACTGTGTGGGCCCCTCGTGACGCCCCTTGACCTGCCCTTCCGCCTACAAATAGCCTTCGTCGCGAAACCCTCAGTACCGAGAGCCACGATACGGAAAACCTTCCAGAGACGCCGCCGCCGCCAATCCCATCTCGGGGGATTCAGGAGATCGCCTCCGGCACCCTGCCGGAGAGGGGATTCATCTCCCGGAGGACTCTACGCCGCCATGGTCGCCTCCGGAGTGATGAGTGAGTAGTCTACCCCTGGACTATGGGTCCATAGCAGTAGCTAGATGGTTGTCTTCTCCTTATGTGCTTCATTGTCGGATCTTGTGAGCTGCCGAACATGATCAAGATCATCTATCTGTAATGCTATATGTTGTGTTTGTTGGGATCCGATGAATAGAGAATACTATGTTATGTTGATTATCAATTTATATCTATGTGTTGTTTATGATCTTGCATGCTCTCCGTTATTAGTAGAGGCTCTGGCCAAGTTTTTGCTAGTAACTCCAAGAGGGGTATTTATGCTCGATAGTGGGTTCATGTCTCCGTAAACTGGGAGTGACGAGAAACCTCTAAGGTTAGGGATGTACTGTTGCCACTAGGGATAAAACATTGATGCTATGTCCGAGGATGTAGTTATTGATTACATTACGCACCATATTTAATGCAATTGTCTGTTGTTTTCAACTTAATACTGGAAGGGGTTCGGATGATAACCTGAAGGTGGACTTTTTAGGCATAGATGCATGCTAGATAGCGGTCTATGTACTTTGTCGTAATGCCCAATTAAATCTCACTATACTCATCATATCATGTATGTGCATGGTCATGCCCTCTCTATTTGTCAATTGCCCAACTGTAATTTGTTCACCCAACATGCTATTTATCTTATGGGAGAGACACCTCTAGTGAACTGTGGACCCCGGTCCATTCTTTTAATCGAATACAATCTCTTTGCGATACTTGTTCTCTTGTTCTCTTGCAAACAATCATCATCCACACTATACATCTAATTCTTTGTTACAGCAAGCCGGTGAGATTGACAACCTCACTTTGTTTCGTTGGGGCAAAGTACTTTGGTTGTGTTGTGCGGGTTCCACGTTGGCGCCGAGAATCCCTGGTGTTGCGCCGCACTACATCTCGCCGCCATCAACCTTCAACGTGCTTCTTGGCTCCTACTGGTTCGATAAACCTTGGTTTCTTACTGAGGGAAAACTTGCCGCTGTACGCATCACACCTTCCTCTTGGGATTCCCAACGGACGCGTGTTGTACGCGTATCAAGCTCTTTTTCTGGCGCCGTTGCCGGGGAGATCAAGACACGCTGCAAGGGGAGTCTCCACATCGCAATCTCTTTACTTTGTTTTTGTCTTGCTTTATTTTATTTACTTTCTTGTTTGCTGCATTAAATCAAAACACAAAAAAATTAGTTGCTAGTTTTTACTTTACTTGCTATCTTGTTTGCTATATTAAAAACACAAAAAAATTAGTTACTTGCATTTACTTTATCTAGTTTGTTTTATTTACTATTGCTAATGAGTAATCCTGAAGTTGAAGTTCGTTCGTTTAAGCAACAAGGGGGAGAATGTTTAAAAGATGCTTGGTATAGAATTAGTGATGCCCATAATAGGTGCACTAAGAAACACTCCACCACTATCCTACTCAGGAATTTTTATGTTGGTATCTCTAGCTGGAATAGGTATGTTCTTGATCGTCTCGCGGGAGGTAACTTTCTAAGTACCCCTGCTTTAGAAGCTAGTTGCATTATTGAGAGTCTATTTGGAATACCACCTGTTAATGAAGTTAAAATTGAAATCTCTCTTGAAGATGTCATGAAAAAGTTGGAGACCATAGAGAAAAATCTTCCAAGTATTGAGACTAATTTGGAAGCATTACTTGATAGTACTGATAAACTTGATAAATCTCTAGGCGGAATTAATGAGAGAATTGCCATATTAGAAGCTTGTGCTATTCATGATAATTAAACCCAAAGGATTAGTGAACTTGAAGAGGCTATGGAAACATTGAGTTCAACCTTTTCATCTATAAAGTTTAGAGAGAAAACTTATGTGGGTAAGGAGCAAAAGTTCATGTATGTCTCTAAGGGGCCTAAACCAAAAAGCTATTATAGGCCTAAAATTGATAAAGCTCTTAAAACCACTATAGATAAGGGAGCATCTAAGATACCTAATGGGATAAATTTTGAAAATAATGTTGACACTTCGTCTCTTGATAATACTTGATATACACTTTCTGCGCCTAGCTGAAAGGCGTTAAAGAAAAGCGCTTATGGGAGACAACCCATGTTTTTAGTACAGTAATTTTATTTTATATTTGAGTCTTGGAAGTTGTTACTACTGTAGCAACATCTCCTTATCTTAGTTTTGTGCATAGTTGTGCCAAGTAAAGTCGTTGATAGTAAGGTTCATACTAGATTTGGATTACTGCGCAGAAACAGATTTCTTTGCTGTCATGAATCTGGGCCTAATTCTCTGTAGGTAACTCAGAAAATTATGCCAATTTACGTGAGTGATCCCCAGATATGTACGCAACTTTCATTCAATTTGAGCATTTTCATTTGAGCAAGTCTGGTGTCTCAATAAAATTCTTCTTTACGAACTGTTCTGTTTTGACAGATTCTGCCTTTTATTTCGCATTGCCTGTTTTGCTATGCTTGATGGATTTTTCGATTCCATTGACTTTCAGTAGCTTTGTGCAATGTCCAGAAGTTTTAAGAATGATTATGTCACCTCTGAACATGTATATTTTGATTGTGCACTAACTCTCTAATAAGTTGTTTTGAGTTTGGTGTGGAGGAAGTTTTCAAGGATCAAGAGAGGGAGATGATACAACATGATCAAGGAGAGTGAAAGCTCTAAGCTTGGGGATGCCCCGGTGGTTCACCCCTGCATATATCAAGAAGACTCGAACGTCTAAGCTTGGGGATGCCCAAGGCATCCCCTTCTTCATCGACAACATTATCAGGTTCCTCCCATGAAACTATATTTTTATTCCATCACATCTTATGTGCTTTGCTTGGAGCGTCGGTTTGTTTTTGTTTTTGTTTTGTTTGAATAAAATGGATCCTAGCATTCATTGTGTGCGAGAGATACATGCTCCGCTGTTTCATATGGACAAGTATGTCCTTAGGCTTTACTCATAATATTCATGGCGAAGTTTCTTCTTCGTTAAATTGTTATATGGTTGGAATTGGAAAATGATACATGTAGTAATTGCTATAATGTCTTGGATAATGTGATACTTGGCAATTGTTGTGCTCATGTTTAAGCTCTTGCATCATATACTTTGCACCTATTAATGAAGAAATACATAGAGCATGCTAAAATTTGGTTTGCATAATTTGTCTCTCTAAAGTCTAGATAATTTCTAGTATTGAGTTTGAACAACAAGGAAGACGGTGTAGAGTCTTATAATGTTTAAAATATGTCTTTTATGTGAGTTTTGCTGCACCGCTTCATCCTTATGTTTGTTTCAAATAACCTTGCTAGCCTAAAACCTTGTATCGAGAGGGAATACTTCTCATGCATCCAAAATCCTTGAGCCAACCACTATGCCATTTGTGTCCACCATACCTACCTACTACATGGTATTTCTCCGCCATTCCAAAGTAAATTGCTTGAGTGCTACCTTTAAAATTTCTATCCTCTACCTTTACAATATATAGCTCATGGGACAAATAGCCTAAAAACTATTGTGGTATTGAATATGTACTTATGCACTTTATCTCTTATTAAGTTGCTTGTTGTGCGATAACCATGTTCCTGGGGACGCCATCAACTACTCTTTGTTGAATATCATGTGAGTTGCTATGCATGTCCGTCTTGTCTGAAGTAAGGGAGATTTACCACTCATTTAATGGTTAGAGCATGCATATTGTTAGAGAAGAACATTGGGCCGCTAACTAAAGCCATGAATCATGGTGGAAGTTTCAGTTTTGGACATATATCCTCAATCTCATATGAGAGAATTAATTTTTGCTACATGCTTATGCATAAAAGAGGAGTCCATTATCTGTTGTCTATGTTGTCCCGGTATGGATGTCTAAGTTGAGAATAATCAAAAGCGAGAAATCCAATGCGAGCTTTCTCCTTAGACCTTTGTACAGGCGGCATAGAGGTACCCCTTTGTGACACTTGGTTAAAACATGTGCATTGCGATGATAATCCCGGTAATCCGAGCTAATTAGGACAAGGTGCGGGCACTATTAGTATACTATGCATGAGGCTTGCAACTTGTAAGATATAATTTACATAACACATATGCTTTATTACTACCATTGACAAAATTATTTCTTGTTTTCAAAATCAAAGCTCTAGCACAAATATAGCAATCGATGCTTTCCTCTATGAAGGGCCTTTCTTTTACTTTTATGTTGAGTCAGTTCACCTATCTCTCTCCACCTCAAGAAGCAAACACTTGTGTGAACTGTGCATTGATTCCTACATACTTGCATATTGCACTTGTTATATTACTTTGCATTGACAACTATCCATGAGATATACATGTTATAAGTTGAAAGCAACCGCTGAAACTTCATCTTCCTTTGTGTTGCTTCAATACCTCTACTATGAATTATTGCTTTATGAGTTAACTGTTATGCAAGACTTATTGATGCTTGTCTTGAAAGTACTATTCATGAAAAGTCTTTGCTTTATGATTCAGTTGTTTACTCATGTCATTTACATTGTTTTGATCGCTGCATTCATTACATATGCTTACAATAGTATGATCAAGGTTATGATGGCATGTCACTTCAGAAATTATCTTTGTTATCGTTTACCTGCTCGGGACGAGCAGAAACTAAGCTTGGGGATGCTGATACCTCTCCGACGTATCGATAATTTCTTATGTTCCATGCCACATTATTGATGATATCTACATGTTTTATGCATACTTTATGTCATATTTATGCATTTTCTGGAACTAACCTATTAACGAGATGCCGAAGAGCCGATTCTTTGTTTTTCTGCTGTTTTTGGTTTCAGAAATCCTAGTAAGGAAATATTCTCGGAATTGGACAAAATCAACGCCCAGGGGCCTATTTTCACACGAAGATTCCAGAAGACCGGAGAGCTAACGAAGTGGGGCCACGAGGCGGCGACACACTAGGGCGGCGCGGCCCAAGCCCTGGCCGCGCTGACCTACTATGTGGGCCCCTTGTGACGCCCCTTGACCTGCCCTTCCGCCTACAAATAGCCTTCGTCGCGAAACCCCCAGTACCGAGAGCCACGATACGGAAAACCTTCCAGAGACGCCACCGCCGCCAATCCCATCTCGGGGGATTCAGGAGATCGCCTCCGGCACCCTGCCGGAGAGGGGATTCATCTCCCGGAGGACTCTACGCCGCCATGGTCGCCTCCGGAGTGATGAGTGAGTAGTCTACCCCTGGACTATGGGTCCATAGCAGTAGCTAGATGGTTGTCTTCTCCTTATGTGCTTAATTGTCGAATCTTGTGAGCTGCCGAACATGATCAAGATCATCTATCTGTAATGCTATATGTTGTGTTTGTTGGGATCCGATGAATAGAGAATACTATGTTATGTTGATTATCAATTTATATCTATGTGTTGTTTATGATCTTGCATGCTCTCCGTTATTAGTAGAGGCTCTGGCCAAGTTTTTGCTAGTAACTCCAAGAGGGGGTATTTATGCTCGATAGTGGGTTCATGTCTCCGTGAACTGGGAGTGACGAGAAACCTCTAAGGTTATGGATGTACTGTTGCCACTAGGGATAAAACATTGATGCTATGTCCGAGGATGTAGTTATTGATTACATTACGCACCATACTTAATGCAATTGTCTGTTGTTTTCAACTTAATACTGGAAGGGGTTCGGATGATAACCTGAAGGTGGACTTTTTAGGCATAGATGCATGCTGGATAGCGGTCTATGTACTTTGTCGTAATGCCCAATTAAATCTCACTATACTCATCATATCATGTATGTGCATGGTCATGTCCTCTCTATTTGTCAATTGCCCAACTGTAATTTGTTCACCCAACATGCTATTTATCTTATGGGAGAGACACCTCTAGTGAACTGTGGACCCCGGTCCATTCTTTTAATCGAATACAATCTACTGCAATACTTGTTCTACTGTTCTCTGCAAACAATCATCATCCACACTATACATCTAATCCTTTTTTACAGCAAGCCGGTGAGATTGACAACCTCACTGTTTCGTTGGGGCAAAGTACTTTGGTTGTGTTGTGCAGGTTCCACGTTGGCGCCGGAATCCCTGGTGTTGCGCCGTACTACATCTCGCCGCCATCAACCTTCAACGTGCTTCTTGGCTCCTACTGGTTCGATAAACCTTGGTTTCTTACTGAGGGAAAACTTGCCGCTGTACGCATCACACCTTCCTCTTGGGGTTCCCAACGGACGCGTGCTGTACGCGTATCAGGAGGCCGAGTCGGCCCTGGAGGACGACGCCGACTCGGCGGCCGTGGCGCCGATCGCCGATCCCATCATCATCGCGTCAGCCGCCGACTCCGTCGTCACAATCCCAGCCGCTGACTCCGGTATCGCGACGTTCGACGCCGACTCCATCGCCACGGCATTGGTCGCCGGGTCCACCGCTGTGTCCCCGACTGCCGGCTCTATCGCCACGGCGTCGTTCAAAGACTCCATTTCCTTGGTCTCTCACCCAAGCGACTTCGAGGATGATTCCGTCCTCTCCCTCTTCGGCACCGACTCCGACTCGGACTCCGTCGAGGCCCCGCGCTATCGCTACCCAACCGCCGTCTTCATGACAGGAGGCGAGGAGGAGCCTCCGGTCGACGCCTTCACCACCCCCCTCCCTGCAACCGCCACCGCGACCGAGATCGAGGTGCACCGGGCGGCCCTCGAAGAGCAGAGGAAGAAGGAGCTCGCTGAACGGCAGAAATTTCGTCTCGAGCAAGACGAAGTAAGAGCCGTGTCCCACTATCGCCAGCAGCGCAATCGCCTGCGCATGGAGCGTGCCCGCGCGAACGACTTCCCCAGCGCGCGCCTTAACTTCGACGATCCGGATGGAGAAGTTCGGATCGCCCGAGTCCAGAACCCCGACGTCCCGGAAGGAAGTTGGGCCGCCGCCGATAGGGCGGCACACGGAGCGCCGCCGCCACCACCACCGCCACCACCACCACCCGAAGTTCCTCGGGCGGAAGTTGACGCCAATGGCCTACCATTGCACTCATCTCCAGCCGACAACGTCGCGGCCGCCCAAGCCGTTCTTGCGAGGCTCCCCGAAACGGGAGACGGCGCGATCCTCGTCCAGCATGCCAAGGCCCTGGTTGCCAAGGCATTGGAGCAACAACACGCCGCCGCCGACTCGCAAGGGCGACTTTACTCGCGCACATCCGCCAGTCGCGCGGCCTCATCGGGCGCGGCAAATCGCGCAGTCGTCAACGCCAACAACTGTCCACCGCCAGCACCGCATGCGGCCCACTCGACCAACAACCGAATCGAGCCGCGCCCTGCGCGAGTGATGGTCGCTGCCAACGAACAGCCCGTTGATGCGCGAACCCACATCGTCAACGATCAAGAATGGCGGGCGCGAAACCGGCTGAACGACCGCTACGCTGATGAAGCCCCGCGCCAAAGCGCGTTCACTTGAGTCGGCCCTGCCTACTTCGGGCCAATGATCAGAGGCGAGCCGTACCCCGCTGGATTCAAGGGGCCCCGCGACATCGAGAAGTACGATACACATATCGACCCCACAGTCTGGATCGATTCGTACGCCATGGCAATGGGGATCCAAGGCCACTCTGAGTTACTCGCGGCACGCTACCTGCCTCTCATGATGGACGGCGTCAATCGCCACTGGTTCAACACCCTCACCGCCAACAGCATCGATTCTTGGGAAGAAGCCCGTGCCGCATTTATCCAGCACTTTGCCAGCGCGTACACTCGCGCGACAACTATAGAAGACCTGGATCGCTGTGTCCAGGGCCCGCGTGAGTCGACTCGTCGGTGGGTGCAGCGCTGGCAAGACATGTGGACGACCTCCAGCGGTATTAGCACGGACACGGCAATCTACTGCTTCCGGCGGTGCTGCCGGTACGAACCGTTAAGCGCCAAGCTCCGTCGCGTCAGCAGAGATAACATCTCAATCTCCGAGCTCTTCGACATCACCACCCGCTACGCCGACGAAGACCCTACAGTCGACTCGGACGACGAGTACGGCCAGCGACGCAATCGCCGCCCCGTTCACACGGAGCCTCGACGTGGCGACTACCGATTCGGCGGCCGATCTAACAACGGTAAGCGTCGCGCCGACGGAGGACACAACGAGCTCGTCGCCAACGCTGACTACGAGCAGCGCGAGCCAAAATCCTTCCGACGCGACAACCGTGTGCCACGGGAGGATCGGCCTCAGCCTAAGCGCTTCGATGCCCGCAGCCTCCTAGACGCCCCGTGCATCTATCACAGCAGGGAGGGCAAGCCCTCAACACACACGACGGGAAACTGCTACTCCCTGAAGCAGATAGAGAAGGCCCGCCGCGCCAAGGAAAACGACGGCGGCAATCAGCACAAAGACCGCGCCAAGGACCCAGACCAACACAAGGGAGAAGGTTTCGGTCGCAGCACCGGCTCGCTCCACACCTTCACCGGGGTCGGCGATCGTCGGGATAGGAAGGTCCTCGCAAGGGCAGTGGCAGTGCACACGATTATCCTTGACGTACCCCGGTGGCTCAACTGGTCCGAGCAGAGCATTACCTGGAGCCGCGAAGACCACGCCCCCCGCATCGAGTACCCCGGCCGAGTGGCGCTGGTCGTCAGGCCCAAGGTAGCCGACTACTGGCTGCCGAAAACCCTGATGGACGGAGGAAGCTCCATCAACATCCTGTATTACGAAACCTTCCAGCGACTCGGCTTACCAGACTCACGCCTCGAGAACACCAAGGTTACGTTCCATGGCATCGTCCCCGGGCGGAAGGCCTTCCCGATCGGCAAGGTTACGCTGCCAGTCACCTTCGGCACGCCCGTGAACTACCGCACTGAGCGGATAACATTCGAGGTGGTGAACTTCCGCAGCTCCTACCACTGCGTGCTCGGCCGGCAGGCGTTCGCCCGGTTCATGGCGGCACCTGTGGTGACCCGGCATACCACTGCATGGTGTAGTATGCAAGTCTGATATAACACCAATGAAACACCGTTCCACTAGTATTATATCGCTCAGAGTGGTACAACAGAAACATATACGGGTCCAAGGCATGTCTATAGAATTACATACAGACTCAGTTACATAAGATCAGCACAGCCTCCTACTTTACAATGAGGTAAATCTGCAAATAGACTCCAGAAGAACGACTCGTAGTCTAATTCTATCACGAACTCTATGTGTAGAGTATTTGACTAGCTATAGGGGCTATGAATAGATTCTAGCTAAATAGGAGCTAGGTTTAGGAAGCTAGTTCCCTTCTATGGCTAAACTAGGCTTTCTCCTTGTTGGATGTGATATCTGATTCTTCTGACAGGGTCATGTCCCGTGAAGTAGTTGTTGACTCCTCGGTCTCCGAGTTGCACTGTAGATCCTCCTTCAATGCCTCCATATCTAAGCAAGGGATTTAAGAGTGGGATGAGTACGAGCGTACTCAACAAGTTCATTATAGGAAAGGGGTGTTTAATGCACTAGCTACAGCATTAGACCAGAAAGTCTAATACCAATGCAAGATTTCATAATCATTTCTTCAAAAGGTTGCTTTTATTCAGAAGAACTATGTCCGTCAGCCTTCACCGGTTTACTAGAACTTCATGGAGCTCCTTTCCGGCCGCGTTCGCAGTTCCTCATCCCGGAACAGGGAGTGACAGGTCACAGTTCTTTACACTCTGCAGAGGTGTGTTGCTTTACCCATATGAGATCTTAACCTTGGTGCCAACCGGGTGATCTTCCCGTCCACACTTCCTATGGTGTGAGGCCCGGTATAAGGTCTAGCCAATCATGTTCCTCCGCTACCTCGAACACCCACCCTTTGTTGCATGCCCCGACCCTGGGTCCTCGCCGGTCCCATTATTCCCACTCACGGGTGGACCCCGACCACGACGACAGTTTGGGATCGAACCAAACTCCTTCGCCGGTAGCTGCAACCCATCATAGACCGCAATACCGTGGGGACTTAAGGCTTCCCCAGCCAACCGCTTGCACTTCGAGCGACAAGTGTCTACGGACTATGCCGTGGGGACTTAAGGCTTCCCCAGCCAACCGCTTGCCCTGACAGATACAAGTGTCTACGGTAAAGCGCATCCGTTGATGAACGAGAGGTGGAAACACTTTTGACTACTCCGTCCCACTCCGGATCTTATGGTTAACACGGGTATTACGGCACAAGAATCACTGGCGACATTTGTTGTTTAATCCTAGATGGATATAAGCCCGTGCAATGGAACCTCCACCATATCAACACAATCCATGGTTCCATTGCCCACCACATAGTCATATTCATAGTTATGAAAGTAGTGGTTTTGATTTTTATGCAATAGTGATAACCATAATACTTTGCAAGTAATTTGATAGAAATACTCAAATGACATGAGCAAGTGATGAACTTGCCTTTCTTGACTGCAAGATTATGCAGGCAAGGTCTTTGATACGCAGTAACTCCAAATTCTGAAATAGCATCATCGTCCGGTAAGGACGATGTTTAAAAGATTGGCAAGGATGCAATAATGCATAAGAATGAGATGCAATCGTTCTAAGCGTGACCTAACCCCGATGATTTAGGATTAGTGAGTGGTAATGATTAGTTCAGGGTGTGTTGCACTTTTAGAATGATTCTCATACAAGGTTCTTATTCAGGTGTGGTTACATGGTATCATAAACAGGTGCTGCAACATGTCATAACAATAATATCAATAGTACACAACTATAACATTTGGTATAATGTTAACATGTAAAGAACAGTTGTTGGTTTTAGCATTATATGGTATGGTTAATGATTAATTATCATATACTTCAAAAGGATAACTTTTGAAGAACATGTTCTTGATTAAAGAACAAGTATGATAATTAGATTGGTGGGGTTTTATGGTTGACTATGGTTTTATCTAGTTTCTGGAGTAAGTATTAGATGGATCACAACATAGTTGGATTCATCAGCAACTAGGGCTTGTAAGGTTGAGATAAGACTAGGCATCCTAATTAATTCATTACACATGGTTGTTGTCAAGGTTGGTTTATCTTGCTAATGATAGCTGGCTAGGGTTTATAGGTCCTTATAAGCAGGGTTGATGATGATTCTTTATTTACTTCAAAAGAATAACTTTTGAAGAACATACTTCTTAAGTAATAAGAAGTATTACAATTAAGGTTGAGGTTGTCTAGGTTTTGTTATTGGATTCATTAAGTAAGGAATAAGTGGCTCCTAAATGGAATGGTGGATAAGTATCCAACACTAGTAGGGTTTAGTGGAATATGGTATGTAATACAGAATAGCAAGTATAGTTGCTATTATGGTTCATCACAAGGATGTGATGATAAGCATGGTTAATTAAGGATGGTGGTTTTTGGTAATGGAATCTAGGGTTTACACTTGGTTGGCCCTACTGGATTATTTAGGTCTAATGAAGATGAACACATGGGATGCTAATCAGTAGCGATAGGGTTTCCCATATTTTATGTGGATTCTAACTAGTATTTAGTTGCTAGATATGAATCTATGTTTACTGGTGAAGTAACATGGTCACATGTTACTTAGGTTTAGGTTTGGGAACAATTTAGGGTTCATAAGAAGTAATGGATCTAGGGTCTAAATGGCACTAGGGTTTTAGGATTACACATGAAATGATGAGGTTATCACTTTGATTCTAATGGAACTAGGGTTTCCTAATTACCCTATAATTATTGGATTAATAACTTCATTAATAAAGTTGAAGTTATTAATATCTTTGAAATAAAAATAATATTAGATTTGATATTTTATTATTTTAAATAATTAATAATTAAGGTATTTATTAATCAGGGTATTAAATCCTCCTAATAAGGATTTAATAAGTTAATAGAAAAGGAAAATTAATTTTAATGTTTTCCTTATTTACTTTCTGGTTTTTATTTATTTTATACCTTTTTCCTAATTATTGAATTTTAACTGAATTTAGAATTAAAATTAAAGGCTTTAAATAACAAGTATTAAACAATTAAATTTTTATTAAAAATAAAAATTTCATATTATATTTTTATTAACTAGAATTTACTTTTATAAGAATTTTGATGTCTTATTTTCATTTTTCTGAGTTAATATGTTTTTTCTATAATTATTTGAAGTTGCAGTAATTTCCTGGATTTAAAACTAAATGCTAAATGTTAAAGCTACCCGAGACAGAGTCTACCCACAGCCACTGGCCAGTGGGCCATTGCCACGGTGGCTGCCACATGGTGCCGATGTGGCAACCATGTGCATCACCGGCGGCCAGTGGTGGTCGCCGCCGGCGAGTCTGGGTTCGCGTGGGGCTGTGCTTAGGCTCAATCGAACAAGGGCTTCAAGACGAACAGACTGATGGTGGCGCCGCCCCCCAATGGTCGCCGGAGCGACGGCGGCGGTGATGCCCGACGGCGGCGCTCACAGGCGAGCGGTGCTACGACGGTGCAACGGGAATTAGGGGGAGCTAAGGTGCTCGGGAGACTCAGTGGCTCACCGCGAGCAGAGTGGAGGTGACGACATGGTCGGAGGAGCTCTAGATCGCCGGAATCGACTGCTCCGGCCGTCGGAGGAAATGAGCTCGACGGCGACGCTCTGGGGCTTCTCATCTCGATTCCTCCCGTAGGCTGGGTATGTCGAGGGTGGTGGTGACGACGGTGACCACTCCGGGGCTCGGGGAGGTCCCTACCGGCGGCGATGGTCGGAGTCCGGCTCGGTGAGGGTTTCGATTTGGGGAAGAATTGAGACGAGGAAGAAGCAAACTGAGGCTAGGGTTCATCGCCGGCTTTTATACGCCGCTAGGACGCGCCTCGTCACGACGCCGATGAAGGAGAGGGCGCCAGCGCGAGGAGAAGCCGGCCACGGCGTCGAGGTGTCTTCCAGGCGTGAAGAAGGGATGAGGACGAGCTCCTCATTATTTTTTTTAACGAAGGGGTATACGGGCTCCCTCTGGGCTGGTGTTTGGGCCGTGTCGATGGGCTGGTTGGTGGGCTGCGTCGGCTTGGCAAGGTCCAGGTAGCCAGGTAAGGCCTTTCTCCCCTTTTCTTCTTTTCTGTTTTTATTTTCTGTTTTCAAATTCTGTTTTAAATCCTGGTTTAAATTCAAATTTGATTCCTTTTCTATGTTGCAGGTATTTCTTAATTGAATAATACAAGGAATAGCCCAAGATTCATCATCCACTTTGATAATGTATTAGAAAGTTTAATGTGGGTACTATAACCTTGGTTTAGTTGTTATTATTGGGATTTGAATTCAAATATCCATATGGACATGAATTTGACTATTATCTTTAAGAATGTTAAAAATTGTTTTCCATATGATGGTTTTATTACTTAGTGATATATGGAGTTTTGTTGGTATTACTTTGTATGAAACAATCCCAAAGTAATACTTATTAATGAATTTCAATAAGGGGTGACTTAATAGCATAAGTTCATGTGTTAGAATATCTCTAAGGATTTGACCTCCTATTTGAAAAGGTTGTCACTTGCCTATTATTTTATGTGCATAACTATGTGCTAATGAATTTGTATTAATTCTATCTTGAATGCCCTAGGGTGAACATTATTCTCAACATAGTTTGGGTTTGACTTATGGGGATAAGTGGTTGATCACACATATGATTTTAATTATGATATTTAACACTAGGTTAATCTTAGGTTCATAATTGAAACATAAGATGTAGTTTATTAGCAATCCTAGGGTTCTAATGAGATTCATCTAATGGCAATTGGTTTGACTCTCAACTATGGCCTGGTTTGTATTATGATCACCATAGTGATACATAAACTAGGGTTGAGATTTAATTCTAGGTTATAGAGATGGGGTGTCTCCATATTGCATGTGCTAGGGTTTAATCTCCCCTAACCCAGACAAGATGGTTACTTACTTAACATTTTAGGTTCTCCTCTAGTTATCATGATATTGAGAATTAGTTTTATCTTCTACCAATTGGCTTCTATTATTAACCTCAATTTATCATTTAAGTAGCTACATTGGTTATAGTTATTTTTATAGTTAACTTTGGTCACATGGATGTATGGTTTCTCACCATATAAAGTATAATGTTTAACTCTAAGGTTTTCTTAGGTTCATTAATTTATGAAATATAGATATGGTAGGATTCTATTTATGATCACCAAGTGATTCACAAGTTAAGGTTGGGATATAAGTCTAGGGTTTCTTACTAGTGATCTCCCTATAATTTCATGTGGAAATGGGATCTACTTATACTAGTAGGGTTTAACTTATCCTCACATACCTCAAGTTCTAAGGGTTTATGATCATTCACTAATTGATAATGATCAAGGTTTGGCTTCCTAAAGTATCTCTTATGGAATGAGTTTCTCACTTCTATGATCAAGCATTGTCTTGATCAACTAGGGTATAGTACTTCTAGTTCACTTTCTAGAATGGAACTTCTATGGTTGTCTCATTAGTTTATATCCCAGGAGAATACCTGAGATATTCTGCTAGGGTTCTACTTAGACAATGTTGATACTATCATCTGGGTATATGGATAGTTCTTTCCTTCAAACTCAAGTGTTGCCTCAACTAACTTGAGTGTAGTACCAAAGCTTGAGCTCTCCCTCATATAGGAATGGTGATTCTAGGGTTTATGGTGTACTCTTAATATTTATTTAGGTTGCTGAGCTAAAGATTCAATTGTCTAACTTAGTTGGATTAGTCCAACCCTTATTTCACTAATTCATGGATATAGTCTTATTGATATTTGGTTATCTCACCACTTCAAGATGAAATGGCTAATCTCTTAATGCTTTAGTTCAAAGGTTGTCCTTTATTCTTAAATAAGTTAAACTAGAATTGGTATGAATGGTCTCTTTCATTTGAGAAGGATTTTAGTAGTAACTTAAGTTAGGCTCCATAGAGATTAATGTGCTCATTAATATCTATGTTTCACATAATTGGTTTCTCTCTCTAGATAATGTATTAAATGATATCCTAGGGTTCTTCTCAAAGATGATGTTTTAATCATATGAATATATACCCAAGGTTTAGCTCAAAGTTTGTTATTGCTTCTTTAATAATTAATATAGAACTCTCACCTCTCTAGGTTTGATGTATAATAATATGGAATAGAGAAGGATATATATTTCTAGAGTTGATCTCCTTGTTATGTTTCCCAGAATTAAAGTAGAATGAATACCATGAGGTTCATAGTAGGATCATAGATTAGTTTGAGACATGGAGAAGATTAGTCAAGAAAGGCTTCTCCATTTTATTGTTACTTGATTTGCAATTGAATTGGTGTTCATATGTTATGACCAGGAATATCATGTTGTGATCTTTAATAAGATCAAGTAGTTGATCTTATGAGTAAAGTGTTGTTGTGTTGATTATTAGTTCCATTTGATCTAACCCCTTAGATCAAATCATCTTTTCCCAAAACAAGGTTTTAACAAAGTCACATTGAGGTTTATGGCGCTTGACTTGATGAGCTACTTCAATTCCACCAAGGTCAAGTGAAACTTCAGTTACTGTGACTGTTTTACTTTAAAGCGCGAAAATTCCCCAGATTTTCTATGCATGAATGCAATGCACACATCTGTTTCCTCTATTTTTGTAACCCCATTACCTGGGATATTACAGCACCTCATTACGCATACAACATGATGAAGATGCCAGAACCTCATGGCGTCATCACCGTCCACGGCGACCCGGAGATGGCACTGGAGTGCGAGGACGTCAGCGCCAAGCTCGCCGACGAACAAGACAACTCCGCCGAGCTCGCCAAGTACCCGGTCGACCGCAACGACCCCGCCATCCTGGAGAAACCGACCGAGCTCGACTCGTCCGCAGCAACTTTCAAGCCTGCAACCGACACTCGTGAAGTAGATCTTGTAGAGGATGATCCAAGTAGGAAAGTTACCATTGGGACGGGCCTGTCCGCCCAATAGGAAAGCGCGCTCATCAAGTTCCTCCGTGAGAATCGAGATATCTTTGCATGGAAACCGTCTGACATGCCGGGTGTCCCGAGAGAACTTGCTGAGCACAAATTACACGTCGACCCCTCCGCACGCCCCGTTATGCAGGCAATGCGCCCCGTAGGAGAAGAGCGACGGCGCGCAATCGCCGAGGAAGTGAACCGACTGCTAGCCGCCGGTTTCATCATTGAAATCAAGCACCCCAAATGGCTGGCAAACCCAGTCCTAGTGCTAAAGAAGAACAAGACATGGCGCATGTGTATCGATTACACCAGCCTCAATAGAGCATGCCCCAAGGATCCATTCGTCCTGCCGCGAATCGACCAGATTATCGACGCGGTCGCCGGGTCCGAGTCGCTGTGCTTCCTTGACGCTTACTCCGGGTACAATCAAATAAAGATGGCCAAGGAAGACCAAGAGAAGACAACATTCATTACGCCCTTGGGTGCCTACTGCTACACATCAATGACCTTCGGCCTCAAAAACGCTGGAGCAACATACCAACGGTGCATGAACAGCTGCCTGGAAAGCCAAATCGGCCGCAACGTACACGTCTACATCGACGACGTGGTAGTCAAGTCGACTCACCAAGCCGACCTCATCACCGACCTCTCCGAGACATTCGCCAACTTACGGCGATACAAGATCAAGCTCAACCCTCTGAAGTGCACCTTCGGGGTCCCTTCCGGACAGCTGCTCGGCTACGTCGTCTCCAAACGAGGCATCGAGCCCAACCCAGAGAAGACACTGGCGGTCATGCGAACCAAGCAACCAACCTGCCTGGTCGACGCACAAAAACTCGCCGGCTGGGTCGCAGCCCTCAGTCGCTTTATACCCCGGCTCGGTGACAAGGCCACGCCACTCTACCGCCTGCTCAAGAAGTCAGAATCATTCAGGTGGACAGAAGAAGCGCAACGGGCCCTGGAAGAACTCCAACACGCCCTTCAGAACGCCCCTATCCTCGCGGCCCCGTTACCAAAAGAGACTATGCTATTATATGTCGTTGCGTCAAACCGCGCGATAAGCGCAGTCATGGTCGTCGAACGCAAGGAAGAAGGAAAAGAGCAGCTGATACAGCGCCCGATCTACTACATCAGCGAGGCCTTAGTCGAATCCAAGCAACGGTATCCGCATTATCAAAAGCTGGTGTATGATACGTCTCCAACGTATCCATAATTTCTGATGTTCCATGCTTGTTTTATGACAATACTTACATATTTTGCTTGCACTTTATGATGATTTCATGCGTTTTCCGGAACTAACCTATTAACAAGATGCCACAGTGCTAGTTCCTGTTTTCTGCCGTTTTTGGTTCCAGAAAGGCTGTTCGGGCAATATTCTCGGAATTCGACGAAACGAAGACCCAACATCTTATTTTTCCCGGAACCTTCCAGAAAGTCAGAGGGGGACCAGAGGGGTGCCCTGGGGGCCCCACACGTGTGGCCGGCGCGGCCCAGGAGGGGGGCGCGCCGCCCTAGTGTGAGGAGGCCCCGTGGCCCCTCCGACTCCGACTCTTCGCCTATATAAGTCGTCCCGACCTAAAACATCGATACCTTTTGACGAAACTCCAGAAAGACTCCAGGGGCACCGCCGCCATCGCGAAACTCCAATTCGGGGGACAGAAGTCTCTATTCCGGCACCCTGCCGGGACGGGGAAGTGCCCCCGGAAGCCATCTCCATCGACGCCACCGCCTCCATCATGCTCCGTGAGTAGTTCCCCCATGGACTACGGGTTCTAGCAGTAGCTAGTTGGTACTCTCTATCCCATGTACTTCAATACAATGATCTCATGAGCTGCCTTACATGATTGAGATCCATCTGATGTAATCGGTCTTGTGTTTGTTGGGATCCGATGGATGATACATTGTGATTAGTCTATCTATAAAGTTTGTGAAGTTATTGTTGCTGCAATCTTGTTATGCTTAATGCTTGTCACTAGGGCCCGAGTGGCATGATCTTAGATTTAAGCTCTATACTTATTGTTTAGATTGTATCTACAAGTTGTATGCACATGTCACTGTCCGGAACCAAAGGCCCCGAAGTGACAAGAATCGGGACAACCGGAGGGGATGGCGGTGATGTGAGGATCACATGTTTTCACCAAGTGTTAATGCTTTGCTCCGGTACTTTATTAAAAGGAGTACCTTAATATTCAGTAGATTCCCTTGAGGCCCGGCTGCCACCGGCTGGTAGGACAAAAGATGTTGTGCAAGTTTCTCATTGCGAGCACGTACGACTATGTATGGAAAACATGCCTACATAATTAATAATCTTGATGTTCTATCTTAATGCTTTGAATCCTATCAATTGCCCAACTGTAATTTGTTCACCCAACACTTGTCACTTATTGGAGAGTTACCACTAGTGTAGATCGCTGCGAACCCCGGTCCATCTCTCATCATTATATACTCGTTCTATATGTCATTGGAAGTAGTATCAACTATTTTCTGGTGCCATTGCTCCTGTGTTACTGATATTGCTGCTGTGTTACTGTTACTATTGCTCTCATATTACTGCTGCTTTCACATCACCCCTGTTACTAGTGCTTTTCCAGGTGCAGCTGAATTGACAACTCAGTTGTTAAGGCTTATAAGTATTCTTTACCTCCCCTTGTGTCGAATCAATAAATTTGGGTTTTACTTCCCTCGAAGACTGCCGCGATCCCCTATACTTGTGGGTCATCAAGACAGTTTTCTGGCGCCGTTGCCGGGGAGGCATAGCTCTACTCATAAGTTCACCTGGGGAGTACACTCTACCCCTCTCTCTGTTTTATTTTATTTTGTTTTGCTTAGTTTACTTTTGTTTAGTTTATTTGTGCTTAGTTTATTTCTGTCTAGTATTATTTTTCTTAGTTTGCTTTTGCTTACTTTCTTTTTGTCTTGTTTTATTTTTCTCATATATCCAAAAATCCATAAAAATTTGAAAAACCTAAAAATTAAAAACTGCTGTCATGGGAGAACCCATAACCTACTTGGAGCTTATAGAATATTATAATAATTATAGAGAATCAAGAACGGGTAAAGTCATGAGTGCTGTGATAGAAAAATTGAATACAATTGCTAAAATCTTGCTTAAACGCCATGATATAAATTGTTGCTCTAAAGAGGACACTAAACATCTTAAATTTCAATGTGGCTTTAGTGAAGAAGTTTTAATTAAGAACTATAATCGGAATAGCTATATTCATTTTGGGTTTGAAGAGGTAGAACAATTTGTCATATTTATGGGAGCCTCTGAGATAGAATCCTTCATGGTTAAGAATTATGAAACTTGTGTTGTTTGTAAGGACCTTAAAGATTATGTCTCTTCTATCCTTAATTTTTGCAATGAAAGTTACAGTGATAATCCTTATATCATTGATTATAAAGAGAGACTCATTAATGCACAAGAATGCACTCACAATTTGCAGGAACCTGTGGAAGAAGAAGTTGATGAACCTGAAAGCTCATTGGATGAAAAAGAGGAGGAAATTGATGAACCTTAAAGCTCATTGGATGAAAAAGAAGAGGAGAGTGATGAACAAAAGGAGGAAGAATGGATTAGCTACCCATGCCAACCTTCTAATGAGAGTAACTCTTTATCTCTTACACTATTTGATTGTCCTCCATGCTTACCGAAAGAGGTTGAATGTTATGTTCCTGTGGATTCTCTTGAAATAGTACCTATGAGTAAAACTTGTGAGAATAATTATGCTACTGTTATTTATGATAATCCATGCTACTTTGATAAATCTTATGATAATGCTTTGTTTGTGCCTGATGTCAAAATGCATGGTACTAAAGAAATTTGCGTAGCAAATGTTTATGATAAAGCTCTTGATGATGGTCCTATGTTACTTGATAATATTAATTGTACTACTAATGAAAATGGGATTGGAGAGGATTTAACTTTTTTTATGTGTCCCATATCTCTTGAGATTGATCAACCATCTTGTTATACTATTGATAAAAGTGGATTTGAAAGTTTTAATCCCACTATTTTTGAGCTTGATAAAAATTATGTGTTTATGGATCATGAAAAGTATGCTGCATATGATAGTTATATTGTTGAGTTTGTTCATGAAGCTACTGAAAATTATTATGAGAGAGGAAAATATGGTTGTAGAAATTTTCATGGTGCTAAAACACCTCTCTACATGCTGAAAATTTTGAAGTTACTCTTGTTTTATCTTCTTATGCTTGTCACTTTGTTCTTCATGAATTTATTTGTGTACAAGATTCCTATGCATAGGAAGTGGGTTAGACTTAAATGTGTTTTGAATTTGCTTTTTGATGCTCTCTTTTGCTTCAACTCTTATTTCTTGCGAGTGCATCATTAAAACTGCTGAGCCCATCTTAATGGCTATAAAGAAAGAACTTCTTGGGAGATAACCCATGTGTTTATTTTGCTACTGTTTTGTTGTGTTTTGGAAGTTGTTACTACTGTAGCAACCTCTCCTTATCTTTATTTTATTGCAATGTTGTGCCAAGTGAAGCCTCTAATAGAAGGTTGATACTAGATTTGGATTTCTGCGTAGAAACAGATTTCTATCTGTCACGAATCTGGGCTGTTTTCTCTGTAGGTAACTCAGAAAAATCTGCCAATTTACGTGTGTGTTCCTCAGATATGTACGCAACTTTCATTAGTTTTGAGTTTTCTGATTTGAGCAACGGAAGTACCTCTTTAAAATTCGACTTTACTGGCTGTTCTGTTTTGGCAGATTCTGTCTCTGTTTTTTGCATTGTCTCTTGTGGACTTTAAGCAAGGCTTTCTACACGTGGAGAGCTGTAGCTAATGTTTTATTGAGTTCTTGCAATGTGTCACTACAGGACTAAAAGTGGATTCAAGTTTTTTGAGTACTAACCCCTCTAATGAAGTTTATGAGAAGTTTGGTGTGAAGGAAGTTTTCAAGGGTCAAGAGAGGAGGATGATATATGATCAAGAAGAGTGAAAAGTCTAAGCTTGGGGATGCCCCCGTGGTTCATCCCTGCATATTTCAAGAAGACTCAAGCGTCTAAGCTTGGGGATGCCCAAGGCATCCCCTTCTTCATCAACTTATCAGGTTTCTTCTATTGAAACTATATTTTTATTCGGTCACATCATACGTGCTTTACTTGGAGCGTCTGTGTGTTTTTATTTTTGTTTTTGTTTGAATAAATTCGGATCCTAGCAATCCTTGTGTGGGAGAGAGACACGCTCCGCTTTTTCATATGAACACCTGTTCTTCGTTTTACATTTAATGTTCAATGATAAAAGTTGGAAGCTACAATACTTATGGCTATTTGGTTGGAAACAGAAAATGCCTCATAATGTCTTGGATAATTTGACACTTGGCAATTGTTTTGAGCTCTCAAGTAGATCATGATTAATTTTTTTCATGTAGTTTGAACCTATTAGTGGAGAACTACTGAAGAGCTTGTTAAAATTGGTTTGCATAATTGATCTCTCTTAGGGTCTAGATATTTTCTGGTAAAAGTGTTTGAGCAACAAGGAAGACAGTGTAGAGTATTATAATGCTTGCAATATGTTCTTATGTAAGTTTTGCTGTACCGGTTCATACTTGTGTTTGCTTCAAATAGCCTTGCTAGCCTAAGCCTTGTATCGAGAGGGAATACTTCTCATGCATCCAAAATCCCTGAGCCAACCACTATGCCATTTGTGTCCACCATACCTACCTACTACATGGTATTTCTCCGCCATTCCAAAGTAAATTGCTTGAGTGCTACCTTTAAACAACTCAAAATTTATCACCTCTGATTTGTGTCAATGTTTTATAGCTCATGAGGAAGTATGTGGTGTTTATCTTTCAATCTTGTTGGGCAACTTTCACCAATGGACTAGTGGCTTCATCCGCTTATCCAATAATTTTGCAAAAAGAGCTGGCAATGGGATTCCCAGTCCCAAATTAATTAACCAAAATAGACACTCCTCCATGGTATGTGATTGTTGGACGGCACCCGAAGGATTCGGTTAGCCATGGCTTGAGAAAGCAAAGGTGGGGAGGAGTGTCATCATAATAAAACTAAAATAAAAAGGCACTCCTTCATGGTATGAGATTGTCGGCAGGCACCCGAGGATTCGGTTAGCCATGGTTTGTGATAGAAAGGTTGGAAGGAGTGCCACCCAAAAATAAAAATAATTCATGGGAGCCGCTCTTTGAAGGTTTGTCTGGCGAGGGGGTTAGAGTGCCCACTACCATTCGTTGACAACAACAAACACCTCTCAAATTTTTTACTTTTATTCTCTCTTTATGTTTTCAAAACCAAAGCTCTAGCACAAATATAGCAATCAATGCTTCCCTCTGCGAAGGGCCTTTCTTTTACTTTATGTTGAGTCAGTTTACCTACTTCCTTCCATCTTAGAAGCAAACACTTGTGTTAACTGTGCATTGATTCTTACATACTTGCTTATTTGCATTCATCATATTACTTTATGTTGACAATTATCCATGAGATATGCATGTTGAAAGTTGAAAGCAATCGCTTAAACTTAAATCTTCCTTTGTGTTGCTTCGATACTTTGAATTTATTGCTTTATGAGTTAACTCTTGTGCAAGACTTTTTGATGCTTGTCTTGAAAGTACTATCCATGAAAAGTTTTGCTATATGTTATCTATTTGTTAGCAACTATAGATTATTGCCTTGATTCACTTCATTCATTTCATATGCTTTGTAATAGTATGATCAAGGTTATGTAAGTAGCATGTCACTACATAAATTATTCTTTTTATCGTTTACCTACTCGAGGACGAGTAGGAACTAAGCTTGGGGATGCTGATACGTCTCCAACGTATCCATAATTTCTGATGTTCCATGCTTGTTTTATGACAATACTTACATGTTTTGCTTGCACTTTATGATGATTTCATGCGTTTTCTGGAACTAACCTATTAACAAGATGCCACAGTGCCAGTTCCTGTTTTCTGCTGTTTTTGGTTCCAGAAAGGCTGTTCGGGCAATATTCTCGGAATTTGACGAAACGAAGACCCAACATCTTATTTTTCCCGGAACCTTCCAGGAAGTCAGAGGGGGACCAGAGGGGTGCCCTGGGGGCCCCACACGTGTGGCCGGCGCGGCCCAGGAGGGGGGCGCGCCGCCCTAGTGTGAGGAGGCCCCGTGGCCCCTCCGACTCCGATTCTTCGCCTATATAAGTCGTCCCGACCTAAAACATCGATACCTTTTGACGAAACTCCAGAAAGACTCCAGGGGCGCCGCCGCCATCGCGAAACTCCAATTCGGGGGACAGAAGTCTCTGTTCCGGCACCCTGCCGGGACGGGGAAGTGCCCCCGGAAGCCATCTCCATCGACGCCACCGCCTCCATCATGCTCCGTGAGTAGTTCCCCCATGGGCTACGGGTTCTAGCAGTAGCTAGTTGGTACTCTCTATCCCATGTACTTCAATACAATGATCTCATGAGCTGCCTTACATGATTGAGATCCATCTGATGTAATCGGTGTTGTGTTTGTTGGGATCCGATGGATGATACATTATGATTAGTCTATCTATAAAGTTTGTGAAGTTATTGTTGCTGCAATCTTGTTATGCTTAATGCTTGTCACTAGGGCCCGAGTGGCATGATCTTAGATTTAAGCTCTATACTTATTGCTTAGATTGTATCTACAAGTTGTATGCACATGTCACTGTTCGGAACCAAAGGCCCCGAAGTGACAAGAATCGGGACAACCGGAGGGGATGGCGGTGATGTGAGGATCACATGTTTTCACCAAGTGTTAATGCTTTGCTCCGGTACTTTATTAAAAGGAGTACCTTAATATCCAGTAGATTCCCTTGAGGCCCGGCTGCCACCGGCTGGTAGGACAAAAGATGTTGTGCAAGTTTCTCATTGCGAGCACGTACGACTATATATGGAAAACATGCCTACATAATTAATAATCTTGATGTTCTGTCTTAATGCTTTGAATCCTATCAATTGCCCAACTGTAATTTGTTCACCCAACACTTGTCACTTATTGGAGAATTACCACTAGTGTAGATCGCTGGGAACCCCGGTCCATCTCTCATCATTATATACTCGTTCTATATGTCATTGGAAGTAGTATCAACTATTTTCTGGTGCCATTGCTCCTGTGTTACTGATATTGCTGCTGTGTTACTGTTACTATTGCTCTCATATTACTGCTGCTTTCACATCACCCCTGTTACTAGTGCTTTTCCAGGTGCAGCTGAATTGATAACTCAGTTGTTAAGGCTTATAAGTATTCTTTACCTCCCCTTGTGTCGAATCAATAAATTTGGGTTTTACTTCCCTCGAAGACTGCCACGATCCCCTATACTTGTGGGTCATCAATGTACGCAGTCCTCAGGGCCCAGAGGCGACTGGCCCCCTACTTCCACGAGCACCCCATCAAGGTAGTCGCCTCAACACCACTCGCCGACATCATCCGTAACCGCGACGCCACTGGCCGGATCGCCAAGTGGGCAGTCGAACTCGGCGTCCACAACATCACCTACGAGTCGCGCCACGCCATCAAGTCTTAGGCACTCGCCGACTTCCTCGCCGACTGGGAAGAGGCCCAGCAACCGAGCTCCCCCGCGGACCTCAAGCATTGTACACTGCACTTCGACGGCTCTAAGAACCTCGAGGGGGCAGGCGCAGGAGTCGTCCTCACTTCGCCAAAAGGCGACACCGTGAAGTACGTCCTGCAACTCAGGTTTGAGCCCTGCACCAACAACATGGCTGAGTACGAGGCGCTCCTACACGGCATGCGAGTAGCAAAAGAGATGGGCGCAACACGGCTGCGCTGTCTCGGCAATTCCGACCTGGTCGCCAGCCAGACCTCCGGCACCTGCGACGCCACCGACGCTAATATGGTCGCATACAAGCGCGCGGTCGACCAAGCCGGCGCTGGCTTCGCCAGCCACATCGTCGAATGGGTCGACAAGCGCAAGAATGAAGAAGCAGATGCGCTAGCCAGACTCGGGTCCAAGCGACTCCAACCTCCTCCAGGCGTCTTCCTTGATATCCTCAGCCACCCCTCGGTACGCACACCTCGCGAGCTGGACATTGCAGAGCCCCCTGCTCCCGACTCCACTCTAGTCGCACTCGCCTCCGACAGCGTCGACTGGACGGAGCCATACCTCAGCTACCTCGAACGCCAGGTGCTGCCAATGGATGAAACCAAAGCACGAGCAATCGTACGCAGGTGCAAGTCTTTCACCATTATCAACAAAGAGCTATACAAGTGCACCGTCTCGGGAGTGTTCCAGCGATGTGTCGCTGCCGACGAAGGGCGCAAAATCCTGCGCGACATCCACGCAGGGGACTGCGGCCACCACGCAGGCGCGCGTTCCATAGTCGCCAAAGCTTTCCGCCACGGCTTCTATTGGCCGACAGCCCATGAAGACGCAGTCGCGCTCGTCCGCTCGTGCGCCAGGTGCCAAAAGTATGCAAGCCAGTCGCACATGCCAGGATCAGCACTGAAGACCATCCCCCTCACCTGGCCATTCGCCGTCTGGGGTCTGGACATGGTAGGGAAATTCAAAACAGCCCCCGGCGGGTACACTCACCTCCTGGTCGCGGTGGACAAATTCACCAAATGGGTAGAAGCAAAACCCATCAAGAAGTGCGACGGAAAGACAGCCACAAAGTTCCTACGCGAGCTTATCTACCGATATGGCTACCCTCACAGCATCATAACCGACAATGGCACAAATTTCGCCAAAGGGGAGATGGCCGACTTCTGCGAGGACAACGGCATCCGACTCGACCTCGCTTCAGTCGCACACCCCGAGTCGAACGGCCAAGCGGAAAGAGCAAACCAGAGCATCCTCCACGGACTCAAGCCGCGCCTGGTGGTGCCCCTGGAGCGCGCAGCCGGTTGCTGGGCAGAAGAGCTCCCCTCTGTGTTGTGGGGCATCCGCACAACACCAAACAGGTCGACCGGTTTCACGCCTTTCTTCCTGGTGTATGGCGCCGAGGCAGTCATGCCCACGGATATCGCCTACGACTCGCCACGGGTCGCTAACTACGCTGAAGAAGACAACGAGCGCGCTCGCCAAGACAACATCGACCTCCTTGACGAGGCCAGGGACCTCGCACTCTCCAGGACCGCCATATACCAGCAAGATCTCCGCCGCTACCACAGCCGCCGCGTTCGGAGTCGCTCCTTCCAAGTCGGAGATCTCGTGCTCTGGCTAATTCAAGACAAGAAAGGAATGCACAAGCTATCCCCCCTTGGGAAGGACCATTCGCCATCAGCCGCGTACTCGGCAACGACTCCTACTACCTCTCCGACGTCCGCAAGGACGACAAAGGCGAACCGCTCACCCGAGAGGTGGAGCGCCCCTGGAACGTCAATCTCCTCCGACGGTTTTACACCTAAGGAAAATGTGTAACCCACAAATTCAGAGATTAATCAAAGTCGCTGATTGCATCAATCTCCAACTCCAATCGCCTCTCCATCACTCGCCCGATATCTGTATCTCTCATCTCGGTAAACACCGGCCCAATCGCCATGACAAGCGACTTGGTACTGAGAGACCTTCGATCGTCGCTGCTGGAAGAGAGAAGTCCATGCTCGGCCAAGTAGCCGGGCTAACAAGGGCACGATGGGTCTCCCGGGCGCAACACCAGGCCCGGTTACCTACCACCCCTTACGCCGTCAGGTGAAAACGGCGACTGGAACCTACAGCAGGGTCGCACGCCCGACCAGCCCCCCGGGCCACGGCGATCGTCTCGTGCTACGCTATACAGCACACTAATGCCCTCCTCTACCTTAGGCTGGTGACTTGAATGGCCAAGTACTTCGACCAGGGACCCCGCAAAATGGACCCGCGGCTCGCCAAGGAACAACGCCCGCAAGAACCCGCTTTGGAGTCGCCCAGCGACTGGCTCACCGAGCCACGATGAGTGGCGCGCTACATACAAACAGCGCAATTATAACCAACCCGCTACTCCACCCATGAGGCTACTATTCGCACTATAATGACTATGTACTGCGACTGGGGACGCCCAACTCGACAAGGAAAACAGTCAAGTCGATAGCCTTCATTGGGGTCGCATGGTGACTGGCCCGTTGGCCATGGAGAGTCGGACCCAACTCCAATAGGAAACATCACCGTCACATTCACTTATCTCAAAAGCGGTCACCAAGTTATACTTAAGCAAAAGCTAACACTTTATTTACAACTAACACCTGCTCGCGGGAATTTGAGCGACATCATCCACAGGGGTACAAGAATCTACTGGGACGGCCCCGGAGCCTCCTCTACGAACGGCTCGGCGCCGCCATCGCCATGGCGAAATTTCGGAGTATACAAGACGACCGGGTACGTGGACAGGGAGTTGGCAGCCGCGGCATGGAATAAACGCTCCGCGGGGAAGTCCACCGGGCCAGCCTCCTTCTCCGCGTCCGCAGGCGCCGACTGGCTGGGAATGTGCGTCTCCAAGTCAGCAGTCGCCAACACCCGGTCGGCGTAGGGGCGCACTGCCTCCATCAAGCTCAGCACCTCGGCGACGTCAAATTCGCCAGTCTCCGAGGGGAAGCCAGCCGTGACCTCCTCCACATCAAAACCCTCTGAATAGTGTGCCAGTACCATGCTCAGCGCCATGGTAATACCAACGCGGTAGGAGGAGCGGCGAAGCCAGTCGACGACAGCTGGGATGTTGGAGACAGCCCTGAAGACAGACGGCGTGTCCCGCGGAATCACCTCCCGCGGACTCAGGTACTGGAGCGCCGCCAGGATCTCCCCCGCGCAGGCAATGATGCGCGCGGCCGCGGTCGATAGGCACTCTCGCGGGGTCGCCGTCTCCGTAAAGTCGCTCGTACCTGCCACCAACAACAAGAAGAAATTGAAGTCAGCGCTCGCCCTGGAAGCCGACTCAACACGCTCGGGGACTGGCCCCCGAGGCCGACTCGCCACGCTCGGGGACTTGCCGTCTCGGCAATCAACAATAAAATAATGGAGGGATACGGAAACCTACCGAGGAGCTGCCGCGACATCTCGCGGACAAACGCCTCGAAGCTGGTCTTCTCGGCCTGCACCGCCAGGACGATGCCCTCGGACGCCTCCTTCTCCGCGGCCAACTCCTTGGCGTGTTGCTGCTTCAAGGCCGCGACTTCTTCTCGCAGGGCTGCGGCGGCCCCCGCGCGGCATCCCGCGCCTCTGTCGTGGCCTCCAGCTTCCCCTTGTACTCCGCAATGACAGCCTCCAGCTCCCGGCCCTTTTCCTCCAGGACCTTCGTCAGGTCCGCCACTTCCACTTTCACCTTCTTCCGGGCCTCTTCGGCCTGCTTTGCCCGGAACTCGGCTTCACGATAGAAGGATTCCGTCACGAATCCTTCCCGAGCCTCGGCGAGCGCCTTTGCCTGCGCCTCTGCTACAAGAAAAGGGACAATGAGAACAAAGGTACAACCGCACAAGCGCGACTAGGAGGGGAAGGCACGTGGGTGCGACTTACTGCCCAGAGCGATGAGCTTCCGGTTCTTCTGCGCCGCCTCCTCCACGAGCGCCGTCAGTCGCTTCACCTCCGCCTGTACAGAAAACGGTGCGAAGATCAACGACAGCAGTCCAGGCAAAAAAGAGAGCCTCGACTCGCCCCTCCAGGCCAAGTCGACCCTCGGGGACTGGGGGGTGACCGGACTGCGAGTACAGAAGTGCTTACCACGTGCACTTCACCGAGCGCCGTGTGGAGCTCAGTGAAGGTCAAAGTCGAAGGCGGAGGATGGCGCGACTCGGCCGCTTCACCCGCCTGCATCACCGCGTCGGTCGACGGCGCCCCTTCCGTTCGCGTTTCGGGGTCGCTAGGGCGGACTTGGTCCCTAGCGGCCTTGGACCAATGTTCCCTCATCGGCACCGAGAGGCCACCCTCTTCGGCGGTGTCATCTTCGACTTCGGGCGCCTCCCGGGCTTCAGTCGTTCCGACGCCCGCCGATTCCTCCTCTACCACCGGGGGAGCGGCGCTTGGTCCCATTGCCGCACTCGCCGCGCCCCCGCGACCCACGCTGGCCAAGGGAAAAGCCTCAACGGCGGGCTCGGCACGGCCGACGCTTGCATTCTCCGTCTGACTCGCAGTGACAGGCTCTTCCCGAGCCGACCCCGTGCCCGCAAGGTCGGAGGGCGCCGTCTTCGTTTCCGCGGCCTTCTTCAGCTCGGCCGCCTTCTTCGCCTCGGCCGCCCTCGTGGCCGCCGCCCCAATTGAAGCGGGTCTTGCCAAGACCTTTCACTTGGACCTGCGGGGGAGTGGGGCGGGTCATTAGCAAATCCCGCCCGAAAGGAAGCAAGCTCGACGAGAGGTACTTACTTCACCGTGGGGATCGCCTTCACGCCCGGACCGGCTCGGGCTCCAGCATCGATGGCGTCCTTCAGGGGGCGCTGAAGCCTTATGGAACCCTCAAGGATAGTCGGGCGCAGCCGGTTGGGCTGCGGCTCGGCTCCTTCCTTTGAGGGCTCCCCTTCCTCTGGGTGAGAGGTCGCCTCTTCATCCCCCTCGCCCTCCTGCGGCTTCGGTGCGCCCTGCGATGAAGACGCGGCGCCTCTCTTCGCTCCACGAGGGAGTCGGACGAAGTCTCTCGCTTCGGAGTCCGACTCGGTGCGCTCCTCCTCGTCGTCAACCTCCTCCTCCTCACCTTCGGTCATTTCCGGAGGCTCTTTCCCGGCGAGGGGGGAAGATGATCTGCGATCTTCTGCCACCGCTGTCAGGCCATTGTCCTTCAGAGCCTGGATCGCCTGGCGCATCCCCTTCACCACCTCCTCTTGCTCGCGTGGCAGCGACCGGACGTTGAGACGCCGTGGGACGCTGGGCTCGGGATCATACTGAGGGATGCAGACCTCACCGGGGGGAGTGTACTCCTTGGCGTAGAACCATAGAAGGCCAGCAGCTGCCGGATGAAGTCGGAGGAGGGGAGCGCGAATCCGCGGTCCAAGAAGCTGAGGAAGAGCACGAACTCGCCCGGCCTCGGGAGCGGCTCCACCTCGTTCGGCGCCGGGACCCGCCAACGCTCCTGCTTGAATTCGGGGATGACCCCGGAGGCGACGTACGGGAGGAGAGACTCGCGCGTGACCTTGGACTTGCCCCAGCCTTTCGCCGCCATGATTGCGCTTAGGAGCTCTTGGCAGGGAGCAGATGGAATGAAAAAAAGGGAAGAATGCGGCGGAGTAATAAGCCCTAACCCCCGGGCTTGGCCTTTTATACCGCCACACTCGCTCAAGATAAGCACCGGATCCGTCCGTTGATTCACCGCGAGAATGTCGCCCCGCGATTAACGGCCGAGATTAATGACGGGATCGACGGAACGGGCGTTAAGCTAGCCGTTAATGGTCACATCAGGCCCAACGGTCAACTTCGTGCAAACGGCTCGCGCCTCGGTCAACGTGAAATCTAGCCGTTGGCTCCTCCACGTGTCCGCACCCCGGACCTATGCCGACCGGCTTGCGACGACTGGCATAATCCGACTGTCAGACGACGACTGGCTTACGCCGACTGTCATACGCCGACTGGCTAATCGAGTTCAAGCGATTGGAGACTGGCGGCCAGCTGACGTTTCCTTCTTTGGGGAGCCCGGTGGTGATTCATCTCAACCCGCCCCTGTGCCTCTTCGCGACCCGCGCCGGATCCACGCTTCGTCACCACCACGCTCGGGGACTACTGATGGGGATATGCCCATAGGGGGTGGGTCGCCAGTCCCACTCGCCACAAGGACGATGGCCCAGGAAGACCGCCAGTCGCCTAGCCGACTGGACCCGAAGGCGACTGGGCCGAAGACCCAAGGAGGCGATCTGCTCGGCTGGATAAGGAGATTACTTGTAGAAGGGTGTTGTATCCCGGATTAGTAGCAACTGATACGATTCGGAGTTATCCCCTTGTAACCCTAGACCGGGGGTGGATATATAAACCCCCGGGCTAAACCCTAGAGGACACATCATCTGAGATCGGATCTCCCCAGTAAGCTCTTGGCTCCACGCCGACTGAGCCCCCCCCTTGTAATTCTCCACTGAGCAATAAGATCTAGCAGGACGTAGGCCTTTTACTCTCCGGAGGGGCTGAACCTGGGTAAAACCTTGCGTCCCTTGCACCTCGACCCGTAGATGGCGATGTTCCCTTGCCCTCGCATCAACGAAGTGCTACCCCCTGTAGCATCTGCCGTGGTCATATCCACGACATCCACCGGCTTCCACCTCCACGAGTGCCTTGCCGCCAGCTTCCACCTCCGCGAGCGAGCCGCCCCACGGGATCCTCCATGGCCTCCACCTCCGCAAGCTGCCCGTCGTGGGCCTCCACCTCCGCAAGCTGCCCGCCGTGGGCCCCCACCTTCGCAAGTTGCCCCATCGCCGCTGACCTCCACCGAACGCCCTCTGCAGCCATGGCCAGATGTGCTACTCATTGGGGTGCTGCAAACTGGGGGCGGCGGTGCTGCTTGTTGTGGGCGGCAGTGCTACAAATAAAGCGTTATGCTGCTACAAGCCAGAGTCGACGTCTTCGCCGATGATGGTACGAGCTCTAGGCAAAGGTGCTGCTACTTGCGGTGGGCGGCGCTGCTGCAAGACGACCAATGGTGAGGAGCGGCGGTGTTGGAAGCCAGCTGCCGACGAGGAGCGGACGTGCTAGTTATGGAGGGCGGCGCTGCTGCAAGCTAGTCACCGGCGAGGAGCAGCGATGCTGCAAGCCGGCTGCCTGAGAGGAGCGGCGGTGCTGCAAGCAGGCTTCTGGCGAGGAGCGAATGTGCTACTTAGGGACATCGGTGGTGTTGCAAGCAGGCTACCATTGGAGATTGCGTCACGTGGTGCCTCCGGATGCCGCGTCATCGGAGGGTTTCCATCGATCTCTATGCACGTGACACGCGTCCACCCGCGTCGTGAGACAGCGATGGGTGGGGGACCCACCACACTGCTTTATTTGTTCCGTTCTACACCCGTTCCCCAAATTCTCCATAGCCTATGAGCTTCACCACGCCGGTGAGCTGCCGCTCCGCCCCTCACGCACGCAGCCTGCAAGATCTCAGCCCGCATCGCCACCGGCGAGATCCCAACGCGCATCACCGCCGTTTCTCGCTCGGCTCTGGTTTTCGTCGTGATGCGAGGACTTGGTGGGCTGAGCTCCAAGGGTGCTACTAACTATGGCAGCCATAGCGGCGTGTGGCGAGGACTTCGATGACAATGCAAAGGTAGTGGCTCTGCTGCGAGGGGCCACCACGCGAGTGCAAAATCCAAGCTCGTCGGCCCCTCGTCGGCGCTATGATGCAGCTCCAGCAAGGGGCGGCCGTGCCGAGGCGGTCATCCATGCGACATCAAGAAGGTCGAGCTGCAACCCTCGGCACAAGCGCTGCAAAGGCCGGTCCTTGGTGCTGCAACCCCTAATCGCGGGAGCTGCGAAGGTCGGCCGCTGGAGCTGCAAAGGCCTGCCACCAGTGCTGCAACCCATGTCGCCGAAGCTGCAAAGGCCGGCCGCCGGTGCTTCAAAAGCTTGGCGACGGTGCTACAACCCACCATCACCTGAGCTACAAAGACCGACCGCAGGTGCTGAAAGCCCGGCATCCACCTGCACGTGCTCGCGGAGACCATCATCTGGAGGAGGTAAGGCCAGCGCCGATGGAGCAGGCACGGTGGCGCTACGACAAGCTCTACCGCAAGTACATGATCCTGTACTGCCGCCTCGCTTCGGGGGAGGAGATGGCAGCAATGGCAGAGGCCACTGGCTGGCGGCCGGCCATCCCCACCGACGTGAGCTTGGAGGAGCAGGTTCACACAATGTAGGCTCGCTTGGACGCAATGTGATCCATGGGAGCATCTAGAAGAAGGGCGATCCATGGGAGAGGGTGATGGGTGGGTACTACTGGAAGTCCGGCGATTGCTGGGAAGCACAAGCTCCATAGGTATGTACATTCAGTCTTGTTTGTTATATGACAGTAGTTGAATTACAAAATTCAGTTAAATAGACCTGTAAATTGGCATTGTTTTGCATTGACAGGAAAAAGCAATGGCTGCAGAAAGTGATTTGCATGATGACAATGCAATGCTGGTGAGGAAGATTGTTGTTGTGGAGCAAGAGCTAGAGAAGAGGAAGGTTGACATGAAGAAAATGCAGAAGAAGCACATGGAGGATCTTAGAAATAGGGAGTGGAGGGAAATGATGATAGTTTGCACTTTCTTTGTATGTGTACTAGTGTATGCTTGTGTTGCTCTGATCATGATGGAATAGTTTAGATGAATTGGTCTGTGCTCTACCGGTTTTATTGACTAGGCTCGAACTGTGAGATCATGTGTTTGATCACCTTTGTAGCCAAATTTTAGCATCATATTTATTTGTTCCTCCTGCTGACTGGTGGGACCAGAATAATTTATCAAAAAAAACGGTGACAGAAGTGAAGATACTGGACCATATATGAACATATCTCCTAAATAAATTTCAATTATGCTCTGGTGCCAAGCCCATGAGGTCTGTTTAAGGTTTATGGTTGCGAAAAACTTTCAAAAAAAACCATCTCACCGAACTAAGATACTGGACCATACATGAATTGTTGTCCGAATTTTTTTGCAATATTAATAAAGGGCCACGGCCCAGGAGGCCTGTTACGCTACGCTGTGAACTTTTTTTTTGTTGCAAAACATTTATTATTTTCGCAGCAGCAGCTGATTGTTGTAGTATGGTAAACGTATTACCATACGACCCAAATTATCGTAGTAAATAATAGTTATTGCCGCAGGACACAACTAAGGAAAAAAAATCATATTTTTTCGTTGTAAGACGTAGCCTCTAAGGCAACAGAATGGTTGCCTCGGAGCTTAGTTGTAGCAAAATCACCATTGTATTCCAACCACGATACATTTTGTTGCAATAGGAGTCCTCTACCGGAACAAAATGAAAATTTATCGCGACCAAAAAGAGTATATTCCCGTGAAAAATAGACGCAGTGACAGATTTAGTGGCAATAGACCGGATTTTTTGTAGTGATCACCATTACTAAGATCGTTAGACCATCAGACTTATGTGGACTAGGATACGATATGGATGTCACGAGTTCATTAAATGATACCTCGTGATTGATTAACAGTTAAGGTGGTCTTCGTCCATGCTGGATATTATGTCGTAGCTTTACAATATGTAGTTATGGGAATTTTCACTCCGACGATAGAGAGATACACTTTAGGCACTCACTCATGTATCATGATATTCATCACCTTCTGGCCAGGCATGTCACTAGGGTAGGTAACATTGAAGGATAGTTGAAGATCTAGAAGGATCAAACTGAAGGTTGAAGACCCACCTTTGCAGCAAAAACTTAGATTTTGCTTTGCTTGACAGCAGCAGCAAAAATTTTTTAGCCGTATTTAGAATGTATAAAAAAATTCAAAAATATTAAGTTAGACAGATGATTACCTAAATCTGGTGATTTTTAGAGCTTACAGAAGGAGGTGAAAATATCAGCAATGAACATATAGAGCGCGTAGAAAAAAATACCCACATAATTATTTGTGAAAGGTCTAATAACACTTATTGAAATGTGTATGTGTGGATAAATCATGACAAAAAAAAGAAACATGGATCACAGATAAATAGAACAAGTTTTTTTCTTACCTTTGAGTTTTCCTTGCAGAAAAGATAGTTCTTCATTTTTTTTTTGAGACAACACACGCCTTTATTCATATCGTTTCAATGATTACAGGCATGTCTAAACCAGGAGGTGGCCCTAAGAACCACACAAAACGACCTGCTGGCAAGGATGAAGCAAACCTTGCCAGGCGATGAGCTTCAACATTACAATCCCTTCTCTCATGGGTGAAGAAGGTAAAGCCTCTATCCCTACTCCTGCCCTTGATCTCCATGATAATACTCCCCAACTGTCCCTTGTAATCACTGTGAAGGGCATTCACCACCTCGAGACAATCCGATGCCACCTGCACCGGTCCTACTAGGAGATCGTCAGCAATGTCCAGAGCTTCTCGACAAGCCATAGCTTCCAAGCATCTAGGGTCAGTAATACCCTCATACACCATTGCCGAAGCTCCCAGGTAAGTGCCATCTCTGGCCCTGCAAACCGCTGCAACCGCACCCTTTAAAGCAGATTTCGCCACGGCCGCATCAACATTGATCTTGCTTCTGCCTTCGGGTGGGGCGATCCACGACGCCTGCCTCGGAGCGGCTGTTGGCTTACGCTGCTGCAGCTGTGCTTCCTCTCTCACCGCATCCAGGTCCGACAGGAAGTTGTTAACAAAACTAACCGTCGCCATTGGACTCTGGTAAATATCCTCATGCACTGCCTTCCTCTTCGCATGCCATATCGCCCATAATGTTACCAGCATACGAATGAGATCATCTTTTCCCATAGACTCTATCATATGGAACAGCCATTGCTTTGCTATGGGTTCGGTCGACAGAGATATATGCTCAGTGATTTCCTCTGCTGTTAGCGCCCACACACAACGTGCAAGATTGCACTCAATCAGCGAATGTCGGCATGAGTCCTCCAACCCGCAGATAGAGCATGCCCTCGTCGGCGCCATCTGACGGTGATGTCGAATGTCCTCCGTTGGTATCGAGTGTTTTGCCAACCTCCATAGGAACAAGCGTATTTTGGATGGAACGGAAATCTTCCAGAGTTTGCTCCACGCCTTTCCCTCTCTTGTTGAATCCGATGCTGCAGAGTTGCCATCGAGCCAGTCTTCACGTACCCGCTTCGTCACTGCAAGTGCCCGATAACAGGAACGGACTGAAAACTGACCATTCCTCTCGAAGTGCCAGGACCAGAAATCCTCTTGGATCCGAGTACACAGCGGAATATTTCGAATAATATCCACATCCATCGGGAGGAAATACTCTTCTAACTTCTCCGTATTCCAGGCTGCCATGTGATGATGGATATAATCGCTGACCATCTGAGGTGCGTCCTCTTTCCTGGGCGCTACAGGTCTCAGCCTTTCATCTCTTGGGAGCCAATTCTGTACCCACGCATCAGTAGTGCGTCCGTCGCCGATACGCCTGATCAAACCAATCTTTAGAGCATCGCGTCCCTCTATAATCGACCGCCAAATTTGAGACGGATGAGAGCTCAAACCCGCTGACAGAACATCCCCGTCCGGGTAATAAACAGCCTTCAAAATCTTTGCACTCAAAGAGTCAGGTACCTGGAGAAGGCGCCATGCCTGGCGAGCTAACAGAGCAATATTGAATAGCTCAATGTCTCTGAATCCCAAGCCTCCTGCACATTTTGGCTGTGTCATAGCCTCCCACGAGACCCAGCAGACACGCCTTTTTCCTTCTTTACTTCCCCACCAGAACTTACGAATCATTGAGTTAATGTGCTCACACAAGCCCCTTGGTAATTTGAAGCAAGACATGGAGAAAGTCGGAATAGCCTGAGCTACTGACTTTATTAGAATTTCTTTTCCTCCCACAGATAGGAGTATCTCCATCCAACCCAAAATCTTCTTCCATACTCTGTCTCTCAAGAATTTAAATGCCCCATTCTTTGAGCTTCCCACATCTGCAGGCATGCCCAAATACTTTTCATTAAGGGTCTCTCGATCAACTTCCAATATCCCCTTGATCCCTTCTTTGACTTCCCCTGGACACCCCTTACTAAAATAGACAGATGATTTGTCCACATTGATGCGCTGCCCCGACGCATTACAGTACTTGTTTAGTAATTCTTTTATCTCCAAAGCACCCTCATTATTTGCATGGAAGAACAGCAGGCTGTCATCAGCAAAGAGCAGGTGGTTTACCGCTGGGGCGGTCGCCGCCACTTTCACTCCCTGAATCGCTGGTGACTGGTTAAACTTGAGGAGGCCTGAGAGGCCCTCTGCTGCCAACAAAAACAAATTAGGGGACAAAGGATCTCCTTGACGAATCCCTCGTGAGGGACAGAACTCTTCCTGCGGTACCCCATTAAATAGAACCGAGAAAGATACAGTAGACACCAATCTCATCACTAAGGCGACCCAAACAGGACTAAACCCCAGCTTCAGCATGATGGCCTCTAAATAACTCCACTCCACACGATCATACGCCTTCCGCATATCCAGCTTGAGAGCACAACTGCGGTGTTTCTTCGCTTTGTTTCGCTTCATAAAATGTAAGCACTCGTAAGCTGTAATAATATTATCCGTGATCAATCTCCCAGGCACGAAAGCGGACTGTTCCTCCGAAATAATCTGAGGAAGCACAACTTTCAATCTGTTTGCAGCCACCTTTGATGCAATCTTGTAGATTACATTACATAAACTGATGGGGCGAAATTGACCCATCTCCCTCGGGCTTGCCACCTTTGGGATCATCACTATGAATGTCTTATTTATCTCAGCCGGACTGTCCTCTCCTGACAGCACCCGTAGGACTATCTTAGACACTTCCTCCCCACAAACATCCCAGTGGCACTGAAAGAAGTGAGCCGGAAAACCATCAGACCCCGGGGCCTTTGTAGGGTACATTTCAAAAAGGGCCGTCTTCACCTCTTTCGCAGCAAAGGGTGCGACCAACATATCATTCATCGCTGAGTCCACTTTGACTGGGACGGAATTTAGAACTTCTCCCATTCCCTGGACCCCTTCTGATGTATACAGGTTCTTGTAGAAATTAGTTGCCAAGGCACCAAGCTCCTGTTCCGTATTAACTAAAGTTCCATCCTCCCTTTGCAGCTCTGAGACTTTGTTCTTTTTTCTCCTCTGGCTCGCTCTGAGATGAAAAAAACACGTGTTTTTATCCCCTGCCGCCAGCCATTGTATTCGAGAACGCTGCTTCCACATTACTTCCTCTTGTTCAAGAAGCTGAGCGAGTCTCATAGTAATTTCTTTCTCCCTTTCACCTGGGCCGTTTCTACCAGAAACAGTTCTAAGTTCTCCCAATTCCTTTTGAAGGCTTCTTATTTGAAACTGTATGTTCCCAAAGGTATGTTGCCCCCATCGGGCCAGATCACCCGATAAGTTCCCCAACTTTATATGCAAATCATTCACTGAATTACACTGTCCCTTATCCTTCCAAGACTGAATTAGCATTTTTTCAAACTCCTTATGGCTTTCCCAAGCTAGTTCATATCGAAAGGGTTTCTCTCTTCTGCCCCGGATGTGACTCTCTGTTGGGACCCGCCTAAGAAGTATCGGGCTGTGGTCAGAGGTGACCACTGTGGGGAGGTGTTCCACCTCCGCCAATGGAAAACGGCCACACCAAGAAGGTGACGCCAGTGCACGATCTAGTCTTGCACGACAAAAAGAACCCCCCGCCACTCTTTTCTCAAAATTCCAGGAGAGTCCTTTGTACCCAAGGTCACACAGCCCACACACATCAATGGTTTCACGAAAACCCTCCATCTGACCTTGACTCCGCTCGTTAACTCCAACATGCTCTGAGCGATGTAAGACTTCGTTGAAATCCCCAATACACAGCCATGGGTAGTCGTTCGACGAGCGTATGAACTTGAGCATATCCCAAGTTTTATGTCTCTCACCCACTTGTGCCTCACTATATACTACAGTCAGGCGCCAAGGATCTTGCCCCTCCTCCGTAACAATCACATCAAGATGATACTGTGAGTAGGGTAACACTTCAATTTTTATTTCCTTATTCCAAAACAAACCAAGCCCGCCGCTACGGCCAGAGCTGCTAATAGCAAAACAATTATCAAAACCTAAAGAACCTGATAAATTCTCCACACTCTTTTTCTGTAGCTGAGTCTCTACTACACATAAGAATGCCGGAGAGTGGAGTTTCACGAGATCACGAATCTCGCGCACTGTCGCAGCGCCCCCAAGTCCGCGACAGTTGGTGCTAAGGACACTCATTTCGACTGGCGGCTCTCCACCCTGGAGGCCGCCTCACCAGTCATGGTCTTGTCCTTCCTTGGGGTAATAGCCTTCTTTGGACGCTTCTGTTCCCTCGCCGACGGTGGGGGTGGGGGTGTGCCCTCCCTTGGAGGGTACTTCTTCCCCGAGTCATCTGCTTTATCAAAGTCTAGCATCTGTCTTGCCCCTCCTCCCTCCTCAACCGCCGTGATACCAGACTCCCTCCATTGGAGTAACAGAGGCGTTTGAGAGTTGCCATCCGTCGAGCTTGATCCTTTTGCCGGGCTTCTCTCAGTCAGAAGGGCCTCTGCTGACGACCTCTTCCTATTGTCAGAGGCTGCCACCCGTTCTCCACGACCCCTACCTCCAGCTCGCCCTCCACGCCCAGCCTCGCGCCCCCTGCCAGTACCTCGGCCTGCATGGTGCAGACCCCTTCCAGGTCCATCTGGACGCTGGCCCTGGCTCTCTCTCGTAGTGTTAGTGTGACCACTACCATGAATCCGGGCGCGGTTCCACGGAGTATCTGCGAGCAGCCATTTCCCGTACTTCATATCCTCTGGTTTATGCACACCAGAGCCACACTCCTCTTGTTCATGACCCAAGATACCACACACCTCGCAGAAACGGGGAACCTTCTCATATTTCACCCTCATGATCACCTGTGCCCCATCTTCTGGCTTAAAAGAGACAAATCTCGTGAGACTGTCTCTAACATCCAACCATACTCTCACACGTACAAAGTCTCCTGCATCCAGACCTGTTCCATTCATGTCCACGGTGATCACCTCACCGATCCTCGCCGCCAGCCCCGTGATCAGTTGCTTCCTGCGGTAAAGTTCAGGAATATCTAGTATCCTAACCCAAGCATGAATGCGGTTTAGCTCCACCGCCGTAGCCCGACAGCTCCCATCATACTTCTCAATGAGTAAACCTTGATCCCGAAACAGCCATGGTCCTTGCTCCGTGATCTTCTTCCAATCTCCCAGGCAACTAGCCTGTACCAGAAATCTATTCCCATCTATATCGCGGAAAGACACCTCCTGTGCCGGTGCCCACGCGAACTTCATAGTCCTTTTCAGCGAGATAGCACTGAAGGTTTTTGGGGTGAGTAGACGCATCACCGCCATCCACTTCGCCTCTTCCTTCAGGGACTCAACTTCACTCTTTGCCACAAAGAAGCCCTCAATGTCTTCCCCTTTCAGATTTAGGCTCAGCAGCAGTTCTTCCAGGGATGGCTCCGCCGCCCCCCGATCCGCCGCTCCACTTGTTCCTCCTTTTTCCTTTTCCGCCGCCATGCCAAGATCAGATTCGAAAAACCTCACCACAGGGCGAAACCACCAAGGCCGGGAAGTCGAACTCGCCGACCCCTTAATCAGCCCGAATAGCCCGCTCGTCGGAGATAGATGTATCTGACCTTGACGTCGGATGCACAGCCCCTTCCCCGGAGATCGCGAAGTCGCCGGCAGGGTAACGAAACCCTAAAAAAGATAGTTCTTCATGTCAAGACGCACTGGCGGAGCTAATTAGGGCCTAACTGGGCCATGGCCCATCCAGGATTTTCACACAAAATTTAATCTACCTATATGTAACGGTGTACAAACTGTCTATGTCCAGCCCACTGACAACTAGCAGACTTTGCAAGGCTTCAATTTTTGCAATTTTTGTGTACGAACTGATGAGACTCTGCTAGTAGGAGCCTTTCTCGATTGCAAGCCTCGGCAAGGCTCCGACTAGCACGGTAGTAGCACCCATGTACAGGTGGGCATGGGCAGCCCGGCCCGAAAATCCCGGGCTGGGCCGGGTCGGGCTTGCACTTCGGGTTAGACTTGGGCCTGAATTTTGAGCCCAAACGTTGGGCTAGACTAGGCTTGCAGTTTTTGCGATTTAGGTAAGGTTCGGGCCGGACTTCTTGGGCTGGGTTGGGCTTTTGCCACTTCAGGCCGAGTTCAGACTCGATTTATAGGCCCGACAATTGGGCCGAGACAGGTTCGGACTTAACATTTTAGCTTCGGGTTTTTTCGGGCTTGGCGCGAAACCCGGCCCGGCCTGACTTTTACCCAGGTGTACACCCATGCAACGATGGTCGGCTCGGCAAGGCCCTCGGTACCCAAAAAAAAACTCTATCATAGCTTGCCCAACCAGCTATATCTGTGTAGCTTCGCCACTAAAGATATGTTCACAGATTAAAATATATTCAATCCAATCCATAATAAGTATCGTGGTTTTAGTTTAAATTTAAACTAAAACCACGCCAATTATTATGGATTGGAGTATAGCTATTCACTATTTTCATAAGTCTGAGCACATCAGGTACTATTTCCATAAGGCTCATCCCCACAACAGACACAAATGAAGCCAAATTTAAACTAAGCGTCTAATTTCGCTTGTTCTTGATATTTTGCAAAAAGTATTTTCAAAGTGTTGTTTTATCATAGATGTAGGATCACACTTTCGCACGATTCCATCCGGTGTGCCCCATAGCGTTCGCTTTTGTGTAACGACCCGGAAAAATCCTATATTAGATTTTTCTTCTTTGCTTTTTTTTTTCGCGTCGTTCCAAAGTCGTCATCATCATCATCACACATGCATCATATCATCTACAAGTTTTTGTCAAAATAAAATTACTGGAATATTTGTTTTCTTTCTTTTACCTCTCATATGGTTTAATAAAACCTCCCTCTCTTTTCTTACATCATAATAAACCCAAGATAATAATAAATGTTTTGGATATTTTGCAAAACTTATTACAAATATTGCCATGGTTTCTCAAGTTCTTCCAAAATGTTCAAATCCTTCCCGTAAATCCTTTTCTTCTCTACTCTAGTTCTTCTAAAATAAATCTGTGAGGAAAAGAAGAAGGCACCAGGAATTAAGAAGAAGAGAAAAGAAGTCAAAGAAACCTCCGCTCAGACCAACTCAGCAAACCTGTCGCCACAATTTTGCCATCTCCTTGAAGCAGTCACGCAGGGGAAGCGTGAACCCTCCTGGTGGCCGACGTCACGTCCGCAACCACTCCCTCCTCCTCTTCCTCTTGTTAAATCCCAAACCACAGCCCCAGATCAAAACCTAGTTCCCCTTCTTACCCTCCTTGCGCCGCCACCAATTCCCATTCTCCATGCATGATCCCAGCCAGAGAAATTCAGAGACAGGTTCAGAAAAATTCAGACAAATCCCGAGCTCCGCCGGAAGAAAACGACGCCGCCCGCTGCTCCGGCCATGCCCCGGTGCTGTCGACCCCTCCACGGGCTTGCTAGTAATCTCCACGTTCTCATGGACCTCTCCATCGACCTCCTTCTCCTCCTTTCGGACCTGCCGACGGTGACGGCTGTTTCACCCGCAGAGCCTCGCCGCTGGCTGCTCTCCGTTGGACCTCCGGTCTCCGCGACGCCTGTTTCTGGAACGCCTCGACGGGTCTTGCCTTCCGCGCCACTGCCTCGTCGCCGGCCGTCCTCGACCCGGAGTTCTCCATCCAGCTGCAGCTCTGCCTCGGCTCCCTTCGTCCCTGTCCGTCGTCGTCCAAGCGACCCGATGCTTCCCTGTCTTCCTCAAGCCGCGGTGAGCCACCGTCCTGTCCCCTCCCTCTCCCCGTCATACTCGCACTGCTGCACCGCCGATTGGTGGTCTCCGCTCTTCGTTCCGTCACCGCGTGTCGCCGGACTGCCGAAAAATACAGCTTCGTCCGTTTCAGTTTCAGTTTCACCAAGTCACCCGCTTATATTAAACAAGTTGCATTGCACCATTCCTGCCATGCCATGCATATCATATATTCATCATGCCGGTTCTTCTTCCGTAGTTTTAAGTTTTGCATCCGTTGTGTGTTCCAGTATTTGCTTCTTCCCGGATAGGATCACGAAGTGTTGTGAGATACGATGAGTTCTTCGAGAAGTTCTTCTTCAGCTTTTCATAGGGGAGCCCACTTCCTTCACCTATTTTTCAGTTTCTTGCTCGTTGTTCTCCTGCTATCCTTATGTTGCAATTTTTCGAGTCACGTGTCATATTCCACTGCTACCCATATGAGGCGTGTTAAATATCCGCTACCTATCGCCGTTGTTTGTTCGTTGAGCCTTTGCGAGTCGTAGCGCATATTTAGGAATCTGTTGTTATCATTGGGTTTGTTGGAAGGTTATCACATGCTATGTCAGTTATTGGAGATACTCATCCTTTAATTTAATTGTTAACAACTAAAATTGTAACCAATGGCATCTCTGAACCCCTTTGCGAAAGCATCAGATCTTTGTCTCGCTAATGTCCCCTAGGATCCGAGTTCTTGTTATCTGTTTCGAGATTGAGCTTTCTACCCGTACGTGGGGGGAGTGGGACCCCCATCACCCACAACCTTTCCTCGAGTATATTTATTGGGAGCCACAACCTTGATTTTATTTGCTCATATGCACGATATGCACGATTTACTTCATGTTGCCTTCGGGTGTTTATATTATGTATTGTACTCATAACGCAAGACTCCTTATCCTTGGCCGATCGTTAGTGCCCACCTTGGAAGCCGTCGCAAACCTCTGGATCTGTATCGGAGTACGGCCGAACTTCGTCACGCGTAGCTTAGTTGGGTGGCTCCCCTTAAACTTTCTCTTGCATTGGGAACGGTCTTGTTGTGAGACTCCACCTGTAGTAAGTGGGCTCGAGCATGTGTATGGTTACATTTGGGCAACCCCTGCAGGGTGTACATCTTATCGATAAGTCGTGTCCGCAGTTATGGATGACTTGGAGCTGTATAACTCGATCATAGAACAACTTACACCTTTATGTTGCTGCTAATAAATTATTAATAACTTGCATAGTAATTTAGCATTACTACAACGGTTACCTAATAAAACTTGTCAACATCGTGTGTGCCCTTGTTAGTACTTCTTCCTTTGTGAAGGGGAAATGCATCGAATGGGTTATGTTTGCAGCGTATACAATTGTTAGCTTATGCGCTCTCCCATCTTCTCTGATAGCCGAATATTGTAGCGTGTCTCTATAAATTAGTTCAAGCTTTGCTGCTGCTAGCCCCACCATATAGCCGGGCGATGTTTATACCACCCACCAGCGAGCACAGTTGGTCTTGTCTCGCACGTACGTACCATTGGTATTTACCCTCGCCTTTCTTCTCTTTTGTCTCTCCTCTCCCTTTTATCGGCAACTCGTGGCCCGACTTTCGCAGGTTTGAGATGACGACGTTAGCAAGGTTACCCTCCCGGCTTGGCCTGGGCAGGGTTATGAACGCAACTGGTTATCTTTAGTACTCTTAGTCCAATTTGTATCCTTTTCGTACTCTGACATATTTGATCTTCTGTATGATTCAGATCTTCGTGTTGTATATTTGTATCTTGACTCGTTGGAGTCGTTGTAATATATATTTCTTGTGGGCTCTATTGTAAACCTGTTGTAATGTTGTTGCTCGTGTTAATTCCTCTGACATCACGTGTGTGATTCGTCGCACACGTCGTGTCGAAGGGCGTCCCAGAATCGATATCATGCAGATTTCGGCGGGTTCGCTGGGATCCTCATGGTACCGGTTCCGGGGCGTCACATTTTACGAATATCATTTCATGTGGGTCCCAACTTAAGAACTCACTAACAAAATCAGAAAATGGAAAACCTTTTTGAAGCATCATTTTATCTAAACTAGTTGCGAGAAAAATTATGAACTTGATGTAGCGAAGCTATTTTAAAAACCTCTTGAAATGTGTTATGTCATAACCTTAAAAATGGCATAGTTTGCCAAAACAAGACCACATTAAGCTGAAACGTGGGCCTTGAAATGGTAAGCAATGTTGAATTTATAAGTTTTACCTCCTAGACACGGAAAAAATACAGTTTTCATTTTTCGAGTGGTGAAATGGTTTTTTTATAAACTAACTACAAGAAACGCAATTTGCAATTGTGCGGAACCTATGCACAAAATAGAAAACCATTTATATATTCTGGTTCACATACCTGCTGATGGCGCTAGCTTTCTAAAAAATCATGGTATTTACTACATTGTTGGCAAAATTTTCACTAAGCTTCAACTTTCACTCGTTTCTGATTTTTTTACAAAATCATTTTAGGTCTCAAACGTGTTATTTATTTAATCGAAGGTACGATGTCAGTTTGGGCCGGATGGTTTTCCCCACTCGACAAAAAAGGGCGGGAATAAATTGCAAATCTTTGGTGAGTGTCCGGTAGGGGACACTGGGCAAAGACCCACTTCTGTCACGACATCTTTAAGTGTAGCATAGGCGTGGCTCAGCGTGGGCGGTTTGCCGATTGTTTTTGTTTGAAATCACCAAAGCCATTGTTTACTGAGTGTTGATGGTTTGCCGAGTGTCTTTTGTTTGAGGCTCGACAAAGGCCTGTGGAGTTTTGAAAAGAACACACTCAGCAAATAAAAAATAACATGGCGAAAAATCGTTTTCCGGTAGTCCAACCTAGATTTGCTCAATCAACTCACGTTTTTTTAGATGCATGCTCAACCATTTTGAATATACAAAAACTAGTACTCCCTTCAATCCAAATTATATGATTCTACTTTGTCTAGATACAGATGTATCTTCTATTATATACTAAAAGTAAAATACGGATGTTTAAAATATAGACACCACGTTAATTCATATTATTCTAATTATTGTGGTTGTTAGATCTATAATTTATGGTGGGGATAAAGATAACAAATGTTACGTAAAACCGTGGTAGGTACACACGTCAGTCAAGGATGGCACATATAGAAGTCCTTTCTTTTAGGATCTGTCATATATGAGGAGATAGTAACACACATGAAAAAAAAAAGATGCCGACCGAAGAACCTAGCTGGCCACGAACAACCAAAATTATCCAAATTTTCATAGGTGAAGCAATCAAATAGATGGGGGAGTTTAATTTAAAAGGAAAAAAATAAAGCTAGCTAGCGTGAGCAGCTAGGACACCGTCTAGGACTTGTAGAAACAAATTAAGGTCCTCTGTCACGAGGGCTGATCACCAGAAATCCAGTACATGCATGCATGCAAAAAAAGCTTGGCAAGTATTTTTTCTATGTGAAATAAATGTCTTAATTTTTTATAAATTTGGATGTATCTATAACTAAAATAAATCTAGAAATAAGACATTTATTTTAGCAAAAAGGAAATATTACTCTTCCCATAAAAATAGCTACTCCTACTCCGAGATGGAAGGCGAGTTTCTACTATATCGATTGGCCGAACATCATAATATTCATGAGAACGTTGGTCTATTCAAGTTTTAATATATTTATCGAAAGGAGCAAAGGTGAGTTTTGTGTAAATCGATCACGGTAATATATGCGAGCTATACTAGACCACTTGCATATCCGATGGTTATGGGTAACACGTTACACCCGAATATGAGAAATATAAGGACAATTGTAGAGTTTTAAGTGCTCGCGAGCTTGACTGAACTCGGGATTTTGAAAATAAAAAATGATATTTTAGTGTCTTGATTTTTTCTAAAAATATTTACATGGATAAATGCATATATATTCTACATTTATATGGATATTTGCCAAATAATACATTGTGTTTTTGGCTACACAAAAAAATACAAAACCATGGCTTTAAAAAGGTCAAAAAATCTACTTTTTAACAATAGTTGTCTTTTTTTTGTATAGGCCACATATGAAAATGTTTTTCAATGAAAACATGGTCGTACGTACTAGACACGTGTATGCACACGTATATTTTTATTCAGATTTTTCACGAGAAGAAAATAAACTTTTGATTTTTTTCTAAACCAATCTCACTGAACCTCAGGAGCCAAAATAAAATTTCCATATATATCAAAACTAACATATTACTAAGACCGTTGTATTTGTTTAGCATGATTGTACACATAGGCTAAAAATATATGTTCGATATATAAACTTTTTTTAGATGGATGAATGGTACAATACTATCATAGTAATCCATAGCTATATAACATTTACATTTTCTTTTTTGTCATTTTCTCTATGAAATTCGGAAACAGAAAATGAGAGAAAAAACATGATTTCATTTTCATAAGAACTCTACATCAAGTAATGCAACCGATCTTTCTATAGAATTTACCAATAAAATATGCACATATAATTATGTTTTCTTGCACAGACAAGTGTCGAGGATAACTTAGCAAACATAAATGCAGTAGTGAAAGAAAACATCAATTCGACTCAACTTGAAGTGTTATGTGAAGGAAAACATGCGAAATACGCGTGTAAGAGTGTGTGTTGATCATGGATCAGTTTGTCCAATATATTTTATTTTTAGATAATAGATATATCGAATTATACATGTGAGCAAAAAATCAGCTAATATATAACAACCTTTTTTTCCAGCAGCGATACAAACAACAACATTGGATTATAATATATAGCTATGTGTAATATGACAAATATACATAGAGTTGCAGACCACCTGCACCTGAGAGCATATATAAATTGATGTAAAGACCTCGCAGATTGCAGCTTATTTTGTAGGTGTCGCAGCTCCAACTTTTTATGTTATATAAATATCTTTGAGAAAATATAAACCATTGCCATCCGATTTTTCTAAGAGATATTTCATTTTCTTTTGTGCAACATACTAATACTCCATCCGATTCATATTACTTGATGCTAATATAGATGTATCTAGATAATTTTAGTTGTATATATATGCATTTCAGTATCAAGTAATATGGATTGGAGGGAGTATATTAATTTACAAAACAGAGATAAAGTTAACCAGATTTCGTAGTGAAGAAGTTTAATAGAAGGAAAAAGGTTAAAATAATTTTAAATATTTTCAATATAGATAATGTCCTCGCATTGGCGAGGGCTACCACACGCTAGTTTAGTTAACAAACGCATATAGGTACATCCATATCTAGATAAAGTAAAGTAATTTAATTTAAATATGAGGGAGTACGTAAACTAATGTATTTCAACCTTGGCATGAAGGGATCAATGCTCTAGGCGAATATATTGGACACGAACTATTCTTTTATCTAGCCAAAAGCCCACAGGCCACAAGTGATAGGGACGTGTACTATCACAACTGGAGAATAGAAACGGGGTAGTATGTATAGTGGAGGCGAGGTTATATTCTACCGTGATAGGCTGATAGGTCGATGGAATTAGAACTGACAACGAAGAGATTCGCACAGATAATTACATGTTCACTACTGCTATGGTATATTAGTACACACGAATAACTTATCTCTCAGGCCTGCAGTTAGTACATGATGTGTCGATATATTTACGTGCGAGCACACCGGAGAACCACTACGTTTTATCGGTTATGCAAAAGCTCAGACGACTGCTAGTTTGCGAAATATCAGTCGAACTGTAGAGCGGACGGTTCGTTGCTCATCGGGCCGGAGATAGTGATGACGCGGAGTAGAGGGTGATGGCGGAGATGAGTTTGGAAATTGGCGGCATGCGTGTTACAGCTATACTCTCGATTCCTTTCAATATAGGTCTAGGGTTCAGGATTCATCTAAACGGGAGGGGAATTGGAGCCTGGGATGGGAGAGGGAGATACAGACTGAGATACAAGAGAGCCGTCTCGGCTTGGTTCTGTTCTTCGATGCCAGCAACGCTCCTGGCTTCGTCCTCAAGTAGTCCATTCTTCTGGGCTGTAGCGTGGGTTGTCCTTGAGGGCCCTCTTGGGCCGTGGAGACGGCCCACTTGACGCGTCGTGGGTTGGTAGGCCCATGACATTCCCCCCTCCTTCAGGAGCGGCTTGACCCCAAGCCGGAGCTCGAGGAAACCTGGCCTTCAGCTCGGCGAGATTCTCCCAAGTAGCAAGTGACGCTGGCAGTCCTGACCATTGAATCAGCACCTGGTCCTTGGTCTTGTAACGACGCTGCACTTGACGGCGTTGTAGAACTTGCTCTGGTACGTGTCGGGGAGGGTGTTCATCGTCGATCACCGGCAACTCCTCATGCACTTCTTCTGGTGGAATACCTTTCCTCAACAGCGAGACATGAAAGACTGGATGAAGCTTCGACTTGTCCGGCAACTTGAGACGGTAGGAACGATCCCCAACCTTTTGCTCCACCTGGAATGGCCCGAAGTAGCGGAAGGCAAGCTTGGCGTTGGCTCGCATGGCCAAGGTCGTCTGGATGTACGGCTGGAGACGTAGATACACCCAATCACCCACCTGAAACACACGATCTGAACGTTTGTTGTCAGCAAATTGTTTCATACGGTTGTTAGCTCGGTGTAGATGTTGCTTGAGCACTGTCGTTGCCAATTGGCGCTCCTGAAGCCATAGCTGCAGATCTGTGACCGGCACCGACTCAGCCGTGATCCCCAGATATCTCGGAGCATGGCCATACAGAGCTTGAAATGGGCTGGTCTTGATCGCAGTGTGGTAGGCCGTATTATACCAGAATTCTGCTAGCGGAAGCCACTTACTCCACGTTGCAGGGCAGGTGCTGATAAAGCAACGTAAGTAAGTCTCGAGGCATTGATTGACCCGCTCCGTCTGCCCATCCGTTTGCGGATGATAAGCCGTGCTCATTCGCATCTCTGTCTTGCTCAGCCTGAACAAGGACTGCCAAAATTTGCTGGTAAAAACCTTGTCCCGGTCCGAAATGAGTGCCGCAGGCATGCTGTGCAAGCGAAAGACCTGATCGAAGTAGAGCTGGGCAACTTGAGCCGCTGTATAAGGGTGAGAGAGAGGCAAGAAGTGTGCATATTTGGTGAGCTTGTCCACCACGACCAGAATGGTTGTAAAACCCGACGATTTGGGCAACCCTTCAACAAAATCGAGCGACACCACCTGCCAGGCAGAGTCAGGCCATAAGGCATCACCATAAACTCGTAATGACCTTGGTGAGACTGAAATGCCGTCTTGAACTCTTCCCCTTCAGCCAACCTGATTTGATGGTAGCCCGCTCGGAGGTCTAGGCTTGTGAACCATGCCGCACCCGATAACTCATCGAGCAACTCATCGATAATGGGTAGAGGATATATGTTCTTTAGTGTCATAGCATTAAGGTATCTGTAATCAATACAGAATCGCCATGTGCCGTCCTTCTTTTGCACCAAGAGAATAGGCGAAGCGAACGGGCTGGTGCTGAACCGAATAATCCCTTGCTTAAGCATATCTGCAATTTGCTTCTCGATTTCATCCTTCTGACTTGGGTTGTATCGATAAGGACGAATGTTGACTGGCCTTGCACCGGGTAACAGTGAAATGACATGGTCGAATTCCCTCCTTGGTGGCAGCCCGTGTGGTTCAGCAAACAAACCCTCAAATTCAGACAAGAGACTCTGAATATCTTGTGAATATGGCACCAGCTCCTCTGATTCCTTCAGCTCACTCAACTGGACCACATGGCAGATAGCATTGCTTGCATTCAAGGTTTGGAGTTCCTCAGCAGTTATCTTCTGACAGGTAGTAGTATCAGTCACCATGCCTTGTAGAAACACTGGACGATCTTGATAATGGAAGAATAGCTGTTTCTTGTGCCAATTCACATTCATATCACCCAGACTCTGCAGCCAGTCCATGCCGAGGATGATGTCATAACACCCCAAAGGAAATAACCGAAGAGTAGTCCAGAACTCAGTGCCCTGTGATTGCCACTTACACTCTGGAATCTCCAAATCACACCTGAGTGTCCCACCATCGGCCACCTTAACTTGCATAGGCTTACACTGGCGTACACCTGACCAACGTGCGGCGATTGCCTCACTGATAAAGCTGTGAGTGCTGCCAGAGTCCACTAACATTAACACCTCTTGCCCTTGTACCACTCCTTTGATTCGAACTGTCTGTGGAGGCTCGATTCCTTGTAAGGCTGCTGCAGATATCATGCCTAATTCACTGCGCGAGTCGACAGGTGAGGAATGCGGTTCCATCTCACCCTCCAAGAGACACAGAAGCTCTTGAACAACATGGAGAGGAACAGTGGCAGCGCACACATGATTGCGCCCCCATTTCTCGCCGCAGTCGAAGCACTCCCCGCGAGCACGACGGTATGCTCGCAGCGCCCGTACCTTGTCGTCCGTGGATGGCATCTGGTTGCTGGCCACTCCACGCTTGTCCTCCACGCGAGACGAGGGTGTGGCCAGGCCCGGCGGCCTTCCAACAGGTGGCGGCGGCAATGGCAGCGCCGTGCGCGTTTGAGCCTTGGGGAAGGGACCATGCCCACTGCTCACACGCGTGGCCTCCCTTGTCAACTCCATCGCTTCCTCCTGTAAGAGAGCAAGAGAAACCGCAGAGTCCAAATCCTTGGGTTGTTGAACCATAACCACCACTCTAATGTCAGCACGCAACCCATCAACAAATTGAGTGACAAAATAAAGGGGATCCCACGAGCGATGGTGTGCTAGGAGACAGTTCATAGCTGTGTTGAATTGAACAGCATATTCAGCTACCGTACCCATTTGACGCAACCTCGAGAACTGACGCAACAGCTGCTCAAACTCGCGACGACCAAACTTAGCACACACCATGGACACGAAATCATCCCAATCTCGGGCGACGCCGTGCGCATTGGTCCATTGTAACCAAAGAGCAGCCTCCCCAGTGAAATACACCACAGCGGTGTCGATCCACAGATCCTGATCTACCCGACACACACGGAAGTAGGACTCGCATTTGATTTTCCATTCCAGTGGCCCTTCCCCATTGAACCCAGGGCAATCCACTCTCGGAGTTTTTCCAAACCTCTCCCTATCACGATCTCTAAACCCGACACTGGATGAAGACTCAGGAGTGTGGCACGGGAGCGTACCCTTGGCCGGGGTTGATTGGGGATGCGGCCCCATAACCGAACCCCGGGTGAAGATGTCGACGCGGCGGCCAGCAGGCCCGTGACGTTCGTCGTCACCGGTGCGCAGATCGGCGCGGCGCTCCCCAGCCGGAGGTGGAGGAGGCGCTGCCCCTGCAGGAGCCGTTGGTGCAGGTGGTGCTGAGTTGATGACGAGGCGATCGATGCTCTGCCGCAACTCGCCCAGATCCGTCTGGAGAGCACCCACAGTCAGATCGACCCGGGGCTTCCACAGCGCCAGATCCACCAGCACCGGCTTCACCTCTTCCAGTGAAGCCACCTTGACCTCAAGCGTCTCGAGCTTGTTGTTGAAGCCGTCCAACTTCTCCGTCTGCGCTCGAATCGCCGTCATAATCTCCGCGAATTGCTCCTTGGTCTGCAACTCCGCCATGATTTCCGCCACCAATCGAGTGCGCGGCGCCAGATCGGTTGCTCTGATACCTGATTGTTACAGCTATACTCTCGATTCCTTCCAATATAGGTCTAGGGTTCAGGATTCATCAGCTACAGCAGGAAAGGGGAGGGGAATTGGAGCCTGGGATGGGAGAGGGAGATACAGACTGAGATACAAGAGAGCCGTCTCGGCTTGGTTCTGTTCTTCGATGCCACCAACGCTCCTGGCTTCGTCCTCAAGTAGTCCATTCTTCTGGGCTGTAGCGTGGGTTGTCCTTGCGGGCCCTCTTGGGCCGTGGAGACGGCCCACTTGACGCGTCGTGGGTTGGTAGGCCCATGACAATGGGGTTTAGAGTTAGGGTTGGGTCGTTTCTGTCGGCGGAGAAAATGGCTGGGACACTCCCAAGGTTAAAAGGATGACCATGGCAGTTCGGAGGGCAGGGCGACAATGCAATGCGGTAGAGACACCAGCCGTGATGGAGACAGTCAGTTGGGCTGCGTAGGAGGGCAGGTAGCTCCGTGATGGAGACAGTCAGTTGGGCTGCGTAGGAGGGCAGGTAGCTGAAGGTTGAAGAAAATGAGTCGTAGCCACTAGTGGAGAAGAGGCCTTTGGTCCCAAACAAATGTTCTAGTGCAGAACCAAACCGGGACCAATGGGGGCATTGGTCCCGGATCGTTTTGCCCAGGGCGACCCCACTAGCTGGCGCCTGTCCTGTAGTGGCCTTTGGACCCGGTTTGTAATACAAACCGGGACTAAAGGGTTCACGACAGGGCGCGGCAGGCCGTGTCAGGCGTGGGAAACCTTTAGTCCCGGTTTGTATTACAAACTGGGACAAAGTCCCCAATCTGGCTATAACCTTGCCCCTGCCCAAGTGTGAGCCACACTTGGCCATTTTTTCACTTTCTTCACAAGAGGGGTGTATTGCTCTCCTCTCTTCTTCTCATGCACAAGAGGTGTTCGATGAAATGCTTAAGAAGATTTGCCACTTGAGTTTCCACAAATCAAGCCACACTTAACTTGCTTTTTTCTTCTTCATCGAGGTTAACAACTTTATCCTTTTCATCTGCAATTGATAAAATGCATGTGTATATATACATCGTGATGTTCTGTAATGGTTTTGATCAGCTTAATTATATCATGCAGATGAATCGACAATGGATGTACATTGACCGACGGTTTGACAAGTTCACTTCGGGCCTGGATAATTTTATGGCCGTGGCGGAGGCAAACAAACATGGTGGCTTCATGTATTGTCCATGTGTGGACTGCAAGAATACCGTAAATTACGCTCACTCGAGTCTCATTCACAGCCACCTTCTGCGATCCGGTTTCATGCCCAGTTACTATTGTTGGACCAAGCACGGAGAAAGAGGGGTTATGATGGAAGACAATGAAGAGGAGGAAGAGGATGATGACGGTTATCCCAATTTCCCTGAATACGATGATACTGCAGAAGGCAATGAAGACAATGAAGTAGAAGATCAAGAGGCACCAGATGAGCCTGCTGATGATGATCTTGGTCGGGCCATTGCTGATGCAAGGAGAGAATGTGAAACTGAAAGGAAAGGTTGGCCTTCGACAAGATGATAGAAGATCACAACAAATTGTTATACCCAACTTGCGAAGATGGCCATAAAAAGCTAGGCAGCACACTGGAATTGTTGCAATGGAAGGCAGAGAACGGTGTCACTGACTCAGGATTTGGAAAGTTGCTGAAAATAATTAAAAGGAAGCTTCCAAGGGTAACGAATTGCCCGCCAGTACGTACGAAGCGAAGAAGATTGTCTGCCCTCTAGGATTAGATGTGCAAAAGATACATACATGCATGCATTAATGACTGCATCCTCTACCGCGGTGAGTACGAGAATTTGGATGCATGTCCGGTGTGCACTGCATTGCGGTATAAGATCAGACGAGATGACCCTGGTGATGTTGAGGGTGAGCGCCCCAGGAAGAGGGTTCCTGCCAAGGTTATGTGGTATGCTCCTATAATACCACGGCTGAAACGCTTGTTCAGAAATAAAGAGCATGCTAGGTTGTTGCGATGGCACAAAGAAGACCGTAAGAAAGACGTGATGTTGAGGCACCCTGCTGATGGCTCCCAATGGAGAAAAATCGATAGAGAGTTCCCAAACTTTGCACAAGATGCAAGGAACTTAAGGTTTGGTCTAAGTACAGATGGCATGAATCCTTTTGGAGAGCAGAGCTGCAGCCATAGCACTTGGCCTGTGACTCTTTGTATATATAACCTTCCTCCTTGGTTGTGCATGAAGCGGAAGTTCATTATGATGCCAGTGCTCATACAAGGCCCGAAGCAACCCGGGAACGACATTGATGTGTACCTGAAGCCATTAGTCGAAGAACTTCTACAGCTGTGGTCCCTAGCAGGTGTACGTGTGTGGGACGAGCACAAGCAGGAGGAATTTGACCTAAGAGCGCTGCTTTTCGTAACCATCAATGACTGTCCTGCTCTTGGTAACATTTCAGGACAGTCAAACAAGGGATACAATGCATGCACGCACTGTTTACATGAGCTCGAAGGTGATTATTTGGAAAAATGTAAGAAGGTCGTGTACCTGGGGCATCGTCGATTTCTTAGGACTACCCATCCCGTAAGAAAGAAAGGCAAGCATTACAACGATGAGGCTGATCACCGGAGGAAGCCTCCCCATCGTGATGGTGTTGATATATTTGGTATAGTCAAGGATCTAGATGTAATATTTGGAAATGGTCCTGGCGGACGGTCTGTTCCGAATGACGATGCCGGACACGCGCCCATGTGGAAGAAGAAATCTATATTTTGGGATCTACCCTATTGGGAAGTCTTAGAGGTCCGCTCTTCAATCGATGTGATGCATGTGACGAAGAATCTTTGCGTGAACCTGCTAGGCTTTACGGCGTGTACGGGAAGACAAAAGATACACCGAAGCACGGGAGGACCAACAACGTAGGAAAGACCCCAAAAAGCGCATGAGAGAGTTAAAGGACGTCATTACTCCAGCTACGCTCTTACAAAAGCGAGAGAAGGAAATATTTTTGAATGTCTGAGCAGTATCAAGGTCCCGTCTGGCTTCTCCTCCAATATAAAGGGAATAATAAATATGGAGAAGAAAACATTCCAGAACCTGAAGTCTCATGACTGTCACGTGATAATGACACAGTTGCTTCCGATTGCATTGAGGGGGCCTCTACCGGAAAATGTTCGACTGCCCATTGTGAAGCTATGTGCATTCCTCAATGCAATTTCTCAGAAGGTAATAAATCCAGTAATTCTACCGAGGTTGCAGAATGATGTGGTCCAATGTCTCGTTAGTTTTGAGCTGGTGTTCCCACCATCCTTCTTCAATATTATGACACATCTCCTCCTTCACCTGGTCGATGAGATTTCCATTCTCGGTCCTGTGTTTCTACACAATATGTTCCCCTTCGAGAGGTTCATGGGAGTCTTAAAGAAATATGTTCATAACCGTGCTAGGCCAGAAGGAAGCATCTCCAAGGGCTATGGAACAGAGGAGGTCATTGAATTCTGTGTTGACTTTATTCCTGACCTTAAGCCGATTGGTGTTCCTGAATCGCGGCATGAAGGGAGACTAAGTGGAAAAGGCAAGCTAGGAAGGAAATCAATGATATGTAGGGACAGGATTTCTTTGACTCAAGCACACTACACAGTTCTACAAAGTTCCACCATGGTGGCTCCGTATATCGGTGACCACAAGAACTTTCTACGCTCCCAGAACCCGGGGCAGTCGAACGATTGGATTAGACGTGAACACATGTCGACTTTCAGCGATTGGTTGCAAAAACATCTCCTGAATAACAAAGATATTGAAGATCAGTTGTACTTGCTGGCCCAGACACCATCTTCGACTGTAGTGACTTTCCAAGGGTACGAGATAAATGAGAATACATTTTACACGATCGCCCAAGATAAAAAGAGCACCAACCAAAACAGTGGTGTCCGATTTGATGCAATAATGAATGAAGGCCCAAATGACACATATTATGGTTACATAGAGGATATATGGGAACTTGACTATGGACCTTCTTTTAAGGTCCCTTTGTTTAGGTGCAAATGGGTCAACAAAACAGGAGGCGGGGTTCAGGTAGACAAGTTTTATGGAATGACAACAGTGGATCTCAACAATCTTGGGTATAGAGACGAACCATTCGTCCTAGCCAAGGATGTGGCCCAGGTTTTCTATGTGAAGGATATGTCTACCAAACCAAGAAAAAGGAAACATAAGGAAACAAATACATCAAACGATGAGCCAAAGCGCCACATAGTTCTTTCTGGAAAAAGAAACATCGTGGGAGTGGAGGACAAGACAAACATGTCAGAAGATTATAATAAGTTTGATGAAATTCCACCCTTCAGAGTGAACATTGATCCAAGCATCAAGTTAAATGATGAAGATGCTCCATGGTTACGGCCGAAGAAGATTAAATGATGAAGATGCTCCATCATCAAGTTAATTGAAGAATGTTCATGGCACAAATGAGTATCTCAACATGGCAATCAATTTCCCATTTATTTTTGTGTAATCATTTAACTGTATGTAAGATATTAAAAGTGGAGATGCGCCACGGGAGATTTCCCAACCTTTTCCCCAACACTGTTAGAGGAGATGTAGTCGTTCAGAGGCTTGCAGGGAAAAATTCCATGGCGCAGTTTCTGAAGATGTCGTAGGGCGTGTGCACCAACGACATCTTCGAGAAACTGCGCCACGGGAGATTTCCCAACCCTTTCCCCAACACTGTTACAGGAGATGTAGTCGTTCAGGGGCTTGCAGGAAAAAATTCCAAGGCACAGTTTTTGAAGATGCCGTAGGGCGTGTGCACCAGCGACATCTTCGAGAAACTGCGCCACGGGAGATTTCCCAACCCTTTCCCCAACACTGTTAGATGAGATGTAGTCGTTCAGGGGCTTGCAGGGAAAAATTCCGAGGAGCAGCTTCCGAAGATGCCGTAGTGCGTGTGCACCAACGACATCTTCGAGAAGCTGCGCCACGGGAGATTTCCCAACCCTTCCCTTCATCCATGGGAATGAAACTCTGCTTGTCCTGTTGATCTGCCTGACAAGGCGTATCGATGCTCCTTTTATAGGTACGGCACCTCTTCTACTTTGTCTTGTTCCTTCGACAGGGCGTCGTGCGCTACATGCTTTATCTCATCGAGCAGTGCGTCCACCCATGCGTTCTTATCCTGCCGACATCTTTAGTCCCGGTTGTACCCACCAGCCGGGACTAAAGGTTACCCACACGTCCTTATCCCACCGACAGTTTTGTTAGATGACAAAAAAAGGATCTTTCGTCCCGGTTGTACCCACCAGCCGGGACTAAAGGTTACCCACACGTCCTTATCCCACCGACAGTTTTGTTATATGACAAAAAAAATGATCTTTAGCCCCGGTTGTACCCACCAGCCGGGACTAATGTTTTCGGCGCCACTGTGTTCCCGCCTATTTTTCTTCCCGCGCTTTCCACTGATTCCCGCCTCCGTCCTCCCGCCATTTTTTCACTATATATATGTCGGCTTGGCCTCCATTTACATATCACATCTAGACTCATATCTACAAACGTCATCACTCTGTCCCATGGCTTCCATCGTATCTCTAACCCTCCGGGAGGCGGAGGCGCTTTGCGCGTCGAACTACCCTTGCCCGCCGGGCTACCGCGTCCCGACCGGCTGGTTGCCGAGCATCGGAGGCATACCGGTCCCTCCTGTCCCTCTAGGTGTAGCGCGCGAGATGGCCATCACGAACCACTACTACTTCGAGCTCACGCTAGAGCAGCGGAGGAATCCCCAGTGGCATCCCGACTACAACCCGACTTGGGAAAGCTTCTTCATCAATCGGCGTGAGAGGGCGCTTGCCAGGCACGAGGAGGGCGGCCCGCCTCCTTCGAACTTCAACGAGGCCGGCCGGCGGCTGTGGTGGCGCGGCCGGACTCTCCAGGGCGTCATGGCCCACCGTGGCCCCCGCCTGCGCTACCCTCAGTCCCAGCCCACGCGTGTTCTCCCGCCGAGGTTCGACTACCGCGACCCCGATGCCAGCGACGATGATGATGGCGACTACGACGACTACATTGGCGAGTACTATAGGACTAGGCACGAGTATGACTGAATGACTCGAACAGTCGAATCTGGCCATGTATGTTAATTAATTTTCAGTTGAGCTATGTACTTTAATTCCATGTATCTGGCGGGAAACTTTTCTCATCATCAGCGTCTACCACAACGACTTTACTGAAAATACAATTAAAATAGATAAACAACTAGTCTTGTCGATCTACTCGTCGTCGGAGGTTGTCTCGGTCCAAATGTCGTCCCACCGAGGATTGTTGTCGGCCCAAGTTGTACTCAGGTTGTCGAGCTCGAACACGGCGACGGCCCGACGGTGGCGCCTGTTGGACCTGCGATGTGCCCGGAGGTCAGCGAAGAACGCGTCGGTGTTGTCGACATCGTTGGGGAACTGCGCCCTCCACTGGTGCATCAACTCCTCGTCGTGCTCGGCGATGGCGATCCGGCGCTGCACCTGGCGGTGGAGGCGACGGTCCTCGTCATCGACGAGGCACAACGTCGGCGCGAGGAACTCCGCCTCCTCTAGCGATTCGACGTCTAGGAAGTTCATGTCGCACCGTGGCCGCCGAAATCGCCATGCGGCCGCGTCGTAAGCGCGCGCCGCCAGCTCCGGGGTGTTGTACGTGCCGAGGGTGAGCCAGCAGCCACCAGCGCGCATCTCGGCGTAGAACCTATCGTTCGGACGCGCTCGGACGCCACGGAAGCCGGACGAGCCGCGACGGCGCGGCGGCATCCCGGCGACGAATGAACGGAGGCGACGGCGATGTGTGGTTCCGCGTGCACGCGGCGCTTTATAGCACAGCGACGCGGCAAGTTTGGCATCAGGTGGCGCGGGGAAGCGGCGGGGCATGGCACGTGGAAGCGGCATCTACACGTCGCACGCCGGCGGCGGCGGGGCGAGGCACGTGGAAGCGGCGGCGACAGGTGGCGCGGGGAAGCGGCGGGGCGTGGCACGTGGAAGCGGGATCTACACGTCGCAAGGCGGTGGCGGCGGGGCGAGGCACGTGGAAGCGGCAGCGACACGTGGCACGGGGAAGGGATACGTGGCACTGGGAAGGGACACGTGTGGCACGGCGGCGGCGGTGGCCAGTACATGGCAGTGGCGGTGGTGGCCAGTACACGGAGGTGGCGGCGGTGGCCAGTACATGGCGGTGACGGTGGTGGCCAGTACACGGTGGTGGCCAGTACACGGCGGTGGCGATGGTGGCCTGTACATGGCGGTGGCGGTGGCGGCGGTGGCCAGTACACGGCGGTGGCGATGGCGGTGGTGGCCACTACATGGCGGCGGTGGCGGTGGCTGCGGTGGCCAGTACATGGCGGCGGCGGTGGACACGTGTGGCAGTGCGGTGGCCAGTACGTGGTTTTTTCTGAATTGAAATAAGGCGGGAACGAATTTTTTTTTAAAAAAATGGCCTTTGGTCCCGGTTTGTATTAAAAACCGGGACTAAAGGCCTATTTTGTGCGCGCAACGAAAATCGCAGCAAAAATGGCCTTTAGTCCCGGTTCGTATTACAAACCGGGACCAAAGGGGGGCCTTTGGTCCCGGTTTGTAATACGAACCGGGACCAAAGGGGGGGCTATAACTGTCGCCCCTTCGTCCCCGCGGAGATCAATCCCGCGGAGACGAAGGCATGACGCCGCCAGGCTGCCCAACTGCGCCGCGCCCGCCGCTCTCCATCGCGCGCCCGCCTCCGCTCGCCGTCGCGCGTGCGCCACCGCCTCCACCACCACGCCCGCGCCCGCCGTCGCCCGTCTCCGTCCGCGCGCCGCCGCCGCCGCCGCCGCCTCCTCCAACACCGCCGGCCGCTCCTCGCTCGCCGCCGCCTCCTCTCTCCGCCCGCGTCGGCCGCCTCCTCCTCGACCGCCGCGCGCCTCCTCTCCGCCGGCAAGGTGAGCCCCCCGGCCACCCTTTTTTTTATTTTTTTTGTTAACTTCTTATCAAATTTGACATATTTAGATTGTTAGATGTATCAAATTTGTTAGTACATATATTGTTAGTATAGTTAATTCGAAAAAATTAGATGTATCAAATTTGTTAGTACATTATTAGTATTGTTAGTACATTGTTAATTAGTATTGTTAGTACATTGTTGTTAGTACATTGTTAGTATTGTTAGTACATTGTTAGTATTGTTAGTATAGTTAGTATTGTTGTTAGTATTGTTGTTAGTACATTGTTAGTATAGTAATTAGTATAGTTGTTAGTACATTGTTAGTATTGTTAGTACATTGTTAGTATAGTTGTTAGTATATATTGTTAGTATATAGTTGTTAGTACATTGTTAGTACATTGTTAGTATAGTTAATCCGGTAGTGCGGGCGCCCCTGCCGGTGCCGAGTCCGTGGCGGTGCCCCTACCGGCCCTCGTGGCTGTGCCGCCGCGACATAGTGCCGACGCCCCTGCCGGCGCCCCCAAAATAGAGTATATATGTAGTGCCGGCGCCCCCCAAACGGTAGTGCCGGCGCCGACTAACATATAGTGAAGTTATTTTTTAATTTATGTTAATGTTGGTACATATATATGATTTGTTTTCGTAGCTATGATGCCGCGACAGCCGCCGCGCCGTGGTCTGACTCTTCTAGAGGAGATGCAGCAGATGGGGGAGGTCCGGGACTGGGCTCCGCCGGGGTGGCACTGGGAGGTCTTAGCTTCCGGGTCGCGCACCTTGGTGCGGAATCCGGGTCCCGTCGTCGACCCGGATATTCTCTGGTGGAGGTCTTATGGGCCACGGTCGTTTCAGAGGGAGCCGGCCCCACCGGAGGAGGTAGCTCAGCGCATTGCGGCGGAGGACAAGCACGTTCGCCGTTACATGTATGCGTTAGACAACATGTATAGGACCGGATGGAGCGTTATGCTGGGATCTCATGTTAGCCATGCTCCCGTGATTGTTCCGTGGCTTTGGGGGTTCACCCGGCGCGGCTTAGGACCCGATCGGCGCCCTCTAGGACCCAGTCAGCGCGGTTGAGAGGTTGTAGTATTGATTGATGTATTAGGGTTAAATAAACATGAACCCGATCTATGTATGCATGTAACTGCACTATCTGCTTTCAGCACTATATTATCGATCCTTAGTTAAGAACTACATATGTAACTCCATTTTCAGTTTTCTGCATTATCCTTAATTTGATTATATGATGATTCCTATATATAGCTTGCAGGTCGTTGTAGAAAGCATGGAGAGAGATGAAACTCAAGAAAATTTCATGGCTGACCTCATAGCCCACGGTACTCTGGATGATCGCGACGACGACGTTATTCCAGATGATGGCGGTGAAGATGTCACCGCAACTTTTTTGAATGACTCCGGTGAGGGAGCGGAGAATATTGAGGAAGATCCTAATGGCGCCGGTGAGGTCATCATAATGGCTCCGGAACCGTAGTTATCACCCAGGTATATAAATTAATTAAGCCGCTGTTGATCAACTAGATGCATTAACTAATTAAATTGTACTGACTATGAATTATTTCTTTTTTAGCCCTCCGGATCGAGCACTTCTTCTGTAAAGTCGAGGAAGCGAGGCCCGGCCAAAAAGTTGGACGACGGTGTTAGGCACGACATCACCCACATCGCTAAGGATGGTAAACCGATTGCTCCAGAGAAAGGTGCAAAGTCATTTATAGCTCAATGCGGAGTGCTTGTTAGGGACCACGTCCCGATCACCGTTCGAGAATGGAACAAGCCGAAGGGACTAGTGATGTCTGCAGAGGAAGAAGCTCAAGGTCTTTATATCGATGATGTAGCCAAAGACAGCATTCTGACCAAGCTCATGTCACATTTCAACATAGTAACCGAAGAGGGGGATGCCGCTGAAAAGGCCAAGATGGAGCAGGCCCTCCGCGACTTTGCCAAGAAGAAGATGGCCGAACTATTCAAGAACCACAAGAAAAGATTGCGCGGCCTTATCAAGAAAGACAAGACTCCGGACAGTGAGAAGGTAAAAAATCACTGGGACGAATTCGTGAAGTACAGCACGGAGTCAGAAGAATTTAAGAAAAGGTCGGCAACAAATAAGGCAAATGCTGCGTTGAAGCTATATCACCAAATTCTGGGTCCAGGTAGATACAGGGCTAACCGTCCTAAGTGGCAGGCAGCTGAGGCGGAACTGACCAGGAAAGGGATCAGATTAGGGACACACGGTTGGATCGAACGGTGTAAGGAGTGGTTCTATGGGATTGGGGGAACGTTGCATCCAGAAACAGGGAAGTGCATCTATAAGAAAGCTCATCGGAAGTTTCCCATTGAAGCCCTGGAAAAAGCACATAAGGATGTGGAGGAGGGGAGGTTCCAGCCCGAAAGAGAGAACGATGAGCTGACACGCGCCCTTGGGAACAAAGAACACGGCGGACGAACACGAGGCACAGAAGGCTCCGTTCTGTGGAAGTATGGCTTTCCTGCGGAAAGGAAGAGATTTCCTGATAAAAGCCATGAGAGGAGAAAGGCAAGGGAAACAGACCGAATAGCGTCCTTAGAGGAGGGTATGAGCACCATGAAAGCCCAATTAACCATGGTAACCCAAGTACTTACATCCCAGATGGCTCAGGGGCAGGCTGTAGATCCTGCATTGCTCAATGCCCTCGTCCCGCTGCAATCTCAACAACACCGGAAAAGCAGCGTGGCTTCCTCTCAGCAGGTGGATAATGATGATGATGACCAGGTGGTCGAGCCTCCTCGCTACCCCCCCGTGGATGATCTCACTGAGAGCCGTCCTTGTGAGCTGCATGTTAAAGTTTTCAACCTATCCTTCAAGGCGGCGGTCGGCATCCTCTTACCTACAAGGTCTTACCATTGCCGTCCGGTCCAAGACGACTTTGCTGTTGTGATGGTGGATGAAGTGTTGAGAGATTATGAGGGGTTGGTGCTTGAGCACCCTGCAGGTGAAGATGGGGAAATCAAAGAACTGGGAGAAGCCCGTAGAACCACCATGCAATGGCAGAAGGAGAACATTGTGTTTCCAGGTGAGAAGCCAACAAGCAGGCCACCTCGTCCGCCTCCTCCGCCACCTGCGCAGTCTCCTCCGTGTGATGATTCTCCTCTGCGCGATGATGATTCCCCTGTGCATGAGCAGTCTCCTCCGCGTGAAAATACTCCGCCACCTCCTCCTCCTCGTCAGGAGACTCCGCCGCCTCCACCTAAGCAAAAGAGGAAGCTAACCGTGGCACCTCCTACAGCTCCGAAGAGATCATCAACTCTGATGAGGGCACAGACTCCAGAGTTGTTACCACATGAGCAGACTGAAGAGCAAAAGGCGTTTCTTGCGCCGAAGAAGATGTTTATTCCACCGCATACAGTGAAGCACTTTGCCGAGACGAGAATGAAGAGACCTGAGCTGAGAGCTGATTATGACCGCTCTCTTGGACAGTCCTCTAGAGCGAGCAAAAAAGCAAAAAAAGTCGCCCAGCTTGGACAGCAGAACATTCAGGCCGTACCCCACTTCGTCGTGCAGCCCTATGATGATCCAGAGACGGCATCGACGATCGAACGGGCAGCTAGAGCTCAGGGAGCATCAGTTGAGTACGAAGATTACTATCCAACGGCTCAAGTGGTAAACAAGTATAGATACGGATCTGATCTCGTCAAACCTGGCGAGCTCGCGCGTCTAGGGACTCAGATGCGAAGGTTGCATGAATGGTACCTGAAAGCCTGTCGAAGAGGTGATCGCTACCTCACGGTGTATCTTAGAGATGAGCATTACTGCCGGGGGGCGAGGAGATAAACCTTGTGCTAGAAGAACTGTTTCAGTTATTCAATCAAGACGCCCTCGACACAGCTTTCATCAGTTGCTACTGCCTGTAAGTGATTTATTTATGTAATTAAGTCTGTAGCTCAGCTCATTCATTTGCACTAACAATTATCCTTACTATATTCTTTGTGTACGCTATACATTTAATTATGCAGAATGAAGAAGCTCGAATACAAAAGAGGCAAGCTCCTACCGCTAGGGTTCATAGACCCAGACATAGTTCATGAAGTTACGGTTCGAGAATTCGCCAAGGACACAGAGGACAACATGGTAATGTTTTTAGAGAAGCAAGCAGACAAAGAGGATATATTCTTTCCCTACAACTTCCAGTGAGTGTTATATATAACATACATTATGCTTGTGCACCTTCCACTTTATTCTTGTAATCATTGGGCTATGCTTGTGCAGATTCCACTTTATTCTCCTAATCATTGATCTTCACAAAGGAGTCATAAAAGTCATGGACTCGAAACGTAACGAATATGCGGAATGGGCGGACATGGCTGCCATCCTCCAGAGGTAATTTAAATCAATTTCGTATTGGCATCTTCATCTGTTCTAATTCGACGATATCATCAACTAATCAATAACTCATTTACTCATTATTTTTTGCCGGGCAGGCCTTGGAAACGGTTCATCAATACTGTTCCGGGTAAATGGAAACCGGAGTTTACATTTCAAGATTACCCTGTAAGTAGTACTATATATATAGCTATGTCCGTGAAACTCTATATATGATATTTACTTTCAATACGATGCTTGATTATTAGTTTGATCGAACTATTTTTTCGTAAAGTGTATGAGGCAGGAACCCGGGAATAACTTATGTGGATACTACGTCTGCACCTTCATTCGTGACATGGCCTGTCCCAAGGGTGGGGATGCCCGTATACACCAGACTCGTGTGCGATAACAAATTTTCACAATTAATCTTAATTAGTACCATCTATTGTATTGAGTTCCATTCATATATTGATCTCCTTTTTTAAATATAGATGATACGCCTGCGGGACACTCTCATAACGGAGGATCAAATACGAGCAATTCAAGAGGAAATCGCGGGATTCTTTGTTACCGAGGTCATTACCCCAGGTGGAGAGCACTATGCGAAGGTCACGACGAGATATTGAGCAACTTCGTAGAAGCTAATAGATTTAGTAAAGAGATCCGACTAGCTTTTTTTATATTGTAAATATGCATGCATTACGTGTACTGTTGACGATGTCTATATATATTCACGATGATTTTTTGTGGTTTCTTGAAAGTTATATATGCATTGCTGAAATTCTGCCGCGGCAGAGAAACGCTGCCACAGCCTAAACCTGTGCCGCGGCAGAGAAATAGCAATTCTCTGCCGCGGCAGAGAACCCCAGGCCCGGTTCGTACCACGAACCGGGACCAAAGGCCATCCACCGCGAGCTCCCTGGCCGCACCACGTGGCGAGGCCTTTAGGCCCGGTGCAACTTTGAACAGGGACTAAAGGGGGGACCCTTTAGTCCCGCCTAATTGGTCCCGGTTTGGGAACCGGGACTGAAGGCCCAAATGGACCGGGCCTATAGCCCCGTTTTCCACTAGTGAGCATTAACACTCTAATGGTTCACTAGTACAAAAGGGGCTTTCATACCATCCTATTAGTTTTCAAACATTTTAGCCCGGGATTAATGAAGTCTTTAGTCCCGGTTCGGCAGGGTAACCGGGATTAAAGCTCTGGGCCCAACGTCCTCGGTCGACAGCTGGTGTACTGGCAAACATTTAGTCCCGATTGGCCTGGCCAACCGCGACTAAAGGTTCTTAGGCCTGACCCGAGAACCTTTAGTCGCGGTTGGTCAGGCCAACCGGGACTAAAGGCCCATCACTATAAATACTGCTGCAGCACACTTGGCTTGTGTGTGAGCTCTTGGTGTTTTACTTCTATTCACAAGGGGTGGTGGGTTTGGCTTTTCTCCTCGTATGCACAAGAGGTGTTCGATGAAATGCCCGAGAACATGATGCCACTTGTGTTCACATAAAACAAATATGAAGTGTCCGAGCCACACTTAAGTTTTCTCATTTATGTTTCCTCCTAGATAGCGGTTAGAAATTTGAAGCTTTGATATGTTATTGATAAATATGCATGTGTAGTTCATAGTTTAATTTCTATTATTTCTAGCTAGTTAGTTTAACAAATGCATGATGATTAATTACATACTTTATATAATAATAATGCAGATGAATCGGCAATGGATGTACGGTAACCGACTCTCGGGCGTTTATTATGGGTTTGAATGATTTCCTCGCAGTGGCTAATGCGAACAAGCAGGGGGGGTTTGTTATCTGTCCATGTGTTGCCTGTAAGAATCAGAAGGGTTACTCTTCCTCAAGAACCGTTCACGTCCACCTGCTTCGGCACGGTTTCATGCCAAGCTATAATTGTTGGACCAAGCATGGAGAAAGAGGGGTTAGAATGAAAGAAAATGAAGAAGGGGATGATGACAACTATCCTGATCATTACGGTGAACTTTCATGGAGGATGCTGAAGGAGAGGAAGCGGAAGGGAAAGATGAAGGGGAAGGTCAAGAAGAGGCATGTGATGAGCCCGCTGATGATCTTGGTTGGACCATTGCTGATGCACGGAGAGGCTGTGAAACTGAAAATGACAGGGAGAATTTGGATCGCATGTTAGAGGATCACAAAAAGTCGCTGAGTCTGGCCACCCCACCATAGCCGACGACCGGCCTCGTGGAAGTTCCCAGGAGGCAGACCGCCCTCCTCATACCTGGTGAGCGCCCTCTCACGCCGATTGATGAAGAAGGCGTCCCAAGTCTGCTGCTGTCGGGATGCTAGCGGGGATTCATCCGCTGCTCCGACATGAGGTCGAGGTAGTAGTGGTTCGTGATGGCCGTCCACCGCGCAGTACCCTGAGGGACGGGATGGACCGGCACGCCTCTGGTGCTTAGGCTCTAGCCCGCGGGGACGCGGTAGCCCGGTGGGCAAGGGTAGTTCGAGGTGCAAAGCTCCTCCACCTGCTGGTAGGTTAGAGTTAGAGTGGGTACAGTGGAAGCCATGAGAGAGTGATGAGAGATTGTAGAGATGTGATAATGCTGGCCAAGCCGGGCTACATATATATAATGAGAAATGGCAGGAAAAATGGGGGCGGGAAGACAGGAGGCGGGAAGACAGAGACGGGAAGAAATAGCGGGAAGCGGGGGGGGGGGGGGGGGGCGGGAAGACAGAGGGGGGAAGGAATGACGGGAAGCGGGAGGAGAAATGGAGGGAAGACAAGAGGCGGGGGAAACAGAGGCGGTAAGCAATGGTGGGAATAATTGGCGGAATGGAGGGAAGACAGGAGGCGGGGGAAGACAAAGGCGGGAAATGAATTATTTTTATTTTTCTAAATATTTTAATATATTATTTGTATTTTTCTGATTTTGAAATGAATTAGTTTTATTTTTCTAAATATTTTTATATATTATTTGTATTTTTCTGATTTTCAAATTAATTATTTTCTACTTTTATGAATATTTTGATATATTATTTGTATTTTTCTGATTTGAAATTAATTATTTTTTCCTAAATATTTTGATATATTATTTGTATTTTTCTGATTAAGAAATGAATTATTTTTATTTTTCTGAATATTTTGATATATTATTTGTATTTTTCTGATTTTGAAATGAATTATTTTTATTTTTCTGAATATTTTGATATATTATTTGTATTTTTCTAATTTGAAATGAATTACTTCTGAAAAAAGGCTTTAGTCGCGGTTGGTGAGACTAATCGCGACTAAAGCCCTCTCCGCGCGGGAACGAAAAGCCCAACGAAAATGGCTTTAGTCGCGATTGGTCTCTGATGACCCACAAGTATAGGGGGTGTATCGTAGTATTTTTGATAAGTAAGAATGTCGATCCCAACGAGGAGCAGAAGGTGTTGACAAGCAGTTTCGATGAAGGATTCACTGTAAATGCTCACAGACAAGTATTCAGGGGGTTTTGACGTAGCAGATGAATAAAGTACGAGTAAGTAAAATGCGAGAGTAACAATTGCAGCGAGTGGCCTGATACGTCCAAAACGTATCTACTTTCCCGAACACTTTTGCTATTGTTTTGCCTCTAATTTGTGTATTTTAGATACAACTAACACGGACTAACGCTGTTTTCAGCAGAATTGCTCTGGTGTCTTGTTTTTCTGCAGAAATTCAACTTTCGGAAAAATCCTCGGAATTTATACCAAAGGGCCTATTTTACCAGAAGACTCACGGAGCTAGAAGGGCAAGCCAGGTGGAGGCCCGAGGGCCCCACACACTAGGCTGGCGCGGCCCAGGAGGGGGGGCGCGCCGCCCAAGCGTGTGGCCCCCTCGGCTGCCCTCTGACGCCCTCCTCTGGACTACTTAAAGGTTTCGATCTAAAAATGCGAGGCAGGAAGTCGAAGTCGCCGGAAACCCTCCAGTACGCCGCCACATCGCGAAACTCTGTCTCGGGACCAGAAACTCCGTTCTGGCACTCCGCCGGGACGGGGAATTGGAGGAGATCATCGCCATCATCACCACCGACGCCTCTCCATCGACCAGCAATGCTTCCCCCATCCATGTGTGAGTAATTCCCCCGCTGTAGGTTGAAGGGGATGGTAGGGATTGGATGAGATTGGTCATGTAATAGCATAAGATTGTTAGGGCATAGTGCCTAGTGTCCGTAATTGGTACTTTGATGATATTGTTGCAACTGGTTATGCTTAATGCTTGTCACTAGGGCCCGAGTGCCATGATCTCAGATCTTAACATGTTATTGTTTCATGATGATATACATTGTTTTATGATCTTACCTGCAAGTTGTATACACATGTCCCTGTCCGGAACCCAAGGCCCCGAAGTGACAGAAATCAGGACAACCGGAGGGGAAGGCGGTGATGTGAGGATCACATGTGTTCACGGAGTGTTAATGCTTTGCTCTGGTACTCTATTAAAAGGAGTACCTTAATATCCAGTAGATTCCCTAGAGGCCCGGCTGCCACCGGCTGGTAGGACAAAAGATGTTGTGCAAGGTTCTCATTGCGAGCATGTACGACTATTTACGGAACACATGCCTATGGATTGTTTAGTACTTGGAAACCGTTTTATTATTATCTGCAAATGCCCTGCTTTGATTGTTACATGAGTTTCTCTCATCCATGCAACGCCCGTCATCCATCCCTGTGCCTACAGTATTTTAATCCAGCTGTTTACTAAAATCACTACTGCTGTCTTTATTCCACTGCTGCTGTTATTTCACTACTGCTACTGCTATAAAACTGTTACTACTGATAAACTCTTGCGAGCAAGTCTGTTTCCAGGTGCAGCTGAATTGACAACTCTGCTGTTAAGGCTTTCAAGTATTCTTTGTCTCCCCTTGTGTCGAATCAATAAATTGGGTTTTACTTCCCGCGAAGACTGTTGCGATCCCCTATACTTGTGGGTCATCAAGACTATTTTCTGGCGCCGTTGCCGGGGAGCATATCTTTATTTGGAGGTTCACTTGGATTGATATTGTTCGCTGCAAATTCTCCATCATGGGTAAATCTCGCGATTCTAAAGTCGCCATATTACCATCCACTACAAGAAAAGGTACAACTCTGAGTACCTCTGCTGCTCTTGATTCACCATCTGTGATAAGTCAACTTGTTTCACCGCCGCAAGCTTCACTTGCTGGTACCTCTGCTGAAGCTGAAAACTCTCATAATATTGATAATGTTTCTGCTGTGCTTGATGATAGTGATTCATTGGGATCTTTTCTAGATGCTACAATTGCTAGGTCTAGACAAATTGAAAATACTGAAACTCCTAATGCTGCTACACCTGTTAATTCACCTGAGTCTGTTGATTATTCTAGTGATGATCCTGATGAAGATTATGTGGAACTTGATGATGATTTTATTAATAGATGCAATGCTACTGCTGATGCAAGAAAAATTAAGAAGTTTCTCGCACAATATACTGTTAGATATAAGCTATCTCCTGATCCTAAATTTGCCACATCTCCTATATGCATTAAGGATAAAAATTATGATTTTTCTCTTGATCTATCTCATATAGCTATTGTTGAGAAAACACCCTTTTGTGGTACTGAAAAAGAAAGTGCTGTAGAACACATGAATAAACTTTCTTCTATGAGTAGCTTGTTTTCTGATGATGTCAAGATGCGTACTTATTTCTTTGCTAAATTTTTTCCTTTCTCATTAAAGGATGATGCTAAAACTTGGTATAAAAATTTGCCTCCTGGCTCTATTAAAAGTCCAGGTGATTTGCTTGATGTTTTCTTTCGGAAATACTTTCCTGCTAGTGCTCAACATGCTGCTTTACAGAAAATTTATAGCTTTGACCAGGAAGATGGAGAGAAATTGCCAGAAGCTTGGGCAAGATTTTGCTCTCTTATCAGAGCTCGACCTGGACATGATTTGGAAAAGCATGATTTGCTTGATATATTTTATAGTGGACTAACCGTTGAGTCTAGAGCATACTTGGATAGTTGTGCTGGTTGTGTTTTCAGGAAAAGAACTCCAGACGAAGCTGAAGAATTATTGGCTAAAATAGGCCGGAATCATGATGATTGGACTATACCTGAACCAACTCCGACGCCAATATTGAAGAAGAGGGGTTTAATTAAATTAAATGATGAAGATATGAGGGAAGCCAAGAAGTCTCTTAAGGAGAAAGGTATTAAATCCGAGGATGTGAAGAATTTACCTCCCATAGAAGATATATGTGAGATAATTCCCCCTTCATCCATGATTGAGGTAAACTCTCTTCAACGCTTTACTAGGGAAGATATTCCGTATTCAAAACCTCCTGCTCAATGCTTAGATGAGTTTGATAATTATATTGTTAAGCAAGAAAATTTTAATATGAGAGTAGAGAATCATCTAATAGAAAACTCTCAAGCTATTAGCAATTTGCATTATATTGTGGAGAGAACCTCCAATGATGTTAAGATGCTTGTTAAACATTTTCAAATGGTTCAAACTCAAATTGATCAACTCACTAAAGTGCAAAATGACTTGTTAAAAAATAATTCTAAAGAGAAACATGCTTATGAAGTAACAACTAGAGGCGGCGTCTCTACCCAGGATCCTCTATATCCTGAAGGGCATCCCAAAAGAGTTGAACAAGATTCTCAACGAACTGAACCTAGTGCTCCTTCTAAGAAAAAGAAGAAGAAACATAAAAATGTTGTAGAATCCTCTGAACCTGTTAATGATCCTAATAGTATTTCTATTTCTGATGCTGAAACTGAAAGTGGTAATGAACATGATAATGATAATGATAAGAATGATGCTTCTGATAAAGAAGAAGTTGAAGATGAACCTGAAAAGCATGCTAAAAATAAAATGTATACTAAAGAAGATTTTATTGCTAAGAAACATGGTAATGAAAGAGAACCTTGGGTACAAAAGCAAATGCCTTTTCCGGATAAGAAACTAAAATCAAAGGAAGAAGAACATTATAATAAATTTTGTGATTGGATGAAACCTTTATTCTTGCAAATCCCTTTGACTGATGCTATTAAATTGCCTCCTTATTCAAAGTATATGAAAGATATTGTCACTAACAAAAGGAAAATCCCTAATGAGGAGATTTCCACTATGCTTGCTAATTACTCTTTCAATGGCAAAGTTCCAAAGAAGTTGGGCGACCCAGGTATACCTACTATTCCTTGTTCTATTAAGAATAACTATGTTAGAACTGCTCTATGTGATTTGGGAGCGGGTGTTAGTGTTATGCCTTTTTCTCTTTACAAGAGACTTTATTTAGATAAGTTGATACCTACTGATATATCTTTGCAAATGGCTGATAAATCTACTGCTATTCATGTTGGTATATGTGAGGATGTTCCTGTTCAAGTTACTAATAACTGCTTGATATTAACTGATTTTGTTGTGTTGGAAATGCCTGAAGATGATAATATGTCTATTATTCTTGGGAGACCTTTTCTTAACACCGCAGGGGCTGTTATTGATTGCAATAAAGGAAAGGTTACTTTCAATGTTGATGACAAGGAGCATACCGTTTATTTCCCCAAGAGGATTGATAAAGTATGTGGAGTTAACACCATTTCTAATGTGAGAACTATCAAAGTTGGAACTATTGATTGTCCTATATATGAGCCTAAAGAAGGATATCAAAATCTTATGATTGGATCCATATCAATACAATTTAAGGTAACATAATTGATTTGAGGTTTATTTCTTCTTATGTTATGTAAAATTTATTTGGTGGCAAGACATGATCAACCTTGTTAACAAATACATTTTATATGCATAGAGGAGGTAAACAACATTTCTTTCTTCCTCCACTTGTTCTACTTGCTGTAGCACTTTTGATTGCAAAGTTCCTTAGTTGTATAGAAATTTCAAAATCTTTTTCTGCCCAGTAATAATAAATTTAATACCCATAAATGTGCATTTTTCAAAGTTTTCAAAAATTCACAAAAATTATACCGTTGGTCCTATTTTTCGAAACGCACACAGGAGCACACAGGGATGACCAGTGGGGCACCCCAGGGTGGCACCCCATAGGCCGGCGCGGCCTGGAAGGGGGGCGCGCCACCCTGGCGTGTGGGCTCCCCCTTGCCCCATTACTTTATCTCTTCCTCCCACTCTCTTCTCTCTCCCAAAAAAACGAGCACCAGCTTTCTCTCACTCGCGTTTCTGCTCAAGAGCTCAAGATTTCTCGATCTCTTTGCTCAGCCCAGATTTCTGTCTGAAATTTGGCACATTTGCTCTATGGTATGTGACTCCTCCGATTATCCAAGTAGAATTTTGTTTGGTTGAGTATATCTTGAATATTTTGCTGCTGTAGATAACATGTTTAGTGAGCTTGCATGATTGTCCTAAGTTGTAGAAACTAGTTTTGATGCATGATTAGCACTCTAGCAAGTTCCTATGGTAGTTTCCCTCAATTATATGTCACCAAATCAAATTTTATAATGATTGTTGAAATTTTCAGAAAAGGGAGATGGATAATTATAACTTTGGAGAAGTGTTTGAGAGAGAGACGACAAGCACGGGAAGGCCCTCTAGGACCGCCACTCGATTCAGGCGATCCTATAATGAGGATGTCATCGCGCCAAGCTTCGAGCCCGAAGAGGACAATGGAGTCCCGAACGCTTCATCTTTCCCATGTTATGACTTTTTGAGTAATGCAGGGTTGCTGAATGATTTCTTGAACCTCGTTGATAAGGCGGGCTTAACCGCTTATATGGGAGATGAAAGGGAGCAATACCTCATGCTCACTAAAATCTTTGTTGAGAGCTTCAAGTTTGACAACAAGCACTATCGCCCGACAGTTGCATTCAAGATCTATGGTAATCCTATTACTATGAAATTGGAAGATTTTTGTGTTGCATTGGGAATTGCCCCTGTAGGTACAGCAAGGAGGATTGAGGACAACCCCAGGGCCTTGTTGGAGCTCTATCGAGAGATCACCAACGATGATTGCCGCACCATTCAGCATGGCAAGATAAGAAACATCCAACTCCCCGCCATTAAGTACTTTGCTTATTACATTGCTACTAGCATTCTTGGTAGGGAGAACACTAGCAATATTTCTAGTTATCATCTTGCTTTCTTAATTGCTGCACTCACTGGAGAGACACCTTATCATCTTGGTGCTCTTATTGCTCGCCGCTTGTCTAACAGGGGGCCTATTTTTGGAGGAATTATTGCATCACACATTTTAGCACATCTAGAACTTCCTCTTGATCCTACTGATGTGCCATTAACTCCTATAAGGCTTGATATTGCTGCTATGAAGAGCCATCAATTTGTTACAGTTGAATCTAGTTCAGATAATTTGGTCTATAGAATGTTGTTTGCTGACGGGGATGAGAGGGAAATCCCTTTGCCACAGCCAGATTTGTTCAGTGTTGACAGGAAACCATGGTCGCGCTCTAAGGAGGAGGTGGATGAGAAAATAAAGATACAAGGCTTCCACCAGCAGCATGACTCCGAGGACGCCGAGCCCTCCTACGACTACACCGTCACGTATCCAGGTGCTTCTTCCAGCACATACCCGGAATATGATCCATCTTCGTCGTACTACGGAGGTGCTACTTCATGGGCACCATGGGATTGAACTCCACTTAGGCCAAAAGCCTAAGCTTGGTGGGAGGTATACCGGCATCACTCATTCTTTGCATATTATGATTGCTGGATACTTGTATATACTTGTTTAGCATCTTTAAGAGGTTTTCTAATAAGAGGGAGATGATATTTGGGGAAGTGCTGCCTGAAAACAGATTCTGGACTGTTACCAAAAAATTTCTCAAAAACAGCCAGAACGATATTTTGCGAAGCCAATTTTTGTGCGTGTTCCCCAGGTTGTTATCTAACTTTCATTAGTTGAACACTTTTCGATCTGAGCAGCGGAAGAATTTCTTAAAAATCGATTACTGTACTGCTGTCAAGTTTGACGAATTCCTGCTGCTTTGTGTTTATGTGACTTTTCTAGTTTTCATTTTCTTGTTTTTGTTTTGTTTCTTTCCTAAAACACAAAAAGACCAAAAATATTTCTGTTGTTTCTCTTCACCATTTGTTTATTTTGTTTTCTTGCATTTATTTTGCTTTATTTGCTATCGTTGGTTTGCTATAAGAAAATCCAAAAAGATTTTGCTTTGTTTGCTTGTTTCCTTTTGTTCTTGTTTCCAATTCGAAAACACCAAAAATATTTGCTGTTCTTATTTGGTTTTGTAAAGTTCATTATGAGTTCAATGGTCTTCGGTGGCTGGAGCGTGGTTTTCATTTCATATTATTCAAGCTACACAAGTGAAAGGCAATAATGACGATCTACGACAATTCGACTGTGGTGAGAGGCTGGTATGAACTCTATTTGTTTTCATTTTTGTACATATACTCATCTATCTGAGCATGCTTAGTTGGTTCATGTGAGGTATATGTCATTTAAGAAAGTCTAGTAGTTCATGATCTCTCATGTTTAGCTCCAATTTATTAATATGAGTAGCATGTCATGGATGTTTGCTTGCATTGTTTTATTCATAAATATGTATGACATTGTGGTATCCTCCTCTGAATAATTCATTTGAATCGACTTGGAACATGCTCACGCATGCATATGACTGAACAAAAGTCAATTAAGCCTTGATGATTTACATTGCTTCAGAGTTCTTGTATCACTTTTATGCCTCCCTTAATTTATTTTGCCGCAAGCATGATTATGACAGTGACTGCTCTCTTGATTTGTCGCTCCCCAGTCTATTGCTAGCCTTCACTTGTACTGAGCGGGAACGCTGCTCGTGCTTCCAAACCCCTGAAAACCAAGTTGTTCCAAAGTGTCCGCCATAAATACCTATGCATGGCATTTCAAACCATTCCAAGTAAATTCTCATGCGCTACCTTTAAACCTTCAAAATGCTTCTCAATTTGTGTTAATGTTTTATAGCTCATGAGGAAGTATGTGGTGTTTATCTTTCAACCTTGTCATTTACTTTTGATAGACTTTCATAATAAGAGCTGGCAACGGGGTGCCCAGCCCCAATTAATAACTTCATTAATAATTCTCTTCACATGTTTTGCTCTGATTCATCAGTAAGCAACTTAATTTTGCAAATAGACACTCCTCCATGGTATGAGATTGATGGAAGGCACCCGAGGATTCGGTTAGCCATGGCTTGTGTAAGCAAAGGTTGGGGGGAGTGTCACTCATAATAAAAACTAAAGTACATGTGTAAACAAAAGAGAAGAGGGATGATCTACCTTGCTAGTAGAAATAACGTCCTTCATGGGAGCCGCTCTTGAAAGTCTGGTTGGCGAGGTAGTTGGTGTACCCATTACCATTCGTTGACAACAACAAACACCTCTCAAAATAATTTTACTCCTGTTTTAAAAATGAAAAGCTCTAGCGCATGTTAATCCCTGCTTCCCTCTGCGAAGGGTCAATCTTTTACTTTCATGTTGTGTCACCATTCTTTCTTTGAGTACTTTCTTGAGAGCACAACTGTCATTCTTAGTATAATATGCTTGTCCCAAAATATGATTGACTGTGGTATAACTTTGATGCTTTTATCTTTGACAATCTCTGTTTCTAGTCTTTCTATGAACCTCAGAGGTGCCTGGGCATTTATGTTTTGCTGTTCAAATTCGGGCAAGCGAAATACCACTTTATCATACCCTTTTATGAACATTGCAATCCTGCTTATAGAAATGATTCATGATGCTTATTATTAATTGTTGGTACCTTTCCAGGACTGACTTAGCTATTAGATGATCTTATTTGCATGTATCTTATTATGAACTGCCTAAGTGTTAGCCATATCATGAGAATATTTACATCATATGAGCAAATGTGTTCGTGAAAGTTCTTTTATCGCACTCAGTTGTTAACTGAATTGCTTGAGGACAAGCAATAAGCTAAGCTTGGGGGGAGTTGATACGTCCAAAACGTATCTACTTTCCCGAACACTTTTGCTATTGTTTTGCCTCTAATTTGTGTATTTTGGATAAACTAACACGGACTAACGCTGTTTTCAGCAGAATTGCTCTGGTGTCTTGTTTTTGTGCAGAAATTCAACTTTCGGGAAAATCCTCGGAATTTATACCAAAGGGCCTATTTTCCCAGAAGACTCACGGAGCCAGAAGGGCAAGCCAGGTGGAGGCCCGAGGGCCCCACACACTAGGCCGACGCGGCACAGGAGGGGGGCGCGCCACCCTAGTGTGTGGCCCCCTCGGCTGCCCTCTGACGCCCTCCTCTGGACTACTGATACGTCTCCAACGTATCGATAATTTCTTATCTTCCATGCCACATTATTGATGATATCTACATGTTTTATGCATACTTTATGTCATATTTATGCATTTTCCGGCACTAACCTATTAACGAGATGCCGAAGAGCCGATTCTTTGTTTCTGCTGTTTTTGGTTTCAGAAATCCTAGTAAGGAAATATTCTCGGAATTGGACGAAATCAACGCCCAGGGGCCTATTTTTCCACAAAGCTTCCAGAAGACCGAAGAGGATACGAAGTGGGGCCACGAGGTGGCCAGACACCAGGGCGGCGCGGCCCAAGCCCTGGCCGCGCCGGCCTATCGTGTGGGGCCCTCGTGTGGCCCCCTGACCTATCTCCTCCGCCTACTTAAAGCCTTCGTCGCGAAACCCCCAGTACCGAGAGCCACGATACGGAAAACCTTCCAGAGACGCCGCCGCCAATCCCATCTCGGGGGATTCAGGAGATCGCCTCCGGCACCCTGCCGGAGAGGGGAATCATCTCCCGGAGGGCTCTACACCGCCATGGTCGCCTCCAGAGTGATGTGTGAGTAGTCTACCCCTGGACTATGGGTCCATAGCAGTAGCTAGATGGTCGTCTTCTCCTAATTGTGCTTCATTGTCGGGTCTTGTGAGCTGCCTAACATGATCAAGATCATCTATCTGTAATGCTATATGTTGTGTTTGTTGGGATCCGATGGATAGAGAATACTATGCTATGTTGATTATCGATCTATTACCTATGTGTTGTTTATGATCTTGCATGCTCTCCGTTATTAGTAGAGGCTCTGGCCAAGTTTTTGCTAGTAACTCCAAGAGGGAGTATTTATGCTCGATAGTGGGTTCATGCCTCCATTAAATGCAGGACGTGTGAGAAATTTCTAAGGTTGTGGATGTGCTGTTGCCACTAGGGATAAAACATCGATGCTATGTCTAAGGATGTAGTTGTTGATTACATTACGCACCATACTTAATGCAATTGTCTGTTGTTTTCAACTTAATACTAGAAGGGGTTCGGATGATAACCTGAAGGTGGACTTTTTAGGCATAGATGCATGCTGGATAGCGGTCTATGTACTTTGTCGTAATGGCCAATTAAATCTCACAATACTCATCATATCATGTATGTGCATGGTCATGCCCTCTTTATTTGTCAATTGCCCAACTGTAATTTGTTCACCCAACATGCTATTTATCTTATGGGAGAGACGCCTCTAGTGAACAGTGGACCCCGGTCCATTCTCTTAATCGAATACAATCTACTGCAATACTTGTTCTACTGTTTTCTGCAAACAATCATCATCCACACTATACATCTAATCCTTTGTTACAGCAAGCCGGTGAGATTGACAACCTCACTGTTACGTTGGGACAAAGTACTTTGGTTGTGTTGTGCAGGTTCCACGTTGGCGCCGGAATCCCTGGTGTTGCGCCGCACTACATCTCGCCGCCATCAACCTTCAACGTGCTTCTTGGCTCCTACTGGTTCGATAAACCTTGGTTTCTTACTGAGGTAAAACTTGCCGCTGTACGCATCACACCTTCCTCTTGGGGTTCCCAACGGTTGCGTGATGTACGCGTATCAAGACTGTTTTCTGGCTCCGTTGCCGGGGACCTGAAGAAAAGTTTCACCATAGAGATCTCTAACTCCCACGTCAACTTTGCGCCAGCAACTGTTTTCTGGCGCCGTTGCCGGGGAGATCAAGACACGCTGCAAGGGGAGTCTCCACCTCCAATCTCTTTACTTTGTTTTTGTCTTGCTTTATTTTATTTACTACTTTGTTTGCTGCACTAAAACAAAACACAAAAAAATTAGTTGCTAGTTTTACTTTACTTGCTATCTTGTTTGCTATATCAAAAACACAAAAAATTAGTTACTTGCATTTTACTTAGTTACTTGCATTTTACTTTTGTTACCATGTCTAGTTCTGCACCTGTTACTTCTTCACCTGAGGAATTAGTCTTCACTTTTAAACAAGGGGATGAGGAGAGTTTTAAAGATGCTTGGTCCAGAATTTTTGATTCCTATCGTAAAGCTGAACCTCAAATGACTCTAAGTTTGCTCCTTAGTAACTTTTATTTTGGGCTTATGATTCGCTATAGATATGCCTTGGATACTGTAGTGGGAGGAGATTTCCTTCATTGCAATGGGGATCATGCTTTTAATGCCATAAAGAAATTGGTTGCATCACATGATTCAGCTAATAACTTTGATTCAGCCCTTATTAGCATTTATAATAGATTAAACACTCTTGAGACAAGTGCATCTCGCTTGCACGAAAATTATAGCTATGTTCGTAACCGTCTTGATCAAGTTTTAGTGAACTCTGAACCTTCATTATGGGATCCTACTATTAAATTTGTTATCGGTGATCAAACTTTTCATGCCAATTGTGATATTATGTCTGAATTTTGCCTTATGCCTAAGAGTATTTATGAATCTTTGACACCTTGGGGACTCGTTGAAGGGGGAGAAGGAATAACTCTTATTGATAACTCTGTTATAATCCCTAAGGGAATAGCCGTGGGTGTGCATACAACCATTCTTGGAAGAACAATATCCATTGTTTATCTTGTTATTGAATGTGTAGGAACAGGACAAATCACACTCGGAAGATCCCTGCTGAAACTATTGGGAGCAGTCATAGATGTGGGAGAAGGCACCCTAAAATTCACCTCTACACCGGGAGGTAGACATGTATTCCCTAAATCAAAGAGTAAGAAAAAGAACAAGAAAGGTAGGTGTAAAACCCAAGGTAATGTTGGTGCACCATCTCTTGATAATACTTGATACACACTTTCTGCGCCTAGCTGAAAGGCGTTAAAGAAAAGCGCTTATGGGAGACAACCCATGTTTTTTACTTCTGCACTTTATTTTATATTTGAGTCTTGGAAGTTGTCACTACTGTAGCAACCTCTCCTTATCTTAGTTTTGTGCATTGTTGTGCCAAGTAAAGTCGTTGATAGTAAGGTTCATACTAGATTTGGATTACTGCGCAGAAACAGATTTCTTTGCTGCCACGAATCTGGGCCTAATTCTCTGTAAGTAACTCAGAAAATTATGCCAATTTACGTGAGTGATCCTCAGATATGTACGCAACTTTCATTCAATTTGAGAATTTTCATTTGAGAAAGTCTGGTGCCTCAATATAATTCGTCTTTACGAACTGTTCTGTTTTGACAGATTCTACCTTTTATTTCGCATTGCCTGTTTTGCTATGCTTGATGGATTTTTCTATTCCATTAACTTTCAGTAGCTTTGTGCAATGTCCAGAAGTGTTAAGAATGATTATGTCACCTCTGAACATGTAAATTTTAATTGTGCACTAACCCTCTAATGAGTTGTTTTGAGTTTGGTGTGGAGGAAGTTTTCAAGGATCAAGAGAGGGAGATGATACAATATGATCAAAGAGAGTGAAAGCTCTAAGCTTGGGGATGCCCCGCTGGTTCACCCCTGCATATATCAAGAAGACTCAAGCGTCTAAGCTTGGGGATGCCCAAGGCATCCCCTTCTTCATCGACAACATTATCAGGTTTCTCTAGTGAAACTATATTTTTATTCCATCACATCTTATGCACTTTGCTTGGAGCGTCTGTTTGTTTTTGTTTTTGTTTTGTTTGAATAAAATGGATCCTATCATTCATTGTGTGGGAGAGAGACACGCTCCGCTATTGCGTATGGACACATATGTCTTTAGGCTTTACTCATAATATTCATGGCGAAGGTTGAATCTTCTTCGTTAAATTGTTATATGGTTGGAATCGGGAAATGCTACATGTAGTAATTGGTAAAATGTCTTGGATAATGTGATACTTGGCAATTTTTGTGCTCATGTTTAAGCTCTTGCATCATATACTTTGCACCTATTAATTAAGAAATACATAGAGCTTGCTAAAATTTGGTTTGCATAATTGGTCTCTCTAAGGTCTAGATAATTTCTAGTAAGAGTTTGAACAACAAGGAAGAAGGTGTAAAGTCTTATAATGTTTACAATATGTCTTTTATGTGAGTTTTGCTGCACCGCTTCATACTTGTGTTTGTTTCAAATAGCCTTGCTAGCCTAAACCTTGTATCGAGAGGGAATACTTCTCATGCATCCAAAATCCTTGAGCCAACCACTATGCCATTTGTGTCCACCATACCTACCTACTACATGGTATTTCTCCGCCATTCCAAAGTAAATTGCTTGAGTGCTACCTTTAAATTTCTATCCTCTACCTTTGCAATATATAGCTCATGGGACAAATAGCCTAAAAACTATTGTGGCATTGAATATGTAATTATGCACTTTATCTCTTATTAAGTTGCTTGTTGTGCGATAACCATGTTCCTGGGGACGCCATCAACTACTCTTTGTTGAATATCATGTGAGTTGCTATGCATGTCCGTCTTGTCTGAAGTAAGGGAGATTTACCATGAGTTGAATGGTTTGAGCATGCATACTGTTAGAGAAGAACATTGGGCCGCTAACTAAAGCCATGATCCATGGTGGAAGTTTCAGTTTTGGACAAATATCCTCAATCTCATATGAGAAAATTAATAATTGCTGAATGCTTAAGCATTAAAGAGGAGTCCATTATCTGTTCTCTATGTTGTCCCGGTATGGATGTCTAAGTTGAGAATAATCAAAAGCGAGAAATCCAATGCGAGCTTTCTCCTTATACCTTTGTACAGGCGGCATAGAGGTACCCCTTTGTGACACTTGGTTAAAACATATGTATTGCGGTACGGTGATAATCCAGGTAATCCGAGCTAATTAGGACAAGGTGCGGGCACTATTAGTATACTATGCATGAGGCTTGCAACTTGTAGGATATAATTTACATAACACATATGCTTTATTACTACCGTTGACAAAATTGTTTCTTGTTTTCAAAACCAAAGCTCTAGCACAAATATAGCAATCAATGCTTCCCTCTGCGAAGGGCCTTTCTTTTACTTTTATGTTGAGTCAGTTCACCTATTTCTCTCCACCTCAAGAAGCAAACACTTGTGTGAACTGTGCATTGATTCCTACATACTTGCATATTGCACTTGTTATATTACTTTACATTGACAATATCCATGAGATATACATGTTATAAGTTGAAAGCAACCGCTGAAACTTAATCTTCCTTTGTGTTGCTTCAATACCTTTACTTTGAATTATTGCTTTATGAGTTAACTCTTATGCAAGACTTATTGATGCTTGTCTTGAAAATACTACTCATGAAAAGTCTTTGCTATATGATTCATTTGTTTACTCATGTCATTACCATTGTTTTGATCGCTGCATTCATTACATGTGCTTACAATAGTATGATCAAGATTATGATGGCATGTCACTCCTGAAATTATCTTTGTTATCGTTTACCTGCTCGGGACGAGCAGGAACTAAGCTTGGGGATGCTGATACGTCTCCGACGTATCGATAATTTTTTATGTTCCATGCCACATTATTGATGATATCTACATGTTTTATGCATACTTTATGTCATATTTATGCATTTTCCGGCACTAACCTATTAACGAGATGCCGAAGAGCCGATTCTTTGTTTTCTGCTGTTTTTGGTTTCAGAAATCCTAGTAAGGAAATATTCTCGGAATTGGACGAAATCAACGCCCAGGGGCCTATTTTTCCACGAAGCTTCCAGAAGACCGAAGAGGATACGAAGTGGGGCCACGAGGTGGCCAAACACCAGGGCGGCGCGGCCCAAGCCCTGGCCGCGCCGGCCTGTCGTGTGGGGCCCTCGTGTGGCCCCCTGACCTATCTCCTCCGCCTACTTAAAGACTTCGTCGCGAAACCCCCAGTACCGAGAGCCACGATACTAAAAACCTTCCAGAGACGCCGCCGCCGCCAATCCCATCTCGGGGGATTCAGGAGATCGCCTCCGGCACCCTGCCGGAGAGGGGAATCATCTCCCGGAGGACTCTACACCGCCATGGTCGCCTCCGGAGTGATGTGTGAGTAGTCTACCCCTGCACTATGGGTCCATAGCAGTAGCTAGATGGTCATCTTCTCCTAATTGTGCTTCATTGTCGGGTCTTGTGAGCTGCCTAACATGATCAAGATCATCTATCTGTAATGCTATATGTTGTGTTTGTTGGGATCCAATGGATAGAGAATACTATGCTACGTTGATTATCGATCTATTACCTATGTGTTGTTTATGATCTTGCATGCTCTCCGTTATTAGTAGAGGCTCTGGCCAAGTTTTTGCTAGTAACTCCAAGAGGGAGTATTTATGCTCGATAGTGGGTTCATGCCTCCATTAAATCTGGGACAGTGACAGAAAGTTCTAAGGTTGTGGATGTGCTGTTGCCACTAGGGATAAAACATCGATGCTATGTCTAAGGATGTAGTTGTTGATTACATTACGCACCATACTTAATGCAATTGTCTGTTGTTTTCAACTTAATACTGGAAGGGGTTCGGATGATAACCTGAAGGTGGACTTTTTAGGCATAGATGCATGCTGGATAGCGGTCTATGTACTTTGTCTTAATGCCCAATTAAATCTCACAATACTCATCATATCATGTATGTGCATGGTCATGCCCTCTTTATTTGTCAATTGCCCAACTGTAATTTGTTCACCCAACATGCTATTTATCTTATGGGAGAGACGCCTCTACTGAACAGTGGACCCCGGTCCATTCTCTTAATCGAATACAATCTACTGCAATACTTGTTCTACTGTTTTCTGCAAACAATCATCATCCACACTATACATCTAATCCTTTGTTACAACAAGCCGGTGAGATTGACAACCTCACTGTTACGTTGGGACAAAGTACTTTGGTTGTGTTGTGCAGGTTCCACGTTGGCGCCGGAATCCCTGGTGTTGCGCCGCACTACATCTCGCCGCCATCAACCTTCAACGTGCTTCTTGGCTCCTACTGGTTCGATAAACCTTGGTTTCTTACTGAGGGAAAACTTGCCGCTGTACGCATCACACCTTCCTCTTGGGGTTCCCAACGGTCGCGTGCTGTACGCGTATCAACTACTTAATGGTTTCGATCTAAAAACGCGAGGCAGGAAGTCGAAGTCGCCAGAAACCCTCCAGTACGCCGCCACATCGCGAAACTCCGTCTCGGGACCAGAAACTCCGTTCTGGCACTCCGCCGGGACGGAGAATTGGAGGAGATCATCGCCATCATCACCACCGACGCCTCTCCATCGACCAGCAATGCTTCCCCCATCCATGTGTGAGTAATTCCCCCGCTGTAGGCTGAAGGGGATGGTAGGGATTGGATGAGATTGGTCATGTAATAGCATAAGATTGTTAGGGCATAGTGCCTAGTGTCCGTAATTGGTACTTTGATGATATTGTTGCAACTTGTTATGCTTAATGCTTGTCACTAGGGCCCGAGTGCCATGATCTCAGATCTGAACATGTTATTGTCTCATGATGATATTCATTGTTTTATGATCTTACCTGCAAGTTGTATACACATGTCGCTGTCCGGAACCCGAGGCCCCGAATTGACAGAAATCGGGACAACCGGAGGGGAAGGCGGTGATGTGAGGATCACATGTGTTCACGGAGTGTTAATGCTTTGCTCCGGTACTCTATTAAAAGGAGTACCTTAATATCCAGTAGATTCCCTAGAGGCCCGGCTGCCACCGGCTGGTAGGACAAAAGATGTTGTGCAAGTTTCTTATTGCGAGCACGTACGACTATTTACGGAACACATGCATATGGATTGTTTAGTACTTGGACACCGTTTTATTATTATCTGCAAATGCCCTGCTTTGATTGTTACATGAGTTTCTCTCATCCATGCAATGCCCGTCATCCATCCCTGTGCCTACAGTATTTTAATCCTGTTGTTTACTAAAATCACTACTGCTGTCTTTATTCCACTGCTGCTGTTATTTCACTACTGCTACTGCTATAAAACTGTTACTACTGATAAACTCTTGCGAGCAAGTCTGTTTCCAGGTGCAGCTGAATTGACAACTCTGCTGTTAAGGCTTTCAAGTATTCTTTGTCTCCCCTTGTGTCGAATCAATAAATTGGGTTTTACTTCCCGCGAAGACTGTTGCGATCCCCTATACTTGTGGGTCATCATGGCCCAATCCTTTTTAGCACAAAGGATAAGCCGGTTTGGTTACTTATAATGACCAAACGTTCTTGAGGACACACGGGAATTTAGTCTAGCGCTTTCGCTTCATATAGCTGATTAATCTTCATTGTTTTGATGAGTGTTGTGTGGGTGAACCTATGCTAATGCACCGCCCTTCCTAGGACTAATACATACTTGTGATTATACCCCTTGCAAGCATCCGCAACTACAAGAAAGTAATTAAGATAAATCTAACCACAGCCTTAAACTCTGAGGTCCTGCTATCCCTCCTGCATCGATATACCAACGGGGGTTTAGGTTTCTGTCACTCCGGCAACCCCGCAATTGGCAAACGAGTACAAGATGTATTCCCCTAGGCCCTTAAAGGTGAAGTATCATGTAGTCGACGTTCACATGACACCACTAGAAGAATAACACCACAACTTAAATATCATAACATTGAATATTACTCAACCATAATTCACTACTAACATTTAGACTTCACCCATGTCCTCAAGAACTAAACGAACTACTCACGAGACATCATATGGAACATGATCAGAGGTGATATGATGATGAATAACAAACTGAACATAAACCTTGGTTCAATGGTTTCACTCAATAGCATCAATAACAAGTAGAAATAAATACCGGGAGAGTTTCCCCTATCAAACAATCAAGATCCAACCCAAATTGTTACAGCGGTGACGAGGTGCAGCGGTGGAGACGGCGGTGATGATGATGGAGATGATGGTGATGGTGATGGAGATGATGTCCAGCTCGATGATGGTGACGATGGCGTCGATTTCCCCCTCCGGGAGGGAATTTCCCCGGTGGATCTCAGCCTGCCGGAGAGCTCTTTTCTCTCTGGTGTTTTCCGCCCCGCAGAGGCGGCTGTGACTCTTCGCGACTATCCTCTGGAGCTTAGCTTTTCGGGACGAAGATGTACGCGAAGGAGAGGAGGCCAGAGGGGGCTGTGGGCCCCCTCCCCACAAGGCGGCGCGGCCAGGGCAGGGCCCGCGCCGGCCTATGAGGGGGGCCCATGGTGGCCCTCCTCGGCTCCTCCTTCTGGCTCTCGTCATCTTCTGGAAAAATAGAATTTTTCATATAAATTCTGTCAATTATTGATCTTCCGAAATATTGCATTCTGACGGCGCTTTTTCCAGCAGAATCCTGACTCCGGTGCGCGATCCTCCAATAATCATGAAACATGCAAAATAGATGAAATAACATAAGTATCATCTCTAAATATGAAATATATCAATGAATAACAGTAAATTATGATATAAAATAGTGATGCAAAATGGACGTATCAGTCTCACCAACCGCGACTAAAGGGTGGAAAATATAAAAGCGCGCGCGCTCCGCCGCTCTGTTTCACAAAGCAATTCCTTGAAGACGAAGCGCGCAGACGAAGGACGATCGACGCCGTCAGGCTATCGTCGCCGCCCGCTGCCCTTCGCCGCCCTCACCACCGTCGCCGCGTACGCCGCGCTCGCCGGTGCCGCGCCACGCTCGCGGCCGTAGTCCTCGCCGCGCGGCTCTCCCCGGCGCCCCCGTCCCTCGCCGCGCGCACCTAGCCCCGACGACCGACCCTCTCGCGCGCCTCGCCACGCCGTACGTCTCTTGCTCGCCGCTGCGCGCACCTCTCCCCCGGCGTCGTCCATCTCGCCGCGCGCCAGCTCTGCCGGCGCCGCTCTCTCCGGCCGGCTACGCGTGCCACGCACAGAGACAACCAGAGAGAGCGCCCCGGGCGGGGCCTCTCTCTGTTATATTTTAAAAAAAATTAAAATTATAACTTAAAAATAGTTCTTTATATATTACAACTAAATTTTGTAAACTAAAACTAAATTGTGTAAACTAAATTTGTAAACTAAAGCTAAATTTTGTATTAAAACTAATACTAAATATTGTATTAAAACTAAATTTGTAAACTAAATTTGTAAACTTAAACTAAATTTGTAAACTAAAACTAAAAATAGTTCTATATTACAACTAAATTTTGTTAATTAAAACTAAATTTTGTAAACTAAATTTGTAAACTAAAAGAAGTATATTGCAACTTAAAAAATAGTTCTATATTACAACTTATATAAATAGTTGTAATTAATGTTGTTAATTGTTACAGGAGTCACCGGAGTCTCTCGCGGTCCCTCGCAGCCCTCGCCACAACAGTCACCGGCGCCTTGCCGCCCTCATCGTAGAGCCGTCTGCTCGCAGATCGAGCGCCGCCGCCCTCGCCGCCCTCTCTCTTTTGCTCGCAGCAGAGCAGTTAATACGTGCCCTCCTCGCCGCCCCACCCTCTCTGTATACGTGCCCTCCTCGCCGCCCTCGCAGCCGTTCAGTTCCTTTACTTAATTAGTTTTTACTACATGCATGTCTTCAGGAGTGACATATGGCGGACGATGGAGACCCGGTTATGGAAAACTATGATCTGGAAGATGAAGCACATATAAACGCCATCATAAACAATGATATTCCTTATGTGCCAGAAGAAGATGAAGAAGACGGTGTTTCTTCTTATCTAAACCTTGACGGTGAATGCGAAGGTCAAGGTGATGAAGAAGGCATGGACATTGTTGAAACGTTTGCCGGAGGTCAAACGACAAACGTCGATCTCGAATTGCAAGCAACCACCTCCGGCGAGGTATACATTGAGTCTCTGGTGATACAAATTTACTGATTTGAATAAATATGTATTAACACGACTCTCTTTCTTTTTTTAGCCCTCTGGATCGTCGAGAAAATAGAGTACAAAGCAGGAGTGGTAAAACCCAAACGATGAAACCTGGAGAAACATCGACCATCGATGTTGTCGATGAACAAGGCAGGCCGTTGAAGCCCAAAAAGCACTATACAAAGTTAATCAACCAATGCGGAGTGGTTGCTAGATACAACATCTCGATCACCCTCCATCAAATTAATGTGCCAAAGAAGGCATGTGTTGGTTTTACTTTTACCGACAAGAGAATAAAAAGGATTGTTGGAGAAAAATTATGGAACATTTCATTCTACCTCCGGAATACAACAAACTTGATGAAGATGGTAACGAGATTCCGGGTGCATGTGAGAGGAGAAGGCTAGTAAAAGAGCTCGCTCATAAGAAGATGGACGAAGCATTCCGGAACTTCAAGAAACATTTAGCCTGTGACTATGTCTCGCAGAAGAAGACTCCAGATTTCAAAGGACAGTATGAGAGACTGAAACATGTGTGGCCCAAATTTGTGGAGCATGCCAAGGCCATATCGGGAAAAAATAAGGCAAATGCGGCTAAAAAAGAGTACAATCATATTATGGGGCCAGGAGGATACCGCACTTCGGAGACTAAGTGGGAGAAGATGCAGAACAACCTGAGGGAGCAAGGAATCCCTCTAGGTACAGAGGGATGGGACTCAAGGGCCAAAAGCTGGTGGTACGGGCTTGGGGGATTGCTAGACCCGGAAACAGGGAGGTGTGTTCACCGGAAGATAGTGTTTACTCCCACCGCCGCCCTTATTGACGCAATGGCCCAAGCTCAAGCGGGGAATATGAAGGTCAATAGAGAGAACGACGCGCTGACAGTAGTCCTTGGGAATCCTGAACACCCAGGACGTGTATGAGGCAAGGCGCCATTCCGTGGAAAGTAGGGCTTTCCCAGGACAATGACCCGTACAGTTACAAAAGTCGTAAGAGAAAGACGGACCGGGATGCAGATTGTCTGGGGAGGATGGAAAGGGAACTATTTGAGGTGAAGCAGATGGTGCGTGAAGCACTATCAAAAGATAGACCGGAAGAGCCGCATGGAGATCATGCAGTGGATGTTGGAAGCCAGCAGCGGAGAAGCAGCGTGGCTTCCACGGAGGCCCCGGCTGGTGCTAATGCATCGAGTGAAGAACTATCAAAAGACAGACCGGAAGAGCCGCATGGAGATCATGCAGTGGATGTTGGAAGCCAGCAGCGGAGAAGCAGCGTGGCTTCCACGGAGGCCCCGGCTGGTGCTAATGCACCGACGATCGATGGTGCATCGGAGCCTCGGTACCCCGTGATGATGTACAGGACATTATGAAAGAATGTGAGCTGCATTATCCAATGGGGAACATTTCCTTGAAGGTGGCGATCGGCACCGCTTTACCTTGTAAACCTGGAGCACTCCACCACAACAATCCCATTCCAGATGGCTATGCTCGTGTCATGGTGGATGACATAGTCCAAGGGTGTGAGGACCTGGGGATTGACTATGCTATACCCGAAGGGGATGTTAGACTTCGAGATGTCAAGCGCCAAATCGTTCTATGGAAAAAGAAGTACATCAAGTTTCCAGGCGAGGCACCAAGGCCACCGACCTCGAAGAATCACCCAACAAGTCCAACCCCCTCCGGTGGTGGTGGTGGTCCACCTACACCTCCTTAACGTCAGCCGATGCCGCCCCCCAATCCACGTCTGGCGGGTAAGCATACATCCCCAGTCCACCTCCGGCGGGTACGCCGCCACCCAGTCCACCTCCGGTGAAGAAGCAGAAGCAGGAGGTTACGGGGGACAGCAAGGCAACCCCCTCTTGGACTATTAACCCGGAGCCAATGCCATCACTGAAGCCTCTCCTCCCGAGACCTTGGGAACTTAGTGTCGAGGAAACCGATGTGGCCGCGGCTGCTCACCATGAGAAATGGAAGGCGGAAGTCAAGTCAAAAAAAGAGCCTGAGCCCAAGCCGGTATATACTAAGAAGCAAAAGAAGCGGGCTAAAGATTTTTTGACGATACCATTCCAAATCCAGCAGAATCTGTCAGACGACTATGGACGTGAATTTCTTAGGCAAAAATCATTAGGGAAAAGCCTTGGCGGAGAAGAAAACAACAAGTAAAAAATGCGGGAAACAAGTTTCCCAGCTCGGGGAACAGACAAAACAATCGACCCCCCCCCCCCCGCAAAGTGGAAGCCGATCCTTCCTTTACGACGTCCTTCAGAGTCGATATGGATAAGGACATGGAACTATTGGACCCCGCTGTCCTAGCAGCTACTAGCGCATAGGAAATGACTGTAACGACGGCCAAAAAAAGAGCGGCCGAGTTCGGTATGACTCTTCGTGCATTGTTAGGCCTTGAGGATGCGCCAATAAGTGAGGTAGAATTTACATATATGCCAAATGGGCCTCTCGTCGAGCCTGCACAGGAAGCAAGTCTACCAACACAAATGCGAAATCTGCTATATTGGTACAAGGATTTCATAAAAAAATAAGGCCGACAAAGAATATATTTATGCGGAAGTTAGAGAGGAGCATCACTTCAAACATTACTATGTACAAGTTCATATGGTGAATTGTTCCAGTTGTTCAATCTGCGCGAGCTCGACAAATCTTTCCTGAGTTGCTACATTCTGTAAGTGTGATTTATTTCTATAATTAAATCTCTATCTCATCTCGTTTATTACCTGCACTATATTGTCCTAACTATATTAATTCTTGTGTACGCTATTATGCAGAATGAAGCTTGGGGAATGCAAAACAAGGAACATCCATGATGTTGGGTTCATTGACCCACATATCATTAATGGATATGTGTTTGAAAATCACCCCAAAGACGTGGAGAGAGACCTGTACAAGTTTTTTACAAAGCAGGAACTCAAAAGTGAAATTCTATTTCCTTACCATTTTGGGTGAGTGTTTCTGTCTTGTGCACATCCTCTTTTGTTTACTCCATGTTATGTCTAATTGATGAGTTATGCATGACTGTGCATGTAACGTGTCCGCGGGTTCCACAGGATTCTGCTAATAATTCAATATGACAACTCCAGAGTTGAAGCCATGGACTCTCTGAATATGGACCCAAAGCATTGGACCAACATAAGATTAATGCTGCAAAAGTAATTATTTTCAATCATTTGCGCACTATATCAGCCTCTTTCGTTTATTTCCTGATATCAAGTAACTAATAACTCCCTTGTTCATTTAATTTCTTTGCCCTGCAGGGTTTGGAAACGGTTCAAAGATAACATAACCGGTGAATTCAAAGATCAGCTAACATTTAGAAGGTTAGCTAATGTTCCAACTCAGCCAAAGGGGACCAATCTATGTGGATACTATGTTTGTGAGTTCATCGGGGACACACCTATGAGCGGAGGGCTCAGGATATCAACTTGCGGAGGAGTGACTTGCGGGAGAAGTTTGATCAAGAAGCTCGCTTCCGACCAATTCAAGAGAAAATAGCAGGATTTTTGATGAGGGAGGTCCTCCATCCAAATGGACAACACTATTACAAGGACGAAGAACTTCTAATGCATCTGACATCCACTTGAAAAATTGTATATAGAAACTTGTTTGAAGTTGTATATGATCACCCGAGATTGAATATTATATATTCTTCTTGAATTTTTCTTGTCAACCATCTAAACGCACGCGGCTGCTATTAGTAGTCGCGGGCCGAAAACAGGCACACTACTGGTATGTTCATAGTGGTAGCGTAGCAGACAAAGAGGCACACGACTATTAGGTGGGCCCCGTTGTAATCGGGTCCACAAAGTGCCGGTAGGGCGCCAATGGGGCCACGTGACTGCTATTTTTATACCGGTCGCGTGTGTCGTTTTCCATCCGCTTCCAATATATTGGCCTGGGGGTCGCGAGTGAGCCAACTTACTAGTCGCGTGCCCTTTTTTGGCATCATACTACTATTAACTTACTACTAGCGTGCCCTTTTTAGGCACCCTACTACTAGTTTCAGGATTTGCACCTCCCGGTGCATCAATATCGTCATTTCAGTTTTTTAAAAGTTTTATAAACAAATGATAGAAAATTAAAAAAGTCCTTCGAAATGGCCATGTGTTATGTTATCTAGTTTCAAGAAAAATTAACAAACACCAATTTTGATATATTATGCAAAATATGGTCATGTCTCATCAAAATGGCTTTTCTAGTTGCATACGACCTCGATGAAAAAGAAATGGGTTTTCTATTTTCGTGCCCTCGAGTCCTTAGTTGTACTCAGTTTTCCCCAGCTCTATAGTTTTTCCTCAGTTTTCCCCAATCCCTTTTCTAAAACCCGCAAAAGGAGGTCGGACAGAGGATTCCTGTTTAGTTGACGTTGGTTGGTGCTGGCAAGTGGGGCCGCTGTTGGTGCCCCGTAGTGGACACGTCTCCACTTATCCAGCTCATCGTGGGACCCACAACTTGTCCACCTTAGCGCGTTGGACCCACAGCTTACCCAGGTGACCGTTGCAAAATGGGAGCCCGAGCCAGCCCTGCGCCCGTGCCCGTGCCATTGCTTCCCCTTTCTTTCCCCGCGCCCGTGCCCGTGCCATTGCTTCCCCTTTCTTTCCCCACGCCCCATTGTTCTACTTCTCTGCCAGCGGCAGCCCTTCTCCGGCAGGCGGGTGATGTCTAGTTTCTCTTCGACCTCCCGTTCTTCATGGCCGCAGTATGGACCTGTGCCTTTGACAAGATGCCCTGACTGCCCGCGCCAGGAGCCTCTGAAGCGGTCGATCTGTAAGACGGACGACAACGGCAACCGTGGACGTGAGTTCCTTGCATGCGACAGCTTGCCATATAGAGAGGGGATAAGGTTAGACCTCGCCCCAATTTCTCTGTTTTCTCTCGATTTCTTCTTATTCCCTCGAATTTGGGATTTAGGGTTCTGATACGTCTCAAACGTATCGATAATTTCTTATGTTCCATGCCACATTATTGATGTTATCTACATGTTTTATGCACACTTTATGTCATATTCGTGCATTTTCTGGAACTAACCTATTAACAAGATGCCGAAGTGCCGATTCTTTGTTCTGCTGTTTTTGGTTTCAGAAATCCTAGTAACAAAATATTCTCGGAATTGGATGAAATCAACGCCCAGGGTCCTATTTTGCCACGAAGCTTCCAGAAGACCGAAGAGGAGACGAAGTGGGGCCACGAGGCGGCCAGACTACAGGGCGGCGCGGCCTAGGTCTTGGCCGCGCGGCCCTGTCATCTGGGCCCCTCGTGTGGCCCCCCTGACCTGCCCTTCCGCCTACTTAAAGCCTCCATCGCGAAACCCCCAGTACCGAGAGCCACGATACGGAAAACCTTCCAGAGACGCCGCCGCCGCCAATCCCATCTCGGGGGATTCAGGAGATCGCCTCCGGCACCCTGCCGGAGAGGGGAATCATCTCCCGGAGGACTCTACGCCGCCATGGTCGCCTCCGGAGAGATGAGTGAGTAGTCTACCCCTGGACTATGGGTCCATAGCAGTAGCTAGATGGTTGTCTTCTCCCCATTGTGCTTAATTGTCGGGTCTTGTGAGCTGCCGAACATGATCAAGATCATCTATCTGTAATTCTATATGTTGCGTTTGTTGGGATCCGATGAATAGAGAATACTTGTTATGTTGATTATCAAAGTTATGTCTATGTGTTGTTTATGATCTTGCATGCTCTCCGTTATTAGTAGATGCTCTGGCCAAGTTGATGCTAGTAACTCCAAGAGGGAGTATTTATGCTCGATAGTGGGTTCATGTCTCCGTGAATCTGGAGGAGTGACAAGAACCTCTAAGATTATGGATGTGCTGTTGCCACTAGGGATAAAACATTGGTGCTATGTTCGAGGATGTAGTTACTGATTACATTACGCGCAATACTTAATGCAATTGTCTGTTGTTAGCAACTTAATACTGGAGGGGGTTCGGATGATAACCTGAAGGTGGACTTTTTAGGCATAGATGCATGCTGGATAGCGGTCTATGTACTTTGTCGTAATGCCCAATTAAATCTCACAATACTCATCATAATATGTATGTGCATGGTCATGCCCTTTTTATTTGTCAATTGCCCAACTGTAATTTGTTCACCCAACATGCTGTTTATCTTATGGGAGAGACACCTCTAGTGAACTGTGGACCCCGGTCCAATTCTCTATACTGAAATACAATCTACTGCAATACTGTTCTACTGTTTTCTGCAAACAATCATCATCCACACTATACATCTAATCCTTTGTTACAGCAACCGGTGAGATTGACAACCTCGTTGTTTCGTTGGGGCAAAGTACTTTGGTTGTGTTGTGCAGGTTCCACGTTGGCGCCGGAATCCCTGGTGTTGCGCCGCACTACATCCCGCCGCCATCAACCTTCAACGTGCTTCTTGACTCCTACTGGTTCGATTAAACCTTGGTTTCTTGCGAGAAACTTGCCGCTGTGCGCATCACACCTTCCTCTTGGGGTTCCCAACGGACGTGTCAACTACACGCATCAAGCAAATTTCTGGCGCCGTTGCCGGGGAGATCAAGACACGCTGCAAGGGGAGTCTCCACTTCCCAATCTCTTTACTTTGTTTTTGTCTTGCTTAGTTTTATTTACTACTTTGTTTGCTGCACTAAATCAAAATACAAAAAAATTAGTTGCTAGTTTTACTTTATTTGCTATCTTGTTTGCTATATCAAAAACACAAAAAAATTAGTTACTTGCATTTACTTTATCTAGTTTGCTTTATTTACTACTGCTAAAATGGCCACCCCTGAAAATACTAAGTTGTGTGACTTCACAACCACAAATAATAATGATTTCTTATGCACACCTATTGCTCCACCTGCTACTACAGCAAAATTCTTTGAAATTAAACCTGCTTTACTGAATCTTGTTATGCGAGAGCAATTTTCTGGTGTTAGTTATGATGATGCTGCTGCCCATCTCAATAATTTTGTTGAATTGTGTGAAATGCAAAAATATAAAGATGTAGATGGTGACATTATAAAATTAAAATTGTTCCCTTTCTCATTAAGAGGAAGAGCTAAAGATTGGTTGCTATCTCTGCCTAAGAATAGTATTGATTCCTGGACTAAATGCAAGGATGCTTTTATTGGTAGATATTATCCCCCTGCTAAAATTATATCTTTGAGGAGTAGCATAATGAATTTTAAACAATTAGATACTGAACATGTTGCACAAGCATGGGAAAGAATGAAATCTCTGGTTAAAAATTGCCCAACCCATGGACTGACTACTTGGATGATCATCCAAACCTTTTATGCAGGACTGAATTTTTCTTCACGGAATCTATTGGATTCAGCTGCTGGAGGTACCTTTATGTCCATCACTCTTGGTGAAGCAACAAAGCTTCTTGATAATATGATGATCAATTACTCTGAATGGCACACGGAAAGAGCTCCACAAGGTAAGAAGGTAAATTCTGTCGAAGAAACCTCTTCCTTGAGTGATAAGATTGATGCTATTATGTCTATGCTTGTGAATGATAGGACAAATGTTGATCCTAATAATGTTCCGTTAGCTTCATTGGTTGCCCAAGAAGAACAGGTTGATGTAAACTTCATTAAAAATAATAATTTCAACAACAATGCTTACCGGAACAATTCTAGTAACAACTATAGGCCATATCCTTATAATAATGGCAACGGCTATGGTAATTCTTATGGGAATTCTTACAACAATAATAGGAACACACCCCCTGGACTTGAAGCCATGCTTAAAGAATTTATTAGTACACAAACTGCTTTTAACAAATCTGTTGAAGAAAAGCTTGGGAAAATTGATATACTTGCTTCTAAAGTCGATAGTCTTGCTGCTGATGTTGATCTTTTGAAATCGAAAGTTATGCCTAATAGGGATATTGAAAATAAAAAAATTACTACAGCAAATGCCATCCAAGTTAGAATTAATGAGAATATAAGATTGATGACCGAATTGCGTGCTAGGTGGGATAGAGAAGAAAATGAAAAACTAGCTAAAGAGAAAAATGTAGCTAAAGTTTGGACTATTACCACCACAAGTAATGTTGATTCTTCACATGTTGCTGCACCTCCTACTATTAATGGTAAAATAATTGGTGTTGGCAATGTTTCTACTCCTAGTGCAAAGCGTACAAAACTGCCCGAAACTGCTAAAACTGCCTGTGATAAAACTGCTGAAATTTTTTCCAACATTGGGGATGATGATCCCATTGATTTAGATTATAATGGTTTGAATTTTGATGATTGCCACATCTCTGAAGTTATAAAGTTCTTGCAAAAACTTGCTAAAAGTCCTAATGCTAGTGCTATAAATTTGGCTTTCACGCAACATATTACAAATGCTCTCATAAAAGCTAGAGAAGAGAAACTAGAGCGCGAAGCTTCTATTCCTAGAAAGCTAGAGGATGGTTGGGAGCCCATCATTAAGATGAAGGTTAAAGATTTTGATTGTAATGCCTTATGTGATCTTGGTGCAAGTATTTCCGTTATGCCTAAGAAAATCTATAATATGCTTGACTTGCCACCGCTGAAAAATTGTTATTTGGATGTTAATCTTGCTGATCATTCTACAAAGAAACCTTTGGGGAAAGTTGATAATGTTCGCATTACCGTTAACAATAACCTTGTCCCCGTTGATTTTGTTGTCTTGGATATTGAATGTAATGCATCTTGTCCCATTATATTGGGAAGACCTTTTCTTCGAACTGTTGGTGCTATCATTGATATGAAGGAAGGTAATATAAAATATCAATTTCCTCTCAAGAAAGGTATGGAACACTTCCCTAGAAAGAGAATGAAGTTACCTTTTGATTCTATTATTAGAACAAATTATGATGTTGACACTTCATCTCTTGATAATACTTGATACACACTTTCTGCGCCTAGCTGAAAGGCGTTAAAGAAAAGCGCTTATGGGAGACAACCCATGTGTTTTTACTACAGTACTTTGTTTTTATTTTGTGTCTTGGAAGTTGTTTATTACTGTAGCAACCTCTCCTTATATTAGTTTAGTGTTTTGTTGTGCCAAGTAAAGTCGTTGATAGTAAAGTTCATACTAGATTTGGATTACTGCGCAGAAACAGATTTCTTTGCTGTCACGAATCTGGGCTGTTTTCTCTGTAGGTAACTCAGAAAATTATGCCAATTTACGTGAGTGATCCTCAGATATGTACGCAACTTTCATTCAATTTGAGCATTTTCATTTGAGCAAGTCTGGTGCCTCGATAAAATTCGTCAATACGAACTGTTCTGTTTTGACAGATTCTGCCTTTTATTTTGCATTGCCTCTTTTGCTATGTTGGATGAATTTCTTTGATCCATTAATGTCCATTAGCTTTATGCAATGTCCAGAAGTGTTAAGAATGATTGTGTCACCTCTGAACATGTTAATTTTTATTGTCCACTAACCCTCTAATGAGTTGTTCTAAGTTTGGTGTGGAGGAAGTTTTCAAGGATCAAGAGAGGAGTATGATGCAATATGATCAAGGAGAGTGAAAGCTCTAAGCTTGGGGATGCCCCGGTGGTTCACCCCTGCATATTCTAAGAAGACTCAAGCGTCTAAGCTTGGGGATGCCCAAGGCATCCCCTTCTTCATCGACAACATTATCAGGTTCCTCCCCTGAAACTATATTTTTATTCCATCACATCTTATGTGCTTTTCTTGGAGCGTCGGTTTGTTTTTGTTCTTGTTTTGTTTGAATAAAATGGATCCTAGCATTCACTTTGTGGGAGAGAGACACGCTCCGCTGTAGCATATGGACAAGTATGTCCTTAGGCTCTACTCATAGTATTCATGGCGAAGTTTCTTCTTCGTTAAATTGTTATATGGTTGGAATTGGAAAATGATACATGTAGTAATTTGCTAAAATGTCTTGGATAATGTGATACTTGGCAATTGTTGTGCTCATGTTTAAGCTATTGCATCATATGCTTTGCACCCATTAATGAAGAAATACATAGAGCATGCTAAAATTTGGTTTGGATATTTGGTTTCTCTAAGGTCCAGATAATTTCTAGTATTGAGTTTGAACAACAAGGAAGACGGTGTAGAGTCTTATAATGTTTACAATATGTCTTTTATGTGAGTTTTGCTGCACCGGTTCATCCTTGTGTTTGTTTCAAATAACCTTGCTAGCCTAAACCTTGTATCGAGAGGGAATACCTCTCATGCATCCAAAATACTTGAGCCAACCACTATGCCATTTGTGTCCACCATACCTACCTACTACATGGTATTTCTCCGCCATTCCAAAGTAAATTGCTTGAGTGCTACCTTTAAATTTCCATTCTCCACCTTTACAATATATAGCTCATGGGACAAATAGCTTAAAAACTATTGTGGTATTGAATATGTACTTATGCACTTTATCTCTTATTAAGTTGCTTGTTGTGCGATAACCATGTTCACTGGGGACGCCATCAACTATTCTTTGTTGAATTTCATGTGAGTTGCTATGCATGTTCGTCTTATCTGAAGTAAGAGCGATCTACCACCTTATGGTTAAGCATGCATATTGTTAGAGAAGAACATTGGGCCGCTAACTAAAGCCATGATCCATGGTGGAAGTTTCAGTTTTGGACATATATCCTCAATCTCATATGAGAATAATAATTGTTGCCACATGCTTATGCATTAAAGAGGAGTCCATTATCTGTTGTCTATGTTGTCCCGGTATGGATGTCTAAGTTGAGAATAATCAATAGCGAGAAATCCAATGCGAGCTTTCTCCTTAGACCTTTGTACAGGCGGCATAGAGGTACCCCATTGTGACACTTGGTTAAAACATGTGTATTGCGATGATCCGGTAGTCCAAGCTAATTAGGACAAGGTGCGGGCACTATTAGTATACTATGCATGAGGCTTGCAACTTGTAAGATATAATTTACATGATACATATGCTTTATTACTACCGTTGACAAAATTGTTTCATGTTTTCAAAATCAAAGCTCTAGCACAAATATAGCAATCGATGCTTTTCCTCTATGGAGGACCATTCTTTTTACTTTTATGTTGAGTCAGTTCACCTATTTCTCTCCACCTCAAGAAGCAAACACTTGTGTGAACTGTGCATTGATTCTTACATACTTACATATTTCACTTATTATATTACTCTATGTTGACAATATCCATGAGATATGCATGTTATAAGTTGAAAGCAACCGCTGAAACTTAATCTTCCTTTGTGTTGCTTCAATGCTTTTACTTTGAATTATTGCTTTATGAGTTAACTCTTATGCAAGACTTATTGATGCTTGTCTTGAAGTACTATTCATGAAAAGTCTTTGCTTTATGATTCACTTGTTTACTCATGTCATATACATTGTTTTGATCGCTGCATTCACTACATATGCTTTACAAATAGTATGATCAAGGTTATGATGGCATGTCACTCCAGAAATTATCTTTGTTATCGTTTTACCTGCTCGGGACGAGCAGAACTAAGCTTGGGGATGCTGATACGTCTCCGACGTATCGATAATTTCTTATGTTCCATGCCACATTATTGATGTTATCTACATGTTTTATGCACACTTTATGTCATATTCGTGCATTTTCTGGAACTAACCTATTAACAAGATGCCGAAGTGCCGATTCTTGTTTTCTGCTGTTTTTGGTTTCAGAAATCCTAGTAACGAAATATTCTCGGAATTGGACGAAATCAACGCCCAGGGTCCTATTTTGCTACGAAGCTTCCAGAAGACCGAAGAGGAGACGAAGTGGGGCCACGAGGCGGCCAGACTACAGGGCGGCGCGGCCTAGGTCTTGGCCGCGCGGCCCTGTCATCTGGGCCCCTCGTGTGGCCCCCTGACCTGCCCTTCCGCCTACTTAAAGCCTCCATCGCGAAACCCCCAGTACCGAGAGCCACGATACGGAAAACCTTCCAGAGACACCGCCGCCGCCAATCCCATCTCGGGGGATTCAGGAGATCGCCTCCGGCACCCTGCCGGAGAGGGGAATCATCTCCCGGAGGACTCTACGCCGCCATGGTCGCCTCCGGAGTGATGAGTGAGTAGTCTACCCCTGGACTATGGGTCCATAGCAGTAGCTAGATGGTTGTCTTCTCCCCATTGTGCTTAATTGTCGGGTCTTGTGAGCTGCCGAACATGATCAAGATCATCTATCTGTAATTCTATATGTTGCGTTTGTTGGGATCCAATGAATAGAGAATACTTGTTATGTTGATTATCAAAGTTATGTCTATGTGTTGTTTATGATCTTGCATGCTCTCCGTTATTAGTAGATGCTCTGGCCAAGTTGATGCTAGTAACTCCAAGAGGGAGTATTTATGCTCGATAGTGGGTTCATGTCTCCGTGAATCTGGAGGAGTGACAAGAACCTCTAAGATTATGGATGTGCTGTTGCCACTAGGGATAAAACATTGGTGCTATGTTCGAGGATGTAGTTACTGATTACATTACGCGCAATACTTAATGCAATTGTCTGTTGTTAGCAACTTAATACTGGAGGGGGTTCGGATGATAACCTGAAGGTGGACTTTTTAGGCATAGATGCATGCTGGATAGCGGTCTATGTACTTTGTCGTAATGCCCAATTAAATCTCACAATACTCATCATAATATGTATGTGCATGGTCATGCCCTCTTTATTTGTCAATTGCCCAACTGTAATTTGTTCACCCAACATGCTGTTTATCTTATGGGAGAGACACCTCTAGTGAACTGTGGACCCCGGTCCAATTCTCTATACTGAAATACAATCTACTGCAATCTGTTCTCTCGTTTTTACGCAAACAATCATCATCCACACTATACATCTAATCCTTTGTTACAGCAAGCCGGTGAGATTGACAACCTCGCTGTTTCGTTGGGGCAAAGTACTTTGGTTGTGTTGTGCAGGTTCCACGTTGGCGCCGGAATCCCTGGTGTTGCGCCGCACTACATCCCGCCGCCATCAACCTTCAACGTGCTTCTTGACTCCTACTGGTTCGATTAAACCTTGGTTTCTTACTGAGGGAAACTTGCCGCTGTGCGCATCACACCTTCCTCTTGGGGTTCCCAACGGACGTGTCAACTACACGCATCAATGATCAAGATCATCTATTTGTAATGATACATGTTGTGTTTGTTGGGATCCGATGAATATGGAATACTATGTCAAGTTGATTATCAATCTATCATATGTGTTGTTTATGATCTTGCATGCTCTCCGTTGCTAGTAGAGGCTCTGGCCAAGTTGATACTTGTGACTCCAAGAGGGAGTATTTATGCTTGATATATAGTGGGTTCATGCCTCCATTGAATCTGGGACAGTGACAGAAAGTTCTAAGGTTGTGGATGTGCTGTTGCCACTAGGGATAAAACATCAATGCTTTGTCTAAAGATATTTGTGTTGATTACATTATGCACCATACTTAATGCAATTGTCTATTGTTTGCAACTTAATACTGGAAGGGGTGCGGATGCTAACCCGAAGGTGGACTTTTTAGGCATAGATGCATGCTGGATAGCGGTCTATGTACTTTCTCGTGATGCCCAATTAAATCTCATAGTAGTCATCATGATATGTATGTGCATTGTTATGCTCTCTTTATTTGTCAATTGCCCAACTGTAATTTGTTCACCCAACATGCTATTTCTTATTGGAGAGACACCACTAGTGAACTGTGGACCCCGGTCCATTCTTTTACATCTGAATACAATCTACTGCAATCATTGTTCTCTACTGTTCTTCGCAAACAAACATCATTTTCCACACCATACGTTTAATCCTTTGTTCTGACAAGCCGGTGAGATTGACAACCTCACTGTTAAGTTGGGGCAAAGTATTTTGATTGTGTTGTGCAGGTTCCACGTTGGCGCCGGAATCTCTGGTGTTGCGCCGCACTACACTCCGCCACCAACAACCTTCACGTGCTCCTTGACTCCTACTGGTTCGATAACCTTGGTTTCTTACCGAGGGAAAACTTGCTGCTGTACACATCACACCTTCCTCTTGGGGTTCCCAACGGGCGTGTGCTTGACGCGTCATCAGGTTCACGTTGTTGTTTTCAGATCCTGAAGAAATGCAGGCATTTCGAGTGGATCGATGTGTACGTTCAGAGGCTTCAATTGCTGGAATCAATTGGGGCTTTTTGGTAGCGCAATTTGGGAGGGGGGACTTGCTGTAGAGAATGCGGCGGAGAGAGGAGCCGTTTCGATTATGCCTAACGCTCCCAACGCAGAACTGGTGGAAGTGAAGGGAGAACTGAAGAAAATGAACATGCAGTTAAGGCAGCTGATCGAGTTGAAGAAGCAAGCTAATCTAATGGCTGGTTGTTTTTTCTGTTGTATAATTGCGATCAGATTCTTATCATTGCTCACCAGGCGCTAGAATTGTTACAAGGGATACCTTGTTACAAATCCATTATTCAGTTACATGTACTTGTAGTTGTTTTCATAGTTAGTGTGTGCATTCACCAAAATTACCAACTATATTGGAATGCTAAAGAAATTTGATATTTGTTAGAGGAGTGACAAATAATCCATTCACCGAAATCCCCTAAATATGCCAAAACTATATCCCCTAAAAGAAAAGGAAAGCTAAAGATAGTTGATAATTGTTAGAGGGGTGACAATATGTGGTGACCCGGCATACCACTACATGGTGTAATATGCAAGTCTGATATAACACCAATGAAACACCGTTCCACTAGTATTATATCACTCAGAGTGGTACAACAGAAACATATGCGGGTCCAAGGCATGTCTATAGAATTACAACATTGACTCTGTTACATAAGATCAGCACAACCTCCTACTTTACAACGAGGTAAATCTGCAAATAAACTCCAGAAGAACGACTCGTAGTCTAATCCTATCACGAACTCTATTTGTAGAGTATTTATCTAGCTATAGAGGCTAAGAATAGATTCTAGCTAAATAGGAGCTAGGTTTAGGAAGCTAGTTCCCTTCTATGGCTAAACTAGGTTTTCTCCTTTTTTGGATGTGATATCTGACTCCTCTGACAGGGTCCTGTCTCTTGAAGTAGTTGTTGACTCCTCGGCCTTCGAGTTGCACTGTAGATCCTCCGTCGATGCCTTCATATCTAAGCAGGGGATTTGAGAGTGGGATGAGTACGAGCGTACTCAACAAGTTCATTATAGGAAAGAGGTGTTTAATGCACTAGCTACAACATTAGACCAGAAAGTCTAATACCAATGCAAGTTTTCATAACCATTTCTTCAAAAGGTTGCTTTTATTCAGAAGAACTATGTCCGTCAGCCTTCACCGGTTTACTAGAACTTCATGGAGCTCCTTTCCGGCCGCATTCGCAGTTCCATATCCCGGAACAGGGAGTGACAGGTCACGGTTCTTTACACTCTGCAGAGGTGTGTTGCTTTACCCATAAGAGATCTTAACCTTGGTGCCAACCGGGCGCGCAACCCGTCCACACTTCCTATGGTGTGAGGCCCGGTATAAGGTCTAGCCAATCATGTTCCTCCGCTACCTCGCACACCCACCCTTTGTTGCATACCCCGACCCTGGGTCCTCGCCGGTCCCATTATTCCCACTCACGGGTGGACCCCGACCATGACAACAGTTTGGGACTCGTTAACCAAACTCCTTCGCCGGTAGCTGCAACCCATCATAGACCGCAATACCATGGGGACTTAAGGCTTCCCCAGCCAACCGCTTGTTCTTCGGGCGACAAGTGTCTACGGACTATGCCGTGGGGACTTAAGGCTTCCCCAGCCAACCGCTCGCCCCCGACAGATACAAGTGTCTACGGTAGAGCGCATCCGTTGATGTACAAGAGGTGGAAACACTTTTGACTACTCCGTCCCACTCCGGATCTTATGGTTAACACGGGTATTACGGCACAAGAATCACTGGACGACATTTGTTGTTAATCCTAGATGGATATAAACCCTTGCAATGGAACCTCCACCATATCAACACAATCCATGGTTCCATTGCCCACCACATAGTCATATTCATAGTTATGAAAATAGTGGTTTTGGTTTTTATGCAATAGTGATAATCATAGTACTTTGCAAGTAATTTGATAAAGATACTCAAATGACATGAGCAAGTGATGAACTTGCCTTTCTTGACTGCAAGATTATGCAGACAAGGTCTTCGATACGCAATAACTCCAAATTCTGAAATAGCATCATCGTCCGGTAAGGACGATGTTTAAAAGGTTGGCAAGGATGCAATAATGCATAAGAATGAGATGCAATCGCTCTAAGCGTGACCTAACCCTGATGATTTAAGATTAGCGAGGGGTAATGATTAGTTTAGGGTGTGTTGCACTTTTAGAATGATTCACAAACAAGGTTCTTATTCAGGGTTGTGTTGTTTTAGAATCATAGGCAGGTGGTAAAATGAATAGTAACAATCATACACAACCAGGAATAGTAGCTGTATAATAAGTAAAGAGCAGTTGTCAATTTTAAGTCCTATAATGCATGGTTGATGATTACTTATTATATAATTCAAAAGAATAACTTTTGAAGAACATGTTCTTTAATAAAGAACAAGTATGATAATTAGGGCTGTGGAGTTCTATGGTTGTCTATGGTTTTAATTGGTTTCTGGAGTAAGTGGTAGATGGATCACAACCTAGTTGGATTCATCAACACTTAGGGCTTGTAAGGTTGAGTTAGACCTAGGCATCCTAAGCAATTATTCATACAAAGTTGCTATCAGGACTGAATCATCTTATTGGTGATAGCTAGATAGGGTTTATAGGTCCTTATAAGCAGGGTTGATGATGATTCTTAAATAATAAGAAGTATAACAGTTAGGGTTGAGGTGGTTTAGGTTTTACTGTTGGTTCTGTTAAGTAAGGAATAATTGACTCCTAAATAGGATGGTGGATAAGTATCTCACACTAGTAGGGTTTAGTGGAACAGGGTTATGTAAGGTAAAATAGTAGGTATGGTTGCTGTTAGGGTTCATCACAATGGTGTGATGCTAAATAGGAATGAATAAGGATGATGGCTTTGGTAATAGGATCTAGGGTTTACACTTGGTTAACCCTACTTAATTATCTAGGTCTGATGAAGATGAACACATAGGATGCTAATTAGTAGTGATAGGGTTCCCATATTTTATGTGGATTTGAACTAGTATTTAGTTGCTAGATATGAATCTATGATTACTAATGAAGTAACATGATCACATGTTACTTAGGGTTTTAGGTTTGGAAACAATTTTAGGGTTCATATGAAGTAATGGATTTGGGGTTCCTAATTGAATTAGGGTTTTGGGTTTCATATGAAATGATAGGGTTGCAATATCATTCCATATTGAATTAGGGTTTGCTATTTACCATATAGTTCTATGATTAATAACTTCATTTTTAAAGTTGAAGTTATTAATAACTTGGAAATAAAAATAATATTGAATTTGTCATATCATTATTTTTATTGAATTAATAATTAAGGTAATTAGGGTTTAAATTTCCCTAATAATGATTTAATAGGATAGCAAATAAAGAAAATTAGTTTTCATGTTTTCTTTATTTGTTTACTGGTTTTATTTAATTTATAAATGGTTTCTTAATTTCTGAATTTTTAATTGTATTTAGAATTTAAAATTAAAGGCTTAAATAACATGTATTAAACAATTGAATTTTTATTAAAAATAAAAATTTCATTTTATATTTTTATTGGATAGAGTTTTCTTTTCTAAGAATTTTAATATCTCATTTATATTTTTCTGACTTAAATTGGATTTGCTATAATTATTTGAACTTGCAGTAATTTATGAATTTTGAAATTAAACGGAAACTGTTAAAGCTACCCGGACAGAACACCCACACAGTCTATGACTGGTGGGCCGTGTCCACGCTGGCGACCACGTGGTGTTTGACGTGGCCACCATGTGTGTCACCGGCGGCCAGTGACGGTGATCGCCGGCGCTATGGTGCTTCCCTGGGCAAACTAACGACACCACAAGATTAAGCGCGTCGAGGCGAACCTACTGGTACTAACGCCGCCCCGAATTGGTCGCCGGAGCTCGCTCGCCGGCGAGGCTGAGCGGCGGCCTTCGCAGGCTACCGTGGCGGTCACGATTGAGGGCGAAATTGAAGAGGATATGGGGTGCTTGAGCACGAGTGGCTCACCCTGAGCATGATGCGCGTGACGGCGAGGCCAGGGGATGGCTGGTTCGCCGAAATCTTCTGCTCCGGCCGTCGGAGAAGATGAAGTCGACGACGGCGCTCCGGGAGGCTACGGCTCGATTCCCTGTGCAGGAGGAGCAAGTCGAGGGTGGTGAAGACGATGGCGACCACGCCGGGGCTCGGGGAGGTCCCTACCGGCGGTGATAGCCGGAGACTGTACGGGCTAGGGTTTGATGAATTGGGGAAAAGAGAAGAACACGAGCGGTGGAAGCTTCGGCCGAGTATTTATAGGGTCGAGGCGGGTCGTCGTCGGTCGCGCGGTCCAGAATGGCGGCCGGGACGTGGAGTTCGTCGTTGTCGTGGCGTCCTCCTGTGCATCGACGGTGGCGAAGAAGGAGACGACGCTCTCCTCGCCCTTATCCGCACGAAGAGGTACACGGGCGGGTGTTGGGCTGCGAAGTAGCGCTGGGCCATGGGCTGCTGCTGGGCTCGGTGGCCTTCCAGGTAAGTCAGGTGAGTCCTTTTCTCCTCTTTTCTTTTTCTGTTTTATTTTCTGTTTTCATTTTCTATTTTGTAATCTGTTTTAATTCACATTTGAATTCTGGTTTGTTTTGCAGGTGTTTATCAATTTGGCTTTCATGAGGACTAATACAAGAGTCATTGTATTACTGTGTTGTTTTGGAATAATCATTTAACATATGTGAACTTTATTGTAATTTTTAATTACATATGATTTTAGGCACTCACTTTAATCCCTTTTTTCTTGTAGAATTAATTCTAACTTGCTTTCTTTTTCATGATAGAATTATGAGTGGATCTTGATTATGTGTTTAACCATATTGTTTGTACACTTGTATTTGTATATGATTAACTTTTTTAGGTAATGTTCTTAATGATGATAATTCAATTTATCCCTCTCTTGGCTCTAAGAATATTTTGTTAGGCTTGATAAGATGTCTTTTTAATATTCAGGATCTTGTAAGTTCTATGGTAACTCCCTTCTCAGGTCTAGCACTAACACCTTGAAATACCTAGAGTAGATACTACTCTCATTATGGTTTGGTTCTAATTATAAGGATAAGTGGTTGACAACCACACATGGGTTTAATTATAGGGTTTAGCATTGGGTGTCTCTTATGTTTAATAATTGAAGCATAGGATTCAATTAATGAACAATTAGGGTTCTAATCATATTCTCCTAATTGCACATGGTTTGAATCTCAAATTTAGCCTATGTTTTAATCTCCACTTATGTATGATAGTATAATTACTGGCTTAATATTTCATGTGCTCCTCTAGTTACTAAGGATCTGAGAATGGGTTCTATCTTATTTCCGTTAACCTCTTTTATATCCTTAATCTATTAAGAAAGTAATTAAAGTGGTTATAGTTCTTTTTATAGTTAACTTTGGTTATAATGTTGAATGGTTTCTCACCATATAGAGTATGGAGTTTGACTCTAAGGTTTGCTTAGGTTCTTTAATTTATGAAATATAGATGTGGTAGGATTCCACTTATGATCACCAAGTGGTCACAAGTTAAGGTTAGGGTTTTAGCCTAGGTTTGCTTACTAGTTACCTCCCTATAATTTCATGTGGTGAATGGTATCTAGTTATCCTATTAGGGTTTAACTTATCCTCACATATCTCAAGAGCATGATCATGGATTAGGCATGATCAACTTGTTCTTAATATTTCTATCTCAAGTTCTTAGGGTTTATGATCATCACTCAATTTATAATGATCAAGGTTTGGCTTCCTAAGGTATCTCTGATTAACTAGGTTTCTCACTTCCATGATCAAGCATTGTCTTGATCAATTAAGGTATTGCATCTCTATTTTACTTTCTAGGATGGACATGGTCATGGTTGTCTCACTAGTTTTATATCCCAGGAAAATGCCTGAGATATTACTTAGGGTTCTTTCCAGGGAATGATGATATAATTATCTGGGTATATGGATAGTTCTCTCCCTTAAATTCAAGTGTTGCCTCAACTAACTTGAGTGTAGCATCATAGCTTGGGCTCTCTTTCATAGGAATAGTTAGTCTAGGGTTTATGGTGTATTCTTGATATTTATTTAAGTAGCTAAGCTAAAGATTCAATTTTCTAACTTTGTTGGATTAGTCCTATCCTTATTTCACTAATTCATGTGTATAGTCTTATTGATATTTGGTTATCTCACCACTTCAAGATGAAATGGTTAATCTCTTAATGCTTTAGTTCAAAGGTTGTCCTTTATTCTTAAATAGGTAAAGCTAAGATTGGTATGAGTGGTCTCACTCATTTGGGAAGGACTTTAATACTAACCTAAGGTTAGGCTCTATAGAAATTGATGTGATCATCAATGTCTATGTTATATATAAAGGGTTTATCTCTCTAGGAATTGTCTTGGATAATATCCTAGGGTTTCTCTTGAAGATAATGTTTTGAATACTTGGATGTATATCCAAGGTTTAGCTCAAAGCTTGTCATTGCTTCTCTAAGAATTAACATAGAACTCTCACCACTCTAGATTTGCTGCTTAACTATTTGGAATAGAGAAGGATATATATTTCTAGAGTTGATCTCCTTGTCATGTTTCCAAGATTGAAATAGAATGAATACTATGAGGTTCATGGTAGGATCAAGGATTAGTTTAAGACATGGACAAGATAAGTGAAGAATAGTTCCTCCAATTATTGTTACTTGATTTTCCAATTAAATGGATGTTCATACGTTATGGCAAGGAATATCATGTTGTGATCTTTTGTATGATCAAGCAATTGATCATTGAGTAAAGTGTTGTTGTGTTGAATATCAATTCCATTTGATCTAACCCCTTAGATCAAATCATCTCTACCCAAAACAAGGTTTTAACAAAGTCACATTGAGGTTTATAGCGCTTGACTTGATGAGCTACTTCAATTCCACCAAGGTCAAGTGAAACTTCAGTTACTGTGACTGTTTTACTTTAAAGCGAGAAAATTCCCCAGATTTTCTATGCATGAATGCAATGCACACATCTGTTTCCTCTATATTTTTAACCCCAATACCTGGGATATTACACAATAATGCATTCACCGAAATCCGCAAATATGTATGCCTCATGTTTATACCAAAATTATACCACTTTTGGGCCATTTCAAATTACCAAAACTATATCCCAAACTATATTTCCTAAAAGAAAATGAAAGCTAAAGAAAGTTGATATTTGTTAGAGGGGTGACAAATAATCCATTCACCGAAATCCCCCAAATATGCCAAAACTATATCCCCTAAAAGAAAAGGAAAGCTAAAGATAGTTGATAATTGTTAGAGGGGTGACAATAATGCATTCACCGAAATCCGCAAATATGTATGCCTCATATTTATACCAAAATTATACCACTTTTGGGCCATTTCAAATTACCAAAACTATATTCCCTAAAAGAAAAGGAAAGCTAAAGATAGTTGATATTTGTTAGAGGGGTGACAAATAATGCATTCACCGAAATCCGCAAACTATATTACGTGGAAAACTCGTTATTGAACATAAATAGAGGGGTGGAACTCTCCACCGTCAGAGAGAGAAAGGGGTGGCCACGAAGAGAGAGAGAGGGGTGGCCACGAAGAGACGGAGAGGGGTATACTGCCCGTTAGATCAGTTGATCAACGGTTCGTGGAGTTGATCCGTGTGACAATGGCTCAACCAATCAGGATAAGTTTGGGCCTCTGAGAGCATTTGTGACAGAACTTGAGGGCAAAACTGAGTAGTACTAAGAATCCAAGGGCACATAAATAGTAAATAGACTAAGGGATTCAAACAAAAGAATTACAAAATGAAAAATGCGTGTTTTGTACAATATAATTCATATTGGGCTACATCAAATTATTTGCAATTCAAATATACATGAGTGTGACAATTATGACATCATTTAGACAAACTATGTTTTTGGGGAAGATGTTTTGCAAAGGGGTTTGAGTGGAAAACCATGCATCTTCATAGCTACACTAGTGATTCTGAGAAGTGGAAATTTGTGGTAAAACTTGATTTATATCCCATTTATATATGTTTGTTAAGGTTTTCTAGGTGGCAGGTTGTCTAGGAAGACTCCATGAGTAGGTGCCACTATGTTTTTATTTTTTTTTGGATTTTTTTGCGCATGAAATGACTCAATTAGATATGTTAATCTCATTTGTTGACTCTCTGTTGACCAGCTACTTGAGGGTAAAACTGAGTATATTGCACTTGCCAGTCTAAGTACTCGAGGGGAAAACTAAGTACATATAAAATTTCTGTATAAGGACCAAGGTTATAACTGAGTACACCAAACGTCCCAGGGTTAGACTCGTGTCGCGGTGCACGCTGCATCCGTGCATAGCGGACGCGTGTTGCGGTACATGCCACCTTCGTCTTTATAGAGCCCTTTTTCTCTCCCTCGACGCACGTTCTCACCGCAACCGCCTCTCCTGTCCCATCATCTTCTCCACAACCGAAGAAAAAACCCCGAAGAAAACAACCGGCGATGGAGAAGAATGAGATGCCCATTGTTGGCGCATCAGCCGTCGGTGCATCGGCCGCTGCCCCCGTCCAGGCCCCTGTCGCTGCTTCCAACGTAGCAGCCACCGGCGCATCGGCCGCCGCCACCGTCCAGGCCCCCGTCGCTTGGAACCCGTACGAACCAGTGCCGTACGTCGCGCTGGAGAACCCCTACGACACCATCATCGTCGACGATGAGCCGGAGGTAACCCTTTGCTCCCTTGTTTTTATCCCATTCTCAATCATTTTGTGTTAGATCTAGCGTTAGTAGGGTTCATCTGTTCCTAGTTCACTCCATTTGTGTTAGATCTTGCATTATTAGGGTTCGTCTCTTCCTAGTTCAATCCTTTTGTGTTAGATCTTGCGTTATTACTATTTGTGATTTGCTTTTGTTCAAGATTTGTGCCGATGATGATGAATATTTGGGCACAAATTGATTCAGGGTTTGGTCAGTAAACAATTGGTGTGTACAAATTTGTTGTGCATGATCTTTGGTTTACTCACTCAAATCCTGAATATAAGTGTGTCCAATGTAACTGAGGCTACCTCTTTTTTTCGAGCCCATATTATCATGCATGATCTTTGTTCACTCTCCGTTCCATCATCGTTGCAATTGACTCCGTGTTTTTTGCACGATCTTTGGTGCTACGTGGCAGGTGCAGAGCAGCGACGTCGACAGCGACGACGAGTCCTTCCACACCAAGACTCGTCACGTCCTCAGGAGGCTGCAGTCCGGCCATTACGATGACCCCTTTGCTCGAGGCATTTACAAATGCCCCTTCTGCAACAGGAAGCTCCGCGCCACCGACTTCAACTGCTCGGTGAACCATGCTGAATCCATTGGCAAATGCGGCGCTAGAGTTGGAACGACCCTGAACGTGCATGCGTTCATGGCCAAAAACAAAGCACTTGGGATTCACCTGCGCAACCTCCAAGCGAGTCACAGGCGCTACCTGGAGGCGTTGAACGTGCCTACGACACTCTCTGTATGTGACTGCTCTATCTGTAGAGCAGCTTAAATTCATGTAAAACGTAGCTTATGTTGTATCTATCGGTACTACTGTTGGATCTGTCGTGAATATATCTATGCTATGTTGGCTGCTGTATGCAACTTATCCTATATTTTCTCTGGATTTGTGCCCTAGATTTCCTACCTGATTGGGTAAAAACGAAGGCATAAAGAAATGAATGGCGTTAAAAGCCAGAAGGAGAAGCTGCTCTAGATTTGCTACCAATTTGGGCTATCAAATATGAATGAGGTCGAGCGAGAGAGAGGAAAAAGGTACATTGAAAACTGCTAATCTGGGCGAAAGAGACAGAAACCACTCGTGCCCACGTTTCGGACCCACACGGCTCCACACGCTACGGCCCCACACGCTACGGCCACACAAACACGGTCTCGTCCTGTCCCACGCGGTCCCTTCATACCAGCCCCACACGACGCGGCCCCACAAGCGACACGACCCCACTCGTCAGCACGGAACGGTCAACTTAACGGATTCCTTCCGTCCGAGCTCCTTCTGCGTGTTTCAGACAAGGACTTGGGAAAAACTGAGGAAAAACTAAGGAGTTGGGTAAAACTGAGTACAACTAAGGACCGGAGGGCACGAGAATAGAAAACCCAAAAGAAATTTATATCAAAATGTATGTACGAACAATTTTACATCCGATTTCAACTGGGTACGGCCATTTAGTGATTTTTTGATTCCCAAAAATCGAAAAGAAAAACAGATTTTTTTCAGGTTTTAGATTTTGATAGAAAAAAAATTCAAATCTGAAAATTTCAATTTTTTTTGCCTCTCTCCACCTTCTTCCCTCCTACTCTACCCATTCTCCACCTTATCCCTCATCCTCCCATTCTTTCCCTCCTCCTCTCCTCTTTCTCTCCCCCACCTTCTCCCGTCCCCCTCTTCCCCTTCTTTCCTGATCCTCTTTCCATTCTTTCCCTCCTCCTCTACCCAAAGTGTAGGATAACGTTGCATAGAAAACAAAAATTTTCCTACCGCGAACACGCAATCCAAGCCAAGATGCAATCTAGAAGACGGTAGCAACGAGGGGGTATCGAGTCTCACCCTTGAAGAGATTCCAAAGCCTACAAGAGGAGGCTCTTGTTGCTGCGGTAGACGTTCACTTGCCGCTTGCAAAAGCGCGTAGAAGATCTTGATCACGATCGGTTCCGGCGCCACGAACGGGCAGCACCTCCGTACTCGGTCACACGTTCGGTTGTTGATGAAGACGACGTCCACCTCCCGTTCCAGCGGGCAGCGGAAGTAGTAGCTCCTCTTGAATCCGACAGCACGACGGCGTGGTGTCGGTGGTAGTGGAGAAGTCCGGCGGAGCTTCGCTAAAGCTACGCGGGAGTTATGGAGGAGAGGGGGCGGCTAGGGTTTGGGAGGGGGTGGCCGGCCACTTCAAGGGGGGCGGCCAGCTTGTGGTCTTGGGGTGGTCGGCCCCCTCCCTTGGCCCCTCATTATATAGGTGGATCCCCAAGAGTTGGTCTCCAAGTCTTCGAATAAGACCCGAACAAAAAACCTTCCATATGGAGGGGAAACCTAGCCAAGCTAGGAATCCCACTAGAGGTGGGAGTTCCACCTCCCATATGGGGGGGTGGCCGGCCCCCTAAGGGGGAGTCCACTTGGGACTCCTCCCCCACTAGGGTTGGCCGGCCATGGAGGTGGAGTCCCATGTGGACTCCACCTTCCTTGGTGGTTTCTTCCGGACTTTTCTAGAACCTTCTAGAACCTTCCATAGAACCTTCCGTGACATTTTAATTCACATAAAATGACATCCTATATATGAATCTTATTCTTCGGACCATTCCGGAACTCCTCGTGATGTCCGGGATCTCATCTGGGACTCCGAACAAATATTCGAACTCCATTCCATATTCAAATACTACCATTTCAACATCCAACTTTAAGTGTGTCACCCTACGGTTCGTGAACTATGCGGACATGGTTGAGTACTCACTCCGACCAATAACCAATAGCGGGATCTGGAGATCCATAATGGCTCCCACATATTCAACGATGACTTTAGTGATCGAATGAACCATACACATATAATACCAATTCCCTTTGTCACGCGATATTTTACTTGTCCGAGGTTTGATCTTCGGTATCACTCTATACCTTGTTCAACCTCGTCTCCTGACAAGTACTCTTTACTCGTGGTATGTGGTCTCTTATGAACTCATTCATATGCTTGCAAGACATTAGATGACATTCCACCGAGAGGGCCCAGAGTATATCTATCCGTCATCGGGATGGACAAATCCCATCCGTTGATCCATATGCCTCAACTCATACTTTCCGGATACTTAATCCCACCTTTATAGCCACCCATTTACGCAGTGGTGTTTGGTGTAATCAAAGTACCTTTCCGGTATAAGTGATTTACATGATCTCATGGTCATAAGGACTAGGTAACTATGTATCGAAAGCTTATAGCAAATAACTTAATGACGAGATCTTATGCTACGCTTAATTGGGTGTGTCCATTACATCATTCATATAATGATATAACCTTGTTATTAATAACATCCAATGTTCATGATTATGAAACTAATCATCCATTAATCAACAAGCTAGTTTAAGAGGCATACTAGGGACTTCTTGTTGTCTACATATCACACATGTACTAATGTTTCGGTTAATACAATTATAGCATGATATATAAACATTTATCATAAACATAAAGATATAAATAATAACCACTTTATTATTGCCTCTAGGGCATATCTCCTTCAGTCTCCCACTTGCACTAGAGTCAATAATCTAGATTACATTGTAATATACCTAACACCCATGGCATTCTGGTGTTGGTCATGCTTTGCCCTATGGAGAGCTTTAGTCAACGGATCTGCTACATTCAGATCAGTGTGTACTTTGCAAATCTTTACTTCTCCATCTTCTATGTACTCGCGAATCGAGTGGTAACGCAACTTGATATGCTTCAGCCTCTTGTGTGACCTTGGCTCTTGTGCATTGGCGATGGCACCCATGTTATCACAGTAAATGATTAATGGGTCCAATGCACTAGGAACCACACCGAGCTCTACAATGAACCTCTTCATCCATACCGCTTCTGATGAAGCCTCTGAAGCCGCTATGTACTCGGATTCTGTTGAAGATTTCGCCACCGTGCACTGCTTCGAGCTTGCCCAGCTTACTGCAGCACCATTCAATATAAACACGTACCCAGATTGTGACTTAGAGTCATCAGGATCAGTGTTCCAACTAGCATCGGTGTAACCATTTACAACGAGCTCTTGGTCACCTCCATAACAAAGAAACATATCCTTAGTTCTTTTCAAGTACTTCAGGATATTCTTGACCGCTGTCCAGTGTTCCATTCCTGGATCACTTTGATATCTGCTAGTCAAACTAACAGCATGTGCTATATCCGGTCTAGTACATAGCATGGCATACATGATAGATCCTACTGCCGAGGCATAGGGGATATTACTCATCCTTTCTCTTTCTTCTCGTCGTAGCCGGTCCTTGAGTCTTACTCAAGACCTTGCATTGTAACATAGGTAAGAACCCTTTCTTACTTTCGTCCATTCTAAACTTCTTTAGAATCTTGTCCAGATATGTACTCTGTGATAGACCTATTAGGCGTCTTGATCTATCTCTATAAATCTTGATGCCTAATATATACGATGCTTCACCAAGGTCTTTCATTGAAAAACTATTATTCAAATAACCTTTAACACTGCTTAATAGTTCTATATCATTCCCGATCAATAATATGTCATCTACATATAATATCAGGAATGCTATAGAGCTCCCACTCACTTTCTTGTAAATACAGGCCTCTCCATGACACTGTATAAACCTGAAGTCTTTGATCACCTTATCAAAGCGTCGGTTCCAACTCCTCGATGCTTGCTTCAGTCCATAGATTGAACGCTGAAGTTTGCATACTTTGTCAGCATTTTTAGGATCGACAAAACCTTTGGGTTGTACCATATACAACTCTTCATCAATGTCTCCATTAAGGAACGCCGTTTTGACATCCATCTGCCAAATCTCATAATCGAAAAATGCAGCTATTGCTAACAAAATCCTCACAGATTTTAGCTTCGCTACAGGTGAGAAAGTCTCATCGTAGTCAACTCCTTGAATTTGTCGGAAACCCTTTGCGACAAGTCGAGCTTTATAGACAGTAATATTACCATCAGCATCTATTTTTCTTTTGAAGATCCATTTATTCTCGACAGCCTTTCGGCTATCAGGTAAGTCTACCAAAGTCCATACTTTGTTATCATACATGGATCCCATTTCGGATTTCATGGCTTCTTGCCATTTGTTGGAATCTGGGCTCATCATCGCTTCTTCATACATCGCAGGGTCCTCATCATTGTTATCCACAATCATGACATTTAGACAAGGATCATACCAATCAGGAGTGGTATGTTCCCTTGTCGATCTGCGAGGTTCAGTAGTTTCCTCGTTCGAAGTTTCATGATCATTATCATTAGCTTCCTCTGTTGCCGGTGTAGGCGGTACAGGTACAATTTCCGGTACTGCGCTACTCTGATCAACGAGTATAGATTCATCAATCTCATCGAGTTCTACTTTTCTTCCAGTCACTTCTTTAGTGAGAAATTCTTTCTCAAGAAAGGTTCCGTTCTTAGCAACAAAGACCTTCGGATTTGTGATAGAAAGTATACCCTATAGTTTCCTTGGGGTATCCTATGAAGATGCATTTCTCCGCTTTGGGTTCTAGCTTGTCCGGTTGTAACTTCTTTACATAGGCTTCGCAACCCCAAACTTTCAGGAACGACAGCTTAGGTTTCTTATTAAACCATAATTCATACGGTGTCATTTCTACGGATTTTGATGGTGCTCTATTTAAAGTGAATGCGGCTGTCTCTAATGCATAACTCCAAAATGATAACGGCAAATCAGTAAGAGACATCATAGAACGAACCATATCTAAGAGAGTTCGATTATGACGTTCGGACACACCGTTACGTTGTGGTGTTCCCGGCGGTGTCAATTGTGAAAGTATTCCGCATTTCTTTAAATGCATGCCAAACTCATAACTCAGATATTCACCTCCACGATCAGATCGTAGAAATTTGATCTTCTTGTTACGTTGATTTTCTACTTCACTTTGGAATTCCTTAAACTTCTCGAAAGTTTCGGATTTATGTTTCATGAAATAGATATACCCATATCTACTCAGATCATCTGTGAAGGTTAGAACATAACGATAACCACCGCGCGATGCTACGCTCATTGGTCCACATACATCGGTATGTATGATTTCTAATAAGTCAGTAGCTCGCTCCATCATACCAGAAAATGGAGTCTTTGTCATTTTTCCCATTAGACATGCTTCGCATCTATCAAGTGACTCAAAGTCAAGTGATTCAAGTAATCCATCAGTATGGAGTTTCTTCATGCGTTTCACTCCAATGTGACCAAGACGACAGTGCCACATATAAGTAGAATTATCATTCAATTTAATTCGTTTAGCATCAATGTTATGTATATGCGTATCACTACTATCGAGATCTAACAGAAATAAGCCATTCTTTTGTGGTGCTCGACCATAAAAGATATTATTCATAAAAATAGAACAACCATTATTCTCAGACTTGAATGAATAACCATCTTGCATTAAACAAGATCCAGATATAACGTTCATGCTCAACGCAGGTACAAAATAACAATTATTTAGGCCTAAAACTAATCCCGAAGGTAGATGTAGAGGAAGTGTGCCGACAGCGATCACATCGACTTTGGATCCATTTCCAACGTGCATCGTCACTTCATCTTTCAGTAGTCTTCGTTTATTCTTTAGTTCCTGTTTCGAGTTACAAATATGAGCAACCGAACCAGTATCAAATACCCAGGTACTAGTACGAGAACCAGTGAGATAAACATCTATAACATGTATATCAGATATACCTTCTTTCTTCTTCTTGACAAGGCCGCTCTTCAGATCAGCCAGATACTTGGAGAAATTACGCTTCCAGTGTCCCTTCTCCTTGCAGTAATAGCACTCAGCATCAGGCTTAGGGCCGTTCTTAGGTTTCATAGGAGGTGTGGCAGCTTTCTTGCCACCCTTCTTGAATTTTCCCTTAGACTTGCCCTGTTTCTTGAAACTGGTGGTCTTGTTGACCATCAACACTTGGTGCTCTTTCTTGGTCTCAATCTCAGCAGCTTTTAGCATGCCAAAGAGTTCAGGTAACTCCTTGTTCATGTTCTGCATATTGTAGTTCATCACAAAGTTCTTGTAACTTGGTGGCAGTGATTGAAGGACACGATTAATCCCCAGTCTGTTAGGAATCACTATTCCCAAGTCACTGAGTTTCTTCGCATGCCCGGTCATGGCGAGCATGTGCTCACTAACGGAGCTGCCTTCTTCCATCATACAGCTGAAAAAATGTTTCGATGCTTCGTAGCATTCCACAGCCGCATGAGTCTCGAATATAGCTTTCAGCTCATTCATCAACTCATAAGGATCGTGGTGCTCAAAACGTTTTTGAAGATCGGATTCCAGACTGCACAGGATGGCACACTGAACTTGAGAGTACCGAGTTTTCCGAGTCGCGTAAACAGCTTTTACTTCATCGGTTTCAGTTTCTGTAGGAGGGTCACCTAGCGGTGCATCAAGCACAAATTGCAGATTTCCGCCAGAGAGGAAGATCCTCACATGACGGAACCAGTCAGTGAAGTTGCTACTGTTGCTCTTAAGTTTCTCTTTCTCTAGGAACTGATTAAAATTGATTGGGGACACCATCTCTACAACATATATTTGCAAAAGTTTAGACTAAGTTTATGACAAATTGAGTTCAAATTTTAATTCAACATAATTAAAAATCTAGGTGAACTCCCACTCAAAACAATATCCCTCGCATTGTCTTAGTGATCACACGAACCAAATCCACCGCACCTAAACCCGATCATCACGAGAAAAGGTGTGATTTCAATGGCGAACACTCAAAGTGTTCATCATATCAACCATATGATTCATGCTCTACCTTTCGGTATCACGTGTTCCGAGACCATGTCTGTACATGCTAGGCTCGTCAAGGCCACCTTAGTATCCGCATGTGCAAAACTGTCTTGCACCCGTTGTATGCACTTGTTGATTCTATCACACCCGATCATCACGAGATGCTTCGAAACGACAAGTCTTGGCAACGGTGCTAGTAAGGATGAACACTTCATTATCTTGAGATTTTAGTGAGGGGTCATCTTATAATGCTACCGTCGCGATCTAAGCAAAATAAGATGCATAAAAGGATTAACATCACATGCAGTTCATATGTGATATGATATGGCCCTTTTGTCTTTGCGCCTTTGATCTTCATCTCCAAAGCACGGACATGATCTCCATCATCTTCGGGCATGATCTCCATCATCGTCGGCGTAGCGTCAAGGTCAATGGCGCCGTCTTCATGATTGTCCTCCATGTAGCAACTATTACAACTACTTTGAAATACTACTCAACATGAAATTTAAAGACAACCATAAGGCTCCTGCCGGTTGCCACAATACAATAATGATCATCTCATACATATTCATCATCACATTATGGCCATATCACATCACCAAACCCTGCAAAAACAAGTTAGACGTCTCTAATTTGGTTTGCATATTTTACGTGGTTTAGGGTTTTCGAGAGAGATCTAATCTACCTACGAACATGAACCACAACGTTGATACTAATGTTTTCAATAGAAGAGTAAATTGAATCTTCACTATAGTAGGAGAGACAGACTCCCGCAAAGCCTCTTATGCAATACAAGTTGCATGTCGAACGAGGAACAAGTCTCATGAACGCGGTCATGTAAAGTTAGTCCGGGCCGCTTCATCCCACTATGCCACAAAGATGCAAAGTACTCAAACTAAATATAACAAGAGCATCAACGCCCACAAAACCATTGTGTTCTACTCGTGCAACCATCTATGCATAGACACGGCTCTGATACCACTGTAGGATAACGTTGCATAGAAAACAAAAAAATTTCTACCGCGAACACGCAATCCAAGCCAAGATGCAATCTAGAAGACGGTAGCAACGAGGGGGTATCGAGTCTCACCCTTGAAGAGATTCCAAAGCCTACAAGAGGAGGCTCTTGTTGCTGCGGTAGACGTTCACTTGCCGCTTGCAAAAGCGCGTAGAAGATCTTGATCACGATCGGTTCCGGCGCCACGAACGGGCAGCACCTCCGTACTCGGTCACACGTTCGGTTGTTGATGAAGACGACGTCCACCTCCCGTTCCAGCGGGCAGCGGAAGTAGTAGCTCCTCTTGAATCCGACAGCACGACGGCGTGGTGTCGGTGGTAGTGGAGAAGTCCGGCGGAGCTTCGCTAAAGCTACGCGGGAGTTATGGAGGAGAGGGGGCGGCTAGGGTTTGGGAGGGGGTGGCCGGCCACTTCAAGGGGGGCGGCCAGCTTGTGGTCTTGGGGTGGTCGGCCCCCTCCCTTGGCCCCTCATTATATAGGTGGATCCCCAAGAGTTGGTCTCCAAGTCTTCGAATAAGACCCGAACAAAAAACCTTCCATATGGAGGGGAAACCTAGCCAAGCTAGGAATCCCACTAGCGGTGGGAGTTCCACCTCCCATATGGGGGGGTGGCCGGCCCCCTAAGGGGGAGTCCACTTGGGACTCCTCCCCCACTAGGGTTGGCCGGCCATGGAGGTGGAGTCCCATGTGGACTCCACCTTCCTTGGTGGTTTCTTCCGAACTTTTCTAGAACCTTCTAGAACCTTCCATAGAACCTTCCGCGACATTTTAATTCACATAAAATGACATCCTATATATGAATCTTATTCTCCGGACCATTCCGGAACTCCTCGTGATGTCCGGGATCTCATCCGGGACTCCGAACAAATATTCGAACTCCATTCCATATTCAAATACTACCATTTCAACATCCAACTTTAAGTGTGTCACCCTACGGTTCGTGAACTATGCGGACATGGTTGAGTACTCACTCCGACCAATAACCAATAGCGGGATCTGGAGATCCATAATGGCTCCCACATATTCAACGATGACTTTAGTGATCGAATGAACCATACACATATAATACCAATTCCCTTTGTCACGCGATATTTTACTTGTACGAGGTTTGATCTTCGGTATCACTCTATACCTTGTTCAACCTCGTCTCTTGACAAGTACTCTTTACTCGTACCGTGGTATGTGGTCTCTTATGAACTCATTCATATGCTTGCAAGACATTAGATGACATTCCACCGAGAGGGCCCAGAGTATATCTATCCGTCATCGGGATGGACAAATCCCACTGTTGATCCATATGCCTCAACTCATACTTTCCGGATACTTAATCCCACCTTTATAGCCACCCATTTACGCAGTGGTGTTTGGTGTAATCAAAGTACCTTTCCGGTATAAGTGATTTACATGATCTCATGGTCATAAGGACTAGGTAACTATGTATCGAAAGCTTATAGCAAATAACTTAATGACGAGATCTTATGCTACGCTTAATTGGGTGTGTCCATTACATCATTCATATAATGATATAACCTTGTTATTAATAACATCCAATGTTCATGATTATGAAACTAATCATCCATTAATCAACAAGCTAGTTTAAGAGGCATACTAGGGACTTCTTGTTGTCTACATATCACACATGTACTAATGTTTCGGTTAATACAATTATAGCATGATATATAAACATTTATCATAAACATAAAGATATAAATAATAACCACTTTATTATTGCCTCTAGGGCATATCTCCTTCACAAAGATGAACACCACCTCCGGTGACCACCTTCTCTCCGGCAACAAACGGTGATGACCACCACTCTGACAATGGAAACCACCTCCTCTCCGACGACCGCCTCCTCTCCGACACCCACCTCCGACGCCCTGCCGCGCCACCGTCGGTGACCTGCTCCTTTCAGATGATGGCGACCGCCTCCGACGGCCTGATCCGCCACCGCCGATGCCCTGCGCCTACGACCGGATCGTACCCTAGATCTAGTCAACCTCACAAAGAGGCGACATGGACTCTATTGTTTTGGTTTAGTTCTTAGGGTGTTTTGTGTAAAATTACATGGACAGTTGGACACTGGTCCTAGATTTTTTTTAAAAATTGCAAAAAATAAATACTGGTAGCGGACCGGACGAGAGCCATAGACGGAGGGAGATCAGTACATGGGTGTACAAATGTGCATGCATTAATTTTTGCAAAAGCTTGTATATCATGTCTAGTTCACATGTAGAGCAATAAACATTAAGTAAATGGGAAGAAATATGAGTAAAAGTGTAAAACTGTAACTTTGTACACCCATTATTCATACGCTGACCCCACCACCGATGAGAGCCCGCGACTAATAACTTATTGGCAGCTTGCCGGGTGCACACGCGACTAGTACCTAACATACTAGTCGTGTGCCAGATGCGCACACGACTAGTAGACCCTTGCCACTAGCGAGGTACCATTAATGGGCGATGACCGGCGACTGGTAGCCAAATTTCGCACGCGACTTGGTAGGCTTTTCTGTAGTAGTGTAATAGCAAACTTCTTTTCTCTCTCAGATAATAGCAAACATCGAGAACTTTTTTAGTCTTCTTATTATACAATGCAGAGAATGATATATCCGAGATAAAGAAAACATAGCTAGGTTAGCACGAAATGCCTCGATTTGCCTACCCATATAAACGTCCCTGTCCAAACGAAAGAACTTTAGCTGATAGGGCCTAGCTTCAAAACAGAACGCACAAGATGCATGAACGAAAATGACCTGTCATGGGAGGAGGTTCCTTGGTTCTTTCGAGTGAGGTTTTGCATGAATTCAATCATACAGGTCTCACCAGTAATCGCATCAAGCATAAAGATTACATATGCATTACTAACCTTTACTATTATATCATTCGTAAAAAAACCTTTACTATTATATGATTGTTGCATCATCTACAACTACAAGCAACTGAACAAGATAATCATGTGGTTCAGTAAATTGGTGCTAAGCTGAAGAACTTCAGATTGGATACAGATTATCAAATATAGACTCGTCAACGCCAGTATTTCGTTTGAATTGCAGAATAATTGGAGGTCAGCCAATTAAAGTTATATATTTTAAGTTTTTGTGTACGAAAATTGATGGATTATTTGAAGACCGTATGGAGGTATCAACTACACAAGCCACTTCCGAAGGTGCATGTGCTCATGGGCACATATGTGATGGGATCTATTCTCAACAATAGTGATGTGTTCTAATTTTACATAAGGTGGAGAACCAACCCGTGGTTGGGTGGTTAGGTGGGCAGTGGCACCCCCAGTCCATCATAGTTCAAATCATAGGTTTGACACTTTGGTGTCTCATTAAAGGCGAGAGGCAACGTTTTCGTCGACAGCGAGACATTTGTGGTGACTTTGTCAATCTCAAGACCCGTTGGACGAAGTTTCTTGGACGCAGTCTCTCGGAGGTGCTCATAGGGGTAGGGTGTGCGTGTGTGCATTCATAGGAGTGAGTGTGTATGTGCGTATATGTAAGCATCTACGTTTGTACTGTGTTTCGCAAAAAAAAATTACATAAGGTGTGCTAAACATTAATAATTTCATAGAGATATGTATAATTCAGCAAATTAATAAATTTGCATATTTTCACATACAACGTGTATGTATGAATTAATATACTAGATGTGAGTTCATGTCTCTAATTCTAAGAAGCGGTAAGCTAAAAAGGTACTATATTATCGGCAACTATATATTTAAAGCTTTCACGCATTCCATTTAATTCGGCAGCTTGAAGCACATATGGTTTGTGATTTTCTACACTAGAATATTAGTTCTCGGCAATTTTGACGTACCACACGTCACACCATATATGTAAAAATATTTAAAATGTAATAGTGTTTGTGCCTTATAAAGATCAAGACTGGTACTTATGTTGCACTATTGCATCACTGTACATTAATGCATAATATTATAGCAAGTCTGCTGACTGTAGCCAACTAATACAAGACATAGCCAATTGCCAAACCCATGGATGATTCCAAGAAAAGTCAGAAGTAGAGATCGTCCATATGTCTCCGCTTGGAATTTGTGCACGAAAGAACCTAATTAAGATATCTAATTCCATATAACTGATATGGAAAGTATATATTCCAAAACATTTGTTTAGATATGCTCTTATTGCGAGAAAGAGAGATGATGCTAAAAACATTACCAACAAAATGGAATACCGTATAAAATGCTATCAAGCAAGTAGAAGAGCATCTTACGGGAAAAAAGATCAATGCAGTTATATTCCAATTAGTACAACGCGAATCACACGTGTGCAATCTTAGAACCCTCCCGGAAATTATAAATAGCCCCAAAACCCTTGCAATCTCCCCAAGCTTTTGTAGTTTCATAGGGTATACACTTGCTCTGAGACTCACATATACTATGTCTAATGACTCCTTGACAAGGGCGCATATAGTTGGAGATGTTCTAGACCCATTTGCTAGCTCAGTGCCTCTAACTGTGATGTATGATGGGAGGCCTGTGTTTAACGGGATGGAGTTTCGCTCACCGGCGGTCACTCTGAAACCGAGAGTTGAGATCGGGGGTGACGATTTTCGAGTGGCCTATACCCTAGTAAGCCCATTACTTTGCACCCAAAAGATTACTCCATTGATGGTTGACCATATGTGTATGGCGATGGTGTGAACTCTAGAGAGCTTGGGAATTCATGCCTTAAGTTTGGAGCTTGGGAAATCAATGGTTTGACCCAGCCAAGCTATGCTTGGCCTAGCTCATATTGCTACCTCTTTGCCTGAACTTGTTTTTGGCACCCCAGCCAAAAATATAACCAGGTTACTTTTTTTTATCTCCTAACATTTTGACCATGTGCTTGTGTAAATGTAAATAAATTAGGTTATGATAGATCCTGATGCGCCTAATCCCAGCAACCCAACGTTGAGGGAGTACCTGCATTGGTAAGCCATAGCTCCGGCATGTCTTGTCATTTCTACACATTTGTGTTTCTTTTCACTATTAACGATATTGATGGACTGCTCTAAGTACTTTATTTTTATTTGTCATTCAGGATGGTGACTGATGTCCCAGCATCAACAGATGATAGTTTTGGTGAGTACATATATCAACATGGATAATACACAATGATACACAACTATAATAGCTTGCATTCATATAAACTCCTAAAAACTAGTATGGATCATCCTTCCCTCAATGCGATGAGAACATGAAGTTAATTGCAGAATCAGGCTTTCATTCATGTTTCTTGCCAAAAGGTTCTTGTTACATACCGTTTCTGATTATATTGCATAGTCATGCACCAGCTTATACTTAGTGCTTAGTTTGGGGTTGTTGTTTTCTACTGCGTATCCAATACACTGAATTATAATACATGTTAATTAGCTTGCAAATAGTGGATGTGTGTAGTGTACTATATAGAGTTGAATGAAAAGTATGTTCAAAGCTACTTATACATGTTTCCCTTCAGCATGCGCAATGGTGTTGGATATAGCTAGTGAAGTTGCCAAATGCGAAAATGTTGTATCAGTTACTTACAAAATATTTATTCCATATTGCCATATTTTTCATGTTTCAGTGTTTACTTAATGTTTCATTGATATTTTTCTAGCTGCGCATATTTTGTATGACGTGACTTTGGAAATTAGAAACATATACTCAGTCCATCCCAATTTAGGTGGCGCACACTTTTTTGAAGTCTAAGTTTGACAATCGATTTGGCCAACGAAACATGAATTATATGTTATGCTTGTTACACTATTATATTAAAATTGTATTCAAGTAATTTTTCAATGTTTTACTTTTTAACAAAAGTAAAAATTGTATAATTAATGAAAATAGCGAAAAAAGTTTAAACACGCAAAATAAGGGCGTCACATACATTGGGAGGGAGGGACTATATTGTTGCTAACTTGCCATGTATCCAAAATCTTGGAAGGAATACTCAAACAAGGGACGCGTGCATAAGTTGTGCCATGACCGCATTTATGAAATTTACATGAATTAGATGGGAATGGTACAGTTATGGTTTCATGGAAAATTGAATATATCATGTAGCGTAGAAAATGAAAAATACGATATTTCTAATCTGTTAGTTTATGATAGACTTGTCACAGTTACTTGAATTTTATTTCTATCACTAGAGATAATCAACCAAATATTAAGCCATGTTAATTAGGGTTACCAAGACAGTATTCGTGCATATAATAGCTATAAACAGTGAAAAAACATACAATCATATATACACCTTCAATGGAACTTAAATATAGTCTACAGTCGTTATTGTCATCACCTCCCACTTTCTCGCAGATCAGTGATCTGGTGGAAGATCACATTTTTCTTATCTTATCTCTCAACTAGCTCTATTCTTTGATGAAATTGCAGGACGAGAGATCGTGCCATACGAGAGCCCAAGCCCCACCATGGGTATCCACCGCATCGTGCTGGTGCTGTATCAGCAGCTGGGGCGTGGAACAGTGTTTGCGCCGCAAGTGCGCCAGAACTTCAACTCGCGCAGCTTCGCTCGCCGCTTCAACCTCGGAAAGCCCGTCGCCGCCATGTACTTCAACTGCCAGCGCCCGACGGGCACCGGTGGGAGAAGGTTCACCTGATCTGTCTCACTATAGTATACTCGTATGTGCTGCATCGCACGGACCTATACCTAGCTAGCTAGAATAAATGTATTGGATTCATGTCTGGTCTATCAAACTGATGGGTCAGCCATGTTCAGCTCGAAAGGCAATTAAGCTCGAGCTTACCAGTACTCAGCATGCGTGCTTAAGGATGCACGTTAGCCGCATCACACGGTACTTAGCTAGAAAGTTTGAATAATGTACCTGTGTTGTACTTGTAGGCTCCTTAAGTAATGGGCCTTCACAAGGATGTGTTGCTGCTGTTCAAGAAGGGATGTGACATTTTGTTACACCATGGTAATGAGATATGTATGCGCGCGGTTGTTCTTATCTCATGTTTCAGCAAAAAATAATTCACAGTCTAATAATGTCGGATGGTTCTAGCAACAATTTAGAAATATTTGTTGCTCTAGCTCCTTAGAAATATAGCTAAGACTATTAAGTTCATGGAGGTTGAACTGGAGATCCTGCACGCCCCCTAGGATGAGATTCTTCATCTGGTTGGTTTTTTAGACAAATGTTGGATGGATGAGCGGCTACCGCGACATGGTATCCCGCATATGACGAGCTGGCTGATGTGCGGGTAATCCGAGGAGGCTACGGCACACATTACTACTGGTTGCCCCTTTTTGAGGATGATCTGGTATGAGATATTGACGTGGATTTGATCCACCTTAGGCCTTCCAACGGTTGTGGGTGACTTTCCGGATTGGATGTTGTTGGTGATGCGAGCCACCCCTCACCAGCTGCGCATGGGCACCTCATCGTTGATCATGCTCACGGTGTGGTGGTTCTGGAAGCACCGGAACATATCATTGTTTGAAAATGCACGTCCCTTAGTGACCTCCATGTTCGACACAATCAGAACCCAAGTGCAAGCGTGAGTGAACGCTGGAGCATGGAGTCTTGATCAACTTCTCCCCTAGACTAGGTTTTGGGTTGAGTTGTATGGTGCGGTGTTGATCTTTTTAGATCTTGTACATATAGCCTTCTTTTTTATAATGCATTAAAATACAATCTTTTTTTTGCATGTTCACCAAAAGAAAAGCAAGACCATTGATGAAACATGGAATAATGCATTAAATTGGGACGACTGAGTTTGTGGTGCACTAGATGACATCAGAACAATGTCCATACACTAGTGGAAAACAGGGCTTTTGTGGCGGGTGGTAAGAGTCTTTTGTCGCGGGCGGCCATCCGCGACAAGGAAGGCGCGATAAAAGGTCCACCTTTTGTCGCGGGTCGCTTACCACCCGCGACATATAGTCCACCACGTGGCAGGCGCGGGGCGCGCAGGGGACAGGCCCTTTTGTCGTGGGCGGTATTACCACCCGCGACAAAAGGCCCTCTACGTGGCGCGCGCACAACACTGCTGCTTTAGGGTTTGAGGGGTGCAGCACCCCCCCCCCCCCGCCACCGACCCCCTTTTATTTCATTTTTTCATTCGAAAATAAAAGTTGCATATATTTGTACGCTACTAGAAGTGGTACACGTTCATTCATTATATATAGATCGATCAAACAAATATTGGAAGCAAAAGTCGATTCCCCTTATATATTCGTAGATTCCCCTTACATATATATATATATACATGGAGCTCACGACTACCAGTACTAAAGACCGTCTATTTCGCGGGAGAGGGAGAGCGCCTATTTGGACTAAACAAGCCGTTGTTGTCTATTACTTCTCTAACCAAAAGTACCGCCAGTTCCTCCGCAATTCCTAGTAGGTGTTCCTTTGGTTGGAGTGTGTCCCGCATGAACTCGACCTATATACGAAAATGAGATGAGTATGACTATATCAATCTTGATAACGAAATATTGACAATAATAAATAAAGTTGTGAATGTTATTGCTTACGTTGAATTTATTATTGTTCTGCTTCTCAGTGGTTAACATGCGAATGGACTCGCAAACGTAGTATCCACATAGATTTGTCCCCTGTGGCTGCTGGGCGCACGCTACATGAGTAAATGTTAGCCTCTCTGCCCAGGTGATACGTCTCCAACGTATCGATAATTTCTTATGTTCCATGCTACTTTATTGATGATACCTACATGTTTTATGCATACTTTATGTCATATTTATGCATTTTCCGGCACTAACCTATCAACGAGATGCCGAAGAGCCAGTTGTTGTTTTCTGTAGTTTTTGGTTTCAGAAATCCTAGTAAGGAAATATTCTCGGAATTGGACGAAATCAACGCCCAGGATCTTATTTTTCCACGAAGCTTCCAGAAGTCCAGAGAGGAAACGAAGTGGGGCGACGAGGCCGCCACACACCAGGGCGGCGCGGCCCAGGCCCTGGCCGCGCCGGCCTATGGTGTGGGCCCCTCGTGGCGCCCCCTGACCTACCCTTCCGCCTACTTAAGCCTTTTTCGAGAATAACTCCAGTACCGAGAGCCACGATACGGAAAACCTTCTAGAGACGCCGCCGCCGCCAATCCCATCTCGGGGGATTCAGGAGATCGCCTTCGGCACCCTGCCGGAGAGGGGAATCATCTCCCGGAGGACTCTTCACCGCCATGGTCGCCTCCGGAGTGATGTGTGAGTAGTTCACCCCTGGACTATGGGTCCATAGCAGTAGCTAGATGGTCGTCTTCTCCTAATTGTGCTATCATTGTTGGATCTTGTGAGCTGCCTAACATGATCAAGATCATCTATCTGTAATGCTACATGTTGTGTTTGTTGGGATCCGATAAATAATGAATGCTATGTTATATTGATTATCAATCTATCATCTATGTGTTGTTTATGATCTTGCATGCTCTCCGTTGCTAGTAGAGGCTCTGGCCAAGTTTTTGCTTGTAACTCCAAGAGGGAGTATTTATGCTCGATAGTGGGTTCATGTCTCCATTAAATCTGGGGGAGTGACAGAAACCTCTAAGGTTGTGGATATGCTGTTGCCACTAGGGATAAAACATCAATGCTATGTCTAAGGATATATGTATTGATTACATTACGCACCATACTTAATGCAATTGTCTGTTGTTTGCAACTTAATACTGGAGGGGGTTCGGATGATAACCTGAAGGTGGACTTTTTAGGCATAGATGCATGCTGGATAGCGGTCTATGTACTTTATCGTAATGCCCAATTAAATCTCACAATACTCATCATAACATGTATGTGCATGGTCATGCCCTCTTTATTTGTCAATTGCCCAACTGTAATTTGTTCACCCAACATGCTTATTCTTATGGGAGAGACACCTCTAGTGAACTGTGGACCCCGGTCCATTCTTTTACATCGAATACAATCATCTTTGCAATACTCGTTCTACTGTTCTCTGCAAACATCATCATCCACACTATACATCTAATCCTTTGTTACAGCAAGCCGGTGAGATTGACAACCTCACTGTTACATTGGGACAAAGTACTTTGGTTGTGTTGTGCAGGTTCCACGTTGTCGCCGGAATCCCTGGTGTTGCGCCGCACTACACTCCGCCGCCATCAACCTTCAACGTGCTTCTTGGCTCCTACTGGTTCGATAAACCTTGGTTTCTTACTGAGGGAAAACTTGCTGCTGTACGCATCACACCTTCCTCTTGGGGTTCCCAACGGACGCGTGTTGTACGCGTATCAAGACTATTTTCTGGCGCCGTTGCCGGGGAGATCAAGACACGCTGCAAGGGGAGTCTCCACCTCCAATCTCTTTACTTTTTTTTTCTTGCTTTATTTTTATTTACTTCTTTGTTTGCTGCACTAAAACAAAACACAAAAAAATTAGTTGCTAGTTTTACTTTATTTACTGTCTTGTTTGCATACTCCATATTAAAAACACAAAAAATTTAGTTACTTGCATTTACTTTACTTATTTCATCATGTTTCCTCCTAAGTTTATTCTTAAAGATGTACCGGTAGGCCGAGGGTCTATCCTTGGGAAAGATAATATAGAAGATTTTTTCACTCATATTAGTACGGTTGAAGATTTTGAAGATAGACACCTGGTAGAACTTGCTCCTACTTATGAAATTGCTGCTGCTTCTTTAGTACACATGTTAGAAGCTAGATTTGTTAACCTCAACCCCGTAATGCAGCATATGTTTCTTACACTAGGTGATATGGAAGAGGGAGAAAAGAAAGATTTTTTCTTAGAAACCCATCTTAAAGAATTTGGTGATGTAGCAAGAGAAGCTAGAAAAGTCTTTACTAAATATAATATGCTTGGCTCTTATACAAACTTTGCTAGCACCCTTGAAAAGATGGAAAAAGATAGACAAAAGTACACTAATAAAGTTAATTATGAAGGGGATATTAAAACATCAATACCTTGCAAGCTCTTGGGAATGTGCGAGGCACTAGAAAAGAATTTTGATTGGATTGTTCCTGAAAATTTGTTTGATGAGAGTAGCAAGCCTAAGGGTAATGAAAAGGGAGCCTCTGAAACTTACATAGATAAGATACAATGCATAGTTGAGAAAACTCCAAACCCCGCTGTAGATGCATCATCTCTTGATAACACTTGATACACACTTTCTGCGCCTAGCTGAAAGGCGTTAAAGAAAAGCGCTTATGGGAGACAACCCATGATTTTACTACTGCAATTTTATTTTATATTTGAGTCTTGGAAGTTGTTACTACTGTAGCAACATCTCCTTATCTTAGTTTTGTTGCATTGTTGTGCCAAGTAAAGTCTTTGATAGTAAGGTTCATACTAGATTTGGATTACTGTGCAGAAACAGATTTCTTGCTGTCACGAATCTGGACAGAATTCTCTGTAGGAAACTCAGAAAATTCCGCCAATTTACGTGAGTGATCCTCAGATATGTACGCAACTTTAATTCAATTTGAGCATTTTCATTTGAGCAAGTCTGGTGCCTCTTAGAAATTCATCTTTACGGACTGTTCTGTTTTGACAGATTCTGCCTTTTATTTCGCATTGCCTGTTTTGCTATGCTTGATGGATTTTTCTATTCCATTAACTTTCAGTAGCTTTGTGCAATGTCCAGAAGTGTTAAGAATGATTATTTCACCTCTGAACATGTGAATTTTGATTATGCACTAACCCTCTAATGAGTTGTTTTGAGTTTGGTGTGGAGGACGTTTTCAAGGATCAAGAGAGGAGGATGATACAATATGATCAAGGAGAGTGAAAGCTCTAAGCTTGGGGATGCCCCGGTGGTTCACCCCTGCATATTTCAAGAAGACTCAAGCGTCTAAGCTTGGGGATGCCCAAGGCAGGGCATCCCCTTCTTCATCGACAACATTATCAGGTTCCTCTAGTGAAACTATATTTTTATTCCATCACATCTTATGTACTTTGCTTGGAGCGTCTATTTGTTTTTATTTTTGTTTTGTTTGAATAAAGTTGGATCCTAGCATTCATTGTGTGGGAGAGAGACACGCTCCGCTGTTGCATATGGACAAATATGTCCTTAGGCTTTACTCATAATATTCATGGCGAAGGTTGAAACTGCTTCGTTAAATTGTTATATGGTTGGAAACGGGAAATGCTACTTGTGGTAATTGGTATAATGTCTTGGATAATGTGATACTTGGCAATTGTTGTGCTCATGTTTAAGCTCTTGCATCATATACTTTGCACCTATTAATGAAGAAATACATAGAGCTTGCTAAAATTTGGTTTGCATAATTGGTCTCTCTAAGGTTTAGATAATTTCTAGTAAAGGTCGAACAACAAGGAAGACGGTATAGAGTCTTATAATACTTACAATATGTCTTTTATGTGAGTTTTGCTGTACCGGTTCATACTTGTGTTTGTTTCAAATAACCTTGCTAGCCTAAGCCTTGTACCGAGAGGGAATACTTCTCATGCATCCAAAATCCTTGAGCCAAACACTATGCCACTTGTGTCCACCATACCTACCTACTACATGGTATTTCTCCGTCATTCCAAAGTAAATTGCTTGAGTGCTACCTTTAAAATTTCCATTCTACGCCTTTGCAATATATAGCTCATGGGACAAATAGCCTAAAAACTATTGTGGTATTGAATATGTACTTATGCACTTTATTTTTTATAAGTTGCTTGTTGAGCGATAACCATGTTCCTGGGGACGCCATCAACTACTCTTTGTTGAATATCATGTGAGTTGCTATGCATGTTCGTCTTGTCTGAAGTAAGGGCAATTTACCATGAGTTGAATGGTTTGAGCATGCATATTGTTAGAGAAGAACATTGGGCCGCTAACTAAAGCCATGATCCATGGTGAAAGTTTCAGTTTTGGACAAATATCCTCAATCTCATATGAGAAAATTAATTGTTGTTGAATGCTTATGCATTAAAGAGGAGTTCATTATCTGTTGTCTATGTTGTCCCGGTATGGATGTCTAAGTTGAGAATAATCAATAGCGAGAAATACAATGCGAGCTTTCTCCTTAGACCTTTGTACATGCGGCATAGAGGTACCCCTTTGTGACACTTGGTTAAAACATATGTATTGGGGTGATAATCCAGGTAATCCGAGCTAATTAGGACAAGGTGCGGGCACTATTAGTATACTATGCATGAGGCTTGCAACTTGTAGGATATAATTTACATGATGCATATGCTTTATTACTACCGTTGACAAAATTGTTTCTTGTTTTAAAAATCAAAGCTCTAGCACAAATATAGAAATCAATGCTTCCCTCGTCGAAGGGCCTTTCTTCTACTTTTATGTTGAGTCAGTTCACCTATTTCTCTCCATCTCAAGAAGCAAACACTTGTGTTAACTGTGCATTGATTCCTACATACTTGCATATTGCACTTATTATATTACTTTATGTTGACAATATCCATGAGCTATACATGTTACAAGTTGAAAGCAACCGCTGAAACTTAATCTTCCTTTGTGTTGCTTCAATACCTTTACTATGAATTTATTGCTTTATGAGTTAACTCTTATGCAAGACTTATTGATGCTTGTCTTGAAAGTACTATTCATGAAAAGTCTTTGCTATATGATTCAATTGTTTACTCATTACATTTACATTGCTTCGAATTGCTGCATTCATTACATGTGCTTACAATAGTATTGATCAAGATTATGATAGCATGTCACTTCAGAAATTATCTTTGTTATCGTTTACCTACTCGGGATGAGTAGGAACTAAGCTTGGGGATGCTGATACGTCTCCAACGTATCGATAATTTCTTATGTTCCATGCTACTTTATTGATGACACCTACATGTTTTATGCATACTTTATGTCATATTTATGCATTTTCCGGCACTAACCTATTAACGAGATGCCGAAGAGCCGATTCTTTGTTTCTGCTGTTTTTGGTTTCAGAAATCCTAGTAAGGAAATATTCTCGGAATTGGACGAAATCAACGCCCATGATCTTATTTTTCCACGAAGCTTCCAGAAGTCCGGAGAGAAAACGAAGTGGGGCGACGAGGCCGCCACACACCAGGGCGGCGCGGCCCAGGCCCTGGCCGCGCCGGCCTGTGGTGTGGGCCCCTCGTGGCGCCCCCTGACCTACCCTTCCGCCTACTTAAGCCTTCGTCGAGAATAACTCCAGTACCGAGAGCCACGATACAGAAAAACTTCCAGAGACGCCGCCGCCGCCAATCCCATCTCGGGGGATTCAGGAGATCGCCTCCGGCACCCTGCGAAGAGGGAATCATCTCCCGGAGGACTCTTCACCGCCATGGTCGCCTCCGGAGTGATGTGTGAGTAGTTCACCCCTGGACCATGGGTCTATAGCAGTAGCTAGATGGTCGTCTTCTCCTAATTGTGCTATCATTGTTGGATCTTGTGAGCTACCTAACATGATCAAGATCATCTATCTGTAATGCTACATGTTGTGTTTGTTGGGATCCGATGAATAATGAATGCTATGTTATGTTGATTATCAATCTATCATCTATGTGCTGTTTATGATCTTGCATGCTCTCCGTTGCTAGTAGAGGCTCTGGCCAAGTTTTTGCTTGTAACTCCAAGAGGGAGTATTTATGCTCGATAGTGGGTTCATGTCTCCATTAAATCTGGGGAGTGACAGAAACCTCTAAGGTTGTGGATGTGCTGTTGCCACTAGGGATAAAACATCAATGCTATGTCTAAGGATATATTTATTGATTACATTACGCACCATACTTAATGCAATTGTCTCTTGTTTGCAACTTAATACTGGAGGGGGTTCGGATGATAACCTGAAGGTGGACTTTTTAGTTATAGATGCATGCTGGATAGCGGTCTATGTACTTTGTCGTAATGCCCAATTAAATCTCACAATACTCATCATAACATGTATGTGCATGGCCATGCCCTCTTTATTTGTCAATTTCCCAACTGTAATTTGTTCACCCAACATGCTTATTCTTATGGGAGAGACACCTCTAGTGAACTATGGATCCCGGTCCATTCTTTTACATCGAATACAATCTACTGCAATACTCGTTCTACTGTTCTCTGCAAACATCATCATCCACACTATACATCTAATCCTTTGTTACAGCAAGCCTGTGAGATTGACAACCTCACTGTTACGTTGGGACAAAGTACTTTGGTTGTGTTGTGCAGGTTCCACGTTGTCGCCGGAATCCCTGGTGTTGCGCCGCACTACACTCCGCCTCCATCAACCTTCAACGTGCTTCTTGGCTCCTACTGGTTCGATAAACCTTGGTTTCTTACTGAGGGAAAACTTGCTGCTGTACGCATCACACCTTCCTCTTGGGGTTCCCAACGGACGCGTGTTGTACGCGTATCACCAGGTACCCTTAGTATGTTTCCTGAAAGCTCTCCAAGACCTGCCAGGCAAAAGAATGATTGAATGAGTGGATAATTAATTGAAATCTCACGAAAGATATAGCGTGGCGATGAAGGAAATTACACTTGGAGCAACTTCTGCAAGTCGAGGAATCCGTCTAGGTCTATACTCATTGGGTCCCTTACTTCAACTATTCCGTTATCAACTTGAATGTCTAGTAGAATCCAGTGGAAGTTGCACATGTTTATGTATATACATCAGGAATTACACTTAACATCGAGTAAGAAAAAATGAATGTGTATAAGAGATCATTAAGACTCTTACTCGTAGTTGTAAGGAAAAAGTATTGAATCACAGAAATGTTGCTCCCCCAAAAACCTTAGTAGGTTTACCCCCGTTTCTTCGCGTTTATGCTTTACCGTTTCATGATGTACTTTATCTGGGTCAATAAACCCAATATTGATAATATTATTACTTTTGCATTCACTGATCTTCAATTTGCATAAGAGAACACATAAGATATAATGAGTATATGCAATGAAAACGAACATGAACTGAATGAAAATGAACTTATATGTAGTTAACAACTTACAAGCAATAGCAACTCATGAAAGATTTGTCGAGGGCTTCTAAATTTAATAACTGCCAGAGTTCATTCATCTCAATATGGATCTCCTCCTTTCGGTAGTAATATTCAAATGGTATATTCGCCACGATGTACCTTATGTTCTCCTTGCATGCATCAAGGTATCACTGATGCAAATTCCACATATGTGTTGGCAGTTTATGCAGCCGCTTTCAGCTGACCAAGTCGGCCCCGTAGACAAATTTAGGAGCTATATCAGCAGTGGCTAGTGCAGCATCTGCGGCACCGAGCAATTCCTCCACGGTAACTCCACATGTAGCCGCTAGCTTTGCAGCTTCTTCCATATCGATACCTGATACGTCTCCAACGTATCGATAATTTCTTATGTTCCATGCTTGTTTTATGACAATACCTACATGTTTTATACATACTTTATGTCATACTTATGCATTTTCCGGCACTAACCTATTAACAAGATGTCGAAGAGCCAGTTGATGTTTTCTGCTGTTTTTGGTTTCAGAAATCCTAGTAAGGAAATATTCTCGGAATTGGACGAAATCAACGCCCAGGATCTTATTTTTCCACGAAGCTTCCAGAAGTCCGGAGGAGATACGAAGTGGGGCGACGAGGCGCCCACACAACAGGGCGGCGCGGCCCAGCCCCTGGCCACGCGGCCCTGGCGTGTGGGGCCCTCGTGGCGCCCCCTGACCTACCCTTCCACCTACTTAAGCCTTCGTCGATAATAGTTCCAGTACCGAGAGCCACGATACGGAAAACCTTCCAGAGACGCCGCCGCCACCAATCCCATCTCGGGGGATTCAGGAGATCGCCTCCGGCACCCTGCCGGAGAGGGGAATCATCTCCCGGAGGACTCTTCACCGCCATGGTCGCCTCCGGAGTGATGTGTGAGTAGTTCACCCCTGGACTATGGGTCCATAGCAGTAGCTAGATGGTCATCTTCTCCTAATTGTGCTATCATTGTTGGATCTTGTGAGCTGCCTAACATGATCAAGATCATCTATTTGTAATGCTACATGTTGGGTTTGTTGGGATCCGATGAATAATGAATGCTATGTTATGTTGATTATCAATCTATCATCTATGTGTTGTTTATGATCTTGCATGCTCTCCGTTGCTAGTAGAGGCTCTGGCCAAGTTGATACTTGTAACTCCAAGAGGGAGTATTTATGCTCGATAGTGGATTCATGTCTCCATTAAATCTGGGGGAGTGACAGCAACCCCTAAGGTTGTGGATGTGTTGTTGCCACTAGGGATAAAACATCAATGCTATGTCTAAGGATGTATTTGTTGATTACATTACGCACCATACTTAATGCAATTGTCTGTTGTTTGCAACTTAATACTGGAGGGGGTTCAGATGATAACCTGAAGGTGGAGTTTTTAGGCATAGATGCATGCTGGATAGCGGTCTATGTACTTTGTCGTAATGCCCAATTAAATCTCACACTACTCATCATAACATGTATGTGCATGGTCATGCCCTCTTTATTTGTCAATTGCCCAACTGTAATTTATTCACCCAACATGCTATTTATCTTATGGGAGAGACACCACTAGTGAACTGTGGACCCCGGTCCATTCTTTTACATCGAATACAATCTACTGCAATACTCGTTCTACTATTTTCTGCAAACATCATCATCCACACTATACATCTAATCCTTTGTTACAGCAAGCCGGTGAGATTGACAACCTCACTGTTACGTTGGGGCAAAGTACTTTGGTTGTGTTGTGCAGGTTCCACGTTGGCGCCGGAATCCCTGGTGTTACGCCGCACACACTCAGCCGCCATCAACTTCAACGTGCTTCTTGGCTCCTACTGGTTCGATAAACCTTGGTTTCTTACTGAGGGAAAACTTGCCGCTGTACGCATCACACCTTCCTCTTTGGGTTCCCAACGGACGCGTGCTGTACGCGTATCAAGCTCTTTTTCTGGCGCCGTTGCCGGGGAACTGAAGAATAGTTACACCACAAAGATTTCTAAACTCCCATGTCAACTGCACGCCAGCAAATCTTTTTCTGGCGCCGTTGCCGGGGAGATCAAGACACGCTGCAAGGGGAGTCTCCACTTCCAATCTCTTTACTTTGTTTTTGTCTTGCTTTATTTTTATTTACTTCTTTGTTTGCTGCACTAAATCAAAATACAAAAAAATTAGTTGCTAGCTTTACTTTATTTACTATCTTGTTTGCGTTCTCAATATTAAAAACACAAAAAAATTAGTTACTTGCATTTACCTTATTTTTATTATCATGACTAGTCCTGTAGTTGTTACTCTATCACCAGAGGAATCGATCTTCACTTTTAAACAAGGTGGTGAAGAGAATTTTAAAGAAGCTTGGTCTAGAATTTTTGATTCTTATAGTAAAACTGAACCTAAAATGACCCTAAGTTTGCTTCTTAGTAACTTTTATTTTGGGCTTATTCTTCGCTATAGATATGCCTTAGATGCTGTAGTGGGAGGAGATTTCCTTCATTGTGATGGGGATCAAGCTTTTAATGCCATAAGAAAATTGATTACATCATCTAGCTCCGATAATAATTTTGATCCATCTCTTGCTAGCATTCATAATAGATTAAACACTCTCGAAACAAATATATCCTGTTTAAAAGAAGGGTACAACCAAATTCGCAAATACTATGATTATGTTCCATTAAGTTTCGAACCTTCAATGTGGGTGCCTACCGTTAAAGTTGCTATTGGTGGTGAAACTTTTCATGCTCGTTGTGATATTATGTCTGAGTTTTGCCTTATGCCTAAAAGTATTTATGAATCTTTGACACTTTGGGAACTTACTGAAGGGGGAGAAGGAATAACTCTTACTGATAACTCTGTTATAATTCCTAAGGGTATAGCTAAAGGTGTTTTCACAACCTTTCTTTGAAGGACGGTATCCACTGATTATCTCGTTATTGAATGTGTAGGGACAGGACAAATCACGCTTGGAAGATCCCTGCTGAAACTCGTGAGAGCAATCATAGATGTGGGGAAAGGCACTCTAAATTTTACCTCTACACCCGGATGCGGTCATGTATTCCCTAAACCAAATAGTAGGAATAAGAGTAAGAAGGGTAAGAGAAACGCCCCTGGTAACAATGTCAACGCATCATCTCTTGATAACACTTGATACACACTTTCTGCGCCTAGCTGAAAGGCGTTAAAGAAAAGCGCTTATGGGAGACAACCCATGATTTTACTACAGTACTTTTGTTTTATATTTGAGTCTTGGAAGTTGTTACTACTGTAGCAACCTCTCCTTATCTTAATTTTGTTGCATTGTTGTGCCAAGTAAAGTCTTTGATAGTAAGGTTCATACTAGATTTGGATTGCTGCGCAGAAATAGATTTCTTGCTATCACGAATTTGAGCAGTAGGCTCTGTAGGTAACTCAGAAAATTCTGCCAATTTACGTGAGTGATCTTCAGATATGTACGCAACTTTCATTCAATTTGAGCATTTTCATTTGATCAAGTCTGGTGCACCTAAAAAATTCTTCTTTACGGACTGTTCTGTTTTGACAGATTCTGCCTTTTATTTCGCATTGCCTGTTTTGCTATGCTTGATGGATTTCTTTATTCCATTAACTTTCAGTAGCTTTGTGCAATGTCCAGAAGTGTTAAGAATGATTATGTCACCTCTGAACTTGTGAATTTTGATTATGCACTAACCCTCTAATGAGTTGTTTTGAGTTTGGTGTGGAGGAATTTTTCAAGGATCAAGAGAGGAGGATGATACAATATGATCAAGGAGAGTGAAAGCTCTAAGCTTGGGGATGCCCCGGTGGTTCATCCCTGCATATTTCAAGAAGACTCAAGCAACTAAGCTTGGGTATGCCCAAGGCATCCCCTTCTTCATCGACAACATTATCAGGTTCCTCTAGTGAAACTATATTTTTATTCCGTCACATCTTATGTGCTTTACTTGGAGCGTCTGTATGTTTTTGTTTTGTTTTGTTTCAATAAAGTTGGATCCTAGCATTCATTGTGTGGGAGAGAGACACGCTCCGCTGTTGCATATGGACAAATATGTCCTTAGGCTTTACTCATAATGTTCATGGCGAAGGTTAAAACTGCTTCATTAATTGTTATATGGTTGGAAACGGGAAATGCTACATGTGGTAATTGGTAGAATGTCTTGAATAATTTCATAATTGGCAATTGTTGTGCTCATAAGGATCATGTTTAAGGTCTTGCATCATATACTTTGCACCTATTAATGAAGAAATACATAGAGCTTGCTAAAATTTGGTTTGCATGATTGGTCTCTCTAAGGTCTAGATATTTTCTGGTGAGGGTTTGAACAACAAGGAAGACAGTGTAGAGTCTTATAATGCTTACAATATGTTTTTATGTGAGTTTTGCTGTACCGGTTCATACTTGTGTTTGCTTCAAATAACCTTGCTAGCCTAAGCCTTGTATTGAGAGGGATTACTTCTCGTGCATCCAAATCCTTGAGCCAATAAGTGTCCACCATACCTACCTACTACATGGTATTTCTCCGCAATTCCAAAGTAAATTGCTTGAGTGCTACCTTTAAACAAATTCAAAATTTATCATCCCTTATTTGTGTCAATATTTTATAGCTCATGAGGAAGTATGTGGTGTTTATCTTTCAATCTTGTTGGGCAACTTTCACCAATGGACTAGTGGCTTCATCCGCTTATCCAATAATTTTGCAAAAAGAGCTGGCAATGGGATTCCCAGTCCCAAATTAATTAACCCTCATAATTTTACAAAAAAATATAGACACTCCTCCATGGTATGTGATTGTTGGACGGCACCCGAGGATTCGGTTAGCCATGGCTTGAGAAAGCAAAGGTGGGGAGGAGTGTCATCTAAATAAAACTAAAATAAAAAGGCACTCCTTCATGGTATGAGATTGTTGGCAGGCACCCGAGGATTCGGTTAGCCATGGTTTGTGAAAGCAAGGTTGGAAGGAGTGCCACCCAAAAATAAAAATGTTTCATGGGAGCCGCTCTTCGAAAGTCTATCTGGCAAGGGGGTTAGAGTGCCCACTACCATTCGTTGACAACAACAAACACCTCTCAAAACTTTACTTTTATGCTCTCTTTATGTTTTCAAAATAAAAGCTCTAGCACAAATATAGCAATCAATGCTTCCCTCTTCGAAGGGCCATTCTTCTACTTTTATGTTGAGTCAGTTTACCTACTTCCTTCCATCTCAAGAAGCAAACACTTGTGTTAACCGTGCATTGATTCTTACATACTTTCATATTTGCATTCATCGTATTACTTTATGTTGACAATATCCATGAGATATACATGTTACAAGTTGAAAGCAACCGCTGAAACTTAATCTTCCTTTGTGTTGCTTCAATGCCTTTACTATGAATTTATTGCTTTATGAGTTAACTCTTATGCAAGACTTATTGATGCTTGTCTTGAAAGTACTATTCATGAAAAGTCTTTGCTATATGATTCAATTGTTTACTAGTTGTCTTTACCATTGCTTTGGATCGCTGCATTCATTACATGTACTTACAATAGTATTGATCAAGATTATGATGGCATGTCACTTCAGAAATTATCTTTGTTATCGTTTACCTACTCGGGACGAGTAGGAACTAAGCTTGGGGATGCTGATACGTCTCCAACGTATCGATAATTTCTTATGTTCCATGCTTGTTTTATGACAATACCTACATGTTTTATGCATACTTTATGCCATATTTATGCATTTTCCGGCACTAACCTATTAACAAGATGCCGAAGAGCTAGTTGTTGTTTTCTGCTGTTTTTGGTTTCAGAAATCCTAGTAAGGAAATATTCTCGGAATTGGACGAAATCAACGCCCAGGATCTTATTTTTCCACGAAGCTTCCAGAAGTCCGGAGGAGAGACGAAGTGGGGCGACAAGGCGCCCACACAACAGGGCGGCGCGGCACAGCCCCTGGCCGCGCGGCCCTGGCATGTGGGGCCCTCGTGGCCCCCCCTGACCTACCCTTCCGCCTACTTAAGCCTTCGTCGATAATAGTTACAGTACCGAGAGCCACGATACGGAAAACCTTCCAGAGACGCCGTCGCCGCCAATCCCATCTCGGGGGATTCAGGAGATCGCCTCCGACACCCTGCCGGAGAGGGGAATCATCTCCCGGAGGACTCTTCACCACCATGGTCGCCTCCGGAGTGATGTGTGAGTAGTTCACCCCTGGACTATGGGTCCATAGCAGTAGCTAGATGGTCGTCTTCTCCTAATTGTGCTATCATTGTTGGATCTTGTGAGCTGCCTAACATGATCAAGATCATCTATTTGTAATGCTACATGTTGCGTTTGTTGGGATCCGATGAATAATGAATGCTATGTTATGTTGATTATCAATCTATCATCTATGTGTTGTTTATGATCTTGCATGCTCTCCGTTGCTAGTAGAGGCTCTGGCCAAGTTGATACTTGTAACTCCAAGAGGGAGTATTTATGCTCGATAGTGGGTTCATGTCTCCATTAAATCTGGGGGAGTGACAGCAACCCCTAAGGTTGTGGATGTGCTGTTGCCACTAGGATAAAACAACAATGCTATGTCTAAGGATGTATTTGTTGATTACATTACGCACCATACTTAATGCAATTGTCTATTGTTTGCAACTTAATACTGGAGGGGGTTCGGATGATAACCTGAAGGTGGACTTTTTAGGCATAGATGCATGCTGGATAGCGGTCTATGTACTTTGTCGTAATGCCCAATTAAATCTCACACTACTCATCATAACATGTATGTGCATGGTCATGCCCTCTTTATTTGTCAATTGCCCAACTGTAATTTGTTCACCCAACATGCTATTTATCTTATGGGAGAGACACCACTAGTGAACTGTGGACCCCGGTCCATTCTTTTACATCAAATACAATCCCATCGCAATACTCGTTCTCTTGTTTTACGCAAACATCATCATCCACACTATACATCTAATCCTTTGTTACAGCAAGCCGGTGAGATTGACAACCTCACTGTTACGTTGGGGCAAAGTACTTTGGTTGTGTTGTGCAGGTTCCACGTTGGCGCCGGAATCCCTGGTGTTGCGCCGCACTACACTCCGCCGCCATCAACCTTCAACGTGCTTCTTGGCTCCTACTGGTTCGATAAACCTTGGTTTCTCATCGAGGAAAACTTGCCGCTGTACGCATCACACCTTCCTCTTGGGGTTCCCAACGGACGCGTGCTGTACGCGTATCAAGCTCTTTTTCTGGCGCCGTTGCCAGGGAACTGAAGAAAAGTTACACCACAAAGATTTCTAAACTCCCACGTCAACTGCACGCCAGCAATACCACCACCATGTTCCAGGTACACCTTGGGAACATCAAACACTTTGAGTGTTGGGATCGATTGTTTGGGCTGTTCTCCGAGCAGGGAACTTCCTTTCATTTTTTTTGCCTTTTGTCATTTGCTTGGCCTTGAGGGGTGCACTTGTTGAACTTGACTTCTTCCCAGCTACAGTTCTAGCTGATGATTTGCTCGTGCTAGGAATATCCTTCTCCTTAGCCTTGTCATCCTTCTTCTCCTTAGCCTTGTCATCCTTCTTCTCGTTAGCCTTGTCATCTATTACCCTCGCAAGGTAGCGTGTATAGTCATCCTTTTTCTCGTGTAAGTCATATTGCGATGGTGTGTTCAGAAAACTAAGAGCATATTCTTTTTGCTTCTCTGTGTATGGCTCTGGCGCTGGAGGTTTTGGCTTATGAAAATGATCATACGTGTGTTTCGCAACAATGGCCTCATTTTCCTCGACAGTACGATCGTAAGGACGGGGGAGGAACCTTTGGTACTTTTGGGAGGGGCGACATCTTGCGGACAGGACTCTTGAAACGCTTCCGGTTGGGTGCATTCCGAGTCTTAGTGGGCGGAGGCGGCGGCGCTGGAGATGGAGATGGACTACAGATGTCGTGGTCGATGTCGTACCCATGGGGTGATGGTGGCGACATGTGACCAGTAGGAGGAGGTGATGGTGGCCTGCGATCACCTGGAGGAGGTGATGGTGACCTGGGACGACTGGTACTAGGGGCTACCCAGCCTGGCAGCCTAATGTTCTTCTTTTCCCAGAGAATGATTTCTCCCAGCACCTCTCTGAGTGTAACCCCCCATCACCTCCAGGGATTTCGAGCTCCAATGTCTCCCACGATGGTACAACTGAATCCACCCCGACACGAGCATAGCTAGCTGGAATCTGATTTCCATGCCATGTTGCCAGCTCACCTTCAGGTCCAAATGCAGGTAAGACATAGCCGACCGCCACCTTAACAGACATGTTCCTGAACACCTCATGGAGATCGCAAGGTGTTTGCTCCATGATTCCATCCAAGGGGTCGCCAGGACCGGTGATACGTCTCCAACGTATCTATAATTTCTGATGTTCCATGCTTGTTTTATGACAATACCTACATGTTTTGCTCGTACTTTATAATGTTTTATGCGTTTTTCGGAACTAACCTATTAACAAGATGCCGAGGTGCCAGTTCCTGTTTTCTGCTGTTTTTTGTTCCAGAAAGGCTATTCGGGCAATATTCTCGGAATTCGACGAAACAAAGACCAAATAGCTTATTTCACCGGGAAGGTTCCAGAAGTCCGAAGGAGAGACAAAGATGGGCCAGGGGGCCCACACCATAGGGCCGCGCGGGCTCCACCCTGGCCGCGCCGGCCTATGGGGAGGGAGCCCTGGCGCCCTTCCGACTCCGCCTCTTCGCCTATTTAACCCCTCGTGACCTAAAACTTCGATACCGATTGACGAAACTCTAGAAGGACTCTAGGGACGCAGCCGCCATCGCGAAACTCCAATTCGGGGGACAGAAGTCTCTGTTCCGGCACCCTGCCGGGACGGGGAATTGCCCCCGGAGTCATCTCCATCGACATCACCGCCATCTTCATCGCCATCGCTGTCTCCCGTGATGAGGAGGGAGTAGTTCTCCCCCGAGGCCGAGGGCTCTACCGGTAGCTATATGGTTAATCTCTCTCTCCCATGTACTTCAATACATGATTGAGATTCATATGATGAGCTTTGTATCACTATCAATCTATGTGCTACTCTAGTGATGTTATTAAAGTATTCTATTCCTCCTCCATGATGTAATGTCGACAGTGTGTGCATCATGAAGTACTTGGCATAGGTTATGATTGTAATCTCTTGTAGATTATGGAGTTAACTATTACTATGATAGTATTGATGCGATCTATTCCCCCTTTCATAGCTCTTGTTGACAGTGTGTATGCTATGTTAGTACTCGGTCTAAATTGCAATGGTCTATCATGCACTCTAAAGGTTACTTAAATATGAACTCCGGATGTTGTGGAGCTTGTTAACTCCGGCTTGAGGGAGCTCTTGTAGCCCTACACAATGAATGGTGTTTGTTATCCAACAAAAGAGTGTAGAGTAGTTTTATTATGTGATCATTGTTGAGAGTGTCCACTAGTGAAAGTATGATCCCTAGGCCTTGTTTCTAAGCATCGAATCTCCGTTTATTTACTGTTCCACTGCATGTTTACTCGCTGCCATATTTATTTCAGATTGCTATTACTACTCATATTCATCCATATTACTTGTATTTCACTATCTCTTTGCCAAACTAGTGCACCTATACATCTGACAAGTGTATTAGGTGTGTTGGGGACACAAGAGACTTCTTGTATCGTAATTGCAGGGTTGCTTGAGAGGGATATCTTTGACCTCTACCTCCCCGAGTTCGATAAACCTTGGGTGATTCACTTAAGGGAAACTTGCTGCTGTTCTACAAACCTCTGCTCTTGGAGGCCCAACACTGTCTACGGGAATAGAAGCGTGCGTAGACATCAAGCTATTTTCTGGCGCCGTTGCCGGGGAACGAAGAAAAGTTACACCACAGAGATTTCTACCTCCCACGTCAACTGCGCGCCAGCAGTGGACAGCAACCGGCATCTATCATCCATGTAGGCGGGGCCTCCGAGTCGGCCACGCTGCTATCTCGTCACTGAGATATGCCGGCGGTATTATCTGGCTGGCGCTGTCCTTTAAGTTCATTAATCCCCCGCTGCTGCTGCTGAATCTCCCGCTTCTGTTGGTCTAGTTGCCGTTGGAACTCAGCCATCCGGTCATTCTGCACCTCCAGCTCGCGTTGTTTTGCTCTCGCTCGGCTTCTATAAGTCTCCGCGTCATTCGGAAACCCAAGCGCCCACGGAACACTAGGGCCGAAGCCTCTTGTTCGTCCTCCCTTTTCAGGATCACCGAGGACAAGCGTCAGCAAGTCTTTCTCTCTATCGGGAGCAAACTTCAGTTTTCCCGCTTTAATATTAGCCGTCACTTCAATCCATTTTTCCCTGGGTACCCTAACCTTGCTGTCACTTTCAACAAGGTTCCCTGTCTTCATGTCATACTCACAGCCATGCCCAAGGAACCAATTTTGAGCCCTAGTGTCCCATCCTTCTCGCTCTGGTTCTGGAGTGATCCCATTCAGCTTCATCTCAGCCTCTTGTGCATCCCACTTAGGCATGGCTACTTCGTAGCCCCCTCGGCCCGTATGATGGTGATATTTCTTTTCGCTTGCATTCTTCTTGTTTTTCTTTGACAGGTTCACAGCCTCCTCTGATTCTTTGTACCGCACAAATTCTTCTCAGTTATGCTCCTGCTTCGCTAGATAGTTTTTGAATAATGGAGGCTTCTTCTCGGCCTTATAAGCTCGCCATAACCGGTTCTTATACGCCCGGAAAAGTTCCCCCATCTTCTTAAGAGCCCATTTCTTCACTAGCGCCCTCTGCTTGGCATTCTCAGACTCCGATCCCAATTCTGGCAAAGTGAAATGTGCCATGAGGTCGTCAAAAAGTGTGTCTTTATACCTATCGGCAACCTGACTTTCGGACACATTCTTGGTCTTGTTCCATTCTCTAATAGTGATCGGGAGACGATCTCTAACCAGAACTCCGCACAGATTTTTAAATGTCACTCTGACACTCGCGGGTGCCACCGGTTGGCCTTTCGGTGATATAGCTTCAATTGTGAAGTGGTCTTTTTTGCCCAATTTCTTTGTCGGGCCTCGTTTCTCCAACTTATCTTTGGAGGCCTAAGAGAATAAAAATTAATTAATTTATATACATATGTACATATAGAATTCCATTAATGCCTCAACTGATCGTATACCTCGTCATGACCGGAGCCGTCGGCTTCTCCATCACCGGAGCCGTCGGCTTCTCCATCACCGGAGCCGCGGTCTTCTCCAGCTCCGGAGCTGTCGGCTTGTCCATTACCGGAGTCGCGCTCTTCTCGGCCGGCTTCTGGACCATCGCGGATTATGTCCTCGAATAAGTCTTCATGTTCCAAGTCTCGATGGATTTCGAATGGATCCATTGTTTCTGCAAAAAATTAAATCAATAAGTACATGTTCTAACCCTAACCAAACCCTAACCCTAATCAAACACTAACCAAACCCTAACCCAAACTCTAACTCAAGGAGGGAAGGCGGCGTGGAGCGGGGAGAAGAGGGCGTCAGGTAGAAGATCTCGAAAATGCTCACGTGTTTGCGAGAGGGAGAGGGTATCGGTGTCAGTTGTTTGCGAGAGGGAGAGGGTGTCGGTGTCGGGTGTTCGCGAGAGGGAGAGGGTGTCGACGTCAAGTGTTCGCGAGAGGGAGAGGGTGTCGACGTCGGGTGTTCGTGAGAGGGAGAGGGTGTCGGCGTCGAGAGAGAGGGCGTCGGGTGTTCGTGAGAGGGAGAGGGTGTCGGCGTCGAGAGAGAGGGCGTCGGGTGTTCGTGAGAGGGAGATGGTGTCGGCGTCGAGAGAGAGGGCGTCGGGTGTGATGTCTACGCACGCTTCTATTCCTGTAGACAGTGTTGGGCCTCCAAGAGCAGAGGTTTGTAGAACAGCAGCAAATTTCCCTTAAGTGAATCACCCAAGGTTTATCGAACTCGGGGAGGTAGAGGTCAAAGATATCCATCTCAAGCAACCCTGCAATTAAGATACAAGAAGTCTCTTGTGTCCCCAACACACCTAATACACTTGTCAGATGTATAGGTGCACTAGTTTGGCGAAGAGATAGTGAAATACAAGTAATATGGATGATTATAAGTAGTAATTGCAATCTGAAATAAAAATGGCAGCAAGCGAACATGTAGCAGAACTTGTTGGAAACGGTGTTTCAATGCTTAGAAACAAGGCCTAGGGATCATACTTTCACTAGTGGACACTCTCAACAATGATCGCATAATTGAATAAAGCTACTCTTAAACACTCTCTTGTTGGATAACAAACACCATTCATTGTGTAGGGCTACAAAAGCACACCTCAAGCCGGAGTAAACAAGCTCCACAACGTCATAAAGGAATCACACACGATGCGCACACTGTCACCATCACACTGTGTAGAGTGACTCCGGAGTTCATATTAAAGTAACCTCTAGAGTGCATAATAGACAAGAGCAACATCTACATATTCAACTAGATTACAAAACTTCACTTGTGCTACTCTGAATTACTCTCTTATTGGAATCACTAATCATCACGTAGTGGCTACGAAAGCTCCACTCAAAGTTCATCAAGTACTTGACAAACACCACTCATAGGGATATCCTCATCAAATCATAATCCAAGATAATACCATTGCAATTTAGACCGAGTACTAACATAGCATACACACTGTCAACAATAGCTATGAAAGGGGGAATAGATCACATCAATACTACCATAGTAATAGTTAACTTCATAATCCACAAGAGATTACAATCATAGCCTACGCCAAGTACTACATGATGCATTTTCTGTTTCCAACCAAATAGCAATAAATGAAGCGGCTTTCAACTTTTGCCATGAACATTAAAAGTAAAACGAAGAACACAAGTGTTCAAATGAAAATGCGGAGCGTGTCTCTCTCCCACACAAGAAATGCTAGGATCCGATTTATTCAGAGAACTAAGATAACAAAACGAAAATAAAAACACACAGACGCTAGTAAAGCACATAAGATGTGACCGAAAAAAAATATAGTTTCACTAGAGGTGACCTGATAAGTTGTTGATGAAGAAGGGGATGCCCAAGGCATCCCCAAGCTTAGACGCTTGAGTCTTCTTGAAATATGCTTGGGTGACCCACGGGGGCATCCCCAAGCTTAGGCTCTTCACTCTTCTTGATCACATTATATCACCCTTCTCTCTTGACCCTTGAAAACTTCTGTCACACCAAACTTCTCATAAATTTCATTAGATTGTTAGTGCATAATAAAAAATTCACATGTTCAGCAAGGACACAATCATTCCCAACACTTCCGGAAATTACCCAAGGCTACTGAAATTTAATGGAGCAAAGAAATCCACTCAAACACAGTAAAAGATGCAATGCGAAATAAAAGGCAGAATCTGTCAAAACAGAACAATCCGTAAAGACGAATTTTTTCGAGGCACTTAACTTGCTAAAATCAGAAAACTCAAAACTAATGAAAGTTGCGTACATATCTGAGGATCATGCATGAATTTTTTCAGAATTTTTAGATTCTTCTTCAGAGAGAAAAACTCAAATTCGTGACAGCTAAAAATCTGTTTCTGCGCAGAAATCCAAATCTAGCATCAACTTTCTTTTAGAGACTTTACTTGGCACAACAATGCGATAAATAAAGATAAGGAGAGGTTGCTACAGTAGTAACAACTTCCAAGACACAACAAAACAGTAGCCAAATAAAAACATGGGTTATCTCCCAAGAAGTGCTTTCTTTATAGGCATTAAGATGGGCTCGGTAATTGTAATGATGCTCTAGCAAGAAATAAGAGTTGAAGCAAAAGAGAGCATCAAAAGCAAATAAGAAACACTTTTAACTCTAACCCACTTCCTATGAAAAGGAATCTTGTAAATAAACAAGTCATGTAAGCATAATGCAATAAGCATAGGAAAACAAGATAAGCGCAACTTCAAGATTTTCAGCAAAAAGAGAGGTGTTTTAGTAACATGAAAATCCCTACAACCATATTGTCCTTTCTCATAAAAAAATTCAGTAGCATCATGAACAAACTCAACAATATAACTATCACATGAAACATTCTTATCATGAGCTACATGCATAAAATTATTACTCTCCACATAAGCATAATCAATTTTACTAGTAATAGTGGGAGTAAAACTATCACAACCATCATTGTAATCATCATAAATTGCAGGCATGGTATAATCATAATAAACTTTATCCTCCATAGTAGGTGGCACCAAAATACCACTATAATTTTAATCATCATAAATGGGAGGCAAAGTATCATCAAAGAAAATTTTCTCCTCAGAACTTGGGGGACTAAAAATATCACAACCAGCTTCCCCAAGCTTAAATTCTTCCATAGCATTAGCAATAATAGTGTTCAAAGAGTTCATGCTAACAACATTGCTACAACTATTTTGCAAACAAAGTTCCATGGGTTTTTTAATTCTCTCTTCAAACACATCATGTCCTAATTCAATATAAAGTTCATAAAGATCTCTAATTTTGTTGTAGTTTTCCATTAAGCCTAACTAATGAAAATAAAAACAAGAAACAAAAAGATGCAATTGCAGAATCTAAAGGAAATACCTTCGAGCACTCACACACCGGCAATAGTGCTAGGAAATAGCTTAGTAGTTGGAGGATGTGAATACCTTTTACCTTACCTCCCCGGCAACGGCGCCAGAAAATAGCTTGATGTCTACGCACGCTTCTATTCCTGTAGACAGTGTTGGGCCTCCAAGAGCAGAGGTTTGTAGAACGGCAGCAAGTTTCCCTTAAGTGAATCACCCAAGGTTTATCGAACTAAGGGAGGTAGAGGTCAAAGATATCCCACTCAAGCAACCCTGCAATTAAGATACAAGAAGTCTATTGTGTCCCCAACACACCTAATACACTTGTTAGATGTATAGGTGCACTAGTTCGGCGAAGAGATAGTGAAATACAAGTAATATGGATGATTATAAGTAGTAATTACAATCTGAAATAAGAATGGCAGCAAGCGAACATGTAGCAGAACTTGTTGGAAATGGTGTTTCAATGCTTAGAAACAAGGCCTAGGATCATACTTTCACTAGTGGACACTCTCAACAATGATCACATAATTGAATAAAACTACTCTTAAACACTCTCTTGTTGGATAACAAACACCATTCATTATATAGGGCTACAAACGCACACCTCAAGCCGGAGTAAACAAGCTCCACAACGTCATAAAGGAATCACACACGATGCGCACACTGTCACCATCACACCGTGGAGAGTGACTCCGGAGTTCATATTAAAGTAACCTCTAGAGTGCATAATAGACAAGAGCAACATCTACATATTCAACTAGATTACAAAACTTCACTTGTGCTACTCTGAATTACTCTCCTATTGGAATCACTAATTATCACGTAGTGGCTACGAAAGCTCCACTCAAAGTTCATCAAGTACTTGACAAACACTACTCATAGGGATATCCTCATCAAATCATAATCCAAGATAATACCGTTGCAATTTAGACCGAGTACTAACATAGCATACACACTGTCAACAATAGCTATGAAAGGGGGAATATATCACATCAATACTATCATAGTAATAGTTAACTTCATAATCCACAAGAGATTACAATCGTAGTCTACGCCAAGTACTACATGATGCACACGATGTCCTTTTACATCATGGAGGAGGAATAGACTACTTTAATAACATCACTAGAGTAGCACATAGATTAATAGTGATACAAAGCTCATGATCACATAAAGATCACACCATGGGAGAGAGAGATGAACCACATAGCTACCAGTAAAGCCCTCTGCCTCGGGGGAGAACTACTCCCTCCTCATCATGGGAGTCAGCAGCGGCGATGAACATGGCGATGGAGTCGATGGAGATGACTCCGGGGGCAATTCCCCGTCCCGGCGGCATGCCGAAAAAGAGACTTCTATCCCCCGAAACTTTTCTTCGCGATGGCGGCGGCTACGTAACTTTTCGTGGAGGAAGACCGATCTTCTTAGGGTTTTCGCGATGGAAGGAATACATAGGCGAAAGGGCGGCGCGAGGGGGTGCCCGAGGGGCCCACCCCATATGGCGGCGCGCCCCCCCTCTTGGCCGCGCCAGCCTATGGTGTGGAGGCCGTGGGCCTCCCCCTGGCTTGCCCTTCTGGCTCCGTGTGTCCCTCGGAAAAATAGGAGGTTTGGCTTTTGTTTCGTCCAATTCCGAGAATATTTCCTGCGTAGAATTTCTGAAACCAAAAACAGCAGAAAACAGGAACTGGCGCTTCGACATCTTGTTAATAGGTTAGTACCGGAAAATGCATAAAAATGATATAAAGTATGAATAAAACATGTAGGTATTGTCATAAAACTAGAATGGAACATAAGAAATTATAGATACGTTGGAGACGTATCAGGGTGTTCGTGAGAGGGAGATGGTGTCGGCGTCGGGTATCTATCTTATCGGCGTCGGGTATTTGCGAAACTAAATATCTTAAAACAAAATAACTTAATAAAACTAATTACTAAACTAAAACTAAAACTAACTAACTAATTAACTTAACCAAACTAAAACCTAATTAACCTAAAACTAAAACTATACTAACTAAACCTAAAACTATATACTAACTAAACCTAAAAACTATACTAACTAACTAAAACTATACTAACCTAAAACAATTACAGAAACTATACAAAATTATACTAACCATATACTAATTAATTACTAAACTATACTAATTAACTATACAAAAAAATTAAAAATTAAAAAAACCGAGCTTGATCAGCTCGGCAGAGAGGCAGTGCCGGCGCGCTACCTTGCGTCGGCCTAGGCGCGGCGGCGCAAGCTCGAAGTAGCGGTGGCGGCAGCCGAGGCAGGGGCCCGAGGCAGTTGGCGGCGGCGGCAATCGAGGCAGAGGAGGCGCGCGGCGGCGAAGCCCGAGGCTGAGGAGCGCGCAGCGTCGGTGGCGATGGCCCAAGGCGAAGGAGCGCGCGCGGCTGAGGGCGTCGACGGCGGCGCAATCCGGCAGCCTGGCGGCGCAAAAGCTAGGGTTGGCCTCTTGGACGTCGCGGGTTGTGGTTTGGCCCGTGACAAAAGACCCCTTTTATAGTGGGCCCCCTTTTTGTCGCGGGTGGTGGTTCAACCCGCGACAAAAACCCCTTTTGTCGCGGGTTGAGCTACCACCCGCGACAAAAGGGGGGGTCTTTTGTCGCGGGTTGAGCCACCACCCGCGACAAAAGGGGGTTTGGGCTGATCCGTGGCACTGCATCCAACGGCTCCGGCCGTTTGAATCCAACGGCCTGGAGCCGTTGGACACGGATCAGCCTCTGTTTTTTTTTTCTTTTTCTTATTTATCTACTTTAACTTAATAAAAACTATTATTTCAATAACTTTTAAATGGTAACTCAAATAGAAAAGTTTTATATATGAAAATTTGTCAGAAAAATACAATGAACATGAATATGACATCCATATAACTATTTGCATCTCGCATCATATCAAACTTTGATCCGTTTCTATTTCTTTTCTTCTGCACACCGCCGGCCTGCCACACGTGTCGCTTCCCCGTGCCACGTGTCGCCGCCGCTTCCACGTGCCTCGCCCCGCCGCTGCCGGAGTGCGATGTGTGTAGCCGTGGCTTACACGTGCCATGCCCCGTGTGCGCTATATAGAGTGACGCGTGCGGGGGTGATACGCATACAGCACGCGTCCGTTGGGAACCCCAAGAGGAAGGTGTGATGCGTACAGCGGCAAGTTTTCCCTCAGTAAGAAACCAAGGTTTATCGAACCAGTAGGAGCCAAGAAGCACGTTGAAGGTTGATGGCGGCGAGATGTAGTGCGGCGCAACACCAGGGATTCCGGTGCCAACGTGGAACCTACACACCGCAACCAAAGTACTTTGCCCCAACGAAACAGTGAGGTTGTCAATCTCACCGGCTTGCTGTAACAAAGGATTAGATGTATAGTGTGGATGATGATTGTTTGCAGAGAACAGTAGAACAATTGCAGTAGATTGTATTTCAGATGTAAAGAATGGACCGGGGTCCACAGTTCACTAGAGGTGTCTCTCCCATAAGATAAATAGCATGTTGGGTGAACAAATTACAGTTGGGCAATTGACAAATAGAGAGGACATGACCATGCACATACATGATATGATGAGTATAGTGAGATTTAATTGGGCATTACGACAAAGTACATAGACCGCTATCCAGCATGCATCTATGCCTAAAAAGTCCACCTTCAGGTTATCATCCGAACCCCTTCCAGTATTAAGTTGAAAACAACAGACAATTGCATTAAGTATGGTGCGTAATGTAATCAATAACTACATCCTCGGACATAGCATCAATGTTTTATCCCTAGTGGCAACAGGACATCCATAACCTTAGAGGTTTCTGTCACTCCCCCAGATTCACGGAGACATGAACCCACTATCGAGCATAAATACCCCCTCTTGGAGTTACTAGCAAAAACTTGGCCAGAGCCTCTACTAATAACGGAGAGCATGCAAGATCATAAATTACACATAGATATAAATTGATAATCAACATAACATAGTATTCTCTATTCATCGGATCCCAACAAACACAACATATAGCATTACAGATAGATGATCTTGATCATGTTCGGCAGCTCACAAGATCCGACAATGAAGCACATAAGGAGAAGACAACCATCTAGCTACTGCTATGGACCCATAGTCCAGGGGTAGACTACTCACTCATCACTCCGGAGGCGACCATGGCGGTGTAGAGTCCTCCGGGAGATGAATCCCCTCTCCGGCAGGGTGCCGGAGGCGATCTCCTGAATCCCTCGAGATGGGATTGGCGGCGGCAGCGTCTCTGGAAGGTTTTCCGTATCGTGGCTCTCGGTACTGGGGGTTTCGCGATGAAGGCTATTTGTAGGCGGAAGGGCAGGTCAAGGGGCGTCACGAGGGGCCCAGATGACAGGCCGGCGCGGCCAGGGCTTAGGCCGCGCCGCCCTGTTGTCTAGCCACCTCGTGGCCCCACTTCGTCTCCTCTTCGGTCTTCTGGAAGCTTCGTGGCAAAATAGGCCCATGGGCGTTGATTTCGTCCAATTCTGAGAATATTTCCTTACTAGGATTTCTGAAACCAAAACAGCGTAAAACAAAGAATCGGCTCTTCGGCATCTCGTTAATAGGTTAGTTCCAGAAAATGCATAAATATGACATAAAGTGTGCATAAAACATGTAGATATCATCAATAATGTGGCATGGAACATAAGAAATTATCGATACGTCGGAGACGTATCAGCATCCCCAAGCTTAGTTTCTGCTCGTCCCGAGTAGGTAAACGATAACAAAGATAATTTCTGGAGTGACATGCCATCATAACCTTGATCATACTATTGTAAGCACATGTAATGAATGCAGCGATCCAAACAATGTAAATGACATGAGTAAACAAATGAATCATATAGCAAAGACTTTTCATGAATAGTACTTCAAGACAAGCATCAATAAGTCTTGCATAAAAGTTAACTCATAAAGCAATAATTCATAGTAGAGGCATTGAAGCAACACAAAGGAAGATGAAGTTTCAGCGGTTGCTTTCAACTTATAACATGTATATCTCATGGATAATTGTCAACATAGAGTAATATAACAAGTGCAATATGCAAGTATGTAGGAATCAATGCACAGTTCACACAAGTGTTTGCTTCTTGAGGTGGAGAGAGATAGGTGAACTGACTCAACAATAAAAGTAAAAGAATGGCCCTTCGCAGAGGGAAGCATTGATTGCTATATTTGTGCTAGAGCTTTGATTTTGAAAACAAGAAACAATTTTGTCAACGGTAGTAATAAAGCATATGTGTTATGTAAATTATATCTTACAAGTTGCAAGCCTCATGCATAGTATACTAATAGTGCCCGCACCTTGTCCTAATTAGCTCGGATTACCTGGATTATCATCGCAATGCACATGTTTTAACCAAGTGTCACAAAGGGGTACCTCTATGCTGCCTGTACAAAGGTCTAAGGAGAAAGCTCGCATCGGATTTCTCGCTATTGATTATTCTCAACTTAGACATCCATACCGGGACAACATAGACAACAGATAATGGACTCCTCTTTAATGCATAAGCATGTAGCAACAATTAATGTTCTCATATGAGATTGAGGATATATGTCCAAAACTGAAACTTCCACCATGATTCATGGCTTTAGTTAGCAGCCCAATGTTCTTCTCTAACAATATGCATGCTCTAACCATTAAATGAGTGGTAAATCTCCCTTACTTCAGACAAGACGGACATTCATAGCAACTCACATGATATTCAACAAAGAGTAGTTGATGGCGTCCCCAGGAACATGGTTATCGCACAACAAGCAACTTAATAAGAGATAAAGTGCATAAGTACATATTCAATACCACAATAGTTTTTAGGCTATTTGTCCCATGAGCTATATATTGCAAAGGTAAAGGATAGAAATTTTAAAGGTAGCACTCAAGCAATTTACTTTGGAATGGCGGAGAAATACCATGTAGTAGGTAGGTATGGTGGACACAAATGGCATAGTGGTTGGCTCAAGGATTTTGGATGCATGAGAAGTATTCCCTCTCGATACAAGGTTTAGGCTAGCAAGGTTATTTGAAACAAACACAAGGATGAAGCGGTGCAGCAAAACTCACATAAAAGACATATTGTAAACATTATAAGATCTACACCGTCTTCCTTGTTGTTCAAACTCAATACTAGAAATTATCTAGACCTTAGAGAGACCAATTATGCAAACCAAATTTTAGCATGCTCTATGTATTTCTTCATTAATGGGTGCAAAGTATATGATGCAAGAGCTTAAACATGAGCACAACAATTGCCAAGTATCACATTACCCAAGACATTTTAGCAATTACTACATGTATCATTTTCCAATTCCAACCATATAACAATTTAACGAAGAAGAAACTTCGCCATGAATACTATGAGTAAAGCCTAAGGACATACTTGTCCATATGCAACAGCGGAGCGTGTCTCTCTCCCACACAAAGAATGCTAGGATCCATTTTATTCAAACAAAACAAAAACAAAAACAAACCGACGCTCCAAGCAAAGCACATAAGATGTGATGGAATAAAAATATAGTTTCAGGGGAGGAACCTGATAATGTTGTCGATGAAGAAGGGGATGCCTTGGGCATCCCCAAGCTTAGACGCTTGAGTCTTCTTGATATATGCAGGGGTGAACCACCGGGGGATCCCCAAGCTTAGAGCTTTCACTCTCCTTGATCATGTTGTATCATCTCCCTCTCTTGATCCTTGAAAACTTCCTCCACACCAAACTCAAAACAACTCATTAGAGAGTTAGTGCACAATCAAAATATACATGTTCAGAGGTGACATAATCATTCTTAACACTTCTGGACATTGCACAAAGCTACTGAAAGTCAATGGAATCGAAATATCCATCAAACATAGCAAAACAGGCAATGCGAAATAAAAGGCAGAATCTGTCAAAACAGAACATTTCGTAAAGACGAATTTTATTGAGGTACCAGACTTGCTCAAATGAAAATGATCAAATTGAATGAAAGTTGCGTACATATCTGCGGATCACTCACGTAAATTGGCATAATTTTCTGAGTTACCTACAGAGAATTAGGCCCAGATTCGTGACAGCAAAGAAATCTGTTTCTGCGCAGTAATCCAAATCTAGTATGAACCTTACTATCAACGACTTTACTTTGCACAACAATGCACAAAACTAAGATAAGGAGAGGTTGCTACAGTAGTAAACAACTTCCAAGACTCAAATATAAAATAAAGGTACTGTAGTAAAAACATGGGTTGTCTCCCATAAGCGCTTTTCTTTAACGCCTTTCAGCTAGGCGCAGAAAGTGTATATCAAGTGTTATCAAGAGACGATGCACCTTCATCATAATTTTCACAATTTGTCCCATTGGATATCTTAGATGCTACCTTATCTATAGTGGTTTTAAGAGCTTTATCAATTTTAGGCCTATAATAGCTTTTTGGTTTAGGCCCCTTAGAGACATACATAAACTTTTGCTCCTTACCCACATAAGCTTTCTCTCTAAATTTTATAGATGAAAAGGTTGAACCCAATGTTCCCATAGCCTCTTCAAGTTCACTAATCCTTTGGGTTTGATTATCATGAATAGCACAAGATTCCAAAATGGCAATTTTCTCATTAACTAGCACAGTGGCCCTCGCAAATGCGAGGGCATCACCTTTGGTCCGTCATCCTTTGTCTAACAAATTAACTACTTCATACATGTTCACATGACAAACTTTTGATTTTATTACCACGAAACGTGTCATATAAAATATCACATATGTGGCAACATCAAATTTGTGATTGGATTGTTATTTTGAATTTTCCTAAATGTTACATTAATGATAATACATGTTATATTTATGTCATATTGTGAGTTAGCACATACTATCTATTTTATATTATATGAATACGTGAGTTGTTTGTTTGGCGCTTTTAGGTGTATATTTATCTCGTTATTCCGTATAGTATATCCAAATAATGATGGGTGTCCAGATAGCAATGATGGGATTGTATTTAGGTCATGTGTTAAAGGGATTATCAAAATATATTAGCTTAATAAGTGAAACGAATTTTTTTTACTCGTTAACGCTAGATGTACTCACGGGAATTTTCAGTTGAATAACTATCTCTAGACTCTAGACCCTTATTTCTCTCATGTCCTCGTTCCAGTTCGAACTATGTATAAAATATCACATATGTGGCAACATCAAATTTGTGATTGGATTGTTATTTTGAATTTTCCTAAATGTTATATTAATGATAATACATGTTATATTTATGTCATATTGTGAGTTAGCACATACTATCTATTTTATATTATATGAATACGTGAGTTGTTTGTTTGGCGCTTTTAGGTGTATATTTATCTCGTTATTCCGTATAGTATATCCAAATAATGATGGGTGTCCAGATAGCAATGATGGGATTGTATTTAGGTCATGTGTTAAAGGGATTATCAAAATATATTAGCTTAATAAGTGAAACGAATTTTTTTTTACTCGTTAACAGTTAGACAGACTACGGGAATTTTCAGTTGAATAACTATCTCTAGACTCTAGACCCTTATTTCTCTCATGTCCTTGTTCCAGTTCGAACTATGTAACCTTTTATACATGGACATGGTCTTTACGATGCAACTTTGACTTTCATAAAAACATCATGATGCTTCATAACAAAATAAGACACCAAATATAATTGAATACAAATGTGATGATATTGTTTTACACTATTGGATGTAATACCTACATGACTTATTGGTCATGGTCTTTAATTAAGGCATGGGCTATCAAAATAATTTTGGCCGCATTGTGCATTTAATATCTAGTATAAAGAAAACCGATTAAGAATACTCCATGATTGAAATTTTTAGTTATTCTTTGTAAGAACCCTTTAAGTACATGAACATATAGACCAAGTAATTAATCCAATATAAATGTGCAAACACACAATCATGCATATGTTTCTTTGGCAACAAACATTTTTTTCTTGAATTACTTAATGCACACATTTGTGTGGAAACTTCAAACTTTTTCTCCATAATAACTAACACATTCAAACTTGAAAAAATGTTTTACCACAAAATTTATTTTGCGGTAAAATTTAAAAACCACTACTTTCTTCGCAGCATACATATTCATGTCTTTCATAGAAAAAAACACTTTTTGGAGGATCAGGTTTGCTTTTTGCACATACCACACAGGTTATGTGTTTGCATGAAAATTTACATAAAAACTGAGAACAATGACATATACACACCTCACTTTCTTTTATTTTTTGACACTTCTAACATTATTTTTTCACTCCAAAAAATATAATTTTGGGAGATGATTTGATTTCCGGTGTCCTTTCAATAATTAATCCAAGAGAAGTAAGTTAACAGACAACCGTGAATATTTTTCTTTGATAAACACCATATCGGTATTGATTTACTTCTCTTGCACGTTTATGTTGAGATTTCAAGTATTTCCTCTCTTAAGATTTAGGCATGAAATGTTTTACTATTTAATTTATTCCAAAGCAGGTGCATCTAGTTTTATGTTCATATTTTAGTTGGCAATATTGCTTACGTTGGGGCAGGCCCTTTGGCACCGGAGCCTATGCTCCTGACTGCCTGAGATGAACATTAAAATGTTATATTTTTTCACAATATATATATATATATTATTTTCTTATATATGTGTACGAAGGTTCATCAAGAATGAAAGACACGTCAATGTTCTGAAAATGTTGGATCATGGGATTTATATTTTGTACAGGTCACTTTGTCTAACAAATTAACTACTTCATACATGTTCACATGACAAACTTTTGATTTTATTACCACGAAACGTGTCATATAAAATATCACATATGTGGCAACATCAAATTTGTGATTGGATTGTTATTTTGAATTTTCCTAAATGTTACATTAATGATAATACATGTTATATTTATGTCATATTGTGAGTTAGCACATACTATCTATTTTATATTATATGAATACGTGAGTTGTTTGTTTGGCGCTTTTAGGTGTATATTTATCTCGTTATTCCGTATAGTATATCCAAATAATGATGGGTGTCCAGATAGCAATGATGGGATTGTATTTAGGTCATGTGTTAAAGGGATTATCAAAATATATTAGCTTAATAAGTGAAACGAATTTTTTTTACTCGTTAACAGTTAGACAGACTACGGGAATTTTCAGTTGAATAACTATCTCTAGACTCTAGACCCTTATTTCTCTCATGTCCTCGTTCCAGTTCGAACTATGTATAAAATATCACATATGTGGCAACATCAAATTTGTGATTGGATTGTTATTTTGAATTTTCCTAAATGTTATATTAATGATAATACATGTTATATTTATGTCATATTGTGAGTTAGCACATACTATCTATTTTATATTATATGAATACGTGAGTTGTTTGTTTGGCGCTTTTAGGTGTATATTTATCTCGTTATTCCGTATAGTATATCCAAATAATGATGGGTGTCCAGATAGCAATGATGGGATTGTATTTAGGTCATGTGTTAAAGGGATTATCAAAATATATTAGCTTAATAAGTGAAACGAATTTTTTTTACTCGTTAACAGTTAGACAGACTACGGGAATTTTCAGTTGAATAACTATCTCTAGACTCTAGACCCTTATTTCTCTCATGTCCTCGTTCCAGTTCGAACTATGTAACCTTTTATACATGGACATGGTCTTTACGATGCAACTTTGACTTTCATAAAAACATCATGATGCTTCATAACAAAATAAGACACCAAATATAATTGAATACAAATGTGATGATATTGTTTTACACTATTGGATGTAATACCTACATGACTTATTGGTCATGGTCTTTAATTAAGGCATGGGCTATCAAAATAATTTTGGCCGCATTGTGCATTTAATATCTAGTATAAAGAAAACCGATTAAGAATACTCCATGATTGAATTTTTTAGTTATTCTTTGTAAGAACCCTTTAAGTACATGAACATATAGACCAAGTAATTAATCCAATATAAATGTGCAAACACACAATCATGCATATGTTTCTTTGGCAACAAACATTTTTTTCTTGAATTACTTAACGCACACATTTGTGTGGAAACTTCAAACTTTTTCTCCATAATAACTAACACATTCAAACTTGAAAAAATGTTTTACCACAAAATTTATTTCGCGGTAAAATTTAAAAACCACTACTTTCTTCGCAGCATACATATTCATGTCTTTCATAGAAAAAAAACACTTTTTGGAGGATCAGGTTTGCTTTTTGCACATACCACACAGGTTATGTGTTTGCATGAAAATTTACATAAAAACTGAGAACAATGACATATACACACCTCACTTTCTTTTATTTTTTGACACTTCTAACATTATTTTTTCACTCCAAAAAATATAATTTTGGGAGATGATTTGATTTCCGGTGTCCTTTCAATAATTAATCCAAGAGAAGTAAGTTAACAGACAACCGTGAATATTTTTCTTTGATAAACACCATATCGGTATTGATTTACTTCTCTTGCACGTTTATGTTGAGATTTCAAGTATTTCCTCTCTTAAGATTTAGGCGTGAAATGTTTTACTATTTAATTTATTCCAAAGCAGGTGCATCTAGTTTTATGTTCATATTTTAGTTGGCAATATTGCTTACGTTGGGGCAGGCCCTTTGGCACCGGAGCCTATGCTCCTGACTGCCTGAGATGAACATTAAAATTTTATATTTTTTCACAATATATATATATTATTTTCTTATATATGTGTACGAAGGTTCATCAAGAATGAAAGACACGTCAATGTTCTGAAAATGTTGGATCATGGGATTTATATTTTGTACAGGTCACAATGCTTATATTTTTTCATGAAAAATACATGTGCTAGTAGCATAGGTTTGTTTAGATATTTAATTTATTTTACTTCACAGCGCATTATTTTTTAAACGAATTTGCATATCTGTTGTATTTTCATTGTCTTGTATAGCCGGTCATGTACATATGCATATGGAGCAGCATATAGCTTGGCATACTTTTTCTATCCATGTCCTAGTTAGTAATGTGTGTAGTTAGGGCATCTCCAACGGTGGGACGCATATCAAACGTCCAAAAGTGGTCGCGCGCGTCCGTTTGCATCGCCCCGCGGACATGAAAATGGTCATTTATGACTGCGCGTCCGTTTGCGTCTAGGTGTGTTCCCAGCAGGGCGATCCATTTTTGTTTTCCAATAATATTTTTCATTCACCAAGTAAAAAACATACTGTACTACAAACTAAAGAGATACAAGCCCTAGGCTACTTGTTGCCCGACGGCCCGGCCCCGTCGTTGTGTCCCTCTCTCCTCTGCTTCTCCGCCGCCCACAGTGTGGCCGCTAGAGCTCGGTTAGCCGTCGCGTCCTCTAGCAGGCGCTGCCGCAACGCCTCATTTGCGGCATCCTCGGCCTTCTTGTGTGTCTCGGAGGACTCGACTAACACCCTCTGCTCTGGGGTAGGCTCATCATGGTCATCAGTGGACCAATCGAAGTCGGAGGAGTCGTCCTCTGTGGCGTCCGCCTCCCTGCAGCGTTCCATCTTGACATGGAACGCCGCATGGGCCGCTCGCTCATCCTCTGCTTCCTGCTCCGCATCAGCCATGAACTTTACGTCCATGGCCGCATCAAGGACGTTTTCTGTGCTTTCGTCGTCCTCCAACTCCTCGTCGGAGCTCTCGACCGGGGGAGGTGGAGTAAGAGGTGGAGGCGCAGTAGCCTGGCCACGCCCGGCGCTGCTCATGGCAAAGGGGAGGGCTATGTGGAGGTGGCGCTATGGTGGAGATTATGCGGCGGTTAGGGTTTTGTGTGGGAGGAGATGAGATGCGCGGAGGTAGGCGAGGGGCGCGGCACGCGTGGCATCGCCATTACTTCGTCCGCAGAGGTGGGCGGCGGGCACTCGGCAGGCGAGGCATCGCCATTAACATGGCGCAGACTATCGAAGCGACACCTCGGCGCCAGTACTGGCGTGCCTGAGAAGAAGCATTGAGCCTGATGAAACGTCCGCCAGACGCGAGCGGACACTCGGTGCGTCCACACGGCGTCCGTAGAGACGAATCCGAGGCGTATATTTGAGCAAGGTTTGCGTCTCCGCGGACAGCCCGGTCACTCCGCGTCGGGCCGCTGGGCCTAGTCCCAGACGCATTTTTTGACCGCTCGGCCGCAAATGGTCGCTTAGCGTCCATTTGCGTCGCCTCATTGGAGATGCTCTTAGCCAATGCCATATATACGTCTTGAGACACCAGTCGAATCAACTAAAAACTCTATCGATCAAGTACATGAGTTGGTTTTATAGTCATGTTCACCACAAATTTCATGATCCCACACTCCATTAAACATGATTTCAATGTAATGTAATATGGTATATGAATTTGAGGAGAAAGATTAGATATAAATTTTAGAGTTAAAGAATTGTATATATATTGAACTCTCCAATCTCTCTTTAAATCATATCCCTAAACAATTAGTATATATTTTATTTAGTACAATCACATCTTCCCAACTGAAACCACCATGTCTAGTTTTTTTTTTCAATCATGTCTTGCTAGATTAATCAGCCGGGCAATCGAGCACATCTTTTATCTTTAGATTGACTGTCTATTCTCCATATGATAACCTTCTCTCAATATAACGTGTCATACAAAGCTTTTCTTTCTAATTACGTTAGCTAGCTTAGGCATGCATTTTTTTGTTTTTGAAAGCCACTTCTCTATTTGTGGTACGTAACCTTTTCAATGTAATATAGATCGGTCTCCTTTTTTTTTAGTAACAACCTAAACCATTATTGTTTTCAACGTGTCAAACGGACCTACACTGTTACGTAACTAATAATCTTTCATTAAATCATAGCTACTGATTTTAGATCTAACCATTAAAATAATTAAGATGATGTGGATCAACCTAATGGATCTATTAAACATCTGTATTCTGCTTTTAGTATATAATAGATAGATAGATTCCACCTAGATATTTATCAAGTTTATCAGTGCTATCAAGTAATGCTCCCAAAGTAATATCAATACTCGAAAGGTTTTGCTCTATGGTTTCCAACTTTTTCATGACATCTTCAAGAGAGGTTTCAATTTTAACTTCATTAACAGGTGGTATAATGCAACTAGCTTCTAGGGCGGGAGTACCTAGGAAGTTACCTCCCGCGAGACAATCAAGAACATACATATTCCAGCTAGAGATACAAACATAAAAATTCCTCAGTAGGATAGTGGTGGAGTGTTTCTTAGTGCACCTATTATGGGCATCACTAATTCTATACCAAGCATCTTTTAAACATTCTCCCCCTTTTTGCTTAAACGCACGAACTTCAACTTCAGGATTACTCATTTTAGCAATAGTAAATAAAGCAAACTAGATAAAGTAAATGCAAGTAACTAATTTTTTTGTGTTTTTGATATAGCAAACAAGATAGTAAATAAAGTAAAACTAGCAACTAATTTTTTTTGTATTTTGATTTAGTGCAGCAAACAAAGTAGTAAATAAAGTAAAGCAAGACAAAACAAAGTAGAGAGATTGCGATGTGGAGACTCCCCTTGCAGCGTGTCTTGATCTCCCCGGTAACGGCGCCAGAAAAAGAGCTTGATACGCGTACATCACGCGTCCGTTGGGAACCCCAAGAGGAAGGTGTGATGCGTACAGCGGCAAGTTTTCCCTCAGTAAGAAACCAAGGTTTATCGAACCAGTAGGAGCCAAGAAGCACGTTGAAGGTTGATGGCGGCGAGATGTAGTGCGGCGCAACACCAGGGATTCCGGCACCAACGTGGAACCTGCATACCACAACCAAAGTACTTTGCCCCAACGAAACAGTGAGATTGTCAATCTCACCGGCTTGCTGTAACAAAGGATTAGATGTATAGTGTGGATGATGATTGTTTGCAGAGAACAGTAGAACAATTGCAGTAGATTGTATTTCAGATGTAAAGAATGGACCGGGGTCCACAGTTCACTAGAAGTGTCTCTCCCATAAGATAAATAGCATGTTGGGTGAACAAATTACAGTTGGGCAATTGACAAATAGAGAGGGCATGACCATGCACATACATTATATGATGAGTATAGTGAGATTTAATTGGGCATTACGACAAAGTACATAGACCGCTATCCAGCATGCATCTATGCCTAAAAAGTCCACCTTCAGGTTATCATCCGAACCCCTTCCAGTATTAAGTTGAAAACAACAGACAATTGCATTAAGTATAGTGCGTAATGTAATCAATAACTACATCCTCGGACATAGCATCAATGTTTTATCCCTAGTGGCAACAGTACATCCATAACCTTAGAGGTTTCTGTCACTCCCCCAGATTCACGGAGACATGAACCCACTATCGAGCATAAATACCCCCTCTTGGAGTTAGTAGCAAAAACTTGGCCAGAGCCTCTACTAATAACGGAGAGCATGCAAGATCATAAACAACACATAGATATAAATTGATAATCAACATAACATAGTATTCTCTATTCATCGGATCCCAACAAACACAACATATAGCATTACAGATAGATGATCTTGATCATGTTCGGCAGCTCACAAGATCTGACAATGAAGCACATAAGGAGAAGACAACCATCTAGATACTGCTATGGACCCATAGTCCAGGGGTAGACTACTCACTCATCACTCCGGAGGCGACCATGGCGGTGTAGAGTCCTCCGGGAGATGAATCCCCTCTCCGGCAGGGTGCCGGAGGCGATCTCCTGAATCCCCCGAGATGGGATTGGCGGCGGCGGCGTCTGTGGAAGGTTTTCCGTATCGTGGCTCTCGGTACTGGGGGTTTCGTGACGAAGGCTATTTGTAGGCGGAAGGGCAGGTCAAGGGGCGTCACGAGGGGCCCAGATGACAGGTCGGCGCGGCCAGGGCTTGGGCCGCGCCACCCTGTTGTCTGGCCACCTCGTGGACCCACTTCGTCTCCTCTTCGGTCTTCTGGAAGCTTCGTGGCAAAATAGGCCCCTGGGCGTTGATTTCATCCAATTCCGAAAATATTTTCTTACTAGGATTTCTGAAACCAAAAACAGCAGAAAACAGCAACTGGCTCTTCGGCATCTCGTTAATAGGTTAGTTCAAGAAAATGCATAAATATGACATAAAGTATGCATAAAACATGTAGATATCATCAATAATGTGGTATGGAACATAAGAAATTATCGATACGTTGGAGACGTATCAGGGGGCAACCACACGTCGCCACCGCCTCCGCTCATTCATCTCCGGGATGCCTCCACGTCGCCGAGGGTCGTCCGGTTTCCGTGGCGTTCGAGTGCGTCCGAGCTGTAGGTTCTACGCCGAGATACGCGTCGGTGGCTTCCTCCTCACCCTCGGCACGTACAACACGCCGGAGCAGGCGACGCGCGCTTACGACGCGGCGGCGTGGCGCTTTCGGCGGACACGGCGCGACATGAACTTCCCGGATGTTGAATCGCTAGAGGAGGAGTTCCTCGCGCCAGCGCCGTGCCTCATCGACGACGAGGACCGTCGCCGGCACCGCCAGGTGCAGCGCAGGATCGCCATCGCCGAGCACGACGAGCAGTTGATGCGCCAGTGGAGGGCGCAGTTCCCCAATGACGTCGACAACACCGACGCATTCTTCGCTGACCTTAGGGCACAACGCAGGTCCAACAGGCGCCACCGTCGGGCCGTCGCCGAGTTCGAGCTCGAGAACCCAAATACAACTTGGACCGAAAACGACCCTCGGTGGGATGACATTTGGACGGAGACAACCTCCGACGATGAGTAGAGACTAGACTAGTCATTTATCTATTTTATTATAATTTCAATAAAGTCGTTATCGGTTCTATTAGTTTAAATTTAATTTATAAAGTCGTTGTTGGTTGTTTTTGTTCAATAAAGTGGTTGACACGAAATTTATTACGATTGAACTGGAATTAAAGTACAGAGCTCAACTGAAAATTAAGATACATGGCCAGATTCGAATGTTGGAGCCGTTCAGTCATAGTCGTGCATAGCCCTATAATAGTCGCCACTGTAGTCATCATAGTCGCCGACGTCATCGTCGCTAGCATCGGGGTCGCGGTTGTCGAACCTCGGCGGGTGAGCACGCGTGGGCTGGGATTGAGGGTAGCGCAGGCGGGGGCCACGATAGGCCATGACGCTCTGGAGAGTCCGGCCGCGCCACCACAGCCGACGGCCGGCCTCGTTGAAGTTTGAAGGAGGCGGGCCGTCCTCCTCGTACCTGGCAACCGCCCTCTCACGCCGATTGATGAAGAAGCTGTCCCAAGTCGGGCTGTAGTCGGGATGCCACTGGGGATTCCTCCGCTGCTCAGGCGTGAGCTAGAAATAGTAGTGGTTCGTGATGGCCTTCTCGCGTGGCACACCTAGAGGGATAGGAGGGACCGGTACACCTCCGACGCTTAGCAACCAGCCGGTCAGGACGCGGTAGCCTGGCGGGCAGGGGTAGTTCGAGGCGCAAAGCACCTCCGCCTCCCGGGGTGTTAGACATACGATGGAAGCCATGGGAGAGAGTGATGAGGTTTACAGATATGAGTCTACATGTGATATGTAAATGGAGGCCAAGCCTACATATATATAGTGGAAAAATGGCGGGAACGTGGGAAGAAAATAGGCGGGAACGCAGTGGCGCGCGAAACTTTCATCCCGGGTGGAGGCTCAAACCGGGACAAAAGACTGGGGGAGGATTATCTAGGAGGGCCTTATCTGGGGGGCTGACGTGCGGTTAACCTTTTGTCACGGCTGGTGGGCGCAACCGGGACTAAAGCTGTCGGCAGGATAAGGATGTGTCGGTAACCTTTTGTCACGGTTGGTGGGTGCAACCGGGACTAAAGCTATCGGCAGGATAAGGACGCGTGGGTGGACGCACTGCTCGATGAGATAAATCATGTAGCGCACGACGCCCTATCAAAGGAACAAGACAAAGTAGAAGCGGTGTCGTGCCTATAAAAGGAGCATCGATACGCCTTGCCAAGTAGATCAACAAGCCAAGCACAGTTTCATTCCCATGGATGAAGGAAAGGGTTGGGAAATCTCCCGTGGCGCATCTTCTCAAAGATGTCGTTGGTGCACACGCCCTACGGCATCTTCGGAATCTGCTCCTCGGAAAAATTTCCCTGCAAGCCCGTGAAAAATTTCCCTGCAAGCCCGTGAAAGACTCCCTGCAAGGGTTCTCATTATTACATAAATGTAGAGATTGTCTTGGGAACTATATATGAAGAATACATTATTACATCGCCATCTACTGTTGTGATCTTCTACGCCGTAGCCATGGAGAATCTTCATCATTTAGCAAGATGCTTGGGTCAATTTTCACCGTGAAGGGCGGAATTTCTTTAAACTTATTATAATCTTCTGACATGTCTGTCTTGTCATCCACTCCCACTATGTTTCTTTTCCCAGAAAGAACTATGTGGCGCTTTGGCTCTTCGGTTGATGTATTCTTTTGTTGATTTCTTTTTCTCGATTTGCTAGACATGTCCTTCACGTAGAAAACTTGAGCCACCTCGTTGGCTAGGACAAATGGCTCGTCCAGGTACGCAAGATTGTTGGGATCCACTGTTGTCATACCGTACTTATCGTCTATATGTACACCGCTGAGCTTCACCCATTTTCACCAAAACAAAGGGACCTTAAAAGTGGGTCCATAGTCAAGTTCCCATATCTCCTCTATGTATCCATAATATGTGGTGGTCTACCCATTCTCGTCTTTTGCATCGAAGCGCAACACAAAACTCAATGACCTCCTCAGTTCCGTAGCCCTTTGAGATACTTCCTTCCGGCCTAGCTCGGTTATGAACATATTTCTTTAAAACTCCCATGAACCTCTCGAAGGGGAACATATTGTGTAGAAATACAGGACTGAGAATTCTAATCTCTTCAACTAGGTGAACGAGGAGGTGCGTCATAATATTGAAGAAGGATGGTGGGAACAACAACTCGAAGCTGACAAGACATTCGACCACATCTTCCTGTAATCCTGACAAAGTTTCTGGATCAATTACCTTCTGAGAAATTGCGTTGAGGAATGCACATATCTTCACAATGGCTAGTCGAACATTTTCTGGTAGAAGTCCCCTCAATGCAACCGGAAGCAATTGTGTCATAAGCACGTGGCAGTCATGGGACTTTATGTTCTGGAATTTTTTCTCCTTCATATTTACTATTCCCTTTATATTCGACGAGAAACCAGAAGGAACCTTGATACTGAATAGGGCTTCAAAAAAGATCTCCTTCTCTTGTTTGGTAAGAGCGTAGCTGGCAGGCCCTTCAACCTTCCCTAGATGATTGCCGTTTCGTCCTTTATGATGTTCCTGGTCGTCCCGTACTTCTATTGTATCTTTTGTCTTCCCATACACGCTCAGGAAACCAAGAATATTCACACAAAGATTCTTGGTCAGGTGCATCACGTCGATTGCAGAGCGGACTTCCAGGACTTTCCAATATTCTAGCTCCCAAAAAATAGATTTCTTCTTCCACATGGGCGCGTGTCCGTCAGCGTCTTTCGGAACAGGTCGACTTCCTGGACCGTTTCCAAAGATAACATTTAAATCCTTGACCATGTCAAATATATCAGCACCACTACGGGGGGCAGGCTTCGGACGGTGGTCTGCCTCGCCATCGAAATGCTTGCCTTTTTTCCTTAAGGGATGCTTGCGCGGAAGGAAACGGCGATTGTACGGGTACACAACTTTTCTGCTTTTTCCCAAATATTTACCTTCAGTCTCATCTAAACAGTGTGTGCATGCATTGTATCCTTTGTTCGTCTGTCCTGAAATGTTACTAAGAGCAGGCCAATCATTGATGGTTACGAATAGCAACGCTCGTAGGTCAAATTCTTGCTCGGTGTGCTCATCCCACACACGTACACCTGATTTGTCCCACAACTCCAAAAGTTCATCAACTAATGGCCTTAGGTACACATCAATGTCGTTGTCGGGTTGCTTTGGGCCTTGGATAAGCACTGGCATCATAATGAACTTCCGCTCCATGCACAACCAAGGAGGAAGGTTGTAGATACATAAAGTCACGGACCAGGTGCTGTGACTGCAGCTCTGCTCCCCAAAAGGATTCATGACATCTGTACTTAGACCAAACCATAAGTTCCTTGCCTCACCTGCAAAATCCGAGAACTCTCTCCCGATGTTTCTCCACTGCCGACCATCAGCGGGGTGCCTCAACATCGCGTCTTTGTTATGTTCTTCCATGTGCCATCGCAATAACTTGGCATGCTCTTTGTTTCTGAACAAACGTTTCAACCGTGGTATTATTGGAGCATACCACATCACCTTCGCAGGAACCCTCTTCCTGGGTGGCTCGCCCTCAACATCACCAGGGTCATCTTTTCTGATCTTATACCGCAATGCACCGCATATCGGGCATTTATTCAAATTCTCGTACTTCTCACCGTGGTAGAGGATACAGTCATTAATGCATGCATGTATCTTCTGCACATCTAATTCTAGAGGGCAGACAAGCTTCTTTGCTTCATATGTACTGACGGGCAATTCGTTATTTATTGGAAACAGCTTCTTTAATATTATCATCAATTTTTCAAATCCCGAGTCAGTCACACCGACCTCTGCCTTCCATTTCAGTAATTCCAATATGCTACCCAGCTTTCTTTGCCCATCTTCACAACCTGGGCACAACAATTTGTGGTGGTCCTCTAACATCTTGTCGAACTGCAACCTCTCCCTATCCATGCCACAGTCTCTTCTTGCATCAGAAATGGCCCGGCGAAGATCATCATCAACAGGATCATCTGCTGCCTGTTCTTCACCTCCTTCTTCTTCATTGTCGTCCATTGCGGTATCATCGCATTCAGAGAACATAGATCGGTACTGGTCATCGTTATCTTCTTCTTCATCGATGTCTTCCATCATAACCCCTTCTTCTCCGTGCTTGGTCCAAACATTATAGCTGGACATGAATCCAAACCGAAGCAGGTGGCTCTTAATGTCTCTTGAGCAAGAGTAATCCTTCTCATTCTTACATTTTAGACATGGACAAAACATAAAACCTTTCTTCGACTTGTTGGCCTCGGCCACAAGTAGGAAAGAATTCACGCCCTCTCTGAAAGCGGGAGCACATCGGTTACCGTACATCCATGGATGACTCATCTGCATCATAAGTACAATTATGTATCAGATGCAATCACCTTGCTAAAATTAGTATTGTACGGACTATGTATATACGAGAAAATAGTTGCTAACCTTTTAGGATCAAGAAGAGGAGAAATCTTATCAAATAAAATCAAGTGGCATCCCTCACAAGCATTCCATCAAACACCTCTTGTGCACATGTAGAAAAAATGAGCTAGCATACACCTCCACCTTTCACCACCAAGGAAAAAAATGTAGGGAGGTGGGGGGCTGGCTGCGTGTATATATAGGCATGACCCTTTTGTCGCGGGCCGTATTACGACCCGCGACAAAAGGGGTGCCGGCAGGAGGCGCCAGACCTCAGACCCCTTTTGCCGCGGGTTGTGATACGGCCCGCGACAAAAGGGCGCGACAAAAGGCCCGGCTCGTTTCAAATGGTTTCGGGGCGACGTGGCCACACCATTTGTCGCGGGTGCAGTCGCGCCCGCTGCACCCGCGACAAAAGGCTCCCACGAAAGACATGTTTTCCACTAGTGATACCAAGAAAATCAAATCTGAATTTCTTGCGAATAGTATATATCAAGAAGTACCTATTGTTCACACCTAGTTTGAATCTTGGTGCTATTTTCAGGTGGATTTCCCTTCTTTGTTTCATACAGTGTGTATGAAAGTCATTTCTAATCCTCACGAAAAAGCTTCCCTAAGACTTCTCTCACACTAACAATGTTGAGCCTCAAAACTTCATTGTGTAGGAGGGATTGCAGATCTACATCTCATATTTCTGATAGAGATCTTGAGAATGTAAAATAAAACTGTCTTTGCACGTGATATATATTTGTGTTTTCCGCTCATTGCATAGTCTAAAATGAGAAAAAAATTCATACATGGTTTATATTTTTTATAGAGATCTTAGTTATGCAGAGGCTGGATGTAATGCTTGAATACATGGTTTATATGCATCACTGTCTATAAGGCCTCATGACCGCGCTCATCTCTAAGAAGGTTCGAGGTGTTTTCGGCCAAATTTTGAAGTGCATGTATAGTTGTATACACTACTTCAGAAAACCAGATTTTAAAAATAAATTAAAAGTTGCTCTATGAAAATTATCATGGCATGAGATTCACTCCTTTTCTTTCGCTCAATTGGGCAGCTTTTTTTTTCCTTAGATAGAGGCAGATGAAACTCCGAGGTTTCAAAGTTTTTAACAATGTAAATGAGCTGCCTATTTTTCTCATGGTTTCATGGAAACATCGTCCGTTGGTATTCCTCATGAAACAACGCATCTACCATGTTGCCATTCAAAAAGTTGCGAACTGACAGCGATATGCAAGGTCTTCGTCTTCTCCTTCCATATGCTACTGCGTAGAGAATATGCCTTGTTGATGAGGCTATTGATATGTTCGTGCCAGCTTGTGTCCGACCGGGCATCGAGTTGGCCCAAGGCATTGTTTACTGCAGCTGCAGCCTGCATGCTGAATCTTTGACCACGCAGAATTTTGTGATGGCGTTACCATCGGACAATTCGGAAAAGGTAATATTTTGCTGCAGCTTTCGGATTGTTCTTCCTGGTGAATTCCGATTCGTCGTGTCACCAGTTGATTAGAACGCTGAAATTGGAGAGGAATGCGGATTGCGAGATGCTCCTGCTCGCGCCAATATGTTGGAGTCCGAACAGGCAATTGGTTGAAAGTTGGTGAGTAGCTTTTTTGAAAGGTTCGTGTACCCCCACTTGATGGATAGCTCGTGGAAATGTTGTCATTGGTTATCACTATCAGGAGGCATCACATCTCTTGTGGACATGAAACTAAGAAGCACGAGTTCTGCATGTGATTCTGCACGTTGGGCACTCGAGACAACGTATATCAGATGCTGTGCAACATGATGGGCTGGTAGAGACGTAGTCACGTAGAGTGGTAGTGGATGGTTGCTTGAAGATGAAACTAAACCTGATCAGTTGAAGTTATGAGATGAATTTTGAACCGTACATGTTGCATATCTTTAGAATGCATCTATCGTCCCACCCGTTAATTAAGAGTCACTAACTCACTATCACTGGATTCAGTACATTTTGACGACTCTATGATATATAATAGACTGAGCTCAGTATATTTCGAGATCATCAATTGACCACAGAAATGAGTTATCCGCCACAAAAAGTATACCATCAGAAACTTCTTAGAATAAAATTTAATGATATGATTTTTGTAGTATATGTACATAATGGTGAACTGGTGATTCTTATTGAAGGCATTGTTTGGAGTGCTTGGATTTTCTCCTTGGTAAAGTCCTACAATCTTTGATTAGGCGATAACGGCGATCATGCACTATTTTTTTTTTTTGAAGTATCGTTTTTGGAGAACCTCTTTTTATACTTGACGGTGGCTTGGATCTAGCTGCTACGAGTGGTTTGGATCTAGCTGCTATTGTGGTGGGTCTTTTTTCTTTCTTTGTTTGTTTGTTTTATTTTCCTTTTTATCTATGTACATATCTGTATTGATTAGTTCCTGACATTATGTTGATGCAGATGCTCCGTGTAATTAGTATCTTCTTCATATTAACATATTTTCTTTGTTGAAAAAATACATGTTCCGTTGGTTAATCTAAGGAACTAAAGGTACATTTTTTTATATAGGCCGTAAAAAGTATTCTTTTTTCACAAAGCTTTGTGTGCGAATATAGAATATAATCTCCAAATGTACGCGCGAACCTTTTTTAAGATTTTTTGGCATGTATGTTTTCATAGAAAAAATCTAAATTTAGGTAAAATCTGTGAGGATTAGAGCTTTGAGACCCCGCAAGCTTATCATAATGACTCCGCTGCTGGCCATGGCCAGAAGCAACCTCCACAAGTAATGTTGAGCACGCACACACTGCTCCTGCAAGGAACCATATAAAGTGAAATACATAGCGCTGAATCCAGATGAATGCATATGTCTAGCACAAAGAAAAAAAATCAAATAAAAAGAATGCAAGATGCGAAAAGTGATTCTGGCTCCAGAGCTCCACTCTTCGTTTAAAAAATGTTAAAAACTATTTTCTATGTTTCAAAAAATTCAGAAAATAAATCTAGACATATAGTAAATGATGTAACCTACAAGAATGAAAAATCTCAATGTTAAATTCTTTGTAGTCTGAGCTACACAAAAATAAATAAAAATCAGATAAAATGTGAAGATTTAAAAATATACATACTCAGATGCACGCACTTGTCATTTTTTTGTATCTCATAATACAAACTATCTGAAATAGATATTTTGTGTATTTATGAGAGAAACCATTGGCTACATCCTGATTTTTTTCATTTTTTTGAAACTGTATATTTGATTTCCGATTTTTCTCAAGACACTGAGATCAACGGTGTGCAGAGCCAAAAATCCCACACGTGTGTATAGATCTCATGTGTATACATCTCACGTGGAGGGAAATATGCAAGGTCACATGGCAAAAGGTTTGTCGCCCCAAGGAACTTGGTGGCCTTGCAATTACGGACTTGAAAAAGTTCTCTCGTGCGCTCAGGCTTTGTTGGTTATGGTACGAATGGACGGCTCCGGAAAAACCACGGGTTGGCTCTGAAACTCCCAATGATGCCTCCGACATGAAGCTTTTCAATGCCGCTACCGGGTCACCATTGGCGACGGTGCTAAAGCTGCCTTTTGGTCTTCCTCCTGGACGGCACCCCACCAAAGGAACTTGCTCCCTTAATCTTCAAGGCCTCCAAAATAAAGAACCGGATGGTTCGGGACGCTCTCGAGGGCCAGAAATGGGTAGTTGACATTGATGTGGACACTTTCATGGTCGAATATATGGAGCAATGCATCCGTCTCTAGGATCTTCTATCAGTTGTCCAGCTTTCCCCCAGCACCGGATTTCATAATTTGGACCATGACGCCTAATGGCTGCTACTCATCCAGTTTTGCCTACAAATCCCAGTTCCTGGCCTCCTTGCCATGCCCCTCCTCCCCCCCCCCCCCCCAAATGTCGCTTTTTCACCCGGCTTGCCGTCCAGAACCGCCTCTGGACCGCTGAACGTCTTGCGAAACGCGGATGTACCCCTGAGACAGCGCGACACATCCTTTTTGAGTGCCAGTTCTCCAAGAGGATATGGACAGCCGCAATTTCTTGGCTCTCTTTCCCGGATCTTATCAGTTGCCTTGGAGCGGGAAGACCTAAGGTGCTAGACTACTGGTACGCCATCAGCATGACCCCCCACCTCCTCTTCCAAATGCCTGCGAACCACCATCTTGATTATTGCGTGGGAGATTTGGAAGGAAAGGAACAAGAGAGTAGTCAGCAATAAATCCTCCATGCATAAGCTCAGGGAAGAAGAAAATGATTGGATTTTACTCGATGCTAAGAACCTGGCGGAGCTTCTAGGCTGACCTTTTTTCCCTTTCTGCGGGGGGTGGGGGGGAGGGAGGGAGGTGGTTCCTTAACCCCTTCTTCACTTTGGTTTTGTTGGCTCTAGCCAATCCCTTGTTTGCTCCCCATATATTAATATAAGCCAAAATCTTTTTTTGGCCCGTTATGTGCCTGCCAGAGTGCCAGGGCCCAGGACACATATAATCTCGTACGTGCAGTTTTGGGCTTTTACATGTTTGGTTTTTTTTCTTGTTGGGCTGAGCAGCTAGTACCAACGAACCGCACTGGAGGTCTAGACGGGACTGACCGTTATGGTCACTCTCAGCAATATATCGGTTTTGTCTGCTATTTCGGTTAATAAGGTGTTAAAACCTAGATTACCTATTTAAATTTTGTTTATCATATTTACCAACCAAAATTTATTCTAGTTGATTTGGTTTCAGTGTTTGGTTTTGTATGCCCATCGTTGCACCATTGTGGCGCCGCTCTTAGGGTGTGGTAAATCAATTGTGGGCTGTTCTGGGCTTTTGTGAGCTGATAACTGTGAAAAAAGCTTAATGTTGTTTGGTTTCAACAAGAGCCCAGCGTGCGTGTGTGTGCGCATTCTGGTTTGAACCAAACTGTTAGGCTAGTGGGTGCGTGGGTTCTATTGGCCCATTAGTTGTAGCCAAGTTAACTAGTAGTCTACTGATGTGTGAGTATCACTAAGGCATGCATTTGTTTAGCAGTACTAATAAAACATACACACTTGTGTGTTTAATATTAACACGTTATATAAATTACCCACTAATCTAATTTTGCATAGATAACTTGCGTAATTGTTTGATTATGATTTGGAGAATATAAAATTACTCTAAGGTATCAAACATACATTATAAAAATACAAATTGTAGATTGAACTCTAAAAATATATTCTATGAATAATTTGAATTTATAGTTGTTTAAAATATTAATCCAACCTTTATCATGTTATAAATATGTTTTCACAATTATTTAACATGGTTTAAGAAATAAAACTTAAGATGTGATTTTAATTAAGAAAAATCATGTAAAATTCACAAAATATAGAATAAATGTAAAATAATCTACATTATATTATAGAACTTAATTATATTTTGATGAATATTTTCTCTATCTTAAAGTAGTTAAATAAATTCTAAACAATTTAATACTTTAGGAAATTCCTAAAACCCTAAACCTAAATTCTTTAAACCTAACCATGGTATAAAGTGTTATAACTCTATTTTCTATCAACAATGTTATGAGTTTGTACTCACATATAAAACCAAATAAGGCCAACCACAAATAAACCACATGAGTTGAACATCCTTAATTCCAAACCGGTTGTTTGACTTGCTATGCATGATTATGTTTGATAATTAAATATGAAATATTTATGATTAGACCATAACTAGAAGATCATAACTAGAGTTAGGTGTTACTTATCTTATTTAGATAAACATTCATCATAAATTCAAATTTAACTCATATACCTAAGCCACAGTCATAGCTCGTGAGTAGAGTTTAAATGATTGTCCTTCATGGATTAGCATTCATTTTCAAAGCATAGACCCAAACTTGAGGCATAGACTTACAAGTCAATCTCATCACATCATCAATTCACATTGAGAGTCGTTTAGCACACATCCTTAACCATACTTAGGAAGATCCTAGAACTTGGAAATACTGTAAGTAAACCATACCTAGAATCACCTATTACCCTTAGCTACTCATAACCATGTATTTCTTCTATAATAATTTGTTTTTGTCTTACACTACTTAGGAATCAATAGAAAATAATAGTAAACCCTAAAAAATAGCTCTTATTTCAAATACTTATTGTTAATTACCAAATATGTTCTTCAAAAGTTCTTATTTTGAAATAAATAACAACTAATCATTCACATACCTTATAGGACCTAGAGTCAACCATTGTTATTTACATGTTAAAATTGTGCCAACTACTATCCATTGTGTGTTAATTTGTTGATATGCTTTGTATACAACTTATAAGAGATATCAAGTGAACCAAAACCCTAATAATAACTTTGTTTATGGAACCACTCTAAAAGAGTAACACACCCTAAAGAAATCCTTACAACTCACCAATTATATATCATCGGGGTTAGGTCACGATTAGAGCGATTGCATCTCATACTATGGATTATAGCAACATTGCAAGTTCTTCAAACATTGTCCATGTCGGACGATGCTGTTATTTTAGAATTTGAAGTTAGTCCGTATCGAAGCTTTTGCCTGCATAATCTTGCAGTCAAGGAAGGAAAATTCATCGCTTACTCATGCTATTTGATTATTTTTATCAAATTACTTGCAAAGTACTATACTCATCACTCCTGAATTGAAAAGCAATATTACTTTTCCAATTATGAATATGACTATGTGGTGGGCAATGGAACCATGGTATGAGTTTGGTGGAGGTTCCATTGCAACTAGGTTACTCATCTAGGATTAATAACTAATGTTGTCCAGTGATTCTAGCGTCGTATATTACGTGTTAACCATAAGATCTATAATGGCTCTGGGGAAGTCAGTTGTACCTTTCTCCTCTCGCATATCAAGAGATCACTCTACCGGAGGCGCACTGGAAGAGACCAGCAGGGTGGGAGCCCCGAAATGCTCCCACGGTATTATTGGTCTACGATGGACTGTAATGAAATGGGACGAACGTGATAAGAGAATCAGTTCATGCCACGGATTTACAAAAGGGTGGGTATGCAGGGTCGCGGAGAAGGACGGTGATTGGCTTGGATCTTACACCTGGCCACACACCCAGGAAGTGTGGACGAGCATGCAATTCGGTTGGCAACAAGGATAAGTTCTCTTATGGGTAAAGTACCACACCTCTGCAGAGTGTATAGAATAGTGGCTTGTCACACCTTGTTCCGGATTTGGAACTGCGAACGCGGCCGGAAAGGAACTCCACGAAGTTCTAGACATCCGGTGAAGGCTGACGGACATAGTTTTTCAGAATAAAAGCAACATTTTGAAGGAATGTTTACAAAAATATGCATTGCCTATGACTTCCTGGTCCATGGCTGTAGCTAGTGCATTGATACATCCAATTTGCATCACTATTTTATATCATAATTTACTATTATTCATTGATATATTTCATATTTAGAGGTGATACTTATGTTATTCCATCTATTTTTGCATGTTTAATGATTACTGGAGAATTAACCACCGGCGCCAGGAATCTGCTGGAAAAAGGACCGTCAAGGCACCATATTTCTGAAGAACAACAATTCCCAATAAAGATACAGAAAATCATATTTTTCCAGATGACGGAAAAAGCCAGGAGGGGAGGCCGAGATGGGCCAGGGGGCTCCAAACCACCCCTAGGCGCGGGCCCACCCCAGGCCGCGCCTAGGCATTGTATGGCCGCCATGGCCCACTTATGACGATGCCCCCTCGCGTATTTCAACCACTAGGAAAACCTAAGATCGGTGGTACGACCAGAGAAATATTCCACCGCTGCTACGGGGCGGAGAACCAGGGAGAGAGAAAAGCTCTCCGACAGGCAGAATTCTGCCGGGGAAATTCCTTCCCGAAGAGGGGAGATCATCGCCATCGTCACTGCCATCGAGCTGGACTTCATCGGGATCATCATCACCATCATATCCACCACCGGCACCATCATCACCGCCGTCTCCACGCCGTCCCGCTGTAACATCTTGGGTTTGATACTTGTCTAGTTCATAGGGGAAACTTTCTCGGTGTTGATTACTCCTTGTAGTTGATGCTATTGAGTGAAACCATTGGATTAAGGTTTATGTCCATATTGCTATTCATAATTACATCACCTCTGATTATGATCCATATGATGTCTCGTGAGTAGTTCGTTTAGTTCTTGAGGACATGGGAGAAGTCATGCTGTTAGTAGTGGAACTATGTTGAGTAATATGCCATGATTTGATATTTAAGTTATGGTGCTATTCTTCTAGTGGTGTCATGTGAACGTCGACTACATGATACTTCATCTTTATGGCCCTAGGAGAATGCATCGTGTATTTGGCTACTAATTGTGGGGTTGCGGGGGCGACAGAAACCCAAACTCCCGTTAAGAAACAGGTGCACGAGGGAGTGTAGGATCTCAAAGTTTAAGGCTGTGGTTAGATTTATCTTAATTACTTTCTTGTAGTTGTGGATACTTGCAAGAGGTATAATTACAAGTATGTATTAGTCCAAGTATGGGGTAGTACATTAGCATATGTTCACTGAAATACGTCCAAAACGTATCTACTTTCCCGAACACTTTTGCTATTGTTTTACCTCTAATTTGTGTATTTTGGATACAACTAACACGGACTAACGCTGTTTTCAGCAGAATTGCTCTGGTGTCTTGTTTTTGTGCAGAAATTCAACTTTCGGGAAAATCCTCGGAATTTATACCAAAGGGCCTATTTTACCAGAAGACTCACGGAGCCAGAAGGGCAAGCCAGGTGGAGGCCCGAGGGCCCCACACACTAGGCCGGCGCGGCCCAGGAGGGGGGCGCGCCGCCCTAGCGTGTGGCCCCCTCAGCTGGCCTCCGACGCCCTCCTCTGGACTACTTAAAGGTTTCGATCTGAAAACGCGAGGAAGGAAGTCGAAGTCGCCAGAAACCCTCCAGTACGTCGCCACATCGCGAAACTGCGTCTCGGGACCAGAAACTCCGTTCTGGCACTCCGCCGGGATGGGGAATTGGAGGAGATCATCGCCATCATCACCACCGATGCCTCTCCATCGACCAGCAATGCTTCCCCCATCAATGAGTGAGTAATTACCCCGCTGTAGGCTGAAGGGGATGGTAGGGATTGGATGAGATTGGTCATGTAATAGCATAAGATTGTTAGGGCATAGTGCCTAGTGTCCGTAATTGGTACTTTGATGATATTGTTGCAACTTGTTATGCTTAATGCTTGTCACTAGGGCCCGAGTGCCATGATCTCAGATCTGAACATGTTATTGTTTCATGATGATATTCATTGTTTTATGATCTTACCTGCAAGTTGTATACACATGTCGCTGTCTGGAACCCGAGGCCCCGAAGTGATAGAAATTGGGACAACCGGAGGGGAAGGTGGTGATATGAGGATCACATGTGTTCACAGAACGTTAATGCTTTGCTCCGGTACTTTATTAAAAGGAGTACCTTAATATCCAGTAGATTCCCTAGAGGCCCGGTGTAGCGACCCGGAAAAATACCCCTATTAGATTTGTTTGTTATTTTCTTTTTGTGCATAATCATGGCATCATGCATGCATCATATCCATGTTTTCACAAACTAAAATTATTTAAATAAAATCTATTTTAGTTTCTCTTGTATGGTTCTATAAAAACCCTCCCTCGCTCTTTTCTTATTTAACAAACCTTAACAAACCTGAAACGAAAATATTTGAAATATTTTGAGTAAACTTGTTTTAAATAAAAATGTGGCTTTGGAGATGGTCCGCAACATTCCCTTCTTTTTCATCTATCTTTTTCTATCTATCTCCTCTTGTTCTTCTTTGCATTATTTGCAAATCCAGAAAATGAAGAAAAAGGGCCGGAGGCCATCAATTCTAGTGCATCTCTTTTCTGGCCAGTCACAGTGCTACAGCCTAAAGGAGGACTCCTGTTTGTCATCTTCACATGCGGAACGAGCTCTGCGTGAGCCCTCCACCAAGCGCCTCTCCCTCACCTGCTCCTCTTTACCCCCTACTTCAACTCCACATCAAACCCTAGTCCTACTCCCCAATCGGCGCCGCCAACCTCTGTATTTTTATTTCCCCTTCCCAAACCAAACTGGAGGGCAAGTTTCAGACATTTCAGAAAAAGTTTCAGGAAGCACCGAACACCTTTGCCGCAGCATCGTCGTCGGCCCATCGTCTCCGGCCCCCTCCGTCTACGGCCGCCCCCCCCGAGGTGTCCAAGCGGGTCCTGGGGAGGTGTTCTTCCTGCCCCGTCTTTTCCCCATTGCATCCGAGCTCTTTCTGCCGCCAATATCGACGACAATTCTCGTCCGCTCGTTTTTCTGCAACTCCGCGTCCGCTTCGCTGCCGTTCCTCGTCGCCGTCCGCCACGCTGCGAGCGGGGATGGGTCCGTGGTGACCTGCGCTTCGTCCTCGACATCATACCCGATCTGGAGCCGCTCTGGAACGGACAAGGCCGTCCTCATCTTCTTCCTGGACTCCAACGCGCCTTCGTCTCCATCTCGGTCGAGCTCTTGTTTACATCTTTGTCTTCCCGACGGCCAGCGGCGCTGTCCCGACTGTTCAGCCACCTTCGTCCTGTGCCTGCATCAACGAACACGTCCACGGTCCCCTGGGTGAGACTCTGCTCCTGCTTTCCCCTGGCCGTCGTCGATCTCTGTCACCAGTGCGGACTGTCCGTGAGGTTCAGTCAAAACACATGTCCTTTTCTTCAGTTAGCGCCGTCGCGCACCAGCGCCTCGCACACGCGTGTGTCCATCCGGCTAAGCCATCTAGTTTTGCTAATGTTTCACCTGCTAGCTTGCTAGTTAGCTTTGCACCATGTCAATCGATCCAGCTGCCTGCTAGCCTGCTTCTTTTGCTAGCTAGGTACGGCCACAATCCATCAAGCAGCCTGCTTGCTAGTTTGACTAGCTAGTTCACCCCTGCAGTTTAGTCATAACGTTTCGCGCACAAACCTTATCAAATCAGAAGCTTAGCCATCGATCTCTTTTCCAGGGAAGGAAAAGGGCCCTGTATCTCTGACTCTGTATCTGCTTAAGCTTCGTGCCCGGCTGCTTGTTCAGTTTCAGTTTCACAGCGCGTCTATTCTTGTTTCCAGTTTCAGAAAAGCCTGCTACTAAGTTTCTGATGATCAAAAGCCGGTGCATCCTTTCCTAAACACACAGCAGCACCACTGGTTGGGACAGTGTGCCTCTCCCCACCGATCAGCACAGCAGAACCAATATCACTCTCTACAGCACCATCTAATCCCTTCCCTTTCCTATGTTTTTGATCTAAACCAGCTCTACACGTCACAGTATACATATCAACAAGGCATCAGCCGACTTTGCCTCTCTGTTTTGTTTTCAGATACAACCTATGTCGTTTTAGATGTTGTGATTCTGTAGATGTTCAGCCCAGAAGACCATGTTTCAAATTCTCACATGCGCAAGTTAATTTCTTTCCTTCCTGCCAATCTAGCCTCTACTCAGATCCATCACGTCCCCCTCTCTCTGTGTTTTTCCTTTGGTTTGCCAATCTACCTATTTTATATCTTTTAAAATATAATTTAAAATAAAATGTTTGTATATAAAATTTAACGGGAAATTTTGAGTAACCTTATTATGCCATTCATATACCTATTTGCATCTCGCATCATGTCGTGACGCGATAGTTTATGCATGTTCACTTAACATATATGCGGAGTATTTCGGACACCGACTAGGGTATCCCCGCTCCGCTTAATATTGAAGTAGTTCACCCTTTCCATGTCTATGCCATGCTAATCAACACTTAAAATTGCCGGTAGAAATGCAACTCCAACTCTAATTTGTTTGTTTGGGGTTCCGACTCCGATTAATATGGATAAGTTGCACTGCATCATCGTTGCCATGTCATGCATGCTTGCATCTGCTCATCCTGATTCTTCTTTATCCGTAGCAGTAAGACTTGCATCCGTTGTTTGTCCAGCATTTGCTTCTTCCCGGATAGGATCGCGAAGTGGTGTTGCGAGATACGCCAAGTTCTCCGGATGTTCCTCGGCAAGCTTTAACAGGCAAGCATTTCCCCTATACTCCTGCCCCTGCAGAAGTCGCTCACCTATTTTATTTTGCCTTCTCCCTCATGCTATCCTTAAGTTGCGTTCTTGTCACGTGTCCCTTCCACTTGTTACCTCAAGCAGCCCATATTGCCACCACCAACCACCAACCTCCTACAGCTGTTGTTTGGTTATCGGGTCTGCCTTGCGAGTCGTATTGCATGCTAGTGTTGTTTATATCTCGTTACCGTTACCGCTATCTTATCGGGTTATCTGTTGGAGAACATGACACATGGTTATAGATATATCTGTTGAGGGTATCATGGTTACTCGTTAATAGTTGTTAGTGGAGGCATCGGTGGGTCAGCTGATCGTTTTGTGACGGCTCACTTGTGTTTCTTGATAAATTAGGCCCCCGAGTTCTTGTTATCTGTTCCGAGACTGAGCGCTCTAACCACACGTGGGTATGTTTCTGGGTCTCCCCTCGACCACTGCCGGAATCTACAGCTTTGTCCAGTGGCCACAACTAGTTTATATGTTTTACCATTTGTTGTTGCGTGCATGCCAGCTTGTTACTTATTTACTTTGGGAAGCCCCTGGGTGCCTTGTATCCCTTGTTTCTGGTATGCACGTATAGGTTCACGGCCTGCGCGTTTATCGCATGCTGAAGCGGGTCATTCGCCCCAGTGTGTGTTTTGACCCTCGGAAGCCGTTCTCGCAAACAGCTAGGTCCGTCTCGGAGATTCGGCCGGACTTCGATTCGGGTTCAACTTAGTTAGGTGGCTTCCTGGACATTGTTGTCGTGAAGGAGAGTGCGAGTCGTGATGCTCCACCTTTTTGCCATTGCCTTTGGAGTTGATCGTGCGTGTGGGTACATTTGGGCAACCCCTGCAGGGTGTACATCTTATCGATAAGCCATGTCCGCGGTTATGGACGACTTGGAGCTGTATGACTCGACCATAGACAACTTACACCTGTTGTTTCAATCATAATAACTTGCGTAGTAAGTTAGCACAACTTAAATAATAACTGGTTAAAACTTGACAACCGTGTGAGTGCCTTTGTAAGTACTTCTTGGCGAAGGGGGAACACATCGGCTGTGTTATGTTTGCAGAGTATAAAACTATTAGTTTATGCGCTCTCTCACCTTCTCTGATAGACGACTGTTGTAGAGTGTCTCTATAGGTTTTTAGTGCTCGCGCGCTGCCGCTTAACCCCACCATATTGCCTATGACGTTCCTCTTGCGTCCTCTAAGTCCCCTGCGTGCCTCAAGTACAAAGGACGACTGGTTGACGAATGCTTATACGTCTTGAAGTCTTGTTAAGTACGAACCCGTACTTATTGCTGCTTCTACGGGATATAACCGGGCAGGTATGAAGACCGGCACGATGAAGGCGACGTTAGCAAGGTTACCCTTCCGGCTTGGCCTGGGCAGGGTTATGGACGCCACTGGTTATCTTCAGGACTCTTAGTCCAATTTGTATCTTGTCCGTACTCGGATGTTTTTGATCTTTTGTATGATTTGGATCTTTGTATGTATCTATTTGTATTCTTGGCTCGTTGGAGTCATTGTTGTAATATATATGTTTCTTGTGGGCTCTATTGTAATCCTGTTGTAATGTTACCTCTCATGATTGATTCCACCCGCATCGCGTGCATGCTTCGGCGTGTACGAGGCGTTTGGTGGTGCGTCTCCTAAAATCGATATCGTGCGGATTTCGGCAGATTCGCTGGGATCCTCATGATACCGGTTTTGGGGCGTCACAAGTTGGTATCAGAGCCTCAGGTTGACGATACCCCACTAGTCCAGCCTGTAGGATAACCTTGCCAACGGTCGTTGAGTTTAGATTGTCCAAACTATTTTCTAAAATTCGTTGGATAGTTCTAATTAGCTCTGCATTTTTCTCCTTACCTCTTATCTTTCTCCTCTTAACTTTACGAGTTTTGAGTCTTCTCTCTTATCCGATTTCTCCGAGTCTTAGGTTTCGACGTGGGTTGGACGATCTTTGCCTTAACCTAGTAGGTTCAATCTTCGAAGAATTCGGCCGCAACTACATCATCATCAACGGAGCAACAACCCTTGTTAGTGGTGTCGCTCGATCTACATGGAGCAAGAACTCTTGTTAGTGGTGTCGAGGACATCAACACGTCGCCTGAAGACTCGATAGTTCACCTCTCCCCCTCCCGTACCTGGACGTGGGATCTCGGGGCGCGATCCCTTGTTAGTGGTGTCGATTGTAGCGACCCGGAAAAATACCCCTATTAGATTTGTTTGTTATTTTCTTTTTGTGCATAATCATGGCATCATGCATGCATCATATCCATGTTTTCACAAACTAAAATTATTTAAATAAAATCTATTTTAGTTTCTCTTGTATGGTTCTATAAAAACCCTCCCTCACTCTTTTCTTATTTAACAAACCTTAACAAACCTGAAACGAAAATATTTGAAATATTTTGAGTAAACTTGTTTTAAATAAAAATGTGGCTTTGGAGATGGTCCGCAACATTCCCTTCTTTTTCATCTATCTTTTTCTATCTATCTCCTCTTGTTCTTCCTTGCATTATTTGCAAATCCAGAAAATGAAGAAAAAGGGCCGGAGGCCATCAATTCTAGTGCATCTCTTTTCTGGCCAGTCACAGCGCTACAGCCTAAAGGAGGACTCCTGTTTGTCATCTTCACATGCGGAACGAGCTCTGCGTGAGCCCTCCACCAAGCGCCTCTCCCTCACCTGCTCCTCTTTACCCCCTACTTCAACTCCACATCAAACCCTAGTCCTACTCCCCAATCGGCGCCGCCAACCTCTGTATTTTTATTTCCCCTTCCCAAACCAAACTGGAGGGCAAGTTTCAGACATTTCAGAAAAAGTTTCAGGAAGCACCGAACACCTTTGCCGCAGCATCGTCGTCGGCCCATCGTCTCCGGCCACCTCCGTCTACGTCCGCCCCCCCTGAGGTGTCCAATCGTTTCATGGTGAGGTGTTCTTCCTTCCCCGTCTTTTCCCCATTGCATCTGAGCTCTTTTCTGCGTCGCCAATATCTGACGACAATTCTCGTCGCCTGTTTTTCTGCAACTCCGCGTCCGCTTCGCTGCCGTTCCTCGTCGCCGTCCGCCACGCTGCGAGCGGGGATGGGTCCGTGGTGACCTGCGCTTCGTCCTCGACATCATACCCGATCTGGAGCCGCTCTGGAACGGACAAGGCCGTCCTCATCTTCTTCCTGGACTCCAACGCGCCTTCGTCTCCATCTCGGTCGAGCTCTTGTTTACATCTTTGTCTTCCCGACGGCCAGCGGCGCTGTCCCGACTGTTCAGCCACCTTCGTCCTGTGCCTGCATCAACGAACACGTCCACGATCCCCTGGGTGAGACTCTGCTCCTGCTTTCCCCTGGCCGTCGTCGATCTCTGTCACCAGTGCGGACTGTCCGTGAGGTTCAATCAAAACACATGTCCTTTTCTTCAGTTAGCGCCGTCGCGCACCAGCGCCTCGCACACGCGTGTGTCCATCCGGCTAAGCCATCTAGTTTTGCTAATGTTTCACCTGCTAGCTTGCTAGTTAGCTTTGCACCATGTCAATCGATCCAGCTGCCTGCTAGCCTGCTTCTTTTGCTAGCTAGGTACGGCCACAATCCATCAAGCAGCCTGCTTGCTAGTTTGACTAGCTAGTTCACCCCTGCAGTTTAGTCATAACGTTTTGCGCACAAACCTTATCAAATCAGAAGCTTAGCCATCGATCTCTTTTCCAGGGAAGGAAAAGGGCCCTGTATCTCTGACTCTGTATCTGCTTAAGCTTCAGGCCTGTCGTTTGTTCAGTTTCAGTTTCACAGCGCGTCTATTCTTGTTTCCAGTTTCAGAAAAGCCTGCTACTAAGTTTCTGATGATCAAAAGCCGGTGCATCCTTTCCTAAACACACAGCAGCACCACTGGTTGGGACAGTGTGCCTCTCCCCACCGATCAGCACAGCAGAACCAATATCACTCTCTACAGCACCATCTAATCCCTTCCCTTTCCTATGTTTTTGATCTAAACCAGCTCTACACGTCACAGTATACATATCAACAAGGCATCAGCCGACTTTGCCTCTCTGTTTTGTTTTCAGATACAACCTATGTCGTTTTAGATGTTGTGATTCTGTAGATGTTCAGCCCAGAAGACCATGTTTCCAATTCTCACATGCGCAAGTTAATTTCTTTCCTTCCTGCCAATCTAGCCTCTACTCAGATCCATCACGTCCCCCTCTCTCTGTGTTTTTCCTTTGGTTTGCCAATCTACCTATTTTATATCTTTTAAAATATAATTTAAAATAAAATGTTTGTATATAAAATTTAACGGGAAATTTTGAGTAACCTTATTATGCCATTCATATACTTATTTGCATCTCGCATCATGTCGTGACGCGATAGTTTATGCATGTTCACTTAACATATATGCGGAGTATTTCGGACACCGACTAGGGTATCCCCGCTCCGCTTAATATTGAAGTAGTTCACCCTTTCCATGTCTATGCCATGCTAATCAACACTTAAAATTGCCGGTAGAAATGCAACTCCAACTCTAATTTGTTTGTTTGGGGTTCCGACTCCGATTAATATGGATAAGTTGCACTGCATCATCGTTGCCATGTCATGCATGCTTGCATCTGCTCATGCTGATTCTTCTTTATCCGTAGCAGTAAGACTTGCATCCGTTGTTTGTCCAGCATTTGCTTCTTCCCGGATAGGATCGCGAAGTGGTGTTGCGAGATACGCCAAGTTCTCCGGATGTTCCTCGGCAAGCTTTAACAGGCAAGCATTTCCCCTATACTCCTGCCCTGCGAAGTCGCTCACCTATTTTATTTTGCCTTCTCCCTCATGCTATCCTTAAGTTGCGTTCTTGTCACGTGTCCCTTCCACTTGTTACCTCAAGCAGCCCATATTGCCACCACCAACCACCAACCTCCTACAGCTGTTGTTTGGTTATCGGGTCTGCCTTGCGAGTCGTATTGCATGCTAGTGCTGTTTATATCTCGTTACCATTACCGCTATCTTATCGGGTTATCTGTTGGAGAACATGACACATGGTTATAGATATATCTGTTGAGGGTATCATGGTTACTCGTTAATAGTTGTTAGTGGAGGCATCGGTGGGTCAGCTGATCGTTTTGTGACGGCTCACTTGTGTTTCTTGATAAATTAGGACCCCGAGTTCTTGTTATCTGTTCCGAGACTGAGCGCTCTAACCACACGTGGGTATGTTTCTGGGTCTCCCCTCGACCACTGCCGGAATCTACAGCTTTGTCCAGTGGCCACAACTAGTTTATATGTTTTACCATTTGTTGTTGCGTGCATGCCAGCTTGTTACTTATTTACTTTGGGAAGCCCCTGGGTGCCTTGTATCCCTTGTTTCTGGTATGCACGTATAGGTTCGCGGCCTGCGCGTTTATCGCATGCTGAAGCGGGTCATTCGCCCCAGTGTGTGTTTTGACCCTCGGAAGCCGTTCTCGCAAACAGCTAGGTCCGTCTCGGAGATTCGGCCGGACTTCGATTCGGGTTCAACTTAGTTAGGTGGCTTCCTGGACATTGTTGTCGTGAAGGAGAGTGCGAGTCGTGATGCTCCACCTTTTTGCCATTGCCTTTGGAGTTGATCGTGCGTGTGGGTACATTTGGGCAACCCCTGCAGGGTGTACATCTTATCGATAAGCCGTGTCCGCGGTTATGGACGACTTGGAGCTGTATGACTCGACCATAGACAACTTACACCTGTTGTTTCAATCATAATAACTTGCGTAGTAAGTTAGCACAACTTAAATAATAACTGGTTAAAACTTGACAACCGTGTGAGTGCCTTTGTAAGTACTTCTTGGCGAAGGGGGAACACATCGGCTGTGTTATGTTTGCAGAGTATAAAACTATTAGTTTATGCGCTCTCTCACCTTCTCTGATAGACGACTGTTGTAGAGTGTCTCTATAGGTTTTTAGTGCTCGCGCGCTGCCGCTTAACCCCACCATATTGCCTATGACGTTCCTCTTGCGTCCTCTAAGTCCCCTGCGTGCCTCAAGTACAAAGGACGACTGGTTGACGAATGCTTATACGTCTTGAAGTCTTGTTAAGTACGAACCCGTACTTATTGCTGCTTCTACGGGATATAACCGGGCAGGTATGAAGACCGGCACGATGAAGGCGACGTTAGCAAGGTTACCCTTCCGGCTTGGCCTGGGCAGGGTTATGGACGCCACTGGTTATCTTCAGGACTCTTAGTCCAATTTGTATCTTGTCCGTACTCGGATGTTTTTGATCTTCTGTATGATTTGGATCTTTGTATGTATCTATTTGTATTCTTGGCTCGTTGGAGTCGTTGTTGTAATATATATGTTTCTTGTGGGCTCTATTGTAATCCTGTTGTAATGTTACCTCTCGTGATTGATTCCACCCGCATCGCGTGCATGTTTCGGCGTGTACGAGGCGCTTGGTGGTGCGTCTCCTAAAATCGATATCGTGCGGATTTCGGCGGATTCGCTGGGATCCTCATGGTACCGGTTTTGGGGCGTCACACCCGGCTGCCACCGGCTGGTAGGACAAAAGATGTTGTGCAAGTTTCTCATTGCGAGCACATACGACTATATACGGAACACATGCCTATGGATTTCTTAGTACTTGGACACCGTTTTATTACTATCTGCAAATGCCCTGCTCTGATTGTTACATGAGTTTCTCTCATCCATGCAACGCCCATCATCCATCCCTGTGCCTACAGTATTTTAATCCCGCTGTTTACTAAAATCACTACTGCTGTCTTTGTTACTCTGCTGCTGTTATTTCACTACTGCTACTGCTACTGCTATAAAACTGTTACTACTGATAAACTCTTGCGAGCAAGTCTGTTTCCAGGTGCAGCTGAATTGACAACTCCGCTGTTAAGGCTTTCAAGTATTCTTTGTCTCCCCTTGTGTCGAATCAATAAATTGGGTTTTACTTCCCTCGAAGACTGTTGCGATCTCCTATACTTGTGGGTCATCAAGACTATTTTCTGGCGCCGTTGTCGGGGAGCATAGCTTTATTTGGAGGTTCACTTGTATTGATATTGTTCGCTGCAGATTCTCCATCATGGGTAAATCTCGCGATTCTAAAGTCGTCATATTACCATCCACTACAAGAAAAGGTACAACTCTGAGTACCTCTACTGCTCTTGATTCACCATCTGTGATAAGTCAACTTGTTTCACCACCGCAAGCTTCACTTGCTAGTACTTCTGCTGAATCTGAAAATTCTCATAATATTGATGATGTTTCTGCTGTGCTTGATGATAGTGGTTCATTGGGATCTTTTCTAGATGCTACAATTGCTAGGTCTAGACAAATTAAAAATGCTGAAACTCCTAATGAAAATGCTGCTACACCTGTTAATTCACCTGAGTCTGTTGATTATTCTAGTGATGATCCTGATGAGGATTATGTGGAGCTTAATGATAATTTTATTGATAAATGCAATGCTATTACTGATGCAAGAAAAATTAAAAAGTTTCTCGCACAACATACTGTTAGATATAAGCTATCTCCTGATCCTAAATTTGCCATATCTCCTATAAACATTAAGGATAAAGATTATGATTTTTCTCTTGATCTATCTCATATAGCTATTGTAGAGAAAGCACCCTTTTGTGGTACTGAAAAAGAAAGTGCTGTAGAACACATGAATGAACTTTCTTCTATGAGTAGCTTGTTTTCTGATGATGTCAAGATGCGTACTTATTTCGTTGCTAAAATTTTTCCTTTCTCATTAAAGGATGATGCTAAAACTTGGTATAAAAATTTGCCTCCTGGCTCTATTAAAAGTCCAGGTGATTTGCTTGATGTTTTCTTTCGGAAATACTTTCCTGCTAGTGCTCAACATGCTGCTTTGCAGAAAATTTATAGCTTTGACCAGGAAGATGGAGAGAAATTGCCAGAAGCATGGGCAAGATTTTGCTCTCTTATCAGAGCTCGGCCTGGACATGATTTGGAAAAGCATGATTTACTTGATATATTTTATAGTGGACTAACCGTTGAGTCTAGAGCATATTTGGATAGTTGTGCTGGTTGTGTTTTCAGGAAAAGAACTCCAGACGAAGCTGAAAAATTATTGGCTAAAATAGGCCGGAATCATGATGATTGGACTACACCTGAACCAACTCCGACGCCAATATTGAAGAAGAGGGGTTTAATTAAATTAAATGATGAAGATATGAGGGAAGCCAAGAAGTCTCTCAAGGAGAAATGTATTAAATCCGAAGATGTGAAGAACTTACCCCCCATAGAAGATATATGTGAGATAATTCCCCCTTCATCCATGATTGAGGTAAACTCTCTTCAACGCTTTAGTAGGGAAGATATTCCGTATTCGAAACCTCATGCTCAATGCTTAGATGAGTTTGATAATTATATTGTTAAGCAAGAAAATTTTAATATGAGAGTAGAGAATCATCTAATGGAAAATTCTCAAGCTATTAGCAATTTGCATGATATTGTGGAGAACCTCCAATGATGTTAAGATGCTTGTTAAACATTCTCAAATGGTTCAAACTCAAATTGAGCAACTCACTAAAGTGCAAAATGACTTGTTAAAAAATAATTCTAAAGAGAAACATGCTTATGAAGTAACAACTAGAGGCGGTGTCTCTACCCAGGATCCTCTATATCCTGAAGGGCATCCCAAAAGAGTTGAACAAGATTCTCAACGAACTGAACCTAGTGCTCCTTCTAAGAAAAAGAAGAAGAAACATAAAAATATTGTAGAATCCTCTGAACCTGTTAATGATCCTAATAGTATTTCTATTTCTGATGCTGAAACTGAAAGTGGTAATGAACATGATAATGATAATGATAAGAATGATACTTCTGATAAAGAAGAAGTTGAAGATGAACCTGAAAAGCATGCTAAAAATAAAAAGTATACTAAAGAAGATTTTATTGCTAAGAAACATGGTAATGAAAGAGAACCGTGGGTTCAAAAGCAAATGCCTTTTCCTGCTAAGAAACTAAAATCAAAGGAAGAAGAACACTATAATAAATTTTGCGATTGGATGAAACATTTATTCTTGCAAATCCCTTTGACTGATGCTATTAAATTGCCTCCTTAGTCAAAGTATATGAAAGATATTGTCTCTAACAAAAGGAAAATCCCTAATGAGCAGATTTCCACTATGCTTGCTAATTACTCTTTCAATGGAAAAGTTCCAAAGAAGTTGGGCAACCCAGGTATACCTACTATTCCTTGTTCTATTAATAATAATTATGTTAGAACTGCTCTATGTGATTTGGGAGCCGGTGTTAGTGTTATGCATTTTTCTCTTTATAAGAGACTTTATTTAGATAAGTTGATACCGACTGATATATCTTTGCAAATGGCTGATAAATCTACTGCTATTCCTGTTGGTATATGTGAGGATGTTCCTGTTCAAGTTACTAATAACTGCTTGATATTAACTGATTTTGTTGTGTTGGAAATGCCTGAAGATGATAATATGTCTATTATTCTTGGGAGACCTTTTCTTAACACCACAGGGGCTGTTATTGATTGCAATAAAGGAAAAGTTACTTTCAATGTTGATGACAAGGAGCATACCGTTTATTTTCCCAAGAGGATTGATAAAGTATGTGGAGTTAATACCATTTCTAGTGTTATAACTATCAAAGTGGGAACTATTGATTGTCCTATATATGAGCCTAAAGAAGGATATCAAAATCTTATGATTGGATCCATATCAATACAATTCAAGGTAACATGATTGATTTGAGGTTTATTTCTTCTTATGCTATGTAAAATTTATTTGGTGGCAAGAATTGATCAACCTTGTTAACAAATACTTTTTATATGCATAGAGGAGGTAAACAACATTTCTTTCTTCCTCCACTTGTTCTACTTGCTGCAGAATTTTTGATTTGCAAAGTTCCTTAGTTGTATAGAAATTTCAAAATCTTTTTCTGCCCAGTAATAATAAATTTAATACCCAGAAATGTGCATTTTTCAAAGTTTTCAAAAATTCACAAAAATTATACCGTTGGTCCTATTTTTCGAAGACGCACCTGGGAGCACCTGGGGATGGCCAGTGGGGCACCCCAGGGTGGCACCCCACAGGCCGGCGCGGCCAGCAAGGGGGGCGCGCTACCCTGGCGTGTGGGTCCCCCTTTGCCTCACTTTTTCATCTCTTCCTCCCACTCTCTTCTCTCTCCCGAAAAAACTCGCACCAGTTTTCGCTCACTCGCGTTTCTGCTCAAGAGCTCAAGATTTCTCGATCTCTTTGCTCAGCCCAGATTTCTGTCTGAAATTTGGCACATTTGCTCTCCGGTATGTGACTCCTCCGATTATCCAAGTAGAATTTTGTTTGGTTGAGTATATCTTGAATATTTTGCTGCCATAGGTAACATGTTTAGTGAGCTTGCATGCTTGTTCTAAGTTGTAGAAACTAGTTTTGATGCATGATTAGTACTCTAGCAAGTTCCTATGGTAGTTTCCCTCAATTATATGTCACCAAATCAAATTTTATAATGATTATTGAAAATTTTAGAAAATGGAGTGGAATAGACATCAACTAAACCAACAAGAATTGGAGGTGCAACAAGTCATGAGAGTGAACCGCGAAGAGGGAGTATACCCCTCTTACTACCCGTGCACAGATTTCATGAGAAGTGCAGGAATTTTGGGAGATGTTCAGAATCTAATTTCTCGTGCAGGGTTGAATGATTTTGTTGACGGAGAACCATGCCAGTATGCAAAATTGACTATGTCTGTTGTGCAGGATTTTAAGTTCAATTGGTCGCAATCTAACCCAATGGTTCAGTACAAAATTTATAATAAAACTGTCAACTTGCCATTCGATGATTTTTGTACAGCAATTAGAGTGCCGCAATGGGGATCATGCGAGAAGATAAGGGGATCGCCGCAAGAGCTCTTGAACCTCTTTGAGATGATTTGTCATGGAAGGAGCTTCTCGGAGGATGGTGGTAAAATCAGTAGCATTCAACTCCCAGCTATTCGCTACTTTGCTTATTTCATTACTAAGTGCGTTCTTGCTAGAAAGAATGCAAGTAAATTATCTATCCAGGATTTAGCTTTTCTAGCTGCTGCATTGCAAAGTAATAAGGCTTATAATTTGGGTGCGTTGATAGCTTATAGACTTGCTACTAACCGTGAGAAGGGCGGAATTTGTGGAGGTCTCATCGCCTCTCGTTTATTAGCTATGCATGGTGTAGAACCTCACCATCTTGATATTCAACTTCCCATAGAGAAACTTGACATAGTCTCCATGATTAAACATGAATTTGTTTCTGATTCATCTAACTTGGGTAACCTGTTTTACAAGATAACATTTTACAAGAAAGCTTGGAGAATAACTAAGAAAACTGAAAAGTTAGTAAGATTGCCTGCACCTGTTCTATTTAACCTTGATTCCAGGGAGGATTGGTCAGTCACAGAAGGTGCACTGAATGCATACATAGAGGGAGGAGGCCATCATGCAAGAGACAACACGGAGGAGGTCGAGGAACACCTCGACTCGTCATCCGATGCAGCAAGCCATCGCATCAACATTTTGGGCATGTGGAGCCTTCACCCTTTTCTTCTGCACCGGGACCTTATTGTGACTACACCATGTATGATCCACCGGAGTGGAACAGCGACCCTCACTGGGGTTGATCTCCACTTAGGCCAAAAGCCTAAGCTTGGGGGGAGGTATACCGGCATCACTCATTCTTTGCATATTATGGTTGCTGGATACTTGTATATACTTGTTTAGTTTCTTTAAGTGGTTTTCTAATGAGAGGGAGATGATATTTGGGGAAGTGCTGCCAGAAAACAGATTCTGGGCTGTTACCAAACAAATTCTCAAAAATATCCAGAACGATATTTTGCGAAGCCAATTTATGTGCGTGTTCCCCAGGTTGTTATCTAACTTTCATTAGTTGAACACTTTTCGATTTGAGCAGCGGAAGAATTTCTTAAAAATCGATTACTGTACTGCTGTCAAGTTTGACGAATTCCTGCTACTTTGTGTTTATGTGAATTTTCTAGTTTTCATTTTCTTGTTTTTGCTTTGTTTCTTTCCTAAAACACAAAAAGACCAAAAATATTTCTATTGTTTCTCTTCACCATTTGTTTATTTTGTTTTCTTGCATTTATTTTGCTTATTTGCTATCGTTGGTTTGCTATAAGAAAATCCAAAAAGATTTTGCTTTGTTTGCTTGTTTCCTTTTTGTTCTTGTTTCCAATTCGAAAACACAAAAAATATTTGCTGTTCTTCTTTGGTTTTGTAAAGTTCATTTTGAGTTCAATGGTCTTCGGTGGCTGGAGCGTGGTTTTCATTTCATATTATTCAAGCTACACAAGTGAAAGGCAATAATGACGATCTACGACAATTCGACTGTGGTGAGAGGCTGGTATGAACTCTATTTGTTTTCATTTTTGTACATATACTCATCCATGTGAGCATGCTTAGTTGGTTCATGTGAGGTATATGTCATTTAAGAAAGTCTAGTAGTTCATGATCTCTCATGTTTAGCTCCAATTTATTAATATGAGTAGCATGTCATGGATGTTTGCTTGCATTGTTTTATTCATAAATAGGTATGACATTGTGGTATCCTCCTCTGAATAATTCATTTGAATCGACTTGGCACATGCTCACGCATGCATATGACTGAACAAAAGTCAATTAAGCCTCTATGATTTACATTGCTTCGGAGTTCTTGTATCACTTTTATGCCTCCGTTAATTTATTTTGCCGCAAGCATGATTATGACAGTTACTGCTCTCTTGATTGTCGCTCCCCAGTCTATTGCTAGCCTTCACTTGTACTGAGCGGGAACGCTGCTCGTGCTTCCAAATCCCTGAAAACCAAGTTGTTCCAAAGTGTCCACCATAAATACCTATGCATGGCATTTCAAACCATTCCAAGTAAATTCTCATGCGCTACCTTTAAACCTTCAAAATGCTTCTCAATTTGTGTTAATGTTTTATAGCTCATGAGGAAGTATGTGATGTTTATCTTTCAACCTTTTCATTTACTTTTGACGGACTTTCATAATAAGAGCTGGCAACGGGGTGCCCAGCCCCAATTAATAACTTCATTAATAATTTTCTTCACATGTTTTGCTCTGATTCATCAGTAAGCAACTTAATTTTGCAAATGGACACTCCTCCATGGTATGAGATTGATGGAAGGCACCCAAGGATTCGGTTAGCCATGGCTTGTGTAAGCAAAGGTTGGGGGGAGTGTCACCCATAATAAAACTAAAATACATGTGTAAACAAAAGAGAAGAGGGATGATCTACCTTGCTGGTAGAAATAACGTCCTTCATGGGAGCCGCTCTTGAAAGTCTGGTTGGCAAGGTAGTTGGTGTACCCATTACCATTCGTTGACAACAACAAACACCTCTCAAAATAATTTTACTCCTGTCTTAAAAATGAAAAGATCTAGCGCATGTTAATCCTTGCTTCCCTCTGCGAAGGGTCAATCTTTTACTTTCATGTTGTGTCACCATTCTTTCTTTGAGTACTTTCTTGAGAGCACAACTGTCATTCTTAGTATAATATGCTTGTCCCAAAATATGATTGGCTGTGGTATAACTTTGATGCTTTTATCTTTGACAATCTCTATTTCTAGTCTTTCTATGAACCTCAGAGGTGCCTGGGCATTTATGTTTTGCTGTTCAAATTTGGGCAAGCGAGATGCCACTTTATCATACCCTTTTATGAACATTGCAATCCTGCTTATAGACATGATTCATGATGCTTATTATTAATTGTTGGAACCTTTCCATGATTGACATAGCTATTAGATGATCTTATTTGCATGTATCTTATTATGAACTGCCTAAGTGTTAGCCATATCATGAGAATATTTACATCATATGAGCAAATGTGTTCGTGAAAGTTCTTTTATCGCACTCAGTTGTTAACTGAATTGCTTGAGGACAAGCAATAAGCTAAGCTTGGGGGGAGTTGATACGTCCAAAATGTATCTACTTTCCCGAACACTTTTACTATTGTTTTGCCTCTAACTTGTGTATTTTGGATACAACTAACATGGACTAACGCTGTTTTCAGCAGAATTGCTCTGGTGTCTTGTTTTTGTGCAGAAATTCAACTTTCGGGAAAATCCTCAGAATTTATACCAAAGGGCCTATTTTACCAGAAGACTCACGGAGCCAGAAGGGCAAGTGATACGTCTCCGACGTATCGATAATTTCTTATGTTCCATGCCACATTATTGATGATATCTACATGTTTTATACATACTTTATGATGATTTTATGCGTTTTCCGGAACTAACCTATTGACGAGATGCCGAAGGGCCAGTTCCTGTTTTCTGCTGTTTTTGGTTTCAGAAATCCTAGTAAGGAAATATTCTCGGAATCGGACGAAATCAACGCCGAAGATCTTAGAATCCCCGGAAGCATCCAGAACACCCGAGAGTCGCCAGAGTGGACCCACAGGGGGCCCAGATGATAGGCCGGCGCGGCCCAGGCCCTGGCCGCGCCGCCCTATGGTGTCGCCGCCTCTTCGACCCTCCGACTCCGCCTCTTCGCCTATAAAAAGGTCCCAGACCTAAAACCTCGATACGAAAAAGCCACGGTACGAGAAACCTTCCAGAGCCGCCGCCATCGCGAAGCCAAGATCTGGGGGACAGGAGTCTCTGTTCCGGCACTCCGCCGGGATGGGGAAGTGCCCCCGGAAGGCTCCTCCATCGACACCACCGCCATCTCCATCAACGCTGCTATCTCCCATGAGGAGGGAGTAGTTCTCCATCGAGGCTCGGGGCTGTACCGGTAGCTATGTGGTTAATCTCTCTCCCTATGTACTTCAATACAATAATCTCATGAGCTGCCTTACATGATTGAGATTCATATGATGATGCTTGTAATCTAGATGTCGTTATGCTAGTCAAGTGAATTTTACTTATGTGATCTTCGGAGACTCCTTGTCCCACGTGTGTAAAGGTGACAGTGTGTGCACCGTTGATGACCCACAAGTATAGGGGGTGTATCGTAGTATCTTCGATAAGTAAGAATGTCGATCCCAACGAGGAGCAGAAGGTGTTGACAAGCAGTTTCGATGAAGGATTCACTGTAAATGCTCACAGACAAGTATTCAGGGGGGTTTGATGTAACAGTTGAATAAAGTACGAGTATGTAAAGTGCGAGAGTAATAATTGCAGCGAGTGGCCCAATCCTTTTTAGCACAAAGGACAAGCCGGTTTGTTTACTTATAATGACCAAACGTTCTCGAGGACACACGGGATTTTAGTCTAGTGCTTTCGCTACATACGGCTAAATAATCTTCATTGTTGTGATAAGTGTTGTGTGGGTGAACCTATGCTAATGTACCGCCCTTCCTAGGACTAATACATACTTGTGATTATACCCCTTGCAAGCATCCGCAACTACAAGAAAGTAATTAAGAATTAAATCTAACCACAGCCTTAAACTCTGAGATCCTGCGATCCCTCCTGCATCGATATACCAACGGGGGTTTAGGTTTCTGTCACTCCGGCAACCCCGCAATTGGCAAACGAGTACAAGATGCATTCCCCTAGGCCCATAAATGGTGAAGTGTCATGTAGTCGACGTTCACATGACACCACTAGAAGAATAACACCACAACTTAAATATCACACCATTGAATATTACTCAACCATAATTCACTACTAACATTTAGACTTCACCCATGTCCTCAAGAACTAAACGAACTACTCACGAGACATCATACGGAACATGATCAGAGGTGATATGATGATGAATAACAATCTGAACATAAACTTGGTTCAATGGTTTCACTCAATAGCATCAACAACAAGTAGGAATCGATACCGGGAGAGTTTCCCCTATCAAACAATCAAGATCAAACCCAAATTGCTACGGCGGTGACGGTGTCCAGCGGTGATGACGGCGGTGATGATGGTGGAGATGATGATGATGGTGATGGCGATGATGTCCAGCTCGATGACGGTGACGATGGCGTCGATTTCCCTCCCGGAGGAATTTCCCAGCGGATTCCTGCCCGCCGGAGAGCTCTTTTTCTCTCGGTGTTCTCCGCCCCGCGCAGAGGCGGTCAGAACTCTTCGCGAGGTACCCTCTGTGGCTTAGGTCTTCGGGACGAAGGGTTTGGCGAAGAAAAGGAGGCGAAAAGGGTCGTGGGCCCCTGCACCATAGGCTGGCGCGGCCAGGGCCTGGGCCGCGCCGCCCTCGGGTGTGGGCCCACCCTGGCTCCTCCTGGCTCCTCCTTCTGGCTTCCTTCGTCATCTTGAAAAATAGGATTTTTGGTATAATTTCCTTCCAGAGTTGATCTTCCGAAATATTGCGTTCTGACGGTGCTTTTTCCAGCAGAATCTCGGCTCCGGTGTTCGATCCTCCAATAATGATGAAACATGCAAAATAGATGAAATAACATAAGTATTGTGTCCCAATATGAAATATATCAATGAATAACAGCAAATTATGATATAAAATAGTGATGCAAATTGGACGTATCAACTCCCCCCAAGCTTAGACTTCGCTTGTCCCCAAGCGAAACTGAGCTCGATAGACATGACCACATGTTTATGGAGTGAAGAGTCGATGAATAAAATACGGACAAGAAGCATCATATTCATTCACACAGGACATTATAGTAAACAATCTCTTATAACTCATATTGAAACAAGTATAAGGTAATCACAAGTAAAGGTGCATAAGAAATCATAATTGGTGATGGCAAACTTCGTTCTTGGTCAGAGAACAATTAACAGATTATATCTCATTGAGCAGCGCTCCCATGTTAAAGTTTATAAGGCACAACTTGCATACTCAATCATAATGGTTTTCTCATGATCATTGATAACTTGCAAAGCTATATTCATTCAGATAAAACTTGTACTAAACAAAGAAGAATAAAAGACATGATGTAGCAAATCACAATATAATGGTTTGATCACAACTACTCAAATGCTTGCTTGAGATGGAGGGAAATAGGTTTACTGACTCAACATAAAGTAAAAGACAGGCCCTTCGCAGAGGGGAAGCAGGATTAAATCATGTGCTAGAGCTTTTTCAATTTTTGCAATCATATAAAGAGAATAAAAGTAACATTTTGAGAGGTGTTTGTTGTTGTCAACGATCGGTAGCGGGTACTCTAACCCCTTGCCGGACAACCTCCTAAGAGCGGCTCCCATATTATTTTCATTTTGTGTGGCACTCCTTCCAACCTTTCTTTCACAAACCATGGCTAACCGAATCCTCGGGTGCCTGCCAACAATCTCATACCATGAAGGAGTGCCTTTTTATTTTAGCTTTATTATGATGATGACACTCCCCCAACCTTTGCGTACACAAGCCATGGCTAACCGAATCCTTCGGTGCCGTCCATCAATCAAATACCATTGTGGAGTTTCTATTTATTTTAATCAATTTGGGACTGGGAATCCCATTGCCGCTCTTTTTGCAAAATTATTGGATAAGCGGGTGAAGCCACTAGTCCATTGGTGGAAGTTGCCCAACAAGATTGAAAGATAAAACACCACATACTTCCTCATGAGCTATGAAACATTGACACAAATAAGAGATACTAAGTTTTGAATTGTTTAAAGGTAGCACATGAAGTATTTACTTGGAATGGCGGAAAATACCATGTAGTAGGTAGGTATGGTGGACACAAATGGCATAGGTTTTGGTTAAGGTTTGGATGCACGAGAAGTATTCCCTCTCAGTACAGGTCTTTGGCTAGCAAGGTTAATTAGCAAGCATAAGAGTCGAGGGAAACAAACAAATATACATGTGATAGAAACAATCATGCATCTTCCTTGTAAGTACAAACAATTTTAACTTCAGAATAATAAGCTATGAGCTAACAAGAAAGACAATGAAACATCTACATGTATTTCTCTTTTCTATTTAAACCTCAAAGTGTTGTTGCTATTGACCAATGCTAAGTTTGCCAAAACCAAATAGATTTATTCAATGCTCCCAAAGTGATACCAATACTAACAACAAGGTGAATCATATAGTAGAGATTGCAAACTAAAATAAGATGTGCAATATGTAAATGATAAGACTTCTCATTAATATTCCATAACGATAACTCACACCAAGGGATACATAGATAACCAACTAAAGGAGAGATACTTCCAAACGCAACCCATCTTATATGATAACTTCCCTACTCATGATATGATACTACTTGACAATAAAAGTAAAAGGTAGTGATAATGTGATACCGCGGCACTCCCCCAAGCTTGGAACAAACCAAGGGGATGCCAATACCGATGATGAATTACTCCTTTGGCGATGATGGTGATGAACTCCTCCCGAGCTTCTTAATAAGCTCCTTCGTCTTCAGTTTCTCAGCTTGACAATTCTGCACTAAGATTCGAAGAGATTCATTGTTATCCGAAGTTGGCGATGACGACCTTGTGACGCGAATCGAGTGGTATTCAATCATTCTTCGGAGACGGCAATTCTCCTCCTGGAGTATCTCCACTTCTCTTCGTAGAGCCCGATATTGATCACAAAACTCATCGGTAATCCGTATGACTTCTTCCATCATGGGGAAAGAGTCGAGGCTAAGAGTGGGTGGTAAAGGTCCCCGCAGTTATGAGAAAAAGAACGTCGAGTGTCAACGTATCCCACCAAGATTTGCTTGCTTCCTCCGGCTTGCTGCTCTTGTCTCGATGGCACCTCCTTCTCTTCCTCCAAAAGCCCCTTGCCCTTGTTGTTGGAGGCCATGGTGCTTCTAAACCGAAAACAGATCCTGGCAGAAACAGCTTGAAACAAAACACGTCGAGAAAATGATATACGGACCTCCAGGGGTCCGGGGGAGTATATAGCAAAATTTTTCTCACAAAAGGAAAGCACCAGATCGAACTGCAGTCGGAAAGGGGCGACGAGGCGGCCAAACCATAGGCCGGCGTGGGCCCAGGTCGTGCCGCGCCGCCCTATGGTGGCACCCCCTCGTGCGTCCTTTCCACTCCGTTTCGAACTCGTAATTTCTCATATTTTCCAAAAACAGCAAAAATATAGTTCGGAAAGTAAATTGCGTACTTTTCATTACCAGTACTGTTACCTATTCGAAGTCGAGTTCTGGCGGACTGTCAATTTGCCCTTTGATGTAGGCCTCCTGTTTCCACTTGAATAATATCAACATCAACATTATAAGAATCACCCGAGATATAATGCTTGAGTCTTTGTCCATTCACCACTTGCGTAGCATTGCCTTGGAGAGAGCTAATTTTGATTGCTCCTGAACGATACACCTCCTCGACAACATATGGTCCTTCCCATTTCGAGAGTAATTTCCCTGCAAAGAATCTGAGACGAGACCGATACAATAGGACTTTATCCCCAATATTAAATTCTCTTTTGATAATCCTCCTATCATGCCATTTTTTTAACTTTCTCTTTAAAGAGTTTAGCATTTTCATATGCTTCACTTCTCCATTCATCTAGAGAACTCAATTGCAACAACCTCTTATCACCGGCAAGTTTAGGATCTTTATTTAATTCTCTAACAGCCCAATAAGCTTTGTGCTCTAGTTCTAGAGGTAAATGGCAAGCTTTCCCATAAACCATTTTATAAGGTGACATTCCCATGGGATTTTTATAAGCAGTTCTATAAGCCCAAAGTGCATCCTTCAATTTACTAGCCCAATTCTTTCTAGTTTTATTAACGGTCTTTCCTAAAATAGATTTAATCTCTCTATTTGATAATTCTACTTGACCACTAGTTTGAGGATGATAAGCAGAAGCAATTCTATGATTAATACCATACTTAGCAAGAGTTTTTCTAAAACCTCCATGAATAAAATGAGAACCTCCATCAGTCATAATATATCTAGGTACTCCAAATCTAGGAAAAATAATATCTAAGAGCATTCTTAAAGAGGTCTCACCATCAGCACTTTTTGTAGGTATAGCTTCCACCCATTTAGTAACATAATCAACAGCAACAAGTATATGAGTGTTACCTTCCGAAGACGGAAAAGGTCCCATGAAGTCAAATCCCCAACAATCAAACGGTTCAATAACAAGAGTATAATTCATAGGCATTTCATTGCGTCTGGAGATATTACCAACCCTTTGGCATTCATCACAAGATAAAATAAACTTTCTCGCATCCTTGAAGAGAGTTGGCCAATAAAAACCTGATTGTAAAACCTTTTGCGCGGTTCTTTCTCCAGCGTGATGTCCTCCATAAGCACTACCATGACATTTACTCAATATTTCTTGTTGTTCATACTCAGGAACACATCTTCGCATAATACCATCCACTCCTTCTTTATATAAGTGTGGGTCATCCCAGAAATAATGCCTCAAGTCATAAAAGAATTTCCTCCTTTGTCGAAATGAAAAGGTTGGAGGCAAGTACTTGGAAACAATAAAGTTAGCATAATCAGCATACCAAGGACTGCCTCGCGAGCTCACCTTTATTACAGCCAATTGTTCATTTGGAAAACTATCATTAACAGAACAGGATCATAAGCAATATTTTCCAATCTAGACAAATTATCAGCAACAGGATTATCAAGACCTTTCCTATCTACAATATGTAAATCAAATTCTTGCAAAAGAAGTACCCATCTAATAAGCCTCGGCTTAGCATCTTTCTTTGTCATTAGGTATCTAATTGCAGCATGATCAGTATGAATAGTAACTTTTGAATCAACAATATAAGATCTAAATTTATCACAAGCAAAGACTACAGCTAATAATTCCTTTTCAGTTGTAGCATAATTTCTTTGAGCAGCATCAAGAGTTTTACTAGCATAATGAATAACATTCAGTTTTTTATCTACTCGCTGTCCAAGAACAGCGCCTACAGCAAAATCACTAGCATCACACATAATTTCAAAGGGTAAGTTCCAATCAGGGGGTTCAACTATAGGAGCAGCTTGTTAAGGCTTTCTTAAGAGTTTCAAAAGCTTCCTTACAATCGTCATCAAAAACAAATGGTACATCTTTTTGAAGAAGATTAGTAAGAGGCTTTGAAATCTTGGAGAAATCTTTAATAAATCTCCTATAAAACCCAGCATGACCAAGAACACTACGAATACCTTTAACAACCCCTGATAGGGCATCTTCTCAATTGCTTCAACTTTAGCTCTATCAACTTCAATACCTCTCTCAGATATTTTATGTCCCAATACAATTCCTTCATTAACCATAAAGTGGCATTTCTCCCAATTAAGAACAAGGTTAGTTTCTTCACATCTCTGCAAAACTTTATCAAGGTTTCGCAAGCAACTATCAAAAGAATTCCCATAGACGGAAAAATCATCCATGAATACCTCTACAATACTTTCACAAAAACCATGAAAAATAGCAGACATGCATCTTTGAAAAGTAGCAGGAGCATTACATAAACCAAAAGGCATGCGTCTATAAGCATAAGTTCCATAAGGACAAGTAAAGGTGGTTTTCTCTTGATCTTTAGCTTTAACAGCAATTTGTGAAAACCAAGAATAACCATCAAGAAAGCAAAAATGAGTATTTTTAGACAATCTTTCTAGCATTTGATCAATAAATGGTAAAGGGTAATGATCTTTCTTAGTAACTTTATTAACTTTTCGAAAATCAATGCACATTCTATACCCTACAACTACTCTTTGAGGAATGAGCTCATCATTATCATTAGGCACAACAGTCATACCTCCTTTCTTGGGAACGCAATGCACAGGACTAACCCATCTACTATCAGCAATAGGATATATAATACCAGCTTCAAGAAGTCGTAATACCTCATTCCTTACCACTTCCTTCATCTTCGGAATTAGACGACGCTGAGGTTCAACAACAGGCTTTGCATCATCTTCCATATTAATAGCATGTTGGCATATAGACGGAGAAATCCCCTTCAAATCATCAAGAGTGTAGCCAATAGCGCCTCGATGCTTCTTCAATATTTCCAATAACCTTTCTTCCTCAATCTCTGAAAGCTTAGAACTAATAATAACAGGATATATTTTCTTATCATCAATATGAGCATATTTAAGATTATCGGGTAAAGGCTTTAAATCAAAAACAGGATCTTCCTTTGGTGGCGGTGTTGTACCCAAATCTTCCACCGGTAAATCATGCTTGAGAATAGGTTGGCGAAGAAAAATTTCCTCAAGCTCATCTCTTTCTTTCCTAAAAATTTCGCTCTCGCTATCCTCCAAATGTTGCTGCAAAGGATTATTAGGAACAAGAACAATAGATGCACATTGCTCCATTTTAAAATCATTACTAGGCAAATCAGCTTTATAAGGAGTTTTAGTAAATTTAGAGAAGTTAAACTCATAAGATTCACCAGCAAATTTAGTCAAAATTTTCTCTTTCTTGCAATCTATAATAGCTCCACAAGTATTTAGAAAAGGTCTACCAAAAATAATAGGACAATAATCACTAGCAGTGAGAACCAAGTACCAAAAAGTCATTGGATATTTAATCTTACCGCATAAAACTTCCACATCTCGAACAATACCAATTGGAGAAATAGTTTCTCTATTAGCCAGCTGAATAACCACATCAATATCTTCAAGTTCACAAGAATCAATTTCGTGCATAATCTCCGTGTAAAGCTCATACGGAATAGCACTAACACTTGCACCAATATCACATAATCCATAATAACAATGATCACCAATTTTAACGAGATAGCATAGGAACACTAGCTTGTTTGGGTTTATTAGGATGTGAGACAATATTAGAAGCATCTTCACAGAAAATAATATGACCATCCTCCACATTTTCAGTCACAAGATCTTTAACTATTGCAACAAAGCAGGTTCAACTTTTATTTGTACTTCTTGTTCTACAGGTTTCTTTTCACTTTTATGAACCGCACTATTTATAACAGAGTACTCCTTCATTTTAGCAGGGAAAGGAGTTTTTTCAATATAAACTTCAGGAATAACATGATCAGCAGTTTCAACTACAACGCATTTATTAATAGATGAATCAATTTTATCTTTATACGGTTCATGATACTTATCAAAATTCTTCTTTGGCAATTCATAATGAGAGGCAAAAGCTTTATAAAGATTTACAGCAACTTGAGAATCAAGACCATATATAGCACTCATATTACGAAATTTATCAGTATCCATAAAAGCTTCAATGCATTTATAATCATAAATTATACCTGATTCTTTATCCTTGTCGTTCTCCCATCCTTCAGTATTTTCTTGGATCCGATCAAGAAGGTCCCTTTTAAACTCTTCTTTGTTGCGTGTAAATGATCCAGAACAAGAAGTATCCAGCAAGGTCTTGTCTTGAAAAGAAAGTCTTGCATAGAGATTATCAATAATAACATTACCAGGAAGCTCATGAATGGGGCATTTGAGCATTAAAGACTTCAATCTCCCCCAAGCTTGGGCAATACTCTCTCCATCATGAGGCCAAAAATTATATATGCGATTCCGATCCTTATGAATTTCACTTGGAGGATAGAACTTAGAATAAAACCGGGGCACAATATCATTCCATTCAAGAGAATCCCCATTATCCAGTAATTTATACCAATGCGCCGCTTTACCGGACAGCGACAAAGAGAATAGTTTCTTCCTCACTTCATCCATAGCAATACCTGCACATTTGAATAACCCGCATAATTCAGGCAAAAACAGTAAATGATCACCGGGATGGACAGTTCCATCCCCTTCATAGCGGTTATCCATAACACGTTCAATAATTTTCATAGGTATTTTATATGGTATTACTTCCTCACCTGGCACCTCATCCACTACCGTTGCAGTAGTAGTAGATTTCCCAAACAGAAATTGAAGAGAAGATCTCTCCATAATGACTTATAGCAAGAAAGCGAGAAATAAAATCAGCACAACAAGAAAGGTTTTCCTTACCAATTCCACTTACCAATAGCGCTTCACTCCCCGGCAACGGCGCCTTTAAAATAGTCTTGATGACCCACAAGTATAGGGGTGTATCGTAGTATCTTCGATAAGTAAGAATGTCGATCCCAACGAGGAGCAGAAGGTGTTGACAAGCAGTTTCGATGAAGGATTCACTGTAAATGCTCACAGACAAGTATTCAGGGGGGTTTGATGTAACAGTTGAATAAAGTACGAGTATGTAAAGTGCGAGAGTAATAATTGCAGCGAGTGGCCCAATCCTTTTTAGCACAAAGGACAAGCCGGTTTGTTTACTTATAATGACCAAACGTTCTCGAGGACACACGGGATTTTAGTCTAGTGCTTTCGCTACATACGGCTAAATAATCTTCATTGTTGTGATAAGTGTTGTGTGGGTGAACCTATGCTAATGTACCGCCCTTCCTAGGACTAATACATACTTGTGATTATACCCCTTGCAAGCATCCGCAACTACAAGAAAGTAATTAAGAATTAAATCTAACCACAGCCTTAAACTCGAGATCCTGCGATCCCTCCGCATCGATATACCAACGGGGTTTAGGTTTCTGTCACTCCGGCAACCCCGCAATTGGCAAACGAGTACAAGATGCATTCCCCTAGGCCCATAAATGGTGAAGTGTCATGTAGTCGACGTTCACATGACACCACTAGAAGAATAACACCACAACTTAAATATCACACCATTGAATATTACTCAACCATAATTCACTACTAACATTTAGACTTCACCCATGTCCTCAAGAACTAAACGAACTACTCACGAGACATCATACGGAACATGATCAGAGGTGATATGATGATGAATAACAATCTGAACATAAACTTGGTTCAATGGTTTCACTCAATAGCATCAACAACAAGTAGGAATCGATACCGGGAGAGTTTCCCCTATCAAACAATCAAGATCAAACCCAAATTGCTACGGCGGTGACGGTGTCCAGCGGTGATGACGGCGGTGATGATGGTGGAGATGATGATGATGGTGATGGCGATGATGTCCAGCTCGATGACGGTGACGATGGCGTCGATTTCCCCCTCCCGGAGGGAATTTCCCCGGCGGATTCCTGCCCGCCGGAGAGCTCTTTTCTCTCTGGTGTTCTCCGCCCCGCAGAGGCGGCTGTAACTCTTCGCGAGGTACCCTCTGTGGCTTAGGTCTTCGGGACGAAGGGTTTGGCGAAGAAAAGGAGGCGAAAAGGGTCGTGGGCCCCCAGAGACCATAGGCCGGCGCGCGCCAGGGCCCGGGCCGCGCCGCCCTAGGGTGTGGGCCCACCCTGGCTCCTCCCGGCTCCTCCTTCGGCTTCCTTCGTCATCTTGAAAAATAGGATTTTTGGTATAATTTTCTTCCAGAGTTGATCTTCCGAAATATTGCGTTCTGACGGTGCTTTTTCCAGCAGAATCCTGGCTCCGGTGTTCGATCCTCCAATAATGATGAAACATGCAAAATAGATGAAATAACATAAGTATTGTGTCCCAATATGAAATATATCAATGAATAACAGCAAATTATGATATAAAATAGTGATGCAAATTGGACGTATCAACCGTGTGGGTCTCTTAGGCTATATTTCACAGAATACTTATTCACTGTTATGAATGGCATAGTGAAGTGCTTATTTATATCTCTTTATGATTGCAATGTGTTTTGTATCACAATTTATCTATGTGCTACTCTAGTGATGTTATTAAAGTAGTTTATTCCTCCTGCACGGTGTAATGGTGACAGTGTGTGCATCCGTGTTAGTACTTGGCGTAGGCTATGATTGTGATCTCTTGTAGATTATGAAGTTAACTATTGCTATGATGGTATTGATGTGATCTATGCCTCCTTTCATAGCGTGAAGGTGACAGTGTGCATGCTATGTTAGTACTTGGTTTAGTCGTGTTGATCTTTCATGCGCTCTAAGGTTATTTAAATATGAGCATTGAATTGTGGAGCTTGTTAACTCCGGCATTGAGGGTTCGTGTAATCCTACGCAATGGTGTTCGTCATCCAACAAAAGAGTGTAGAGTATGCATTTATCTATTCTGTTATGTGATCAAAGTTGAGAGTGTCCACTAGTGAAAGTATGATCCCTAGGCCTTGTTCCTAAATACTGCTATCGCTGCTTGTTTCTTTGTTTCTTTGCGTTACTACTGCTGCGTTACTACTGCTTGTTTACTGTCCTGGGCAAAGCACTTTTCTGGTGCCGTTGCTACTACTTATTTATACCACCTGTATTTCACTATCTCTTCGCCGAACTAGTGCACCTATTAGGTGTGTTGGGGACACAAGAGACTTCTTGCTTTGTGGTTGCAGGGTTGCATGAGAGGGATATCTTTGACCTCTTCCTCCCTGAGATCGATAAACCTTGGGTGATCCACTTAAGGGAAACTTGCTGCTGTTCTACAAACCTCTGCTCTTGGAGGCCCAACACTGTCTACAAGAATAGAAGCACCCGTAGACATCAAGCTATTTTCTGGCGCCGTTGCCGGGGAGGAAAGGTAAAAGGCACTCATACTCTGGTTCCAGGTAACAGTACTTTTCTGGCGCCATTGTGTTTGTGCTCGAAGCTATTTCCTTTAGATCCTGCAATTGCATCTTTTTGTTTCTTGTTTTACACTAGTTAGGCATAATGGAAAACAACAAAAATATGAGAGATCTTTATGAACTTTATCTTGAATTAGGACATGATGTGTTTGAAGAGAGAATTAAAAAACCCATGGAACTTTATATGCATGCTAATGGGAATGTTATTAATATGAATGCTTTGAACACTATTGTTGCTAATGCTATGGAAAATTCTAAGCTTGGGGAATCTGGCTTTGATGAGCATGATATTTTTAGTCCCCCAAACATTGAGGAGAAAATTTACTTTGATGATACTTTGCCTCCTATTTATGATGATTATAATGATAGTAGTCTTTTGGTACCACCTGTTATGGAGGATAAATTTGATTATGATTACAATATACCTCCTATATTTGATGATGAGAAGAATAATGATAACTACTTTGTTGAATTTGCTCCCACTATTACTAATAAAATTGATTATGCTTATATGGAGAGTAATAATTTTATGCATGAGACTCATGATAAGAACGTTTCATTTGATAGTTATATTGTTGAATTTGCTCATGATACTACTGAAAGTTATTATGAGAGAGGAAAATATGGTTGTAGAAATTTTCATGTTACTAAAACACCTCTCTATATGCTGAAATTTTTGAAGCCACACTTGTTTTATCTTCCTATGCTTGTCACTTTGCTCTTCATGAACTTGTTTATTTACAAGATTCCTATGCATAGGAAGCATGTTAGACTTAAATGTGTTTCTAATTTGCCTCTTGATGCTCTCTTTTGCCTCAAATACTATTTCTTGCGAGTGCATCATTAAAACTGCTGAGCCCATCTTAATGGCTATAAAGAAAGCACTTCTTGGGAGATAACCCATGTGTTATTTTGCTACAGTACTTTGTTTTATATTTGTGTCTTGGAAGTTGTTTACTACTGTAGCAACCTCTCCTTATCTTAGTTTTCTATTTTGTTGTGCCAAGTAAAGTCGTTGATAGTAAAGTTCATACTAGATTTGGATTACTGCGCAGAAACAGATTTCTTTGCTGTAACGAATCTGGGCAAAATTCTCTGTAGGTAACTCAGAAAATTATGCCAATTTACGTGAGTGATCCTCAGATATGTACGCAACTTTCATTCAATTTGAGCATTTTCATTTGAGCAAGTCTGGTGCCTCAATAAAATTCGTCTTTACGGACTGTTCTGTTTTGACAGATTCTGCCTTTTATTTCACATTGCTTCTTTTGCTATGTGGGATGGATTTCTTTGTTCCATTGACTTCCAGTAGCTTTGGGCAATGTCCAGAAGTGTTAAGAATGATTGTGTCACCTCTGAACATGTGAGTTTTTGATTATGCACTAACCCTCTAATGAGTTTGTTTCGAGTTTGGTGTGAAGGAAGTTTTCAAGGGTCACGAGAGGAGGATGATATACTATGATCAAGAAGAGTGAAAAGTCTAAGCTTGGGGATGCCCCGATGGTTCACCCCTGCATATATCAAGAAGACTCAAGCGTCTAAGCTTGGGGATGCCCAAGGCATCCCCTTCTTCATCGACAAATTATCAGGTTCCTTCTCTTAAAACTATATTTTTATTCGGTCACATCTTATGTGCTTTGCTTGGAGCGTCTGTGTGCTTTTGTTTTTGCTTCTGTTTGAATAAATGCTTGTGTGGGAGAGAGACACGCTCCACTGTTGCATATGGACAAGTATGTCCTTAGGCTCTACTCATAATATTCATGGCGAAGTTTCTTCTTCGTTAAATTGTTATATGGTTGGAATTGGAAAATGCTACATGTAGTAATTGCTATAATGTCTTGGATAATGTGATACTTGGAAATTGTTGTGCTCATGTTTAAGCTCTTGCATCATATACTTTGCACCTATTAATGAAGAAATACATAGAGCATGCTAAAATTTGGTTTGCATATTTGGTCTCTCTAAGGTCTAGATAATTTCTAGTATTGAGTTTGAACAACAAGGAAGACGGTGTAGAGTCTTATAATGTTTACAATATGTCTTTTATGTGAGTTTTGCTGCACCGGTTCATCCTTGTGTTTGTTTCAAATAGCCTTGCTAGCCTAAACCTTGTATCGAGAGGGAATACTTCTCATGCATCCAAAATACTTGAGCCAACCACTATGCCATTTGTGTCCACCATACCTACCTACTACATGGTATTTCTCCGCCATTCCAAAGTAAATTGCTTGAGTGCTACCTTTAAATTTCCATTCTTCACCTTTGCAATATATAGCTCATGGGACAAATAGCCTAAAAACTATTGTGGTATTGAATATGTACTTATGCACTTTATCTCTTATTAAGTTGCTTGTTGTGCGATAACCATGTTCCTGGGGACGCCATCAACTACTCTTTGTTGAATATCATGTGAGTTGCTATGCATGTTCGTCTTGTCTGAAGTAAGGGCGATCTACCACCTTATGGTTAGAGCGTGCATATTGTTAGAGAAGAACATTGGGCCGCTAACTAAAGCCATGATCCATGGTGGAAGTTTCAGTTTTGGACATATATCCTCAATCTCATATGAGAAAAATAATTGTTGCTACATGCTTATGCATAAAAGAGGAGTCCATTATCTGTTGTCTATGTTGTCCCGGTATGGATGTCTAAGTTGAGAATAATCAATAGCGAGAAATCCGATGCGAGCTTTCTCCTTAGACCTTTGTACAGGCGGCATAGAGGTACCCCTTTGTGACACTTGGTTAAAACATGTGCATTGCGATAATCCCGGTAGTCCAAGCTAATTAGGACAAGGTGCGGGCACTATTAGTATACTATGCATGAGGCTTGCAACTTGTAAGATATAATTTACATAACACATATGCTTTATTACTACCGTTGACAAAATTGTTTCTTGTTTTCAAAATCAAAGCTCTAGCACAAATATAGCAATCGATGCTTTCCTCTTTGAAGGACCATTCTTTTACTTTTATTGTTGAGTCAGTTCACCTATTTCTCTCCACCTCAAGAAGCAAACACTTGTGTGAACTGTGCATTGATTCCTACATATTTGCATATTGCACTTATTATATTACTCTATGTTGACAATATCCATGAGATATACATGTTACAAGTTGAAAGCAACCGCTGAAACTTAATCTTCCTTTGTGTTGCTTCAATGCTTTTACTTTGAATTATTGCTTTATGAGTTAACTCTTATGCAAGACTTATTGATGCTTGTCTTGAAGTACTATTCATGAAAAGTCTTTGCTATATGATTCATTTGTTTACTCATATCATTTACATTGTTTTGATCGCTGCATTCATTACATATGCTTACAATAGTATGATCAAGGTTATGATGGCATGTCACTCCAGAAATTATCTTTGTTTATCGTTTACCTGCTCGGGACGAGCAGGAACTAAGCTTGGGGATGCTGATACGTCTCCGACGTATCGATAATTTCTTATGTTCCATGCCACATTATTGATGATATCTACATGTTTTATACATACTTTATGATGATTTTATGCGTTTTCCGGAACTAACCTATTGACGAGATGCCGAAGGGCCAGTTCCTGTTTTCTGCTGTTTTTGGTTTCAGAAATCCTAGTAAGGAAATATTCTCGGAATCGGACGAAATCAACGCCGAAGATCTTAGAATCCCCGGAAGCATCCAGAACACCCGAGAGTCGTCAGAGTGGACCCACAGGGGGCCCAGATGATAGGCCGGCGCGGCCCAGGCCCTAGCCGCGCCGCCCTATAGCGTGAAGGTGATAGTGTGCATGCTATGTTAGTACTTGGTTTAGTCGTGTTGATCTTTCATGCACTCTAAGGTTATTTAAATATGAACATTGAATTGTGGAGCTTGTTAACTCCGGCATTGAGGGTTCGTGTAATCCTACGCAATGGTGTTCGTCATCCAACAAAAGAGTGTAGAGTATGCATTTATCTATTCTGTTATGTGATCAAAGTTGAGAGTGTCCACTAGTGAAAGTATGATCCCTAGGCCTTGTTCCTAAATACTGCTATCGCTGCTTGTTTACTGTTCTTTATCGTTACTACTGCTGCGTTACTACTGCTTGTTTACTGTCCTGGGCAAAGCACTTTTCTGGTGCCGTTGCTACTACTTATTTATACCACCTGTATTTCACTATCTCTTCGCCGAACTAGTGCACCTATTAGGTGTGTTGGGGACACAAGATACTTCTTGCTTTGTGGTTGCAGGGTTGCATGAGAGGGATATCTTTGACCTCTTCCTCCCTGAGATCGATAAACCTTGGGTGATCCACTTAAGGGAAACTTGCTGCTGTTCTACAAACCTCTGCTCTTGGAGGCCCAACACTGTCTACAAGAATAGAAGCACCCGTAGACATCAGCAAGCCAGGTGGAGGCCCGAGGGCCCCACACACTAGGTCGGCGCGGCCCAGGAGGGGGGCGCGCCGCCCTAGCGTGTGGCCCCCTCGGCTGGCCTCCGACGCCCTCCTCTGGACTACTTAAAGGTTTCGATCTAAAAACGCGAGGAAGGAAATCGAAGTCGCCAGAAACCCTCCAGTACGCCGCCACATCGCGAAACTCCGTCTCGGGACCAGAAACTCCGTTCTGGCACTCCGCCGGGACGGGGAATTGGAGGAGATCATCGCCATCATCACCACCGACGCCTCTCCATCGACCAGCAATGTTTCCCCCATCCATGAGTGAGTAATTCCCCCGCTGTAGGCTGAAGGGGATGGTAGGGATTGGATGAGATTGGTCATGTAATAGCATAAGATTGTTAGGGCATAGTGCCTAGTGTCCGTAATTGGTACTTTGATGATATTGTTGCAACTTGTTATGCTTAATGCTTGTCACTAGGGCCCGAGTGCCATGATCTCAGATCTGAACATGTTATTGTTTCATGATGATATTCATTGTTTTATGATCTTACCTGCAAGTTGTATACACATGTCGCTGTCCGGAACCCGAGGCCCCGAAGTGACAGAAATTGGGACAACCGGAGGGGAAGGCGGTGATATGAGGATCACATGTGTTCACAGAACGTTAATGCTTTGCTCTGGTACTTTATTAAAAGGAGTACCTTAATATCCAGTAGATTCCCTAGAGGCCCGGCTGCCACCGGCTGGTAGGACAAAAGATGTTGTGCAAGTTTCTCATTGCGAGCACGTACGACTATATACGGAACACATGCCTATGGATTGCTTAGTACTTGGACACCGTTTTATTACTATCTGCAAATGCCCTGCTCTGATTGTTACATGAGTTTCTCTCATCCATGCAACGCCCATCATCCATCCCTGTGCCTACAGTATTTTAATCCTGTTGTTTACTAAAATCACTACTGCTGTCTTTGTTACTCTGCTGCTGTTATTTCACTACTGCTACTGCTACTTCTATAAAACTGTTACTACTGATAAACTCTTGCGAGCAAGTCTGTTTCCAGGTGCAGCTGAATTGACAACTCCGTTGTTAAGGCTTTCAAGTATTCTTTGTCTCCCCTTGTGTCGAATCAATAAATTGGGTTTTACTTCCCTTGAAGACTGTTGCGATCCCCTATACTTGTGGGTCATCATTCACCCACACAACACTTACCAAACCATTGAAGATTATTCAGCAATGTGAAGTAAAAGCACTTGACGTAATTCCCGTGTATCCTCATGAAAGTTTTGTCATCATAAGTAAAACAACCGGCTTGTCCTTTGCTATAGAAATGATTGGGCCACTCGCTGCAATTATTATTACTGTATTTTATTTACTCGTATTTTATTTATCTGTAATACCAAATACCCCTGCAAACCTGTTTGCTAGTGTTAAAGTGAATCCTCGATCAAAATTGCTCGTCAACACCTTCTGCTCCTCGTTGGGTTCGACACTCTTATTTATCGAAAGTACTACGATACACCCCCTATACTTGTGGGTCATCAAGACTATTTTCTGGCGCCGTTGCCGGGGAGTGAAGCGCTATTGAAGAGTTGAATTGGTAAAGGTAACATTTATTGTAAGTGTTTTTTTTATTTCTGTCTGCCACTGCTTTATTTCATTATGGATGCGTCTCCGTTTGACTCTCTATTTGGAATTACTACTACCAGTGTTACGGTAGTAGATGAACCATCGTGTGCTCAATTGGATCTTTTTAAATACCTACGAAAATTGTTAAACGTGTTATGAATAACTGCTATTATGAAGATGGAACTGTCCATCCGGGTGATCATTTACTCTTTATACATGAATTATGCGATTTGTTCAAGTGTGCATATATTTCAATGGACCAAGTTAAGAGGAAATTATTCTCTTTATAACTCAAGGGAAGAGTTGCAGAAATGTATAAGATGCTGAAGAATGACCGATCTATTGGATGGGAGGAAATTGTACCTCTCTTTTATTCTAAATTGTATCCTCCAAGTGAGATTTATAAAGATCGAAATCAAATATATAATTTCTGGCCTCAAGATGGAGAGAGTATTGCCCAGGCGTGGGGGAGATTGAAGTCACTAATGCTCAAATGTCTCATTCATGAGCTCCCTAGTAATATTGTTATTAATAACTTCTATGCAAGGCTTTCTCTTCATGATAAGGATTTATTGGATGCTTCTTGTTCTAGATCATTTACACGTATGAAAGAAGAAACCAAATAGGATCTTCTCTACCGCATTCAGGAAAATACTGAATGATGGGAGAATGATAAAGGAAAAAAGTCAGGTATTAATTATGATAATGAATGCATTGAATCTTTTATGCAAACTGATGACTTTCGTAATACTAGTGTTGTTTATGGTCTTGATTCTCAAATTCTTGCAAATTGTTTTAAGGCTTTTGCCTCTTATCTTGATGTTCCCAAAAATGAGTGGAACAAGTATCATGCACCTTATAAGGATATTGTTAATTGTGTTCCTGCTACAAATATTGAAGTTTGTACTGCTGATCGTGTTTTGCCTGAACCTTATATTGAGAAAGTGCCCTTCCCTGCCAAGGTAAAGTAACATTCTATTGTAACTAGTGTGGTTAATAAAAGTACAAGGAAAGCTATAGAACCTGATGAACAAATAACTATTGAACCCGCGGTAGCAATAGTAAAGGACTTGGTTACTGAAAATGTAGAAGATGGACATATTATATTTTGTGAAGATGCTTCTAATATTGTTACACATCCTAGTAAATCCAAGAAAACTAGTGTTCCTGTGCTTTCTGTCAGAATAGACGATCATTGCTATTATGGTTTATGTGATATTGGTGCAAGTTCTAGTGCTATTCCTTATGAGCTTTACTGTAAAATTATGCATGCAATTGGTTCTTGTGAACTTCAAAAAATTGATGTGGTTATTCAGCTTGCTAATAGAGAGACCATCTCTCCGATTGGTATGTCAGCATGCTATTAACATGGAACCAGATGCAAAGCCAGTTATTGAACATCAACATCGTTTAATTCCTAAGATGTTAGAAATGAGGTATTGAAACTTCTTAATGCTGGTATTATTTATCATATTGCTGATAGTAGATGGGTTAGTCATGTGCATTGTGTTCCTAAGAAAGGATGAATTACTGTTGTGCCTAATGAGAATAGTGATCTTATTCCTCAAAGAGTAGTAGTTGGTTATAGGATGTGCATTGATTATAGAAAAGTTAATAAAGTTACTAAGAAAGATCATTATCCTTTACCTTTTATTGATCAGATGTTAGAAAAGTTGTCTAAGAAAATTCATTTTTGTTTCCTTGATGGTTATTCTGGGTTTTCTCAAATTGCTGTTAGAAAGCAAGATCAAAAGAAAAACACTTTTACTTGTCCTTATGGAACTTATGCTTATAGACGTATGCCTTTTGGTTTGTGTAATGCTCCTGCTATATTTCAAAGATGCATGTCTGCTATTTTTCATGGTTTTTGTGAAGAAATTGTGGAGGTATTCATGGATGATTTCTCCATCTATGGGACTTCTTTTGATAATTGTTTGCACAATCTTGACAAAGTTTTGCAGAGATGTGAAGAAACTAATCTTGTTCTTAATTGGGAGAAATGCCACTTTATGGTAAATGAAGGAATTTTTCTTGGACATAAAATTTCTGAAAGAGGTATTAAAGTCGATAGAGCCAAAGTGGAAGCAATTGAGAAAATGCCTTGTCCTAGGGATGTTAAAGGTATTCGTAGTGTTCTTGGTGACGCTGGTTTCTATAGGAGATTTATTAAAGATTTCTCTAAAATTTCAAAGCCTCTTACTAATGTTCTCCAAAAGGATGTACCTTTTATTTTTGATGATGATTGTAAGGAAGCGTTTGAAACTCTAAAGAAGGCTTTAACCACTACTTCTATTGTTCAACCACCTTATTGGAATTTACCCTTTGAAATAATGTGCGATGCTAGTGATTTTGCAGTAGGTGCTGTTCTTGGACAAGGAGTAGATAAGAAGTTGAATGTTATTCATTATGCTAGTTAGACTCTTGATGCCGCTCAAAAGAATTATGCTACTACTGAAATAGAATTTCTAGCTGTAGTCTTTGCTTGTGATAAGTTTAGACCTTAAATTATTGATTCGAAAGTTACTATTCATACCGATCATGCTGCTATTAGATACCTTATGGAAAAGAAAGATGCTAAGACTAGGCTTATTAGATAGGTGTTGCTTTTACAAGAGTTTGATCTGCATATTATAGATAGGAAAGGTGCTAAAAATCCCGTTGTTGATAATTTATCAAGATTGGAAAACATTTCTTATGATCCTAGTCCTGTTAATGATAGCTTTCCAAATGAACAATTGGCTGCAATAAAGGTAACCTCGCGTAAGAGTGCTTGGTATGCTGATTATGCTAACTTTATTGTTTCCAAGTATTTGCCTCCAACATTTACAACTCAGCAAAGAATGAAATTCTTTTATGACTTGAGGCATTATTTTTGGGATGACCCACACTTGTATAAAGAAGGAGTGGATGGAATTATGCGAATATGTGTTCCAGAATATGAACAACAAGAGATATTGAGGAAATGTCATGGTAGTTCTTATGGAGGACATCATGCTGGAGAAAGAATTGCACACAAGGTTCTACAATCAGGTTTTTATTGGCCTACCCTCTTTAAAGATTCAAGAAAGTTTATTTTATCTTGTCATGAATGCCAAAGAGTTGGTAATATTTCTAGACGCAATTAAATTCCTATGAGTTATTCTCTTGTTATTGAACCATTTGACTGTTGGGGATTTGACTTTATGCATGGGTCCTTTTCCTCCTTCGGAAGGTTATACTCATATAGTTGTTGATGTTGATTATGTTACTAAATTGGTAGAAGCCATATCTACAAAGAGTGCTGATGGTGAGACCTCATAAAAATGCTTAAAGATGTTATTTTCCCGTGATTTGGTGTTCCTAGATATCTTACGATGGATGGGGGTTCTCATTTTATTCATGGTGGTTTTATAAAGACCCTTGCTAGATATGATGTTAATCATAGAATTGCTTCAGCCTATCATCATCAAACAAGTGAGCAAGTAGAATTATCGAATAGAGAGATTAAATCTATCTTGTAAAAGACTGTAATAAATATAGAAAGAATTGGGCTAGTAAGTTAAATGATGCTTTATGGGCCTATAGAACAGCTTATAAAAATCCTATGGGTATGTTCCTTACAAACTGGTTTATGGAAAAGCTTGTCACTTGCTTTTATAATTAGAACACAAAGCTTATTGAGCAGTGAAAGAACTTAATAGAGACTTTAAATTAGCCGGTAAGAAAAGGTTGCTTGACTTGAGTTCTCTAGATGACTGGAGGAATGAAGCTTACGAAAATGCTAAACTCTTTAAAGAGAAGGTTAAAAAGTGGCATGATAAGACAATCCTTAAGAGAGAATTCCATGTTGGTGATAAAGTTCTATTGTATAGGTCTCGTCATAGATTTTTTGCAGGGAAATTAGTCTGAAAATGGGAAGGGCCCTTTATTATTGAAGAGGTGTATCGTTCTGGTGCGATAAAAATTGCTTCACTGAAGGATAACACTACAAAAGTGGTGAATGGGCAACAGCTCAAACATTATATTCTGGAGATTCTTATAATGAAGATATTGATATTATTCAAGTGGTGACTCTGGAAGAATTCATTAAGGGGCAAATCCAGGAATCTGCAGAGTCCGTTTTCGAATAGGTAACAGTTTTAGTAAGAAAAAGTTCGTGTTAAGCTTTCTAGGTTTTGTTTTTGTTGTTTGTGCTAAATATGAAAAATGACGAGATGGAAACGGGTACGAGAAGGTGCCCAGGGGCACCAAATCACCCCTAGGCGCGGGCTAGCTCCAGGTCGCGCCTAGGCATGGTCTGGGCGCCCTCGAGCCCCTTTCCGACCCGGTTTCGCCTTGTTCTCTTCCTTTTGTTACAAAACTTTTTGCTATATAATCCCCCGGATGCCCGAGATCCATATATCGTGTTCTCGTCGTATTTTTGTTTCGAGCTGTTTCTGCCAGGATTTGTTTTCAGATTTAGGGCCACCATGTCTTTTTATAGATCACCCAAGGACAATTCCTCTGTGAACGTCGACAACCCGTACATGAATTAGCTGAAGATGCATCCTAAGGAGTTGTCGCTAAAGGATGGGAAGGTGCAAGTAGAAGATGTTCGTGGCCCTAAAGGAGAAGGCAGTTTGGAGGCTAGGATGGAAAAGCTGGAGCAAGAAGTCTTTATGTACAAGAAGATGGCAAAACGTGAAGTGGACATCATACATAAGATAAATGATGAGCTCATTGGCGAGCACATGAAGGAAGTTGAAAGTATTTGGGATGATATTTTCTCGCTCCACGAGACCACCAACAAATTACAAGCTCAACTCTACAATGTGCAAAATCAAAACTATGAGTATGAGACTAGGTTTAAACGCATAAGTTCTGCTACCAGTTTCAGGATATTGGAAACCAAGTCGTCCTTTGTTGATGGGGAGCCTTTACCTTGGAAGTTTGATGATGAGGAGGATGCACCACCACCACCGAAGGAGTAATTCGTCATTGGTATTGGCATCCCCTTGGCTTGTTCCAAGCTCGGGGGAGTGCCGCGTATGACACTATTATCTATCACCTATTTACTTTTTAGTAGAGTCATATCATGAGTAGCGAATTTATCATATAGGATAGTTTGCAGTGCGGAAGTATCTCTCCTTTAGTTGATTATCTATGTATCCCTTGGTGTGAGTTGCCGTTATGAAATATTAATGAGAAGTTTTATCATTTACTTTCTGCACATCTTATTTTAGTTTGCAATTTCTATCATATGATTAATCTTGTTGGTTAGTATTGGAATCACTTTGGGAGAATTAAGTAATTCTATTTGATCTTGAAAAACTTATCATTGGTCAGTAGAAACATTACTTTGAGGCTTAAGTAGAAAAGAGAGAAATACATGTAGATATATAATTCCATTATGTTTCTTTCTTATTGGCTCATAAGCTTAATATTCTTAAGATTAAATCGTTTGTACTCCCAAGGAAGATTGCATGATTGTTTTCTATCACACGTATATTTGTTTGTTTTGCTCAACTCTTATGCTTGCTACCCAACATTGCTAGCCAAAGACATGTACTAAGAGGGAATGATTCTCGTGCATCCAAACCATGAACCAAAAACTCATGCCATTTGTGTCCACCATACCTACCCATATGTGGTATTTTTCCGCCACTCCAAAGTGAATTGCTTGTGTGTTACCTTTAAACCTTCAAACATTACTACCCATTTTGTGTTTTGTTCTTAGCTCATGGGAAATTATTCTAAAAGAATATTGTGATAAAGCTTATGTAACTTATAAGTTTCTTGTTGTGTGATAACCATGTTGTCTGGGGAACGCCATCAACGTGTCTCTTTTTGTTGAATATCATGTTTTACCATGCTATGAATTTCTATCTTGTGTGAAATAATTGGGGTTGCCATATTTAGATTGGAGTATGCATATTTGTTATAGAAGAGCAAAGGGCCGCCAACCGAATCCATGCTCACATGGTGGAAGTTCCAGCCGGACAATTAAATCATCAACTCTCAAACGAGATAATATTACTGTTGAATGCTTAAAGCATTAATCCGAGGAGTCCAATCATATGTTTTCCATGTTGTCCTGGTATGGATGTCTAAAGTTGAGATTTATCAAAATCGAGAAATCAAATGTGATTTATTTCCTTGGAATTTTGTACAGGCGGCATGGAGGTACCCCATTGTGATACTTGGTTGAAACTATATGCATATCTTGAAGATCTTTGGTAATCATTAAAGTAAGACAAGGTTGTGGGCGCTAATAGTATATGGGCATGAGGCGCGCAACTTATATGATGAGCCATATTAACTATCACTACCGTTGATATAGACATGCATACCTCTCAAAAAAAATATTTTCAACACTCCAATTGCATTTAAAACAAAACGCTCTAGCACATGAGTAATCTTGCTTCCCAATGCGCAGGGTCTTTCTTTTACTTTTATGTTGAGTCATTAAACCTATTTCCCTCTGTCTCAAGCAATCATTTGAGTTGTTGTGATCCAACCATTTATATATGTTGATCCATTCAATCCTCTATTTTATTCTTCCTTGTGTAGCACAATGCTTTTATCTGAATGAATATAACTCCGAAAGCTATCTATGATTGAAAAGAGATTGATTTATACAATAAGCTCTAATATAAAGACTCTGCTCAAAAAATAAGTATAATTTGTTAATTGCTCTCTGTCCAAGAACAAAAGTTTGCCATCATCAATTATGATTTCCTCTATGCATCTCTATTTAGTGATTCCTTACTCATTGCAAGTTGAATTATATAAGAAGAAGTTGCTATCTATAATGACTTGTGTATTGGTAAGTATGATGCTTCTTGTCCGGATTTTGTTTATCAACATTTCACTCCATAAACCCGTGGTCTGGTTTACCAAGGTCAGTTTCGCTTGGGGACAAGCGAGATCTAAGCTTGAGGGAGTTGATACGTCCAATTTGCATCACTATTTTATATCATAAATTACTGTTATTCATTGATATATTTCATATTTAGAGGTGATACTTATGTTATTCCATCTATTTTTTCATGTTTGATGATTATTGGAGAATTAACCACCGGAGCCAAGAATCTGCTGGAAAAAGCACCGTCAAGGCACCATATTTCTGAAGACCAACAATTTCCAACAAAGATACAGAAAATCATATTTTTCCAGATGACGGAGAAAGCCAGGAGGGGAGGTGATACGTCTCCGACGTATCGATAATTTCTTATGTTCCATGCCACATTATTGATGATATCTACATGTTTTATGCACACTTTATGTCATATTCGTGCATTTTCTGGAACTAACCTATTAACAAGATGCCGAAGTGCCAGTTGCTGTTTTCTGCTGTTTTTGGTTTCAGAAATCCTAGTAAAGAAATATTCTCGGAATTGGACGAAATCAACGCCCAGGTTCCTATTTTGCCCGGAAGCATCCAGAACACACGAGAAGGACCAGAGGGGGGGCACTGGGCCCCCAGACCATAGGCCGGCGCGGCCCAGGCCCTGGCCGCGCCGCCCTATAGTGTCGTCGCCCTATTGACCTTCCGACGCCGCCTCTTCGCCTATATAAAGCCCCTGGACCTAAAACCTCGAGACGGAAAAGCCACGGTATGAGAAACCTTCCAGAGCCGCCGCCATCGCGAAGCCAAGATCTGGGGGATAGGAGTCTCTGTTTCGGCACGCCGCCGGGACGGGGAAGTGCCCCCGGAAGGCTCCTCCATCGACACCACCGCCATCTTCATCACCGCTGCTGTCTCCCATGAGGAGGGAGTAGTTCTCCATCGAGGCTCGGGGCTGTACCGGTAGCTATGTGGTTCATCTCTCTCCTATGTACTTCAATACAATAATCTCATGAGCTGCCTTACATGATTGAGATTCATATGATGATGCTTGTAATCTAGATGTCGTTATGCTAGTCAAGTGAATTTTACTTATGTGATCTCCGGAGACTCCTTGTCCCACGTGTGTAAAGGTGACAGTGTGTGCACCGTGTGGGTCTCTTAGGCTATATTTCACAGAATACTTATTCACTGTTATGAATGGCATAGTGAAGTGCTTATTTATAACTCTTTATGATTGCAATGTATTTTGTATCACAATTTATCTATGTGCTACTCTAGTGATGTTATTAAAGTAGTTTTATTCCTCCTGCACGGTGTAATGGTGACAGTGTGTGCATCCGTGTTAGTACTTGGTTTATGCTATGATTATGATCTCTTGTAGATTATGAAGTTAACTATTGCTATGATAGTATTGATATGATCTATGCCTCCTTTCTTAGCATGAAGGTGACAGTGTGCATGCTACGTTAGTACTTGGTTTAGTCTTATTGATCTATCTTACACTCTAAGGTTATTTAAATATGAACATTGAATTGTGGAGCTTGTTAACTCCGGCATTGAGGGTTCGTGTAATCCTACGCAATGTGTTCATCATCCAACAAGAGTGTAGAGTATGCATTTATCTATTCTGTTATGTGATCGATGTTGAGAGTGTCCACTAGTGAAAGTCTAATCCCTAGGCCTTGTTCCTAAATACTGCTATTGCTGCTTGTTTACTGTTTTACTGCGTTACTACTGCTGCGTTACTACGCTTGTTTATCTGTCCCGGGCAAAGCACTTTTCTCGGTGCCGTTGCCACTTTGCTCATATATATTCATACCACCTGTATTTCACTATCTCTTCGCCGAACTAGTGCACCTATTAGGTGTGTTGGGGACACAAGAGACTTCTTGCTTTGTGGTTGCAGGGTTGCATGAGAGGGATATCTTTGACCTCTTCCTCCCTGAGTTCGATAAACCTTGAGTGGTCCACTTAAGGGAAAACTTGCTGCTGTTCTACAAACCTCTGCTCTTGGAGGCCCAACACTGTCTACAGGAAAAGGAGGGGGGCGTAGACATCAAGCTATTTTCTGGCGCCGTTGCCGGGGACGAAAGGTAAAAGGTACTCACACTCCGGATCTCGGCTACTAAGCTATTTTCGCCATTGTAAGTACTCGAAGCTATTTCCTTTAGATCCTGCAATTGCATCTTTTTGTTTCTTGTTTACACTAGTTTGTCATAATGGACAAAAATGAGCTTCTTATTCTATTTCCTGATTTAAAACATGGATTGTTTGATGCGAAAATTAAAAAACCTATGGAATCTTATTTGCATGCTGGTAGTAATATTAGTATGAACGCTTTGAACACCATTGTTGATAATGATATAGAAAGTTCTAAGCTTGGGGAAGCTGGTTTTCATGATCTTTTTAGTCCCCCAAGCATTGAGGAGAAAATTTTCTTTGATGATACTTTACCTCCTATTTATGATGATTATAATGATAGTGGTCTTTTGGTGCCACCTACTATGGAGAGTGAATGTTATTGTGATTATACTATGCCTCCTATATTTGATGATGAGAATAACAATGATAGCTACTTTGTTGAATTTGCTCCCACTACAACTAATAAAATTGATTATGCTTATGTTGGGAGTAGTAATAATTTTATGCATGAGACTCATGATAAGAATGCTTTATGTGATAGTTATATTGTTGAGTTTGCTTATGATGCTACTGAAAGTTATTATGAGAGAGGAAAATATGGTTGTAGAAATTTTCATGTTACTAAAACACCTCTCTATGTGCTGAAATTTTTGAAGCTACACCTGTTTTATCTTCCTATGCTTGTTACTTTGCTCTTCATGAACTTGTTTATTTACAAGATTCCAATGCATAGGAAGCATGTTAGACTTAAATGTGTTTTGAATTTGCTTCTTGATGCTCTCTTTTGCTTCACATTTATTTCTTGCGAGTGCATCATTTAAACTGCTGAGCCCATCTTAATGGCTATAAAGAAAGCACTTCTTGGGAGATAACCCATGTGTTATTTTGCTACAGTACTTTGTTTTATATTTGTGTCTTGGAAGTTGTTTACTACTGTAGCAACCTCTCCTTATCTTAGTTTTGTGTTTTGTTGTGCCAAGTAAAGTCGTTGATAGTAAAGTTCATACTAGATTTGGATTACTGCGCAGAAACAGATTTCTTTGCTGTCACGAATCTGGGCAAAATTCTCTGTAGGTAACTCAGAAAATTATGCCAATTTACGTGAGTGATCCTCAGATATGTACGCAACTTTAATTCAATTTGAGCATTTTCATTTGAGCAAGTCTGGTGCCTCGATAAAATTCGTCAATACGAACTGTTCTGTTTTGACAGATTCTGCCTTTTATTTCGCATTGCCAGTTTTGTTATGTTCGATGGATATTTCGATTCCATTGACTTCCAGTAGCTTTGAGCAATGTCCAGAAGTGTTAAGAATGATTGTATCACCTCTGAACATGTGAGTTTTTGATTATGTACTAACCCCTCTAATGAAGTTTATGAGAAGTTTGGTGTGAAGGAAGTTTTCAAGGGTCAAGAGAGGAGGATGATATACTATGATCAAGAAGAGTGAAAGCTCTAAGCTTGGGGATGCCCCGGTGGTTCACCCCTGCATATATCAAGAAGACTCAAGCGTCTAAGCTTGGGGATGCCCAAGGCATCCCCTTCTTCATCGACAACATTATCAGGTTCCTTCTCTTGAAACTATATTTTTATTCAGTCACATCTTATGTGCTTTACTTGGAGCGTCTATTTGTTTGTTTCTATTTTTGTTTTTGTTTGAATAAATGCTTGTGTGGGAGAGAGACACGCTCCGCTGGTTCGTATGAACACATGTGTTCTTAGCTTTTAATATTCATGGCGAAGTTTCTTCTTCGTTAAATTGTTATATGGTTGGAATTGGAAAATGATACATGTAGTAATTGCTATAAATGTCTTGGGTAATGTGATACTTGGCAATTGTTGTGCTCATGTTTAAGCTCTTGCTTCATATGCTTTGCACCCATTAATGAAGAAATACATAGAGCATGCTAAAATTTGGTTTGCATATTTGGTCTCTCTAGAGTCTAGATAATTTCTAGTATTGAGTTTGAACAACAAGGAAGACGGTGTAGAGTCTTATAATGTTTACAATATGTCTTTTATGTGAGTTTTGCTGCACCGTTTCATCCTTGTGTTTGTTTCAAATAGCCTTGATAGCCTAAACCTTGTATCGAGAGGGATTACTTCTCATGCATCCAAAATCCTTGAGCCAACCACTATGCCATTTGTGTTCACCATACCTACCTACTACATGGTATTTCTCCGCCATTCCAAAGTAAATTGCTTGAGTGCTACCTTTAAAATTCCATCATTCACCTTTACAATATATAGCTCATGGGACAAATAGCTTAAAAACTATTGTGGTATTGAATATGTACTTATGCACTTTATCTCTTATTAAGTTGCTTGTTGTGCGATAACCATGTTCACTGGGGACGCCATCAACTATTCTTTGTTGAATTTCATGTGAGTTGCTATGCATGTTCGTCTTGTCTGAAGTAAGAGCGATCTACCACCTTATGGTTAAGCATGCATATTGTTAGAGAAGAACATTGGGCCGCTAACTAAAGCCATGATCCATGGTGGAAGTTTCAGTTTTGGACATATATCCTCAATCTCATATGAGAAAATTATTAATTGTTGTCACATGCTTATGCATAAAAGAGGAGTCCATTATCTGTTGTCTATGTTGTCCCGGTATGGATGTCTAAGTTGAGAATAATCAATAGCGAGAAATCCAATGCGAGCTTTCTCCTTAGACCTTTGTACAGGCGGCATAGAGGTACCCCTTTGTGACACTTGGTTAAAACATGTGCATTGCGATGATCCGGTAGTCCAAGCTAATTAGGACAAGGTGCGGGCACTATTAGTATACTATGCATGAGGCTTGCAACTTGTAAGATATAATTTACATGATACATATGCTTTATTACTACCGTTGACAAAATTGTTTCATGTTTTCAAAATCAAAGATCTAGCACAAATATAGCAATCGATGCTTTTCCTCTATGGAGGACAATTCTTTTACTTTCAATGTTGAGTCAGTTCACCTATTTCTCTCCACCTCAAGAAGCAAACACTTGTGTGAACTGTGCATTGATTCCTACATACTTGCATATTGCACTTATTATATTACTCTATGTTGACAATATCCATGAGATATACATGTTACAAGTTGAAAGCAACCGCTGAAACTTAATCTTCCTTTGTGTTGCTTCAATACCTTTACTATGAATTATTGCTTTATGAGTTAACTCTTATGCAAGACTTATTGATGCTTGTCTTGAAGTACTATTCATGAAAAGTCTTTGCTTTATGATTCACTTGTTTACTCATGTCATATACATTGTTTTGATCGCTGCATTCACTACATATGCTTTACAAATAGTATGATCAAGGTTATGATGGCATGTCACTCCAGAAATTATCTTTGTTATCGTTTTACCTGCTCGGGACGAGCAGAACTAAGCTTGGGGATGCTGATACGTCTCCGACGTATCGATAATTTCTTATGTTCCATGCCACATTATTGATGATATCTACATGTTTTATGCACACTTTATGTCATATTCGTGCATTTTCTGGAACTAACCTATTAACAAGATGCCGAAGTGCGATTCTGTTTTCTACTGTTTTTGGTTTCAGAAATCCTAGTAAAGAAATATTCTCGGAATTGGACGAAATCAACGCCCAGGTTCCTATTTTGCCCGGAAGCATCCAGAACACACGAGAAGGACCAGAGGGGGGGCACTGGGCCCCCAGACCATAGGCCGGCGCGGCCCAGGCCCTGGCCGCGCCGCCCTATAGTGTCGTCGCCCTGTTGACCTTCCGACGCCGCCTCTTCGCCTATATAAAGCCCCTGGACCTAAAACCTCGAGACGGAAAAGCCACGGTACGAGAAACCTTCCAGAGCCGCCGCCATCGTGAAGCCAAGATCTGGGGGACAGGAGTCTCTGTTCTGGCACGCCGCCGGGACGGGGAAGTGCCCCCGGAAGGCTTCTCCATCGACACCACCGCCATCTTCATCACCGCTGCTGTCTCCCATGAGGAGGGAGTAGTTCTCCATCGAGGCTCGGGGCTGTACCGGTAGCTATGTGGTTCATCTCTCTCCTATGTACTTCAATACAATAATCTCATGAGCTGCCTTACATGATTGAGATTCATATGATGATGCTTGTAATCTAGATGTCGTTATGCTAGTCAAGTGAATTTTACTTATGTGATCTCCGGAGACTCCTTGTCCCACGTGTGTAAAGGTGACAGTGTGTGCACCGTGTGGGTCTCTTAGGCTATATTTCACAGAATACTTATTCACTGTTATGAATGGCATAGTGAAGTGCTTATTTATATCTCTTTATGATTGCAATGTATTTTGTATCACAATTTATCTATGTGCTACTCTAGTGATGTTATTAAAGTAGTTTTATTCCTCCTGCACGGTGTAATGGTGACAGTGTGTGCATCCGTGTTAGTACTTGGTTTATGCTATGATTATGATCTCTTGTAGATTATGAAGTTAACTATTGCTATGATAGTATTGATATGATCTATGCCTCCTTTCTTAGCATGAAGGTGACAGTGTGCATGCTACGTTAGTACTTGGTTTAGTCTTATTGATCTATCTTACACTCTAAGGTTATTTAAATATGAACATTGAATTGTGGAGCTTGTTAACTCCGGCATTGAGGGTTCGTGTAATCCTACGCAATGTGTTCATCATCCAACAAGAGTGTAGAGTATGCATTTATCTATTCTGTTATGTGATCGATGTTGAGAGTGTCCACTAGTGAAAGTCTAATCCCTAGGCCTTGTTCCTAAATACTGCTATTGCTGCTTGTTTACTGTTTTACTGCGTTACTACTGCTGCGTTACTACTGCTTGTTTACTGTCCTGGGCAAAGCACTTTTCTGGTGCCGTTGCCACTGCTCATATATATTCATACCACCTGTATTTCACTATCTCTTCGCCGAACTAGTGCACCTATTAGGTGTGTTGGGGACACAAGAGACTTCTTGCTTTGTGGTTGCAGGGTTGCATGAGAGGGATATCTTTGACCTCTTCCTCCCTGAGTTCGATAAACCTTGGGTGATCCACTTAAGGGAAAACATGCTGCTGTTCTACAAACCTCTGCTCTTGGAGGCCCAACACTGTCTACAGGAAAAGGAGGGGGGCGTAGACATCAAGCTATTTTCTGGCGCCGTTGCCGGGGACGAAAGGTAAAAGGTACTCACACTCCGGATCTCGGCTACTAAGCTATTTTCGCCGTTGTAAGTACTCGAAGCTATTTCCTTTAGATCCTGCAATTGCATCTTTTGTTTCTTGTTTACACTAGTTTGGCATAATGGACAAAAATGAGCTTCTTATTCTATTTCCTGATTTAAAACATGGATTGTTTGATGCGAAAATTAAAAAACCTATGGAATCTTATTTGCATGCTGGTAGTAATATTAGTATGAACGCTTTGAACACCATTGTTGATAATGATATAGAAAGTTCTAAGCTTGGGGAAGCTGGTTTTCATGATCTTTTTAGTCCCCCAAGCATTGAGGAGAAAATTTTCTTTGATGATACTTTACCTCCTATTTATGATGATTATAATGATAGTGGTCTTTTGGTGCCACCTACTATGGAGAGTGAATGTTATTGTGATTATACTATGCCTCCTATATTTGATGATGAGAATAACAATGATAGCTACTTTGTTGAATTTGCTCCCACTACAACTAATAAAATTGATTATGCTTATGTTGGGAGTAGTAATAATTTTATGCATGAGACTCATGATAAGAATGCTTTATGTGATAGTTATATTGTTGAGTTTGCTCATGATGCTGCTGAAAGTTATTATGAGAGAGGAAAATATGGTTGTAGAAATTTTCATGTTACTAAAACACCTCTCTATGTGCTGAAATTTTTGAAGCTACACCTGTTTTATCTTCCTATGCTTGTTACTTTGCTCTTCATGAACTTGTTTATTTACAAGATTCCAATGCATAGGAAGCATGTTAGACTTAAATGTGTTTTGAATTTGCTTCTTGATGCTCTCTTTTGCTTCACATTTATTTCTTGCGAGTGCATCATTTAAACTGCTGAGCCCATCTTAATGGCTATAAAGAAAGCACTTCTTGGGAGATAACCCATGTGTTATTTTGCTACAGTACTTTGTTTTATATTTGTGTCTTGGAAGTTGTTTACTACTGTAGCAACCTCTCCTTATCTTAGTTTTGTGTTTTGTTGTGCCAAGTAAAGTCGTTGATAGTAAAGTTCATACTAGATTTGGATTACTGCGCAGAAACAGATTTCTTTGCTGTCACGAATCTGGGCAAAATTCTCTGTAGGTAACTCAGAAAATTATGCCAATTTACGTGAGTGATCCTCAGATATGTACGCAACTTTAATTCAATTTGAGCATTTTCATTTGAGCAAGTCTGGTGCCTCGATAAAATTCGTCAATACGAACTGTTCTGTTTTGACAGATTCTGCCTTTTATTTCGCATTGCCAGTTTTGTTATGTTCGATGGATATTTCGATTCCATTGACTTCCAGTAGCTTTGAGCAATGTCCAGAAGTGTTAAGAATGATTGTGTCACCTCTGAACATGTGAGTTTTTGATTATGTACTAACCCCTCTAATGAAGTTTATGAGAAGTTTGGTGTGAAGGAAGTTTTCAAGGGTCAAGAGAGGAGGATGATATACTATGATCAAGAAGAGTGAAAGCTCTAAGCTTGGGGATGCCCCGGTGGTTCACCCCTGCATATATCAAGAAGACTCAAGCGTCTAAGCTTGGGGATGCCCAAGGCATCCCCTTCTTCATCGACAACATTATCAGGTTCCTTCTCTTGAAACTATATTTTTATTCAGTCACATCTTATGTGCTTTACTTGGAGCGTCTGTTTGTTTGTTTCTATTTTTGTTTTTGTTTGAATAAATGCTTGTGTGGGAGAGAGACACGCTCCGCTGGTTCGTATGAACACATGTGTTCTTAGCTTTTAATATTCATGGCGAAGTTTCTTCTTCGTTAAATTGTTATATGGTTGGAATTGGAAAATGATACATGTAGTAATTGCTATAAATGTCTTGGGTAATGTGATATTTGGCAATTGTTGTACTCATGTTTAAGCTCTTGCTTCATATGCTTTGCACCCATTAATGAAGAAATACATAGAGCATGCTAAAATTTGGTTTGCATATTTGGTCTCTCTAGAGTCTAGATAATTTCTAGTATTGAGTTTGAACAACAAGAAAGACGGTGTAGAGTCTTATAATGTTTACAATATGTCTTTTTTGTGAGTTTTGCTGCACCGTTTCATCCTTGTGTTTGTTTCAAATAGCCTTGATAGCCTAAACCTTGTATCGAGAGGGATTACTTCTCATGCATCCAAAATCCTTGAGCCAACCACTATGCCATTTGTGTTCACCATACCTACCTACTACATGGTATTTCTCCGCCATTCCAAAGTAAATTGCTTGAGTGCTACCTTTAAAATTCCATCATTCACCTTTACAATATATAGCTCATGGGACAAATAGCTTAAAAACTATTGTGGTATTGAATATGTACTTATGCACTTTATCTCTTATTAAGTTGCTTGTTGTGCGATAACCATGTTCACTGGGGACGCCATCAACTATTCTTTGTTGAATTTCATGTGAGTTGCTATGCATGTTCGTCTTGTCTGAAGTAAGAGCGATCTACCACCTTATGGTTAAGCATGCATATTGTTAGAGAAGAACATTGGGCCGCTAACTAAAGCCATGATCCATGGTGGAAGTTTCAGTTTTGGACATATATCCTCAATCTCATATGAGAAAATTATTAATTGTTGTCACATGCTTATGCATAAAAGAGGAGTCCATTATCTGTTGTCTATATTGTCCCGGTATGGATGTCTAAGTTGAGAATAATCAATAGCGAGAAATCCAATGCGAGCTTTCTCCTTAGACCTTTGTACAGGCGGCATAGAGGTACCCCTTTGTGACACTTGGTTAAAACATGTGCATTGCGATGATCCGGTAGTCCAAGCTAATTAGGACAAGGTGCGGGCACTATTAGTATACTATGCATGAGGCTTGCAACTTGTAAGATATAATTTACATGATACATATGCTTTATTACTACCGTTGACAAAATTGTTTCATGTTTTCAAAATCAAAGCTCTAGCACAAATATAGCAATCGATGCTTTTCCTCTATGGAGGACAATTCTTTTACTTTCAATGTTGAGTCAGTTCACCTATTTCTCTCCACCTCAAGAAGCAAACACTTGTGTGAACTGTGCATTGATTCCTACATACTTGCATATTGCACTTATTATATTACTCTATGTTGACAATATCCATGAGATATACATGTTACAAGTTGAAAGCAACCGCTGAAACTTAATCTTCCTTTGTGTTGCTTCAATACCTTTACTATGAATTATTGCTTTATGAGTTAACTCTTATGCAAGACTTATTGATGCTTGTCTTGAAGTACTATTCATGAAAAGTCTTTGCTTTATGATTCACTTGTTTACTCATGTCATATACATTGTTTTGATCGCTGCATTCACTACATATGCTTTACAAATAGTATGATCAAGGTTATGATGGCATGTCACTCCAGAAATTATCTTTGTTATCGTTTTACCTGCTCGGGACGAGCAGAACTAAGCTTGGGGATGCTGATACGTCTCCGACGTATCGATAATTTCTTATGTTCCATGCCACATTATTGATGATATCTACATGTTTTATGCACACTTTATGTCATATTCGTGCATTTTCTGGAACTAACCTATTAACAAGATGCCGAAGTGCCGATTCTTTGTTTTCTGCTGTTTTTGGTTTCAGAAATCCTAGTAAAGAAATATTCTCGGAATTGGACGAAATCAACGCCCAGGTTCCTATTTTGCCCGGAAGCATCCAGAACACACGAGAAGGACCAGAGGGGGGGCACTGGGCCCCCAGACCATAGGCCGGCGCGGCCCAGGCCCTGGCCACGCCGCCCTATAGTGTCGTCGCCCTGTTGACCTTCCGACGCCGCCTCTTCGCCTATATAAAGCCCCTGGACCTAAAACCTCGAGACGGAAAAGCCACGGTACGAGAAACCTTCCAGAGCCGCCGCCATCGTGAAGCCAAGATCTGGGGGACAGGAGTCTCTGTTCCGGCACGCCGCCGGGACGGGGAAGTGCCCCCGGAAGGCTCCTCCATCGACACCACCGCCATCTTCATCACCGCTGCTGTCTCCCATGAGGAGGGAGTAGTTCTCCATCGAGGCTCGGGGCTGTACCGGTAGCTATGTGGTTCATCTCTCTCCTATGTACTTCAATACAATAATCTCATGAGCTGCCTTACATGATTGAGATTCATATGATGATGCTTGTAATCTAGATGTCGTTATGCTAGTCAAGTGAATTTTACTTATGTGATCTCCGGAGACTCCTTGTCCCACGTGTGTAAAGGTGACAGTGTGTGCACCGTGTGGGTCTCTTAGGCTATATTTCACAGAATACTTATTCACTGTTATGAATGGCATAGTGAAGTTCTTATTTATATCTCTTTATGATTGCAATGTATTTTGTATCACAATTTATCTATGTGCTACTCTAGTGATGTTATTAAAGTAGTTTTATTCCTCCTGCACGGTGTAATGGTGACAGTGTGTGCATCCGTGTTAGTACTTGGTTTATGCTATGATTATGATCTCTTGTAGATTATGAAGTTAACTATTGCTATGATAGTATTGATATGATCTATGCCTCCTTTCTTAGCATGAAGGTGACAGTGTGCATGCTACGTTAGTACTTGGTTTAGTCTTATTGATCTATCTTACACTCTAAGGTTATTTAAATATGAACATTGAATTGTGGAGCTTGTTAACTCCGGCATTGAGGGTTCGTGTAATCCTACGCAATGTGTTCATCATCCAACAAGAGTGTAGAGTATGCATTTATCTATTCTGTTATGTGATCGATGTTGAGAGTGTCCACTAGTGAAAGTCTAATCCCTAGGCCTTGTTCCTAAATACTGCTATTGCTGCTTGTTTACTGTTTTACTGCGTTACTACTGCTGCGTTACTACTGCTTGTTTACTGTCCTGGGCAAAGCACTTTTCTGGTGCCGTTGCCACTGCTCATATATATTCATACCACCTGTATTTCACTATCTATTCGCCGAACTAGTGCACCTATTAGTTGTGTTGGGGACACAAGAGACTTCTTGCTTTGTGGTTGCAGGGTTGCATGAGAGGGATATCTTTGACCTCTTCCTCCCTGAGTTCGATAAACCTTGGGTGATCCACTTAAGGGAAAACTTGCTGCTGTTCTACAAACCTCTGCTCTTGGAGGCCCAACACTGTCTACAGGAAAAGGAGGGGGGCGTAGACATCAGGAGGCCGAGATGGACCAGGGGTTCCAAACCACCCCTAGGCGCGGGCCCACCCCATGCCGTGGCTATGCATGGTATGGCTGCCCTAGCCCACTTCTGACGACGCCCCCTCGGGAAACCTAAGATCGGGGGTACGACCAGAGAAATATTCCACCGCAGCTACGGGGCGGAGAACTACAGAGAGAGAAAAGCTCTCCGGCAGGTGATACGTCTCCAACGTATCGATAATTTCTTTTGTTCCATGCTTGTTTTATGACAATACCTGCATGTTTTGTTCACACTTTATGATGATTTTATGCGTTTTCCAGAACTAACCTATTGACGAGATGCCGAAGTGCCAGTTCCTGTTTTCTGTTGTTTTTGGTTTCAGAAATCCTACAAAGGAAATATTCTCGGAATCGGACGAAATCAACGCCCAACATCTTAGAATTCCACGAAGCTTCCAGAACACCCGAGAGGGACCAGAGGAGGGCCACAGGGGGCCCACACGTGTGGGCGGCGCGACCAAGGAGCCAGGCGCGCCGCCCTACTGTGTGGTGGCCCCGTCAGCCTTCCGACTCTGCCTCTTCGCCTATAAGAAGCCCCCTGACCTAAATCTTCGAGATGAATAAGCCACGGTACGAGAAACCTTCCAGAGCCGCCGCCATCGCGAAGCCAAGATCTGGGGGACAGGAGTCTCTATTCCGGCACGCCGCCGGGACGGGGAAGTGCCCCCGGAAGGCATCTCCATCGACACCACCGCCATCTTCATCACCGCTGCTGTCTCCCATGAGGAGGGAGTAGTTCTCCATCGAGGCTAAGGGATGTACCGGTAGCTATGTGGTTAATCTCTCTCCCATGTACTTCAATACAATGATCTCATGAGCTGCCTTACATGATTGAGATTCATATGAGCTTTGTATCACTATTAGGGGTGGGAATTGGCAGTGGATAGTCCATATTATCCGACAACCGTATTCGAGAAATTGAAAATGGAAATGGTAACATCCGAATCCGGATGCTCGTAGAAATGGATATGGTAAATATCCGAATCCGTTTTACAAAAACAAATACAAATATGGTATTGAATTTTGAATCAAATGTGGATATGGAAACAGATACATCCGTATCCGAATATGATTATGTTAGCCAAATTTCGAAATTCAACCCCAATATGGCAATTACCTAACCTAGAGAAACTAACAAATCGACAAAATGTTCTTTTATGTGATTGAAACTAAAACTACTATGCATTATATCAGTATATTTATCACTATAATATTATTTAATTGGCTCATTATATGACACGAGTCAATTATTTCCTTATATTCGTATCCGCTCCGAATTGAGAAAACATCCGATCCGTATTCGTATTCGAGTAACATCCGCTCCGAATTCGTATTCGTCAACATCCGTATTCGCATCCGTATTCGTTTTAAAAATATGGAAACGGATATGGGAAGGGCACTATCCGATCCGCATCCGATCCGTTTCCATCCCTAATCACTATTAATCTGTGTGCTACTCTAGTGATGTTATTAAAGTACTCTATTCCTCCTCCATGATGTAATGGTGACAGTGTGTGCATCATGTAGTACTTGGCGTAGTTTATGATTGTGATCTCTTGTAGATTATGAAGTTAACTATTACTATGATGGTATTGATGTGATCTATTCCTCCTTTCATAGTCTGTTGGTGACAGTGTGCATGCTATGTTAGTACTTGGTATAATTGCGTTGGTCTATCATGCACTCTAAGGTTATTTAAATATGAACATTGAATATTGTGGAGCTTGTTAACTCCGGCATTGAGGTGCTCTTGTAGCCCTACACAATTAGTGGTGTTCATCATCCAACAAGAGAGTGTAGAGTGGTTTTATTATGTGATCAATGTTGAGAGTATCCACTAGTGAAAGTATGACCCTAGGCCTTGTTTCCAAATACTGCAATCACCGCTGGTTTACTGTTTTACTGCATCTCTACTTCCTGCAATATCTCCCACGTCAACTGCACGACAGCAAGTATTTTATGGCGCCATTACTACTGCTCATATATATTCATACCACTTGCATTTTACTATCTCTTCGCCGAACTAGTGCACCTTTATATCTGACAAGTGTATTGGGTGTGTTGGGGACACAAGAGACTTCTTGTATTGTGATTACAGGGTTGCTTGAGAGGGATATCTTTGACCTCTTCCTCCCTGAGTTCGATAAACCTTGGGTGATCCACTTAAGGGAAAACTTGCTGTTGTTCTACAAACCTCTGCTCTTGGAGGCCCAACACTGTCTACAGGAAAAAAAGCGTGAGTAGACATCAAGCTATTTTCTGGCGCCGTTGCCGAGGAACTGAAGGAACAAGACTCTACCTCCCTCGTCAACCACACGCCAGTTATAGACAGTCAAGTTATTTTTTGGCGCCGTTGCCGGGGAGGAAAGGTAAAAATCACTCACACGCTGGTCCCAGGTAACTAAGTTATTTTCTGGTGTCGTTGTAAGTGCTCGAAGCTATTTCCTTTAGATCCTGCAATTGCATCTTTTTGTTTCTTGTTTTTATTTCACTAGTTAGGCATAATGGAAAGCAACATGGAGCTTTTTAATCTATTTCCTGAGTTAAGACATGGATGGTTTGATGCGAAAATTAAAAAACCTATGGAACATATTAGTATGAACACTTTGAACACCATTGTTGCTAATGATATGGAAAATTCTAAGCTTGGGGAAGCTGGTTTTGATGAGCATGATATTTTTAGTCCCCCAAGCATTGAGGAGAAAATTTTCTTTGATGATACTTTGCCTCCTATTTATGATGATTATAATGATAGTAGTCTTTTGGTGCCACCTACTATGGAGAGTAAATTTTATTATGATTACAATATGCCTCCTATATTTGATGATAGCTACTTTGTTGAATTTGCTCCCACTACAACTAATAAAATTGATTATGCTTATGTGGAGAGTAATAATTTTATGCATGAGACTCATGATAAGAATGCTTTATGTAATAGTTATATTGTTGAGTTTGCTCATGATGCTACGGGATATTATTATGAGAGAGGAAAATATGGTTGTAGAAATTTTCCTGTTACTAAAACACCTCTCTTTTTGCTGAAAATCTTGAAGCTGCACTTGTTTTATCTTTCTATGCTTGTTGCATTATGCTTCATGAATTTTTTTTATTTACAAGATTCCTTTTCATAGGAAGTGGGTTAGACTTAAATTTGTTTTGAATTTGCTTTTTGATGCTCTCTTTTGCTTCAACGCTTATCTCTTGTGAGTGCATCATTAAAATTACTGAGCCCATCTTAATGGCTATAAAGAAAGCACTTCTTGGGAGATAACCCATGTTTTTATTTTGCTACTGTTTTGTTGTGTCTTGGAAGTTGTTACTACTGTAGCAAGCTCTCCTTATCTTTATTTTATTGCATTGTTGTGCCAAGTAAAGTCTTTGATAGCAAGGTTGATACTAGATTTGGATTACTGCGTAGAAACAGATTTTTGTCTGTCACGAATTTGGGCAGTGTTCTCTGTAGGTAACTCAGAAAAATCGGCCAATTTACGTGCGTGATCCTCAGATATGTACGTAACTTTCATTCAATTTGAGCATTTTAATCTGAGCAAGTCCAGTGCCTCTAAAAAATTTGTCTTTACAGACTGTTCTGTTTTGACAGATTCTACCTTTTATTTCGCATTGCCTGTTTTGCTATGTTTGATGGATTTCTTTATTACATTAACTTTTAGTAGCTTTGTGCAATGTCCAGAAGTGTTAAGAATGATTATGTCACCTCTGAACATATGAATTTTGATTATGCACTAACCCTCTAATGAGTTGTTTTGAGTTTGGTGTGGAGGAAGTTTTCAAGGGTCAAGAGAGGAGGATGATATATGATTAAGAAGAGTGAAAAGTCTAAGCTTGGGGATGCCCCCGTGGTTCATCACTGCATATTTCAAGAAGACTCAAGCATCTAAGCTTGGGGATGCCCAAGGCATCCCCTTCTTCATCAACAATTTATCAGGTTTCTTCTATTGAAACTATATTTTTATTCCATCACATCTTATGTACTTTACTTGGAGCGTCTGTGTGTTTTATTTTAGTTTTGTTATTTTCATTCTCTGAATAAATGCTTGTGTGGGAGAGAGACACGCTCCGCTGGTTCATATGAACACATGTGTTCTTAGCTTTTAATGTTCATGGCGAAGGTTAAACTGCTTCGTTAATTGTTATATGGTTGGAAACAGAAAATGCTACATGTAGTAATTGGTATAATGTCTTGAATAATTTGATACTTGGCAATTGTTGTGCTCATAAGGATCATGTTTAAGCTCTTGTATCATATACTTTGCACCTATTAGTGAAGAAATACATAGAGCTTGCTAAAATTTGGTTTGCATGATTGGTCTCTCTAAAGTCTAGATATTTTCTAGTAAGGGTTTGAACAACAAGGAAGACAGTGTAGAGTCTTATAATGCTTGCAATATGTTTTTATGTGAGTTTTGCTATACCGGTTCATACTTGTGGTTGCTTCAAATAGCCTTGCTAGCCTAAGCCTTGTATTGAGAGGGATTACTTCTCGTGCATCCAAATCCTTGAGCCAATAACTATGCCATTTGTGTCCATCATACCTACCTACTACATGGTATTTCTCTGCCATTCCAAAGTAAATTGCTTGAGTGCTACCTTTAAAATTCTATTCCTTTGTCTTTGCAATATATAGCTCATGGGAAAATAGCTTAAAAACTATTGTGGTATTGAATATGTACTTATGTATCTTATTTCTTATTAAGTTGCTTGTTGAGCGATAACCATGTTCCTGGGGACGCCATCAACACTTTGTTGAATATCATGTGAGTTGCTATGCATGTTCGTCTTGTCTGAAGTAAGGGTGATTTATCATGTGTTGAATGGTTTGAGCATGCATATTGTTAGAGAAGAATATTGGGCCGCTAACTAAAGCCATGATCCATGGTGGAAGTTTCAGTTTTGGACAACAATCCTCAAATCTCTTATGAGAATATTATTTGTTGTTGAATGCTTATTGATGGCGTGTAACTCACACGTTCGTTGGGAACCCCAAGAGGAAGGTATGATGCGCACAGCAGCAAGTTTTCCCTCTGAAAGAAACCAAGGTTTATCGAACCAGGAGGAGCCAAGAAGCACGTTGAAGGTTGATGGCGGCGGGATGTAGTGCGGCGCAACACCAGGGATTCCGGCGCCAACGTGGAACCTGCACAACACAACCAAAGTACTTTGCCCCAACGAAACAGTGAGGTTGTCAATCTCACCGGCTTGCTGTAACAAAGGATTAACTGTATTGTGTGGAAGATGATTGTTTGCAGAAAACAGTAGAACAAGTATTGCAGTAGATTGTATTTCAGTAAAGAGAATTGGACCGGGGTCCACAGTTCACTAGAGGTGTCTCTCCCATAAGACAAACAGCATGTTGGGTGAACAAATTACTGTTGGGCAATTGACAAATAAAGAGAGCATGACCATGCACATACATATCATGATGAGTATAGTGAGATTTAATTGGGCATTACGACAAAGTACATAGACCGCCATCCAACTGCATCTATGCCTAAAAAGTCCACCTTCAGGTTATCATCCGAACCCCCTCCAGTATTAAGTTGCAAAGCAACAGACAATTGCATTAAGTATGGTGCGTAATGTAATCAACAACTACATCCTTAGACATAGCATCAATGTTTTATCCCTAGTGGCAACAGCACAACACAACCTTAGAACTTTCTGTCACTGTCCCAGGTGTCAATGCAGGCATGAACCCACTATCGAGCATAAGTACTCCCTCTTGGAGTTACAAGCATCTACTTGGCCAGAGCATCTACTAGTAACGGAAAGCATGCAAGATCATAAACAACACGTAGATATAACTTTGATAATCAACATAACAAGTATTCTCTATTCATCGGATCCCAACAAACGCAACATATAGAATTACAGATAGATGATCTTGATCATGTTAGGCAGCTCACAAGATCCGACAATGATAGCACAATGGGGAGAAGACAACCATCTAGCTACTGCTATGGACCCATAGTCCAGGGGTAGACTACTCACACATCACACCGAAGGCGACCATGGCGGCGTAGAGTCCTCCGGGGGATGATTCCCCTCTCCGGCAGGGTGCCGGAGGCGATCTCCTGGATCCCCCGAGATGGGATCGGCGTTGGCGGCGTCTCTGGAAGGTTTTCCGTATCGTGGCTCTCGGTACTGGGGGTTTCGTCACGGAGGCTTTAAGTAGGCGGAAGGGTAGGTCAAGAGGCGGCACAGGGGCCCCAGACCACAGGCCGGCGCGGCCAGGGGGTGGGCCGCGCCGCCCTAGGGTTTGGGCACCCTGTGGCCCCACTTCGTTTCGTCTTCGGACTTCTGGAAGCTTCGTGGAAAAATAGGCCCCTGGGCGTTGATTTCGTCCAATTCCGAGAATATTTCCTTACTAGGATTTCTGAAACCAAAAACAGCAGAAAACAGCAACTGGCACTTCGGCATCTTGTTAATAGGTTAGTTCCAGAAAATGCACGAATATGACATAAAGTGTGCATACAACATGTAGATAACATCAATAATGTGGCATGGAACATAAGAAATTATCGATACGTCGGAGACGTATCAGCATCCCCAAGCTTAGTTCTGCTCGTCCCGAGCAGGTAAAACGATAACACAGATAATTTCTGGAGTGACATGCCATCATAATCTTGATCATACTATTTGTAAAGCATATGTAGTGAATGCAGCGATCAAAACAATGTATATGACATGAGTAAACAAGTGAATCATAAAGCAAAGACTTTTCATGAATAGCACTTCAAGACAAGCATCAATAAGTCTTGCATAAGAGTTAACTCATAAAGCAATAATTCAAAGTAAAAGCATTGAAGCAACACAAAAGAAGATTAAGTTTCAGCGGTTGCTTTCAACTTGTAACATGTATATCTCATGGATATTGTCAACATAGAGTAATATAATAAGTGCAATAAGCAAGTATGTAGGAATCAATGCATAGTTCACACAAGTGTTTGCTTCTTGAGATGGAGAGAAATAGGTGAACTGACTCAACATTGAAAGTAAAAGAATTGTCCTCCATAGAGGAAAAGCATCGATTGCTATATTTGTGCTAGAGCTTTGATTTTGAAAACATGAAACAATTTTGTCAACGGTAGTAATAAAGCATATGCATCATGTAAATTATATCTTATAAGTTGCAAGCCTCATGCATAGTGTACTAATAGTGCCCGCACCTTGTCCTAATTAGCTTGGACTACCGGATCATCACAATGCACTGTTTTAACCAAGTGTCACAAAGGGGTACCTCTATGCCGCCTGTACAAAGGTCTAAGGAGAAAGCTCGCATTGGATTTCTCGCTATTGATTATTCTTCAACTTAGACATCCATACCGGGACAACATAGACAACAGATAATGGACTCCTCTTTTATGCATAAGCATGTAACAACAATTAATAATTTTCTCATTTGAGATTTGAGGATATATGTCCAAAACTGAAACTTCCACCATGGATCATGGCTTTAGTTAGCGGCCCAATGTTCTTCTCTAACAATATGCATGCTTAACCATAAGGTGGTAGATCTCTCTTACTTCAGACAAGACGGACATGCATAGCAACTCACATGAAATTCAACAATGAATAGTTGATGGCGTCCCCAGTGAACATGGTTATCGCACAACAAGCAACTTAATAAGAGATAAAGTGCATAATTACATATTCAATACCACAATAGTTTTTAAGCTATTTGTCCCATGAGCTATATATTGCAAAGGTGAATGATGGAATTTTAAAGGTAGCACTCAAGCAATTTACTTTGGAATGGCGGAAAATACCATGTAGTAGGTAGGTATGGTGGACACAAATGGCATAGTGGTTGGCTCAAGTATTTTGGATGCATGAGAAGTATTCCCTCTCGATACAAGGTTTAGGCTAGCAAGGCTTATTTGAAACAAACACAAGGATGAACCGGTGCAGCAAAACTCACATAAAAGACATATTGAAAACATTATAAGACTCTACACCGTCTTCCTTGTTGTTCAAACTCAATACTAGAAATTATCTAGACCTTAGAGAAACCAAATATGCAAACCAAATTTTAGCATGCTCTATGTATTTCTTCATTAATGGGTGCAAAGCATATGATGCAAGAGCTTAAACATGAGCACAACAATTGCCAAGTATCACATTACCCAAGACATTTATAGCAATTACTACATGTATCATTTTCCAATTCCAACCATATAACAATTTAACGAAGAAGAAACTTCGCCATGAATACTATGAGTAGAAACCAAGGACATACTTGTCCATATGCTACAGCGGAGCGTGTCTCTCTCCCATAAAGTGAATGCTAGGATCCATTTTATTCAAACAAAACAAAAAACAAAAACAAACCGACGCTCCAAGCAAAGCACATAAGATGTGATGGAATAAAAATATAGTTTCAGGGGAGGAACCTGATAATGTTGTCGATGAAGAAGGGGATGCCTTGGGCATCCCCAAGCTTAGACGCTTGAGTCTTCTTAATATATGCAGGGGTGAACCACCGGGGCATCCCCAAGCTTAGAGCTTTCACTCTCCTTGATCATGTTGCATCATACTCCTCTCTTGATCCTTGAAAACTTCCTCCACACCAAACTCGAAACAACTTATTAGAGGGTTAGTGCACAATAAAAATTAACATATTCAGAGGTGACACAATCATTCTTAACACTTCTGGACATTGCATAATGCTACTGGACATTAGTGGATCAAAGAAATTCATCCAACATAGCAAAAGAGGCAATGCGAAATAAAAGGCAGAATCTGTCAAAACAGAACAGTTCGTATTGACGAATTTTAAAATGGCACCAGACTTGCTCAAATGAAAATGCTCAAATTGAATGAAAGTTGCGTACATATCTGAGGATCATGCACGTAAATTGGCTTAATTTTCTGAGCTACCTACAGGGAGGTGGACCCAGATTCGTGACAGCAAAGAAATCTGGAACTGCACAGTAATCCAAATCTAGTACTTACTTTTCTATCAACGGCTTAACTTGGCACAAAAAAACACTAAACTAAGATAAGGAGAGGTTGCTACAGTAGTAAACAACTTCCAAGACACAAAAATAAAAACAAAGTACTGTAGGTAAAAACATGGGTTGTCTCCCATAAGCGCTTTTCTTTAACGCCTTTCAGCTAGGCGCAGAAAGTGTGCATCAAGTATTATCAAGAGACGAAGTGTCAACATCATAATTTGTTCTCATAATAGAATCAAAAGGTAACTTCATTCTCTTTCTAGGAAAGTGTTCCATACCTTTCTTGAGAGGAAATTGATATTTTATATTACCTTCCTTCATATCAATAATAGCACCAACAGTTCGAAGAAAAGGTCTTCCCAATATAATGGGACAAGATGCATTGCATTCAATATCCAAGACAACAAAATCAACGGGGACAAGGTTATTGTTAATGGTAATACGAACATTATCAACTTTACCCAAAGGTTTCTTTGTAGAATGATCAGCAAGATTAACATCCAAATAACAATTTTTCAGCGGTGGCAAGTCAAGCATATTATAAATTTTCTTAGGCATAACAGAAATACTTGCACCAAGATCACATAAAGCATTACAATCAAAATCTTTAACCTTCATCTTAATGATGGGCTCCCAACCATCCTCTAGCTTTTTAGGAATAGAGGCTTCGCGCTCTAGTTTCTCTTCTCTAGCTTTTATGAGAGCATTTGTAATATGATGCGTGAAAGCCAAATTTATAGCACTAGCATTAGGACTTTTAGCAAGTTTTTGCAAGAACTTTATAACTTCAGAGATGTGGCAATCATCAAAATTCAAACCATTATAATCTAAAGCAATGGGATCATCATCCCCAATGTTGGAAAAAATTTCAGCAGCTTTATCACGCAGTTTCAGCTTTTAGCGATTTGAGCAGTTTCTCGCTTTGCATTAGAAGTGGAAACATTGCTAACACCAATTCTTTTATTAGTATTAGTAGGAGGTGCAGCAACATGTGTAGCATTAGCATTACTAGTGGTGGTAATAGTCCAAACTTTAGCTACATTCTTCTCTTTAGCTAGTTTTTCATTTTCCTCTCTATCCCACCTAGCACGCAGTTCAGCCATTAATCTTATATTCTCATTAATTCTAACTTGGATGGCATTTGCTGTAGTAGTAATTTTATCATCTAAATCCTCAGGTTTAGCAGCCATTTTATTAATTAAAGAAGATTGTGATGCAGACATGTATGAGATTCGGGTTTCAGCATTAGCAAGTTTAGTTTGCAACCCCGAGATCTCCCTATTCAGATTTTCAAGTTGATTCCCTATATTCTTCAACAAGGTAGATTGCTCATTCATAGTTTTAGTAAACAATTTATTTTGCTCATATTGTGATTGCATAAAGCTCTTGGTGGATCTTTCAATTTCTAGCATCTTTTCTTCATTAGGTGAAGCATATCTACCATAAGAATTACCATTAAGTGGTATGGCCTAGAATCATTGTGATTGTTATTTTTAATGAAATTCACATCAACATATTCTTTTTGAGCAACTAATGACGCTAACGGAACATTATTAGAATTAATATTAGGCCTACCATTCACAAGCATAGACATAATAGCATCAATCTTATCACTCAAGGAAGAGGTTTCTTCATTTAATTTACCTTCTTACCTTGTGGAGCTCTTTCCGTGTGCCATTCAGAGTAGTTGATCATCATATTATCAAGAAGCTTTGTTGCTTCACCAAGAGTGATGGACATAAAGGTACCTCCAGCAGCTGAATCCAATAAATTCCGTGAAGAAAAATTTAGTCCTGCATAGAAGGTTTAGATGATCATCCAAGTAGTCAGTCCATGGGTTGGGCAATTTTTAACCAAAGATTTCATTCTTTCCCAAGCTTGAGCAACATGTTCAGTATCTAATTGTTTAAAATTCATTATGCTACTCCTCAAAGATATAATTTTAGCAGGGGGATAATATCTACCAATAAAAGCATCCTTGCATTTAGTCCATGAATCAATACTATTCTTAGGCAGAGATAGCAACAAATCTTTAGCTCTTCCTCTTAATGAGAAAGGGAACAATTTTAGTTTAATAATATCACCATCTACATCTTTATATTTTTGCATTTCACATAGTTCAACAAAATTATTAAGATGGGCAGCAGCATCATCAGAACTAACACCAGAAAATTGCTCTCGCATAACAAGATTCAGTAAAGCAGGTTTAATTTCAAAGAATTCTGCTGTAGTAGCAGGTGGAGCAATAGGTGTGCATAAGAAATCATTATTATTTGTGGTTGTGAAGTCACACAACTTAGTATTTTCAGGGTTGGCCATTTTAGCAACAGTAAATAAAGCAAACTAGAATAAGTAAATGCAAGTAACTAATTTTTTTGTGTTTTCGATATAGCAAACAAGATAGCAAGTAAAGTAAAACTAGCAACTAATTTTTTTGTATTTTGATTTAGTGCAGCAAATAAAGTAGTAAATAAAACTAAGCAAGACAAAAAAAAAGTAAAGAGATTGAGAAGTGGAGACTCCCCTTGCAGCGTGTCTTGATCTCCCCGGCAACGGCGCCAGAAAATATGCTTGATGGTGTGTAACTCACACGTTCGTTGGGAACCCCAAGAGGAAGGTATGATGCGCACAGCAGCAAGTTTTCCCTCAGAAAGAAACCAAGGTTTATCGAACCAGGAGGAGCCAAGAAGCACGTTGAAGGTTGATGGCGGCGGGATGTAGTGCGGCGCAACACCAGGGATTCCGGCGCCAACGTGGAACCTGCACAACACAACCAAAGTACTTTGCCCCAACGAAACAGTGAGGTTGTCAATCTCACCGGCTTGCTGTAACAAAGGATTAACCGTATTGTGTGGAAGATGATTGTTTGCAGAAAACAGTAGAACAAGTATTGCAGTAGATTGTATTTCAGTAAAGAGAATTGGACCGGGGTCCACAGTTCACTAGAGGTGTCTCTCCCATAAGACAAACAGCATGTTGGGTGAACAAATTACTGTTGGGCAATTGACAAATAAAGAGAGCATGACCATGCACATACATATCATGATGAGTATAGTGAGATTTAATTGGGCATTACGACAAAGTACATAGACCGCCATCCAACTGCATCTATGCCTAAAAAGTCCACCTTCAGGTTATCATCCGAACCCCCTCCAGTATTAAGTTGCAAAGCAACAGACAATTGCATTAAGTATGGTGCGTAATGTAATCAACAACTACATCCTTAGACATAGCATCAATGTTTTATCCCTAGTGGCAACAGCACAACACAACCTTAGAACTTTCTCACATCGTCCTGTGTCAATGCGAGGCATGAACCCACTATCGAGCATAAGTACTCCCTCTTGGAGTTACAAGCATCTACTTGGCCAGAGCATCTACTAGTAACGGAAAGCATGCAAGATCATAAACAACACGTAGATATAACTTTGATAATCAACATAACAAGTATTCTCTATTCATCGGATCCCAACAAACGCAACATATAGAATTACAGATAGATGATCTTGATCATGTTAGGCAGCTCACAAGATCCGACAATGATAGCACAATGGGGAGAAGACAACCATCTAGCTACTGCTATGGACCCATAGTCCAGGGGTAGACTACTCACACATCACACCGAAGGCGACCATGGCGGCGTAGAGTCCTCCGGGGGATGATTCCCCTCTCCGGCAGGGTGCCGGAGGCGATCTCCTGGATCCCCCGAGATGGGATCGGCGTTGGCGGCGTCTCTGGAAGGTTTTCCGTATCGTGGCTCTCGGTACTGGGGGTTTCGTCACGGAGGCTTTAAGTAGGCGGAAGGGTAGGTCAAGAGGCGGCACAGGGGCCCCAGACCACAGGCCGGCGCGGCCAGGGGGTGGGCCGCGTCGCCCTAGGGTTTGGGCACCCTGTGGCCCCACTTCGTTTTGTCTTCGGACTTCTGGAAGCTTCGTGGAAAAATAGGCCCCTGGGCGTTGATTTCGTCCAATTCCGAGAATATTTCCTTACTAGGATTTCTGAAACCAAAAACAGCAGAAACAAAGAATCGGCACTTCGGCATCTTGTTAATAGGTTAGTTCCAGAAAATGCACGAATATGACATAAAGTGTGCATAAAACATGTAGATAACATCAATAATGTGGCATGGAACATAAGAAATTATCGATACGTCGGAGACGAATCACTTATGCATTAAAGAGGAGTCCATTATCTGTTGTCTATGTTGTCCCGATATGGATGTCTAAGTTGAGAATAATCAAAAGCGAGAAATCCAGTGCGAGCTTTCTCCTTAGACCTTTGTACAGGCGGCATAGAGGTACCCCTTTGTGATACTTGGTTAAAACATATGTATTGCGATGATAATCCATGTAAATCCAAGCTAATTAGGACAAGGTGCGGGCACTATTGGTAATCTATGCATGAGGCTTGCAACTTGTAGGATATCTTATACATAATACATATGCTTTATTACTACCGTTGACAAAATTGTTTCTTGTTTTCAAAATAAAAGCTCTAGCACAAATATAGCAATCCATGCTTCCCTCTTCGAAGGGCCATTCTTTTACTTTTATGTTGAGTCAGTTCACCTACTTCTTTCTGTCTTAAGAAGCAAACACTTGTGTTAACTGTGCATTGATTCCTACATACTTGCTTATTGCACTTATTATATTACTTTATGTTGACAATATCCATGAGATATACATGTTACAAGTTGAAAGCAACCGCTGAAACATAATCTTCCTTTGTGTTGCTTCAATGCCTTTATTTAGAATCTATTGCTTTATGAGTTAACTCTTATGCAAGACTTATTGATGCTTTTCTTGAAAGTACTATTCTTGAAAATTCTTTGCTATATGATTCAGTTGTTTAATCATTGTCTTCACCATTGCTTTGAATCGCTGCATTCATCTCATATGCTTTACAATAGTATGATTAAGATCATGTTGGTAGCATGTCACTTCAGAAATTATCTTTGTTATCGTTTACCTACTCGAGGATGAGTAGGAACTAAGCTTGGGGATGCTGATACGTCTCCAATGTATCGATAATTTCTTATGTTCCATGCTTGTTTTCTGACAATACCTACATGTTTTGTTCACACTTTATGATGATTTTATGCGTTTTCCGGAACTAACCTATTGACGAGATGCCGAAGTGCCAGTTCCTATTTTCTGCTGTTGTTGGTTTCAGAAATCCTACAAAGGAAACATTCTCGGAATCGGACGAAATCAACGCCCAACATCTTAGAATTCCACGAAGCTTCCAGAACACCCGAGAGGGACCAGAGGAGGGCCATAGGGGGCCCACACGTGTGGGCGGCGCGGCCAAGGAGCCAGGCGCGCCGCCCTACTGTGTGGTGGCCCCGTCAGCCTTCCGACTCCGCCTATTCGCCTATAAGAAGCCCCCTGACCTAAATCTTCGAGACGAATAAGCCACGGTACGAGAAACCTTCCAGAGCCGCCGCCATCGCGAAGCCAAGATCTGGGGGACAGGAGTCTCTGTTCCGGCACGCCGCCGGGACGGGGAAGTGCCCCCGGAAGGCATCTCCATCGACACCACCGCCATCTTCATCACCGCTGCTGTCTCCCATGAGGAGGGAGTAGTTCTCCATCGAGGCTAAGGGCTGTACCGGTAGCTATGTGGTTAATCTCTCTCCCATGTACTTCAATACAATGATCTCATGAGCTGCCTTACATGATTGAGATTCATATGAGCTTTGTATCACTATTAATCTATGTGCTACTCTAGTGATGTTATTAAAGTACTCTATTCCTCCTCCATGATGTAATGGTGACAGTGTGTGCATCATGTAGTACTTGGAGTAGTTTATGATTGTGCTCTCTTGTAGATTATGAAGTTAACTATTACTATGATGGTATTGATGTGATCTATTCCTCCTTTCATAGTCTGTTGGTGACAGTGTGCATGCTATGTTAGTACTTGGTATAATTGCGTTGGTCTATCATGCACTCTAAGGTTATTTAAATATGAACATTGAATATGGTGGAGCTTGTTAACTCCGGCATTGAGGTGCTCTTGTAGCCCTACACAATTAGTGGTGTTCATCATCCAACAAGAGAGTGTAGAGTGGTTTTATTATGTGATCAATGTTGAGAGTGTCCACTAGTGAAAGTATGATCCCTAGGCCTTGTTTCCAAATACTGCAATCACCGCAGGTTTACTGTTTTACTGCATCTCTACTTCCTGCAATATCTCCCACGTCAACTGCACGCCAGCAAGTATTTTCTGGCGCCGTTACTACCGCTCATATACATTCATACCACTTGCATTTTACTATCTCTTCGCCGAACTAGTGCACCTATACATCTGACAAGTGTATTGGGTGTGTTGGGGACACAAGAGACTTCTTGTATTGTGATCGCAGGGTTGCTTGAGAGGGATATCTTTGACCTCTTCCTCCCTGAGTTCGATAAACCTTGGGTGATCCACTTAAGGGAAAACTTGCTGCTGTTCTACAAACCTCTGCTCTTGGAGGCCCAACACTGTCTATAGGAAAAGAAGCGTGAGTAGACATCAGCAGGCAGAGTTCTGCCGGGGAAATTCCTTCCCGGAGAGGGGAGATCATCGCCATCGTCACCGCCATCGAGTTGGACTTCATCGGGATCATCATCACCATCATATCCACCACCAGCACCATCATCAATGCCATCTCCATGACGTCCCGCTGTAACATCTTGGGTTTGATACTTGTCTAGTTCATAGGGGAAACTTTCCCGGTGTTGATTACGCCTTGTAGTTGATGCTATTGAGTGAAACCATTGAATTAAGGTTTATGTCCAGATTGTTATTTATAATTATATCACCTCTGATTATGATCCATATGATGTCCCGTGAGTAGTTCGTTTAGTTCTTGAGGACATGGGAGAAGTCATGCTATGTTGAGTAATATGCCATGATTTTATACTTAAGTTGTGGTGCTATTCTTCTAGTGGTGACATATGAACGTCGACTACATGATACTTCACCTTTATGGGCCTAGGAGAATGCATCGTGTATTTGGCTACTAATTGTGGGGCTGGGGCAGTGATAGAAACCCGAACCCCCGTTAGGAAACCGGTGCACGAGGGAGTGTAGGATCTCAAAGTTTAAGGCTGTGATTAGATTTATCTTAACTACTTTCTTGTAGTTGCGGATGCTTGCAAGAGGTATAATCACAAGTATGTATTAGTCCAAGTATGGGGTAGTACATTAGCATAGGTTCACCCACACAACACTTACCAAACCATTGAAGATTATTCAGCTATGTGAAGCGAAAGCACTTGACGTAATTCCCGTGTGTCCTCAGGAACGTTTGGTCATCATAAGTAAAACACCCGGATTGTCCTTTGCTATAGAAAGGAATGGGCCACTCACTGCAATTATTATTATTGCATTTTATTTACTCGTACTTTATTTATCTGTAATACCAAATACCCCTGCAAACATGTTTGCTAGTGTTTACAGTGAATCCTCGATCAAAACTGCTCGTGAACACCTTCTGCTCCTCGTTGGGTACGACACTCTTATTTATCGAAAGTACTACGATACACCCCCTATACTTGTGGGTCATCATACATTAAACACCTCTTTACCTATACTGAATTTGTTGAGTATGCTTGTATTCACCCTTCTTTGAACCCCCTACTTACACATGGAGGCATTGAAGGAGGATCTACAATGAAACTCGAAGACATAGGAGTCAACTACTTTAAGAGATGGGACCCTGCCAGCGGAGTCAACGGAGTCAACCACTACATGAGGGAAACGTAGACTAGGAGTAGAAGGGAATCAATTCCCTAATCCTAGAACCTAAGTAGCGAGAGTTGATCTATAGTTATGTAGTAAGCCAAGTATCTCTATAGGTAGAGCTAGGATAAGTCCAGTCTAAGAGTTATTCTTCCGGAGTTTATTTGTCATTTACCTCATTGTAATAAGAAGGTTGTGGTGATCTTTTGTAAAGAGTCTCTGTGTAATTCTATAGACATACCTTGCACCCGCATATGTTTCTGTTGTACCACTCTGAGGGATGTAATGCTAGTGGAACAGTGTTTCATTGGTGTTATATCAACGATTTGCATACTACACCATGCATTGGTATGTTGGGTCACCACAACGCGACGTCCCTTGATTCGTCATCGAAGTCTGTGCTGCAAGTTGTCACACTTCGGTATATCCTGATACCTGATAGGCACTTCCCTATGAAGAAGAAGAAGATATGGCATGCCGCTCCGTCCACCTTCATGTTGAACTGGGTGTGCAAGTTGGTTAAGGAAGAGATGACCGGAGTACAGTTCTTCAGGAACCGTGAGCTGAATGAGATTGTACAGGCTATTCTGAAGTTCACTGGTCGTGAGGTTTGTGTCGATCGGGTCTACAATCATCTGAGACACTGGAGAGCAAGGTGGGTTCAGGTATGCAGGCTAAAAAGGCCGGAGGGGGTGCGTTGGGTGGAGAGCACATCAGCTATCATGATGGAAGATGATGCATACTACGCCAACACCAAGATTTGCGCATTGCACCTACTCTTGCACTTCATTGACTAAGTAACTTACGATGAATGTTGTTATCTTGAACATGAGGAAGGACTAATTAAATTCATCATCTCAGACTCACCATAGGGACGCTGATCTCACCAACAAGCCCATAGAGAACTATGCTCAGAGCATCTCTAGTAGTGCCCGTAAACACGCGAACCGAAAACCCCGAGTTCAGTCTCCCGAATTATTCGGTTTCGATAATTTTAGTCACAGCGCATAATAGAAACTGAAAACACGAACTGGAAAATAGAAATCAAACATCGAGGGGATTTTTTCTTCGATCAACATGCGAAATGAAACGAGTTTTTTGCTCCGATCGAGCTACATTCAAAAATAATTTACATATAGAAATCAAAATACATACTAATCCTACACATGCACGCTAATTTGACCCAAAATTGGCCCTGGGATAGTCATTGGGGCTCTACGCGCGGCGGAGGAAGAGGGTTTTCGCGTCGGACGACGCCTAGGCGATGACGACTGCGGCGACCTCGAACAGCGCCGCCTCCGTGGAGCTTCCGCGGGTGAGGGGAAGAGCCGGCACGTCTTTGTTGTTGTCGTCGTTGTTGTTGCCGCGCGGCGGAAGCGTTGGCAGCGGCAGGCTGCATGAGCCGCCGGACGGGGCCTCGTCTTCCCCATCGCGCGCCTCGGAGCTCGTCGGCCGGCACGTGAACCTCCGCGGCCACCTGCGGGCTGCGGGCCGCCCTCTTGCGCGCTTCCTCAGAAAGCGCCCACCTCGCACGGTCTGCCTCCGACCGCACAGCTGGCGGACGCGACGGCGAGCCTCCGCCGCCGATTCGGCCCCCTCCCTACCGCCTCGTCGTGCGTGCGCCATTGTGAACGGAGGGGAGGTCGCAGCGGAGCGGCTAAGGTGAAGACGCGGAAGGAATTGCTCGCAGGAGGAAGAGGCCTTTCGCGGCGGAGCGATGGTAGCGGCGGCGGGGAGTAGGGTTCAAACCCTACTCCCCACTGTGTCCTGTATTAATAAGGGCGAGCCTCACCTTTCTCGGGTCCCCGAGAAACTTTTACGGGTCGGGCCACCGATTCAGGCTCTGATCGGCGACGCTTTTGGCCCGAACCCATAAATCTGCCGGAAAAATTCAGTTCCGATGGCATTTACGAGTTCTGTTAGAGTTGCTCTCAGATGAAGAAAATCTACGCCAGATGTGTTCCAGCTGCTCCGCTCAATTCCGTCGTGGTCCACCGTGCTCTGAGCCACCTCATGGATCACAAGGAACATGCCAAAAGGTATGGCGATGACCCATGTTAACATGATTGCCTGGTTGACCAACTTCCTGACCAAGTATTACCTCTGAGAAACCCGAGGATTGGATGCTTGTTATTGTGCTTGTTCTGCTGACAATGATAAACACCGCATTCATGATGTATATTTTGGGAGTATTTACGGTTGATCTGCATTGATGGCACGTATGTATATTTTGTGAGGTAGTATTTACGTAATCCCTCGGTTTATGAACTTATGTTGCATCACGAGCTGCTACTTGTGACCTCGTGGTGCAACTCCACTGCTAGAACAATTATACGTATGCTAGCCCTACTGATTATGTGATCTATGGTTGTCTTCCTGTTATTTTCTATTTCGTTGAACACCTTTTGGGCATATACGGTGAAGTGGGTAAGCTCACCAAGAAGGTAGGAGGTGATCATATTCGGTACGCAGGGCTGTAACCAAACAGTTGTTGCATTTGTTGAAACGCGATTTGTGGGCAACCAAACGCCAGAGACTTTGCTTCACAACTGATACGGAATAGAAATTGTTTGCAACCAAACAACTTGCACAACATGATTAGAGATTGCATTTCCTCAGAAAGCATCCACGAAGCCATGTTCCACAGATGCGACCAAACCCTACCAGCAACCAATCAGACCCAGAGTTTTAAAACTATATATACTCATGATTGGATCTAATCTTCTAATATTTTCTTTAACAGATGTTAATAGTTCTATGATCAAAGATGACACATACACAAGGCAATAACTAGAAACACTAAAAGACTCGGTACATCTCGATTATCGCCTCACTGATCACTACAATACACCAGCCAGTCAAGAAACACATGCATATTCTTTCGTATATATTGTCCCTCTGTAAGTACAACGATAATAGCTATGCTATTACACTAGCTAGGAATGCATCGTTCAGATATAGTACACGTATAGTCCAATTATTGATCGGTCCTCCCTTGGCAGGGTCGATTGATCCGAAGAACAGACGACCACGTACAGGGTTTTAGTAGCATAGCTAGAAGCTTAGTGGCCTGATCGGTCCGTGGTCTTGGTGATCTCGCGCTGTGGCTTGCCGATGTGCCGGATGAGGCCGTAAGCCCACGCTCCGGCTGCCCCGCCGGCGAACGGCCCGAGGATGTACACCCAGAGCGACTTGAACTTGCCCGCCACCAGCGCCGGCCCGATGCTCCTCACCGGGTTCATTGATGCTCCGGTCACCGGCCTGTCGATAAAACGTCAATGATTCAATGGAGGTGAAGATCGATGACCATTCCTTGAAATTCAGAAGCAACAACAACGTACCCAGAAAATAGCGCGTTAAGCATGATGGTTGCGCCCACAGCCAGCCCAGCCATCTGACCCACCTGCTCAAAAACGAGAAACGGTAAGTACGTACGTGTATTGCTAAATGTCTCTCGTCAGTAGTGTATGCACGGCCATGGCTGACTAGCTTACGGCTCGGTCGTCTGTAGCCACGGCCATGACGACGAAGACGAGGTAGAAGGTGGTGATGAACTCCACCACGAGCGACTGGATGTTGGAGCCCGTGGGCTGCGTGACCGGGGCGAACTCGTGTTTGCCGCCGAACATCAGCCGCAGCATCACGCTCGCGATTAACGCGGCCACCATCTGCACCACCATGTACGCCGGCACCTGCTTGGACATTTACATCATATATATGTATGTTCCTGCAGGTTGTTCAGTTATCGCGTGGTGATTCAATTTGGCCATGACGCGCGCGCACTTACACGCTTCCAGGGGAACCGGCGGGCGATGGCGAAGCCGACGGTGACGGCGGGGTTCATGTGCGCTCCGGAGATGTGGCCAACGGTGTAGATCATGACCATGACGGCCATTCCCCACACCACGGTGATCCCGGGGAACGTCACCGCTCCCCCCTTCTCACTGTTCACTACGATGGCGGCCATGCCGGCGAACAACAGGAAGAATGTGGAGAATAACTCGGCGAGGAGCTACGTACGTACACAAACCAGCATCACCAAAGCAAGCGTTGGATAAAACTAGAAAACTGATGAACACAGGCATTTACATGGAGGGAATTAGGAATCAATCGAGATACATATAGTCTTAACTTACCATCTGAAGGAAAGTAACAGAGACAGGCACGCCACAGACGACGTCCTCGTCTGCAGGCTGCTTATCAGCATACACCTCCTTTTCCTTCCTCCCATCCTCCACGGAAAAATCATTCATCGACACCGATCCATTCGTGTACGCCGAGTCGTCTTCCCTCCGTGCCATATCTCACTCTTCTGATGCACTTCAAGACCAGGTGACGAAACCCGGCTGAGCCGAATGTGGAAACAAAGAGAAATGACAGAAGTAATTAAGCACTGAGCAGGTCGAAGCTATATATATAACACCAGCAAGGCCCTCAGGTTGCATATTATAACCATCGACTTGTTCGGCTAGCTCCACCATGCTATGTCTCTTCCATTCATTCCTCGGATTTGCCGAGACTGGTCTAGAATAGTTTTGTTGGTAATTGAGGTATTGGGTTCAGAGCAACAAGGTAAACTACTACAGAAGATTCACCCCGGACATCGAAGGCAGAAGGTGATACTACATAATCATGTGCATCATTGCCACATTAGAAAAATCATATCCAATCGAGAACTCCAAGAACCTACCAGAGAAGACAAAGATCAGAGGAATCGCCAAGTTGGGTAAATGCAAAAACATGCAGTTCTTAGGACAACTGATGTAGACGCGCGTAGTGTCTCAGCATTACCACGAGTGACAAACATTTCAGGGTATGTTCTATGGTCCATAAACTTCATTTCTTTTTTGTTTTGGTGAATACAAGGATATTTGACGCTCAGGGAGAAGACATTAAAGGACCAAAAGATGTCAACTAGAAGGAGGACTAATATAGGTTTTTCTTTGAAATGGGGGCATCAACCTCTGCATCGAAATGAAGCATATGACTTTTTTTTTTATTGCAGCATTCAAAATATCACAGTTACAACTTAAGCATCACATAATGTGGCGGTATAAATAAGCCATCTAATTAGAAAACACAATGCATCTTGTATGTGTCTAGAAGGGCTGACAACCATCCTGGCTGAGGATAACATACTGCCATCAGACGATTGCATCTAGTATCAATATGCTGCCTACAGGAAGAAGGTAAGACCACATGTAGATCGAAGAAGCCGCTCTTTGAATAACCTACAAAAAATGGTGTTGCCACTCTTTAAAAGACAACATCATTCCGACAATTTTAAATTGCCCAAACTAAAGCGCAAACTCCCACTCGAATCTGTCCTTTAATTTTCTTATCAATTCCATTTAGGCAATTACCAAACATATTTGTTACGTTAGCACGGGGAGGGATGTTGTATGTGAAGTGGGCGACTTTGCAAACTAGGCGAGCAAAAGGGCAAGATACACATAAGTGGTTGAGAATCACAGAACACACATACATCTATTTTATGTTCTTTCTGCAAGGTTATCCTTAGTTAACAAAGACTTTATACGAAGGAACCACACAAAGATCTTTATCTTCTGCTGTACTTTTAGCTTCCACATGTATCTTTTTAGGAAAATCATATGCACATTTGTAAAATCAGCATACATAGATTTGACATGAAACGCCATTGTTAGTAAGGTTCCATTTAAAACTATTTGGTTGATGTGTAAGTTGAAATCCCACTAGTTTCCATACTAGCCTAATCCAAGTTTCCCATTTATCATTGGACAAGGAACGTGTGAAACCTATATTCAACGGTCTATGTTGTAAGACATCGACAACCATAATTTTTTTTGTACCTAATGATGTTATATAGAGACGGTATTGAGATTCTAATGGAGAATCACCTAGCCACGAGTCCTCCAAAACGTGTGGATGTACCACCGTCCATAGCTAATGCGCCATGTTTGAAGAGGTCCTCTTTAATAACCATAATCCCTTTCGAAAAGGAGAGTCAGTGGGTTTAACTTGCACTTGAGAGAGGGTTTTGCCGCAAAGGTTCTTATTTCATAGTAACTCTTGCCACACTCCTTCCCCGGAAAGAATTTTCAAAATCCATTTAAAAAATAAAGACTTACTTTTTAACTCAAGTGCCTCAACTCCTAGGAACCCGTGGTCCTTTGGACGGCATATAATGTTCCACTTTGTTAGCGTATACTTCTTTTTTAAGCTCATCACTTTGCTAGAAAAAAAGAGTGACCTATATAAGTCAAGTCTTTTGTGTACCCCTATACGTACCTAAAAGAAATAAAGTAGGAACATTGGTTGGCTGGTTAAGACGGAATTTATTAGTACAAGATGGTCTCTGTATGGGATCATTTTTCCTAACCAAGATGCAAGTATGCGCTCAAAGCAATCTTCCACTGGTTTCCGTTCCTTATTTAAGAAATTTCCTATAATGAATGGGAGTGACTAGATATTTGAAAGTTAAATCGCCTACTTCACATCCAAATATTGTCGGGGTATCGTGTCTCGAAAGGGACACGGGTACCTTGGCAGCACCCTTAAGGTTATCGAACACAGGGGGCCACGTCAACGCTAGAAGATCGGCCAGTGCAACAGAGAGGGACACAGATTTACCCAGATTCAGGTCCTCGTGTGGAGGTAACACCCCTACGTCATGCCTTCTCTTGTATTGCAATGCGATAGCTCGCCAAGCACCAAGTGGGTTTTACAAGGTTGCAGCTTGAAGAAACTGTGGCTATATCTGGAAAGCTCTAGCTAGGAGGGAAAAGCGGATCTGTTACTCTGCACTATTTTTATTTTGTGATGGACTCTAAAGAAAATCTTTGCAACATCTTAAAGGATAGACTCTCTTTATTAAAATTTAGAATTTCAAAAGTATTTGGTGTAAGAGTTGTTGCATTGAATCTGTTCTCAACCAATCGGTTGGAGACTAAAATTAATTAGATATTTTACTTAAAAAGATTGTAATGCCCCATCTTAATTTATCCTATAACTCGAGAAAAAAAGGATCTTTGTGAAGAATAACTACTTTAATGTTGGAAACTGGACTAACTATCACAATTAGAGTTTGAGATCATGAAAGTACAAAATATCAAAAGTTGAACTGCAAAATATTATGTTTAAAGTTGATAGATAGCATATGTAGGCTTCCAATATATGAGAGTCTAAAATACATCTTTCCTTTTCGAAGAGAATATTGTAGTTATGTGCCCATTTGTTATAGTTTATGATCTATGATGAGTTGTTAGGGCACTCATGGAGCTTGTGCTATTTTTAAACATAAGGCCCTAGCTCATCTTTAAATTAATAAAGCCACCAACAACCCGTATAGACAAGCTTACAGACAACTCAAAGGAAAAGGCTACACAAAAAAACTATAAATCGATAAAGAGCACCGCTTGAGACACCTAAACCACAGCTAGGCGTCAATAACAACTCCAGGCAGTCAGCGCGATTGGGGAGACCACCGGAGCGTGGTGTCATATGCTCCCACCGGACAGGACAAGATCCAAAAACGTCGCCGTCTCCACATCCGGAAAGGGACCCCTTGTCCCTCACCCTAGATCGAAGGGCATCGTACCATCGGGAGGCGAAGGAGTTTCCCCAAGAACACAGCGGAACAGCGGGAGCTGGACTGCCAAGGGAGAATCCACCGAAGACGCCATGGAGCTTCACTGAGATCACCAACAACACAGGAACAACCACCACGCCAGACCGAAGCTGCAGGAAGAAGACGCACCGAAGAGGAAACGGAGGAAGAGGGCAAGGCCTACCCTCGCGGATGAACAGAACCAATATGGCATGGACACTCGCTCGCCAGGCCATGGTCATTGCCTCCATAAAGGGGAACCCTTTCTCCTTTCGTCCAAGCTCGAGGACGTCGACCCACTAGCAAGCAGGGGCAATGGGGCGACTGAGTATCGTGTCAGGCACCTACCAGTCGACACGAGGCGAAGACTTCGCCGAACGGGGCAAGTCCCCACACATCGTAGTTTAAACCCCACCTCTGCAGTCCCCATGGCGGCGCCTCCAAGAAGGGAAACGATATCGCAACGCCGTCGCCGTCCGCAAGGAGAACCTAAGGCCTTTGCCCACGCAGATGAGTAGTAGTGTGGATGATACCTCGATGAGGCCTTCAAGAAGGAGCATGGCACCAGCAACGGCGTCCTCGTCGTGGTTTCCCAAAGGTTTCCCCCGGTACCATCGCCAGCACCACCCACATGCCCATCACCTAGCTCCGGCGGGGTACGAACAAGACTAGAAAGGGAACAACTTCGTCTTCAACTATGGCAGCGAGGCAGGCAGAGACTTATGCCGCGACCCACAACCTCCGCCGCCTTGCCGCCCGCACGGCCAAGAACGATGGTCAGCTCGAAACCACGGTCGACGCCCACTGATGTCTACGCACGCTTCTATTCCTGTAGACAGTGTTGGGCCTCCAAGAGCAGAGGTTTTTAGAACAGCAGCAAGTTTCCCTTAAGTGAATCACCCAAGGTTTATCGAACTCAGGGAGGTAGAGGTCAAAGATATCCCTCTCAAGCAACCCTGCAATTACGATACAAGAAGTCTCTTGTGTCCCCAACACACCTAATACACTTGTCAGATGTATAGGTGCACTAGTTCGGCGAAGAGATAGTAAAATGCAAGTGATATGGATGATTGTAAGTAGTAATTGCAATCTGAAATAAAGATGGCAGCAAGCAAACATGTAATAGAACTTGTTGGAAACGGTGTTTCAATGCTTAGAAATAAGGCCTAGGGATCATACTTTCACTAGTGGACACTCTCAACATTGATCACATAACTGAATAAATAAATGCTACTTTCTACACTCTCTTGTTGGATAACAAACACCATTCATTGTGTAGGGCTACAAAAGCACACCTCAAGCCGGAGTAAACAAGCTCCACAACATCCGGAGTTCATATTTAAATAACCTCTAGAGTGAATAATAGACCGTTGCAATTTAGACCGAGTACTAACATAGCATACACACTGTCAACAATAGCTATGAAAGGGGGAATAGATCGCATCAATACTATCATAGTAATAGTTAACTTCATAATCTACAAGAGATTACAATCATAACCTACGCCAAGTACTACATGATGCACACACTGTCAACATTACATCATGGAGGAGGAATAGACTACTTTAATAACATCACTAGAGTAGCACATAGATTAATAGTGATACAAAGCTCATGATCACATAAAGATCACATGGGAGAGAGAGAGATTAACCACATAGTTACCGGTAGAGCCCTCAGCCTCGGGGGAGAACTACTCCCTCCTCATCATGGGAGACAGCAACGGTGATGAAGATGGCGGTGGTGTCGATGGAGATGACTCTGCGGGCAATTCCCCGTCCCGGCGACGTGCCGGAACAGAGACTTCTGTCCCCCGAATTGGAGTTTCACGATGGCGGCGGCGCCCCTGGAGTCTTTCTGGAGTTTCGTCAATTCGTGGCTTATGTTTTTAGGCTTTTCGCGATGGAGGCTTTAAGTAGGCGGAAGGGCAGCCTCGGAGGGGTCCTGGGGGACCCACACACTAGGGGGGTGCCCCCCCCCTTGGCCGCGCCGCCATGTGGGGTGGGGCCCCCTTGGCTCCCCTCTGGACCCTCTTCGATGCTCTGGAACCTTCCGTGGAAAATAGGACCCTGAGCGTTGATTTCGTCCAATTCCGAGAATATTTCCTTTGTAGGATTTCTGAAACCAAAAACAGCAGAAAACAGCAACTGGCTCTTCGGCATCTTGTTAATAGGTTAGTTCCGGAAAATGCATATAAATGATGTAAAGTGTGTATAAAACATGTGAGTATCATCATAAAAGTAGCATGGAACATAAGAAATTATAGATACGTTTGAGACGTATCAAGCATCCCCAAGCTTAGTTCCTACTCGCCCTCGAGTAGGTAAACGATAACAAGGATAATTTCTGAAGTGACATGCTATCATAATACTATTGTAAAGCATATGAGATGAATGCAGTGATTCGAAGCAATGGTAAAGACAATGATTAAAACAACTGAATCATATAACAAAGACTTTTCATAAATAGTACTTTCAAGACAAGCATCAATAAGTCTTGCATAAGAGTTAACTCATAAAGCAATAAATTCAAAGTAGAGGCATTGAAGCAACACAAAGGAAGATTTAAGTTTCAGCAGTTGCTTTCAACTTTCAACATGTATATCTCATGGATAATTGTCAACACAAAGTAATATGATGAATGCAAATAAGCAAATATGTAGGAATCAATGCACACAGTTGACACAAGCGTTTGCTTCTAAGATAGAAAGAAGTAGGTAAACTGACTCAACATAAAGTAAAAGAATGGCCCTTCGCAGAGGGAAGCATGGATTACTATTTTTGTGCTAGAGCTTTTCATTTTGAAAACATAGAAACAATTTTGTCAATGATAGTAATAAAGCATATGTGTTATGCATAAGACATCCTATAAGTTGCAAGCCTCATGCATAGATTACCAATAGTGCCCGCACCTTGTCCTAATTAGCTTGGATTTACATGGATTATCATTGCATAACATATGTTTTAACCAAGTGTCACAAAGGGGTACCTCTATGCCGCCTGTACAAAGGTCTAAGGAGAAAGTTCGCATTGGATTTCTCGCTTTTGATTATTCTCAACTTAGACATCCATACCGGGACAACATAGACAACAGATAATGGACTCCTCTTTAATGCATACGCATTTAACAACAGATAATATTCTCATAAGAGATTGAGGATTGATGTCCAAACTGAAACTTCCACCATGATTCATGGCTTTAGTTAGCGGCCCAATGTTCTTCTCTAACAATATGCATACTCAAACCATTGGATCATGATAAATCACCCTTACTTCAGACAAGACGAACATGAATAACAACTCACATGATATTCAACAAAGTTTAATAGTTGATAGCGTCCCCAGAAACATGGTTACCGCTCAACAAGCAACTTATAAGAAATAAGATACATAAGTACATATTCAATACCACAATAGTTTTTAAGCTATTTTCCCATGAGTTATATATTGCAAAGACAAAGAATGAAATTTTAAAGGTAGCACTCAAGTAATTTACTTTGGAATGGCAGAGAAATACCATGTAGTAGGTAGGTATGGTGGACACATATGGCATAGTTTTTGGCTCAAGGATTTTGGATGCACGAGAAGTATTCCCTCTCAATACAAGGCTTAGGCTAGCAAGGTTGTTTGAAGCAAACACAACTATGAACCAGTACAGCAGAACTTACATAAGAACATATTGCAAGCATTATAAGACTCTACACTGTCTTCCTTGTTGTTCAAACACCTCACCAGAAAATATCTAGACTCTAGAGAGACCAATCATGCAAACCAAATTTTAACAAGCTCTATGTAGTTCTTCATTAATAGGTGCAAAGTACATGATGCAAGAGCTTAAACATGATCTATTTGAGTCACAACAATTGCCAAGTATCAAATTATTCAAGACATTATACCAATTACCACATGTAGCATTTTCTGTTTCCAACTATAATAATGAACGAAGCAGTTTCATCCTTCGACATGAACACTAAAAGTAAAGCTAAGAACACATGTGTTCATATGCAACAGCGGAGCGTGTCTCTCTCCCACACAAGCATGAATTTATTCAGAGAATGAAACTAACAAAACGAAAATAAAAGCATACAGATGCTCCAAGTAAAGCACATAAGATGTGACGGAATAAAAATATAGTTTCACTAGAGGTGACCTGATAAGTTGTCGATGAAGAAGGGGATGCCTTGGGCATCCCCAAGCTTAGATGCTTGAGTCTTCTTGAAATATGCAGGGATGAACCACGGGGGCATCCCCAAGCTTAGACTTTTCACTCTTCTTGATCATATTGTATCATCCTCCTCTCTTGATCCTTGAAAACTTCCTCCACACCAAACTCAAAACAAACTCATTAGAGGGTTAGTGCATAATCAAAACTTCACATATTCAGAGGTGACACAATCATTCTTAACATTTCTGGATATTGCTCAAAGCTACTGAAAGTTAATGGAACAAAGAAATCCATCAATCATAGCAAAGGAGGCAATGCGAAATAAAAGGTAGAATCTGTCAAAACAGAACAGTCCGTAAAGACGAATTTTTCTGGGGCACTTAACTTGCTCAGATGAAAAAGCTCAAATTGAATGAAAGTTGCGTACATATCTGAGGATCACGCACGTAAATTGGCAGATTTTTCTGAGTTACTGATACGCGTACAGCACGCGTCCGTTAGGAACCCCAAGAGGAAGGTGTGATGCGTACAGCGGCAAGTTTTCCCTCAGTATGAAACCAAGGTTTATCGAACCAGTAGGAGCCAAGAAGCACGTTGAAGGTTGATGGCGGCGAGATGTAGTGCGGCGCAACACCAGGGATTCCAGCGCCAACGTGGAACCTGCACAACACAAACCAAGTAATTTGCCCCAACGAAACAGTGAGGTTGTCAATCTCACCGGCTTGCTGTAACAAAGGATTAGATGTATAGTGTGGATGATGATTGTTTGCGTAAAAACAAGAGAACAAGATTGCGAAGAGATTGTATTTCAGTATAGAGAATTGGACCGGGGTCCACAGTTCACTAGAGGTGTCTCTCCCATAAGATAAACAACATGTTGGGTGAACAAATTACAGTTGGGCAATTAACAAATAGAGAGGGCATGACCATGCACATACATATTATGATGAGTATAGTGAGATTTAATTGGGCATTACGACAAAGTACATAGACCGCTATCCAGCATGCATCTATGCCTAAAAAGTCCACCTTCAGGTTATCATCCGAACCCCTTCCAGTATTAAGTTGCTAACAACAGACAATTGCATTAAGTATTGCGCGTAATGTAATCAATAACTACATCCTCGGACATAGCATCAATGTTTTATCCATAGAGGCAACAAAGACATCCATAACCTTAGAGGTTCTTGTCACTCCTCCAGATTCACGGAGACATGAACCCACTATCGAGCATAAATACTCCCTCTTGGAGTTACAAGCATCAACTTGGCCAGAGCATCTACTAGTAACGGAGAGCATGCAAGATCATAAACAACACATAGATATAAATTGATAATCAACATAACATGGTATTCTCTATTCATCGGATCCCAACAAACACAACATATAGAATTACAGATAGACGATCTTGATCATGTTCGGCAGCTCACAAGACCCGACAATGAAGCACAATGAGGAGAAGACAACCATCTAGCTACTGCTATGGACCCATAGTCCAGAGGTAGACTACTCACACATCACTCCGGAGGCGACCATGGCGGCGTAGAGTCCTCCGGGAGATGAATCCCCTCTCCGGCAGGGTGCCGGAGGCAATCTCCTGAATCCCCCGAGATGGGATTGGCGGCGGCGGCGTCTCTGGAAGGTTTTCCGTATCGTGGCTCTCGATCGGGGGTTTCGCGACGAAGGCTATTTGTAGGCGGAAGGGTAGGTCAGGGGGCGTCGCGAGGGGCCCAGGAGACAGGTCGGCGCGGCCAAGGGTGGGGCCGCGCCGCCCTACCTCCTGGCCACCTCGTGGCCCCACTTCGTTGACTCTTCGGTCTTCTGGAAGTTTCGTGGCAAAATAGGCCCCTGGGCGTTGATTTCATCCAATTCCGAGAATATTTCGTTACTAGGATTTCTGAAACCAAAAACAGCAGAAAACAACAACTGGCTCTTCGGCATCTTGTTAATAGGTTAGTGCCGGAAAATGCATAAATATGATATAAAGTATGCATAAAACATGTAGATATCATCAATAATGTGGCATGGAACATAAGAAATTATCGATACGTCGGAGACGTATCAGCATCCCCAAGCTTAGTTCCTGCTCGTCCCGAGCAGGTAAACGATAAACAAAGATAATTTCTGGAGTGACATGCCATCATAACCTTGATCATACTATTGTAAGCATATGTAATGAATGCAGCGATCAAAACAATGTAAATGACATGAGTAAACAAATGAATCATAAAGCAAAGACTTTTCATGAATAGTACTTCAAGACAAACATCAATAAGTCTTGCATAAGAGTTAACTCATAAAGCAATAATTCATAGTAGAGGCATTGAAGCAACACAAAGGAAGATGAAGTTTCAGCGGTTGCTTTCAACTTATAACATGTATATCTCATGGATATTGTCAATGTAAATTAATATAATAAGTGCAATATGCAAGTATGTAGGAATCAATGCACAGTTCACACAAGTGTTTGCTTCTTGAGGTGGAGAGAGATAGGTGAACTGACTCAACAATAAAAGTAGAAGAAAGGTCCTTCAAAGAGGAAAGCATCGATTGCTATATTTGTGCTAGAGCTTTGATTTTGAAAACAAGAAACAATTTTGTCAACGGTAGTAATAAAGCATATGTGTTATGTAAATTATATCTTACAAGTTGCAAGCCTCATGCATAGTATACTAATAGTGCCCGCACCTTGTCCTAATTAGCTCGGATTACCTGGATTATCATCGCAATGCACATGTTTTAACCAAGTGTCACAAAGGGGTACCTCTATGCCGCCTGTACAAAGGTCTAAGGAGAAAGCTCGCATCGGATTTCTCGCTATTGATTATTCTCAACTTAGACATCCATACCGGGACAACATAGACAACAGATAATGGACTCCTCTTTAATGCATAAGCATGTAGCAACAATTAATTTTCTCATATGAGATTGAGGATATATGTCCAAAACTGAAACTTCCACCATGATTCATGGCTTTAGTTAGCGGCCCAAATGTTCTTCTCTAACAATATGCAATGCTCTAACCATTTTAGTGGTAAATCTCCCTTACTTCAGACAAGACGAACATGCATAGCAACTCACATGATATTCAACAAAGAGTAGTTGATGGCGTCCCCAGGAACATGGTTATCGCACAACAAGCAACTTAATAAGAGATAAAGTGCATAAGTACATATTCAATACCACAATAGTTTTTTAGGCTATTTGTCCCATGAGCTATATATTGTAAAGGTAGAGGATAGAAATTTTAAAGGTAGCACTCAAGCAATTTACTTTGGAATGGCGGAGAAATACCATGTAGTAGGTAGGTATGGTGGACACAAATGGCATAGTGGTTGGCTCAATTATTTTGGATGCATGAGAAGTATTCCCTCTCGATACAAGGTTTAGGCTAGCAAGGCTATTTGAAACAAACACAAGGATGAAGCGGTGCAGCAAAACTCACATAAAAGACATATTGTAAACATTATAAGACTCTACACCGTCTTCCTTGTTGTTCAAACTCAATACTAGAAATTATCTAGACGTTAGAGAGACCAAATATGCAAACCAAATTTTAGCATGCTCTATGTATTTCTTCATTAATAGGTGCAAAGCATATGATGCAAGAGCTTAAACATGAGCACAACAATTACCAAGTATCACATTATCCAAGACATTTTAGCAATTTACTACATGTAGCATTTTCCAATTCCAACCATATAACAATTTAACGAAGAAGAAACTTCGCCATGAATACTATGAGTAAAGCCTAAGGACATACTTGTCCATATGCAACAGCGGAGCGTGTCTCTCTCCCACACAATGAATGCTAGGATCCATTTTATTCAAACAAAACAAAAACAAAAACAAACCGACGCTCCAAGCAAAGCACATAAGATGTGATGGAATAAAAATATAGTTTCAGGGGAGGAACCTGATAATGTTGTCGATGAAGAAGGGGATGCCTTGGGCATCCCCAAGCTTAGACGCTTGAGTCTTCTTGATATATGCAGGGGTGAACCACCGGGACATCCCCAAGCTTAGAGCTTTCACTCTCCTTGATCATGTTGTATCATCTCCATCTCTTGATCCTTGAAAACTTCCTCCACACCAAACTCAAAACAACTCATTAGAGGGTTAGTGCACAATCAAAATATACATGTTCAGAGGTGACATAATCATTCTTAACACTTCTGGACATTGCACAAAGCTACTGAAAGTCAATGGAATCGAAAAATCCATCGAACATATCAAAACAGGCAATGCGAAATAAAAGGCAGAATCTGTCAAAACAGAACAGTTCGTAAAGACGAATTTTATTGAGGCACCAGACTTGCTCAAATGAAAATGCTCAAATTGAATGAAAGTTGCGTACATATCTGAGGATCACTCACGTAAATTGGCATAATTTTCTGAGTTACCTACAGAGAATTTGGCCCAGATTCGTGACAGCAAAGAAATCTGTTTCTGCGCAGTAATCCAAATCTAGTATGAACCTTACTATCAACGACTTTACTTGGCACAACAATGCACAAAACTAAGATAAGAAGAGGTTGCTACAGTAGTAAACAACTTCCAAGACTCAAATATAAAACAAAGGTACTGTAGTAAAAACATGGGTTGTCTCCCATAAGCGCTTTTCTTTAACGCCTTTCAGCTAGGCGCAGAAAGTGTGTATCAAGTATTATCAAGAGATGATGCGTCTACAGCGGGGTTTGGAGTTTTCTCAACCATGCATAGTATATTGGATACATAAGTTTCAGCGGCTCCCTTTTCATTAATCTTGGGCTTGCTACTTTCATCAAACAAATTTTCAGGAACAAGCCAAGCATAGTTATTTTCTAGTGCTTCATGCATTGCTAGGAGCTTACATGGTATTGGTGCTTTAATCTCCCCACCATTATTAACATTATTAGTATACTTAATTCTATCCATATCCATCTTTTCAAGGATACTAACAAAATTGGTATAAGAACCAAGCATCTTATATTTAATAAAGACCTTTCTAGCCTCTCTTGCTATACCACCAAATTCTCTAAAAAGGGTTTCTAGAACAAAATCTTTCTTTTCCCCTTCTTCCATATCACCGAGTGTAAGAAACATGTGTTGGATTATAGGATTGAGATTAACAAATTTAGTTTCCAACATGCGAACTAAAGAAGCAGCAGCAATTTCATAAGTAGGAGCAAGTTCTACCAAGTGTCTATCCTCAAAATCTTCAACGGTACTAACATGATTGAAAAATTCTTCTATATTATTTCTCCCAATTATAGACCCACGTCCTACCGGTATGTCTTTTACGGTAAAATTAAAAGGAAACATGTTGAAATAAGTAAAGCAAATATAAGTAACTAATTTTTTTTGTGTTTTTGATATAGCAAACAAGATAGCAAATAAAGTAAAGCTAGCAACTATTTTTTTTGTATTTTGATATAATGCAACAAACAAAGTAGTAAATAAAATAAAGCAAGACAAAAAACAAAGTAAAGAGATTGGGATGTGGAGACTCCCCTTGCAGCGTGTCTCGATCTCCCCGGCAACGGCGCCAGAAAAAGAGCTTGATACGCGTACAGCACGCGTCCGTTGGGAACCCCAAGAGGAAGGTGTGATGCGTACAGCGGCAAGTTTTCCTCGCATGAAACCAAGGTTTATCGAACCAGTAGGAGCCAAGAAGCACGTTGAAGGTTGATGGCGGCGAGATGTAGTGCGGCGCAACACCAGTGATTCCGGCGCCAACGTGGAACCTGCACAACACAAACCAAGTAATTTGCCCCAACGAAACAGTGAGGTTGTCAATCTCACCGGCTTGCTGTAACAAAGGATTAGATGTATAGTGTGGATGATGATTGTTTGCAAAAAACAGTAGAACAGTATTGCAGTAGATTGTATTTCAGTATAGAGAATTGGACCGGGGTCCACAGTTCACTAGAGGTGTCTCTCCCATAAGATAAACAGCATGTTGGGTGAACAAATTACAGTTGGGCAATTGACAAATAGAGAGGGCATGACCATGCACATACATATTATGATGAGTATAGTGAGATTTAATTGGGCATTACGACAAAGTACATAGACCGCTATCCAGCATGCATCTATGCCTAAAAAGTACACCTTCAGGTTATCATCCGAACCCCTTCCAGTATTAAGTTGCTAACAACAGACAATTGCATTAAGTATTGCGCGTAATGTAATCAATAACTACATCCTCGGACATAACATCAATGTTTTATCCCTAGTGGCAACAGCACATCCATAACCTTAGAGGTTCTTGTCACTCCTCCAGATTCACGGAGACATGAACCCACTATCGAGCATAAATACTCCCTCTTGGAGTTACAAGCATCAACTTGGCCAGAGCATCTACTAGTAACGGAGAGCATGCAAGATCATAAACAACACATAGATATAAATTGATAATCAACATAACATGGTATTCTCTATTCATCGGATCCCAACAAACACAACATATAGAATTACAGATAGATGATCTTGATCATGTTCGGCAGCTCACAAGACCCGACAATGAAGCACAATGAGGAGAAGACAACCATCTAGCTACTGCTATGGACCCATAGTCCAGGGGTAGACTACTCACACATCACTCCGGAGGCGACCATGGCGGCGTAGAGTCCTCCGGGAGATGAATCCCCTCTCCGGCAGGGTGCCGGAGGCGATCTCCTGAATCCCCCGAGATGGGATTGGCGGCGGCGGCGTCTCTGGAAGGTTTTCCGTATCGTAGCTCTCGGTACTGGGGGGTTTCGCGACAAAGGCTATTTGTAGGCGGAAGGGTAGGTCAGGGGGCGTCGCGAGGGGCCCAGGAGACAGGTCGGCGCGGCCAAGGGTGGGGCCACGCCGCCCTACCTCCTGGCCACCTCGTGGCCCCACTTCGTTGACTCTTCGATCTTCTGGAAGCTTCGTGGCAAAATAGGCCCCTGGGCGTTGATTTCGTCCAATTCCGAGAATATTTCCTTACTAGGATTTCTGAAACCAAAAACAGCAGAAAACAACAACTGGCTCTTCGGCATCTTGTTAATAGGTTAGTGTCGGAAAATGCATAAATATGATATAAAGTATGCATAAAACATGTAGATATCATCAATAATGTGGCATGGAACATAAGAAATTATCGATACGTCGGAGACGTATCAGTTACCTACAGAGGGGGCTGCTCAATTTCGTGACAGTAAGAAATCTGTTTCTGCGCAGTAATCCAAATCTAGTATCAACCTTGCTATCAAAGACTTTACTTGGCACAACAATGCAATAAAATAAAGATAAGGAGAGGTTGCTACAATAGTAACAACTTCAAGACACAACAAAACAGTAGCAAAATAAAAATATGGGTTATCTCCCAAGAAGTGCTTTCTTTATAGCCATTAAGATGGGCTCAGTAATTTTAATGATGCTCACATGGAAGATAGAAAATGAAGCGAAAGGGAGCATCAAGAAGCAACTTCAAAACACATTTAAGTCTAACCCACTTCCTATTCATAGGAATCTTGTACACAAATAAATTCATGAAGAACAAAGTGACAAGCATAGGAAGATAAAACACGAGTAACTTCAAGATTCTCAACATAAAGAGGGGAAACTTAATATTATTAAGATGCATATAATCATGTTTCCCTCTCTCATAATAACTTTCAGTAGCATCATTGATAAAATCTACAATATACCCATCACTTAAAACATTCTTATCATGGTTCTCATGCATAAAATAATTACTACTCCCAACATAAGCATAGTCATTCTTATTAATTGTAGTGGGAGCAAATTCAACAAAGTAGCTATCATTATTATTCTCATCACCATAATCATCAAATATAGGAGGCATAGTATAATCATAATAAACTTTATCCTCCATAGTAGGTGGCACCAAAATACCACTATCATTATAATCATCGTAAATGGGAGGCTAAGTATCATCAAAGTAAATTTTCTCCTCAAAACTTGGGGGACTAAAAATATCATGCTCATCAAAACCAGCTTCCCCAAGCTTAGAATTTTCCATAGCATTAGCAACAATGGTGTTCAAAGCGTTCATACTAATAACATTGCCATTAGCATGCATATAAAGTTCTGTAGGTTTTTTAATTTTCTCTTCAAACACCTCATGTCCTAACTCAATATAAAGTTCATAAAGATCTCTAATTTTTTTGTTGTTTTCCATTAAGCCAAACTAGTGAAAATAAAAACAAGAAACAAAAAGATATAATTGCAGGATCTAAAGGAAATAACTTCGAGCACTCACACACCGGCAACAGTGCTAGGAAATAGCTTAGTAGTCGGAGGATGTGAATACCTTTTACATTACCTCCCCAAGCAATCGCGCTTTAAAATAGCTTGATGTCTACGCACGCTTCTATTCCTGTAGACAGTGTTGGGCCTCCAAGAGCAGAGGTTTGTAGAACAGCAGCAAGTTTCCCTTAAGTGAATCACCCACGGTTTATCGAACTCAGGGAGGTAGAGGTCAAAGATATCCCTCTCAAGCAACCCTGCAATTACGATACAAGAAGTCTCTTGTGTCCCCAACACACCTAATACACTTGTCAGATGTATAGGTGCACTAGTTCGGCGAAGAGATAGTAAAATGCAAGTGATATGGATGATTGTAAGTAGTAATTGCAATCTGAAATAAAGATGGCAGCAAGCAAACATGTAACAGAACTTGTTGGAAACGGTGTTTCAATGCTTAGAAACAAGGCCTAGGGATCATACTTTCACTAGTGGACACTCTCAACATTGATCACATAACTGAATAAATAAATGCTACTTTCTACACTCTCTTGTTGGATAACAAACACCATTCATTGTGTAGGGCTGCAAAAGCACACCTCAAGCCGGAGTAAACAAGCTCCACAACATCCGGAGTTCATATTTAAATAACCTCTAGAGTGCATAATAGACCGTTGCAATTTAGACCGAGTACTAACATAGCATACACACTGTCAACAATAGCTATGAAAGGGGGAATAGATCGCATCAATACTATCATAGTAATAGTTAACTTCATAATCTACAAGAGATTACAATCATAACCTACGCCAAGTACTAGATGATGCACACACTGTCAACATTACATCATGGACGAGGAATAGACTACTTTAATAACATCACTAGAGTAGCACATAGATTAATAGTGATACAAAGCTCATGATCACATAAAGATCACATGGGAGAGAGAGAGATGAACCACATAGCTACCGGTAGAGCCCTCAAATTTCTGGGAGAACTACTCCCTCCTCATCATGGGAGACAGCAACGGCGATGAAGATGGCGGTGGTGTCGATGGAGATGACTCCGCGGGCAATTCCCCGTCCCGGCGGCGTGCCGGAACAGAGACTTCTGTCCCCTGAATTGGAGTTTCGCGATGGCGGCGGCGCCCCTGGAGTCTTTCTGGAGTTTCGTCAATTCGTGGCTTATGTTTTTAGGGTTTTCGTGACGGAGGCTTTAAGTAGGCGGAAGGGCAGCCTCGGAGGGGTCCTGGGGGACCCACACACTAGGGGGTGCCCCCCCCTTGGCCGCGCCGCCATGTGGGGTGGGGCCCCCTTGGCTCCCCTCTGGCCCCTCTTCGGTGCTCTGGAACCTTCCGTGGAAAATAGGACCCTGGGCGTTGATTTCGTCCAATTCCGAGAATATTTCCTTTGTAGGATTTCTGAAACCAAAAACAGCAGAAACAAAGAATCGTTCTCTTCGGCATCTTGTTAATAGGTTAGTTCCGGAAAATGCATATAAATGATGTAAAGTGTGTATAAAACATGTGAGTATCATCATAAAAGTAGCATGGAACATAAGAAATTATAGATACGTTTGAGACGTATCACCCACCATAGGGCCGGCGCCGTCCACACCACCCAGGGCCGCCGCTCTGGCTTCCAGAGCCCCCACCTAAGAGACTGCCGGCGGGGGGGGGGGCACCGAGCAACCGACATGGCCACGGCGAGCCCGTGCCGAGTTCCTTCACCGATTCCCTATGTGAGGAGCTGAAGTTGTAGATCCCCGCCGCCCTCTTCACCTGCGCCGCGGCCTTTGACAAGCAGCGCCTCTGGGGGCGGCGAGGGGACGGGGCCGACGACGGAGGGGATTAGAGCCTGCGCTATTGAAAATTTAAGTTAAAAATTGTGCGATAAATTTGGAACACTAATATTATATGTGTATTTCTCTCTTTTCCCAATCCCAAATGCATGTACCTTCTCTTTCCTCTCTCCCCCATGCATGTGAAAAATACCGATGCATGCAATAATTAAGGAGATTGGGTAATTGATCTTCTTGATTTTAATGTATTTGGGCCTTCGATCTTATAACTTCTAAGTATGCCACAAAGTTTCAACGCCAAACTTATTACTCCCTCCTGCCCATTTTATATTGTGCATAATTTTCCATGCAAGTCGAACTGTGCAAACTTTGATAAAAAATATAGATAATAATACAAAGATCTACCATGTCAAATGCATATAATATAAAGTATATTTCATAACAATTCTGAAAATATTATAATTTTGTTGTATATGTTTATATTTTTATCAATATAGATGATTAAACTTTATGAAGTTTGACTTTGACCAAAATTTATATGCAACATATTTTGGGCAGGAGGGAGTATATGTGTCTTAACTCTTAAGAAAAAGGAAAAAAAATTAAGGGCAGATACTACCGTTGATGGGCCAAATTTATAGCACATTTTGAAGTAATTATTTATCATAGCTATATTTATATATTTTTTTGTTTCCAGAGTTATGTTTGGAACTTTGACTCGAACTTTTGTGACATGATTGATACATGTTATATCTACACGGTCATTTTCTAATATAATTTGTCATTTTCAAATTCCAAAGTACGAGAACATAATATATTCTCCCATCCGCATACCTGGTCCACCAATGATTGGCACCGTGCTGATCTCAAAAAAAGACACCGCGCACGAAAGTAACCAAATACTCCGTCTATCCAAGGGGCTAAACGCAAATCACAAATACTCATGATTGTTTTCGTTATTTGACACGCATACACAATTGTTGTACTGCGTTTACACGCTCCTTCAGAATTTAACTTGTTTCTTTCTTCCGTCTTCCTCTTGAGCTTCCAACTCGTCATCTTCCTCACGACATCCAAAAAGCCCCAAATCGCAAGCCTTCTCCCCCGGAATCCTCCCCAACTCGGGGGGCCGCGCCATTCGATCCAGCGCCGACCCGCCGATCCTCCGCGGCATGGAGAGGGCCGATCACCTGTACCCGCCGATCGAGCCGTACGACCTCGAGCCCCCGCAACTCGGCGACGCCGCTGCCGCTGCCGCCGGCGAGGCTAGTGTTTCCGACCAGCCGGTCAGGTGGGACGACGAGCCCAAGGAGGTAATCGAGCTCCCCCCCCCCCCCCCCCCTTCCTCGAATCATCATGTGTCTAGGTCGCTTTCTCTCTCTAGATTGGAATAGATGAGTTGCGTGATGGATTATATCTGGAGTAGAGTGCAATTGGAGAATTTCGTCTGATTAGCAGTGGCATTAGTTAGAGCATTAAGTCTTGTATGGATTGCCGTATTGGGTGCTTAGAACCAACGAGCAGAAAAAAGGTTTGTCAAATTGTTTGTCTCGTAGCAGTTTTGGACTGTTTTGTATGGATATGCATATTCCACCCTACAAGGAAATATGGGGAGATGAATCTACTACCTTCTATGTTTAGAACCATGAGATGCATATTTATGGAAATAAGTTGACTTAACCATGATCAGTGAGTGGAAGTTCCTCACAATAATAGCACTTAGTTGACTAGGCCTCATTAATTTTTCCAATTTATGCCCAAACATGCATCGCATTATTCTTGACTTCCCCAAATTAATTTTGGTGTGATATCTTCTTCTGTAAATCAGGGAACCCATATATGTCAGCAAGGGACAAAAGACAATCCTGACAGAAACAACACGGATGACAGCCCTGGTGTCGTCGACGTTTACGAGTGCGATGGTGAGATGACCGCCTCGAAGGAATCAGGAGAAAACAGGTACTATGATTGCCCACTTCGTGAGCAAACCGGCATCTGGGTACCTCCTTCTGTCCCACCGATGACAAAACATGATCACGAGGAGTGGAAAAAGGGCTTTGGCTCAAACAGTGGGTACTTCATAGACGAAGAATGGGATATAGATGAGGACATCAGGGAGATGACAATGTGGGACGTGTTCTCTGAGATGGCTGCTGCAGGAAGAGATAAACTATTATCTGTTGCATCGTTTGATTTAGGGAGGCATAGCATGTCTCTAATATCTCATTTTCTTCTTCAAGCGGCTTTGGAGGATAAGACTCAAACGCTTGCAGAGGCCAGTGTTGGTTCGGAACGTGCTCTGCTTGAGACAGGACCGACAAAGTGGCTTCCTGACAGTGCTGCTCCCTCTTGCATGCTTTGTGGAGCACGATTCCATCCAATAATTTGCACACGCCATCACTGTCGTTTTTGTGGTGGGATATTTTGTGGTGGCTGTTCAAAGGGTAGAAGCTTGATGCCTCCGAAATTTGGAACTTCTGATCCTCAAAGGGTCTGTGATGTTTGTGGAGTACGTCTTGAGTGTATTCAGCCTTACTTAATGAACCAGATCAGCCGTGCTTGCCAACTTCCGACTAAAGATTTGACAGACCTTAGCACCTTGAGGTCATGGATAAACATCCCATGGGCACACACGATGGAGTATGAGATTTACAAGGCTGCAAATTCCATTCATGGGTATTGTAAGGTACGCCTTTGCTATAATTTAGTACCTGTTTATGTCTACTAATTTGGCAGCTTACAATTCCACTTTGTCTATATTCTCTTGTATAACATCATTTTCTTAGAAACGATGTGTTATCGTGATTTTGTTTCCTACCCAAAATTTATCTCTGGCCGATCAATTGCTATTGAATTTTAGATTATGCATTATCTAGCATGTTATATTTTACATCCCTACCACCCTGCTAATGGTTGGAACGAGATCCAAAGGCTAATGATAGATACTTCTTACATCTACGGCTATTTAACCCTGCCCAACATAACCTAGGTACATTTGGTTTTAACCCTTCCTAGCCGTAACCGCTACATCATTTCCTGTTCGAAGCCACTTGCCCACTTGAACAATGTTGGATGGACATAATAGTGATCCTTGCTAGGCACTTAATCTATGGGTTGTCCCGTTTTGCAGTTTATGATAGTTTATGGGCCACAGTAATATATAAGGAAGTTCTTACCTACCTTAACTCAACCCACTCATTTTTATTCTGAAGCCTTTTCATTCCCCTTTTCCGTTAAACTGGCAATATTGGTTCATCAACCTACTAGTGCATATATGATTGAGGATTTGGTATCCACGTTGTAATACTTTCTACATTCATACTTCCCAAGAGCTTCTCAGATCATTGTTCCGTTCACATAAGTTACATGGCATGTGCAGCACTTTGTGGAAGGCCCTTCCTGGTCTGAAATAAATCCATTCTTTTCAGCAGCTTATTACTTTTAGCATTAACCATTAAAGTCCACCTTTCCTTACAGTAATATAAGTTACCTTTGCACCATGAATCTTTGAAGAGATCTTTCCGGTGCTCACTATTTTCATAGATTTTACGTTACATTAGCCGATGATATATTAACAGAAGTTAAGGTTGTAGTAAGCTTTAGAACTTGCTATATTAGCCGCTTGTTCAATCAGTCTTATAGGATCAACCAGAATACTGCTCACCAAACTTTCAACACTTAAATGCAATTTGTAGATTGGGAAGCTGAATCCGGAGAAGTCCATCCCTGATTCAATTCTTAGACAAGCAAAAGGGCTTGCTATTATTACTGTAGCGAAGGTTGGAATGATGGTCACATACAAAATTGGTACTGGGCTGGTTATTGCTCGCAGAGCTGATGGTACCTGGTCACCTCCTTCAGCCATATCTACTTGTGGCATTGGATATGGAGCTCAGGTCAGTGACCTTTCAAGATGGTTTGTTTTCATCAACGAAGCTTGGTTGCTACTATAACTAAGACCTAATGGCATATGAAATATTTCGCACATTGTACCTTTCAGGCTGGAGGTGAGTTAGCTGACTTTATCATTGTTCTGAGGAACACTGATGCCATTAAAACATTCAGTGGAAATGCACATCTGTCACTTGGGGCTGGCATTGGTGCTTCTGCTGGTCATCTTGGACGGGTGGCAGAGGCTGATTTTCGTGCCGGTGATGGTGGTTATGCTGCCTGTTACACATACAGCTGTAGCAAAGGTATGGTTAAAATTATTAGGATTTTTTTCAACTTCATCTGTCAAAATTTGTGTACGGAAATATTCTTCTAGTTTTCTTCTTCTGTTCAAAAGTCAGGGTCTTAAAAAGATAGAAACAATTTTTCGTGAGTACCAGCTAATTCTTGCAGTAGATGCCACTATGCAAGGGCCCTTCATTATATGTTCTGAATGGGTCCACTAATCTGGTTGTGTTTCACATTATTGACCACGGTCTCCTTATTTCACATTAAACTGGGAACGGTTGATTCCACGAGTTTGGTTAGTTTCCAAGCAGCTCTAATTCATTACCTGGTTAGTTTTTGCCAAGCAGTGGCAGAGCCACATGAATACTGTTTTTACCGATAAGGCCCTAACTTACATACTCCCTCTGTTCTTATGTACTTCGCGTTTTAGGTTTAGTCAAAGTTAAACTTGGTAAAGTTTGACCAAATATTAGGAAAAGATATCAATGTCCGCAATATAAAGTCTGGTATTAGTAGAATGTTCAAAGCACATTTTCATATTATATGCTTTTGGTATTATGGATGTTGCTATTTGTTTCTATGTTCTTTGACTTCGTAATGTTTGACTTTGACAAAACCCAGAATGCAACTAAATAAAAACGGAGGGAGCAACCCAGGAACTAGTAACCAATCAATATACAGTCAAACCCTCTACTCTGAGTTATAAGATTACAAATGACTGAAGTAGTGTGATGTTTGAGACATATATCCAACATTATTATTTGGGACCTAGATCAAAAATCATATTCCTGAGAAAACAGTTCATAGACTTTTAGCCATGATATAATACACAGTGGCCACATACTTGGTTAAGGATATCTCCTACGGCCTAATGTACACTAGCGTCTTCAGAGTGTACTTCTGAGTTCTGTCTTCTGGACAGTTGAATAAAATAAAATCGTGATGGTTAGGTATTGCGCTAGTTACCATATTCATAGTAGTACATTCAGATAATTTTGTATACTAACATGTGGTGCTGAAGTGTCTGAGCAGTAAATTATTATCTCTAACCAGTAATGGATATATGTATTTTTACCCCATAAAGATGTCCGGCGGTGGCGATGGTCTGTTATCTTCGGGGCATTTTATAATTTGCCACACTTTTCTTCACATCTTTATTATTTAGAGGATCAAAGAAAAGTGTGGCAAATTATAAAATACCCCGTTATTTTCGGGTCACACCACCTGTTGGTCATGGATCTGTCACAAACATTTCGGATTACAGATTTAATTTCACACAAATAGTAGTACAATCTTCTTAAACATGGAGCGAAAATCCATAGTAACACATGAACATTATAAGCCATTTTGGTATAATAACTTGTAAAATGTACTACCTCCATTATGCTATAATAACTTGTAAAATGCACTACCTCCGTTCCATATTATAAGCCATTTTGGCAAACTAATTTAGTTTGCCATAGCTTATAATATGGAACAGAGTGATATCTTTGTAGGTGAGAACTGTAGTGCAGTTTATGTTACTTAGTTTATGTTGCTTAATTTTGAATTGAACTGAAAAATGCAACGGAACGTTAAATCGTTTTATTAGTAGAACCATGGACCATCATTTGATATATGATCCCTGCACCTGTTACAGTTGGACGCATATTGAGTATAGTAATTTTAAATGTTTGCTTGGAATTTAAATTTATATGATTGATAACAATGATGAATTTGCCTGCTAAACGTTATTCGATCAGTCATCTGCAGTTTCTGTTTCACTCACTTCTAATTTCGCTATCTTATATGTTTACTTTTGCTGGCAGGTGCCTTTGTGGGATGTGCACTCAATGGAAGTGTGGTATCAACTCGAAACTCAGAAAATGCCCGATTTTATGGTGGTCCAGTTAAGGCATCAGAAATCCTACTTGGTTCAATGGCCAAGCCACCTGCTGCCGCCACTCTCTATAAAGCCCTATCCATGCTATTTGAGAAGATTGGAAATTAGCCATTGTCTTTATGGTCCTGACACAAATTGTGCACCCAGTTAAGCCATCAGAAATCCTACTTGGTTTACTGGCCAGGCCACCTGCTGCCGCCACTCTCCATAAAGCCATATCCATACCACTAGAGAAAATCGAAAAATAGTCATTGTCTCTATGTTCTGACACATTGTGCCCCCCTGTTCCTTACCTTTCAGGCTTCACTATCTCTAGGTAATTTGTTTCTTTGCTTATTCGTGGATGTTGGTTGAGCAACTGTACAGTTTGCCATTCCTTGGCACATCATTCTATCCAGTGCCACAAACTACTTGTAAATGTTGTACATAACCATTGCGTGAGAAATGAAAGGAAAAAAAAAAAGTCTTCCTCAAGTTTACCTTTGACACTAGCCTGACATTGTATCACTGCCGCTTGTCTATTTCACCTAGACCTTTTATGAATCGTCAGTTCGCAGCAGTTAGCTTTCTTATTCTTGTATATTCTACTGTATAATCAATATGTAGTTATCCTCTATTCGAATCCTTGGTCTGTTTATGTTTCTGTCTGAGAGGGTAGAGGATCATTTGTATAGATCACAGAGAGTATAGCAAAAGGGCCGAAAGGTTCATGAAAAAGTGACATCTTCTGTACCGCAGCACTGGTTCCAGCTTGAAACCTGTGATGATGTAGTTTACTTCGTCTGGGCGGTGCCGTACAAGACCATGCATTGGGGTGCTAATTATTCTCGGACCATATTCCATCATGATGACAATAGATACCATGTGATGAAACGAGTCCTTTATTACAGCTGCGATCAGCTTTATAGAGTTCACTGCCTGCTGAGCCATGACCAGACCTGCCCAAATAGCTGATCCATCAGTGATGACAAGCATGCCTGGACGTGCTTTCTGGTGTGCTAATCAGATTCAGATTTGACGTGCGGAGGCCAAAGCTAGTCATCATACTATCACAAAAGGCTGCTAACACTCAGCGGAAGTTGGACCATTATCGTTACGTTAATTCCCTGGTCTAAAAGAAGATAACTTCTCAGTCAAAAGGTTCATGTGTTAGATTTCAGACCTCCGACTAGCTGTCTGGGAATAATCTTCGACAAATAATGTAGTGGCCTCTTCGCTGGCATGTCTTGTGCACGTTCGTCGCATGGTCACACGCGACCGTGGGCATTATGAAGGAAACCAAACACATAGTCATCACCTAACAGAATACTGTGTTGCGAGAATCTTCAGGTACTGATGTCTGATGCAGGCATGATCAGCTGAGTTATTGGGTTGGTGGTTAAGGTAAGCTTCATGGCACTCCTCACGCTTAGGTACCACAGGATGGGTAAAGATGGTGAGCGGTCCAACACTGGATGAGAAAGTGGCCGTTCAAGTAAATAGGTGGAAGCTGAAGAAATACTTTTGTTCCGTGCACCGGAGGTTCTGTGTATGCTTGCATCGTCGATGTCATTCATGTCACACTGTTTCGCCAAGTTTCGTTGAGCATTGTGTTTCAGTTTAGTACGACATACTGAAACACAAACTATACCTAATGAACCAATGCATGGAATGCTGAGTCCTTGACGGCAAGGGAACAACAACAGTGTTTTTGTTGTTTAACAACTCCAAAAATCTAAGAAAAATATCTGTAAATAACTTAGTAGTAAAATATAGGCAGAACGAAGACAATGCAGGAGTGGCTAGGAGATTAACTTATCACGAGAATAAGATGGAACTTGCATCCCCTGGAATGGAAATACCAGTAATCATTAATAAGCTGGTACACCTATAGTACTCCCTCCGATCCATATTATTTGATGCTAAGATGAATGTAGCTACAACTAAAATGTGTCTAGATACACTTATATAAGCGTCAAGTAATATGAATCTGAGGGTTAACTATGAGTATTGAGTAATGCTGAAAATATTGACCAAAAATCAATATTAGGAACTTGTAGAAGCTGTAATCAACAGACACGCAAAGAATCAATGAATGAACCACAAACAATGTACACCAGTTCTGCAAGAAGTACATGGACAACAAGAGTCATATTAAGGACAACTGAAACTTGTTCGCATGAGCACATGAATGCCACAGGACTTGCAGCTACTTCTTACGGATGACAAATGGTGGCCACACACCACCATTTGCTCAACATGTCTAAGGTACCCTGCAAGCATCCCTATCCCTTGACATTGTTCATTTTTTTTCAATATTTCAAAAAAGAAAAAGAATTGAAAAGAAATAAGTTAAAAGTTGCATAAGCTAGAGTAAGTCCAGATCACTGAAAGAGGATGGATATCATCTGCAGAGGACCATGATCCGATCCCTGAACTCCCTTCTCTCTTTCTACAAACACTGAACTTATCAAACAGAAGAGCACCGCCCAAATAAATTTTGAAGAGCAAACCCAGGCAAAGACGAGGCACTGTAGCAGCATGATCAGGAGGGTTCCCCGCGAGTCTGTGAACTCCCAAGGGTGAGCTCAAGCTCGTCCGAGGCGCATTCCTCATGTATCCGCTCCCCTTCCCATGCCTTCACCAATCCAGGTAACTCATTGTTGCTGTTGCTCCCGAAGGCAAAATCATCAGCGGCGCCGTCGACCATCTGAACATCATGATGAGCGGGCGCACTGCCCATTACCGGAGAACATGTTCCGCTTTGTCCAGGAGTGCACACTCTTGATGAGCTGGCAAGAGCCTCTTTGAAGACCCCGAAGGGATTATGTGAAACTAGGTTATATGTGGGTGATGAGGGTCCAGCAGATGATATTTGGAACCCGGCTAGCCATGCTGGGTCTGGAGCAACATGGTGGCCAGGGCTTGGAGGTGTGGAGTTGGGAAGAGAAGCATAATTTGCATTAGCCCATGGTGGCAGAACACTTTGGTTCTCCCAATCAGTCTTGATACGAGGTGTATGAGTTGGTGAGCTGGATGGAGGTGTCACTGGAGCACTAATGGAACCTCCATTGAAGTAGAGATGGTGAAGCTGTGGTAACTTGGAAGAGGAGGCAAATGAGGGGTTTGAAGAAAGATTCTTCAGCCACGGGATAAGGGAACTTCCCTCCACACCACCAATCAAGTTGTTTCCACCACCAAGAGTGATATGAGAAGAGGATCCAGAGCTCGGAAAGGATGATGATGCAGGGCTTGGGTTGTATGAAGCCTGTGGACTAGGTTGATATGAAGAGCTGGGGCTTTGCGGAGCAGACCTTCCAATTGGATCAAAACGCGCTTGTGGAGGAGGTTTACATCCCTGAAATATGGACAAACAGAACACTTAGCAACCTAATTTATTCCATTCAAATAAAATGTAGGTACAGCTGACAACAACAGTAGGGCTGAAAATGTGTTTTTACCGGATTTTTTTCCAAGCGATCCAACAGGATCGATTTTCATTACCAAGCTGATAACGAAAATACAGCACGCAGGCATACAAATGTTATGCCGCACACGGCAGGAGAGAAAGGGGGAGGGAGCGCCGCAGATGCTAGCGTTTTATAGGAACTTAAAGCTATTACATCAAAAGTAACTAGGAAGTTTAAAGCAGGCACTCGGGCCTGTGGATCAGAACGAACTTTGCACCCAAAAACTATCAGATACCAGAAACTATCCAGCAGATCTTCAGCAACATGCTACACACTAACTTCAAAAAAACTATGCAAGCTATACAGAAGCAATTTCAGAGAAACACTGCAATAGCACTAGATGGTTTGACTGACCTCACGTTTTAACCTTTTTACTAGTGGATCAAACCAATTGTAGAAGTAACAAATCCTCAAAATGTTCAATTACCAGCAATGAGTTGACACCAGACACAAATGCACAGTAAAGTATCAACTTCTAATGCTGAAAGCAATGGTAGCATATGCATAAGGCAGAAATAGCCTAGGAAGAGCGATCGTCAGGGACATTTTTTTTTGAGAATTTTGACAGGGACATTAAGAGTGCCAAATTGAGTATGAATGTGTGATTCATTATTTACTAATGCCAAACTCATTGCTTCCAATGTGAAACTTTATTTTACATCATTTTACCTGGAACTGTGTAGCTTCCAATGTGAATCTTTATTTTAAATCTTTGTAGCTTCCAATGTGAATCTTTATTTTACATCATTTTACCAGGAAATTTGTAGGTTCCAAAGTTAACCTTTCTTTTACATCATTTTACCCGGGTGTAACTGTACGTATATAGCACTCTGCCAAGCTTAACACTTGTTAACCACTAAGTTTTACCTTCACAACTGATACAGCAGCTTTGAAGCATAAATCTACCAAGAGGAATGTGATAATTTAGTAATTTACAGTGCAACACTTAGACAGAACAGAAGTCTAAGTACCTCAGTTTTATCATGCAACAAACTGTAAAGACAGCAACAAATTCTTGAGAAAATATAATCCGCTGGCAAAATTGCCATCCAAAAAGGTTGCCATCGCCATCAACAGAAATGTTTGGGGCAAAAGAGCACAAAAATCTTGGGTCTCCAAAAATAGAACTTCCATTTCGTAAAAAACCAGTTAAAGAACTTTGTTTATTTATTATTTACAGAAAACCTAAATCGGGAGGTTGCTAAAGAGAGTGAAGCCAGGGTCGCACTCGCCACTCCTAAATCTAGCTCCGTTCCCCGTAGCTTGGCAACGGAACTGCCTAAATCGCAACAAAACAAAGCATCTCCCAAGCAGCAACACGGTTCAGAGCATTTCTTTTACTTCTTTTGACGAATCATAACACTAGATAGAGGTAGCTAAAGCTGAGGAAGGCACATTTGGTTCCCCGTTCTTGAATCTAGCTGCTGTTGCCCTGGCATGACAGCAGAGCAGCCTAAATCCCGACAAGACAGAGCAGTAAGCAGAGAGGAACTTGGTCCGGAGCCATCAGGCTTGATGTATGGCACTTGGCGCATCCAAAAACAGACCTCCAAAGGAAAGAAATCACCAAACAATGCATTCACGTTCCTAGACGAGCAGAATCCCCTGGTACTTTCTATGAGAACTGCCCAAATCTCAGCAAAACAAAGAACACAAGCCCGAAGGGAACGGCAGTAGGGAGAGCAAATAAACGAATTCGCTCAAGAGAGGCGCAAATCGAAGTCGAGTCCAAGATTCTGCCACGCGCCGCCGCCACCTGTGCCTCTCGCCGAGGTATCAACCACAGGACCTCGCGGAGATCGGCCGGCGGAACGAGAAGATGGGAAGCCATTGCGGAGAGGAGGTAGCGAGCGAGCGAGCAGAGACGAGCTTACCCTGCGGTAGGTGGTGCCGTCGGGCTCGACGACCCAGCCCGCCTCGTTGCAGAGCGCCTTGAGCACCTCGTTGTTGTCGCAGTGCTTGGGGAGGTCGTAGCCGCCGTAGGCCCTGAGTCCTGTGTAGATCTTGGCGGCGATCGCCCGGCGCCGGCGCTCCCTGCGCCGGTTGTTCTCCCGCTCCCGCCACGTCGGCACCCGCGTGCCCCCGAGGCCGCCGCCGCTCCCCCCTCCGCCGGCCCCGTGCATCATCTGCACGGTCCGCCGGAGACGGTCCGCCGGAGACGCTCCGCCCCGCCGCTGCCTGCTGGATCTGCGCGAGGGCTGAGGATTCGCTGCTTGCTTCGCTGTTTCTTGCGGCCGCCGCTATCTCGATCGGCAGTTTCTTGTTTTGTTTAGTGAGGAGGAAGAAGGGGGGGGTGGAGGGAGGAGGAATCTAGCAGAGTCTGAACGCAGCTGCTGATGCTCTGCTTAAGCGCGAGTGGGAACTGCCACGCTTCGAGACTTTCCTGCCACTTATTACAGCCTCCGGTTTCCCGTTTTGCCCCTCAGCTGTTTATGGTTGGTCGGTAAAAGATTTTGTAGGATCTGTTCGGTCAAAAAAGATTCCGCGTATCTTGTTTTTGGTTTATTTTTTTTTTTCCTTTAGCATACTTGTTATGCGGAGAAAATTGCACAAAGTGCTTGCTAAACTATTCATTTTAGGCACTCTCTTTGGATTATATTCTAAGTTACATCTATGTGAATATTTCCTTCTAGGTTTTGTTGTGTCCTAAAAACCACCTTAGGGGCTAAGGCTCCGTAAAATGGCCCGAAAAAGGGGTCAACCAATCGGTTCACGGAAACATTTACGCCCGTCATTTTAGCCAGCCGTTTTGCCTAGTAAACGCCGAAACAAGGGGGGTCATAGATGCTTTTTACATATACCACCGCATTTTTCATGTAATAGGGCCCAAATCATAAATTGCCTTGATTAATAGAAGATCCGACGATTGGGCCCCAAGAGGAAGTGACAATGTTGAATTGCGTTTGCATGTGTCATCGGGTGGTAGTTTTCTCATAATCTTTGAAAAGTTTGGAAATTTCACAAATGTTTAGCGTAAAATCAAAGAAAAAGTGAAGAAACATTTAAAGGCCTTAAAAGTTGTTTTAAACTTTCACATGTGAGTTACTACCTTTTCACTGTTTCAATTACTAGCATTATTTTCCAAAATTTCTATTTCATCAAAAATATTTACTACTAAATTTCGGCCAAGGCTCATATAAAGTGATGATACTCTCGACCCTTGATCCAAATTATTCAGTTTTGTTCCTCATCTAGTAGTGTACATTGTTACTTCATGAGATGTAGACATGCCATAACACGTCATCGCTGGCCCGAGTCGTCTGGTATATCGTTAATTAGCTCATAACATATATATAGAGCAGGTAGTTTGAGACAACAATATGAGTGGCTTATGCAATTACTTACCCCTCTTATGCGAGTGGTGATTTATAGCATCGCCACCCCCAGCACCCCCCGTGCGCGTAAATCCGTCGGGAAATTTCCCCATATTCTCTATCGGTTCGCTTGAACGCTTGAGATGAGCAAAGGGTTCTATTGTTCGATTTTTTATTTACTAGATTTTCCGAGGCGAATAACCCTCCGATGCATATTACTTGATGCTAATATAGATATGTATAGACACATTTTAGTTGTGGATACATATTCATTTTAGTATTAAGTAATATAGATCGAATGGAGTATTTGCTTTTTTTTCGAAAAGAAAACGGTGGTGGCGGTGAGGTGGAGGGGCAGACACGGCATTCCACTCCACGGGGCTTTCCACCAAGTAGGTCGTCTCGTGGCCGTGGTACAAGTACGTCGTCGTCCCTGACGCGCTGGGACCCGGCGTCATTGCCTTTCTGTGTCTTTTCTACGTATAACGGTGTGATTACGCGGTCAAACGGAGTATCAAAGTGAGCAGGGCCCAAACGGGGTGCCTTTGGTATTTTTTTGTTGCTTTATTTTCCGTCGTCCCGACCTTTGGTGCGCGCGCGGGCGCATGGCGTGCGTGGGTGGGGACCGACACCGACCGCGGCGCGGCGCGGCGGCCGCAACGGGCAGCCTCGGGATTCGCGGCGGCAGGGCAGGCCTACGCCGCTACGGTGCTACGGACTCGTCGTCGTCACCCGCTGACGCCGGCCGGGAAGCGCAGTGCGGTGGCGCACAGTGGCAGAGTCACGCCCACGCCGCTTTGCTTTGCGCTTTACTTGGCGTCCGGTAAGATCAGGAGTGTTTGCGCGCCATTTCTCCTGGCGCCGCCCCCGCTCCATGCCATGCGTGTATTGTACCGGCGAGTGGTGTGGCGTGGCGTGGCGTGTGTGCGTGCTTGGGGTTTCCAGTTTCTGCTGGAACTCGGACCGCAAAGCGGCAAAGGTACGTACTACGTAGTGCCATCCATGGCGCTGGGTGCTCGCTCGCTTGGATGGATGGCTCCTCCTACACATTTCTTTTCGCTTTTCATTGCGTGACGTGACGGAGCAAACGTACATCTTCTAAGCAAAAAACCAAAGTCCACGTGGTACCCCGGTGCAAACGAGGTTCGACCACCCATTTTGGGCTTTTGGTTTGGCAACGTCCTCGCGATTGGTTTGCTGCACGCAAGACACAAACGTGATTTACGCGACGTAATTTTGGTTGGTTGTTTGGTAGGGCATCCAAATAACGATTGTGGTCACCTCTTCGCTCAACCGTGGGGATGTTAGAGCATCTCTAGCAGAGCCTGTAAAAGTACAAACCGAAAAACTCGAGTTCAGTCTTCCGAAAACATGTTTACGGGTCACAAAACGGCTGGCGCAGAACAGATCCTGTAAACTAAAACTGAAAAAGGGAATATTCGAAAAATCGTCATCTTCTTCACAAGAACTGTCCGCGCTGCTGTGTCGATCTCCCCGTGCGGGCCGGTGGCCGCGCCCCTGGCTGCAGCCGCGAGCTTGAGGGTCAGGTGTGGACGTTCGTACACAAGGAATCGAAGAACCGAACGCCAGAGGAGCCGATGGGCCGGCGTGTCCGGCCGCCGGCCATGGCCGTGATTGCTTCTGCGATTGCTGCATCTCTAGATAAGAGATTGATTGGATGCTAGCTAGTGCTGCCGCACATTGCTTACTGTTTGGCCGCACGCACGCAATTGCAAGCTGCTGCTGCTTGACCGCGCCGATGCGCCGCTGCGCGCCTGCCTGCCACCGCCTCACGCCATGACTTGCCATGTCCGCCCGCCGTGTCCCCCGTCTCCAGCTACGAGCTTGGCCGGCGGTACAAAACTTTAGCAAAGTAGTTAGAAATCGGTGGCTGGAGGCGGTTGTACGGACGGCGGCGCTGTAGGAGCGGTGAGAAATCCGTTCAGTTTTGGGCCTGTAAACCGCCCTTCGGTCTGTATTAATAGAGGTCGAGTGTAAAAAAAATTCGGGCCCCTGAAAAAGTTTTTCGGGCTGGACAGCGAGTTCAGTCTCTGTTCTGCGCCACTTTCAACCCGAACCTGTAAATCGGCCGGAAAAATACGGTTCCGGCGTGATATACGGGCTCTGTTAGAGATGCTCTTACCATAGTATCACCACAATCAAGCACATCCAAGCTAGCAGTTTATTCGGTCCCTATCTAAGAGCATCTTCAGTCGCGTCCCCCAAACGTCGGTTGGGGAACGGCGGATAAAAAATGGAGAAAGACGCGTTTAGTCGTGTCCCCCAAAGCTAAATAGCGTCTCATTTTATGTCCGGCGTCCCCGGTAGAGACTCTATGTACAGAGTCTCTACCGGGGACGCCCGATACAAAAATAGCGTCTGGATTCCAGATCCTGCCTTCTTTCTTATCCGACATACCTCATCCCGAACACTGTTGGTTTCCAATCTCTTACCTGGTTCATTCCGGATCCACCCATCTATCTAACCTTTTAGATTCCCCACTTATCCCATCTATATGACCTTTAATGGGAGCGCATGCATGCATCCCCTACTCCCCACATGTTAGTATCTTTTCCCACACTTTCTCTCACCTACTTTACCACATGGGGTGGTCCCCTATATTAAAATGCATGCATCCAGACGTTGTTTGAGGGACGGCGCTGGGAAGGGTCTTTTTTTTGTACAGATTCTTAGTCTTTTTTTGTCCAGCGCGGTCCCAAATGTGCCCCAAATCGTTTGTGCTGGACGTTTTTTGAGGGACGCGACTGGAGATGCTCTAATACGAATGCCGGTGAATAAGTTTATTCGCCTTGCTCTATGCTATGGCCGATCTAAACTTTATCATGCAACACATGTTTTGGGAAGTAGATCTAGTTGTGAAGCTTCACCTAGGCCGGCCTCGTAAGTGTGTAGTCGATTCTGTTGAAAGACATTGGACCTATTCTCCAAAGCAGCACACGCCCTCTCGACGGTGGGGTGTCTCTGAGGCTATATATAGCGTCACAATTCTTTGCCATTTTGTGGTCCATTCATAGAAATAAAATCGTTGAGATGGTATATTGCTTTTCCTAATTAATGGTGATATATAGAATTCTAGGCTGGCATAGATATCCACCATCTCCTAGATAGAACTTGCCATCAAGGATTTTTAGGCCTAGTCAACATGTCAGCAAGGACGCTTGCATCATGAGCAGATCCTTTCCAACCAGTTGGCGGATAGGTGAACTTCGGATTGAAGTCCACAATAGCTAGCATATTCGATATGGCTGGTGTAGTGCTTACTCCCCCTGAATGCTAAAAATTGTTCATTCAACACACTAGTTGTGACACAAGTACCATCGATAACCTCAATACAATCATGTCAAGCAAGGAACGTGTAGTCATGTTTCTGGCCATAGAACTCGTATGATGAAATGAAAGCACATAGTGCTTGTATGATGCAAACGTACATGTGAAATTTGTAAGGATCAAAAATCTCCAAAATTTCTATACGATTCCTTTGAATAAAAAACGCCTAAAACTGCTATCCAAAGGATTTTGCAGGTTTATACGAGATTCAATCATACGAATCAAACAAGTACTGCAAAACAAATTCCTACGGAATTGAATCTCCAAAATTCATATGTATAATATCCTTTGAACCAAAGAGGACCCAAAATTTGAAAAGAACAATGCATGTGCTCTACATTAAAGAAAACAAGGATGCTGCTTGTGCGTTTCAGTAATATATGACTCGGACAGGCTGATGAATTCAAAGATGTCTTCGTCTGTAAGCTAGTCTGGTAAATACTCCATGCAGAATAGACTGGTGTCTCTACGTGTAATGTAGCAGCCGCGTAGCTAGCCCAACGTCCATTTGTCAAGGCTCAGGAGCTGACAAGTAGAACATGACAATTGACAAACACGTAAACACCAGCCAGTATATCTAAGCTAGTGGACACTAAACAAATAATACAGCTGATTTTAGTAGTTCCATGCTACTAGCTAGCTAGTACAGCCTAATCGTATTTGTTTTTTCTTCTTCCTGACTAAAAAATATTAAGGTAGACAAACCACCACACGTCAACGCCAGCGGGCCATCTGGCTAATCAAAGCCAGCTGAATCCTATATCCTTGGTCGACAACTCCACGAAGGAGACACGAGCTATGAATGGCGAAGCAAGCTGCAGATTCATGGAACTTGTTCGTAGCTCTCGATCGGTACCACCGATTGCACATTGAATTGCACAATGAAACATCGTTTTCTTCCTGCGACCACGATGGTCCATGCATTCCCGCACTCTCTGTGCTCCTTCGGATGCTACTAGCTAACCCGTGGAACTGAACATCTCTCAGAAGGCACGCTCATCTTTCATGTGCTCCTTCGGATGCTCTTTTTCTGTTGCCCCTGCATTCAGGTCCATCTGGTAACAGCAAAGTAGCAGATGCATAGATCACGATTCACGAGGGGAAATGGTGCCATGGGCACTGAATGAAAATGTGTGGTCGTAGTCCAAGAAGATATGTGTGGGTGTACTACTGAATCTATGTACTCACGTGTCATGACAGAGAATTGCATCGATCCTCGACCTGTATCATACTCCTTTGTGTGACAGAGTACACGCCTTTGATTTGTGTGTTTATTTTTCTTCAGATGTACCCTGTCATGTCTTGTAGCCAAACGATATTGTAGGTCGGATGATCTGGTGTTTTCTTCAACTGTCAGTATCGTATTCCACTTGTAATAGTATATGCGTCAGCAACTCAGCATCGTCTGGCTTTAAAAAGAAAGTCAAACGGCTGATGAACTTAGCGAATTGCCAAAACTGGGACTCGGCCAAATTTCCACCAAAATATTAGCTCCAAAGCATGGTCAAGCGTTGCATTATAATCAGTGCACTGCATTATATGCATGGCATCAATCGTTCTCATTTGATTTCGCAAAAACCCAATCATAACAGGCCAAGGCTACACAAGGTGATCGAGGCCATCATATCGATCGATGATTTCTCCCCACATGTTAGGCGACCTAGAGCAAGGGCGAGCACATGCACGAGCAGGCATAATGCTTTCCGCACAGCAAGCAGCACAGCAAAGAAATGCGATGAATCCGGTCAAATGCATAGAGCTTTCCGTAGTCATCCACAAAATAGTATTAAACAAGGTTTACCACGGTTTCATGAATGAAACCACAAGTCTTGTACAGGAGCTAAATGTCTATTTGATTCGCAGGATATGAAAATCGTAGGAGCAAGAAAAACGTAGGATTGCAAAGGCATGTCCATAACAATCATAAGATATTTATATGAGCCAAAATTTGTTTGATTTCACCACAGGAAAAGCAAAGGGTTTAAAAAATAAATAAGAGTGGATATTAGATTTTCTATAAAGTCTAGCCCAAAGGATTGTTTAGAAAACATTTCTATGAGAATGTATCTAACAGATAAAACAACCACGGCAGAAAATTTCACAATCCTACAAATTTCTTATACAAATTCTTTAAATAAAACAGGCCATAAAAAACCAATCCCAAAATTTTGGCCGAAGGTGTAAACCGAACAAAGCAAGATTTGGTGCACATGGGCACACTAGTGGAAAACGGGGCTTCAGTCCCGGTCCATTTGGGTCACCAGTCCCGGTTTTCGAACTGGGACCAACCAGGCGGGACTAAAGGGTCCACCCTTTAACCCGTTTCAAATGTACACCGGGACCAAAGGCCCCGCCACGTGGTGCGGACAGGGGGCTCGTGGTGGAGGACCTTTGGTCCCTATTCGAGATACGAACCGGAACTGGAGCGTCTCTGCCACGGCAGAGAAGATGGCCGTTTCTCTGCCGCGGCAGAGGTTTAGGGTGGAGGAGCGTTTCTCTGCCAAACAAATATTATTCATTCAATTATGCAATGCATACATCATTTAAGAAACCACAAACATCGTCATGTATATATAGACGTTGTCATGAAATACCTAGGCCCCCCCACTCAGGTATACCTAGGTCCGCCCCTGGCTCCACACATGATCTGTAGCGAAGAGGCTCTACACGAACCCGTCCACGTTCCATTCTATCACGCCCATGTGGGTGTGGGAAGGAAGGACATGGTGTGGACATTGTTGGTGGTATCTCTGGTCCATCCATCTTCTGTGGAGTTTGGATGGAGCCACCAAGGTATGAGAAGATGGAGCTATAACCAGGGGCGGAGCTTACTGTATGCCAGCCCCCCCCGCGCAAGGATTTGGCACATCTTTGAAGAAATATTTTCTAGGAGATCATAGATTAGAAAATTTTATGTGTTTGCACCCCCCGGAGGACTCCTAAATTGTGTTTCCCTCCTAGCCAGCCTTGGCAATCTCCGCCACGGGCTATAACTAACTACTCCCTCCGGTACTAAAAAAAGTGTCAGATAGCTAGTACAACCATGTTTTACAATTAGACCCTTCGAAAATAAAAAAAAATGCAGTGGATGTTCTTATCGTTGTTGAGCACAAAAGATCTTGTTCTTGCAACCAGTTGCGATGGCGGCCAACGACCTCGGCCAGACCCGGATGGAAGCAGAGGTGGTGGCCCAACGATGTTGCAGTGTGAGCCGCGTCGTCGCTGGAGGCCGGCGACCCTTGCGCCGCTTCACGTCAACGGTGGCCAGGCGCCGCCTCAGCATCCGCTCGAGCGCGTGGTTGCCTGCTACGGTGCTACCCCCTCCCCCGGTGTTGCAGGCTCCGGCGAGCCATCCTCCTCCGCAGGACAGCCGTCGTGTGGTGCTCTCGCAGGACAACGAGCCGGCGGATCAATGGATCAATGAGGAGGCGTCGGGATTGGGGATATGCTTCTCTCTCTTCATTCTCTCTTCTCCAACTAAGCAAAAATATGACGTGACATCTCTAAGGGAAGGCTGACATCACCGCATTGTACGTCAGTACGTGCCCTAAGGATAGAAAAAAAACTTCAATATTATTGGACGCATGCACTGTAAGAGCAACTTAGGTAAATAATTATTATATTCGTCGCTTGCTGCTCTAAGAGTGCATTGCATGTATCATGTTCTGCTCTTGGTTGCAAATAAAAACTAACAAAAGATTGTATTTTTACAAATATCATTGTGCAAGAAAAGACCTAAAAAATACATTCCACTGACCGTATCTTACTCTGAGAGAGGAAATTTAATGTTCAACTTCGGGAAATTTCTCTCTGCATCCATCAGCCAAATCGAATCCTAATATTAGTAACAAACCATCAATTCTGCTCTTGATAACAATTGATTAACTAGTTCGTATCCTGGTTTTATTTCTTAACACTAGTGGAAAACAGGGCTTCCGTGGGAGCCTTTTGTCGCGGGCGCGCCTGCACCCGCGACAAATGGCCTGGCCACGTCGCCCCGAAACCATGTGGAGCGCGCAGAGGCTTTTGTCGCGGCCTTTTGTCGCGGGCCGTATTACGACCCGCGACAAAAGGGGTAGGAGCGATGTGGCCACCCCTTTTGTCGCGGGTCGTAATACGGCCCGCGACAAAATGTCCCCCCTATATATATAGAAGCAGTCAGCCACCCCCCACCTCATTTTTTCCTTGGTGGTGAAGGTGGAGGTGTATGCTAGCTCATTTTTTCTACATGTGCACAAGAGGTGTTTGATGGAATGCTTGTGAGAGGGATGCCACTTGGTTTTATTTGATAAGATTTCTCCTCTTTTTGATCCTAAAAGGTTAGCAACTATTTTCTCGACTATATATATATGCATAGTCCGTACAATACTAATTTTAGCAAGGGTGATTGCATCTGATACATATATAATTGTACTTATGATGCAGATGAGTCATCCATGGATGTACGGTAACCGATGTGCTCCCACTTTCAGAGAGGGCGTGAATTCTTTCCTGCTTGTGGCCGAGGCCAACAAGTCGAAGCAAGGTTTTATGTGCTGTCCATGTCTAAATTGTAAGAACGAGAAGGATTACTCTTGCTCAAGAGATATTAAGAGCCACCTGCTTCGGTTTGGGTTCATGTCCAGCTATAATATTTGGACCAAGCACGGAGAAGAAGGGGTTATGATGGAAGACGGCGATGAGGAAGAAGATAATGATGAGAAGTACCGATCTATGTTCTCTGAATGCTTTGATACCGCAATGGACGACAATAAAGAAGAAGGATGTGAAGAACAGGCATCAGATGATCCTGTTGATGATGATCTTCGTCGGGCCATTTCTGATGCAAGAAGAGACTGTGACACGGATAAGGAGAGGTTGCAGTTCGACAAGATGTTAGAGGACCACCACAAATTGTTGTACCCAGGTTGTGAAGATGGGCGTAGAAAGCTGGGTAGCATATTGGAATTGCTGAAATGGAAGGCAGAGGTCGGTGTGACTGACTCGGGATTTGAGAAATTGATGATAATATTAAAGAAGTCAAGTTTCCAAGAAATAATGAATTGCCCGTCAAGACATATGAAGCAAAGAAGCTTGTCTGCCCTCTAGGATTAGATGTGCGTAAGATACATGCATGCATTAATGACTGTATCCTCTACCGCGGTGAGAAGTACGAGAATTTGAATAAATGCCCGATATGTGGTGCATTGCGGTATAAGATCAGAAAAGATGACCCTGGTGATGTTGAGGGCGAGCCACCCAGGAAGAGGGTTCCTGCGAAGGTGATGTGGTATGCTCCAATAATACCACGGTTGAAACGTTTGTTCAGAAACAAAGAGCATGCCAAGTTGTTGCGATGGCACATGGAAGAACGTAAGAAAGACGCGATGTTGAGGCACCCCGCTGATGGTCGGCAGTGGAGAAACATCGGGAGAGAGTTGATACGTCTCCGACGTATCGATAATTTCTTATGTTCCATGCCACATTATTGATGTTATCTACATGTTTTATGCACACTTTATGTCATATTCGTGCATTTTTTGGAACTAACCTATTAACAAGATGCCGAAGTGCCGATTCTGTTTTCTGCTGTTTTTGGTTTCAGAAATCCTATTAAGTAAATAGTCTCGTAATTGGCAGAAATCAAAGCCCAGCGGCCTATATTCTCACGAAGCTTCAATAAGTCCGAAGTAGACACGAAGAGGGGCCACGGAGGGGCCACACCATAGGCGGCGCGGCCCCCTTGGCCGCGCCGGCCTGTAGTGTGGGGCCCCGTGCCGCCTCTTGACCTGCCCTTCCGCCTATAAAAAGTCTCCGTGACGAAACCCCCAGTACCGAGAGCCACGATACGGAAAACCTTCCAGAGACGCCGCCGCCGCCGATCCCATCTCGGGGGATCCAGGAGATCGCCTCCGGCACCCTGCCGGAGAGGGGAATCATCTCCCGGAGGACTCTACGCCGCCATGGTCGCCTCCGGTGTGATGTGTGAGTAGTCTACCCCTAGACTATGGGTCCATAGCAGTAGCTAGATGGTTGTCTTCTCCCCATTGTGCTATCATTGTCGGATCTTGTGAGCTGCCTAACATGATCAAGATCATCTATCTGTAATTCTATATGTTGCGTTTGTTGGGATCCGATGAATAGAGAATACTTGTTATGTTGATTATCAAAGTTATGCTATGTGTTGTTTATGATCTTGCATGCTCTCCGTTACTAGTAGATGCTCTGGCCAAGTAGATGCTTGTAACTCCAAGAGGGAGTACTTATGCTCGATAGTGGGTTCATGCCTCGCATTGACAACTGGGACAAAGGATGAAAAAGTTCTAAGGTTGTGTTGTGCTGTTGCCACTAGGGATAAAACATTAGTGCTATGTTCAAGGATGTAGTCACTAGTTACATTACGCACCATACTTAATGCAATTGTCTCGTTGTTAGCAACTTAATACCGGAAGGGGTTCGGATGATAACCCGAAGGTGGACTTTTTAGGCATAGATGCGGTTGGATGACGGTCTATGTACTTTGTCGTAATGCCCAATTAAATCTCACTATACTCATCATGATATGTATGTGCATGGTCATGCTCTCTTTATTTGTCAATTGCCCAATCGTAATTTGTTCACCCAACATGCTGTTCGTCTTATGGGAGACACCTCTAGTGAACTGTGGACCCGGTCCAATTCTCTTTACTGAAATACAATCTCTTGCAATACTTGTTCTACTTGTTTTCTCGCAAACAATCATCTTCCACACAATACGGTTAACTCTTTGTTACAGCAAGCCGGTGAGATTGACAACCTCACTGTTTCGTTGGGGCAAAGTACTTTGGTTGTGTTGTGCAGGTTCCACGTTGGCGCCGGAATCACTGGTGTTGCGCCGCACTACATCCCGCCGCCATCAACCTTCAACGTGCTTCTTGGCTCCTCCTGGTTCGATAAACCTTGGTTTCTTTCTCGAGGGAAAACTTGCCGCCGTGCGCATCATACCTTCCTCTTGGGGTTGCCCAACGAACGTGTGAAATACACGCCATCAAGCACATTTTCTCGGCGCCGTTGTCGGGGAACCGAAGAAAAGCTACACCATTGAGAATTGCCTCCCACGGCAACAAAGACATTTTCTCGGCGCCGTTGTCGGGAGATCAAGACACGCTGCAAGGGGAGTCTCCACTTCTCAATCTCTTTACTTTGTTTTTGTCTTGCTTAGTTTTATTTACTACTTTGTTTGCTGCACTAAATCAAAATACAAAAAAATTAGTTGCTAGTTTTACTTTATTTGCTATCTTGTTTGCTATATCAAAAATACAAAAAAATTAGTTTACTTGCATTTACTTTATCTAGTTTGCTTTATTTACTGTTGCTAAAATGGCCAACGCTGAAAACACTAAGTTGTGTGACTTCACAACCACAAATAATAATGATTTCTTATGCACACCTATTGCTCCACCTGCTACTACAGCAGAATTCTTTGAAATTAAACCCGCTTTATCGAATCTTGTTATGCGAGAGCAATTTTCTCGGTGTTAGTTACTGATGATGCTGCTGCCCATCTTAATAATTTTGTTGAATTATGTGAAATGCAAAAATATAAAGATGTAGATGGTGATATTATTAAACTAAAATTGTTCCCTTTCTCATTAAGAGGAAGAGCTAAAGATTGGTTGCTATCTCTGCCTAAGAATAGTATTGATTCATGGACTAAATGCAAGGATGCTTTTATTGGTAGATATTATCCCCCTGCTAAAATTATATCTTTGAGGAGTAGCATAATGAATTTTAAACAATTAGATACTGAACATGTTGCTCAAGCTTGGGAAAGAATGAAATCTCTGGTTAAAAATTGCCCAACCCATGGACTGACTACTTGGATGATCATCCAAACCTTCTATGCAGGACTAAATTTTTCTTCACGGAATTTATTGGATTCAGCTGCTGGAGGTACCTTTATGTCCATCACTCTTGGTGAAGCAACAAAGCTTCTTGATAATATGATGATCAATTACTCTGAATGGCACACGGAAAGAGCTCCACAAGGTAAGAAGGTAAATTCTGTCGAAGAAACCTCTTCCTTGAGTGATAAGATTGATGCTATTATGTCTATGCTTGTGAATGATAGGACTAATATTGATCCTAATAATGTTCCATTAGCTTCATTGGTTGCACAAGAAGAACATGTTGATGTAAACTTCATTAAAAATAATAATTTCAACAACAATGCTTACCGGAACAATTCTAGTAACAACTATAGGCCATATCCTTATAATAATGGCAACGGCTATGGTAATTCTTATGGGAATTCTTACAACAATAATAGGAGTTCACCCCTGGACTTGAAGCCATGCTTAAAGAATTTATTAGTACACAAACTGCTTTTAACAAATCTGTTGAAGAAAAGCTTGGGAAAATTGATATACTTGCTTCTAAAGTCGATAGTCTTGCTGCTGATGTTGATCTTTTGAAATCAAAATTTTTGCCTAATGAGAATCATCATAATAAAATTACTACTACAGCAAATGCCATTCAAGTTAGAATTAATGAGAATATAAGATTAATGGCTGAACTGCGTGCTAGGTGGGATAGAGAAGAAAATGAAAAACTAGCTAAAGAAAAGAATATAGCTAAAGTTTGGACTATTACCACCACTAGTAATGCTAATGCTACACATGTTGCTGCACCTCCTACTCATACTAATAAAAGAATTGGTGTTAGCAATGTTTCCACTTCTAATGCAAAGCGCGAAAAACTGCCCGAAACCGCTAAAACCGCTGAAACCGCTCGTGATAAAGCTGCTGAAATTTTTTCCAACATTGGGGATGATGATCCCATTGCTTTAGATTATAATGATTTGAATTTTGATGATTGCCACATCTCTGAAGTTATAAATTTCTTGCAAAAACTTGCTAAAAGTCCTAATGCTAGTGCTATAAATTTGGCTTTCACGCATCATATTACAAATGCTCTCATAAAAGCTAGAGAAGAGAAACTAGAGCGTGAAGCCTCTATTCCTAAAAAGCTAGAGGATGGTTGGGAGCCCATCATTAAGATGAAGATTAAAGATTTTGATTGTAATGCTTTATATGATCTTGGTGCAAGTATTTCTGTTATGCCTAAGAAAATTTATAATATGCTTGACTTGCCACCGCTGAAAAATTGTTATTTAGATGTTAATCTTGCTGATCATTCTACAAAGAAACCTTTGGGGAAAGTTGATAATGTTCGCATTACCGTTAACAATAACCTTGTTCCCGTTGATTTTGTTGTCTTGGATATTGAATGCAATGCATCTTGTCCCATTATATTGGGAAGACCTTTTCTTCGAACTGTTGGTGCTATTATTGATATGAAGGAAGGTAATATAAAATATCAATTTCCTCTCAAGAAAGGTATGGAACACTTCCCTAGAAAGAGAATGAAGGTACCTTTTGATTCTATTATGAGAACAAATTATGATGTTGACACTTCGTCTCTTGATAATACTTGATACACACTTTCTGCGCCTAGCTGAAAGGCGTTAAAGAAAAGCGCTTATGGGAGACAACCCATGTTTTTACCTACAGTACTTTGTTTTTATTTTGTGTCTTGGAAGTTGTTTACTACTGTAGCAACCTCTCCTTATCTTAGTTTTGTGTTTTGTTGTGCCAAGTTAAGCCGTTGATAGAAAAGTAAGTACTAGATTTGGATTACTGCACAGTTCCAGATTTCTTTGCTGTCACGAATCTGGGTCCACCTCCCTGTAGGTAGCTCAGAAAATTAAGCCAATTTACGTGCATGATCCTCAGATATGTACGCAACTTTCATTGAATTTGAGCATTTTCATTTGAGCAAGTCTGGTGCCATTTTAAAATTCGTCAATACGAACTGTTCTGTTTTGACAGATTCTGCCTTTTATTTCGCATTGCCTCTTTCGCTATGTTGGATGAATTTCTTTGATCCATTAATGTCCAGTAGCATTATGCAATGTCCAGAAGTGTTAAGAATGATTGTGTCACCTCTGAATATGTCAATTTATATTGTGCACTAACCCTCTAATGAGTTGTTTCGAGTTTGGTGTGGAGGAAGTTTTCAAGGATCAAGAGAGGAGTATGATGCAACATGATCAAGGAGAGTGAAAGCTCTAAGCTTGGGGATGCACCCGGTGGTTCACCCCTGCATATATCAAGAAGACTCAAGCGTCTAAGCTTGGGGATGCCCAAGGCATCCCCTTCTTCATCGACAACATTATCAGGTTCCTCCCCTGAAACTATATTTTTATTCCATCACATCTTATGTGCTTTTTCTTGGAGCGTCGGTTTGATTTTGTTTTTTGTTTTGCTTGAATAAAATGGATCCTAGCATTCACTTTATGGGAGAGAGACACGCTCCGCTGTAGCATATGGACAAGTATGTCCTTGGTTTCTACTCATAGTATTCATGGCGAAGTTTCTCCTTCGTTAAATTGTTATATGGTTGGAATTGGAAAATGATACATGTAGTAATTGCTATAAATGTCTTGGGTAATGTGATACTTAGCAATTGTTGTGCTCATGATTAAGCTCTTGCATCATATGCTTTGCACCCATTAATGAAGAAATACATAGAGCATGCTAAAATTTGGTTTGCATATTTGGTTTCTCTAAGGTCTAGATAATTTCTAGTATTGAGTTTGAACAACAAGGAAGACGGTGTAGAGTCTTATAATGTTTTCAATATGTCTTTTATGTGAGTTTTGCTGCACCGGTTCATCCTTGTGTTTGTTTCAAATAAGCCTTGCTAGCCTAAACCTTGTATCGAGAGGGAATACTTCTCATGCATCCAAAATACTTGAGCCAACCATTATGCCATTTGTGTCCACCATACCTACCTATACTACATGGTATTTTTCCGCCATTCCAAAGTAAATTGCTTGAGTGCTACCTTTAAAATTCCATCATTCACCTTTGCAATATATAGCTCATGGGACAAATAGCTTAAAAACTATTGTGGTATTGAATATGTAATTATGCACTTTATCTCTTATTAAGTTGCTTGTTGTGCGATAACCATGTTTACTGGGGACGCCATCAACTATTCATTGTTGAATTTCATGTGAGTTGCTATGCATGTCCGTCTTGTCTGAAGTAAGAGAGATCTACCACCATATGGTTAAGCATGCATATGTTAGAGAAGAACATTGGGCCGCTAACTAAAGCCATGCTCCATGGTGGAAGTTTCAGTTTTGGACAACAATCCTCAAATCTCAAATGAGAAAATTATTAATTGTTGGTATATGCTTATGCATAAAAGAGGAGTCCATTATCTGTTGTCTATGTTGTCCCGGTATGGATGTCTAAGTTGAAGAATAATCAATAGCGAGAAATCCAATGCGAGCTTTCTCCTTAGACCTTTGTACAAAGCGGCATAGAGGTACCTTTGTGACACTTGGTAAAAACAATGCATTGTGATGACCCGGTAGTCCAAGCTAATTAGGACAAGGTGCGGGCACTATTAGTACACTATGCATGAGGCTTGCAACTTATAAGATATAATTTACATGATGCATATGCTTTATTACTACCGTTGACAAAATTGTTTCATGTTTTCAAAATCAAAGCTCTAGCACAAATATAGCAATCGATGCTTTTCCTCTATGGAGGACCATTCTTTTACTTTCAATGTTGAGTCAGTTCACCTATCTCTCTCCACCTCAAGAAGCAAACACTTGTGTGAACTGTGCATTGATTCCTACATACTTGCTTATTGCACTTATTATATTACTCTATGTTGACAATATCCATGAGATATACATGTTACAAGTTGAAAGCAACCGCTGAAACTTAATCATCTTTTGTGTTGCTTCAATGCCTTTACTTTGAATTATTGCTTTATGAGTTAACTCTTATGCAAGACTTATTGATGCTTGTCTTGAAGTGCTATTCATGAAAAGTCTTTGCTTTATGATTCACTTGTTTACTCATGTCATATACATTGTTTTGATCGCTGCATTCACTACATATGCTTTACAAATAGTATGATCAAGATTATGATGGCATGTCACTCCAGAAATTATCTCGTGTTATCGTTTTACCCGCCGGGACGAGCGTAACTAAGCTTGGGGATGCTGATACGTCTCCGACGTATCGATAATTTCTTATGTTCCATGCCACATTATTGATGTTATCTACATGTTTTATGCACACTTTATGTCATATTCGTGCATTTTCTCGGAACTAACCTATTAACAAGATGCCGAAGTGCCGATTCTGTTTTCTCGCTGTTTTTGGTTTCAGAAATCCTAGTAAGGAAATATTCTCGGAATTGGACGAAATCAAAGCCCAGGGGCCTATTTTCTCACGAAGCTTCCAGAAGTCCGAAGGAGAGACGAAGAGGGGCCACGGAGGGGCCACACCATAGGGCGGCGCGGCCCCCCCCTTGGCCGCGCCGGCCTGTAGTGTGGGGCCCCGTGCCGCCTCTTGACCTGCCCTTCCGCCTATAAAAAGTCTCCGTGACGAAACCCCGCACCGAGAGCCACGATACGGAAAACCTTCCAGAGACGCCGCCGCCGCCGATCCCATCTCGGGGATCCAGAGATCGCCTCCGGCACCCCGCCGGAGAGGGGAATCATCTCCGGACGACTCTACGCCGCCATGGTCGCCTCCGGTGTGATGTGTGAGTAGTCTACCCCTGGACTATGGGTCCATAGCAGTAGCTAGATGGTTGTCTTCTCCCCATTGTGCTATCATTGTCGGATCTTGTGAGCTGCCTAACATGATCAAGATCATCTATCTGTAATTCTATATGTTGCGTTTGTTGGGATCCGATGAATAGAGAATACTTGTTATGTTGATTATCAAAGTTATGCTATGTGTTGTTTATGATCTTGCATGCTCTCCGTTACTAGTAGATGCCCTGGCCAAGTAGATGCTTGTAACTCCAAGAGGGAGTACTTATGCTCGATAGTGGGTTCATGCCTGCATTGACACCGGGACAAAGGATGTAAAAGTTCTAAGGTTGTGTTGTGCTGTTGCCACTAGGGATAAAACATTAGTGCTATGTTCAAGGATGTAGTCACTAGTTACATTACGCACCATACTTAATGCAATTGTCTGTTGTTAGCAACTTAATACTGGAAGGGGTTCGGATGATAACCTGAAGGTGGACTTTTTAGGCATAGATGCAGTTGGATGACGGTCTATGTACTTTGTCGTAATGCCCAATTAAATCTCACTATACTCATCATGATATGTATGTGCATGGTCATGCTCTCTTTATTTGTCAATTGCCCAACTGTAATTTGTTCACCCAACATGCTGTTCGTCTTATGGGAGAGACACCTCTAGTGAACTGTGGACCCCGGTCCAATTCTCTTTACTGAAATACAATCTACTGCAATACTTGTTCTCATCGTTTTCTGCAAACAATCATCTTCCACACAATATGGTTAACTCTTTGTTACAGCAAGCCGGTGAGATTGACAACCTCACTGTTTCGTTGGGGCAAAGTACTTTGGTTGTGTTGTGCAGGTTCCACGTTGGCGCCGGAATCACTGGTGTTGCGCCGCACTACATCCCGCCGCCATCAACCTTCAACGTGCTTCTTGGCTCCTCCTGGTTCGATAAACCTTGGTTTCTTTCTGAGGGAAAACTTGCTGCTGTGCGCATCATACCTTCCTCTTGGGGTTGCCCAACGAACGTGTGAAATACACGCCATCAAGAGTTTCCGGATTTTGCAGGTGAGGCAAGGAACTTATACTTTGGTCTAAGTACAGATGGCATGAATCCTTTTGGGGAGCAGAGCTGCAGTCACAGCACCTGGCCCGTGACTCTATGTATCTACAACCTTCCTCCTTGGTTGTGCATGAAGCGGAAGTTCATTATGATGCCAGTGCTTATCCAAGGCCCAAAGCAACCGGGCAACGACATTGATGTGTACCTAAGGCCATTAGTCGATGAACTTTTGGAGTTGTGGGCCAAACCAGGTGTACGTGTGTGGGATGAGCACACGGAGCAAGAATTTGACCTACGAGCGTTGCTATTCGTAACCATCAATGATTGGCCTGCTCTCGCAACATTTCGTATCGTACGAACAAAGGATACAATGCATGCACACACTGTTTAGATGAGACTGAAAGTAAATATTTGGGAAAAAGCGTAAAAGTTGTGTACCCGTTCAATCGTCGTTTCCTTCCGCGCAAGCATCCCTTAAGGAAAAAAGGCAAGCATTTCGATGGCGAGGCAGACCGCCGTCCGAAGCCTGTCCCCCGTAGTGGTGCTGATATATTTGACATGGTCAAGGATTTAAATGTTATCTTTGGAAAGGGTCCAGGCAGTCGACCTGTTCCGAAAGACGATGACGGACACGCGCCCATGTGGAAGAGGAAATCTATTTTTTGGGAGCTAGAATATTGGAAAGTCCTGGAAGTCCGCTCTGCAATCGACGTGATGCACCTGACCAAGAATCTTTGTGTGAATATTCTAGGTTTTCTGGGCATGTATGGAAAGACAAAAGATACAACAGAAGCACGGGAGGACCAGGAACTTCATAAAGGACGAAACGGCAATCATCCAGGGCAGTTTGTAGGGCCCGCCACCTATGCTCTTACCAAACAAGAGAAGGAGTTCTTTTTTGAAGCACTATTCAGTATAAATGTTCCGTCTGGTTTCTCGTCTAATATAAATGGGATAATAAATATGAAGGAGAAAAAATTCTAGAACCTGAAGTCCCATGACTGTCACGTGCTTATGACACAATTGCTTCCGATTGCATTGAGGGGACTTCTACCAGAAAATGTTCGACTAGCCATTGTGAAGATATGTGCATTCCTGAACACAATTTCTCAGAAGGTAATGGATCCGTAAACTTTGTCGGATTACAGGAAGATGTGGTCCAATGTCTTGTCAGACCTTCGAGTTGTTGTTCCCACCATCCTTCTTCAATATTATGACGCACCTCCTCGTTCACCTAGTTGAAGATATTAGAATTCTCGGTCCTGTATTTCTACACAATATGTTCCCCTTCGAGAGGTTCATGGGAGTCTTAAAGAAATATGTTCATAACCGAGCTAGGCCGGAAGGAAGTATCTCAAAGGGCTACGGAACTGAGGAGGTCATTGAGTTTTGTGTTGACTTTCTTCCGACCTTAAGCCGATTGGTGTTCCTGAATCTCGGTATGAGGGGAGGCTGACTGAAAAGGCACACTAGGAAGGAAAGCAACGGTGTGGAGGGACAAGATTTCTTTCAATCAAGCACACTACACGCTTCTATACAATTCCAGCTTGGTGGCTCCGTACATCGAGAAACATAAGAATGTTTTACGAGAAATAAACCCGGGCCAGCCCGAGTCCTTGATTACACGTCAACACATGAATACCTTCGGCAGTTGGTTGCAAAGACATCTCATTAATGACCCATCTGCGGTGGAGCAGCTGTACTTGTTGGCCAGGTTACCATCTTCAAACATATGTACATTCCAAGGGTACGAGATAAATGGGAATACATTTTACACGATCGACCAAGATAAAAAGAGCACCAACCAAAACAGCGGTGTCCGCTTCGATGCAACAGACGAGAATGGGCAGACCACCACATATTATGGATACATAGAGGAGATATGGGAACTTGACTATGGTCCCACTTTTAAGGTCCCTTTGTTTCGGTGCAAATGGGTGAAGCTCAGCGCTATACATATTGACGATAAGTACGGTATGATAACAGTGGATCCCAACAATCTTGCGTACCTGGACGAGCCTTTTGTCCTAGCCAGCGAGGTGGCTCAAGTTTTCTACGTGAAGGACATGTCTAGCAAATCAAGAAAAAGAAATCAACAAAAGAATACATCAACCGAGGAGCCAAAGCGCCACATAGTTCTTTCGGGGAAAAGAAACATCGTGGGACTGGATGACAAGACAGACATGTCAGAAGATTATAATAAGTTTAAAGAAATTCCGCCCTTCACGGTGAAAATTGACCCAAGCATCTTGCTAAATGATGAAGATTCTCCATGGCTACGGCGTAGAAGATCACAACACTAGATGGCGATGTAATAATGTATTCTTCATATATAGTTCCCAAGACAATCTCTACATTTATGTAATAATGAGAACCCTTTCCCCAACACTGTTAGAGGAGACGGAGTCTTTCACGGGCTTGCATGGAAATTTTTCCGAGGAGCAGCTTCCGAAGATGCCGTAGGGCGTGTGCACCAACGACATCTTCGAGAAGCTGCGCCACGGGAGATTTCCCAACCCTTTCCTTCATCCATGGGAATGAAACTGTGCTTGGCTTGTTGATCTGCTTGGCAAGGCGCATCGATGCTCCTTTTATAGGCACGGCACCGCTTCTACTTTGTCTTATTCCTTCGACAGGCCATCGTGCGCTACATGCTTTATCTCATCGAGCAGTGCGTCCACCCACGCGTCCTTATCCTGCCGACACCTTTAGTCGCGGTTGCAGCCACCAACCGTGACAAAAGGTTACCGACACATCCTTATCCTGCCGACAGCTTTAGTCGCGGTTGCAGCCACCAACCGTGACAAAAGGTTACCGACACATCCTTATATCCTGCCGACAGCTTTAGTTGCGGTTGCAGCCACCAACCGTGACAAAAGGCCCTCCTAGTTTCGCGCGCCACTTCGTTCCCGCCTATTTTCTTCCCGCATTCCCGCCATTTTTCCACTATATATATGTAGGCTTGGACTCATATCTGCAAACCTCATCACTCTCTCCCATGGCTTCCATCGTATGTCTAACACCCCGGGAGGCGGAGGCGCTTTGCGCCTCGAACTACCCCTGCCCGCCCGGCTACCGCGTCCCGACCGGCTGGTTGCTGAGCGTCGGAGGCGTACCGGTCCCTCCTATCCCTCTTGGTGTGCCACGCGAGATGGCCATCACGAACCACTACTATTTCGAGCTCACGCCTGAGCAGCGGAGGAATCCCCAGTGGCATCCCGACTACAGCCCGACTTGGGACAGCTTCTTCATCAATCGGCGTGAGAGGGCGGTTGCCAGGTACGAGGAGGACGGCCCGCCTCCTTCGAACTTCAACGAGGCCGGCCGTCGGATGTGGTGGCGCGGCCGGACTCTCCAGAGCGTCCTGGCCTATCGTGGCCCCCGCCTGCGCTACCCTCAATCCCAGCCCACGCGTGCTCACCCGCCGAGGTTGGACAACCGCGACCCCGATGCTAGCGACGATGACGTCGGCGACTATGATGACTACAGTGGCGAGTATTATAGGGCTAGGCACGACTATGATTGAATGGCTCCAACATTCGAATCTGGCCATGTATCTTAATTTTCAGTTGAGCTCTGTACTTTAATTTCAGTTCAGTCGTAATAAATTTCGTGTCAACCACTTTATTGAACAAACAACCGTCAACGACTTTATAAACTAAATTTAAACTAATAGAACCGACAACGACTTTATTGAAATTACAATAAAATAGATAAATTACTAGTCTAGTCTCAGTCGTCGTCGGAGGTTGTCTCCGTCCAAATGTCATCCCACCGAGGGTCGTCTTCGGTCCAAGTTGTATTCGGGTTCTCGAGCTCGAAGTTGGCGACGGCCCGACGGTGGCGCCTGTTGGACCTGCGTTGTGCCCTAAGGATAGCGAAGAACGCGTCGGTGTTCTCGACGTCGTTGGGGAAGCTGCGCCCTCCACCGGCGCATCAATCGCTCGTCGTGCTCGGCGATGGCGATCCTGCGCTGCACCTGGCGGTGCCGTCGACGGTCCTCGTCGTCGACGAGGCACGGCGGTGGCGCGAGGAACTCTGCCTCCTCTAGCGATTCAACATCCGGGAAGTTCATGTCGCGCCGTGGCCGCCGAAAACGCCACGCCGCCGCGTCGTAAGCGCGCGCCGCCAGCTCCGGCGTGTTGTACGTGCCGAGGGTGAGGCGGAAGCCACCGGCGCGTATCTCGGCGTAGAACCTACCGCTCGGACGCACTCGAACGCCACGGAAACCGGACGCCCCTCGACGACGTGGAGGCATCCCGGAGATGAATGAGCGGAGGAGGCGGTGGCGACGTGTGGTTGCACCCGCACTCGTCGCTATATATAGCGCACGCGGGGCATGGCACGTGTAAGCCACGGCTACACACGTCGCACGCCGGCGTCGACGGGTGAGGCACGTGGAAGCGGTGGCCACACGTCGCACGACGGCGTCGGCGGGTGAGGCACGTGGAAGCGGTGGCCACACGTCGCACGACGGCGTCGACGGACGCGACACGTGGCACGGGGACGCGACACGTGTGGCACGGCGGCGGTGCACAGGGTGAAACATACCCGACTATCAACGTTTCATATGACGCGAGATGCAAAAAGGTATATGGATGTCATATTCATGTTCATTACCTTTTTCTGATCAATATTCATATATAAAACATTTGTATTTGAGTTACCATTCAAAAGTTATTGAAATAATAGTTTTTTTAATTTAAAATACAAAAAAAAAGGGTGAAGAGGCCTCTAGATGGGCTGATCCGTGGCACAGCCCATCCAACGGCTCTAGGCCGTTGGATTCACCCGGCCAGCGCCGTTGGATGGGCTGTGCCGCGGATCAGCCCCAAAGGCCTTTTGTCGCGGGTGGGGGCTTGACCCGCGACAAAAGACCCCCCCTTTTGTCGCGGGTGGGGGCTTGACCCGCGACAAAAGGGGGTCTTTGTCGCGGGTAAGGGGTGGGTATAAGAGCGCGGAGCCGCGGGCGGAGCCGCCACCCGCGACTCCGGAGGCCAACACTTAGCCGATTTTGCGCCGCCAAAGGCTGCCAAAATTGGCCGCGCCGCCGCCGTCTTCCTCGCCTCCGGCCGCCGCCTCTGCGCCGCCCCCGCCTCTTCCTCTCGGGCCGCCGCCGTGCCTCTGCCGCCTCTCGCGCGGCGCCGCGCGCGCCTCGGCCGCCGCTGCGCCCTCCTCTCTGCCGCGCGCGCCTCGGCCGCCACTGCGCGTCGTCCTCGGGCCACCGCCGCCGCCGGCGCCTCAGCTTCCAGCGCGCGCCACCGTCTGCAAGCCCGAGGTAGCGCCGCCGCGCCTGCTCGCGGGCGCCCTGCCTTTGTTTTTTCATTTTTTATACTTAATTGTGTTAATTAGTTATTAATTAGTATGTAATGTAATTAGTTAGTTTAGTTAGTATGTAATTAGTTAGTATATAATGTTTAGTTAGTATGTAATTAGTTCGTATGTAATTAGTTTAGTTAGTATGTAATTAGTTTAGTTAGTATGTAATTAGTTAGTAATGTAATTAGTTAGTTTAGTTAGTATGTAATTAGTTAGTATATAATGTTTAGTTAGTATGTAATTAGTTCGTATGTAATTAGTTTAGTTAGTATGTAATTAGTTTAGTTAGTATGTAATTAGTTAGTATGTAATTAGTTAGTTTAGTTAGTATGTAATTAGTTAGTTTAGTTAGTTTAGTATGTAATGTAATTAGTTAGTTTAGTTAGTATGTAATTAGTTAGTATGTAATTGATTAGTTTTAGGTTGAAAAATGTTTAGTTTAGAAAAATGTTTAGTATATGTATTTACGGTTTTTTAGTATATGTATTTGCTTTATGGGTTTAGTTTGTGCCGACACCCTCTCTCCACCGACACCGACACCCTCTCTCGCAAACCGACACCCTCTCTCTCTCTCGCAAACTAGCGTCGCTGACACCCTCTCTCTCTCTCGCAAACACGCGTCGCCGACACACTCTCCCTCTCGTAAACACGCGTCGCCGACACCATCTCCCTCTCGCAAACACGCGTCGCCGACACCCTCTCCCTCTCTCTCGCAAACACGCGTCGCCGACACACTCTCCCTCTCGCAAACACGCGTCGCCGACACCATCTCCCTCTCGCAAACACGCGTCGCCGACACCCTCTCCCTCTCGCAAACACGCGTCGCCAACACCCTCTCCCTCTCGCAAACACGCGTCGCCGACACCCTCTCCCTCTCGCAAACACGTGTCGCCGATTAGGGTTAGGGTTTGGTTTGTGTTTGATTAGGGTTAGGGTTTGGTTTGTGTTTGATTAGGGTTAGGGTTAGAACATGTACTTATCGATTTAATTCTTTTGCAGAAACAATGGATCCATTCGAACGGGACTTGGAACAGGAAGACATGTTCGCGGACATAATCCGCGATGGTACAGAAGCCGACCGAGAAGACCGCGGCTCCGGTGATGGAGAAGCCCGCGGCTCCGGTCATGGAGAAGCCGACGGCTCCGGTGACGGAGAAGCCGACGACGGCTCCGGTGACGGAGAAGCCGACGACGGCTCCGGTCATGACGAGGTATTAATGGAATTCTATATGTACATATGTATTGAGGCATTAGTATAGAGGCATTAATGCAATTCTATATGTATTCTCTTAGGCCTCCGAAGATAAGATAGAGAAACGAGGCCCGGCAAAGAAGTTGACCAAAAAAGACCACTTCACAATTGAAGCTATATCACCGGAAGGCCAACCGGTGGTACCCGAGAATGTCGGAGTGAAGTTCAAAAATCAGTGCGGAGTTGTGGTTAGAGATCGTATCCCGATCACTGTCAGAGAATGGAACAAGACCAAGAATGTGTCCGAAAATCAGGTTGCCGATAGGTACAAAGACACACTTTTCAGAGACCTCATGGCACATTTCACTTTGCCAGATTTGGGATCGGAGTCTGAGAATGCTAAGCAGCGGGCGCTAGTGAAGAAATGGGCTCTTAAGAAGATGGGGGAACTTTTCCGGGCGTATAAGAACCGGTTATGGAAAAATTATAAGAAAGACAAGAAGCCTCCATTATTCGAGAACTACCTAGCGAAGCAGGAGCATAACTGGGAAGAATCTATGTGGATACTACGTTTGCGAGTCCATTCGCATGTTAACCACTGAGAAGCAGAACAAAAATAAATTCGACGTAAGCAATAACATTCACAACTTTATTTATTATCATCAATATTTCGTTATCAAGACTGATATAGTCATACTCATCTCATTTTCGTATATAGGTCGACTTCATGCAGGACAGACTCCAACCAAAGGAACACGCACTAGGAATCGCGGAGGAACTGGCGGGACTTTTGGTTAGAGAAGTAATAAACAACAAAGGCTTGTTTAGTCCAAATAGATGCTCTACCTCCAAATAGACGGTCGTTAGTACCGCTTGTCGATCGTGAGCTCCATGTATATATGTAGGGAATCTACGAATATGTGTAAGGGGAATCGACTTTTGCTTCCAATATTTGTTTGATCGATCTATATATATATATAATGAATGAACGTGTACAACTTCTAGTAGCGTACAAATATATGCAACTTTTATTTTCGAACGAACAAAATGAAATAACAGGCGGTCGGTGGCGGGGGGAGGGGTGCTGCACCCCTCAAACCCTAAAGCAGCAGCGTTGTGCGCGCGCCACGTAGAGGGCCTTTTGTCGCGGGTGGTAATACCGCCCGCGACAAAAGGGCCTGTGCCCTGCGCGCCCCGCGGCTGCCACGTGGTGGACCTTATGTCGCGGGTCGTAAGCGACCCGGGATAAAAGGCCTACCTTTTATCGCGCCTTGCTTGTCGCGGCTGGCCGCCCGCGACAAAAGGCCCTAACCACCCGGATCAAAAGGCCTGTTTTCCACTAGTGTAACTCAAGCCTCAGTTTTTAAGCTATATTAGTATCGGAACGTCGCTGGTAGCACCAACTAAAATAGTTAAAAACCATTCCTTCTCGTGCATAGTTCATGAAACTTTTCAGGAAATCTCTCACCTCGTAAAATAGATGTGAGAATATACTGCTCATATGGATGTTGCTGGTGTGTCGATATTAAATATTTGATATATATTCAAAATTACACAGGAGGCAAATATTAGATCAAAATGAAATTGATTACTAATTCATATCCTAGAGAAATAAGTGGAAGCATTACGATCTGCAGCTTCATTTATTGTCTGTTTCCCATTTTTTGACAAATAGAGAAGACAATAAAAATATAAAATGATAGATATAAAGTTTGATTGAAATGCAGAACATTCTTAATAATTAAGAGTCTTTATGGCATACTTTGTTGCTGAAGCAAGTACAGTTTCTTGAACGAATGTACTTGCTATTTAGTTTGCACCTCACATGCAAACTTTATCTGTGGCATTTCGCAAGGCTTAACATGCAAATGTAGAAAACAATAGTGGGGTAAGTTTTTTTTTCGAGATGGGGGAAATATCACCCTAGCTTCTGCATCCAAGGGATGCACACGGTTTTTTTATTAGATTATTCACAACACCTTACAAGAAGAATTACAAAGATCGAACCGAAGCCACCAAAACTAACAACAGCTCGCTAATCCTACATCACCGATGAGGGGCGTCAATGAACAGTCATACCAACGCGCATCATCAAAAAACAAAAGGCCTCGACAAGTCGTCCAATGGCGAGCAGGTGGCACAACTGGTCCGGCAGACCCTCAGCGCGTACCATCATACATGCTCCAGAAGTCCTCTCAGAAGTCCTCGCTGCCACCATCTTTCGCATACCCATCTTCAGAAAAGAACAATGCAATGACCTTGCGAGGCCTGCCACCAACGCCACCACGGTGCTAGACAGTTCCACCACCCTGCGCACGTCGAACATGACATATCCGACGATGCAACCCCACACGCACCACGCCGCCGAGATTCGCTGTCCTCAACACGAAAGAAAAAACGCCGCTCCACCTCAGGACCCTCCAACTTGCATCTGCTCCATAGACGATGCCCCCAGGAGGGAGAACGACGCCGTACGCCGCCATCGCCCGATCCGGGGTCAGATCTAGGATTTCTCCCGGAGCAGCACGAGTAAGCCGTAGACCGCGATGATGATACCTTCAAGAGGGTAACATCACATGACGTCGCCATAGTCCGCCATGATCAAAGTGAGAGCATGGTTTTCACCGGCAGCTACGCTCCCCAACTCGTTGTTGGGACTGGACATGAGATCAAAAGATCCCACGAACAACCCCAATCTGGCCGCCCGCCTCCGATGAAGAAAACGAGCACCGCCACCATACCCGGAGATGCTGCCCTATGCCACCTCAAGACGCGGGAGAAGCCCAGGAAAACGCCGCAGCCACGGAGAGGATCTAGGGCGGACACATGAGCCCACCTAGGCCCATTTGGACCCAGATCGGAGACCCGCCGTTGAACCTGGCCGAACCGCCACCACGGCGCGCTGCCCCTGGTTATCGCTGCCCCGCCGTTGCCGTCGATGAAGTGGAAGGAACCGGTGGAGGCCGTAGCCGATTCCTCCCATCACCGGCGGAGGTAAAGGCAGCCGCCGCCGCCACGCCACCGGGGCTTTGCCCAGCAGCGCACAGGGCAGCGGCGGGAGGGGGAACTTGAGGAGGGGACGGGGAGAGGGCGGCGACGGCCTCCCAGGCGCGGCACTCTTTCTCTGTATAATATTGTGTACAATTGGAAAGCTGTGGAGGCGACGGCAAGTGGAGGGCATATTTTTCTATCGAAGGAAATGCGTCCACAGATTGATCATGACTGAGTTTTCAGCTCTGCAGCTAATAGAATCTACGTAGCTCTAGCATACAAAAAGAAACTCCATAAAATTTCTTCTTGTAATTCATCGCATGCTTTTGTGCATAGATAATGGTATACCATGGCTTGACCTATGTAAACGTCTCCCAGTAAGTTGATTAAATTTAGAAAGAATGAGTGTAATTTTCTGGGGTCCTGGTTCAGATACTACTGCAGCACTGGTGCAGTGACCCTCTGGCTAATCCAGGTTTCATTCCCTTCTTGTTGAAAGTTAATAAGGATGGCACTGGCATGCACGGTAGCAGGGGGTGACGATTAGACGATTGTGTAGGACACGTAGGATTAGAGCACGTAATCGCGTAACCGACCACGCCACCCGCATCCTTCACGTGTACAGTGGTACAGAGGCGGCCAGGCGCCAAGGCCACGGAGGCAAAGGATCGTCCGGAGTGGAGCCGGAGCTGATCGGCCTCGCGCCGCCTCTCGGCCACCTTGGCCCCGCACGGCATCGACCTTTGTCCTCCCACGAAACAGCTTCAAAACCTTGTCGAACTCGCTTCGCGTCGGCGAGGACATCCGTCATCATATCGATCATTTCTCAATGCAGCGGCATCCAATGCATCGAGCGATCACATTAGGTTGTGGATATATGGTCACCTTGGATGCCGCGGCGCCGCACGCAAGGCTTTGGCGGCCGGTCGACCCGTCACCACCGACGGGAAAAGGGAAAAGCAGCGTGAGGCGAGCTGAATCTGCCTGACCTGCTGCTCGCCCATGTAGGGCTGGCTGTAGGTCTCGTCGTGAGGCTGCAGCGGCTGCCGGTCTCGGGATCTGGGAAGGATCTTTTCCGGAGACGCGAGCCCATGCTGGGGTCGCTACGTATTTTCACGCTCATCTCTCTGTGGCATGTTCCTCGGACTGCGCGCTGCGCAACTGGGAGTGGCCAAAGGATTTTACCCTAGACTATTTTCTACAGCACATCGAGGTTAATTTAGGGTACCTTTGCTTTGGACGGAATTCCATGGAGGTTTCCGTCCTGCTTTTTCTTCTTTCTTTTGGAAACGTAACTTTTTCTTAACTTGTGATGCATCCTACTTCGAGCCAACTAGTTTTGGCAAGGTCTGATAAAGCAAGCATTAGTTTTATCAAAGGCTCCGTTTTCTAAATGGAAGAACACCCTTTGCTCGATGCGTGTGCTGCGCGGCGGACGGTGTGTTATTCTCTGGTTTCTGTTGGAACTCGGAGCGCAAAGGTACGTACTGCCATGGCGCTGGGTGCTCGATCGGCTCCCAGTGTACGTACCTTTCTTTTCACTTTTGATTGAGTGAAGCGACGGAGCACGTACGTACGTGGAGTTACGTACGCGATCGAGCAATCGAGGGATTTTCTCGCAAACAAAAGCAAGATCCGTGTGTTGTCTCCGTTATTCTACCAACATGAAGGTTGTCCTAGAATTCTTCTCGAGGCAAGATTAAGATCTATCGGTTATCCTCATCGATCTGGTGGGAGTGTCGTGTACCGGAAAGCTGATATACCAGAGATTGCTGGATCAAATGGTATTCAGTCATGTACTACCATGTTTTTTTACCATTTAGTCTGAGAGGAAGCGCAACAAAACTTTGTTGGATGTTGCCATAAACGGGCATGCTTTCTCGCCCATGGTGAGGTCAGCTGGCGAAGAATGGCATAGAAGCCGAGATCTGGAGACTAACAATGATGATTGGACTCTTCGTACCGATGTTGAATTGGCTTGGTGATCTGTGATTTGGAGAAGTGGCTTCGAAAGTGGGGTCGACAACGCATGAGAAGTTCAGAGTTCTACCTTTCAGGGTAAAAAACCAAGGTCTAGCCTTAATTGGTCGTGCTTGGCAATGGCTTAGTTCAAGGCATTGTTTTCGGGAGCAATAACTTTTCTTCAGAGTGAAAACCTAAGATCTTTGATCGGGCGACGGTGACGGTTCTGCGATGTTCCCTTCTTGGAGGCGTCACTTTTGGAGAAGCTGGACTTCTGGTGATGTCTACGTGGTGTTAATGCTGCTGCTCCAAAGAATATATCTTTGTAGCAGGACTTTTATTTTATTTAATTCTTCTTCTTTTTGGCTGTGTGCATCAGTAATGCCGATAGGGCAATGCGTTGGTGTAGAGACCGGACGTAATTGATATTTTTATAATATTAATATATGTTCTTTATCGAAAAAAACAACACGGGGTGCAGGTAGCCATGAAAACACTTCCGCATCAATCAACTCAAACTTAACACACGGACAGACCCTTGACCTTCACTTGAAGAGCTCCAAGTCTTCCATAGGCCTCAGCAATAGTCTCTCCTTCCTTTATCCTAAACAAGGTAGCCTCATTCTTGGCTGACTCATAAAGAGACTTTTGAATAAGATTGGTTTCCTCTTGGAGTACTACAATCATATCCCAAAGCTCTTTAGATGAATCAATGTCATTGACTTGGTCAAGAAGCTTGCAGTTGATGCCACTTCTAATTTTGTCACATGCAGAAGCATTGAGTTGACGGTTGTAGAATTCAGTGGAGGTCAACCTAATGTGATCTTGTGGCTTCCGGTATCCATCAACAACAATCTTCCACATCTCCACACTGCAGCTGCAAATATGAGACTCCATAGAAGATTTTTCAAAAGTGAGTTCCATAAAAATGGGGAACATTCCCACTATACTTTATATGAGGCATGGGTGAAATATTTTTAGGATAGTCATGATTAACCTGTTTGTAGGACTCCACATGGATAGCAACTCCACTAGAAGTCCCACCACTTAGGCTCTTAATCATGGCACTGATTTCTGCCATTTGGTTCTGAAGATCATCATTCTTTTTCTTTTTCTCAGCTTCATATGCAAAGAATCTGGATTTCATCTCCTTAACCGAAATGTTAGAATCTCCATCCAAACCCTTAAATAGTTTATCCATCTCACTCTTAAGGCTGTAAGGCCCTTTAAAAGAGTCCTTGCTTTGATACCAATTATAAGTTCAGAGATGGTAAACCTAGATGGGGTGAATAGGTTTCTACAAATTTTAATTCTTTCTTTGCAGTATTAGGCTTTGCGGAATATAAACGTGAGCCTAATGCAAACTAGATGAGGCAACCTAGATGATAATTCAAGTATCTCAAGCACGAGGTTCTCACAAGATATATAACACAAGTAAAGAGTTCGGTTAGGAATAACCAAAAGCACGTGGAGACGAAGATTTATTCCCGTGTTCCCTTCCTTTGCAAGAAGGTACGTCACGTTTGGAGAGGTGGGGAATACCACGAAGGATTTCCCAACGCCACGAAGGCTCACCTTATTCTCTGAGCCTATCCCATGAAGGAATAGCTCTTTCACTTGTGGTAGACTTTGAGGCAGCCTCCAAACCTTCATAATCTTGTCAGGAGCAGATCCACATCCAGGATGCTTCCGGACGATTTTGCCCACCTAGGGTTTCCAAGAAACCCTAGAGAGCAGGTATCTTGAAGAATACAAGGGGAACAAGATTTGGCTCGGTGAGGCTGTAGATCAAGACCTTCTCTAGCTTTTCCCCGGAGGGATTTGAGTTTGGGTGGATGATACGTCTCCGACGTATCGATAATTTCTTATGTTCCATGCCACATTATTGATGATATCTACATGTTTTATGCACACTTTATGTCATATTTATGCATTTTCTGGAACTAACCTATTAACAAGATGCCGAAGAGCCAGTTGTTGTTTTCTGCTGTTTTTGGTTTTAGAAATCCTAGTAAAGAAATATTCTCGGAATTGAACGAAATCAACGCCCAGGGTCCTATTTTGCCACGAAGCTTCCAGAAGACCGGAGAGTCAACGAAGTGGGGCCACGAGGTGGCCAGGAGGTAGGGCGGCGCGACCCCACCCTTGGCCGCACCGACCTGTCTCCTGGGCCCCTCGTGACGCCCCATGACCTACCCTTCCGCCTACTAATAGCCTTCGTTGCGAAACCCCCAGTACCGAGAGCCACGATACGGAAAACCTTCCAGAGACGCCGCCGCCGCCAATCCCATCTCGGGGGATTCAGGAGATCGCCTCCGGCACCCTGCCGGAGAGGGGAATCATCTCCCGGAGGACTCTACGCCGCCATGGTCGCCTCCGGAGTGATGTGTGAGTAGTCTACCCCTGGACTATGGGTCCATAGCAGTAGATAGATGGTTGTCTTCTCCTCATTGTGCTTAATTGTCGGGTCTTGTGAGCTGCCGAACATGATCAAGATCATCTATCTGTAATTTGTTCACCCAACATGCTATTTATCTTATGGGAGAGACACCTCTAGTGAACTGTGGACCCCGGTCCAATTCTCTATACTGAAATACAATCTACTGCAATACTCGTTCTACTGTTTTCTGCAAGCAATCATCTTCCACACTATACATCTAATCCTTTGTTACAGCAAGCCGGTGAGATTGACAACCTCGCTGTTTCGTTGGGGCAAAGTACTTTGGTTGTGTTGTGCAGGTTCCACGTTGGCGCCGGAATCCCTGGTGTTGCGCCACACTACATCTCGCCGTCATCAACCTTCACGTGCTTCTTGACTCCTACTGGTTCGATAAACCTTGGTTTCTTACTGAGGGAAACTTGCCGCTGTGCGCATCACACCTTCCTCTTGGGGTTCCCAACGGACGCGTGTTGAACGAAAAGACATAAAGTCAACTACGCGCATCAAGCAAATTTCTGGCGCCGTTGCCGGGGAGATCAAGACACGCTGCAAGGGGAGTCTCCACATCCCAATCTCTTTACTTTGTTTTTGTCTTGCTTTATTTTATTTACTACTTTGTTTGCTGCACTATATCAAAATACAAAAAAATTAGTTGCTAGTTTTACTTTACTTTATTTACTGTCTTGCACTCTATATCAAACATACAAAAAAATTAGTTACTTGCATTTTACTTTTGTTACCATGTCTAGCTCTGCACCTGTTACTTCTTCGCCTGAAGAATTAGTCTTCACTTTTAAACAAGGGGATGAGGAGAGTTTTAAAGATGCTTGGTCTAGAATTTTTACTTCTTATCGTAAAACTGAACCTCAAATGACTCTAAGTTTGCTCCTTAGTAATTTTTATTTTGGTCTTATGATTCGCTATAGATATGCCTTGGATGCTTTAGTGGGAGGAGATTTCCTTCATTGCAATGGGGATCAAGCTTTTAATGCCATAAAGAAGTTGGTTGCATCACATGATTCAGCTAATAACTTTGATGCAGCCCTTATTAGCATTCATAATAGATTAAACAATCTTGAGATAAGTACATCTCGCTTGGATGACAACTATCGCTATGTTCGTAACCGTCTTGAACAAGTTTTAGTGAACTCTGAACCTTCATTATGGGATCCTACTGTTAAAATTGTTATCGGTGATCAAACTCTTCATGCCAATTGTGATATTATGTCTGAATTTTGCCTTATACCTAAGAGCATTTATGAATCCTTGAAACTTTGGGGAGTTGATGAAGGAGGAGAAGAAATAACTCTTATTGATAACTCTTTTATAATTCCTAAGGGAATAGCTGCAGGTGTGCATACAACCATTCTTGGAAGAACAATATCCATTGATTATCTTGTTATTGAATGTGTAGGAACAGGACAAATCACACTCGGAAGATCCCTGCTGAAACTATTGGGAGCAGTCATAGATATGGGAGAAGGCACCCTGAAATTCACCTCTACACCGGGGGGAAGACATATATTCCCTAAATCAAAGAGAAAGAAAAAGAACAAGAAAGGTAAGGGTAAAGCCCAAGGTAAGGTTGATACACCATCTCTTGATAATACTTGATATACACTTTCTGCGCCTAGCTGAAAGGCGTTAAAGAAAAGCGCTTATGGGAGACAACCCATGTTTTTACTACAGTATTTTGTTTTATATTCGTGTCTTGGAAGTTGTTTACTACTGTAGCAACCTCTCCTTATCTTAGTTTAGTGTTTTGTTGTGCCAAGTAAAGTCGTTGATAGTAAGGTTCATACTAGATTTGGATTACTGCGCAGAAACAGATTTCCTTGCTGTCACGAATCTGGGCAAAATTCTCTGTAGGTAACTCAGAAAATTATGCGAATTTACGTGAGTGATCCTCAGATATGTACGCAACTTTCATTCAATTTGAGCATTTTCATTTGAGCAATTCTGGTGCCTCAATAAAATTCGTCATTACGAACTGTTCTGTTTTGACAGATTCTGCCTTTTATTTCGCATTGCCGGTTTTGCTATGCTTGATGGATATTTCGATTCCATTGACTTTCAGTAGCTTTGTGCAATGTCCAGAAGTGTTAAGAATGATTATGTCACCTCCGAACATGTATATTTTGATTGTGCACTAACCCTCTAATGAGTTGTTTTGAGTTTGGTGTGGAGGATGTTTTCAAGGATCAAGAGAGGGAGATGATACAACATGATCAAGGAGAGTGAAAGCTCTAAGCTTGGGGATGCCCCGGTGGTTCACCCCTGCATATATCAAGAAGACTCAAGCGTCTAAGCTTGGGGATGCCCAAGGCATCCCCTTCTTCATCGACAACATTATCAGGTTCCTCCCCTGAAACTATATTTTTATTCCGTCACATCTTATGTGCTTTGCTTGGAGCGTCGGTTTGTTTTTGTTTTTGTTTTGTTTGAATAAAATGGATCCTAGCATTCTTTGTGTGGGAGAGAGACACGCTCCGCTGTTGCATATGGACAAGTATGTCCTTAGGCTTTACTCATAATATTCATGGCGAAGTTTCTTCTTCGTTAAATTGTTATATGGTTGGAATTGGAAAATGATACATGTAGTAATTGCTAAAATGTCTTGGATAATGTGATACTTGGCAATTGTTGTGCTCATGTTTAAGCTCTTGCATCATATACTTTGCACTTATTAATGAAGAAATACATAGAGCATGCTAAAATTTGGTTTGCATATTTGGTCTCTCTAAAGTCTAGATAATTTCTAGTATTGAGTTTGAACAACAAGGAAGACGGTGTAGAGTCTTATAATGTTTACAATATGTCTTTTATGTGAGTTTTGCTGCACCGCTTGATCCTTGTGTTTGTTTCAAATAGCCTTGCTAAGCCTAAACCTTGTATCGAGAGGGAATACTTCTCATGCATCCAAAATACTTGAGCCAACCACTATGCCATTTGTGTCCACCATACCTACCTACTACATGGTATTCCTCCGCCATTCCAAAGTAAATTGCTTCAGTGCTACCTTTAAAATTTCCATTCTTCATCTTTACAATACATAGCTCATGGGACAAATAGCCTAAAAACTATTGTGGTATTGAATATGTACTTATGCACTTTATCTCTTATTAAGTTGCTTTTTGTGCGATAACCATGTTCCTGGGGACGCCATCAACTACTCTTTGTTGAATATCATGTGAGTTGCTATGCATGTTCGTCTTGTCTGAAGTAAGGGAGATTTACCACCTTTAATGGTTAGAGCGTGCATATTGTTAGAGAAGAACATTGGGCCGCTAACTAAAGCCATGAATCATGGTGGAAGTTTCAGTTTTGGACATATATCCTCAATCTCATATGAGAAAATTAATTGTTGTTACATGCTTATGCATAAAAGAGGAGTCCATTATCTGTTGTCTATGTTGTCCCGGTATGGATGTCTAATTTGAGAATAATCAATAGCGAGAAATCCAATGCGAGCTTTCTCCTTAGACCTTTGTACAGGCGGCATAGAGGTACCCCTTTGTGACACTTGGTTAAAACATGTGCATTGCGATAATCCCGGTAATCCAAGCTAATTAGGACAAGGTGCGGGCACTATTAGTATACTATGCATGAGGCTTGCAACTTGTAAGATATAATTTACATAACACATATGCTTTATTACTACCGTTGACAAAATTGTTTCTTGTTTTCAAAATCAAAGCTCTAGCACAAATATAGCAATCGATGCTTTCCTCTTTGAAGGACCATTCTTTTACTTTTATTGTTGAGTCAGTTCACCTATCTCTCTCCACCTCAAGAAGCAAACACTTGTGTGAACTTTGCATTGATTCCTACATACTTGCATATTGCACTTGTTATATTACTTTACATTGACAATATCCATGAGATATACATGTTACAAGTTGAAAGCAACCGCTGAAACTTTATCTTCCTTTGTGTTGCTTCAATACCTCTACTTTGAATTATTGCTTTATGAGTTAACTCTTATGCAAGACTTATTGATGCTTGTCTTGAAGTACTATTCATGAAAAGTCTTTGCTATATGATTCACTTGTTTATTCATGTCATTTACATTTTTTTGATCGCTGCATTCATTACATATGCTTACAATAGTATGATCAAGGTTATGATGGCATGTCACTCCAGAAATTATCTTTGTTTATCGTTTACCTGCTCGGGACGAGCAGGAACTAATCTTGGGGATGCTGATACGTCTCCGACGTATCGATAATTTCTTATGTTCCATGCCACATTATTGATGATATCTACATGTTTTATGCACACTTTATGTCATATTTATGCATTTTCTGGAACTAACCTATTAACAAGATGCCGAAGAGCCAGTTGCTGTTTTCTGCTGTTTTTGGTTTCAGAAATCCTAGTAAAGAAATATTCTCGGAATTGGACGAAATCAACTCCCAGGGTCCTATTTTGCCACGAAGCTTCCAGAAGACCGGAGAGTCAACGAAGTGGGGCCACGAGGTGGCCAGGAGGTAGGGCGGCGCGGCCCCACCCTTGGCCGCGCCGACCTATCTCCTGGGCCCCTCGTGACGCCCCCTGACCTACCCTTCCGCCTACAAATAGCCTTTGTTGTGAAACCCCCAGAACCAAGAGCCACGATACGGAAAACCTACCAAAGACGCCACCGCCGCCAATCCCATCTCGGGGGATTCAGGAGATCGCCTCCGGCACCCTGCCGGAGAGGGGAATCATCTCCCGGAGGACTCTACGCCGCCATGGTCGCCTCCGGAGTGATGTGTGAGTAGTCTACCCCTGGACTATGGGTCCATAGCAGTAGCTAGATGGTTGTCTTCTCCTCATTGTGCTTAATTGTCGGGTCTTGTGAGCTGCCGAACATGATCAAGATCATCTATCTGTAATTTGTTCACCCAACATGCTATTTATCTTATGGGAGAGACACCTCTAGTGAACTGTGGACCCCGGTCCAATTCTCTATACTGAAATACAATCTACTGCAATACTCGTTCTACTGTTTTCTGCAAACAATCATCTTCCACACTATACATCTAATCCTTTGTTACAGCAAGCCGGTGAGATTGACAACCTCGCTGTTTCGTTGGGGCAAAGTACTTTGGTTGTGTTGTGCAGGTTCCACGTTGGCGCCGGAATCCCTGGTGTTGCGCCGCACTACATCTCGCCGCCATCAACCTTCACGTGCTTCTTGACTCCTACTGGTTCGATAAACCTTGGTTTCTTACTGAGGGAAACTTTCCGCTGTGCGCATCACACCTTCCTCTTGGGGTTCCCAACGGACGCGTGTTGAACGAAAAGACATAAAGTCAACTACGCGCATCAGTGGAGGAGAGAGATCTGGCTTTTGGTGTTTGCAACAATGGAGTATGAGAGAGAGAGAGGGAGAGAGCTCAAGAACAGAGTACTAACTGTTGTGAGCTAGGTGAAGGGGTATTTATATTTCCAGTTGAAATCCAGCCATTGTGGAAGTGACAGCTCAGTAGCAGGTCGAAGTGGCCCATCTGCCGGGCCAGGTGCCGGACCAGCTGGTGGCACACCCGGTGTTGCCGGGTGATACGTCCATTTTGCATCACTATTTTATATCATAATTTGCTGTTATTCATTGATATATTTCGTATTTGGAGATGATACTTATGTTATTTCATCTATTTTGCATGTTTCATGATTATTGGAGGATCGCGCACCGGAGACAGGATTCTGCAGGAAAAAGCGCCCTCAGAATGCAATATCTCGGAAGATCAACAATTGACAGAAATTATATGAAAAATCCTATTTTTCCAGAAGACGAAGGGAGCCAGAAGGAGGAGCCGAGGAGGGCCGCCATGGGCCCTCCTCATAGGCCGGCGCGGGCCCTGCCCTGGCCGCGCCGCCCTGTGAGGAGGGGGCCCACAGCCCCCTCTGGCCTCCTCTCCTTCGCGTACATCTTCGTCCCGAAAACCTAAGCTCCGGAGGATAGTCGCAAAGAGTCACAGCTGCCTCTGCGGGGCGGAAAACACCAGAGAGAAAAGAGCTCTCCGGCAGGCTGAAATCTGCCGGGGAAATTCCCTCCCGGAGGGGGAAATAGACGCCATCATCACCGTCATCGAGCTGGACATCATCTCCATCACCATCATCATCATCTCCATCACCATCACCATCACCGCCATCTCCACCGCTGCACATCGTCACCGCTGTAACAATTTGGGTTGGATCTTGATTGTTTGATAGGGGATACTCTCCTGGTATTGATTTCTACTTGTTATTGATGCTATTGAGTGAAACCATTGAACCAAGGTTTATGTTCAGATTGTTATTCATCATCATATCACCTCTGATCACATTCCATATGATGTCTCGTGAGTAGTTCGTTTAGTTCTTGAGGACATGGGTGAAGTCTAAATGTTAGTAGTGAATTATGGTTGAGTAATATTCAATGTTATGATATTTAAGTTGTGGTGTTATTCTTCTAGTGGTGTCATGTGAACGTCGACTACATGATACTTCACCTTTATGGGCCTAGGGGAATACATCTTGTACTCGTTTGCCAATTGCGGGGTTGCCGGAGTGACAGAAACCTAAACCCCCGTTGGTATATCGATGCAGGAGGGATAGCAGGATCTCAAAGTTTAAGGTTGTGGTTAGATTTATCTTAATTACTTTCTTGTAGTTGCGGATGCTTGCAAGGGGTATAATCACAAGTATGTATTAGTCCTAGGAAGGGCGGTGCATTAGCATAGGTTCACCCACACAACACTTATCAAAACAATGAAGATTAATTAGCTATATGAAGCGAAAGCACTAGACTAAATTCCCGTGTGTCCTCAAGAACGTTTGGTCATTATAAGTAAACAAACCGGCTTGTCATTTGTGCTAAAAAGGATTGGGCCACTCGCTGCAATTATTTCTCTCACACTTTACTTACTCGTACTCTATTCAACTGCTACATCAAAACCCCATGAATACTTGTCTATGAGCATTTACAGTGATTCCTACATCGAAACTGTTTGTCAACACCTTCTGCTCCTCGTTGGGTTCGACACTCTTACTTATTGAAAATACTATGATACACCCCCTATACTTGTGGGTCATCAAGACTATTTTCTAGCGCCGTTGCCGGGGAGTGAAGCGCTATTGGTAAGTGGAATTGGTAAGGGAAACTTTTACTGTTTGTGCTGATTTTATTTCTGCCTGCTGCTATAATTCATTATGGAGAGATCTTCTCTTGAATTTTTATTTGGAAAATCTACTACTACTGCAAAGGTAGTGCATGAGGCACCAGGTGAGGAAGAGGTTCCATACAAAATACCTATGAAAACTATTGAACGTATTGTGGATAACCGTTATACAGGGGATGGGACTGTCCATCCTGGAGATCATTTACTGTTCTTACATGAATTATGCGGTTTATTCAAGTGTGCAGGTATTGCTATGGATGAAGTGAGGAAGAAGCTATTTTCTATATCGCTGTCTAGTAAAGCGGCGCATTGGTATAAATTACTGGATGATGGGGATTCTCTTGAATGGAATGATATTGTGCCCCGATTTTATTCTAAGTTCTATCCTCCAAGTGAAATTCACAAAGACAGGAACCGCATATATAATTTTTGGCCTCATGATGGAGAGAGTATCGCCCAAGCGTGGGGGAGATTGAAGTCTTTAATGCTCAAATGCCCCATTCATGAGCTTCCTGGTAATGTTATCATTGATAATTTCTATGCAAGACTTTCTTTTCAAGACAAGACCTTGCTGGATACTTCTTGTTCTGGATCATTTACACGCAACAAATAAGAGTTTAAAAGGGACCTTCTTAATCGGATTCAGGAGAATACTGAAGGATGGGAGAACGACAAAGATAGAGAATCAGGTATAAATTGTGATTATAAATGCATTGAAGCTTTTATGGATACTGATAAATTTCGTAATATGAGTGCTACTTATGGTCTTGATTCTCAAGTTGCTGCAAATCTTTATAAAGCTTTTGCCTCTCATTATGAATTGCCTAAGAAGAATTTTGATAAGTATCATGAACCGTATAAAGATAAAATTGATTCATCTATAAATAAATGTGTTGTAGTTGAAACTGTTGATCATGTTATTCCTGAAGCTTATATTGAAAAAACTCCTTTCCCTGCTAAAATGAAGGAGTATTCTGTTATAAATAGTGCAGTTAATAAAAGTGAAAAGAAACCTATAGAACCTGAAGAGCAAATAAAGGTTGAACCCGCTATTGCAATAGTGTAACACCCCAAATTTCAATAAAAAGAAAGTTAGAAAATTTCAGAAAGCAAAATTTCAAACCAACAAAAACTTTTGTTTTTGCATATAGTACCATGCATAGAACTTGTGCATTTGAGTGATATGCCATGATGATTGCTATTATGTGTATAAGCTAAACCCTAAAACCCTAAGGTGATCATGAGAAGATCACCAACCAAATAAATCAAAAAGAGAAATAAATCAAATAATTGAAAAACCCTAAAACCCTAACATATGCTCTATGGCATTGTTATAAATTTTGACCCTAGACCAATTTGGTCTTCACCATTAGTTGAATAATGTTACTAAACACTTATTACAACTTTTGGAATCAAAGAATCACATTTCAAATGTTTTTCAAATACAAAACTTGCTCACATATGATAATGGTCAGAACTGCCAATTCTAGTCTGATCACTACTTTGAGCCTTTGCAATTCAAATTTCTCAAACCAAACCTTGCTAACTCTTTGCACCACCTCAAATTCAACATCAAGGTAAACACTTTTTGTAAAGATCACCATGCCAAATTCTTTCTTGATCATTAGCTATGCTCAACCAAAGTTGCAACTTTTTAACATATGTAACAATCTCCCACTTATCATTTTTTTTCAAATCTTTGAATTAAACTTTTCCACCACCACCTCTCATCATCTCTGGTCAAATACAACTCAACTAAACACACACAATTCAAATTGGTCAACCATTTGAATTCAATCAAAATTTGGACAAAATTCACAAATTCCAAATACGGAACTATTTGACACTATTTGAAATAGTGATCTACCTCAACCCTAATCTATCCCAACCTATTCTAAATGGTCCCCCTGCCCCCTCTCAACCTTAATGGCACATAGGAACCCTAAGGAGAGAGGCATAGCAAGCTATGGCATGGCCATGCCGGCCACATGCCACATGTCGAGCCACCCCTCTCCTCTTTCTTCTCCAGCCACGGCCACCATGTCCCAGAGCTCCACCTTGCTGCCCTAGCACCGCCTAGCATCGCCACGGTCGAGGAGGAGCTCGACACTGGCCGGAACACACGCGCCCAGCACGGCGACGCCATGCCGATGACGTCGCGCGTGTGCACGCTCGCAGACGTCACTGGCCACGCGCCGCGCCACCACCTCGAGCAAGCCCTGGCCCCTCCCTCGACAGGTTGAGCATCGCCGTGACACCTCAGCCGCGCCAGACACGCTCGGAACCCAGACCCGTGACCACCGGCGCCGGAGACGACGACCTGCTTCCGTGAACGCCGCGGCAGTACTGGAAGCAATGCGACCAACCTAGCCACCGCCCGACCAAGCTGTCGCCGCCAAACGACTCGCCAGGAACCGCAGAACAGCGCCACACCCTCGCCTAGCTCGCTAGCTCGCCGGAGACGCCGCGAGCATGTCGACCACCACCCTACCCCGCAACCCTCACTCGCCTCTATAAATACTGAGCTCCCCTGAGCAATCCAAGCACACCACCAGACTCCCCACCTCTCAACGCTTCTCAACCACCACACCACTCGCTCGATTCTCGCCGGAGCAAGGCCAATCGGAAGCTCACCGCCGCGGAAGCTCTGCAGCAATCGCCGACGATCCCGACCACCTCAGGCGACGCCACTGCTACCAGGAGACTCGCCGTCGTCCACAACCTCGTCGAGCATACTGCCAACCCTTGCTGGAGCCGCCGTAAGCTCTCCCACCCCCTACCCTCGCCGCCAGACCCTCTGCTTCTCATCGGAGAAGACGACGACTGTGCGCCGTTGGATCGTCTTCTAATCCAACGCGCCACGTCGCTCGTACCGCTTCGGCGTTTAAAACACGCTGACATGCGGGACCCCCTGGTCAGGCAGCCCACGCGGGCACAGACGCGTGGTGGGCTGGCCTCGGGCCGTTTTTGAATCTTTCGGCCCACCTAGCTTTCCCGCCGGCCCTTTTATTTCAAACTCGATTTAATTAATACAAATGATTTTGAATACTGCTGCCACTTTGAAATTCGATAGACTCAAATTGGCTAAATCAAATTTAGTGAACTTTATATGGTTGGAAAGCTAGAGAAATTATCTAGCCAATGCCACTGGCCTCATGGCCAGATTCTTTGTAGAATAAATGTGATAAAAATAACAAGACAGGGACTTTTCCCTATTCAAATAATTCTTAAAAATCAACCAAAATAGATATTAAGTTAATTCCAACTCTAATAGCTCACATTTGACTTACACTAATTGTTTATGCAATAAAATGGTGTGGTCACCTTGCATGATCATGCCCTAGTTTAATTAATGGATAATATGGCTAGTTTATGTAGTTGATATTGTCCAAAACTATTAAGTAAATTATATGAAGTCTTATACTTCATTTAAACCTTGTCTCAAATGAATTCATGTGATGTTTGGACCCCTGGCCAAACTCACTTATATGAATTACTTGGAGATTTAAATCATATGTTAGCACTATTAAATAGTATGAGGTGATCTACCTCATTTAAATCATTTTTCACAAATGATGATGATGAACATTTGACTTAGGTCAATATGAGTTCATACATGATTGTTTGAGAAATTAAATCTTAAGAAGATTTCAATGAGAGGAAATTATTTCTCAAGAACCCTATGGAAACTATCTTTTACATATGAAATACAAAGAAGTGAATTCTATTTAAACCCCACAACCCATGCACCCTAGTTAATTTATTTGTGTGCATAGAGTAGTTTGTGTGTTATATGTGAGGTATGGAATAGCCATTGAATTAGTGAGTAATTATACTCGTATTCAAATTTAGACGGTAGCACCGGAGAGTACGCCGAAGAAGAAGGTTGCTACCAGGAGGAGGAGGAGGAACAGTTTGAGAACTACCAAGGCAAGCTAATATTCTTGCAAAGTGCAAAGCCCCTTGGGGCAAGGCACCATGTTTCTTATCTTATCTTACATAAGCCTATCCCAATTTTACTTTACAATCTTTACTTGTTTTCTAAATGAGTTACTTTTATAGTTAACTTTGGTCAAAGTACAAGTTGGTTACTAGAGTAGTTAGTTAGTCTCTTCCAAGCAAAGCAAGATAGCACCCCTCATGATTTAGAGCTAGTGCTAATGAAATAAAACTTGACTACTCTAGATGGGAACAATGTGATTTTGAAATGGATTTGAAACCTTGGAATGAAGATGCATTCCATTGAATGATTTTGAAGGTGAATGTGAACACGAGAAGATGGTGATTTTTGATAAACAATGATGTTGGTTTGAATGCGATACCTTTCCAATTATTAAGTACCCCCACAATACCTGATTATGGGTAGGGCTTAACTGGAAGTTTATGCGTCTTAGTATGGGTTCCCTCTAAACAAGTGTCATCGGGGTTATGCCGAAAGCTGCCTCTACCACAAAAGGAATGATATGATATGATGCGAAATGAGGTGAATGTCCGGCCCAAGCCCTGTGCAGTTCCCAGGTTGACAGTTGGTCTTCACTGGGAGGCCAAGCTCATGGGGAGAGGTGCTCATACTAGGATTCGTAAGTGAAAGGTTATGGTTGATGATCCGCGTACTGTGTTACGATGATTCGGGGTAATCCCGACGGATGAAATCAAATGTTGTGGCACAAGTGTGCAACCTCTGCAGAGTGTAAACCTATTCGAATAGCCGCGTCCACGGTTACGGACGGTTAGAAAGGCCATACAGTTTCCGATGTCATATCTTTGAAAATGATGTTGAAAAGGGTGATGGTGAAATGACTTGTGGTGGATTGAATTGAAATCACCACTTGAATGGTGGGAATGACACTAATGTTCCCACTTGAGTTAGTTAGCACTTGAATAAGCTTTTCTCAAACTTTGTGAACTAAAACTAGCTTTATGCAAATAAACTAGAGCTTAGCAAACCATACTAGAATGTCTAGCACTTACATTAGTATTAGTTTGCGAGTACTCAACGTACTCACGGCTTTGTCCCTGGCTATTCAAATGGCCAGAGTATGAAGATGACCAAGGAGATGACCAGCAGGACGCCTACGACAACTAAGCGCCTTCCGACGTCAAGCGTTGGCCTGTGGACTAGAGAGTCCTTGTATCTTACGCTTCCGCTATGTTGAACTATGAACTTGTGTGTGTTCGTTGATCAATAGATCAACTATTCGTGTAATATGGATCATGTGATTCCAAATTTGTAAGACTTATGGTCTGTAATGGATGATGACTTTGATACTTAACTATTATGCCTCGCAACAACAATATTCCTGGGATTGCGATGTATGACATAATAGGCATTCGGACTTAAAAATCCGGGTGTTGACAAATAGTTAAAGATCTTGTGACTGAAAATGTGGAAGATGGTCATATTATTTTCTGTGAAGATGCTTCTAATATTGTTTCACATCCTAATAAGTCTAGGAAAACTAGTGTTCCTATGCTATCTGTTAGAATTGAAGATCATTGTTATTATGGTTTATGCGATATTGGTGGAAGTATTAGTGCTATTCCTTATGAGCTTTACACGGAGATTATGCACGAAATTGGTTCTTGTGAACTTGAAGATATTGATGTGGTTATTCGGCTAGTTAATAGAGAAACTATCTCTCCAATTGGTATTGTTCGAGATGTGGAAGTTCTATGTGGAAAGATTAAATATCCTGCTGACTTTTTTGTACTTGGTTCTGCTGCTAGTAAGTACTGTCCTATCATTTTTGGTAGACCTTTTCTAAATACTTGTGGAGCTGTTATAGATTGCAAGAAAGAGCAAATTTTGACTAAATTTGCTGGTGAATCTTATGAGTTTAATTTCTCTAAATTTGCCAAAACTCCTTATAAAGCTGATTCACCTAATAATGATTTTAGAGTTGAACAGTGTGCATCTATTGCTCTTGCTCCTAATAATCCTTTGCAGCAACATTTGGAGAATAGTGAGAGTGAAGTTTTTAGGGAAGAAAGAAATGAGCTTGATGAAATTTTCCTTCATCAACCTATTCTTAAACATGATTTACCGGTAGAAGATCTAGGTACAACATTGCCACCAAAAGAAGATCCTGTTTTTGATTTAAAACCATTGCCTGACAATCTTAAATATGCTCATATTGATGATAAGAAAATATATCCTGTTATTATTAGTTCTAAGCTTTCAGAGATTGAGGAAGAAAGGTTATTGGAAATATTGAAGAAACACCGAGGAGCTATTGGCTACACTCTTGATGACTTGAAGGGGATTTCTCCCTCTATTTGCCAACATGCCATTAATATGGAAGATGATGCAAAGCATGTTGTTGAACATCAGCGTCGTCTAATTCCTAAGATGAAGGATGTGGTAAGGAATGAGGTATTAAAACTTCTTGAAGCTGGTATTATATATTCTATTGCTGATAGTAGATGGGTTAGTCCTGTGCATTGTGTTCCTAAGAAAGGAGGAATGACTGTTGTACCTAATGATAATGATGAGCTCATCCCTCAAAGAGTAGTTGTAGGATATAGAATGTGCATTGATTATCGAAAAGTTAATAAGGTTACTAAGAAAGATCATTACCCTTTACCTTTTATTGATCAAATGTTAGAAAGGTTATCTAAGAATACTCATTTTTGCTTTCTTGATGGTTATTCTGGGTTTTCACAAACTGCTGTTAAAACTAAGGATCAAGAGAAAACCACTTTCACTTGTCCCTATGGAACTTATGCTTATAGACGTATGCCTTTTGGTTTATGTAATGCTCCTGCTACTTTTCAAAGATGCATGTCTGCTATTTTTCATGGCTTTTGCGAGAATATTGTAGAGGTATTCATGGATGATTTTTCTATCTATACGAATTCTTTTGATAATTGCTTGCGGAACCTTGATAAAGTTTTGCAGAGATGTGAAGAAACTAACCTTGTTCTTAATTGGGAGAAATGCCACTTTATGGTTAATGATGGAATTGTACTGGGACATAAAATTTACGAGAGAGGTATTGAAGTTGATAGAGCTAAAGTTGAAGCAATTGAGAAGATGCCCTATCATAGGGATGTTAAAGGTATTCGTAGTGTTCTTGGTCATGCTGGGTTTTATAGGAGATTTATTAAAGACTTCTCCAAGATTTTAAAACCTCTTACTAATCTTCTTCAAAAAGATGTACCTTTTGTTTTTGATGATGATTGTAAGGAAGCTTTTGAAACTCTAAAGAAAGCCTTAACAACTGCTCCTATAGTTGAACCTCCTGATTGGAACTTACCATTTGAAATTATGTGTGATGCTAGTGATTTTGCTGTAGGTGCTGTTCTTGGACAGCGAGTAGATAAAAAATTGAATGTTATTCATTATGCTAGTAAAACTCTTGATGCTGCTCAAAGAAATTATGCTACTACTGAGAAAGAATTGTTAGCTGTAGTCTTTGCTTGTGATAAGTTTAGATCTTATATTGTTGATTCAAAAGTTACAATTCATACCGATCATGCTGCAATTAGATACCTTATGCAAAAGAAAGATGCTAAGCCAAGGCTTATTAGATGGGTGCTTCTGTTGCAAGAATTTGATTTGCATATTATAGATAGGAAAGGTGCTGATAATCCTGTTGCTGATAATTTGTCTAGATTGGAAAATATTGCTTATGATCCTGTTCCTGTTAATGATAGTTTTCCAAATGAACAATTGACTGTAATAAAAGTGAGCTCGCGAGATAGCCCTTGGTATGCTGATTATGCTAACTTTATTGTTTCCAAGTACTTGCCTCCAACCTTTTCAGCTCAGCAAAGAAGGAAATTCTTTTATGACTCGAGGCATTATTTTTGGGATGGCCCACACTTATATAAAGAAGGAGTGGATGGTATTCTGCGAAAATGTGTTCTCGAATATGAACAACAAGAGATATTGAGTAAATGTCATGGTAGTGCTTATGGAGGACATCACGCCGGAGACAGAACCGCGCAAAAGGTTCTACAATCAGGTTTTTATTGGCCAACTCTCTTCAAAGATGCAAGAAAGTTTATTTTATCCTGTGATGAATGTCAAAGGGTTGGTAATATCTCCAGACGCAATGAAATGCCTATGAATTATACTCTTGTTATTGAACCATTCGATTGTTGGGGATTTGACTTCATGGGACCTTTCCCCTCTTCAGAAGGTAACACTCATATACTTGTTGTTGTTGATTATGTTACTAAATGGGTGGAAGCCATACCTACAAAAAGTGCTGATGGTGAGACCTCTTTAAGAATGCTTTTAGATATTATTTTTCCTAGATTTGGAGTTCCTAGATATCTTATGACTGATGGAGGTTCTCATTTTATTCATGGTGGTTTTAGAAAAACTCTTGCTAAATATGGTATTAATCATAGAATTGCTTCTGCTTATCATCCTCAAACTAGTGGACAAGTAGAATTATCAAATAGAGAGATTAAATCTATCTTGCAAAAGACTGTTAATAAATCTAGAAAGAATTGGGCTAGTAAATTGAAGGAAGCACTATGGGCTTATAGAACTGCTTATAAAAATCCCATGGGTATGTCACCGTATAAAATGGTTTATGGGAAAGCTTGTCATTTACCTTTAGAACTAGAGCACAAAGCTTATTGGGCTGTAAGAGAACTAAATAAAGATCCTAAACTTGTCGGTAAGAAGAGATTGCTGCAATTGAGTTCTCTAGATGAATGGAGAAGTGAAGCTTATGAAAATGCTAAACTCTTTAAAGAGAAAGTTAAGAAATGGCATGATAGAAGAATTATCAAAAGAGAATTTAATATTGGGGATAAAGTCCTATTGTATCGGTCTCGTCTCAGATTCTTTGCAGGGAAATTACTCTCGAAATGGGAAGGACCATACGTCATTGAGGAGGTGTATCGTTCAGGAGCAATTAAAATTAGTTCTCTCCAAGGCGATGCCACACAAGTGGTGAATGGACAAAGACTCAAGCATTATATCTCATGTGATTCTTATAATGAAGATGTTGATGTTATTCGAGTGGAAACACCGGAGGCTTTCATCAATGGTCAAATTGACAGTCCGGCAGAGTTCGACTTTGAATAGGTAACAGTACTGGTAATAAAAAGTTCGCGTTTTACTTTCCGAACAATGTTTTTGTTGTTTTTGGAAAATATGAAAAATTACGAGATCGAAACGGAGTGGAGGAGACGCACTAGGGCGTGCCCCCATAGGCCGGTGCGGGCCCCAGCCTGGCCGCACCGCCCTATGAGGTGAGCCCCTCGTGGCCCCTCTCCGACTCTGGTTCGACCTGGTACTTTCCTTATGTCGTAAAAATTCCTGCTATATAATCCCCCGGACCCCTGGAGGTCCGTATATCGTTTTCTTGACATGTTTTGTTTCAAGCTGTTTCTGCCAGGATTTGTCTTTGATCTAGAAGCACCATGGTCTCCAACAACAAGCGCAAGGGGCTTTCGGATGAAGATATTCAAGATCCCGAGTGGAAAGAGGTGGACGAGAGCGTCAAGGAAGAAGATGAAGAAGAAGTGGAGGAAGACTCGCGTGCATACCTGCGTGCTACCATCGCAAGCATCGAGGTGGTGGAGAACCCCTTCAGTGCCAAGAGGAGCGCAAGAATTCGCACCGGAGGAAGGGTTCCACGTCACTACCTAGCTCCAAAGACATCTTCTCCAGTCACTTACCACCCCTTCCGCAATCTAATTTACAATAGTCAAATTGAAAGGATTCCCAAGGCAGCATTGCCTAGCAATTGGGATATAGATCGTTCTAACACTGCAGGAAGGATGAAGCCTGAAGCTGAAGAGTGGGGAAATAACTCCAATAGTTGGGGCTCGCCATCGGACATACTTCTTAACCGCTTCGAGCACAATTCAGAGATGATTCGCAACCTCATGTACAAGATTGATGAGCTTCAGGAGCTTGTTGAGAAGCTTGTCAAGAATTCATCATCACCACCGCCGAAGGAGTAATTCATCATCGGTATTGGCATCCCCTTGGTTTGTTCCAAGCTTGGGGGAGTGCCGCGGTATCATATCATCACTATCTTTTACTTTTTACTATCAAGTAGCGTCATATCATGAGTAGGGAAGTTATCATATAAGATGGGTTGCAGTGTGGAAGTATCTCTCCTTTAGTAGGTTGTCTATGTATCCCTTGGTGTGAGTTATCGTTATGGAATATTAATGAGAAGTCTTATCATTTACATATTGCACATCTTATTTTAGTTTGCAATCTCTATTATATGATTGATCTTGTTATTAGTATTGGTATCACTTTGGAAGCATTGAGTTAATCTATTTGGTTTTGGCAAACTTAGCATTGGTCAATAGCAACAACACTTTGAGGTTTAAGTAGAAAAGAGAAATACATGTAGTTGTTTCATTGTCTTCCTTTCTTGTTAGCTCATAGCTTATTATTCTGAAGTTAAAATTGTTTGTGCTTACAAGGAAGGTGCATGATTGTTTCTATCACATGTATATTTGTTTGTTTCCCTCAACTTTTATGCTTGCTAATCAACCTTGCTAGCCAAAAACCTGTACTGAGAGGGAATGCTTCTCGTGCATCCAAACCTTAACCCAAACCTATGCCATTTGTGTCCACCATACCTACCTACTACATGGTATTTTCTGCCATTCCAAGTAAATACTTCGTGTGCTACTGATGACCCACAAGTATAGGGGATCGCAGCAGTCTTCGCGGGTAGTATAACCCAATTTATTGATTCGGCACAAGGGGAGACAAAGAACACTTGGAAGCCTTAACAGCGGAGTTGTCAATTCAGCTGCACCTGGAAACAGACTTGCTCGCAAGAGTTTATCAGTAGTAACAGTTTTATAGCAGAAGCAGTAGTGGAATAACAGCAGCAGAGTAACAGAGACAGCAGTAGTGATTTTAGTAAACAACAGGATTAAAATACTGTAGGCATGGGGACGGATAACGGGCGTTGCATGGATGAGAGAAACTCATGTAACAATCATAGCAGGGCATTTGTAGATAATAATAAAACGGTGTCCAAGTACAAAGCAATCAATAGGCATGTGTTCCAATTATAGTCGTACGTGCTCGCAATGAGAAACTTGCACAACATCTTTTGTCCTACCAGCCGGTGGCAGCCGGGCCTCAAGGGAATCTACTGGATATTAAGGTACTCCTTTTAATAGAGTACCGGAGCAAAGCATTAACACTCTGTGAACACATGTGATCCTCACGTCACTACCATCCCCTCCGGTTGTCCCGATTTCTGTCACTTCGGGGCCATTGGTTCCGGACAGCGACATGTGTATACAACTTGCAGGTAAGACCATAAACAATGAATATCATGATGAAACAATAACATGTTCAGATCTGAGATCATGGCACTCGGGCCCTAGTGACAAGCATTAAGCATAGCAAGTTGCAACAATATCATCAAAGTACCAATTACGGACACTAGGCACTATGCCCTAACAATCTTATGCTATTACATGACCAATCTCATCCAATCCCTACCATCCCCTTCGGCCTACAGCGGGGGAATTACTCACACATGGATGGGGGAAGCATGGCTGGTTGATGGAGAGGCGTCGGTGATGATGATGGCGATGATCTCCTCCAATTCCCCGTCCCGGCGGAGTGCCAGAAAGGAGACTTCTGGCTCCCGAGACGGAGTTTCGTGATGTGGCGGCGTTCTGGAGGCTTTCTGGCGACTTCGACTTCCCTCCGTGCGTTTTTAGGTTGAAGGCAATAAGTAGTCCGAAGGAGGGCGTCGGAGGCCGGCCGAGGGGGCCACACGATAGGGCCGCGCGGGCCCCCCCTGGGCCACGCCGCCCTATGGTGTGGGGCCCTCGGGCCTCCACCTGGCTTGTCCTTCTGGCTCCGCCAATATTCTGGGAAAATAGGGCCTTCTGCATAAATTCCGAGGATTTTCCTGAAAGTTGGATTTCTGCACAAAAACGAGACACCAGAGCAGTTCTGCTGAAAACAGCGTTAGTCCGTGTTAGTTGCATCCAAAATACACAAATTAGAGGCAAAACAATAGCAAAAGTGTTCGGGAAAGTAGATACGTTTTGGACGTATCAACTCCCCCCAAGCTTAGCTTATTGCTTGTCCTCAAGCAATTCAGTTAACAACTGAGCGATAAAAGAACTTTCACGAACACATTTGCTCATATGATGTATATATTCTCATGCTATGGCTAACACTTAGGCAGTTCATAATAAGATGCATGCAAATAAGATCATCTAACAGCTATGTCAATCATGGAGAGGTACCAACAATTAATAATAAGCATCATGAATCATGTATATAAGTAGGATTGCAATGTTCATAAGAGAGTATGATAAAGTGGTATCTCGCTTGCCCGTATTTGATCGGCAAAACATAAATGCCCAGGCACCTCTGAAGTTCATAGAAAGACTAGAAGTAGTGATTGTCAAAGATAAAAGCATCAAAGTTATACCACAATCAATCATATTTTGAGACAAGCATATTGTACTAAGAATGACAGTTGTGCTCTCAAGATAGTGCTCAAAGAAAGAATGGAGACACAACATAAAAGTAAAAGATTGACCCTTCGCAGAAGGAAGCAGGGATTAACATGCGCTAGAGCTTTTCATTTTTAAAACAGGAGTAAAATTATTTTGAGAGGTGTTTGTTGTTGTCAACGAATGGTAATGGGTACACTGACTACCTCGTCAACCAGACTTCCAAGAGCGGCTCCCATGAAGGACGTTATCTGTACCAGCAAGGTAGATCATCCCTCTTCTCTTTTGTTTACACACGTATTTTAGTTTTATTATGAGTGACACTCCCCCCAACCTTTGCTTACACAAGCCATGGCTAACCGAATCCTCGGGTGCCTTCCATCAATCACATACCATGGAGGAGTGTCTATTTGCAAAATTAAGTTGCTTACTGATGAATCAGAGCAAAACATGTGAAGAGAATTATTAATGAAGTTTGATTAATCGGGGCTGGGAACCCCATTGCCAGCTCTTTTTGCAAAATTACTGGATAAGCGGATGTGCCACTAGTCCATATGAAAATCCGTCAAAAGTAAATGACAAGGTTGAAAGTTAAACACCACATACTTCCTCATGAGCTATGAAACATTAACACAAATTGAGAAGCATTTTGAAGGTTTTAAAGGTAGCGCATGAGAATTTACTTGGAATGGTTTGAAATGCCATGCATAGGTATTTATGGTGGACACTTTGGAACAACTTGGTTTTCAGGGTTTTGGAAGCACGAGCAGCGTTCCCGCTCAGTACAAGTGAAGGCTAGCAAAACACTAGGGAGCGACAAATCAAGAGAGCAGTAACTGTCATAATCATGCTTGCGGCAAAATAAATTAATAGAGGCATAAAAGTGATACAAGAACTCTGAAGCAATGTAAATCATCGAGGCTTAATTGACTTTCGTTCAGTCATATGCATGCGTGAGCATGTGCCAAGTCGATATAAATGAATTATTCAGAGGAGGATACCACAATGCCATACCTACTTATGAATAAAACAATACAAGCAAACATCCATGACATGCTACTCATATTAATAAATTGGAGATAAACATGAGAGATCATGAACTACTAGACTTTCTCAAATGACATATACCTCACATGAACCAACTAAGCATGCTCACATGGATGAGTATATGTACAAAAATGAAAACAAATAGAGTTCATACCAGCCTCTCACCACAATCCAATTGTCGTAGATCGTCATTATTGCCTTTCACTTGTGTAGCTTGGATAATATGAAATGAAAACCACGCTCCAGCCACTGAAGACCATTGAACTCATGATGAACTTTACAAACCAAAGAAGAACATCAAATATTTTTGGTGTTTTCGAATTAGAAACAAGAACAAAAGGAAACAAGCAAATAAGGCAAAATCTTTTTGGGTTTTCTTATAGCAAACTAGCAATAGCAAATAAAGCGAAATAAATGCAAGAAACCAAAACAAACAAATGATGAAGAGAAACAACAGAAATATTTTTAGTCTTTTTGTGTTTTGGGAAAGAAACAAAGCAAAAACAAGAAATGGCAAACTGGAAAAGTCACATAAACACAAAGCAGCGGAAATTTGTCAAACTTGATAGCAGTACAATACTCAATTTTTAATAAATTCTTCCACTGCTCAAATCGAAAAGTGTTCAACTAATGAAAGTTAGATAACAACCTGGGGAACACGCACAAAACTTGGCTTCGCAAAATACTGTTCTAGCTATTTTTGGGAATTTTTTCGGTAACAGTCCAAAATCTGTTTTCAGGCAGCATTTCCCCAAATATCATCTCCCTCTCATTAGAAAACCACTCAAACAAACTAAACAAGTATATACAAGTATCCAGCAATCATAATATGCAAAGAATGAGTGATGCCGGTATACCTCCCCCCAAGCTTAGGCTTTTGGCCTAAGTGGAGTTCAACCCCAGCGAGGGTCGCTGTTCCTTGCCGGTGGATAATGCATGACGTAGTCATAGTAAGGTTCCTGTGCAGAAGAAAAGCGTGGAGGCTCCACATGCCCAAAATGTTGATGCGAGGAACTTGCTGCATCGGATGATGAGTCGAGGTGTTCCTCGGCCTCCTCCGTGTTGTCTCTTGCATGATGGCCTCCTCCCTCTATGTGTGCATTCAGCGCACCTTCTGTGACTGACCAATCCTCCCTGGAATCAAAGTTAAATAGAACAGGCGCAGACAATCTTACTAGTTTTTCAGTTTTCTCAGTTATTCTCCAAACTTTCTTATAAAATGTCATCTTGTAGAACAGGTTACCCAAATTAGATGAATCAGAAACAAATTCATGTTTAATCATAGAGACTATGTCAAGTTTTTCTATGGAAAGTTGAATATCAAGATGATGAGGTTCTACATTATGCAAAGCTAGTAAACGAGAAGCGATGAGACCTCCACAAATTCCACCTTTCTCACGGTTAGTAGTAAGTCTATAAGCTATCAATGCCCCCAAATTATAAGTCTTACTACCTTGCAGTGCCGCAGCTAGAAAAGCTAAATCCTGGATAGATAGTTTACCGCCACTCTTTCTAGCAAGAACGCATTTAGTAATGAAATAAGCAAAGTAGCGGATAGCTGGGAGTTGAATGCTAGTAATTTTACCACCATCCTCTGAGAAACTCCTTCCATGACAAATCATCTCGAAGAGGCTTAAGAGCTCTCGCGGCGATCCCCTTATCTTCTCGCATGATCCCCATTGCGGTACTCTAAATGCTGTACAAAAATCATTGAATGGCAAGTTGACAGTTTTATTATAAATCTTATACTGAACCATGGGGTTAGATCGCGACCAATTGAACTTAAAGTCCTGCACAACAGACATAGTCAATTTTGCATATTGGCATGGTTCTCCATCAACAAAATCATTCAACCCTGCACGAGAAATTAGATTCTGAACATCTTCCAATATTCATGCGCTTCTCATGAAATTTGTGCACGGGTAGTAAGAGGGGTATACTCCCTCTTCACGGTTCACTCTCATGACTTGTTGCACCTCCAATTCTTGTTGGTTTAGTTGATATCTATTCCACTCCATTTTCTGAAATTTTTCAACAAACAATATAAAATTTGATTTGGTGACATATAATCAAGGGGAACTACTATAGGAACTTGCTAGAGTACTAATCATGCATCAAAACTAGTTTATACAACTTAGAACAAGCATGCAAGCTCACTAATCATGTTACCTACAGCAGCAAAATATTCAAGATATACTCAACCAAACAAAATTCTACTTGGGTAATCGGAGGAGTCACATACCGGAGAGCAAATGTGCCAAATTTCAGACAAAAAATCTGGGCTGAGCAAAGAGATCGAAAAATCCTGAGCTCTTGAGCAAAAACGCGAGTGAGAGAAAGCTGGTGTTGATTTTTTCGGGAGAGAGAAGAGTCTGGGAGGAAGAAATGCTAAAGTGGGGCAAAGGGGGGCCCACACGCCAGGGTGGCGCGCCCCCCTTCCAGGCCGCGCTGGCCTGTGGGGTGCCACCCTGGGGTGCCCCACAGGTCATCCCCTGGTGCTCCCAGATGCATTTTCGAAAAATAGGACCAACGGTATAATTTTTGTGAATTTTTGAAAACTTTGAAAAATGCACATTTCTGGGTATTAATTTTATTATTACTTTTTTTTTGACACAAATACAGTGGGGAAGGTCCCCACTGTGTCATTTTTCATTTATATAATCACAAATGTACAATGGGAGCTTATTACATAACCTCACAAAAGATCCAACCAATCCAACATACCCTCCTTGAGGCTAGGCTTAATTCTATGTCTAATAGAACCAAAGCTATCCTTGAAATATGCAAAGCATGCTAAAATATCTCTACTGTGAGAATCAAAAATGATGTTATTTCTATGGATCCAAATGCTCCAGCAGCCAGCAATCAATGCCTCCTTGAAGAAAATATTATTAGACCTCTTCTCCCCATCTATCATCATATTGATATGATCCATATCCTCATTCCATTCCATACCAATCTTCCACCAAAAATTTCTGCTGAAGTCACAATGAAAGAAAAGGTGTGCCATCGTTTCAATAGAACGATCATCACATAGAACACATCTGTTACATTGAACATAAAAAGACTTCCTCTCCATCATATCCTTGGTATTTAATCTGTCCTGAACTAATAGCCAGAAGAAGAACTTTTGCTTCGGTAGGGCAGCAGATGACCATATCCATTTAAAAGGTAATGGCGCCACAGGATGAATAGATAATGCATTATATACTTTCTTAGTAGAATAAGCCTTTCCATTTTGTCCCAAAGTCCATATGTCATTTGCAGTCTCATTATTTCCGATTGACATCATACTGTGTCCGAGTTCATTGCATTGCTGGGATGCAATGTTTGATAATGGAATATTGAATAAATCAAATATATTTCCCATGGCTATATTCTTGGCATCCTTTACCGTCACCAATTTGTCTTTAGCAAAAGAGAACAAGTGGGGAAATCTATCCTTAAGACTTTGCTGCTGCCATTTGTCATGCCACAAATAAATAGTCTGTCCATCCCCAATTTGACAAGAAAACAAATCCTTGAAGGTATCTAACAGAGAAGTACAATCTTTCCACCAAAATGATCCTTTTTGATGGTTATTTTCGGGTAATTTTCCATGCTGATAATAAGCAGCCCATATTAGATTGACCCAAGGAATATCTTGTCTGCTATAAAACTTGTATAGATTTTTCATTTGCAATGCCTTATTCTGCTGACGCAAATCCAAGACACCAAGTCCCCCAGCCTTCTTGGGCAAGCATACTTTCTCCCAACTTACAAGACATTTACCAGATTTATGTATATCCTTTCCTTGCCATAGGAAAATCCTGCATGCTTTCTCAACATGATCAATGTGGGTAAAATGGACTTTCATGGCACACATAGCATGATTGGGCATAGCAGCAATAACAGCTTTAATAGTAACCAGCCTAGCACTGTATGACATCAAATGAGACAGACCAGAAAGTCTTTTATCTACTTTGCAGATCATGGGAGTGAGATCCTCAATTTTAGGTCTGGTAGTACCCATAGGCAAACCAAGATATGTGAAAGGTAGTGACTCCACTTTACATCCAAATAAGAATGCCAGATCTTGTACTTTTTGCTGACTTGTATTAATAGGAATCATAGATGATTTATGGAAATTAATTTTAAGCCCAGTACTAATGGTGAATTTCTCCAGAATTTCTTTCATGATAACAAGCTGAGAAGATATTGCCGGCATGATAAGCAGTGTGTCATCTGCGTATTGGATTACAGGGTAGTCTTGACCATATGAAAAATCTAGTGGCAGCTGCAATATACCTTCATGCCAAGCCTGATTGATAATGATTTGCAAAAGTTCAGCCGTGGCAACAAATAACAGAGGTGAGAGTGGGTCACCTTGCCTTACACCCCTGGTACATTTGATAATCTTCCCTGGGACACCATTTAATAAAATAGATGTGGAAGCACTTGTCAAAATATTATTGATCCATGCAATAAATCTTTCCCCAAATCCTAAGTGTTTGAGCATGCTAATAATAGCTTTGTAGTCCACCATATCAAATGCTTTCTCAAAATCCAACTTGATAATCACAATTTCTTTTTTGGACTTGTGGCATAGATGCAAATATTCAAATGACCAATTCAGACAATCCTGTATGGTTTTTCCCTTAATGAAACCATATTGGTTTTTATGCAAAATAGGGATAATAATCTTCTGCACACGATTGGCAATAAGTTTTGTGATAACCTTGATAGCCATGCTTACTAGTGATATTGGCCGAAAATCATTAGCTGACATCGGGCTTGTAACTTTTGGGATAAGGGTGATAAAGGCAGTGTTGAGACTCTGAATGTCCACCTCATTATCATAAAATTTCCTACATAACTCATAGAACTGACCCTTAATAATATGCCAAAACTTTTTAATAAACTTTCCATTAAAGCCATCAGGACCTGGCACTTTATCATTTGGCATGAGTTTGATAATTTCATCAATTTCTTCATTAGAAAATGGAACCTCCAGACTTGACAGATCATTATGAGGAATAAGATCATTTAAGTCAAACATCATGTTTGTATTACTTGTAGTACCCAGCCTCTGTTTGAATGCTCTCCACAGTATGGCAGCCTTTTGATGATGTTCAGAGATATACCTATCATCCTCATCCACTAGTCCAGTGATATAATTATGTCTATAATTTCTGGTAGCAACTGAATGGAAAAAGTTTATTATTACTGGCCAGGAAAATTTTTGAAATCTCTAATTAACTAAGGAACTCTGCAAATCAAAAGTGCTACAGCAAGTAAAACAAGTGGAGGGAGAAAGAGATGTTGTTTACCTCCCCTATGCATATAAAAGGTATTCGTTAACAAGGTTGATCAAGTCTTGCCACCGAATAATTTTTACATAGCATATGAAGAAATAAACCTCAAATCAATCATGTTACCTTGAATTGTATTGATATGGATCCAATCATAAGATTTTGATAACCTTCTTTAGGCTCATATATAGGACAATCGATAGTTCCAATTTTGATAGTTCTCACATTAGAAATAGTATTGACTCCACATACTTTATCAATCCTCTTGGGGAAATAAACGGTATGCTCCTTATCATCAACATTGAAAGTAACTTTTCCTTTATTGCAATCAATAACAGCCCCTGCGGTGTTAAGAAAAGGTCTCCCAAGAATAATAGACATATTATCATCTTCAGGCATTTCCAACACAACAAAATCGGTTAATATCAAGCAGTTATTAGTAACTTGAACAGGAACATCCTCACATATACCAACAGGAATAGCAGTAGATTTATCAGCCATTTGCAAAGATATATCAGTAGGTATCAACTTATCTAAATAAAGTCTCTTATAAAGAGAAAAAGGCATAACACTAACACCGGCTCCCAAGTCACATAGAGCAGTTTTAACATAATTATTCTTAATAGAACAAGGAATAGTAGGTATACCTGGGTCGCCCAACTTCTTTGGAACTTTGCCATTGAAAGAGTAATTAGCAAGCATAGTGGAAATTTCCTCATTGGGGATTTTCCTTTTGTTAGTAACAATATCTTTCATATACTTTGAATAAGGAGGCAATTTAATAGCATCAGTCAAAGGGATTTGCAAAAATAAAGGTTTCATCCAATCACAAAATTTATTATAGTGTTCTTCTTCCTTTGATTTTAGTTTCATAGCAGGAAAAGGCATTTGCTTTTGCACCCAAGGTTCTCTTTCATTACCATGTTTCTTAGCAATAAAATCTTCTTTAGTATACTTTTTATTTTTAGCATGCTTTTTAGGTTCATCTTCTACCTCTTCTTTATCAGAAGCATCATTCTTATCATTATCATTATCATTGTCATGTTCATTTCCACTTTCAGTTTCAGCATCAGAAATAGAAATACTATTAGGATCATTAACAGGTTCAGAGGATTCTACAACATTTTTATGTTTCTTCTTCTTCTTCTTTTTCTTAGAATGAGCACTAGGTTCAATTCGTTGAGAATATTGTTCAATTCTTTTGGGGTGCCCTTCAGGATATAGAGGATCCTGGGTAGAGACACCACCTCTAGTTGTTACTTCATAAGCATATTTCTCTTTAGAATTATTTTTTAGCAAGTCACTTTGCACTTTAGTGAGTTGATCAATTTGAGTTTGAACCATTTGAAAATGTTTAACAAGCATCTTAACATCATTGGAGGTTCTCTCCACAATATCATGCAAATTGCTAATAGCTTGAGAATTTTCCATTAGATGATTCTCTACTCTCATATTAAAATTTTCTTGCTTAACAATATAATTATCAAACTCATCTAAGCATTGAGCAGGAGGTTTTGAATACGGAATATCTTCCCTAGTAAAGCGTTGAAGGGAGTTTACCTCAATCATGGACGAAGGGGGAATTATCTCACATATATCTTCTATGGGAGGTAGATTCTTCACATCTTCGGATTTAATACCTTTCTCCTTGAGAGACTTCTTGGCTTCCCTCATATCTTCATCATTCAATTCAATTAAACCCCTCTTCTTTAATATTGGCGTTGGAGTTGGTTCAGGTGTATTCCAATCATCATGATTCCGGCTTATTCTAGGCAATAATTCTTCAGCTTCGTCTGGAGTTCTTTTCCTGAAAACACAACCAGCACAACTATCCAAATATGCTCTAGATTCAATGGTTAGTCCACTATAAAATATATCAAGTAGATCATTCTTTTCTAAATCATGTCCAGGTCGAGCTCTGATAAAAGAACAAAATCTTGCCCATGCCGCAGGCAATTTCTCTTCATCTCCCTGGTCAAACCTATAAATTCTCTGTAAAGCAATATGTTGAGCACTAGCAGGAAAGTATTTTCGAAAGAAAACATCACGCAAATCAGTTGGACTTTTAATAGAACCAGGAGGCAAATTATTATACCAAGTTTTAGCATCATCCTTTAATGAGAAAGGAAAATTTTTAATGACAAAGTAAGTACGCATCTTGTCATCATCAGAAAACAAGCTACTCATAGAAGAAAGTTCATTCATGTGTTCTACATCACTTTCTTTTTCAGTACCACAAAAGGGTGCTTTCTCTACAATAGCTATATGAGATAGATCAAGAGAAAAATCATAATCTTTATCCTTAATGCATATAGGAGATGTGGCAAATTTAGGATCAGGAGATAGCTTATGTCTAACAGTATATTGTGTGAGAAACTTTTTAATGTTTCTTGCATCAGCAGTAGCATTGCATCTATTAATAAAATCATCATTTAGCTCCACATAATCTTCATCAGGATCATCACTAGAATAATCAAGTTCAGGTGAATTAACAGGTGTAGTGGCATTTTCATTAGGAGTTTCAGCATTTTCAATTTGTCTAGACCTAGCAATTGTAGCATCTAGAAAGGATCCCAATGAACCACTATCATCAAGCACAACAGAAACATTATCAATATTATGAGAGTTTTCAGATTCAGCAGAAGTACCAGCAAATGAAGCTTGTGGCGGTGAAACAAGTTGACTTGTCACAGATGGTGAATCAAGTGTAGCAGAGGTACTCAGAGTTGTACCTTTTCTTGTAGTGGATGGTAATATGGCGACTTTAGGATCGCGAGCTTTACCCATGATGGAGAATTTGCAGCGAACAATATCAATCCAAGTGAACTTCCAAATAAAGCTATGCTCCCCGGCAACGGCGCCAGAAAACAGTCTTGATGACCCACAAGTATAGGGGATCGCAGCAGTCTTCGCGGGTAGTATAACCCAATTTATTGATTCGACACAAGGGGAGACAAAGAACACTTGGAAGCCTTAACAGCGGAGTTGTCAATTCAGCTGCACCTAGAAACAGACTTGCTCGCAAGAGTTTATCAGTAGTAACAGTTTTATAGCGGTAGCAGTAGTGGAATAACAGCAACTGAGTAACAGAGACAGCAGTAGTGATTTTAGTAAACAGCAGGATTAAAATACTGTAGGCACGGGGACGGATAACGGGTGTTGCATGGATGAGAGAAACTCATGTAACAATCATAGCAGGGCATTTGCAGATAATAATAAAACGGTGTCCAAGTACAAAGCAATCAATAGGCATGTGTTCCAATTATAGTCGTACGTGCTCGCAATGAGAAACTTGCACAACATCTTTTGTCCTACCAGCCGGTGGCAGCCGGGCCTCAAGGGAATCTACTGGATATTAAGGTACTCCTTTTAATAGAGTACCGGAGCAAAGCATTAACACTCCGTGAACACATGTGATCCTCACGTCACTACCATCCCCTCCGGTTGTCCCGATTTCTGTCACTTCGGGGCCATTGGTTCCGGACAGCGACATGTGTATACAACTTGCAGGTAAGACCATAAACAATGAATATCATGATGAAACAGTAACATGTTCAGATCTGAGATCATGGCACTCGGGCCCTAGTGACAAGCATTAAGCATAGCAAGTTGCAACAATATCATCAAAGTACCAATTACGGACACTAGGCACTATGCCCTAACAATCTTATGCTATTACATGACCAATCTCATCCAATCCCTACCATCCCCTTCGGCCTACAGCGGGGGAATTACTCACACATGGATGGGGGAAGCATGGCTGGTTGATGGAGAGGCGTCGGTGATGATGATGGCGATGATCTCCTCCAATTCCCCGTCCCGGCGGAGTGCCAGAACGGAGACTTCTGGCTCCCGAGATGGAGTTTCGCGATGTGGCGGCGTTCTGGAGGCTTTCTGGCGACTTCGACTTCCCTCCGTGTGTTTTTAGGTCGAAGGCAATAAGTAGTCCGAAGGAGGGCGTCGGAGGCCGGCCGAGGGGCCACACGATAGGGCCGCGCGGGCCCCCCTGGGTCGCGCCGCCCTATGGTGTCGGGCCCTCGGGCCTCCACCTGGCTTGTCCTTCTGGCTCCGCCAATATTCTGGGAAAATAGGGCCTTCTGCATAAATTCCAAGGATTTTCCTGAAAGTTGGATTTCTGCACAAAAACGAGACACCAGAGCAGTTCTGCTGAAAACAGCGTTAGTCCGTGTTAGTTGCATCCAAAATACACAAATTAGAGGCAAAACAATAGCAAAAGTGTTCGGGAAAGTAGATATGTTTTGGATGTATCAGCTACCTTTAAACAATTCAAAATTTACTATCTCTTATTTGTGTCAATGTTTTATAGCTCATGAGGAAGTATGTGGTGTTTTATCTTTCAATCTTGTTGGGCAACTTTCACCAATGGACTAGTGGCTTCATCCACTTATCCAATAATTTTGCAAAAAGAGCTGGCAATGGGGTTCCCAGTCCCAATTAATTAACCTTCATAATTTTACAAATAGACACTCCTCCATGGTATGTGATTGTTGGAAGGCACCCGAGGATTCGGTTAGCCATGGCTTGAGAAAGCAAAGGTGGGGAGGAGTGTCATCTAAATAAAACTAAAATAAAAAGGCACTCCTTCATGGTATGAGATTGTTGGCAGGCACCCGAGGATTCGGTTAGCCATGGTTTGTGAAAGGAAAGGTTGGAAGGAGTGTCAACCAAAAATAAAACTTTATGGGAGCCGCTCTTCGAGAGTTTGTCTGGCAAGGGGGTTAGAGTAACCGCTACCAGTCGTTGACAACAACAAACACCTCTCAAAATGTTACTTTTATTCTCTTTATATGATTTCAAAACTGAAAAAGCTCTAGCACATGATTTAATCCATGCTTCCCTCTGCGAAGGGCCTGTCTTTTACTTTATGTTGAGTCAGTAAACCTATTTCCCTCCATCTCAAGCAAGCATTTGAGTTGGTTTAATCAAACCATCTATATTGTGATTTACTTCATCATGTCCTTTACTCTTCCTTGTTTAGCACAAGTTTTATCTGAATGAATATAGCTTTGAAAGTTATTAATGATTATGAGGAGATTATTATGATTGAGTATGCAAGTTGTGCCATATAAGCTTTAACATAATATGTTAATTGTTCTCTGACCAAGAACGAAGTTTGCCATCACCAATTATGATTTCTTATGCACCTTTATTTGTGAGTACCTTTTACTTGTCTCAAGTTGAATTATATGAGGAAGTTGTCTACTAGAATGTCTTGTGTGAATTGATATGATGCTTCTTGTCCGTATTTTAATTATCGACTCTTCACTCCATAAACATGTGGTCCTGTTTACCGAGTTCAGTTTCGCTTGGGGACAAGTGAAGTCTAAGCTTGGGGGGAGTTGATACGTCCATTTTGCATCACTATTTTATATCATAATTTGCTGTTATTCATTGATATATTTCGTATTTGGAGATGATACTTATGTTATTTCATCTATTTTGCATGTTTCATGATTATTGGAGGATCGCGCACCGGAGACAGGATTCTGCTGGAAAAAGCGCCGTCAGAATGCAATATTTCGGAAGATCAACAATTGACAGAAATTATATGAAAAATCCTATTTTTCCAGAAGACGAAGGGAGCCAGAAGGAGGAGCCGAGGAGGGCCACCATGGGCCCCCCTCATAGGCCAGCACGGGCCCTGCCCTGGCCGCGCCGCCCTGTGAGGAGGGGCCCACAGCCCCCTCTGGCCTCCTCTCCTTCGCGTACATCTTCGTCCCGAAAACCTAAGCTCCGGAGGATAGTCGCAAAGAGTCACAGCCGCCTCTGCGGGGCGGAAAACACCAGAGAGAAAAGAGCTCTCCGGCAGGCTGAAATCTGCCGGGGAAATTCCCTCCCGGAGGGGGCAATCGACGCCATCGTCACCGTCATCGAGCTGGACATCATCTCCATCACCATCATCATCATCTCCATCACCATCACCATCACCGCCATCTCCACCGCTGCACATTGTCACCGCTGTAACAATTTGGGTTGGATCTTGATTGTTTGATAGGGGAAACTCTCCCGGTATTGATTTCTACTTGTTATTGATGCTATTGAGTGAAACCATTGAACCAAGGTTTATGTTCAGATTGTTATTCATCATCATATCACCTCTGATCACGTTCCATATGATGTCTCGTGAGTAGTTCGTTTAGTTCTTGAGGACATGGGTGAAGTCTAAATGTTAGTAGTGAATTATGGTTGAGTAATATTCAATGTTATGATATTTAAGTTGTGGTGTTATTCTTCTAGTGGTGTCATGTGAACGTCGACTACATGATACTTCACCTTTATGGGCCTATGGGAAACATCTTGTACTCGTTTGCCAATTGCGGGGTTGCCGGAGTGACAGAAACCTAAACCCCCGTTGGTATATCGATGCAGGAGGGATAGCAGGATCTCAAAGTTTAAGGTTGTGGTTAGATTTATCTTAATTACTTTCTTGTAGTTGCGGATGCTTGCAAGAGGTATAATCACAAGTATGTATTAGTCCTAGGAAGGGCGGTGCATTAGCATAGGTTCACCCACACAACACTTATCAAAACAATGGAAATTAATTAGCTATATGAAGCGAAAGCACTAGACTAAATTCCCGTGTGTCCTCAAGAACGTTTGGTCATTATAAGTAAACAAACCGGCTTGTCCTTTGTGCTAAAAAGGATTGGGCCACTCGCTGCAATTATTTCTCTCGCACTTTACTTACTCATACTCTATTCAACTGCTACATCAAAACCCCATGAATACTTGTCTGTGAGCATTTACAGTGATTCCTACATCGAAACTGCTTGTCAACACCTTCTGCTCCTCGTTGGGTTCGACACTCTTACTTATTGAAAATACTACGATACACCCCCTATACTTGTGGGTCATCAAGACTATTTTCTAGCGCCGTTGCCGGGGAGTGAAGCGCTATTGGTAAGTGGAATTGGTAAGGGAAACTTTTACTGTTTGTGCTGATTTTATTTCTGCCTGCTGCTATAATTCATTATGGAGAGATCTTCTCTTGAATTTTTATTTGGAAAATCTACTACTACTGCAAAGGTAGTGCATGAGGCACCAGGTGAGGAAGAGATTCCATACAAAATACCTATGAAAATTACTGAACGTGTTGTGGATAACCGTTATACAGGGGATGGGACTGTCCATCCTGGAGATCATTTACTGTTCTTACATGAATTATGCGGTTTATTCAAGTGTGCAGGTATGGCTATGGATGAAGTGAGGAAGAAGCTATTTTCTATATCGCTGTCTAGTAAAGCGGCACATTGGTATAAATTACTGGATGATGGGGATTCTCTTGAATGGAATGATATTGTGCCCCGGTTTTATTCTAAGTTCTATCCTCCAAGTGAAATTCACAAAGACAGGAACCGCATATATAATTTTTGGCCTCATGATGGAGAGAGTATTGCCCAAGCGTGGGGGAGATTGAAGTCTTTAATGCTCAAATGCCCCATTCATGAGCTTCCTGGTAATGTTATCATTTATAATTTCTATGCAAGACTTTCTTTTCAAGACAAGACCTTGCTGGATACTTCTTGTTCTGGATCATTTACACGCAACAAATAAGAGTTTAAAAGGGACCTTCTTAATCGGATTCAGGAGAATACTGAAGGATGGGAGAATGACAAAGATAGAGAATCAGGTATAAATTATGATTATAAATGCATTGAAGCTTTTATGGATACTGATAAATTTCGTAATATGAGTGCTACTTATGGTCTTGATTCTCAAGTTGCTGCAAATCTTTATAAAGCTTTTGCCTCTCATTATGAATTGCCTAAGAAGAATTTTGATAAGTATCATGAACCGTATAAAGATAAAATTGATTCATCTATAAATAAATGTGTTGTAGTTGAAACTGTTGATCACGTTATTCCTGAAGCTTATATTGAAAAAACTCCTTTCCCTGCTAAAATGAAGGAGTATTCTGTTATAAATAGTGTAGTTAATAAAAGTGAAAAGAAACCTATAGAACCTGAAGAGCAAATAAAGGTTGTACCTAATGATAATGATGAGCTCATCCCTCAAAGAGTAGTTGTAGGATATAGAATGTGCATTGATTATCGAAAAGTTAATAAGGTTACTAAGAAAGATCATTACCCTTTACCTTTTATTGATCAAATGTTAGAAAGGTTATCTAAGAATACTCATTTTTGCTTTCTTGATGGTTATTCTGGGTTTTCACAAATTGCTGTTAAAACTAAGGATCAAGAGAAAACCACTTTCACTTGTCCCTATGGAACTTATGCTTATAGACGTATGCCTTTTGGTTTATGTAATGCTCCTGCTACTTTTCAAAGATGCATGTCTGCTATTTTTCATGGCTTTTGCGAGAATATTGTAGAGGTATTCATGGATGATTTTTCTGTCTATGGGAATTCTTTTGATAATTTCTTGCGGAACCTTGATAAAGTTTTGCAGAGATGTGAAGAAACTAACCTTGTTCTTAATTGGGAGAAATGCCACTTTATGGTTAATGATGGAATTGTACTGGGACATAAAATTTACGAGAGAGGTATTGAAGTTGATAGAGCTAAAGTTGAAGCAATTGAGAAGATGCCCTATCATAGGGATGTTAAAGGTATTCGTAGTGTTCTTGGTCATGCTGGGTTTTATAGGAGATTTATTAAAGACTTCTCCAAGATTTTAAAACCTCTTACTAATCTTCTTCAAAAAGATGTACCTTTTGTTTTTGATGATGATTGTAAGGAAGCTTTTGAAACTCTAAAGAAAGCCTTAACAACTGCTCCTATAGTTGAACCTCCTGATTGGAACTTACCATTTGAAATTATGTGTGATGCTAGTGATTTTGCTGTAGGTGATGTTCTTGGACAGCGAGTAGATTAAAAATTGAATGTTATTCATTATGCTAGTAAAACTCTTGATGCTGCTCAAAGAAATTATGCTACTACTGGGAAAGAATTGTTAGCTGTAGTCTTTGCTTGTGATAAGTTTAGATCTTATATTGTTGATTCAAAAGTTACAATTCATACCGATCATGCTGCAATTAGATACCTTATGCAAAAGAAAGATGCTAAGCCAAGGCTTATTAGATGGGTGCTTCTGTTGCAAGAATTTGATTTGCATATTATAGATAGGAAAGGTGCTGATAATCCTGTTGCTGATAATTTGTCTAGATTGGAAAATATTGCTTATGATCCTGTTCCTGTTAATGATAGTTTTCCAAATGAACAATTGACTGTAATAAAAGTGAGCTCGCGAGATAGCCCTTGGTATGCTGATTATGCTAACTTTATTGTTTCCAAGTACTTGCCTCCAACCTTTTCAGCTCAGCAAAGAAGGAAATTCTTTTATGACTCGAGGCATTATTTTTGGGATGGCCCACACTTATATAAAGAAGGAGTGGATGGTATTCTGCGAAGATGTGTTCTCGAATATGAACAATAAGAGATATTGAGTAAATGTCATGGTAGTGCTTATGGAGGACATCACGCCGGAGACAGAACCGCGCAAAAGGTTCTACAATCAGGTTTTTATTGGCCAACTCTCTTCAAAGATGCAAGAAAGTTTATTTTATCCTGTGATGAATGTCAAAGGGTTGGTAATATCTCCAGACGCAATGAAATGCCTATGAATTATACTCTTGTTATTGAACCATTCGATTGTTGGGGATTTGACTTCATGGGACCTTTCCCCTCTTCAGAAGGTAACACTCATATACTTGTTGTTGTTGATTATGTTACTAAATGGGTGGAAGCCATACCTACAAAAAGTGCTGATGGTGAGACCTCTTTAAGAATGCTTTTAGATATTATTTTTCCTAGATTTGGAGTTCCTAGATATCTTATGACTGATGGAGGTTCTCATTTTATTCATGGTGGTTTTAGAAAAACTCTTGCTAAATATGGTATTAATCATAGAATTGCTTCTGCTTATCATCCTCAAACTAGTGGGCAAGTAGAATTATCAAATAGAGAGATTAAATCTATCTTGCAAAAGACTGTTAATAAATCTAGAAAGAATTGGGCTAGTAAATTGAAGGAAGCACTATGGGCTTATAGAACTGCTTATAAAAATCCCATGGGTGTGTCACCGTATAAAATGGTTTATGGGAAAGCTTGGCATTTACCTTTATAACTAGAGCACAAAGCTTATTGGGCTGTAAGAGAACTAAATAAAGATCCTAAACTTGTCGGTAAGAAGAGATTGCTGCAATTGAGTTCTCTAGATGAATGGAGAAGTGAAGCTTATGAAAATGCTAAACTCTTTAAAGAGAAAGTTAAGAAATGGCATGATAGAAGAATTATCAAAAGAGAATTTAATATTGGGGATAAAGTCCTATTGTATCGGTCTCGTCTCAGATTCTTTGCAGGGAAATTACTCTCGAAATGGGAAGGACCATACGTCATTGAGGAGGTGTATCGTTCAGGAGCAATTAAAATTAGTTCTCTCCAAGGTGGTGCCACACAAGTGGTGAATGGACAAAGACTCAAGCATTATATCTCATGTGATTCTTATAATGAAGATGTTGATGTTATTCGAGTGGAAACACCGGAGGCTTTCATCAATGGTCAAATTGACAGTCCGGCAGAGTTCGACTTTGAATAGGTAACAGTACTGGTAATAAAAAGTTCGCGTTTTACTTTCTGAACAATGTTTTTGTTGTTTTTGGAAAATATGAAAAATTACGAGATCGAAACGGAGTGGAGGAGACGCACGAGGGCGTGCCCCCATAGGCCGGCGCGGGCCCCAGCCTGGCCGCGCCGCCCTATGAGGTGAGCCCCTCGTGGCCCCTCTCCGACTCTGGTTCGACCTGGTACTTTCCTTATGTCGTAAAAATTCCTGCTATATAATCCCCCGGACCCCTGGAGGTCAGTATATCATTTTCTCGACGTGTTTTGTTTCGAGCTGTTTCTGCCAGGATTTGTCTTTGATCTAGAAGCACCATGGTCTCCAACAACAAGCGCAGGGGGCTTTCGGATGAAGATATTCAAGATCCCGAGTGGAAAGAGGTGGACGAGAGCGCCAAGGAAGAAGATGAAGAAGAAGTGGAGGAAGACTCGCGTGCATACCCGCGTGCTACCATCGCAAGCATCGAGGTGGTGGAGAACTGATACGCGTTCAACACGCGTCCGTTGGGAACCCCAAGAGGAAGGTGTGATGCGTACAGCGGCAAGTTTCCCTCAGTATGAAACCAAGGTTATCGAACCAGTAGGAGCCAAGAAGCACGTTGAAGGTTGATGGCGGCGGGATGTAGTGCGGCGCAACACCAGGGATTCTGGCGCCAACGTGGAACCTGCACAACACAACCAAAGTACTTTGCCCCAACGAAACAGTGAGGTTGTCAATCTCACCGGCTTGCTGTAACAAAGGATTAACCGTATTGTGTGGAAGATGATTGTTTGCAGAAAACAGTAGAACAAGTATTGCAGTAGATTGTATTTCAGTAAAGAGAATTGGACCGGGGTCCACAGTTCACTAGAGGTGTCTCTCCCATAAGATAAACAGCATGTTGGGTGAACAAATTACAGTTGGGCAATTGACAAATAAAGAGGGCATGACCATGCACATACATATCATGATGAGTATAGTGAGATTTAATTGGGCATTACGACAAAGTACATAGACCGCCATCCAACTGCATCTATGCCTAAAAAGTCCACCTTCAGGTTATCATCCGAACCCCCTCCAGTATTAAGTTGCAAAGCAACAGACAATTGCATTAAGTATGGTGCGTAATGTAATCAACAACTACATCCTTAGACATAGCATCAATGTTTTATCCCTAGTGGCAACAGCACAACACAACCTTAGAACTTTCTCACATCGTCCCGGTGTCAATGCAGGCATGAACCCACTATCGAGCATAAATACTCCCTCTTGGAGTTACAAGCATCTACTTGGCCAGAGCATCTACTAGTAACGGAGAGCATGCAAGATCATAAACAACACATAGATATAACTTTGATAATCAACATAACAAGTATTCTCTATTCATCGGATCCCAACAAACGCAACATATAGAATTACAGATAGATGATCTTGATCATGTTAGGCAGCTCACAAGATCCGACAATGATAGCACAATGGGGAGAAGACAACCATCTAGCTACTGCTATGGACCCATAGTCCAGGGGTAGACTACTCACACATCACTCCGGAGGCGACCATGGCGGCGTAGAGTCCTCCGGGAGATGAATCCCCTCTCCGGCAGGGTGCCGGAGGCGATCTCCTGGATCCCCCGAGATGGGATCGGCGGCGGCGGCGTCTCTGGAAGGTTTTCCGTATCGTGGCTCTCGGTACAGGGGGTTTCGTGACGGAGGCTATTTGTAGGCGGAAGGGCAGGTCAAGAGGCGGCACGGGGGCCCCACACCACAGGGCCGCGCGGCCAAGGGGGGGCCGCGCCGCCCTAGGGTGTGGCCCCCTCGTGGCCCCTCTTCGTCTCCTCTTCGGACTTCTGGAAGCTTCGTGGCAAAATAGGACCCTGGGCGTTGATTTCGTCCAATTCCGAGAATATTTCGTTACTAGGATTTCTGAAACCAAAAACAGCAGAAAATAGCAACTGGCACTTCGGCATCTTGTTAATAGGTTAGTTCCAGAAAATGCACGAATATGACATAAAGTGTGCATAAAACATGTAGATAACATCAATAATGTGGCATGGAACATAAGAAATTATCGATACGTCGGAGACGTATCAAGAACCCCTTCAGTGCCAAGAGGAGCGCAAGAATTCGCACCGGAGGAAGGGTTCCACGTCACTACCTAGCTCCAAAGACATCTTCTCCAGTCACTTACCACCCCTTCCGCAATCTAATTTACAATAGTCAAATTGAAAGGATTCCCAAGGCAGCATTGCCTAGCAATTGGGATATAGATCGTTCTAACACTGCAGGAAGGATGAAGCCTGAAGCTGAAGAGTGGGGAAATAGCTCCAATAGTTGGGGCTCGCCATCGGACATACTTCTTAACCGCGTCGAGCACAATTCAGAGATGATTCGCAACCTCATGTACAAGATTGATGAGCTTCAGGAGCTTGTTGAGAAGCTTGTCAAGAATTCATCATCACCACCGCCGAAGGAGTAATTCATCATCGGTATTGGCATCCCCTTGGTTTGTTCCAAGCTTGGGGGAGTGCCGCGGTATCATATCATCACTATCTTTTACTTTTTACTATCAAGTAGCGTCATATCATGAGTAGGGAAGTTATCATATAAGATGGGTTGCAGTGTGGAAGTATCTCTCCTTTAGTAGGTTGTCTATGTATCCCTTGGTGTGAGTTATCGTTATGGAATATTAATGAGAAGTCTTATCATTTACATATTGCACATCTTATTTTAGTTTGCAATCTCTATTATATGATTGATCTTGTTATTAGTATTGGTATCACTTTGGGAGCATTGAGTTAATCTATTTGGTTTTGGCAAACTTAGCATTGGTCAATAGCAACAACACTTTGAGGTTTAAGTAGAAAAGAGAAATACATGTAGTTGTTTCATTGTCTTCCTTTCTTGTTAGCTCATAGCTTATTATTCTGAAGTTAAAATTGTTTGTGCTTACAAGGAAGGTGCATGATTGTTTCTATCACATGTATATTTGTTTGTTTCCCTCAACTTTTATGCTTGCTAATCAACCTTGCTAGCCAAAAACCTGTACTGAGAGGGAATGCTTCTCGTGCATCCAAACCTTAACCCAAACCTATGCCATTTGTGTCCACCATACCTACCTACTACATGGTATTTTCTGCCATTCCAAGTAAATACTTCGTGTGCTACTGATGACCCACAAGTATAGGGGATCGCAGCAGTCTTCGCGGGTAGTATAACCCAATTTATTGATTCGGCACAAGGGGAGACAAAGAACACTTGGAAGCCTTAACAGCGGAGTTGTCAATTCAGCTGCACCTGGAAACAGACTTGCTCGCAAGAGTTTATCAGTAGTAATAGTTTTATAGCAGTAGCAGTAGTGGAATAACAGCAGCAGAGTAACAGAGACAGCAGTAGTGATTTTAGTAAACAGCAGGATTAAAATACTGTAGGCACGGGGACGGATAACGGGCGTTGCATGGATGAGAGAAACTCATGTAACAATCATAGCAGGGCATTTGCAGATAATAATAAAACGGTGTCCAAGTACAAAGCAATCAATAGGCATGTGTTCCAATTATAGTCGTACGTGCTCGCAATGAGAAACTTGCACAGCATCTTTTGTCCTACCAGCCGGTGGCAGCCGGGCCTCAAGGGAATCTACTGGATATTAAGGTACTCCTTTTAATAGAGTACCGGAGCAAAGCATTAACACTCCGTGAACACATGTGATCCTCATGTCACTACCATCCCCTCCGGTTGTCCCGATTTCTGTCACTTCGGGGCCATTGGTTCCGGACAGCGACATGTGTATACAACTTGCAGGTAAGACCATAAACAATGAATATCATGATGAAACAATAACATGTTCAGATCTGAGATCATGGCACTCGGGCCCTAGTGACAAGCATTAAGCATAGCAAGTTGCAACAATATCATCAAAGTACCAATTACGGACACTAGGCACTATGCCCTAACAATCTTATGCTATTACATGACCAATCTCATCCAATCCCTACCATCCCCTTCGGCCTACAGCGGGGGAATTACTCACACATTGATGGGGGAAGCATGGATGGTTGATAGAGAGGCGTCGGTGATGATGATGGCGATGATCTCCTCCAATTCCCCGTCCCGGCGGAGTGCCAGAACGGAGACTTCTGGCTCCCGAGACGGAGTTTCGCGATGTGGCGGCGTTCTGGAGGCTTTCTGGTGACTTCGACTTCCCTCCGTGCGTTTTTAGGTCGAAGGCAATAAGTAGTCCGAAGGAGGGCGTCGGAGGCTGGCCGAGGGGGCCACACGATAGGGCCGCGCGGGCCCCCCTGGGCCGCGCCGCCCTATGGTGTGGGGCCCTCGGGCCTCCACCTGGCTTGTCCTTCTGGCTCCGCCAATATTCTAGGAAAATAGGGCCTTCTGCATAAATTCCGAGGATTTTCCTGAAAGTTGGATTTCTGCACAAAAACGAGACACCAGAGCAGTTCTGCTGAAAACAGCGTTAGTCCGTGTTAGTTGCATCCAAAATACACAAATTAGAGGCAAAACAATAGCAAAAGTGTTCGGGAAAGTAGATACGTTTTGGACGTATCAACTCCCCCCAAGCTTAGCTTATTGCTTGTCCTCAAGCAATTCAGTTAACAACTGAGCGATAAAAGAACTTTCACGAACACATTTGCTCATATGATGTATATATTCTCATGCTATGGCTAACACTTAGGCAGTTCATAATAAGATGCATGCAAATAAGATCATCTAACAGCTATGTCAATCATGGAGAGGTACCAACAATTAATAATAAGCATCATGAATCATGTATATAAGCAGGATTGCAATGTTCATAAGAGAGTATGATAAAGTGGTATCTCGCTTGCCCGTATTTGATCGGCAAAACATAAATGCCCTGGCACCTCTGAAGTTCATAGAAAGACTAGAAGTAGTGATTGTCAAAGATAAAAGCATCAAAGTTATACCACAATCAATCATATTTTGAGACAAGCATATTGTACTAAGAATGACAGTTGTGCTCTCAAGATAGTGCTCAAAGAAAGAATGGAGACACAACATAAAAGTAAAAGATTGACCCTTCGCAGAGGGAAGCAGGGATTAACATGCGCTAGAGCTTTTCATTTTTAAAACAGGAGTAAAATTATTTTGAGAGGTGTTTGTTGTTGTCAACGAATGGTAATGGGTACACTGACTACCTCGTCAACCGGACTTCCAAGAGCGGCTCCCATGAAGGACGTTATCTCTACCAGCAAGGTAGATCATCCCTCTTCTCTTTTGTTTACACATGTATTTTAGTTTTATTATGAGTGACACTCCCCCCAACCTTTGCTTACACAAGCCATGGCTAACCGAATCCTCGGGTGCCTTCCATCAATCACATACCATGGAGGAGTGTCTATTTGCAAAATTAAGTTGCTTACTGATGAATCAGAGCAAAACATGTGAAGAGAATTATTAATGAAGTTTGATTAATCGGGGCTGGGAACCCCATTGCCAGCTCTTTTTGCAAAATTACTGGATAAGCGGATGTGCCACTAGTCCATATGAAAATCCGTCAAAAGTAAATGACAAGGTTGAAAGTTAAACACCACATACTTCCTCATGAGCTATGAAACATTAACACAAATTGAGAAGCATTTTGAAGGTTTTAAAGGTAGCGCATGAGAATTTACTTGGAATGGTTTGAAATGCCATGCATAGGTATTTATGGTGGACACTTTGGAACAACTTGGTTTTCAGGGTTTTGGAAGCACGAGCAGCGTTCCCGCTCAGTACAAGTGAAGGCTAGCAAAAGACTAGGGAGCGACAAATCAAGAGAGCAGTAACTGTCATAATCATGCTTGCGGCAAAATAAATTAACAGAGGCATAAAAGTGATACAAGAACTCTGAAGCAATGTAAATCATCGAGGCTTAATTGACTTTCGTTCATTCATATGCATGCGTGAGCATGTGCCAAGTCGATATAAATGAATTATTCAGAGGAGGATACCACAATGCCATACCTACTTATGAATAAAACAATACAAGCAAACATCCATGACATGCTACTCATATTAATAAATTGGAGCTAAACATGAGAGATCATGAACTACTAGACTTTCTCAAATGACATATACCTCACATGAACCAACTAAGCATGCTCACATGGATGGGTATATGTACAAAAATGAAAACAAATAGAGTTCATACCAGCCTCTCACCACAATCCAATTGTCGTAGATCGTCATTATTGCCTTTCACTTGTGTAGCTTGGATAATATGAAATGAAAACCACGTTCCATCCACCGAAGACCATTGAACTCATGATGAACTTTACAAACCAAAGAAGAACAGCAAATATTTTTGGTGTTTTCGAATTGGAAACAAGAACAAAAGGAAACAAGCAAATAAAGCAAAATCTTTTTGGATTTTCTTATAGCAAACTAGCAATAGCAAATAAAGCAAAATAAATGCAAGAAACCAAAACAAACAAATGATGAAGAGAAACAACAGAAATATTTTTAGTCTTTTTGTGTTTTGGGAAAGAAACAAAGCAAAAACAAGAAAAGGCAAACTGGAAAAGTCACATAAACACAAAGCAGCAGAAATTCGTCAAACTTGACAGCAGTACAATACTCAATTTTTAATAAATTCTTCCACTGCTCAAATCGAAAAGTGTTCAACTAATGAAAGTTATATAACAACCTGGGGAACACGCACAAAAATTGGCTTCACAAAATACTGTTCTGGCTATTTTTGGGAATTTTTTCGGTAACAGTCCAGAATCTGTTTTCAGGCAGCATTTCCCCAAATATCATCTCCCTCTCATTAGAAAACCACTCAAACAAACTAAACAAGTATATACAAGTATCCAGCAATCATAATATGCAAAGAATGAGTGATGCCGGTATACCTCCCCCCAAGCTTAGGTTTGTGGCCTAAGTGGAGTTCAACCCCAGCGAGGGTCGCTGTTCCTTGCCGGTGGATAATGCATGACGTAGTCATAGTAAGGTTCCTGTGCAGAAGAAAAGCGTGGAGGCTCCACATGCCCAAAATGTTGATGCGAGGAACTTGCTGCATCGGATGATGAGTCGAGGTGTTCCTCGGCCTCCTCCGTGTTGTCTCTTGCATGATGGCCTCCTCCCTCTATGTGTGCATTCAGCGCACCTTCTGTGACTGACCAATCCTCCCTGGAATCAAGGTTAAATAGAACGGGCGCAGGCAATCTTACTAGTTTTTCAGTTTTCTTAGTTATTCTCCAAACTTTCTTATAAAATGTCATCTTGTAGAACAGGTTACCCAAATTAGATGAATCAGAAACAAATTCATGTTTAATCATAGAGACTATGTCAAGTTTTTCTATGGAAAGTTGAATATCAAGATGATGAGGTTCTACATTATGCAAAGCTAGTAAACGGGAAGCGATGAGACCTCCACAAATTCCACCTTTTTCACGGTTAGTAGTAAGTCTATAAGCTATCAATGCCCCCAAATTATAAGTCTTACTACCTTGCAGTGCCGCAGCTAGAAAAGCTAAATCCTGGATAGATAGTTTACCGCCACTCTTTCTAGCAAGAACGCATTTAGTAATGAAATAAGCAAAGTAGCGGATAGCTGGGAGTTGAATGCTAGTAATTTTACCACCATCCTCTGAGAAACTCCTTCCATGACAAATCATCTCGAAGAGGCTTAAGAGCTCTCGCGGCGATCCCCTTATCTTCTCGCATGATCCCCATTGCGGTACTCTAAATGCTGTACAAAAATCATTGAATGGCAAGTTGACAGTTTTATTATAAATCTTATACTGAACCATGGGGTTAGATCGCGACCAATTGAACTTAAAGTCCTGCACAACAGACATAGTCAATTTTGCATATTGGCATGGTTCTCCATCAACAAAATCATTCAACCCTGCACGAGAAATTAGATTCTGAACATCTTCCAATATTCATGCGCTTCTCATGAAATCTGTGCACGGGTAGTAAGAGGGGTATACTCCCTCTTCACGGTTCACTCTCATGACTTGTTGCACCTCCAATTCTTGTTGGTTTAGTTGATATCTATTCCACTCCATTTTCTGAAATTTTTCAACAAACAATATAAAATTTGATTTGGTGACATATAATCAAGGGGAACTACTATAGGAACTTGCTAGAGTACTAATCATGCATCAAAACTAGTTTATACAACTTAGAACAAGCATGCAAGCTCACTAATCATGTTACCTACAGCAGCAAAATATTCAAGATATACTCAACCAAACAAAATTCTACTTGGGTAATCGGAGGAGTCACATACCGGAGAGCAAATGTGCCAAATTTCAGACAAAAAAACTGGGCTGAGCAAAGAGATCGAAAAATCCTGAGCTCTTGAGCAAAAACGCGAGTGAGAGAAAGCTGGTGTTGATTTTTTCGGGAGAGAGAAGAGTCTGGGAGGAAGAAATGCTAAAGTGGGGCAAAGGGGGGCCCACACGCCAGGGTGGCGCCCCCCCTTCCAGGCCGCGCCGGCCTGTGGGGTGCCACCCTGGGGTGCCCCACAGGTCATCCCCTGGTGCTCCCAGATGCATTTTCGAAAAATAGGACCAACGGTATAATTTTTGTGAATTTTTGAAAACTTTGAAAAATGCACATTTCTGGGTATTAAGTTTATTATTACTGGCCAGGAAAATTTTTGAAATCTCTAATTAACTAAGGAACTCTGCAAATCAAAAGTGCTACAGCAAGTAAAACAAGTGGAGGGAGAAAGAGATGTTGTTTACCTCCCCTATGCATATAAAAGGTATTCGTTAACAAGGTTGATCAAGTCTTGCCACCGAATAATTTTTACATAGCATATGAAGAAATAAACCTCAAATCAATCATGTTACCTTGAATTGTATTGATATGGATCCAATCATAAGATTTTGATAACCTTCTTTAGGCTCATATATAGGACAATCGATAGTTCCAATTTTGATAGTTCTCACATTAGAAATAGTATTGACTCCACATACTTTATCAATCCTCTTGGGGAAATAAACGGTATGCTCCTTATCATCAACATTGAAAGTAACTTTTCCTTTATTGCAATCAATAACAGCCCCTGCGGTGTTAAGAAAAGGTCTCCCAAGAATAATAGACATATTATCATCTTCAGGCATTTCCAACACAACAAAATCGGTTAATATCAAGCAGTTATTAGTAACTTGAACAGGAACATCCTCACATATACCAACAGGAATAGCAGTAGATTTATCAGCCATTTGCAAAGATATATCAGTAGGTATCAACTTATCTAAATAAAGTCTCTTATAAAGAGAAAAAGGCATAACACTAACACCGGCTCCCAAGTCACATAGAGCAGTTTTAACATAATTATTCTTAATAGAACAAGGAATAGTAGGTATACCTGGGTCGCCCAACTTCTTTGGAACTTTGCCATTGAAAGAGTAATTAGCAAGCATAGTGGAAATTTCCTCATTGGGGATTTTCCTTTTGTTAGTAACAATATCTTTCATATACTTTGAATAAGCAGGCAATTTAATAGCATCAGTCAAAGGGATTTGCAAGAATAAAGGTTTCATCCAATCACAAAATTTATTATAGTGTTCTTCTTCCTTTGATTTTAGTTTCTTAGCAGGAAAAGGCATTTGCTTTTGCACCCAAGGTTCTCTTTCATTACCATGTTTCTTAGCAATAAAATCTTCTTTAGTATACTTTTTATTTTTTGCAAGCTTTTCAGGTTCATCTTCTACTTCTTCTTTATCAGAAGCATCATTCTTATCATTATCATTGTCATGTTCATTTCCACTTTCAGTTTCAGCATCGGAAATAGAAATACTATTAGGATCATTAACAGGTTCAGAGGATTCTACAACATTTTTATGTTTCTTCTTCTTCTTTTTCTTACAATGAGCACTAGGTTCAATTCGTTGAGAATCTTGTTCAATTCTTTTGGGGTGCCCTTCAGGATATAGAGGATCCTGGGTAGAGACACCACCTCTAGTTGTTACTTCATAAGCATGTTTCTCTTTAGAATTATTTTTTAGCAAGTCACTTTGCACTTTAGTGAGTTGATCAATTTGAGTTTGAACCATTTGAAAATGTTTAACAAGCATCTTAACATCATTGGAGGTTCTCTCCACAATATCATGCAAATTGCTAATAGCTTGAGAATTTTCCATTAGATGATTCTCTACTCTCATATTAAAATTTTCTTGCTTAACAATATAATTATCAAACTCATCTAAGCATTGAGCAGGATGTTTTGAATACGGAATATCTTCCCTAGTAAAGCGTTGAAGGGAGTTTACCTCAATCATGGACGAAGGGGGAATTATCTCACATATATCTTCTATGGGAGGTAGATTCTTCACATCTTCGGATTTAATACCTTTCTCCTTGAGAGACTTCTTGGCTTCCCTCATATCTTCATCATTCAATTCAATTAAACCCCTCTTCTTCAATATTGGCGTTGGAGTTGGTTCAGGTGTATTCCAATCATCATGATTCCGGCTTATTCTAGCCAATAATTCTTCAGCTTCGTCTGGAGTTCTTTTTTCCTGAAAACACAACCAACACAACTATCCAAATATGCTCTAGATTCAATGGTTAGTCCACTATAAAATATATCAAGTAGATCATTATTTTCTAAATCATGTCCAGGTCGAGCTCTGATAAAAGAACAAAATCTTGCCCATGCCGTAGGCAATTTCTCTTCATCTCCCTGGTCAAACCTATAAATTCTCTGTAAAGCAATATGTTGAGCACTAGCAGGAAAGTATTTTCGAAAGAAAACATCACGCAAATCAGTCAAACTTTTAATAGAACCAGGAGGCAAATTATTATACCAAGTTTTAGCATCATCCTTTAATGAGAAAGGAAAAATTTTAATGACAAAGTAAGTACGTATCTTGTCATCATCAGAAAACAAGCTACTCATAGAAGAAAGTTCATTCATGTGTTCTACAGCACTTTCTTTTTCAGTACCACAAAAGGGTGCTTTCTCTACAATAGCTATATGAGATAGATCAAGAGAAAAATCATAATCTTTATCCTTAATGCATATAGGAGATGTGGCAAATTTAGGATCAGGAGATAGCTTATGTCTAACAGTATATTGTGTGAGAAACTTTTTAATGTTTCTTGCATCAGCAGTAGCATTGCATCTATTAATAAAATTATCATTTAGCTCCACATAATCTTCATCAGGATCATCACTAGAATAATCAAGTTCAGGTGAATTAACAGGTGTAGTGGCATTTTCATTAGGAGTTTCAGCATTTTCAATTTATCTAGACCTAGCAATTGTAGCATCTAGAAAGGATCCCAATGAACCACTATCATCAAGCACAGCAGAAACATTATCAATATTATGAGAGTTTTCAGATTCAGCAGAAGTACCAGCAAATGAAGCTTGTGGCGGTGAAACAAGTTGACTTATCACAGATGGTGAATCAAGTGTAGCAGAGGTACTCAGAGTTGTACCTTTTCTTGTAGTGGATGGTAATATGGCGACTTTAGGATCGCGAGCTTTACCCATGATGGAGAATTTGCAGCGAACAATATCAATCCAAGTGAACTTCCAAATAAAGCTATGCTCCCCGGCAACGGCGCCAGAAAACAGTCTTGATGACCCACAAGTATAGGGGATCGCAGCAGTCTTCGCGGGTAGTATAACCCAATTTATTGATTCGACACAAGGGGAGACAAAGAACACTTGGAAGCCTTAACAGCGGAGTTGTCAATTCAGCTGCACCTGGAAACAGACTTGCTCGCAAGAGTTTATCGAGTAATGTGCTTTATAGCAGTAGCAGTAGTGGAATAACAGCAGCAGAGTAACAGAGACAGCAGTAGTGATTTTTGTAAACAGCAGGATTAAAATACTGTAGGCACGGGGACGGATAACGGGCGTTGCATGGATGAGAGAAACTCATGTAACAATCATAGCAGGGCATTTGCAGATAATAATAAAACGGTGTCCAAGTACAAAGCAATCAATAGGCATGTGTTCCAATTATAGTCGTACGTGCTCGCAATGAGAAACTTGCACAACATCTTTTGTCCTACCAGCCGGTGGCAGCCGGGCCTCAAGGGAATCTACTGGATATTAAGGTACTCCTTTTAATAGAGTACCGGAGCAAAGCATTAACACTCCGTGAACACATGTGATCCTCACGTCACTACCATCCCCTCCGGTTGTCCCGATTTCTGTCACTTCGGAGCCATTGGTTCCGGACAGCGACATGTGTATATAACTTGCAGGTAAGACCATAAACAATGAATATCATGATGAAACAATAACATGTTCAGATCTGAGATCATGGCACTCGGGCCCTAGTGACAAGCATTAAGCATCGCAAGTTGCAACAATATCATCAAAGTACCAATTACGGACACTAGGCACTATGCCCTAACAATCTTATGCTATTACATGACCAATCTCATCCAATCCCTACCATCCCCTTCGGCCTACAGCGGGGGAATTACTCACACATGGATGGGGGAAGCATGGCTGGTTGATGGAGAGGCGTCGGTGATGATGATGGCGATGATCTCCTCCAATTCCCCGTCCCGGCGGAGTGCCAGAACGGAGACTTCTGGCTCCCGAGACGGAGTTTCGCGATGTGGCGGCGTTCTGGAGGCTTTCTGGCGACTTCGACTTCCCTCCGTGCATTTTTAGGTCGAAGGCAATAAGTAGTCCGAAGGAGGGCGTCGGAGGCCGGCCGAGGGGGCCACACGATAGGGCCACGCGGGCCCCCCTGGGCCGCGCCGCCCTATGGTGTGGGGCCCTCGGGCCTCGACCTGGCTTGTCCTTCTGGCTCCACCAATATTCTGGGAAAATAGGGCCTTCTGCATAAATTCCGAGGATTTTCCTGAAAGTTGGATTTCTGCACAAAAACGAGACACCAGAGTAGTTCTGCTGAACACAGCGTTAGTCCGTGTTAGTTGCATCCAAAATACACAAATTAGAGGCAAAACAATAGCAAAAGTGTTCGGGAAAGTAGATACGTTTTGGACGTATCAGCTACCTTTAAACAATTCAAAATTTACTATCTCTTATTTGTGTCAATGTTTTATAGCTCATGAGGAAGTATGTGGTGTTTTATCTTTCAATCTTGTTGGGCAACTTTCACCAATGGACTAGTGGGTTCATCCACTTATCCAATAATTTTGCAAAAAGAGCTGGCAATGGGGTTCCCAGCCCCGATTAATTAACCTTCATAATTTTACAAATAGACACTCCTCCATGGTATGTGATTGTTGGAAGGCACCCGAGGATTCAGTTAGCCATGGCTTGAGAAAGCAAAGGTGGGGAGGAGTGTCATCTAAATAAAACTAAAATAAAAAGGCACTCCTTCATGGTATGAGATTGTTGGCAGGCACCCGAGGATTCGGTTAGCCATGGTTTGTGAAAGGAAAGGTTGGAAGGAGTGTCAACCAAAAATAAAACTTTATGGGAGCCGCTCTTCGAGAGTTTGTCTGGCAAGGGGGTTAGAGTAACCGCTACCAGTCGTTGACAACAACAAACACCTCTCAAAATGTTACTTTTATTCTCTTTATATGATTTCAAAACTGAAAAAGCTCTAGCACATGATTTAATCCCTGCTTCCCTCTGCGAAGGGCCTGTCTTTTACTTTATGTTGAGTCAGTAAACCTATTTCCCTCCATCTCAAGCAAGCATTTGAGTTGTTGTAATCAAACCATCTATATTGTGATTTACTTCATCATGTCCTTTACTCTTCCTTGTTTAGTACAAGTTTTATCTGAATGAATATAGCTTTGAAAGTTATTAATGATTATGAGGAGATTATTATGATTGAGTATGCAAGTTGTGCCATATAAGCTTTAACATAATATGTTAATTGTTCTCTGACCAAGAACGAAGTTTGCCATCACCAATTATGATTTCTTATGCACCTTTATTTGTGATTACCTTTTACTTGTCTCAAGTTGAATTATATGAGGAAGTTGTCTACTAGAATGTCTTGTGTGAATTGATATGATGCTTCTTGTCCGTATTTTATTTATCGACTCTTCACTCCATAAACATGTGGTCCTGTTTAACGAGTTCAGTTTCGCTTGGGGACAAGTGAAGTCTAAGCTTGGGGGGAGTTGATACGTCCATTTTGCATCACTATTTTATATCATAATTTGCTGTTATTCATTGATATATTTCGTATTTGGAGATGATACTTATGTTATTTCATCTATTTTGCATGTTTCATGATTATTGGAGGATCGCGCACCGGAGACAGGATTCTGCTGGAAAAAGCGCCGTCAGAATGCAATATTTCGGAAGATCAACAATTGACAGAAATTATACGAAAAATCCTATTTTTCCAGAAGACGAAGGGGGCCAGAAGGAGGAGCCGAGGAGGGCCGCCATGGGCCCCCCTCATAGGCCGGCGCGGGCCCTGCCCTGGCCGCGCCGCCCTGTGAGGAGGGGCCCACAGCCCCCTCTGGCCTCCTCTCCTTCGCGTACATCTTCGTCCTGAAAACCTAAGCTCCGGAGGATAGTCGCAAAGAGTCACAGCCGCCTCTGCGGGGCGGAAAACACCAGAGAGAAAAGAGCTCTCGTGAGCTGAAATCTGCCGGGGAAATTCCCTCCCGGAGGGGGAAATCGACGCCATCGTCACCGTCATCGAGCTGGACATCATCTCCATCACCATCATCATCATCTCCATCACCATCACCATCACCGCCATCTCCACCGCTGCACATCGTCACCGCTGTAACAATTTGGGTTGGATCTTGATTGTTTGATAGGGGAAACTCTCCCGATATTGATTTCTACTTGTTATTGATGCTATTGAGTGAAACCATTGAACCAAGGTTTATGTTCAGATTGTTATTCATCATCATATCACCTATGATCACGTTCCATATGATGTCTCGTGAGTAGTTCGTTTAGTTCTTGAGGACATGGGTGAAGTCTAAATGTTAGTAGTGAATTATGGTTGAGTAATATTCAATGTTATGATATTTAAGTTGTGGTGTTATTCTTCTAGTGGTGTCATGTGAACGTCGACTACATGATACTTCACCTTTATGGGCCTAGGGGAATACATCTTGTACTCGTTTGCCAATTGCGGGGTTGCCGGAGTGACAGAAACCTAAACCCCCGTTGGTATATCGATGCAGGAGGGATAGCAGGATCTCAAAGTTTAAGGTTGTGGTTAGATTTATCTTAATTACTTTCTTGTAGTTGCGGATGCTTGCAAGGGGTATAATCACAAGTATGTATTAGTCCTAGGAAGGGCGGTGCATTAGCATAGGTTCACCCACACAACACTTATCAAAACAATGAAGATTAATTAGCTATATGAAGCGAAAGCACTAGACTAAATTCCCGTATGTCCTCAAGAACGTTTGGTCATTATAAGTAAACAAACCGGCTTGTCCTTTGTGCTAAAAAGGATTGGGCCACTCGCTGCAATTATTTCTCTCGCACTATACTTACTCGTACTCTATTCAACTGCTACATCAAAACCCCCTGAATACTTGTCTGTGAGCATTTACAGTGATTCCTACATCGAAACTGCTTGTCAACACCTTCTGCTCCTCGTTGGGTTCGACACCGGGCTGCAGACCGGGCCAGCCGGTAGCCGCTGGGCGTGGTGCCCGGCCTGCACCGGGTGAGCGTGCCCACTTCTTGGAAGGGCTCTAGTGTTCACTGGCATAGGGGCCGGCCTACGTCGGGCCGGCCGGTGCAAGTTGTCGGGCCAGGCGCCGGGCCATCCGGCAAGAACCAGACGAGGCACCGGGCAAATGTCGGGCGAGCAACACGGATTTCCTGGAAGGTGCCTGGTTGGCACCGGCACCATGGCCGGCATACGCCGGGCCAGCCGGTGCTACGGCCGGGCCAAACACCGGGTCAGCCGGTGCTAGAGCCGGTCCTGCCGGACTAGGCGTCGGGAAGATGGAACTCAAAGACTCCCCACTTTTTCATCCAAGTTGGGGGGGGGGGGGGGGGTCTCCCTTCACCCTCTTGTTCCATTGATACACCCATATGCTTGATGGACTAAAACCTGAGAATAATCTTGTAGGAAAACATTAGTGCAATACTCTAGCTACGATGTCATTGTTCCTAAAATAATGGATAAGAGTAAAATACTCTTACACCTGTGGAATCCCCGGTGGGGATCGGTACCCGCTGAAGTCGGGGACGGGGGCCATTTCCCCCGCAAAGCTTCATGGGGATGGCGGGTATGGGGACTGTCGTAGATCGGGGCAGGGACGGCAGAATCATCCCTGGCCATCCCCGTCCCCGTCGCCACCTTGATCAAAACTCCACAATACATGCAATATAGAAGCTCTATTTTTGCCCAATCAAGTCGCGACATGTCTCTAGGTGCACTATAGAAGTGCTTTTTTTTCAATCATCCCTGCAACGTGGCCTATGTTACAATGCACGGAACTTTCCAGCAGTAATTTTTTACGGTAGTTACCTACTTTCTTCTCAAACAAAAAGTTACCTATATCTAAGATGGTATGTTTATAACGTCTCTTACTTTTAGCCAATCAGCGGTAATTCTTGAACACATCTTTCAAGCCATAATTTTCATATGGTAGTTAGACTGCGCGTATGGCAATACTTCTTAGCTCTTTTTTTAATTAATCGACTATTATCTTTTGACACAAGTTTTCAGCTGTAACCTTTGACGCAAATTTTTAGCAATAATTTCCGGTTGTGGTTACCTACCTACGGTGGTATTTTTTTTTACGTCCATGCTTTTTAACTAGTGCACAATAATTTTTTGACACACCTTTCTGGCCGTAATTTTTTTACGGTAGTAAGCTAGTAAGCCTACACACGGGGCAGTATTTTTTGGCTCCTTCTTTTAATTACTCTATGATAATTTTTGACACAACTTTCTGACCAAAATTTCCCCATGGTAGCTGCCCTACAGCAAATGTTTAAGGGTGCGTAATTTTTTGGCCCTAATTCGTGGTCACTTTTGAACGCTAAATTTTCTCTTGGACAGTAATTCTGCATCACAAATTTTCAGATGTACTTTTCCTACATATGTTCCATACTGTCAGTCTTCAACGGTGCGTAATTTTCCACCACCAAATAAATTTTCCGTGTTAACATACACATAATACACGTCGGCATTGTTGCTATATCATGCATACCAGTGTGTACACATATATACTACTTATTTCATATCGTACATGTGTGAATATATCTACTACTTCTCTTATGTCATGTGCATTTCCTAACATCTAACAACTTCCAAAAATTATATCGATGTCGAACCTAGCCATGTACACAACGGAAATGATGCAACGGGCGCAGCGTGTCGCCGCACCAACTTTCCTAGTTTTTATACAAATACAATACTTGATCATCTTTGATTCCAAAATGCATTTGGATTTTTTAAAAAATTCTTTTGAATTTTTTTTGCATGCATGAGGTGTGTTGGCACCCATGTGCATCAGTGTATTTTCCTAATGCATGACACTGCTCTTTATTACTCCCCGCTATGACTATCTTAGCATGGACTACTTACTTTAATTAAATCATAGATATTCCATCTAGTCCTGACTGGATGCTCCACGCATGATCTATAGCGGAGAGGATTTAGCAACCCGTGTCCGCTCGTGTCTATCACACCCATGTGGGTGTTCTGTTCGTGGGAAGGCGGTACATGATATGGATAGTGCTGGTTGTTTTTCTGGGACATCTTTTGTGGAGTTTGGATGGAGCTAGCAAGGTATGAGAAGACGGAGCTATAACTGGAGGCGGAGCTTAATTAGTGTATGTTAGGGGGCAATTGCCCCACCCCCCCCCCCCCCCCCCCAAGGATTTGGCACATCTTTAAATAAATTTTCTAGGAGACCTTAGATAATTGTAATTGTTTCTGTGTTTTCTGTGTTTGCACCCCCCCCCCCCCCCCCCCCAAAGGACTCCTATGGTATTTAATAATCCACATGTATCTTATGGTACCGTAGTCAATTATTATATTTTTTTTGATGATATTTGTCTGGTCATTAAGCATGATAGAAAAAAGCTTTAATATTATTGGAGCATGCACTGCAAGAGCACCTTAGATAAAGAATTATGATATTCGTCGCTTCCTGCTCTAAGTGTGCATTGCACGTATCATGTTCTGCTCTTGGTTGCAAACGAAAATGAACGAAAGATTTTATTTTTACATATATCATTATGCAACCTATAAAAAATACATTCCAGTGACCGTATCATACTTTCACAGAGGAAATTTAATGGTCAACACTACATGGGCCCTCTAAGGATAACTTCGGAAATTTTCTCTTTGAATCCATCAAAAAAATCGAATCCTAATATTAGAAAAAAAACAATTAATTTTGCCCTTGATGACCAATGATTGTTTGTTCATATCTTGGTTTTATTTCTTAACTCAAGACTCAGTTTTTAAACTATATTAGTATCAGGGTTGAAAATAGCATGCTAAAAGAAATAGCGGTGTCATCCTTGAAAAGCTATGCACGCTATATCGTGCTAACAGCATGCTATATTCCAAATAGCGTTTTGAAGAAGAAAAAAAAACACCACATAAAGTCTAAAAATAATGGATTTCATTTCTAAAGTGACAAGCAAAAGCATCGAGGGAGCACGCACGTACGTGGAGTACGTACACGATCGAGCAATCGAGGGATTTTCTCGCAAACAAAAGCAAGATCCGCGTGCTGTTTCCGTTATTCTACCATCATGAAGGTGGTCATATGATTCTTCTCGAGGCAAGCTTAAGATCTGTCGGTTTTCCTCATCGATCTGGTGTAAGTGTCGTGTACCGGAAAGCTGACATGCCAGAGATTGCTGGATCAAATAGTATTCGGTCACGTGCTACCATGTTTTTTTACCATTTAATCCAGAGGGAGCGCTGCAAAACTTTGTTGGATGTTGCCATAAACGGGCATGCTTTCTCGCCCATGGTGAGGTCAGCTGGCGTAGAATGTCATAGAAGCCGAGATCTGGAGACTAGCAATGATGATTGGACTCTTCGCACCGATGTTGAATTGGCTTGGTGATCTGTGATTTGAAGAAGTGGCTTCGAAAGTGGGGTCGACAGCGTATGAGAAGTTCAGAGAGTCCTACCTTTTAGGGTAAAAATCCAAGGTCTAGCCTTAATTGGTCGTGCCTGGCAATGGCCTAGTTCAAGGCATTGTTTTCGGGGGTGATAACTTTTCTTCAGAGTGAAAACCTAAGATTTTTGATCGGGCGACAATGACGGTTGTGCGATGTTCCCTTCTTGGAGGCGTCGCTTTTGGAGAAGCTGGACTTCTGGTGATGTCTACGTGGTGTTAATGCTGCTGCTCCAAAGAATATATCTTTGTAGCAGGACTTTTCTTTTATTTAATTCTTCTTCTTTTTGGTTGTGTGCATCCGTAATACCGATAGGGCAATGCGTTGGTGTAGAGACTAACGTAATTGGTATTTTTATGATATTAATATATGTCCTTTATCAAAAAAAAAACAAAAACACGGGATGCAGGTAGCCATGATAAAACACCCCCATCAATCAACTCAAACTTAACGCACAGGTAGACTATGAAGTATTAGCTATCTAGGTTTTCTTTTAGAAGTTTCAATATTTTGAATTCAAATTTTCTAAGTTCCAAAAGGGCTACCTGAATCTCGTGCTCCAAGCGGCCATTCTATGAGAAATCTAGCCATCGCTAGTGATCCCTCCTTTCTAAGAAAGTTATCTTAGATTTATCTGAATTTCAATGTATATCTAGACACTATCTAGTACTTAGATAGATCTAATATTTAGGTAAATCTAAGACAAGTTTCATGAGACGGAGGGAGTACTAAACAAGATTTTCTTGGAGAAGTAAATAAAGGAAGTGGGTTGATGGTCAATCTGACAGAACTTTGGGAGTACGCTTAATTCGAGATGGAGGAAGACACAGAAAACATGACAATTGCTAGTCTTACAATTGTTACTTCCTCCCCAACCTATATCTTGTTTCAGTTTTGAACTCCATTGAATGAAGTTGAACAACCAAGTAGGCGCAACACACAAAATGCATGATTGATTCACATGGTTTCGAAAACCCTTGAATAGGAAACATCAAGAATTACGACGTCGTAACAAGGTTTTGGTTACGAGAAATACGGTTATCCTCTGCGCACGAAAGAAACAAATGTGGTGAAATTGGGTCACCCATCACATGGCAAAAAAAAAACTAATAGGATCAGTTGAATCGAAAAGAATGGGGCATCTGGAGGAAGAATTCGCTCGGTAACCAGATTTCCCCAACACCCCCGGTAAATGGTCACACCGAGCAAAACTCCCGAACCTTTTGATACATTTTTTATTTTTTAGCGAGAACCCTGGGTAAATGGTGCATTTGTGCTACCGAAGGATTTGAATTCATATTTAAATTTTTAAATTCGTGTGGTGCTAATAGAAAATCCCGACCCTCCTCGGGAAACTTTTTCAGTCGGCAACCAAAACCTTTGAAGGCATCAATACTTGTTTGATTCCATCACATGAGAAACAAAGGGTTGATTCCTTGTGAAATGTAATTCAAATAATTCCATACGAGAGAAATTCATATGTGATTCAATCTTACGAATCACAACACAAGTACTATAGAACAAATTTTAAGGGAATTGACTCCTTCAAAATTCATATGTACATCCTTTGAGTGAAAGAGGAACTAAAATTTGAAAAATTATGCATGTGCTCTAGATAATAAGACAAGTACATACTGCTTGTGCGAGTTTCAGTAGTGACTCTGACAGGCTGATGAATTCAATGTGTCTTCGTCTGTAAGTTCGTACTCTCTACTCTGGTAAATATCCCACGTAGCATAGGCTGGTCTCTACGTGTAATGTAGCAGCCCCCTAGCTAGAACAGTGTCCATTTGTCAATTGTGGTTAACGTGCTGACAAGTAACAACATGACAAACACAAAAACACCAGCCTTGCTCCTTGCTAGTATGTCCAAGCTACTAAGCTACTGGATGCTAACAAATTTGTACTAGTAGTTGAGTTTAGCAGTACGTTGCCTAAGCTAGCGTATTTGTTTTTTCTTCCTTCCAAAAGAACAAATAACTGGCTGTTAAGGGAAGACCAGTTCTGATCAGTGGCAAGTAGTCTCCGTTTCAGTAATACAATACTAGCAACCATCGGACGTAACTCCACCTGGCCAAGCATCCGGTTAATCAAGCTATGAATGGCGAAGCAAGCTAGCTGCAGGTTCAAAGAACTTGTTCATAAACCAACGAGCTTTCGATCGGTACCCCCATGGTGGCGAATGCGCATCCAATTGCAGAATGAAGCATCGTTTTCTTCCTCCGACAACCATGGTCCATCCCCGCACAGTCTGCTCCATGGGGATCCTAACCCATGGAACATTTTGGGCATTCAACGATCTCTGTCAAGTCCCCACACGGGACTTGTCTTTCATGGCCACTCCTCTTTTTCTGTTTGCCCTGCCATCATCGGATAACAGCGAAGGAACAGATAAACAAATCACGAGGGGAGCGGTGGAAATGTATGGTTATAGCACACTGATGACCTGTACTCATGTTCATGGGAGGGAATTGCATCGATCCTCACTCTTCAGCATCCACGCATTTCTCTGTTTATTTTTCTTCATATGTGCTCTGTCATGTCTTCTGACAAAAAAAAGGTATTCTAGCAGTACTGGATGAGATGGTGTTTGTTTGACTCCTAGGATCGGGTTCTTGAACACGAGGGGGACGAGAAAAATAGCTAATTACGTCTTGTACATACTTTCTCCTCTCTGGCATGGCATGATTCGTTCTTTTGGCTCCTCACCATACACCAGCCAAGAAGCGCTGCTCATGGCTAGGTTTAGAAATTAGGCAGGGAATAGGGGACCGGGCCGCCGGTGGAAGCTGCAGCAGCGCAGCAAGCCGCCACCGCTCATAGGGACGAGCGGTCGCCGGAGGCAAGGACACTCCCGCCGGAGGTCCAGCAGCGTGCAGTGTCGCACAAGTAGCTTAGAGCCTACAACCAGCCACCAAAAAGAGTTCTTCAACCAGCTTGCCCGCCCATTAATTTGGGTGTAGCTTCATTATTATCTAGATACATTTAAATTTTAAATCGTTCATGATAAGCCAAGGCGATATGAAGCGGCCGAATCTAGCTAGCGACGTACATGAGCAGCACAGCACATCGCTCGATCATTTCTCCCCACATGTTAGGCGACCTAGAGCAAGCACCGCACATGCACGAACAGGCATGCAAGGGGCACGAATGGGATACGATGCCGGTGGGTGAAATGCATAGAGCTTTCCGCAATCATCCAAGACAAGATGTTGGCCAAAGCTGGAAACCCAACAAAACTAGGTGCTTGGACGTGGTTTCTAGAAACCTAACAAAAAATGGGCAGGTACCGTACCAGCTCGCCGCATCGCCCTGCATGCATGCATGCTGCCCCATCCGTATATTTGTCTCTAGAGTACCTGTTTGGAGAGACCGACCGGCTTAATCAATCAAATTGGGGTGTTCTTGCTAAAGAATGCACGGTTAGCTGGTGCAAAATCCTAGCCTGGAATGCTTAGTTTACATTTCAATTGTTCCCTCTCGTCCGACTACGACGATGCTCCGGCTCCACGCATGATATGATCCGTATCGAAGAGACTTGATAAATAAAGGCGCCACCAACCTGTGGTCTATCAAAAGGCAGCACGCCCATGTGAGTTTTCGTGGGGAGGCGATACATGGTGTGGACAGTTGCTGGTGGTATCTTTGGTCCAGCTTTTTTTTTTTTTTTTTTGAAACATATCTTTGGTCCAGCTTTCATAGTGTTCCTTGATGGAGAGTTAATTACACCAGTAATCTAACGATTTGTTTATAATGTGAAGGTTTGGTCCTACGTCTCGTAAAAGGTGAAATCATCGTCCTAAAACTTCCATTTCGCGTGAAGAATTGGTCCTCAGTGTCTAAAATGCTGATATGTGGCGTTCTAGCACTAGTGGAAAACGGGACTTTTGTACCGGTTCGTAAGAGGGTTTTGCACCGGTTGCCCAACCGATACAAAGCAATCAGAGCTAAAGTGCAAAGCAATCGGAGCTAAAGCTTCCCTCATTTAGCAGCGGTTGTGTTGCGAACCGGTGCGAAAGAGGCATCACGTGGCGGCTGCTGAGTGTTAGGACGGGAGGACCTTTACCACCAGTTTGTAACACGAATCGGTGCTAAAGGTTTCTGCGTGGCAACATCTTAGCGCCGGCCGCAGCAAGAAAGTGCCCCAAAACGATGTCGCGGCTGCTGCCACGCCTAGGGCTCGCCATTTGAAACACGTTAATACACACATGTAGCAAACCATTATATTACACAACATCGTTATAAATATAGAGATCGAAGTGACTTATTTCATCGTGTGTGATTGAACATATTACATAATGGTGCACTTCATGCATATATACAATATAATTTTTATTACGATCCTTGTTGTCCAAAATTGATTTGCTAATGGAATTCTCCGGTTGGTTCTATGACCTCGTCAAGTAAGAATCCCGCAAATTCTTCTTGAATTGCTCGTACACACTCGGTTGCTAGAAGACCGTCCCGCAACCGTTCGATCTAATTTAAAGAAGGGGGTCAATATATATGAATGAAACACAACACAATTGATGGTGATAAAATAAAATTATGAATATTGTTTACATACTCGAAGTTGTTCTAAAATTCTCCCTGTCTCGCAAGTCGTCTGGCGAATGAACTTGCAAACGTAGAATCCACATAAATTATTCCCATCTTTTTGCGTCAAGCACTTTATGCGAACAAAGTTCAATCAAAATAACAATCAAGGATGATAATGGTATTGAAACTAGAATCAAAGTGATGCGCGGACGTAGGTAGTAGTACTTACCGGTATTTGTTTAAATTGAAGCTCCATTTTCCACTCACCCGGAGTCTTCTTGGTAAACCGTTTTCAAGCCCTGCCCGGCAAAGAAAATGAATAAAAGAGTTATGAATTTCTTGATATCACGAAAAAAACGAAAGTTGCCAATACAGTACCATAATGATTGAAATTACCTCTGGAGGGGTTTACGTTTCGAGTCCATGACTTGTACTAGTCCTCAGTCAGGTTCAATGATTAGCAAAATAAAGTGAAACATGCGCACACGCATAACTCATCAATTACACTTAAGTAAGCGAAATAGATTTAACGTGTACTCACTGGATGTTGGAAGGAAATAGTATTTCCCTTTTGTGTACTTCTCTTCTTAATGCCCATACCAAGTTATCATCCGTGTTCTTGGCATGGCGTCGGAGACTATACTCATTCACGGTATATGGGTCACTGAATCCAATGTCATAGACTTGTCCTTTTCAGCATTCGTGGATCTTCATTCTGCATAATATAGTGAGTATAATTACGCATGCAATGAACGATCCAAGCTAGAGACTTAATTACATAAATAATACTTACAGATAATAGGCACTAATGAGATTTATTGAGGCCGTCTTGATTGTATAACTGAAATAATTTAGGAAATTCGATGTTTATCATGTCATTTCTACGTCTGCTTATCTTTAATTCTCATCATGATCCAGTTCTGACCTTCCTAACAGGTATCCATGTACCACTTATGGAATCTTCGCATTTTTGTTGGCAGATGCGGCATCTTCTCAGATCTGACGAGAGGTTCCCCGTACCGGTATGTGTATGCTATTGCACCCGTGGGGAACTCGCAATGGTTTAAGTACTCAGGGATACTCATACAACAAGCATCGGCCTCATTTTTGTATAGTGCTACCATCTTCGGATCGCAACACTGCAGGGATACACTTGGAGCGGGGGCACGAGTTTTTCTGTTCTCCGAGGTGGAGAACTGATTTCCCGCTTGCACTAGTACTTCTCGACCGCAACTTTATTAGCATGTATGTTTATTTTATGTTGAAAAATATGATGTTATGGTAATATACTATAATGCAAATTAATGGTGAGCGGAAGTAGTAGACATTTTTCCAGAAACAACACCTTTTCCTTGGGGCATAAGAGCCTCCACTTTTCCAGCATCCCATCCATTCTCCTCGTTGGAAAACAGAATAAATTCTCCTCCAATTCACCTGTAATCAAATGTATGTCATTTCGCAGAGGTGATAACATTTAACAGCAACATTATTCTTATTGCTAATCCACAACCTAGCAACCAACACATGGTCAATAAAAGGTTGACACTCGACAGGAGATGGCTACAAGTTTCGCATCATTGCACAGTAAGAAGGACAAATCATTTAGATGCTGGTGTTTGGCCAGATTATTCGCTAGTTAAAATCCCTAAATTCGGAAACGGTATCTCCTCCTCACGTCGCCCCCTCCCTCCTGGCGACCGGGGAGGTGAAACCCCAAAGCGCGCCGCCGCCCCCCTTCCCTCCTCTCTCCCGTCTCCGCCGCTCCCAGAGGCGCTGCCGGGCTAAGCCCGCAACGCCAGTGAAGGGGGCGGTGGGGATCTGAGCTCTCGGCTCCCCCCGCGGTGGCTAGGTGGAGGATCTCCGCGGCGGGCTCGCCGTGACCTTGGAGGCGGCGTGATGGGCTCTCCTCTCCAACGGCCGGCCTCTGGCTCGGCGGATGGCGCGGAAGAGCTGGTCCAGCGGCTCCCTCGGCGGGGGCTCGGGACTGCGAGGCGGCGGCCTTGCTCGGTGAGACACCACCGGCTTCAACGGCGAGCGGTGGGCGCGGATGCGGTCCGGCATCTCGGTCGCGTGGGCGTCGAGGTTCCGACGGACGGCGGTCATGGCGCGGGGCTGCTCCGGTGGCTGGCGGCGCCAGATCTGAAGTATCCTCTCAACTGCACTTAGGCGCTTCCCACCAATCTGGAACTCGTGGGCCTTGTGCCTCCGGTTCCATGGCTGGAGGTGGTGCTGGTGGCTGGAAGTGGAGTCCGGGAGAAATCCCTTTGCCGGTCTCGGCTGCGACGGCGGCGACGCCCGAGTGGCGCCGTTTTCCTCCTTGGTGGCGACGTCGAGGTACTCCCTTCCCTTCACCCCACCCCTGTTGCGCTCCCGGGGTGAAAACCCTAACTTTGTTGGGCGGCGGCGGCGCCACGGGCGTCGTGTCCTCCTTGGAGGCGCCGCTGTTGGGACCTTTCGGGGTGTGCGGATGCTGCCTTCGTGCAGTTGGGTGGTGGCGGTGTTGCCCCGCGACATTGCTCTTCTACATTGCTCTTCTACATCAACGACCAAGTCCGCGGCTTCGGCTCTGCGTGGGTGAACCCTTAGCGGGCGACATGGCTTCGCAAGGTGAGCTCGGGATGAGAGTTTTGGGGCTCTGTTCTTGCCCTAGGTTTAGGCTTGGTTCCTGCTATGTGCTCTGCTCAAGGGGAGCGTTTCCATTGCCGACGGTTCGGCGTCCTTTCGAGCCAGGACGAGGGGGTAGGGACCCTCTCCGGCAATGGAGGAGTACTGCTAGGCGACAGATAGGTCAGGAGGCGGGCGGGTCTCCGCTGCTTCGCTTTCGATGCTTCTACCTCGCTTCACCTCCGTCGCTCACGGGTGATTCGTTCTCGTTTGAGGACATCGAGGACTTCAGCTGGATTTCTTGTTTTTGTGTTTGCTGTAGTTTTGGATGTTGTAAGCTGTTCTCAGCATTCTTGTATCTTCAGCCGTTTGGATTTTATTAATCTAAAGCTGGGCACTTTGTGCCTTATGTTAAAAAAAAAAACTAACCAAAGAAACACCTGAACCTGGCCACCTGGGTGGGATGTGAGTTTTCCAAACAGCTGGGGCAAAAACAGGGGTTACTCCCCTGAATATGATTACAATATACAGAGAGAGACTGAGAATTGTAAATACCAGAACTGTATTTACAATTTTCAACCACGTTTCGACACAAGAAATGCATCAATAATCCCAGGTCCCACTGCGATGGTGCCTTCACATGCAGCCAGGTGTAAAGCGCATCAATGTATGTCATGTTTTAGTGCATAAACAATGTCGAATTCTATTTGCTAGCGGTCATGCTCAACAGATTCAGACTTTCTGACATTGGCTAATTTATCTTACCTGAAAAAATGACCCCGTTTTTGGTTGATGTATACACGATGTGTTAACCTGGAGAAAATTTAGTCACAAAACGAAACAGGAGTGACATGAGCATGCGACAAAATAATTCTGTACTAAAATTCCTACACCGCGACCTTCCGCAACAGAGTTGCAACAAGCAAGTTGCCTATTTCGAGAAAGAATTTAGGTGCCTTGATCCAAAATCCATGCCCATTGACATGATTAGTGGCGGATCTTGAAAGAAAATCCTGGGCGGGCCAAACTACAGCACAAAGATTTGCTCTAAAACTAAATCAATTTTTTCTTTGACTATCCTTGCCGATGGTACCTACATTGCAATTTGTAAAGAACAATAGAAAAATTATTCATGCTACCAAATAGTTAATGAATAATTTAGTTGCAATCAAACTGCAACGATATGGCCGTGAAGTGATTTGGGGAAAGTAAGTTACCTCTCACCTGTCACTTGTGCCATGCGCCTAGGAAGAATTGGATCAGCTGCCGAGGTGCAGTAGAAAAATCGAAGGTAGATGACAAAAGGACATGAGAGCTTGTGACTAGGTCTCTGAATCGCCGCCGCTGCAAGTTTTCTGGCGTTTGCCAGCCTGCATCTGTTGTCTACCTGGGAATTGCAGATGTGGGGATGGAGCCTAGGTGGCGGGCGCCCGCGCGCTCTACTTGCTGCTGGGCAGATGCCATCGAGTCTCTCAGATAGTCCTCGTGCTAGCTTCGCCGCTCAGTCACAGGCAGGCAGGGCCGTTCTATACATATTCAGGGCCCTGGGGCGAGACAATAAAAAGGGCCCTTGTTGATAATTTTTTTTCCAGAATGCATTACATTTCAAGAGCAACTGAGTATACATAACTTATATCGATGGTCTTTTAAATTACAAAACTCCCACAAGACATATATTCGCAACATTCCACAGAACCACATAATGATAGAAGGAATACATTGTAGCTATACAAAAGATCGATCTTCTAAATGCCAGAAGGTGACCATCATTTCATCAATTAATCTGCAAAACAAACAACCTTGTCATAACTGATTGCTAGTTGCAACTTATAGCTTCTGTGCTACCATGAGAATGATGCTAGTGAATGAGAAATTACATCAAATTCTATCCCTTCAATCAGCTATGTTCACCAGAAAAAAAAAATTCTCCAAAGATACATGCATAAGAAATAGTAAAGCAAATTTAGCACTAAAATTATTATCGACCTAGTTGGTATCATAATCATCGCCTAAATTCTCATTGTGCTGTTCTTCAACATTAACTAGGGCTAATTGCAGGGAATTCCTGGAAGAACTACCGGTTCTAAATAAATTGTCAGTCGAGCCTCTCTGAGATTCTACCAATTTATCTCTCTCTTTTTTTTCTTCTCCTTTTCTCGTTTCCAGATAAACTTTTTCTAGATAACATGTCACCGAAATAATTTGCAAAAAACAGTCAATACAGGAAAAAAAAAGCACCTGGATATGTCGAACTGCCGATGAAGTTTCTTGATCTGCAGCTTGCAATACTCAACATGAAGACAAAAGGGGAAGATCGCCTTGCTGATTCCCCGTCCTCTCTTCTTCTCCAAATTTTCTCACTGCTTTGTCTCCTCACGCTCAGATCCAATTGACCCTTGAAGATCTCAAGAGCGAGCCTAAGAAGAGAAGAATGGGAGAATGAAAATTGGATGTGCTATTTACCAGTTTGAGCTAGGGGAAGAAATGAGACGCACCATCTCATCGTTGATGTGGACCAGTTCTTGGGGATGGAAAGAAAGAGAGGTGATTGGGGAACCAAATAGCACCGTTTCCCTGCCCATCAATGGATGCGGATAATCAGCGATCTTGGAATTGGAAAGGCAAGATTTGAGGCGATGATGCTGTCCTGATTGGAGAATTTGGAGAGGGCTGGGCGGACGCGAGTCAACCATGCGACTCAGGTCCAGAGGAGAAGAGAACGATGCGTCGTGCTCATCCTTGATTTTTTCTTGGGAAGTAACGATGCCGATGGTTGCCTTTTTTTTTTAAGCATAATGCCGATGGTTGCCTAGTGTGCTGGACTAATACCTGGGCCGGGGCCCCTGCCACCCGAGGGCCCAGGGCGGTTGCCCCGTCGCCCCGCCTTATGGGCCGGCCCTGCAGGCAGGTCGCCAGCTGCTCTAGCTAGTGGCCTAGCGCCATGGACGCGTTGGTGACGAGTCGAGCAGGAAAATAATGCGACAACGACGACTGGGGTACCACTACACGAAGGCCGACCTTTGAGAAGGGAAAAACCCATCCCGCGCGCGCGCTCTCGCGACGACACGTGTCGCGCGCGGAACGTGTCCCCGGGAAAAGACGCGAATCGTTTTCCGGGTTTGGTTTTTCCCTTTACGCGCCGGTAGACCCGTTAACAATATGCGGACCCGTTAATCTTCTTTTTCCCTTTACGCAGCGCGATGCGTTTTCAAAAAATTGGGCGGGACTTTTTTTGCTTTTTCCCTTTGTCTTTAAATTTGTGAGTTTTCTGGGGAATTAATGGGAGGGAGGTAGCACTTTCAAATTACAATTTTTTTAAATTCCAACAGAGTGCTACGAGATGACATATGTCGAAGCGATTGCTACGGCTCGGCTTCGCCTCGTATCAAGGCGCCTTCGGCGCATCAAACATTAATAAACATAATGAATGGCAGACATATGTCGTTGTCCCCGTTTGTCGTTACCCCCATATGTCGAAGCGATTGCTACGGCTCGGCTTCGCCTCGTATCAAGGCGCCTTCGGCGCATCAAACATTAATAAACATAATGAATGGCAGACATATGTCGTTGTCCCCGTTTGTCGTTACCCCCATATGTCGAAGCGATTGCTACGGCTCGGCCGCCTCGTATCAAGGCGCCTTCGGCGCATCAAATCGTTGTTTTTTTTTCTATTTTTTTCTTTTGGAAAGGTTTCGTTTGATTTTCTCTTTTATTGTCTGTAAAGTTTTCCGTTTTCTCTTTTATTCTACTGGAAAGATTTCGTTTTCCCTTGTCTTGGCTGTAAAGATTTCCGTTTTTTCTTGTATTGTCGGTAACGATTTCGGTTTTCTCTTGGATTCTCTGGAAAGATTTCCGTTTCCTCTAGCGCAGGTACACGTCCGAAGGGGTGTGAAGTACATCCTCGGCGTAAAGACGAGTACAGGTTTTGTAGGAAGAGGAGCACGGTCTTGTGTTTCTCTTTTGATTTATACGGAAAGATTTTCCGTTTTCTCTAGCGCAGTGCGGTCAGAAGGGTGTGAAGTACATCCCCGGCGTGGAGACGAGTACAGCCTAGGTAGGAAGAGGAGCACGATGCTTGTGTTTCTCTTTTGATTTATCTGGAAAGATTTTCCGTTTTCTCTAGCGCAGTACGAGGTTCGAAGGTGTGTGAAGTACATCCCCGGCGTGGAGGCAGTACGACCTAGGTAGGAAGAGGAGCACGATGCGTATTTCTCTTTTGGTTTATCCGGAAAGATTTTCCGTTTTCTCTAGCGCAGTACGGGTTCGAAGGTGTGTGAAGTACATCCACGGCGTGGAGACGAGTACAGCCTAGGTAGGAAGAGGAGCACGGTCTTGTATTTCTCTTTTGGTTTATACGGAAAGATTTTCCGTTTTCTCTAGCGCAGGTACGGGTTCGAAGGTGTGTTAAGTACATCCACGGCGTGGAGACGAGTACGACCTAGGTAGGAAGAGGAGCACGGCATCGTATTTCTCTTTTGGTTTATCCGGAAAGATTTCCGTTTCCTCTAGCGCAGTACACGTCCGAAGGGGTGCGAAGTACATCCTCGGCGTTGAGACGAGTACAGGTTTTGTAGGAAGAGGAGCACGGTCTTGTGTTTCTCTTTTGATTTATCCGGAAAGATTTTCCGTTTTCTCTAGCGCAGTCTGGTCCGAAGGGGTGTGAAGTACATCCCCGGCGTGGAGACGAGTACAGCCTAGGTAGGAAGAGGAGCACGGTACTGTGTTTCTCTTTTGGTTTATCTGGAAAGATTTACCGTTTTCTCTAGCCCAGTAACAGTTTCGAAGGTTTGTGAAGAACATAACCGTCGTGGAGACGAGTACAGCATAGTTATGAAGAGGAGCACGGCATTGTATTTCTCTTTTGGTTTATCCGGAAAGATTTTCCGTTTTCTCTAGCGCAGTACAGGTTCGAAGGTGTGTGAAGTACATCCACGGCGTGGAGACGAGTACAGCCTAGGTAGGAAGAGGAGCACGATCGTATTTCTCTTTTGATTTATATGGAAAGATTTTCCGTTTTCTCTAGCGCAGGTACAGGTTCGAAGGTGTGTTAAGTACATCCACGGCGTGGAGACGAGTACAGCCTAGGTAGGAAGAGGAGCACGGTACTGTATTTCTCTTTTGGTTTATCTGGAAAGATTTCCGTTTCCTCTAGCGCAGGTACACGTCCGAAGGGGTGTGAAGTACATCCCCGGCGTGGAGACGAGTACAGCCTAGGTAGGAAGAGGAGCACGGTACTGTGTTTCTCTTTTGATTTATCTGGAAAGATTTTCCGTTTTCTCTAGCGCAGGTACAGGTTCGAAGGTGTGTGAAGTACATCCCCGGCGTGGAGACGAGTACAGCCTAGGTAGGAAGAGGCCCACGGGACCGAAATTCTCATATGGTTGATCTGGAAACATTTTCCGATTTCACAAGCGCAGGGCCAGGTTCGAAGGTGTGTTAAGTACATCCACGGCGTGGAGACGAGTACAGCCTAGGTAGGAAGAGGAGCACGGTACTGTATTTCTCTTTTGGTTTATCTGGAAAGATTTCCGTTTCCTCTAGCGCAGGTACACGTCCGAAGGGGTGCGAAGTACATCCTCGGCGTTGAGACGAGTACAGGTTTTGTAGGAAGAGGAGCACTGTACTGTGTTTCTCTTTTGGTTTATCTGGAAAGATTTTCCGTTTTCTCTAGCGCAGGTACAGGTTCGAAGTTGTGTGAAGTACATCCACGGCGTGGAGACGAGTACAGGTTTTGTAGGAAGTGGAGCACGATGCTTGTGTTTCTCTTTTGGTTTATCTCGGAAAGATTTGTTTCCTCTAGCGCAGGTACACGTCCGAAGGGGTGTGAAGTACATCCTCGTCGTAGAGACGAGTACAGGTTTTGTAGGAAGAGGAGCACGGTACTGTGTTTCTTTTTTGGTTTATCTGGAAAGATTTCCGTTTCCTCTAGCGCAGGTACACGTCCGAAGGGGTGCGAAGTACATCCTCGGCGTAGAGACGAGTACAGGTTTTGTAGGAAGAGGAGCACGGTACTGTGTTTCTCTTTTGGTTTATCTGGAAAGATTTCCGTTTCCTCTAGCGCAGGTACACGTCCGAAGGGGTGTGAAGTACATCCTCGTCGTGGAGACGAGTACAGGTTATGTAGGAAGAGGAGCACGGTACTGTGTTTCTCTTTTGGTTTATCTGGAAAGATTTCCGTTTCCTCTAGCGCAGGTACACGTCCGAAGTCTTTGTGAAGTACATTCCGGCGTAGAGACGAGTTCTGGTTATGTAGGCCGAGGAGCACGGTACTGTGTTTCTCTTTTGATTTATCGGTTAAGATTGTCCATTGTTTCTGGGGCAGGTACATGGTCGAATGGTGGTGAAGGACATCCGGCGTAGATACGAGTACGAGGTTAGGTAGGAAGAGGACCACGGTCTTTGTGTTTTTCTTTTGATTTATACGGAAAGATTTCCGCTTTCTCTAGCGTATGTACATGTTCTGTTGGGTGTCGAGTACGGCGATGACGGCTAGTCGTGTACAGGTTTTGCATCAAAATGAGTACAAGTCTGTGCTTCTCCATCGCAGGTACTGGTTCAAATGCGTGTCAAGTACAGTGGTGATGGCGAACCGAGTACATGTTTCGCACAAAGAGGAGTACATGATTTTGTCTCTTTCCGTTTTCACTAGTGTAGTTACAGGTGCAAAGGCTTGTCGAGTACAGCGGTGAGGACGAGTCAAGTACAACTTATGTAGGAGTACAGGACTGTGTCTCTTTCCTTTTTCACTAGTGTAGTTACAGGTGCAAAGGCTTGTCGAGTACAGCGGTGAGGACGAGTCGAGTACAGTTCGCAGCAAATGAATTTCAGACATATGACACTACCATTAACATTACAGTGTCAATAAATTCGAGTAGTTTCTCAAATATTACATATAAAATATTGAAAAGTACACGTGACACTAGCATTAACTAATAACCAAATACAAATACTTGAACGTAATTCGTTGCGTGGTTCACATTGTTTCTGTACGACACATTGTACTTATTTTAACTTACGCCTCACATTTTAGCTTTGTTATGACAAGCTTGAGCCAGTAATCGCCATGTAAGAATGGAGATCCTCTTTCATCTTTGAAGCTAAATGAGCAAATGTCTCCTTCTTTCAGGTAAAATTCTTGAACTATATCTCGGAATCCTTTCTTTATCATAGCTTTCCCATTCTTATCCATCTTCATGGTAGCATACATTGTAATGTCTCCCGATGTGCAGCTGACGGCAACTTTAACCGGTTCTTGTATGAATCCCCGAATGTGTTCATTAGTGAATTCTTCTGAAAATTCCTAAGATATTAACGAACCATTATTAGTTTTGTTGTACAGTATGTCAGAAGTTTTCTTGTCATGAAGACAGTAAGTATTTTATATAATTGACGAGATAGACTTACGAAAACTCCGATAAACTTACCATCTTAGATATGCCTCTTGTAACAAATGATTTAGTCATGGTGCAAATATAATGTTTAATAGCTGGTGTCTGGTTCGTGATGACTTCATTTGTCAGCTGGAATACTTGAGTGTAATTCATCTCCACGTGGTTTCCAAAGACGCATGCTTCGTCAAAATTTTCGTTTCCATACAGTCCAGGTCCTACAATCAAGAGGTATTTTAAATTTTTCATTGAAAACTATATATTCACTGTAATGTTTGCTTTTTTGGTTGCTACTATTTGTACCTCTAACAGTTATCTTGTTCAACACCTCTGAGATAAACTGTGCATAACTTTCATCAATATCTCTGTCAACACCTTTTTCCGTGCTGTTGTCACTTTCATCATTGCTTTGCCTCTTTTCAGTGGCAGTGTTGGTTGTACCACGATTACCTGTTGCGTGACTTTCCTACAGTTTAGATGCATTAAGATCATATAGTTTAGATGCATTAAGATTTAAATAAAATTAAATTAACTTTCATTGCATGACATGAAGTAATATGGTTTATACGCAACTAAGCATTAACTTATAATTATTTGAAAACCTGGTCTTCAGGGTCGACGCCGTATGTTGGATAGTTGTTGCACAAGTTTCCGTATTCCTCTGCCCTTGATTGCGCAGTCTCCTGAATTCTTGCAAGCAGTGTTTCCTAGATATGACATTTCAATTATTAATTCATTCATTATAAATCATATTTAAATTGAATTTAGGTCAACTTTCATTGTATTTGATGAGTAATATATTTTTTGAAACCTGGTAGTGAGGGTCGGCCTCGCATATTGGACAGCTTCTGCACAAGTATCCGTACTTCTTTGCCCTGTTGTGTGCATCCTTTTGCAGTCTTGAGAGCATTTTCTATGTAGAACAAAAAGGTAACCATCAAATTGCATATGCTTGCAATATATTTTGGAGACCAAGGAACTACAGATTATTCACTAATGCAAACAAATACATTTTGGATATAAATAATTTATTTGTTTCAACTTAGTTCGAAGTGATAATGAAATTCATTTGATTTATAGTTATATCTTTTCTTATTTGTCATTTAAATATCATAGTGTGGAATATTAGTATATTTTAGCAACGAATATATTGTTCATGACCTATATTAATCATTTAACCTTGTTTTCTTGGTTGACTTGGAATTAAAATTTTATATACTTATTGATATCTCTGTGTCCGCCGACATTTGATCTTTTTCCCTTGATTGACCTCGAATACGATGTATGTGTGTGATGTTTGTTCCTATTAGATCCATGAGCGGAACTTCAAGTTCGTGCTTGATTCACGAGGTGGCAAAAGAAAGCGTAGTGAGACTGTTTTCCAGTAGACCCTAGATCTGTTTCTGCATTATTGTTGTATGCGATCGATCTATTTATAACATAGAGTTTCCACAGAATCTATAAGTTTTGGAGATATACATACCAATGATCCGAAACCTGGGATAGTTTTCCGAATTGAAGCTGGTGTCTTGTGATGGAGATGCCGGCGATGCTCCCTTCTGTTGTTGCTTTCTTTTCTGTTTTGGATAAGGAGGTGGATTCTTGCAAAGCGGTTGGTGTGGAGCTGTTGATTTTAGAAGCCAAGTAGAGTAGTTTTGGTGTGGTTTTTACCCAAAGACATTTCGACCTACTTAGGGGTGTTATTGTCCATTCACTTTTATATTTATTCTATTATGACTCTATACATTCGGGACCTACTTGGGGGCATTATCGTCCACTCTGTTTTATGTTTATTCTATTCTGCCACTATTACATCAGAACTCTTTGTGAGGTCTTGTCGTCCACTCTCTTTTACACTTATTGTATTCTGCCTTTATGACATACGGGACCTAGTGCGGTGTTTTGTCGTCCAGTGCCTTTTACATGTATTATATTGTTCCAGCATGCTGTGGATGTTGTTGTTCATTAGTTTCCGATGTGTGGGTGGGATTGTTCTCAAAAAGACAATAATAGGAAAGACAATAGCGCAGTACAAGTGCAAGGCTTGTACGATACAGCGGTGGCGGAAATACGAGGACAGCGTCTTTACCAAGAGGAGCACTTGACCTTGTTTCTCACGGATTATTCCCGTTTTTGTCTATTGTAGTTGAAGGTGCAAGGCTTGGTTGGTATGGAGGTGAGGGATTAACGAGTACAGCGTACGCATCAAGAGGAGCACGTTACGTGTTCCTCTGGATGATTTTCGTTTTGTCTAGCGCAGTACAGTGTGCAAGATTTGTGGAGTACAGATGTGAAGTGGAGACGAGTACACCATCCTCACGGTGAGGAGCACGGTGCTGTGTTTCCCTTTGTTATTTTCCGTTTTGTCTAGCGTGTACAGGTGCAAGGCTTGTGGAGTACAGATATGAGGGAGAAACGAGTACCCACATCCGCACGGTGAGGAGCACGGTACCGTGTTTCCCTTTGTTATTTTCCGTTTTGTCTAGCGCAGGTACAGGTGCAAGGCTTGTGGAGTACGAGATGTGAGGTAGAGACGAGTACAATATCCGCACGGTAAGGAGCACCGCATCTTGTGTTTCCCTTTGTGATTTTCCGTTTTGTCTAGCGCGGTACGGGTGCAAGGTTTGTGGAGTACAGATGTGAGGTAGAGACGAGTACAATATCCGTACGGTGAGGAGCACGGTCTTGTGTTTCCCTTTGTTATTTTCCGTTTTGTCTAGCGCAGGTACAGGTGCAAGGTTTGTGGAGTACAGATGTGAGGTAGAGACGAGTACAATATCCGCACGGTGAGGAGCACGGTACTGTGTTTCCCTTTGTTATTTTCCGTTTTGTCTAGCGCAGGTACAGGTGCAAGGCTTGTGGAGTACATATGTGAGGTAGAGACGAGTACAATATCCGCACGGTGAGGAGCACTGTACTGTGTTTCCCTTTGTGATTTTCCGTTTTGTCTAGCGCAGGTACAGGTGCAAGGTTTGTGGAGTACAGATGTGAGGTAGAGACGAGTACAATATCCGCACGGTGAGGAGCACGGTACTGTGTTTCCCTTTGTTATTTTCCGTTTTGTCTAGCGCAGGTACAGGTGCAAGGCTTGTGGAGTACAGATGTGAGGTAGAGACGAGTACAATATCCGCACGGTGAGGAACAACATCTGTGTTTCCCTTTGTGATTTTCCGTTTTGTCTAGCGCAGGTACAGGTGCAAGGTTTGTGGAGTACAGATGTGAGGTAGAGACGAGTACAATATCCGCACGGTGAGGAACACTGTACTGTGTTTCCCTTTGTGATTTTCCGTTTTGTCTAGCGCAGGTACAGGTGCAAGGTTTGTGGAGTACAGATGTGAGGTAGAGACGATTACAATATCCGCACGGTGAGGAGCACGGTACTGTGTTTCCCTTTGTTATTTTCCGTTTTGTCTAGCGCAGGTACAGGTGCAAGGCTTGTGGAGTACAGATATGAGGGAGAAACGAGTACAGCATCCGCACGGTGAGGAGCACGGTACCGTGTTTCCCTTTGTGATTTTCCGTTTTGTCTAGCGCAGGTACAGGTGCAAGGCTTGTGGAGTACAGATACGGAGCACGGTACTGTGTTTCCCTTTGTTATTTTCCGTTTTGTCTAGCGCAGGTACAGGTGCAAGGCTTGTGGAGTACATATGTGAGGTAGAGACGAGTACAATATCCGCACGGTGAGGAACAACATCTTTGTGTTTCCCTTTGTGATTTTCCGTTTTGTCAAGCCCAGGTACAGGTGCAAGGTTTGTGGAGTACAGATGTGAGGTAGAGACGATTACAATATCCGCACGGTGAGGAGCACGGTACTGTGTTTCCCTTTGTTATTTTCCGTTTTGTCTAGCGCAGGTACAGGTGCAAGGCTTGTGGAGTACAGATATGAGGGAGAAACGAGTACAGCATCCGCACGGTGAGGAGCACGGTACCGTGTTTCCCTTTGTGATTTTCCGTTTTGTCTAGCGCAGGTACAGGTGCAAGGCTTGTGGAGTACAGATATGAGGTAGTGACGAGTACAGCATCCGCACGGTGAGGAGCACGGTACCGTGTTTCCCTTTGTGATTTTCCGTTTTGTCTAGCGCATGTACAGGTGCAAGGCTTGTGTAGTACAGATGTGTGGGAGAAACGAGTACAGCATCCTCACGGTGAGGAGCACTATACCGTGTTTCCCTTTGTTTCCCTTTGTGATTTTCCGTTTTGTCTAACGCAGGTACATGTGCAATGATTGTGGATTACGGAGGTGACAGAGAGACAAATATAGTGTCCGCACCAATGGGAGCAGGGGTCCGTGTTTCTGTTTGTTTCTACTGCAACAATGTCTGTTTTGTCTAGCGGAGGTACATGTGGAAGGATTGTGGAGTACGGAGGTGACATAGAGATGAGTACAGCGTCCGTACCAACCGTGTTTTTGTTTCTCTCGCAACAATTTCTGTTTTGTCTGGCGGAGTTACATGTGCAAGGATTGTGGAGTACACTTGTTTCACATTGATAATCACTGGTTCGAATCGGAAGTTATGCAATGATATGTTTGCGGATTTTCAACTTTGCGACGTTTACAAAAAGTCTGAGATACTAAAAAAGTTGTAGGTAGTTCAAACCAACGTCTTAGTACAGACATTCGTCACACTTCAGTTGTAGAAGTAAAAGTTTTCTGATGCTTCCATTGGGCCATCATCTTGCACCTGTAAATCAAAGATATAACATAAAAAGTTTATTATAAAAAAATTATTTATTTTGTAAATTCACCACAGCAACTTAATAGTATTACTTTATTTTGTATTCAATGAACAAGTTAATATTATGTTCATTGTTTGATTGTACCTGAATCCTTTCTTTTGCAGAAGCAGGTTACTTCGCAACCTGTTACGATATGTTAACAAGTTAGAAAAATAATTTAAACGGTTCTTTGTATTTGTAATTGAAGTTAACTCATATGTAGTCGAGGTTAACTCACATTTTTTCCACTTCTTGTTTTTCTGCGGTGCCTTCTTGAGTTGGAGATGCAGCTTCTTTGTCAACCTGGTTTTTTGTATTTAAACTTTATTAGTCTTATATTGTTGTACTTGGAAATTTAAAATTATGATTTGTAAGTAGTTAGATTAGTTAAATTTGAGCAGACACAACAAAAAATTGCCGGTGTGATTATGTCTTTTGTCGTACCTCATTATTTGCTATCCTTTCATCTTGCTGAATTTGCTTGCAACGTTCATCTGTGCTTTCTTGAACAATGCGAAAGTTTATACGAGATGAAATGTTGTCTTCTGTAAACTTTCTATAACTTTAGCTTCGTTGTCGAAATTTCTTTGACGGTAGATGCTTGGTTTTCAGCAGCTGTTCCATTTTGAGGCGGTCAAATGTAGTTGGTACTTTGTGTGATAGGTCGTATGCGCTAGTCAGCAGGTTGTCAATCTGTTCCAATGTATCTTCGATACTGCTGGTGTTTTCTTCTTCAATGGAACCACCAGTGGAATGCTTGATTTTTACGAAAGTACGCTTTGCCGAGCATCATTTGGTCTTCATGGTGCGGATACATTCTTTTTAGTGGATTCCTTTTACGGTAGTAAACTATGTCATTTGGTGCTTTCCCTTTGTTGGGATGAGAAAATGAAAACATTGTATTAACTTATGCAATATGAGATACAATTAACAAAAAAGATAAAGGGTCATTGAAATTTTCTTACAGGTAAGTTTCCAAATATCCAGGTATTGGGGTCTTCCCGCCTTTTTAGCACGATCTGCTGCAGCGATGCTCTTTAGTTTTTCATAATCCATGAAGTGTGTACGAGGTGTTCTTGTGTCCAGGTCTGAAAGGCCTTGTTTCATACAACGATCAAGATATAACGAACCGGTGCTATGATGCGACAGGCGGGCAGTCCATTTTGATTTAGATTTTACTGTCTTGAATGATTTGCTCTCTTGAGCTCATCTACAAGCAACCGACACAAATCCATGTCCTTCAACTTTGATATGTCCAGATTTTTTACCATTGCTGCCTCCCTTGACACACGGACAGCTGTTCAGGGGCATATGAATTTCATGTACATTATCAACACAAATACTTTCGAGAGCCAAATCGTCGTTTGCTTCGTCTTTAACCAACAGCCTTAGGAGCTTGCGAAGGTCATCGATATTCATATCCTCATTTTTCCTAAACCCAAGCTCAATCTTGAGATCATGCAATGTTTTGTCGTTGCCACTTTACGATGGTCTAGGAGTTGTGTTTGAACCGTGCGGCAGTCCAAAAAGCAGATGGATAGCATAAGATGTAATCTCAATTACTTTGTTTGCTACTCCTAGATTCAGAGTCATGGTTGTTGGATCTATTCTATTCATAAGGAAGCAGGCAAGTCGGATATTAATGTTTTGCCTGATCTTGCTGTCAAGCAAGGGACCCAAACTGCATCCGAAGTCTTTTTATATGCCGTTCCTCCAATATTTCAACACGGGTGAATAGCTGTCTAAGTGAGCATCTTCTTGTCTTGTTGATCGTTACGGCCATAAAATTTATTTTTGCTTTTTTTGCAATCCTTCTTGCCTTTTCCTGTTTATTGCCTTTATTTTTTATCTTCTGAATTTTCAGATATGTTACTGCATGATTAAAATCAATTGTGTTAGACAAAAATGTTTAACAATATAATAAATGCATTTATTTTGGATCCAAGGTACTAAGAAAAATAATCATATTTACCTCGTTGTATTCATCGTTTTCTTTTTCGCTTGTGTTGTTCTCTTCGTTGTCGTCATGCTCAGCGTGATGTTTGGTATTGCGATACGATTTTCTTATTGCGGCGGCGTTTTTTGATTTTTTTCCTTCTTTGGCAGATTTTGTAGGCTGTGTTTTTTCTTCTTCATTGATATTTGGAGCACTTTGGCTAGAGCTGGTGACTACTGTCTCTTTTGTAGATGACAATCGTTTGCTTCTCCTTGGACTTTTAGAACCAATATCGGCAGTTTTCTTTAACATGATTTCAGACTCTTTTTCCATTCTTGCTGCCTCTTTCTCACGATGATATATTCTTGTGCTTTCTTCTGCAAGGCTATTCAAAATGTTTCTGCGAGGAGGCGGTCTGATCATTGTCGCAATATTTTTAGAGGAATCTGCGCTCGTTCTTGCTTCACAATTTTTCCTTTTAGACTGTATACTTGCATTGAATGCATTTATGTTGTCTTGTTCTTCTGGGAACACAACCGCCAGTGGCTTCAAGTTTAGTGGGGCAATTGGAGCTTCCTCATGATTTATAGTGGCTGCAATAATATCGCAGAAATCATCTATCCAAAGGTTAATACATGGAATTCGTATTTAAAATTTAATATAATTGTTTGAATCTATTATACTTTTATACAGACGCATTTTAGTTGTAGAGACGTTTTAGTTAGTCTTAAACTCATTGTCATGGATGGTAAGTACCAGAAAAATTTTATATTAGAAATTTTCAATTTTTTTTTTAATATGCTTTATAGATAAACAGGTTTGACTTCAAAGGAATCATAAGAGTAACACATTTTTGCATCGAGGGATAAGTTTGTACATTACCTTCATTCAAGGACGGTGATAGGCTGTGACTTGTCATACCGGAGATTTGCTATTCTTCCTGAAATTGAAATGCAAAAATCTGCATGTGAGGAAAGCAACTGTTTATATTTATCATGGAAACTATTCTTAAATTAATTTTGTTAAGATGAGTGTCTTAGCGCACTTTCACACATAAGGCTGTAATTATGTCTTAAATTGATAAGGCAATATGTGCAGGGCGGTAAAGTTATTATTTAAATTTTCCTTGGTTTCTACTCATGGTTACACACATAAGGTTGTAGTTTTGCCTTAGATTAATAAGGTTTGTACTGCGATTCTGAGTGTATTAGAGAGCTAATACTGTTTACAACGATCGAGTAATAAGCAAAAAAATATTTAATAACGAAGGGTCTGCTTTAGACGCAGATGCCATTTACTTCCTTAATTTCTATATACCATTGGAGAAGAAACTAAAGGATGAGCCATCGGTGGAATTGATCCATACTTTGTGCCCAGAACTCACGGATCTCTAAAGGCACGCGCCGTCGCGGATTGAAGGGTGGCGGCGGAGTCGGCGGAGTGAGTAGAGTAGCCACTTTGTGATCTCCGCAGACAATAACTCAGATCTCCACGGCTTCCTTCACCGCTGGTTGATGAGCAGTAGTGGAGTGTAGAGAGGATAGGTGTTTGGCGGCTCGCTAGGGTTTGCCCTTACTTTTCTTGGACCGGTGGTGGGGAAGATATGGGAGCTGTCGCACAGTCTATGTGTTCTAATTCGTATAAAAGGAATACAGGTGTGGAGACAACGAATTCAGGCATCGTAGTGCAGTTTGTTGCTTGATGGGAAACTAACCTCGGATGGAGAAGCAGTGGAGACTATCTTGATTCTCCGACAAGTTCTTGAACGGGGTCGGCTTTGTACCGCGTCCTTGCGGTGAGTTCTTCCGTGGGTGTTTGAGTAGATTAGAGTTGAGTATGTAGGTTTTTGCCCTAATACAGCTATAATATAGATGTAGAAGACGAATTGGTTGATATTGTGGGACCCACCACGTCGGGTTTTGTTGGATTTTGTGATATTCTGAACAATACCACTTGTACTCTAACGATAATATTCATTATTTTAATAATGAATATTATTACCAGGTTGTTTCTTTTGGTTTTGGTTGCTGGGGAAATTACAGATGCGGCACGAAGATCAAAAAGCTGTATCTTTTTGGTTTTAGATGATAGTTTACATTTTCTGTAATATCTAATGTTGTTGATATTATGTAGTACGGTTGTCTTGTATGCGGGAGTACGGGCGTGGCACCAACTCGGGTCTGTTTGTTGGTAAGGGTTAAACCAAGGTTGCACATGTACCTCCGGTGGCATGTGGCAGGACGCGTGACACGTTGCTAGTATCTTCGCCGCGAATGCGGAACGGCAGTTGCTATGGTGCCGTTGGATCTGCCTCGAGAGAGGAATCGTCGAGTCTCATCCGTCGCCTGAAAACTGTTCAGATCGAAGGTATGGCGTCCAATTCCCCGGTCAGCAACTTTGAAGCGGGGACGCGGTCGCCCTATTGGAAGCAAGGACAAGGTGCCCCGGGCGTCGAGGAAGTTGAAGGCTGCCGCCGCCCCGCCTGGGGTACAGGTGCTGCATGGAGAGGAGTACGAGATTGTTTCTGTCGGTATAGTTGGTTTCTTCGGTCTATGGGATAGGTACGATTAGTAATAGCGTAGAGTACAGTGTTGCAACTAAATCGAGGACAGTTGTGTCATGTAGATGAGAACCAGATTTTTTTCCGTTTGTTTCTTGTTTTATGTGATAGGTACGGTTTGTAATAGGGTAGAGTACGACTGATCCCAGATGAGTCTTTGTGCAATCGAGAATCACGAGTACTATTACATAGTATGTATAAGTACCGAACGATGTCTGCATAGGTACATTTATGTTGTTGATGGAGTGCTAAACCAGCAGGTGCACTATCTTCTTTGTACAACATGATGCATAAATATGGTTGCATAGCATGCAATGGATGCGTAAGTACGGTTGCATATCATGAAATGGATGATTTTAATGCTCTGTATTAAACTTATTTTTGGAACTGATGGACGACCCCCTCACTCCTGTAACTGCTTTCACCCCCACTACTTTTGACGGTTTCATAGGTGTTGGCGCATAAGTGTTTTTCATGGTCTATAATTAGCAACCGCTACTACTAACTGCCAACTCCAGTTCTTATATTCTGAACATTTCCTTGTATCTCTATCACATCATCCGCTGAGAAACAACAACATACTGCTGTACAGGAATATCCACTCTTCTTCATCAATGGAGAAGGGTTCTTCCTCTGTCGTTTCTGAGATCGCTTCTGGTCCATTGACGCATATCAGCGCTCACTCAGACGTCATCACCGTTGCTAGAATGTCCCGAGGTATGCCAGGTATGCGCAACGCTATCCGTGAGGATGCAAGGTTTCCTTTTGGATCGCCGTGTCTGCTGCATTCTGATCCTAGTTCATGGCCCGCTGATCGCACTGAACAGGTATTCATTGTTTTTCATGGATTGCAACAAAATGTTTGTGTACTGTATTTCATACTAGAAAATTCGAAAATTCGCAGGGTATTGACGCATCGCTGATGCCACTAGACGCTCCTTTCGCAAAAGCATTTGTACCTTGTACACAGGTCGGGCCAGGCGACAAGCACTGGGTTGGTTCCAATGGCGAATGGGTTGCAGTTGTTCAAGAGCAAGCACGGTGGTCTCTGCTTAACGTCTACACAGACGAGGAGATCCTTCTGCCATCCGTTCGTAACGTTGGCATCTCTCCTGATGGGCCTTTCTTGTATCGGTTTGATTTGGCACACATGCGGTTGTTGAAGATTCGGATAGCTGCTTGAACCATACAGGGTTGGAAACAAATGGAACTACTATGTCATAGCAGTGTTTGATAAGATGATTGCAATCATGCGTGGTGGTAGTAGGGACGTGCAGTGGAGGATCCTTCGCAACGATTACCTTGCACCGTCAAGGTATGTTGATGCCATTCTTACCAGTGGTAGGATCTACGCTGTTACTGCACCCAGAGGGGATGTCCTTGTTTGGGATCCAACTATTTGGGGTGAGTTTTTGATTTTTGTGCTTATAGTTTTTTTTTTCTTTATTTCTTCACTTACTTTATACTGTTTTTTGCATCACGTTTTTCTTATAGTTATATAGTATCCGATCTATCTTGACCACGTTTAAGCAAAAAAAAAAACAGGTGCCGGTGCTGCTCCTCAGGTGATAGCTGCTCCAGAGATTGTTGAGCAGCCAAATCTACATGGTGGTGTTCATGATGGCAACAACATTGCTCCGGCACGTGGTTCCTTTCTCCGGGCTATGAAGGCACTATTCTTTGGATTAATGTTAGAGGTCATGGTGAACCCAGTGAAGGTAATCCGATCGATCATATGGGGAGGGAGCTACTGATTTACCCATCGATGCGTTGTCATGTCTATGCTAAAGATTCTTATGGTGATGACCCTGCCACGCCAAATTGGGTCAGGCTTGAAGGTCTGCAAGGCACATCTTTGTTTCTTGGTATAAACTACCCGTTTCTGCTTGGTCCTCCCGAGGCAGCTGGTCTCAACGATGTCAATGCAGCTTCAGTTTTCACATCGGTGTGTGTTTGCTACTCACAAGCGTTTCCACCAAGTACCACGGCCTGTTCCAGTTGGTGTAGGATGTCACTCAATGGTGGAGTTGGCATTGGCTCCTCTTTCGAATATGCTGCGGCTGGCTGGGGTGATATTGTGGAGTCTCCTATGTGGTTTGTTCCTACCGTTACAAATGGATTTGAATTTGGCTTTTAGATATGAAGAAGTGTCCGAAAACTTTAGAAGTATTGCTAGTGAAATATTTTAAGTCGGTTATAATGCGGTTGTTTTGTTCAAACCATGTGTTGAAATTTTATTGAAGTTTGTGTCAAGGATGTTTTATTTTTATTTGTACCTATGTCTCGGTTGTATTGAAGAATCTTATAATAAGGCGTATTGTAAGCATTAACAGTCTATTGGTTATTCAAGGTGTTGTTGTTTTTAACTGGTTATTTATTTGTTTATCTGCAATCTTTCGGTTTCGTTGGGTAGGTACAGGTCCCATTATGGTGAAGTACATCTCTTACCTTAAGACAAGTACAGCTGCAGCACCAAACAAAACCGTATAATAATAGGAAGCATAGTAACATCTTTTATTACAGCCACTTCTAAACAGATCTGTTAAATTACTACTTTGTGAGAGCAGGTTCCCAGCCGGCATGACGACCCTAATTCAAGACCAGAAAAAGCAAAATTGACACAGGTTGACTAGCGGTGAGAGGACTTATAGTAGATCAGCAGTCCTGAAGATTGATTTTGTCAGTGCTCCTGTCGGTTGTTGATGCTTTGCTATCTGGCCGCGATCTTCTTCTTGATTAAGCATGTATTTACCACGACATACTGGTTCGGAGGAATTTGGATAAACCTAACCCTGTTTGGCGATCAGCAGAATTTAATAATGGGGGAAGAGTATGTAGTACAAGTACTAGTATTTGATACATTAGATAAGGATTGCAACACAGAATGGTTTGTCCTAGTGGTTCGAAGGTATTATGCATAGGTTGTGAGTTCAACTCCCCTCACGTGTCATTTATGTTGAGGTAAAACTGTGTATGGATATAAGGTGATGTTGCGCAGTTTAGTAACAACGATTGTAATTGTTAGTAAATTGTGTCACATCATCTTCTATCCGAGCACCCGTTGTATCTTTTTTATTATAACAAGTGATATAAACATTTCATTTACCGACCGATGTGTTAGCACTTTGGTATGGGTCAAGTTGGCGATAGATGCTGGGATCTCTCGGGAAACCTCCACCATCGCCGCACCGATCCCCGACCATCCCCATCCCCGAAAGAGTAAAATGCACCAATGGTCACTGTAATTGTCGGAGCTGCTCGGTACGGTCACCGTACTGCCGAAATACGCCGCGGAGGTCACCGAACTTGTCATACATGATTTATACGGTCACTGGTGGTGTACGCGAGCGTGTATTTAGCAGCTAGGACGTGCAGGTCACTCAACTTTGACATGAATTGAATCAAAATAACTGCGTTGGCTGACCGTCGTGCAGAAAACAGAAAGTGTAGGGGCGTAATTGCAAAACAGCACATGGGGAGAGAAATGCAAAGTCCATTCCCCATGGCGTTGACCCGCCCCCATTCTCCACCCGCCGCGTCCAACCCGCACTCCCCCAGTTCTTCGTTTTTGTGTTTGTTTGTTCGTCGCCCACAGGAGCCGCCGCCGATTCGTACGCACCGTCGGCCGATTCGGCCACGGCGGCCGCCGATTCGTCGCCCACTGGAGCCGCCGGCAGAATCGACCCCACGACGAGGCCGAGGCTCGATTCGTCGCCCACAGCCGGGCCGACCGAATCAGACAAAGAGCCCGCCGCCGATTCGTCGCCCACAGCAGCCCGCCGCCGATTCGTCGCCGACAGAAGCCGCCGGCCGAATCGAGCCCACAGCAGCCCGCCGCCGATTCGTCGCCCACAGCAGCCGCCGGCCGAATCGACTGTACAGCAGCCGGCCGGCCGATTCGTCCCCCACAGCAGCTCGCCGGCACAACCTCTCCGATTCGTCGCCACAGAAGACCGGCGGCACATCCTCCCCTTCGTCGCCACAGAAGACCGCCGGCACGTCCTCTCCTTCATCGCCACAGCAGTCCGTCGGCCCAGTGATGGAGCCTCTTTGTCGCCTGTACCTGCAGCCGTCGTCCTGTACCAAAGAAGGGCAAGAGGAGGAGAAAGCGGCGGCGGCTCTGATGGATATGGCGGGGCTGCCGCAGGAGGAGGTCTTTGCTCCTCGGTCCATGGTCGATATGAAGCGTCTGGGGGTGGCGTGCAGGCGCAGAGGTATGGAGCTTCTCATCCGCTGGGATTCCGAGTTCAAGGTGCGCCATTTGGTGGAGATGCCGCTGCATATCATTGCTGCATACAGAGCCGGTGCTGCCAAGGCCGGCGGCGAACCGGAGCACACGTCCGAGGTCATTGAGGTTTGCAAGTATGCAGATGATCCAAGGGTTGGTTTGAGGTACATTTCGAAGATCGAAATGGCTCGATTGTTGATGAAATCCATGGAGCACGGGGCTGCTCCGCTTGGGGTGCCGATTGCATGGAACCCCCCTGCTAGTGGAAGCTAATTGTAGATGCAGTACAAGAAGAAGTCCATGGTTAAGAGCCAGTAGATGATGGAGATGTATGCTTTTGGAGAAGATGAGCAGTACATGTGTACTGCTAGCTTTTGAAGTAGTTTGTGGTGTACATGTGTAGTGGTAGATGGAGATGCAGTAGCTATGTAATGCAGTAGCTTTGAGTTAACCAAAGTTAGAGTTTGCAAGCAATGCTATGTAGTGCAGTAACATTTTGGAGATGCAGTAGCCTTTTGGAGATGCTATGTAATGCAATGCTATGTAATGCTATGATCAAATATAAAGCAACTAGTTTGAATTTATACATGTCATCAGTTTGTGCTCACATATATAATTTTGTTGTGCTTATTTATAACTTTTATGTTGTTGTGGTATTTAATGTTGAATACAGGATACTGGCTTGTAGGCGGCGCCGCCCAAATATGGTCGCCGCCTGCAAAATTTCGACGGTGGCGCCGCCCAATAACGACTGTCATTTTCCTGTGTTTATTTATCAGTAGTTGCCCATATTCTGTAATAATCATCTCATATGCAGCAAGTATTCATGGAATAACTCTAGCAATTTGTAGGCTACATGCATGGCATTGTTTCTCACTGCCAGACCATGGAACTTCACATTTTGTTTTGCTTTTGTACATGTGCAGCTTGTGCTAGCAGCAGATTGTGCTGGTGCACTTGATGTCATTGCTGTTTTACTTCAACAGTGAACAAGGCTTTGTTATCTATGCACACTACCTATGCAATAGTCATCAGGTCAAGCTCTGTCTGTGGTGAATGAAGCAAAATGTCTGTGCTGAATGAACCATCGTGTCTGTGCATGAATGAAGCAAGCTATTTGAATGAAGCATCTTGTATCTGTCTTTGCATTATGACATTACAAAAATGAAGCACATAGTCTGGTACCATACTGATGCATAATTCATCAATGAGGTATAGTACTTACTGTCTGTCCTGTATTCTGTCTGCATAAACAAGCATATGACTGTATTTCAGTTGTGTATTCTGTCTGTCCTTTATTCAATTTGTCTAGAATTCATAGATCAAAATTAATACTTCATACAACTAAAATTATAATTCAGTCTTCTATTTAGGAGGTACAGAAAGCAAGCATTTGACATCAATTAAGCACCATTGACACAGCAATTGATCAGGAAAATAAGGCAAACATTTGAAATCACTCAAGCCATACATAACTTGGCAAAATTCTGTGAATGGGTGCAGCAAGAAAATAAATGTCTATTATTCAGTTTATCTATTATTCATAGATCAAAATGTCTATTATTTTTGGAAATTCCACTTCATCTTGGATTCCGAAACTCATCAAACATATTGACTTTGTTTGCTCTGGGAGGCACAAAATCACTTGCATCATCTTCTTCTTGCACTAGTTTCTCAATGATCAGTGGTGACCATGTCACACTGTCGACATGATCAAACCAAATTTTGTGTCCACTGACATAATTCTTGTTTCTACCTGAGCCCACAAAATACCCTCCATGATTGATTTCCACTGAGAAATAGCTGCTACGATTACCTGTGACAACAATTGATGAATCAATTCATAACCGTTCAACAAATTTTAGCACCAAATTCAGTATATGCCATGCTAATAATTACCAAATATAGTCGATACATTCTATCAAGAAAACAGAGGTGTGGTACAAAGTACAAACTCCAGTACAGTCAATTCTATCGACTCAAGAAATTCAGTATATGCCAATTCATAACTCCAGTACAGTATATGCCAATTCGATCTGATAAACTCGATCTGATAAACTCAAGAAATTCAGTATATGCCAATTCATAACTCCAGTCAACTCCAGTACAGTAAACTCAAGAAATTCAGTATATGCCAATTCATAACTTTTATTGTTTTAAATTCTACCAACTCTAAAGTTTCTGCACTAAATATAGTCGATACAAAGTACAAACTCCAGTGCACCATACTAGTTTAGAGCTGAACATTTAAGTACAGTACTGCAGTGACAGTGAGCATCCATGAAGTAAGACCTACTGCCTAAGAAAACAGAGGTGATTTTCTGTCACCCATTGCGTAAGAGATGATGTTCCTCTTCAGAGGCGATATGAACTGTACTGGAGATCGAAAAATCTGTTAACATAAACATCTATGTGTGATAAATCCAATGTCCTGGTTCCATCAAAAATAAAAAGATAAAAGGCTCTACAATTTAACTGGAACTAAACATTAAATTAAGGCAGTAGCCCAACACCCTAAACTCTGCGCTCTAATCAACATCAATATCCAAGGGCACCTTTGATTCTAAGGATTTTCGTAGGAATTCGAAGACTGTAGCTCCTAAATTCTTCCTGTGTTCGTATTCTGATTCGTTTCAATTGTAATCCATAAACGCACAAACAAGATCAAGATCTACCTTTCCCCTAACCAACTCTAGATGTGTCTTACCGTACACAGGAGAGGGGCTTCCTTCCTCACGATGCCGAGCCGCCATCGCCGACTCTCCCTGGACGGATACGCCGCCCAGATCAAGTCCCTCGCCGAGAGCCCCTCTGAACTTCCGCCGCAATGCGTCCGAACTTCCGCCGCAATGCGTCCGAACTTCCGCCGCAATGGCTACGAACTTCCGCCAATGTCGCCCCGTAACAAACAGCACAATCTTCTGGTTACGTCAACTGCATCTTCTGCGTGATCCTCGTTGCATGGAAGGCAATAGAAAAGTCGGCCCACACGGTGTGTTTTTGCACTCAAGACCCCTTACCTCTTTTCTTCCACGCAACCATCTAGCCGACACAGTGACCGTTACTGAATTTCATGTCAAAGTTCAGTGACCTCCACCAAATACACGCTCGCGTACACCACCAGTGACCGTATAAATCATGTATGACAAGTTCGGTGACCTCCGCGGCGTATTTCAGCAGTACGGTGACCGTACCGAGCAGCTCCGACAATTACAGTGACCATACAGAGCCGTTCCTCCTCATCGAGCCCCAGCTGCTCCTTCACCTCCTCCCGCCGCCGTCGCGGGAACTCCTCCTCCTCCTCCTCCAGTCGCCGCCGCGTGTCCCGCAACGGCCGCGTCTCCTAGCGCTTTTATTGCACCGCTACCTGATGTTCTCTCTAGCGCGACGTCGTCCCACGAATTGAACATTTTTCCATTTCTATGTTGTTTGAACCAATGAGGCGGGGGTGGTGGGATAATATAGACTGTCGGCGAGGCGGGAAACCTCCTACGTGGTAGAATTTCCTACGCGGCAGGCGGGAGAGTTTCCGGCCGGGCGTCGTGGGTGAAAATATCTCTCGTGGCGCTCTAGCGTTACTGATATGTGGCTCCCACGTCCAAACTTTCCCGCGTCTTGAGGCGCTGGCGTGCCTGATTCGCGCCTTAGGCCAAGGGGCCGGCATGTTGTTGCCGGCGCTTTTATTAATATGCCGTGTGTATATATATTTATTATACACAATTCACTTTATTTAACATGTCAAATACATTGTGTAGCACCAGGTGTATTTTTTTGTCAACATTATAATCGATGTAACATTTGTAGAAAATCCAAAATATAGATTATTTACTTGGTGATTCTAAAAGTGAAAAATAACTAGTTTGATATATGTATCTGATGTGGCTAAAAATGTTCTATGGAAGTGTGGTCAGGTACACTGAAACGGTGGATTCGGCGAGCCATGGCCTGGCCGAGTCAAGTGAAGCACGTCTTACAATTGCGGTCCTACGAACACAACGAGCGCGAGAAAAATAAAAAGGCACCACCGTGTCGGTCAACGGTGATAACTTAGTAGGAGAGTAGGCATAATTGATGATAACCCCTCCTTGTTCGTAATTCCTTGCTCTCATGCCCCTTTTGCGTCTGTACGTCTAACACACGATTATTATTGATTAATCCGCTATTAATTATCGGTCGATCACATTCCAACGAGGGAATACAAATCGGCACTGATGTGTTCTCACTCATCGTCACCACCTTGATCTTGTATAAAAGGAACCCCATACCAAGTGGATAGGTATCAAAACCATCAGTTGAACCATTTTCTTCTCCCATCCTTATGGCGCCCCAAACAAGTGACACCGTATATTCGTTCGAGCATCTCTCAATGGAATTCAAGGTCACCGTAACCACAAGGGCTGCAACAATGGAGAAGTGGATCTACCGCGTATCCGAAGATTTCCTGTGCGACGCCAAACAAGAAAGATCGTTGGTCTTGATTGCGAGTTCACTGACAAAGTGAAAGGAACAAAGCAGAAACTTCTTCCAGAGGATAAACGGCAACGTGCAGCAGTTTTGCAGCTATGTGTTGCCAATGACATCATTCTTTTTCAGGTATCACAAATGACACCATACAAGTTTTTTACCAACTGTTCCGAATTATATACATCGTTTACCTTTAGTTTGAATTTTCGCAGATATTTCAGGCAACAAAGATTCCATGTTTGTTAAAGAAATTCTTGAGCTCGGGGAAGATTTGGTTTTTTGGTGCAGCAATTGATATGGATCGCAAGATGCTGATGCCTTATGGATTAAATATCAGGTGTGCGTTCGATTTGCAGAAGATGATCAATATTCATAAACTAGATCCAGTTGTTAAGAATATAAGAATACCATCACTCTATGATCTGTCAAATGCTGTGTTGGGGACAAATTTGGAAAAGAAAGGTGAATCATGCAAGAAAATAAGAGAGGAAGGATGGGCAAGACCCGAATTAAGCTTTGATCAGGTCAAATATGCAGCCTTGGATGCACGGCTAAGCTTTGAAATTCCTAGAAAAAAATGGGCAATCAAGGGATACGATATTACTGGATATATGTACAATGTATGACTGATACTGTTATCATTCATATGATTGACTGCAATGTGTTTATATATAATTGTTAATCAATGTAATGTGTGATAATGTGTAGTTTGGAAATTGAAATTTTCTTTAGTATAGCAGTACTAGGTTCAACGGTGGTATTGACAGGAGTATACCTGTTGATAGAGTACGAGTACCAGTTGTAGTAGGTACATTCGTTAAGGGCCTTAAGTTCACCGGCCTTTGTTTGTTCACGTTTAATTTTTTGATTTTCGTGTACAGAATTTAATGGTCGTAAGTACAGATGTTTTTATTTGTTTTTGTTTAAATTGTTGTTTTTATTTCTGTGAGTATAGGTGATCACAAAATTTTAGTAGACGATACAGCGGTGGTATGGACATGATTACGGTGGAAGGACGAATAGGGATTTCTCTTCATTTTTTTTCGGAAATTTTCGTTTCTACAGGTAGGTACTAAGATCAGTACGTTTCTAGTTTTACTTTGCTTTTAGTATGGGATACAGTGCTCGTCTTTGGTATTATTACGGTCTGAAAGTTTTGTCTTTCACTTGGACGGTACAGCTGCAAGCTGCATCGAGTATAACTTTGAAGGGCGCAAGAGTACAGATTGGGCAGTAATAGGAGTACATGAGTGTATCTGTTTGTTTTCTTAGCACTAGTGCAGGATGTTTTTTGTAAAGATTACAGTGGAGAAGTGTGCGTGAGTACAGCTACGGCACCAAAAGGATTACAGGAGTGCTTCTCCACGTGTTCTGCAGGATTTGCGTTCTCTGGGAAGGTACAGGTGTAAAAAATCGTCAATTACAGTTGTGAAGGCTACACGAGTTCATCTTTGGCACCGAATGGAATACATGAGTGTTTTTCTAGGTTTTCAGCAATGTTTAGGTTCTCTTGGAAGGTATAGGAGCCAAAGCGGCTTGAGTACAGTTATGGAGGTTGCTTGAGTTCAGTTTGTCATGGAGTGAGGTACATAATGTGTCTTCACATTTTATGCATGTTTTAGTTTCTCTGGAAAGTTACAGGTGCCACAATTGGTATAGTAGAGTGTTAAAAGGTTGCACGAGTTCAGCTTTGACAGAAAATGGAGTGCAGGAGTGTTTCTCCATGATTTCTGCATGTTTTTGGAACTTTGGGAAATGTACAGGTGCCACAATGTGTCGAGTACAGTTCTGAAGGTTGCACGAGTTCAGCTTTGGCACCAAGTTGAGTACAAGAGTGTTTCTCCATGTTTTCTGTTAAATTTGGGTTATCTTCGAATTTACAGGTGCCACAATGGGTCGAGTACATATGTGAAGGTTGCACGAGTTCAACTTTGACAGCAAGTGGATTACAAGTGTGTTGCTCCATGTTTTGAGCAAGTATTTGGTTATGTGTGGGAACATACAGGTGCCACAATGGATCGATTACAGTTGTCAATACTGAACGAGGTTAGTTTTGACACCAAGTCGAGTGCAGGAGTGTTTCTTAATGCTTTCTGCAATATTTTGGTTCTTTGTGGAGATACAGGTGCCACAAGTTGACGAGTACAGTTGTGAAGGTTGCACGAGTTCAGATTTTACAGCAACTTGAGTACATGATTGTTTTTCTTCATGTTTTCTGCAAGATTTGCTTTCTCTGTGAAATACTGGTGTCTCCACAAAGACTCGAGAACAGTTGTGACGGTTTTAAGAGTTCATCTTTGGCATCAAAGAGGATAACGGGACTGTTTCTCTATGTTTTTCATCATTGTTTTTTTGTTCACTGGGAAGTGATAGGTGTGATCTGTATCAAGTACATTGGTGAATGTTTCGTGAGTACACCCTCGGAACTAATAGGATTACGTAAGTTTTTTTCATGTTTTCTGCATGTTTTGGGTTCTCTAAGAAGATACAGGTTCATGGGACGAATACAGTCGTCAAGTTTGCATGAATCCAGGTTTAGCACCAAAAGGAGTACATGAATGTTCCTATATGATTTCTGCAAGGAGTACATGTTTTGTTTTCTCTGTTAAGGGACAGGTGCTAAAAGGGTCGAGTACAGTTGTCAACGATGCACGAGTACATATTATGCACCAACAGGAGTACATAGTGTTTATTCATGTTTTCTGGAAGTTTTCGGTTCCTTGGGATACATAAGTACTGATATAAAAGTACATACTGCAGCATATTCACTAGTATGCGACTCATCAGTAAACACCAGATAAAAGGGCAAGTTCAACACAAGTACTTACTTGTAAAATGCATAAAAAAAACTGGATTATAGTGTATACAAAGTTCTACACAATATAGGTTTACAGTACACGATGAAGGTCCAACACAAGTACTAAGATCTAAGACCATCGCAATGTATTCAAGTTTTTGCCACCAAAACAGCATCAAAAGGTATTCGAGGAAATGAATCGACACATACGATTCATGTGTAGTGTTCCACCATTCACCATAGGGGATGTGCTTCAAAAATATAGTAGGCAACAGTGAATAACAAGTTAATAAATATATGAGATATTTAATTGTTTTATGAAATATCAGTTGTGAACATGTGAACATTCTTACTATGATTTCTTCATTCATAAAATGAGCATGGAGGTTTTAATGCTAGGATTTCCTCTGGCAAATTGGCCTTGTTGTGCACGGTGAATATTAAGATGTACATATACTCAGCTTTAATGTCGTTTATAAAGGGCTGCAATGGATGAAAACAATAGTAGTTACTGCATATCTTATAAACACCGTATCTTACTAACAATGTGTAGTTCACTAACACTTACATGATCATTTAGAATTGGCTGATATCCTTCACTTTTACCCAACAGAACATTTCCATCGTATAAATACGCGCCCATCAGACAGTAAAATGCGCACTGATTTACTCCTTGGTGTGGGCACCTGATATATACTGGCTTGTTTGCAAGGGAAACCCATCTTTTTGGTTGATTACTTGCATTGTATGCGTCTAAACCATATACTGTTTTGAGCAGAAGTTCCATCCTTGCCATCTGTAGGAATCAGGAAATAAATGATTCCAAGCTAATGATCCACAACAACAAATATTGTTATTTTTGAAGCTTAGAAAATTATTCTATACTTACTATGATATCGCATTCCGTATGGTATGTGCTCCTTGTATACAGTGGAGTACATCCCTTTGTGTCAGCATAGTTTCTAGAGTCCAATATTTCGAACTCTTTTTTGTATTTGTTCATCACATACAAAGTATAGTGATAATTTTTGAAGTACGGCATCAATATCTGTTTGGTGATTGGACATATAGGAGCAAGATGAAAAATGTAGTTCTGTATGCTGTAATTGTATTGCACGTTTAGAAGTAGGGAGCTTACAAGTTTTGCGTCAAGAAGGCTCTTTTCTTTGTCAACATATCTAGGGAAAGTGTCCAGTGCAGTTTGCAGATCGAAATCTTTTGTGTAGTCAAATGTTTGATCCCTGTTTAGAGGCTTCTTCTATTTGTTCTTGTGTCTGATTCCAAATACCCACCTGGAGAACGTGCTGCGTCATACGTTGCAAACATAGATTATATCAGTAGTTAGTGTACAATATGATCACTGTTATATTGCAACATATATTGTTGACTGCAATGCATACCATGATAAATCCTGGGCTTAACAACACTCGTTCTCCAGTAGCGTACAAATCGGAGGTACTCCTCATCTCGTCAATGATGTAGTCCAATGTAGTACCATCCAGTAACTGACCTCTACTAAATTGTCTACCAATGTCAGCCCCATCGTTTGGTAAATTGAAGTCAGGAATAGCACTGTGCATAACTGATGCATTGAATACCTCAGTTCTGCAAGGAAATCCAAAAGGTTGAAATTAACAAGTTGAATATATGAACATTATTCAGTGCATGATAAGGTACTTACGATGCAAATTTGTTTGATGTCATTAAGAGGTTGTACAGTCTTTTTGCTTTGCATTGGTGTTTGAACTTCTTTGGTCTATATTGTGCCACAGACTCGCGATGATCTCTTGCAGTATGTTTTGGTCTCTTTGTTGACGTGGCTTCAGATGAAGAAACAAGTTTCCTCTTCTTTTTGTCTAAATTATCAGTATGCTCAACATGTACATAATTGTACTTTGCATCCTTCGGTGGAGTCTGAAAACTTTGTGACCCGGTGGTGCTAGAGTACATATCATCAAATTTGAACCTTTTGTAATCACTGGAACCTGGCTTTTTTGAATCGACAGACAATCCTCATACATTACGTATATAGGAATAGCATGTACTAAGTGGTATTTTGTAGTCAGCACACCCTGCATGTCTGCATAAACAACGGGCACTCCTATTTCAGATATAGGAATTTGTTCTTCACATTGTTTCCTGTTTATATCTGCAGGCAGACATGATTCACCCTTGGTTACAGAAATGGAAACACATCCGGCATCCTTATACAGTTCCAGCATTTCTTCAACATCAATCATGCTGTTTATGAGTGCCATCCCTTCTATGCCTGCCCCCTCTTCTTTTACAAAGTACATGCTGTAACCCCGGCCATACCCCCTTATCTCTAACATTGCTAGCATGTTGGTATAGGTAATGTAAGATTTGCCTAGTTTCCTCTCCAAATTATCTTTTCCATCTAGGTGAAACCTAACATCCCACACTTCATCCTCCAAGCTACGAAAAAACCACATGAAAATCAAATCAAAATTCTGGAAATTGCCAAACCCTAGATTTTCCTCGGTTGCGGTGCCGCAAAAATTACAGAGGAGGGAAGCAAGCTTACTCGCCGCCGCCGAGTGATGAGGTCCACCGATGGCTCTCAGCCGGGCGCACCTTCCAGACTTTCGCTGATGGCGACGCAGCGCCGGAACGGCGACACGTCGCCCTCGACTTTGTTTGAGGTGTCGCAGGACTCCGATACGTTATCGCCATATTCGTCGCAATGCCCGCCGCGTCTTCCACCATCTAACCCATCGCCGTAGTCGCATGGAGTCGCCATTGAGGTGGAACGGTGCGTCGTGGACTGGTCGGTTCTAGGGCACAGAGGGGGTTTTTTTAGACTTCACGGCTTCATGCGTAGATTGTTGTTTCTCCAGGGTAAGTCTGTTGCTTTGAAAGTATGTAGTACAGTGGCGGCACGAACACGAGTACAGCATGTTGATGGGAGTTCAACCAAGTTGCGTGTCTACCCGGTGGCACGTGGCAGGTAGGGATGTCACTATACTGCGGTTGCTATGGTGCCGTTGTCAGGGTACGCGTTGGCACTTGGCAATGCACTCCGGTGGCAAGTCGGAGACACGTTGCTGGGATATGCTAATGTGCCGTTGGATCTGCCTCGAGATTTGAATCGTAAAGTCTCGAATCTCTGAACTTAAATCATTAATGTGTGTGGCAAAGTGTTCTCATTTATGTCACAGGTGGCGTTGCGCGGGAGCACGTGTCTCACCACCTACTCCCTCTCTGTTCTAGATAAGACCCGGGACCCTCTTCCCCCTGTTCAAACTGTAGTGTGGGAGACATTTTGCAAGGTAAACGAGTTCGCCTGGTGGGGGGTGGAGGGTGAAGATATTTGCTTCGGTGGTTCGTCGCAGGGAGGATTCTTCGTGGCCAGAGACATCGGAGACCTTCATTCCTCGCTGCCAGGGTTCTCGGAGACCCTCATTCCTCTACCCGTGGCATTTTTTCTCCTGGTAAAAAATTCATTAACATTCAACTGCTTAAATAGACAGATCCGACAATTGATTTTGATTTTTTCCTCCACCTAATATTGATGTTTTGTTCATATTTTTTCGCTGTCATATTTCATTGGTAGTTTGTTGACATATGGATGTTGATAGAACTGGTACGACAGCTTATTGCAGTTGAAAGATCTGGTACGACAACCTCATATGAAACACAGAAATAGTACATGATGCTTTTTGTGCAACTATACATGGTTGTATTTTTTAGTATGATGCATGCTCCTGATGTGTAGACATATATGTTTTGGAAACATGTTCAGTATAGATCTGTGCATTATTGGTATAATACATGCTAGCTTCGTGTACCATTTTTGTCCTTGTGTTGTTTTTTGTACTCGTGTTTTGTTGCATTTATGGTATTTGGGTGGCTGTATGCAATTAGTTTGTTTTTTCTTTTCTGAATATGTTTTGCAAGTAAAATGCACTATGTATGCACTGATAAAATTAAAGTCTATTGTTTGGTTTTTATGGTATAAATGGAAAATGAATGTGAAGGAATATAGTCTAATAAGTCTGTCATTGAATTCATGTAACACATGTGTATGTTTGTATAGACAGGAAGCACATTATGGCAGGTGAGGAGACTAGGAGGCCCGTTGTTTCACGTTTTGTTTTGGAGTACCTGGGGCTGGAACCTGGTGCAGTGAACGATGTGATGCTTGTGTGTGTTCGTTTCTCTTTTCGAACTGAGAGTTTGTTCAACGCAATACACACAGTGCAGTCACTTTTCACTGCTCCAATAAGATACATGATCAACACATCCAACAATTCTCAACTGCTTGTTAGATGCAGTAATCCAGTTGATACGTACTTGTTGGGTTCCGATCGAATCATGTTCAAGCATGATGATAAGTTGATCATTTGTATTAAGGTTCAAACGCTTAGTTTGATGCCACCAAGTGAAGATAGCTTTTTCTACGGCAATGTGCAACAGTTCCTTGCTGTACACGAAGGGATGGATATACTGAATTATCCAAGGGGATTTGGTACGCCACCCGAAGATGTGGAGCTGCATCAGAACCCAACACTGTCTGCGACAACAATGTGGATCCTTGGTGTGGAGGAAGGGCCTGCTGATTGTTTGCTCAGGGTGGAGTTGAAGTATTTTGCTGGCCCTAAGGATTTTGTGTATGCATTGCGTGTTGCAAACTTGCCAGATGTGAAGTGGGCTGTTGATGAGGAAGGCTCGCTGTACTTGAAGTTCTCCAGTCGTTACGCATTTGATTACACTTCCATAAATCACTTCTTCATATGTGCTCGGTTGATGTTGAAGTTTTACAAAGTTGCTACTGTAAGGAAAAGACACCCTGCTTTTGATGGATCGTTCAAGTCAATTTATAGCAGGCAGAACATCAATGACACCTGGGCTGTTGTTGAGTCAGCATAAATCTATATACATAAGTACTTGCAATGTCAGATGAACGAGGAATCAGGTGTTTGCTGAAGGATAAGTTGAAGATATCTATTGGTTATCAATCCAAGATCAGGCACACCTAAGTTGTCCAAGATTACTAGTTATGGCTTGTATGAACTATTAGTTTGTTTGCTTAAGCTTTTCTTTGGGAGTGTGTTCTCACCTCTTTTTTCAATGAAGTGCTACCCCGGGAAAAGTTGTAATGTTGTTTCTTCTGAACACAGATTTGCTTGTTTATTTGAACTACTCCTTGTTTGTTATGAATGTGTCTGTTGTCTGCATTGTTTTTTCTGGTTTGTTGGTATCCCCGAAATGTTTGAAATAGACATTTTTTTTATATGAATGTATCTTGTGTCCGGACGCCTTTGACAGGGTGTACGCTCGGTACGATCCGGGCTATGTCCTATTGCGAGAGGTACGATCAGGACGCCTTTACCGTGTTTCAGTGTGTTTCAGTGTAAATATCTCCGTTTTCTGTAGCGCAGGTACAGGTGCAATTCTTGAAGAGTACATATATGACGAAGAAATGGGTACAGCGTCCTCACAAATAGTAGTACGGGACCGTGTTTCTATTTAATTCCCCATGCAGATATCCGTTTTCTCTATTGCAGATACAGATGCAATTTTTGAATAGTACAGATATAACGAACAGACGAGTACAGCGTCCGCACCAAGAGTAGTACGGGACCATGTTCCTGTTTGTTTCTCCCATAAAGATATCCGTTTTCTCTAGTGCAGGTATAGGTGCAATTCTTGAATAGTACAACTATGAATAAGAGACGAGTACAGCGTCCGCACCAATAGGAGTACGGGACCGTCTTTCTGTTTGTTCCTCTGGAAAGATCTCCGTTTTCTCTAGGTACAGGTGCAATGCATGTGGAGTACAGAGGTGACGGAAAGACGAGTACAGCGTCCGTACCAAGGGGAACACGCACCCGTGTTTCTGTTTGTCTCGAATAGTACGGCTATGAGTAAGAGACTAGTAGATGTCCGCACCAGGAGGAGTTCGGGACCGTGTTTCTGTTTGTTTCTTTGGAAAGAACTTTGTTTTTTATAGCGCAGGTACAGGTGCATGGCTTGAAGAGTACAGCTATGAATAACAGATGAGTACAGCGTCCGCACCAATAGGAGTACGGGACTGTGTTTTCGTTGGTTTCTCCATAAAGATATCCGTTTTCTCTAATGCAGATGCAGGTGCAAGGCTTGAGGAATACAGCGGAGAAGAAGAGACGAGTACAGAGTCCGCACCAAGAGGAGTATGGGACCGTGTTTCTGTTTGATTATCTGGAAAGAACTTTGTTTTTTATAGCGCAGGTACAGTAGCATTGCTTGAAGAGTACATCTATGAATAAGAGATGAGTAGAGTGTCCGCACCAATAGGAGTACGGGACTGTGTTTTCGTTGGTTTCTCCATAAAGATATCCGTTTTCTCTAGTGCAGATGCAGGTGCAAGGCTTGAGGAATACAGCGGAGAAGAAGAGACGAGTACAGAGTCCGCACCAAGAGGAGTATGGGACTGTGTTTCTGTTTGATTATCTGGAAAGAACTTTGTTTTTTATAGCGCAGGTACAGGTGCATGGCTTGAAGAGTACAGCTATGAATAACAGATGAGTATAGAGTCCGCACCAATAGGAGTACGGGACTGTGTTTTCGTTGGTTTCTCGATAAAGATATCCGTTTTCTCTAGTGCAGATGCAGGTGCAAGGCTTGAGGGATACAGCGGAGAAGAAGAGACGAGTACAGAGTCCGCACCAAGAGGAGTATGGGACCGTGTTTCTGTTTGATTATCTGGAAAATTCTCCGTTTTCTCTAGGTACTGGTGCAAGGCAGGTGAAGTACAGCGGTGAAGGAGAAATTAGTACAGCGTCCGTACCAAGAGGAGTTCGGGACCGTGTTTCTGTTTGTTTCTCTGGAAAGAACTCCATTTTCTCTAGCGCAGGTACAGGTGCATGGCTTGAAGATCACAGCTATGAACAACAGACGAGTACGGTCCGCACCAAAGAGGAGTACGGGTGTTTTTTTTTGTTTCTCCATAAACATAACAGTTTTCTATAGTGCAGGTACAAGTGCATGGCTTGAGGAGTACAGTGGTGAACGAGATATGGGTACAGCGTCCGCACCAGAAGTGGTACGAGACCGTGGTTCTACTTTTATCTACATGTCGTTTGAAATGATCCGACTTTGGTTCACTGCATGCAGTGTGAACAAATACAGTTGTTTCTTTCGTCAATGCATGTAATAAATGTTAGCATGCATGAAACAGCGCAAATTAGGAAGCAATCACGGATTACCTACGTCCCGCTGCGTCAGGTTATGGAGGGAGCATCTTAGTCAAAATGCTTTTATTACTGCCCGAGATAAATGCTTATATTAGCCCGTTTTTTTTAATGCTACAGCGTTAGGGAGGTGAGACGACTCGGCTTCAATATATAGACAACCTTATCACTTTGCAGCTATTCTCACTCTTCTTCCCTCTTCCACCTTCCCTCGTCTAGGTCTACACCCACGCCGAGAGATTTTGGCAGTGCAGCGGGTCCATCGATCCAGAGCGAAGCAATCGTCCTCTTTCTCTATCTCGGTGGGTCTTCTCCATATCTGTATCGCGTATAGGTTTCTTTTATCTTATCTCAGTTCTTTCCCGTACCCTCATGTGTTTGCATTAGGAACTCGTTGGATTCTTTTGTCTTCCTCTTCCTTTGCCTTTTTTGTCTCTTCGTTTTCTTTGCTATGTTTATCCTAAAACAGGTAAGTACCATGGACAACAACTTTTAAAAACAAATCATATTTGAAGATTTAACCCTAATAGATCAGATCTACAAATGGTACTTTCTATATCTGTTACATGTAATCTCTGTGAGCTCATCGTCTTTGCCTGTTTATACTTTACCAATCAATTTTATTCCTTTTTTGTTACTAAAAAACTTTACTTAGGGATGTCCTTTTCCATGTGCGCAGGATTTTATTCAATATGGTCTGCAATGTTTGTGGTAATCCAGATGGACCATGCAGGGCCAAAACAAGGGATTGTTCCTTTTTCATAACAGAGCTGTTGGTTAAGTCTGAAGATTTGCTGGTACATTTTGTTACTATATTTATTTATGCACCAACGTATTATTTATATTTTTATCCTCTTTTTTAAACAAATATTAACTTATTGTCGTTTTATTGTTGATTTTGCATGTTTCCCTTTCTTGTAGAATGTCCCATGCTATGTTAGGAACAAGATAAACATGATATGTGCAGGCAGTAGTGAAGTCCGTGTCTCTGATATTGTAGGCAACAATTACACTTTCAATGTAGTGGAGACTGAGTCTGTAACTAGTTTTTATGGTTGGGGGTGGAAGGAATTTCTATGCAATTCCGGTTCTCGTCCTGGTGATTTCATTATGTTTCAAATGACCAACAACTCCGATAGACCAATTAGAGTAGGACCTTGCAATTCAGCAACAACGTCCCAGATCATTAATGTCCAGGCTGGTACTTCGAGTGTTTCTTACAGTGAATCAAGTGATGAAGAACCAGATGAAGGTTATATGATTTTTATTTTTTCATATTTTTTACTTATGATACAATATGTCTCCATCTTAAACAAACATTAGCTTATTCAGACTTTCTTCGTTTTGCTTTTTTTGTTATCAGTGTATGATAGACACAGTGTTGTTGTTATGACAAGGCCACTTGATTGGTCTACCAACATCTTGGCTAGTTGGAAGGCAATTATCAATAGGAGAGGCACTGGGTTGGGACCATTGTTTATCCACAAACTCACCGCCACAAACATTAACGAGATCCACGATGGTATGTATGTAATCCGTGACTCCTTATTTATGCTTGTCTTTTTTTAATTTTGTTGTAGACCAAATCATCACATGTACATGCTTGCTTATATATTTACTTTGTTTATTTTTTGTTGTGCTGTGCAGAAAATTCCAAGCACTGTTGTCCAAGGTCTTCAACTAGAACCTTCAGGTTCTGTGGTTTTATCGATAGATAACACATCATATGTTGTTGGACAGTTCTATCCCTCCACTGATGGTAGGATGATAATAAGTCCTGATGCATGGGAAGATTTTGCTAAGAAGAAGGCACTAGTAGCTGGTCAAGTGGTGATGTTTCTCTTCCATCCTTATGGTGGTATCATGGAACAGAGGCAGGGTGTTGTTATTTCTGTTGATGTCATTTGAAGATGTAGTGCATTTTGTTGTTTGTATTACTTTATCTAAGCTGGGACATGGTTTTAGCTTTTGTTGCGTGTGAACATTGTTACTATTCTGTTTTTTGTATTATGTTTGTAGCTGAACTTCGACATCGATGACTCTGTGATGTGAACCATTTCTTGTGTTAAGCAATCTGTATGTGTGTCATCTTTATTTTTCAGCAATCATGCCTTGTGTTAAGCAATCTGTATGTTATTTTTTGTTTATCATAGGAGTTGCCTATGCAATACCTGAATAAGCTCCGGGTCTTTTCTCTCTTTTAAAAAGTGCTTATACGGCATATGGTTGCTGCAAATTGTACAGACAAAGAGTTGCTAGTTTATCATAGGAGATTTGTGCATAAGGGGGAAGAAGCTGCTGCCAGATGCATATAAATAGAAGAAGCAGTTGCTGATGGGTTTATCCAGATATATGTGTACACGCAGGTACTTCTACTTCCAGAATAGTACAGACGTGGCAGGAAGATCAGGAAGATCAGACACGCAGATCCTTAGCTATATCTAGCATTTTCCGTTCAATTTTTATTTAGGGCAGTTACAGTTGTTAATATTGTAGAGTACAGTTGTCAAACTGAGACTAGTACAAGTGCGGCTTGAAGACGAGTACCATATTGGTTAGGTTTATTTTTCTTCGTAAATCCGATTACATGGGGTATGTATAGTTGTTAGGAAATGTCTAGTATGACCGTTCTACTAAGAGGAGTACATTTGCGGCACGAAAAGAGGTACATTTCGCGTTCGTAGTTTTGCTTTTCTTGGTACTTTTTGCGGCATGAAAGTCACAGTTACTAATAAAGTTGGGTACGGCGGTTCTACTGAGATGTGTACAAATGTGGCACGAAGAATAGTACCAGGTTTTCTTTGTTGGTTTTCTTAACATCAACGAAATCTATACATCAGCGATGCTAAATGGAATGATAAATTTACACATTTAAATACAATACATAGATTCAAGGTTCCACAAATTGAGATAGAAAGCATAGCACACAACAACTTTAAATCACAGGCTAGACCTAACTTTCACATATCTGGCCATGGCAGAGTTGGCACAAACCACATCGGTACCTCGTGAAACTCACCCCAGTTGAGCTCAGGCCAAACAAAAGTCGAGCCTACAGAAGCACCACCATCAACTGGTATGCGGCACCAATCTGGGAAACGTAGGATATGGTTGACGTAGTTTGGTGCAGCAAAAACACTGTCCGGCTTGAACAGCGGAAATGTGTTGCCAGCGTTGCGCCTTCACGGTTCTGGGGCATCTAGCAAGAATGGGTAGTTTACGCCGAGGAACAAAGAGTTACCCTGTAGATCTCCCTGCCTCAGCCAGTCTGTATCAACGGGATCGGTAACTTGCCCATTCCTTGCATATACTTCACAATGCAGGGAAGGACAATTCCATACATTCTTGCCCTTGTAATTGGTTGGAATACCCACTGGCTCGCCTTTACCTCGGATACAAACCAAGATAATGTTGCCACCAAGACCAGACGCTAGGAACCAGATTCTTGAATCTTGGCCTGCTGCGTTAACATTTGCCGCGTCCTCGTTCAAGGGCGTCGAGATTACACGGGGACCTGATCTTGCACCTTTTTTGTGTTTTAGGCAAAAGAAAAAGAAAAAAAACGGTGATCACGAGAAATAAATAAACAACGTAGTCTGAACATAGTTACAGTATATTTAACATGGTAGTTATTTAAGTAAACAATGTAGCATTGATCATATACTTTGTGATAACTATTAAAATTTTATAGGGTTGGAAGAAAAAGAAACAAGTGAAATGTGAATAAATTAAAAAATGCATAGGGAATTTGAACAAATTATCTGAGATTGAGATAAGTTTGATTGTAGACAGCCTTATAATTAATCTAGGAAACAGTTAACTGTATTTGATGGCGTAAAGACAAAAAGTGCAAAATTGTTATAAAATAAATAGAATACGAACTTACCATATTCCATTGGCTGCCACACAAGTACATCCCCACGGGGTTCCGTAACAGCATATATCCTACCTTCATCGTAGATGGCATCAGCATAGAATGACGGACGAAGGAAGTCATTCTTAAGGATCCTCCAGTCAGAGTCCATTCCACCCATCATGATTGCCAATGTCTTGTCAAACACTGCTATGGCACAGTAGTGCCATCTGCCTTCAAACATGAATGGTTCACCAGTAATCTGGATCTTTAGTAACACGAGACTAGCCATCTCCCAATGATACCTGGGTGGTATTTTAAAAACTTTTGGCTTAAATAAATCAAAAAAGATGGTGAAATAACGACTTATCGAGCAATACCTGAAATGGTCATCCGGATGGATCCCAACATTTCGAATCGAAGGAAGTGTTATCTCCGCCTTGGTGTAGACGTTCATCAAGGTCCATTGTGCCTGATCCTGAACAAATGCAACCCAGTCCCCATTCGCACCAACCCAATGCTTATTATTACGGCCTATCACTCTACATGGAACGAATGCTGATACCGCAGCAGAGTCTAACGGCGTCAGGGAAGCGTCAATTCCCTATATGAGTTTTGCATCATTAATCTCACAAATTTATGTCAAAATAAAACATAAAAAACGAAATATTATTGAAAATAAATACATGAGAGTTCCGATGAGCAGAATACTCCTGTGGTCGTAGGCTGTGTAAAATGCACGGGGACCCGAACGGGAGGCTTCGGTCTTCATGGATGGCATCGCGCATCTCCGGTATACCATATGCAATGCGAGCGGTGGTAAGAAGATCTGATCGCGAAGTGATGTTTGCCATCGGACCAGAAGCAAGAACATACGCGTGCGTGTTCGAGTTGCTGCTGTCACCTTGCTCCATCGCTACAGATGAGCAGTGCAAGCCGCGGCGATCAATCGTTGGGTGGCAAAATAGGGGAGAAAGTGGAATGCGGGAATTAGTGGCGATGGTGGTGATTATTTAGAGAGGAATGTAGAGCGCTATATTACAGATGTATACGATTCAATTCCGCTAACCGCAAAGCGGTTCCACTACTCGTCTAACCGCAAAGCGGTTCATCTTCTTGCGTATTCTGTATCATGTCTAAGTCAGTTTGGCACTTGTCTGTCTGACGCATTACTGTCATTTTATTAAAAAAAAAAAATTTGTTAAATAATTGTACATAATATAACCTAGTACTTGCATATAAGCCTGAGCCGTACTTGGGCTCAATGCACTTTGTTACCTATTAGTGGCAAGTGTGTTATGGTAACTACTTTAAATTTTATAAATATGTGCCTAATAAAGTTTTTGATCTGCTCATCGGGATTACCATGTCTCGCGCGCTGAATTGCCTTTGTAGAAATTATAAAGAAAATATGTCACTGCGTGCGTACCTTTTTTTTTTTTTTTTGTACTTACGCATCGCTCTAATGTAGAATCGTGTAAGTAATGCAATTAACTACTTGCATATGCATTTCTCTGTATGTGGCAAGTGCTAGTAATTAAGAACGACACGTTTTATTGTACCTTGCACGATAATACATAGTGGCACACGTACACACACGTACACACACTATATGGTTGCGAGATAAACACATACACTACATGGCTGCGAGACACAAAACACTATTGCTTCCTTAATTTATTTCTCACCCTAGTCAACCATCTCTTCATGGCCCTTTTGACCTTGCACGAGAACAATTGAAGCGATTACTTCTTTCTCCGTCTCAGGAGGTACCAATGCATGAAGGTACTGTCCTTCAAGAGCCCTCTCCAAGTGTTCAAGTGGAGGGTACTCCCCTGCACAAATACGCCGATTTCTTGCCTCCCTAGGATGCAATCCATCGACTCTTCTTGGCAACTCAGACATTGATGGCATGCTAGGTCTACAAGCCCTTCTAATGTTAGGTGGAGCATTTGGAGAAGGGAGTGCCATGATAGATGTTCTCACAAGACACTCACCTAGCTTCTCCAAACCATCCACAGCTTCCTGCTCCAAGAATGCTCTATTCCTCTCATCTGCCAACTCCCTCTCTCTTGCACTTCTTCTGTGGTAAACTAGGAGATTGGCAGGAGCAGGTTCTTGTGTACTGGAACCAGTGGATCTCCGAGAATACTGCATGGCTTCTATCTGCAAACCAACAATGCAGTAGCTACTATTTATATGAAAAAAAGTAGAAGTCACTACAAGAAATCAGTGGAATCAGAACCAGCCCATTTTTCTAATTGCATTGTCACTCAGTCAGAGAATGGTCACTCAATTGCTTGTCGCTGTATGCTTTTTATGATTTCTAGGCTGCATTTGTCTTGTCATTCTTTGTAGAATATATTCACTCGAAACACTGGCAGGGCGCATGACCCAATCCGTAATCATCAACGCAAAGCAACTACTATAAGCCGAGGAAGATAGAGGAAGATTCCAGGATTGCACATGAACTAAATAAATGTTTTCAGAAGTGCTGTCATATAACGTGGGTTAATTACATAATTTCAACAAGCACCCAAAACATGGGATAAATAAAAAAAGTAACACAGTAATATGGTGTAATCAGAGTGACTGCATTTTATATTATCTCGAACACACACTGTCGCTCAGTTGCTTGTCGCTGCATGCTTTATATGCTTTTTATGCTGCCACTGTCGTGTCATTCTGTGCAGAATATATTCACTCGAAAACCTGACAAAGGAATATATTCACTTGAAACCCTGCCACTGTCGCAGTACCTTTTGTCAGCATGTTTTTTAGTTCACTGGGGAGGGACAGGTGTCAGCTGTATCGAGTTCAGCAATGGCACCAAGAGGAGTACAGGAGTTTTTTCTATATGTTTTCCGCAAGATTTGAGTTATCTAGGAATGTACAGGTGCGTAATGGCTCGAGTCTGATGGAGAAGGTTGAAAAAGTACAGATTTCACCAAGTAGATTACACGAGTATTTCTCCAAGTTTTCTGCAAGTTTTTTGTTCCTTGCGAATGGACATGTGCCAGCAGGGTCGATTACAGCGGTGAAGTGTCCACAAGTACAGCTTAGGCAGCAAGAGGAGTACTTGTCTTTTTTTTTCTATATTTGTCTGCAAATTTTGGGTTATTCAAGAAAGTATAGCTGTAAAGTGTGTCGAGTACAGCGGTGATGGGTGCAGGAGTACAGTGGTGAAGGGCACACGAGTACAGCAAAGCGACAAGAGGAGCACATGACTGTTTCCCTATGTTTTACGCATATTTTTGTTCCCCGGGAATGGACATGTGCCGAGGTCGAGTACAGCTGTGAAGGGCGCACGAGTACAGATTAGGCAGCAAGAGGAACACATAACTGTTTCACTATATTTGCCTGCAAATATCGGGTTCTGCAAGAAGGTACAGGTGTAAGATGTGTCGAGTACAGCGGTGATGGGTGCACGAGTACAGCGCTGAAGGACACAGGAGTACAGCTTAAGCAGCAAGAGGAGCACATGACTGTTTCCCTATGTTTTCTGCATATTTTTTGTTATCTGGGAATGGACATGAGCCAACAGGGTTGAGTACAGCTGTGAAGGGCGCACGAGTACAGATTAGGCAGCAAGAGGAACACATAACTGTTTCACTATATTTGCCTGCAAATATCGGGTTACGAAGAAGGTACAGGTGTAAGATGTGTCGAGTACGGTGGTGATGGGTGCACGAGTACAGGCTGAAGGACACAGAGTACAGCTTAAGCAGCAAGAGGAGCACATGACTGTTTCCCTATGTTTTCTGCATATTTTTTGTTATCTGGGAATGGACATGAGCCAACAGGGTTGAGTACAGCTGTGAAGGGCGCACGAGTACAGCTTAGGCAGCAAGAGGAATACATAACTGTTTCACTATATTTGTCTGCAAATATCGGGTTCTGCAAGAAGGTACAGGTGTAAGGTTTGTAGAGTACAGCGGTGATGGGTGCACGAGTACAGCTTCGTTAGCAAGATAAGTACAAGAGTGTTTCCCTCTGTTCTCTGCACGTTGTTTGTTCTTTGGGAAAGGGACATGCGCCAGCAGGGTCGAGTACAGCGGTTAAAGGCACACGAGTACATATTAGGCAGCAAGAGGAATACATGACTGTTTCTCTATATTTTTTTTGCAAATTGTGGATTCTACATGTAGGTACAGGTGCAAGGTGTGTCGAGTACAACGGTGATGGGTGCACGAGTACAGCTTCGTCAGCAAGAGGAGTACAGTAGTTTTTTGTTACTTGTCTATGGAATACATGACTGTTTCCCTATGTTATCTGCATGTTTTTTGTTACTTGCGAATGGACATGTGCCAGCAAGGTCGATTACAGCGGTGAAGGGCGCACGAGTACAGCTTCGATATGAACTGGGGCACAGGAGTGTTTCCCTATGTTTTCTGCTTGTTTTTTGTTTTCTGTGAAGAGACAGGTGCCGGCTGTTTCGAGTACAGCGGTGAAAGGCGCACAAGTACATCTTATGCAGCAAGAGGAGTACATGACTGTTTCTCTAAAAAAAAAAGTGTGGAATCTGCGGGAAGATACAGGTGCAAGAAGGTACATCATCATTAGCAAGAGGAGTACATTTGGGAATGCTGCACGAGAGGAATAAATCGGGCTCCAAATTAAGATGCGCTCATCGATGGCAGGAGAGGCTGGGCCAAGTTCAACCACCAGTTGCACAACAGTACACAAAGTTGCCGCCTTGACCGCCCAACCACCAGCTGCACAACAGCACACAAAGTTGCAGCCTTGACCACCCGCTGATGCAATTTCGGTGTAGTAGATTCTTTAATCTTACCACACAAACCATATGCTAGCTTAGCTTGTGGTAGGAAGTAAGATCACAACAGATGTCATGGTAGGAGCTGCTGCTGTGAGTCGCATGGGCTAAAGCAATGCTGCGCTTATGATTAGCTCGAAATGGGCGGCTCGAGCAAAAAGAAAAAGATGAAAAGGACGAGTGATAGCTGATCTGATACAGAATGGCAGGGGCAAGTTACTTGGCCGATGCAGCTTTGGCAACGTTCACACACAAACACACCAAGAACTAACTGATCGTTGTTGATTCGTCACAACTCACACCAGATAGACCGAAGAGCAAGTAGGTGCTCGAACTAACTAAGCAAATTTAAAGCCACTGCCAAACAAGGTACTCCTACAGTTCTAAACTTCTAATGAAGGCTAATTCAAAACGGCGCCGGCGACACGCGCGGAGATCAAGCGACGAGCGCGGGCGCCGGATCCGGTGGTTCAGCTACGGCTTCGTGGGCTCGGAGACGGCGGCGGCGTCCATCTCGGCCAGCTCCGCCTCCAGCGCGACGATCTCGTCCTTGGCGCTCGCGATCTTCTTCTCCAGATCCGCTTTCTCCGCCTCCCTCATAGCGCGCGCCTCCTTCGTCATCGTATCCTCGGGGGCGGGCACGAGTCCCGGACGGTAGGAGAGCGACCCTCCGGCAGCCGCCACGCCGTTTCCTCCTCCGCCGGCCGCCGGAACCGCCCGAGATTTTCCCGTGGAGACCGACATAGTTACTCGCTGAGTTGTGGCTGTGCAGCGAGAAGAAGGTGCTGGTGGTGTGTGACTTTTGCTTTGAACATTGGCTTGAGAATTTTCAGCTCCCACCGTGTATTTGTAGGCGCTTCCGCTTTCTTTTTCTACCAGAGTGGCCCTCAATCTTTCAGCTTTGGAGCGCATCTTAATGCACTAGAGGAATAAGTACAGCTTAGGCAGCAAGAGAAATACATGACTGCTTTTTCTGGGATTAATAAGTCTCCTCGAGCGCTCTTTGCAGCTTGGCCTCCTACAAGGCTGTCTTCGGCTCCTCATTGGCTTTGTCTCTAATCCCCCTTCGGGATCGGATTCTCCCTATGTTTTCTGCATATTTTTTGTTCTCTGGGAATGGACATGATCCAGCAGGGTCGAGTACAGCTGTGAAGGGCGCACGAGTACAGCTTAGGCAGCAAGAGGAATACACAACTGTTTCACTATATTTGTCTGCATATATCGGGTTCTGCAAGAAGGTACAGGTGTAAGGTGTGCCGAGTACAGCGGTTATGGGTGCACGAGTACAGCTTCGTTAGCAAGATAAGTACAGGAGTGTTTCCCTCTGTTCTCTGCACGTTGTTCGTTCTTTGGGAAAGGGTCATGCGCCAGCAGGGTCGAGTACAGCGGTTAAAGGCAAACGAGTACATCTTAGGCAGCAAGAGGAATACATGACTGTTTCTCTATATTTTTTTTGCAAATTGTGGATTCTACATGTAGGTACAGGTGCAAGGTGTGTCGAGTACAACGGTGATGGATGCACGAGTACAGCTTCGTCAGCAAGAGGAGTACAGTAGTTTTTTGTTACTTGTCTATGGAATACATGACTGTTTCCCTATGTTATCTGCATGTTTTTTGTTACTTGCGAATGGACATGTGCCAGCAAGGTCGATTACAGCGGTGAAGGGCGCACGAGTACAGCTTCGATAGGAACTGGGGCACAGGAGTGTTTCCCTATGTTTTCTGCATGTTTTTTGTTTTATGTGAAGAGACAGGTGCCGGCTGTTTCGAGTACAGCGGTGAAAGGCGCACAAGTACATCTTATGCAGCAAGAGGAGTACATGACTGTTTCTCTAAAAAAAAAATCAAATTGTGGATTCTGTGGGAAGGTACATGTGCATGAAGGTACAGCATCGTTAGCAAGAGGAGTACATTTGGGAATGCTGCACGAGTACAAATTTTAAGCAGCAAGAGGAATACATGACTGCTTTTTCTGGGAATAATAAGTACTGATACAAAAAGTACATGTCCAGCATATTCACAAGTACTAATAGATCACAATGTAGTGAAGTTTACTAAATTTACGCAAGCGCATCTGATGTACGTGCACTGTCCACCATTCACCATAGGGAATGTGCTACAAAAGACAGTAGATGAAAGTAATTAATAAATACATTAGACAAGTCATTGTCATGTTAACATTCATTGCTGAACATGTGAACATGCTTACTATGACAGCATCATCCGTAAAGTGCGGAAGTTGGTTGTAACTCTTGGATTCCAGATGGCAAATTCGCCCTGTTGCGCAGGGTGAATATTAAAGCGTACAGATACTCACCTTTTATGGAGTTTATCTTGGGCTGCAATGAATGGAGACGACAGTAGTTACAATTACTGCATATCCTACAAACACTGTATCTTATTAACAAATGTGTATTTCAGTAACACTTACATGATCCTTTTCAATTGGCTCATATCCGTCTTTTTCATCCAATAGACGAATCCCATCATATAGGTACGCACCCTTCAGAACGTAAAATGCACATTGGTTTATTCCTTGGTGTGGGCATGCGATATATCTTGGCTTTTTTGCACAGGCAACCCAGCTCTTTGGTTGATTACTTTTATTGTATTTGTCTGTACCGTAAACATGCCTGAGTACAAGTTCCATCCTTGCCATCTGTAGGAATCAGGGAATAAATGATTGTAAAATAATGGTTGACAACAACAAATAGTATTATTTGAAAAGCATGCATCTGGAATTTTTCTCTACTTACTATTTTCCCGCATTCCGTGTGGAATCTGCTCTTTGTATAAAGTTGGACATCACCTTTTCTCACAACATAGTTTCTAGAGTCCAATATTTCGAATTTTTGTGTATATTTGTTCATCACATACAAAATATGGTGAGAACTTTTGAAGTACGTCATCATTATCTGTTTGGAGATTGGACATGTAAGAACAAGATGGAAATAGTAGATGGAAATAGTAGATATTGTACTGATGTTGCACCTATAGAGGCAGGGAGCTTACAAGTTTTGCATCGAGAAGGCTCTTTGTTCTGTCAACATAGTTATGGAAAACATCCGATGCAATATCCACGTTGAAACCTTCTGTGTAGCTAGATGAATCATTCATTTTTTGAACGGATTCTTCTACTTCCTCTGGTGACTGGGACCAAATACCCACCTGGAGAACGTGCTGCATCATACATATCAAACATGGATTATATCAGTAGTCAGTGCACAATATAATCATTGTTATAGTGCAGCATACATTATAGACTGCAATGCGTACCATGATAAATCCTTTGCTTAACAAGACTCGTTCTCCAGTAGCGTACAAATCGGATGTATTCCTCACCTCGTCAATGATGTAGTCCATCGTAGTACCATCCAGTAACTGATTAACACCAAATTGTGTTTTAATTTCAGCGCCCGTGTAACGGGTATCAAAGTCAGGAACAGTACTGTGCATAACTGGTGCATTGAATATCTCAATTCTGCATGAAAATCCAGAGGTTAAAAAATAACAAGTTGAAGAGATGAACATTATGCAGTGCAAGATGAAATACTTACTCATCATATTTCTTTCTTTTCAGTATGATGTCATATAAGGCGTTTGCTTTTTTCTGATGCTTGAACTTCCTTGGTTTATGGTTCGGCAAAGGCTCGCAAAACCTTTTTGCAGTAGCTCTTGGTCTCTTTGTTGTCGTGACGTTAGACGGAGTAACATTGTCCCTCTTCAGTTTGTCTACATAATTGGACTTTGAAACCTTCGGTGGAGTCTCAAGACTTTGTGACCTAGTGAGGCTACAGTGCAAGTCTTTATCAACTTTATAACCAGGCGATGAAGAAGAGGTTCTGTTTATTGGAGTAAACAAAACTTGGTGCAATCTTGAGGGATCGTCAACTCTTGCTTCTCTAGTCCTCAAGTATTCAGTGCTGTTGTCTTCATAGTTTATGGCAACAACAGATTTCTGTTGCTTCTGATTCTTGTCTTCTTCGCCGCTCTTTGTTGTTTCTTTGTCTTCTTTTCTGTCCTCTGATGTTTCTTCCGCTCTGCGTCTTTCCTTCAAGCATTCCATGCTGTAGTCTTCCTGGCTACCGATGAGTATGTATTCTTGTTCTTCAGGATAGTTTTCTTTTCCATCATCAATCTCCCTTGGTTCTGGTATATTGACATCAGGTAGGTCAATGATAACAACCATGTTTGGCTTCACAGTACTCTTCCTGATTAAATTGTACTCTCCTGGGATGATTTTTTTAAGCTTGCCTACACCAAACAATAAAACAAGAATATAAATATGTCATGAAATTTCTATATGCGCAGTAAATCTTTATTAATAAATGGGCAAGATCGACTACCTTTGTCAATTGATTCAATAAGACCAATATTAACCTCCAAACTTTCCCACATAAGGATCAAGTATAATAATCTTTTTCTGATGTACATTACATCTTTCTGTCGAACGAACATCAGAGACTGTCCATTCCAGAACATGAGGAAAATCAGCATGTATACTCCACAGTTTAACCTGCGTCGATCACCATGTAAATCATTAGCATGTATTTATATATGAATAAAGGTTCAACAATTCTTATTTAATAAATGTCCAACGATTTTTACGTTTCTCCCTGAAGTGGAATAATTTTAGGCTTCTGATACGAAAAGTCGTCGAGGTTTTCAGGTGACAGCTTTCCGTTGCTTTGTTTGTACGCTTCCCTCCAAATTTCCTTGAACACGTCAGCCGTGTTAACAAAGTGCTGTTCAGCTTCTCGCCCTCCAAGTGAGTCTAGAAGTTCAAACCGCTTCTTCTTTAAATTCACGGACATGACGAAATAGTGACCCACAGGACACTCTTTATCTCCTTCTTCGAAACATGGAATTTTTATCTGCATAAACAAAAAATGCATTCCAGCTATTTGTTTGAGGCACTCTTTTTCTTTTAAGATAATTATGGACTCCACACTGAAACTTACAATATCGTATTTGTCCAACTGGAAACAATCTTCAACCGGATTAATTGCCTTTATGAGATTTGCCAATTTCCTCGTATTCATTTTGCCATCATTGTTCCTATTAATCCTGTTGCACCTTAACTGTTTGGGTGTTATATTTTTATGTTAGTGCCGCCTCAAATTTTCGCATAGAAACGTGCATGAAGAAAAATATTAATAATAATAATAATATTTCTTACCACTGCCATGAATGGCACTATTAGACGTTTGGTATCAGGGCTTCGAAAAATATCCCGCGCTACATCTACCAAGATTGTCATGATACTGGTTTTAATAGGAGCACCATCTTCAAAGGAGTCAGCAACATCACCAATGGTAACCTCCATATCACCATATCCAATAAACTTCGATTCCTGCGGAAATTTAATAAATTATTTGTCAGGCAGTGTTTTTGAATTGACTGTAATTACATATGCCAAAACACGATACCTAAATTTTTCCATGCGTTCCCTGGTGGATGGATCCTGATTATCAGTGATAGATGATCTGATACTGTATTTGCATACTTCTTTATAGACAAAATCAGTAATGGTATTATACCCATCATCAGGATTTTCTCCATCATCTGCAACGAATGATCATACTTTTTTCACACCGTATATTTTAACATATGTATTGTTTACGGAAAAAATAGATTACGTAATTTGCAACATTTTAAGTATGCAACATGGGTTTTTCGTCTCTTGCCTTTATTGATGGAATTATCGATGATGCTTTTCAATTCTTCCTGAATGGTCATGGCTGGTTCTGATGCAATTTCAGGGCTGCGGTTGTCGCAATTGTTCTCGTCTGTTGCAATTGTACTCTCTTTGACAACCTGCTCTTGTTCATCGTGGTGACATGACACGACATTGGTTTTCTCTTCCCCATCAGCTGTGTTACCACCCGTTTTGGCTAACTCGTTCTCTTCCCTTATGTTACCTTCATCGGAGACATCTTTCACAGAAAAAGAAAAATACATGAGCTGCCATAAATGTAATCAAATTGGGTTGCACATCTTATGGATAGACCACTATACTACTTTTAAAGTATTTATCCCATGATTGGGTGTGCACCTTTGATAAGAGCATCATCTGCATTCTGGTCAGCGGTGGCACATGGACGCTCCATGATTTCCTTAGGTGTTGCATCTCCTGGCTGATCAAAACTAAGTTTGCTTGACACAGATTGAGTAGTTTCTTCTGCTGTGGAAACATGAATTGGTGGGCATTTCAGTGTGCAGATTGGAAAATAGATAAGAATATATTTTCGGTACTTGCCTATGTGCTTTGGCCATCCTCAAGCGTTTGTCCATCATCGGGTACTATAGCAGTTGAGGGCTCCTCCACAATGGTTGCAACTACAGATATGTCACAGCCATCGCCATCTGAGCCCGTCGAGGTTTTAGAATCCTGGTTGGCAACATTAGGAGATGCACTAACATCAAATTCCATACAATTTTGGTAGATCGATGGATTTGTATTACATTGCGACAAGTTACCAATAAGAAAGCTCCTCTGGCTTCTTCGTCAATTTGTTCAGTCGTTGGTGGAGATATTTTTAGCTGGTCATAATTGCCTGAAAGAAAAGAAAAAGAAATTGTATTATGTAAATTACGAAATAGCACGGTAAAAAAATTCAATGAACTTGCCTTTGCACGCAGGATCCATTTGTTGGGTAACTTGCACATCATCGTCTGCGCGTGTATTCTCAACAACCTTATTGCATAGCTCCTCTTCGGCTGAGTTTTCATCTTCTATTCGTGCTTTTGAGCCCTCCACGCAATCTTCCAACAAATTGTCTGAAGTGCACTGGTCTGCATGTGCTACGTCAGGCACAAGATCATGTTCCGCCTGTTCTCCTTCTATGTAATCCCCTGGGTTCTGAACTTCTTCACTATTGGTTGCACTTGCAGATTTTATGTTTTGATCCTGCTTTTCAATGGAATTCTGTTGGCTAAAGTTAATGAGTCATATAATAAGTTATCTAACTAGAATGATAAAATGTTGGATGGTTTACGTTTCGATCAGATGACTCCGCTATCATATCAGCACTTTTCTGACTAACAGTAGCAGCACTTGTTTCAACGTATGGCGCATCAGCCTCGGCACCAGCATTCGAAGTTCCCGCATCCTGTAGAAGAATTTAGAAACATTTATATCTGAGAAACAAAAATAGTGCTAAATTTGAAAATATATAAATTAGTACCTCTTTACCAGACGTTTCACTGGCTGGTTCCTTGATGGATTCTTCTGTACGAAGAAGAGGTCCAATAATTTGCTCTGGAGCAAGAGGGGGTTCTCTCACCTGCTGTTCTCCGATGCATGCCTGTTGTTCGTCAGTCGCCTGAAGTTACGTATAATAGAGATGGCAAAATAAATTTAATACATAAAGCACATTTATTAATACAGTTAACACATGGATGTACGGATGCTTATATTTATATTTTTTTCCAACTAGCCTGGATTGCACCGATGATATTAAACTTCACCTTAAGGTTATACAGAAGATTATATATATTAATGATTTATTACAAAGCTGCCGTGTACATGTATTGCAATTGTGTCTCCATATTGCACAAACACAGTGACATATAAAAACATGTAATGGTGTACCTGGATTCCTTCCTGCAAGTTATCCGATGGGTCATGAACTTCTTCAATCGTGGTTTGGCTCGTACATGTTTTTTCTTGATCCTGTTAATGAGTGGTTGGCCAAAATCAATGAGTTGGATAATAATTTATTTCATAGTATAATGATTAAAAAATTATGGTTCACTTTTGGATCGAGTGATTCCGCTAGCTTATCGGTACTCATTCCAGTGATTGTAGCAGCACTTGTTACAATCTCTGGCATGTGAGCTGCAGCATCCTGAATTGGGCAATTTAAAAATTAACACTTAATTGGTTATTTTGTAGTTAGTACCTTTTCACAGGTCATTTGGATGGCTAGATCCTTATTGGATTCTTGGATGTTCTCAGAGATATCTGGGAGAGAACCAGCCTGATGCTCCCTGGGATCAGGATGGGTTTCTTCTAGCACCTTGTCTCCAATGATGCCTGTTTTACTCGAGAGTTTACGTTTTTTCTTATTCCTCTTTTTTTTGACTACTGATTTGGCCTTGCAGCCTTCTTCTACTATTTTTGCCTGCTGCTCGCAAGTCTCCTGATAACACATGGAGTACAGTTAGCAATGAATAATAAGTACAAATACTGAATTCCACACATGCTTATGCTTTTACCAATTAGCCTATTTCTCACAGAGAAAGGTACATTATATCTTGTGTAAACATACAGAGCTATAAAAGAATGTGCGAGTGTATTAAAGGATTACCTTCCCTACATCAACCTCCACGGTTTGATGTGCCTTTTTCGCATCAGGAATTGATGTCAATTTGTTGGTTTCACTGACAAGTCCATCTGTACGGTGTCTATCAAGAAAAGATATCTGCTCATCTCCAAACAAATCAAACATCGATAAGAGGCTGGCTGTTTGGACCTTGAGGTTTTCAATCTTTCTGTCATCATTATCCCCGGGTATATCTCTATTTAGCAACTGCGACGTAGTCTGCAGATTGCCTATCAAATTCAAAGCCTGTTGCATCAGGTTCTTGATGCTGTTAATCGTATCACTCTGGACAGCATAGCTGTTTCCTATCATCAGGGCTCCTTGGTGCTCAGATGCGGTTCCCGCAGGCATGTGATCGCCACCGTGAAATGGCCTTCCTGCAACGGCAAAGCAAATGGATCCGTGCCTCTTTGCCATTGTTTCCTCTGCTTTTTCTTCTGATATTGTCTTGTAAACTCTATCATTTTGTGCCTTCCAAGTCTGATAAAAAGATTTAACTTACATTACAATGGCAAATAGATAGATCAAAACAAACTTTTAATTGCAAAAAGGACGTTACGCAAAACCAAGAAACAAAATATGAAAAATGTTTGTTTCAAGAGCATGCTTACAATTATTTTTCCAAAAGCCCAGTCTTCACTCCCTTTTTGCGCTCCCATGTCCCTGTTAGCTCTTGAAATTGCTGTTAATTTTTGTTCATCAAGAACCAACACCCGAGGTGTCTCCTTTCCCATATGGGCTAAGTCTTTGTAAATAAGAGAATCCAGGTACATTATTAGCGGTGCTACAGCTAATCCTTCCAAGTGCTTATTTGCTAACACATTGTAACTCTGCCAGTGAGTAGCTGAAATCTGCAGCTCATCCACCACTAGCTGACAGAAATCCATATCTTTCATTTTGCCATAATCAAGTCCTTTAACCATGCTTGCTTCTTTTGCAGTTACACGTGATCCAATTCCAACACATAAACCTTTATTAAACAATATGAGATAGAAGATCTTCAGTGCAAGGTTTGTATTGATTTCCACTGCATTTGTAGGACTAAGATGCTCATCGACCATAGATGTTAGCTTATCAAGAAGTTTCCTTGCATTGATATCTTCACCTGATTTGAACCCAAGTTCTTGCTTGAGTTGCGGGACTTCTCTGCTTTCATTCGGCCTTGGAGCTGACACATTTCCATTTGGTATGCCATATAAATGATGGATAGCGTAGCGATTTATCTCTATCTTCTTCTCTTCAGAGAATGTCACCGTCATTGTACGAATATCTATATTCTTTAGAATGAAAGAAATGCACTTACGGTTGACTGATCCCTTTATTTTAGTGTCTATGAAAGGACCAAACCCTGCATTTCTAACACTCTCTATAAGTTTAGGGATCCTCGCCAGTTCTTTTGCAGCATCAATAATTATATTGATTGACATCTGACTCATAATATGGTCCTTGTCCGAAGGATCTTCTTGACTTCTCTAGGCAACAGATCCTTGCTTACCTTTATCCTTTTTGCATGCAAAACTTTATTTCCACTATCTTTGCTTGGTAAGGACCTTTTGGTCCTTTTTTCAACTTGATTTCCTTCACTGAAGTGTCTACTTCACACATTTCAACACGAGGATCATATAATACAACCTGAGATGAAGATGCCGGATTAGCTCCGTCATTTGTTCCTTCATCTCCTTTCCCCTCTGTATGCAGAACTACAGATTCTCTAGAATGTTTGGCTCTTTTAATTCCCTTCTTCTTACGCCCACTTGCCTTCTTCTCACAAGCACCTGTTATGTCTCTGTTATCTCTGCTAGACGGCTTGGGCACATGACTACCCTTCTTGATATCAGCAGCAGTCAGTGAAGTGGCACACTCCTCTCGCATTTTCATCGGGCCGAGCAGCTGCTTCATCATCTCGTACACTTGGTGTTGGAATTATGCATCTTGTCGTCGTTTCCAGCCTTCCTTTTCTGCCTTCTTGTGAAAACAGAAGTAAAAGTTTTTCCTCCCTTCTCGGGTTCGGAATCGGAATATCTGCAGGATCAGCTCTATCTAAAACTGGAAGACTGTCTGCGAGTGGGTATTCCGTGTCTGCCTCTGGCGTGCTCAAGAGAAATAATGTATCACCAATGGTCCTGCTTGTTGGAGATCTTGAGAAATTATCTGCGTAACAAAAATAAAATACATCAAAGCATATATACACAACATCAAGAAGACACCAATGATTTTCAGAAACAGATTACAAGCAAATATTGACTAAAGTAGCTTTAAAAATTAATTCTAAATAGTTGACGAGTACAGGCACAAATGCAATCAATCCGCTGCACTGCAAAAATAAATAAGAACACAACAACAGAAGAATGAACAAGAACAAATTAACTACTACCGGACTGTTTTGTCCCAGGACTGAAGTTTGAACATGGGGATAAGTACAAGTACAGAGGCAATAGCGGCTGAAGTACAAATCAAGGCAGGCCTCAAGTATTAACAAACCAGAACACAACATACAGCCAAAATCAAATTGCCCATCACGCGAATCTGAAGCACCGCAGAACTAAGGAAACCCTAAAGCAGTATTGGGAATATTCAACAGCACAAAAACTATTACGCCCTAGGGTTTCTTAAAATTATACAACAGAGCAGTGTACCAGGATTCAACGGCGGGGATGATCGCGAAAATGACGACATCTCGTTACAGGTGCAGACCTTGGACTCAAGCGGCGACTGTGAAACCCTAGATCAGCAGCGGCGGGACCAACAAAACAATTCCAGCACGATAAGGGCCGACGCGAACGGAGCAAAGCAGCAGAGTAGGTACGGGCGAATAGGCTGATACCTGCGCAACAGCTTATGGGAGGCAAAGGATCCTCCTCCTCGGCGCGGCGGCTTCTCCGGCGACGCTCTTGCGGTTTTCCCAAATTCTAGTCTGCTTTCAAAACTGGGAAGTTGTGCGGGTGGGGGAGGAAGACGGTGGGCGTAAAGACGGAGGCGACGAAACGGCAGAGTAAGACTGTCACGTGGGTCCGGATAAGAAACAGATTTTATTAACCATGTTTTAGTTAATTAAACATGCTGACACGTGGGTCCCGGATAAGAAACAGATTTTATTAACCATGTTTTAGTTAATTAAACATGCTGACACGTGGGTCCCGGATAAGAGACAGATTTTATCAGCCATGCTTTAGTTAATTAAACGAAATGTGCGTTATTTATTTTTGCAATAAAATAACACCGTAGTTACAACAACCGTACGATTATTATAGTAGTAGCATTTCATAATATACGATCATTCAGAAAATCTATCTCGTTGGTCTGCCCATCTTGGTCGTCCATTTCTTCCTGTAACTACACTAGAGAAAAAAGAAAGAGACACAATCCTGTACTCCTCTTCCTAACTAGACCGTACTCGAGTAGACGTCACCGCTGTATTCCACACGTTGTTAAACTTGTACCTGCGCTAGAGAAAACGGAAAGACACAAAATCATGTACTCCACTTGGTGCGAAACATGTACTCGACTAGCCTTCTACGATGTACTTTCCACGCATTTGAACTTGTACCTGCAATAGAGAGAGCGGAAAGAAACACAGACCTGTGTTCCTCCTGCTGCGGAACCCGTACTCGACTAGCCGTCATCGCCGTACTCGTCACCCCTTTGAACATGTACCTGCACTAGAGAAAACGAAATTCTCCCAGATAAATCAAAAGAGAAACACAATACCGTGCTCCTATTGGTGCTTCACAAGTGTTGCACATGTAAATACCCTAGAGAAAACAGAATTATTTCCAGATAAACAACTCTTACCAAACCCTTGTTTAACCTTTACTCGACTAGCCGTCATTGCCGTACTCGACGCCCCTCTGAAAATGTAGCTGCGCTAGAGAAAAAGAAAAACAACTCCAGGATGCGGGATCTACATCCCATTGTTCATTGGCGGGAAAAAGGAGAGTCCGGGAATAATTTCCCGCCAAATGCTGTGGACTTCTATTTATGCTACATGTCGCTACACGCCCACGCGTGAAGGAAGACAACTCTTACCAAACCCTAGTTTCATCTCCACATTCGACAGAAAACTCCCCCTCCCATCGCAAATCCGTGAGCAAAGTCGATATCGCGGGTAGCTATGGATGGCCGATGGAGGAGGCGATCTACCACACCGATCCCTCCGCGCCATATTCCGTACCTCCCATCAATCATACAGATCCCTCGCCGAGTGAATCCATGCCGCCGCTCCCGGGCGCAAATCTGCACCCATGTCTTGCCATACCGCCGCTCAAGAACGGGAGTGTCCACGCGAGCGTACCCTGACCCCCCCAGATCAATCAATGTAAGACCTGCATCGTTCACCGGCTTTTCTCCCTTCCTAAGGATGGTATCCCTCTCATCCTGCTCGCCAATCAGAAGAACTTCCAGACGCGTTACTCGTGGTTCTCCCCAAAGAGTCATGTGCCCGGAGACAGCTCATGAGGTAAAACGAAAACAACGGATCAGCATTATATGTTCTTGTTGACCTTTTAAAACAGAAACTGCTATGTTGATTAGTTACAGTTTCAGATAATATTGTTACAATTACACAGGATAAATTTATGAGTAAGTGATTTTATTGTACCTCTAGAGTATATATCATATGAGTTGTTTTCTCCAAAAATAAAATGCTATGTATAATTGTTCTGTCATGCTATATATATTACATTGTGCTGTGTTGAATCTAATCTACCTATCTTGAAATTAATGTACATCACAATAGATTTAGATCAGATGTGTGGGTTCACTATCTACAGTTGTACAAGTGCCTACTAAGAAAAACTCAAATAATTTATTTAAACTACAACTGTCAGTCAATAAATGCAGGCAATTGAATCAAGCTTCGACAAGGATCAGTACGCCATGGATAAAAAGGAGGAGGTTGATAAAGATGAGGAAATCATGAGCACCCATCAAGAACACGAGGAGGTTGAACTGATTGTCATAAGTGATGAAGAACAGGAATATCATTCAGATAATGTTGTGCAAGGAGGCAATGCCGACGATGAAGACGATGATGATGGTGATGATGGTGATGATGGTGATGGTGATGAAGCAATGCTACCGATGAACAGTGAGTCAGAATCTGATGATGATGAAAAATACAGAGACTTTATTCACATGGAGGACCTAATTCCAGTGGACGAGGATGAGAGGAACCTCTACTATGCGAGCCTAGAGTCACTGGACAGCCTAAAATACCCTGAGGCAACTCCTGGAGCAATACAACAGAGGAAAGATGATGTAGTGTTCACCATTGATATGTTGATGGGAGTTGCACAATCCAAGAAGCAAGCAATCAATGATAAAATCAACGGGGACGGTGGACGTGCAAGGAAATGCATGTGTGACACGCTGTAAAAGCTGCAAAGAAGTGATTGTAGTTTCCGACGATGAATGAGGAAGAATACAGAAGGATGGAGCTTTATTTATAACCTGGTAGATTAAGTTATGTGCTTATTATATTTGCCGAATATGTTGGACATATTTATTTGTGTACACCGATTACCTTAAATTATACAGCTATTATGTGTGTTTATGTGTGCAATACAATTTTGCTCTCTCATCTATAGCTGACAAGAAAAACAAAAGAAATTATCTAGCACTCCTATTCATGATACAGATGTACTTGTATCTACTGCAAAAATGTACTCGATACACTTGGCACCAGTACCTACCCCGCAGAATCGAAATTAATAACGAAAACCACGACATATAATCTGGTACTCCTACTCGTCTTTCTGGGCACGTACTCGTCACGAGAACCACCGTACTCCATACCATAAAGCACCTGTACCTACGATATACAACAGAAAACTGACAAGAAAACCAACAGAAATTATCTAGCACTCCTATTCATGGTAAAGATGTACTTGTATCTACAAAAAAATGTACACGATACACTTAGCATCAATACCTACCCCGCAGAATCGAAAGTATTAACGAAAACCACCATAGATAATCTGATACTCCTACTCGTGCCGCAGATGTACTCGTCTCACTAGAACCACTGTACTCTATACCATAAAGCACCTGTACCTACGATATACAACAGAAAACCTGACAAGAAAACCAACAGAAATTATCTAACACTCCTATTCATGATACACATGCACTCGTCTCTGCTGCAAAAATGAACTCGACACTGTTAGCACCAGTACCTACCCCGCAGAATCGAAAGTATTAACGAAAACAAACACAGATAATCTGATACTCCTACTCGTGCCGCAGATGTACTCGTCTCACTAGAACCATAATTTTCTTAACAAAAGGCAATCCATAATTTTCTTAACAAAAGGCAATCCATAATTTTCTTAACAAAAGGCAATCCATAATTTTCTTACCATAAGGCAATCCATAATTTTCTTACCATAAGGCAATCCATAATTTTCTTACCATAAGGCAATCCATAACATAAATTTCATATCTCTAAAGATTGCATTACATTTCATAACTCATTACCTATTCCTCATAATAACGATAAACACCATTGTCGTCAAGATAAATTTTAGGATGGTGAATGTCAAACATGACATCAAATATTACTTGCTCGCCGTTTGTGAACCTCTTGTCCATCCATCTCCACAATCTCTTCTACCCCTTGTATCTCCACATCTTGAACACTATCTTCAGCACCATCTTGAACAACATCTTGAATCCCTCTTATGTCTGCAGCAAACTCTCCTTCCCCATCCATCTCCACAACCTCTTCTACCCCTTCTATCTCCACATCTTGAACACCATCTTCAATCCCTCCTATGTCTGCAGCAAACTCTCCTTCCCCAACCATCTGCACGGCCACATCTTGAACTCCATCGTTCATCACATTATCTTCAACATCCATGCCATCGAGCCATGCATCAAAAGTAGACTGCACATCGAACATCCACTACATGGAAAAACTCCATTACCATATGCCTCACATGATGTTCTATCTACAAAAAAAAAATCATCAGAGATTAACACACTTACCTGCATGTTCGTGCGATGCTGCTCCATGAAGAAGTTGTCCTCAAAGATGTAGTCCTCCACGCTGACCGGCATCGCAATTCCGTCTTCCATCCATGGTGGGGATCCGCCCTCGCCCATCGCTGCCTGGCTGCTGCTCGAGCCGCCCTTCCCCGTGGTACCAGACGAGCTACACCCTTCACCGTTCCCGTAGGCGGCATGGGATAGCGCCAACGCCACCATCGCCAAAACTGCTGCCGCCCTACAGATGCGAAAAAATCCCATCGCCATGGATGTCTCACCAAGAAACGGAAGGAAGAAGGGGCCGGGGGAGAGGAAATTAACGGAGATGGACGACGTACCACAATTTGTAGTGGGACGGAGCGATTAATCGGCGCAGAAGCCGAAGAACGAGCCGCCATGGACGTTGCTGGCGCGCTGGATACGAGGAGCTGGGGAAGACGATCGGGAAACGAGGGGGTACGTGAAGTAGGGGTAGAAACGGAAGTTGCACACGTCCACGACCCCCACGACTTAAGCCCTGATGAAAAACGGCAAAAAATTATACGCCCTGTTCCCTGGTATGGAGGGAGTAGTACTCAATAGTTCCCCATGTAAAATATCAGTCGAGTACAGCTGTGAAAGGCGCACGAGTACAGCTTAGGCAGCAAGAGGAATAAATGACTGTTTCACTAATTCTGTCTGCAAATTTTGGGTTCTGCAAGAAGGTACAGGTGTAAGGTTTGTCGAGTACAGCGGTGATGGGCGCACAAGTACAGCTTCGTTAGCAAGATAAGTACAGGAGTGTTTCCCTCTGTTCTCTGCACGTTGTTTGTTCTTTGGGAAAGGGACATGCGCCAGCAGGGTCGAGTACAGCGGTTAAAGGCACACGAGTACATCTTAGGCAGCAAGAGGAACACATGACTGTTTTTCTATATTTGTCTGCAAATTCTGGGTTATTCAAGAAAGTACAGGTGTAAGGTGTGTCGAGTACAGAGGTGAAGGGTTCACAAGTACAGCTTCGTTAGCAAGAGGAGCACAGGAGTGTTTCCCTATGTTCTCCGCATGTTTTATGGTTCTTTGGAAAGGGACATGCGCCAGCAGGGTCGAGTACAGCGGTTAAAGGCGCACAAGTACATCTTAGGCAGCAAGAGCAAAACATGACTGTTTCTCTATATTTGTCTGCAAATTTTGTGTTCTGCAAGAAGGTACAGGTGTAAGGTGTATCGAGTACAGCAGTGATTGGTGCACGAGTACAGCTTCGTTAGGACGAGGGGTACAGTATTGTTTCCCTCTGTTCTCTGCATGTTTTTTGTTACTTGCGAATGGACATGTGCCAGTAAGGTCGATTACAGCGGTGAAGGGCGCACGAGTACAGGTTAGCCAACAACAGGAACACATGACTGTTTTTCTATATTTGTCTGCAAATTTTGGGTTATTCAAGAAAGTACAGGTGTAAGGTGTGTCGAGTACAGAGGTGAAGGGTTCACAAGTACAGCTTCGTTAGCAAGAGGAGCACAGGAGTGTTTCCCTATGTTCTTCGCATGTTTTATGGTTCTCTGGGAATGAACATGTGCCAGCAGGGTGGAGTACATCGGTGAAAGGTGCACGAATACAGTTTAGGCAGCAAGAGCAAAACATGACTGTTTCTTTATATTTGTCTGCAAATTCTAGGTTCTGATGGAAGGTACAGGTGTGTAAGGTGTGTACAGTACAGCGGTGATGGGTGCATGAAGGTACATGCGTAAGTACAACAACACAAAAGTCCTAGGTACACATACAAGAGTACAAATACAGCTAAAATATAAGCTAGAATATAAACTGCAAACACATGTATTAACTACAGCAACAAACAAACAACAAAGTACAATTCGAATACGGGAAAATAATATCTACATAACTTGAGGGAAACATAGCAAGGAATAGTAAGTGTCTCACAGTCACAATAAAGAGGTAAGTACATCAGGAAGCAAATATCAAGTACGTAAGACATAAGAGTACAAGTACAGAAAAATATATGCCAGAAAAAGGAAACCACATATGTTCAACACAAGGTGACAGTACAAAACAGGAGATTCTTGGGTTCACTTACAAATAGTAAAAGCACAAGCTAAAATATAAATAGAACCATAACGTAGAATCAATGATACTGTCGGAATACAAACAGAGAAACATGTTTCTTTCCGAAATGGTTTGTATCTCCTTATCGAGCAACATTCACCGTCTTGCATGCTTTCTCATTATATCAATGACTGCAGGCATTTTCTTTGCACTGCCTTGGAAAGTTAGCATATAGAACGCTACTGCTCACGCAGCTTGATAACATCATTCTGCAATTAACAAATGAAAATTATATGCAGACCAACAATTACATTTGCAAAGAAAAATATAGACAAAGACTTACTTCTCTTATCTTATGCTGGAAACCACCGCAATGTTGAAGAATTACTTTCATAGCTTGAGGTCCAGAGTCGTTCCTAAAAACAGTATTGAGTAAGATCAAGAAAATAAAACTATATGGATTACCACAGAACAAAACAAAGACACATAGAAACACACTGATAAATACAATCTCCTAAAATTTTACTTACTCATTGATGTTGTCGAAACAATTTGGGCAGGCATCACACGAAAGTTATAAATATCATAACGCTCGAGTAATATGCTGCTGTATAAGCCTTCTTGAAGTTATCAATAACAGTCATTGCAATATGTTACGCTTCGGTAGCATCATAATAAGGACAATATGTCTCAAATCGCAGTCGGGCGAAATTAGCGACAACCACAATCCAAAAGTGATTATCTCTAACAGGAAGAATTACCTGAAAAACAACCAAATTTTTAAAATACCTAAAAAAATAAAATTAAAAGGACAAATTTAATTTTTGAAATACAAAAAATCAAACAGTTGCACAAGAGTTCAAATAGCATTTGAAACCAAATTCAATTATAAAACATCAAAGGAAAACTTGTGGCATACTAGACAATGTATATATTCAAGATACAAATATCATAAAAACAAAATACTCACAACATCAAAGTGATATATCCTGCAGGGTAAATTAGGCTCCATAATGTAATTCTTCAGTGCGTTCGGATCAGCACCCAATTCCCTGAATGCCCTCTAGCAGAGGAGAGAGAGAATAAAAAACACATTTTACCATTCTCGCCAAACAATTATCCATAAAAAAAGTAGAAAATATCCATATTTAATAAATAAAAAAAAGAGTAAAAACTTACTACACTCTCACTATACATTATGTACTTTAGGCACTGGGGACGCTGTTGATTAAATAAGACACTGTTGTCATACTGCTCTTCCATTACAGTGGCAGCAAATACATTCATAACGTAGTCATGAACATAACCACCAGGCTGCATTGACAACCCAAAATTTCTGTGAGTGGCCCATCTTCCCCTTGTCTCAACAATTCTTGGGCTGCACAACGAAACAAAATCACAACATAGCAAAAACATTATTTAAAATGATTAAATAAAATGGAAAACCAGTGGCATAAAATAGTAGGATACCTTCTTCCAAATTGCGCTGGTAAATACTTTCGCACCCACTCCATCATATCAATCTCAGCTATGCGTCGAATCTCTAATTGAGAGGAAGGGGCGATGATTTCCATGATGCAAAGGTTGACTTTGTGAAAGCCTGCTTTGTTGATCCTCTATTATATGTGCCTTGTGACAGACTCGTGTTAAATCGTACCTGCTGTTCACCATAATTCCTCCGGTGATACTGCGGCGTAGCACAAACACGTGGGGACCGAATCATGAATTCCGGAAAGGGAGTAACCACATAACCAGCGTTCCCACCCACATCTTCATCATCATGTTGGCTACTATTATACCTTCCTGCACTTTGAGAGCTCTGAAAATTTTGCTGCCCAAGCGTGTTGTAAGAGCTGTTATGACCAGTGTTGTAAGAGCTACGAACGTAAGACGCTTCATAAGGAATAGATCTCTCATGTCTATAACCAGCAAACCCGGAGTTAAAACCAGACACAGATAATGTCCTTCCAAGTGTGTTTACTGCTTGCAAAGAAGAATGATTTGACAGGTGCAAACCATCAATGTTAGAAATAATAGCTTGGGAGGCAGGAGGGTCTGCGAAAGTGAGTCCTTCGCCCTCCATGGAATGTTCTTCCATTTCGATCACGGAGAATGCCCTGATAACCATATGACAATACAGGTTGCGATGGCTGCGACATACCAGGGACTCCGTCTAGATACTGGTGTTGAGTACTGGATGGCATACAAACACTTCCAACAGGCACCAAATGCTCAGCCACCAAGACATCTCGAGGGTGATGAATATGAAAATTTCTTCATTGCAAGCGTTTTCGTCCTCTCAATCCTTTCTATTTCTTCCCAGGCAGAAGGTTCATCCAACGGGTCACATTGAACAATATAACTAGTTTGGTCTGCTCCACTTGCCATCTTTGAGCTCCCCTCCTCCAGTACAGACATCTTTTGTTTCTTCGCAGACGAGTCATCTTTGAAACCGTGAGACTCGAGATGAATTTCTCTTCGAAGACGGTTGTAGAAGAGAATCTTCAAGACCAGTAGCTGGATTATTAGAAGTGGAAACCTTAGCATGCTCATCAAAGAAAAACAGTGGGATTAATTGGAGGTTCTGCACTGTAGTGCAATAAGATTGAGTTTCAACCGCCAGCTTCTTGCCAATTTGTCTAACTTCAACTGTTGGATCGTTAGAATTACCGGATGAACCATCTTTGCAATCTACTCTATCAGCGTTAACACAAGCCAAAGAGTCGGCATTGCAGATTTTCGTAGTAGCACCTGAAGAACACCTTGAGCCACTCCCTTTGCTAGTGGACTCAGGAAAACAAAGGACAACTTCATTTCCTACAGCTGCATCAACTTGTTTAACATTGTCAAGCACCTTCAGGGGGGTCACAGAGGGCACGTTTAACCTCTCACCAACTGCGCTCTTACCAGTATCTAAGGCAACCGAGCAGTTGCAAGTTTCAGAAGTAAGAGGACTATTCAAAAGTCCACAACAGTTGCAAACAACTCCTTTCTGGACAAGCAAATCCAAAGCTCCTTTGGATGGGAGTATTGATGGAAGATCCTCCACAACGCGATCAAGATACGCTTCGAGATTCAAGAGATACTCTTTATACAATGCATTTGGCGTGTATTTGCAATTAATGGGAATGAGCTGTTGAAGCAACCTAATCTGTTTATAAACATTCTGACTAATCGGCATGATTTGCTCATGCCACATGTCATCGCACATCTCAGCATTAGTAGCAATACCCTTATTCCTGTTCTGGCCTTCTGGCAAGCTGTATGTTTGATCATTCAATACGGAGACTTCTTGATTTGATTCAGTTCTAACGGCAGATGGGCTATCACCCGTTCCATTCGAGCGGTATATATGATCAAAATCATTGAGTATACCCAGACAATTCGCCATATTACTGAACCATGGCCTTGAACAAGAACCACCCTGTTTATCTTCGGATGCGCAAAATCTTCGTTCATTATAGTGGCTCGCAAGCTGCAAAACATTGGCAATCTTATTGTTGATGATTGGCTGAATTGCAGAAAATATTTCAAAGTACAAGCCCTGCTGAATTTCTTTCAGGTCATCGATAGCCTGTTGCAAAATCAAAAACAAAACAAAACAAAAAATTAGTAATTGCAGACAATTACTTCAAAATATAAAACATTACACTACAGATGTCAATTAAAACAGAACATCACAATAAACGTACCAACGGACGCATCGTGAGCTTCACAAAGGAGCAAAGAAAAGTCTCGAGACCGGATGCAGATCTCCAATACGTAAAGTGGAAGACCCACTCTGATGAAATGGAGTACGTCTCACATCCTTCAGCTAATTATAACACACACAAAGAAAAATAAAAAACACAGTTTCGGGACAACACATAAACATAAAATTTTAAAACATGTATTGCTCATCATCAGATAATAAAATACACTAACCGGTATTTCGCCATAGGTTCCATCCTCATGAGAAACCAAGTCAAGTTTTTCAAATTCACTAACTGTAACTGAATCCCATACGCTAATTCTTGGAACAACACTAGCAAGCTCTTTGACTTTTATATCAAGATATTCTAAGTAAGTCATCTACAAAGAACAACAAAGCAAAAAAAAAAAAAAGATCAGGCACTCGGATAGAATTAATCAATAACATGACAACAGCAGCTGTTGAGAAACTAAAGAAGTTACTAACCAGAGGAACTACCAAGCAACCACAGAGGGCACCCTGTAGACCACAATCAACGAACGTTTTCATGGAAACTGAAAGTTTCTGAAACACTGCTGTAGACCAGTCATACGTGCGGATTTCCTCAGAAGGACCCTCAAGTGCTGAAAGGTAGTCAGGACTGACACACTCATATGTCGTTGGACATAGAAATGCAGTAATACAGAACATCATCCAATATATCTTGAAATCTTCCTCTTCCAAGTCAGAAGACAGCATATTCATTAGCTCATTTATAGTTGGGGTACTGCCCTCACAGCATGAACGATTCCTAACAACATCCCTGAATTGCTCACTGCACTTGTTAGGGATGCGCCGTCCTCCAATTGGTGTGCCTAACACCTTATGGACACACAGTGCATTGAAAGCAAAGTCAAAGCCATTCTTGAACACAAACATCCTTTTTGAAGCAACATAGTTGCTGACAATCCAAGCAACAAAAGCCCTTGGTATCTCTTCAAGACGAATATCAAGGAGAGATTCTTGACCTATATCAGCAACATAACCCCTTTGTTTGGGGCTAAGGGACTTGCAAACAGAAATGAACTTTGGAAGGCTAAGTTTTGTACTAAATTCTGATGAACCATTAGGCATAGATCCAGAACTGGAAAACAGAAAACAATAACACATAAACACATGATCATGACATGAAAATAAACCACAAGCATGAACAAACATATTTAGGAATAACAAACAATCTAAACTAACCAAGATTTTCTCAATCTGTGCAGCTCAATTTTTTCAGTATTAGCAGATACTTTCTTCTCCATCCTGATCCTTTCCTGCTCAAGCTGGTCACGCACCATGAATTCCTGAGTCACCATCTCAGTACCATCAACGGAAAAAGACTGCGTATCAGATAATCGAGGGGTGACCTCATCTTCACCATCACGAGGTACAGCAGCTTCGTCATCCATTGAACAACGCAGGCTACGAGAAAACAACGAGAACTCACAAAACCAGCCGAAAAAATCCACGGGGCTCTTTATTGAGAACCCGCCGCCTACATTCAACAATCGAAGAAAGAAATCAAACGATAAATAGGATTAGGAAGCATTCAAGACGAGAGGTTTCGGAAAACAGATCTGAGATGGGGGGCGCAAACGTACGAAGAGGCCAAGAGGGAGGAAGAAGATGGCTCACGGGATCAATGAATGACGACAAAAATTACGGGAACGCCACAGAAGAAAAATTGGGAAAGAGAAATAGAACCAATCATCCCATCCACAGTCCCACATGTCATCCACGCAGAAAAGGAATCATAAGAAAAACGAGGACCCACATGTCATACTGAAACATCAACTCCCATTTTAATGACATGTGCTGGCCCACAAATACAGGTGAAGAAATATATCGGAGATAGATAGATATCTTAACAAATCCTCCACTTCTGGTGGACAACAGGATCATGCTTTCCATCCCTTTCTCTCTCATCAACAGATTCAAAATTCAAATCAAGATCCAGACGAGAGGAACGACGGAGCCACCAAGGAAGACGAAGGAAGACGAACGACCACGAACTCAAGGTAAACATCTAAATCCCAGATTCGAAGATTTGTAACGTTGTATACCGTACCCCGATTCTTCTCGTTCGACATCTGGAACCCCATCCACGACTAACATGTATTTCGGTCAATCGCAATTTTCCATCTAACTTTTTTTTTTCCAACGATTCAAAATTCGAACGTGCAGGACAACATCAACGCAAAGGAACAAACAAGGGATGAGAGAATTAGGCAACGTGCACAGTACATCCGATAGGAATATCCACATAGGTAAAATTCACCAGGTTTCTTTTTCATTGGTTTTGGAATCTAAAGAGTCACAGACTAACCACTCAAACAGGTGGCACTAAATAAGTTCAAACACTGGGTACTCATCAAAAGTAATCGTAAATTCAAACTTGCACATTTGCTTCTGAATACTTTTCAAAAGTAGCAGTCTAACTTCTCAACCTTCCACGCTTGCTCTTCATACTCATGGACTTGAACACTTCATACTCGTGCAGTCGGAGAAAAAAAAAGAGAGACATCAGAGAAGATGGATGAAACATGGGCACAACAGAACAAGGATGAAGAACAACCAATATTGTGGTTGAACAAGCTGCCTCCTGGAGTCAAGATACCACTAACCGCAGAACAGATGGCAAAAGTTGCAAAAATGGTAAAACTTACCGAAATATACTCTACTTACAAGCACCTTCCCGTTATGATATAGTGCTAAACTTTGTGGTGTCGGGAAGTACTAAATCACCATACTAACAAATACTAGTAACACTGCATGGAGAAAACAGACTAACGAGTGTAGCAAGTACAGAACTACCAGTCTCGTGCTTACAATGATCAGGAAAAACTAACTGTTCATATCAAGAAGTACTAGTAACATTTGCAAGGAAAAACAATTTCCATCTTTGTCAAACAAAAGCAACAGTATTAGGATGCCTATGTTGTTCAAAGAGTACTAACCCATAGTATTAAGAAGCATTAAAACAGTTCCAGGCAATAACAGCTTCCTCATGTCGACAGGTACACAAGTACTAGTACTATGCCTATAATATAACTTTATTGTGGTTTATTTTGTAATGTTATCATATATCTTTATTTAAAATGTACACAACATAAACTATATTTCTTTTGTTTTTGACATGCATGTACAAAATAATTTTTATTCAATTTTTTTTTTCAGGCAAGAATACACAGGTGGTGGAATAAATGGGATAAAATGAAAAAAAATAAAATTAAAAAAGCTGAGTCACGATCTGAGTGCAGTGTGCTCACCTTAAACGATCTCTAATAGAAGTAAAGAAGGAAGAAGCTTCCAGCAACAGCTCGACAATGGAATTGGATAGAGAGACGAAGGAAAAAAAATTGCTAACCTCTGAGAAAATCAATCAGTATGCGCCCTCCTACGCTTGTTCAAGAGAGCATCCTTCCCTGCTTCCAAGCAACATCAAATCAAATCAATCGCAAAGTTCACAACGAAGGTTGGTAAAATTAATTACAAGACATGGCACCAAAAATTCACTACTAGATTTTATTGAATCAATTTAACGAATATACTTAAAATTGATTATTTTTCTGAGATGGTAATATTATTGACTGTCAATCTTCTTACAGGATGCCAATGGCACCAATTTGAGACAAAAGCATCACGAAGAAACAGGAAAGCATAATTATGTGTCAGCAACAAGCAGCCAGAGCAGCTCAGCTGCACCAGCGGAAAAATACATGCAAAGACAATCATCAAGTTATGAGGTAAGTAACAAATATTACACAAGCAAAGTACATAATCAAAAACATTTTTAGGATAAATACTGACAATTATTTATCCATTTCCCAGGGTTTATTCAAAGAAATCGACGACGATGATATGTCCGACGACAACAACGACAACAACCACACACGAGATCAAGCTAGTAGACAAGCACGACAGCTCCCAACAACAATCTCAACAAAACAAAGAAGACATCAAGAAGGCATGTAGATTACAGTTAATCAACAATTCTCGAAATGACCAGAAAAGTATCTGTGATTAAAAAATAGCCTCACAAAAATAATTTATATCCAATTTACAGGAGGTCTACAGCAACCAGGCAAGACCAAGCAGCAGCTATGCTATACCAGACAAACAGAATGACAGGAAAACACACAAGCAACCAATACCAGAAAAAATTATCAAGGTACAATTCAAGAATTTATACAAGATAAATGATGATTATGCATTATGGAGAAACATCAGTAAACCAGGAATCTAACACAAAGTTTACTTGGTTTACTTATTTGCAGGAAATGAAGTTTGCCACGGCCAACACCAACTCCAGTGATAGCACAACAAGCAATGCAAAGGTAGTAACTACATGTATGTATTTATAATTACAAATTACATATAAAATAATGCATTAAAAAAATTGTATACCTTTAATTTACAGCAAACATATGAAGCATACACATGTACAGAAACATCGGGAAACAAAATCATCGATCAGCAGGTACGTACTTTTGATTTCAAAAACAGTACACACTTTGTTATATGTGGAAATAAACATTAAAATATCTAAACATCTGGAACACCATCTTACAAAAACTGATGCACAATATGAATGTTATGAATTCAGGAATACAGAGAAATGGGAAGTACAGACGAAGAAACAAGTGCCTCAAAGGAAACAAATCAAAAAGAAGCTTATTCATCATCGCAGAAACACAGCACAGGAGATTCAAACTCGCCCTCGGAGGAACAAGCTACCAAACAAGAAACAAAAGAAGAACTGAAGGATGATGATCCAGAAATAAATCCACATCCTCCAACAAAGATGGAAGAGGAAATGGACAAGATGTTCAGCACAGATGACTACCCAGCAGTTGAAGAGATTATCAGTGCAGCTACACCAAAGGAAGGTGAACGTTTCAAAACAAGAGACGATGCATTCTACAGATACGCTCTGTATGCAAGAAAGGAAGGATTTGCAGTGAAGAAGTTCAGCAGCAAGAGATCAGGAAAAAACGGAGAAATTTACATGCAAACGTTTGCATGTAACAAGGAAGGATGCACAAACACAGATGCCGAACCATCGTCGCACAGGAGAACAAACATACTACGAAGACTGATCGTAAAGCACAGATAATTGTAAAACAATTTGATGGATCTTGGTACATCAAGAAGGTTCACTTAGAACACAACCACCCGCTGGAACCAACAGACTATCTCATTAGGTTTGCACACTTGTCACAAAAGGATGACTGATCTCGACAGGAGATTAATTCATCTACTACGAGATGGGACGTACGCCACCAAGGAAGATGATGTTAATCTTCCGGTCGATCAGAGGGAAATTCCGTGGAATACCCTTCGATGCTGTTGATCTAAGCAACATAAAGAGTCAACAACAACAAATAGAGAAGGACCATGACATCCAGAAGTGCCTAGAACGCTTCAAGACACTCCAGAAAACAGTACCTGGTTTCTATCATGCCATGGAAATAGACAGCGAGAAAAGAGTTCGGAGCCTGTTTTGGATGGACGCAATGTGCGTAATGAACTACAAGCTGTTCGGTGACTACATATCTTTCGACACAACTTTCAGCACAAATAAGTATGGCTTACCATTTGTTCCTATAGTTGGGGTGAACAATCACGGCTCCACAGTACTGTTTGCCGTTGCTCTGCTAAAGGATCAAACAACAGATACATTTATATGGGTACTGGAAACATTTGTTCAGGCCATGGGTGGAAAAGAACCAAAGACAATAATAACAGACCAGGACAAGGCAATGAAGAAAGCAATAAAAACAGTTCTAAAGTCCACAACACACAGGAACTGCTACTACCACATCGTGACCAAGATGAGCCAGAAAGAGAGCACCTTCTTTGCAAAAAATACAGGGCTGTCGGAAATGCTAATGTACATTGCAAAGAACGCATTCACACCAGCTGAGTTCGAAATGGGATGGAATAAAGTGATAGAGGATTACAATGCTAGCGGAGAAGAACACCTAAGCAAGTTATTCAGGATAAGACACAGGTGGGTACCAGCATACTTCATGGATAAATTTTTCCCATTCTCATCAAGCACAGGAAGGAGCGAGAGCACAAATAACATGTGGAAATGCTATAGCCGACACACAGACACGATAACAATGTTCCTTGAACAATATGAGGTAATACAAGACAAGTGCTTATCTGCCCTGGACAAGAAGAAGCTCACATCAACACTGAAAACAGCAAAATTAGTAACAAGACATCCGTTTGAGAAGCAAGCTCTTGAACAATTCACAAATGACATATTCGAGAAGTTCCAGATTGAGATCACAAACAACACGGCATTCAAGGTAGATGGATCACTTGAACCTGGTCGCCACCTGCGGCTGAAAAGAATAGTGAAATTCTACAACCACATGGAATTCAAAAGGGAGTTGTTTGACGTCACATTTGACGATGAAAAAAAAAACTTCATGTGTTCCTGCAAAAAGATGCAGAGGGATGGTATACATTGCTGCCATGTAATAAAAGCAATGGTTCACATGGAGATCAATGATTTGCCAGAGAGTTTTGTGATTAAAAGATGGAGAAAAGACATAGACATGGAACTCGCAACATTAGGAAATGTCGCAGATGCTTCTTGCGGAGACGAAACACTAAAGTTTGCCGGTGTGATGAGCCATATGGCAGAACTTTGCAACAAAGCGTGCCCAAATGACAAAGCATACAATGTCATGATTCAGTGTATGCGTGATATGGAAACAAAAGTGCTGGCAGCAATAAGAGAAGATGAAGGAGCTAAAAAACTTCATGACGAAGAAACAGGTAGCAACGAAACATTGCGTGACCCACCAATGTCCGACAGAAGAGGAACAAAAAGAGGGGACAGAATGATGCCAGGTTCAGAAAAAAGACAGAAAACTAGACAAATAAAATGCGGATACTGCAAGAAATCAGGTCACAACAAAACAGGATGTGGAGAACTGAAAGCAAAAATTGCAGCAGAGGCAGCACAGGCAGCAGCACAAGCAGCAGCAGCAGCAGAAGCAGCAGCATCACAGGAAAGATATACAAGCAATACAGCACAGAATCAATCAAGCAACAGACACACAAATAACGATAGTAACACAACAGAGAGAACAACACAACCAGGAAACACTTACGGTATGTACTACCACAACGGAAGAATAAGATGCAACTTGGAATATCTAGTATTTGGTACAGAAAACACATTAACAAGGTAAGTGTGCCCATGAAGTTTCTTTGTCAGTGATGAAAACCTACTGATGCAAATAATCTGCTTTTCCCTACAAATTAACATAAATTTAAAATATATTTATTTGCAGACGTCGACGATGAACAAAGGATATCAAAAGGAGAGCAACAAAAGTAGGAATCACTCAAGGAGGAAGCCACATGAATATTTAGAATATATGATACAGACAATGGAATGAATATGTAACGTTATTATGTACTTCATTTCCTTATTTTGTACAATCAAGTTCACTTCATTGACTTCACTTTGGACGAAAAAGGATAACCATTGTAAAACAGTTCTTACTTTCGAATTCTTCAACTGTTCGCGAACGAAACTTGCCAAATAATCAGGAGAATCATAAGTGAGCATCATTCCGGCGAAGAAGCGTCGAAAACTTTCGATGTCGGCTGAAAAACACGAAACAACACAATGGTTAATGATCTTCAACAAGAATGCACAAGCTCCAAACGAAAAAGTACACAACGACTAAACAAAAAGATGCACAAGTACTAAAAACAACCATTGACATGTACTATTTATACAGCGAACAAGTACTAAAAAACTGCGTTAAATACTATTGAATAAAACTATGTACACAACACACTACCTACCTTGAATACATCTCGGGTAAAAATTAGCCTTGAATATCCAAATAAACCTCATTGCATAGATACCACAGTCACGCCTCGCGCTTGTCCTAATGGTCAAAAAGAAAGAAACAATTAAATCCAAACACAGTAAACAAAATAAAATCATAGTTCACATTAAGGAAAGATGATTACTCTGAACAAGAAGGGGTGCCACAAACTTTTATCTTGAACGATGAGATATTTAATCTCTCGACACCATGAAGATAACTGTAAAGTTTCTTAAATGATTTGCACTGAAAGAATAAAAAATAAAAGTTATTGTTGTCATGTGTAAATAATTATTTAATTAGCTAGATTACAACGAAAACCATACAATTCTTTGAGTAGAAGCCATCTGAGCTTCAGTCAACTCCAGCGAGCTAGACACTCTAAATTTCCTGAAATGGAAGTCGACAAAGATAACCCACCAATGGCTGTAATCGCAACAAGTAATGTAGACCTGTTTGAAATTAAACAATCACACGAGAAATAAGAAAGCATCCACGATACTTGTAGTAGAAAAAATATAAGCGCCAAACAAAACATGACAAACATGCCTCTTCCCTATCCAAACTATAGTACTTCAGATCATGTTCACCAAAGCTTGCAGCAAGATGAATAGGGTCAGCCTCATCCACATCAAGAATATGCTGGAAAAAACAACAAGAAGATGTTTAAAAAACTAAATGCTAAAAACATTTAGTTAAAAAATAAATAAATCTAAAACAAATACACATGACGTACCGCCAAAGAGCTCGGAATAAATAAGAAATCAAGACCATCATCAACGCACTTAAGAAAAACATCCATAACAGAAGGATCCATGAAACCACCACCCTTCATAGCAAGGTAGAAACTATGCCAGCTGACAGACTTACCACCAACTTCAAGTATTTTCTCGGAACTGCAATTGTTAAAAACAACAAGAATAAACATCCGTATATACAAAAATAGATGAAAAATAGATGGAAAATTGAATTCCAATGGTTACCCTTCAATGTAATTCCTAGGAGCCTCAAGTACATCAGCAAACAACATTCTATGCAAAGCAGTTACAGGGACTTCCTCTTCCCCAGATAGCTCCTTAAGCTCAAGACAATCATCAGAATCGCCGTCTGCATAGGAATCATACTCCTGAGCCACAGAACTACCTCCAACAACATTTTCGATTTCAGGCTCCTTTCCCTTGCATGTACATGGCCCCGAACGCTCAAGACAACAATCCTCAAGACAATAATCAGAATCGGTGTCTGCATTGCCATCACCCTTACGTGCCCAGAACTACCTCCAACAACATTTTCATTTCAGGCTCCTTTCCCTTGCATGTACATGGCCCCGAACGCTCAAGACAACAATCCTCAAGACAATAATCAGAATCGATGTCTGCATTGCCATCACCCTTACGTGCCCACGTAACTACCTCCAACAACATTTCCAGTTTCAGGCTCCTTTCTCTTGCAAGCACATGGCTGCTTCTTCAACTCAATTGACAAAAGAGAAACCATATCACGCATCTGATCAGCAAGACCACGTCCCGTTCTTATCATCGACGAAATGAAGATAGTCTTCCACATTTCTTTCAGCTTAGAACGTAACTGTAAATAAAAAACACAATTAAGAATGCAATTTACAATAACACAATAATTAAAAATCAAAAGACATAATAAAAAACCTTACATCATTATGCATTTCACCAGGAAACATATACGAGATGTGACGATCGACCGCTTCACGAAGATGGTCGAATATCGACGAGAGTGAAAACCTGGATCTGCCATCTTTTCCAACCTGAACAAGCACTGGAGAACACTAAAATTAGTTCAGGTACAATGTGTGCAGCTTATCAATTTCGAAACTAGAAAAAACAGGACAACAAAAAAAGATTACAACAGAAACCACCTTTGTCGTCGCAATTGCATATCTTCACTACACGTCTAAAACGATACGCGCCTTTGGCGCAAATACATCGACAACCAAACAAACCAAAAGAAAGCAACATAATTTACACGCATGCACTGGCGAAGACGTGTAACAGAGCAGCACCTTTGCTGCCGCTAAACTCTACAACAAATAGGTGCACAAGTACAAGAGATATAGGTGCACAAGTACAAGAGATATACGTGCACAAGTACAAGAGATATAGGTGCACAAGTACAAGAGATATACGTGCACAAGTACAAGAGATATACGTGCACAAGTACAAGAGATATAGGTGCACAAGTACAAGAGATATACGTGCACAAGTACAAGAGATATAGGTGCACAAGTACAAGAGATATACGTGCACAAGTACAAGAGATATAGGTGCACAAGTACAAGAGATATACGTGCACAAGTACGATAGACTAAGCTACGCAAGTACGTAACAAATTGTCACACGAGTACCAAGGTCAAACACGAACAAGTACAAGACACAAAGGACAAAGCAAGTACCAAACAGAAACGGGTGGACATACAGAAGTACAAAACCATCTTATGAACAACCACTGGACAAACCCTAGAAATAGTTCAGGTACGATGTGTGATAAAACTAGATCAAACAGTACAACAAAATGCACAGATAGAAACCACAAGAACCACCAGAGTCATCGAATCTGCATGTCAACACGACACGGGAAACTCAGCGGCTCATCCAGAGCGGGTAAATCGTCAAGAAAAAAGACCAAGAAACCCTAAATAGTGAAACTCAGCAGCTCATCCAGATGCATGTAACCACGAAATGTGGAATTATACGGCTACTCCGACAAAGGCAAACCCTAACTAGTGTTACTCAGAAAGTGTATAACCAAGAAGAGGCGGAAGAAATCGATGAAAAAAGAACGACTTTACTGAGAGAAAACGCATCTGCATCCGCCTTCCGCATATTTTCCATTTGAAAGTGCTACCTCCCTCCCATTAATTCCCCAGAAAACTCACAGCCCGGAAATACAAAGGGAAAATACTGATTCGATCTAATCGAATCAAAGGGAAAAACCAAGATCTTAGAAACCCTAAGCAGGCAGAAAAACGCGACAGCGCTTACCACTGGAGCAGGAAAAACGTCCGCCGACGATGAGTTGCGAGAGGTTCTCGACAGCAACGGAGGAGAAGGGAAAATAGCAGCGCCGCCGACGAGACGACCAGCCGAAGGAACCAGAACCCACGACCAGCCCAGACGACAGAAGAAGAATAAGGGAAAAACGGAGATAAAGGCAGACGCGAAACGGGTCCCTGTAAACCCGTTAAGTGAGAAGCGGACCCGTTACGAGAAGTGGACGGTTCGCAAAATCACCAGAAAGCAACACGTGTCGAGCGCGGAGGAAGTCCACCGGCAAATTCCGCGCCCCACGTTCAACCACGTGTCGCGCGCGGAGAAAGTCTCTTCCCTTCTCAGAGGTCGGCCTTTTTCTAGAGTTTTCGCGACGACTGGGTTGGAAACAGATGAACCTCTTCCCTTTGTACTAGGCCGAGTTATCGCTTTAGTGGGCTTTTCTCATGGAGGCATAGGTATACAACTTTTTTGCCACCTGGGCTGGGCGGGCCATGGCCCGGTTTTGCCCCCACTAAGATCCGCCACATGATTATAAGCTCATTTTCATCTAAAAATGATTATAAGCTCATTCCGGATATAAAGAGTGTTAAGAAAAGATAAGATAACTATGTACTCATTTCTTTTTCTTAACTCTGCTCCCGAACTCCAGGAACTTTTCAGTTTAAGAAAAAAAAAGTAATTCCCAGGTGGCCAGATTACATGGTTACTTCGGGCACTTTTCTTAACACTGGTGTTATTGACATGATTATAATAGGTTCTTTTCTTAACCAAGCTCATTCCGGACATACATAGGCACCACCTCAAACTCCAGGCACTTCCAGTGTTAAGAAAAGAAACGATAACCATGAAATGTGGGAAGTACTTTTTTCGCAATTATAAGTAAGTATTGATATCACTATATCACAACTGTAGGATCTAAATGACGGTGTCGCCCAGGATAATGTGAGTTCATTGTTCCACATCTCGATCGAGCTTGCGTTCACCTTGGCTCCGAAAGAACAGAGTCTATCTGCAGAGTTTCAGCAATCTTCCCATGAACTGCTCTGTTTGCCACCATCAATTCTATGTTTACAAGATCCAAGTCAAGTTCGGTTTCAACATCCATTGCACCATCCAGGATTTTGACAGCTTCGGTCATGGAAGGTCTTCGACGGCTATCTACCTGCAAGCACCACACCGCCAAGTTCATCATGTGCGACACCTCCTCCAAATGATATTGCATATCAGTGGAGCGTGGATCGATAAGGTCCATCTGCTGGTCAGTTTTGGCCTTGTCCTGCAGTACGCTGACAAGATGAGGGCTTTCTTCAGGCTGCGAGTAATCCAAATTACTTCTGCCGCAAAGGATTTCCATGATGACAATGCCAAAGCTGTACACGTCAACCTTTTCATTGATAACAGACGTCAGCCACTCAGGAGCTAAGTAACCCGGTGTGCCTCTCAGTCGAGTCATGACACTGCTCTGCTCATGGTCAATTAGCTTCGCAAGCCCAAAATCAGCTACCTTAGCAGCAAACTGCTCATCCAACAGGATATTCTGTGGTTTGATGTCCAGATGTGCTATTGTTTGCCGACAGTCACTGTGTAGATAAGCTAGGCCCTTTGCTACATCAGTGATGACCCTCAATCTGGTTTTCCAATCAAGTGGGGTTGTTTGGTGCTTTCGGAAAATCCACTTATCCAAAGATCCATTAGGCATGTATTCATAGACAAGAAGCCTATGTGATTTTTCAACACAAAATCCTATTAGCCTTACCAAATGTATGTGGTTGATGCTTCCAATGGTTTGAACCTCTGCTAAGAATTCCTTTGTCCCTTGATTAATGCTATCCAACTTTTTCACAGCAACCTGCTTATCACAAATGTGTCCTTCAAAAACAGAACCAGATCCTCCTTTCCCGATCACTTTTGAGAAATCACCAGTTGCTGACTTCAGCTCTAAAAAGGAAAACCTTGTGGGTAGCCCTGGTAACTGATCAATAATGTCTTCATCCTCTGATGGTTCTACTCTCTTTCTTCGTAAAACTACAAGCACTGCAACAATAACTAAAGCAACCTTTTTGATAATTAGATGTCTACAGTCTTGGAGAAGCTGGATGGGTCCCGTTTCGTCTTCTCGCGCGGCGGCGACGATCCCCGCGCCGCCGTTCCCCCTCACCATCGACGACCTCTTCCCTCCCGGATTTTCGCCAATCGCGCCGCGGGTACATGCTTCCCCGCCGTCTCCCCGTCTCTCGCTCCCTCTTCATGGTGGCGATCCGCGCCGCTATGTGATTGAGCCTGGGCGGTGGAGGCCATGGATCGATCCTCGGCGATCACCGGAGCAGAGCATCCTCGGAGCGCATCCTGCTTCGGGCGGGGATGTGGCTCCGTCAAATTTGGCTACGGTGGCCCAGGACTCTTTGGAGTTGGGCCGCAGTAGCCCAGATACTCCAGGCGCCATGGCGGATCAGGATGGACACACGTGTCCTTGGGTGAGCTCTGCTCCATACGATCCTAATGGTGGTCGCCGACAGGTAGGGTCAGGTAACCCTAATTCCCCTCCTACTTCTAGCTGCGACGCCGCTTCCTGGGCAGAGATCGGCAGTATTTTCGACCACTTCTGGAACCAATCTAGGGTTCCGTCGTCTCCTTCTCCAACCTCCACAGATTCCTTTGGTTGGTGGCGGGGGAAGGTTGCTGGAGATCCTCGCTCGTTCGCCCAGGTTGCTGCCTCGTCATCGCCTGAGATGGGTGACGGAGGTGGCAGATTCGGGCCGAGGAGGGGAGGCAGGGCGCCGCCGTCTTCGAATCGAGGGCGAGGCCGCAATGTCTGGCAGCGAGATGAGGTTGCCCAGTCTTCCTCCAACCAGCTTCGTGGCTCAGGATCCCAGAACTCTGGGGATCGCTGGGAGGCCGCGGCGCGGGGTGCTGAACAGCGCCGACAGGAAGTGATCTCCCCTGTTCCTGGAGGTAATCCTATCGCTGCTCAAGGAGCCGTTGCCAACCCTCAGATGGCGACCGGTGATCCTCCCTGCCTGAATTGCAATATTAAAGGCCATTATACTGCTAGATGCCCAACTATTCGATGTGAAAGATGCAAACGGCTTGGCCACATATCTCAGATCTGCCAGGTGATCCTTCCCTGGGAATGTACTCCTTCTATGTGTGGTTTTCAAGCTCCTGGGCGTGGTTTTTTCTTTATGCCTGATCATAGCTCGGCTAAGCAAACAAAGGAGCGTGCTAGCAATGTGGTTATAACTGTCATTGAGGGGGAAGCTTCCTCTCGTCAGATTGAAAAAGAATTCAACCTAGCTTTTGGGGATAGCTGGAGGTGCACTGCTCGTACTATTGGCCCAAATCAATACATCATGAGGTTCCCTACCCAGGTGGAGGTTGAGCGTGCAGTTTACTATGGCTCCTCGATGAAGTTGAAGACTGTAGATGCTACTGTGAGGCTGACGGCTTGGACTGCTTCTGTTGGGGCAAAGGCGGTGCTTCAGAAAGCCTGGGTTCGGATAAGCAACATTCCCCTGGATAAGAGAGTTGAAGAAAATGCTTTCTATGTTGGTTCTCTTGTTGGGGTATCCCTGGATATTGATATCTCTACGCTTCACAAGCCGGAATATGTCAGGGTTTTGGTGGGATGCAGAGACGTGGAGAGGATTCCTGCCTCGGCTGAAGGTTGCTTGGGGGACAACTTCTATGATTTCTTCTATGAAATTGACAAGGTTGTTGTCGGAGGACCACCAAAGGACAATGCTGGTGCTACTGTTTCTACCAATGCTGATGTTCCTTCCCCTAAAAGGCCAAGAATGGAGAGAAGTGTTACTGTCACTGAGGAATCCTCGGAAAATCAGGTTATGGGCAGTCAGTCTGAGTCTGGAAGGAGACAGAGGGCTTGCGACACTATCACTGAAGTAAATGATGAATCTCTGGCCATGGACAATGATTCTGAGGAAGATAGTGCGGGTGGAAATGAACTGCTGATTGAAACCATGACTAAGGAGCATGAAGCTCGACAGCTGGCTGATTCTCCTCCTAACAGCTGGCTGGTCCCTTGCTCTCTGATTCATAAGGAGCAACTACCTGACCCAAGAGGTACTGAAGCTGCTGTATCCTTGCTGCCTCCTCTCTCCCAGAACTTGCCGGCTAACATTTGGCCCCCCTTGCCTTCCATTACTGATATCTCGGATGGGTCTAATTCCCCGCTTGTGGGCTCTCCTGATTATGTGGTGCAATCGCCAGAGGGTTCTCATGAGGATAATCTGGTCGTTCCTGAAGCTGATGAGACAAGGTTTAGCTCCAGGATATTTCCCTCTGCCAATGAAGATGTCATGGGGAAGGCCATGCAAGCTACCAAGAAAAGGAACCTGGAAGGTAACATTACCATTCCCTCCTCTAGTAACTCTTTTGCTGCTCTCTCTGATAGTGATTTGATGATTAGAGCTCATAAGATGGGAGTTATTATTCCGGATGATAATTTTTCCTCCTTTGACATGATTAGAGATTTGGAAAATGCTAGAAACGATATTAATGCTAAGAATATGTTTGTGAAGGCTCCTGTTTCCTCTCTTTATATCGAAAATAATGTTGGTGATTCTACTCCTCTGTCTATGGATTGGATTTCTTCCTCTGATAATGATGAACCTTTTACTGTTGTTAAAAGTAGAAAGGGGAAATGTGCCCGGAAAAAACCTGTAGTTGTGGTATCGAGACCGGTTACCAGGAGTCAAAAGAAGGGAGAGGAAGTTTCTGTTAACAAATCTGCCCATGTTCCTGGCAGAGTTAGCAGGAACAAAACAAAACCTGCTCGTTTTAAATGAAAGGTGCTTTCTGGAATATTAGAAGTGTTGGTAAGAAGGGTGCTGTTGCCTGTGTTAAAGATATGATGTTTGACTACTCCCTTGATTTCGTTGGAATTCAAGAGACGATGAAAGAAAATTATAAGATGAGTTTTTTTAGAAAACTAGATCCAAAAAATGAGTACTTTTGGAAATGGACCCCTTCAATTGGAAAATCAGGTGGCATTCTTTGCGGTATTAGGAGTGAATCCCTTGAGGTAAATGCTTTTAAGGCTGGTAAATATATGTTACAGTTTGTCTTGTGGGACAAAGTGAAAAAATGTAATTGGGCCCTCATTGTGGTTTATGGAGCTGCTCAGGAAGAAAATAAAAACGATTTCCTAACAGAACTTGCTTCCTTTTGTCATGGTGTTCTCATGCCTTATATTGTTGGGGGTGATTTTAATATCTTAAGACATAGTGGAGAGAAAAACAAGAATTTCACACAAACTCACACTTCAGACCTATTCAACTCGATCATTCATACGATGGGGCTTAGAGAGATTTTTATGCATGGAGGTAAATACACATGGTCGAATAAGCATGCCTCTCCTACTCTTGAAAAGTTGGATAGAGTGCTAATGTCTCATGATTGGGAAGATCTTTTTCCTTTGGTCTCTGTTAGGAAATTAGTAAGAGAAATGTCGGATCATAATGCGCTTTTGCTTGATTCGGGTAACCTTCCAGAACTCACAACCAAGTCGAGAGATTTTAGATTTGATATATCCTGGTTTAAAAATGAGGAGTTCCTTCCCTCTGTTGTTAAAATCTGGCAAAAGCCAGTCCATAACACTGTCGACCCTATTGATGTGTTTAATATCAAGCTGAAACGCTTTAAGAAATTTTTTAAGGGTTGGGGTGCCAATCTCTACGGTCATACTAAAAAGAGGAAATTGGAGCTTAGAGAGGAGCTTACTTCTCTTGAACGCCTGGAGGAGGAAACAGAATTGCCCCCTATTTTAGGTCTTAGGAAATCTGAGATCTATGTTGAACTTTGGAACATTTATGCAAACGAAGAGCTTTTGTGGTACCAAAAATCTCATGAAAAATGGTTACTGGAAGGTGATTCAAACACAAGTTATTTTCATCGAGTTGCTAATGGTAGGAAAAGAAAAAATACCATGTTATCCCTAAATGATAATGGTGTGAATATCGAGGGTACTGAAAAATTGATTGATCATGCTACATCCTACTATAAGAACTTGTTTGGTCCAGCCCCTGGAAATATTTTCCATTTTAACTATGACATGTGGAGCCCTCAGGAGAAATTAGATAATGCTGATAATGATATCTTGAGCAAACCTTTTACCCTTGATGAAGTAAGAGATGCCCTGTTCTCTATGAAAAAGAATAAAGCTCCTGGTCCTGACAATATACCGGTAGAATTTTACCAACATTGTTGGGACGTGGTAAAAGAAGATATTATGAATCTTTTCAATGCTTTTCATGCTGGAAATTTGGATGTTCAGCGTCTCAATTATGGTATTATCACTTTGCTCCCTAAAATTGCCGAGGCAGATAAAATAAGTCAATATAGATCCATTTGCCTCCTCAGGTGCATTTATAAGCTTCTCACTAAAGTGTTAACTATAAGGGTGGAGCCTTTCCTGGATAAACTTATTAGTATTCATCAAAATGCTTTTATGAAAAAGAGGAATATTGTGGATGGTATTATGTCCCTTCATGAGATAATGCATCACACACACATTAAAAAACACACGGGAATTATCCTTAAGCTTGATTTCGAGAAGGCCTTTGATAAGGTGAATTGGGACTTCCTTATTTGCTGTCAAAAAGCTATGGGCTTTGGTGACTTTTGGTGTAAGAGAATCGAGCAAATTTTACAAAACGGCACGGTTTCGGTTAAGATAAACAATGTGCTGGGCCCTTATTTCCAGAGTGCAAAAGGGGTAAGGCAAGGAGATCCGCTTTCTCCTTTCCTTTTTAATTCCGCGGTTCAATGCTTGACTAAGATGGTAGTCGAAGCGCAAAAAAATGGTCTGATTGTTGGCCTAGCACCGGATTTGATTGACAAAGGAGTTGCAATTATGCAATATGCGGACGACACCATCCTTTGTATTTCCCATGATCCCGAGAAAGCTTTGAATCTCAAGCTCCTTCTTTACTTTTTCGAGCTTATGTCCGGCCTCAAAATAAATTTCCAGAAGAGCGAACTTTTTCTAATTGGTGGCGATAATGACATTGCTGCCCACTATTCATCCCTTTTTGGTTGCCAAGTTGGCACCCTTCCTATTAAATATTTGGGAGCGCCAGTCTCTTTTAGATGCTTGAAAAACTCAGATTTGGCTTTTGTTGAACAAAAATTTATCAAGAAACTTGATGCCTGGAAGGGTGGTGCAGCCTCCTCGGGAGGGAGATTAACCCTTGTGGATGCTTGTTTATCAAATCTTCCCTCCTATATAATGGCCATGTTCCTCCTAAATAAAACTTTTATCGAGTGTTTGGATAAGCATAGAAGAAGGTTCTTTTGGCACGGCAAAAAGCAAAAAAGAGGGTATTACATGGTTAAATGGGGTAGAGTCTGTAGATCAAGAAAGAAAGGTGGCCTTGGCATAAAAGACTTGAGAAAGCAAAATATAAGTCTCCTTTGTAAATGGTGGTGGAAACTTGAAACTCAAAATGGGCTCTGGCAAGACATTGTCCGGGCTAAATACTTGCGGAATAAAACAGTGGCTGACGTCTCAGCCAGATTCAATGATTCACCTTGCTGGAAGGCGCTTTTGAAAGTTAAAGAGTCTTATTTTGCTGGTAGGCAAGTTAACTTGGGCAATGGTAGCATTACCAAACTTTGGGAGGATCCTATTTTAGGCAACCTTCCTTACAAGGATCAATTTCCTACTCTTTATGGCATATGTCAGCTCAAAAATTGCTCGATTAAACATTGTGTTGAGAGAAATTTCAACATTCCTTTCCGTAGACGGTTGCGAGGTGATCTCCTGTCTCAATGGAACTCTATGGTTGAGTTAGTTAAAGATATTCCTTTAACAAATAGTGATGACTGGATATCCTGGTCCCTAAATAAGAATGGCCTTTTCTCGACTAAATCTGTTTATACTTGGCTGGAAAATAGGTTGGCTGGTTCACATAATAAGTGGATTTGGAAAACAAAAATTCCGCTAAAAATCAAGATCTTCATGTGGCAACTTGGGCAAGATGCTTTGCTCACTCGAGAAAATCTGAGGAAAAGAAACTGGGATGGTTCTCCTGTATGCTCTTTTTGCAGTCAATTGGAAACGAATAACCATCTCTTTTTCACCTGCCCCATTTCGAAAGTTGTTTGGGGAACTCTGGGATTGTCTTTTGGTGCTCGCTGTGTGCCAAATTCCTTTTGGCAAGCTATGGCCTGGTTTCATTCTTTCATCCCTCGCATGAAACGTTTCTATGTGATTTATATTGCTGCTGTTTGTTGGGCGATCTGGTCTATTAGAAATAAAGTTACTTTCGAGAAGCATATCTTCAGATCCCCTAGCGAGATTATTTTCTATGCCATTTCGCTGTTGTTGTACTGGACAGGTCTTCAAAAGGAGGTGGACAAGGGGCAGCTGGCTGAAGGCGCTAAAAATCTGATGCATTCCGCGACGATCGTCTTCTCCGCTCCATCCGCTACTTCTGGCAACAGGCAGATGCTGCTAATCAACGCTCCCTGAAGTGGTTCTGATCTGTCGGAGGCCTGAAGCATCTCAAAAACCTAGTGTTGGCTTTGTGGTTGTTTAGTTTCCTTTCGTCTTTTGGGACCTGTTTCCCTTAGGTCTAGGTCTTTTCCTGTGGAAACTTATGATGAAGTCCTGGTTAGTGATATCAGGTTTTTGCCCCATAGTGGATGTTATCCGCAGTGGGTTTCCTGATATTGCACCAACTCGCTTCCTTTCTCCTACCCCCCTTTTCTTGGTTGTTTTGTAACTCGAACTTGGTATTTCCGTTGAATGAAATGGAAAGGGGTGGAAGCCCGGTTGGAAAAAATAACTAAAGCAACAAAAGTTGAAGAACCAACGGCTGAGACAATGGCTGTTTTCCCTTTAGACAGTACAAAGTTGTGGGTAGCTCCCTTAACTTTCAGAAATACCAGAGAACTAAAATTTCTTGAGTAACTTCCATCTTTTACACTTATCATTGAGAAGATGTCAGACACCAGAAAACAGAAACCAGTGGAGGTGTTATAATACTGGAAAAACGAAGCCTTGCAAGAACAATCATTCAAGCATGATAATTTGCACCGCTCTTCGCTTGTCGTCCAATTGTAGACACCGTTGAACTGAGTGATGTTGGGAAGGGAGATCATCCTAGGCTTCCGTGCTGAATCACAGGATAGTGAACCTAGTGGCAAGCAACCACGATTAAGCTCCCTTGGATCAATTACTTCAAACAATCCGGACTGCCCGATGGCAGCATCGGGACAGCTGCACTGTGCATTCGAACAAATACCATATTCGCCACAAGCTAGAGGATAAGCACAAGGATCAGTTATATCAAAAACATCTGAACTCACCCAACTAGTGTTTGGCCTCTGGTATAACCTCAGGTGCCCATCAAAATCTAGCCTCACAAACACCAGCCCATAGTTATCCCTGGGCAACTGGATCTGGTAATCTGGCGACTCTGTATCCCGGAAATAAGTGCACACTTGCAGGCTGCCATTCTTGAGGGCGATGTATGCTGACCTGTTTGTCGTGACAGTTCCACCAGTGGGGCTTCGGTAGTATGCTAGAGGAGTATCAGTTCCTGCAAATGCATACATGCCGTCAGGTTGGATGGTGAGGTAAAATTTTCCACTGGCCCAGTTTGCCAATGAGGTTCTTGCCATGAGCTTCTGCCCCTCTTGTAGTATCTGGCCAGTGACAAGTGTGTCAGTTGGGTGATCAAAAGACCTCCAGAGCTCCATATTTTCATGGTTTAACAGCACCAGATTGCCTATGCTGGTAAGATTCATGCCAGCAACAGACTTGTCTGTAGTATGGGTAGACCAAACCATTGTTCCATCAGCGTCAAAGAGAACCAAGTCCCCATGTTCAGTAAGTTGGACACTGGCATTCTCTTTGACTGGGTGATCACGGTTGGCGGACCAGACCACCTCGGGCGATTCCCAGTAACTCACAACTACATCACCCATGCTGTAGGCAGAGACAAGAAAGATGGAAAAGATGTAGTCATCACAGGTAGCCACAGCCCCTGCACAAAAGAAGCCGCATGCAAATGAAGGACCGCTACTAACATATGAGTCGGCAATAAAAGTCGTGGGGAGGATGATGCGCAAGGAGAAGTTATCATCTGGAGAAATGTTGTGGATAAGGGAGGGATTATTTAGCCATATGGTGCCAGGCTCAACACTGAAAGCGAAGGATTTGTTCACGGCAAGTCTAGAAGAAAAGGTTACAAGAAGAGTAAAGAGGAGGATCAAGATCTTTGAAGGATACATGGCTGCAAAAATATTAAACTGAAACAGTCGGTTCTATTACAGAACCCTGTCACCCTTTAGCTGCATCTAGTTTCTCCACACATGCTAGCGTGGGTGTGGCATCGCTGCTATTCTTGCAGTGGGCATCCTTGTGGGAGCAAGCAGCAGGAGATGTAGGTGAGGCGAGCAAGAACAGATAATTTGGGAGGCTTGAGAAAGGACAAGTGAATGGGGAGAGCAAGGCATGTGGGGAAGAAAGATGGATTCAATCATAAGAATGACTGGTTGAACAAGAGCGGTATGGTTCAGATAAATGGGTTGATGCTTCTGTTATTTGAAACAGTCAGCTTTTACTATTGGTGCGGCGACTTAGGAACTTGGGGATGAGTGGTATGAAGTGCTAGCATGGCAAATAAGATGACAGTGACACACAACCAAGCAAATAAGAAGCATGCAGGTTTTCCAAACACTCCCTGTTCTTCACCTAACTATCAATTGAGGACAGCCTGCTTACATATAGAAAAATGCATTTCAAATCAATGGCCAACCAGACGCCAGCTAGTTTTCTTCATTGACCAGCCAAAAGTAGGTTCCTTAATTTCTTTAGAAACTCAGGATTTGATTAGTACTTTCTTTGTAACACATCTACTCATAAAATCTGTTATCCAATCAGCCTTTGCATACTTGTAAGACTAGAGCTGCCTCAGCTCGCTGTTGTGTTTTAATAAAATGATGTGAGGTAGGGGGACGCCCATTCCGATGTTGGTTCAAAAAAAGAATCAACAGAATTCTTAAAATTATAGAAATAATCATTTTGGGGCGTTTGAAAAACAAGAGTTGACAGCTCTTTGTCTTTTGTTTACAAGGCACAGCTGGTCGTACGTTTGGATGCAGCTTAGCAGGTTAAAATGGTATAGCATTAACTATAGTAATAAATTTAAATATCTTAGGGAAGTCCAGGGTGTGGCACTGTCACCAAGCAAGCTGAGGCTGGCTATAGTGGTAAGTATCATGTACTGCATATGATACTTGTATATAATATTATCTTTATAGTGGGTAGTATCATGGAGTGGTATCATAGTCATGCTATATTTATTGTTTTTTACAATCTCAATGCAAATTTGTGTACAACATTTGTTTGGCATTTTTTTTCTCATGATATGCGCTATGATACGGTATCCACTTATGTTACTCTAATCTTCTCTCTCCTCCTTAATTATCTGCCACATCAGCATTTTTGTAGGATCAATGTGCATGATACTAGCTAAAATACTAGAACTATAGCTAGCCTGATGGCAACAACAGTTGAACGGACTTTTAGGTTAAGTGTCGGTCAAACTTATCTAGCTTGACTATTGACCAATTTAATGAGTATTTGATTTTGATCAAGTATAAAAGATGTAACTACCAGCAATTTTCATGAAGTATGGGCCACAATTATACAATGTTTTATTATTGTTACTGAATTTTTTTGTATGAACAGTATCGGTACAAAAAATTGCCTTGGGAGAGTGTCCATGTCTAAAACATAATGTATTTTGTGATGGAGTAGATCAGCCATCTGCAGTAACTTGTACATTCTTTCCTTCAGAGAGGAGCACGTCTCACACACACACACCATTCTTTGCAACATATGTCTATTGCAGGTTAGGAAACAGCTGTGATGAATACTCGCACAACCATTCATTGAAATTTTGATTCATGTTTTGGCCAAAAATGTAGAAAAATCAAAGCAAGTGTATTTTTGGTTCCTATCCCCTGAGCCTTATCCACACAAAGCCTCATCCTTTCCGTTGGGGCAAGTGTTTCGGTAATCTGCCGGTAGTACTGTTAAGTAACATAAACTGGGCCTTCCCAAATCTTTGCACATCACAATGGTGCTAATGATGATCATAAAAAAATAGGCCAATCATTTGCCAAATTCTACTAACCTAGTTTATCGCGTAATTCTGCCGTGGAGCATACTTATAAATATGAAGCAACTGAAACCGATTGCCACCATGCAAAACTAATCAGAACCTAACCACAGAAAAGCAAACACCCAATTTCAGATGAACAAGTCTCCTTTCTTGGGTCGAGTTGTAATGCGGGGTGTTTGTCCTTTTGTGGACATGTACATATAACCATCTTTCTATCTATCAATGCATCGAAACGCAAGTCTTTTGCGTTTTTGCGAAAAAGAATTGGAGTATTCATCACCTATTGTTGCCAGCCATGTCATTGCAATGCGGGTATACAATTGGTCATATCAACAGAACAAAAACAGCCATAAATAGATATATACTTTTAAAGTCTGTAAAGACACAGAGGAAACAAGAATATGGCGCTAGGGGAGCATAGCGCTACAATAGTTAAGCAAGAAGCTGCAGTATTCTCACCTGTGCATTCCGGCAAACAGTTGGTGGGCGCCTACCACCTAGCGGGCCTGGCTAGCGGCCGAAGCAACCTTCTCCCTCGATCTCGGCTCGCGCAGGCAACAATGGAGGGCCAGTGTATGTACGTAAGAATGTTTTCCGGTCGCCGGAGCTACCCTTGGACGGAGCCTGACTGCCTGAGGTCTTCCGCACGGCAACCGCTCCATCTTGTATGGGAGTAGTAAGCGGTAAATTGCCCGCAAATGGTTTATAGCGGCAACAAGTTCTTTTAGTATTTATTGTGACGGCAGAGAGTGTGGACATCAAAGGTCCCATGGTCTAGTGGTTAGGACACAAGACTCTGAATCTTGTAACCCGAGTTCAAGTCTCGGTGGGACCTCATTTTTGTTACATTTTATTTCTTTTTAGAATTTGCTGTACTTAAACTAAATACTTGGGAAGTTCGAATTCGTAATGCTATTTTTGGATTCAATTTTCTTTGAGATAGCTTTTGACCTTTCTTTGCTCACCTGAACCTGAAGTGTGTGGAGGCTACCGTTTGCGCACTCGCACTTCTTTTCCGCTCGATTCACCAGATGGAAACAATGCTTGGAATGTCAAGTGATGTCCCTTATCATTGTCTTTTGACTCAAAGTTTCCTTGAGATAAACTTTGAACTTATTTTGGTCTCTAGCTAAAGTTAGTGGAAGTACTGTTTGGGCACTCTGGCACCCATTTTCAGCTCAATTCTTCAGACGAAGATACTTTACACGTTGTCCATGATAAAGTCTGTCTTACTTTCCTCCTCCAAAATATGGAGGAATGCATATAACAATGCCAGCATAAAGAAGCACAACACGTTCTTTTTTTAGCGCAGTGGACAAAACAAATCAACAATATCGCTTGGAGCAAACAGTAGAGCTCTCAGAAAATACAGTAGTAATTACAGTGGGTACTTCTCACTCTCTCAGGATCATGACCAAACGCAAAGCAGTGTAAATCAACCACGTACTTACATACACGCCATCTTGCTATTATTTGGTCTTTGATCATCGTATACACACCTATGTCCATAGTAGCTACCTACAGGAGCAAACACATCTCTCAGCCATGGCAATACTGCTTCAGAAGCACAGCATCAGCACAGCAATTCTGTTTCAGATGGAGCATCCAAAGCGAATATCGCATCAGAAGCAGCAGCAGAGCATCTGTATCGGAATTCAGAACAGAAACAGGTAAATCACTGTCTCATTGCAAATTCGCCACACAGGCATGCACATAAGAAGGTTCGATCGTCGATGCTCACCTTCCTCCTCTTCCGCCACCGCCATCGCCGGTGCCGTCGCCGGGACGAGGATGCCTGCGCGTGCGCGAGGAGCAGGACCTCGGGCCGTAGCACCAGCGGCGACCAGAGGCCGCTGCGCTCGTAGTCGAAGTCGAACTCGCTGGTGTCCGCGAACTTGCCGAGAAGCTCGTCGGAGACATCCCTCGAGACCACCTGCACGACGAACCCGACGCCGCCGATGATCATAGGCGCGGATTCCTCGGAATCAGACGAGGCGCTCATGATCTCCGGGGACCGAGAAGATGGTGACGACGGCATTGTGGCGTGTAAGACACCAGCTAGGATGAATGGATCAAGCAGAGTGATGCATAAAGAAATTAACTAAGACGCGGCTGGTGTGGGCTGTCGTGGTTGCAGCATCGCCATGTTCGCAGGCAGGAAGAAACAATTTGCAGTGGATTGTGTGGAGGTTGGGGGGAGAGAATGACTTAGTTTGGACCCCCTCCATTTGATCGTGGCCACGACTAGTCCATCTCCCCCCTTTCTTTAATGGTGGCAGGCCCTCTTCCCTCACCTCTCGCAACAAGCACAGCTGATCTCCCCCTCTAGCGACCGACCACGGATCTCTCCATCATGTGGTGCTGCTTCTGCAGGTCTACATAGTCTTGGACAGTAACCTCGCGTCTATTTAGCCATTCATTCATGCATCCAGTCTCCAGCAGGATGCAAATTTCATTACAGCTTCGTGCAATGCCAAGCTTACTACAGCAAATCAGTCCTTCTCTGAACTTAGGAGCACTACTGTTTAGCCTTTATTGGCAACGTTGCTCCCCATGCTATATTGGCATGATTCACCGGCAGCGGCTTCAGAACGGAGCTTGATCCGGCTAGGCTGGGGCACGTTCACAGAAATGTAGCAATCAAGCTGAGCTTTTCCGTATAACTTCCGCGGGGATAGCTAGCAGGCAAGCCAAACGCCGCTGGGATCGCCTACCTACCATTAGAGCAACATTTCCCAAATCGATCTGCGCAGGTTGGTCCTTCAAGATTAACCAGGTCGATCCTTGGTGGGGCTCATTAGATCCAAGATCTAATCAGTTTGGGTGGGGAAGCAGCCTAGCGAGCTTCCAGCTAATTTCTGTGCAACTTTTCCAGCGGATGGAAGTAAAGAGGAGGCGGCATGGGGATCACTGATCACCATAGTTTTTTTTTTTTTTTTTTTGAACGGAGGCAAAAGCTTTGCCTCATCTATTAATTAAGAAGAAGTTGTTCGGTTTTTAGGAGAAAACCGAGCGAAAACCTACAACAACAGGGCCAAACCCATACCAACAGGACACCCACAAGAGAACAACATCAAAAGAAAGCAACCTCTAAATCAACTAGTACCGGCACCCAAGAGCACAACGTTGCAAAGAAGACCCACTAAAAGGACATGACAACCAAAAAGAGTCCAACAACTAATCATCCGGCTCTCTTCCTTCTTATGCTCCTGATAGATACTTTCTTGAGAGACTTCTCCACCCTCCCATAGTGATGTTGGCACTCTGTGAGGATGTGCCAAAGTTCAGTTAATTTAAGACATCCTTAATAAACTAGTAGTGCAACTTTTTGCCGAAAAGAAGATGGTGACTAGCGTTAATAAGATGCGTAATGCGTTGCCTAATCCTCAATCCGGCGTGGAATCTTCCTATGCACGAGCGACTGAGCTAGCGTACTTTTAGAGCATCTATGTAATCGGTTAGAGTAGTAAAAATCAGCCGAAACCGCACCTAACCGATCCCTTATATGGTTAGATGAGTAAAAATTATAAGAGTCGTCGGTCCCCAAACTAGCCCAACTCTCTAATATACTAGATTTAGATGTGTGTCTTGACGCACGATCCCGTGAAGCTCATGCCAATATTTATTTCTGAATAACGGTGATAAAATAGTGAGGATTGTAAGTTTCATGATGCACATAGAACAACTACTATTCCAACTTATCAGTTAGTACATAAAAGAATTTACAGCTCTTGTGAGTTTTCAGGACCCACACATATCATATATAGCCTACCAATTAGATAGCACTAAGCTAGAAAACTAAGCCACAACAATGAACCGATGGTCCATAAGAATGAGAAAATTCTAGAAAGACCATTGTATTTCTTACACTCAAACCCAGAATAACATGATGTTAGAAGAAGGCTCTATAACAAAATCATATGGAAACCTGAAGGGAACATGTCCGATCACATTAAGCCACAACTGCTAAGGTCTGCCATCGAATCTCCCATGTCTCCCTTTCACACCAATATCAGGGTCCATCTCATTCGGAATGTTCACCTCGAGGTCGAAACGGTTGCTTGATCACTCGCTATTTATACAACTGCAAACAAACACTTTCACATTTCCAGAAGTAGTACCATTTTATTCTAAGGATAAAACCGACTTCACAAAATGCCAGTAGTCCAAACCTTGGTTAAAATCAAGATGGTTCTTGGACTCGGTAGCGGAGCTTGCCAGAAAACCTGGGCGGGCCATTAGGCTTAAGGAGAGTAATATGGGTTGTTATTGGGCTAAATTTACCAATATGTATGAAGAAAATCTCCAAAGTTGGGCGGGCCATAGCCCGGTTTTATTTCAACTAAGCTCCGCCACTGTGACTGGATGTAGAAATCAAAATTTGGAACAGTTCACGACCAAAGGGCAAGAGAAAAAAGGTATACTGCCAAAACAAACCATGCATGTCTCATTTATTTATTGATAGTTTGAGTACAGCAAGAGATACCTATTGGTAGCTAATATCTCAAACAGAGCAATGTATGTACTCCCCATATCATGGAAAAAAAGTGATTAGCAGATTCGAAAAAATCCTTAAAAAATTGTGTTATCGCGATTAGAAAAGGAGGAAATATGTTGATTTTGTGTTTGTTGGCTTAAGTGTACAGGAAACGAACAATTGGTTATCCACCATAAAACATCGTTATTGAAAATACTTAGCAAATAGTGTTGGAAGAGTTAATAGAGATATGAGGCTCAAACTCCCCATAGCCGACGAACAAACAAAAGAATGTAGCGACGTCATGCAGCAGCAACGCCCCTAAAAAGAACGAAATCTTGTAACACAGATATATATGAGGCCATGGAAAATAAACTATCCATAAACATAAAAAGAATCATGAATATGAGACTACTGGCAGATACTTTATATATTAGGCAATAAAGGAAATTATGACATTACTAACTCATCAGAACAATATAAAAGGTGCTTGAAGGCCTCACCTCATATCGATCAAGCAGAGGGATGTGGAGCACACCTCGGAGAAAAGAAAACCAGCAATGAACCTGCAAAAAGCACGCCTTAAAAATCTGAACTTGATAATTATAATGCATCAAAAGGTCTAGATAAGCATCTTTCACTCGCTGATATTGATCAGCTAAAACACAAGATAAGCAATTATTCCAGAACATGTTTTAAACTCATATCGTTTTGGGAGCTTCCCACCGCTTTGCTCAATGAACTGGCTGAGGTACATGTACATCACACCATCGCATGAGCATCCTAAGCAAAAAAATTGAGTGCGCAAGGAGGTCACCATTTAAGCGAAGTAGGTAAAATCAACCTTCACAATGATTGGAATGGATGTTTTCGGGAGCTTCCCACCACTTTGCTCAACGAACTGTCCGACATTGTCATGAATCATCATCTAAAACATTAGTAAGTAATTAACATTATTGCTTACAACAAACAAATCTACTATCAAGGGATATATTCTAGTCTATGGTATCAAATGTAGATTATGAGAAGTGGTTTCGAAATTGTATAAACAAAGATACTAATATATTATTGCAGATGCACTTTTAGTCAAACTAAGAAGAGCTTTCTAATTTTCAAGTGGCGTTGAAAAATAAAACTCAAGCAAAGAAAGCTCCATCATGTATGTAAGAGGGTATGACATATATACTACATGATTAATTGCTTATTGTCCAAGAAAATTTCATTTTTGATGAGAAGTTTTCACTGAATTTCTCAATATTGCAGGTGGTTTTCAGATACCTTTTCCTTTATCATTACAGGTGCTTAATGCAAGAGTTTAATTGCTTAATGTTCTGAATTTGTGTAATGGTTCTAAATATTACTTTTTCACTAAATTCTATATGATTAGTAAACGAATCTTATTTCAAACACAAAAGGTGGGAGGCAAATAAAATACTCGTACCAATTGTCCAATATACACGATTTCTAGCCAGGATGAAGCACCATAAACTCAAGCCATGGGAAAGTTAGAGAATATCTAGGGTCATCTATTAGTGCACTGTGGTATAAAACTTGTGCATTACTGCTAACTGCCACCGCATGCCTACGATATCAAATGTCGCAGAATTATTTGTCCTAAAGACACTTCGCTTAACTGTAAGAGCTCCTCACAAATTCGTACTGAGAATTGGAAAAACAGAACGAAACAGGTCACAGTAGGAGGAGTGCTGCTGCAAGAGTAGTTTGTACTGCATATTGCAAGGGCCAGCAAACTCTACACTTCAATCCCAGGTGGAGTACACAAACTGAGAATGCAGGACATTCTATGAAAGCAGTCAAGCACTGAGTAGAAATTGCAGAAGCACTCCAATGATAAACCGAAATATAAACCAGGCAAACATTATTGATTAAATCATCATGCTTTGCACGGAGATAATAAGTGACAGTATGTGCATGTGAAATAAAAGAAAGATGTTAAGCAATCACCTGAGCAATAATATTATTCATATATTCACTGCAATCTGCTTCTCCTTAACCCAACATAGGCTTAAGTTTAAGAACTTGGATGTGCAAGGACGGATCTGAATACCATCAACATCATAATCCGTAGCATAAGAATTGCTCGAGACATCTGTTAGTATTCAAACCAAACCTCATTTACAGTTCTGCAATTGACATATCTCGTATAAGTTAAGTGGAAAAATTAGTATCTCAGATAATGTATGTTTTATGACCTATAAATCATTCTAGTTAAATTCTAAAAATCAAAGAGACGATTTACTTTATAGTGATCTTGAGGGGATACCCATGATTTTATCAGAAAAAAGGACGATTTTGGCAAACAGTGACGATTCTAGCAAAACAACGATTATTCTGGCGAAAACAACAATGGTTTTGGCAATATGAATACCAAGTTGCAAATTCCTAGGGCCGACGCTCAGTACATAGATTTAAGTTGAATACTGCACCATAGGACTCCTGTTTAATTCAGTGACCATGCTAAACTCTACATACGGGTTAATTAAATATAGCCACAATAAGCCAAACTCATATACACATATACAGGAAATAGTGGATTTCATACTGCAAAACTGACTGGCATTGGATGCTTTTTCTACATCACGAAACATGTTTATGATGAATGAACTGGTACCATGATAAATGGGATGCAATGAGAGAATGATAATCCAATCTCAAATTTATGGTTATGTGATATATTCTTCCTTGGCTTGTCTACTGCGGCACTTCTCTATTAATCGTGAAATTCAATTGAATATTCATCAGCCCGAATCAATTCATATCTTACCTCGCACATGAACATGCCCTCTTTATGAGACCATGCACCTTTGTTGCCATCTGTGTTCAAGTAATTACTCTTTGCAGCAAACCAATATCTTTTTTATCTCTATAAATAAGGTGCACTCTGCTCACAATATAAAGTCAGCACTGCTGACTTCTCTCAAGAACACTGGAATATGATAAAAAGCTCAAAACTAGAATAATTACTCAAAATGGAGTAAAACTCCCTATTCATTAAAAAAACAATACAGTTACAGTCCACACATATCAGAGAATGCTTAACCCTTAGATCTATGGGTAATAAGTAATCATGTAAGTGAAGAAGGGAAAGAAGTGTAAGAATATTAATTGGAAAATACGAAGAGCATTTACCTGGGATTTGCGGCGTCTCTGGAGTGAAGAGTTGAATAGTCAATATATGATCAGCAGTGAATGTAAGGATAATCTGTGATATCCATAATATCCCAGAATCAAATCGTACCCAAATCTAGCTACAAAAACTCCTTTAATATACCCTGCTTTCCTCTCTGCTATGAATCACACCACTTTAAGAATCTTTGGTATTGCACCTAAATGACTCCACCCCGAGGGAAGTAAAGGTCACATTATGTTCCTGGACAAGGTACCCCAAACAATTAATGGCATCTATCACTTGATCATATTTCATTGTCTAAAGATGTAAATAACAAACAACCAGATTACCACTACAGATAAGGCATCGGTATGGATGTGCCTAAACTGGAAAACCACAAAAACAGAGGTGAAGAAATGCAGCAAAACCCGATTTGGTACGGCTATGCCTAAACCAAAACATGACCTAATCCTGCACTGGTATTAACGAAGGCAGAAATAGAAGGCTTGAAACATATGTAGGAAATGCAAAATTAAAATATAATTCAGTTGCAGTGTAAATAGATATGTAAGACCACATTTTATCATTTGCTTGCTCTTTTTGGTGTACCAAGAAACATAATAATGTAGCCCAGGGCTAGACTCCAATTCCTTGCAAGCTGTTTCAAATGTATTTCTGAGGTTATCCGGCATCAAACTCCCTGTTTCACATGATGCATACATGTAGTTCAACAACTTACTTGTGCGTGCCTATCGGCCAACCGAAATACATGCAGTAAGAAAGATATTCTGAATGTCTGAATATTGGCCACACAATTATTTACAGGTTATGGTAGCTTTGATGCATGAATCTCTTTTTTGTATCTTGATCGAGTTCGATACGGTCGAAGCATGCGCAGGAAGAACATATCAACCTTCTGAAATGGCGAGTTGTGTCCATGCATGTCATTGTGAACGGTAGGAGTGGTGAGTCGAAATCACAAAATTCAAATTAAGGCCCAACAAAGTTCAAGGATAACTGATCTATATGTAGTAGTTAGTTACCTTAAAGCAACCACGTCCACTAATTCAATGTTAGCCTGCACAGGACATCACAATAACAATACATTTAGAATTAATCCTCAGGAGGAAGCTGCACGGAATGGGCATCCCCAGTGCTCGATTTCTTAGCCAGATTTCCTCCTTGACATCCCTGATAGCCCCCCGTATATATTTCTTTAAGCCTGCAAAAAAACAGTGGCTTGAGTAATAGCGACATGCATCATGCATGGAAGATACCTATCTCACACGTTCAAAGAGCCATTCTAAAGTAATGTGGCACCAACATATCTACACCAGAAACAGGACGCCATCACATATGTGACAGGAAAAGAGAGATGGCAAGCATGAGAGGGACCAGAATACGAAAGAAAGGGTGAAACTCACAAACCTGACCAAAAGGCTTGATTGCTATCACGAATGCCTCATCTACCATGTTTGCCAAAAAAAAACACCTGCAGAAAGAATCAAGGAAACACCACATGAAACAAATAAGAAGGAAGGCCGCCATCAAAAGAACGAGAAGGTTGGCATTACACTACAAAAAGATAATCTAGAAAGTCTACATTAACTTGTTTTCATCATTTAACTTTCATTAGCATGGCATATACATACAATCAAAATAACAAATGTAGAGGCATGTCAAAATGTATCGGCATCGAAGAGAAGATCAAATGGATTTAGTGACACTTGATAACCCGAGGTCCAATGGCTGTAAATCAAATATAGCGTGAAAGAAAAAAATCACATCAGATAGATGGAGGAAAAACAATGAAACCATACGTACTGCATTTTCTTGGTGCATTTCCACCACCGGTACAAACATAATAAATCTGCACAAGCCTACAGAAAAGCCAGAATTTGTTATTCAAGAAGAACACTGAAACAACATACATCATCTGATATATACTACTTCTTGAACATAGTTTTTACATAGAAGAACATAATTTATCTACATAAACTATTGGTACAATCAGAGACACCAAAATCTGCTGTTATACAGAATGGTCTAGAAAATGCACCAACTGAAGAGAATTTTAGGTGTAAAAAGCGCAGCAGATTAAGTCTTTCTACTCAAAATCTAATATGAGTGCCTTATCTTATGTCATCCTATTTAGTAAAATAGTACGCGAGTCTGAAAAATGCAACAACAGAAATATCATATATTTATATATTCAACCTTCTGACCTTAGAATACATGGATCCTTGCAAATTAGGTAATTAGAGAGAGAGAGAGAGAGAGAGAGATTACCATAGCCACAGAAAGAAAAGGGTCGATAGCAAACAGAAATATCGGACGACCGACGGTGCCAAACCACTAACCCTACAGCGAAACAATCTCGTCTCCGATCTCCAGTACACCTCGTGCTTAGTTCTGAGTATGCTGCAAAAGTAAGTACCACTAATTTTAGATCTTCTAATTGAATGAATATCATGACAACAAATTAATGGTAAAGCTAATATTACGAAATATAGTTCTAGGAAAACATTTCTCTGCAACAACTTCCACAAAACGATCTTTCCATAAGTAAAAACATTGAGTGTGAACTACAAATTTTAGGAATTGTCTACCAAATCACCAATGGATGTAAGCATCTATAAGAAAAAAGAAAAGCTCGCAGCTCAACCTCTTCATATCAATATCAAACGACATTTACTGCACATAGATTAAGGAACATTCAAATCACATATTAGGTTTGGTTCTTCCCTGAATCAACTAAAAAATCAAATGGGAAAACAAGAAAAAGCTATAGATGTGAAAGCTTTGCTGTACACAACACATATGCAGGGTTGAGTGGGAGGAGGATCTCACCGGAGGTACTCTGTAATGGCAAGTTCAGTGGAGGGGCGGCCTTGGCATCAGAGGCAATAGTATCACCGTTCTGCTTGCCGGCCGGCCGGAGTGAGCCTCTCTGTTCTAGATCCCGGTGCAGCAGTCGTGCGACCTTGGCGATGAGGAGAGAAAAAGGGCCCTGCTCGACTTCCTCTCCCCTTTGGCTGTGGAGGAACAGAACGGGGATGGCAGCAACTCGACGTCTTCTACTCTCTTGCTCGGTGAGAGAGCAGGCCAGGCTAAATCGCCGGAGGCAGCGACGGACGGGAAATCGATGGAGACGGGGCATGGCTCCTTCTGCTCTGGCCAAGGGAAGGGAGGGGTGGAGGAGATGGAGCCTGGCCGGCGGCCGGGCGAACTCCCATGGCCCAACACCTCCGCCGCCGCGCCACCATACACCACCACGCGGAGCGGCAGGAACGCCGTCACGCGCCGACGCGGGCTGAGTAGTAGGAGGAGAGAGCTGGGGACGAGGAGCCGCGGAGCTCCGCGAGCTCAGCCAGGAGAAGGAGCAGCGGCGGCTCGGCCAGGAGATGGCTGTGGGGGAGGAGAAGGGAAGTGGGCAGGAAGGGGATTGGACGCGGGGAGACGATGTGGGGATTGGAGGAGGGGAGAGACGCGGGGATTGGGGGAGACAGGGGCTGGCCGCTAGGGTTTTCTTCGGGCTGGGGCACCTTATATACCACACGGTAATAAATGAATGGCCAAGATCGATTTTGAGAAGAGATCCAACGGTCAGTAACTCAAAGCGCTGTGAGACCCCCTATGGGGGGCATCATTTATACCTTTAGATACTCGACCAATCTCCTGCCCGCGGCGACACCTTCCAGCCCTCGTGTCGGCGCCGATGACCCCGACTCCAGCCGGAATCGAACCTAGGCTCCCTTCCGCAACCCGCTAGGCCATACGCTACTGGAATAATCCGCCGTGCCCAAGGTTTTGTCAAGAAAAAGGTTGGCGAAAAAAAGCGCAGTAAAAGGCAATGCCTTGACAACAAACACCGGCGGCAAGGGCGTGGCTAAGGCCGCCTCGGCTTGTCGCCCTCCCTTGTTCCGGCTGGCGCTCGGCGGGAGAGGAAGCCGACGATAGCGATGAAGATGCGCACCAAGGCAGAGGAGAACAAAATGGAGAGGAAGGCAGCTGCGACACCCAAGGTTACTCCCAGTCCAATGGCTCATACAATGTCTTTGCCCACACCTGCGCGTAGTGATCGATGGAAGGTCGAAGGGGTAACAAAAAATATCCTTTTGTTTGGCCACCGATGCATTTATTGTGCTTTGCCCGCATTTGTTGGGCACCGCTAAGTTCTGTTGGCCACCGATGTGCATGTCGCCAATGCATTTGTTGGCCACCGGTGTGCGTCTCCGATGCATTTTGTTGGCAGTTGGTGCTCTTGTTGATTTTTTCGATTGTAGGAAGGTTGAGTTGGAGGTAGTTGACTTCATGACTCAGTTGGACTCGTCTCACGCGCTTGGCCTCGATGATCTCCAATTTGCCTTTGATGACAAAGAGGAGGTGGCCGATGAAGATGATGCGGCCGAAGAAGAAGAGGTTGTGGTTGCCGATGAGGAAGAAGAGGTTGCTGAGGAACACACACAAGGGAGCGTGAAAAGGTCTGATACGCGTACAACACGCGACCGTTGGGAACCCCAAGAGGAAGGTGTGATGCGTACAGCGGCAAGTTTTCCCTCGGTATGAAACCAAGGTTTATCGAACCAGTAGGAGCCAAGAAGCACGTTGAAGGTTGATGGCGGCGAGATGTAGTGCGGCGCAACACCAGGGATTCTGGCGCCAACGTGGAACCTGCACAACACAACCAAAGTACTTTGCCCCAACGAAACAGTGAGGTTGTCAATCTCACCGGCTTGCTGTAACAAAGGATTAGATGTATAGTGTGGAAGATGATTGTTTGCAGAGAACAGTAGAACAAGTATTGCAGTAGATTGTATTTCAGATGTAAAGAATGGACCGGGGTCCACAGTTCACTAGAGGTGTCTCTCCCATAAGATAAATAGCATGTTGGGAGTTGGGCAATTGACAAATAGAGAGGGCATGACCATGCACATACATGATATGATGAGTATTGTGAGATTTAATTGGGCATTACGACAAAGTACATAGACCGCTATCCAGCATGCATCTATGCCTAAAAAGTCCACCTTCAGGTTATCATCCGAACCCCTTCCAGTATTAAGTTGAAAACAACAGACAATTGCATTAAGTATGGTGCGTAATGTAATCAATAACTACATCCTCGGACATAACATCAATGTTTTATCCCTAGTGGCAACAGCACATCCATAATCTTAGAGGTTTCTCTCACTCCCCCAGATTCACGGAGACATGAACCCACTATCGAGCATAAATACTCCCTCTTGGAGTTACTAGCAAAAACTTGGCCAGAGCCCCTACTAATAACGGAGAGCATGCAAGATCATAAACAACACATAGACATAAATTGATAATCAACATAACATAGTATTCTCTATTCATCGGATCCCAACAAACACAACATATAGCATTACAGATAGATGATCTTGATCATGTTCGGCAGCTCACAAGATCCGACAATGAAGCACATAAGGAGAAGACAACCATCTAGCTACTGCTATGGACCCATAGTCCAGGGGTAGACTACTCACTCATCACTCCGGAGGCGACCATGGCGGTGTAGAGTCCTCCGGGAGATGAATCCCCTCTCCGGCAGGGTGCCGGAGGCGATCTCCTGAATCCCCCGAGATGGGATTGGCGGCGGCGGCGTCTCTGGAAGGCTTTCCGTATCGTGGCTCTCGGTACTGGGGGTTTCGCGACGAAGGCTATTTGTAGGCGGAAGGGCAGGTCAAGGGGCGTCACGAGGGGCCCACATGATAGGTCGGCGCGGCCAAGGGCTGGGCCGCGCCGCCCTATCATCTGGCCGCCTCGTGGCCCCACTTCGTTAGCTCTCCGGTCTTCTGGAAGCTTCGTGTGAAAATAGGCCCCTGGGTGTTGATTTCGTCCAATTCCGAGAATATTTCCTTACTAGGATTTCTGAAACCTAAAACAGCAGAAAACAAAGAATCGGCTCTTCGGCATCTCGTTAATAGGTTAGTTCCAGAAAATGCATAAATATGACATAAAGTATGCATAAAACATGTAGATATCATCAATAATGTGGCATGGAACATAAGAAATTATCGATACGTCGGAGACGTATCAACATCCCCAAGCTTAGTTTCTGCTCGTCCCGAGCAGGTAAACGATAACAAAGATAATTTCTGGAGTGACATGCCATCATAACCTTAATCATACTATTGTAAGCATATGTAATGAATGCAGCGATCAAAACAATGTAAATGACATGAGTAAACAAATGAATCATATAGCAAAGACTTTTCATGAATAGTACTTCAAGACAAGCATTAATAAGTCTTGCATAAAAGTTAACTCATAAAGCAATAATTCAAAGTAGAGGTATTGAAGCAACACAAAGGAAGATGAAGTTTCAGCGGTTGCTTTCAACTTATAACATGTATATCTCATGGATATTGTCAATGTAAAGTAATATAACAAGTGCAATATGCAAGTATGTAGGAATCAATGCACAGTTCACACAAGTGTTTGCTTCTTAAGGTGGAGAGAAATAGGTGAACTGACTCAACATAAAAGTAAAAGAAAGGTCCTTCAAAGAGGAAAGCATCGATTGCTATATTTGTGCTAGAGCTTTGATTTTGAAAACAAGAAACAATTTTGTCAACGGTAGTAATAAAGCATATGTGTTATGTAAATTATATCTTACAAGTTGCAAGCCTCATGCATAGTATACTAATAGTGCCCGCACCTTGTCCTAATTAGTTTGGATTACCGGGATTATCGCAATGCACATGTTTTAACCAAGTGTCATAAAGGGGTACCGACCATGCAGCTGAAGTTTCTGTCCAGTCGACCGATCATCAGCTGACTGTTGACTCGCACGCAGAGGCTGATGAGGAGCCGAAGGAAGCCACTGTACGAGACCCTGCTCAAGGTGAAGGAGGAGCTGATGCTGCTGGGGTTCATCTCCCTGCTGCTCAACGTGCTGCAGGGCCCCATGGGGAGGTGGTGCGTGAACCCAGACATCATGCGCCACCTGCTGCCCTGCAAACCGCCGCCGCGCGCATCGCGCGACACCGAGCACCTCGGCGACGCCGTGTTCGCCGGCGCGATAGGCGGGGCGAGGAGGCTCCTGGCTGGAGGAGACGACTCTGAAGACTACTGCATGGAAAAGGTATTATCAGTACAGCTTAACTGGCACCGAACGTGCTTGACTTCGTCTTTGCTGCAACCTTTTCTTTTCTTCTCTATATTTCAATTTCCATCTTTTGATCCTTTCAACCGTACGTATTCTCATTTGGCAATCATCAGGGCAAAGTCTCATTGCTTTCAGCTGAAGCTATTCACGACCTCTTCAGATAACACTGAAGCTCTACTTGCGAATAACTTGCCAATTTGATTTAAATAATGAATCATGTTTTTAACATGGATAAACAGTGAGAAGTTTCTTACTATATCTCTACTATCTGGCCCAACAAGGCTACATTCTTTCTGCAACTCAAAATTATGAATAGTATGTTCTCTAAAATCTATAATAATGAATACTCCGGATTCTACAAAACCATTGTACTTCTTTTATTTCAGAAATTATGATGGTTGTTATTTTGGAGAAATATGCTGATGATTGCAACTTTGAAGAAAAATGCTGAAGATTGTTGTCATCACAATTCTGACCTAATGATATAAATTTCATGAACAGGAACTTCCAAGACATGTATGATGCAGAGAAATTCAAGAGGAGCTTGGATGGTGTTGTCAAAGTAGTAGATAAACTTCCTAATGAATGGAGTTCTAAGAAGCCAGCAGTTATTAGAGTACCAAACCGGGTGACAGAACACTTCATCCTGGAAACCATTCAGCCCATCTTCCAAACAAATAGCTACCTACGACTTGCAATTATTTTCTCTTCAGTAAGCTTGAAACCAAAAGGGACGAATAATAAGGACTTGGATTCAACGGCTTGCCATGCCATGTTCAGTGGCCTCAAACTGAAGCCGGAATATTCGGAAGTGGCTGAACAAATGTTGGGCAGGCTTAAGCAAGAAATCAGATGAGAAGGTGTTAGCAGTCGATCTGCGAACTGACTTGCTAGAGAAGAAGGTCTGTAAAACAAGCGGGGGTGCGAGAAGGAAAGGCTGTTATAATCCTCATGAGGTTTTGAATTTCCTGAAGAAGGTTGGCTTCTCTGCTAATACAACCATCTACCTGACAGAGACATGGTGGCACAAAGGCCTGAATACTCTCAAGGAAGCTTTTCCAAACACTTATACCAAGGCAAGTAGACCAATCTACTATTTAATTAGTGTGCATCATATTCTGTTTTCTCCTAACTAATTCTCCAGCTGCGATGATATATTAGCTGACACTAGCACAAAACCCGTGCGTTGCTACGGTGCCACATGAAATCAAAAGGCATACATTTGTCTAAACACTTATGCCGAGCGTGGAGCATTGATTTTCAATAAAATAAAATAAACCATATTTATGTTCATAGATAACCAGTTAGATGATATGGCAATTTTAGTATTCTAAGTTACAAAGTAATCATGCTTGAAGAATTGTAAGAGAAAGAAAAGAGACATTAAGCTTGGAAAAGGTTCCCTTTCGTCGTCTCTGGGCGATATATCATTGCTGAACTCTGGTCATTGAATCAAATTAATCTTAATGATTAACTAATTATTTCTCTTCTTTTAGCCATATTTTTTTATTAATGAAAAAACTCTTGCAATACAATATTAGCTAGGAAATATACATGTGTTAGTTTAGTAGAGTGCTCTAATCTAGAATCTCGTGATCGATCAGCAATTATTTTCACAATAATTATTAGCCGAAACATTCCACAAGACCATGGTTTCACTACTGGCTTACGTGGAGTAGCTTGAATCATGCAGTTATGCCTCAAGTTAGTATCTCTGCCATACTTGTTTTGTGTTAGGCGATCGTTGGTGGTGGGTCTGGCTTCCGTGTACTGCGCGCGCAAGGACCTTCTGGTAGGCGTAGCTGTTGAACATTCACTTGGCCCTTGGTACACTGCATGGCGGGAGGGATGAGGCTCTCTCCATCGCAGCAGTATCGTCGCCATAGCCCATAGAGCAAGGTGGCAGGAAGGAAAGGCTAGCGACGTCGTTCTTCTTATCTGGAACCGACTCCTCGCAGCTTAACGCTGGCGCCAACTTCATCGGTGTCGATATATTCTTGTCGCGATATATACAGTAGCGGCGACTTGACGAATCAGTGTTGCCTAGCGCGGATTGAATTTATCTATCTGTGTAACTCCAGCTGGGCTGCCTGAGCCCTGACACCTATGCCTGGATCTTTTTGGTTGATTGTGCTGCTAGCTTGGCCGAGCTCCGAAAAAAGCGCGTACAGGTACGTCCGCCAACCAGCGCCGCGGTAGCATCGTACAAGCCAAGGCCGTTCATCGCCTTCTGGTTACGCCCTCTGATTGTCAATCGTTTCCTCCGTGCACGGACGGCGATGTCGGTGAGTTTGTTTTCATCGATCAGGTGGGTTTGTCTCCTATTTGTAAAGAAAAATCTAAGATCGATCTGAGTCCATGTCGGGCACGTTCGCATGCAAATCGTGTGTGACACGTAAAATGTAGGAAGACCTGATCTCTTGCAAGCCCACACCCACGGATGGATTTGTATATGTACTCTATACTCTATTTCCAAAGTGGTCAGTTCAAGTAAGACACGGCAGAACGACAACTCTCAATCGGACCGGCCCACATCGTGGTGTATTTATGTTTCGTCACGAAACACGGACGACGGGGTCGTTCAAAACTCTTTTACATAGGCTGGACAAAACGGCGCGGACGGACACAGACGTGATTTCACTGTGTACCAAACCAAACCAAAAAAAAAACGGAAACTTCGCTTTTATTATCGGATGTCCCCGAAGGGACAACTTCGCTTTTATTAGGTAGACACCTGGACAGAGATATTGGGCCTAGAAGACGTCGGGTCTAGAGAAAAAAAAACTTCGGCCCGTTTGTGACATCAGGCAGTCACCTATTGCAATTTAATACTCCCTCTGATCCTAAAAAAATGTCGGACGTACGATTTTACGGAAACACCCTCCATTTTCTTATCTTATCAACCCGCACTCCCGTAACGCAAGGGCGTGGTGTGAATGCGCTGCTTTGCATGCTGCGCGCATGTGCTGCTTTGCATAGCACGGACAGGTCGCATGCATGTGTAGCTAAATGAATTGATCCAATTAGAAGGAGTTAATCATAAAACGTAATTAGACTATGGTTTCGGACACTTTTTTAGGATCGGAGGGAGTAGTAAAGATAAGAGCTAGCACAAAACAACGCCTGTCTTGACAATCTCCCGATGTTTGCGATGGGCCTTTTCCTTCTCCAAGACGGCATCCATGCTAAATTTGACTCGCTGAGGTCCAAATTCTTTTGGGAGGGCTCCGGACCGAAGCGCAAATACCATCTGGTAAACTGGCCGACCGTGTGCAGACCAAAATCCATGGGGGGTTTGGGATTGCTTAATACAAAGAACATGAATACGGCTCTCCTCCTTAAATGGATTTGGAGATTGTATCAGGACGAGGATACCATCTGGGCGCAAATCCTGCGTGCCAAATACCATGATGCGTCGAGCATCCTTACAGGATCGGAACAAGGGGGTTCCCAGTTCTGGAAGGCCTTGCACAAGATCAAGCAGTTCTTTAGCATGGGTGCTAGATTTTCGGTTGGTGACGGGTGTCGGACCAGATTCTGGCTAGATTGGTGGTGCGGAGAGGCAACTCTCAAGGAGAGGTTCCCTCTCATCTTCGCCATCTGCGATTGCTCGGAGGCAACGGTGGCTCAGGTTCTCTCGGGAACAGTAATACAGATTAGACTGCGACGCTCGTTAGATCCGGTTGGTAGAGCTCAGTGGCTGCAGCTGTGTGCAGAGGTGGGAGCGTTTCAGCTCTCACAAGACAGGGACAAGGTCAGTTGGGCCTTGGATGCGACAGGGAGGTTCTCGGTGAGCTCCATGTATGAAAAACTATCGCATGGGGCGACGGTGGCTCATGCTACGGATGTGTGGAAAGCGGCGGTGCCTCTCAAAATAAAGATTTTTGCCTGGCAATTAGCCCTGGATAAATTACCGTCTAACCGCCAAATTGCCACGAGACAGGGACCTTCTGATGGATCGTGTGCGCTGTGCGGAGCCCCAGAAGATGCGGCCCATATCTTCTTTACCTGCTCCTTGGCTCTGTTTGCCTGGAGTGTTCTTCGTCAGTTGCTTGGGTGCGCTTGGAGACCAGCTAGTTTTGCACAGTTTCATCACATCTTGTCGAGTTTGGCAGGCCTGCCGCGTAGAATGTTATGGCTGCTGTTTCTCGCGCAATCGTGGGCGTTATGGCTTACTCGCAACATAATGTCTATCGAAAAGAAAATCCCTAATCATCCATCTGACATTATCTTTAAAACCATGCTTTTCTTGCAGCTGTGGAGTATAAACTCCAAGAGGAGGGATCAGGAGGGTCTGTGCTGGATGATCAATGAGCTGCGGGAGCTCTACTCTGCCTCGAGAGCAAGCAACGGAAACCGGCAACAAATTTGACAGCATCTTCCTAACTTGAAGGGGTCACGTTCGTGGAGCGATGCTGTTTTTAGGGAGGCAGGGGCCTTCTCGATGTTTTTCTCTGTGCTCATTTATTCGCGTCAAAGCTGGGGTGCGTTGTATCCCTGGTATCTATCCTCGTTGTGTCGTCTAGGACCTTTTTGTTTATGTGCTCTGTGTCGGGCTAAGCTGTATGCCGCAGCGGTTGTAATAACTTTGTCAAACCTTGTTGGGCTTTATTAATTTAAAGTCGGGCTGTTAAGCCTTTTATCTAAAAAAAAAAAAAAAGAAGAGCCACTTTGCCTACTCGTGCTACTGCTAGTACCGCCTAGTGTTTACTGTCATTTAATAAGATGAACTGAAGTGAGATGCTCGGCCATGTTTTGGGTACATACATGCATTTGTAAGTGCTGTTGTTGTATTACTAGTTAGGCTTTGTTGTGGGAGGCACATGGCATGATGAGTGTTGTTTGTGAAAACAGCAACAAACACAGGATCATAGTGTAGTGGTACAGAATGAACACTGAGAGTGGGCATGCGAAAAGAGTGTGCTTCATGTACCAGGTTATATGCTAAATCATCTTATATCAGCTCACCAGTTATGGCGGAAATGGCTCTGAAATGTCCATCCATGGAATATGTACATTCTGACTACTGGAATCTTTTCCAATTCCTCCACTTTATCAAGCTAACAGCTCAAGGATCATCCTAAAGACAAGTAATCAAGAAAACTAACCCAATGGCAAGTGCAGGCGACTTACTGCTGTCGTCTCCATCCCGTTCTCTTGCTCAACATAACAACTCCAGGAGCCAGCGTGCTGCCCTGACGGACTTGAACCCTGCAGCAGAGCTTCGTGGCAATATCTATGCTGGCACTTCGAGCTCTTTATAATGTCCAAAAGGAGTTCAACATTATATCTACACATGGCACTAGCAATTAGTGAAAACGTCAAAACTTGCAAAAACATTGATCATTGTTCTCTGGAAGTACAAAACTTGTTCGAAGCCTTCAGCCATATGGATGGGAGTTTAGCCTAGAAACTAACTTGCAGATCACGATGCAAAGTCTTATTTGAGTACCCTAATATTCTGTAATACGCTGCACTATGGGCGAGCTTCCTCTTATTCCCTGTGGGCGCATCTGAATCCCATTGATAGGGATCCCCTTTACCCCCCTCTGCAAACTCCAGCTGAGATGAAGCCTTGAACTTTGTCACACTTTGCAGCTTCTCCAGAAGTTCCCCAGGGAAGAGCGGAAGATGTGTTTCTGATTACAAGACACCAGCTAAATCTCAGCTCTTCCCGCCCTGCTCTTCATCTGCAGTACACAATCGAATGTAGGGGTTACTAGAAGCTCGCCGAGCGATAATAAACCTAACAGAAGGATCACATGCAAATTACCTTGTCGTTTCCTTCTCCCGGAAAAACAATGCTTGAAGTAATCCTGGAAAGGTCTGGCCGGCACCGGAATGGATTTCCCAAGATATGCCAGAGGCCAGCTGGATTGGCAACAGATAAGGAATAAATTATGAGTAATTCATGGCTCGCAGCATGTTGGATAAAAAATTTGAGAAAAATCCTTTAGCATTGGCGCAGACGCAATTGACGGCAACAGATATTGGGCTATATGAAGTTGACTACGATGTGCGTTTAGAGCGAAAAATTAGTGTCTTGTCTGTACAGCACAATGGAGTTCTCTGTGCTTACCTTACTGCACCAATAGCAACTGATAGCAGCCACAGCTTCCAACCAAGTCTAACAGTGCCGAAGAACTTCCCGAGAAACTCAACTATCAAGGTCTGCGTGATGAAATGATGTTCATGAACTCACTTTTCAAGATCACTTGTGCCTCCTCAAAACATGTATGCATCTTCTTGACAGTTACCTGAAGTACCGTAGTTATACCCACTATAGCCATGAAAAGGTGGTTCCTCGTAACTCCTCTGAAGACATTCTTCTCCTCAGGCTCGCGAGCATTGAACTCATTGAAGATCTTGATAGAGAAATGAGCAACTAACTTCTCTGGGGCCAAAGGCCAGTACATATACAAGTGTGTAGTGTGCAGGAAACCCCTTATACACTGGGGATATACAGGAAAAGGGAAAAGGGGTCTATACATATCTAACACCCCCCCTCAAACTCATGGTGGGTCAACAACACTGAGTTTGGAGAGAAAAAACCCATGTTGTGCTCTAGTCTGTGGCTTCGTGAAGAAATCCGCCAGCTGTAACTCCGAAGGCACATACTGAAGAGCGATAACCTCATCCTGCACAGCCGCGCGCGAAAAGAAAGCATCCACACCAATGTGCTTGCTGAGCTCATGTCGCACCGGGTCACGCGCAATGCTGATAGCACCAGTACTGTCAGACGAGAGAAGAGTCGGTGTAGCAGCAGCAGAGACACCAAAGTCCTCCAGTAACCAGCGTAACCACTTCACCTCTGCCGTCGCAGAAGCTATGGCTCGCAACTCGGCCTCTGTACTCGAGCGGGAAACAGCTGTCTGTTTCTTGGTCTTCCAGGCGATGAGAGAGCCACCAAGAAACACACAGTAAGCAGACAAGGACTTGCGATCCGTAGGATCACTAGCCCACGTAGCATCAGAGTAGGCCTGGAGCTGTAAGGAGCCGGAGCGAGGGAAGAATAGACGGCGAGAGATCGTGCCACGAAGATACCGTAGGACACGAAGGAGGTGACTGTAGTGGACCGAGGTGGGAGCTGAAACAAACTGACTCAGAATGTGGACTGGATAGGAAATATCTGGACGAGTCACAGCAAGATAGACAAGGCTCCCAACCAAGTGACGATAGCGTGTCGGGTCAGACAGTGGAATACCATCAGTAGGACGAAGCTGAACATTGAGCTCCATAGGAGTCTCAACGGTGCGGTCATCACCAAGAGCAGCACGAGTAAGGAGGTCCTGTATATACTTCTCCTGGGAGATATAGAATCCATCGGAGGTGGAAGAGACCTCAATCCCAAGGAAGTAGCGAAGAGGACCAAGATCGGTCATGAGAAACTGCTCATGGAGACGAGCCTTAACAAAGGCAATATACTCAGAGTCGTCACCGGTGATGATCATGTCATCCACATAGAGCAGAAGAAGAGTCCGACCACGAGAAGATGTGTGGACAAACAGCGCTGAGTCATGATAACTGGGAGCGAAGCCAGCAGCAGTCACAACCGAGGCAAATCGCTCAAACCAGGCGCGAGGGGCCTGCTTAAGACCATAGAGAGAGCGCCGGAGACGGCAGGCCATGCCGTCAGGAATAGAGTAGCCAGGAGGTGGCTGCATGTAGACCTCCTCGCGTAGCTCGCCATTAAGAAAGGCGTTCTGAACATCAAGCTGAGAGACAGACCAACGACGAGCAGCGGCAACAGCAAGAAGGGTGCGAACAGTGGTCATGTGAGCCACAGGGGCGAAAGTCTCATCATAATCGCGCCCCTGCTCCTGCTGAAAACCGCGAGCCACAAGACGCGCTTTGTAGCGCTCAAGGGAACCATCAGAGCGGGTCTTGATCTTATAGACCCACTTGCACGTGATGGGACGAACAGAAGGAGGTGGGGTAACAACATCCCACGTGCCAGTGCGCTCCAGCGCAGCAATCTCCTCCGCCATCGCTAGCTGCCATTCGGGATGAGCAAGAGCATCCCGGTAAGAAGTGGGCTCAAGGGCAGCAGAGAGACCATAGTGAGTAGGGGAATAGCGGTTGGGGGCACGACGAGGCCGAGCACCAAGAGTAGGAGGCTCAGGCACCGAAGAGGACACACCGGAAGTAGAAGGCATGTCAGCAGAAGCATCAACATCACGAGGGCGACGAGTGTAGTGAAACGGAAGAGGAGAGAGAGGAGGAGCCGCCGTAGGCGAGGAAGGAGGCGTAGAGGCAGCAGACAGCGGTGAAGAGGGTGTAGAGGGAGGAGAGGGACTGGTGGGTGGAAACTGGGGCGGAGCGACAATGGGGGAATGAGAAGGAGTAGGAACTGGAGGCATAACAGGAGGAGAATCCGGAAAGACAAGAAAGGAGATGTCCTCCACAGAAAAGGAAGAGGAGGATGGACGCGGGTAGAAAGGACGGGACTCATCAAAGGTGACATCCCGAGAAATGCGCATCCGACGAGCAACAGGGTCCCAACACTTATAGCCCTTGTGCTCATGACTGTATCCAAGAAAGACACACTCAACCGACTGAGCTGTCAGCTTCGTGCGTTCGCGTGGAGCAAGGAGGACATAGCAAACGCAACCAAATAAGCGGAGCACCGAATAATCAGGAGAACGACCAGTAAGACGCTCAATAGGAATACCACCCTGCAAGGCCGTGGAGGGCTGAAGGTTGATGAGATAGGTGGAAACAGCCACCGCTTCAGCCCAAAAATGAGGAGGAAGAGAGGCAGCGATCATCATCGCACGAGCCGTCTCAAGCAGGTGGCGATGCTTGCGCTCAGCCACGCCATTCTGAGCGTGTGCGCCCGGACATGAGAACTGGGCAAGAGTGCCCTGCTCAGCAAGAAAGCCACGCAACAACTGGGAGATGTACTCGCCAGCGGAGTCAGCCCGAAAAACTCGAATAGGCGTGGAAAACTGAGTATGAACCATGGCAGCAAAACGCTTATATATCGAGAGCACCTCGCTACGAGAAATCATAAAGTAAATCCATGTGTGGCGAGAGAAGTCATCGATAAAAATAACATAGTAGCGATGGCCCCCCTTCGAGGCGAACGGAGCCGGTCCCCATACATCAGAATGGACCAAATCAAAAGGACGCTGAGATACAGACGCACTAGTAGGATAAGGTAACTGAGTCTGTTTGCCAAGTCTACAACCCTGACAACCCTGAAGCGAAACATCTCCTGAGACAGACCCCAGAAGACCGCGACGAAGTAAAGACGACAAGCGAGAACCACAAAGGTGACCGAGTCGATGATGCCACTGCTGGAAGGAGGCGGTAGTGGAAGCAGCAAGCACACGGGGATCAGTGGGTGTAGTGGTGGCAGAGGGAACATGAAGCCAGTCAAGCTCCCAAAGTCCCTGGGAGTCACGGCGCCGAGGGCCAGCCCCAACTAGTGCCCTCGTGTGAGCATCCTGGACAGAACAAGAATCAACATCAAGGATAACCCGACAACCAGAATCAGTAAGCTGAGCAGCGGAAAACAAGTTCATGGTAAGACGGGGGACATGAGAGACATTGGGAACTGAAAAGGAGGAAGTAGAAAGAGTGCCACGACTAGCAACAGGAAGAGAAGTGCCATCGGCAGTAAGAATATTAGCAGGAAAAGGAAGAGGGCGAAGCGAAGAAAGAGCGGAAGAATCAGGAGACATGTGGAAAGAAGCTCCAGAGTCCAGAACCCACGAAGATGTACCTGACTGTGTAGAGGAACCAGCCACAGAGGCAGCAGTGCCCGTCGAGGAAGAGCCAGAGGAGGCAAGGAGGCGCTGAAGCCTCGCAATGTCCTGCTCGGTGAAGCCAATGGTGGAGGGCGTGGAAGAGGGAGCACGAGGCACTCCCCGCTGCTTCTGGAAGCAGTCAGGCTCAAGGTGACCATGCCTCTGACAGTAGTCGCAGAACCGATCGCGGCGAGGACGCCCTCCACCGCGAGGAGGACGACCGCCTCTAGCAGCAGGCGGTGTGGGCAGAAGGGGCCCCGGACGAGAGGGCCCAGGTGCTGTAGGCGTCAGAACAGGGGATGGCGCAGCAAGGACAGTGGGTGCCCTAAGCAGACCAGCACCACGCAGACGAGTCTCCTCAGCTCGGAGCTCAGTCAACACCTCTGAGATAGGAACACGGCCTCGAGCAAACAGCTGAGCACGGCGGGGCTCAAACTCTGGGCGCAGGCGAGACAAGAACTCATGGATCCTCCTGAACTCCACATCTGACCGCACAGTCCGGCAACACTGGCAAGTACCACAGACAACACTGCTGAGGGAGTCAAGCTGGCGCCAAATCGCAGAACTCTGGGTGTGGAACTCATCAACAGTGGAGTCACCCTGCTGAAGGTCATGCTCCTGGCGCAGCACAGATAGAAAGAGAGAATCACCAGAAGGCTGATAGTGCTGACGAAGCTGGGACCACATGTCAGCAACAGTAGTAAGGTCCATGAACTCAGAAGCAAACTGCGGCTGAACACTCTGGGAGAGAACAGCAGCAGCCCTCGCATCCTCATCACACCACTGAGTAAAGACAGCAAGACTCTCTCGGTAGGAACCAAGCGCCTCTGAATAATCAAGTACCTGCTGCTCATATGCTTCATCAGCAGTGGTTTCGGCAGCCTTGGCCGTATCCTTGGCAGTCTGTGGAGCATCAGCAGCAAGGGCCTGTGGCACAGGCGGCAGGGTAGGAGGCACAGGAGCAATGGGGCGCGGCGGACAGGGGACCTCGCCGGTAAGAACGCCCCAAAGATGAAGACCGCGCATATGAATGCGCATGAAGCTAGCAAATTCCCCATAGTTAGTGCCATCAAAGATCACCGGGCACCGAGGAATGCTAACATAGCCTGTAGACGACGACGCCATGCTTTCTGATTTTTTTTTTTGGATTTTTTTTTTTTGCAAGTCAAAGGAGAGAGAATATGGATCTCAGCTCTCACCAGCCCGATGCAGCAGCTGCTCACCAGCACGAACGGGACGGAGGCAGCAGCTGCTCAAGCAGCAGGCCACCAGGGACGGGGCGGCGGCCGGAGCAGCAGGTCGGCCGGAGTAGCAGGCCACCAGGGACGGCGGCAGCAGGTCGTGGCGCGGCCGGCTCTGGGCAGAGGCGAGCCAACCAGGGGCGACGGTGTCGCGGCCAGCACGGGGGAGGCGGCAACGCGGCCGGCGAGCACGGGGCGGAGGCGAGCTAGGGCCGGGCGGAGGCGGCCGGGGACGGCTGCGGCGCGTCCAAAGACGGGGAGAGCGGTGGCGCGGCCAGAACGGGAACGGCGACGGCACGTCCAGCACGGGGACGGCGGCGATGGTGGGCTACACGCGGAGCTGCAACGCGCGGGAAGGAGAGCAGAGCCTGTGCTCTGATACCATGATAGAGAAATGAGCAACTAACTTCTCTGGGGGCCAAAGGCCAGTATATATACAAGTGTGTAGTGTGCAGGAAACCCCTTATACACTGGGGATATACAGGAAAAGGGAAAAGGGGTCTATACATATCTAACAGATCTGACATGAATGCCACATCAGGAATCAGAAAAGAATTCTATGATTTCTTACATGTATCAGGAATATGTACATTCACATGTGACATATTCAGTAACGAAATTGATATGTAGCAAGGAGGTGTTGAGGCTATTCAAGGAATGCAGCATATCTCAGGAAGTGACAACAAACTGTAGTTTCACTAAAATTATAAAATGAATTATTAGAAGAAAAATCCTCCAGTGATCTTACTTGGCAAAAGACAAATGCATTGAAGACAAAGGTGTTTTTAATTTTGTCAGCGTGCTCTTGACTTTCATTATGTAAATGGAAAATCCTTTGGCCATCAAAATTGAAGACGAGAAGAACTACTATCTGGTAAACAGCCTGCAAAAAATCCATATAGATATGAAAAGCTGATTTAACAGGGTCTTAATTGATTGAATATATACATACAGGTGAGTTAGACAACTACAGACCTGGATAAACAGGTTTCTCCACATAATATTTGTAATAAGAGGTTCTCTGAAGAAATGAATAAGAAAGTATAGCATTAACGTTATTTAGACAAAACTGAAGTACATAACAACATTAACATATAAAGAATATCCGTCAATAATTGTGTATGAGGGTGTATTGTACCTTCGTCCAACAGGATGTCTCTTAATTAGGCTGTCCGTCGGTGGTTCAGTTGCTAATGCAAGAGCTCCCAGTGTGTCCATGATAAGGTTCACCCAGAGAAGCTGTCGACAAGAAAAATGATGTGGTTGAGAACAAATAAACAAGGCACTACTTCCTTCAAAGTATCTTAGTAGTTTGCCATAGCTATTCATATTTTTTTAGCATTTTATGACAAAAATATTTCGAATTTTATGTTTTTTCCTTAAATATTTTTTTATGCTTATGTCATCTAAACAACTCAAATAAATGAGAATGCACATAAACAGGGACTGATAAATGAGAACTTAACACAGGATATGCAGCTATAAGAAGAACATAACACAATAAAGAAAAGAGTTCAACCTGAACTGCATTCAGAGGAACATCACCGGAGGACACAGCAGCAACCACATTTATCACTAGAGCAGCGACTGTTGTCTTCTCCAGCGGGACAGCGGGATGCTATGGCTACTGGATGCACACGGCTCCAGATGGTCGCTCAGGATATCTTGTGCCAGGCTGGCTGGCGGCACAATAGACGGATACAATGATGTGTAGTCCGTTTCTTCTAGTTGTCTTTCGCTGGTTGATTCTTGTATCAATTCTAGGCGATGCCTAAGATATTTTAATTTTGTAATTTTACTTTATTAATAAAAGGCCGTGTGCATCATCACGATGCAGAAGCCGGGGTTCCATTCCCCATTTCGAAAAAAAAAATTAACAGTCAGCTGGAACTGGATGAATTTCTGAATATTTGCATAGACAGACCGTCCCCAACGAACAACCTAACACAATGAACGAAAGTTAAGATTTGTGCTCTAGATAGAAGTTCAAGATTAGTTGTCACTAGATCAGAAGTTCAGAACTATGGTGTGTGATGCACGCAATTCATACAGGTTATTGCATATGCACGTCTGTCAAGATATATCGCTGGAAATACATTTTTGCACAAGGACAAACCATGCTGGTATGAGCGTGCAATAACTGAAAGCACAATGACAGGCTAACATGCCGATGTTATAAAAATCAGCATTATGCTTTGATGTTGGAGAAGACAACCTTGACAACAGATGTGAAGTCATCATCCAAAATTATAATGTCTGAGCTTTCTTTAGCAACTTCTGTCCCCGAGATACCCATTGAAAGACCGATATCAGCCTATATGACAAAAGGAACATATGAATACAAGAGGATGATTCTAGGTTAACACTTCAATAAATAATGACATAGTTGCAGACACACCTCATGTAATGCTGGGGCGTCATTGGTGCCATCACCGGTTACAGCTACAACATGTCCTTTTCGTTTCAAAGCTTGTACAAGCAAAAGTTTGTCGTTTGGAGAAGATCGTCCCATTACCTAAAATAAAAGTTGATATATTAACTGATACCACCAAATGAAGTCAGAAACTTCGAAGAGATTTCTATCAATAAAGTACCTTGTATCATATAAAAATGCTTTTATTTATGGTAGTGATATGCTTATAGTTATACAAGTAAAGACCCTATACCCATTAATTATCTGCAGACTGGTTGTACAAAGCAACAATAAGCATTGCTACTTGTTAGCACAAAACATGACTGGAGTTAATTTTATTCGAATCTAACTTGGCCTTTCTTTGCTAAAGAACACAAGAACCGATGTGGGCAAATTGAACGCCATTTTAGATTATCCTTGAATTCCTTTCAGAAGATATTTTTACTCTATGACATCAATACATGTGCTACTCAAGGTATTTTTTTTTTGTTAAGGATATTATTGTGTTAGTCTAGTATTGATGTTCCCAAATTTCATAGTTTTGGAAGCTCCAAACACGAGATAGAGGGAGGGATGGAGAGGTGGGCTTACTGTAATTTTGTCAGCAACTTCTTCTCGTGCACTTTCAGACATTTCACGGAATACCTTCCCCTCTATTACTATTGTCTCTGATTCAACATCATTTGCATTCAGTATTCCACATTCGAGAGCAATGGCCTTAGCTGTTTCAACATTATCTCCTGTCACCATCCGTACCTATAACAAAGATACCTTTAATGCTTTAATCAAACGCAAGAAGAATTCTTTTCAAACACACGATGTACATGCACGCTGACACCCACACACAACACCTTGAAATTACAAGTTCTGCCCATGTGATCTACATAGCTGTCAGCCTGTGACAACAGTTATCCCTTGCATATGAAGCCAAGGATATCCGCATTTTACCATCTATTTTTCGATTAATTGAACAAACAAGGCTGATAAAGCTGGATTTACTCAGCAATAATAGCTACAACTCCTTCACATTATTCGATCAATTAACACACATCAGGCATGAAAAACTAGTGGCCTTGGCATATAAGCAGATCAAGTGTACTAAAGATATTTTTATCGTATATTTGCAACATGGCCACATGAAGGAGAAATTGGAACTTTGTAAGTATAAACGCTTCTATTAGTACCTAAGATGCCCCGTTTATTCAAATACACATGGATAAGCGTTTGGACCTTCCCTCATATGAAATATTCTTGACAATATGCACAAAAGGAACTGAAGCACCATAAACGTTTTAAAACAGTATATTGGCAAACCACCATGTCCTAACCTCCTATTATAAACTCAATAGTTCAATAATCCATGAAAAGAAAATATGAAATAGAAATAGATGGAAATAAAATAAGTGCATAGAAAAATAAACCATTGAGGATAATAACCTTCACACCAGCAGCACTGCATAATTGTACAGCTTCCCTCACTCCTTGGCGACAAGGATCCTAGAGAAAAAAAATCATAGAAAGGTAAAAGGTTGCATGCAGCCATGAAGAGATAAAAAATTATGCGAAAAAAATGGAACATATATTTGTTAAGTATATTATACCACCACTTTCCATCAGATCTGTCTTTTGGAATAGTTTGTTGGTAGAACTATTCTAACATGGTATCAGAGTGCCCAGGTCTCGGGTTCAAGTCAATCCCCGCACCATTAATCCCCAATTTATCCACGCCCCTGTTGGGCGTGAGGGGAGGTGTTATCCACGTCGGATGTGAAGGGGGGGGGGGGGGTGTTAAGTATATTATTTATACCACCACTTTCCATCAGATCGGTCTTTTGGAATAGTTGGTTGGTAGAACTATTCTAACAATATTGTGCCTAAACAGATTCACACATAAAGAGTTCTAAACAGAAAGCATCCAGCTAGCAAGATGCAAATGGACAATTCTGTTATTGTTTTCTTTTTCATTCATATAATACCATGGCATGGACTGCTAAATTATCCATGAAATGAAGACAGACACAGGCTACGCGAAATTACTCAAATGATAGCAGAAGTATAAAATAAACACCAACAACAATACACACCTTTATCCCAACCATTCCAAGAAGAGTCAGATTATCCTCAGGCAACTGCCACTTATCGAGATCTTCCTTAGGAACCATTCTGAGCTCCCAGGGACAATATGCAAAAGCAATACAGCGCAGTGAACTCATTGCCATATCGTCAATGGATCTCTTCAATTCGTTATACTGTCAAAGTACTAACAATTTAGTAAAGACTTCAGAAGCGAAGTATCAATCAATTTGGGTTGGTATTTACCTTGTCAGAACTCATTGGATGAGCGGAACCATCAATAGAAAGCCAGCTTTTGCAAGATGCTAACACCAGCTCAGCAGCACCTTTCCAGTGGATGTGGACATTATCATCTGACTGCACTTACAACAATAGAATAGCACTGAGATAACATAAACTAAGAAACTCCTACCAAAAAAAGGACTAGGAAAGATAATAATAACGTAAATACTACTCCCTCCTATCTAAAAGCCAAATTAGTTTTTTAAGTCAAACTTCCTATCTAAAATATAATCCAAATTAGATTTTTTGAGTCAAACTTGTTTTAGTTTGACCAACTTCGCTGAAAAAATATCAACATCATAACAAACAAATAGAGTACAAAAACACATTTCATGATGCATTTACAAATACACTATAAACTTAGTCAAACTTAAGTAAAAGTTTGACTTGAGAAAAAAATTGTATGACTTGAAATTTGGGGCGGAGGGAGTATGATTAGTTCAAGCAAGGCACTCATTTACGGTATATACTAAAGAAGGCAAAAGGGAAAATTCAAAGCAATAAAAAGACGTTGTCTTGAAACTTTGACAGGACAGGCAAAACACATACAACTTATAAAGCAAGCTTAGAATTTTCTCAGCCCAAGAACCATCATGTAGCTCTGAGAGATAGCAAAGCTCACAACGAAATTGCAAGATGTAAAACCAAAAGGTCAGAAATGTAGTAAGCTAAATAGTTAGCACCAAATTGTAGGAGAGTCAGTAATTCAGACTAAAAAGGTCCATTTCTTATTTAACATAGATGATTCCTTCAGAATTTCAGTGCATAAACTGTGCATACCACTTGCACTGCAACACCACCGCATTTCTTCACCGAGTTAAATGGCAGAACACGAAGAACTGAAGATCTTGATCTCACGTCATTGAAATCCATCCCAATCTATGCAGTTCAAATGTCAATTTAATGGAAGAAACTTGAAAGAAGTAATGATGAACCAAAGAGCGTATGGGCAGTACCTTAAGACCCCAAGAAAGAATTGCTTTTTCAGTTGGTGAGCCTGTAACTTCAGCAGTTCCTCCATCCTATAGACAGGAAAACATATTAACATGGATGACATTGTTTGGTATGACAGGTGAATTTCATTGGAAGTACTTACAACTGTATGCAAAAAAGTACAAGCAAAGAGAAATGTACCATACTGTACCTCTGGCGAAAACACAGCTCCTGCTGTGTTTTGTGCAATTCCTTCAATAAGTAGAGATGCTACACTGCTAGACATCAACCCAGTATTATCACAAGGATTCAACTTCGTCTCACTCAAATATACTTCCACAACTGTCATCTAAACGATCAATTGGAAAAGGAGAATATAAGATACAGAAGCACAATGACAATTTAAGGCATCACTGATTCTATGCGATCACAGTTAAACACAACTATTAGAACACATGCTCATTCAAACTGGTAACTTGTCAGGTTTGATTGAAAAGCAAACCATGAAGGAACAGTGTCAAGCTTCAGCATGGTATATCCAAGCAGCAGTCGTGTATGCATAGTATTTTTGTGGTGAGTGCAAATTGGCTTCACAAACCTTATTCAAGGTAAGTGTTCCAGTCTTGTCACTGCAAATCGTGGTTGCGGATCCCATTGTTTCACAAGATGAAAGTCGCCTCACCTGAATGCCAAATCAAAACACATAGATTATATACCTATGTCAAGGTTTGCTTTAAAAGTCTCTTCCTATGCATTACCAGAGCCTTGTCTCGCATCATCTTTCGCATTGAATATGCAAGGCTGAAATCAAACAAGCACCACTTTAATACACCTGCCAATTTTAAGGAATTTGTATAGAAGGTAAAAGATTCATACGTCAAAGTTACTGCTAAAGGGAGTCCTTCAGGCACAGCAACAACCACAATAGTTACCTAGTGGAAAATGAGGTAGAATCAGCTGACTCAGAAAGAAATACTCCCTAATAGTCTCCATTAAAGTGAAAGCAAGACAAGTAGGATTACATACGGCAATTGTAAAAATTCTAATTGCCCCCATAAATCCCTGTTTTGCACCAGTAGTCCCAGCCACAAATTCGGTAGTTCCATCTGGATTATTGCTATGCCCAGTAAAATATCTACAGTTTAGATGGAAGGTGTTCATAAGAAGCATATTTACATAATGTAGCAAAATACTTAAAGTGCACCATAGAAATGAATGACTGTATTGGAGATCCACCTTAACCAAAGCACGACAAGGACAGCACCAGCAACTGACAAACCCACGACACCAATTAAAGTAGCAACACCATTCAAGCGCACCTACTCCACGGTTGGCACAAGTGGTAGCACAGCCGTAAAACAAAAAAGTCAATATAAATTCACACTATTCTCTATGCGATCCATAACATGAGAAAAATGAATTCTCTTGTAAAAACGAAATAAGAAATAAACCTGTAATGGGGTTTCTTCACCAATATCTTCTGAAAGGTTTGCCATCAACATACCCCATTCAGTATTGGTACCCACACCTGTTACCTATGCATTTATCATAAATAATTCGTTAGTAGTCAGTATAAAGTGCTGGAGTGAATGAGATGCTACCAAATAATAGACAATATACCAGTAGCTACTCAATTATGCAATATAAAAGCAGCAAGCTGAGCTCTTCATAATTGGAATACCCAACCAAGTGATACTCACCAACATAGAACCGTAACCATCTGCAACCTTGCAACCAGACATCAACATAGGTGCCTTTTGGTCCTTATGAACCTGACAGTAAAATGACATAACTTTGAATATTTAAGAAGGAAGATTTCAGAAAACAACAACTATTTTCCCTTTTTTTTTTATCAACACTTACAATTTTGGACTCTCCTGTCATACTTGATTCATCTATTGCAAGAGACTGACCAGATATCAGGACACCATCTGCAGGAACCTGAAGATCAATTAATGCATGTAATAGCATCAGTATGAGAAAAATAGCCCGAATGTACACAAAAGTGGAATATGTGATGCATTGCATTACTTGATCACCGATTTTGAGGGGAACAACATCGCCAACAACAAGGTCAAATATTGAAGCACCTATTCTTTTACCACCTCTGATAACCTAATGATAGGTCACAATAGATCATACACTGCCAATGAGTGCCAGTCCCTAGCAAAAATACTCAGGATACTCACCTCAACTTGTATGTTCTGTTTCTCCGCATTCAGATGTTGAAACTGAAGAGATTGTCTATAATCACTGGTTGCTAAAAGTGTTGTGAAGAAATAAATATTATGGTCATTTCCAGTACAGTAACACCTATGCAAATCACTGGAACCCCAAATATATGATCATGCATAAGTACAACTGCTGATATTCGAGAAAACATGTGTTTTCCTAATAACTTAAGGTTTTCTATGAACTCGTGAGTGCGTTACACTCATTATGTAGTCAAAGCAAGAAGTTACGAGTTTGACACCCAGCAGCTCATTTTACTTCATCCTTAAAAAATAAGGTGGCTGTGTGAAAATAATGTGATGCACTCACATCCCTGAAACCATTTGCACAGTTGCACCATGTGATCTGTCTACGTCTGCACCCTGACAGGACTATGACACATAATCTATACAGCATGGCAGCCTTCGACAAGCTGTTCACATTGTGCGGGCGCGGGTTCCAAGGTCTTAACCAGGCCTTGCTGACCCTGCTGCCTAAGCGCCCGGATGCGGCTGTGCTCGGAGACTACCGCCCAATCAGCTTGATCCATATCTTTGCCAAGCTGGTTGCGAAGGCACTCGCCACTCGTCTGGCCCCTAGGATGGAGTCGCTGGTGGATCGCAACCAATGCGCGTTCATTCGCAAGCGTTGTATCCACGACAACTTCATGTTGGTCCAGCAGACAGCTAGATTCTTACACCGGGAGAAGGAGCCGCGGGTGACGCTCAAGCTGGACATTGCCCGCGCCTTTGACTCCGTTTCTTGGGGTTTCCTCCTGGAGATCCTCCGCAAGTTAGGATTTGGGCCGAGGTTCCATGAACTGGTGTCCATCCTCCTATTCACTGCGAGTACTAGGGTGATGCTCAATGGCGAGCCAGGCCCCCCGATTTGGCATCGACGGGGCCTGAGACAGAGACCCTGTCGCCAGCGCTGTTTGTTCTGATGATGAACACACTCAACAGGTTGTTGACTAAGGCGATCGAACTTGGGGTACTGCGGCGCTTAGCGCGGCGGGACTTAGCGACGTCGGTGTCGCTTTATGCGGATGATGTGGTGATTTTCTGCCACGCAGATGAGACGGAGCTCCGCGCGGTACGCGGGATCCTGGAGCTCTTTGGCCATGCATCAGGGCTGCGCACCAACTTCGCCAAGTGCTCGGTCTCTCCCATTGCCTGCTCGGAGGCTGAGGCCGCTGGCGCTGCTGAACTCATGGAGTGCCAGCTAGCGCCGTTTCCGGTGAGATACCTCGGCATCCCACTGTCTATAAGGAGGCTGACGGCTGCGGCTTTCCAGCCCCTCGTAGACCGGCTAGCCGACAAGCTACCTACCTGGCGTGCATCAATGATGCCTCGGGCAGGATGCTTGGCGCTAATCCGCTCGGTTCTCGCAGCGATACCGTTGCACCAGCTGATGGTGCTGAGTCTTGATAAGAAAGCACTCAAGCAGGTCAACAAAATCTTGCGAGGATTCCTATGGGCTGGTAGGACTGATGCCAATGGCGGACATTGTCACGTCAACTGGGCGAGGGTGTGTAGGCCGCTTCGGCTAGGGGGGCTGGGAATCCCAGATCTCGCACGCACGGCCACCAGCCTCAGGGTGCGTTGGATCTGGAGGATGCACACCGACCCCCTCCGACCTTGGCGCGGGTTGGACATGCATTTCTCGAGGACGGAGCTGGATGTCTTTGCGGCCTCTACCTACATGGTAGTCGGTAACGGGGAATCCGCCCTGTTCTGGGAGGACAGATGGCTGGACGGCAGGTCCATCAAAGAGATGGCGCCGGAGGTATACGCGTTGGTTCCAAAGCGCCGGCGGAAGGCGCGCACGGTCCATGAAGCGTTGGTTGATCGCACCTGGATCCCCGATATAGTAGGTGCACCGAGCGCTCTGGCACTGTGGCAGTATGTCCAGTTGTGGGGTAGACTCAGGGACATTCAACTATCTGGGGACCCGGACATGTTGGTTTGGCGGTGGACGACGGATGGACAGTACTCAGCTGGATCCTGCTATGATACCCTTTTCCAGGGGTCAATCATCTCAGGGTCTTGGAAGCTCAACTGGAAATCCTGGGCGCCACCTAGGGTGAAGTTCTTTATCTGGTTGGCCTGTCTTGACAGGTGCTGGACAGGTGAGAGGTTGGCACGGCGGGGGCTGCCGCATGCGCCGAGATGCCCGTTATGTGATCAATCTGCTGAAACCATGAGGCACCTCCTTACAGGATGTTCCTTCTCTAGGACGGTGTGGTTTGAGGTTCTGTCGTGGATCCGATCCACCTCAGGCCCACCCACGGCTGAGGGTGACTTCGCGGAGTGGTGGTCGCTTGTGGTGCGGACTACCCCTCGCCAGCTGCGCAAAGGCACTTCGTCGGTTATCATGCTCACGGCATGGTGGATTTGGAAGCATCGGAACGCGGCGGTCTTCGACAATGCGCGGCCTTCAGTGACATCCTTGTTCAACGACATCGCTGCTGATGCACGGCTTTGGGCAGACGCGGGAGCCCGGGGTGTGCGCCAGTTACTCCCCTAGTCTAGGGTTTTTCCTTTTTCTTGGGTCGAGTTGTACGGCGTGGTGTGTCCGTCCTCGGACTTGTACATAAACTCTACTTTATCTATCAATGCATCAAAACGCAAGGCTTTTGCGTTTTCGCGAAAAAATCTATACAGCATAGGCCTGAATAATCCTAGATGCAAGGGATAGTGTTAAAATATGAGTATAATGTCACTCCCCTTAAATTATGAGTTTTGGATGAGCTAATTAGTGCATAAAAGTGAATAGCAATAGAAGGAGAGCAGATTAACAAATGTAAGACTGTTACCTGTTACAAATATCACAAGAAAAACAGCAAAGAATATGCTTCCACCATCATACCATCCATCTTTTACACCCTAAGTAGATAATAAAATAAAGCCAAAATAGCAATATGTACTATTAGATTGAGCCATTCTTACAGTGAAAATACAAAAAAAAATTGAATACATAAACAAAGGAGACGAGATAAATCAGAATGTCATAAAGTACCTCTGTTGCCATGCCCAGCGATAATGATATAGCAGCAGCTACCATTAGAATCACAAGAGTCAAATCCCGACAAGATTCAAATACAAAGCACTGCAAATAATAATTTGGTACATATTACATTTGGAGACATATGGAATTCTAAAATTCACATGGTGCACATGCATGCTATAAGTTCTACAAAGTATATTTGTTTTTGCAATCACTACATATATATTCAGTTTTAATAATGTATACTTGTCCCAGGAAAGATAGTTTTTACATCATGAAATACTTTTCATTTACCCCTACAGCCTTCAATAGAACAAGAACAACAAAAAATAAGACAAGGCACACTGGAAAACTGAGTTAGGAGACATAAGGAAAACTGTGTACCCATATGCCTTTTCTTTTCTTGCGTGGATAGGTGTTTGCTCCAAAAAGGTCTCTTCTCTTCAACACATCCTCCTCGTTTGAGTTAATTCCTCTTTCTAAATTACTCTTTAATAAACCTGAAAGCCCACTAACCTGTGAAGGCACTCTATTAGAGACGTAAGAATAAATCGCCAAAATAAATAAAAAATAAGTCCCAATTCAAAGAGAAAATTTATATGAACCTACCCCTCCCACCTCCTGAAGCATAATTGCATCATGATCTCTGTTCAAAATTATAAGCTTTTCCAGATCAATTGGAAATCTCTGAGAGAGTGACCCAACCTCTGTACCATTATAGGATTCTGTTTGATCAACAGAACTAAATCAATGTCATATTTTTGTAATGTAAAACTAAAGGTGTTCTAACGAGAACTGAGTTCCAGCTCAGTGGCAAGGAAAGCGAGTGCGCAGCCAGCCCACCCGGGTTCGAATCCCCATCTCGCGGTAATTTCGCAGGGAGGGGCGAACTTTAAACCGGGTTATCATCGTAGCATCCATCCGCTGGGAGAGTCTCATCCTACCTACAACGTATAGCCAAGGGAGGGATCATTCCCCCATTGGTCAACGTTTAAAGATGTGTTCTAACAGGAATCTTTCTACAATGCGATCCTTCTTTCTGATTTACCAGTTGATAGCAATAAGAAGATTTGAAAGATGAAGATACCATTAAAAATTAAAATATTTGGATGGTATCTTCGTCGTGGGGTTATTCTCACCAAAGACAATCTTGTTAAGCGGAATTGGCATGGAAGTACAAGGTGTGTTTTTTGTCATCAGGACGAAACAATCAAACACTTATTCTTCCAGTGGCAGTTCGCGAGATCTATATGGTCAGTCATCCAAATAGCGTCTACCCTGTATCCTCCGACTAGTGTCGCCAATGTCTTTGGCAATTGGCTTCATGGTATAGATTCATGGTTTAAGATGCTTCTTAGGGTGGGGGCGCTAGCAGTTATCTGGGCGCTTTGTGAAAGTGCATGGAGCCCCCATGTGTGGTTTTGGTAATTAATGACAATCCCTATGGACTAATGTTTGCATTGAGTTATATTTGTAGGAGTTGTCCATAGGCAATTCTTGAACCATATGTTGGCTTCAAGGTTGCAATAAGAAGAAATTGATGAAGGATATCAAGTGTCAAGTATGTCTTGAAGATGAAGATGAAGTGAGCCCTCAAGTTACTTCAAGACATCAACATGATGAAGAATGAAGAAATGATGTGCAAGTTCAAGATGAGCCATCTCGAAGAGATCCTTTGCTTGAGTCTTGCCATCCATATGGTGATCATGGATATGTGAAGATGCGCCGAAGAAGAAGCTCTCCCATGGTGGATTATGGGGGAGCAATCCACATGGTGGTCATGTTTATGTGAAGATGCGCCGAAGAAGAAGCTCTCCCATGGTGGTTTATGGGGGAGCAATCTACAAGACTTCGTCAAGCAAGCACAAGCAAGAAAGGCGTTCCATCTTGTTGAGGTCAAGATCGTCGTCATCAAGCTTAAGTGGAATGCGCAAGTATAAGGTTTGCTCTTGATAGGGTTTCTTTCTCACCGGTCTCATAGTGTAGTTGGAGACCGGTTTATAGTTTAGTTGCCGTACTATCAAGAGGGCTCTCGAGTGAGTAACTCGATCGTATCGTTCGGAAAGAGCTCAAACCTTTGCATCCTTGCATCATCTTTCTTGGTTATTATTTGGATCTTATCCATGTGATGATTTAGAGCTTGTGCTTATTCTCATGACAAGCTCTAGTTCATCAAGAATGGTTTTTGCACGGGCAACTTGTTGCATTTTCAAGATTGGAGGTTTTACCGGTATGTCTTTTTTAGATAGGTCAAACCTTTCATCATTTGTTTCTATCCTCCCTTGTTGTACTATGATGGTTTCCTGCATGATCTTGTAGAGCTTGTTCCTAGCTTTAAAACAAGCCCAAGATCATCAAAATCGGAGTCCGGATGCTAAAGTTATGCCCGTTTCAGTTTGATGTTTCTGCCAGTTTTCAGGGGGGCGGATATTCCGGCCCAAGTTTGGGGCGGATAATCCGGCCCCCCGGAAAAATCCGGTTTTTGGACAAATCTGGGCAAATATCCGGCCAAATGTCCGGCCCCCATCCTGAGAGCAGTTTTCTCATGTCCTTAGCCGTTTTTCGGGGCCCGGATATTTTGCAAATATCCGGCCCGGAAAATCCGGCCTGAGCTGACCCAAACGGTCATATTTCGATGGGAGGGGGTATTTAAGCCCCCCTTCTTCCTCCTTGGGCAGCTACCTCTTCCCCTTTGTGCTCTCCACCATTGTTGACCTTGAGAGCTTCCCTTTCCCTCTACTCCTCCTATGCTTCTTGAATCTTTTTGAGGGAAAAGGAAGAGGAGATCTAGATCTACATTCCTACCAATCAAATCCCTCTCTTTGTGAGGGGAATCCACTAGATCTAGATCTTGGAGAAATTTGGTGTTCCTCCTCTTATTTGTTCTTCCTCTCTTATTCCCCCAATAGCTTTTGTAGCTTTGTTGGAATTTGAGAGAGAAGGACTTGAGCATCTTTGTGGTGTTCTTGCCATTGCATTTGGTGCATCGGTTTGAGTTCTCCACGGTGATTCGTGGAGGTGAAAGCAAGAAGGTTGTTACTCTTGGGTTCTTGGAACCCTAGACGGATTCTAGGCCTTTGTGGCATCTTAGTGGTGTTCTTGGGGACTCCAATTAAGTTGTGGAGAATCTTCAAGGGCAAGGCCTTTGTGGCATCTTTGTGGTGTTCTTGGGGACTCCAATTAAGTTGTGGAGAATCTTCAAGAGCAAGGCCTTTGTGGCATCTTTGTGGTGTTCTTGGGGACTCCAATTAAGTTGTGGAGAATCTTCAAGGGCAAGGCCTTTGTGGCAATTTGTTGGGAGCCTCCAATTAAGTTGTGGAGATAGCCCCAAGCTTTGTGCGGGTTCGGTGACCTTCCTAAGGTCCCATAGTGGATCGAGGACATCCCTTTTGGTGGGAATTCTCGAGGAGAATACGGTGGCCCTCGTGCATTTGGAGTGACTTGTCCTCCACACCGCTCCAACGGAGAGTAGCACTCGCAAGAGTGTGAACTTCGGGCTACATCGTTGTCTCCGCGTCACTTCGGTTATTCCTATACCCGAGCTCTTTACTTATGCACTTTACTTTGTGATAGCCATCGTGCTTGAAGTTATATATATCGTGCTATCACATAAGTTGCTTGTCTTGCTTAGCATAAGTTGTTGGTACACATAGGTGAACCATTGCTTAGAATAAGTTGTTGGTGCACATAGGTGAACCATAGTTTATAGGCTTTGGGCTTGACAAAGTAAACGCTAGTTTTATTCCGCATTTGTTAAGCCCATCTCGTAAAAGTTTTAAATCGCCTATTCACCCCCCTCTAGGCGACATCCGTGTCCTTTCAATTGGTATCAGAGCAAGGTCTCTCATTCTTAGGCTTCACCGCCTTGAGAGTAAAGATGTCAGTTAGGGGATTAGCGCACAATAACTTGGTTATATTTGATGGCACAAATTATGATCTATGGAAAATTTATGTGCTTAATATTTTGCGGCGTATGTCTCCGGACATGGAGCGATTTCTTGACATGGGTTTTTCTTCTCCTAAGGATCCTCAAAATTTATCTCTTGAGGAGGAGAAAAACTCTTGCCTCGATGCTCTTGCTTCTCATGTGTTTTCCATTGTTGTGAGCAATGTAGTTACTTCTTCAATCATGCCTTTTGGGAGTGCTCATGAATTATGGACAAAACTTCAAGATAAATATGATGTGTCCAATATCATTGAGGATGATTGTTTTGCTTCCACTTCCGGCCGTGATGAGTTCTCATCTTCATCCACTTCACCAAAGTGTGGTAAGACACAAGGTAATGATATGGTGAGTGGTGATGAAAATTGCAATATTGATATTGAGCTTACTATTGATGATTCTTCATCTCTATCTCATTGCAATGCTTCATCTTTGGACTTAAACACATCTAGCACTAGAAATGATTTACATGCTTGTGTTGATAGTCCTTGCATATCATGTGTAAGTTGCTTGAAAAAATCTAATGATGATATGCTTGCATTGTCTTGTGGCCATGATAAAAATGATTCTATTTCCTCTAGTTGTTGTGTGTCTAACAATGTAGAGGAAACCAAAGATTCTATTGGTCAAGACAAGATCTTGAAAGGAGCCTCAAGTAACTCCTCATCTTTATCTCACGGTCCTCATATATGCCTTATGGCCAAGGGTTCCACGGTACCTCCTACCATGGAACCTAATATGTCTCGTGGTGATAAGGATGAGGATGAATATGAAGAAGAAGATTGGGTTGTCTCTCTACGCGATAAGGGTAAGAGCGTATTCAAGGTTATTTGCAAAGATAAAATTGCTAGCACTCACTTCTTTGAAATCTTGACTACCGCTATTGAGAGCCAAAAACTTATTTGGATGCATGAGAACACCATTGATAAAAAAGGGTGCTCTTGAACGAGAGTATGCCAATGATGTAGCATCCCTAAAGAATGACCTTGAAGAAGAACAAGAGACCATAGCCTCTCTTGAAGAGCAACTTGAAACCCTTGAAGTGTCTCAAAATGAAATAGTTTCTAAACTCACTAAGGAAAGAGACCATGCTAAAGCTCAAGTAAAAATGCTTAAAAAGGAAAATCCCAAAGTTGGTGTTGGTCATGATAAACTTGTTAAGGATCTAGATGATCTAGACAAGGCCCACAAGGTCTTGGAGAGCGAACACTCTATCCTCACCAAGTCTCATGAGCAACTTCAAGCTTCCTATTTAAAAAAGCATGCTATGTTACCCTCTCTTCTTAATATGTCTTGTGATGATGCTTGTGCTACTAACTCTACTTCTTGTGAAGCATCTATCTTGAAGGAGAATGTTGAGCTAAGGGCTCAACTTGAATTGCTAACTAGCAATTATGGGAAATTGGAAGAAAATCATGGAAAGCTTTCTAGCTCCCATGAGGATCTTCTAGCCTCCCATGATAGGCTAAAGTTAGCTCATGAGGCTATCATATCAAAGGCAACACCTTGTGAGCCTCATGTGGATACTATCACTACTACCCAAAAAGCTATATTGCCATGTGCTAGTCCTAGTAATTCATCCACTCATAGTATTGCTAAATCTTGTGGTGAATTATCTTCCTTGCCTTGTTGCTCTAACAATGAAGGTTCTACTTCCTCTAGTACTTGTGTTATTACTAACCATGTAGAGGAAATCAAAGAGCTCAAGGCCCAAGTCACTTCTTTGAAGACCGACTTGGTAAAGAGTCGTGAAGGGAAATGCAAACTTGACAAGATGTTAAGTGTGCAACAATCCCCCAATGACAAGAGTGGACTTGGATTCAACTCCAACAACAAGAACAAGTCCAAGAACAACAATACTAAGAAGGGCCAATTACAAGTCGAAGACCCGGCCAAGATTGTTTGCTTCAAGTGCAAAATTGAAGGGCATCATGTTAGATCTTGCCCTTTGAAGAAGAAGCAAAAAGGGAAGCGGCCTCAAGCTCAAACTCATATTCAACCTCAAGTTGAAGAAATGCCACTTCCTAAGAAGAATCAAGCCAATGCTCCCATTGTGGAGAAATCTAGTGAGAAGAAGGAGAAGAAAAGAACTTGCTACATATGCCGCGAGAAGGGCCACATCTCCTCCTTTTGCACTATTGGTACCTCATCCAACTCTATCACCATTGATGATGTTTATTCTCTTCGTAAGGATGAGGGTGGCAATGTGTTTGCCAAATATGTTGGTGCTCAAAGTGGTGTCAAGAAAAGAACCATTTGGGTTGCCAAGCCTATTGTGACTAACCTCTTAGGACCCAACTTAGTTGGGGACCAACAATCCAAAATTTGATCAATAGGTGCTCGTTGGAGGGCATTGGAGACTTGGCTACATCATGAAGAATTAAGGGATCTTCATCATTTATATTATATCAAGCCAAGTCTTTTGATTATCTTGCTACTATCATATATCCAATGTTCCTCCTTGCGGTAACATGTTCTCAACTCATTTATATTGAAAGTTACTCGCCCCTTTGCATGTGTTAGTTTTTGTTCCTAACATGTGTTTGTATGTGTTGTGATTCCTATTTGCTTTTGCTTGAGGAATCAAGTCTATGCATGTTGGGTTGCACACCATGTATTTGTGTTTGTGTTGGAGCCTCTTTGCATCTTGTTGTATCCTATATGGCTCTTATGAGCGATTAATGGACAATCCCATTTTGGGGGAGTGACATTCCTTTGGGAATTTCATGATCCTAGCAATGTGTGTACATGAGGAATATCACTTAGAATTGATATTGCAAGATTATCTAGTCTCTATGTGGTATGTCATCTTCATGAGAAATTCAAATTCTAATGTCCATTAATATCTCTACTTGGATCTTATTTGCCTCTTGTGAAAATAAATTCCTTATCACATTATGGGGGAGTAATAAGCTTTGTGCATATTACAAGCCTAGGAAATGTGAACATTTGAGGTTGTGTCACATAGAATTGATATTGTAAATTGTCTCTCATATGTGACATGTTTTCTCAAACAAGTTCCAATTTGCTTAAATGGCTTCATTGCTAATATCTTTGTGGATCTTATTTGTGAAAGTTTTTCTTGGCATGGTTTTTCACAATGTGTCCCTCAATACATTTTTGGAAAACCATGTGCTTCAAGTCATACTATTAATTGCTTTGCATGTTGGTATGAATGCTATTAATTGCTTTGCATGTTGGTATGAATACTATTAATTGCTTTGCATGTTGGTATGAATACTATTAATTGCTTTGCATGTTGGTATGACTAATTGAAGCTATCAATAAACTCTCTTTGCATGATGGTTAACTCTTATCTTTTACCATATGCTTTATTTGGTGTAAAAATGATCTTACATATACTTACAAACTACCACCGGAAAATATTTCCTAATACCTCTTGTCCTAGGACAATTGGCAATCTATTATTGGGTAGAAATTTATTGATCATATTTACATTGGCTCTTGTGTTTAAATTGTCTTATTTATTGCCATGAATGTGTTGTGCTTTGACTCCCATGTGTCTTCCTTGCATCTTATGGATCTAATTTGTCTATTCAAACTTTCTTAGCATTTTAGTAGATTTAGGTAGCGTGATGATCCTAGTTTTGTGCATTTAGTATTCATATGCAAAATCCTAGATAATGCACTAATCTTGGGGGAGCTCTCCTATATTTGTTAGAATGCTTAACATCTCTTGATCTTTATAAAAAATTTGGTTTTGGGAGTCATAAATTTTCTTTTTGGTACTTTGTGCCATCATAAAAAGTGTCGAGGGTTTGGTTTATTTGTTGGAACCTTGCTCTCTTGGGAGTTGGTTATCTCATTCCTTTGTGCTTAGGTTTAATTAGCTTCTTATAATGATATAAGTCTTTGGAGTCAATCTTGTGTTGATTTGATTCTTTGATATAATTTGGACAACCATTGTCTCTTGGTTTATTTGGTGTTTTGTCCAAATTGTATCTTCCTTTGGTTCTTGAAAGTATTGTGCATGCATATTTAATATATGTATATCTTATGGCATGTGTCACTTTCTTTGATCCAATATATAGGGTAAACTCCATCAAATCCTAATTTGACTAAGATGTGCATGAAATTCAATTTCATATCTATATGCACATAGAATTGTGGAGTTTGTCCTATATGTTGTAGTGTGTCTAACTACTTCGGACCCAATTAGTTTGGGGACCATTTTGTACTTACCTTTGTGTTAGGTACAATGGATATGCATTGAATGCTTGTCTCACTCTTGGAAAGAAGTGGTGACTCAATGGTAACGTGAGGCAAGCTAGGATGATCAACGAACACATATCTACTACATCCACACCAATGCTATCTTGGTAACAAGTATCTTCTCATGCATACTTTTCTTGTATCCAACCTTATGGTTGCATCTTGGCATGAATCTCTTGATTTGCAAATGTTGTGCTTCTTGCAAAAGTCTTAATGAAACCTCTTTATTGTGAATGTGAGTAATTTGAGATGAGTGCATTTGTTGGGAAGTATTTTAAATCATGCTCATGATTCATCCATCCCAACTATGCCTATCTAGCAATTTTGTTGCATATCAATTCCTCAAGGCTCTCACATGTGCAATATAGATGAAAGTGCAAATTTAGTTACTTCTTTTGGTATCCCCGTTTGTGATACTTGTTGCCTTTCTCAAATGCATCCCAACTATCTTCTATCCCTTGTTGATATTTGTGATGTATTTTAGTTGTTTGTGGTTGAAGTTCATGAATGTACAATAAGATAAAATTGAGCCTTTGGCCATGCTATTAAGCAAAAATTCTTATTGGTATATTGCATGACTTCGTCTTGGATATCATACTATTTTTCTTGCGTATCTATTTTATGTGTGCATGTTTCTTTGTGGATAAATATCTTTGTGATATTGCCCACTTAGAGAAACTTATACACATAAGAGATGATACATCTCCTTTTGATATCTTATTTATTTATTGCGTGTTGATTGGTCATGCTAAGCAATATAATTCATTGAAGATTATGATGATGCTTTTTGCTCATCCTTGTAATAGTCTTATAATATGCTTTATCATGCCTTTCACATATCCTCTTGGTTGAGCCTTTTTATTATGGTGCCTCTTACTTGTTGATCAACTATTTGTTTGTTGCAAGTGTTAAGCTTATTTCTCTATCTATGATCTATTCCAAATGTTTGTGTTTTAAATGGTAATGAGGGAGTGAGGATTCCATGTTATGCATATTGTATTCAAATACAACATTTTAATTTATGCATGTACCTTGGGGAGCTTCCTCATTTAATTTAGAGCACTATCTTTTGGTGATCATTAGAGTTTGATTCACTTGGTATATTTTGTTTTTGAATGATATTATGGGAGTGATGATTCCATGTTTGTGCACTTTATACTCCAATGCAAATTGTCTTGTTTTGTGCACAAACCTTGGGGAGCTTCCTCATATTATTTAGAGCAATCTTCTTGATCTTATCATAATATCTATCTTTCTTTTGGTATCTTCTTTGTGGTTCATTTGGTTGCTTGCTTCATTTGTTGAAGCTTCTTGACTTTGTTATCTTTTTGCAATCTTTGATCCTATCTATGGTGTGATTCCTTCCGAATATTCGTAATTGGATATGTGCATTTGATTCCACTCAAATTATGAGAAATGCACACGCTATGGAGGAACTCTCACTATATTGGCCTTCTAAATTTTTCACCCATTTCGGCAATTGGTGCCAATGGGGGAGAAGTTTGGAGGGTTTAAGGGAATTTGGTTATGTCTTTGCTTTGTGCTTAAGCATGTGCCTTTATTGCATTGCATCTTGTTGCTTTGCATAGTTGAATATTTAGAGGAAACTCCACTAGGCTTTGAATGCCAATATATGCAATGAAAGTCAAGATCATTCACACATGCATATATTATGGGGGAGTTTGCTCTATAGATTCAACTTATTTGTTACTTAAATTCCTTATATAAAACCTCTCAAAGAGATTGTCATCAATTACCAAAATGGGGGAGATTGAAAGTGCATGGAGCCCCCATGTGTGGTTTTGGTAATTAATGACAATCCCTATGGACTAATGTTTGCATTGAGTTATATTTGTAGGAGTTGTCCATAGGCAATTCTTGAACCATATGTTGGCTTCAAGGTTGCAATAAGAAGAAATTGATGAAGGATATCAAGTGTCAAGTATGTCTTGAAGATGAAGATGAAGTGAGCCCTCAAGTTACTTCAAGACATCAATATGATGAAGAATGAAGAATGAAGTGCAAGTTCAAGATGAGCCAACTCGAAGAGTTCATAAGCTTGAAGCTTGCCATGGAGAAATGATGTGCAAGTTCAAGATGAGCCATCTCGAAGAGATCTTTTGCTTGAGTCTTGCCATCCACATGGTGGTCATGGTTATGTGAAGATGCGCCGAAGAAGAAGCTCTCCCATGGTGGATTATGGGGGAGCAATCCACAAGACTTCTTCAAGCAAGCACAAGCAAGAAAGGCATTCCATCTTGTTGAGGTCAAGATCGTCGTCATCGAGCTCAAGTGGAATGCACAAGTATAAGGTTTGCTCTTGATAGGGTTTCTTTCTCACCGGTCTCATAGTGTAGTTGGAGACCGGTTTATAGTTTAGTTGCCGTACTATCAAGAGGGCTCTCGAGTGAGTAACTCGATCGTATCGTTCGGAGAGAGCTCAAACCTTTGCATCCTTACATCATCTTTCTTGGTTGTTATTTGGACCTTATCCATGTGATGTTTTAGAGCTTGTGCTTATTCTCATGACAAGCTCTAGTTCATTGAGAATGGTTTTTCCATGGGCAACTTGTTGCATTTTCAAGATTGGAGGTTTTACCGGTATGTCTTTTTTAGATAGGTCAAACCTTTCATCATTTGTTTCTATCCTCCCTTGTTGGACTATGATGGTTTCCTGCATGATCTTGTAGAGCTTGTTCCTAGCTTCAAAACAAGCCCAAGATCATCAAAATCGGAGTCCGGATGCTAAAGTTATGCCCGTTTTAGTTTTGGTGTTTCTGCAGTTTACTTGGGCCGGATATTTTGGAAATATCCGGGCCGGATTATCCGGGCCGGATATTTCGAAAATATCCGGCCCCCCCGAAATCGGCTAAGGACCTGAGGAATTGCTGCTCAGTATAGGGGCCGGATTTTTGGCCGGATTTTGTCCAGGTTTTGTCCCTGAGGCCGGATAATCCGGCCCCCGGATAATCCGGCCCTGGGCCGGATTATCCGGCCCTGGTTTTGCCCAAACGGCTCGATTTTCTTGTGGGGTATAAATACCCCCCTTCTTCCTCCTTGGGCTGTTGCTTCTTCCACTCTCTCTCTCCTCCATTGTTGTTCTTGAGAAGCTTGCCCTATCTCTCTATCCCTCCATGATTCTTGCCCCATTTTGAGGGAAAAGAGAGAGGAGATCTAGATCCACACTTTGACCAAACCAAATCATCTCTTTGTGAGTGAATCTTTGGGATCTAGATCTTGGAGAATTTTGTGTTCTCCTCTTTGTTCTTCCTCTCTTATTCCCCCAATAGCTTTTGTAGCTTTGTTGGAATTTGAGAGAGAAGGACTTGAGCATCTTTGTGGTGTTCTTGCCATTGCATTTGGTGCATCGGTTTGAGTTCTCCACGGTGATTCGTGGAGGTGAAAGCAAAAAGGTTGTTACTCTTGGGTTCTTGGAACCCTAGATGGATTCTAGGCCTTTGTGGCGGTTTGTTGGGAGCCTCCAATTAAGTTGTGGATGTGTGCCCCAATCTTTGTGTAAGGCCCGGTTTCCGCCTCGAAGGAAATCCCTTAGTGGAACCGTGACCTAGGCCTTTGTGGCGAGGGTCACCGGAGATTTAGGTGAGGCGCCTTCGTGGCGTTCGGTGTGTGGTGTGAGTACCGCATCTTGGGGTGAGGCCTTTGTGGCGTTGGTGTGCATCGAGCAACCACACCTCAAGGTGAGCCTCTTGTGGCGTTCGGGAGCACTAAGCAACCGCACCTCTCCACCGGAGATTAGCACTCGCAAGAGTGTGAACTCCGGGATAAATCATCGTCTCCCGCGTGCCTCGGTTATCCCTATACCCGAGCTCTTTACTTATGCACTTTACCTTGTGATAGCCATCGTGCTTGAAGTTATATATATCTTGCTATCACATACTTGCTTGTATTGCTTAGCATAAGTTGTTGGTGCACATAGGTGAACCATTGCTTAGAATAAGTTGTTGGTGCACATAGGTGAACAATAGTATATAGGCTTTGGGCTTGACAAAGTAAACGCTAGTTTTATTCCGCATTTGTTAAGCCCATCTCGTAAAAGTTTTAAATCGCCTATTCACCCCCCCCCCCCCTCTAGGCGATATCCGTGTCCTTTCAATTGGTATCAGAGCAAGGTCTCTCATTCTTAGGCTTCACCGCCTTGAGAGTAAAGATGTCGGCTAGAGGATTAGTGCACGATAACACTCTTATATTAGATGGCGCAAATTATGTTGTTTGGAAAATTTGCATGCTTAGTCATTTTCGGGACATTGACCCTCATATGGAGAAAATTGTAGATATAGGTTTTTCTCCTCCTATGGATTCACAAAATCTATCTTTAGAGGATGAGAAAAATTTATATCTCAATTCTCAAGCTTCTTATGTTCTTATGAATGCTTTGCGAGATGTAGGTCTTTTTCCATACTTGCCTTTTTGGAGCGCTCATGAGTTATGGACAAAAATTCAAGATAAATATGATGTGTCCAATATTATTAAGGTTGATTGCATTGCTTCCACTTCCGGCCGTGATGAGTTCTCATCTTCATCCACTTCACCAAAGTGTGTCAAGACACAAGGTAATGATATGGTGAGTGGTGATGAAAATTGCAATGTTGATATTAAGCTTTCTATTGATGATTCTTCATCTCTATCTCATTGCAATGTTTCATCTACGGACTCAAACACATCTAGCACTAGAAATGATTTACATGCTTGTGTTGATAGTCCTTGCATATCATGTGTAAGTTGCTTGAATAAATCTAATGATGATATGCTTGCTTTGTCTTGTGGCCATGATAAAAATGCTTCTATTTCCTCTAGTTGTTGTGTGACTAACATTGTAGAGGAAACCAAAGATTCTATTGGTCAAGACAAGATCTTGAAAGGAGCCTCAAGTAACTCCTCATCTTTATCTCACGGTTCTCATATGTGCCTTATGGCCAAGGGTCCCACGGTATCTCCTACCATGGAACCTCATACTTCTCGTGGTGATAAGGATGAGGATGTTTATGAAGAAGAGGATTGGGTTGTCTCTCTACGCGATAAGGGTAAGAGTGTATTCAAGATTATTTGCAAAGATAAAATTGCTAGCACTCACTTCTTTGAAATCTTGACTACTGCTATTGAGAGCCAAAAACTTATTTGGATGCATGAGAACACCATTGATAAAAAGGGTGCTCTTGAACGAGAGTATGCCGATGATGTAGCATCATTAAAGAATGAACTTGAAGAAGAACAAACCATCAAGGAAGCTCTTGAGGAGACCTTTGCTCTAGAATTGTCTAGAGAAAAGGAAAACCATGATAGAGCTCTTGAGATGGCAAATGAACTAAAGCTAAAAAATGATAAGCTTGTGTTTGTTAATGCTAAACTCCTTGAGGATTTTGAGCAACTCAAAAAGGGCTCAAGGGTCATTGAGAGTGCGCTCACCAAACTCACCGAGTCGCATGAGCAACTTAAAGCTTCTTATCTAAAAGTGCATGCCAACTTGCCTTCTCCAATTGCTATTGACTAGCAAAAGTGCCCGTGCGTTGCACCGGGTGAAACAAACAAATATTCCTACAAACATCTATATGACACTTCTCCTCTGTGTGGTCACGGCGCGTTGCGACATGAATAATAAGAAAAAAAACACATATACAAAAAATATGCTCAACTAAGAAACACTTAATTTTCCTTTAAGTGGCTGGCAGATATGTAAAAATATCACAAACAATATCTAAAATATAACACACAACCACAAAATAAAATGAATCGCATATGCAATGCCCTTTCTTTTTTCCTTTTTTGATCAAGAAACTTCTTATTCACACAAAAATAATAAGGCAGATATAAGATTTTTTTGGGACCCAATCTCTGGTTTTCCTGGTGAAACTATACCCGGTCACAACCTCCACTAATCAGGGGAACTATTCTCAACCACACTACGGTTTTTTCCTGACAGAAGAACCACATTACATCTAGCATTAAGACACCCACTTCTGTATTCTTCTTCAATGAGACCCTGCACCATAGGGAGACAAAGAATACAGGATCCCATCACCTACGGCGCTACCACAGAAAACACGCCCAGTCAAGATCGGATTGCGTGGTCAGAACAAAATTGTGCTTTGTTGGGAGGGTGCAGATTTCAGCCATGGAGAGTTAGGTGATTTCATCAAGGGAGACTTCCAAGTCCCTCATTGGTGTAAAATCTCTAGAAGTTGCACAATTCAAAGTTTCCCAGGTTTGTACCATGATTATATGCATCCATCCAACAGAACTGGGAAGAATATCGGAATCAACAATTCACAACAGGTCTACAGAATTAGCTCATTAGGCATTCAGATCTCGTGCACCACATCGAGCAGGAAAATAACTCCGCATCGCTTGCGTCTTCTTGCTCCTCCCTCCACCACCCTCCTCCCCTGAATGGACTTAAGGAGTCAACGTGCGCAGCCTGCCGGACAACAGCCTCGTACACCGCTTCCTCCGTAGTTGTCCCAGCCGGCTCACACCGTCCGAGGCTCGCCCTCGCGACGGATCTCGTCTTCATGTTCCCAACAAGCAGGCGATGTAGATGCTGCAATTTCCGCGGTGAAGAGGTCCGAAGAACTTGCCGATCAGACCGTCATCGCTGTCGACTTGGCTTTCGTCGGCCGTGTTGTGGCATCCAATCGAATCTCTAGCTTGTTGTCTGATAGCTTGGAACATACGCTCGATTTCGTTCGAGATCGTCCCATATATAATGGATCGGAGCAGGCAAGAAGGGCTGGGCGGGATTGCAGAGTTTGTATCGATCTCTTTTCATAAAGAGTCCTCCCAGATTGAGTACTGCCCGGTTTAACGGACGAAGGGTTTCTGTAAAGTCCAGCCCATAGGCGTAGGATTATTGGCGAAGGAAAGGGGTGTACGGAACCTTTGTCTAAGGTACAAAACAGAATCGACATCGATGGTCGAAACAAAACCAAGCGATTCAAAGATTTATTAAAGCAAAGAATGTTGGAAGTCAGCGCAAACATGACGGACCAAACCACGGAAACGCTTCGTACTTAAATTACTATTTTTTCAAGTAATTTTGAATCTGTATCTAATATCTGAAATCACGGAGGGCACAACATGATTCAGTGGTAGATATTTAAGCATAAAAAATATCATATTATATCCATGTCTTTTTTTCAGTAATACACACGTTGTAACAAAAACAACATATCACGCTGAATGAACTGAATTCACCCAACATGGCAAACAATTAACATGACATGATGAAGCGAGCTGTGGCCACCAGACAGATCAAGAATCCATGTGCTTCTACAGGGACGCTTGCACATCAGGTAGCAGCTCACATCAGATGCTCATAGTATTGTCCAGCTGCGAAATCTTTTATTGTTATCCTAGCTCAAATGTTTATGGTAAACTTTATTACATCCATCATCATTACCAATTTCTTAAAGAGAAATGTACCCTTCGTAATTTAGTTAGTGTCAAAGACTTAGGAGTCTAGCTTTTGTCTAACTTCAAGGATTAATTAGCTCCAAAGCACACTTCTATAATCAAAATATTCATTGGCTCAATGATGCCCAGCTTCACCAAGATACTAATTCAGACCATTTAGTTAGCTTGAAACAAAATAAGGGTACTTGGTGCTCTACCTACTGAAACAAAAAAATGTCCTTGTGGTAATTTCTAATGAACAAAACCGTGAACTTTACTTTTTTGATCAGGCCAGAATCTATCTTCTTAATTAATAAAACATTGGGCTGCTTTTTTTTTGTGTGTGTCATGTTGGTCTTACAGAATTAGACAGCAAGCGGAAGTGAAGGTTTTCAAATAATAGCATTGATGTTCTTGCAAGGCCGACATCTTATCAGAGTCACTTGTATATTATAATTTCCTTTTCCCGGGTAACTTATCTATTCATTCCAGTCTGTTGTTCCTGGAGAAGGAAGACAATCGAATCAGCCGATTGCAACATGTCAAGTTGTAGAGTGCGTAGGGTTTGCTGGTGGGCAATCGCCGGTGTTAATGCGCGGATTGGATTAGCGAGGAGAGAGGAAGCTTCCCATGACTATAAAACCTGGTAAGATTCACGGAGACAATATTGAGTCAGAGTTGGGAGAGATACTGAAATCGAATAGAACAAATCTAGCTGTTCAAAATTCAGAAGAGTGCTAAAACACCAAGACGCTTCAGCAGAAGTCACAAAAGGGATCGATAGATCAAGTCAAACGCGGCCACAGCCTCTGGTACTCGTCGTCGGACAAGGCCTGAAGGTTCACCATGGTGTCCTTCTAAAGGAATATCCTGAGGGAAATTATAGGGGAATCCGCTCACCATGGCGCATCCAAACTGGATCTTGAGCGAGTTCGACGCGACCTCTGTGGTGCGGTGACGCAGCAGTTCCTGGATGGGGATGACTGGTTCTCTGATCTCGTGGCTTCTGCTATTCCTCCGCGTCCTGCTCTTCGGCCGTTCCTCGGCAGCGGCCTGGTCCCGCGGAGCGCGAGGGAAGGCGGCGGGCCGATCCAGTGGACCACGAGGGAACCTTGCGGCGGCGACCTGGTTCAGCGGAGGGATGCTTGTGCTACTAACTCTACTTCTTGTGAAGCATCTACCTTGAAGGACAATGTTGAGCTAAGGGCTCAACTTGATTTGCTAACTTGCAATTATGGGAAATTGGAAGAAAATCATGGAAAGCTTTCTAGCTCCCATGAGGATCTTCTAGCCTCTCATGATAGGCTAAAGTTAGCTCATGAGGCTATCATATCTAAGGCAACACCTTGTGAGCCTCATGTGGATACTAGCACTACTACTCAAAATGCTATATTGCCATGTGCTAGTCCTTGTAATTCATCCACTCATAGTATTGCTAAATTTTGTGATGAATTATCTTCCTTGCCTTGTTGCTCTAACAATGAAGGTTCTACTTCCTCTAGTACTTGTGTTGTTACTAACCATGTAGAGGAAATCAAAGAGCTCAAGGCCCAAGTCACTTCTTTGAAGAATGACTTGGTAAAGAGTCATGAAGGAAAATGCAAACTTGACACGATGTTAAGTGTGCAACAATCCCCCAATGACAAGAGTGGACTTGGATTCAAATCCAACAACAAGAACAAGTCCAACAACAACAACAACAAGAAGAAGAAGGGCAAAGTACAAGTCAAAGACCCGGCCAAGATTGTTTGCTTCAAGTGCAAAATTGAAGGGCACCATGTTAGATCTTGCCCTTTGAAGAAGAAGCAAAAAGGGAAGCGGCCTCAAGCTCAAACTCATATTCAACCTCAAGTTGAAGAAATTCCACTTCCCAAGAAGAATCAAGCCAATGCTCCCATTGTGGAGAAATCTAGTGAGAAGAAGGAGAAGAAAAGAACTTGCTACATATGCCGTGAGAAGGGCCACATCTCCTCCTTTTGCACTATTGGTACCTCATCCAACTCTATCACCGTTGATGATGTTTATTCTCTTCGTAAGGATGAGGGTGGCAATGTGTTTGCCAAATTTGTTGGTGCTCAAAGTGGTGTCAAGAAAAGAACCATTTGGGTTGCCAAGCCTATTGTGACTAACCTCTTAGGACCCAACTTAGTTGGGGACCAACAATCCAAAACTTGATCAATAGGTGCTTGTTGGAGGGAATTGGAGACTTGGCTACATCATGAAGAATTAAGGGATCTTCATCATTTATATTATCTCAAGCCAAGTCTTTTGGTTATCTTACTTCTATCATACACCCAATGTTCCTCCTTGCGGTAACATGTGCTCAACTCATTTATATTGAAAGTTACTCGCCCCTTTGCATGTGTTAGTTTTGTTCCTAACATGTGTTTGCATATGTTGTGCATCCTACTTGTTTTTCTTGAGAAATCAAGTCTATGTATGTTAGGTTGCACACCATGTATTTGTGCTTGTGTTGGAGCCTCTTTGCATCTTGTTGTATCTTATATGGCTCTTATGAGAGATTAATGGACTATAACATTTTGGGGGAGTGATATGCCTTTAGGAATTTCACAATCCTAACAATGTGTGTACATGAGGAATATCACTTAGAATTGATATTGCAAGATTATCTAGTCTCTATGTGGTATGTCATCTTCATGAGAAATTCAAATTCTAATGTCCATTAATATCTCTAGTTGGATCTTATTTGCCTCTTGTGAAAATAAATTCCTTATCACATTATGGGGGAGTAATAAGCTTTGTGCATATTACAAGCCTAGGAAATGTGAACATTTGAGGTTGTGTCACATAGAATTGATATTGTAAATTGTCTCTCATATGTGACATGTTTTCTCAAACAAGTTCCAATTTGCTTAAATGGCTTCATTTCTAATATCTTTGTGTATCTTATTTGTGAAAGTTTTTCTTGGCATGGTTTTTCACAATGTGTCCCTCAATACATTTTTGGAAAACCATGTGCTTCAAGTCATACTATTAATTGCTTTGCATGTTGGTATGAATGCTATTAATTGCTTTGCATGTTGGTATGAATACTATTAATTGCTTTGCATGTTGGTATGACTAATTGAAGCTATCAAGAAACTCTCTTTGCATGTTGGTTAACTCTTATCTTTTACCATATGCTTTATTTGGTGTAAAAATGATCTTACATTTACTTACAAACTACCACCGGAAAATATTTCCTAATACCTCTTGTCCTAGGACAGTTGGCAATCTATTATTGGGTAGAAATTTATTGATCATATTTACATTGGCTCTTGTGTTTAAATTGTCTTATTTATTGCCATGAATGTGTTGTGCTTTGACTCCCATGTGTCTTCCTTGCATCTTATGGATCTAATTTGTCTATTCAAACTTTCTTAGCATTTTAGTAGATTTAGGTAGCGTGATGATCCTAGTTTTGTGCATTTAGTATTCATATGCAAAATCCTAGATAATGCACTAATCTTGGGGGAGCTCTCCTATATTTGTTAGAATGCTTAACATCTCTTGATCTTTATCAAAAATTTGGTTTTGGGAGTCATAAATTTTCTTTTTTTTGGTACTTTGTGCCATCATAAAAAGTGTCGAGGGTTTGGTTTATTTGTTGGAACCTTGATCTCTTGGGAGTTGGTTATCTCATTCCTTTGTGCTTAGGTTTAATTAGCTTCTTATAATGAGATAAGTCTTTGGAGTCAATCTTGTGTTGATTTGATTCTTTGATATAATTTGGACAACCATTGTCTCTTGGTTTATTTGGTGTTTTGTCCAAATTGTATCTTCCTTTGGTTCTTGAAAGTATTGTGCATGCATATTTAATATATGTATATCTTATGGCATGTGTCACTTTCTTTGATCCAATATATAGGGTAAACTCCATCAAATCCTAATTTGACTAAGATGTGCATGAAATTCAATTTCATATCTATATGCACATAGAATTGTGGAGTTTGTCCTATATGTTGTAGTGTGTCTAACTACTTCGGACCCAATTAGTTTGGGGACCATTTTGTACTTACCTTTGTGTTAGGTACAATGGATATGCATTGAATGCTTGTCTCACTCTTGGAAAGAAGTGGTGACTCAATGGTAACGTGAGGCAAGCTAGGATGATCAACGAACACATATCTACTACATCCACACCAATGCTATCTTGGTAACAAGTATCTTCTCATGCATACTTTTCTTGTATCCAACCTTATGGTTGCATCTTGGCATGAATCTCTTGATTTGCAAATGTTGTGCTTCTTGCAAAAGTCTTAATGAAACCTCTTTATTGTGAATGTGAGTAATTTGAGATGAGTGCATTTGTTGGGAAGTATTTTAAATCATGCTCATGATTCATCCATCCCAACTATGCCTATCTAGAAATTTTGTTGCATATCAATTCCTCAAGGCTCTCACATGTGCAATATAGATGAAAGTGCAAATTTAGTTACTTCTTTTGGTATCCCCGTTTGTGATACTTGTTGCCTTTCTCAAATGCATCCCAACTATCTTCTATCCCTTGTTGATATTTGTGATGTATTTTAGTTGTTTGTGGTTGAAGTTCATGAATGTACAATAAGATAAAATTGAGCCTTTGGCCATGCTATTAAGCAAAAATTCTTATTGGTATATTGCATGACTTCGTCTTGGATATCATACTATTTTTCTTGCGTATCTATTTTATGTGTGCATGTTTCTTTATGGATAAATATCTTTGTGATATTGCCCACTTAGAGAAACTTATACACATAAGAGATGATACATCTCCTTTTGATATCTTATTTATTTATTGCGTGTTGATTGGTCATGCTAAGCAATATAATTCATTGAAGACTATGATGATGCTTTTTGCTCATCCTTGTAATAGTCTTATAATATGCTTTATCATGCCTTTCACATATCCTCTTGGTTGAGCCTTTTTATTATGGTGCCTCTTACTTGTTGCTCAACTATTTGTTTGTTGCAAGTGTTAAGCTTATTTCTCTATCTATGATCTATTCCAAATGTTTGTGTTTTAAATGGTAATGAGGGAGTGAGGATTCCATGTTATGCATATTGTATTCAAATACAACATTTTAATTTATGCATGTACCTTGGGAGCTTCCTCATTTAATTTAGAGCACTATCTTTTGGTGATCATTAGAGTTTGATTCACTTGGTATATTTTGTTTTTGAATGATATTATGGGAGTGATGATTCCATGTTTGTGCACTTTATACTCCAATGCAAATTGTCTTGTTTTGTGCACAAACCTTGGGGAGCTTCCTCATATTATTTAGAGCAATCTTCTTGATCTTATCATAATATCTATCTTTCTTTTGGTATCTTCTTTGTGGTTCATTTGGTTGCTTGCTTCATTTGTTGAAGCTTCTTGACTTTGTTATCTTTTTGCAATCTTTGATCCTATCTATGGTGTGATTCCTTCCGAATATTCGTAATTGGATATGTGCATTTGATTCCACTCAAATTATGAGAAATGCACACGCTATGGAGGAACTCTCACTATATTGGCCTTCTAAATTTTTCACCCATTTCGGCAATTGGTGCCAATGGGGGAGAAGTTTGGAGGGTTTAAGGGAATTTGGTTATGTCTTTGCTTTGTGCTTAAGCATGTGCCTTTATTGCATTGCATCTTGTTGCTTTGCATAGTTGAATATTTAGAGGAAACTCCACTAGGCTTTGAATGCCAATATATGCAATGAAAGTCAAGATCATTCACACATGCATATATTATGGGGAGTTTGCTCTATAGATTCAACTTATTTGTTACTTAAATTCCTTATATAAAACCTCTCAAAGAGATTGTCATCAATTACCAAAATGGGGGAGATTGAAAGTGCATGGAGCCCCCATGTGTGGTTTTGGTAATTAATGACAATCCCTATGGACTAATGTTTGCATTGAGTTATATTTGTAGGAGTTGTCCATAGGCAATTCTTGAACCATATGTTGGCTTCAAGGTTGCAATAAGAAGAAATTGATGAAGGATATCAAGTGTCAAGTATGTCTTGAAGATGAAGATGAAGTGAGCCCTCAAGTTACTTCAAGACATCAATATGATGAAGAATGAAGAATGAAGTGCAAGTTCAAGATGAGCCAACTCGAAGAGTTCATAAGCTTGAAGCTTGCCATGGAGAAATGATGTGCAAGTTCAAGATGAGCCATCTCGAAGAGATCTTTTGCTTGAGTCTTGCCATCCACATGGTGGTCATGGTTATGTGAAGATGCGCCGAAGAAGAAGCTCTCCCATGGTGGATTATGGGGGAGCAATCCACAAGACTTCGTCAAGCAAGCACAAGCAAGAAAGGCGTTCCATCTTGTTGAGGTCAAGATCCTCGTCATCGAGCTCAAGTGGAATGCGCAAGTATAAGGTTTGCTCTTGATAGGGTTTCTTTCTCACCGGTCTCATAGTGTAGTTGGAGACCGGTTTATAGTTTAGTTGCCGTACTATCAAGAGGGCTCTCGAGTGAGTAACTCGATCGTATCGTTCGGAGAGAGCTCAAACCTTTGCATCCTTACATCATCTTTCTTGGTTGTTATTTGGACCTTATCCATGTGATGTTTTAGAGCTTGTGCTTATTCTCATGACAAGCTCTAGTTCATTGAGAATGGTTTTTCCATGGGCAACTTGTTGCATTTTCAAGATTGGAGGTTTTACCGGTATGTCTTTTTTAGATAGGTCAAACCTTTCATCATTTGTTTCTATCCTCCCTTGTTGGACTATGATGGTTTCCTGCATGATCTTGTAGAGCTTGTTCCTAGCTTCAAAACAAGCCCAAGATCATCAAAATCGGAGTCCGGATGCTAAAGTTATGCCCGTTTTAGTTTTGGTGTTTCTGCAGTTTACTTGGGCCGGATATTTCGGAAATATCCGGGCCGGATTATCCGGGCCGGATATTTCGAAAATATCCGGCCCCCCCGAAATCGGCTAAGGACCTGAGGAATTGCTGCTCAGTATAGGGGCCGGATTTTTGGCCGGATTTTGTCCAGGTTTTGTCCCTGAGGCCGGATAATCCGGCCCCCGGATAATCCGGCCCTTACTTAGGCCGGATTATCCGGCCCTGGTTTTGCCCAAACGGCTCGATTTTCTTGGGGGGTATAAATACCCCCCTTCTTCCTCCTTGGGCTATTGCTTCTTCCACTCTCTCTCTCCTCCATTGTTGTTCTTGAGAAGCTTGCCCTATCTCTCTATCCCTCCATGATTCTTGCCCCATTTTGAGGGAAAAGAGAGAGGAGATCTAGATCCACACTTTGACCAAACCAAATCATCTCTTTGTGAGTGAATCTTTGGGATCTAGATCTTGGAGAATTTTGTGTTCTCCTCTTTGTTCTTCCTCTCTTATTCCCCCAATAGCTTTTGTAGCTTTGTTGGAATTTGAGAGAGAAGGACTTGAGCATCTTTGTGGTGTTCTTGCCATTGCATTTGGTGCATCGGTTTGAGTTCTCCACGGTGATTCGTGGAGGTGAAAGCAAGAAGGTTGTTACTCTTGGGTTCTTGGAACCCTAGACGGATTCTAGGCCTTTGTGGCGGTTTGTTGGGAGCCTCCAATTAAGTTGTGGATGTGTGCCCCAATCTTTGTGTAAGGCCCGGTTTCCGCCTCGAAGGAAATCCCTTAGTGGAACCGTGACCTAGGCCTTTGTGGCGAGGGTCACCGGAGATTTAGGTGAGGCGCCTTCGTGGCGTTCGGTGTGTGGTGTGAGTACCGCATCTTGGGGTGAGGCCTTTGTGGCGTTGGTGTGCATCGAGCAACCACACCTCAAGGTGAGCCTCTTGTGGCGTTCGGGAGCACTAAGCAACCGCACCTCTCCACCGGAGATTAGCACTCGCAAGAGTGTGAACTCCGGGATAAATCATCGTCTCCCGCGTGCCTCGGTTATCCCTATACCCGAGCTCTTTACTTATGCACTTTACCTTGTGATAGCCATCGTGCTTGAAGTTATATATATCTTGCTATCACATACTTGCTTGTATTGCTTAGCATAAGTTGTTGGTGCACATAGGTGAACCATTGCTTAGAATAAGTTGTTGGTGCACATAGGTGAACAATAGTATATAGGCTTTGGGCTTGACAAAGTAAACGCTAGTTTTATTCCGCATTTGTTAAGCCCATCTCGTAAAAGTTTTAAATCGCCTATTCACCCCCCCCCCCTCTAGGCGACATCCGTGTCCTTTCAAGGTCAAACCTTTCATCATTTGTTTCTATCCTCCCTTGTTGGACTATGATGGTTTCCTGCATGATCTTGTAGAGCTTGTTCCTATCTTTAAAACAAGCCCAAGATCATCAAAATCGGAGTCCGGATGCTAAAGTTATGCCCGTTTCAGTTTGATGTTTCTGCCAGTTTTCAGGGGGGCGGATATTCCGGCCCAAGTTTGGGGCGGATAATCCGGCCCCCCGGAAAAATCCGGTTTTTGGACAAATCCGGGCAAATATCCGGCCAAATGTCCGGCCCCCATCCTGAGAGCAGTTTTCTCATGTCCTTAGCCGTTTTTCGGGGCCCGGATATTTTGCAAATATCCGGCCCGGAAAATCCGGCCTGAGCTGACCCAAACGGTCATATTTCGATGGGAGGGGGTATTTAAGCCCCCCTTCTTCCTCCTTGGGCAGCTACCTCTTCCCCTTTGTGCTCTCCACCATTGTTGACCTTGAGAGCTTCCCTTTCCCTCTACTCCTCCTATGCTTCTTGAATCTTTTTGAGGGAAAAGGAAGAGGAGATCTAGATCTACATTCCTACCAATCAAATCCCTCTCTTTGTGAGGGGAATCCACTAGATCTAGATCTTGGAGAAATTTGGTGTTCCTCCTCTTATTTGTTCTTCCTCTCTTATTCCCCCAATAGCTTTTGTAGCTTTGTTGGAATTTGAGAGAGAAGGACTTGAGCATCTTTGTGGTGTTCTTGCCATTGCATTTGGTGCATCGGTTTGAGTTCTCCACGGTGATTCGTGGAGGTGAAAGCAAGAAGGTTGTTACTCTTGGGTTCTTGGAACCCTAGACGGATTCTAGGCCTTTGTGGCATCTTAGTGGTGTTCTTGGGGACTCCAATTAAGTTGTGGAGAATCTTCAAGGGCAAGGCCTTTGTGGCATCTTTGTGGTGTTCTTGGGGACTCCAATTAAGTTGTGGAGAATCTTCAAGAGCAAGGCCTTTGTGGCATCTTTGTGGTGTTCTTGGGGACTCCAATTAAGTTGTGGAGAATCTTCAAGGGCAAGGCCTTTGTGGCAATTTGTTGGGAGCCTCCAATTAAGTTGTGGAGATAGCCCCAAGCTTTGTGCGGGTTCGGTGACCTTCCTAAGGTCCCATAGTGGATCGAGGACATCCCTTTTGGTGGGAATTCTCGAGGAGAATACGGTGGCCCTCGTGCATTTGGAGTGACTTGTCATCCACACCGCTCCAACGGATAGTAGCACTCGCAAGAGTGTGAACTTCAGGCTACATCGTTGTCTCCGCGTCACTTCGGTTATTCCTATACCCGAGCTCTTTACTTATGCACTTTACTTTGTGATAGCCATCGTGCTTGAAGTTATATATATATCGTGCTATCACATAAGTTGCTTGTCTTGCTTAGCATAAGTTGTTGGTACACATAGGTGAACCATTGCTTAGAATAAGTTGTTGGTGCACATAGGTAAACCATAGTTTATAGGCTTTGGGCTTGACAAAGTAAACGCTAGTTTTATTCCGCATTTGTTAAGCCCATCTCGTAAAAGTTTTAAATCGCCTATTCACCCCCCCCCCCTCTAGGCGACATCCGTGTCATTTCACTTTTGCTATGTAGAAATGACAAGATCTTTAATGACAAAAATTGCTCTTTGTTGCAGGTCATCTACAGATGTACAGATATTCTCCGTTCATGGTTACCTCTTCAGAGAGTGGAGAACCGAGACCTATTTACGGAGGTCTGTACACGGTTGGAGGCTGCGGCGAGGGATACTTTTGCCCTACATGGGTGGCAGCATAATCTACGGATAGATGCCCCACCTACACCTTAGGCGTTATATGATTCATCGTTCCGATATGTATCTCGCCTAGTTTTTATTATTTATCCTTTTGGACTTGAGACAACAAAACGGCTGTGTGCATCCTGGTTATGCAGAGGCTGGATGTAATTGTTTCTTAAAGTAATAAAGCATCCTTTATCGAAAAAGGAATACCTGGGTTGTGATGTAACATTATAAGGTCATATGTCTTTCCCAATTACACACGCTGCTAAAAAACAAATGCTCTATAGGTGGAAGAAGAAGCAAGGCAAAGGTCGCCAGGATGGATTTTCCATTGTCGCCAGGATGATGTGCAAGTTCAAGATGAGCCATCTCGAAGAGATCTTTTGCTTGAGTCTTGCCATCCACATGGTGGTCATGGTTATGTGAAGATGCGCCGAAGAAGAAGCTCTCCCATGGTGGATTATGGGGGAGCAATCCACAAGACTTCTTCAAGCAAGCACAAGCAAGAAAAGCGTTCCATCTTGTTGAGGTCAAGATCGTCGTCATCGAGCTCAAGTGGAATGCGCAAGTATAAGGTTTGCTCTTGATAGGGTTTCTTTCTCACCGGTCTCATAGTGTAGTTGGAGACCGGTTTATAGTTTAGTTGCCGTACTATCAAGAGGGCTCTCGAGTGAGTAACTCGATCGTATCGTTCGGAGAGAGCTCAAACCTTTGCATCCTTACATCATCTTTCTTGGTTGTTATTTGGACCTTATCCATGTGATGTTTTAGAGCTTGTGCTTATTCTCATGACAAGCTCTAGTTCATTGAGAATGGTTTTTCCATGGGCAACTTGTTGCATTTTCAAGATTGGAGGTTTTACCGGTATGTCTTTTTTAGATAGGTCAAACCTTTCATCATTTGTTTCTATCCTCCCTTGTTGGACTATGATGGTTTCCTGCATGATCTTGTAGAGCTTGTTCCTAGCTTCAAAACAAGCCCAAGATCATCAAAATCGGAGTCCGGATGCTAAAGTTATGCCCGTTTTAGTTTTGGTGTTTCTGCAGTTTACTTGGGCCGGATATTTCGGAAATATCCGGGCCGGATTATCCGCCCCCCCCCCCCCCCCCCGAAATCGGCTAAGGACCTGAGGAATTGCTGCTCAGTATAGGGGCCGGATTTTTGGCCGGATTTTGTCCAGGTTTTGTCCCTGAGGCCGGATAATCCGGCCCCCGGATAATCCGGCCCTTACTTAGGCCGGATTATCCGGCCCTGGTTTTGCCCAAACGGCTCGATTTTCTTGGGGGGTATAAATACCCCCCTTCTTCCTCCTTGGGCTGTTGCTTCTTCCACTCTCTCTCTCTCCTCCATTGTTGTTCTTGAGAAGCTTGCCCTATCTCTCTATCCCTCCATGATTCTTGCCCCATTTTGAGGGAAAAGAGAGAGGAGATCTAGATCCACACTTTGACCAAACCAAATCATCTCTTTGTGAGTGAATCTTTGGGATCTAGATCTTGGAGAATTTTGTGTTCTCCTCTTTGTTCTTCCTCTCTTATTCCCCAATAGCTTTTGTAGCTTTGTTGGAATTTGAGAGAGAAGGACTTGAGCATCTTTGTGGTGTTCTTGCCATTGCATTTGGTGCATCGGTTTGAGTTCTCCACGGTGATTCGTGGAGGTGAAAGCAAGAAGGTTGTTACTCTTGGGTTCTTGGAACCCTAGACGGATTCTAGGCCTTTGTGGCGGTTTGTTGGGAGCCTCCAATTAAGTTGTGGATGTGTGCCCCAATCTTTGTGTAAGGCCCGGTTTCCGCCTCGAAGGAAATCCCTTAGTGGAACCGTGACCTAGGCCTTTGTGGCGAGGGTCACCGGAGATTTAGGTGAGGCGCCTTCGTGGCGTTCGGTGTGTGGTGTGAGTACCGCATCTTGGGGTGAGGCCTTTGTGGCGTTGGTGTGCATCGAGCAACCACACCTCAAGGTGAGCCTCTTGTGGCGTTCGGGAGCACTAAGCAACCGCACCTCTCCACCGGAGATTAGCACTCGCAAGAGTGTGAACTCCGGGATAAATCATCGTCTCCCGCGTGCCTCGGTTATCCCTATACCCGAGCTCTTTACTTATGCACTTTACCTTGTGATAGCCATCGTGCTTGAAGTTATATATATCTTGCTATCACATACTTGCTTGTATTGCTTAGCATAAGTTGTTGGTGCACATAGGTGAACCATTGCTTAGAATAAGTTGTTGGTGCACATAGGTGAACAATAGTATATAGGCTTTGGGCTTGACAAAGTAAACGCTAGTTTTATTCCGCATTTGTTAAGCCCATCTCGTAAAAGTTTTAAATCGCCTATTCAGCCCCCTCTAGGCGACATCCGTGTCCTTTCAATTGGTATCAGAGCAAGGTCTCTCAGTCTTAGGCTTCACCGCCTTGAGAGTAAAGATGTCGGCTAGAGGATTAGTGCACGATAACACTCTTATATTAGATGGCACAAATTATGTTGTTTGGAAAATTTGCATGCTTAGTCATTTTCGGGACATTGACCCTCATATGGAGAAAATTGTAGATATAGGTTTTTCTCCTCCTATGGATTCACAAAATCTATCTTTAGAGGATGAGAAAAATTTATATCTCAATTCTCAAGCTTCTTATGTTCTTATGAATGCTTTCCGAGATGTAGGTCTTTTTCCATACTTGCCTTTTTGGAGCACTCATGAGTTATGGACAAAAATTCAAGATAAATATGATGTGTCCAATATTATTAAGGTTGATTGCATTGCTTCCACTTCCGGCCGTGATGAGTTCTCATCTTCATCCACTTCACCAAAGTGTGTCAAGACACAAGGTAATGATATGGTGAGTGGTGATGAAAATTGCAATGTTGATATTAAGCTTTCTATTGATGATTCTTCATCTCTATCTCATTGCAATGTTTCATCTACGGACTCAAACACATCTAGCACTAGAAATGATTTACATGCTTGTGTTGATAGTCCTTGCATATCATGTGTAAGTTGCTTGAATAAATCTAATGATGATATGCTTGCTTTGTCTTGTGGCCATGATAAAAATGCTTCTATTTCCTCTAGTTGTTGTGTGACTAACATTGTAGAGGAAACCAAAGATTCTATTGGTCAAGACAAGATCTTGAAAGGAGCCTCAAGTAACTCCTCATCTTTATCTCACGGTTCTCATATGTGCCTTATGGCCAAGGGTCCCACGGTATCTCCTACCATGGAACCTCATACTTCTCGTGGTGATAAGGATGAGGATGTTTATGAAGAAGAGGATTGGGTTGTCTCTCTACGCGATAAGGGTAAGAGTGTATTCAAGATTATTTGCAAAGATAAAATTGCTAGCACTCACTTCTTTGAAATCTTGACTACTGCTATTGAGAGCCAAAAACTTATTTGGATGCATGAGAACACCATTGATAAAAAGGGTGCTCTTGAACGAGAGTATGCCGATGATGTAGCATCATTAAAGAATGAACTTGAAGAAGAACAAACCATCAAGGAAGCTCTTGAGGAGACCTTTGCTCTAGAATTGTCTAGAGAAAAGGAAAACCATGATAGAGCTCTTGAGATGGCAAATGAACTAAAGCTAAAAAATGATAAGCTTGTGTTTGTTAATGCTAAACTCCTTGAGGATTTTGAGCAACTCAAAAAGGGCTCAAGGGTCATTGAGAGTGCGCTCACCAAACTCACCGAGTCGCATGAGCAACTTAAAGCTTCTTATCTAAAAGTGCATGCCAACTTGCCTTCTCCTATTGCTATTGATAATGATGCTTGTGCTACTAACTCTACTTCTTGTGAAGCATCTACCTTGAAGGAGAATGTTGAGCTAAGGGCTCAACTTGATTTGCTAACTTGCAATTATGGGAAATTGGAAGAAAATCATGGAAAGCTTTCTAGCTCCCATGAGGATCTTCTAGCCTCTCATGATAGGCTAAAGTTAGCTCATGAGGCTATCATATCTAAGGCAACACCTTGTGAGCCTCATGTGGATACTAGCACTACTACTCAAAATGCTATATTGCCATGTGCTAGTCCTTGTAATTCATCCACTCATAGTATTGCTAAATTTTGTGATGAATTATCTTCCTTGCCTTGTTGCTCTAACAATGAAGGTTCTACTTCCTCTAGTACTTGTGTTGTTACTAACCATGTAGAGGAAATCAAAGAGCTCAAGGCCCAAGTCACTTCTTTGAAGAATGACTTGGTAAAGAGTCATGAAGGGAAATGCAAACTTGACACGATGTTAAGTGTGCAACAATCCCCCAATGACAAGAGTGGACTTGGATTCAAATCCAACAACAAGAACAAGTCCAACAACAACAACAACAAGAAGAAGAAGGGCAAAGTACAAGTCAAAGACCCGGCCAAGATTGTTTGCTTCAAGTGCAAAATTGAAGGGCACCATGTTAGATCTTGCCCTTTGAAGAAGAAGCAAAAAGGGAAGCGGCCTCAAGCTCAAACTCATATTCAACCTCAAGTTGAAGAAATTCCACTTCCCAAGAAGAATCAAGCCAATGCTCCCATTGTGGAGAAATCTAGTGAGAAGAAGGAGAAGAAAAGAACTTGCTACATATGCCGTGAGAAGGGCCACATCTCCTCCTTTTGCACTATTGGTACCTCATCCAACTCTATCACCGTTGATGATGTTTATTCTCTTCGTAAGGATGAGGGTGGCAATGTGTTTGCCAAATTTGTTGGTGCTCAAAGTGGTGTCAAGAAAAGAACCATTTGGGTTGCCAAGCCTATTGTGACTAACCTCTTAGGACCCAACTTAGTTGGGGACCAACAATCCAAAACTTGATCAATAGGTGCTTGTTGGAGGGAATTGGAGACTTGGCTACATCATGAAGAATTAAGGGATCTTCATCATTTATATTATCACAAGCCAAGTCTTTTGGTTATCTTACTTCTATCATACACCCAATGTTCCTCCTTGCGGTAACATGTGCTCAACTCATTTATATTGAAAGTTACTCGCCCCTTTGCATGTGTTAGTTTTGTTCCTAACATGTGTTTGTATATGTTGTGCATCCTACTTGTTTTTCTTGAGAAATCAAGTCTATGTATGTTAGGTTGCACACCATGTATTTGTGCTTGTGTTGGAGCCTCTTTGCATCTTGTTGTATCTTATATGGCTCTTATGAGAGATTAATGGACTATAACATTTTGGGGGAGTGATATGCCTTTAGGAATTTCACAATCCTAACAATGTGTGTACATGAGGAATATCACTTAGAATTGATATTGCAAGATTATCTAGTCTCTATGTGGTATGTCATCTTCATGAGAAATTCAAATTCTAATGTCCATTAATATCTCTAGTTGGATCTTATTTGCCTCTTGTGAAAATAAATTCCTTATCACATTATGGGGGAGTAATAAGCTTTGTGCATATTACAAGCCTAGGAAATGTGAACATTTGAGGTTGTGTCACATAGAATTGATATTGTAAATTGTCTCTCATATGTGACATGTTTTCTCAAACAAGTTCCAATTTGCTTAAATGGCTTCATTTCTAATATCTTTGTGTATCTTATTTGTGAAAGTTTTTCTTGGCATGGTTTTTCACAATGTGTCCCTCAATACATTTTTGGAAAACCATGTGCTTCAAGTCATACTATTAATTGCTTTGCATGTTGGTATGAATGCTATTAATTGCTTTGCATGTTGGTATGAATACTATTAATTGCTTTGCATGTTGGTATGAATACTATTAATTGCTTTGCATGTTGGTATGACTAATTGAAGCTATCAAGAAACTCTCTTTGAATGTTGGTTAACTCTTATCTTTTACCATATGCTTTATTTGGTGTAAAAATGATCTTACATTTACTTACAAACTACCACCGGAAAATATTTCCTAATACCTCTTGTCCTAGGACAATTGGCAATCTATTATTGGGTAGAAATTTATTGATCATATTTACATTGGCTCTTGTGTTTAAATTGTCTTATTTATTGCCATGAATGTGTTGTGCTTTGACTCCCATGTGTCTTCCTTGCATCTTATGGATCTAATTTGTCTATTCAAACTTTCTTAGCATTTTAGTAGATTTAGGTAGCGTGATGATCCTAGTTTTGTGCATTTAGTATTCATATGCAAAATCCTAGATAATGCACTAATCTTGGGGGAGCTCTCCTATATTTGTTAGAATGCTTAACATCTCTTGATCTTTATCAAAAATTTGGTTTTGGGAGTCATAAATTTTCTTTTTTTTTGGTACTTTGTGCCATCATAAAAAGTGTCGAGGGTTTGGTTTATTTGTTGGAACCTTGCTCTCTTGGGAGTTGGTTATCTCATTCCTTTGTGCTTAGGTTTAATTAGCTTCTTATAATGAGATAAGTCTTTGGAGTCAATCTTGTGTTGATTTGATTCTTTGATATAATTTGGACAACCATTGTCTCTTGGTTTATTTGGTGTTTTGTCCAAATTGTATCTTCCTTTGGTTCTTGAAAGTATTGTGCATGCATATTTAATATATGTATATCTTATGGCATGTGTCACTTTCTTTGATCCAATATATAGGGTAAACTCCATCAAATCCTAATTTGACTAAGATGTGCATGAAATTCAATTTCATATCTATATGCACATAGAATTGTGGAGTTTGTCCTATATGTTGTAGTGTGTCTAACTACTTCGGACCCAATTAGTTTGGGGACCATTTTGTACTTACCTTTGTGTTAGGTACAATGGATATGCATTGAATGCTTGTCTCACTCTTGGAAAGAAGTGGTGACTCAATGGTAACGTGAGGCAAGCTAGGATGATCAACGAACACATATCTACTACATCCACACCAATGCTATCTTGGTAACAAGTATCTTCTCATGCATACTTTTCTTGTATCCAACCTTATGGTTGCATCTTGGCATGAATCTCTTGATTTGCAAATGTTGTGCTTCTTGCAAAAGTCTTAATGAAACCTCTTTATTGTGAATGTGAGTAATTTGAGATGAGTGCATTTGTTGGGAAGTATTTTAAATCATGCTCATGATTCATCCATCCCAACTATGCCTATCTAGAAATTTTGTTGCATATCAATTCATCAAGGCTCTCACATGTGCAATATAGATGAAAGTGCAAATTTAGTTACTTCTTTTGGTATCCCCGTTTGTGATACTTGTTGCCTTTCTCAAATGCATCCCAACTATCTTCTATCCCTTGTTGATATTTGTGATGTATTTTAGTTGTTTGTGGTTGAAGTTCATGAATGTACAATAAGATAAAATTGAGCCTTTGGCCATGCTATTAAGCAAAAATTCTTATTGGTATATTGCATGACTTCGTCTTGGATATCATACTATTTTTCTTGCGTATCTATTTTATGTGTGCATGTTTCTTTGTGGATAAATATCTTTGTGATATTGCCCACTTAGAGAAACTTATACACATAAGAGATGATACATCTCCTTTTGATATCTTATTTATTTATTGCGTGTTGATTGGTCATGCTAAGCAATATAATTCATTGAAGACTATGATGATGCTTTTTGCTCATCCTTGTAATAGTCTTATAATATGCTTTATCATGCCTTTCACATATCCTCTTGGTTGAGCCTTTTTATTATGTTGCCTCTTACTTGTTGCTCAACTATTTGTTTGTTGCAAGTGTTAAGCTTATTTCTCTATCTATGATCTATTCCAAATGTTTGTGTTTTAAATGGTAATGAGGGAGTGAGGATTCCATGTTATGCATATTGTATTCAAATACAACATTTTAATTTATGCATGTACCTTGGGGAGCTTCCTCATTTAATTTAGAGCACTATCTTTTGGTGATCATTAGAGTTTGATTCACTTGGTATATTTTGTTTTTGAATGATATTATGGGAGTGATGATTCCATGTTTGTGCACTTTATACTCCAATGCAAATTGTCTTGTTTTGTGCACAAACCTTGGGGAGCTTCCTCATATTATTTAGAGCAATCTTCTTGATCTTATCATAATATCTATCTTTCTTTTGGTATCTTCTTTGTGGTTCATTTGGTTGCTTGCTTCATTTGTTGAAGCTTCTTGACTTTGTTATCTTTTTGCAATCTTTGATCCTATCTATGGTGTGATGCCTTCCGAATATTCGTAATTGGATATGTGCATTTGATTCCACTCAAATTATGAGAAATGCACACGCTATGGAGGAACTCTCACTATATTGGCCTTCTAAATTTTTCACCCATTTCGGCAATTGGTGCCAATGGGGGAGAAGTTTGGAGGGTTTAAGGGAATTTGGTTATGTCTTTGCTTTGTGCTTAAGCATGTGCCTTTATTGCATTGCATCTTGTTGCTTTGCATAGTTGAATATTTAGAGGAAACTCCACTAGGCTTTGAATGCCAATATATGCAATGAAAGTCAAGATCATTCACACATGCATATATTATGGGGGAGTTTGCTCTATAGATTCAACTTATTTGTTACTTAAATTCCTTATATAAAACCTCTCAAAGAGATTGTCATCAATTACCAAAATGGGGGAGATTGAAAGTGCATGGAGCCCCCATGTGTGGTTTTGGTAATTAATGACAATCCCTATGGACTAATGTTTGCATTGAGTTATATTTGTAGGAGTTGTCCATAGGCAATTCTTGAACCATATGTTGGGTTCAAGGTTGCAATAAGAAGAAATTGATGAAGGATATCAAGTGTCAAGTATGTCTTGAAGATGAAGATGAAGTGAGCCCTCAAGTTACTTCAAGACATCAATATGATGAAGAATGAAGAATGAAGTGCAAGTTCAAGATGAGCCAACTCGAAGAGTTCATAAGCTTGAAGCTTGCCATGGAGAAATGATGTGCAAGTTCAAGATGAGCCATCTCGAAGAGATCTTTTGCTTGAGTCTTGCCATCCACATGGTGGTCATGGTTATGTGAAGATGCGCCGAAGAAGAAGCTCTCCCATGGTGGATTATGGGGGAGCAATCCACAAGACTTCGTCAAGCAAGCACAAGCAAGAAAGGCGTTCCATCTTGTTGAGGTCAAGATCGTCGTCATCGAGCTCAAGTGGAATGCGCAAGTATAAGGTTTGCTCTTGATAGGGTTTCTTTCTCACCGGTCTCATAGTGTAGTTGGAGACCGGTTTATAGTTTAGTTGCCGTACTATCAAGAGGGCTCTCGAGTGAGTAACTCGATCGTATCGTTCGGAGAGAGCTCAAACCTTTGCATCCTTACATCATCTTTCTTGGTTGTTATTTGGACCTTATCCATGTGATGTTTTAGAGCTTGTGCTTATTCTCATGACAAGCTCTAGTTCATTGAGAATGGTTTTTCCATGGGCAACTTGTTGCATTTTCAAGATTGGAGGTTTTACCGGTATGTCTTTTTTAGGTAGGTCAAACCTTTCATCATTTGTTTCTATCCTCCCTTGTTGGACTATGATGGTTTCCTGCATGATCTTGTAGAGCTTGTTCCTAGCTTCAAAACAAGCCCAAGATCATCAAAATCGGAGTCCGGATGCTAAAGTTATGCCCGTTTTAGTTTTGGTGTTTCTGCAGTTTACTTGGGCCGGATATTTCGGAAATATCCGGGCCGGATTATCCGGGCCGGATATTTCGAAAATATCCGGCCCCCCCGAAATCGGCTAAGGACCTGAGGAATTGCTGCTCAGTATAGGGGCCGGATTTTTGGCCGGATTTTGTCCAGGTTTTGTCCCTGAGGCCGGATAATACGGCCCCCGGATAATCCGGCCCTTACTTAGGCCGGATTATCCGGCCCTGGTTTTGCCCAAACGGCTCGATTTTCTTGGGGGGTATAAATACCCCCCTTCTTCCTCCTTGGGCTGTTGCTTCTTCCACTCTCTCTCTCTCTCCTCCATTGTTGTTCTTGAGAAGCTTGCCCTATCTCTCTATCCCTCCATGATTCTTGCCCCATTTTGAGGGAAAAGAGAGAGGAGATCTAGATCCACACTTTGACCAAACCAAATCATCTCTTTGTGAGTGAATCTTTGGGATCTAGATCTTGGAGAATTTTGTGTTCTCCTCTTTGTTCTTCCTCTCTTATTCCCCCAATAGCTTTTGTAGCTTTGTTGGAATTTGAGAGAGAAGGACTTGAGCATCTTTGTGGTGTTCTTGCCATTGCATTTGGTGCATCGGTTTGAGTTCTCCACGGTGATTCGTGGAGGTGAAAGCAAGAAGGTTGTTACTCTTGGGTTCTTGGAACCCTAGACGGATTCTAGGCCTTTGTGGCGGTTTGTTGGGAGCCTCCAATTAAGTTGTGGATGTGTGCCCCAATCTTTGTGTAAGGCCCGGTTTCCGCCTCGAAGGAAATCCCTTAGTGGAACCGTGACCTAGGCCTTTGTGGCGAGGGTCACCGGAGATTTAGGTGAGGCGCCTTCGTGGCGTTCGGTGTGTGGTGTGAGTACCGCATCTTGGGGTGAGGCCTTTGTGGCGTTGGTGTGCATCGAGCAACCACACCTCAAGGTGAGCCTCTTGTGGCGTTCGGGAGCACTAAGCAACCGCACCTCTCCACCGGAGATTAGCACTCGCAAGAGTGTGAACTCCGGGATAAATCATCGTCTCCCGCGTGCCTCGGTTATCCCTATACCCGAGCTCTTTACTTATGCACTTTACCTTGTGATAGCCATCGTGCTTGAAGTTATATATATCTTGCTATCACATACTTGCTTGTATTGCTTAGCATAAGTTGTTGGTGCACATAGGTGAACCATTGCTTAGAATAAGTTGTTGGTGCACATAGGTGAACAATAGTATATAGGCTTTGGGCTTGACAAAGTAAACGCTAGTTTTATTCCGCATTTGTTAAGCCCATCTCGTAAAAGTTTTAAATCGCCTATTCACCCCCCCCCCCTCTAGGCGACATCCGTGTCCTTTCAAGGTCAAACCTTTCATCATTTGTTTCTATCCTCCCTTGTTGGACTATGATGGTTTCCTGCATGATCTTGTAGAGCTTGTTCCTAGCTTTAAAACAAGCCCAAGATCATCAAAATCGGAGTCCGGATGCTAAAGTTATGCCCGTTTCAGTTTGATGTTTCTGCCAGTTTTCAGGGGGGCGGATATTCCGGCCCAAGTTTGGGGCGGATAATCCGGCCCCCCGGAAAAATCCGGTTTTTGGACAAATCCGGGCAAATATCCGGCCAAATGTCCGGCCCCCATCCTGAGAGCAGTTTTCTCATGTCCTTAGCCGTTTTTCGGGGCCCGGATATTTTGCAAATATCCGGCCCGGAAAATCCGGCCTGAGCTGACCCAAACGGTCATATTTCGATGGGAGGGGGTATTTAAGCCCCCCTTCTTCCTCCTTGGGCAGCTACCTCTTCCCCTTTGTGCTCTCCACCATTGTTGACCTTGAGAGCTTCCCTTTCCCTCTACTCCTCCTATGCTTCTTGAATCTTTTTGAGGGAAAAGGAAGAGGAGATCTAGATCTACATTCCTACCAATCAAATCCCTCTCTTTGTGAGGGGAATCCACTAGATCTAGATCTTGGAGAAATTTGGTGTTCCTCCTCTTATTTGTTCTTCCTCTCTTATTCCCCCAATAGCTTTTGTAGCTTTGTTGGAATTTGAGAGAGAAGGACTTGAGCATCTTTGTGGTGTTCTTGCCATTGCATTTGGTGCATCGGTTTGAGTTCTCCACGGTGATTCGTGGAGGTGAAAGCAAGAAGGTTGTTACTCTTGGGTTCTTGGAACCCTAGACGTATTCTAGGCCTTTGTGGCATCTTAGTGGTGTTCTTGGGGACTCCAATTAAGTTGTGGAGAATCTTCAAGGGCAAGGCCTTTGTGGCATCTTTGTGGTGTTCTTGGGGACTCCAATTAAGTTGTGGAGAATCTTCAAGAGCAAGGCCTTTGTGGCATCTTTGTGGTGTTCTTGGGGACTCCAATTAAGTTGTGGAGAATCTTCAAGGGCAAGGCCTTTGTGGCAATTTGTTGGGAGCCTCCAATTAAGTTGTGGAGATAGCCCCAAGCTTTGTGCGGGTTCGGTGACCTTCCTAAGGTCCCATAGTGGATCGAGGACATCCCTTTTGGTGGGAATTCTCGAGGAGAATACGGTGGCCCTCGTGCATTTGGAGTGACTTGTCCTCCACACCGCTCCAACGGAGAGTAGCACTCGCAAGAGTGTGAACTTCGGGCTACATCGTTGTCTCCGCGTCACTTCGGTTATTCCTATACCCGAGCTCTTTACTTATGCACTTTACTTTGTGATAGCCATCGTGCTTGAAGTTATATATATCGTGCTATCACATAAGTTGCTTGTCTTGCTTAGCATAAGTTGTTGGTACACATAGGTGAACCATTGCTTAGAATAAGTTGTTGGTGCACATAGGTAAACCATAGTTTATAGGCTTTGGGCTTGACAAAGTAAACGCTAGTTTTATTCCGCATTTGTTAAGCCCATCTCGTAAAAGTTTTAAATCGCCTATTCACCCCCCCCCCCCTCTAGGCGACATCCGTGTCATTTCACTTTGGCTATGTAGAAATGACAAGATCTTTAATGACAAAAATTGCTCTTTGTTGCAGGTCATCTACAGATGTACAGATATTCTCCGTTCATGGTTACCTCTTCAGAGAGTGGAGAACCGAGACCTATTTACGGAGGTCTGTACACGGTTGGAGGCTGCGGCGAGGGATACTTTTGCCCTACATGGGTGGCAGCATAATCTACGGATAGATGCCCCACCTACACCTTAGGCGTTATATGATTCATCGTTCCGATATGTATCTCGCCTAGTTTTTATTATTTATCCTTTTGGACTTGAGACAACAAAACGGCTGTGTGCATCCTGGTTATGCAGAGGCTGGATGTAATTGTTTCTTAAAGTAATAAAGCATCCTTTATCGAAAAAGGAATACCTGGGTTGTGATGTAACATTATAAGGTCATATGTCTTTCCCAATTACACACGCTGCTAAAAAACAGATGCTCTATAGGTGGAAGAAGAAGCAAGGCAAAGGTCGCCAGGATGGATTTTCCATTGTACGCTTGAAACCAAACGTGAACATTATCATCACATAACAATTGCTATTAAACAGAAGAAAGAATTGTGTGGTTTGTGTCCAATACTCTGACAGTGTTATACATGTAATTATGGTCTTTGACGCATCAACTGTTTGTTAGAATATGTATGCAATCTTCCAACCAAGTTAGTGACGAGCAGGGTTTCCCATTTTTTAAAATGCGAAAACACGAAAAGCATTTATTTTCGATGCACGAGTTTTCCATTTAAAAATATGAGTAGGAAATTGGAGATTGTACCTTCTAGCTCCTTTTGACCAGCCTTCTTGAAAAGGAAAACTGCCTGAAGAATAAAAATATAGAATGAGCAAATATTATACTTGAATGTGAAGCGTCATTTGTCAACCGGCAAATGACACAGTACCCGTATAACTTGTGCATGAGCTCGTATCATTCTTCTCATGTTTTCTTTCTCTTCCTCCCTCTCCGGATCCACAGTATATCTAAAGCGACGCGAGGCATTGAGCACAAGGGCAGCTTGCTGAAATGAAGGGAGGAAAGGCATGCTTTTAAGTTTTAACAATAATGCCCCCTTCCTACTAAATGTATACATCAAACTTCATGTATTTCTTGAAAACCCCGTGGTACAATTTAAAAATTATTACATTACTATTGAAAGGAAAAAAAAAAGTAGGCTAGCAGACTGTTCCTGATTCTAATAACTAGTATACATGTAGGAGTATCTAGATTGGGGGATATCATCCTTCTACTTTGAACAGGTAAGCTTCACATTATTGCAACTTGAAAGTTAACACTATAGCCCAGAGGCAGATACCATAAGATTTCGAAACTGAAGTGCAACAAACGCACAAGTAAGGCACTCCAATTCAGAAAGAGTAGTATAGACATGGCCAGCAGAGATTTATGTGGTAGCTGATGCGCCCTATTGTCGCTGCACATTAATCCACATTCACCAATAAAGCTCTTCCACACATCAAGTCATAAATTCAGTTACTCCAACCTTCCATGGTTGTCAAGTGTATCCATCCATCAGAAGTTCGGAGCCACCACTTGGTGTAGTGACTGACGGCCAACAGAAATTATAGAACAGATCAAGTAGGCAAGGTGGCAATTCAAAGGAAACCGCCAACCCCAACATGGGGCGGCGCGAGGATAAAAACAGTTATCTCAACAACTAGTGCACAATTACAATTACGATTACAGGGAACCTGAACCTCCAGTCACGTCAGCATCGTAACTGCGCTCAAAACTCCATACGACCACACTAGAAATTATCAAGTAAAATACACCATGATGTACATCGTAGTTTTCACAGATTTTTTTTTCCCCTCCAGCGTACGGCAATTCCATCCCAACTTGGCACCCCAAAAAACGATAATCCCCAACAAAAATTTGAACCAGAAGCAGCAGTGAGAAAGCAAATGAGGATGGCATACCCTCCAACGGCGCAGGCGATCGTACGACGCGTTCTTACTGGCAATATCGAACGAGTCCCCTTCCTCCAGCTGCATGTCCTCCTCCTCCCGCACCGGTACTGCGATCTCCGGCGGCGGCGACGCCATTTCCGTGCCTCACACCCACACACCTAGTCGCCGACCTAGCAACGGACGTCTGTCAGAAGCCCAGAACGAAGCAGAAGGTTCTGGAAGCTTCCGGAGCTCGGTGAAATCGCCTTACCTCGTTTTTCGCGTAACCTGTGAAGTGTCAGCGACAGAGCCTCACCTCTCCTCGCCTGTGCGCGCGCGTTTCTGCGTATTTATCGGGGACCCGTAGCGACTTAGCTGCGCGTAGGAAGGTTCCCGGAAGGCGGCTCGCCGATGACTGGCGGGTGGGGCCAACGGACGATGGCCCACGTGTCCGTGAGTAGGCGGAGGCACAACTGGTGGCTGTTGCAAGTTACATACAGACTGGGGGCAGAACGGGCTGGCCTGCTTGTCAGTGTAACGAAATGCTGAACAGAACGGGGTGGTAGCGAGCCGTTGGGCTGGTTTGAAACGGGAAGGTGGAGTATCCGCCGTCGGATCGGATCAACGGTCGGCCAGATTTGACTCGCATTTGTGCCAATGTTAAATGGTGCTTTTTTTTTTTTTTGTTAAACTTGCTTGAGTAGTTCCTTTTGCTCCGAAAGTACGGCGTGCACTATTTTGGATGAAATGAAATGACATCCCTTGGTGAAATGTCTTAAAGTATTTTATTTTCCTCATCGAAACACAATAATTAGAACCCAAACATTTTCGGCTGGAATTGTGACAATTTAGGGTCTCTTTGATGCAAATAATTTTATATGAATTTTGCAGGATTAGAGCATCTCCAGTCGCGTCCCCCAAACCGTCCCCCAAACCGCGCCGGATTGAGCGTTTGGGGGACGTGTTTCGTTCGTGCCGCGTTTGGGGGACGTCGCTCCCCAGTCGCGTCCCCCAAACAAAATTTCGCAAATTTTAAACTTAACTAGATTCGATTAGATTCGTCCAAACTTACATAGATTCGAACGAAATTTGACTAACTTTAAAACTAAACCTAATCTAGAACCACTTGCGGCGGCCGGAGGCGTCGTAGTACTGCTGGAAGTTGTACATCTCGTCGGTGACGACCTCCTGCTTGCCGCGCTCGTCGACGGGCTCGTCCACGGGCTCGTCCTTCACCAAGCCGCTTGGTCCTGCCTCGCCGTCATCGGTGAGGTCCACCAGCGGCTTGCCGGAGTCGCGGATGGACATGGCGATCGCCGCGTCCAGGTCGCCCCTCCAGGCGTCCTTGTCGTCCATGGACGCCATGAACGCCGCCCGCAGCCCTGGGCAGTCCTCGGGGTCGTCGCTGCTGGCGATGAGCCGCTGCTGCAGCTCGTACTCCGCCAGCAGCGCCGCCTGCGACGCTTCCTCCGGCTCCTCCTTCACCTCCGGCTTCGGGATGAGGAGGGCGCCGCCGCGCCTCCCTTGCTGCCGCCCGCTGCCGCTACCGCCACGCCTCGTGTTGACGGGCGTCGCCGGCTCCTCCTTGACCTCCCGTTTGGGGACGGTGTAGGGCGCCGACCGGTACGACGAGGACGGCGTCGATCGCGCCGGTCCCGAGGAAGAAGAGTGCGAGGAGGACGAGTACGTCGTCCTCCTCGGCTGCCATTGAGGAGACGGCGGCGGCGACGACGGCATCTCCAGCCTTGGAGCGCCGTTGCGGAGGCCGCGGATGACGTTCTCGAGGGTGCGCCCCGGAACGCCCCAGAACAGGGCGCGGCCTTCCCTGTTCCAGCTATTGGGGCCGCCGACGAGCCCGTCGGTGCTGTGCATCTCGACGTCGTACTTCGCCTGGAAGTACGACGTCCACCAGGCGTCGTTGTTGTCGACCGCCCACGTCGGATCCAACCGCTCCTGGCGGGTGAGTTGAGCCCGACGGGCCTTGACGGCGTCCCACCATTGGTCCGTGCGCGGCTTCGGCGGCGGCGGAACGCCAATGCCGTTCACGGCCATCTTCCAGCCGCCGCTGCTTGGCAGCCGCATGTCCGGCGGGACTGGATACCGGGCGTGGTACAGCGCCCACGCCTCCGCCACGGTGAGGCTGCCGCGTCCGAAGCCGTTCGCCGCGGCGATCTTGCGGGAGGACGAGCTCGACATTTTTTGAGCGGCGAGGAGAGGATCTGGGAGGGGGGAGGCGGCGGCGACGAGAAGGATTATGAGCGGCGATAACTGCAGGGCGTCTTAAAACAGCGGCGGCAGCGGGTGGTTGCACGAAATAACTCCGGCGCGGACGGCCACGCGGCCATGCACGACGAGACGCGTCCCTGCGTCGCCTGGGAAAACAGGGACGCCATTAACGTCGCTTGACCAAAGGTAGGCGACGGGGTTTTAGCCTTCCGTGCCGCTGACGGGTCGGCCCCGCCACTCCCCGCCTCGCTTTTCGTTGTGTCCGGCGTCCCCGGAGCGTCCCCTGTGGGACGGGGACGGGCTCGGGGCGCCGGACACCGTATAGGGCCGCGCCGGACAAAAAAGGGCTTTGGGGGACGCGGCTGGAACGCTTTTTTTGTCCGGCGCGCCCCAAATCCCTTTGGGGGACGCGACTGGAGATGCTCTTAGCGTGTCTAATAGCATACCACTTGCCATCCCTACCAAGGAGCAGTAGTTTGCTTGACTTGACTCAGCCAGGCCAGTCGTAAAAAACAGGGTTTGGGGGATGAGCATTGGCTCCTTCTTTCTTCGCAGCAATGCAGCATCAGCCTACTGCTGAAGCTCTCCCCCACCCACACGGCTTGCCCTTGGCCAACCTTCTCGATTCCATCCGTCAGTCGTCGCCGCCTCACTAAGTTTTCTTATCTGCGGCGGAGAAAAGAAGGAGAGAGAGATGAAGGCGGACGTTGCTGTCTCCACCTTCTCTCTTCTGCGATCCTGAATTCGTGAGTCCAAACTGCATCTCCGGCATTCTCTATCAGATCTGAACAGTTCGTCCTGTCTGCACGTCGGAACGGGAAGGCAAAGAAACTTATTTCATCAGTTCCAGGAACGAAATCACCACTGCTATTATGAGTTCATGTAAGTCGGCTTGTTTACTTGTCATTTGTATGGATTTATCTAGAAGATGGTATTCTTAATCTTGGTAACGGTTCTTGTACACTGCCTAATGAATGTAGTATGTACTAAATTCAGTTCAGGAGTCGATCGGTAGAGGAGGAGCGGTGCTGCACATGTGGAACCAATGGGCAGTCCAGATACTGGTCTTGACCAGCTTCTCCTTGCAAGTATTCCTCTTCCTCGTCGGTGGAACCCGTCGGCGCGGCAGCTCCACCGTGCTGAGGGTCCTCCTCTGGTTGGCGTACCTGACGGCCGATACCGTTGCAACATACACCCTCGGCCACCTGGCCATCACTAGCGGCTCACATCTGCACCAGCTCTCGGTGTTTTGGGCACCTTTCCTGCTGCTGCACCTGGGCGGCCAGGACACCATCACCGCCTACGCCTTAGAGGACAACCGGCTCTGGCTGCGTCACCTGCAAACTCTCGTGCTGCAGTTCCTTGGAGTTGCTTATGTCCTCTATAGGTGTTTATCTGGCAGCTGGGGATTGGTGACTGCAGCCATATTGATGTTCATACTTGGTGCTGCCAAGTATGGGGATAGGATATGGGCACTCAAGTGCGCTGACAATATTGGCATCGACGGCCTCACAGACAAGTACTGCCATAAGGTGCTTAATAACCGTTACTTGGAGGTTTCTGGGATGGAGGAGGAGGAGATGGTTAAGCAGGGAGCTCACATCTTGCTTAGCATATGCGTGTCCCAGTTCAACGACTGTACGCTAAAGAAGACAACATTGTACCAGTATAAAACCCTGGAGTATTTGGTCGGCAGCAAGAAGATATACAGTGTAATTGAGATGGAGCTGTCGCTGATGTACGACATGATGTACACCAAGGCCGGGGTGATCCACACTTGGTACGGACACGGCATCCGCCTCTTCTCGGTGATTACCATTGTCCACGCATTCGTACAATTTCGGTTCTTTATCAACAAGGATGGTTACCGCAGAGTAGACGTGTATATCACTTACATCTTGGTGGTTGGGGCCTTTGTCCTTGAGATGACATCATGGATCATGGCACTAGGGTCGACGTGGGCACGCCATTTCCTGTACATTCGGGGATGGAACCGGCTTTACCGTGTAACTGTGTCTCTTCGCCGGCTTGTCAATGCAGTAGGATGGAGGATGTGGTCAGGCAACGTTGGGCAATTCAACCTCTTTAAGTATGCACAAGAGCATGCATCCATGGACATGCATAAACTGAAGGACTTGGCTCCTCCCGTGCACATTTCTGCACCTACCAAGGACTTGGTGGTGAATATGATCACCAAGATAGTGGCGAGGCATGGTGGCGAAGCGGATGGTTTGTATTCCTTGAACCAGAAGGCGGAGAACTGTGAGCTCCCTGTACTTGACTGTGATTTTGACACAAGAATCATCATTTGGCACATCGCCACTCATGCTATTCTTCTCTGGATCAAGGACAAAGAGAGGCAACGAGATGATCGCAACTACGAGAAGGCAATCAAGACGCTGTCCAATTACATGGTGTTTCTCCTCGTGAAGCACCCGGAGATGTTGGTGGCCCATACTAGCCGCCAATTGTGCCTAGAAGCCTTGAATCTGCTCAAATTTGTGGACACAAACGGACTCGCCGAGTATCTTTCACAGGACACTCTGCCTGTGCAGGGGCCGCTGATGAAGAATGACCCTTGTGTCAGGGGAATGGCGCTTGCCAAGAGCCTGGTCGGTAACGAATGGGAGAGGCATCACCTGCTGGAGGTGGTATTTGGGGCTTGGGTCGTGATGTTATGCTACGCAGGCAGCCACTGCAACAGGGATTCCCACGCTAGGAGGCTGATCGAGCAGCGGCGGCGAGTTTCTAACCATCGTGTGGCAGCTAGCAGGGCACCTCTCCCATTATGAGAGAGAGAAGCACGAGCAAGGTACTCATCCTTAGTGACAGCGTTTTCTTTCCTAGGTCAGAAATTTATTCCATGATATCATTTATGAGTATATAATTCTTCTCTTGCTGTTTCGCTCAAAAGAAATTATATGCATGCAGCTAAATGTGTCCTTGGCATGTCCTCTTCACCTTCTGATATCCAACAGATATTTCATACTAGTTGGCTAGAATAGTGTAATTTTTGCAAAGGAAAATTGGTGGTTGAATTTGGAAGATTACAAATTTAGCATTCTTAACCAAAGTCCATGTATGTTAGACAACTGTTGGTGTATCTGTTGGGCTGTCTTCTTGTTCTCTGTTGTGGCCCATTTGGCCCAGCCCAGTCCTGACCTATATAAGGTGCTTCTATCTCTGTAACCCTAAGATGAGAGAGTTCCTCCCTGCAGCCTCCTACCTCAGGTTAGGCCCTCACCTCTGTCCACATGGTATCAGAGCAAGGGGCAGTGAGGGCAACGATGGGAAGGACTGCCGATCTGGAAGCCTAGTCTGATGTGGCTGCTAGGAGGAAGAGGAAGAGGAAGGGAGCAGGCTGCTGCGGCGGCAAGGAGGGGAAGGCAGTGACAAGTAAGGAGACGAAGAGGCATCCTGCGGGTAAGTCCTTTGCTGGTTCTGAGAGGTTAGTTTGGTGTCAAGCATGGGGGACAACAGGGATTTGGCCAAGGCTCTGGAGAAGCTGGCAGAACTTATCACTACCAAAGGAGATGGAGGAGGATCTGCTGGAGGGGGAGCAATCGTTCCCCATACCATCATCGGTCAGAAACTTGAGCTGCCGGCGAATGAAATCAAGTTGGAAGGAGTGGCCAACTATCTCCGGTGGTCAAGGAGGGCGCTGTTGATTTTGAACTCGAAAGGGTTGGATGAACGTGTGAGTGATGAAGCTGCAGAACCAGCAGACAAGACCAGTCCGGAATGGAAACAGTGGAATGCCATAAATTCTCTGATTGTGGCATGGTTGCTTAACTCTTTGGTTCCTAACATTGCTGCTTCTGTAGAGGCACTCACAAAAGCTTCAGAGGTATGGGACACCCTATCAAATCTTTATTCTGGAAAGGGGAACATTATGTTGATTGCTGAGATTGAGGATAAAGTGCATGACTTGCAACAAGGAAACAAAACTGTGATGGCATATGTGGCTGAGTTGCAGCATCTTTGGGGAGATTTAGATCATGTTGATCCTCTGGAACTTGCCCATGGGGAATGTGTGAGTGCTGCTGCAAGCTGGATTGAACGTCGACGAGTCATGAAGTTCTTGAAGGGTCTTAATCAAGATTTTGAGGGGAGAAGGGCTGCTTTACTACATCAAACCACTACCCCTTCTCTCAAAGAAGCCATTGCAGCTATGTCCAGAGAGGAAGTGCGTCTGAATATGACAAAGGGAAGCGATTTTGTCCCTCATCCAACCTTCTACACTAACGAGAGACAAGAGATGAGAGACTGCTATACTTGTGGGCAGAAGGGACACTTGAAGCATCAGTGTACCTCCTTTGCTACATCCCGGAGGGGGAGAGGAGGATACACACATGGCAAGAGGAAGCTACGAGGAAGAGGTGATGGCAGAGGTAGTGGACAGCCATATGGACAAGACCATGGAAGAGGTGGTGGACAGCACTATGGCAGAGGTAGTGGACAGCCATATGGATATCGCATGGCAGGTGGGTGGAGGACAAAGAAGACGCTATATCACCCAAGGCACATATGGCAGCAGCTTCAGAGTCAACTACCAGTACCTCTCAGGGACAATCAAAGGAAGAAGGACAAAATGAAGCAACCTTTGGGAACTTTGCTCACTATGTCTACAAAGATGAAGGTAATATTGATAGAGTTTCTATAGCCACTCATAATGCTAATTCAGATTGGATTCTTGATTCTGGAGCATCCAAACATGTTACTGGAAATATTAGTGAGTTTGACTCTTATACTCAGTATCCTTCCACACATAGAGGCACTATCCAAACAGCTGATGGCACAGCACAATCTATAAAAGGGGAGGGGTCGGTGCAATGTACACCCAACATAAAATTGTCATCAGTTCTACATGTTCCTGCTTTTCCAGTAAATCTGCTATCTCTAAGTGCCTTGATTGATCAGCAGGACTACCGTATAATAGTTGATAGATATATGTGTTTAATTCAGGAAAGGGAGAGCAGCAAGAAGATTGGGACTGCAACCAGGCATAGAGGTCTTTGGCACATAGATCGTGACAAGATGGGGCATGATGCTAGTTCTGTGCTTGCTGCGATTGTTGGAGGAAAGGAGAGTATGGCACTAGTTCATCATTGTCGAATGGGTCACATGGCGTTTGATAAAATGTTTCGAGTTTTTCCTGATGTAATGAATGGAGTGGACAAAACCAAATGATGTTGGGAGGCCGGCGAATACGCTAAGCATACGAGAACCTCTTATGTTAGTAGAGGGATCAAGTGTATACCCATTTGTGTTAGTGCACTCTTATGTATGGACGTGTCCTGTTGTGTCAGTAAGTGGCATGAAGTACTTTGTGACTTTTATTGACTGCTATTCCGTAATGACTTGGATCTATCTTATGCGTCACAAAGATGAAGTGTTCACTTGTTTTGAGTTTTTGTGCCTATGTGAAAAACAAAAACAATCATCAGGTGCAAGTGATCAGAACAGATAATGGTACTGAATATATCAACAAATCTTTTGTCGCTTTCTTATCTTCGCAAGGTATACCGCACTGACTTCATGTCCCGACACTCCTCCCCGTAATGGAGTTGCCGAGCGGAAGAATAGGCACATTCTTGAAGTGGCTCGATCTCTTATGTTTACCATGAATGTTCCAAAATTCTTATGGAGTGAGGCAGTTATGACTGCTACATATTTGATCAACAGAATGCCTTCAAAGATTCTAGGTATGCAGTCTCCTTGCCAACTCCTTCTAAATAACAATGACTTTGTTGTACCACCCAAACTCTTTGGCTGTACATGTTTTGTAAGGGATCACAGACCATCTGTTGGCAAGCTAGATCATCGGGCTATCAAATGTATCTTTATTGGCTATTCCTCCAGACATAAGGGTTACAAGTGTTGGAGTCCCACTGACAGGAGGACATTTGTAAGCATGGATGTTACGTTTCGCGAGTCAGAACCATTTTATGACGGTGAGAGTGATCTTAGTGGCTTGTTCCAGGGGCTTGACCATCTTGGTGATGCTCAAGAGGGGGAGCAACAGCAAGGTGCTGATCAAGAGCAGCAAGATGGTGACCAACAACAACATCAATTTCCTATTGTTGCGGAGATTCCTGCAATTCCTGGTACACCTACACCACCTAGACCTGTACCACCACAAAGATGGCTGCAGAATCCACTTGTGTACTCTAGAAGACAAGTACAAAGGGAACAAGTAGATGCACCAGAGGAGCAACAAGACCAGGGGCAGGGGGAGCAACCCATTGGACCAGAAAATCAAGGAAGTACAAGTGTAGATTCTGCAGAGGAGAATCAATCTCAGACTGAGTCCAATAATAGCCTAGACTTGCCAATTGCAATAAGGAAAGGGATAAGAAATGTTGGGCCCCCAAAGCGACTGAGTTATGATGACTATGACATAGGAAATTATATTTCCTACGAGGCATTGTCACCCACTTTTCGGGCTTTTGTTGCTTCACTGCAAACTGTATCTGTTCCTAAGGATTGGAAGGCAGCCAGGTTGGACCCGAGATGGTGCAATGCTATGATGGAAGAGTTAGAGGCCTTGAAGAAAAATAAAACATGGGAGTTAACAGATCTCCCTAAAGGAAAGAATACAAAGAGGGTCGTAAGTGGATCTATTCTCAGTAAAACAAAAATGCGTAAGGAAAAGTGGAGAGATATAAGGCAAGACTTGTGGCAAGAGGATATAGTCGGACTTATGGCATTGACTATGATGAGACATTTGCACCAGTGGCAAAAATGAGCACCGTCGAATTTTGATCTCTTGTGCAAGAAATTTCGGATGGCCCTTGCATCAACTTGATGTCAAAAATGCATTTCTGCATGGTGATCTTCAAGAGGAGGTGTATATGGAGATGCCACCAGGATTTGTCAGACCTGAAACTAAAGGGAAGGTATGTAGACTGAAGAAATCTCTATATGGTCTCAAACAATCTCCACGGGCCTGGTTTGACAGGTTCAGACAAGTGGTGTGTGGCATGGGTTATGGTCAATGCAATGGGGACCATACCCTATTTTACAGACATTCGGAGCAGAAAATCACTATCCTTGCTGTGTATGTTGATGATATTATCATCACGGGAGATGATGTTGTGGAAATCACAAAACTGAAAGGATGCTTGAGTCAGGCCTTTGAGGTGAAAGATTTGGGAAAACTTAGATACTTTCTTGGAATAGAAGTTGCAAGATCATCAAAAGGGATATCACTATCTCAAAGAAAGTATACATTGGATCTCTTAGATGATATGGGCATGCTGGGGTGCCGAGTGGCTTCAACACCTATTGACCAGAGCACTAAAATCACAGCAGAGTCTGGAGAACCCATAAACAAGGAGAAATATCAAAGACTTGTTGGGAGACTAATATACTTATGCCACACGAGACCAGATATATCATTTGCAGTAAGTGTAGTGAGTCGCTATATGCATGATCCGAGGGATGGACACCTGGAAGCAGCTCAAAGAATCTTGAGATACTTGAAGGGCACTCCGGGAAAAGGAGTGTTGTTTAAAAGTAATGGACACCTAAATGTAGATGGATATTGTGATGCGGATTGGGCTAGCTGCTTAGATGATCGAAGATCCACCTCAGGGTATTGTGTTTTTGTTGGAGAAAATTTGGTGTCGTGGAGAAGTAAGAAACAATCTGTTGTCTCGAAATCAACAGCCGAAGCTGAGTACAGAGCTATGTCACAGGGCCTGGGTGAAATGTTGTGGGTACGAAACCTTCTAAGAGAGCTGAAAATTTTAAGGCAAGGAAGCTTGAAAGTGTGGTGTGATAATATGTCTGCCATAAACATAGCAAATAACCCTGTCCAGCATGAGCGAACTAAACATGTGGAGATAGACAGATTCTTTATTAAAGAAAAGATTGATGCAGGGATTATCTCATTGGCTTATGTGAGATCAGGACAACAAGTGGCAGACTGTTTAACAAAGGGACTGGGCTCAAAGGAGTGTAATCTTGCCTGTGCCAAGATGGGGATGATTGACATTTATCACCCATCTTGAGGGGGAGTGTTAGACAACTGTTGGTGTATCTGTTGGGCTGTCTTCTTGTTCTCTGTTGTGGCCCATTTGGCCCAGCCCAGTCCTGACCTATATAAGGTGCTTCTATCTCTGTAACCCTAAGATGAGAGAGTTCCTCTCTGCAGCCTCCTACCTCAGGTTAGGCCCTCACCTCTGTCCACACTGTACTACTAGTTTGATTCATTTTCTTATCACTCATGCAGCTCGGAAAGAAGCTAGTATAACAAAGTGGCGTGAGGAAGATAGAAAACACACCATGCGTCTGAGGAGACCTTTGATTGGCCGAGGGGATGGGATGCTACAAAGAGACGTTGAACTTGGAGCAACTTCCTACTCTCATATCGACCAAGGCAACAGGAGCAATGCAGCTCCTGATACCTGAGGGTTGTTCTGCATTATGCCCGCAGTTATAAAAGGATTTGAGTAGGTCGGTAGGGCAGCTTGCGTTCATGATACATTTTGCCTTCTGCCCTACAGGCTTTATTCGAAGCGAGTAAATTCAGTGGGCATGTATGTCATGAAACAAGCTCGCAAAGCATTTCAAGACTATTACTGCAGGGGCCTAGCAAAATGGCTTGGGTGGTGCAGGAAGTTTCTGAATCGAAGTTTTATTCATCTGGCTTGACCGGTAATGTTATCCCTTTGATCGATCTGTAGACTGTAGTAGGAGTGAAGGCACTTGTTGCTTTAGTTAGTGCTTTTTGTATGGTATGTTATCTAGTTTTGGTCTATGTCTTTTTTATATGAGTGGGGGTTTGTCCTGCTTCATATCCTGGTTTGCTTAGTAAGGAATGATTTCCCTCCCCTGTAGGAAGAAAAAAACTCCATGCTTTCCCAGTTGTTCATATAGCCAGTTTGCATCAGTTTGGCGAACTTACATCAGCTGCTCACTTGATCTTAGGATTGTTGAATGACACTGGCTAGAATGTTGATCCCAGGTGCACAAGTTACTTCTCCTTGAAGATTATGTTTTTTCCCTTTGAACAATGACACCACTAAACTTGAGTGCTGGTGGTAATTGGTACTTATGTACTAATTGGTACTTTTGTACTATAGCACTACACAGTAGAGTACAAGATCCTTATAACCTTGCAGCCATATGCTATTCTATGGTTTTCAGAATGTGAATCTACAGTTCCTCTTTGAAAATGGTAAACTTCTAGTGATGCCGTGTTGCTAATGAACGTATCAAGAAGAGCAGATTTGCGTTGCACTACCATCTAGATACTCCTACGTACGGAAGAGCAAAACAAATAAATTTATTTGTCCATGCTACTCCGTATTTCTCATTTTGTGAACATAGGGAAACAAAGAAAAACAAATGGTCCGTGACCTATCTTTCATGTCTACAGCATGAACTTGTGTGTCATACAAATTGTGGTTCCGAATGGGGTGGCCTGCATGTTTCAGCAGTTGTCTGGCAGGACAAAGATATTTCAGTTTGGATGCAGAAAAAGATGTGTTGTTGAGCCCTTATGAGTAGCATGACGAGTCAGTATAACACCATGAAAAATTATGTGAAATCTTACTCCCTGTCAGATAGGAGTCTGCGGGGCAACTTTTCCTCATTCTTGGTAACCATTTTAATGATGTAATTGGCTTTTCTTCCCAAACACTAACACCAATGGTGTCTTCTGTGTGCTCTGTTGTTTTGCCTACAGAGTAGCTGTTTCTTGAAATTATACATTATATTTCGAGTTTGTTTTATTTATGCCACTAAATGTCAGTTAGTTCTCTGAATCAAAGTACAAGCACTTTCAAAAGCAGCAATGAGAAACGGTACACTTCTCCACATAATGACATGCCCTTCAGCTAAATAATTTCATGTTTTGGGGGGCAAAGATTAGGACCCTTTTTTTTTTTGGAAGATGCTCTTAGGTGATGGCATGCCTCTTATGACAGAACAAAACATCAACACAAACAAACGTCATAGGCATCCAAAAGGATGCCACAAGATGCACCTTTCGTGGCTCTTTGAATCAAACAATATAAATCCCCTTCAAAAGCACATCAGATAAAGCATCCAATCTGATTGGATCAGATAGCAGAATAGTCATACAGGAACTATTGAGCATATTTTGGTTCTCCACAAATGGTTATGGTGCACTCGAATCAACACTTAACTTGAAGATTATGTGTCAACTTGAGTATCAAAAAGAAAAAAGAAAATCACAGAAGGTGTCATTTATACCATCATAATCCATTCAAAGGAACCACATTAGGAGACTACGTAGTAGACTGGAGACAGCTAACCCGTGCAGAAAAGAATGCAAAGGAGAGTTGCATGACTAAACTGCTGCCACAATGTAAACTACGTTCTCATAATATTATCATAAGCACAACAAACATGTTTTTTGTCCTGCAGCACCACTGCATGTGACAGGACAGAAAACATATCACGCCTCCAACAAAGGTTCTGCAGATTCTTCAGCATCACCTTCAGTGGCATTGGGATCATCAACAATTGTGACACCCTCAAGGTCCAAAGGACGCCCAGTCATGGGATGAATGGGGTTCCTATCACGATGTCCACCCTTGCGACCCATAGCTAACAGTGGAGGTGGAGGCAGAACCCCAGCGTGGAAGAGGATACGCTGTACAGGGTCTGATGGTTGTGCCCCAACAGATAGCCAGTACCTACAACATAAGAATAGTCACTATTTAGTCATATGAGGTTATGTGCTGTTGCACGACAGGTGAAATAAACAGCATGGGATATCGGTAGCAAATACTCGTTAGGTCTGCTATAAATGCAACCAAGCACATCTCATGTACTTATGATGCAATCAAGCAAATCTCATCTACATGAAACGCCCGCATCCGTATTCACTAAATCAGTGATTTTCTTCTCAAATGGAGGGAGGCAACTAGGTATAATTGAATGAGGCCTGCCAATTGGCATTTCAGTCAACTCACGTAACACAGCCCTATAGATAATTTCACTTGCCTTTCTTTTGATTTACCTACCCAACATCCCCAATGGGTACAATGTACTGACTGAAGCAAAGCATCATAGGGAACAAGGTCCAATTTATTTAGGTTATAGAGAACTTCACTTGCCTTTCTTTTGATTTACCTACAAAACACTCCCAATCGTACAATGTACTGCCTGAAGCAAAGCATTACAGGGAACAAGACCCAATTTATTTAGGTTGAGAAAATAGGCATGATTTATTTAGGTTTAGCTGCCTGCTTAAATGCTCAACCGACCTACACAAGGTAGTCTTACGGGGATGAACATACAGTGTTACTTGTAGAGTAGGTGCAGCAGTAGAAACTGGAATCTACCATGTTTTCTCCAAAAAGGAACATAATAACTGAACAATACTCTCTGAAATGAAAATCAGGAGCAGGCACAGAACTCACTTGACCCGGTCGAATTTGAGACCCATCCTCTTGCCACCATCCTTCCCTGCAAACAGCAACAGAAAAAGGCACACACATCTGTTATCACTAAAGCTCCAACCGCCGCACAAATCCTCCGCACGTACGGCCAGCGAGCTGATTCAAGCGGAAATTCGAGGTGGGCCGGGGATTACTCAACAGATCGAGTGGGAAATCGAGGTGGGGGGAATCTCACCGGGGAGCGGGTTGTAGTAGCCGAGGACCTCGAGGTGCTTCCCGTCGCGCGGGGAGCGGCTGTCGGCGGCCATGACCCGGTAGAAGGGCCGGTTCCGGCAGCCGAACCGCGCGAGCCGGATCCGGACCACCATGGCGACGCTTGCTTTTTTTCGTCTCTTCCTCGCCGCCTTCGCCTTCGCCTGTCGCCTGCTCTGGCCTCTGGGTGAGGTCGTTTGGGAAGAAGGCGTTTTAGGTCGGGTACATTTCAGCTGTTTTCTGGGCTGGGATGGGCCTATCCCAAGTTGCGGGAAATTTAGGCCCAAAAGGAACCGTTTTCTTAGCAGGTTCATGATCTAAGTTTGGGCTATCGTTTATGGGCTGGTGGTAAATTTATGCTTCATTTTCGAAACGAAAAACAAGGCCACTTCAGGTTAAAAGCTTCATTTCACCAATTTTACATTTTTCTGCATAATAAATTTCACATCTGACAGGGGTAAAAGGTGGCATAACTTACTAAAAGTATGTATGAATTTACACGAGTTTTCAGATGCGCTAACACTAACACACTAACAAAAAAGGTGCCAAGTACAGAAGGAATCTCCTACACAAGAACAGCAAGCTCGTAGTAGATGGAAGCTCTCTGGTTTCTGTACTGGATGCTGGGAACATAGCCTACTACTCACTACATTCAGTGTCCAGCAGGAGCTGGGCAGTTGTGAGGAGGCAGACCAGCGCCAAATCGCCGACTAGGCGGAGTAAATCGGCTAGCAGCCTGGCCCTAGATGCCGTCTAGCCACCTAAGCAGCCGCCCTCTTTAACCCAGCTCCCACTTGATCCTTGATCCTATCATGGTTGGTGGGGATATGTTTTTCCTGCACAAAAGATGAAAGGAACACATGAATGTTAGGCTTTCTCCAAGAATGAACCGCAGTGTGAATCAAGTGGGGTGGAAAGGAAGAACATGAGACCCAGATTGAACAAGCAATTGGTTTTCAGCTTTCTTGTTTCCAGTGCCACCTCTTGGCATTGTTCCCTGACAGACAACGACGACACTATTGTCACTATTGTCTAACAAACATCGCATATCCGTACTGGCATGTTTTTCCTACCTAGGAACACCTAAAAGTGAAACAACCATGAAGCAAAGCAGTGGTTTCTTCCTAAATCTGCAGAATCTGTGTCAAGACCATGGGAGAGTACAATGCTGTCTTACATCTAATTTCTAAGGCCATCAGGAATTTGCATCTGTGGGAACCTGCGGATTGACCTTCCCCTTTGAGAAAAAAGAATTAGTGATTTAGTCATTCAAAGACAGTCACTATACATCTTACTAAACAAAGCAGTACGCCACAAACTTTCCATCTCATAACTTCCGTAGTAAGTAGGAAATATTGTTCCCCATAATCAAGAAAGTACTAAGGATGCCCAGTTTCTCAAATGTTGGCAAAAGAAAATATTAGATGACACTTTTGGGACTTGCTGAGTTGTATATTCCTACTTTTTCCTAGAAAGCTTGGTGGTGGAAAAGTATTCAAAATTTAAAATGCATGTCAGGTAGAGAGAAATTTTTCAAGTCTAAGTGATTACAAAGACAGGCTACATTCCATTAATACATTCTGAAGAACCTGTATCTAACATGTGCATTTTGGTAAAATGGGAGAATTTGATCAATTAAACTTAAAAGATACTCCATCCGTTCCATATTAGTTGTTGCTGATTTAGTACAAAGTTGTATTAAATCAGCAACAACTAATATGGGAGTAACATATTCCAAGTGAACAAAAATAGTACTATTAGGCGTTGAAGAATGATGAATCGCTTAAAGGCTATATTTCCAATAAAATGCATGGGAGTATTTTTTATATCGAACTTGTGTCTTCAGGCATGGGAGTATATTTTTATATCGTTTGATTCATGATTCACATGCCTGAAGAACCAAGAATCACTTAAAGGCTGCATTGGATAATTCAGTCCAATAAAAAGGCTGCATGCAAAAACACTTAAAAATATTTAAGTGCTGAAGACAACATTTCCGTTTCTATCTACAGATTTTTAATTGAAGGAGATACCAGAGCATAAATCGTAATAATTTCATTAGTCTTTTCTTCTTCCCGCCTACTCTCCATGTCAACAAAGATATCTTATCTCCCATAATTCCATTAAGCATCCATTTCTTCCAATAGATTTATGTACCAGTGGACAAAAAAAATCGACTGACTTATGTACATTGAGAGAAAAAAGGGATTTGATTTTTGTTACCCAGCCTTACTGAACTGCATCATTTCTACAAGTACTACATAAGGTGTATGCATTACTTATGAAGTTATGCTATCCATATAGAGTAAGCAATATCAACCTGCAGGCATGAAAAATAAGATATATTCCTATTTTCTCAAAAGGAAAGTGAAAGGACACAAATAATGCACAGTGCATACGGATAGAAAGGAAGTGCAGTATCTATATTCTATGATCATGAAAGCTACTCCTCTAGGATGCTCTCATCTAAAAGAAATCCAGATATTCCGCAATTCAAACTTCCTAGTGAATAGCCAAAGGGAATTATGCAATTATAAATCGCTGTTAGGTCTACTATGAGTACATGAATGCTTAGCTAACAAATCTTGACAGTCAGGTAACGATGCCGACAACAAGCGATTGCGTGCCTAAGTTTCTTACAAACAACTTTGATGTGAACGCATGCTTTAATTTGGTCATTGTTTGGATGACGACGTTGAATAATTTGATAACTTTATCAGTAAGACTCATTTTAGCATTGACGCAGTTCTATCAATCTGTCACAGAGAGTAGTTATGGGTCAATCTCTCTCACACCACATCAATGACGTAGGATTGATCTACTCAACTTCTAGGAACACACCAACAGGGCCAGGGTGGGAGGCTGGTCCCTTCTTCTAGATGAGAATTTCACTACTAAGTATCATTATTTTCTACTTATAAATCAATCTACATTTTGGGTCCATGCTCCGTCACTGACAACCAAAGCTGTCTCCTACTCTTTTCTACCGTTTTTTTTTTTTTTGAACAATTTTTCACAGTATCAAAGTCTTAAAACTGGTTTCATTGTCATGTAGTTACAGCTACAAAATATGACTGCCATGTAATTTCATAACGTGAAGTGTTTCACAAGTAACCTTCAATTCCATCACATAAAGCTCTTTCACAGTAAACATTACTAATCCCATGCATTATTGCAGCAAACCGATGAGCATAAAAGGAAGAAGGCTTTACCAGAAGTACGAAGTTGATTACTGATGTACAGCACAGAGGAAGGCCTGACTTTCTTTATAAAATAACAATCAATGAAAGTGCACATGACATAAATGCATTAACTGCGAAGTGTTTTTTTGAGGAAGTTTTGTAGGCCGCTGTATCCAGTCAAGCCAACTATTTTGCCCAGCCCTAACTAGAATGAATCTGACAAAAATTCAAGATGAAAGGTAAATTATCACACCAAAATTGTACCAAATTAAAAATGCGACTAACAAAAAACTTGCACATGCATCCTAGAAGAAAAGCCTCTGATCTCCAGCAAGGTCCATCGCACCTTGTAGTTATTAACTCACTAAGCCAATCCCTTGTTAACCTAACTGTTTTCTTGTAGTACACAGCTAAACGAAGATAAGCATTAAAGTTGTCAAGGAAACAAGGTTGTTACTTCATTGACACTGCACTAGCATTAATCAATAGTGTATAAAATAAACTAATTCCATCAACAGAACAAGCATTGATATGTTTACCTGATTAGGAAGTGTATCTTGTTATATGCATGTACCTCACTATCTAGACAAGACAGACTTCTGCCTTCAGAGAACCCAACCATTCATAGTGTGTTAGCCTTTTAGCAACCAGTAATCAGGAAGTTGAAGATAGAATACTGATATAGTTGGCCAATCAATTAGTAGGCCACCAACATGAACAAATCAAAAGGAGTACGACAAACACTAGTATCAAAGGCATGGCAGTAGATCTAAACATACTAGCTTTGGTGTGATATGGTGTTTGTTTGTTTGAAATGAAGGAAATTTTTCTTCTTCTTGCTCAAACAAAGGATAAAACTTTTGATTGGCTGAACCTAGCTCGCCATGCCCAAACTTATTGATGAACAATAAAAACGAATGCTTGCTTCTTTTTAATGTACTGCTATGTAACAGAAAAGTATGATCTAGAGGATGATATGCAGACCATGTAGGAGGATGGAATAATTGGAGACAAGCACCATAGTGCTATATAACAGTGACATGTCGGCACATACAAATTACAACCATACAGCTCCATATGTCAGGTACTCCGTTGTAGATAAGACCAGAATAAGAAATATATGAAAACTTATTCACACTATTATAACATCTCACATTTGTCATGCACAAATGAAAATTTCTTTCTTCGTGACAGCATCACGTTAGATTAAGTAAAAGTATTATACACGAAGCTTCTAGCTATAATATTTGGCAGTGTCTTCGTTCATCACGTAGCTCCAAGAAGACAGCGCGGATTAATATGGATACAAAAATGTGAACATGATCTTTGAAGTATGCTGCCTTTTAGCAGTCTTGCGGACAAATATAAATAAAATGAGGAAGGTAGAAGCTAGCTTTCACAAGTCATTCATCAGTACCAACAAATAATGGCTGCATTTTGATATCACTGCATCTTCGCTATGTTAGTTAAACTTCTTTTCTTGCACGCAACCATCACTAACTTCCCATGATCAGGCAGAGGAAAAGGTGCAGTACAATAACCTCAAGCATTCTAGAAGTTTTAAATAACTTGGTAACAGAAACACAGATACTACTCCCTAGATGAGATTGAGATAAGCTTAAAATTACCTGCTTATTGCACATGCCATAAACACCTTTTTCAAAAATAATAGAAACGCTGAGAAATTAATTAACCAGTCATTTGATCCCTCCAAGATTTTGCTGGTTCAAGTGTTTGAACAAGCTTCGCAAGTATTAACATCATGTAGAGCAGTCAACTGAAATGTTACGATCCCGGTCCCCTTTTAGGTAAAGCAATTTCAAAGAATGATATCCCATCCATACACTGAATGTAGTAGATCATGGCAGCGGAAAGATCGAGCCCAGCAGAAAGCTTCCGCGTGCTTTCGTCCAGCAAGCGAAGTGCTACACAAGTAAGGGGTGATTCACCTGAAGCCAATCCTACTAATGTCAAATTGGTTGGTTTGACACATACGAACTCTTTTCGCTTAACGACAACTGCGTTGGCAATGCTATCGCGGTCACTGGATGTTGTTCACACGAATTGCTTACCCCCAGTCCCCAGACGGCCAGACTCACATTTGTGCCCCATACAGTTTGTCAACTAAATAAACTCCTGCAAATCCGAGTGCCATGTGGTGTGCAACTGTCCATTTCCCTGAATCCTACATTGCAGACAGGGTCACTCACTGCACAACCTTTTCCCCATCGCTTTTCCACGAATCTTCGTGTGACGCAGCGGATAGCATAACCAACAGTCGTATCGGAGGCGCAACCCTTCCCCCTTGCTCCGAGAAAATGAAAGCTATATGCAATCTGATCACTAGGAACAACAGCAACAGTAACAGACACAAACCTTCGCTCCAGTAGTCGCTCGCGACGGCGCGGCGGATCCCGCTGTCGCGCCCTCCCTGTAGCGGGCGCGCTCGCCGGTCCGCCCGGCCGCCTCGAGCCCGGCGAGCAGTCCGTGGCTCCGCCGCGCCGTGTCTTGGTGCAGACTCGAGATGGAGGTGGTGTGTGCGAGTTGGTCCAACCAGACCGAGTTTGAGCGTCGGGTCAAGAATCAAGATCTGGTTGCCCAAATATTCATCCCGTAGGGCCGTACCTACTTAAATAAGTACAATTCTAGTTTTGTATTAAGTTAACCTTTATAAATTTTGACCAACTCTATTGTAAAAAGCGAGCAATATGTGATATCAAATCATTATAATATAAAAGTAATTTCAAGATGAATCTAATGATACTAAATTGGCACCATAATTGTTGTTACTTTTCCCGTTTAATTAGTTAAATGTGAAGACATTTGATTTGAGAAAAGAGCTAGAAGTACACTTATTTGAGAACACAAGAAGTATGTTTCACGTGACCCTTATATATTTTCCAAAACATATATCTCGTGTATTTGTAAAATTGTACCGTTTGTGGCAGGTATGAGAAGAGCAAACGGTATGTATAATGTACGATACTACTCAGACACCCAATTATATTTTTATGTATAGGTCACAAATCATCACTTTGTTTACGAAGTTTTGTATATATGTACAAGATAAACTACAGTAACATATGTTCGAGGATCATTTTCTGATTTCTTTTTAACCCAGAAAAGCATGAGGTAACATTTGACGAGTTGCGGAAAATACTCATACTATGAATGGCCTCTTCATTTCGGATTCAATTTTATGGAAATTACCTGGGCTTAAAGTGAAGGGATACATCATACATACACTAGTTGATAAGATGGTACCGAAATGTGTAAAAACAAGATTTTCTCTGAGAGCCAAAACACATATCGATCTCGATCAAGAAATCCAATGTATGATTATATTGAAATTAATAACCAGAAATATGTGTATCTCCATCCCACGGCTGAGACCTATCGTGCCCGACGTAGGCGATGCCCGCCGCCACCAGCTGAAGCTTTTTTGCAGAGACAAAAGAGAATGGAAGAGCGGTGGTGAGAGGCTGAGGTTCACAAAGGTGGTGGGCACGTATTAAAAAATGCCAGGCTGACGCGTCGGCTTTGGTGGTGGGCCTCACCGACCAATGGGATGTGGTTAACCGGTTACCCACGTCGTACCCATCGTGCAAGTCTCGTAGAATCCATGACATTCTAAAATGTGCATGCGCCCATTCAACCATGGCATCAACGAACGCCGCTCTTTCATGCCACCTACCGCGGTGCACTTACGTGCCGGTATCAATAATACCACACTGAGAGCATGGGCTAGACCTGGATACATATGAGATCATTATATGAAACTTCCTCCGTCTCATAAAGATTGTCTAAGATTTATCAAAATTTAGATGTATCTAGAAAATGTGGATGTATCTAAATGTTATTAGTGTCTAGATATATCTAATTTTGACAAATCTCATACAACCTTCATAGGATGGGGAGAGTATATATTAAATGGAGGGAGTAACTCACAAGTAACTACAAGGTAAAAAAAAACTCACAAATATACACTCTTAAACTTGTGGAATTAAGAAAAAACCCAAAAACTAAGAAGATTTCCACACGGAATAAGAAAACATCCAACTCTCTTTTTTTAGCTGAAAACAGCCAACTCGTGTAAAGCAGACTTCAACCACCACTATAACCCCCCACAAGGCACACGCTAGCCTTTTGAACTATCATTTCCTGAGCATGCCTTTCACATATAAAATTCCAATCTTACCCTCCAAACAACCAATCACTCTGCAAAGACACAAATAACCACACCTCTCAAATCAGCTCATCATTTCTTGACCGGCCAGACATTATTTGAACTATGAAGTACATTTTCGAGATTAAGACCGAGGCTGAGACTTGGGCTGCTACGGGCCGAAGCACCTAAGTTTATTATTAAGGCATGCGAGTAGGTTTAGCTGTTTTTCTGGGAGCCTCGGCACTCATATATACTGGAGTTACCGAAGCTGAAACTTTGGAGCCGCTTGCTTGCAGGGAGGCATGCGATCTCGCAAGAGACATCTACGCATCCAGGGTGCGGGTTGCATCGGACTGCAAGATGGTGGTGCAAAACCTGGAGCAGGGTACTAGAGGGGTTTATTCCCATATTATCACCGAGATCATTGAAGCTCGGCAGTTTTTTGATTTTCTTGAGTTCAAGTTTGTGAGTAGAAAGTCGAATAATGAGGCTCATAAGTTAGCTAGGAGTGCTTTGTGTGATATTTCGGGCCGCCGTATGTGGCTGAATGCCCCGCCTGATGCCATGTGTATCCCGCTGTTTTCTTTTTTCTTTTATTTGTGTATGCTTGTTGAAACTTCCTTGCACTCCCTCCATTTCAAAATGTAATCCGTCTAAAGATTGATCAAAAGTCAAACCTTACAAACTTTGACCGAATATTCAGGACAAAATATTACATCTACAATATTGAATTGACATATTAAGAAAATATACTTTAGGGTGAATCTACTGATAATTATTTAGTATTGTAAATATTTATATTTTTGTGTATAAATTTGGTCAAACTTTAAAAACGTTGACTTTTGACTAATCCTTAGGTGCCTTACATTTTGGGATAGAGGGAATAGTTAATAAAAATAGGCAAACATTTTGCCTCAGTTTGAAAATCTACTATGAAGATATTATAAATTTTGATAGTTCAAATCTGGTAAAAAAGAAACTCATTCGAGACTACAGTCTACAGATACAACCTAGATTAATTAGGTGCAGGGCAGATACCCATCTCTACATAAACAATGAATCTCTCACTCTCTCAACAGATAAAGAATACAGTGAAACAAGGCATTAAGTATGACATACATGATCTGTAGCAAGAGACAACTAACATGACAATTTGAGTGGTCAACATAAGCAAGAGCCCTAGATTTGGGCAAGAATATTAAAGAAGAACAGTTCTCTTAGGGAATAATTTCAGTGACGTGAGTGGTGTATAGTATCAGAGATTTGAACCGCAGCGTGAATAAACTGATACTGCCGTGCTCCTTTGGTCAAGAACTCAAGATTGTGTCCTACTGTCATTGTCGACATTCACAAGACATGGCTCAGTATGGAGTACAGTGCACGTAATAGTTGCTGTGAATGGACAAGAAAGTTAAATTAAACGGTTCGAACAATCCCAGTTCTCTCTGTTTCAAGGGAAAAAAATCCCAATTGCTCCACTTGTATCATGTGAGCAATACTTAGTTGGTATAATCTAGAGTACGTAGAAAAGTTACAATTAGCAAACATTATGTTTATTTATCATCATACTCTAAATGGACTTTGACAGTCATCGGATGTGTGGTCCGGCCAGTTGGAGGCCGGCCATTTTTTTAATCTCATCAAAGCGGACTATTATTTGAGTATGTGGCACCGTTTTCAACTTTCATCAAAGAAGGACACGAGTTCTTGGTGAGTTCGTTAATGTCAAAGCTTCGCGACCCCAGTCATAGATACGTATATTAAGGGAAAAATAAATCATGGCCTCTGAGAGCTCCACCGCATGGGCACCGTAGAGCCATTATGTTCTTCCAATCAGCAACCACCACGTCGCAGTTTGATAAAAGGAATTACGTGTTTTTTTATGTTCATCTCTTTTTATTTTTTGACGGTAACTTTTTGAGATAACTTTAGGTTGTAACTTTCTGCCGGCATTTACCCCACCGTACCTCCTTGAATGTGAGTAATTCTCTGATAATATTTTTTACCGTATTTTTCTAATATTTCTCTAATTTTATTATTCAAATGTATGGTACCTTTCCGGGATAACTTTTCACCGTAACTTTCCATTGGTCAGTTATCCCACGGTATCTCATCAACGGTGAGTAATTCACCAATAGTAATTCTTTGACCGTATTTTTATAAGTCTCTTTGATGGTGCTAGGACTCCAAGTGCAGAGTGTTGTGTCAGCAGAGTATTTTTCCACAAGGATGACTCGAGAGTTTATATCGAACTCTCAGGGAACTGAGCAAAGAGTATTCTCTTCTCTCTTCTTCTAACAATCCTGCAAAGTAAAATAAAAGCTTTGTGTCCCCAACTTCACCGTGTGGTTGTCAAGCACAAGGTTTCGTGTAAGTAAATAAAACACAAGTAAAAATAAAGCGAGTAAAACTAGATAAAATAAAGTAACTAAGTAAAAAAACAGTAAATAGGTTGATTGTTTTGGGTGTTTTGGATGCAAATAAGAAAAGTAAATATTTTTGTATTTTCAGATTAAAATAGTTCAGCAAATAGAAAACAAGATAAAAGCAAGATAACGGTGTTTTTTATGATAAAAAGTGGACCGGGGTTCATGGGTTCACTTGACTATTCTCTCTTTTAAGTTGTAGTGGATAAATAGCAATTCATCATTGAGATATGAGGATAAAAATAATAACATGTGAAAGATACGCATTCATATGGGCATCACACCTAACATAGAGATGATGCAACACATCTCTCTTATACTCCACAAGAAAGGGAAAATTCCATGCAATCTTGTATTAAGAATTAACAGAGCCTAGCCATAAGTACTTTGACATGATGTTTCAATATCAAATATGCTACCTTGAATAAACAAGATCATCATTTTTTCACGTGACGAACATAGCACATGCATTCACTTTATCCCTAGTGAAGTAGCAAAAGAAACGGCAAAACCATAATAGATCATGAATTTGTTGTCACTATTCAATCACTGAACCAATGCTACTCCATCTAATACACACATCACCCCACACACGCTCTTGCATAGATGTTGGATCAGAACAAATAATTAAGAACATGGTACATAATATGCATCTATTAATACATCTTGCACATAATATGATCAGATCTCATAGCACAATATTGTAGAATAAGGATCCACCACATAGTTATTAAAAGTATGTCCATAATCATGTAGGGCAGCTCAACTAAGAACTATGAAGAACATGAGAGAAATAGATCAAGCTACTGCCACAAACCCGTAGTATGGCCAGAGGTGGACTACTCCCCTTTGATCATGGTGATGATGATGAAGGTGTTGGAGAAGGTGGAGATCCCTCCGGCGGTGATTCCGACGGAGTTTCCCCCTCCCATCTTCTCTGTTGCAGGCCTCTGTTTTCGTGCTTCTGTCTTCTGCGGCGCTCTTCTCCCGAGAACTCTTCGGGGCCATATAAAAAGTGATTTTTAGGTCAAAATACGTCGGTGGGCGAAAGAATAAAGTCAATTGGGCGATCGACGGTCGAAAGAGGTTGGGTGGCGCGCCCAACATGTTTGGACGCACCACCTACCCTCTTTTGGGCCTCAGGCCCATCCAGGCATCCTCCAAAGGTTCAGGGTGCTTCTCCCGATGAAAAAGTGACGCTCCAAAAATTTCAAGTCAATTTGACTCCGTATAAGGCTCTGAAAGTGAAAAATACGCGAAACAAGAAATTTATGTTCTGTAGACTTATCAACCAAATAAAGGGGGTCATTGATAAATCCCCATAAATTAATGTAAAACATGTTATTATCATCATATATGATGCAAAAATGTGGAAATTCAATATGATAAAGGATAAAGTTCATGTGTGCATTTTACATGCATCACTCTCTCCTTCTATTTTTCGATGGTAAAATTTTGAGATAACTTTTCGGCTATAACTTTCTATTGGTAGTTATCCCATGGTACATTCTCAACGGTGAGTAATTCTCCAACAATAATTCTTCAACCGTAGTTCTCCAACAGTAATTTAATTTTTTTGTTCTTTTTCTATTCTTTGACAATAATTTTTTGACACACTTTTCCCGCCGTAATTTCACCATGATTACTTCAAAGGTGATTTGTTGGCTTCCTTGATGGTTATTTCTACACACGGATCTTTGACCTCAACAGTGATTGTTTGATGTTAACCCTTCATCTATGTGTCGGTATTCAATGCAAATTATGAGCGCCAATACTAGTAATTTTCCTATGGCAATTATTTATTAGTACTTTTTCAACAACGCGTAATTATTCAGTGCTAATTTCTTAGCATTAATTTTCAAAGGTACCAACAATTTTCGACAGTACTTTCAAAGGTGCATGTGCATCAATCTACAACGGTAGTTCTTTAGCCGTGATTTTCAAATATGCACGGGCAGCAATCTTTAGCAGTAATTTTCCTATCGTAACTCACTAACTCTTCATCTGTAGCTGCATTCTTCTACGGTAGCTTCATGGTTCTTCTATGGCAACTGCGATAAATAAAATATTTTACTATTCTTCGCATTTTTATTCAAAAAATATAAAAAAAATATTATATTTACCGCCTCACGATCACCTTACATGAATACTAGTACCTTCTTTCCCATCAACTTCGACTAAAAAAAATAGTATACCATTCATCGCTTCTTTTATTCAAGGAAAAACTTAAAAAAATTATAATTGCCTCAGGATTACCCTACGGGCATGGCGTGCTGCAGTGCCAATGCTTCGTAGTACTTGTGCATCTACATTGTAGCTGATATTTCGATAAAAGAAATATTTTTTCTTCTCTCAAAAAAATAAGTATTCATGTGTTTTGAGAAAACTAGAATTTATGTTTTTGTGTGTTAATTTACGCATTGATTTAGAACTCGTCCCTCTTACCCCTAAGTAGTAGCAGAGTAAAGGCATATTGTTTCCTCGTCATATAGTATTAGTACTATGAGCACAAAGTCGGTGAGGCAATCGGGAGGCATCCAAGAAAATCCATCTAGAGTTCCATCTCCTTGTCGGCGATGTTGTCGGTCCGCTCCATCTCCAGTGGCCTTGGGACCTTGGAGGTGTGGCAGACCATGACCTCTCACCGGCGGGAGGGTTTTCTTTCTTCATTAGTTTGTTTTCAGTGTCTTCTATGGAATGGTGAGACATCGGCTATATCCTAAAGTCGGAACAACATCCTCCCTGCCCTATCCTCGCTTTGGTGTTGCGTGTAGCATCGTGGAGGGCATGCAGAATCATGTGCCCGGCAGATCTCGTGGGATCCGGCCAGTTTTTGTGCTCGTTGGTGTGGTTTCAGGTCAGCCTCTTCTGGTCTACGATTGTCATCTTTGGTGACAGTTGCTGCTCTGCCACGTTAGTTCTTTGGGCCTTAAGACAATGACTTCCCGTACTACAACAAGTTCTACTACGATAAGCTTTGGACGGCAGCGCACTCTCGACTAGGATCAGTCAGTAGTCGTTTAGGTTATCCAAAGACCTACTTGCAACTTTTGTTATTTTCGTTGTTTGTACTGATATTAATGATTATTATTAGATTGACTGAATTTTCAAAAAAAGAATAGCAGCACAGTAGTAGTGCTCTGTTCCTAATTATTCTGCCAGTTTGTTGGGGTTAGAGGAGACCCAGACCCTGCGGCCTGGCCTCGCTACCGCTGATTCTCCCCGTCCCTGCTCCGGGTCAAGGGGGCGGTGGGCCCATCCGGCGTGCCAGTATCCTATAGCCTGGACCCACCCGCACGTATCCTGTTGCAGAGTCATTGCCTCGTGGTGCTGTGTTGAGAGCAGAAAGGCAAGCTGCTTTTCGGTGAGATGCCGCCTGTACAAAGGTCTAAGGAGAAAGCTCGCATTGGATTTCTCGCTATTGATTATTCTCAACTTAGACATCCATACCGGGACAACATAGACAACAGATAATGGACTCCTCTTTTATGCATAAGCATATAGCAACAATTAATGTTCTCATATGAGATTGAGGATATATGTCCAAAACTGAAACTTCCACCATGATTCATGGCTTTAGTTAGCGGCCCAATGTTCTTCTCTAACAATATGCATGCTCTAACCATTAAATAGGTGGTAAATCTCCCTTACTTCAGACAAGACGGACATGCATAGCAACTCACATGATATTCAACAAAGAGTAGTTGATGGCGTCCCCAGGAACATGGTTATCGCACAACAAGCAACTTAATAAGAGATAAAGTGCATAAGTACATATTCAATACTACAATAATTTTTAGGCTATTTGTCCCATGAGCTATATATTGTAAAGGTAGAGGATAGAAATTTTAAAGGTAGCACTCAAGCAATTTACTTTGGAATGGCGGAGAAATACCATGTAGTAGGTAGGTATGGTGGACACAAATGGCATAGTGGTTGGCTCAAGGATTTTGGATGCATGAGAAGCATTCCCTCTCGATACAAGGTTTAGGCTAGCAAGGTTATTTGAAACAAACACAAGGATGAAGCGGTGCAGCAAAACTCACATAAAAGACATATTGTAAACATTATAAGACTCTACACCATCTTCCTTGTTGTTCAAACTCAATACTAGAAATTATCTAGACTTTAGAGAGACCAAATATGCAAACCAAATTTTAGCATGCTCTATGTATTTCTTCATTAATAGGTGCAAAGTATATGATGCAAGAGCTTAAACATGAGCACAACAATTGCCAAGTATCACATTATCCAAGACATTATAGCAAATACTACATGTAGCATTTTCCAATTCCAACCATATAACAATTTAACGAAGAAGAAACTTTGCCATGAATACTATGAGTAAAGCCTAAGGACATACTTGTCCATATGCAACAGCGGAGTGTGTCTCTCTCCCACACAAAGAATGCTAGGATCCATTTTATTCAAACAAAACAAAAACGAAAACAAACCGACGCTCCAAGCAAAGCACATAAGATGTGACGGAATAAAAATATAGTTTCAGGGGAGGAACCTGATAATGTTGTCGATGAAGAAGGGGATGCCTTGGGCATCCCCAAGCTTAGACGCTTGAGTCTTCTTGAAATATGCAGGGGTGAACCACCGGGGCATCCCCAAGCTTAGAGCTTTCACTCTCCTTGATCATGTTGTATCATCTCCCTCTCTTGATCCATGAAAACTTCCTCCACACCAAACTCAAAACAACTCATTAGAGAGTTAGTGCACAATCAAAATATACATGTTCAGAGGTGACATAATCATTCTTAACACTTCTGGACATTGCACAAAGCTACTGAAAGTCAATGGAATCGAAATATCCATCGAACATATCAAAACAGGCAATGCGAAATAAAAGGCGGAATCTGTCAAAACAGAACAGTTCGTAAAGACGAATTTTATTGAGGCACCAGACTTGCTCAAATGAAAATGCTCAAATTGAATGAAAGTTGCGTACATATCTGAGGATCACTCACGTAAAGTGGCATAATTTTTTGAGTTACCTACAGAGAATTTTGCCCAGATTCGTGACAGCAAAGAAATATGTTTCTGCGCAGTAATCCAAATCTAGTATGAACCTTACTATCAACGACTTTACTTGGCACAACAAAACACAAAACTAAGATAAGGAGAGGTTGCTACAGTAGTAAACAACTTCCAAGACTCAAATATAAAATAAAGGTATAGTAGTAAAAACATGGGTTGTCTCCCATAAGCGCTTTTCTTTAACGCCTTTCAGCTAGGCGCAGAAAGTGTATATCAAGTATTATCAAGAGATGAAGTGTCAACATCATAATTTGTTCTAATGATAGAATCAAAAGGTAACTTCATTCTCTTTCTAGGGAAGTGTTCCATACCTTTCTTGAGAGGAAATTGATATTTAATATTACCTTCCTTCATATCAATGATAGCACCAACAGTTCGAAGAAAAGGTCTTCCCAATATAATGGGACAAGATGCATTGCATTCAATATCCAAGACAACAAAATCAATGGGGACAAGGTTATTGTTAACGGTAATGCGAACATTATCAACTTTCCCCAAAGGTTTCTTTGTAGAATAATCAGCAAGATTAACATCCAAATAACAATTTTTCAATGGTGGCAAGTCAAGCATATTATAAATCTTCTTAGGCATAACAGAAATACTTGCACCAAGATCACATAAAGCATTACAATCAAATTCATTGACCTTCATCTTAATGATGGGCTCCCAACCATCCTCTAGCTTCCTAGGAATAGAAGCTTCGCGTTCTAGTTTCTCTTCTCTAGCTTTTATGAGAGCATTTGTAATATGTTTCGTGAAAGCCAAATTTATAGCACTAGCATTAGGACTCTTAGCAAGTTTTTGTAAGAACTTTATAACTTCAGAGATGTGGCAATCATAAAAATTTAAACCGTTATAATCTAAAGCAATGGGATCATCATCCCCAATGATGGAAAAAAATTCAGCAGTTTTATCACAGGCAGTTTCAGCAGTTTTAGCAGTTTCAGGCAGTTTTTCGCGCTTTGCATTAGAAGTGGAAACATTGCTAACACCAATTCTTTTATTATTATTTGTAGGAGGTGCAGCAACATGTGGAGCATTAGCATTACTAGTGGTGGTAATAGTCCAAACTTTAGCTATATTATCTTCTTTTTCATTTTCTTCTCTTTCCCACCTAGCACGCAATTCGGCCATCAATCTTATATTCTCATTAATTCTAACTTGGATGGCATTTGCTGTAGTAACAATTTTATTATTATGATTCTCATGAGGCATAACTTTCGATTTCAAAAGATCAACATCAGCAGCAAGACTGTCGACTTTAGGAGCAAGTATATCAATTTTCCCAAGCTTTTCTTCAACAGATTTGTTAAAAGCAGTTTGTGTACTAATAAATTCTTTAAGCATGGCTTCAAGTCCAGGGGGTGTGTTCCTATTATTGTTGTAAGAATTCCCATAAGAATTACCATAGCCGTTGCCATTATTATAAGGATATGGCCTATAGTTGTTACTAGAATTGTTCCGGTAAGCATTGTTGTTGAAATTATTATTTTTAATGTAGTTCACATCAACATGTTCTTCTTGAGCAACCAATGAAGCTAACGGAACATTATTAGGATCAACATTATTCCTATCATTCACAAGCATAGACATAATAGCATCAATCTTATCACTCAAGGAAGAGGTTTCTTCGACAGAATTTACCTTCTTACCTTGTGGAGCTCTTTCCGTGTGCCATTCGGAGTAATTAATCATCATATTATCAAAAAGCTTTGTTGCTTCACCAAGAGTGATGGACATAAAGGTACCTCCAGTAGCTGAATCCAATAGGTTCCGCGAAGAAAAATTCAGTCCTGCATAAAAGGTTTGGATGATCATCCAAGTAGTCAGTCCATGGGTTGGGCAATTTTTAACCAAAGATTTCATTCTTTCCCATGCTTGTGCAACATGCTCATTATCCAATTGTTTAAAATTCATTATGCTACTCCTTAAAGATATACTTTTAGCAGGGGGATAATATCTACCAATAAAAGCATCCTTGCATTTAGTCCATGAATCAATACTATTCTTAGGCAGAGATAGCAACCAATGTTTAGCTCTTCCTCTTAATGAGAAAGGGAACAATTTTAATTTTATAATGTCACCATCTACATCTTTGTACTTTTGCATTTCACATAGTTCAACAAAATTATTGAGATGGGCAGCAGCATCATCAGAACTAACACCAGAAAATTGCTCTCGCATAACAAGATTCAAGAAAAGTGTTTAATTTCAAAGAATTCTGCTGTAGTAGCAGGTGGAGCAATAGGTGTGCATAGGAAATCATTATTATTTGTGGTTGTGAAGTCACACAACTTAGTATTTTCAGGAGTACCCATTTTAGCAGTAGTAAATAAAGCAAACTAGATAAAGTAAATGCAAGTAACTAATTTTTTTGTGTTTTTGATATAGCAAACAAGATAGTAAATAAAGTAAAACTAGCAGCTAATTTTTTTGTATTTTGATTTAGTGCAGCAAACAAAGTAGATAAAGTAAAGCAAGACAAAAACAAAGTAAAGAGATTGGGATGTGGGGACTCCCCTTGCAGCGTGTCTTGATCTCCCAGGCAACGGCGCCAGAAAACAGTCTTGATACGCGTACAGCACGCGACCGTTGGGAACCCCAAGAGGAAGGTGTGATGCGTACAGCGGCAAGTTTTCCCTCAGTATGAAACCAAGGTTTATCGAACCAGTACGAGCCAAGAAGCACGTTGAAGGTTGATGGCGGCGAGATGTAGTGCGGCGCAAAACCAGGGATTCCGGCGCCAACGTGGAACCTGCACAACACAACCAAAGTACTTTACCCCAACGAAACAGTGAGGTTGTCAATCTCACCGGCTTGCTGTGACAAAGGATTAGATGTATAGTGTGGAAGATGATTGTTTGCAGAGAACAGTAGAACAAGTATTGCAGTAGATTGTATTTCAGATGTAAAGAATGGACCGGGGTCCACAGTTCACTAGAGGTGTCTCTCCCATAAGATAAATAGCATGTTGGGTGAACAAATTACAGTTGGGCAATTGACAAATAGAGAGGGCATGACCATGCACATACATGATATGATGAGTATTGTGAGATTTAATTGGGCATTACGACAAAGTACATAGACCGCTATCCAGCATGCATCTATGCCTAAAAAGTCCACCTTCAGGTTATCATCCGAACCCCTTCCAGTATTAAGTTGAAAACAACAGACAATTGCATTAAGTATGGTGCGTAATGTAATCAATAACTACATCCTCGGACATAGCATCAATGTTTTATCCCTAGTGGCAACAGCACATCCATAATATTAGAGGTTTCTCTCACTCCCCCAGATTCACGGAGACATGAACCCACTATCGAGCATAAATACTCCCTCTTGGAGTTACTAGCAAAAACTTGGCCAGAGCCCCTACTAATAACGGAGAGCATGCAAGATCATAAACAACACATAGACATAAATTGATAATCAACATAACATAGTATTCTCTATTCATCGGATCCCAACAAACACAACATATAGCATTACAGATAGATGATCTTGATCATGTTCGGCAGCTCACAAGATCCGACAATGAAGCACATAAGGAGAAGACAACCATCTAGCTACTGCTATGGACCCATAGTCCAGGGGTAGACTACTCACTCATCACTCCGGAGGCGACCATGGCGGTGTAGAGTCCTCCGGGAGATGAATCCCCTCTCCGGCAGGGTGCCGGAGGTGATCTCCTGAATCCCCCGATATGGGATTGGCGGCGGCGGCGTCTCTGGAAGGTTTTCCGTATCGTGGCTCTCGGTACTGGGGGGTTTCGCGACGAAGGCTATTTGTAGGCGGAAGGGCAGGTCAAGGGGCGTCACGAGGGGCCCACATGATAGGTCGGCGCGGCCAAGGGCTGGGCCGCGCTGCCCTATCATCTGGCCGCCTCGTGGCCCCACTTCGTTAGCTCTCCGGTCTTCTGGAAGCTTCGTGTGAAAATAGGCCCCTGGGCTTTGATTTCGTCCAATTTCGAGAATATTTCCTTACTAGGATTTCTGAAACCAAAAACAGCAGAAAACAAAGAATCGGCTCTTCGGCATCTCGTTAATAGGTTAGTTCCAGAAAATGCATAAATATGACATAAAGTATGCATAAAACATGTAGATATCATCAATAATGTGGCATGGAACATAAGAAATTATCGATACGTCGGAGACGTATCAAGGTCAAGGACACAAAACCATGGCACACAAAGAAGACATTACTCTATGCCATGCTTGCATGAATGTGTCTCTTCATGCAATGGTGGGAACGTATCAATCAAAAGACACAATTTGGGGTAGGATCGGACTACTACACCAACACCGTGACCGTTCCATCCAACCGTACTCAATGCTCACTCAGACACCGTTGGGCACCATTCAAGATAAATACAAATGCAAATGATTGTCTGGTTGTGTTTCTCAAGTCATTCATGCACAGTCGAGTGGTGTGCCAGTCACCGAGTATGGGCCTATCATCCAATACCACTACAAGCAACGCAACAAGAAGGGTGGCCATAGGGCATTTGCTTTGCACCATTGCTACAAGGAGCTAGTTGGCAATGAAAAGTGGGCAAGGAGGAATTATGAGACCATACCGAAGAGGTCACGCTGACCTAGACGTGTTGGGCTCGTCATTTGTCGCGTCGTAACGAGTAGATCAACCGAAGAGCAGGAAGGAGGACGTGGTGATCATTGATGTCTACCCTCGGTCGTTCCCTTCACATCCAGAGCTAGCCTTCGCCTGTTAGCCCTGCACCTGGCCCATTATCTCCTCTACAACCCGTTCCTCTCCTTCCCACCAGTGCCTGCTACTTTCCTCGAGCCGCCACACCACGAGGGGGAGAGCAAGGGGAGAGGATAGGGTTTCTCGGGTGCGGTTGAAGGGAGAGGCTGGGGCGCTAGGCAAGGGGCTGGTAGCAAAAGTGTAGCACCTTGTGCGGCATCGCGTTGTCGTTCGCCATGCATGTACGGGCTAGAAGGAGGAGGGCAAATGGGGATTTCAAAAGACGATTTTGCCCCTAGCGAGCAAGAAAAACCACATGCCAACCAACGCACATTTTTGTTCGGTTTGTAAGCCCCTATAGCACCACATAGCCTAGGTCACAGACGAGCGGGCCGTGCGGAAAGCATGGCCCACTGAAAGTGCATGGAGCCCCCATGTGTGGTTTTGGTAATTAATGATAATTCCTATGGACTAATATTTGCATTGAGCTATAATTGTATGAGTTGTCCATAGACAATGCTTGAACCATATATTGGCTTCAAGTTTGCAATAAGAAGAAATAAAGTGCAAGTTCAAGATGAGCCAACTCGAAGAGATCATATGCTTGAAGCTTGCCTTTCATATGGTGATCATGGATACGTGGAGATGCACCGAAGAAGAAGCTCTCCCATAGTGGAGTGTGGGGGAGCAATTAGCAAGACTTCATCAAGCAAGCACAATCAAGAAAGGCGTTCCATCTTGTTGCAGTCAACATTGTCATCATCGAGCTCAAGTGGAATGCGCAAGGTTAAGGTTTGCTCTTGATAGGGTTTCTCTCTTACCGATCTCATGATTTAGTTGGGAGACCGGGTTATAGGATAGTTTCCTGGTAGGGCAAAGGTGTCCGATCTTTCGATGAGATGGGGATAATTCGATTTGTTGGTGGAGTTCGTGCTTGACGATCCGACTACACGTGCAAAACTCGTGCGCCAATGCAATCGCTAGGACAATCTCCGGGAGTTACTGATCTTGCGGGAGCACGATCAGCCTGACCAGCAAGGGTCTTAATTCCTACCTGAAATCGAGAACAAGTAAGAACTAAAGATGCAATTAGAATATTGCGAATAGAGATGAAAGCTTGATTGATAATGGTGGGATTACGAATAGTCGGTCTTGTTCTGGGCGTTGGCCTCAAAAGAAGTACACGAAGTTGCAGCAATTGGCTAACTTTTAATCTAATCAAAATCCGAGTCTAAACGTGACGGCTATGGGGGTATTTAAAGGAGGAAAAGGTGGGGTTTCGGCCAGCCATACATATGGTGGCCGAACCAAACCCTAGAAGGCCTTTCCCCCTTCAATACGGACTCTAAAAAGTGGTTGACTTAATTCCTGCGAAAATAACATGGGCCTGGCCCAAAACTAAAGATGACGTAGCACCATAACATGCTATGGACGAAATTATGAAGTGGGAAACTCTATATTTCGTCCATGTCTTCATCTCTTCTTATGGTGGCTTCAAAGTTCGGAAATCTCCACTTGCGGCGTCATCTTCAATCCTCAAATGCTGACTGCCATCTCCTCCATGCGTGATCATGCTCCAATGCTTGTCCTCCTCATCCGTGCTTGGTCCATCATTCCTAAGAGTAACAAACATATCTGATTTAGGCATCATCATATTCTCATGTATGTGAGGAATAGTTCCAAGAAACGAAAGTACCTGATAGTTAAGTTGTTTGGCACGAGCTCGAGTGATTGGTCCTTGTATTTGTGTGGCTGTAGGTACAGCGGTTGTATCAAGAGATGGGATGTCCTCATCATGCCCCCCTTCTTGAATTGAAGTCGTCCTCGACGAAATCTCCTCTTCTTCACCAAAGTAATGGTTCAAATCTGCAATGCTAAATGTAGGACTAACCGGACCCAATTCTGCAGGAAGCTCAAGTTTATATGCATTATCATTTATTTTCTCTAACACCTTAAAAGGACCAGCAGCGCGTGGTATTAGTTTAGACTTGCGCAATTCAGGAAAACGATCTTTGCGCAAATGCAACCAAACAAGATCACCAACATCAAACACAACATGCTTTCTTCCTCTATCCCCAGCAATTTTATACTTAGCATTCATGCGTGCTATGTTGTCTTTAGTAGTCTCATGCAATTTTAGTATCAATTCAGCACGGTCTGTAGCATCCAAATTATTTTGCACAGAAGATGGTAAAGGCAACAAATCAATAGGTGCACGTGGTACAAAATCATAAACAATCTCAAATGGACACATCTTAGTGGTAGAATGCAGCGAACGATTGTAAGCAAATTCAACATGAGGTAAACATTCTTCCCACAATTTTAAGTTCTTCTTCAAAACAGCCCGCAGCATAGTAGACAAAGTTCTATTTACTACTTCAGTTTGTCCATCAGTTTGGGGATGACATGTAGTACTAAACAGCAATTTAGTCCCCAACTTAGCCCATAAACATCTCCAAGCTAAGAAACTTAGTATCACGATCAGAAACAATAGTATTTGGCACACCATGTAAACGCACAATTTCGCGAAAGAACAAATCAGCAACATGTGTAGCATCATCAGTTTTGTGACATGGAATAAAGTGTGCCATCTTAGAAAACCTATCCACAACAACAAAGATATTATCCCTCCCCTGCTGTGTACGAGGCAAACCCAAAACGAAATCCATAGAAATATCCTCCCAAGGTACACTAGGAACAGGAAGAGGCATATATAAACCAAGTGGATTAAGGCGAGACTTAGCTTTTTGACATGTAGTGCAGCGTGCCACAAATCTCTCAACATCTCGACGCATACGTGGCCAAATGAAGTGTGCAACAAGTACATCCTCCGTCTTCTTCACACCAAAGTGTCCCATCAATCCTCCTCCATGCGCCTCCTGCAACAACAAAAGACGAATGGAACCATCTGGGATGCATAGCTTGTTAGCACGGAACACAAATCCATCATTGAGGATGAATTTGTTCCATGTTCGACCATCTTTACAATTCAGCAACACATCTTTAAAATCAGCATCATGCAAGTATTGTTCCTTTATGGTTTATAATCCAAAAATCTTGAAGTCAAGTTGAGTTAGCATAGTATATCGGCGTGATAAAGCATCAGCAATAACATTATCTTTACCCTTTTTGTGTTTGATAACATAAGGAAAAGACTCAATAAACTCAACCCACTTTGCATGGCGACGATTCAACTTAGCTTGACTACGAATATGCTTCAAAGATTCATGATCAGAATGTATAACAAATTCTTTAGGCTATAAATAATGTTGCCAAGTTTCTAATGTCCGAACCAGCGCATATAATTCTTTATCATAAGTAGAATAGTTCAGACTAGGCCCACTCAATTTTTCACTAAAATATGCAACAGGTTTGCCCTCTTGTAATAACACACCTCCCAAACCAATTCCACTAGCATCACATTCAAGCTCAAAAGTCTTATTAAAATCAGGAAGTTGGAGTAATGGAGCATGTGTTAACTTATCTTTCAGAATCATGAAGGCGTCTTGTTGTGCATCGCTCCACACAAAGGGCACATCCTTCTTGGTAAGCTCATTAAGCAGCGCAGCAATGGATCCAAAATCTTTCACAAAGCGCCTATAGAAACCAGCGAGGCCAAGAAAACTCCTCACTTATGTGATCGTCTTTGGCTGCGGCTAGCTCTCAATTGCCTCAATCTTGGCTGGATCAACTTCAATTCCCTGCACAGTAACAACATAGCCAAAAAACGCAACTCGATTGGTGCAAAAGGTGCACTTCTCAAGATTACCATACAAGCGTGCATCACGTAAAGCATTGAAAACATCACGTAAATGATCCAAATGTTCCTCCAAAGATTTGCTATAAATCAGAATCTCATCAAAGTAGACCACCACAAAACGTCCAATAAAAGCACGTAAAACTTCGTTCATCAGTCTCATGAAAGTACTAGGTGCATTAGTTAAACCAAAAGGCATTACTAACCACTCATATAAACCGAACTTAGTTTTAAACGTTGTTTTCCATTCATCTCCTGATTGCATACGAATCTGGTGGTAACCACTACGCAAATCAACTTTAGAGAACATAATAGAACCACTCAATTCATCAAGCATATCATCTAAACAAGGTATAGGATGACGGTATCGAATGGTAATATTATTAATAGCTCTACAATCAGTACACATGCGTGAAGAACCATCCTTCTTAGGTACCAAGATAATAGGTACAGCACATGGACTAAGAGACTCACGAATGTAACCTTTATCTTGTAGAACCTGAATTTGTCGCTGAATCTCTTTGGTCTCTTCAGGATTGGTATGATAAGGTGCATGGTTGGGCAGCGAAGCTCCTGGAATCAAGTCAATTTGGTGTTCTATCCCACGAATAGGTGGCAATCCGGGTGGAATATCTTGTGGGAACACATCAATGAATTCCTGCAAAAGGTTAGCAACCGCAGGTGGCAAAGAAGGAGGCATATCATCAAATGAAAACAGAACTTCTTTGCAAATAATAGCATAGCATTGCGTAGTATTCACATCAAGTTCAGCAATATCAGATTTGCTAGCAAGCAAACAAGGATTTTTCAAACGAATTTCAGTAGCATGGTTTGAATCAGATTTAGTAGTAGTCTTATGAGGCACAAAATCTGCAGCAACAATCTGATTTTCACTCTTATTTTTCTCCTCGTTTTTTACTCTACTAGCTCTAGCAAGATCATCTTTTAGTATTTGTTCAGGAGTCATAGGTTTGAGACCAATTTTCTTTCCATCATGCATAAGAGAATACTGATTAGTTCTACCATTATGAACAGATTCTCTATCAAATTGCCAAGGTCTACCAAGTAACAAAGAACAAGCTTGCATAGGTACAACATCACAATCAACAAAATCAGAATATGTACCAATAGTAAAATGCACACGTGTAGTTCTTGTTACCTTGAGCTTCCGAGAGCTCTCAAACCATTGAATGTAGTATGGATGTGTGCGCTGTCTTGTAGAGAGAGAAAGCTTCTCCACCATGTCAACGCTAGCCAGATTATTGCAGCTCCCTCCATCAATGATGATCCTTATGGCTCGCTCTTTTACAACGCCTCTTGTTTGGAACAGATTGTGGCGTTGATCATGCTCAGATTTGCTCAATTGCACGCTCAAGACACGCTGTGCAACTAAGCTCCTGTACTGATCAGCAGTGTCAGCTTCCATTACCTCCATCTCTCTCTCAGAATCAGAATTGGCGCCATCACGTGCAGCAATAAGGGCCAATGTGTCTTCATCAAAATCACTTGCAGAATCATATTCTCCATCTTCACGCACCAACATCACACGCTTGGTTCTACATTCTCTCTCTATGTGACCAAATCCCAAGCATTTGCGACATTGAATGTCGCGCGTCTTCCCCATGGAGGCCATGGAAGATGAACTCCGAGGAGGACCAGAAGATGGTGGTGGAGTAGAGTAGGTGGCGCTCGTGATGCAGGCGCGGTGTACTTGGAGGTAGTAGGTGCTGGTGTAGTCCCACGAGATGGTGGCGCTGATTGTCGCGGAGACCACGATGATGTACGACCTGCAGAAATATTAGCTCTTCTCCATGGTGGTTGACGATCCTGCACTTCACGTTCAGCTTTGCAAGCAAGATGAAACAAGCGAGTAATAGTGTTGTACTCCTTATAATCTAAAATATGCTGAATCTCTTTATTCAAACCACCAAAGAAACGTGCAAGCATAGCCTCATTATCCTCTACAATACCACAACGAATCATGCCAGTTTGTAATTCTTGATAATAGTCTTCTACAGAATTTTTGCCTTGTTCTTTTTGCCTTGTTCTAAGCGAGACAATTTTTTCAGCAAATCACGTTGATAATGTGGAGGAACAAAACGAGTACGCATGGCAAGTTTTAAGCCAACCCAAGTAGTAGGAATATTTGCTGGATGTGCTCTACAGTATTCAGACCATCAAATAGAAGCAAAATCTTTGAATTCACAAGTAGCAGCACTAACACGCAAGTGATCAGGGTATTTAAAACATGCAAAGCGTTGTTCTACCTCCAATTCCCATGTAAGATATGCATCAGGATTATATCTACCCTCAAATGGCAGAATATTCAATTTAAGTTTAGCAACATGATCATCATCACGTACCAGCCGTGGAGGTGGGCGAGCGTTGCGGTTCAGTTGGCGTGGACGACCAGGTGCAGGTTGTTCGACTTTCTCGCCGTCCAGCACGTTCTCATCTACCAGCTCGTCATCATCCCCTTCATAGTCTCCATATCCTTCATCAGAAGGCGCGTCAGGTGCGGCTGCTGCAGCAGGAGCGGTACCCGCAGGCACATCCGCACGAGGAACGCGGCGTGCGCGTCGTCTCCCATTGTCGCGAGGTGGCGGCAACCGAGTCAAAAGCTCCTGGAACTTGGCGTCGAGCTTGGAGTTGAAAGCTGCCTCGAGGCCATCCAGCTTGTCCAGCGCGTCAGTGAGTTTGGCATCCACGTCACCAATGTGCGCATCAGTGTCGCGTGCATGCCCTCCCAAAAGGTGGGTGAAGTGAGCATGCAACGCCTCAGACGTCATCGTGGTCGGGTGATACGTCTCCAACGTATCGATAATTTCTTATGTTCCATGCCACTTTATTGATGATACCTACATGTTTTATGCATACTTTATGTCATATTTATGCATTTTTCGGCACTAACCTATTAACAAGATGCCGAAGATCCAGTTGCTGTTTTCTGTTGTTTTTTGTTTCAGAAATCCTAGTAAGGAAATATTCTCGGAATTGGACGAAATCAACGCCCAGGGTCCTATTTTCACACGAAGCTTCCAGAAGACCGAAGGAGTCACGAAGTGGGGCCACGGGGCGCCGCCACAGTATGGCGGCGCGGCCTACAGGGGGCCCGCGTGGCCCTGTTGTGTGGGCCCCCCGTTACGCCCCTGCCCTTCCGCCTACTTAAAGCCTTCGTCGCGAAACCCCCAGTACCGAGAGCCACGAGACGGAAAACCTTCCAGAGACGCCGCCGCTGATACGTCTCCAACGTATCTATAATTTCTTATGTTCCATGCTTGTTTTATGACATTACCTACATGTTTTGTTCACACTTTATGATGATTTTATGCGTTTTCCGGAACTAACCTATTGACGAGATGCCGAAGTGCCAGTTCCTGTTTTCTGCTGTTTTTGGTTTCAGAAATCCTAGTAAGGAAATATTCTCGGAATTGGACGAAATCAACGCCCAGAGTCTTAAAATTCCATGAAGCTTCCAGAACACCCGAGAGCCGCTAGAGGGGGGCCACAGGGCCACCAGATGACAGGGTGGCGCGGCCCAGGCCTTGGCTGTGCCCCCCTACCGTGTCGTCGCCTCGTCAGCCCTCCGACTCCGCCTCTTCGCCTATATAAAGGTCCCTGACCTAAATCTTCGAGACAAAAAAGGCACGGTACGAGAAACCTTCCAGAGCCGCCGCCATTGCGAAGCCAAGATCTGGGGGACACGACTCTCTGTTCCGGCACGCCGCCGGGACGGGGAAGTGCCCCCGGAAGGCATCTCCATCGACACCACCGCCATCTTCATCAACGCTGCTGTCTCCCATGAGGAGGGAGTAGTTCTCCATCGAGGCTAAGGGCTGTACCGGTAGCTATGTGGTTCATCTCTCTCCTATGTACTTCAATACAATGATCTCATGAGCTGCCTTACATGATTGAGATTCATATGAGTTTTGTATCACTACTATTCTATGTGCTACTCTAGTGATGTTATTAAAGTACTCTATTCCTCCTGCACGGTGTAAAGGTGACAGTGTGTGCATCGTGTAGTACTTGGCGTAGGTTATGATTGTAATCTCTTGTAGATTATGAAGTTAACTATTGCTATGATAGTATTGATGTGATCTATTCCTCCTTCATAGTGTGATGGTGACAGTGTGCATGCTATGTTAGTACTTGGTTTAGTTGTGTTGATCTATCGTGCACTCTAAGGTTATTTAAACATGAATATCGAATATTGTGGAGCTTGTTAACTCCGGCATTGAGGGTTCGTGTAATCCTATGCAATTAGTGGTGTTCATCATCCAACAAGAGAGTGTAGAGTATAGCATTTATCTATTTATTCTGTTATGTGATCAATGTTGAGAGTGTCCACTAGTGAAAGTATGATCCCTAGGCCTTGTTCCCAAATACTGAATTCGCCGCTTGTTTCTTGTTTCTTTATCGCATCTGTACGCTCGCAATATTACCACCATCAACCACACACCAGTTGTAGCATCAAGCTATTTTCTGGTGCCGTTACTACTGCTCATATTTATTCATACCACCTGTATTTCACTATCTCTTCGCTGAACTAGTGCACCTATTAGGTGTGTTGGGGACACAAGAGACTTCTTGCTTTGTGGTTGCAGGGTTGCATGAGAGGGATATCTTTGACCTCTTCCTCCCTGAGTTCGATAAACCTTGGGTGATCCACTTAAGGGAAATTTGCTGCTGTTCTACAAACCTCTGCTCTTGGAGGCCCAACACTGTCTACAAGAATAGAAGCACCCGTAGACATCAAGCACTTTTCTGGCGCCGTTGCTGGGGAACGAAGGAAAGCTACACCATTTCCTCCCTCGTCAACCACGCGCCAGTCCTGGGCAGTCAAGCACTTTTCTGGCGCCGTTGCCGGGGAGGAAAGGTAAAAGGTACTCACACTCCAGATCTCGGCTACTAAGCTATTTTCCGCCGTTGTAAGTACTCGAAGCTATTTCCTTTAGATCCTGCAATTGCATCTTTTTGTTTCTTGTTTTACACTAGTTTGGCATAATGGAAAGCAACAGTGAGCTTTTAAAATTATTTCCTGAGTTAAGACATGGATGGTTTGATGCGAAAATTAAAAAAACCCATGGAACATATTAGTATGAATACTTTGAACACCATTGTTGCTAATGATATGGAAAATTCTAAGCTTGCGGAAGCTGGTTTTGATGAGCATGATATTTTTAGTCCCCCAAGCATTGAGGAGGATATTTTCTTTGATGATACTTTGCCTCCTATTTATGATGATTATAATGATAGTGGTCTTTTGGTGCCGCCTGTTATGGAGGATAAATTTGATTATGATTACAATACGCCTCCTATATTTGATGATGAGAATAATAATGATAGCTACTTTGTTGAATTTGCTCCCACTACAACTAATAAAATTGATTATGCTTATGTGGAGAGTAATAATTTTATGCATGAGACTCATGATAAGAATGTTTCATTTGATAGTTATATTGTTGAGTTTGCTCATGATGCTACTGAAAGTTATTATGAGAGAGGAAAATATGGTTGTAGAAATTTTCATGTTACTAAAACACCTCTCTATGTGCTGAAAGTTTTGAAGCTACACTTGTTCTATCTTCCTATGCTTGTTACTTTGCTCTTCATGAACTTGTTTATTTACAAGATTCCTTTTTATAGGAAGCATGTTAGACTTAAATGTGTTTTGGATTTGCTTCTTGATGCTCTCTTTTGCTTCAAATACTATTTCTTGCGAGTGCATCATTAAAACTGCTGAGCCCATCTTAATGGCTATAAAGAAAGAACTTCTTGGGAGATAACCCATGTTTTTATTTTACTACAGTACTCTTGTTTTATATTTGAGTCTTGGAAGTTGTTACTACTTTAGCAACCTATCTTATCTTAGTTTTGTTTCATTGGTGTGCCAAGTAAAGTCTTTGATAGTAAGGTTCATACTAGATTTGGATTACTGCGCAGAAATAGATTTCTTGCTGTCACGAATCTGGGCCTAATTCTCTGCAGGTAACTTAGAAAATTATGCCAATTTACGTGAGTGATCCTCAGATATGTACGCAACTTTCATTCAATTTTAGCATTTTCATTTGAGCAAGTCTGGTGCCTCTTAAAAATTCGTCTTTACGGACTGTTCTGTTTTGACAGATTCTGCCTTTTATTTCGCATTGCCTCTTTTGCTATGTGGGATGAATTTCTTTGTTCCATTAACTTCCAGTAGTTTTGGGCAATGTCCAGAAGTGTTAAGAATGATTGTATCACCTCTGAACATGTGAGTTTTTGATTATGCACTAACCCTCTAATGAGTTTGTTTCGAGTTTGGTGTGGAGGAAGTTTTCAAGGGTCAAGAGAGGAGGATGATATACTACGATCAAGAAGAGTGAAAAGTCTAAGCTTGGGGATGCCCCGGTGGTTCATCCCTGCATATTTCAAGAAGACTCAAGCATCTAAGCTTGGGGATGCCCAAGGCATCCCCTTCTTCATCGACAAATTATCAGGTTCCTTCTCTTGAAACTATATTTTTATTTGGTCACATCTTATGTACTTTACTTGGAGCGTCTGTATGTTTTTGTTTTTGTTTGAATAAATGCTTGTGTGGGAGAGAGACACGCTCCACTGGTTCATATGAACACATGTGTTCTTAGCTTTTAATTTTCATGGCGAAGGTTGAAACTGCTTCGTTAATTGTTATATGGTTGGAAACGGGAAATGCTACATGTAGTAATTGGTATGATGTCTTGAATAATGTGATACTTGGCAATTGTTGTGCTCATGTTTAAGCTCTTGCATCATATACTTTGTACCTATTAGTGAAGAAATACATAGAGCTTGCTAAAATTTGGTTTGCATGATTGGTCTCTCTAAGGTCTAGATATTTTCTGGTAAAGGTGTTTGAACAACAAGGAAGACAATGTATAGTCTTATAATGCTTGCAATATGTTCTTATGTGAGTTTTGCTGTACCAGTTCATGCTTGTGTTTGTTTCAAATAACTTTGCTAGCCTAAGCCTTGTATTGAGAGGGAATACTTCTCGTGCATCCAAATCCTTGAGCCAAACACTATGCCATTTGTGTCCACCATACCTACCTACTACATGGTATTTCTCCGCCATTCCAAAGTAAATTGCTTGAGTGCTACCTTTAAATTTCCATTCTTTATCTTTGCAATATATAGATCATGGGACAAATAGCCTAAAAACTATTGTGGTATTGAATATGTACTTATGCACTTTATCTCTTATTAAGTTGCTTGTTGTGCGATAACCATGTTTCTGGGGACGCCATCAACTCTTTGTTGAATATCATGTGAGTTGCTATGCATGTCCATCTTGTCTGAAGTAAGGGCGATTTACCACTAGTTGAATGGTTAGAGCATGCATACTGTTAGAGAAGAACATTGGGCCGCTAACTAAAGCCATGAATCATGGTGGAAGTTTCAGTTTTGGACAAATATCCTCAATCTCATATGAGAACATTAATTGTTGCTAAATGCTTATGCATTAAAGAGGAGTCCATTATCTGTTGTCTATGTTGTCCCGGTATGGATGTCTAAGTTGAGAATAATCAAAAGCGAGAAATCCAATGCGAGCTTTCTCCTTAGACCTTTGTACAGGCGGCATAGAGGTACCCCTTTGTGACACTTGGTTAAAACATATGTATTGCGATGATAATCCAGGTAATCCGAGCTAATTAGGACAAGGTGCGGGCACTATTAGTATAATATGCATGAGGCTTGCAACTTGTAGGATATAATTTACATAATGCATATGCTTTATTACTACACTTGACAAAATTGTTTCTTGTTTTCAAAACCAAAGCTCTAGCACAAATATAGCAATCAATGCTTCCCTCTGCGAAGGGCCTTTCTTTTACTTTTATGTTGAGTCAGTTTACCCATTTCTCTCTATCTTAGAAGCAAACACTTGTGTTAACTGTGCATTGATTCTTACATGCTTGCTTATTGCACTTATTATACTCCCTCCGTTCCTTTCTATAGTGCCTATAGATTTTTGGCATTTGTTTCAGAATATAAGGTTGTAGCTTAGCTTTTTTTCAATTACCCCCTCCCCGTTCAGCTCCCAAATCGTTCAGGTCCCAAATTTGTTATGGTAAGTTAGTAAGATATGGATTTCCCAAATTTTACGTTGATCTCAAATCGTTCAGCTAGGGGTCTTGTGTAAAAAATACTCTTGCGCTAATTTCCGTGCCAAAAAACTATAGGCACTATAGAATGGAACAGAGGGAGTATTACTTTGCGTTGACAACTATCCATGAGATATACATGTCACAAGTTGAAAGCAACCGCTGAAACTTAATCTTCCTTTGTGTTGCTTCAATGCCTTTACTATGAATTTATTGCTTTATGAGTTAACTCTTATGCAAGACTTATTGATGCTTGTCTTGAAAGTACTATTCATGAAAAGTCTTTGCTATATGATTCAATTGTTTACTCATTGCATTTACATTGCTTTGAATCGCTGCATTCATCTCATATGCTTTACAATAGTATGATTAAGATCATGTTGGTAGCATGTCACTTCAGAAATTATCTTTGTTATCGTTTACCTACTCGAGGACGAGTAGGAACTAAGCTTGGGGATGCTGATACGTCTCCAACGTATCTATAATTTCTTATGTTCCATGCTTGTTTTATGACATTACCTACATGTTTTGTTCACACTTTATGATGATTTTATGCGTTTTCCGGAACTAACCTATTGACGAGATGCCGAAGTGCCGCTCTCGTTTCATTGTTTTTGGTTTCAGATTTCCTAGTAAGGAAATATTCTCGGAATTGGACGAAATCAACGCCCAGAGTCTTAAAATTCCACAAAGCTTCCAGGACACCCGAGAGCCGCCAGAGGGGGGCCATAGGGCCACCAGATGACAGGGTGGCGCGGCCCAGGCCTTGGCCGCGCCCCCCTACTGTGTCGTCGCCTCGTCAGCCCTCCGACTCCGCCTCTTCGCCTATATAAAGGTCCCTGACCTAAATCTTCGAGATGAAAAAGGCCCGGTACGAGAAACCTTCCAGAGCCGCCGCCATCGCGAAGCCAAGATCTGGGGGACAGGACTCTCTGTTCCGGCACGCCGCCGGGACGGGGAAGTGCCCCCGGAAGGCTCCTCCATCGACACCACCGCCATCTCCATCAACGCTGTTGTCTCCTATGAGGAGGGAGTAGTTCTCCATCTAGGCTAAGGGCTGTACCGGTAGCTATGTGGTTCATCTCTCTCCTATGTACTTCAATACAATGATCTCATGAGCTGCCTTACATGATTGAGATTCATATGAGTTTTGTATCACTACTATTCTATGTGCTACTCTAGTGATGTTATTAAAGTACTCTATTCCTCCTGCACGGTGTAAAGGTGACAGTGTGTGCATCGTGTAGTACTTGGCGTAGGTTATGATTGTAATCTCTTGTAGATTATGAAGTTAACTATTGCTATGATAGTATTGATGTGATCTATTCCTCCTTCATAGTGTGATGGTGACAGTGTGCATGCTATGTTAGTACTTGGTTTAGTTGTGTTGATCTATCGTGCACTCTAAGGTTATTTAAACATGAATATCGAATATTGTGGAGCTTGTTAACTCCGGCATTGAGGGTTCGTGTAATCCTATGCAATTAGTGGTGTTCATCATCCAACAAGAGAGTGTAGAGTATAGCATTTATCTATTTATTCTGTTATGTGATCAATGTTGAGAGTGTCCACTAGTGAAAGTATGATCCCTAGGCCTTGTTCCCAAATACTGAAATCGCCGCTTGTTTACTGTTTTACTACATCTGTACTGCCTGTAATATTACCACCATCAACCACACGCCAGTTGTAGCATCAAGCTATTTTCTGGTGCCGTTACTACTGCTCATATTTATTCATACCACCTGTATTTCACTATCTCTTCGCTGAACTAGTGCACCTATTAGGTGTGTTGGGGACACAAGAGACTTCTTGCTTTGTGGTTGCATGGTTGCATGAGAGGGATATCTTTGACCTCTTCCTCCCTGAGTTCGATAAACCTTGGGTGATCCACTTAAGGGAAACTTGCTGCTGTTCTACAAACCTCTGCTCTTGGAGGCCCAACACTGTCTACAAGAATAGAAGCACCAGTAGACATCAGCCGCCGCCAATCCCATCTCGGGGGATTCAGGAGATCGCCTCCGGCACCCTGCCGGAGAGGGGAATCATCTCCCGCAGGACTCTTCACCGCCATGGTCGCCTCCGGAGTGATGAGTGAGTAGTTCACCCCTGTACTATGGGTCCATATCAGTAGCTAGATGGTCGTCTTCTCCTAATCATGCTTCATTGTTGGATCTTGTGAGCTGCCTAACATGATCAAGATCATCTATCTGTAATGCTACATGTTGTGTTTGTTGGGATCCGATGAATAGAGAATGCTATGTTATGTTGATTATCAATTTATTACCTATGTGTTGTTTATGATCTTGCATGCTCTCCGTTATTAGTAGAGGCTCTGGCCAAGTTTTTGCTAGTAACTCCAAGAGGGAGTATTTATGCTCGATAGTGGGTTCATGCCTCCATTAAATCTGGGACAGTGACAGAAAGTTCTAAGGTTGTGGATGTGCTGTTGCCACTAGGGATAAAACATCGATGCTATGTCTAAGGATGTAGTTGTTGATTACATTACGAACCATACTTAATGCAATGGTCTGTTGTTTGCAACTTAATACTGGAAGGGGTTCGGATGATAACCTGAAGGTGGACTTTTTAGGCATAGATGCATGCTGGATAGCGGTCTATGTACTTTGTCGTAATGCCCAATTAAATCTCACTATACTCATCATATCATGTATGTGCATGGTCATGCCCTCTTTATTTGTCAATTGCCCAACTGTAATTTGTTCACCCAACATGCTTATTCTTATGGGAGAGACGCCTCTAGTGAACTATGGACCCCGGTCCATTCTTTTAATCGAATACAATCTACTGCAATACTTGTTCTACTGTTTTCTGCAAACATCATCATCCACACTATACATCTAATCCTTTGTTACAGCAAGCCGGTGAGATTGACAACCTCACTGTCACGTTGGGGCAAAGTAATTTGGTTGTGTTGTGCAGGTTCCACGTTGGCGCCGGAATCCCTGGTGTTGCGCCGCACTACACTTCGCCACCATCAACCTTCAACGTGCTTCTTGGCTCCTACTGGTTCGATAAACCTTGGTTTCTTACTGAGGGAAAACTTGCTGCTGTACGCATCACACCTTCCTCTTGGGGTTCCCAACGGACGCGTGTTGTACGCGTATCAAGCTCTTTTTCTGGCACCGTTGCCGGGGATCTGAAGAAAAGTTACACCGCAAAGATCTCTAACTCCCACGTCAACTACACGCCAGCAGCTCTTTTTCTGGCGCCGTTGCTGGGGAGATCAAGACACGCTGCAAGGGGAGTCTCCACATCCAATCTCTTTATTTTGTTTTTGTCTTGCTTTTATTTTATTTACTACTTTGTTTGCTACACTAAATCAAAATACAAAAAAATTAGTTGCTAGTTTTACTTTATTTGCTATCTTGTTTGCATACTCCATATTAAAAACACAAAAAAATTAGTTACTTGCATTTACTTTATCTACTTTGCTTTATTTACTATTGCTAAAATGGGTACTCCTGAAAATACTAAGTTGTGTGACTTCACAACCACAAATAATAATGATTTCTTATGCACACCTATTGCTCCACCTGCTACTACAGCAGAATTCTTTGAAATTAAACCTGCTTTACTGAATCTTGTTATGCGAGAGCAATTTTCTGGTGTTAGTTCTGATGATGCTGCTGCCCATCTCAATAATTTTGTTGAACTATGTGAAATGCAAAAGTATAAGGATGTAGATGGTGACATTATAAAATTAAAATTGTTTCCTTTCTCATTAAGAGGAAGAGCTAAAGATTGGTTGCTATCTCTGCCTAAGAATAGTATTGATTCATGGACTAAATGCAAGGATGCTTTTATTGGTAGATATTATCCTCCTGCTAAAATTATATCTTTGAGAAGTAGCATAATGAATTTTAAACAATTGGATAATGAGCATGTTGCACAAGCATGGGAAAGAATGAAATCTTTGGTTAAAAACTGCCCAACCCATGGACTGACTACTTGGATGATCATCCAAACCTTTTATGCAGGACTGAATTTTTCTTCACGGAACTTATTGGATTCAGCTGCTGGAGGTACCTTTATATCCATCACTCTAGGCGACGCAACAAAGCTTCTTGATAATATGATGATTAATTACTCTGAATGGCACACGGAAAGAGCTCCACAAGGTAAGAAGGTAAATTCTGTCGAAGAAACCTCTTCCTTGAATGATAAGATTGATGCTATTATGTCTATGCTTGTGAATGGTAGGACTAATGTTGATCCTAATAATGTTCCGTTAGCTTCATTGGTTGCTCAAGAAGAACATGTTGATGTAAACTTCATTAAAAATAATAATTTCAACAACAATGCTTATCGGAACAATTCTAGTAATAACTATAGGCCATATCCTTATAATAACGGTAACGGTTATGGTAATTCTTATGGGAATTCTTACAACAATAATAGGAACACACCCCCTGGACTTGAATCCATGCTTAAAGAATTTATTAGTACACAAACTGCTTTTGACAAATCTGTTGAAGAAAAGCTTGGGAAATTGATATACTTGCTTCTAAAGTCGATAGTCTTACTGCTGATGTTGATCTTTTGAAATTGAAAGTTATGCCTAATTAAAATAATAATAATAAAATTGTTACTACAGCAAATGCCATCCAAGTTAGAATTAATGAGGATATAAGGTGGGAAAAAGAAGAAAATGCTAAAGAAGATAATATAGCTAAAGTTTGGACTATTACCACCACTAGCAATGCTAATGCTTCACATATTGCTGCACCTCCTACTATTAATGGTAAAAGAATTGGTGTTGGCAATTTTTCCACTTCTAATGCAAAGCGTGAAAAACTGCCTAAAACTGCTAAAATCATTAAATCGCCGTGATAAAACTGCTGAAATTTTTTCCAACATTGGAGATAATGATCCCATTGCTTTAGATTATAATGGTTTGGATTTTGATGATTGTCACATCTCTGAAGTTATAAAGTTCTTACAAAAACTTGCTAAGAGTCCTAATGCTAGTGCTATAAATTTGGCTTTCACGAAACATATTACAAATGCTCTCATAAAAGCTAGAGAAGAGAAACTAGAACGCGAAGCTTCTATTCCTAGGAAGCTAGAGGATGGTTGGGAGCCCATCATTAAGATGAAGGTCAATGGCTTTGATTGTAATGCTTTATGTGATCTTGGTGCAAGTATTTCCGTTATGCCTAAGAAAATCTATAATATGCTTGACTTGCCACCATTGAAAAATTGTTATTTGGATGTTAATCTTGCTGATAATTCTACAAAGAAACCTTTGGGGAGAGTTGATAATGTTCACATTACCGTTAACAATAACCTTGTCCCCGTTGATTTTGTTGTCTTGGATATTGAATGCAATGCATCTTGTCCCATTATATTGGGAAGACCTTTTCTTCGAACTGTTGGTGCTATCATTGATATGAAGGAAGGTAATATTAAATATCAATTTCCTCTCAAGAAAGGTATGGAACACTTCCCTAAAAATAGAATGAAGTTACCTTTTGATTCTATCATTAGAACAAATTATGATGTTGATGCTTCGTCTCTTGATAATACTTGATACACACTTTCTGCGCCTAGCTGAAAGGCGTTAAAGAAAAGCGCTTATGGGAGACAACCCATGATTTTACTACTGCACTTTTATTTTATATTTGAGTCTTGGAAGTTGTTACTACTGTAGCAACCTCTCCTTATCTTATTTTGTTGCATTGTTGTGCCAAGTAAAGTCTTTGATAGTAAGGTTCATACTAGATTTGGATTACTGCGCAGAAACAGATTTATTTGCTGTCACGAATTTGGGCCTAATTCTCTGTAGGTACCTCAGAAAATTATGCCAATTTACGTGAGTGATCCTCAGATATGTACGCAACTTTCATTCAATTTGAGCATTTTCATTTGAGCAAGTCTGGTGCCTCAATAAAATTCATCTTTACGAACTGTTCTGTTTTGACAAATTCTGCCTTTTATTTCGCATTGCCTGTTTTGCTATGCTTGATGGATTTTTCTATTCCATTAACTTTCATTAGCTTTGTGCAATGTACAGAAGTGTTAAGAATGATTATGTCACCTCTGAACATGTGAATTTTGATTATGCACTAACCCTCTAATGAGTTGTTTTGAGTTTGGTGTGGAGGAAGTTTTCAAGGATCAAGAGAGGAGGATGATACAATATGATCAAGGAGAGTGAAAACTCTAAGCTTGGGGATGCCCCGGTGGTTCACCCCTGCATATTTCAAGAAGACTCAAGCGTCTAAGCTTGGGGATGCCCAAGGCATCCCCTTCTTCATCGACAACATTATCAGGTTCCTCTAGTGAAACTATATTTTTATTCCATCACATCTTATGTACTTTGCTTGGAGCGTCTGTTTGTTTTTGTTTTTGTTTTGTTCGAATAAAATGGATCCTAGCATTCATTGTGTGGGAGAGAGACACGCTCCGCTGTTGCATATGGACAAATATGTCCTTAGGCTTTACTCATAATATTCATGGTGAAGGTTGAATCTTCTTCGTTAAATTGTTATGTGGTTGGAAACGGGAAATGCTACATGTAGTAATTGGAATAATGTTTTGGATAATTTGATACTTGGCAATTGTTGTGCTCATGTTTAAGCTCTTGCATCATATACTTTGCACCTATTAATGAAGAAATACATAGAGCTTGCTAAAATTTGGTTTGCATAATTGGTCTCTCTAAGGTCTAGATAATTTCGAGTAAGGGTTGAACAACAAGGAAGACGGTGTAGAGTCTTATAATGTTTACAATATGTCTTTTATGTGAGTTTTGCTGCACCGCTTCATACTTGTGTTTGTTTCAAATAACCTTGCTAGCCTAAACCTTGTATCGAGAGGGAATACTTCTCATGCATCCAAAATCCTTGAGCCAACCACTACGCCATTTGTGTCCACCATAACTACCTACTACATGGTATTTCTCCGCCATTCCAAAGTAAATTGCTTGAGTGCTACCTTTAAATTTCTATCCTCTACCTTTGCAATATATAGCTCATGGGATAAATAGCCTAAAAACTATTGTGGTATTGAATATGTACTTATGCACTTTATCTCTTATTAAGTTGCTTGTTGAGCGATAACCATGTTCCTGGGGACGCCATCAACACCTTGTTGAATATCATGTGAGTTGCTATGCATGTCCGTATTGTCTGAAATAAGGGAGATTTACCACTAGTTGAATGGTTAGAGCATGCATACTGTTAGAGAAGAACATTGGGCCGCTAACTAAAGCCATGAATCATGGTGGAAGTTTCAGTTTTGGACAAATATCCTCAATCTCATATGAGAAAATTAATTGTTGTTGAATGCTTAAGCATTAAAGAGGAGTCCATTATCTGTTGTCTATGTTGTCCCGGTATGGATGTCTAAGTTGAGAATAATCAAAAGCGAGAAATCCAATGCGAGCTTTCTCCTTAGACCTTTGTACAAAGTGCATAGAGGTACCCCTTTGTGACACTTGGTTAAAACATATGTATTGCGATGATAATCCAGGTAATCCGAGCTAATTAGGACAAGGTGCGGGCACTATTAGTATACTATGCATGAGGCTTGCAACTTGTAGGATATGATTTACATAATGCATATGCTTTATTACTACCGTTGACAAAATTGTTTCTTGTTTTCAAAACCAAAGCTCTAGCACAAATATAGCAATCAATGCTTCCCTCTGCGAAGGGCCTTTCTTTTACTTTTATGTTGAGTCAGTTCACCTATTTCTCTCCATCTCAAGAAGCAAACACTTGTGTGAACTGTGCATTGATTCCTACATACTTGCATATTGCACTTGTTATATTACTTTATATTGACAATATCCATGAGATATACATGTTATAAGTTGAAAGCAACCGCTGAAACTTAATCTTCCTTTGTGTTTCTTCAATACCTCTACTATGAATTTATTGCTTTATGAGTTAACTCTTATGCAAGACTTATTGATGCTTGTCTTGAAAGTACTATTCATGAAAAGTCTTTGCTATATGATTCAGTTGTTTAATCATTTCATTACCATTGCTTTGATCGCTGCATTCATTACATGTGCTTACAATAGTATGATCAAGATTATGATGGCATGTCACTTCAGAAATTATCTTTGTTATCGTTTACCTACTCGGGACGAGCAGGAACTAAGCTTGGGGATGCTGATACGTCTCCAACGTATCGATAATTTCTTATGTTCCATGCCACTTTATTGATGATACCTACATGTTTTATGCATACTTTATGTCATATTTATGCATTTTCCGGCACTAACCTATTAACAAGATGCCGAAGAGCCAGTTGCTGTTTTCTGTTGTTTTTGGTTTCAGAAATCCTAGTAAGGAAATATTCTCGGAGTTGGACGAAATCAATGCCCAGGGTCCTATTTTCACACGAAGCTTCCAGAAGACCGAAGGAGTCACGAAGTGGGGCCACGGGGCGCCGCCACAGTAGGGCGGCGCGGCCTACAGGGGGCCCGTGCGGCCCTGTTGTGTGGGGCCCCCGTGACGCCCCTTGACCTGCCCTTCCGCCTACTTAAAGCCTTCGTCGCGAAACCCCCAGTACCGAGTGACATGGGCATACCCTTCGGGTAACCATTATTAGTATACCCGGCTCGGCCCAATATGGAGAAGACCAAATATGGAGAAGGCCCAACAAGGCAACCCGAAGAAGTAGTCGACTAGGACTCTTGTAAAACCCTAGGCTGGTTGCATATATAAAGCTAGCCAGGGCACCCGAAATAAGGAGGACAGCAGATAGACAGAATATAGACAACATAGCTCCGCCTACGGCGGCACCCTGTAAACATACATATGATCATATAGTGGATTGCTAGCAGCACGTAGGGATCCTCCACCGAGGGGACCCGAAGCTGGGTACGTCGTGTGCCTAATCTCGACCCCGGAATCTCCATCGTCGCTCTCCCGAAAACCCTAGTCTACAATACGTAGGCATTGCCGAGGTGATCCCTCGTCAATTGGCGCCGTCTGTGGGAATCGCGACGACTGGATTTTGTTATCCGGGCGGGATCCGTCGTCAAGTTCGTCATCAACATCATCTACATCAACAAACCAGGTTGCATCTGGCCATCTAGTTCAACACACTGGACACGTTTTTCTTCGAATAGAAATTGACATCAAGACTGCCAAGATGCGCGCCTTCAAGATTGATTGGGAGAAACCTCGAGGCGGCGGCCGCACTCGACTAATTTGGATCTAACTTCATTACGACCTGTCGAGTGTTTTACTTCATCATGGCGATACAGATCAATTCCGCGAAGGCTTGTGTCCCCGAAAAACAAAGGAGCGCGCAGACTTATGTTTCCTCATCACAACGTATACGGGATTTTCTTCTCTAGATGCTGTCCGGCATACAATTTGTATTAACAAATTCGCGATGATGGTGTTTGTCCTGGTCTCGGCCGTAGAAGCGAATACCGAAAAGACATGCATATTGAAGTGGCGAGGATTTCCATGACGTGATCAAGTTGTCTACCCCAAGCAAAGAAAAGCTAAGTTTCATTACTTCTTAAATTATTCATGATAACTGATGTCCTTGGGTTCCGGTCGTCCTATTCACCTAATCATGACAGGAATCAACGGATCGGTTTGCTATTTCACGCCATGAGCAAGAAAGCCATACGGGAATAAAATTTCATCTACTTGGCCGCGTACAATCGTGATACTGGGGCTCGTGTGTCGCGGATCTGCTGTCATGATTTTCGTCATCCAACATAAAGATTATCAGATTCAATACACTCGGGGGCTCGCCCGTTGTGGATCCGCCACATTGGCTGCATCTTCTTCATCGACTACTTTCGGCCATACGTCGCGCGACTACATCGACTGTACCAGTTGCACGACTTGCTTTAGCAACGACCCTGTCGCACCCGATGAAAAAGCTAAGTGTTCTTCTTCCTCTAAAGATTTACTTATTTATTTACTTTCGCCACACCCGAATACTCGGGGGCTGCATCATTACATCATTAGAGAAAATTCACCTAAAACTGAGGGTTGTACCATTACTTCGTTACCACAAATATATTCGGTTACTTGGTGAATTTCTTTTCTTCGGCTCTGGATATATCTTCTCCGGCTCAGTGGAATTATTTTCTTCGGCTCAGTGGAATTATTTTCTTCAACTTAGTGGATTTATCTTCTTCGGAACAGTGGATTTATGTTCTTCGGCTTGCTGGATTGTTTCTTTTTGGGTTATTATTGGTTCACTCTTATACAATATTACCCGATGCGTTTCCGGGGCAATGAATTCATCTTCTATGGTCATTACTAGAACTATTTTCTTCAGATCAATGGATTCATCTTCTATGATATCAGCGGATTCATCTTCTATGATTATTACTGGATTCTTCGGGCCAATGGATTCATCCTCTATGATATCGACGGATTTGTCTTCAATATATGCTCTATATTTAATGGCGTAATCTTCAATATGGATTCATCTCAAATATTTCATCTGGGATTCATCTTCGTATATTATTGTCTATGGCTTCATCCTAAATGGCTTCACCTTATATGACGCCGCGACTCCGTCAAACTTCTTTCGGCATCATGGCTAAACACTCGGGGACTCAACCATGACTTCGCCTCGGGTCGCAACTGCGACACAACATCTAAGTAACAATCATAACGTCACCCCAGCAGCGCTCGGGGGCTCGGCTATTTCTTCATCAACAATTTTGCGGCATCTATTATCGCTATTTGGTGGTTTCTACTTTGGCTAGATTTCTTATCTACACTCGAAGACTTCATCATACATCGACTTCGTCGTGTCCAAAAAGCTAAGTGTTCTTTTATTTTGCACAAAGTTGATTATCGTTTACTTTCGTCGCACCCGACTGATGGCGTGTATTTCACACGTTCGTTGGGCAACCCCAAGAGGAAGGTATGATGCGCACAGCAGCAAGTTTTCCCTCAGAAAGAAACCAAGGTTTATCGAACCAGGAGGAGCCAAGAAGCACGTTGAAGGTTGATGGCGGCGAGATGTAGTGCGGCGCAACACCAGGGATTCCGGCGCCAACGTGGAACCTGCACAACACAACCAAGATACTTTGCCCCAACGAAACAGTGAGGTTGTCAATCTCACCGGCTTGCTGTAACAAAGAGTTAACCGTATTGTGTGGAAGATGATTGTTTGCGTAAAAACAAGAGAACAAAGATGCAAGAGATTGTATTTCAGTAAAGAGAATTGGACCGGGGTCCACAGTTCACTAGAGGTGTCTCTCCCATAAGACGAACAGCATGTTGGGTGAACAAATTACAGTTGGGCAATTGACAAATAAAGAGAGCATGACAATGCACATACATATCATGATGAGTATAGTGAGATTTAATTGGGCATTACGACAAAGTACATAGACCGCCATCCAACTGCATCTATGCCTAAAAAGTCCACCTTCAGGTTATCATCCGAACCCCCTCCAGTATTAAGTTGCAAGCAACAGACAATTGCATTAAGTATGGTGCGTAATGTAATCAACAACTACATCCTTAGACATAGCATCAATGTTTTATCCCTAGTGGCAACAAAGACAACACAACCTTAGAACTTTCTCACATCGTCCTGTGTCAATGTGCATGAACCCACTATCGAGCATAAGTACTCCCTCTTGGAGTTACAAGCATCTACTTGGCCAGAGCATCTACTAGTAACGGAGAGCATGCAAGATCATAAACAACACATAAGCATAACTTTGATAATCAACATAACAAGTATTCTCTATTCATCGGATCCCAACAAACGCAACATATAGAATTACAGATAGATGATCTTGATCATGTTAGGCAGCTCACAAGATCCGACAATGATAGCACAATGGGGAGAAGACAACCATCTAGCTACTGCTATGGACCCATAGTCCAGGGGTAGACTACTCACACATCACACCGGAGGCGACCATGGCGGCGTAGAGTCCTCCGGGGAGATGATTCCCTCTCCGGCAGTGGTGCCGGAGGCGATCTCTGGATCCCCGAGATGGGATCGGCGACGGCGGCGTCTCCGGGAAGGTTTTCCGTATCATGGTTCTCGCACCGGGGTTTTCGTCACGGGGGATATTTGTAGGCGGACGGGCAGTGGGGGGGGCCAGACGGGGGGCCCACACCATCGGGGGGCGCGGCCCCCCCGGGGGCCGCCCCGCCACGTGGTGTCGCCACCTCGTGGCCCCACTTCGTGTGTTCTTCGGTCTTCTGGAAGCTCCGTGGAAAAATAGGCCCCTGGGCTTTGATTTCGTCCAATTCCGAGAATATTTCCTTACTAGGATTTCTGAAACCAAAACAGCAGAAAACAACAATCGGCACTTCGGCATCTTGTTAATAGGTTAGTTCCAAAATGCACGAATATGACATAAAGTGTGCATAAAACATGTAGATAACATCAATAATGTGGCATGGAACATAAGAAATTATCGATACGTCGGAGACGTATCAGCATCCCCAAGCTTAGTTCTGCTCGTCCCGAGCAGGTAAAACGATAAATACGATAATTTCTGGAGTGACATGCCATCATAATCTTGATCATACTATTTGTAAAGCATATGTAGTGAATGCAGCGATCAAAACAATGTGTATGACATGAGTAAACAAGTGAATCATATAGCAAAGACTTTTCATGAATAGCACTTCAAGACAAGCATCAATAAGTCTTGCATAAGAGTTAACTCATAAAGCAATAATTCAAAGTAAAGGCATTGAAGCAACACAAAAGAAGATTAAGTTTCAGCGGTTGCTTTCAACTTGTAACATGTATATCTCATGGATATTGTCAACATAGAGTAATATAATAAGTGCAATAAGCAAGTATGTAGGAATCAATGCACAGTTCACACAAGTGTTTGCTTCTTGAGGTGGAGAGAAATAGGTGAACTGACTCAACATTGAAAGTAAAAGAATGGTCCTCATAGAGGAAAAGCATCGATTGCTATATTTGTGCTAGAGCTTTGATTTTGAAAACATGAAACAATTTTGTCAACGGTAGTAATAAAGCATATGCATCATGTAAATTATATCTTATAAGTTGCAAGCCTCATGCATAGTGTACTAATAGTGCCCGCACCTTGTCCTAATTAGCTTGGACTACCTGGATTATCACCGCAATACATATGCTTTAACCAAGTATCACAAAGGGGTACCTCTATGCCGCCTGTACAAAGGTCTAAGGAGAAAGCTCGCTTTTGATTATTCTCAACTTAGACATCCATACCGGGACAACATAGACAACAGATAATGGACTCCTCTTTTAATGCTTTAAGCATTCAACAACAATTAATTCTTTTCTCATTAGAGATTTGAGGATGTTTGTCCAAAACTGAAACTTCCACCATGGAACATGGCTTTAGTTAGCGGCCCAATGTTCTTCTCTCACAATATGCATGCTCAAACCATTCAACTCGGAGTAGATCGCCCTTACTTCAGACAAGACGAACATGCATAGCAACTCACATGAAATTCAACAATGAGTTGATGGCGTTCCCCAGTAAACATGGTTATCGCACAACAAGCAACTTAATAAGAGATAAAGTGCATAATTACATATTCAATACCACAATAGTTTTTAAGCTATTTGTCCCATGAGCTATATATTGCATAGGTGAATGATGAAATTTTAAAGGTAGCACTCAAGCAATTTACTTTGGAATGGCTGGAAAATACCATGTAGTAGGTAGGTATGGTGGACACAAATGGCATAGTGGTTGGCTCAAGTATTTTGGATGCATGAGAAGTATTCCCTCTCGATACAAGGTTTAGGCTAGCAAGGCTTATTTGAAACAAACACAAGGATGAACCGGTGCAGCAAAACTCACATAAAAGACATATTGAAAACATTATAAGACTCTACACCGTCTTCCTTGTTGTTCAAACTCAATACTAGAAATTATCTAGACCTTAGAGAAACCAAATATGCAAACCAAATTTTAGCATGCTCTATGTATTTCTTCATTAATGGGTGCAAAGCATATGATGCAAGAGCTTAATCATGAGCACAACAATTGCCAAGTATCACATTACCCAAAACATTTATAGCAATTACTACATGTATCATTTTCCAATTCCAACCATATAACAATTTAACGAAGGAGAAACTTCGCCATGAATACTATGAGTAGAAACCAAGGACATACTTGTCCATATGCTACAGCGGAGCGTGTCTCTCTCCCATAAAGTGAATGCTAGGATCCATTTTATTCAAACAAAACAAAAACAAAAACAAACCGACGCTCCAAGAAAAAGCACATAAGATGTGATGGAATAAAAATATAGTTTCAGGGGAGGAACCTGATAATGTTGTCGATGAAGAAGGGGATGCCTTGGGCATCCCCAAGCTTAGACGCTTGAGTCTTCTTGATATATGCAGGGGTGAACCACCGGGTGCATCCCCAAGCTTAGAGCTTTCACTCTCCTTGATCATGTTGCATCATACTCCTCTCTTGATCCTTGAAAACTTCCTCCACACCAAACTCGAAACAACTCATTAGAGGGTTAGTGCACATTATAAATTGACATATTCAGAGGTGACACAATCATTCTTAACACTTCTGGACATTGCATAATGCTACTGGACATTAGTGGATCAAAGAAATTCATCCAACATAGCGAAAGAGGCAATGCGAAATAAAAGGCAGAATCTGTCAAAACAGAACAGTTCGTATTGACGAATTTTAAAATGGCACCAGACTTGCTCAAATGAAAATGCTCAAATTGAATGAAAGTTGCATACATATCTGAGGATCATGCACGTAAATTGGCTTAATTTTCTGAGTTACCTACAGGGAGGTGGACCCAGATTCGTGACAGCAAAGAAATCTGGAACTGTGCAGTAATCCAAATCTAGTACTTACTTTTCTATCAACGGCTTAACTTGGCACAACAAAACACAAAACTAAGATAAGGAGAGGTTGCTACAGTAGTAAACAACTTCCAAGACACAAAATAAAAACAAAATACTGTAGGTAAAAACATGGGTTGTCTCCCATAAGCGCTTTTCTTTAACGCCTTTCAGCTAGGCGCAGAAAGTGTGTATCAAGTATTATCAAGAGATGAAGTGTCGACATCATAATTTGTTCTCATAATAGAATCAAAAGGTACCTTCATTCTCTTTCTAGGGAAGTGTTCCATACCTTTCTTGAGAGGAAATTGATATTTTATATTACCTTCCTTCATATCAATGGTAGCACCAACAGTTCGAAGAAAAGGTCTTCCCAATATAATGGGACAAGATGCATTGCATTCAATATCCAAGACAACAAAATCAACGGGAACAAGGTTATTGTTAACGGTAATGCGAACATTATCAACTTTACCCAAAGGTTTCTTTGTAGAATGATCAGCAAGATTAACATCCAAATAACAATTTTTCAGCGGTGGCAAGTCAAGCATATTATAAATTTTCTTAGGCATAACAGAAATACTTGCACCAAGATCACATAAAGCATTACAATCAAAATCTTTAACTTTCATCTTAATGATGGGCTCCCAACCATCCTCTAGCTTTTTAGGAATAGAGGCTTCACGCTCTAGTTTCTCTTCTCTAGCTTTTATGAGAGCATTTGTAATATGATGCGTGAAAGCCAAATTTATAGCACTAGCATTAGGACTTTTAGCAAGTTTTTGCAAGAACTTTATAACTTCAGAGATGTGGCAATCATCAAAATTCAAACCATTATAATCTAAAGCAATGGGATCATCATCCCCAATGTTGGAAAAAATTTCAGCAGCTTTATCACAGGCAGTTTCAGCAGTTTTAGCAGTTTCAGGCAATTTTTCGCGCTTTGCATTCGAAGTGGAAACATTGCTAACACCAATTCTTTTATCAGTATGAGTAGAAGGTGCAGCAACATGTGTAGCATTAGCATTGCTAGTGGTGGTAATAGTCCAAACTTTAGCTATATTCTTCTCTTTAGCTAGTTTTTCATTTTCTTCTCTATCCCACCTAGCACGCAGTTCAGCCATTAATCTTATATTCTCATTAATTCTAACTTGAATGGCATTTGCTGTAGTAGTAATTTTATTATGATGATTCTCATTAGGCAAAACTTTTGATTTCAAAAGATCAACATCAGCAACAAGACTATCGACTTTAGAAGCAAGTATATCAATTTTCCCAAGCTTTTCTTCAACAGATTTGTTAAAAGCAGTTTGTGTACTAATAAATTCTTTAAGCATGGCTTCAAGTCCAGGGGGTGAACTCCTATTATTGTTGTAAGAATTACCATAGCCGTTGCCATTATTATAAGGATATGGCCTATAGTTGTTACTAGAATTGTTCCGGTAAGCATTGTTGTTGAAATTATTATTTTTAATGAAGTTTACATCAACATGTTCTTCTTGTGCAACCAATGAAGCTAATGGAACATTATTAGGATCAATATTAGTCCTATCATTCACAAGCATAGACATAATAGCATCAATCTTATCACTCAAGGAAGAGGTTTCTTCGACAGAATTTACCTTCTTACCTTGTGGAGCTCTCTCCGTGTGCCATTCAGAGTAGTTGATCATCATATTATCAAGAAGCTTTGTTGCTTCACCAAGAGTGATGGACATAAAGGTACCTCCAGCAGCTGAATCCAATAAATTCCGTGAAGAAAAATTTAGTCCTGCATAGAAGGTTTGGATGATCATCCAAGTAGTCAGTACATGGGTTGGGCAATTTTTAACCAGAGATTTCATTCTTTCCCAAGCTTGAGCAACATGTTCAGTATCTAATTGTTTAAAATTCATTATGCTACTCCTCAAAGATATAATTTTAGCAGGGGGATAATATCTACCAATAAAAGCATCCTTGCATTTAGTCCATGAATCAATACTATTCTTAGGCAGAGATAGCAACCAATCTTTAGCTCTTCCTCTTAATGAGAAAGGGAACAATTTTAGTTTAATAATATCACCATCTACATCTTTATATTTTTGCATTTCACATAGTTCAACAAAATTATTAAGATGGGCAGCAGCATCATCAGAACTAATTCCAGAAAATTGATCTTTCATGACAAGATTCAGTAAAGCAGTGTTTAATTTCAAAGAATTCTGCTGTAGTAGCAGGTGGAGCAATAGGTGTGCATAAGAAATCATTATTATTTGTGGTTGTGAAGTCACACAACTTAGTATTTTCAGCGTTGGCCATTTTAGCAACAGTAAATAAAGCAAACTAGATAAAGTAAATGCAAGTAAACTAATTTTTTTGTGTTTTCGATATAGCAAACAAGATAGCAAATAAAGTAAAACTAGCAACTAATTTTTTTGTATTTTGATTTAGTGCAGCAAACAAAGTAGTAAATAAAATAAAGCAAGACAAAAACAAAGTAAAGAGATTGAGAAGTGGAGACTCCCTTGCAGCGTGTCTTGATCTCCCGCAACGGCGCCGTAAAAGAGCTTGATGGCGTGTATTTCACACGTTCGTTGGGCAACCCCAAGAGGAAGGTATGATGCGCACAGCAGCAAGTTTTCCTCGTAAAGAAACCAAGGTTTATCGAACCAGGCGGAGCCAAGAAGCACGGTGAAGGTTGATGGCGGCGAGATGTAGTGCGGCGCAACACCAGGGATTCCGGCGCCAACGTGGAACCTGCACTACCCAACCAAGATACTTTGCCCCAACGAAACAAAGGAGGTTGTCAATCTCACCGGCTTGCTGTAACAAAGAGTTAACCGTATTGTGTGGAAGATGATTGTTTGCGTAAAACAGTAGAACAAAGATTGCAAGAGATTGTATTTCAAGAAAGAGAATTGGACCGGGGTCCACAGTTCACTAGAGGTGTCTCTCCCATAAGACGAACAGCATGTTGGGTGAACAAATTACAGTTGGGCAATTGACAAATAAAGAGAGCATGACAATGCACATACATATCATGATGAGTATAGTGAGATTTAATTGGGCATTACGACAAAGTACATAGACCGCCATCCAATCCGCATCTATGCCTAAAAAGTCCACCTTCAAAGTTATCATCCGAACCCCTCCAACATTAAGTTGCAAGCAACAGACAATTGCATTAAGTATGGTGCGTAATGTAATCAACAACTACATCCTTAGACATAGCATCAATGTTTTATCCCTAGTGGCAACAAGACAACACAACCTTAGAACTTTCTCACATCGTCCTGTGTCAATGCAGCATGAACCCACTATCGAGCATAAGTATTCCCTCTTGGAGTTACAAGCATCTACTTGGCCAGAGCATCTACTAGTAACGGAGAGCATGCAAGATCATAAACAACACATAAGCATAACTTTGATAATCAACATAACAAGTATTCTCTATTCATCGGATCCCAACAAACGCAACATATAGAATTACAGATAGATGATCTTGATCATGTTAGGCAGCTCACAAGATCCGACAATGATAGCACAATGGGGAGAAGACAACCATCTAGCTACTGCTATGGACCCATAGTCCAGGGGTAGACTACTCACACATCACACCGGAGGCGACCATGGCGGCGTAGAGTCCTCCGGGAGATGATTCCCCTCTCCGGCAGGGTGCCGGAGGCGATCTCCTGGATCCCCCGAGATGGGATCGGCGGCGGCGGCGTCTCTGGAAGGTTTTCCGTATCGTGGTTCTCGGTACTGGGGTTTTCGTCACGGCGGCTAGTTGTAGGCGGAAGGGCAGAGTCCCCGGCCAGACGAGGGGGCCACACCATAGGGCGGCGCGGGCCCCCCCTGGGCCGCGCCGCCACGTGGTGTCGCCACCTCGTGGCCCCACTTCGTGTGTTCTTCAGTCTTCTGGAAGCTCCGTGGAAAAATAGGCCCCTGGGCTTTGATTTCGTCCAATTCCGAGAATATCTCCTTACTAGGATTTCTGAAACCAAAAACAGCAGAAAACAGCAACTGGCACTTCGGCATCTTGTTAATAGGTTAGTTCCAGAAAATGCACGAATATGACATAAAGTGTGCATAAAACATGTAGATAACATCAATAATGTGGCATGGAACATAAGAAATTATCGATACGTCGGAGACGTATCACCGACACTCGGGGGCTGCGCGGCATATATTCACTTTACATATCATCGAATCTGAGCATCTGACACCGCATGCGAAAAAGAGAGTCAAGGAAAAGATAGAAAAAGTTTGTTCATTTGTGCAGGAGAAAGCAAATTTCAAAGTATATAAAAGAGAACTCGACGAATTCAAAAGAGCACCCGACGAAATTGTCTACAGGGAGAACTCGACGAAATTGTCTTCAAAAAAGGACAGGACCCGACGAATTTAAAAAAGCACCCGACGAAATCTTCTTCAGGGAGGAACCCGACGAAATCGAAAGAGTACCCGACGAAATTGTCTTCAAGAGGGAACCCGACGAATTCAAAAGAGTACCTGACGAAATCTTGAGAGAACCCGACGAAATTTTATTCAAGGAGAACTCGACAAATTATCTTCAAGGAGAACTCGACAAATTATCTTCAAGGAGGTCCCAAAAAATTATCCTCAAGGAGGCCCCGAAGAAGTGTCTTCAAAGAGGTCCCGAAGAATTGTCCTCAAAGAGGACCCGAAGAATTGTCCTCAAAGAGGACCCGAAGAAATTTTCCTGAAGGAGAAACTCGACGAAATTTTCATAAAGCAGGAACCCCAAAAAAAAAAAAAAAAAAGGAAGAAAAAAAAAAGAGGGTGGACAAATCTTTGGGTCCATTGACTCGTCATTTGTTCTGAGCAAGAGTATCGGCGACGTGCCTAACGACAATATAGAAGAACCAATATATTCGGCTGTCTCATAAAGCCCGAGAAAAAAATATAGAAGAACCCGCAAAACGGGTCATTGCATCAGCCGAACAAGGCACTCGACAATATATTCTCAGAACGCCAAAGTTGCGATCAATTTCTGAATGCCGCAAATTTGCGAAGGTAAGACCCCAGATTCGTTCTGCTGGGCGTGGCATCGCCAAAGACTGCGCTCTGCTACTTTTATCCGTATCAACAGATACGAAGAAAAATCCTAACGGTCGCGTTAGGTACCCGATAAACATGACTGGGACTCGACAGAATAGTAAGACCTTAAGCGGCACCTGTCGAGTTTGCACCAGTATCCCGAGATCATGTCCAGGGACGTGATCTTGAAGTAGGTTTTTGCGGATTGCCACTAGAGCAGTTAACTAGTACCTGATCCGTCAGATGAACTAGCCCCAATTACCATTATCCCTGTACAATATAGATATGGATGTCAAATAAAAATAGCAACGGCCTAGAGTCGATAAAAAGAGGGGCTGCGCCAAGTTGTTTATCGAGTAGTACAACTTGAGCCTATGCCTAGGTGCAAGCACCTGCTCATAGGCTCGGGGGCTACTCTTATCGAGAGTAGTGTTTACCCTCCCGACAAGACAAAGGAAAAATTGTGGAGTCAATTACAAGCAAGTTGAGCCTACACCCAAGTGCAAACACTTGGCTGTAGCCTCGGGGGCTACTCCCATCGGGAGCGCTGGTCGCGCACCCGATAGAAAAATAACTTCGACATCATTTATGACAATCAATGTTTGTAGACTCAACTCGATTCTACGACTCGAGTGGAGCCTACTCCCATCGGGAGTGTTGGATTTCATTAAGTCCTCTAACAGGAGTCGATAAAAAGAGGGGCTGCGCCCAGAAGTACAGTCAAATTCTTCATCGAGTAGTACAACTTGAGTCTATGCCCAAGTGCAAGCACTTGCCCATAGACTCGGGGGCTACTCCCATCGGGAGCGCTGCCGCGCACCCGATAATTTCAAGAATCGTCGACATCATTTACGCTACACGTGATCTGCGGCATGGACCTCGCCTTGAATTTTTCTTCGACCTCGGAGATTGTTATGCTTGGAGTTTCTACGCAAGTCTGCGACTTCCCTATAAACTCGGGGGCTACTGACATGGGCATACCCTTCGGGTAACCATTATTAGTATACCCGGCTCGGCCCAATATGGAGAAGACCAAATATGCAGAAGGCCCAACAAGGCAACCCGAAGAAGTAGTCGACTAGGACTCTTGTAAAACCCTAGGCTGGTTGCATATATAAAGCTAGCCAGGGCACCCGAAATAAGGAGGACAGCAGATAGAAAGAATATAGACAACATATCTCCACCTACGGCGGCACCCTGTAAACATACATATGATCATATAGTGGATTGCTAGCAGCACGTAGGGATCCTCCACCGAGGGGACCCGAAGCTGGGTACGTCGTGTGCCTAATCTCGACCCCGGAATCTCCATCGTCGCTCTCCCGAAAACCCTAGTCTACAATACGTAGGCATTGCCGAGGTGATCCCTCGTCACCGAGAGCCACGAGACGGAAAACCTTCCAGAGACGCCGCCGCCGCCAATCCCATCTCGGGGGATTCAGGAGATCGCCTCCGGCACCCTGCCGGAGAGGGGAATCATCTCCCGGAGGACTCTTCACCACCATGGTCGCCTCCGGAGTGATGAGTGAGTAGTTCACCCCTGGACTATGGGTCCATAGCAGTAGCTAGATGGTCGTCTTCTCCTAATCATGCTTCATTGTTGGATCTTGTGAGCTGCCTAACATGATCAAGATCATCTATCTGTAATGCTACATGTTGTGTTTGTTGGGATCCGATGAATAGAGAATGCTATGTTATGTTGATTATCAATTTATTACCTATGTGTTGTTTATGATCTTGCATGCTCTCCGTTATTAGTAGAGGCTCTGGCCAAGTTTTTGCTAGTAACTCCAAGAGGGAGTATTTATGCTCGATAGTGGGTTCATGCCTCCATTAAATCTGGGACAGTGACAGAAAGTTCTAAGGTTGTGGATGTGCTGTTGCCACTAGGGATAAAACATCGATGCTATGTCTAAGGATGTAGTTGTTGATTACATTACGCACCATACTTAATGCAATTGTCTGTTGTTTGCAACTTAATACTGGAAGGGGTTCGGATGATAACCTGAAGGTGGACTTTTTTAGGCATAGATGCATGTTGGATAGCGGTCTATGTACTTTGTCGTAATGCCCAATTAAATCTCACTATACTCATCATATCATGTATGTGCATGGTCATGCCCTCTTTATTTGTCAATTGCCCAACTGTAATTTGTTCACCCAACATGCTTATTCTTATGGGAGAGACGCCTCTAGTGAACTGTGGACCCCGGTCCATTCTTTTAATCGAATACAATCTACTGCAATACTTGGTCTACTGTTTTCTGCAAACATCATCATCCACACTATACATCTAATCCTTTGTTACAGCAAGCCGGTGAGATTGACAACCTCACTGTCACGTTGGGGCAAAGTAATTTGGTTGTGTTGTGCAGGTTCCACGTTGGCGCCGGAATCCCTGGTGTTGCGTCGCACTACACTTCGCCGCCATCAACCTTCAACGTGCTTCTTGGCTCCTACTGGTTCGATAAACCTTGGTTTCTTACTGAGGGAAAACTTGCTGCTGTACACATCACACCTTCCTCTTGGGGTTCCCAACGGACGCGTGCTGTACGCGTATCATCGGGTCAACAGCGGCCGGATCAACAGGTCCTGACATGGTTAGTACACCAAAAAGCACAAATGTATATGCCTACAAACTACGGAATATGGTGGTTCACGCGCAATTCGTCAAGCAAAATACAAAGCTCTTACAAGTTCTTACCAAACAGGAGCGATGTAACAACCAGCAAGGATCAGCGTCTCCAAAGATTGCCAAAGCGATTACCAGGTGTCGACACAGTGCACGTGGAGACAATATGTAGAGCTGTAGGAAGGCTAATATGGTAGCAAAACAGCAATTGTCAAAACAGCAATGCAATATTGAAAGTATGCTCAACAACGGTACTGTGCTGGTCCTAGGCTAGACCGTACTAGAGACGCAAGCCTAGTTCACCAACAATGTCACGGCGCGGCACACAAGAAACGAGCAGCTATGGAGTGATATATGGTGGTGGTTGGCTCCAACAAGCACAAAGGAAAAGCTCAAAAGCAAGATATAAGTGAAGAACACGGGAATTTCCGGGTAGTAAACTTAAACGTCAAAAATCTCAACCTTCCCGACGTTTTTGGCAATTCTGAGAGTTCCGGAAGCCGCACAATGACGAACTGGATATAACTTTTTCTCCCGGTGATTTTGACTGGTAAAACGTCGAAAACGGAGTTCGTATGCAAAAGTTACGCTCGGTCAAAGTTTGCGGTCGAAAACTGCCCAATTCGGACTAAAATCGACCTTACTAGTGGAAATCGGGTCAAACCCGACTGGGATGCGGATTTGACTTCTTTTTTTTCCGATTTTTTTTCGCAACTTTTTTTTTGCTCTTCTACTCACAAACGGAAGGCGGCGATTATCTGGACACGACTATGGACACAATAATGGTGGTGCGTGTATACGGATGTATATGGTGATGGCGGAAGTATATGGCAGGTGTATATGGCAATGGCGGAAGTATGTGGCAGGTGTATATGGCGAGGATGGCGGTGATCTGCGTAAGGTGCGAGTGGCGGCGGCGTAACCAATATGACCAGAACTCGAAACTCTAAAGGAACTAGACGCTAAGACCAGCAACTCGACACGAAGATGCAGACACAAATTCAACTATGCAAAACTGAAAAGACAATGCAAGGCGTGGCAGGGGGTTTATGGGACGATATGATCTAAACCCTAACAATATTTTTTTTGGCTTTTTCGTGGTTTATGGGTATGATATCAGATGCAATCTACACTAGGAAAACAGTAAATTCTCACCGAGCAACCTGAAATCTGATACCACTTGATAGGGCAAAGGTGTCCGATCTTTCGATGAGATGGGGATAATTCGATTTGTTGGTGGAGTTCGTGCTTGACGATCCGACTACACGTGCAAAGCTCGTGCGCCAATGCAATCGCTAGGACAATCTCCGGGAGTTACTGATCTTGCGGGAGCACGATCAGCCTGACCAGCAAGGGTCTTAATTCCTACCTGAAATCGAGAACAAGTAAGAACTAAAGATGCAACCAGAATATTGCGAATAGAGATGAAAGCTTGATTGATAATGGTGGGATTCCGAATAGTCGGTCTTGTTCTGGGCGTTGGCCTCAAAAGAAGTACACGAAGTTGCAGCAATTGGCTAACTTTTAATCTAATCAAAATCCGAGTCTAAACGTGATGGCTATGGGGGTATTTAAAGGAGGAAAAGGTGGGGTTTCGGCCAGCCATACATATGGTGGCCGAACCAAACCCTAGAAGGCCTTTCCCCCTTCAATACAGACTCTAAAAAGTGGCTGATTTAATTCCTGCGAAAATAACATGGGCCTGGCGCAAAACTAAAGATGACGCAATACCATAACATGCTATGGACGAAATTATGAAGTGGGAAACTCTATATTTCGTCCATGTCTTCATCTCTTCTTATGGTGGCTTCAAAGTTCTGAAATCTCCACTTGCGGCATCATCTTCAATCCTCAAATGCTGACTGCCATCTCCTCCATGCGTGATCATGCTCCAATGCTTGTCCTCCTCATCCATGCTTGGTCCATCATTCCTAAGAGTAACAAACATATCTGATTTAGGCAGCATCATATTCTCATGTATGTGAGGAATAGTTCCAAGAAACGAAAGTACCTGATAGTTAAGTTGTTTGGCACGAGCTCGAGTGATTGGTCCTTGTATTTGTGTGGCTGTAGGTACAGCGGTTGTATCAAGAGATGGGATGTCCTCATCATTTCCTCACTATCAAGAGGCTCTCGAGTGAGTAACTCGATCGTATCGTTTGGAGTGAGCTCAAACCATTGCATCCTTGCATCATCTTTCATGGTTTTTATTTGTATCTTATCCATACAGTGTTTTATAGCTTGTTCTTATTGTCATGACAAGCTCTAGTTCATCGAAAACGGACTCCACATGGTTTACTTGTTACGTTTTCGATATTGGAGTTTTTCCAAGTTCTTTGTATTGAGAGGTTTCACCTCTAAATTCGTGGAAAATATATATCCCACTTGTTCTTAATATTTTCACTCTTTGTGGGGGTATGTCTTGTCATCCTCTTTACAACAAAATTGGTTTCACCTAAATCCGAGTCCTCTAACTCAAGTTGTTGCATTTTCCATATTAGAGGTGCTACCGGGTTGTCTCTTTTAGATAGGTTAAACCTTACACCTTTTAGTTCTATCCTCCCTTGCTAGACTATGATGTTTCTATGCATATTGTTTTATAGTTTATTGTTGTGATTTCAATGAGCCCAAGATCATCGAAATTGGAGTCTGGATGCAAAAGTTATTGAACTTTTCGTACAATGTTGTCATGTACTTTTTCCCTAGGCGGTAGTACCTGTCTACTTCCGGAAATATCATTTATTGAGTACTGGGAGCAATCCAGGGCACCCGGTAGGCGCCTGGTACTACGAGTTTTGTGCACAATGGGCAGATTTCTCTTGCTTGATTTAAGGGGTCTTCTTCCCCAAAGTGTCCCATCCGTTGGAGCTCGTTTTTGCCCCCATTATATTATTGATCTTCTTTGAGCTTTCTATCTCCCTCTCCCTCGCATGAATCTTGCATCTATTTGAGAGAAAGGGAGAGAAGATCTAGATCTATATTTGCACCAATCAAACCCCCCTCTTTTTGAGGGAATCACTAGATCTTGATCTTGGAGAGAAATTCGGTGTTCCTCTTCTTTTGTTCTTCCTCTCTTGTTCCCCCAATACCTTTAGTGGCTTTTTTGGAATTTTAGAGTGAAGTACTTGAGCATCTTTGTGGTGTTCTTACCATTGCATTTGGTGCATCGGTTTGACTTCTCTGCGTTGATACGTGGAGGTGAAAGTTCGTGAGATATACACTTCGGGAGCTTGTTCCCAGAGCTTGTTCCTCTTGGGTCTTTGGACCCTAGACACCTTATGTAGGGATTCGTTGCATAGAAAACAAAAAATTTCCTACCGCGAGAACGCAATCCAAGCCAAGATGCAATCTAGAAGATGGGAGCAACGAGGGGATGAACGAGACTAACCCTTGAAGATTTCCAAAGCCTATAAGAGTAGGCTCTTATTGCTGCGGTAGACGATCACTTGCCGCTTGCAAAAGCGCGTAGAAGATCTTGATCACGGTGCCACAATCGGGCAGCACCTCCGTACTCGGTCACACGTTCGGTGTTGATGAAGACGACGTCCTTCTCCCCGTTCCAGCGGGCAGCGGAAGTAGTAGCTCCTCCTTGAATCCGGCAGCATGACGGCGTGGTGGCGGTGGCGGTGGAGATCTCCGGCGGAGCTTCGCTAAGCGTGCGGGGGAAGAGGAGGAGAGAGGGGGCGGCTAGGGTTTGGGAGAGGGGGTGGCCGGCCACCTAGGGGTGCGGCCAAGCTATGGGCTTGTGGTGGTCAGCCCCCTCTCCTATGCCCCTCATTATATAGGTGGAAGCCCCAAGAGTTCTAGTCCAAGTCTTCGAATAAGACCCCAACACTAAAACCTCCCATATGTGGGAAACCTACTCAAGGAGGGAGTCCTACCCAAGGTGGGACTCCCACCTTTCCTTGAGGTGGGGTGGCCGGCCACCTTTAGGTGGAGCCCACCTGGGACTCCTCCCTTAGGGTTTGGCTGGCCAAGCTTGTGGAGTCCCTTCGGGACTCCACCTTCCATAGTGCCATTCTTCCGGACTTTTCTAGAACCTTCTAGAACCTGCCATAAATGCACCGGATCATTTCCAAACTTGGAATATGACTTCCTATATATGAATCTTATTCTCCGGACCATTCCGGAACTCCTCGTGATGTCCGGGATCTCATCCGGGACTCCGAACAAATATTCGAACTCCATTCCATATTCAAGTTCTACCATTTCAACATCAAACCTTAAGTGTGTCACCCTACGGTTCGCGAACTATGCGGACATGGTTGAGTACTCACTCCGACCAATAACCAATAGCGGGATCTGGAGATCCATAATGGCTCCCACATATTCAACGATGACTTCAGTGATCGAATGAACCATTCACATACGATACCAATTCCCTTTGTCACGCGATATTTTACTTGTCCGAGGTTTGATCATCGGTATCACTCTATACCTTGTTCAACCTCGTCTCCTGACAAGTACTCTTTACTCGTACCATGGTATGTGGTCTCTTATGAACTTATTCATATGCTTGCAAGACATTTAGACGACATTCCACCGAGAGGGCCCAGAGTATATCTATCCGTCATCGGGATGGACAAATCCCACTGTTGATCCATATGCCTCAACTCATACTTTCCGGATACTTAATCCCACCTTTATAACCACCCATTTACGCAGTGGTGTTTGGTGTAATCAAAGTACCTTTCCGGTATAAGTGATTTACATGATCTCATGGTCATAAGGACTAGGTAACTATGTATCGAAAGCTTATAGCAAATAACTCAATGACGTGATCTTATGCTATGCTTAATTGGGTGTGTCCATTACATCATTCATATAATGATATAACCTTGTTATTAATAACATCCAATGTTCATGATTATGAAACTAATCATCCATTAATCAACAAGCTAGTTAAGAGGCATACTAGGGACTCTTTGTTGTCTACATATCACACATGTACTAATGTTTCGGTTAATACAATTATAGCATGATATATAAACACTTATCATAAACATAAAGATATATAATAACCACTTTTATTATTGCCTCTTGGGCATATCTCCTTCAGTCTCCCACTTGCACTAGAGTCAATAATCTAGTTTACATTTGTAAAGATATAACACCTTGGCCTTCTGGTGCTTTATCATGTTTTGCTCACGGGAGAGGTTTTAGTCAACGGATCTGACACGCTCAGAAACGTATGTATTTTGTAATTCATTTGCGTCTCAACGCATCACTCATTTCCAAATGAGTTGGCATTAAATATGTTTTATCTTCTGGTAGAACCTTAATTCCGCGGTCTGAAATAAGTCACTAATATTGTCACATACAATATAGCTTCAAAGTTCTGACACTATCGGAACTACACCAAGTTCTCAAAGAACTTCTTGACTCAACATCCTCAGTCATTTGTCAAAACAATGACATACTCTGCCTTCGTTTGTAAAATCCGTCACAATATTTAGAACTCTTCTAAATCTAACATAGACAACTTCTAGCTCATTGTGCTACCTTTAAAACAACACTTAGTCTAATTTGAGATTGAAATTCTATTTTTTTATATGTGACAAAACAAATATCGGTGTAATCACATTACAGCAATTTGTTTGTCATTTCTCCATACAAAACTATATATATATCCTTGGTTCTTCTAAAGTACTCAAGGATACTCTTACTGTCGTCCAATGATCATCTCATGAATCATTCTGGTATATGCTCATAACATTTTAGAGCACAGGACATCTGATTGTGTACATATTATTCGTGATCCATAATCACTCATGTGTTTTTACTCATTGAGTATCAGATACACTCAAGTCTTGTTAAAACTTCACATGACAAGAACATTTTCTTAATATTTCTATATTGAACTATTTCAATATCCATTCTATGTACTTTGACTTAAACTTATTTTGTGTTTCAATCTATCTTCATAGATATTGACACTAGATATGTTTCAGTCCATATCCTTTCATTGAAATTAATTTCTCAATGAAACCTTTTAATCAAGTATATAATTACATCATTTATAACCAACTATATGTCACCTACATAAAGTATTATAAATGTGTCTTAGCGCTCCCACTTAATTTCTTGCAAATGCAAGCCTCTTCATCGTCTCTGATGAAATCAAAAACTCTTTGACTATTTCATCTGGTGAAGATTCCAACTCCGTGATACTTACTTCATCCAATTGAAGTTCGTATACCTATCTAGTATTCCACGGACCAGCAAAACTCTTGGTTGTATCTTGTATACACCTTTAATACACACTTCTGATAAGTAATGTATTTTGCCATCCTACTAACATATCTCATAAAGGAAATATGTAGTGATTACTAGAATAATCCATATAGACTTTAAGCATTGCTACGGAAGATCTAATCTTGTCGTAGTCAACTCTTTGAACTTTGTCGTAAACAACTTTTCGACAAATCAAGCTTCTTCAAGGATATTTCATCCAAGTCCATCAATTTTATAGATCTATTTACTTTCAAAAAGTATTCATCTATCTTGGATTTCATGGCGTATAGCCATTTTAACGGAGTCAGGGCCCATCATAACTTCTTTGTTTGTAGTTGGTTTATCATTGTTCACAATCAATCCTTTGTCCACAAATCATTTATTTGATCACAAAGTAAACCATACCTACAAGGTTCAATATGTACTTCGATCTCCATGGCTAAAACACTTTGTAGTCATGGGAGCCATGATCGTCGTGGTCGCTTCCGGAACCAATTTCCGATTCTGCGCTACTCTGATCATTATGCTCAGGTTCATAAACCTTATCAAGTTCTATTGTTCTCCTACTCAAATATTTCGCTAGAAAACAATTTATTGGAAATAAGCAAGTAACATTAACAAACACTTTTGTCGTTTACTTCATAGTGGAAAGAATTCCCAATCAATTCTTTGGGATAACCAACAAAGACATTCATCCGATTTTGGTTGTAAACTTTTAGACCAAAATTTAAAGAAAGGACTATTAGGGTTTATACCCATGCCATAACTCGTATGGTGTCATTTCTACGGATCATGATGATGCTCTATTTAGTGTAAAAGCGGTAGTCACTAAAGCATAATCCACAAAAATATAATGGCGTCATAATATTTTATCTCATCATTAATCCAACAAGGTTTGGATACATCTCTCGGATACTATATCATCATTATGATGCTCCAAGAAATGTGAGTTGTAGAACAATTTCATGACTCTCTTAGATGTTCGCTAAAACTCGTAATTCAAATATTTTCACCATGATCCAATCATAGATATTTGACTTTTTCTATTACGATGATGTCCACTTCATGCTGAATTTTATTTGAATCCACTCAAATGTTTCAAACTTCTTCCTTATTGAATATATCCACATATATATACTCAATTCATTGTTGAAAGTTTTCATGAAGTAGAAGAATCTCCCGCACACAACTATGCTCAGTGAACCACATAAATCATTATGTATTTTTCCACTAAGTTTGTTGCCCGTTCAACTCTTGGCCTATGAACGGTATTTTAATCATTCTCTTTAGAAAAGATTTGCAAGCGCCAAATGATTCAAAAATCAAATGACTCCAAAAATCCATTTGCATGGAGTTCCTTCATGCGTTCCTTTCTAACATGACCTAAATGGCGGTTCCACAAATAAGTGGAATTCAAATCATTTGCCTTATGGCATTTTAGCGTCAGTGTTATGTATGTGTGTTTCACCATTAAGATTTATAATAACTTATCCATCATACATGGAGTAATGTCATAATTTGAACAGCTCATTGTTTTCATTTGACCAGAGCAAAATAACAATTATTAAGTTCTTTATTATAAATTCTAAGGGCTAGATAGAATGCCAACGACGAACATAATAACACTTTATTTTGTTCCAGACGTGCATTCCTATCATATTCCTTGTCAGTCACTTAGGCCATTGTATTCTTGTATTGCGTTGTTTTGTATGACACTTCATACCAACCAATATAGTACTAATACCCAAGAATTTCATAGTGTGACCTAACTAGGAATACAACCATAACATGTATATCATTTATATACACCTGAGCTAGACTTTCTAGTCTTTTCTTTCTTTCTGCCAAAATATCTTTTGCAGTTTCTCTTCTAGCTTTCCTCATTATTCAGAAAAACACTTCAACATCAATAACTTCTAGGTTTGTTGGTCTAATACCAATAACCTTGAGGTTCTTATTTTGAAGTTGATCATCATATGACAAGTGTTCTAGATTTCACTATTAGTAACTTTGTAATACGATGAACAATTTCACTCATAATTTTATCCATCAATTCATGACAACTTTCTGAGACCATGTCTGTACATGCTAGGCTCATAAAGTTTAACCTTAGTATTCGCATGTGCAAATCTGGCTTGCACCCGTTGTATGCACACGTAGAATCTATCACACCCGATCATCACGTGATGCTTCGATACGACGAGTCTTAGCAACAGTGCATACTAAGGATGATAACTTCATGGATATGCGAATATCGTTAGTGCCCCAATAGTTGGAGGATTGTGACGCCTGGCGTCTTCAACCTTCATACATTCCCATAAAACTTATGAGTTTATGTAGTCTCACCAAATTATATTCTATCATCTTGCAATAAGGTCTTAGATATCACATATATCTCATACCTTGATTATTTCTGAAAACTAAATTTTCAGCTCCTTACTTTTCAAACAAATTTGAACTTCAAGTTTGACGGAGACAAGATAACTTTAGGTACTAATTGAAACCATAGCTCTTTGAATCAACAATGTGAGGTTTACTAAAAGTTTGCAATAGGACTTAATCAATTCTTTAACAATACGGTACCAATCCGTAAAGTTTCTTGTCAGATTTTAACAGTATTTCGATCTCAATAACAAGACTAGCGCATGGTAGAAAACGGATGCCAATACTACAAAATTAATTCAAAATACTACTCAGACTATGTTTATGATAATTAGTTCATGTTTTAATCTAATTACTAATGAACTCCCACTTAATACAACATCCCTCATAGTTGTTAAGTGGTACATGATCCAAATCCACTACACCAAAACCGATCATCACGTGAGATGATGTAGCTTCAATGGTGAACATCAACATGTTGATCATATCATCCATATGACTCGTGTTCAACCTTTCGGTTTCCGTTGTCCCGAGGCCATGTCTGTACATGCTAGGCTCGTCAAGCAAACCCAAGTATTCCGCGTGTGCAACATTGCTTACACCCGTTGTATGTGAACGTTGAGTCTATCATATCCGATCATCACGAGATGCTTCGAAACGACGAACTGTACAACTATGCATACGAGGGGAGAACACTTTATTATCTTGATATTAATGTGAGGGATCATCTTATAATGCTACCGTCGCGATCTAAGCAAAATAAGATGCATAAAGGATTAACATCACATGCAATTCATATGTGATATGATATGGCCCTTTAGTCTTTGCGCCTTCGATCTTTATCTCCAAAGCACGGACATGATCTCCATCATCAACGGGCATGATCTCCATCATCGTCGGCGTAGCGTCAAGGTCCATGGCGCCGTCTTCATGGTTGTTCACCTCATGTAGCAACTATTACAACTACTTTGAAATACTACTCAACATGAAAATTAAAGACAACCATAAGGCTCCTGCCGGTTGCCACAATACAATAATGATCATCTCATACATATTCATCATCACATTATGGCCATATCACATCACCAAACCCTGCAAAAACAAGTTAGACGTCTCTAATTTGGTTTGCATATTTTACGTGGTTTAGGGTTTTCGAGAGAGATCTAATCTACCTACGAACATGAACCACAACGGTGATACTAATGTTGTCAATAGAAGAGTAAATTGAATCTTCACTATAGTAGGAGAGACAGACACCCGCAAAGCCTCTTATGCAATACAAGTTGCATGTCGAACGAGGAACAAGTCTCATGAACGCGGTCATGTAAAGTTAGTCCGAGCCGCTTCATCCCACTATGCCACAAAGATGCAAAGTACTCAAACTAAAGATAACAAGAGCATCAACGCTCACAAAACCATTGTGTTCTACTCGTGCAACCATCTATGCATAAACCTGGCTCTGATACCACTTTAGGGATTCGTTGCATAGAAAACAAAAAAAATTCCTACCGCGAGAACGCAATCCAAGCCAAGATGCAATCTAGAAGATGGGAGCAACGAGGGGATGAACGAGACTAACCCTTGAAGATTTCCAAAGCCTATAAGAGTAGGCTCTTATTGCTGCGGTAGACGATCACTTGCCGCTTGCAAAAGCGCGTAGAAGATCTTGATCACGGTGCCACAATCGGGCAGCACCTCCGTACTCGGTCACACGTTCGGTGTTGATGAAGATGACGTCCTTCTCCCCGTTCCAGCGGGCAGCGGAAGTAGTAGCTCCTCCTTGAATCCGACAGCACGACGGCGTGGTGGCGGTGGCGGTGGAGATCTCCGGCGGAGCTTCGCTAAGCGTGCGGGAGAAGATGAGGAGAGAGGGGGCGGCTAGGGTTTGGGAGAGGGGGTGGCCGGCCACCTAGGGGTGCGGCCAAGCTATGGTCTTGTGGTGGTCAGCCCCCTCTCATATGCCCCTCATTATATAGGTGGAAGCCCCAAGAGTTCTAGTCCAAGTCTTCGAATAAGACCCCAACACTAAAACCTCCCATATGTGGGAAACCTACTCAAGGAGGGAGTCCTACCCAAGGTGGGACTCCCACCTTTCCTTGAGGTGGGGTGGCCGGCCACCTTTAGGTGGAGCCCACCTGGGACTCCTCCCTTAGGGTTTGGCTGGCCAAGCTTGTGGAGTCCCTTCGGGACTCCACCTTCCATAGTGCCATTCTTCCGGACTTTTCTAGAACCTTCTAGAACCTGCCATAAATGCACCGGATCATTTCCAAACTTGGAATATGACTTCCTATATATGAATCTTATTCTCCGGACCATTCCGGAACTCCTCGTGATGTCTGGGATCTCATCCGGGACTCCGAACAAATATTCGAACTCCATTCCATATTCAAGTTCTACCATTTCAACATCAAACCTTAAGTGTGTCACCCTACGGTTCGCGAACTATGCGGACATGGTTGAGTACTCACTCCGACCAATAACCAATAGTGGGATCTGGAGATCCATAATGGCTCCCACATATTCAACGATGACTTCAGTGATCGAATGAACCATTCACATACGATACCAATTCCCTTTGTCACGCGATATTTTACTTGTCCGAGGTTTGATCATCGGTATCACTCTATACCTTGTTCAACCTCGTCTCCTGACAAGTACTCTTTACTCGTACCGTGGTATGTGGTCTCTTATGAACTTATTCATATGCTTGCAAGACATTTAGACGACATTCCACCGAGAGGGCCCAGAGTATATCTATCCGTCATCGGGATGGACAAATCCCACTGTTGATCCATATGCCTCAACTCATACTTTCCGGATACTTAATCCCACCTTTATAACCACCCATTTACGCAGTGGCGTTTGGTGTAATCAAAGTACCTTTCCGGTATAAGTGATTTACATGATCTCATGGTCATAAGGACTAGGTAACTATGTATCGAAAGCTTATAGGAAATAACTCAATGACGTGATCTTATGCTATGCTTAATTGGGTGTGTCCATTACATCATTCATATAATGATATAACCTTGTTATTAATAACATCCAATGTTCATGATTATGAAACTAATCATCCATTAATCAACAAGCTAGTTAAGAGGCATACTAGGGACTCTTTGTTGTCTACATATCACACATGTACTAATGTTTCGGTTAATACAATTATAGCATGATATATAAACACTTATCATAAACATAAAGATATATAATAACCACTTTTATTATTGCCTCTTGGGCATATCTCCTTCACCTTAGTGGTATTTGTGGTGTTCTTGGAGCCTCCAATTAAGTTGTGGAGATTGCCTCAAGTTTGTATCTATGTGGCTTAGTGGTGTTCTTGGGGCCTCCAATTAAGCTGTGGAGACTCCTCAAGTGCAAGGCCTTTGTGACGGAATACTGGGAGCCTCCAATTAAGTTGTGGAGATATCCCCAAGCTTTGTGATTGTTCGGTGACCACCCTCAAGGTCCCATACTGGATCGAGGACTTCTCTTTTGGTGGGAATGCTAGAGGAGAATAGGGTGAGGCCTTCGTGACGTTTGGAGTGCTTTGTCCTCCACACCGCTCCAATGGAGAGTAACACTCGCAAGAGTGTGATGAACTTCGGGATACATCGTTGTCTCCGCGTCATCTCGATTATTCCTATACCCAAGTTATTTACTTATGCACTTTACTTTGTGATAGTCTCCATGTTTGAAGTTATCACATAGTTGCTTGTATTGCTTAGCATACGTTGTTGGTGCACATAGGTGACCCTAGTTATATAGGTTTAGTGTTTGACAAATTATACGCTAGTTTTATTCCGCATTTGTTAAGCCATAATTGTAAAAGTTTTAAACCGCCTATTCACCCTTCCCCCTCTAGGCGGCATCTGCGTCCTTTCACCCACCTTTCAATTGGGATGGCTAGGCATGGTGCCGCTGAAAGGACGTGATGTCACCTAGAGGGGTTGAATATGCATTTTAAAACAAATAAGAATTTGGCTTGTAAGAGTGTGGAATTAAACTAACGTTTATTTTACAAGAACAAAACCTAAATAAGCTAGGCTCAACTAAATGCACCAACAACAAGTAAAGTACATCATGTTGGAGAGATGTAGTAACCACAGAGGTTTCCCGAATGCAACGAAGGCTCTCCTTCTTCTCCAAGCCAATTTCACGAAGGACAAATGCTCTTTCTTTATGGCTAGATTTTTCTCCACTCCGGATATGAAAATATCCACAACCACTTCACAAGCTCCACGAAGGCTTCACGAAGAGGTCACCGGAGCACCAAGCACCACTACAAGAAAAACCTTCCATAGAGACATTTTACTACACTTCCTACTTTGCCTCTTTAAAATCACATTAAGACACTTTGCATGTTGTAGTGGCACTTTTTGAGACACTTCGGGAATAGTCTCATATGTAGGGACGTTAGTTAAGACATTTCTATAAGGGGTTGCAATTTTCGTTTTGTAGACAACTTATGAGACACTCTAAAGTGTCACAATTAAGTTATCAAGCGGCAGTCCGTGAGACACTTTGTTGTATGTCTTTAATTTTTATCTAGAGGCAATGTTTGAGACATGTTGCTTGTTCTCCAGAGACACTTGTTCTATGTTTAGGTCATGGTGGGCAATACTAATTAGAAATTTGTTCCAAGTATCAACATATACTTGTGAAAGGGTGAGATGGTTAATGGAATAAGTCTTAATCACTAAGGTCATGAGTTCGAGTACTACTTTTGACATGGTTTCTTTACATTTATTTACTCTAGAGACACAATATAATGCCTCTTTTATGTCTTCTAAAATGTAAAGACATTATTACTATTGTCATTACCACGTAGAGACACCGCCCGTAGTGAAAGTTTCGAGACAATATGGAAAGTGTCTTTATAACTGCGTAGGAGCAATTTAAGTGTCTCTACTGGACCAAAATAGTGCCTCTACATGCCAATTATCTTGTAGTGCACCAAGCTAACTAGGAGGTCACCCTCCAAGAGTAACAAGTTCACGATATCTCACTCGAACTAATCGTAATGGAGAAATCAACACTATGCAAGGATGCAAAGCAATAACACCAAAGGTGTTCAAAATTTTCACACTCAAATATCACCAAAGAAACGAACGCTAGGAAGGAATTATAGAGGAAGAACAATGGTGGAGGTCGACAACCAATGATTCTAAGATCCGGATCCAAAGGGTTCCCCTCACTTAGAGGAGGAATTGATTGCTGGGGATTGTAGATCTCGATCTCCTATCTAAAACCCCTCAAAAAATGCAAGAATCAGAGCATAGGTTAGGAGGAAGTAAGCTTTTGAGATTCAACAATTGTGGAAGAAAATAAGCTCAAGAACCCTTAGAAAACATTGGAGAAGTAGCCACTTTTATTGGAGAAGCAAATATGGCCAATCGGGGGCAAAAATGAGTTGCCCCAACTTTTTAGCAGGAGGGTTTCGGCGGCCACCGGCGTAGATCCCGACAGAAACGGACCAAACCGGCGCCAGGCCCGACGGGCCAAACTTACCACCGATAGAAAACTAGGTTTACGAAAACGGTGATATCTTTTTGTTTTCGGACCCCTATTTTAGAAAACTTGGGCTTTTTGAAAAGTTAAGCAAACAAGATCTATCTAACAGAGAATATAAACCCAATAAGGAGCAAGAGATTAAAATATCAAATAAGTAGAGGTGTGAAACTTCCCTAACCTTTTGCCCGGTAAAACCTCCAAACTCGAAATAACGCAATAGAAGATGCATACGAATTTTGTTTTCGATGAACTTGGGCTTGATGTACATATAGCAAAAATCTCAAGAACCTCACACAGAGAAACACTCAAGAAGCAACACAGATAAAGGGATGCAAAGCAAGCGAATGATTTAGCTCCCTAAGATAATATGATCAAGTTGCACAACCGAAAGCCCTGTTAATAGTGTGATTATCTATCCTATAACCCGATCTTCCAACAACTACCTTGATACTGGTAAAAGGAAAAACTAGCAAGTCCATAATGCTCCACTTGATCATTGCCGTTGCCTAATCGACGGTACCCCGGAGGAGGGATCCTCACGAGGGGGAGAAGAAGTAGGGGCCATAGGGCGGAGTGCTCTCGGGACGGTGGTACGCGAGTTACCCAGCTTCGGAACACCTGCACGATGACAGGGCCTACTGCTGCTTGTCTGGAATTATCTGGGCGCTTTCACGTTGTTACAATGAGTTGTGGTTGTCTCTCTAGGGCTCCCGGGATCCGGCTTATAAAGGCGCACGGATCTAGGGTTTACATGTAGAGTCCTAGCCGGATTACAGATAGCCTAGCTACGGTACAATATCTTGCCGTGCACGTCACGGATCCGCCTTCCATACACGTCGTACTGGATCCGGGTTCCTCATGGGCCTCCAGGGATCCGGGTTACTCCTATGTCGGTACGGATCCGGCCATCGATCCTGGGCCGGACTTCATCCTTCATGATCAACAGCAACTGGGCCGCCCGATGGGCCACATGCCTCATCACCGTCTGTGGGCCACCCGGGCTTGCCGGATCTAGGCACTGTCGATGGTACACCCATGAAGTATACCCACAATAGTAGCCCCCAGAGTTCTCCGAGTTTCACCTGCAGTTTTCGCCATGCTTGTACCTTTAGTTTCCGGCATCGTTGGCAACGCGGAGAAACTTGAAGAACTCCAACTTCGCATTTTCTTCTTTTTCCAACTTACAGCCGGAAAATGCTCTCATCCTGCGGGACTTCATCCATCGACGTTCCAAAGAACATTTCCGGGTTACTCCCTGCTCGCGAACGAGAGCCAACTTATCTTCACGCAATTACCCGGAATCTTAAAAGACTCAAACGGTTCCGCCAATTCTGGCGCTATTTTCGCGCGATTTGCGCGGTAACTTATCTCTAGCCATTTTTACCGCTAGGGTTTGGGACACGTGTCACGCATCCAACGGCGCGACGCTTGCGTTCCGACCACAGGATGCGGAACACGAATCTTATCCCCCAGCCTATAAATATCAGCCGTCGAGACCCCTTACCCTCATTCACCCCCTTCTCACCTTCCTGCCGAGCGCCGCCCGTGAGCCCTTTCTCCGCCGTGCCGGAACCTGCCGGAGTAATCGCCGGAGCATCGCCGGAGCGAACCCAACACCGCAGTGTTCTTCGTGTTCTTAACTCCGGCGAGCCACCGCACGGAAAACTCGTCGCCGGCGACTCCGACCACCGCACACGCCATTACGGTAAATCTTCGAGCTTCATCTTCGCGCCGTAGTTGGTAGGGGTGAACCTGGGGAAGACGATGTGGGATCCGACTAAGGAAAGTTTCCGCCAATTCTTTTTCTTCAGATGTCTTCAACGACTCCACCTCCGAGCTCGGAACCAATCATGGCGACGCCAATCTCCTCCGCTCCTCCTCCCTTCGCTCCAGTCAGGCTGGATCCTTCAAAGGATTCCGGCAAGGAGGCTGAGGGGACCTCTGCTCACCCAGAGAAAACCTCCGGGGCGGGTCAAACGGAGCAGCAGGCGGAAGAGGCTGCCAAGAAATCGAAAGCTCGGAAGCGCGACTCCGAAGCTAAGGGGAAGTGGTGGCCCTGCACCACCACTGAGATGGAATTGAAGAATCTCGAGGCGGAAGGCTTCCTGCAACCCGGAAGCTGGAGGTCAGTTCCAAATGAACCAGCTCCGGCCCCAAGGGACGACGAGATGGTGCTGACAAAGGCACTGGTGGAGCGCGGATTTTCATTTCCGCCTTCGGACTTCTTTCGGGAGATTCTGAAGACGTATGGTCTCCAACCCCACAACATATCTCCGAATAGCGTGCTCGCCATCAGCAACCACGTCGCTCTCTGCGAAGGCCACCTCCGGGTTACTCCAGAGCTTCCCCTCTTCCAATACTATTTTTCTGTCAAGAAGGAGAAGATCCGCCAGACTTCCGAATTGGCGACTTGCGGTTCCGTCACCTTCATAATCCGCCCGGGCCGCGTCTACCCCCCCACCGACCGCCACGAATCCGCGAGGTACTGGTCCGGGGGTTTCTTCTACTTGAAGGACGTCTCCGACCCCGCGAGCGACAAGAAGCTGCCGCCTTTCAAGAACTGCCCCGCCACGGAGCTTCCATCATGGACGCACTGCCCCCACTTCTCCGATTCACCACAGCTGACCCGCGCTGTCAGGCGGATCTGCAAGCTCACGGAGGAGGGGCTGACAGGGAAGGACTTAACCCTTTCCTGGTTCACGAAGCGGATCCAGCCGCTGCAACACAGGGATCGCCTGATGTTTGAATACACAGGGCGCGACGATCCAATGCGCGCCACCAAGGACAATCTCTCCGTCGACGCCATCGACAAAAGGATCCGGGTCCTCATCAAAATCCCACGTGAACTCCACGTTCACGTATGCAACAAAGACATCCACACGGAGGGATCCGGAACCGCGGTACGTCGTCTTGACTTTGGTTTATTGTTTTTCTTCAAACTTTTTTGTCTAAGTGTTAACTTTGCATTTAGCTCGAGGCGCTTGAGGAAAGCGAACTCGGAACTCTCCTCCGAGTCCCGTCCACCGGCAACACGGATCCGGAAGCCGCATCAGAGGCGGAAGCTCCTGAAGCTCCACGTCCTGCGAAGAGGAAGAAGCCAGCCCCTTCCAGCCCTTATGCGAAACGCCCTCGCGAGACGCTCAGCATTGCGGCTACCCGGAAAGCTGAGGCGGAAAAGAAGCGCCTCTCGCTGATTAATACCAGCAACAAAGGGCAGCCTGCCATCCAGCATTTCTTCAAGCCTTCCGGGTAAGCGTCTACTTCCGAGACCCAAGTTCTGGTTTAACGCTCAAACTCGTACTTATGCTTTTATGTCATTTCTGAAGTTCCGGAAGCCAGCCTCCCAAGGCCCCAAGGGTCCCCAAGAAGAAGGCCAGACCATCTCCGGCTTCTTTTCCTATCACTCCTGAGGTGGAAGTTCCGCCCAAGGCTTCATCTGCCAGCAAGCCGGATCCAAAGGATATCATCGACATTGATGACCTTCCTGAAGATCCCGTTCATCATGGCGATTCCGCCAAGGAGACCTCGTCACCAATTCCTCCGCCAGATCAGCCAAGCTCCGCCTTCGCGGGGCCCACTGAAGGAGAACAGGAGCAGAAGGCTAAGCTCCTCCAAGTTACCAACGCGATCCGAGTCAACCTCCAACCAACTCCGTCCCTCCAAAAACTTACCCTTGCAGAACGTCACGCGGAAGTTTCCGCCATGCTGAACAAGGTATGGGGAAAACCGGACGAGGAGGTGCGTCAACTCGCCGAGCTGGAGAGCAACTTGAAGGATTTTTTCGCCAAGCACAAGGAAGTGCGGCAGGTAATACTAGCCCCCAAGCATTGGGTGATATAGTTCCGTGCAACGTGTATTATCCGATGCTTTCCCAGAATGTACTTTAGACGGAATTTTTAAATTTTTTTATACCTACTGAATTCCTCGCTAGGCCCCAGGATTTTTAAATATCCGGCTAACTCCCTGCTGCTTCACAGACCACACGGAAATTGCACGAAGATCTGCGCATTCACGTGCTAGAGCAGATCACGGAGATCGAGGGGCTGCGCCAGAACGCGGAAAACAGCCAAAAGGCTATCCAGCTGCTTGAGACCCGCCTTAAAGGTACGAGATCCGGGTCTTCACTTTTTGTACTGTCATAGTTCAGGATGCATAATGTGTGCAACTTTCTGCCTTCAGAAGAATCTGTCAAGCACTCCTCGTTTGATGAGCTTTCCGCCAAAGTCAAGGTGCTTGAAGCGGAAAACGAGTCCCTCAAAGCCTTCATCCAAGAATCCTCAAGCAAGGAGACTGAGGCGAGGAAAGAGCTCTCCGAGAAGCATGCCCGCGACCGGGCGGAGCTGAATGAAAAACTAGAGAGAAGCCAGGGCCGCGTGATTTCCACAATTGCCAAGAACAAAGTTCTGGAAGCGGAGGCGGAAGCCATTGACAAACTTATCTTCCGTAAGCATTTTTCCGTATCGTTGCTCCGACTAACTTGTATGAGTCCTCTCTAGCGGAACTGAATCTCTTTCTTCCACAGCAAGCCTTGGCTTTGAATGGTCAAAAGAGTCAAACCTTACGAGGACGGAGGCATACGATGAAGCGCGGATATCAATTGACGCGTTATTTGAAGCCTGTCGCGGAATCGCCACAGCTCTGTCTCTGAAGAAGGCCAAAACCACAGTCATCGATACGATGACCAAACTTATGAAGCTGGTGCCGGATTTCATCAAGGACTGGCAGGAGTCTTCAGCACGCGGAGTCGCCTCCCTAATCCTGGCCACCTGCAAGGCTCACTTCCCCTCGCTCAACCTGGCGAATGTTGCACGTGGAGCCCCCAAGGGTTCCGATATGGATGCCCTCCTCGCGGAAACCGAAGGCTATGAACAGCTGTTTGTCAGGCGAGTGGATCACTCGTTCTGGTATAACAAGCACGATCTGCCCGAAGGATTTTCTGATGCAGAGGAAGAAGCTGGTGAGCCGGAATATTACGGGGAAGGATCCGGGTCAAGCGGCGAGCATTCCAAAGGAAACTCTGGTGACGACTCCGAAGCCGGATCTGGTGACAGCGACGACGGCTCCTCCTACCAGCAATCAGAAGAGGAGGACTCCGAGTAGAGTTCCTGTTTTAAACAATGAAACAAGTTGCATCATTTTGGCCCCAGAGTGGGTTTGTAATAAGACTTAAATTATTAAGTAGCTAGGAACGAAACGATTATGCATGGGGCGGAAACACTTATCCTGCTATCCGTTAATGTTATGTGCATGTTTCGTTTTATGTCGAAAAGCAAGTGCTGACTTCATTGTTTTCCGGCTTACTCGCTTGACCTTCCGCGAGCCGGAAGACCTTAGCCGGAAACGCTCGCCAGCGGCGACGAAGCCCAATGGCAGTCCGTCAATAACCGCGGAAACAAGCCCCCAGGCATAGGTGCCGGAAATCGCTACTAGGAATCCACAAGTTCGCAACAGATAACAACTTAATCAGAAAACTTAAGCTTACGTCCTAAAGGACGGTTTTGGAAATCACAACTTTCATACACGCCTAGGCGGAAATATCCAGCTCTGCGGTTTTAGTCGGAAAAGAAAAAAAAAACATACACGATCTAAAATGAACAAGTAAAGGAGGTAAAAGACTCAAAGAGTGGACCACAAGCTTTATTTCATTGATCATGTATAACTATTACAGAGTTTATAACTCGGAAAATGTATGCTAAGTGTAGAAAGGACGTAGCTGTGCAATATTCCAAGGGCGTTCTGTCTCGTCGTAGATATCATCCGGATCCTCACGCTTGCGTTTCCGGTGCCAATTAGCAGGTCTGTCCCTCAGCTCACGGAAATCAACAAGGTAATACGACCCGTTATGAAGCACTTTGCTAACGACGAAGGGTCCTTCCCATGGAGATTGCAGCTTATGGTCTTTCACCTGTCGAAGGCGGAGGACCAGGTCTCCTGCCATGAAGGAGCGTTTCCGAACTCGACGACTGTGATAGCGTCGGAGCTTCTGCTGGTAAATGGCGGAGCGCTGATCAGCTAGGTTCCGAGCTTCCTCGATCAGGTCCACAGATAGCTGTCTGGCCTCGTCAGCTGTTTCTTCATTGTAGGCGGAAACCCGCGGTGAATCATGGATGATGTCGGAGGGAAGCACGGCTTCGGATCCGTATACCAGGAAAAAAGGGGTAAACCCTGTTGATCTGTTAGGGGTAGTTCGTAAACTCCACAGAACAGCTTCCAACTCATCAGCCCAAGCTCCAAATTTGCTCGTCGCGACGGTCCTTCAAGGCGTGGTTTAATTCTCGACAATATTAGGCCGTTAGCCCTTTCAACTCGACCATTGGACTGTGGATGAGCCACGGATGCGAGGTCCGATCGTATCCCCATTGTTTCACAATAATCCCTCAATTCTCCTTGAGCGAAGTTCGTGCCATTATCTGTGATTATGCTGTGTGGGATGCCGAATCTCATCACGAGGCTGCAGACGAATTTTAGTGCCGTAGCACCATCGGCTTTTCTCACTGGCTTAGCCTCGATCCATTTGCTGAACTTGTCAACAGCGACCAGGAGGTACTCAAAACCGCCAGGAGATGATCTTTTTAACTTACCAACCATATCGAGCCCCCAGACCGCAAATGGCCAGGTGATAGGTATGGTCTTCAGCTCTTGGGCTGGAGCGTTTGGTTGAGTAGCGTATCACCGACAACCTCGGCAGGTCTTAACTATTTTATCAGCGTCTTCTTTAGCTGTAAGCCAATAGAAACCTAACCGAAAAGCTTTTGCAACGAGTGATCTGGGAGCGGCATGATGCCCGCAATCCCCTGCGTGGATCTCTCTAAGGATTTCAATGCCATCTTGATTGGAGACGCATTTAAGAAATACCCCTGCTGCACTCCGTTTGTAGAGCTGTCCATCAACTATTGTGTAGGTTCTTGCTCGTCTGACGATCTGTCGTGCGAGGACCTCGTCCTCTGGCAACTTCTGATCGATGAGGTAGTCCAGGAAAGGCTGTGTCCAAGCTGGAATGATAGCCATCACTTCCCTAGCCGGAGACACTGCCACCTCTGGGTTTTCCGGGTTAGCGCCTTAATCGAGGGTATCCGGAGATGCTCCAGAAAATGCCGGGCGGAATTTGTTTCTGCCGGATCCGAGCTTGGATAGCATGTCCGCCGCCGTGTTATCGTCTCTCTGACGTACTTGACTTCGTATCCGAGGAAGCACTTGGCGATCTCGTCAACTTCGTCTCTGTAGGCCGCCATGACGGAATTTCTGGCGTTCCAGGTTCCGGCTACTTGTTGTGCCACCAGGTCGGAATCTCCACAGCATATGATGTGCTTGATCCCAATTTCCTTAGCGATGTGCAGACCGTGTAGTAGAGCCTCATATTCCGCCATGTTGTTAGTAGCTTCGAAGTGGATCTGCAGAACATACTGCAGTTCTTCTCCGGTAGGGGACTTTAGGGTGACTCCGGCTCCTGAGCCTTGATGCTGCTTGGATCCATCGAAGTGCATGACCCATGTTTCTGGTTCTGGCTCCAGACTTGCATCCGGAGCTTCTGTCCAATCTGCGACGAAATCTACCAAGACTTGGGATTTAACCGCAGTCCTGGGCTTGTAAGCGATGTCGAAGGCGGATAGTTCAATGCCCCATTTAGCCGTACGTCCTGTTGCGTCAGCGTTGTTGAGAATTGTTGACAGCGGAGCCTTGCTCACGATCACATCGGATGCTCTTGGAAGTAGTGTCTCAGCTTCCGGCTGCCTAGGAATACTCCATAGGCTAGCTTCTGAAAGTGAGGGTATCTTTGCTTTGACTCCGTCAGCACCTCGCTAATGTAGTAGACAGGTCTCTGGACGTCATATTCATGACCTTCTTCCTTTCGCTCCACCACGATGACGAGGCTGATGACTTTGTTGGTAGCTGCCAGATAAAGGAGCATTGGCTCTGACTCTGCTGGAGCTGCCAAGATAGGTGGGGAGGTAAGTATTTCCTTCAACCCTCGAAGAGCTGCGTCAGCTGCGTCGTCCCAGACAAATTTGTCTGTTTTCTTCAGCAGCTTGTACAGAGGTAGTGCCTTCTCGCCAAGACGGCTAACAAACCTACTGATTGCTGCAACACAACCAGTTAGTCGTTGCACATCTTTGAGACAAGTTGGCCTTTTGATGCACAGGATTGCCTTGATCTTTTTCGGGTTAACTTCAATGCCTCTGTGAGAGACTATGAAGCCAAGGAGTTTTCCGGCTGGCACGCCAAAAACGCACTTCAGCGGATTCAACATCATCTTATACCTGCGGAGGTTGTCGAAGGTTTCTGTGAGGTCGCTGATCAAGTCGGAACCTTTCCGGGTCATGACCGCGATGTCGTCGACGTAGGTGTGCACGTTCCGGCCGATTTGGTCCTTCAGGCACCGCTGCATCGTTCGTTGGTAAGTAGCACCTGCATTTTTCAAACCAAAGGGCATAGTAACATAGCAGTAAGTACCAAACGGGGTAATGAATGAAGTCGCCTTTTGGTCAGATTCCTTCATCCGGATCTGATGATACCCGGAATACGCATCAAGAAAACACAGAAGTTCCGCCCCCGCCGTCGAATCAATGACCTGGTCAATGCGCGGCAAGGGGAACGGATCCTTCGGGCAATGCTTGTTCAAGCCAGAGTAATCGATGCACATTCTTAGTATTTCAGTGTCTTTTTTGGGTACAAGGACGGGATTCGCGACCCAATCGGTGTGGATAACTTCTATTACAAAACCTGCTTCTAGTAACTTTGCTAGTTCCATTCCTATGGCGCGGCGCTTCTTGTCTCCAAAGCGTCGCATAGCTTGCTTCACTGGTTTGGCCCCCGGATTTATGTTGAGGTAGTGCTCGGCGAGTTCCCTAGGTACTCCGGACATGTCAGAAGGTTGCCATGCGAAGATATCCATGTTAGCGCGGAGGAACTCGACGAGCGCGCTTTCCTATTTGGGGTCCATGTTGGCTCCGACTGAAACCTGCTTGGAAGAGTCACCTGGGATGAGGTCATGCTTCTTGGTTTCTATCGCGGCCTTGAAGGAGGTTTTCTGCTCGGAGATCTGCTTCTTGGTGGTCTGCATCTCAGTCGGATCCACCGCGGCTCTGTAGCCTTTCAGCTCTTCTCCGGATATCACAGACTCTGCGAAGGCGGCTTCGCCTAACTCGCACTCATGAGCCTTTTTGTAGTCTCCGGATACGGTAATCATACCTTTAGGACCCGGAATCTTGAGCTTGTTGTAGATGTAGCACGCTCTTGCGTGGAACTTGTGGTAGGTGGGCCTGCCGAAGATGACGTGGTAGGAGCTCTTGAAGGGCACAACTTCAAACGTGATCTTCTCTTCGCGGAAATTATGAACATCGCCAAAGGCCACGGGAAGTGTGATGCTGCCGAGGGAGTTCGCCTTCTTACCCGGAACCACACCATGAAACTCAGTGGTGCTGTGCTTGAGCTGTTCCTTGGTGAGGTTCATCCGCTCTAGAGTCTCCAGGTACATGATGTTCAAGCTAGCTCCGCCATCCATGAGGCACTTGGAGAAGTCATACCCATCTATGCGGGGACTTACAACCAAGGCGTAGCATTCCTTTGGCACGATTGCGGGGTGATCCTTCCGATCAAATGTGCACGGGATTTCCGACCACCTGACGTACTGCGGCACAGCCGGAACTATGGCGTTCAGGATCCGGGTAGCTGACTTGGAGGCGCGTACTGTTGGGGTTCCGAGGAAAGTGTGGTAAGCCCCCACGCTCTTTTTGTCGAATGGATTGGATTTACCTGCGGCTCCTGCCTTGGGATCCGGCGAGTTATCATCCTCATCCATCGCCTCGGAACTATCGTCCTCTTTGTCCTTGTTCTTGCCCTTGCCACCTTTGCCGCGTGGGCGATGCTTCCGGGCGCGCTTGTATCCTGCCTCCGGGTCGTTCTTTAGATCATTGACCCACTTGCAGTTGCGGTTGGTGTGAGTGGACTTCCCCGTAGCCGGATCCAGATGGGCCAGGCAGGGCATGTCTCTGTATTCCTCGTAGGTTTGCGGGGCGCGGGATCCGCCAGCAGTGACCTCGGAGGTATGCTGCTGACCCCTGCCGGCTCCGCCTCCACGTCCGCGTCCTCTTCCGCCTCCTGGACCTCCGCGTTGAAACGCCATGGCGACCATCTCGGATCCGCCATTCTTCTGGTCATCAGGGTTCTTGCGCTTATGGCTGCTGCTGCTACCGTTGTCACGGTTCTTCTTTTGTTGATGCAGGGGGATTGCTGTGGCTGCGAGATCACCGCCTGCGTCGTCATCGGCGGCAGTGTGATCGCTGGCGATGGTGATCATGTCGTCCAACGTCAGTTGATTTGCATTGACCATACAAGTTAGCTTGTGCCGTAGCAATCCTCCTCGCTGCAAGCCCCCAATGAAGGCGTGCATTGCTGTGCGGTTGTCAACGTTCTCGCACTCGTTTCTGCATGCCAACCATCGGGTGAGGAAATTCCTCGATGTTTCGCCCTTCTTCTGGATGCATGCCTGTAGGTCGCTTGTTGTGGCAGGTCTCTTGTAGGTGCCCCTGAAGTGTTTCTCGAAAGCGTTCTTCAAGTCGAACCAGCAAAAGATGGAATTCTTCTCGAGGTCGCTTAGCCAGATCCGGGCTGGACCTACAAGGTACAACTGAAGCATGCGGCATGCGATGTTAGGGGTTCCTCCGGCGAAGGTTACAGCATTGTAGTAATCCTCAATCCAGGTATCCGGCCTTTCGGTGCCATCATAATGCTTCAGATTTCCGGGTAGCTTGAGGTTCATCCTTGGCTTTGGTTCCTCTCGAATCATCCTGCCAAAGCACTTCGGACCAATGTAGTCGGTTCTGTATTCGTTGAGGCGATCCCGTGCGTCGCGTGAGCCGTGGCGAGGAGACTTTGAGCGAGAGCGAGATCTTCGACCGTTGCCTCCGCCTCCACCTCCGCCTCCACCGCTAGGTGGTGGTGAGGGAGACCTGCGAGGTGGGCGGTGCGATCTCTTGCTTCCGCCTTCTGACTCTCCTCGGCCTTCCTGGTGCTGGCTCCGGCTCCTGTGGCTGCCTTCGCCCTGGCGTTGGCTGCCCTGGTCGTTCCGGTACGGTTCCGGGTCACGGCTCCGGCGAGGCTCTGGGTCATGGCTCCGACGAGGTTCTGGACCACGGTCCTCATTCCGACTCCTCCTGGGCTCGGGCTCATGAACATTGTTCTGGTTCCGACGAGGTTCCGGCGAGCGCTCCCTGTTTCTGTTTCTTGGCAGCACGTTGTCGCGGATAACAATCCCACCATGCCCTGGGGGCCTGGTGTTTCCGGCTGGACTACGGCGGCGAGGGGGTCGCGGGTAACCGTTGGGTGGAGGTGAGGGGTTGCGGTATTTATCTCGTCCAGAGTACATCGCATCCTTTCCCTTTCTTGGGTCTGACGGTGGCGTCTTTGACGGTACGGGGATCGGATTTGGGTGTTCCCTGGCTTTCCTTCTGCGCTCCGAGGATCCGGTGTGTGATTCGTCATCGGGTCGCCGATCAGCGCGGGCGTCCTTCTGCGCGGTAGATACACAGTTATCCGGATTGGATTCCAGCCTGCGCGAAGTATCCGCCTTGCTCTGCTGCTGCATTGCTGAAGCGACCAGTGTGCGGAGATAGTTGATATCAACCTCTTCGTCCTTCTTCTGCAGTAGTTCCGCAGCTTTTAGCATGTTGTCCTTTGGGGTTTCGAGCGGCTGGTGCTCTGCGGGCGTGTTGAAGGGTATCCTGCGAGGCGGAATTGCTTCTCTAACAATTCGATCGGCCTCCGCCTGCGCATAGATCATCTTTACTTCCCACTCAGCCCTCATGCTCTTGACTTGCTCGAGTGTGGCAGCAATCTCGCGGTCCTGTCTGTCGAAGTTTTCCGCCTGTGCCGCATGATCTGCCCTCCCTACCTTTAACGCAGCTTCGGTATCGGCGAGCTTCTTGGCTGTGGCCGCATTTCCTTTCTGGTGGTTTCCTAGAGCTTCCAGATCCGCGGCGTCGCCGGGGTTATAGGTGTGTTAAGAACTGCTCGCGCGGCCACCTCCTCTGCCGACAGGATTTCCTCCGAGGAAGAATCCCTTTGGGGTCGTACCCGAGACATTGGAGATCCTTGTTGGGATGGTTGAGGGTCAGATTGGCTGGTTGGTTCTTCAGATCCAGTTTGTCCCTGCGCTGCTATCGTTGCGAGAACCTGCTTAGGCTGGGCGGAGTCGACTTCAGGCTGATCACTGTATTCGTATTCCCTTATCTTGCGAACGAAGTCATCAGATTCCATGGAGGGGGTATCTCCCGAAATTGGGCTCAGGTTGCCCAAAATCGACTCTTCAACCGGAGTCTCGCTCTCTCCGACAAGCTCAGCCTGATCCGGATCCGCGTTGTGTTCCGGTGCCTCTTCCTGCTCAGGACCAGCTCCGTCTTCTTGAGGGGCGGTTCCGGCGGTATGGGCCAAGAAGTGTACGAAGTGGCACCTCTGCTTTTCTAACACAGGGAGACCGGGCGGATTCGCATTGGTCTTCCACCTTTGTTTCCTGCTCAGGGGCGGATTGGGTGGGCTTTGAAATTTCCAGATCCAAGGCGGAATCTTCCTTGGGAAGCTCCTGCGTCTCAGATCGGATCTTCGCGACAGCGTCCAGCTCTGCGGCGGTCGCGTCTGCGTTACTTACCAGTGGGTTTCCGTCGGAATCGACGGTTTCCCCGATGAAGATGTGTATGCCGCCAATTGGGACGATGGAGAGCTTGACGGGGTTTGTCCTAGCCGGAATCCAGCACTCATCCGGAGGGACGATCGGCAGATTCCCGGCGTAAAGGACGCGCCCCACAGCGATGGTGTCGTCGTAGCTTCCCATGGCGGAACCCTCCCGGTTCCGGCCTCTAGACGCCACAGGCCCCACGGTGGGCGCCAACTGTCGTTGCCTAATCGACGGTACCCCGGAGGAGGGATCCTCACGAGGGGGAGAAGAAGTAGGGGCCATAGGGCGGAGTGCTCTCGGGACGGTGGTACGCGAGTTACCCAGCTTCGGAACACCTGCACGATGACAGGGCCTACTGCTGCTTGTCTGGAATTATCTGGGCGCTTTCGCGTTGTTACAATGAGTTGTGGTTGTCTCTCTAGGGCTCCCGGGATCCGGCTTATAAAGGCGCACGGATCTAGGGTTTACATGGAGAGTCCTAGCCGGATTACAGATAGCCTAGCTACGGTACAATATCTTGCCGTGCACGTCACGGATCCGCCTTCCATACACGTCGTACTGGATCCGGGTTCCTCATGGGCCTCCAGGGATCCGGGTTACTCCTATGTCGGTACGGATCCGGCTTACTGATCCTGGGCCGGACTTCATCCTTCATGATCAACAGCAACTGGGCCGCCCGATGGGCCACATGCCTCATCACCGTCTGTGGGCCACCCGGGCTTGCCGGATCTAGGCACTGTCGATGGTACACCCATGAAGTATACCCACAACAATCATTATTGCTTCATGAAGACTTATCATTGCGATATCGTCATTAAGGCACATCTTCACATGTGAATTACCACCAATGGATGACAGGCTTCAAGCATATTATCTTCTCGAGATGCTTAACGTGAAATTGTCTTTCTGAACCTTGATGAGGATCACCACTTGATGCTATCCTCTCATAAGATATATGAAATATTACTTTTGATGCATGCGTGCCCATGGAAATAAACCTAACCATAATAGATAACACCGAGGCACATATATAAAGGGTTGGTTCATAAAGCATAATTGACAAAGCTTACCATACCACAAGATCATGTGATCCCATGTGGTACATTTCTTATGCTTCATGTGTTGACCAACTTAAATTCAATCCTCACTCGTTGTGTTGGTCAACCTTGTATCTTCTCATATTCTATCACAATATCATGAGGTACATAAATAACTCTTCATTTGATTGTATGATCTAAGTCTTGGTCAACCATAGCTCAACTCATAAGACTATCATGACACCAACCTAGAGGGATTTTTAAATTCTTCTCTTGAAACCAAATAGCCCAATGGAGAAAACTATTCGTTCAGGGAATCATTCTGGGCAAGTCCGGCGAAAAGTAGGCAGAGTCATACCATACGCCGAACTGACCGACATCCAGACCGGCAGTGCTGATTCACCCGCCAAACTGACCGACAGCTGCCGAGCCAGCAACGGATGATGCCTCAGTACACCTCTTCGATGGACACCGACGCACAAACCGACAACCCACAAAATGGTTCGGTGGGGAGCCCGATAAAGCCGGATTGCACACCGGAGACTTTCCAAGATGCATTTTCTCCAAAAAGCTACACTTTCACGATCTAGATCTTCCTGATCATATCATATCCTTCTCTTCAAATCGTTGATCTTGATGCCAATACTCAAGGTATATATTTTTTTATCTTCATAGCATCCATACTTGAATTCAACACATAGTCTCCAACCATTACCTATTGAATATTCTATAGGGATTGTCATTAATTACCAAAACCATAAATAGGGGTAATGTACACTTACAGTAGATCATGGCTGAAGGAGAAGAGGAGGAAAGGAACAGCTAGGATGGCGCCACGTTGCTTGGTCGGATGACTCGGACCACACGTGGCCCGAGAGGCCTCCATTTCCTCCAAGAAGGTTTTCTCTTCTCCTACCGCTACCGGTAGTAGCGCAGTGGACTGCAGCGGCCGCCGACCCGAGCCCCGAAACGTAGGCGGACCCGACCCGACCAAGATCCCCCATTCGCCGCACTCCACGCGCTCATCACGCGCCGCTCCCCTCCCCGTGCTCCTTTCCTTCCTTTCCCCCTCACCTCGCCTCGCCTCTTTTACACCGGGACGGGATCCTCTAACGTTAAGGTTTAAAGTTAGGTAAGCTACAGTATGCTGACTTCTCTTCATCTAAATTATATGATTAAGTCCAAAACAACATAAATTATTCTACACAATACTAATTTATGTTATGCAACCAGAGTAATTACATATAGACAAAATTATGGTGTAGTAAAATTTAGTTAATTTTTTTAATATCTACAGTAATTGTCTACAGTAATTAATTACATCACATAACTATGGTACTAATGCTACTTTACCCTGACTTTACTTCATTCTTTTCCCTGACTTTGCTCCTCCACGTTAGAGGAGCCGGTTCCTTTTACACCACCCCCCTGCACGGAACCAGATCGCCGAGCGCAGCAATGGCGGCGGGGTACCGGGCGGAGGACGACTACGACTACCTCTTCAAGGTGGTGCTCATCGGCGACTCCGGCGTCGGCAAGTCCAACCTCCTCTCCCGCTTCACGCGCAACGAGTTCAGCCTCGAGTCCAAGTCCACCATCGGGGTCGAGTTCGCCACACGCTCCCTCCAGGTCGACGGCAAGGTCGTCAAGGCCCAGATTTGGGACACCGCCGGACAAGAAAGGTTCTTTCCCTCACCTCGCTCCCTTTCCGCTCCCTGTCTCTTATTATCTGCTCCTTCTGCTGGTAGATCTGCGCTCTGCCGCGCGCGGCTGCACGTAGATCTGTGCTCGGTTCGTATCCAGATGCAAGCGTGCATCTTGAAAGTGTGGTGCTTTCGTTGGTTGGATCTCGCCGCGCGCCGAATTATGGCGGGGCTAGCTGGCGGAGAGGATCTGCGCCTAGTTCAGCCACGCTAATGGATCGTAGGACCTTGCTGTAGGTATCGGCTGCTTGCGAATCAGTGGGTAGGGATCTTCTCCACTGTCTTTTTGCTCAAATACAAGTAATTAGTAGGGACTATACCGTTGATTGCTGTACAATTGGGGGGCTTAAATTAGATATAAAATCTTATGATCTGTTGGTGGTGTTGTGGTGATGATTTTGCTCACACCAAGTGAGCTAGATCACCTTGTAGAGCCAAGCCGGACGCTTAGCTCACTACATTGTGAATTTTTGATTGTGTAGTCAGCATAAATTATGACATCAGTGGCTTCGCGCCTGTCTTTTTTAAGTAAGTAGGGGTCTATACCGTGGAGTGGTGTACAATTTGGAGACTTTATGAAGTGCTGAATATTATAATCTATTATTGGTGTGTTTGTAACGATTTTGGTGATAAAACTGGCCAAGCCTGACACTTAGCTCGCTGCATTATGATCTGTAGTCAGCATAAATTGTGACAATGTGTGGCTTTATCTTGCTGATGACAGTGAGGGTTTCAACAGTGACGGTGTGATGCTTCAATCTTGATGTCAAGTCCATGTAACTTAAATGGCACGTCCTACCATGATAGTGATATTGCGTGTATGTGTATATTTGGTTTCTGGCTAGATGCATGGTTGGTGTGCTTGGCCAAGGCTCAGATCCCTCCTTAATACTATTTTTAGAAGTGAGGCTTATTATTGGCCAGAGTCTAAAAATGAACAACACATTACATTTGCTGCAGAAGTTCTGCTATGCATTAGTTACGCCCTTGACATTGCTGATGTATCAATTACTTGTGAACTGGTTGTTAGGATGCATTACCTCCTTTTTTAGATAGAGTACTTCTCTACTTCTTTTTGTTCAGAATCATACTTGTTTTGTCCTTATTTCTCATTGCTCTCTCAACCCCCCCCCCCCCCCCCCTCCCTCTCTCTCTCTCTCTCCCCAGTTTCACTAGTTTTTCAGTTATGTATATATATGAAGCATGACAATGATTTAATGATCTAATGCTCATCATCTTTTATCCTAGTTATATAGTTGCTAGTATGGCAATTCATTCTGCAGAAACCAGAAATAGCAGTTAGTTTTGTGGCTTTAATCCTTTCTCTCAAGTAGTCCCTCTGTTTGTGATTCGAAACAGCCTTAGCATTTCTGTGCTCACATAATTCTTTCAGTTGTCAGTTGATATGTTGAGTCATGTATCATGCCTCAGTTGTTTCACTAATTTGGGATAACAATTTTCTCATCATCAACGATGTCTTTGACCTATTAGGACCTTGACATCCATTGCTATCTATGTTTTTGGAGACTGCAACAAATGTGAATCAGTAGCAGAACTTCAGTATTTACGCAGAGCATTTTTCTTATTATTTTTTACCATGATTTTTCTTATTATTCAAGGCTACGCTATAATAGAACTTCAGTATTTCTATAAAAAGTCATTTTGGATCTTGGGCACCAGTGCTCTAGCTGTATTAAAAAATTCGAAAAATAGATTTATGTGTTTAAAAAAATTCTGTAGCAAAATTCTAAAGGGAGCTGATGATGTATCCCACTAACGTACAAAATCTTAAATAAAAATATTTTGTTTTCAAAGCTACACAAAAATGACAAAGTTTGATTTTTTTTTGAAGATCTGAATCACTATACTCAGATCTACAAATTTGTTGTTTTTGTGTAGCCTAAAATACAAATTATTTCCAGCTGAAAATTTTCACGTTTGTGAAATACAATACTGGCTACATCATAATTTATTTTCAGATTTTTCTGAAACTTAGAAATGTGATTTTCAACTACTTTTTTAAATAGGGATCACTGGTGCCCATGTGCACCAAATCTCTGTCCAGTATTCTTACTCATATTCACGGTTTATAAGGCATCCTCCTTAGGATGCTTAGGCGATAAGGTACCCTGGCAGCGCCTTGGGAAATTTGCCCGCTTTAGGCGCTTAGGCGTCAGATTGCCTGGGGACGCCTTACCGCCTTAAAACCATGCTCATATTTGTACATGTTACTGCTACTACTCTAGTAACATATGATTAAACAGGATTTTGCTATCCAAAGGGTTTTAATAATCCAGAACTGTAATAAATCTTCTAACGCACATTCGACCAGTTTTCTACACTATGCAATATATGTGCCTAAAAACCAGCTTGAGGCTCGCTTGATTTGTTTATAGTGCTGGAATTTTAATACTGTACTATTCATTTCGTTGGGCACCCTGTACTTCATGTAGTTGAGTAAGAAAGCAGATGTTGTGTCTTAGGTTAATTGCCACTGCTTGATAAAGGGTAGAAGAAGAATTCAAACTCCCATACAAACACTAGAGGGTGGAAAAGGAGCCCATCCAAACTAAATTGAAAGTGGTTCCGCAAAACTCAAGATTGTGGATGTAACTGCCTCATTAAAAGTTAATCGGAATCTGGATGTGCATGAATGTGCAAGACACTGCAGGATTTGACAAGCTATTGCTTAACAAACAAAATTTGGTAGTGCCAAATTCCTGCTAGTAGTACCATAACACGTGTAATAACTTGAAAGTGAACTGGATTTTTATAATTTTTTTTCTGTATGAAGTTTTACTCTTTCTCTGAATTATTCTGTCGTTTTTCTGGCATGGCATCCAGTAAAAAAATCTATACGGATCGCATGACACTTTCATGTCTCAAGCGGCGTAAATACTACCAAATGGGGTTCTGTTGTGGCTTTTAATTCTAAGAATGTTAATTTAATTTTTTTCTATATATATGAGTGTGTTTCATGATACATTGACATGTAACTCTACATTTTGACATCATACTGGCTTGATGATAGCTCTGAAGTCCATGCAATTAAAATATGTTCTTAAGCTTCATTTTAGTGTTCCTCGCCAACATTCGATTCGTTCAGAGGATTGGGGCTCTGTCCAGCACTGCTGTTAACTGTGTTGCTAAAACCTGTGAATAAGCAATTCCTCCAATGAACAGACTATCTCATTCTTGCCAATACTTTTTTTGTGAACTGTCTCTATGATTCTTTATTGTAGTGAATTCTCTTGCTTTTCTTCAGAATTTTGCATGTTTTGGTTCACTTCTGCCTTAACTAACCACATTCCTTTCTGATCTGAATTCTGCTACAGGTATCGTGCTATTACTAGTGCATACTACCGTGGTGCTGTTGGAGCATTACTTGTGTATGATGTCACTCGGCACGCGACCTATGAGAATGCTGAGCGCTGGCTGAAGGAACTGAGGGACCACACGGACCCAAATATAGTTGTTATGCTAGTTGGCAACAAGTCTGATCTCCGTCATCTTGTAGCAGTCCAAACTGATGAAGCGAAGGGATTTGCAGAGAGAGAATCACTCTATTTCATGGAGACTTCTGCGCTGGAGTCCACCAATGTGGAAGATGCATTTTCTGAGGTCTTAACTCAGATTTACCGCATCGTGAGCAAGAGGTCAGTTGAAGCAGGTGAAGACTCAGGTTCTGGCCCTGGCAAGGGTGAAAAGATCAGTATGAAGGATGATGTCTCGGCAGTGAAGAAGGGTGGCTGCTGCTCCAGTTGAGCCACGTGGTATTCTTTTGGTTGGGTTTGTGTGATGTTACATGTTAGCTTGCGCTATCGCCTTTCCAGTGACCGGGAATTATTATTAGTAGCAGTAGCAAGTATCATGTCCTAGAGAAGTTTGTTGCTGAACTGAGAAGTTTGTCTAGATCAGGATAGACCTTTGTATTCTTTGTATGGTGGTGTCCTTGGCAATTGGCATGGCATGTTTTTTCATCTCAATCCTTTGCAACCATGTCTGAACTTTTCAATCAAATTGAAATATGTTTCGCTGATTGCAAATTGCTGGTACCTGTGGACACAAGGGAACTGTACACTGGATAATTTGTACAGTTTCAATGACGATGTGCAGCGCTGCGCCTGAGTGAATCTTAGAATGTAGTTCTAATTTATTATGGCTAGCTCCAGCTAGAGAATTTCTTGTATCTGATGGTATTGGCAGTCTGGGAAACATACTTCGGCTAATAAATTTTCAAATATTTCTCGTTTATAATAAAGTACTACCTGAAACATAAGTACACTCAAGACGAGTATCTAACCTTGATGCTTTTAAAGATTGATTGATGAATAATCAAAATTTGAAAGTTGTATGTTTGTCCTGTAACACACTAGGATGCATAGAAACTGGGCATGGAATTGGAATTTGGCCAGATTCCGCAAATTCTGCCGTTTGGTATGCGTTCGGAATTGATCTGTGGAAAACCAACCAAATTCCGAGCCCACGATTGGAAAACTTTCCGAGCTCTCACGCTCGGAAAGGCTTGGAAACTGCCTCCCTCTCGTCTCCCTCCCCGCCTCCCTCGCGTCTCCCTCCTCCATCGCTCGAGGCCGCCCCCTCTTCTCTCTGCTCGGCCATGCCTAGCGCCAGCGCCGCCCCGACCTCTCCCGCTCGTCTCCCTCCCGCTCGATCTCAGCCGCGTCCGGCGCTGCCCCGGCCTCTCCTGCTCGCCATCGCCCGCCGCCGCCCCGTCCTCCCTGCCCGGCCATGCCCAGCGCCGGTGCCGCCCCGACCTCTCCCGCTCGCGCTCGTCTCCCTCCCGCTCGATCTCGGCCGCGTCCGGCGCTGCCCGGCCTCTCTCCTGCTCGCCGTCGCCGCCGCCGCCCGTCCTCCTCGCTCGGCCTTGCCTCGCTCGGTCTCGCCCGCGTCCGGCGCCGCCGGGGCCGGCGCCGCTCCGTCCTCTCCCGCTCGCGCTCGCCCGACGCCGCTCCGTCCTCTCCCGCTCGACGCCGCCCCGACCTCTCTCTGCTCGGGCGTGCCCAGCGCCGCCCTGCTCGTCCTTGTCCGGCGCCGCCTAGCCTCGCCTCCAGATTCAACACAAAAGGGATTGTCCAAATTCAACTAAATACATGTTTTATTTTTATGTTTAAAGTTTTGCAAATTCAACAAAATATCAAATTCCATACTTTGTTCATCCAAACGGGATTTGGAATTGGTTACACCCTTTGATTCCAACATCAAATTCCAAACACATCCAAACAATAGAATCGAATTAGATGCCAGTTCATTTCCATCTCAGATTTGGAATCTTAGCCCAATTCAATTTCATGTCAACTTTCTATGCATCCAAACACAACATAATGGTAAAGTTTGAGAACTCCCGAAATTTAGCTTCATACTTTCGGGAGTATTTGACAGCTGATCCTATTCCGAGAAAAAAAAGGGATGTTCATCCTCATTGCCGTTTGGAACACTGGATTTTTTCCCCTGCATTTCATACTGTGATACTATTTTTCAAAATTTAAGTTTGCAAGTGTCAAAAAATTCCAAAATAGTTTTTTGGATTACAAGATACGTGTCTACAATTCCTAGAATTTGCAGAACCAAATCCTAAAAATGCAGAGAAAAAAAAAGATAAACCAACATGAATAGTGTCACAAAAAGAAAAAACAAAATGACACCGTTCACATTGCAATTTGTTTTTGTGTGTGTATTTTCGAATTTGGTTCTGAAAATTTTAGGGAATGTGAACACACATCTTCTTAACACCCACATATTTGTTACATTTTATTTTAGTACCTATACATTTAAATTTTAAGAAGGGGATGTTATCAAGGAGGCGTGGTATCACGGGATAGTCCCCGATCCAGGTTAAAGCATCTCCACTCACCCTCCTCATACGGCGTCCGGCGCAGCCGTTTTAGGAACCGTATCAGGGGGCGCCGGCACAAAATGAAAAATGGAGAGATGCCGGCGCCCAGCCGTGCACCCCATAGGTGCCCCCAATACAATTTCATATATGATTAAAATTTAAACAACAAATAAACTGTGATAATTTATTACAACATAAACAAATGTTGGACATAATTCAACAAGTTGAACATAGCACACAAATAATTTAGATTCATCAAATCACACAAATTTAAAAGTTTAAATCACACTGGCAAAGAAATAAACAAACTAGATGCCGCATTTGAGAATCCACAAATGCTCCACCAGATCATCTTGTAGTTGGTGATGAGCATCGGAGTCTCGGAATTCTTGATGCCTGGCAAGAAAAGCAACAAATGTGGGAGGCACATTGTGATCAACACCTGCAGAAGGACCTATCCGTTCATATGGTTCAGTGTCAAACACTGAAAATTCCCGCTTGCTCTCGATAATCATGTTGTGCAGTATGTCACAAGAAGTCATGAGCTTCCACATCTGCTCTTTGGACCATGCAAGAGCAGGGTATAACTACTATATTAAAGGGCAACTAACATCATTTTTCTCATAATTTTGAGCCTTTTAAGGAGTTAACCTCGTGGGGACACGTGTTGTTTCACATGGTTTGTTTTGAGCTGGTTATCTTCCGTGTAGCATTTGGTGCTCAGTAACATTTTTGGCTTCAGTAGTTCAGAGATGGATTGGCTTGGTGTTTTCTCATAGTGTGGACGTAGCCATTATTTAGTTGGGACAAAGTTGGCACGATCTATCTGCTGTTGCAGCCACACCGCTTTGACTGTTTTTTATCCTATCTCTGGAACTCACCCGAAAACTCAGTCTTCTCTTTCTTCCCCAATTTTCTTCACGCACGGCGAGTCCCCGCCGATCCCCCGATGAGCTTCTCCGGCGAACCGCCGTGGTCCACCCTCGGCGCGCCTACTGTGCTCCCCCGCCCCACTTCGCTGCCCTGCTCCTCCTCCACCACGCGAACCATCAAGCCCCGGAGGGCTATCGCCGCCGCGCGCCCGGAGGGCTGCTGCCGCCATGACCCTGTGGCGAGGCACAGTAGACGTCGGGGCAAAGCTCCGAAGATCGTATTTTTGAAGATTCGGGCGCGCTGTAGTAGGAGGTCGAGCGGCGGGCGGATATCTGGAGGGCAGAGATGGGATGCATTATTCAAAAGAGGAGGAGGTGGAGGCCGAAGTGGAAAATCGCATCCTGGACCTCTTCCACCATTCTCTGGTGCGGCGCCAACAAGGTCGTCCTCGACAGTCGTGATCCCGGCAGGGCAGCAGTTGCCTCCTCCCTCGGACTGTTCTCGACGCCCTTCATGAGCATATGGCCGCACTCTGCTGGGAACCCGGCTCAACGTACGTTGTTTCTCCGCTTTTTTGTTGTTTACTTCTTTTCCCTATAGTGATTTGCTGATGTTGCTTGTGGTCAGAGCGATGTACCTCGGGGTCAAGCCGGCAAGATCGCCGCCTGCAGGAGTGGTGCATGTCGGGTAGACGTACCACCAGGATGGGGTTGAGGGGCTGCTGAAGGCGGTTGACTTGGAGGGAGAAATGAGCAATGGTTTGCTGCTTAAGTCGTCGCTGCGATGTATGCCCTAGCCCCCTGAACTAACTCAGTTAGGTTTTGTCAGAAGTGGATGCAATCCAGCAGGGGTTTGGAGTCCCACAAGCAGGGTCTCGGAAGCGGTCCAGAAAGGACTGACCAATGAGGACAGCCAAAATGATATAGTAGGAGGCTATTTATGGAAGGTACTTCGCTAAATTCGATGTTCCAACCTACTGTAATACTACTTTCCAGTGTGGTTGTGATATGATGCATTCCACACAAACCAGCTTTTTTTTTGGAAACCAGTTTCCTCCGACTGGAGCCACCATGCCATTCCACACAAACATCTGAAGCTGGAGTGTGTCAAGTCCTCTGCGGTGCAAAGCAGGATGTGTCACTGTGGATGTCCCCAATTGGACAGCAAGTAAGAGGATGTCAAAATATGGCAACCCTGTAGCACATAATTCAGTTTTTAGTGTTAGCTAGATTAAACCTTAAGTGTGCAATTTGATCTGCTCAGTTCCTGCATTAAATACCTTTGATATTTGGATGATTTATAAGTGCCCATCATTTACCTGTTTTGAGCATGTATTAGAGGTATATGTTCTTTCGAAGACCAGTCCTGAGGGTATGTTACTACTTTGTTAGATGCTTTTTACTGAGCAGAGTAGACGTTAATTTCAGGGAAGTCTAAGGGTAGATATTTTATGTTTGTTAACAAAAAAAAACTTGCATAGAGAGGGGCACACACTACCATCAAATTAGTTTTCTTCAGATCGACCTCATTGGACGGATATATTATGTGTGAAATTTGGCAATTTGGTGGTGGATAGTCTATCATCATAGTCTTATTTTCTTTTCTTACCTTGGCAAGCTAAAGATTATTTTTCCTTTGAGACAAACATTAAATTTTGAGGCATCCATGATCTGGCCCTGTGGTTCGAGCACACGAGCTTGTGGTGTTCGAATGTTGGTGCCCGACAGTCTACAGAGCCGCTAATGAACTACCAGGACATATCTGCCAGTAATACAGGAGCGTGATGTTAGTACTGGATTGTGTGGCCTTCAAAGTTTCCTCTATAATGTCTCCACAAAGGATTATAGATGTTGACTATTTTTTTTTAAACTGAGGTAAATCAATCCCCTTCTAAGTTCTTCTCTACTTTCCTTCTTCCCGTAGCAATTTCTGTACATTTATGTATTTCAAGTGTGCAGATAATTTGTGTTTTTTTCCTTCTTCCACTATTTCTAATCATATATGAGTCCCTGTTAAAAAAAAGATCTGCAATAAGTGCCATTTTCGATCTCTTCTGCTCTATCCATGTGATTGCAGCAGGTAGATCCATGGTCCTGAATGTTAGCTTATTCCTTAATGGCCATACACCAAACTTCTCCGATTTTGTTATTTTAGCTTTCTTCGTCAACAATTAGGTTACTTTATATTTCTGAATTGTGATCAGATCTTTGTAATACATGGGACTGTACAATTTTCCAGCAAATATTATTTTCTCTTTGTACCCATTTAATGCTAGAGAATTACTTCCTGGAGGGTTTCTTCCAAATTGATTGTTAAAATTTTCACATTAAGAACTCATTGACCTATTTTTCTGAACATTAAATTGCTGTCATCTTTCCACTGAAGTTTTGAAGCTTATAGGTATTTCTCCTGCAAGTTTGTCTTATTTTTCTATAGAAAACCTCCATATTATGTTCACCTTCCGGTTCAGAAGTTGCCCGTCCATAGTTGCAGCACACCCTCCTGGCCCCACTCTGCCGCGGTGACCAATTCTTATGTGTCATGTTAAGTTGTTGCCACTGGAAGAACGAGCAAATATGATGATTTCCTAACTGTGATAATTGCATGTGTAAGTCCTTTGTTTAATTCTAAATAAGATTCTTCAGTTGCTAATTTCTTTTAGGATAAATCCCACAATCCGGACATATCCATTGTATCTGGTTAAGAAAAGATTGGGAGCATATGATTTGTTCTGTTTATTGGATGTTGAATATGAAACTCTCAAACCTTCGTGGATCTTGCTGCCCGTAGGAACATTCCATGTTTTCTCAGCTAAAATATAGCCAGTGGCACAGAAGAGGTTAGATTTTGTTTTTACTTGAATTTATGTTCGCTTTGTAATCCCAAATTTCCTTTCTAATTGGCATCTGATAGTGTGCGTACGGTTCGATGTAGGTATAATATTGACATTTGCAAATGCACTGCTAGAAAATTTAACAAAATATATGTGAAATATGCCAATGATTCTCTATTCGCAGGTTAGGCACTCATGATGCATACTCATGTGGTTTATTATGCCTTCAAAGAGCCTCCGTGAAACCTGGTCTGTTAGATGCATATTAGAGAATACCAGAGATAATTGTTTTGTTGCAATTGATTTCTATCTGGTGTTCTGCCTTTGTTTAGATTCCGTTTGTGTGCTGGTAGTGTGATTTCTGCGGACTACTCAGATGTTCCTTCTGTTGGTGGATACAATTACTAGATTGCATATATTCGGTTTGTGAGCTGACTAAATATTTACTTTCAGATTTTTTGACAGTATGAACACATCAGCGTGTATGCTCTTATGCCAATTCATATCTTCACCGATTTGTATTGCTAAGAGTGGAGAAGCTACATCATCCAGTGTGTATCAGCCTGCCAATGGCTTCCCCGAATTAAACACTTTCAGTGGTACTATTACAGTTTGTAGTTTGAGGATATAAACTGAGCAGGTAATCCTTTAGTTCAGCCTTGCTTTAGTGAATATGTATCATATTACAGTTATAAATCCTTGCGTTCCAGCTGATCAGAGCATATATAGGTATGAAGGTGTACATCGACATTACTATGTAAACTCAGTTCCTCCATTAGTAGAATTATTACTTTCTTATAAGAGATAATAGGCAATATTATGTACGATTTCTCAACCTGATGAGCTACTTTAAGGTGTTTACATACAAAATGATACATACCATGTCAAATCTTCTGAGAAATTGTAACTTAGCTATAATTTAGTTCGACCTTCATATTTTATCTATGATATATTTATTTTCAAAAATGTGTTCTAATGATTAATTCCCTAAAAATTATCTCTATGATTTGCACTTTAACAAGTCAGAGGGAAGTCGGGAACCGTTGAAGGCCCTATTGATATTTAGCAGTTCAGTACATGGCCTGTTTGAATCAAAGGATTGAACAGAGAGTGGATGATTGAAATACTTAGAATATTTTCTGATGGGAGTTGTTTGATTTATCACTTATTTTCCCACGGGATTTATCACACATTTTATTAAATGAATTTCATTTACTCAAAACCTATTTGAAATAATATATTACTTATCCTATGGCTCAATAGAATAACTAATTTAGTCATGTCTAATTTCAGTGGGAGTGACATTGCAATTATACCTTTGGCACATTTTTGGAATATTCAAAAGCGGGTCCCATGGTTGCATAAAATTGATACAAACAATGTTCTGTTCATGTTTTGAGTATTGATCACGTGTGCTTATGTTGGCAGCAGTGTACAGTCTATATAATAATTACTAATAATAGCATGCATATTGTCTTATACCAGTAAAATATTTATTATCATGGTGACTAGCTTTATTTAGACGTGCTGATCACACTAGGTAGTCCTCAAGTTCTAATTTTCATTCTCAGTGACAAACCATTCTCCCACATTCCGGTATTTGAAAATGCATTATGATACAACTTTCAACCGTGGGTCCACAACCAAGTCCTAACATACTTCAACTTTATAGATCTGTTGTTTCAAATTAACATGAAATAATTAATAATTTTTGGGCTACATTTCTCCTTCATTTTGTTGCATATAAGGATAGCTCCCCAACTACTTTGCATGCTTACTAAACATTGCAATTATGCCTATGGTACATCATTTTGTTTCAGCAGATCCTCTACATAAAATGATCGCTCTCCAGAAGAATCATGTGAGGAAGTTTGACAAGATAGAACAAAATTGACCTTGGCGGAAAAAGGAATTGATCATGTAATTCGCCAATCGATAAATTTATGCTTCGGTGAACAAACAAATCTACCAGTTCGCTCTTTCGTTTGTTGGTCCTATCTTTGTTTTCAAGTGTTGCTATTGGGTTGTATACTAGATTAATTTGAGTATGCATATCTTTTATTTTTTTACCTGTCATGCCAAATATGATTAATTACCATATACCAACATGTTGGCCAACAGCCCATGTCAAACCTTCAAGACTGAGTGTATTTTGCTTTAGTAGTGATGTCGTAGGTTTGCATGTACTATTTGAAGCAACAATTCTCCTTGGCCTATGCATAATATGAACTAACTATTTGAAATCAATTACAGGAACAAGACCATCCTCCAACAACAAATTTCAGGTTTGTGCAAATGGTAGCTGCAGAGGTTCAGTGCTGAAACTACATATAGACGCTACTATGTCACACGGACTGCTGCACTTCAAGCCACGGCAGCTCAGATCACAGTACGCCTATGTTATGTGCACTTTTCACTAGAAAATACTTCCACGTTATACTATAACCAGTGATTTCTTCTCTACTTCGTGTTGAACTGAATGAATATTATACCGAAGACAACTCTTCGTCTCTTCTACCTTTATATCATCCCTAATCAGTTTCTTCAGTAATAAGACAGTTTTTATGCAGTTGATTTTTACTCTGCCTTTCTAATTTATGTTTATAGCATGCACATAACAGAACTCAATTACAATTCAGAATGTCGAACTCAGTGAACTTCTCAGCACAGATAAAATTTACATTCACTACGCGAACTTGTAGTAAATACTGGAAAAAAAGAGCAACATACTAGGAGAGATCTACTTCACCAGCATGAATGGTTGCTCCCGTCCTCCCCCTCAGTCCGCCCTCCATGGCTCTGTATCCACCACGGCCTACCACTGCTGACTAATTCCTCTGCATCCAGGAGCTCATCCTAGGTCGATGACGCCCAAGTGCGGGATCTCGGCCGGCCGCAAGACTCCATCCCTGCAGGAGCCAAGGAACGAGGAACTCTTCCTCCTTTTCATGGCTTACCTTTTTTCATTTATTTTTCTGGGTCTCTGGTTGCAGGAGTCATCCTCCTCCCACTGGCACTTTTTGTCTTCTCTGGCTGGTTTGGTCGCTGGTGGTGAAGCCACTCACAGTTTCAGAAAAAAATACAAGATAAAGAGTATTACAGAAATAGTGAAAAGAATAGTCAGAATGGTGGGCCCAATATTACAGAGCTAGCACATCTAGCCAAACCACCATATATATATTTCAGTGCTATCATTTACTGTTAGTCTTTCCTAGAAGTCTAGAACAGACTACTGTTGTGCAGCAGCTATACAGAGCAATTCATCTAAAAAAAAGCTATACAGAGCAATCTTATCAATCATGCACTCTGCAAGAAACACACACCAGCACAACCGGCCAATCCATTTCGTATAAAAGAAGCCGTCTTCTTCGCTTCTCAATATCATCGGGCAATGCATATGTGTTTGCAAATTAAGATATGTATCTGCTTCCACCGTATTTAAGTTGCATGTTAGAGTTTTATGTGTAGATGGGCGTGGCATCACCAATTAGAAAATCTAAATAATTTGGATGAGACCGACATCACTACTTTTATTCTGCTTATTAGTAAAAAATACCGTTCAATCTCAACATACAATTCAATCTAAACACAAAAACATGTCTCCCGTCAGTATAAATACAAGCACACGATTAGCAAAGATGCCTAATCCCAGACTAAAATGCAACACCAATTATTATTACCAGACTACATTTCTGGCTCTGATGCCCACTTATTTACTTGATCTTTATGATCAAATTTTTATGCACCTAATTCCAGTATATGTTTCATCCAACTTCATTGTCAACCATCTTAAAACCTACTGTTTAAACAAGAAAACATTAATTACTTCCATCAATTCAAGTATCGTTTCAAAAATATTGCAATCGTCATATCAGTCGGCGCGGCGTGCCGCCGCGCCCATGCATTGCTAGTCAGATAATGGCAAAGCGAGCTTGCAACACATAAAATGCCCTCTCCACATCATTTCTGGCAGCCTCCTGCATTTGAGCAAACCAATCTTTCTTCCCTGTAGGTACAGAGTTCGAGATTATCTTCAAAAATGTTGACCATTTTGGATAGATGTCATAAACAAGATAGTATCCCTTGTCATACTGGTGGCCATTGATCTCAAACTGCACCGGAGGGGCATTGCAGTAGCCTTCCATCCTCTGCCTTGTCTTGCTCTTGCGGTGCCCCGACGCGGAGCCACTAATGGCTGGCCTGTCCTCCTCGGCGATCATGGACAAGAGCGAGATGAGGATCGCCAGATGTTCGTCGTCTGCAGCGGCGTCCTTGGTAGCGGAGCCACTAATAGCTCCTCGTCCATGAGCGCGACCATGACGTCCTCGTTGTCCGAGTCCATCACCTTGGCAAATAGCCGAACATCTCACGTGCAAGGTGGGAGCGTGGTTGGGATGGAGGTTGCAGTGGTGGCGTGAGCGGGTGAACGACGACAGTGGGAAGGGCCGGCGAGGTGGCGAGGGTTGCGGCGGATTTTATGTGGTGGTGGAGTGGGTTCCTACTGGCGGCAACGACCGTCGCGGTGAGGGGTGGTTGCGGCAGTGACAGTGGTCGCGAGGCGAAAAGGAGGAAAATATTTGTGCTTTTTTGGCGCTGGTCACTGACAGGGCTGGCCCGCGGCGTTTTCTCGCCACGCCGGCGACCCCACTGCCCCCCTGTAGATTGGGTTCGGCTTTGGGGCGCCGAACGGAGAATTAGGCCACTCTGGCGGGAAAAACAAATATAAGAGCCGGAGCATTCGTTTCACCGACGCCCCCAATCAGGGGAGCGCCTACTCTCCGCCTTAAGCGGGAGCGACGGTTCGCTCCGCCTCAAGAGTTTCCTTCTGGGTCGCTCGGCCCAACAAAATGTACTGCTTCTCTCTTCTTTTTCTCCTTTCAATTTAGATTTATAAAATGTTCAAATCTAAAAATGTTTAAATTTCAAAATTTTTGGATAAAAAAGTTCAAATTTAAAATATTCGAATCTAAAAAAGTTCAAACTTCAAAAGTGTTCAAATTAAAAATGTTCAGATTAAAAAATGTTTGAATCTAAAAAATTCAAATCTCAAAAGGTTCAATTTTTTTTTTCAAATTTAATCAGAACATTTTTTTAATTCGAAGAAGTTCAAATCTGAAAATGTTCAAACATAAAAATTTTTCAGATCAAAAAATGTTCAAATTTAAAAACAGTTCAAATTTTTAAAAAAGTTCGAATCTAAAATACTACGAAATTGAAAATGTACAAAAATCGAAAACGTCCAAATTTTAAATTTTAAAAAACGACCCCCAAAACCACAAACCAGAGAGAAAAAACCAGTAAAACTTTAAAAAACCAAAAAAAAAAAAAAAAAAAGAGGAAGCAACTGAGCCCTCTGTTGATAGATAACAGCGACTAGAACCTTTCCTGGGCCAGGCCGATATACGAGGGGGTATGCGGAGCGCCCGCTCGCTCCCGCATTGAGCGGAGAATAGGGCTCTCCCCCAATCAGCTATTGGGGCTTTGGGCGTGGGCGAGTGGAGATGCTCTTATCGGGCCTGATAGACGGACCGTGTCGGGAATATACACAATGTCCGAATCCGGGCCAGGTTCGTCAGGGTTCAGCGCTACATAGCCCAGGCCCAGGCCCAGCCCCAGCCCCAGCCCCAACTTCTCCCGTTCGTCGGTTTCCGCTTCGCCGCCAACGAGGGTTTCGCGTTCGCCGAACCGCCGCCGACGAGATGCTGGAGGAGCTGCTCATCTTCACGCGCGGCGGCCTGATCCTGTGGTCGCTGGCCGGCGGCGCCGCCGCGCTCAAGGGCTCCCCGGTGGACGCCCTCGTGCGGTCCTTCCTCCTCGACGGCGGCCCCTGCGGCCCCGCCGGCGCCGGGTTCGCGCACGGCCCACACGCGCTCCGGTGGGCCTTCAACAACGCGCTCGGGCTCGTCTTCGTCGCCGTCTACCGCAAGGTGCTCCACCTCCTCTACGTCGACGACCTCCTCGCCGCCGTCGCCGCCGAGTTCGCGCGGATCTACCGCCCGCGCCGCGCGTCCTACCACGGGTTCGGGGAGCGGTTCCGGCAGCTCCAGCTCGAGGCCGAGGCGCGCGCGTCCCGTCCGGCCTCCGTTCCCGTGAAGCCTGGTCCTGCTCCGTCTGATGGCCTTCTCCTGCCCGAGGGTGGCGGTGGTGGCGAGAGTGAGACTGCGGGTGACGAGTCTGGGAAGGATGGCTCCGATGGCGAGCAGGAGGAGCACAACTCGGTGGATGGTAGCCTCAAGGTTGTGAAAGGGGAAGAGGAAGTAGCTCCCAGCAACAATGCTGCTTTTGACATGAGTAAGTTGCAACTTATTTTCCGACCACACCATAAAATCAAGCCGAATAAACCCGCACCCAGGGATAAGAAACCAGTGACAACCGATAAGAGGAGGAGGATTCCGGATAACGTGCCTTCGGCCAAGGATTTGGATTTTTCAAACCCAGCTGACGCCAGAGGGGCTCTGGCGATGAACCAGGCGCCTGTCAACCAGGGGAAGAGCGGGATGGACCAGGACGAAACCACGAGGAGCAGCACAGTGAAGAGCGGCTGGTTCTCCTCAATGTTCAGGAGCATCGCAGGCGGCAACGCGGCCCTGGAGATGTCTGATCTGCAACCTGCGCTCAAAGCTCTGAAGGATCGGCTGATGACCAAGAACGTGGCGGAGGAAATCGCGGAGAAGCTCTGCGAATCGGTCGCAGCTAGCCTTGTAGGCAAGCAGCTCGGCTCCTTCACGCGGGTTTCCTCCTCTGTTCAGGCAGCTATGGAAGATGCGCTCGTTAGGATATTGACCCCGAGGCGATCCATCGACGTGCTGAGAGATGTGCACGCTGCTAAGCAGCGTGGTGCGCCGTACGTCATCGTCTTCGTCGGGGTGAATGGGGTCGGGAAATCCACCAACCTCGCAAAGGTTGCGTATTGGCTTCGCCAGCATGACCTCACCGTCATGCTGGCAGCGTGCGACACCTTCAGGTCTGGTGCTGTGGAGCAGCTGCGGACTCATGCCCGCAGGCTTCAGATTCCTATTTTTGAGAAAGGATATGAAAGGGATCCAGCCGTAGTTGCAAGGGGTGCGATTCAGGAAGCCACCCGGAATAAAACAGATGTTGTTCTTGTCGACACCGCTGGGCGTATGCAGGACAATGAGCCACTCATGAGAGCACTCTCCAAGCTCATCAATCTCAATAATCCAGACCTGGTTTTGTTTGTTGGAGAGGCGCTGGTGGGGAATGATGCTGTTGATCAGCTCACTAAGTTTAGTCAGAAACTGACAGATCTTTCCACTGCTCCAACTGCTAGATCGATAGATGGCATCCTGCTCACCAAGTTTGACACCATTGACGACAAGGTTGGAGCAGCTCTTTCTATGGTGTATGTTTCTGGAGCTCCTGTCATGTTTGTTGGCTGTGGTCAGTCGTACACTGACCTCAAGAAACTCAATGTGAAATCCATCGTCAACACCCTTCTGGAGTGAACTCCAATAGGCACTGCTTTACTGAATAAGAATACCTTGCTCTATTTAAACCTCCTATGACATTGTGGTCACGTTGGATGTTGATCATGTTGGATGCTGATAGCTATGCTTTCTCTAAGATTTATTTTTTGTGTCACTTCTAAGAATTTTCCATCCATGTTTTTACTTGCTAGTTAAGATTACATGTAACAATAGTGGCAGTGCTAGATAATTCTTGGCTACTTGATGTTTGGTGCAAGAAGATAGTAGAGCATCGTGTGAACTTTTCATGTATGTTCATGCCTAGTTACATTCTTTCTTTTTTATATGAAGTGATAATAATATTCTTTCCATTTCTGCAATCTTCTTCTAGTGATTTTCGTACGTTGACTATTCAATCAAGCTCTCAGTTGCTTGTGTTACTTAAAATTTAAATTGTGCACCCAGTGTTGATATGACCAGTCACATATTCATTACACAACAACAACATCAAAGCCTTTTCCCAAGCATGTGAGGCAGGCTAGGTATGAGACCCAAAGAAAACAAAAGGAAACCAATACAGAAGGAGAGAAAAATAAACAAAGAATGAGTAGACAAAGATTCTGCCACATGGATTGTTGATCTTCATGTAGTCCTATCAAGGGCCAAATCTCTAGGAACATTCCAACCCCTCGAAGTCCCTTTTTACCGCCTCTGTCCATGTCAACTTTGGTCGCCTTTAGAATACCACTATTAAACTGGTGCTTGGATATGCCCAAACCACCTTAGTCGGCGTTGAACGAGTAAACTAATAACATTTTCCTTACTTTCATGAGCATTGCATAAGGTTTTAACTTAAATCTTTTGTACACAAGAGTTAAAAAGAGATAATCAACATCTGCTGCTAGAGTTAATTAAGTCAGAGTAAAAGGCATGTTTGCCTTTGATCACAAGGTTGGCTTTTGATAGACCAAATATTTTCTTAATTTCTAGATGATCGACTATGCATTTATGCTTGACGAGATCATAAACTATGTGCAAAAACGCCCACTGAAACTTGTTGAATGCCATGTCATTAATAAAAAAAAATGAAATTCCGGTCAATTTGTGGTGCTTTTCGCTTCAGTTTCGGTCTATGAAGCATGCAGTGGTGAATCCAGTTTACTTTATTTCCCTACCTCATCTGCGCAAACTAAATTATCTCCTGCCGAACCGAACATGTCTCATCTATGATGTAGAAAATGAATTAATTTTCTACTATATATAAATATATAATACAGATGTTGCAAGATGGTAGCCCGTACAGGTTTGATACTTTGATTACACTGCCAGTTTTGTCAGCTTGCTTGGTGCGAGTTTGTATGTGTAACTGCATTGTTTGCAGCACTGATATTACGAGGATACTCTCAGATTGCAGCACATTGTGGCGGTTTCAGATGTTTCTAGAAGTTTCTCGGTGCTGCCATATCACTGATTTTCCATGGTGGGAAATGTAACTAGGTGCACGGCTAGCTGTGGGTGCGTGCCCCGGGATCGTGCTATAACTCAGGCTCTGTCCTTCTGGTTATTTGTTCATCATATTCTCAGATTATTGCAAATTTGGGCTAAGGGAACTGTTTGGCCTTGGAATCTCTGTAGAAAGTCGCTTACAATGGGTACACGAATCAGTTGAAAATCAAGACACAATGTTAATAATTATGTTTTTTTTTTGTTCCTATGGAGCAAAATAAGGTTCCAGTTTATCTACGCAAAACTTGCCTGCAAGGGTTGCGTGATCCGTGTAACTGAATAACTGATCGTGTTGTTTGCAGGTTTTTTTTACTACAAAGTGTCCCATGCAAGAAATAATGCTTCCCTGCCCCACTATTCTTTCTTGGGTGAACTATACACAGTACTATTAAAAGTACTTTCTGCAGTAATCATTTGGAAAGAATCTTTAAGAGGAATAGAGGATTCATAAATAGTACCTTTATTGAATGACTGTTCCACCATTGGCCTGCAAGTAGCAGCGTGCTGTGACAAAGAGCATGATCAAAGCAGGGTTTATTCTGAATGGCAGGGCAATTCTCCTTTGGCAGGGACGGTGGTAGCATAGTCCACTGTCCAAGGCCGGATACATTGTCATCCATGCCAGAGGAGAACCGCACTGTGATTCTCACCCTGAAACACTCCGTAGCAACCACTGATCTATTTATTTGTGGGAGAAAGACCTTGGTCTGTTTTCAGTTGCGTGTTGCTCTTCCTGTTACTCTTTCAAATATTTTGCTTGCCATGCACTGTATCTTACTATGAAATATATATAGGGCACAAACGAACAAGAAAATGTGGATATGCTGCTGGATATGCTTCCAGATCAGGACAATGCTTTCAAGAGGTATTCCTCTAGCTCTACCTTTCCCATTTACCTCTCTTTTTGAGTCGAACCGTTGGACCATAGAAAGTGGATGACCCCTGTGCTCGTGGAGTCTCTTGCAAATTTGAGACCAACCTATGTCTAGAACTCTCGGTACAGGAGTTAAATCCTATATCAGCTTACTTTATATGGTCCGTCTTATTGTCGATTCTAGTAAATTAGCTATCATGTGCTATTATAATTTGTAGGACATCTATTGTAAACTAGTTACTGAAAACGGATACTTGGAGCTACCATAAGTTCTGATTGGTGCTGATGCAAATTGTTTGCTATTGACAATTCGAAACAAGTATGGTGTACAGAACTTGAGCTCGAAAAAGTGGCACAGCAGCAACCAGAAAGGATTTTCCGCGACGTAAAACCAGAGGCATAATTTCACATTGAAACTTGATATTAGCATGGTTAAATAGACTGCTGTATGTAGATGCTGAAAACGAAAATTATTCTAGCAGGTGACACCACACCACATTAGCATGGTTAAATAGATTCTGCCAACGATTTAAATTTTATGCCTGATAAATGAAATCTTATTATTGTTTGGTACCCTGAAAGATTCTTGTAAGTACAATAGGAACTTCTATTCTATACCTAGAGCATTTGAAAATACAGTGAGAATGGGAGTAAATTGATTTTTTTTCCTGGGTACTCTTCTTTCATATTTTTCTCCGGTTTGTGGCCGTTCATGTTCTGAAACCCATCACAGGTGACTTGGACTATCGGCCATTGCTGTATCAAACTTCTTGCTACATTTTTTTCTTGACGAAAACTTCTGTTTATATCTCTATTTTGTGCAAACTTTTATTCCACGTCCTTTTGCCTTGAACCTGTTCTTCAAGTTGACCGTGTGAGCAGAAACCTTTTAGTCACATTTATCTGATGGGCCAAATGTTATGTTTTTCCATGTTTTTGTTCTAACTTAGATAAAACAGGTGGTGGTAACTGTTAAATACTGGCAGTACTGGTAGTATTGGTGGAAGTATCATCTTGAAAAATATTAGAATTTAAATTTTGAATTCAAAATTCTAGCAAAGTGTTGTTAAGGGCTTGTGTGAAGATAATGAAATTATTGATGCTACGCTAACAACTTTATATTTCCTTAAATCAAGTAACAACATGAACTTCTGTTCTTAGCACTCAACAATCATAGAATTATATCCTGTTGAGCTGAGTAGCTAGTATTTCTTATCTATACAATATCATCACTAGAAATTTGTGTCAAATGGGAATGTCATTTCGTTATTCACCAGTTACCAGATGGTACCCTGTCAGTTCCTTCCGATTACCTGGTATCCGTTATTTTTGTTCACCTTGTTTGGTCAATTTTAAATGCATGCCATCCTGTAACCTGTACATGGCAGTTTCTGGTATTTCTCAGTTTCCTGTTTTATGTTCTCCCTTGAGTAGAAACCGGTGGCATCACTGCCACTTTGTTAGTGTTTTTTGTCAAAATACTACCTTGCACTAGCTAGCTGGAAAGGCTCACAAGCTAAGACATTTGCACCATCTTCTACGAATTCATGCAGCTACTTCCCTAATTACTTATATACACATTCAAAGGTCCACAAGCAGATCGTGCCCTTTTTCATGTGATGGGTGACAGGTTATATTGTTCTTCTGGTTCAGAACATTCCCATGGATCTTCCCATTATGTGCTGTAAGAAGCTGTCTGATCTGTTGAAGAATTTAGTAAGTATCTGATTCTCCTGGATAAAGCTGAGCTTTACAGAAAGGACGCACCAGCTGCTGCTGTGGGTGTCGAAAAGCCGCATCACAATTTATCATCTGATCTTAGATTGACACGATCATTCACACGCTCTTCTCAGATCTTTGTCTTTTATTATTGCAACAATATGCTACCATTATTTATTTTTACTTGCTAAGGCTTTAGCCAGAGTCCACGTTTTTGTTACATAACATTGCAGAGAAGAGAGAGAAAATGGCGCAGCAGATACATTGCATTTTATGAAGCCTCACAGAGTAGAGAAACAATCCATTCTTTAAACCAAAACGAGATTATGGAAAAAAGACAAGTGCGCGCTGAGTGCCAGAGACTGCAGACAGATTCCACTGCGGTTACAAGTTACTCCATCTGTTCAAGAACATATGATGCTTGTGACAAAGCATGATCTTCATTATATTTTGAAGGTACATGAAAAATACTATAATGTCAAATATTTTCATATGATCCAAATGTGTTTTGGTGCATTAGACTATGACCAAAGTTAAACAAGTGGGTGCATCAGTTTTGAAGTTACATGACAAATATAATGTTAAATATTTTCGTAAGATCCAAATATCTTTTGGTGTATTAGACCATGACCATGTTTTTTTTTTTGAATTGTAGACCATGACCATGTTAACAAGTTTGACCACTAAAATTTCAAAGTTTGGTGTCATACTTTCTTTGTGGAGGGAGTGTCTTTTTTTTTAACGAAACCATGGACTAATTTTCATGCCTATTGCTGAAAGACTTGGTCATGTAGAGTAGTACCTTATTTTTAGTGAAACCTCAAGAGAGTAATTTTTATGCCTACTACTGAAATAATGCGTGCTAGAAAATGCGCAAGATATGCCACACAGATCTGGAAAAGTGGAAAAATGCTTTTTGGCATCCATCTTCAAGCAAGGCAGATGCATGAGCGGATATGCTGATGCCAGCTTCAGCACCGAACTGGCCTTGTGGAATTCATATAAATACCTTATTGTTGGAACCTAGTAATGCACCAAGCCATTCCATCAGGTACACCTCGAAAGAAAAACAGAAATACAGTGTGTGTGTGTGTGCATGCGAGCTGTAGATTACCGGGCCATATCTCCTTGGGCAGACCGTCATTGGGCTTCTTCACCTCTTACTAGTCAGCTTGTGTTCTGCCAAAGGAGATTTGCCCAGCAATCCACATTTTGCGATCTGTCAGAACTTGTTGATGTAGCCCATGAACAAGTTCTTCTGAAAATGCAGCATCATACTGATTTTCCCATCTTATTTTTATGTCTGTTCCTAAATCAAGCAATCTGGTTCTCTTATCTGCACATTAACATTTTTTAGATTAGAAGATTCAGTACAGATCATGATGCCTCGATGCTGAAGATTAGGTCACTGTTGTGATTGTGCAAAAGAATAGGTCTGCAGAGATATGGTAGTAGAAGAGAACAAGGGAGCTGTTCGACCAGAACAACCAGCTTGGTCAATGTAAACATTATATATTCTTTATTTCTGTGATCGCATTATTGGATGATATGAAATCCCCTCGCTCGCAGGCCTCGTGCATCCACTTGATGGTTTGTTAATTCGCTTCAGAGCCATCCAAGATTCAGTTGATCTCTTAAAGAAGATCTCAGAGGGCAAGTCTGTCTGGCTGACAATCCACCCCACTCCAGCCGGCAGCTGAGAAGCTGTTCGCTGACATTTTTATACACAGATGCCAATAATCTCCCTGCCTATGTCAGCGATTGGGCCTCTCCACCAGTTGAATATCGGATGAACAGCCACGGCAGAATTAGGGCAAATGTCATTATGTCAAACTCGAGGCGCCCGGCACGCCGTCTCTCTCAACGAGACCCTCGCAGGTTATTAAATAGTGATGCTTGTCTGGTTTTAATTCACGTGCAGTGCATTTAGCTGATCCGGAGCTCGATGGCTTCTCCGATTCCATGGTTTCCCCGGCACGGCAAGCTCGCAACTGGGAGCACGCATCGATCTCTGACCTATGGCCATTTAAGTAGGCTTGGCAGTTCGCCCAACTAGTGTTTTCATATTTCTCAGGGTATAGCGGGCAGTTGCATCCAAATCATAGATCGTTATCTTGTATTTTACTCAAGTGGAACTTCAGTATTGTCGCCCATGCTGCCCGTCATGAAGTTATGGGCGCGCATAGCTCGTGGTCGTGGGGTCGGTCAGGGGTGATATCGTCGTTCTCACGCGGACACGCACATCCGCCAAGAGCGACGACCGCACGAAATCTCACCACAGCGTGACTGAAACATTTTCCTGTCATGCCTTTGTTACTCCCTTCAGCTAAGAAAATAAGTGACGCTCTAGACTTTTGAAAGATTTGTCTTGATAAGTACATTCTGATCCTTTTTTTCTTTCTAGAATGCACCATAAAGAGGTGTATCATGTTTCATAGAAAAGGAAGGTCAAGAGGCTGATACGGAAACACTAAATTTTGGGATTATCATCCACATTTGCTATACTACGACGATAAAATTTTCTCTTATGTAGGTAATCTACCAGTGCACTAGCGGACCTTCTCGGGGGTGAAATGCCCCTCCCCACACCCCCGCCCCCAGCTCATCAGGAAATAACACCTGTCTTGCCCACTAAGTGACCCATCTAATGACCAAAACCACCACCTCGACCTCGAATCACGGATACCTCTTCGCCTCTCGCGTCTAGGGTTTGGGTCTCGCAGGCGATCACCGCGGCGAGAGGGGACACCGGCTCCGATCGACGTCTGCTCCTCCTCACCTGCCTTCCGCTCCGCTCGGGCTGACCAAGGGGACGTCCTGGCACGTCTACCCGGCCTTGGCGGCGGCGGACGACGACGGGGGGTTTGAGCGACGGCGATCCGATCTGGGAAGAGGACCTGATGGCGGCAAAGATGCCAAAAGAGGGCGGCGCGTCGGGATCAAAACCCCCGGCAGACCTGCAGGAGATGTTGAAGAAGCTAGTCTTGAAAGATGAGGAACTTGATGATGTTGTCCTCCCGAAGGAGGAGGTGGTGAACCTGAGGGAAGGTGCTCGGTGGATGGCTGTGGTCAGAGTGCACACCACTAGGCACTTTGGAAATCAGCCTTTTTTTCAGAAGATGGACGTAGCTTGGGGATTCGCCAAGACATGGACCATACGCCCTGTAGAAGATAATCTGTTTATCCTCCAGGTGTCTTGCCTGGGAGACTGGAACAGGGTGATGAATGATGGCCCCTGGATCTTCCGCCAGATGGGAGTGATGGTGGAGCCGTATGATGGGGTGGCAGACCCGGCCTCGGTGGTTCTGAATCGTCTCCATGCCTGGGTTCAGGTGCGAGGGATTCCACCGTTGTTTCGGAAGGATGACATTGTGCGTGACATGGCCGCACGGATCGGAGAAGTGCTTGGAGCAGAGATGTATGCGCTGGGAGCCAGCGGAACGAGCTTTGTGAGGGTGAGGGTCAAGCTAGATGTAAACAAGGCTCTGACCAGAGTGGTGGGGTTGCATCCGGAAGGGAGTGAACGAATGATGTTCCAAGTCCTATACGAGAAGCTACCCAAATTCTGTGACGTCTGTGGGCTCCTTGGCCACGGCGTTGAGGAGTGTGAGGACGGTGTGCATGAGCAATCGGCAATGCAGTATGGGGCGTGGATGATTGCGCCGATGGAAGACTGGCATCCGAGCTCTTCGGGTGTGCGTATGAAGGAGCCGCCACGGGAGAATTTCCGAGGTGGAAGAGGAGGAGGCCGGGGCCATGGGGCGGCTGACTCTCGGAAGAGACCGCCAGTAACCACACCACCGCGGCCAGGAACGGGAGAAGCAGACCTCCCTAGGTCGGACGGCCGGCTAATGCTGAATGATGGGAAGGAGGAACCCAATGCAAAGAAGAACCTGGCTATTGTGTTGGCAGCAGAGGTGGACGGCACCAAGGCGGGGGTTGCCTCGCCAGGGAAGCCTGATCCAAAAAGGCCAAGAATGTCAGGAAACAACTCTACTGAGGCGGGCTCCGTGGAGGGGCGCCGCCAGGAGCAATGAGTTGCATATGTTGGAACTGTCGCGGTTTGGGGAGCGATGCGACAGTTCGAGAGCTCCGGGACCTCGTGAGGCGTTTTTTCCAACCATTCTTTGCGTGGTGGAAACGCAGCTGCCAAAAGCGAGGGTAGAAGCACTTGCAAGAACTCTAGGGTATGATAATGGGTTTGCTGTAAGCAGTACGGGTCGCAGTGGCGGCCTTGGTATCTTTTGGAACAATGAAATAAAGTTAGAAATTTTGCCGTATTCTCGGTATCACATAGATGCACGAATAACTGAAGGGGAGGGCGAGCCCTGGAGGCTGACGTGCGTGTATGGAGAGGCCCAGACGTCGGAGCGATACAAGACGTGGGACATGATGAAACGGATCCGTCCAACTTCATCTTTGCCATGGATGTGCATTGGGGATTTCAATGAAGTGCTACACCGACATGAACACGACGGTGTGGGAGAGAGAAGCCTAGCTCAAATAGCAGGTTTTCGTGACGCGGTGGACGTGTGCGAGCTAGCTGATCTGGGGTACGAGGGCAACACCTGGACTTTCGAGAAACGGGTGGCGGGTGGCTCGTTTTGCAGGGTGCGTCTTGACCGTGCCTTGGCGAGGACGCAGTGGTCAAATCGGTTCCCCTTGGCTGTTGTGCGCAATCTCACTGGCGCGTCATCTGACCACGGACCGATCTTCTTGCGATGGAGAGAATCGAGGAGGGAGCGGCGAGCGACAGAGGAGAAGCTCTTTCGCTATGAGCTGATGTGGGAGACTCACGACCAGTTCAAACCTTTTCTGGAGGATGCCTGGAAGGAGGATGGGAAGGCCACCAATATGGCCCAACTTCGGGACAAGCTGGCGCGAGTGTCCGAGTCCCTGGGCAGCTGGGGCCGGAACACGTTTGGCAATGTCCAGAGAGAGATACGCCAGCTGAATGACAGACTGGCGGTGTTACGAGCGGAGCCCCAACGGGTGCAACCGTCATACGAGGAGACGAAGGTTACTGAGCGGCTCATTGCACTATATGAAAGGGAGGAGGTGATGTGGCGACAGAGGTCTAGGGTGCAATGGCTAGCCGAGGGCGACAAGAATACTCGCTTCTTCCATCTAAGGGCGAGCCAGCGGAAGAAGCGGAACCGAATCATCAGGCTGAAACGGCCTGATGGGACTATGACGGAGGATGATCGTGAAATGGCAAACGTGACCACAAGGTTTTATGAGAATCTGTACAGATCGGAAGGGGTCTCAAATATGGAGGAGGTTATCAATGTGATCCCCTCATCTGTGTCTGCAGAAATGAATGATGCCCTACTGCAACCTATTAAGGAGCAAGAGGTGAAGACTGCCCTTTTTCAGATGTTCCCCACAAAAGCGCCGGGGCCGGATGGTTTCCCGGCACATTTTTTCCAGACCCATTGGGAAATATGTGGAGAAGAAGTGACCTTAGCTGTAATTCGGGTGCTCAGGGGCCTGGATGACATGAGGGAAGTGAACCAAACCTTTATTGTGTTGATACCGAAAGTGGCGAGTCCGGAGGAGTTGGGTCAGTTTAGACCTATCAGCTTGTGCAACGTCATTTACAAGATAGCGTCCAAGGTGATGGCTAACAGGCTGAAAGTGGTGTTACCAGACATAATCGCAGAGGAACAGTCGGCATTTGTGCCTGGGAGGATGATCACGGATAATATTATATCCGCGTATGAATGTCTGCATTTCATGAAGCGGAATAAGGCGAAGAAGAACCGCTTTTGTGCGCTTAAGCTGGACATGCGCAAAGCATATGACATGTTGGAATGGGATTACCTGGAAGCGGTCATGATCAAGATGGGTTTCCACCGGTTATGGGTTCGCATGGTAATGAGACTAGTAACAACGGTTTCTTTCCAGGTCCTTTTCAATGGAGGGAAGCTACAGCCTTTTACTCCCTCCCGAGGGGTGCGACAGGGGGATCCTATCTCCCCATATCTTTTTTTTGTTGGCAGCAGAGGGCCTCTCGTGCCTTTTAAAACACCACAGTTTATCATCGGAGCTACACGGACTAAAGGTGGCGCCCACCGCTCCAGCGGTCAGCCATCTCCTCTTTGCGGATGACAGCCTGTTGCTATTCAAAGCGGATACGGAGAGTGCGGAGAAGGTCCAGCATATTCTGGACCGGTATTGTATGGCGTCTGGCCAGCGGATTAATCGGGATAAATCTGCTATATTCTTTAGCAAAGGTTGCCCGAGCGGGACGAAGGAAGCGGTGAAAGCTGTATTGGGTGTCCAGAACGAGACACTCCAGGAGAAGTACCTAGGAATGCCTACTGATGTGGGGCGTTCAAGAGGGAGAGCGTTTAAATATATCAAAGATAGAATCTGGAGCAAAATTCAAGGGTGGATGGAGCGGCTCCTTTCGGCGGGAGGGAAAGATATTCTGATCAAGTCGGTGGCTCAGGCGGTGCCGATCTTTTCGATGGCGTGCTTTCTCTTGCCTAGAGGGCTGTGTGATCACATCAATGGTCTCATTCGGAAATTCTGGTGGGGGAGTCGCGAGGGCGAGAGAAAGCCTTGCTGGGTCTCCTGGAGAGAGATGTGCAAACCAAAAAGCTTGGGAGGTTTGGGGTTTAAGGACATGGAGCTGTTCAACTTGGCGCTCCTTGCACGCCAGGGGTGGCGCATGCTACAGAGCCCGACGGCTTTGAGTACAAGGATACTAAAGGCGAAATACTTTCCTGACATAGACATGCTGCACGCTGAGTTAGGCCCCTCCCCTTCGCAGGTGTGGCGTGGAATTCATGAAGGGATACAAGTTCTGAAACAAGGCTTGGTGAGAAGGATTGGCACGGGGGAACATACAGATCCATGCAATGACAACTGGTTACCGAGAGATGGGATGCTTCGGCCTATGGCGTGCCTGGCCAGGAACCCGCCTCTTGCAGTGGCTGATCTTATCGACTCGACTTCTGCAACATGGAACGAGGAGAAGCTTAGGGATTGCTTTTTACCAATGGATGTCGACGTGATTAAGGAGATCCCTTTATCCAGCAGGAGACACGACGATTTTTGGGCTTGGCACTACGAGAGCAAGGGCGTTTTCTCCGTGCGTTCGGCATACCGCATGCTGATCGACACACGGGAGAGGCGAGAGGCGTGGCTGGACAGCAGGGCCACGAGCTCGAACGAGGCAGGAACAGCGAAGGAATGGAGCTCGATATGGAAAACCCAAGTTCCATCAAAGATTCGGGTGTTTCTATGGAGGCTTGCAAAACAATCGCTGCCGTCTAACGAACTGAGGCATAGGCGTGGGATGGCAGACAATGACCGCTGCCAGTTGTGCGGCGCCTGCGACTCGTGGAGGCACGCTCTACTGGATTGCTCTATGTCCAGATGTGTGTGGGCATTGTTAGATGAAGAAGTAACGGAACATTTAAGCAGGTCGGACGACGGTGATGCAAGGGCGTGGATTGCAGGGTTAATTACAACCCTGAAGCATGATGATCTTACGAAGGTGCTGGTGACGCTATGGGCCATCTGGCACGCACGTAGGAAGGCGATACACGAGCAGACTTTTCAGAGCCCTCTATCGGTTCACCTGTTCGTGGAGAGATTTGTTCTGGACCTGAAACAGTGCAAGGACCTCAGGAGGAAGGAACCAGCTACCGCTCTGGAGCAGCGGGCGCCGGGGTGGATCCCGCCACCTAGGGGGATGATCAAGATCAATGTCGACGCTGCGGTGGGCAAGAATGGAGGTCGAGGCACGGTGGCGGCTATAGCCAGATCGGAAGCAGGACTGTTTCTGGGGGCATCGACGCTCGTGTTCCCGGGGAAATCCAGCGCGGAAACTCTGGAGGCGTTGGCATGCAGGGAGGCTTGCGCCCTGGCCAACGATATCCACGTCAAGAGGGTAATGGTGGCCACGGATTGTATGAATGTGATCACCAGCTTGGCCGAGGGGACTCTCGGGAGTTATGCTCACATTGTGAGAGAAATTAGGGAGTCTAAGGGCGATTTTGATGCCCTTGAATTCCGCCATGAAGCTAGGATTTCGAATAAAGAAGCTCATTGTTTAGCTAGGGGTGCAGTTTATGATGCACCAGGTCGCCGGTTGTGGCTAGTTAGGCCGCCAGAGGGATTCCTTGTATCGATCACCTCTGATTAATAAAGGCCGCTTTCCCCCGCTCAAAAAAAAAAAAATCTAATGACCAAAACCAGCCCATTTCAACCCCACGGCCCATTTCGCCCTTCTAGGAATTTGGCCAAAGGTCCGCGCATGTATCGGTGTACGGCTTTGCTCTGCCTATGGTCGTCGCTTCAACGCATGGAGAACCGCAACCTATTTACGAAGGCGTCTACATGGTTGGAGGATACAACGAAAGGAATTTATTACCCGACATGGGTGACTACATAATCTTAGGATTGATGCTCCTTTTGATCTAAAAAAAAGGATTGATGCTCCTCGTGTTTAGATTAAATTGAGACTTTTAGAGTTCCTTTTGTATCGATTTTTACTTGTTCATTGGTACCGTGGACGACTCTGTGCATTTTAGTTATGCAGATGCCGAATGTAATGCTTAAAATATTTTGAGTAATAAAACACCCTTTATCGAGAAATACTACAACGGTAAATAAAGAGCTCACATATATTCAACTTCTAGCCACTACAACAAGGAGGAGGGACACATGGCGTCTAGGCCACGTCCAGAACAACACCGATGACCCGCCTATAATGGCCATGACCTAGGACCGCCCGGGCCAATATACCCTCAACCCATGCGTCATAGAGGAGTCGGAAAGTGGACAAATTGGCCTGACCAGACCAAATGAAGGAGTCGTCTAGCTAGCGAACGGCGATGTACATTGCGTCCCGAAGGCTCACACCTTAGGCAGCCGCCATAAATCCAAAGCAACCTCAGGAACTCCATTAAACTGGACAACGCTTCCAAGGAAGGAAGATATTGCAATTGGTAGAGCTGTCCGACACGAAAAATCAGACCTAGGGTTTTCCTCGGTTCCTAGAGAGGAGGGAGCTGTCAGGCCACAACAACACCTCCAGAAAGGGGACAATGCCCAAAGGCATCAGATTGACGCAAGCATTGCCACATCTAGGGTTTTCACCCTATCCCTAACCACAAAACATGAAGTCCACCAGAGTAGGAGACCTCACACCACAAGGAGAAGAATTTCTTCCATTAATGCCGAAGCTGGGAACATCGACCACTGCTATTCAGATCGAAGATCCTCCACAGCCGGTCACTACGCAGACCACAAAGCTCCCCCCCCCCCGCCCCCCTACGTGTAGCCGCGATGGTCCAATTAGCAGCACATACATTTGGGACTAACACATGTACCTGAGCGCCACCTCAGCCCACAACATTTGAGATTATAATATAGGGTCAGGGGCGGCTAGGATTCCAATAACTTTCTCAAATATCATGCATATGCTATAGACATAGAAGTTAGTGATTAGAATTACATTTTGAAAATATGTCTAGGTCCGTATAATAACGTTTCCTATTAGTAGTAAATCGGAAGAACTACTTCACAATAAGACTACCCACAATGGGAGTATCATAGCTAGTATCATGCATCACATGCATGCAAAAAGCTGATGTGTCACATCAATAAATGAAGAAAGAGATGGTAGTAGTATCATAGGTAGATACTGTATCATAGCACGTAGAACTAGAAAAATTAATATCAAAGCAATCTTGTACACACTTTTGCATTGAGATTCTACAAATCACTAAATATAACTAATCTATGATACTACTACATGATACTATGCATTGTGAAGATAGTATCACATACTAGTACCATATGCATGATACTACTATATGATACTCCCCATTGTGACTAGTCTAAACGTATTACATTATAATCTAATTAACACGTCATCTTTGAACGCCACCCGTGCAAGCCCCGATCGTCATCACGAGAAGACATTTGACTCCACTGCTCGTTTCAAATTAATTTGACCTGGAAACCAATGATCGTGGTTTGAGCTGTGAATTAGTATTAACCATACATTGTGGGTACACGTGCGGCTGTTATGGATGTAAACTCTTGGTTGAATAGAAAATTCCCTTATCACAACTCACAAGGAACACATGGGCCACGAGAACGAGTTGGCCAGTCGCACCCTACCTAGTTTTTCCCGCCTTCGGGAGTGGGCACCACGAAACCTACGTGCCACCGGTAGCTCTCTCGCGGAAAATACCGGTTTTTTTAGGAGAAAGTCTGCCTACATGCTACCCGGCAAGTACAATTATAGACTGAGCTACATGTAACTTGTTTGACAAAAAATATCGAGAACGGCACTTCATAGTTTTAAAAACTATATATGAAATCAAATCTACATGTATAGAGCACGTTGTGCTATATCAACGTGCAAATTTTCAACTTGAGATACCTTATATTTGGGGCCGTGCAAAAATTATTAAGGCTGACGTCTATTGTAGTGAACAATGCAAAATTTCAAAACCTCAAAACCTATTAGATTTATTTTTATTTTTTGTGCAGCCTCGATATCTCGAGTTTAATTTTTTCTTATCGGTAGAACACACCATCATATACATCTAGAATCTTTTTCAGATAATTTTGGAAGTTCAAATAACCCACCCGTCCTCCTCCCGTGCCGCCCCCGCGTGGTGGCCGGGGGGAACTCTACCCCGCCGTCGCCGCCTCCCCCTCTCCCCCTCCCCTCCCTCGCCGCCGCCAGGGGGCGCGGTCTGGCAAAGGCCGGCCAGCGCCAACGGCGGCGGGGATTCTTCGTCATCTCGCGCGAGGAGGTCGGGCGTGGGTCATCTTCCTCGGGCCGAAGCGCAGCCCTTTCGTCGGGGACCTCGATGGAGGCGCTTGGCCTTGGCTCGGTGACGCCATGACGGACGATGAGGTGGTGGAGTGCCCTGCCAGCGGCGGAGGGAGGGGTGGGGTCGGGCTGCAAGGGGAAACCCTAGGTCCCCTTCTCCTCGTCTCTCGGCGGCCGGCGATGGAGGGCTAGCTTTCGGCTGCGGCGGTGCCCAGGCGTGTGCGGTGTCTTCGGACTACGCGATCTGCTTGGTGTCTCCGGCGGGAACCATGGCCAGCCTGGGATGGTCGCCGGCGTGGGGGCCCGACCTGAATAAAGGCGGCGGTCCTAGGGTCTCTCTTGGGTGAAGATGAAGACCTGCCAGAGGCATGCCCTTCATGATCTGGCCGGAGTGTTGAGTTCCGAAAGGCGCCGCCAGCGAATGTAATAGTGCTTCTATTGCCTGGAGTTTGCTGGATCGGTGGTATTCGCTCGTGCGCGCCCATGCTTTTATTCCGACCATTTGGTTTTGGTGGGTGTTGTGCGAAGCTCTTTTCCGTGTTGACACCAAGCGACAGCTGATCCATGGTGAAGTCAGAAGAATAGAATATCATGAAGGCCGGATTTGGAGGACTAGCTAATGGAGGTTCAAGTTTTTGCGCTGTTGAGGGGATTTCTTGATGTTCCAGATTTCGCAACGGTGGTATGGAAGTGGGGGTGGCAGCACATGTGAAGTTCGGAGTCTTACCTTTCAGGGTAAAAACCTAAGGTCTGGCCTTAACTGGTTGTGCCTGGCAATGTCCTTGTTGAAGGCATTGTTTTGTGAGCGGAGACTATCTACAGGGTGAAAACCTAAGATCTTTGATCGGGCAACGATGGCTGATGCACTGTTCCCTTTCTTGGAGGCGTTGCTTTTGAAGAGTCTGAATCTCAGGTGTTGTATTGGTGGTGGATGTATTACTGTTGCTAGGGATTGAATACCGTAGTGGGGATTTTATTTCTTAGTTTTATTTTTCTCTTTTTTGGTTGTGTGCATCCGTAATGTTATTAGGATATTGCGTTGTTGCAGAGGCTGGGTGTAATTGCTATCTTCTGATATTAATATATTCTCTTTATTGAAAAAATAAAAAAACAAGCTGCATGAAGCTCGGGCTACAAAAATCCACTCTCTACATGTTACTCTCTTTGTTTCATAATTGTCGCACATTCCGATCTATCTATACATAAAATATATTTAGATACATCCAAATCAGAAACAACTAATATGAAATGTACAAGAGAGTACTTTTTATGTCAAAGCCATATAGGACCAATTTGTTAAGACTATGCTCGAAAAAAAAAGATTAGGCCCTGTTTGATTTAAAGGATTTGCATTCGTAATTTGTAGGGTTAAAACCTATAGTGTGATGGCTGTTTGATTCTTATATATAATTGATTCTTGTAAGAATTTTTCCTAAAGAATCATTCACTCTAAATTTCATAGGTTCATAGGAAATCTAACATCCACTTGCATGTCTTTTTGAGAATCATTTTCTTTTCCTGTGGTGGAATCAAACAAATTTTGGTTCATTTGAATTCTTGTAAGTTTATAGTGTGTATGCCATTGTCAATCATACCTTTTCAAGTTTCTATGTTTTTCTCTATCATGCGAATCAAATAAACCTTAAAGAGGGCCATTACGTACACACGATCGTTAATTAGTGCATACACTAGTTTTTACATATATAGAAGGAGATGGAAGAAAGATGGTACATCTTTTTTTTTTTTTTTTGAGATTGAATGCTGCGATTTCATTACTCAGAACACAAATCCAGAACAAGTCTATTACAAATGCAATCAGGCGCAACTCCATGCCAACGCCTATCTAGCTTATTTTCGCAGCCTTTCTTCGCCATTCTATGCGCCGCATCATTAGCCGATCGTCGCACCGCTCGCACCGTTGTTCTAGCGAAGCCTTGCAGGAGAGACTTTATTTCCATCACTAAGGGACCATAAAGAGATAGGTCCTGCCCGCCCTTACTTAGCTTCGCCGCCACCACGGTACTGTCCGTCTCCAGTATGACCCGATCATAGTTTCCGTCCTTCGCTAGTAAGAGCCCTTGCTTGCATGCCAGTAGCTCGGCACCTTCCGCATCCGCAACATGAGGGAAAAAACTGCAAGCTCCAGCGATGAAGCTTCCGTCGTGGTCACGTATAACCGCGCCACCGCCACCCCAGTTCTCTGAATGTTTGAAAGCGCCGTCGACATTAATCTTTATCCAGCCACTAGGCGGCAGGAGCCAGTGCTCCGTCACCTTGGCCTTAACCCCAGCTCTGATGTGGATACTCAACCACTCCTCAACACCAGCTACGGATCTCAATGCAATACGTTGCGGATCTTCTATATTCCTCGACTCCCTGGCATCATTTCTTGCAAGCCAAAGATTGTATAACATCATTAGAACCCATGCAGCCGACCTGTCGTCAGTCTTCCCTATCCAGTCAAGCAACCACCCTTGCAGAGCAGCGTGGTTAACCAACCTTCTGGGTGGTTTATCAATGGCCGCACCCGTGGCTTCTTCCAGACAGCGCCATGCTCTGGCTGAGTGAGAACATTCCCAAAACCGGTGGACTAAACTTTCCTCTTTGCCGCACACTAGACAGACAATGCCGTCTTTGATTCGCCTGCGCTGTAGTTCAGTTCCAACCGCAAGACCATTCTCAGACAACCTCCAGAAATGAATCTTGACTTTACCAGGGACGTTCACCTCCCACAATGCTAGTCTTCCTTTGTGTTGCATGCACGATCGGGAGGACTCCAACATTCCCGCCTTCGATCTCTTTAGTTGATTAGCAAGATGATACGCAGACTTTACCGAGAATATACCCGTTTTTGTATGATTCCAAGCCAGGTAATCATTTGATCCCATCCCGCCAACCCTTGTACACAAAATATCCTTGACATCCTGGTCAAAAAATAGAGCTCGCAACTTCTGTTCGTCCCAGGCGCCGCCTCCTTCCACTAGCAGGTCCTTTACTAGAGGAGGACAATCCGACAGCTTGCACCCCAGTGGGTGTTGTACGCTCTCCCTGGGGATCCATCTGTCCTCCATCGTCTTGATACAAGACCCATCCCCAATTCTCCAAATGAGCCCCGCTCGCAGCAAACTCCGCCCATGCACTATGCTTTTCCAAGTAAAAGAGGCGCGTTTCGGACACGAGGCCGACAGAAAGTCAGTGTCCTTATAGTACCTCGCTTTGAGCACTCTCGCACAGAGGGACTCTGGCTCAGTCAACAGCCTCCACCCCTGCTTGGCCAAGAAAGCCTGATTGAAAGCCTCAAAGTCGCGAAAACCCAGCCCTCCGCGGCCCTTGCTACGGCACATCCGATCCCAACTGATCCAATGCACTTTGCGTTTTCCTTCCGCCTCCCCCCACCAGAAATTTGAAGAAACCATGCTCAACTTCTTGCACTGTCCTTTGTTAAACTGAAAACAGCTCATAGGGTATGCGGGGACAGCCTGTAGTACCGATTTAACCAAAATACTTCTCGCTGCCTTAGACATGCCTTGGCCCTTGAAGCCCTTCACTTTCCCCCATGATCGCTCTGTAATGTACTTAAAACAGCCCTCCTTGGACCTTCCAACCACCGTTGGCAGACCTAGATACCGTTCGGAAAGGGCCTCACATGAAATACCGATGGTACATCTTGGGAGAGGACATATCATGCATTGGAGGTTTGAGAGGAAAAAATTACATTAATTAAGACAATGGACGAGAGAGCTTACAATCTCCAACAATCTAAAAATGCGCTCTGGCCTTACAATTCTCCATATGCCCTACGTTTTAATTTAGCTCGCATTCTAGGTTTAGTCAAAATCATTTTTAAAACAATTAAATAAATATTTACGAACAATATCAACATCTATAATACTCAAAAACTATGGTGGTAGAATCTTCATAAAATATATTACATATTACATGTATTTGATAATATGGATACTAATATTTTCCTGTGTTTTTTTGTCAAATTTTGTAAAATTTGACTTTGACAGAACATGAGGTCGCGTGAGGTAAATATAAACTAAGAAAGTACCCCCTCACAAATAATTGGACGTTTAACCTAAAAATTTACCCATAAAAGAGTGTATTTCTATTTTCTCAACATAATTTAAAAATGAAAAAAGCTTCTCGCTCCTTGCATCGAGAATCAAGTCGAGTAATATTTAACAGATGGTCGCCTTTATTTTGTACTGTACATTGACTTGGCTCGTTGGAGGTGGCGAATTAAGAGAAGGACGTTAGGAATTAAAAAAGAGGGGGATGGTGAGTGACACCTTTCCATCATACTACTAGCTCTGTCTAAAAAAATATCGCAAATTTGCTCGAGTTTAAATGTATCTAGATACATTTAGTGTATATATATACATTTAAATTTAGGTAAATCTTTGACATCCTTTTATGGACGGGACGAGTATATTTTACTTCACTTCACAATTTATCTTAAAAAAATTATATATCCTCTTATTTGCGAGGGAGGTAGTACAGTGTTCCGCTCTGGGACGTTGAATGTAATCGATTGGGGTGTCTCGATCCTTGATTGGTAGATGTTGGATATCAGCAGGACTGCAGGAGTTTCCGTTATTTTCACACACCCCAAAAGCACGTACACCACGAACTATATGCAGGTCATGCATGTTCCGACGGATCTACTCTAGTTGGGAGGGGGCAGCTGTTGTGGATTTGCGATGACAACGATGCGGCAACTGTTAGTTATACTCAACGTGCAGCTGGGGTCTGTCTCTCGTACCGTGCGTTCGCGGGAAACATGTCTGACTCAGCAAGAAAGCAACACCTCTTTGCGGTCCTCGGCCAAGTCACCTGGACATCTGCTAAACGACATGGATCTCTTGGTTTCGAGCTTGCGTCTCATCCATTTTTATTGTTGGTTTCTGCTTCACCCGTGGATTATTTAGAACCACGGGAATGCACCATCTAACTAATATGTACTACTCTCTCCATCTATAAAAGCATGTATGAACCTTGGCTAAATTTAGATGTATCTAAATACTACAATAAGTTTAAATACATTTAAGTTTTGACAAAATTAAGACATCTTTTTGTAGATGGAGGGAGTACCTTCTTTTTTCATGAATAAGGCACACACTTATTTTTAGATGAACTTAGATTGAAAAATTAAGCAACAATATTTTAATTACATTCTACGTAATTAGTATCATTGGATTCATATTGAAAAACACTTTTTGATGATGCTAATTTTATACCAATAATCATTACATATTTGAAATAAATTTTGGTGAAACAAAAAACATGAAAAACAACAGTGCCTTATTCTTTGAAATGAAGGGAGTACATATAAAGATTAAACAATAAAGATCATTAGCCCCCCTTTAGGTGCAGATGGTGGCAGTAAACATCAGCGCCCCTTACCAAAACAGGCGCTAAAGCCATAGAAACTAAAATTTGCAACTAGTTGTGGTTGTATTTCATCTTGCGCATGGCACTTTCCAAAGTTTTAAAAAATGTAAAATAAATCGTTGGCATACATTATATTGTATCTTGTGCATCTATAAAGTTCCATCCAAAAAAAATGATAATGTGTATCGTGCAAAAAAAAGAACAAATTTTCACAACATACAACATACCTTTTGTCAATAAATTATTTTGCATTTTTTAAAAAACTTGGAAATATGATATTCGATAATAGGGTGTGTGTGCAACTAGGTGTGGAATATTCACATTGCTAAGGGATGTTCGCTCTTAGTGATCCCATCTCCTACGACATTGTTTGTTCTCATGCAAACAACTCTCAATTCCAGCCGACGAAAACATCACCGAAGAGCAATGTCATAAAATGCAAATTAGCGTTGCTTTGTGATCATTTTATTTGCATTGTACGCATGCATCCAGCCAATAAAGCTATGAAATACAATTTGCTTTCCGTCAGCACACCAAATGCCATATATAACAAATAAGGTTTAATGTTGAATACAAACCAAATGGATGAATCTATGAAACATCTTACCGTTGCAAATTTGTTTTTTTAGACGGCAAGCTCAAACTGAGCCCTACTTTAACTTAATAAAGCAACAACGGCACCAAATAGAGTTATACAACACATGCACACCAATGCACCTCACCCACACAAACAATTATCAGGAAGGGGTCTTCGACCCACCCAACAAACAAGATCCGCACAGCTACAAGAAACCCACCTGGTAGCCCCAACTACACAAGCGACACAAACTACGGGTACAAGGGACACAACAAGATCACGGTGACGGTGGTCCCTCCCGAACTGTAGCGTGAATCGCTTTAATCCGGTCTGCTGTCATCTCCAGAGCTCCACGGTCGGCCCTCCTAGCCACTGGCCTTCATACCTGAATATACATGTACATTTTATCTAGAACATCAGCCGGTTACGAGGGGAATTTTCCCTCAATGATAAATTTGTTTCTAGTATTCCACAAAGCCCAAAGAAGAGCCATACAGCAAATCCAGAACACGCCCTTTGTTCATGCTTGTCTTTAGAAAAATATATCTAGCTGGTTAACCCTAGCCACGGCCAGGGGAACATATTGGAGGACCTTCATCATCTTGACTAGGTTCTCTCTTCACCTAACCTTGATTGGATGGGAGAACACGCTATTTTTTTTAAGAGAAATGTCTTTCTACCGTGCATGCTACCTAACGTGCATCGTTTCAACGAGTTTCAGCGAATACCATTTATTCCAGTTTCGATGAAACATCGGAAAACATGATTCGAAGCAAGAAAGCATGCACGCTACATAGCGTGCACGGTAGAAAGGCCGTGCTCCATTGTCTAGACTTACATATGCACGCTACATATGTTTGGATTTGAACTAAAATTGTACTTTATCCAGCCGAGAAGGGAAGGGTCAAGAAAAAAGTTCCCGCCTCGCACACAACTTAATCGACAACGCCCGTCGATTGTACACGAGGGGTTTAGTTATGAGAGCTTTATGCTGCAGCGTACATGCCCTTTCTACATCCACGAAACATCGGCATAGATAGCAACTGCGCTTTCGACGAACACAATGCACGGAATTTCCTACCACATGATGACACAGGCACACACATCAGCTAGGAAGTCTGAGATCGTCAGCAATACCGAATACGTGCGCAAAAGCAGTACAAATTACCTGTACGTACGTAACGGCCAAGCAGCCTCAGAACAAGTCAGAACCTTCTATGCCCGCTCGCCGTCCTGCAAAAAAAAAAAAAAAATGCCCGCTCGCCGAGTCGCTGACACGACCACCCTAATTTTCCCGCGTTTGCAATGCAATTACCGTGACCGTGTGCACGCCCCGACCGACGCGCCACCGCGCTCCGCTGTATATAAACCTCGCCCGCCGCCGCGCCCAACGCCACCACCACAGCAAATCCCGTCCAGAAACCCGACGCTCCCTCACCAGAATGGAGCGCCCGCAGCCAGCAGTGGCGGCGGCGGAGGAGGCCATCGCGCTCTACGACACCTACTGGTTCCACCGCCTCGTGCTCCACAGCTACTCCCCTGCCCCCGCGCCTCTGCCCCCAACACCGCCGCCGCCTGCGCTCGAGCAGCAGCAGCAGCCGGGGCAGGCACCGGCGGAGAGCAACCGGGAGCTGCAGCGGGCTCCGACCGGGCTGCGGCACCGCCGGACGCGGAGCGACGAGGCGAAGACCGCCACCTTCGACACGCTGGAGCCGCTCAAGATCCCCCACGCCCACCGCGCCAGGCTCGAGACCATCCTGTCCGGGAAGGACGGGCTGGCCGCGCCGGCGCCGCAGCTGCAGCCGGAGCGGCGGCGGCGGGCGGGAGGGAGGAGGCGGAAGCAGCAGGCGCGCGGGCGGAGCCTGTCGGAGCTGGAGTTCGAGGAGGTCAAGGGCCTGCGGGACCTCGGCTTCACCTTCTCCGAGGCCGACGTCGACGCCGAGCTCGCCTCCATCGTGCCGGGCCTCCGCCGGCTGCGCGCGGCCGAGGAGAAAGAGGCCAAGAAAGCCGAGGCGGCGGCCGCGGCGGCGTGCGCCGAGGAGGAGGCTTGCAGAACCAGGGCGGCCTCGGCGTCGGCGCCGAGGAGGAGGCCGTACCTGTCCGAGGCGTGGGAGGACGAGGAGGCGGAGGTGAGGAGGGTGCTCAGCACCTTCAGGATCCCGGCGGCCGACGGCGGCGCCGACCTCAAGGAGCACCTCCGCCTCTGGGCGCACAACGTCGCCTCTGCCGTCCGATGATGATTCTAAGTTTGACCGGGAAGAAACTCCATTTCTCTCCTTTTTTTTGGCCGTCCGTTGGCAAAGATCAAATGTAAATACTTTTTGCCATGTACGTGTTTCTTCGATCGAGCTATTTGATTACCAGAGCTAAGATTAGTTTTGATTGATGATGTAAAAATGTTATAAGCTCTTGCAAGCAACACAAAGCAAATGTGAAAGAAAGAGGCGAAGAAAACTTGATGCGAGTTGACAGGCCGATCTGATCGGTGTTTCCGTGTCGACGCCAAGAAAGCATTTTTCCCTTGCTTTGAAGCTAAGAATTCCATAATTCATTCCAGGTGAACTTTGATCGTGTCGACATGATGTGGTTTGGGACGAACGATCTGGAGTTGGGTGCTGCTGATGATGATGGTAAGCTGATTTGTCGAAAGCTGATGCAGGTCCGGGACAGAATGACCACTGGCCACCAGCTGCTGTGATGTGAAAACCGAAAGATTCCCGGTGGTTTCACAGCCGCCACAAGATTCAAACTCCGTGGATTTTATTTTTCCAGGAAACTTCAGTGGAGGTTAAATCAAATGCTGATGCGGGGTCAACGGCATGATTGGGCGCTTTTTATTGCCGACTGGTTTGCACGTGCTCCTTTATAGCACTACAATGTTCAGAGGAAAATCATGCCACGTGAACCGTGTTGCAAGCAACGGATATTCTATCATCCTTAGGTGCACTAGCCTCACGACGTCTCGCCCGACGGTCCTACGAGGCAATACCCTTTTTTGATGAATCTTATGTGGCAAATGTACATGTACGAACAGCCATTCCTTTATCATGTCTTTTTTCTTTTGGGTCATACGGGATTTAGATACTACAAGAACTTGCACCTAATTGTGTCTGGTTACACCTTGAAAAAAACATTGAATCTTTCAAGTGGTTGGATTCAATAACAAAAATCGAGCCAAACTTACCATCTAATTCGCAAAAAGAAAGAGAGTAGTGAACCGCTGGCTTCCGTGTCCCTTCCCCAGCCCCGTGCCGCTCGTCCCCCTCCCCTCCTAGCCGTCATCGCCACCGATGGCATTTCTTTTAGCAACCCTCGTCCTCCTTCCCTGCCTCCCTCCCTCCTTCTCGAGCGTAGGGAGTTTCCGCGCTAGATCTAGCCGTTGCTGTGGCAGCCTCGTCGTCTTGCTATGTAGGTCCCCGTCGACTTGTTGCGTGCGGTGCCTCGATACGATGGTCCTTTGCCACACCATGCCGCCCGGCGCATGCCCTGCTCGTGGGTGTGGCACCTAAATCGTTGGTGGATCTGGCACACGGGCTAGGCATGCGACCCTTGCGTGCGTGGTTAACCTCTGACCATGGTGGTCGCACTGGTCAAGGTGTCGTGGGATCTAGCGTGGGTGGTGGCGTCTGGATATGGGTCGGGCCGGGCCAACCTGGATGGCATGGTTCCAGATCTAGTATGTGTCCAGCAGGTTAGCCTAGTTGGGGATAGATCACAATGCTTCTCAGGTTCGTGGACATGGTCGAGGTGTCTCCCGTGCAACAAAAGAGAAGGCACCGTCAACCTAGATCAAGCTGACGTTTTTGTTCGACTTGGCTATTTGGTGTAGTCTTTTGTTATTTTTTTTCTTTGCTTGTGTTTATCTGTTGTAACTGCTGGCCGGTTGATGACTTTGTTAATTCAAAGTCGGGCTCATTTTGAAACTTTCGTCTAAAAATTTAATAACACTTGATATTTGAAACTCGAATCTTTTTTTATAACATACAATTATACAAATCAAACAAGTCATTACATAAACCGTTGGAATAAAAAAGACCCAAAGATTGATAATGTAGTGGCATTTTTAAAAGATCATTTTACTGACCTCGTTCGATAAGATGAACAATCATACGAGACAATCACCAAATTTGTGGCCGCGCGTGTAAACTTAACACATAACGGTGATGCCAAAGCAACTCAACAAAAGGGAGTTGTAGATATATATTCTGTTTCTACGGCGCTGAATGAATTGCTCAAACATGCAAGATGCCCCGTTCTCTGCCTTATCAGCACAGCGCTGGATGCGACCATTGGGTTGTTTCTCCTTTTCTCTTCGTATCTCCAGCCGGCAGTTTAAGGATCATGATCAGAACTGTAAGACGTATGATTATTGTGGGAACTGGCTCAACCCTCAAAGGGGTGGCCTATCACATATATATATTGATATACAAGTGTACATGGTATAATACACAGATGGACTACAATACAAAGTCTAACACCCTCCCTCAATCTTAGCCACTTCGTAAAGAATCTAGAAGGGTAAGATTGCACCTACAAGCCTCAAACTGTGGTAAAGGCAGTGGCTTGGTGAAGATGTCTGCAAGTTGATCTTTGGAAGAGATGAACTTGATGTGTAGTAGCTTCTGTGCAACACGTTCCCGTACAAAGTGAAAGTCAACTTCGATGTGTTTCGTTCGGGCATGAAATACCGGATTAGCGGAGAGGTATATGGCACCGATGTTATCACACCAAAGGACTGGAGGCCGTGGTTGAGAAATTCTCAACTCTCGCAGCAACGACTGTACCCAAATGAGCTCTGCAGTGGCATTAGCAACAGCCTTGTATTCTGCTTCAGTACTGCTGCGTGACACTGTGGCTTGTTTTCGAGCACTCCAGGCGATCAAATTGGAGCCAAAGAACACTGCATAGCCCCCCGTGGATCGCCTGTCATCAGGACTGCCAGCCCAATCCGCATCCGAGTAAGCCGAAATAACCTCAGAAGAACTGGGCCGAATAGATAACCCGTAGGACACTGTAAGTCGTACATAACGCAGAATACGCTTGACAGCCGCCCAATGAGTGTCACGAGGCATATGAAGATACTGACAAACTCGGTTGACAGCATAAGAAAGATCAGGACGCGTAATAGTCAGATACTGAAGACCGCCAACAATGCTCCTATACTCTGTAGCATCCGCAGAAGACAGAAGCTCACCATCAACAGCAGTGATCTTGTCAGTGGATGACATAGGAGTGGTGGTCGGTTTGCACTTAAGCATCCCAGCCCGCTGCAAGAGATCCAAGGAATACTTCTTCTGTGTCATGATCAAACCATCAGCAGAGGGAGCAACCTCGATTCCCAAGAAGAAGTGAAGTGTGCCAAGATCTTTGACAGCAAAATCAGCACCAAGAGCATGAACCAGGGCATCCGCAGCAGACGGTGAGGAGCTGATGAGGATAATATCATCTACATAAACCAACAGATACATAGTAACATCTGGTCTCTGTAGAAGAAATAGTGAGGAATCAGCAGTAGAGGGTGCAAAACCGTGAACACAAAGAGCAGCTGCAAGACGAGCATGCCAAGCACGAGGAGCTTGCTTCAGACCATAGGGTGCTTTGGTGAGACGACAGAGATAATCTGGATGATCAGCATCAACAAATCCAGGGGGCTGCCGCATATAAACCTCTTCCTCCAATAATCCATGAAGGAAAGCATTCTGCACATCAAGCTGTCGAAGAGACCAACCTCGAGTAACTGCAAGTGAGAGAAGGAGTCTGATGGTTGTAGGCTTGACCACAGGACTGAAAGTGTCTTCATAATCAAGGCCATGACGCTGCCGAAAACCGCGAGCAACCAGACGCGCTTTGTAGCGCTCAATGGAGCCATCAGAGTGCTTCTTCACCTTGAATACCCATTTAGAATCAATAATATTGACGCGAGAGGGAGGCGGAACAAGAGTCCATGTCTTGTTGCGAAGAAGAGCACTATACTCCTGCTCCATGGCCTCACGCCAGTGAGGTAAACGAAGAGCAGCCTGATACGTACGCGGCTCAGTAGTCGGATCCGCAAGGGCAGCCGACATACATGCGGCATACCAGGCGACAGTACCATCGGTGCGCTCCTTAGGACGAACAATACCGCTGCGACTGCGTGTATGAGGACGCGAGATAGTAGGGGTAGACGATGTCGAAGGAGCAGTCGAGGAGGAACTGGAGAGGCCAGACCCAGACGAGGAGGAACTGGGAGGAGGCACCACAGGAGACGCCGACGACGACGTGGTGGGTAGCAGAGGCCCAGGCGACACAGGCGCCGAGCTGGAGGACTGCTGCACACGCAGCGGTGAAGGCGATGCGGGAGGTGCGGGCGACGCGCAGCCCTACGACCGCATAGGCGAGGACGATGGAGGCGTCGTGGGCCGGGACGAGGCCGGCGTGGAGGCGGCACGGGCTGGCGAGGCAGGCCCTGCGGGGGAAGGCAAAGCCCCGCCAGAGCCGACGTCGATCGGCGGGGCATGCACCGCACGCGGATCGAGGCCATGCAGAGGAGGTGCTGGATCGACGTGGTGGTGAACAACACCAGCAGCAGACTCCGCGGAAGGCGACGAAGAGGAAGGCTCGTCGAGCAGCTCCAAGCGGGCACCACGACCAGTTCCTGCACCATGGTTAGGTAGCAACACAGGAGAGTATGCAATATCATCAAATTGGTCAGCGACAACAGGAGATGAATGCATAGGTGGAGACTCTGTGTTGGACCCAGGAAGTGAAGCAAAAGGAAACACATGCTCGTCGAACACAACGTCCCGAGATATGTAGACCCGATTAGTGGGAACATGAAGACACTTGTAGCCTTTGTGAAGTGAACTATAGCCGAGAAAAACGCACTTTTTGGACCGAAACTCGAGCTTTCGTTTGTTGTAGGGTCGGAGATGCGGCCAGCAAGCACAGCCAAACACTTTAAAGAAAGTATAGTCGGGCAGTTCATTAAGAAGAAGCTCAATAGGTGTTTTCATGTTAAGAACACGAGTGGGTGTACGATTGATAAGGAAGCAAGCGGTGGTGAAGGCATCACTCCAGAACCTAAAAGGAACAGATGCATGAGCCAAAAGAGTAAGTCCAGTTTCAACAAGATGCCGATGCTTACGCTCGGCGGAACCATTCTGCTGATGTGTGTGCGGACAAGCTAAACGATGGGAAATCCCAAGCTGTTGGAAGAAAGAATTGAGATTGCGATACTCGCCACCCCAATCAGACTGTACGTGAACAACTTTATGCTTGAGAAGACGTTCAACATGCTTTTGAAACTGTATAAAGATATCAAACACATCAGATTTGCGCTTAATGAGATAAAGCCATGTAAAGCGACTATAAGCATCAATGAAACTGATATAATAGTTATGGCCACTAACAGAAGTCTGAGCAGGACCCCATACATCCGAAAACACTAATTCAAGAGGATGATGAACTTCACGACTAGACTCCGAAAAAGGAAGTTGATGACTCTTCCCCTGCTGACAAGCATCACACACGACAACATCTTTATTACTAGGCATGCTAGGAAGCTCATGACGACGCAAAATATGACGAACAATAGGAGTGGCTGGATGACCAAGGCGAGCATGCCACTGTGACGATGACACCCGAACACCGCTGAAGACGCGAGAGACTGTAGGCGACTCCAGGCGATAGAGACCTTGACATAGGCGCCCACTAAGAAGAACGTCCCGCGTGTCCCGGTCCTTTACAAAAAGATCAAACGGGTGAAATTCACAAAGCACATTATTGTCATAAGTGAGCTTAGGAACAGAAAGAAGATTGCGTGTGACAGAAGGAACTCTAAGAACATTGCGAAGTGTAAGAGTCCTATCAGCATGACTAGTGATGAGAGATGCTTGACCAATATGAGATATATGCATACCTGATCCATTGGCGGTGTGCACCTTGTCAGAACCATGATAGGGCTCGCGAGTGTCGAGGTTGCCGAGCTCATTCGTCAGGTGATCCGTAGTCCCAGTGTCCATGTACCAATGAGGGTCGGCGGAGAAGGACTGGGTATGGCCATGTTGACCGTGCTGATCATTGTGCTTCGCCGGGCGATCCGCCATGGACACTTGGCGCTCGTTGTTCCTCGTGTCCTTACCATCATTGCCGAGGCCGAGGAAGGACCGCTGAAACCGGCGGTGACACTTGGACGCCCAATGACCGTCACGGCCACATAGCTGGCACACCTTCTTAGGACGGCCGTCCGCACCAGTCGATGATGGAGGGTGGGACGGGCCGGCCGCGACCTTGCCCGAGGCAGGAGGCGGGACGGAGGGCCGGCTACCCTTGTAGGCAGCGTGGGCGGCGGAGCCAGCATGGCCACGCTGAGTGCGGCGCGCCTCCACACGCTGTTCGGTGAGAAGAAGGCGCGAGTAGAGCTCATGAGCCATCATCGGAGTAGTGCGTTCATTGACCACCTCAACAAGACGATCATACTCCTCATCGAGACCATTGACGAGGTAAGAGGTGAATTCGGAGTCGGTGAGAGGCTGCCCAATGGATGCCATCGTATCAGCGAGAGACTTGACCTTGTTGTAGTAGGTTGTGGCCGTCTCATCAAGCTTTTGACAATCACCAAGGGCGCGACGAAGGGCGCTGACACGGGCTTGAGATTGCGACGCAAAAGAGCGCTCAAGGATAGTCCACGCCTCATGGGAGGTCTTGGCGAAGACAACCAGCCCGGACACCGCCGGTGTGAGCGAGCCCTGGATAGCCGAGAGGATAGCCTGATCTTGACCCGTCCAGACACGATGCGCTGGATTGTAAACCGGGCCATTGACACTGTCCACAAGCGCAGGCGGACACGGCAGCGTGCCGTCAACGTAGGCAAGGAGGTGATGACTCCCAAGGAGTGGCTGGACCTGCGCACGCCAGAAGATGTAGTTCTCCGGCGATAGCTTGACAGTGATCAGATGGCCGAAGTGGAACGGCGCCGGGAGCGAGCCGGTGGTGAAGACCGCCGGGGGCGAGTATGCCAAAGAAGCAGGAGCCGCCGAGGGCGCGAGGGGCGCATAGGTCGGGGTAACCGGCGTCGGTGCGGGCGGCACCGAGGGGGTCACGGACGCAAACGCCGCAGAGGCGAAGGCCGCAGACGGAGGCTGCGCCGCCATGGACTCGGCTGCATGGGTCGCCGGCAGAATTGCCAGAGACGGGGCAGGCGCGGGTGAGGAGGCAACAACAGTTGACGGCGACGACGAAGAAGCCGACGGTGGAGCGGAGAACATGGATCCCACGGACACCGTGCCGAGCGGAGGCGACGTCATGGCGCCGTGATCGACCGGCACGTTGAGGAGTGCGGCGAGCGAGGCCGGGAGAAGGCCCGCGTTAGCGTGACCAGAGGAGGCGGCGCTCGTCATGGAGGCGGAAGCGGATAGGATCGGAGTAGGGGGCGGCGGCGGCCAGGGAGACCCGGGGCGGCGGTGACCTAACCCTAACTAGTCTGATACCATGTAAGATGTATGATTATTGTGGGAACTGGCTCAACCCTCAAAGGGGTGGCCTATCACATATATATATATTGATATACAAGTGTACAGGGTATAATACACAGATGGACTACAATACAAAGTCTAACAAGAACCATTTCCTACAAAGTATTGCTCTTGGTGGGGCGGATGCAACATTGTTTATGACGACCTGCATCACTCAAGTCTCGAGCAACCGATTCCATCAACGCTCGTTAAGAAATGGCTGGAGATTCCTGATGATGATCCTATTTTAAGGATAAGGATGTGGATACATGTCAGAAAAATTAGGTCAAGTGCGATGAGAATGCAGTGAAACTTGGTGGAGTATCTGATTGGGCATTTGAGCTGGTACATGATTGGTTGAAGCGTCATTTGTTGCTGGTGTGATTCAGCATAGTATATGCGAGATGGGGCGTTGCTGACTAGGCCTGACGGAGATTGACGTGGATATCATCTGCCACGTATTATGTATTTATGTGGCTGCCGTGCTGGCATCGACATCTATTCGTTTGCTTTTTTTTTAAAAGATATATCACAAATAGTTAAGAGACTAAAAGTTGAGGCGCACGAATGGCTTCAGTTCGTCCTCGACATTACCTGTGTGAAAACCGTATGGTCTCTCAATGTTCCAGCTAAAATTAAAATACACTGTTGGCGTTCTTTGCTCGACGCTATACCATGCAACGGCATTCTCGCCAATAGACACTACAACACAGTTCACAGTGTCAACTCTGCAATTCTGAGTGGGAGAGTATCCGTCATGCTTTTTTTTTCTATGCCCTAGAGTAAAGAAAATCTGAAATTATCTGGGCATGGAAAGTCTCACATCACATGTGTGTTCTAATGATTCTGAAGGTTCTTCAGTTCTGGTCTCATTGTTTCGAGACAGATCAGTGAAAGCTCCAATTCATGGTGAAATTGATCGAAATGATCTATTGGCCACATGCATTTGATACATACTAGTGGTTGGGGCGCCCCATGGGGCGCCTCCTTACTGGTCTTCTGCGCCCAAATAACATCCGAACACCAATCTGGCCGTGTCTCTTTCTGATAGACTGACTCTTTTAACTTCAGTAGAGTATAGTTCATTACTTACAAAAGCTAACACCGAAGCACAACCATATCTAAGATATATAAAAGATCAGCAAATATGAAATAGCAACATGCCATGATTGTGGACATCCTAGTCGGCCATCTTAAAAAATAGATAATCCTGGCAGTAGGTTCGAGCATGTACATGAATGTCTAATGGTCTAACAAGCACCTCCTCGCCAGCCAAGTGCACTCCAATCACAACGTCTGAGCATTGTATTTGCAGGTTTAACAACTTACAAAACCAGTTAATGTATTATGATGAACTGACATCGCTTTTCCACTTCCCTGCAAACTCTTCACACATATCCCTGCGCTGTGGCCGTTCACCAAGATCTGGCCCTTCCCCATACTGCCATGTCCAGGGTCACCGGAGCGTTGCCGCCAGGCCGAAGTAGGTCTGCAGAGATACATGAGCAAAAAACATTTAATAGATGTGAAGTTCAGTAGAAAAGGAGCATTGTGCCATTTCAGCAGCCGTGCGCCGCTGGCACTATTGCACTTGACGGACAAGCTTCTGGTGATTGAGTCCACGCCTAGAGATTCGTCTTTCAGGCTGATCTGTAACGCCGTGGAGATTGATATCAGTACTGCGATCTGCTCTTATGTAAGAGCACATGCAAGTTGGCAAGTTCAGTTTGAAAAATGTGTTGTACATGTTTGTCCATTTCTGATTGCTCAGGCCCCTCTTCCTCTGTTGCCTGACAGCGTGACCAGGCCAAGAACGCCAACATTCCAGGTCACCAACCATATCTGCACTTACAGGAGCTATCCATAAGCAGACGAATCAATATAATAGCAGCATCAGAAGAACATGATGCCATAATTTAAACGACACTGAAACAGATAAAAACTGTATAGCTCCAAATATAGGTAAGAATGATGGTGGGCATTTGGATAACACTATACTCAGCCGTTTGTATACGAAAACTGAAACAGTATATTGACAATCATTTGCTAGATAATTATGACATCCATGGGCATTTAGATGTTTTATCTGAAACCACTTTTGCTAAACCAAAGTTTAAGTCGACGAATTAACAGTTTTTGCAACTTCAGTGTAGCCTAAAAAAATAAACTGCTGGACAACACAATGCAACATGTGAAAGCAGGATTGGTCATATATTACAAGTAGGAAACTTTGCTTTGGATCCATCGCAATTTAACTTATGACCTTATTTAGGGACTCCAGAGATGAAACTTTGCTTCTCTTTTAGTTTTAGGCTGGATGCATGCATTGACCAATAAACTAACTAAATAGGGTGCAGGAAATCAGTTCTAGATCACGACTGGTTCTGCCCAGTCCGAGCTACTCAGTGTAGGATGCACACATTAGCTGGCTAATCTAAATTAACAACACAATTTAACTCACAGATAATTAATCCTAACCATTGATTAGAGTCCTGCATTAACTGGAATAAATTTGGCATAAGTGGTAATATTTACAAGTTAGCTGTTTATAAAGCTGCAAATCAAATGAAATTGAGTTAATTAGCCATGTCTACCCTATATCGATTACATGAAATCTGTACAAGAAAATATATACTATTGTATCTATAAACTGAAATAAGTTAAGAAAGCATGAAACGCTGAAGAGAAGATGGAGATACAAACTGAAATAAGCCTCTGGTTTGAGGTGTACTCGTAGACGAGAAGCCGCTTCTGGTACTCCAAGCAGACACCAAGAAGCCTAACAACGTTCTTCTGCTTAAGCTTGGAAACCAAGGCTCATTCTTCAGCTCGTCCACTCCTTGTGTTGAGCTCATTGACAGTCCCCTCACTGCTTTACCCTGTGCAAAATGGAACCAATATTAAGCTGAGCTATTTGAATTCCCTTTTTTGTGACAGAGGTATCTTGAGTTCTGAAAGTTGAATCTTAAAGGTGCTCTAATATTATAGGTGTACATACCGTATTTGGTGTGGTTGTCAAATAAGCCATACTTGATGGCATTCTTCCAGCGCAACCGCACCTCGTCGCAGAGGTCACTCAGCTCCTTTTTAAGGCCCATGTCAACTCGGTTGTGGTTCACAATGTAGACCTATGTGTGGAGTTCACCCTGCTCCCACATCACGAACACCCACAGGCAGCCAAGGGGCACCTGTGACGTGTATTCAGAACTTCCTTGCGTCGTTGTCATACAGAATCTGAAACAAAATCTTATGTCAGTGTAACTACTTATTTGTGAGTACATTTGAGAACTGAACATTTCCAGATGGTTCATTGCACCCTTAATTTGCCTGAATCACATCGCTGATCTCGCCAACAAACTATCTGGTCTTGTCCCACTTATGAGATGGCAAGTTCATCACACATGCAATGTCATTGTGGGCGATGTCCATCATGTTTAATGCAACTTTCATCAACCTATAGACAAACCTTCTGTCATTCAACCATCATAGAAATAAACAAATATAAGTGATAATAATTCAATGAAATAGACGAAAATGATAGAAAGAATATATAAAGGATAACATTTAAAAGAGTATGCTTATATATAGATGAAATGAAAATACTGATATATAGTATTTAAAATATTTTTTATAACTCTGTATCTACAATGTTTGGAACACAATTGTATAGGAAAAAAATCCATTTTCCAATCTCATGACCCATGCTAATTTTCCAAATTCTAACATTCAGGTTGCAAACATAAAATCCATGAAAAAATTTAGCGAAGCATACCTGAGAAGAAATAAAGAGGCTATAAATTTCTTATGTCTCATTACTCAGCCTTTCTCAAGGTTGTAAAAGGACCAGGGACCACCAGCACATAACATTGCAACAATGTCCATTTTTTAAATGCCTCAGCGAAGGAATTTCACTACTGAAAAAAAAAACATGCATGTTTCAAAAAGTTCAAAAAAAATGTGTATCCATCCAAGATGCAAGTACATATGGTTTGAACAGAAAATAACCTATGCTGCACCAGCTATGCCCAATATCGTGCCAGCAATTTGGCCTACATATCTTCTCCATCATAAGGTCTGCTTTACTTAGAGCTGAACGTCTCCATTTGATCAACCATTCTTAAAACTCATAGTGAATGATTCAACCTGGGAAATTAGGAAGGGAACCAAAAATACAGTAATAAACTAACCTAGACCAAAATAAACTTGGGCTAGACAAAAAATAACACTTAACTTCCAGGACTGACACCTAGAAAAATGAATCACAGGAACTTGGGGAAACTGAGCTCACCTAGGAGACATACAACTTAAGTACTTGCTGCTAGATGTTCCTATAGTTGTACATTTTGCAATATACGGTTGTCCGACCAATTAAGCATCCTGCAAAGTCAATCAATAATTAAAAATTTGTTAGAACACACATCTACTCAATAAACCTGGATGCAATTTGAGCAAGAACAAAGGGAAGTAAAGAAGGAAGAGAGGCATGTATGGTTCTGTGTTGGCAGTCACATCCAAGGATTGTGGGCTCACCTCATCAAAGCATTTGTTTACGCAGTGCAGACGACAAGGAGCAGGGTTGTAGGACAGCAAATGTGAAACTAAGGGAATAAGATTAGGGATCAACGCGTTTTCTCCCACACATATATAACATCAGATTCATTGTGTTCCTTACCTGTGCCTCACTCCGCCGTCTTGATTGTCCATGGCGAGCCTTCGCACACATGCCTAAAGACGAGCAAGAACGCATGAAGGAGAGGATGATGGTGATGGGGGCAGTGGGAGAGAAGAGGGCGAGCTGAGCTGATGACCTGCTGCGACCACTATCGTCGACCTCAATCCTCCGCACAGCCGCCTGCGGTGCTAGGGTTTGATCCCTCAGTGGTAGTGTTCTCCTCCGACTCGGCTGGAGGCCTCTGCCCAACCTAGTTGGGGGTTGACAAGATCTTGCGAGGCCTGGATAGAGGTTGCGGGCTGCTGGGGTGGGAATCACTGGAGAAGTGAGAGATAGGAAGAGAAGGCCCTGAGGAGAGATGATGGAGCGGCTGCTGCGCCAGGGAGGCGATGGAGCGGCGGCGGAATGCCATCGGGAGGGAGGGGGGGGGGGGGGGGGGGGGGGGGTGATGGGGGCCTGAGGATGAAGGAGAGGTCGCGTGAGAGCTATGCGGGGGCGGTGTTAACTGATAAGCCTCCATCTGTCGGTGGCCTATTATGGCTCAACACGTGGACAAATGAAATCACAAGAGGAAGCTAGCGCTTAATCCCGGCGCGCGATTGTATCTATCGTGGAGCGCTCTGAGATAGGCCTACCATACACGCACTTGCTTGTTCTCAATGGTGGGAGCGAAGGCACGCGAAAAGGGGTGCAATGCTACATCCCCCTGTACGTTCTGCGCAGTCCATTGCGGCTACAGCGGCAAACTTTTCAAGGTCAAAGAAGAAAAATAGTGGTATTGTCAGGCATGGTTAGATGAAACCGAAGGAAGATTTTGTAAAACTCAATGTGGATGCAAGCTTCGACTTGGATTCAGGTACGGGAAGCACTGGAGCTATCCTACGGGATGACAAAGGTTTCTTTCTAGCAACGAGTTGCTCTGGAATACCATATGTCTCAGACGTGTCTACGGCGGAGGCTCGGGCCCTTCGAGATGGTTGAATCCTACCAGGACAGATCGGGTGCAATAGGATTGAAGTCAATTCTGATTGCCTCGACATGATTGAGGTGATGCGGAATGGGGGAAATTCTTTCGAACCAGCGGCAACAATTTATGAAGAATGTTCCCCTCTTATCGGAACTTCGTTATAGTTCAATTTTTTCATTGCCCCAGGGAATCTAATGTAGCGGCAGATTGTCTAGACACTCAGAAGGATCTACGTCAATTGCTTGGCATGATGAACCTCCTGACTTCTTAGTTTCTATTCTGTCAAACGATATAGGTACCTCTTCTTTTCTTTTCTATTTTTTTATTTTTGTAGTTTCTTTTATAATTTAAAAATCTGAACATATTTTTCAAAAACCAAAATAATTTTTGAGAACTTTTATTTTAATTTGTAAGTTTTTAAAATCTGAACAAATTTAATTTTTTAACAATTTTTTGGAGTATAACGTTTTCAAAAGATGAACATTCTTTGAAACTCGGACACATTCCAAATCTATTTTTTTTCAAATTTAAACAAATTTTGAAATATGACCAAATTTCAAACAAATTTAAAATTTGAGCAAATTTTGAAATACAGTTTTTTTAAACCTGAATATTTTCATATTTTATAATTTTTTTGAATGAAATTATAAAATTAAGGAAAAATTGAAACCAAAAGCAGCCAAAAATATGACAATACCGAAGAAACCGAAAAAAAGTCACAAAAAACTAGCCAGACGGAATTCTCGCTAATGGGCCAGGCCCAACGCTGGGTGTGCATCTTGGTGTTACTACCAACCTGATCGGTGGATAAGGTTTGCCTAGGAAGCGTCTATTGTCCGCTTTAAGCGAAGCAAACGATTGGTTCCACATAGCACAGGCTCCTATGGGCTCGTTTCATTTCCGCTAGGCAGATATTTTCCTGTTTCTTCATTGGCGCGCGTGCAGATGCATCGTTCCAATTTTGCGCACACAATAGAGAGTAGTCGTGCGCGTATATGTTATTCTTGCTCGTGCATTTTTGTTTCAGTGTTTCCTCGCGTAGGATAGAATAAGGCTCCAGAAATCATGTTCATAAAAAGTTGGATTTTAAAAATATTCAAATTTAAAAATTGTACAAATCTAAAAAAGTTTGAATTTCAAAAATGTTTAAATTTTTAAAATGTTCAAATCTACAAACTATTCAATGGTAAAATATGTTCGAATTAAAAAAGTCCAAATATGAAAAAATTAAATTAAAAAATGTTTAAATTTAAAAATGTTCGAATCTAAAAAATATTCAATTTCAAATATGTCTGAATCAGAAAATTAAAATTTTAAAAAGGTTCAAATCTAAAAATTGTTTGAATCTAAAAATGTTCGAATTTCAAATATGTATGCATATGAAAAAAAGTTTAAAATTTTAAAAAATGTTCCAACCTAAAAACATTTCGAATTTCAAATATGTCCGAATCTGAAAAAAAGTTTAATTTTTTTAAAAATTAAATCTAAAAATGGTTGGATCTGAAAAATGTTCGAATATAAAAAATGTTCAAAATTTGAAAAATATTCAGATTCTAAAAAGTTCGAAAATAATTTCCAGTTTTCAAAAAGTCCAGGTTTGAAAAAGTTCAAAACCAAACTGACAGGGAAAATCGACAAAACCACCAAAAAAGCAAGAAAATCGGGAAAACCAAAATAACCTGAAGGAAACCGGAAATAAACAGAGATTGTGCTCGCTAATGGGCCGCCGAGATATAATCCTCCCTGTGGGGAGCGCTGGATCGCTCCCGCTTTGAGCGGAGAATAGGAATCCCCGTTTACCCAGGCTCTGCTTCGAAGATTGACCTGGATGACCTCTCGTTAACTGGGCCACCTGGGCCTTTCATCCGGGCGTTTGCTTCCGGTCCGTGCTTGCCTCTCCATTGCGCCGGTACAACTGATCGCCAAGGACCTCGTCGGGCGATCGTCGAGCTCGTGCTCCAAACCCTAGCCGAGCTCGAGCGGAGGTGGCGGTGAAGTGCCTCTCCATTTCAGGTTAGCTCTACAGCACTGCTCCATCGGCTTACCTCCCTCTCTCCCTTTCACTTTCCCGGTGGTTAAAGAGGAGCGAAGGCTGCTTCGGTGGCTTCAGGTGGCTTCAGCAGCGGTGCATGTGGCCATGGCGATGGGTCAGTCATGAAGAAATTTCTGTTTCTGCACTTGATTATGCCGTGATTCACTACTTTCCTTTGATTTGCAGGAGTTGGCAACATTTTTATGGAAGAACAATTACTAGCACAAGACTATTGCCAACTGCTATCTTCCCTAAATTTGTCTTTTCTCCCATTTCCATCAGTTGATAAAGAAAATTCTGGTTTCCATGTACTGATGTACAAGATTGAAGTTGTTACGTACCAATGAGTTATTTATATTCTACTATTAAGTATTAACTCTTCAGATTAGGCTCACAGGTAACAATTATGTGCTTGCTGAAAGTGCTGATAGGAAGTAACAAATCGCTTCTTGTGTTGCTGATAATGTTCAATGGAATTTGTATATAAGATGGGTTATAATCGAGTTATTGATGACAATTACAACTAATGCCATCTATGATAATGTGGTTGTGCTATTGTTTACAGGTCACTCACATAGCCGTCTATTGCCTTTAGCATATTGCCCCCTGATCATGTTAAACATGTGAGTAAGATATTATAGCACGGGACAAACGGAATGGTGAATTACCATGCAAACATAGTTAAGAGGTTACCTTTATCATATTAGCCTCCCACCATTTTCTCCTTTAATTGCATAAGATTTTATCGTATTAGCCTCCAACTATTTTCTCCTTTAATTGCATAAGATTTTTATGTGGCATTACAATGCCTCTATTTTTCCATCTACTTTTTCTACATGTTCCACACTACACCACGGACCAAACCTAGGGGCAGCTCTACTGCCGGGAAAAGTCACCTACAAGGGCAATATAACTGCCGGCAAAGAGATTTTCCGGAAGGCATATCTTTGCTGGCACTTGGCCTGCCATGCTAGCGGTACTATTGCCGGAAGTTTAGTTATTGTGCTGGCAGGTAGATAACCTGCCGGGATGACTTCTGCCGGCAGGTTGGACTATTGCTAGCTGTACTGCTTTCCTAGGCTGTTTTTGTAATTGATACTCTTGCTCCCAGCCGCACCCAATTTTGTGTAAGTAGATGCACAATTCAATCAAAGTTTCACAACACGTACAAGATATAGACTTCAGCAGACATATTCACATATTCTATATGATATGAAGTCTAGTCAATTACAGAACATAGTTTAAAACTTCATGCGTCCATGAACAGTACAAGAGAGCATTTCTGGAACATAACACTTGCATATACTTACTTTTATAAAACAGTAAACAAGAAACCCATCCATTAGCAGTGCTACAGAAACTAAAATCATAACTTCTACACTATTTCAGAACCACATCAGCCCAATCACCACTTCTAGCTCGCACCATCTCAGAAACTACAGGAGTGACTTCTGCAACAACTTCTTGTGTTGTCAACCTGAAACAAAACTGAAAATTTTAGTACAATAAGCAATCTATGGCACCAAGGCAGAATATCTTTTCTAATTCGAAGAAAGAAAAACATACAGAAACCATATACATACAACATTTGTGTATATTTCAGTTTCCTACTTCTGATAAATAATTAGAATCAGAGAAAAATGCGTCAGCGTAAATTTGCTTGAGTAGGTGAACATGGGACTCAGCTGTGATCGAGATATCAACACAACTAGTGCATGCATATAGTACAGCAAAACTACAAGCATTTTGCAATCTAAGTGTCACCTTCAGAACAAGATGACACAAATTTGCATGCATAAAGATGGTTCGCATTGCATATAATATAAGTAAATAATGCCCTGTTGTGGCAGCAATGAACTAAGAAGGCATAAATATAATAAAATAACTTGTTTGGATCACAGTAAAGAATATCCACTTTCATTTTTCACTTTTTACGAAAAAGCATATAGTGGATGGTATGCACATATCTGTTAAAAGATGGAAGTGATATACACTTTCTCCTTTGAAAAACAAGCACAAGATGGATGAATCAAAAATATCTATCTAAGACCAATGCATGAGATCTGATTGCAGAAGTGAAGTCGGAAATCCTGTGTTCATGAAGCTTAACAATTATATGATAGTAGATCTACATAAGAGTCCCTGTTGTAACTACTGAAGTTTGTCCGAGGGTGTATTTGGATAAGGAATGGGTGGGCCTGAAATAACCCGCGGCTGCCCAAATTGTTTCAAGTTCTCGCGCTCTATTTTCGCGTCCCATCCGCATCAACCTGCGTCAAGCCCCCAGCTAGGCCGGCAGATGACCCGCCGTCGAGAGCATGCCCCGGCAGTTTGCTTGCCCTTGATTTTGCTGATCTTCCCCGGCAGTTAAATTGCCCCTGATTCTCCATTTGTGCCGGAAGTATGGCTGCCCTACCATATATGTGCTGGCAGTCAATTTACCCCGGCAGGTCAATTGCCCTCTATAGCCCATTTTTGCCGGCAGTGAATTGCCCTTATGTTTGGTCCATGGTGTAGTGCCAGTCAATTACTGCTCCATTGGATTTAACTGTTCTTGTTCATGCAGAGGATAATTTGCTCTTCAATCTTTGATTTCGGCATGTCTATTATAATCTAAAAAATTCAGACTTGTACAAGGCTTATTGTTAAGAGACAGTAAACTGGAGCTACATACGCCTCTTCTCAGCGTTTTGACATTGTCAGCTGTCAGATCGAGCTCATGAATGAAGCAGATCTCCCTGAATTGCAGCATACTTACCCAATTATATACCATTTTGGGCAGGCATTCTTTATTTTTGAGGAAAGGGCGGTCCCTGTGCCCTATGATCAGGTAGATAGAAAAAAGTTATGTAAAAGGATGGGAAAACCCTAGGAGCTCAAGGAACTCCCAGAAAACACACACATGCACCCCGTCAAAGCTGCTAGTGGTTTCCCGGGTCTTGGCTGTGCGTGTAGGCCCTCTATGTGATTTCGTCTTTTACCAAGGCCGCGATGGCGTCTTGCTGAAGTGCGGCATTCTGGAAAACTTGCCAAGATATTCCTTTCCCTCCAAACACTCCAAACAGAGTACATGATCGCTCTACTCGCCTCCTTTCTCCTGTCCTTTGGGATCTTTGATATTATCTCGTCCCACCAATCATTGATTGAGACTCCTTCCTCCTGCAGGCGGTGGCACACCAAGATGCCCCATTCCGGGCGAAAATTTGTTCTCTCACCGAAGTCGAGAAGTGGCAGTCGATAGTGAGGTGCTGCACCGTCTCCGGATGGACTCTTGCATAGCTTACATATTGGGTCATGCGGCCATCCTCTAATTGCCAATTTATAAGCCATGATGATCTTTCCATGAAGCGCTAGCCATGCAAAGAACCTGCCTTTTGCCTCCGCGTGCCCCTTCCAAAGTTTGGCCGTGCCAAAGGGAGCACACGACGTGAACTGGCAGCGGTAAGCTGAGGCTGCCGTGTAGATCCCCTACTCACTCCACCGCCAATGTGTCTGGCCTCGGGAGCAAGTGAATCTCCGTTCTCTTCTTCCTTATAGATAACCTGTTTTTTTATGTTAATAGATAGCTTGTTTTTGCATGTCCAATACTTGACACTCTTTATGTAGCACATGTATTGCCTGAAGCTGATAGTATTATTCATTGCCATGCTTCTTTCTCTTTACATTTTTTTTGAATAATTCATTTAAGAAAAGTTGGGAGAGAAGATATTCTTTTCGCTGACTGGTTTCTCTGATTTATTTTCAACTTGGAATTTTTGTTTAGATCTTGATTCAAGGCCTCATATATTTTGGTGAGAGGGGCCTCACAAAGTAGATGCAAGATGATCCAATGTTTATGTAGTATAATGTTGTATTGTGATCCAAATTCATATACTAAAGGGAGGCTAACTTCTGACGAGCGGAGCGAGGCCCGTCGCCGGAGGTTTGGGCCGAACCGTCGCCGGAGGTTTGGGCCGGAGGTTTCGCCCGTCGCCGGAGGTTTGGGCAAGCCTTCCAAACAAGCTTGTTCATGTTGGTGGTCAAGGCTCCGAAGAATTGCACATTATAGGCCGCGGAAGAGGAGTATTCCCCGTTCGTAGTGGTGTCCCAAGTGATTGTATCCTCAATATGCTCATCGAGTTGGACGCTATGTTGCATCTAACCTTTGCTTTCCAATTATATGAAATACAAGAAATGGTTGTTCTTATTTCTTCATCATGTCTAATTGTGTATTGCTACTAAACGGGCATTGTTGGATGTTACCCCCCCAAAAAAAATGTACATCCTTTTTCCTCTATATTGGTTGTACATTGTATTACATATATTCTATTGTTCATTTTTAAAATTATTCCTATTGTACTTTTCTTAAAGCTGATGGGCACGGTAACAAGGCAACAAGTTCTTTTATTGTCTAGTAGTGTGGACATAATAAACCCCTTACCTTTGCCCTTAAGGCCCCCGCTTGGAAACTCTGAAAATTTTCCAACCGTGATAGTATACCGATGTTTCATGCCTGTGCACAAAGAAACCAGTGAAGAAATACACGTCTGCAGATATCCTGTTTGGGTAGCATCCCATGCATATTCACTCTTGCTCCCAAAGCATTGCGCCGCTGCCTCTCCTGGTTGCCGCCGCCGGCAGGGCTGGCTTCCAAAGGGAGCGGTCCATTCTTTGCGCCGCCTCTTCCTGTTTTCGTTTCGGTCATTTGGTGCAAGGTGGTAATGGCGGTTTTCCTGTATCGCTGTTGGGAGGCCCTGACCCATGGTTTTTGAGTCACAACTCAAAAGTGATTCGCCTGAGGCTACGACTCATGTATAGTCGACAAAAAATGTTCTATAGTCGCCATAAGTCGCTGTATAGTCGCGAGTCACCGTGATTTTTAGAAAATGACTCAACGACTCAAAAACCATGCCCTGACCGTGCACCATTAATCCTGATATAATGTCTCAGCAGGCCTCTAATGGTGGCCGTGAGCTCCAGCGCGCAGCCTGCTACCTCGCGGACAAGAAGTATAAGAGGAGCCGGGCCGACTGCTCCACTACCATCAGGTTTCTCTCTCTCTCTCTCTCGGCCGATATTTCCGAAATCCTGCCGGTAACCGGTTTTCTTGGCCCCTACCGGTATAAAAAAATACCGGCATATTCAAAATTAACGAATTTTAATAAATTCTAGATAAGTTTTAAATTTTGTTTGAAATTTTTTGTCCGGTATTTGGATCGGTATTTCCGTTAAATGGTAATAACGTTGGCCACCGGTACTTTTTAGAGAACGAGAAGAAAAAACCCTAACTGCAATCCAACAGACTTGTTTTGCCAATCAATCGTCACCACCTCAGCCACAATCTTGATAGCTGACCATGACTTTGATATTTGGGCACATTTGCCAGCTGGAGACCGATGGGAAGTCGAAGTCGTAAAATAGTCTATATCTGGAGCGGAAAGCTCCATACCATCTAAGAAGCATTGCAACAGCAGTGAGCAGTGAGCACTGCACGGCTGGAACGACAGCAGCCCAGTGCACGAAAAAAGCATGGCCTCGTCTCAGAGCTTAGCGCTAGCAGTTCTCTTCAGCTACCTACGCCTCTTCTCAGCGTTTTGACATCGTCAGCTGTCAGATCGAGCTCGTCAAATCAAGCTCATTGTAGAAGAGATATTGCAGATTGCACAACACCAATAGGGCCGGCTGCTCATATATATATAGGCGGACACATGTACAATTACAGGTACAACCCTGAGAAAACACGGGGACCTATACCTATAATATGTTACTCAAAACCCCCCGCAGTCGAAGGGTCGGCACCGACACATAGACTGGAGCGAAACTCCGGAAAATTCGTGGACGGCAATCCCTTCGTCATGATATCGGCAAATTGCTGAGACGTCGGTACGTGAAGAACTCGAACGCGACCGAGGGCAACTTGCTCACGAACAAAGTGGATGTCCAACTCAATGTGCTTGGTGCGCCGATGATGAACGGGGTTGGCAGAGAGGTAGACGGCCAACACGTTGTCGCAGAAGACCACCGTAGCCTTGCCAACAGGACAAGAGAAGCTGGCGAAGCCACGTGCACTCGGCCACCGCGTTGGCCACGGCGCGGTACTCGGCCTCAGCACTGGAGCGAGACACGGTGGGCTGCCTCTTGGAGGACCAAGAGACGAGCGACGAGCCGAGGTACACGCAGTAGCCGCTGGTGGAGCGCCGCGTGTCCGGGCATCCCGCCCATTCCGCGTCCGAGTAGGCGACGAGGTCGGTCGACGTCGAGGGGGAAGCATGCAACGACAAGCCGTAGCCCATGGTACCACCGACGTAGCGTAGAATCCGCTTCACCGCGGCCCAATGAGCATCCCGAGGAGCATGCATGTGCAAGCACACGTGCTGCACAGCATACTGGAGCTCCGGTCGCGTCAACGTCAAGTACTGGAGAGCACCAACGATGGAGCGGTAGAACGGCGCGTCGGACGCCAGCGACCCATCACTGGCGGAGAGCTTGGCCTTCGTGTCGACAGGAGTAGGCGCAGGGTTGCAGTTAAGCATCCCGGCACGCTCGAGAAGCTCGTGGTCGTACTTCCGCTGATGAAGGAAGAACCCGTCCGCACGTCGGACAACCTCGATGCCGAGGAAGTAGTGGAGCGGGCCAAGGTCCTTCAAAGCGAACTCAGCGCAAAGACTGTCGGTGAGCTGTCGAATGATACGTCCATTTTGCATCACTATTTTATATCATAATTTACTGTTATTCATTGATATATTTCATATTTAGAGATGATACTTATGTTATTTCATCTATTTTGCATGTTTCATGATTATTGGAGAATTGCGCACCGGAGCCAGGATTCTGCTGGAAAAAGCACCGTCAGGATGCAATATTTCGGAAGATCAACAGTTAACGGAAATTATATGAAAATTCCTATTTTTCCAGAAGTCGAAGGGAGCCAGAAGGGGGAGCCGAGGGGACCCGAGGTGGGCCCACCTCATAGGCCGGCGCGGCCCAAGGCCTAGCCGCGCCGCCCTGTGAGGAGGGGGCCCACAGCCCCATCTCGCCTCCTTTTCTTCGCGTACGTCTTCGTCCCGAAAACCTAAGCCCCAGAGGATAGTCGCGAAGAGTCACAGCCGCCTCTGCGGGGCGAAAAACACCAGAGAGAAAAGAGCTCTCCGGCGGGCAGGAATCCGCCGGGGAAATTCCCTCCCGGAGGGGGAAATCGACGCCATCGTCACCGTCATCGAGCTGGACATCATCTCCATCATCATCACCATCATCATCATCATCATCACCGCCATCTCCACCGCTGCACCTCGTCACCGCTGTAACAATTCGGGTTGGATCTTGATTGTTTGATAGGGGAAACTCTCCCGGTGTTGATTTCTACTTGTTATTGATGCTATTGAGTGAAACTATTGAACCAAGGTTTATGTTCAGATTGTTGTTCATCATCATATCACCTCTGATCATGTTCCTATAGGGATTCGTTGCATAGAAAACAAAAAATTTCCTACCGCGAGAACGCAATCCAAGCCAAGATGCAATCTAGAAGACGGGAGCAACGAGGTGATGATCAAGACTCACCCTTGAAGATTTCCAAAGCCTACAAGAGTAGGCTCTTGTTGCTGTGGTAGACTATCACTTGCCGCTTGCAAAAGCGCGTAGAAGATCTTGATCACGGTGCCACAATCGGGCAGCACCTCCGTACTCGGTCACACGTTCGGTGTTGATGAAGACGACATCCTTCTCCCCGTTCCAGCGGGCAGCGGAAGTAGTAGATCCTCCTCGGAATCCCGGCAGCACGACGGCGTGGTGGCGGTGGTGGTGGAGATCTCCGACAGAGCTTCGCCTAAGCTATGTGGGAGAGAGAGGTAGGAGGGAACCGCTAGGGTTTGGGAGAGGGGGGCGCCGGCTAGGGCAGCCTTGAGGGGTGCGGCCATGGTGGTGTTGTGGTGGCCGGCCAGCCCCTCTCCTCCCCTCTTTATATAGGTGGAAGCCCCAAGGTTTAGGTCAAAGTGTCCGAATAAGACCCCAACAAAAAACCTTCCATATGACCAAACCTAGGAGAAGTGGGACTCCCCCCTTTCCTTGGTGGGGTGGCCGGCCACCATGGTGGGGAGTCCACTTGGGACTCTTCCTCCCTTAGGCTGGCTGGCCAAGGTGGGTGGAGTCCCGACTCCACCTTCCATCCTTATTTCTTCCGGACTCTTCTAGAACCTTCTAGAACCTTCCAGAGAAAATACCGGATCATTTTCAAACCTAGAAAATGACTTCCTATATATGAATCTTATTCTCCGGACCATTCCGGAACTCCTCGTGATGTCCTGGATCCCATCCGAGACTCCGAACAAAACTTCGAACTCCATTCCATATTCCATATCTACTTAAACGACATCAAAACTTAAGTGTGTCACCCTACGGTTCGTGAACTATGTAGACATGGTTGAGACTTCTCTCCGACCAATAACCAATAGCGGGATCTGGAGATCCATAATGGTTCCCACATATTCAACGATGACTTAGTGATCGAATGAACCATTCACATACGATACCAATTCCCTTTGTCACGCGATATTTTACTTGTCTGAGGTTTGATCATCGGTATCTCTATACCTTGTTCAACCTCGTCTCCTGACAAGTACTCTTTACTCGTACCGTGGTATGTGGTCTCTTATGAACTTATTCATATGCTTGCAAGACATTAGACGACATTCCACCGAGAGGGCCCAGAGTATATCTATCCGTCATCGGGATGGACAAATCCCACTGTTGATCCATATGCCTCAACTCATACTTTCCGGATACTTAATCCCACCTTTATAACCACCCATTTACGCAGTGGCGTTTGATGTAATCAAAGTACCTTTCCGGTATAAGTGATTTACATGATCTCATGGTCAAAAGGACTAGGTAACTATGTATCGAAAGCTTATAGCAAATAACTTAATGACGTGATCTTATGCTACGCTTAATTGGGTGTGTCCATTACATCATTCACATAATGACATAACCTTGTTATTAATAACATCCAATGTTCATGATCATGAAACTATGATCATCTATTAATCAACAAGCTAGTTATACAAGAGGCTTACTAGGGACTCCTTGTTGTTCACATAACACACATGTATCAATGTTTCGGTTAATACAATTATAGCATGGTATGTAAACATTATCATAAACACAAAGATATATTATAATAACCATTTTATTATTGCCTCTTGGGCATATCTCCAACAGTCTCCCACTTGCACTAGAGTCAATAATCTAGTTTACATTTGTAAAGTACCTAACACCCATGGCATTCTGGTGTTGGTCATACTTTGCCCTAGGGAGAGTTTTAGTCAACGGTTCTGACACACTCAGAAACGTATGTATTTTGCAATTCATTTGCGTCTCAACGCATCACTCATTTTCTAAATGAGTCGGCATTAAATATGTTTGGTCTTCTGGTGGAACCATAATTCCGCGGTCTGAAATATGTCACTAATATTGTCATACAGAATATAGTTTCAAAGTTCTGACACTATCGGAACTAGACCAAGTTCTCAAAGAACCTCTTGACTTAACATCCTCAGTCATTGTCAAAACAATGACATATTCTGCCTTCGTTTGTAGAATCCGTCACAACATTTAGAACTCATCTAAATCTAGCATAGACAAATTCTAGCTCATTGTGCTACCTTTTAAACAACACTTAGCCTAATTTGAGATTGAAATTTTATTTTTATATGTGACCAAACTAATATCGGTGCAACACCTTACATCGATTTGTTTGTCATTACTCATACAAAACTATATATCCTTGGTTCTTCTAAAGTACTCAAGGATATTCTTACTGTCGTTTAATGATCATCACATGAATCATTCTGGTATATGCTCATAACATTTTAGAGCATAGGACATCTGATATTGTACATATTATTTGTGATCTAAAATCACTCATGTGTTTTTACTCATTGAGTGTCAGATACACTCAAGTCTTGTTAAAACTTCACATGAAAAGAACACCTTCTTAATATTTCTATATTGAACTACTTCAATATCCATTCTATGTACTTTGACTTAAACTTATTATGTGTTTCAATCTATCTTCATAGATCTTGACACTAAATATGTTTCTGTCCATATTCTTTCATGAAGTTAATCCTCAATGAAATCTTTTATAATCAAGTATATAATTACATTATTTATAATCAACGATATGTCACCTACATAAAGTATTACAAATATGTCTCAGCGCTCCCACTTAATTTCTTGCAAATGCAAGCATCTTCATCGTTTCTGATAAAATCCAAAACTCTTTGACTATTTCATCCGGTGAAGATTCCAACTCCGTGATACTCACTTCATCCAATTGAAGTTCGTATACCTATCTAGTATTCCACGGACTAGCAAAACAATTGGTTGTATCTTGTATACACCTTTAATACATACTTCTGTTAAGTAATGTATTTTGCCATCCTACTATCATATCTCATGAAAGAAATATGTAGCGATTACTAGAATAATCCACATAGACTATAAGCATTGCTACAGAAGATCTAATCTTATCGTAGTCAACTCTTTGAACTTTGTCGTAAACAACTTTTCGACAAGTCGAGCTTATTCAAGGATATTCCATCCAAGTCCATCAATTTTATAGATCCATTTACTTTCAAAAAGTATTCATCTATCTTGGATTTCATGGCGTATAGCCATTTTAACGGAGTCAGGACCCATCATAACTTCTTTGTATGTAGTTGGTTTATCATTGTTCAAAAAACAATCCTTTGTTCACAAATAATTTATTTCATCACAAAGTAAACCATACCTACAAGGTTCAATAAGTACTTCGATCTCCATGACTATAACATTTTGTAGACATGGTAGCCATGATCGTCGTGGCCGCTTCCGGAACCAATTCCGATGCTGCGCTACTCTGATCATTATGCTCAGGTTCATAAACCTTATCAAGTTCTATTGTCCTCCCACTCAAATACTTCGCTAAGAACAATTTCTTGGAAATAAGTAAGAAACATTGACAAACACTTTTGTCTTTGTCTCCATAGTGGAAAGAATTCCCAATCAATTCTGTGGAATAACCAACAAAGACATTCATCCGATTTTGGTTGTAAACTTATTTACTTTATGCTATGCATTCCAAAATTTAAGAAAGGACTATTAGGGTTCATACCCATGCCATAACTCGTATGGTGTCATTTCAACGGATCATGATGATGCTCTATTCAGTGTAAAAACGGTAGTCTCTAAAGCATAATCCACAAAAATATAATGGCATCAATATTTTATCTCATCATTGATCCAACAAGGTTTGGATACATCTCTCGGATACTCCATCATCATTATGATACTCCAAGAAATGTGAGTTGTAGAACAACTTCATAACTCTCTTTAGATGTTCGCTAAAACTCGTAATTCAAATATTTCCACTATGATCCAATCATAGATATTTGACTTTTCTATTACGATGATTTCCACTTCATGCTGAAATTTATTTGAATCTATTCAAATGTTTCAAACTTCTTCCTTATCGAATATATCCACATATATATATATACTCAATTCATTGTTGGAAGTTTTCATGAAGTAGAAGAATCTCCCGCACACAACTATGCCCAGTGAACCACATATATCATCATGTATGTTTCCATTAAGTTAGTTGCCCGTTCAACTCTTGGCCTATGAACGGTATTTCAGTCATTCTCTTTAGAAAAGATTTGCAAGCACCAAACGATTCAAAAATCGAATGACTCCGAAAATCCATTTGCATGGAGTTCCTTCATGTGTTCCTCTCTAATATGACCTAAATGGCGGTTCCACAAATAAGTGGAATTCAAATCATTTGCCTTATGGCATTTTAGCGTCAGTGTTATGTATGTGTGTTTCACCATTAAGATTTATAATAACTTATCCATCGTACATGGAGTAATGTCATAATTTGAACAACTCATTGTTTTCATTTGACCAGAGCAAAATAACAATTATTAAGTTCTTTATTATAAATTCTAAGGGCTAGATAGGATGCCAACGACGAACATAATAACACTTTATTTTTGTTCCAGAAGTGCATTCCTATCATATTCCTTGTCAGTCACTTAGGCCATTGTATTCTTGTATTGCGTTGTTTTGTATGACATTTCATACCAACCAATATGGTACTAATACCCAAGAATTTCATTGTGTGACCAAATGAGGAATACATCCATAACATGTATATCATTTATATACACTTGAGCTAGACTTTCTAGTCTTTTCTTTCTTTCTGCCAATAAACTTTTGTAGTTTCTCTTTTAGCTTTCCTCATTATTCAGAAAGACACTTCAACATCAATAACTTCTAGGTTTGTTGGTCAAATACCAATAACCTTGAGGTTCTTACTTTGAAGTTGATCATCATATGACAAGTGTTCCGGATTTCACTATTAGTAACCTTTTAATATGATGAACAATTTCACTCATAATTTTATCCATCATATCATGACGACTTTTCGAGACCATGTCTGTACATGCTAGGCTCGTAAAGTATAACCTTAGTATTCGCATGTGCAAATCTGGCTTGCACTTATTGTATGCACACGTAGAATCTATAACACCCGATCATCACGTGATGCTTAGAAACGACGAGTCTTAGCAACGGTGCATACTAAGGATGATCATTTCATGGATATGCGAATATCGTTAGTGCCCCAATAGTTGGAGGATTGGGACGCCTTGCGTCTTCAACCTTCCTACATTCCCATAAAACTTATGAGTTTATGTAGTCTCACCAAATTATATTCTATCATCTTGCAATAAGGTCTTAGATATCACATATATCTCATACCTTGATTATTTCTGAAAACTAAATTTTCAGCTCCTTACTTTTCAAACAGATTTGAACTTCAAGTTTCACGGAGACAAGATAACTTTAGGTACTAATTGAAACCATAGCTCTTTGAATCAACAATGTGAGGTTTACTAAAAGTTTGCAATAGGACTTAATCAATTCTTGATTCTTTAACAATACGGTACCAATCCGTAAAGTTTCTTGTCAGATTTTAACAGTATTTCTATCTCAATTACAAGACTAGCGCATGGTAGAAAACGGATGCCAATACTACAAAATTAATTCAAAATACTACTCAGACTATGTTCATGATAATTAGTTCATGTTTTAATCTAATTACTAATGAACTCCCACTTAATACAACATCCCTCATAGTTGTTAAGTGGTACACGATCCACATCCACTACACCAAAACCGATCATCACGTGAGATGATGTAGCTTCAATGGTGAACATCAACATGTTGATCATATCATCCATATGACTCGTGTTCAACCTTTCGGTTTCCGTTGTCCCGAGGCCATGTCTGTACATGCTAGGCTCGTCAAGCAAACCCAAGTATTCCGCGTGTGCAACATGGCTTACACCCGTTGTATGTGAACGTTGAGTCTATCACATCCGATCATCACGAGATGCTTCGAAACGACGAACTGTGCAACGGTGCATACGAGGGGAGAACACTTTATTATCTTGATATTAATGTGAGGGATCATCTTATAATGCTACCGTCGCGATCTAAGCAAAATAAGATGCATAAAGGATTAACATCACATGCAATTCATATGTGATATGATATGGCCCTTTAGTCTTTGCGCCTTCGATCTTCATCTCCAAAGCACGGACATGATCTCCATCATCAACGGGCATGATCTCCATCATCGTTGGCGTAGCGTCAAGGTCCATGGCGCCGTCTTCATGATTGTTCACCTCATGTAGCAACTATTACAACTACTTTGAAATACTACTCAACATGAAATTTAAAGACAACCATAAGGCTCCTGCCGGTTGCCACAATACAATAATGATCATCTCATACATATTCATCATCACATCATGGCCATATCACATCACCAAACCCTGCAAAAACAAGTTAGACGCCTCTAATTTGGTTTGCATATTTTACGTGGTTTAGGGTTTTCGAGTAAGATCTAATCTACCTACGAACATGAACCACAACGGTGATACTAGTGTTGTCAATAGAAGAGTAAATTGAATCTTTACTATAGTAGGAGAGACAGACACCCGCAAAGCCTCTTATGCAATACAAGTTGCATGTCGAACGAGGAACAAGTCTCATGAACGCGGTCATGTAAAGTTAGTCCGAGCCGCTTCATCCCACTATGCCATAAAGATGCAAAGTACTCAACTAAAGATAACAAGAGCATCAACGCCCACAAAACCATTGTGTTCTACTCGTGCAACCATCTATGCATAGACACGGCTCTGATACCATTGTAGGGATTCGTTGCATAGAAAACAAAAAATTTCCTACCGCGAGAACGCAATCCAAGCCAAGATGCAATCTAGAAGACGGGAGCAACGAGGTGATGATCAAGACTCACCCTTGAAGATTTCCAAAGCCTACAAGAGTAGGCTCTTGTTGCTGCGGTAGACGATCACTTGCCGCTTGCAAAACCGCGTAGAAGATCTTGATCACGGTGCCACAATCGGGCAGCACCTCCGTACTCGGTCACACGTTCGGTGTTGATGAAGACAACGTCCTTCTCCCTGTTCTAGCGGGCAGCGGAAGTAGTAGATCCTCCTCGGAATCCTGGCTGCACGACGGCGTGGTGGCGGTGGTGGTGGAGATCTCCGACAGAGCTTCGCCTAAGCTATGTGGGAGAGAGAGGTAGGAGGGAACCGCTAGGGTTTGGGAGAGGGGGGCGCCGGCTAGGGCAGCCTTGAGGGGTGCGGCCATGGTGGTGTTGTGGTGGCCGGCCAGCCCCTCTCCTCCCCTCTTTATATAGGTGGAAGCCCCAAGGTTTAGGTCAAAGTGTCCGAATAAGACCCCAACAAAAAACCTTCCATATGACCAAACCTAGGGGGAGTGGGACTCCCCCCTTTCCTTGGTGGGGTGGCCGGCCACCATGGTGGGGAGTCCACTTGGGACTCTTCCTCCCTTAGGCTGGCCGGCCAAGGTGGGTGGAGTCCCTCTGGGACTCCACCTTCCATCCTTATTTCTTCCGGACTCTTCTAGAACCTTCCAGAGAAAATACCGGATCATTTTCAAACCTAGAAAATGACTTCCTATATATGAATCTTATTCTCCGGACCATTCCGGAACTCCTCGTGATGTCCTGGATCCCATCCGAGACTCCGAACAAAACTTCGAACTCCATTCCATATTCCATATCTACTTAAACGACATCAAACCTTAAGTGTGTCACCCTACGGTTCGTGAACTATGTAGACATGGTTGAGACTTCTCTCCGACCAATAACCAATAGCGGGATCTGGAGATCCATAATGGTTCCCACATATTCAACGATGACTTAGTGATCGAATGAACCATTCACATACGATACCAATTCCCTTTGTCACGCGATATTTTACTTGTCTAAGGTTTGATCATCGGTATCTCTATACCTTGTTCAACCTCGTCTCCTGACAAGTACTCTTTACTCGTACCGTGGTATGTGGTCTCTTATGAACTTATTCATATGCTTGCAAGACATTAGACGACATTCCACCGAGAGGGCCCAGAGTATATCTATCCGTCATCGGGATGGACAAATCCCACTGTTGATCCATATGCCTCAACTCATACTTTCCGGATACTTAATCCCACCTTTATAACCACCCATTTACGCAGTGGCGTTTGATGTAATCAAAGTACCTTTCCGGTATAAGTGATTTACATGATCTCATGGTCGAAAGGACTAGGTAACTATGTATCGAAAGCTTATAGCAAATAACTTAATGACGTGATCTTATGCTACGCTTAATTGGGTGTGTCCATTACATCATTCACATAATGACATAACCTTGTTATTAATAACATCCAATGTTCATGATCATGAAACTATGATCATCTATTAATCAACAAGCTAGTTATACAAGAGGCTTACTAGGGACTCCTTGTTGTTCACATAACACACATGTATCAATGTTTCGGTTAATACAATTATAGCATGGTATGTAAACATTATCATAAACACAAAGATATATTATAATAACCATTTTATTATTGCCTCTTGGGCATATCTCCAACAGTTCCATATGATGTCTCGTGAGTAGTTCGTTTAGTTCTTGAGGACATGGGTGAAGTCTAAATGTTAGTAGTGAATTATGGTTGAGTAATATTCAATGTTATGATATTTAAGTTGTGGTGTTATTCTTCTAGTGGTGTCATGTGAACGTCGACTACATGATACTTCACCATTTATGGGCCTAGGGGAGTACATCTTGTATTCGTTTGCTAATTGCGGGGTTGCCGGAGTGACAGAAACCTAAACCCCCGTTGGTATATCGATGCAGGAGGGATAGCAGGATCTCAGAGTTTAAGGCTGTGGTTAGATTTATCTTAATTACTTTCTTGTAGTTGCGGATGCTTGCAAGGGGTATAATCACACGTATGTATTAGTCCTAGGAAGGGCGGTACATTAGCATAGGTTCACCCACACAACACTTATCAAAACAATGAAGATTAATCAGCTGTAGGAAGCGAAAGCACTAGACTAAATTCCCGTGTGTCCTCAAGAACGTTTGGTCATTATAAGTAAACAAACCGGCTTGTCCTTTGTGCTAAAAAGGATTGGGCCACTCGCTGCAATTATTTCTCTCGCATTTTACTTACTCGTACTTTATTCATCTGCTATATCAAAACCCCTTGAATACTTGTCTGTGAGCATTTACAGTGAATCCTTCATCGAAACTGCTTGTCAACACCTTCTGCTCCTCGTTGGGTTCGACACTCTTATTTATCGAAAGTACTACGATACACCCCCTATACTTGTGGGTCATCAAGACTATTTTCTGGCGCCGTTGCCGGGGAGTGAAGCGCTATTGGTAAGTGGAATTGGTAAGGAAAACCTTTACTGTTTGTGCTGATTTTATTTCTGCCTGCTGCTATAAGTCATTATGGAGAGATCTTCTCTTGAATTTCTATTTGGGAAATCTACTACTACTGCAACGGTAGTGGATGAGGCGCCAGGTGAGAAAGAGGTCCCAAACAAAATACCTATGAAAATTATTGAACGTGTTATGGATAACCGCTATGAAGGGATGGAACTGTCCATCCTGGTGATCATTTACTGTTTTTACATGAATTATGCGGGTTATTCAAATGTGCAGGTATTGCTATGGATGAAGTTAGGAAGAAACTATTCTCTATATCGCTGTCTGGTAAAGTAGCGCACTGGTATAAATTGCTGAAGAATAGGGATTCTCTTAATTGGGAGGACATTGTGCCTTTATTTTATTCCAAATTCTATCCTCCAAGTGAAATTCACAGAGATCGGAACCGCATATATAATTTCTGGCCTCATGATGGAGAGAGTATTGCCCAAGCATGGGGGAGATTGAAGTCTTTAATGCTCAAATGCCCCATTCATGAGCTTCCTGGTAATATTATTATTGATAATTTCTATGCAAGACTTTCTTTTCAAGACAAGACCTTGCTGGATACTTCTTGTTCTGGATCATTTACACGCAATAAAGAAGAGTTTAAAAGGGACCTTCTTGATCGGATCCAGGAGAATACTGAAGGATGGGAGAACGACAAAGATAGAGAGTCAGGTATAAATTATGATTATAAATGCATTGAAGCTTTTATGGATACTGATAAATTTCGTAATATGAGTGCTACTTATGGTCTTGATTCTCAAGTTGTTGCAAATCTTTATAAAGCTTTTGCCTCTCATTATGAATTGCCTAAGAAGAATTTTGATAAGTATCATGAACCGTATAAAGATAAAATTGATTCATCTATAAACAAATGTGTTGTAATTGAAACTGTTGATCATGTTATTCCTGAAGCTTATATTGAAAAAACTCCTTTCCCTGCTAAAATGAAGGAGTACTCTGTTATATCTAGTGCGGTTAATAAAAGTGCAAAGAAACCTATAGAACCTGCAAAACAAATTAAGGTTGAACCTGCTGTTGCAATAGTTAAAGATCTTGTGACTGAAAATGTGGAAGATGGTCATATTATTTTCTGTGAAGATGCTTCTAATATTGTTTCGCATCCTAATAAGTCTAGAAAAACTAGTGTTCCTATGCTATCTGTTAGAATTGGTGATCATTGTTATTATGGTTTATGTGATATTGGTGCAAGTATTAGTGCTATTCCTTATGAGCTTTACAAAGAGATTATGCACGAAATTGGTTCTTGTGAACTTGAAGATATTGATGTGGTTATTCGGCTAGCTAATAGAGAAACTATCTCTCCAATTGGTATTGTTCGAGATGTAGAAGTTTTATGTGGTAAGATTAAATATCCTGCTGACTTTTTGGTACTTGGTTCTGCTGCTAGTAAGTATTGTCCTATCATTTTTGGTAGACCTTTTGTAAATACTTGTGGAGCTGTTATAGATTGTAAGAAGGAGAAAATTTTGACTAAATTTGCTGGTGAATCTTATGAGTTTAATTTCTCTAAATTTGCCAAAACCCCTTATAAAGCTGATTCGCCTAATAATGATTTTAGAGTTGAACAGTGTGCGTCTATTGCTCTTGCTCCTAATAATCCTTTGCATCAACATTTGGAGAATAGTGAGAGCGAAGTCTTTAGGGAAGAAAGAAATGAGCTTGATGAAATTTTTCTTCGTCAACCTATTCTTAAGCATGATTTACCGGTAGAAGATCTAGGTACAACACCACCACCAAAGGAAGATCCTGTTTTCGATTTAAAACCATTGCCTGATAATCTTAAATATGCTCATATTGATGATAAGAAAATATACCCTGTTATTATTAGCTCTAAGCTTTCAGAAATTGAGGAAGAAAGGTTATTGGAAATATTGAAGAAACACCGAGGAGCTATTGGCTACACTCTTGATGATTTAAAGGGGATTTCTCCCTCTATTTGCCAACATGCTATCAATATGGAAGATGATGCAAAGCCTGTTGTTGAACATCAGCGTCGTCTAATTCCGAAGATGAAGGATGTGGTAAGGAATGAGGTATTAAAACTTCTTGAAGCTGGTATTATATATCCTATTGCTGATAGTAGATGGGTTAGTCCTGTGCATTGTGTTACTAAGAAAGGAGGAATGACTGTTGTGCCTAATGATAATGATGAGCTCATCCCTCAAAGAGTAGTTGTAGGGTATAGGATGTGCATTGATTTTCGAAAGGTTAATAAGGTTACTAAGAAAGATCATTACCCTTTACCATTTATTGATCAAATGTTAGAAAGGTTGTCTAAAAATACTCATTTTTGCTTTCTTGATGGTTATTCTGGGTTTTCACAAATTGCTGTTAAAGCTAAAGATCAAGAGAAAACCACTTTCACTTGTCCTTATGGAACTTATGCTTATAGGCGTATGCCTTTTGGTCTATGTAATGCTCCTGCAACTTTTCAAAGATGCATGTCTGCTATTTTTCATGGCTTTTGTGAGAGTATTGTAGAGGTATTCATGGATGATTTTTCTGTCTATGGGAATTCTTTTGATAATTGCTTGCGAAACCTTGATAAAGTATTGCAGAGATGTGAAGAAACTAATCTTGTTCTTAATTGGGAGAAATGCCACTTTATGGTTAATGAAGGAATTGTATTGGGACATAAAATTTCTGAGAGAGGTATTGAAGTTGATAGAGCTAAAGTTGAAGCAATTGAGAAGATGCCCTATCCGAGGGATGTTAAAGGTATTCGTAGTGTTCTTGGTCATGCTGGGTTTTATAGGAGATTTATTAAAGATTTCTCCAAGATGTCAAAGCCTCTTACTAATCTTCTTCAAAAAGATGTACCTTTTGTTTTTGATGATGATTGTAAGGAAGCTTTTGAAACTCTAAAGAAAGCCTTAACAACTGCTCCTGTAGTTGAACCTCCTGATTGGAACTTACCTTTTGAAATTATGTGTGATGCTAGTGATTTTGCTGTAGGCGCTGTTCTTGGACAGCGAGTAGATAAAAAATTAAATGTTATTCATTATGCTAGCAAAACTCTTGATGCTGCTCAAAGAAATTATGCTACAACTGAAAAAGAATTGTTAGCTGTAGTCTTTGCTTGTGACAAGTTTAGATCCTATTCGAAAGTTACAATTCATACTGATCATGCTGCAATTAGATACCTTATGACAAAGAAAGATGCTAAGCCAAGGCTTATTAGATGGGTACTTCTTTTGCAAGAATTTGATCTGCATATTATAGATAGGAAAGGTGCTGATAATCCTGTTGCTGATAATTTGTCTAGATTGGAAAATATTGCTTATGATCCTGTTCCTGTTAATGATAGTTTTCCAAATGAACAATTGGCTGTAATAAAGGTGAGCTCGCGAGATAGTCCTTGGTACGCTGATTATGCTAACTTTATTGTTTCCAAGTACTTGCCTCCAACCTTTTCAGTTCAGCAAATGAGAAAATTCTTTTATGACTTGAGGCATTATTTTTGGGATGACCCACACTTATATAAAGAATGAGTGGATGGTATTCTGCGAAGATGTGTTCCTGAATATGAACAACAGGAGATATTGAGTAAATGTCATGGTAGTGTTTATGGAGGACATCACGCCGGAGATAGAACCGCGCAAAAAGTTCTACAATCAGGTTTTTATTGGCCAACTCTCTTCAAAGATGCAAGGAAGTTTATTTTATCTTGTGATGAATGCCAAAGGGTTGGTAATATCTCCAGACGCAATGAAATGCCTATGAATTATACTCTTGTTATTGAACCATTCGATTGTTGGGGATTTGACTTCATGGGTCCTTTCCCTTCTTCAGAAGGTAACACTCATATACTTGTCGTTGTTGATTATGTTACTAAATGGGTAGAAGCTATACCCACAAAAAGTGCTGATGGTGAGACTTCTTTAAAAATGCTTTTAGATATTATTTTTCCTAGATTTGGAGTACCTAGATATATTATGACTGATGGAGGTTCTCATTTTATTCATGGAGGTTTTAGAAAAACTCTTGCTAAATATGGTATTAATCATAGAATTGCTTCTGCTTATCATCCTCAAACTACTGGGCAAGTAGAATTATCAAATAGAGAGATTAAATCTATCTTGCAGAAGACTGTTAATAAATCTAGAAAGAACTGGGCTATTAAATTGAAAGAAGCACTATGGGCTTATAGAACTGCTTATAAAAATCCCATGGGTATGTCACCATATAAAATGGTTTATGGGAAAGCTTGTAATTTACCTTTAGAACTAGAGCACAAAGCTTATTGGGCTGTGAGAGAACTAAATAAAGATCCTAAACTTGCCGGTAAGAAAAGATTGCTACAATTGAGTTCTCTAGATGAATGGAGAAGTGAAGCGTATGAAAATGCTAAACTCTTTAAAGGGAAAGTTAAGAAATGGCATGATAGAAGAATTATCAAAAGAGAATTTAATGTTGGAGATAAAGTCCTATTGTATCGGTTGATGCGTGTGGTTGGCACGTCCGTTGGGAACCCCAAGAGGAAGGTGTGATGCGCACAGCGGCAAGTTTCCCTCAGTAAGAAACCAAGGTTTAATCGGACCAGTAGGAGTCAAGAAGCACGTTGAAGGTTGATGGCGGCGAGATGTAGTGCGGCGCAACACCAGTGATTCCGGCGCCAACGTGGAACCTGCACAACACAACCAAAGTACTTTGCCCCAACGAAACAGTGAGGTTGTCAATCTCACCGGCTTGCTGTAACAAAGAGTTAACCGTATTGTGTGGAAGATGATTGTTTGCAGAAAACAGTAGAACAAGTATTGCAGTAGATTGTATTTCAGTAAAGAGAATTGGACCGGGGTCCACAGTTCACTAGAGGTGTCTCTCCCATAAGACGAACAGCATGTTGGGTGAACAAATTACAGTTGGGCAATTGACAAATAAAGAGAGCATGACCATGCACATACATATCATGATGAGTATAGTGAGATTTAATTGGGCATTACGACAAAGTACATAGACCGTCATCCAACTGCATCTATGCCTAAAAAGTCCACCTTCAGGTTATCATCCGAACCCCCTCCAGTATTAAGTTGCTAACAACAGACAATTGCATTAAGTATGGTGCGTAATGTAACTAGTGACTACATCCTTGAACATAGCACTAATGTTTTATCCCTAGTGGCAACAGCACAACACAACCTTAGAACTTTCTCACTGTCCCGGTGTCAATGCAGGCATGAACCCACTATCGAGCATAAGTACTCCCTCTTGGAGTTACAAGCATCTACTTGGCCAGAGCATCTACTAGTAACGGAGAGCATGCAAGATCATAAACAACACATAGCATAACTTTGATAATCAACATAACAAGTATTCTCTATTCATCGGATCCCAACAAACGCAACATATAGAATTACAGATAGATGATCTTGATCATGTTAGGCAGCTCACAAGATCCGACAATGATAGCACAATGGGGAGAAGACAACCATCTAGCTACTGCTATGGACCCATAGTCCAGGGGTAGACTACTCACACATCACACCGGAGGCGACCATGGCGGCGTAGAGTCCTCCGGGAGATGATTCCCCTCTCGGCAGGGTGCCGGAGGCGATCTCCTGGATCCCCGAGATGGGATCGGCGGCGGCGGCGTCTGCGGAAGGTTTTCCGTATCGTGGCTCTCGATGCGGGGGTTTCGTCACGGAGACTTTTATAGGCGGAAGGGCAGGTCAAGAGGCGGCACGGGGGCCCCACACCACAGGGCCGCGCGGCCAAGGGGGGCCGCGCCGCCCTAGGGTGTGGCCCCTCCGTGGCCCCTCTTCGTCTCTCCTTCGGACTTCGGAAGCTTCGTGAGAAAATAGGCCCTGGGCTTTGATTTCGTCCAATTCCGAGAATATTTCCTTACTAGGATTTCTGAAACCAAAAACAGCAGAACAAAGAATCGGCACTTCGGCATCTTGTTAATAGGTTAGTTCCAGAAAATGCACGAATATGACATAAAGTGTGCATAAAACATGTAGATAACATCAATAATGTGGCATGGAACATAAGAAATTATCGATACGTCGGAGACGTATCAGCATCCCCAAGCTTAGTTCTGCTCGTCCCGAGCAGGTAAAACGATAACACAGATAATTTCTGGAGTGACATGCCATCATAATCTTGATCATACTATTTGTAAAGCATATGTAGTGAATGCAGCGATCGAAACAATGTATATGACATGAGTAAACAAGTGAATCATATAGCAAAGACTTTTCATGAATAGCACTTCAAGACAAGCATCAATAAGTCTTGCATAAGAGTTAACTCATAAAGCAATAATTCAAAGTAGAGATATTGAAGCAACACAAAAGAAGATTAAGTTTCAGCGGTTGCTTTCAACTTGTAACATGTATATCTCATGGATATTGTCAACATAGAGTAATATAATAAGTGCAATAAGCAAATATGTAGGAATCAATGCACAGTTCACACAAGTGTTTGCTTCTTGAGGTGGAGAGAAATAGGTGAACTGACTCAACATTGAAAGTAAAAGAATGGTCCTCCATAGAGGAAAAGCATCGATTGCTATATTTGTGCTAGAGCTTTGATTTTGAAAACATGAAACAATTTTGTCAACGGTAGTAATAAAGCATATGCATCATGTAAATTATATCTTATAAGTTGCAAGCCTCATGCATAGCGTACTAATAGTGCCCGCACCTTGTCCTAATTAGCTTGGACTACCGGATCATCACAATGCATTGTTTTTACCAAGTGTCACAAAGGGGTACCTCTATGCCGCCTGTACAAAGGTCTAAGGAGAAAGCTCGCATTGGATTTCTCGCTATTGATTATTCTTCAACTTAGACATCCATACCGGGACAACATAGACAACAGATAATGGACTCCTCTTTTATGCATAAGCATGTAAGAACAATTAATAATTTTCTCATTTGAGATTGAGGATATATGTCCAAAACTGAAACTTCCACCATGGATCATGGCTTTAGTTAGCGGCCCAATGTTCTTCTCTAACAATATGCATGCTTAACCATAAGGTGGTAGATCTCTCTTACTTCAGACAAGACGGACATGCATAGCAACTCACATGAAATTCAACAATGAATAGTTGATGGCGTCCCCAGTGAACATGGTTATCGCACAACAAGCAACTTAATAAGAGATAAAGTGCATAATTACATATTCAATACCACAATAGTTTTTAAGCTATTTGTCCCATGAGCTATATATTGCAAAGGTGAATGATGGAATTTTAAAGGTAGCACTCAAGCAATTTACTTTGGAATGGCGGAAAATACCATGTAGTAGGTAGGTATGGTGGACACAAATGGCATAGTGGTTGGCTCAAGTATTTTGGATGCATGAGAAGTATTCCCTCTCGATACAAGGTTTAGGCTAGCAAGGCTTATTTGAAACAAACACAAGGATGAACCGGTGCAGCAAAACTCACTTAAAAGACATATTTAAAACATTATAAGACTCTACACCGTCTTCCTTGTTGTTCAAACTCAATACTAGAAATTATCTAGACCTTAGAGAAACCAAATATGCAAACCAAATTTTAGCATGCTCTATGTATTTCTTCATTAATGGGTGCAAAGCATATGATGCAAGAGCTTAATCATGAGCACAACAATTGCCAAGTATCATATTACCCAAGACATTTATAGCAATTACTACATGTATCATTTTCCAATTCCAACCATATAACAATTTAACGAAGGAGAAACTTCGCCATGAATACTATGAGTAGAAACCAAGGACATACTTGTCCATATGCTACAGCGGAGCGTGTCTCTCTCCCATAAGGTGAATGCTAGGATCCATTTTATTCAAACAAAACAAAAACAAAAACAAACCGACGCTCCAAGAAAAAGCACATAAGATGTGATGGAATAAAAATATAGTTTCAGGGGAGGAACCTGATAATGTTGTCGATGAAGAAGGGGATGCCTTGGGCATCCCCAAGCTTAGACGCTTGAGTCTTCTTAGAATATGCAGGGGTGAACCACCGGGTGCATCCCCAAGCTTAGAGCTTTCACTCTCCTTGATCATGTTGCATCATACTCCTCTCTTGATCCTTGAAAACTTCCTCCACACCAAACTCGAAACAACTCATTAGAGGGTTAGTGCACAATATAAATTGACATATTCAGAGGTGACACAATCATTCTTAACACTTCTGGACATTGCATAATGCTACTGGACATTGCATAATGCTACTGGACATTAATGGATCAAAGAAATTCATCCAACATAGCGAAAGAGGCAATGCGAAATAAAAGGCAGAATCTGTCAAAACAGAACAGTTCGTATTGACGAATTTTAAAATGGCAACAGACTTGCTCAAATGAAAATGCTCAAATTGAATGAAAGTTGCGTACATATCTGAGGGTCATGCACGTAAATTGGCTTAATTTTCTGAGCTACCTACAGGGAGGTGGACTCAGATTCGTGACAGCAAAGAAATCTGGAACTGTGCAGTAATCCAAATCTAGTACTTACTTTTCTATCAACGGCTTAACTTGGCACAACAAAACACAAAACTAAGATAAGGAGAGGTTGCTACAGTAGTAAACAACTTCCAAGACACAAATATAAAACAAAGTACTGTAGGTAAAAACATGGGTTGTCTCCCATAAGCGCTTTTCTTTAATGCCTTTCAGCTAGGCGCAGAAAGTGTGTATCAAGTATTATCAAGAGACGGTGCATTGTTATCATGAGCTCCCCCATCCATAGTGGTACTAAGGGCTTTGTCAATTTTAGGCCTATAATAATACTTCTTTGGTTTAGGCACTTTAGAGACATACATAAACTTTTGCTCCTTACCCACATAAGCTTTCTCCTTATATTTAAGAGAAGAAAATGTTGAACCCAAGGTTCCCATAGCTTTTTCAAGTTCGTCAATCCTATTGATTTGATCATCATGGACAGCATTAGTTCCTAGGACACTAATTCTTTCATCAATTCCTCCTAAGGATTTATCAAGTTCATCAGTTTTATCAAGTAATATTTCCAATTTAGCTTCAATACTTGGAAAATTTTTCTCTATGGTTTCCAATTTTTTCATAACATCTTCAAGAGAGATTTCAGTTTTAACTTTATCAACAGGGGGTATTCCAAATAAGCTCTCAATAATGCAACTAGCTTCTAATGCAGGAGTACTTAGGAAGTCACCTTTTGCGAGACTATCAAGAACATATCTATTCCAGCTAGAGATACCAACATAAAAATTCCTGAGTAAAATAATGGTGGAGTGCTTCTTAGTGCATCTATTATGAGCATCGCTAATTCTATACCAAGCATCTCTCAAACATTCTCCCCCTCGTTGCTTAAACGTGCGAACTTCAACTTCAGGATTACTCATTTTAGTAGTAGTAAATAAAGCAAACTAGATAAAGTAAATGCAAGTAAACTAAATTTTTTGTGTTTTAGATATAGCAAACAAGATAGCAAATAAAGTAAAACTAGCAACTAATTTTTTTGTATTTTGATTTAGTGCAGCAAACAAAGTAGTAAATAAAACTAAGCAAGACAAAAACAAAGTAAAGAGATTGAGAAGTGGAGACTCCTTGCAGCGTGTCTTGATCTCCCGGCAACGGCGCAGAAATTTGCTTGATGCGTGTGGTTGGCACGTCCGTTGGGAACCCCAAGAGGAAGGTGTGATGCGCACAGCGGCAAGTTTCCCTCAGTAAGAAACCAAGGTTTAATCGGACCAGTAGGAGTCAAGAAGCACGTTGAAGGTTGATGGCGGCGAGATGTAGTGCGGCGCAACACCAGTGATTCCGGCGCCAACGTGGAACCTGCACAACACAACCAAAGTACTTTGCCCCAACGAAGCAGTGAGGTTGTCAATCTCACCGGCTTGCTGTAACAAAGAGTTAACCGTATTGTGTGGAAGATGATTGTTTGCAGAAAACAGTAGAACAAGTATTGCAGTAGATTGTATTTTAGGAAAGAGAATTGGACCGGGGTCCACAGTTCACTAGAGGTGTCTCTCCCATAAGACGAACAGCATGTTGGGTGAACAAATTACAGTTGGGCAATTGACAAATAAAGAGAGCATGACCATGCACATACATATCATGATGAGTATAGTGAGATTTAATTGGGCATTACGACAAAGTACATAGACCGTCATCCAACTGCATCTATGCCTAAAAAGTCCACCTTCAGGTTATCATCCGAACCCCCTCCGGTATTAAGTTGCTAACAACAGACAATTGCATTAAGTATGGTGCGTAATGTAACTAGTGACTACATCCTTGAACATAGCACTAATGTTTTATCCCTAGTGGCAACAGCACAACACAACCTTAGAACTTTCTCACACTTTGTCCTGTGTCAATGCGGGCATGAACCCACTATCGAGCATAAGTACTCCCTCTTGGAGTTACAAGCATCTACTTGGCCAGAGCATCTACTAGTAACGGAGAGCATGCAAGATCATAAACAACACATAGCATAACTTTGATAATCAACATAACAAGTATTCTCTATTCATCGGATCCCAACAAACGCAACATATAGAATTACAGATAGATGATCTTGATCATGTTAGGCAGCTCACAAGATCCGACAATGATAGCACAATGGGGAGAAGACAACCATCTAGCTACTGCTATGGACCCATAGTCCAGGGGTAGACTACTCACACATCACACCGGAGGCGACCATGGCGGCGTAGAGTCCTCCGGGAGATGATTCCCCTCTCCGGCAGGGTGCCGGAGGCGATCTCCTGGATCCCCCGAGATGGGATCGGCGGCGGCGGCGTCTCTGGAAGGTTTTCCGTATCGTGGCTCTCGGTACTGGGGGTTTCGTCATGGAGACTTTTTATAGGCGGAAGGGCAGGTCAAGAGGCGGCACGGGGGCCCCACACCACAGGGCCGCGCGGCCAAGGGGGGGGGGGCCGCGCCGCCCTAGGGTGTGGCCCCTCCGTGGCCCCTCTTCGTCTCTCCTTCGGACTTCTGGAAGCTTCGTGAGAAAATAGGCCCCTGGGCTTTGATTTCGTCCAATTCCGAGAATATTTCCTTACTAGGATTTCTGAAACCAAAAACAGCAGAAACAAAGAATCGGCACTTCGGCATCTTGTTAATAGGTTAGTTCCAGAAAATGCACGAATATGACATAAAGTGTGCATAAAACATGTAGATAACATCAATAATGTGGCATGGAACATAAGAAATTATCGATACGTCGGAGACGTATCATCGGTCTCGTCTCAGATTTTTCGCAGGGAAATTACTCTCAAAATGGGAAGGACCATATGTCATTGATGAGGTTTATCGATCAGGAGCTATTAAAATTAGCTCTCTGCAAGGTAATGCCACACAAGTGGTGAATGGACAAAGACTCAAGCATTATATCTCGGGTGATTCTTACAATGAAGACGTTGATGTTATTCACGTGGTAACTCCGGAAGCTTTCATCAAAGGCCAAGTTGACAGTCCTGCAGAGTTCGACTTTGAATAGGTAACAGTACTGGTAATAAAAAGTCCGCGTTTTACTTTTCGAACAATGTTTTTGCTGTTTTTGGAAAATATGAAAAATTACGAGATCGAAACGGAGTGGAGGAGACGCACGAGGGCGTGCCCCCATAGGCCGGCGCTGGCCCCAGCCTGGCCGCGCCGCCCTATGAGGACACCGCCTCGTTGTCCCTCTCCGACTTTTATTCGACCTGGTACTTTCCTTCTGTCGTAAAAATTACTGCTATATAATCCCCCGGACCCCTGGAGGTCCGTATATCTTTTTCTCGACGTGTTTTGTTTCGAGCTGTTTCTGCCAGGATCTATTTTCAATCTAGAAGCACCATGGTCTCCAACAACAAAGACAAGGAGCCTATGGAGGAAGATATTCGAGGTTTCGAGCTGAAAGAAGAATTCAAAGAGGAAGTGAAGGAGACGTCATCAATAAAAAGGAAGCGGCAAACTATGGGGAGTAAGCCAATATTGGTGGGATCGGTTAACACTGGACGTTCTTTTTCTCATAACTTGCAGGGACCTCTACCGCCTGCTCTTAGCCTCGATTCCTTCCCTTGTGTGGAAGAAGCACTACGGGTTACCGATGAGTTTTGTGATCAATACCGTGCGCTGAGAAGGGAAGTGGAGATACTTCTTGAGGAGAACAACCGACTTCGCAGAATGCTGGATGCAGAATTGCCAAACTGAGAAGCTGAAGCTGAAGGATATCCTTAAGGATCGCAGGAACGGACCATTACCATCATCACCGAAGGAGTAATTCATCATCGGTATTGGCATCCCCTTGGTTTGTTCCAAGCTTGGGGGAGTGCCGCGGTATCACATCATCACTATCTTTTATCTTTTTACTTTCAAGTAGTGTCATATCATGAGTAGGGAAGTTATCATATAAGATGTGTTGCGGTATGGAAGTATCTCTCTTTAGTTGGTTATCTATGTATCCCTTGGTGTGAGTTATCGTTATGGAATATTAATGAGAAGTTCTATCATTTACATATTGCACATCTTATTTTAGTTTGCAATCTCTATTATATGATTGATCTTGTTGTTAAGTATTGGTATCACTTTGGGAGCATTGAGTAAATCTATTTGGTTTTGGCAAACTTAGCATTGGTCAATAGCAACAACACTTTGAGTTTAAGAAGAATAGAGAAGAAATACATGTAGACATGTTAGTTCATTGTACTACTTTCTTGATTAATTATGAGCTTGGTATTCTGAAGTTAAAATTGTTTGTGTTTACAAGTAAGATGCATGATTGTTTCTATCACATGTATATTTGTTTGTTTCCCTCGACTCTTATGCTTGCTAATTAACCTTGCTAGCCAAATACCTGCACCGAGAGGGAATACTTCTCGTGCATCCAAACCCTTTAAACCAAACCTATGCCACCAGTGTCCACCATAACTACCTATTATGTGGTATTTCCCTGCCATTCCAAGTAAATACTTCATGTGCTACCTTTAAACAATTCAAAACTTTATTACTCCTTATTTGTGTCAATGTTTTATAGCTCATGAGGAAGTATGTGGTGTCTTATCTTTCAATCTTGTTGGGCAACTTTCACCAATGGACTAGTGGCTTCATCCACTTATCCAATTACTTTGCAAAAGAGCTGGCAATGGGGTTCCCAGTCCCAAGTTAATTAACTTTTGTAATTTTACAAATAGACACTCCTCCATGGTATGTGATTGTTGGCAGGCACCCGAGGATTCGGTTAGCCATGGCTTGAGAAAGCAAAGGTGGGGAGGAGTGTCATCTAAATAAAACTAAAATAAAAAGACACTCCTTCATGGTATGAGATTATTGGCAGGCACCCGAGGATTCGGTTAGCCATGGTTTGTGAAAGCAAAGGTTGGAAGGAGTGTCAACCAAAAATAAAACCTTATGGGAGCCGCTCTTTGAGAGTTTGTCTGGCAAGGGGGTTAGAGTACCCACTACAAGTTGTTGACAACAACAAACACCTCTCAAAACTTTACTTTTATGCTCTCTATATGATTTCAAAACTTGAAAAGCTCTAGCACATGATGTAATCCCTGCTTCCCTCTGTGAAGGGCCTATCTTTTACTTTATGTTGAGTCAGTAAACATATTTCCCTCCATCTTAAGCAAGCATTTGAGTTGTTGTGATCCAACCATCTATATTGTGATATATTTAATCATGCCTTTTATTCTTCCTTGTTTAAGTACAAGTTTTATCTGAATGAACATAGCTCTGAAAGTTATCAATGATTATGAGGAGATTACTATGATTGAGTATGCAATTTTATTATAAGCTTTAATATGAGAGCGCTGCTCAATAGATGAGTATAATCTGTTAACTGTTCTCTGACCAAGAACAAAGTTTGCCATCACCAATTATGATTTCCTATGCACCTTTATTTGTGATTACCTTCTACTTGTTTCAAGTTGAATTATATGAGGAAGTTGTTCACTAGAATGCCTTGTGTGAATGAATATGATGCTTCTTGTCCGTATTTTATTTATCGACTCTTCACTCCATAAACATGTGGTCCTGTTTACCGAGTTCAGTTTCGCTTGGGGACAAGCGAAGTCTAAGCTTGGGGGGAGTTGATACGTCCATTTTGCATCACTATTTTATATCATAATTTACTGTTATTCATTGATATATTTCATATTTAGAGATGATACTTATGTTATTTCATCTATTTTGCATGTTTCATGATTATTGGAGAATTGCGCACCGGAGCTGGGATTACTGGCTGGAAAAAGCACCGTCAGGATGCAATATTTCGGAAGATCAACAGTTGACGGAAATTATATGAAAATTCCTATTTTTCCAGAAGTCGAAGGGAGCCAGAAGGGGGAGCCGAGGGGACCCGAGGTGGGCCCACCTCATAGGCCGGCGCGGCCCAAGGCCTGGCCGCGCCGCCCTGTGAGGAGGGGGCCCACAGCCCCATCTCGCCTCCTTTTCTTCGTGTACGTCTTCGTCCCGAAAACCTAAGCCCCGTAGGATAGTCGCGAAGAGTCACAGCCGCCTCTGCGGGGCGAAAAACACCAGAGAGAAAAGAGCTCTCCGACGGGCAGGAATCCGCCGGGGAAATTCCCTCCCGGAGGGGGAAATCGACGCCATCGTCACCGTCATCGAGCTGGACATCATCTCCATCATCATCACCATCATCATCATCATCATCACCACCATCTCCACCGCTGCACCTCGTCACCGCTGTAACAATTCGGGTTGGATCTTGATTGTTTGATAGGGGAAACTCTCCCGGTGTTGATTTCTACTTGTTATTGATGCTATTGAGTGAAACTATTGAACCAAGGTTTATGTTCAGATTGTTGTTCATCATCATATCACCTCTGATCATGTTCCATATGATGTCTCGTGAGTAGTTCGTTTAGTTCTTGAGGACATGGGTGAAGTCTAAATGTTAGTAGTGAATTATGGTTGAGTAATATTCAATGTTATGATATTTAAGTTGTGGTGTTATTCTTCTAGTGGTGTCATGTGAACGTCGACTACATGATACTTCACCATTTATGGGCCTAGGGGAGTACATCTTGTATTTGTTTGCTAATTGCGGGGTTGCCGGAGTGACAGAAACCTAAACCCCCGTTGGTATATCGATGCAGGAGGGATAGCAGGATCTCAGAGTTTAAGGCTGTGGTTAGATTTATCTTAATTACTTTCTTGTATAGTTGCGGATGCTTGCAAGGGGTATAATCACAAGTATGTATTAGTCCTAGGAAGGGCGGTACATTAGAATAGGTTCACCCACACAACACTTATCAAAACAATGAAGATTAATCAGCTGTAGGAAGCGAAAGCACTAGAATAAATTCCCGTGTGTCCTCAAGAACGTTTGGTCATTATAAGTAAACAAACCGGCTTGTCCTTTGTGCTAAAAAGGATTGGGCCACTCGCTGCAATTATTTCTCTCGCATTTTACTTACTCGTACTTTATTCATCTGCTATATCAAAACCCCTTGAATACTTGTCTGTGAGCATTTACAGTGAATCCTTCATCGAAACTGTTTGTCAACACCTTCTGCTCCTCGTTGGGTTCGACACTCTTATTTATCGAAAGTACTACGATACACCCCCTATACTTGTGGGTCATCATCGAAGAAGACCAACGGTGGAGGCCGTCAGGATGATGTCGTCGACGTATAGCAGTAGGTAGGCCATGTTGTTGCCGGTCCGGTAGACGAACAGAGACGCATCGGAGCGCGTGGAGCGGAAGCCAAGCTGATGCAGGAAGTCGGCGATGCGCTGGTACCAGGCGCGCGGCGCCTGCTTCAGGCCATACAGGGACCGAGAGAGCAAGCACACGTCATCGGGGCGCTCGGTGTCGACGAAGCCGATGGGCTGTTGGCCTGCTCCTGCAAATGGCCATGAAGGAAGGCGTTGGAGACGTCCATCTGATGCACCGGCCACGCGCGAGAGGCGGCAAGGTGCAACACCGTGCGGATCGTGCCCGGTTTGACGACCGGGGCAAACGTATCCGTGAAGTCGACGCCAACGCGTTGCCGAAAGCCGCGCACGACCCAACGCGCCTTGTAGCGCTCGAGAGTACCGTCGGAGCCGAGCTTGTGCTTGAAGACCCATTTGCCGGTGATGACGTTGGCACGAGGGGGCCGGGGAACCAGCTCCCAGGTCCGGTTGCGCTGCAGCGCGTCGTACTCCTCCTGCATGGCGGCTCGCCAATGCGGGTCGCGCAAGGCGGCGCGAGCCGAGGTGGGCACCGGCGAAGGAGCGGAGGAAGACGCAGCAGCGGTCGTCGGGCCGGTCGCGGAGCCGGTTGGACCGGCCTACGGACCGGATGGGCCGGCGAGGGTGCCGGTTGGACCGGCCTGCAGACCGGACGGGCCGGCCGAGGGGCCGGTTTGACCGGGCGGTGGACCGGGCGAGGGGGCGGAGGCCCCTGGATGCCACGCCGGTTGGCACCGGTCAGGGAGCCGATCGTGACCGGGCCGGTCGGTCGACGGGCCGGTACGACCGGGTGCTGGGCCAGATCGGTAGCTGGGAGGTACGCCACCGTCATGCGGCAGGATGCTGTTGCCGCTTGCCCAGAAGGCAGACGCGGCGGACGGAGACGCCGTGCAGACGTACTGGTCGGTGGGGTAGCGTGTAGACGGCCGCCGCACGCCCGCACGTGCGCGGGTGAGCATGGGCTCAGGGGCCGCAGCGACGGGCGGCGAGGCGGGCGATGAGGCAGCCGATGTAGAGGCAGCCGAAGGAGACGCCACGGGCGATGGGGACGCCGGAGGCGCCTCAGGCGTCGTGGGCAACGGGGGCGACGGGGGCGCCGGGCCACCGCGGGCGCCGCGGGCGACGAAGACGCCGAGGGACCAGGCGGGGCCGGCGCAGAGGGGGCCGCCGCGGTCAGACGTCGGCGCGCGGCCGCAAGAGGGCCAGCGGGCGCTGGGGGCGTCGTCGGAGGTGTCGCCAAAAGTCCCTGCTGAAACGGAAAAACCAACTCGTCAAAGTACACGTGCCGGGAGGTGAGGACACGGTGGGAGACTGGGTCTTAACAGCGGTAGCCCTTGGTGTTGGCGGGGTTGCCAAGAAACACATAAGGGAGAGAGCGCGGCGCAAGCTTATGCGCGGCGGTGGCATCAGGGTTGGGATAACACAGGCAGCCGAAGATGCGAAGGTCAGCATAGGCGGGCGGCGCACCGTAGAGGAGGTGATGCGGCGTGTAGGACCAACGCACACGACACGGGCGGATGTTGACGAGGAGAGTCACCGTGGCAAGGGCATCCGGCCAGAATCGTGGGGGCATGGATGCATGGAACAAAAGAGTGCGGACGCAGTCGTTGAGGGTACAAAGCATCCGTTCGGCACGACCGTTCTGTGAAGATGTGTATGGACACGTGAGGCGGAAGACGGCGCCATGGGCGGCGAGAAGTGAGCGAATGGTGATGTTGTCGAACTCTTTGCCGTTGTCGGTTTGTAAGGCGTGGATGGGGCGACCGAACTGAGTGGAGACGAAGGCGAAGAAGGCGGTGAGGGTGGCGGCAACATCTGATTTACGGCGAAGGGGAAAGTCCATACAAAATGCGAGTAATCATCAAGAATCACAAGATAATAATTATAACCAGAATTACTCGGAACCGGCGAGGTCCAAACATCACTATGAATAAGTTGAAACGGAAAGGACGCGACTGTGGAGCAGGAACTAAACGGAAGGCGAACATGTTTGCCTAGACGACATGCTTCACAAGAGTGGGCATCCGTTTTATTACAAGTAAAGAGAAGCCTTGCATTATTTGACGCAGAGTGGCGGAGCTAGGATGGCCAAGACGGGCGTGCCAAAGGTCGACACCGGCGGAGAGGGCGAGTGGGCGGCCGGTGGTGGTGGAGGCCGCGCCAACAGGGTAGAGATCGCCGGGGCTGTCACATCGGTGGAGGAGCATCCGGGTACGACCATCCTTGACAGAAAAACCAAAAGCGTCAAATTCCACAGTCACAGGGTTATCACGACAGAAAGACTTAACGGAAACAATTTTTTTAATCAAGTCAGGAGAAACAAGAACGTTATGTAGAGAGAGAGGAGTGGAAGTGGAAGGAAAAGAGACGGAACCGGTGTGAGTAATGGGAAGAGCATGACCGTTGCCAACGATGATGCGAGAGGAAGTGGAAGCGGGTGTAGAAAATGAGAGGTTACTGGGGTGCGCAGCCATATGCGCGGAGGCGCCGGTGTCCATGAACCAGTCGCCACCGCCACCATACACCCCAGCGGAGGGGGCGCTCTGGAGGGCGGTCAGGAGCGCGGGATCCCACGGGGCCGAGCCCCGGGGGGGGGGGGGGGGGGGGGGGCCGTAGGCCGGGGCGTGCTAGGGCGCCGCATAGAACGCCTGGTGGGTGGCTGGACGCGGCCCCATGATGCCCGGGTAGGGGCGCGCGGCACGGGCATGGAGTAGGCGTGAACGACCCTGGTCCACGGATTGTGGCCGGCGGTCCACGGCGGAGGGGCGGTGTGCTGAGGTGGACGAGGCGCAGGGACGTTGGCACCAGCATTGCCACCGCCGTTGCCACCACCGCCACGGCGACGACGGCTGCGACGACCGCCGATGTAGAAGAGATATTGGAGATTGCACAGCACCAATAGGGCCGGCTGCTCATATATATATAGGCGGACACATGTACAATTACAGGTACAACACCCTGAGAAAACACGGGGACCTATACCTATACAATATGTTACTCAACACTCATGAACGAAGTAGATCTCCCTGTCTCCAGCATACTTATCCAACCATCTACCGTTTAGGATGGGCGTTTTCTTTGAGGAATTGCAATCGCTCTGCCGCATGATTAGATAGGTAAAAAAAGGTTCATCTAGAAGAATGGGAAAACCGTAGGAGCTCCAGGAACTCCCAGAAAAACACATGCACACACCTTGTCAAAGCCGCAAGTGGTCTCCCGGGTCTTGGCTGTGCGTGTAGGCCCTCTGTGCGACTTCATCTTTTACCAAGACCACGACGGCCCTCTGCTGAAGTGCGGCATTCTGGAAAACTTGCCAGCAATTGTTTTCTTTTCCCTCCAAACTCCCCAAACCGAGTATATGATCGCCCTGCTCGCCTCCCTTCTCCTATCCTTTAGGATCTTGGATATCGTCTCGTCCCACCAATCATTGAGACTCCTTCCCCGCCACAGGCGGTGGCACATCAAGATGCCCATTCCGGCGGTAATTTGTTCTCACCGAAGTCGAGAAGTGGCAGTCGAGAGTGAGGTGCTACACCGTCTCCGGATGGATTCTGCATAGCTTACACACTGGATCGTGCGGCAATCAGTGGCGGAGGACCCCTTTGGGCAGAGTAGGGCGGACGCCCTACCTTAATTTTTGTGCAAAACTTGTATATATGTATTCATCTGTCGATGTGTTTTCTCTGGAGATTTCTCAGTCTATGTGTGTCGCCTTTGGAGTAGAAAGAGAAGACAAAAGAGGTGCGTTCGGCGCTGGCTACTAGCCTTTTCCACTGGGCCAACTGGGTTGGGCCAGTGTTCAGCTTCGTGCGGCTCAACCGACCGGGAAGCCACGACTGCATTATAGAAACCTATGATTGCTCAGCCATGAAAATCAAAACAAGACGACGCGCGGGCGGCGCAGGAACCCTGGCAGCTAGCGGAGCGCAGGAGCACTACGCCGGCAGGCAAATCGGCGCCGATAGCAAGGGGCGCAACGACGCTGACAGAGCGCGGTGGCGGCCGGGGAGAAATCTTCACCGGTGTCTAGGTCCCAGCTCGCCTAGACTTTCCCTTCTAGGGTTATACCTTATTCTCGTTTTCTATTCATAGGATTGAATACTCATCCTTGTTAAACATTTTGCATCATTTTTTTCTTATGCACTAGATTTCCTTTTTTATTTTGCAAAATTCTTAGTACTCTAGATTTCGCCCGACCTTAATTTTTTTCCGTCCTCCGCCACTGGCGGCAATCCTCTATTTGCAAGGTTATAAGACGTGAGGATTTTTCCATAAAGCGCTGGCCATGCGAAGAACCTGCATTTTGCCTCCGCGTGCCCCTTCCAAAATTTGGCAGTGCGGAAGGGAGCACATGACCCTGCAAACTGGCTGAGGTAAGATGAGGCTGTCGTGCAGACCCCCAACTCAGTTCACCGCCAATGAGTCCGGCCTCACGAGCACGTGAATCTCCCTTCTCTTCTTTCTTATAGATAGCCTGTTTTTTAATGTTAATAGATAGCTTGTTTTTGCATGTCCAAACATTTGGCACTCTTTATGTAGCGCACGTATTGACTGAAGCTAATACTATCATTCCATACCATGCTTTATTTTTATTTACATTTTTTTGAATAATTCATTTAAGAAAGTTTGGAGAGAAGATATGCTTTCCGCTGACTGTGGTTTCTCTGATTTATTTTCAACTTGGAATTTTTGTTAAGATCTTGATTCAAGGCCTCATAGATTTTGGTGAGAGGGCCCTCACAAATTAGATGGATGATTGTCCAATGTTTATGTAGTATCAAGCACTGTAAGATATCTCAAAGTTCAGTTCTTATGCAAACAACTTCTCTTTACTTCATTCCCTTCATATTACATATAAATTCATAAGTTCACCTCCCTGCATATTCCATATAAATGCAAAGGTTTATGTTTGCATAATTCACTAAATGCGACATTCAACTACAGGTTAGACTGATATTATCTATTGGACTGATATTATCTCTTGCTCCAAGACTTTTTGATTGCCGACTCAAATATTCAATATCTCACTTTTGCTACAGCTCCTCCAATTTTGTATAAAGTGTTAAATACGGCTTCAGAGATAGGAAAGCGTACGTGTTGTGTACGTGTCCTAGTTGTATTGTATACCTGCTGATGTATATATAATGATCACCGTGGGGGGCTTTGCACCCACAAAACCCTAAACTACTCGTTCTAACTTGGTATCAGAGCGAGCAGGCCGCCGCCGCAAAACCCTAGTCGGCGCCGCCGCCTCGAGCTCCCTTTGGCCGCTGCCGTTCTTCGCAGCCGCCGCCGCCGAGATGTCATCCTCCTCGGCGCTCCAGCTCTCCACGATCCTCGGGCCGACCGTGTCTGCCCCCAACCCCATCACCACCGCGATCGCCGTCCCCACGCCCCAAGTCATCCTCGACCGGAGCAATTTTATGCTCTGGCGGTCCCTCACCGTGCCGAACTTCGCCGGTGCTGGGCTCCACGGCCACCTCGACGGCACTGCGGCGCCGCCAGAGAAGACGATCACCCAGGGCACGGGTGATGCGGCCACCTCCGTCACCAACCCTGAGTACGCCACGTGGTGGACGCGTGATCAGCGCGTGCTCGGGCTGCTTCTCGGCTCCATCGGGCCGGACATCGCCCAGCAGATGATCGGCAAGTCTACGGCAGCCTCGGTGTGGGCTGCTATCCACACCATGTTTGGTGCTCAAACTCGTGCCAATGTCAGGCACATCCGGCGGCAGTTTCAGGCCCTCCGGAGAACCGACTCTGCCGGCGTCTACATGGACCAGGTGAAGGTCCTCGCCGATCAGATGGCCGCTGCTGGGGCCAAACTCTCCGATGAGGAGATCATCGATCAGATGCTCACCGGGCTCGGTCCTGAGTTCAATCCTATCGCTGCGTCCATGTTGCGCGACATGGAGGAGGTCTCCCTGACCTCGTTCTACTCCCACGTCCTCAGCTACGAGGGTCTGCGTGCGCAGCAATCCCAGGCCCCTGACGAATGGGTCACGTCGGCAAACGCCGCCTCGCGGTTCGGCTCCTACAACAACCCTAGCCAGCCGCGCTCCTATTACCCGCCATCCAACCAAGGCACCGGCGGACGCCCTCCCGCTCCATACACAGAGCAAGGACAGGGCAGCGGTTCTCGCCCAAACTCTGGAGGAGGAGGAGGAGATCGCCGTCAATATGACGGCTCCAACCGCACTGGTGGTAACGACTCCCGCAACAACGACTACAACCGCAACGGCGACAACGGTCGCAACGACAATGGTCGCGGGAAGAACCGTCCCCGCTGCCAGATCTGCTACTACTGGGGACACGAGGCGCGGGAGTGCAGGAACCGTTTCAACCCGGAGTTCCAGCCGCGTTCCGCCAACGCTGCATCAACCAGCTCCAGCGACGTTCCTCCTCCATGGCTGATGGACTCGGGGGCGACCGAGCATCTCACCAGCCAGCTTGAGCGCCTCCAAGTTCATGATCGCTACGATGGAAAGGACCAGGTTCAAGTGGCCAATGGCGCAGGTTTGTCAATTTCGAACATTGGTCACTCTATTTTAGCCGGTTCTTCGCTTCGTTTACAAAATATCCTTCATGTCCCACATCTCCGCCAACACCTTCTATCTGTTTATCGTCTTGTTTGTGATAATGACGTGTTCGTTGAGTTTCACCGTCGTTTTTTCTGTGTCAAGGACAAGGCCACGAAGCGAATTCTTCTTCACGGTAGAAGCCATGGCGGTCTATACCCAATCCCTTTTAGCCGGGCTTCATCCTCCTCCCGTCAAGCTCTCTCCGCTGGCAAAGCTAGTTTGGCGCACTGGCATCGGCGCCTCGGTCATCCTACGAATAAAATAGTTCAGTCAATTGTTAGCAAAAACAATATTTCCCGTTCTCTTGAGTCAGACAATGTCTTAGTTTGTGATGCTTGTCAGCGTGGTAAAAGTCGTCAGTTGTCATATACTGCTTCACATCGTGTGTCCACTATGCCTCTTGATTTAATTCACTCCGATGCTTGGGGTCCTGCAATTTCCTCCTCTGCAGCAGCCCCCGGGTTTTGAAGATTCTCAGTTTCCCTCGCATGTTTGCAAGCTTCAACATGGTATTTATGGTTTGAAACAGTCTCCCCGGGCCTGGTATTCTCGTCTCAGTGAGCGACTTCTACAGCTTGGTTTTAAGGCTTCCAAGGCTGATACTTCCTTGTTCGTGTTCACTCAAGGCGGTGTTCAGCTGTATATGCTTGTGTATGTTGACGACATAGTTATTGCCGGATCTTCTCTTGTCGCAATTGATCGTCTGGTGGCTGCCTTGTCTGCCAGTTTTCCTATCAAGGACCTTGGTGCTTTGGACTTTTTTCTTGGATTAGAAGCCTCCTGCAATTCAGGGGGAATGAGTCTCACACAACGCAAGTATGCGTTAGATCTTTTACATCGGGTTAACATGGAGAATTGCAACTCTGCTTCTACTCCGCTGGCCACCGGTGAGAAGCTTTCTCGTGATAGTGGACATGTACTTGGCACTAACGATGCGACCCGATATCGTAGTGTTGTGGGGGGACTTCAGTATTTGACCCTCACTCGGCCGGATATTTCTTTTGCCGTTAACAAGGTGTGTCAGTTTCTCTCACAACCTACGGAGGTACATTGGGAAGCTGTGAAGCGCATCTTGAGATATGTGAAGGGTACGATCAACACTGGCTTGCAGTTTCGAAGATCCCCTTCTACTGGCATTAGCGTTTTTACTGATGCTGATTGGGCTGGTTATGTTGATGATCGACGGTCCACAGGAGGTTTTGCCATCTTTGTAGGTCCGAACTTGATTTCTTGGAGTTCGAAGAAGCAGCCTACTGTCTCAAGATCTAGTACTGAGGCAGAATACAAAGCATTGGCAAATGGCACTGCTGAAGCCATGTGGGTAGAGTCATTGCTCAAGGAACTTGGTGTTAAGCAGCAGCGTTCTCCTATTTTGTGGTGTGATAATCTTGGGGCCACATACCTGACAGCAAACCCAGTATTTCATGCTCGCACAAAGCATATCGAAATTGATTTTCACTTTGTGCGTGAACGAGTAGCAGCTGGTGCTCTTCAAGTCAGGTTTATTTCCTCCGGTGATCAATTAGCTGATGTGTTTACTAAGCCAGCAACTCAGCAGATGTTAAGCCGTTTTAAAACCAATCTAAACTTATTTTGTACAAGTTCAGATTGAGGGGGAGTGTTAAATACGGCTTCAGATATAGGAAAGCGTACGTGTTGTGTACGTGTCCTAGTTGTATTGTATACCTGCTGATGTATATATAATGATCACCGTGGGGGGCTTTGCACCCACAAAACCCTAAACTACTCGTTCTAACTTAAAGAAATGACAGAAACACTATCATAGAGTGATTCTTCATCCTTCCATTCTAAAAACTCAAGTTTCTGCAGAATAAGAAAGAACATTAATGTAGGACATTTTTGTATATATAAAAATAATCAAGGAATTCTTTGTACATGTACATATGCCATGCAACATATATTCTCTTTGAAAATCCACTACGAGCATAAACAAAATATATGATGGAACCACTTGTTTTCCAAAATAAAGACGGACAATAGTTCAAGTGTTCAAGTATGTCTTTATCTCTCATAATATTTGTAGCAACTAGCAAGTATGCTACTAAGTCCCGTGTGCTCCCGTTGCATCCGCACACATCTTTTGTTATTGCTATTATGGCCACCTAAAATGATGGTTGTGGGTGTTGACCTAATCGCTCTCCTGTCGCCCCCTCCAGGCGACGGGCGAGCGCAACCCTAGCCTCCCGCCGCCACCTCCCCACTTCCTCTGCCCGCCCCCTCGTCGCCTCCCGAGGCCGCCGCCGGCTAAGCCGTGCGCCGCCAAGGACGGGGGCGGCGAGGATCTATGCCTCTCGGGCCCCCCGCATGGCTGTCTCGGAGGGAAGCCTCCATGCCGGCCCCGGAGGTCGCCGTCGTCCGCGCTGGTCCCGCGCGTGGCCCGCCGCCGTCCTGCTCGCCGCCGTCCTCATCGCGTCTGCGTCGTCCACGCCGCGCCGTCTCTGCGCGCCGGCCCTGCCGGCGGGATCCCGGCCGGCTTCGGCCTTCGCTGCACGGCAGCTCGTTGTCCGGCCACGGCGCGGCCCCTGCTGCTTGGGATGGCCGCGATTTCCGCCAGGCATGGCGCTGCCTAGTGCGCCGCCGGCGCTCGCGCGCGGGGCTCTGTTGGTGTGGTGACCCGGCATACCACTGCATGGTGTATTATGCAAGTCTGATATAACACCAATGAAACACCGTTCCACTAGTATTATATCGCTCAGAGTGGTACAACAGAAACACATGCGGGTCCAAGGTATGTCTATAGAATTACAACACCGACTCTGCTACATAAGATCAGCATAGCCTCCTAGTTTACAATGAGGTAAAACTACAAATAACTCCAGAAGAACGACTCGTAGTCTAATCTTATCACTAACTCTATTTGTAAAGTATTTAACTAGCTACAGAGGCTAAGAATAGATTCTAGCTAATTAGGAGCTAGGTTTAGGAAGCTGGTTCCCTTCTATGGCTAAACTAGGTTTTCTCCTTGATGGATGTGGTATCTGGCTCCTCTGACAGGGTCCTGTATCTTGAAGTAGTTGTTGACTCCTCGTTCTTCGAGTTGCACTGTGGATCCTCCTTCGATGCCTCCATATCTAAGCAGGGGATTTAAGAGTGGGATGAGTACGAGCGTACTCAACAAGTTCATTATAGGAAAGAGGTGTTTAATGCACTAGCTACGGCATTAGACCAGAAAGTCTAATACCAATGCAAGTTTTCATAACCATTTCTTCAAAAGGTTGCTTTTATTCAGAAGAACTATGTCCGTCAGCCTTCACCGGTTTACTAGAACTTCATGGAGCTCCTTTCCGGCCGCGTTCGCAGTTCCATATCCTGGAACAGGGAGTGACAGGTCACAGTTCTTTACACTCTGCAGAGGTGTGTTGCTTTACCCATAAGAGATCTTAACCTTGGTGCCAACCGAGTCTATAGTTCTCGTCCACACTTCCTTTGGTGTGAGGCCCGGTATAAGGTCATAGCCAATCATATTTCTCCGCTACCTCATACACCCACCCGTTGATGCAAACTCCGACCCTGGGTCCTCGCCGGTGCTCTTATACCAATTAAGGACGGCCCCCGACCACGACAACAGTTCAGGTCTCTACCATGAACTCCTTCGCCGGCAGCTGCAACCCATCATAGACCGCAATTACCGTGGGGACTTCATCGGGACCCCCACCCTACCACTTGTCCTCTCTTGGATCAAGGGTACCACTTGTCCTCTCTTGGATCAAGGGTCTACGGTAAAGCGCATCCGTTGATGTACAAGAGGTGGAAATACAATTGACTATTCCGTCCCACTCCAGATCTTATGGTTAACACGGGTATTACGGCACAAGAATCACTGGCGACATTTGTTGTTTAATCCTAGATGGATATAAACCCTTGCAATGGAACCTCCACCATATCAACACAATCCATGGTTCCATTGCCCACCACATAGTCATATTCATAGTTATGAAAGTAGTGGTTTTGGTTTTTATGCAATAGTGATAACCATAGTACTTTGCAAGTAATTTGATAGAAATACTCAAATGACATGAGCAAGTGATGAACTTGCCTTTCTTGGCTGCAAGATTATGCAGACAAGGTCTTCGATACGCAATAACTCCAAATTCTGAAATAGCATCATCGTCCGGTAAGGACGATGTTTAAAAGATTGGCAAGGATGCAATAATGCATAAGTATGAGATGCAATCGCTCTAAGCGTGACCTAACCCCGATGATTTAGGATTAGTGAGTTGAAATGATTTGTTTAGGGTGTGTTGCACTTTTAGAGTGGTTCTCATACAAAGTTCTTATTCAAGTGTGGTTACATGGTATCATAAACAGGTGCTGCAATGTATCATAATAATAACATTAATAGCACACAACAATAACATTGAGTATAAACCTAATATGTAATGAATGGTGGTTGGTTTTAGCACTATATGGCATGGTTAATGGTTAATTATCATATACTTCAAAAGAATAACTTTTGAAGAACATGTTCTTTAATAAAGAACAAGTATGATAATTAGGGTTGTGGGGTTCTAGGGTTTACTATGGTTTTCCACTAGTTTATAGGGTAAGGATTAGATGGATCCCAACATAGTTGGATTCATCAATAGCTACAACTTGTAGGGTTAAGCCTAAGCATCTTAAGCAATTTATTATAAGTAGTTGCTATCAAGTTGGTATATCTTGTTAATGATGGCTGGCTAGGGTTTATAGATCTTATTAGGTATAGTGGATGACTATTCTATATTTTCTTCAAAGGAATAACTTTTGAAGAACATACTTCTTAACTAATAAGAAGTATCTCAATTTGAATTGGGTGGTTTAGGGTTTGCTATTGGATCTACTAAGTAAGGAATAGTTAGTTCCTATATAGGATGATGCATAATTCTTTAGTGCTTGCAGGGTTTAGTGGAGCATGATTAATGGTGCAGAGTATTAGGCATGGTTGCTATTAGAGTTCATCACAATGATGTGATTCTAAGCATGGATAAATAAGGATGATGGTTTTGGTAATAAGAGCTAGGGTTTAGTCTTGGTTAATCCTACTTGATCAACCTGGTTGGATAGGTATACATACATGGAATACTAAATTATTGATAATAGGGCTCCTACATTTCATGTGGCATGGCAAGTATTTAATTGTTAATTATGGTTCTATGAATCAAAAGCAAAGTATCATGATCACATTTTCTAACCCAGGGTTTAGGTTTTAGAAACAATTTAGGTTTCTCATATAATACTAGAGTTAGGGTTTTAGGTTTTCACATGAAATGATAAGATCATGGCTTTAGCTGATATGGAAGTAGGGTTTCCTATTTGTGATGCATTTCTTAAGGAAATAACTTGATAATCAAATTTAAGTTACTAATAACTTTGGATTAATGAAGTAATGATGTATTAAGTATTTTATTAATTTCTTGATGGAAAAAATAGAAACAAGAAAATTATATTTTTAGTATTCAAGTCTTAACAATTCAAGATTGAAAATTGGTCTTCTGAAATCTAGAGGAAAGATTCATATTATTATTTAAACTTTACAGTATTTGTTGCTGGTTTTGTTTTGTTTATAATTTTCTTCTTGTTCAGAAGTTATTTCTATTTGATTTTTTTATGTTACTTTATTTATTTAAAGAATTGTTCTAAAAAAAAATGGCTAAATAACTAGAGCCCAACTGGTCCAACCGGGCCAAGTTGGTCTGGCCCAAATGGCCAGCTCGGTCGGTCGGGCTCGGGTCAAATTCGACCCGACCCATCCCCTCTCCTCCATGCTCTCCTCGTCCTCTCTCGCTCACGCCTCACGCGCACGCATACTCCCGAGCTCCTCATGTCCTGGCTGCGCCGCCGTTCTCTCCTGGCCGCCTCCGGCCCTCTCCAGCGCCGGCGTGATGGGGCTTTGCTCCGCCTTGCTGCTCTCTACCGCCTCCTCCCGGTCGATTAGATCCTCGAGGTCTTAATCACCCGTCCCCAACCCCGGAACCCTACCTTCTGCTGGCTGATTTGGCCATCGCCGGCCTTGTCTGGTGCTGCCTAACGCCGCCGCTGCTCCGCCCTTCTCTCCTCTGGCCTCGGCCCCTCGCAATGTCGATTGATTTGGTTTTTCCCGGCCGAGTTTGCTCGCCCACGACTCCGAGAACCCTCGCGGTGACCGGTCGATTTGACCGCCTCCGGTCGCTCCTGTCCTCGCCGCCGGTCAACACGAGTCCCCCACGAACTCCTCCGCCAACACTCTCCGCCATGACGCCGTTCTGCGCCCGCACACAGCTCGGTGGCTAACCCTAGCTTTGTTGGAGATATGCCCAAGAGGCAATAATAAAATGGTTATTATAATATCTTTGAGTTTATGATAATGTTTACATACCATGCTATAATTGTATTAACCGAAACATTGATACATGTGTGTTATGTGAACAACAAGGAGTCCCTAGTAAGCCTCTTGTATAACTAGCTTGTTGATTAATAGATGATCATCGTTTCATGATCATGAACATTGGATGTTATTAATAACAAGGTTATGTCATTATGTGAATGATATAATGGACACACCCAATTAAGCGTAGCATAAGATCACGTCATTAAGTTATTTGCTATAAGCTTTTGATACATAGTTACCTAGTCCTTATGACCATGAGATCATATAAATCACTTATACCGGAAAGGTACTTTGATTACATCAAACACCACTGCGTAAATGGGTGGTTATAAAGGTGGGATTAAGTATCCGGAAAGTATGAGTTGAGGCATATGGATCAACAGTGGGATTTGTCCATCCCGATGACGGATAGATATACTCTGGGCCCTCTCGGTGGAATGTCGTCTAATGTCTTGCAAGCATATGAATAAGTTCATAAGAGACCACATGCCACGGTACGAGTAAAGAGTACTTGTCAGGAGACGAGGTTGAACAAGGTATAGAGTGATACCGATGATCAAACCTCGGACAAGTAAAATATCGCGTGACAAAGGGAATTGGTACCGTATGTATATGGTTCATTCGATCACTTAGTTCATCGTTGAATATGTAGGAGTCATTACGGATCTCCAGATCCCGCTGATGATTATTGATCGGAGAGGCGTCTCGGTCATGTCTGCACATTCTCGAACCGTAGGGTGACACACTTAAGGTTGCGGTGTTGCTAGGGTAGTTTCGGGATTAAAGAAATAGTTTTTGAGAGTTACGGAATTGTTCCGGGAAGAGTATTAATAATTTATTAATTAATTGAATTACTAATTATTAATATATATTTATTTAGTAGAAATAAATATGAGACTAAAAGTAGTCTATAAGTAGTTTTGTTAATGGGCCAATTAAGTAGCTCATATAGACAGACTATTAAAGAAAAGAGGCAAAAGAAAAGCAAAAGAAAAAAAAAAGAGAAGGGCACGACCTGGCCAGTTGGGCCGATCGGCCGGCCACGCACACGCCCAATGTAGGGAAGTGCTCAAGCAGCAAGCCATGAGATGGCAAGTGCAGCACTCGTGTATGGCAAGGAAAGGGCAAGGCCCGGCCACACGCAAGGAAAGGCAGAGTGTTTTGCCTGTGCACGCCAAGGAAAGGAATCGGCCCTGTGCTGTTTGTGCATGTAAGGAAAGGAAACTGTTTTTGCCTTGCAAATTACAGATTGGATCGATCCGATCGATCGTTTTGACGTGGCTTACACGCTGAAAAGTCTACCGCCTTACACGCCTATAAAAGGAGCACGTGGCCGGCGCAAACAATCAGATTTTTGTTCCGCGGTCGTTTGCTCCGTTTGCTCCACCTTTTGCCTAGTTTCTTCCACCCAACGCGTACAGGCGAAGCCCTGTTCGCGCAAACTCTCCACCACCACCACGCCGTCGTGCTGCTGGACTAGATCCTATCTACCACATCTCCCCGCTTGCTGGAACAAGGAGGAGGTGTCTTCATCGAGCTGTACGTGTGACCGAGTACGGAGGTGCTGCCCGACTGTGGCACCGTCAAGATCTTCTACGCGCTTTTGCAAGCGGCAAGTGATCGACTACATCCACAACGAGATCTAATCTCGTAGGCTTTGGAAATCTTCAAGGGTTAGTCTCGTGATCCCCTCGTTGCTACCATCTTCTAGATTGCATCTTGGCTTGGATTGCGTTCTCGCGGTAGGAAATTTTTTGTTTTCTATGCAACGTATCCCTACAGTGGTATCAGAGCCGTGTCTATGCATAGATGCTTGCACGAGTAGAACACAATGGTTTGTGGGTGTTGATGCTTATGTTATCTTTAGTTTGAGTACTTTGCATCTTTGTGGCATAGTGGGATGAAGCGGCTCGGGCTAACTTTACATGACCGCGTTTATGAGATTTGCTCCACGCTCGACATGCAACTTGTATTGCATAAGTGGCTTTGCGGGTGTCTGTCTCTCCTACTATAGTGAAGATTCAATTTACTCTTCTATTGACAACACTAGTATCACCGTTGTGGTTCATGTTCGTAGGTAGATTAGATCTCTATCGAAAACCCTAAACCACGTAAAATATGCAAACCAAATTAGAGACGTCTAACTTGTTTTTGCAGGGTTTGGTGATGTGATATGGCCATAATGTGATGATGGATATGTATGAGATGATCATTATTGTATTGTGGCAACCGGCAGGAGCCTTATGGTTGTCTTTAAATTTCATGTTGAGTAGTTTTTCAAAGTAGTTGTAATAGTTGCTACATGAGGTGAACAACCATGAAGACGGCGCCATGAACCTTGACGCTACGCCGACGATGATGGAGATCATGCCCGAAGATGATGGAGATCATGTCCGTGCTTTGAAGATGAAGATCAAAGGCACAAAGACAAAAGGGCCATATCATATCACATATGAATTGCATGTGATGTTAATCCTTTATGCATCTTATTTTGCTTAGATCGCGACGGTAGCATTATAAGATGATCCCTCACATTAATATCAAGATAATAAAGTGTTCTCCCCTCGTATGCACCGTTGCAACAGTTCGTCGTTTCGAAGCATCTCGTGATGATCGGATGTGATAGACTCAACGTTCACAAACAACGGGTGTAAGCCATGTTGCACACGCGGAATACTTGGGTTTGCTTGACGAGCCTAGCATGTACAGACATGGCCTCGGAACAACGGAAACCGAAAGGTTGAACACGAATCATATGGATGATATGATCAACATGTTGATGTTCACCATTGAAGCTACATCATCTCACGTGATGATCGGTTTTGGTGTAGTAGATTTGGATCGTGTACCACTTAACAACTATGAGGGATGTTGTATTAAGTAGGAGTTCATTAGTAATTAGATTAAAACATGAACTAATTATCATAAACATAGTCTAAGTAGTATTTTGAATTAATTTTGTAGTATTGGCATTCATTTCCTACCATGCGCTAGTCTTATAATTGAGATAGAAATACTGTTAATATCTGATAAGAAACTTTACGGACTGGTACCGTATTGTTAAAGAATCAAGAAATAATTAAGTCCTATTTCAAACTTTTAGTAAACCTCACATTGTTGATTCAAAGAGCTATGGTTTCAGTTAGTACCTAAAGTTATCTTGCCTCCGTGAAACTTGAAGTTCAAATCTGTTTGAAAAGTAAGGAGCTGAAAATTTAGATTTCAGAAATAATCAAGGTATGAGATATATGAGATATCTAAGACCTTATTGCAAGATGATAGAATATAAATTTGGTGAGACTACATAAACTCATAAGTTTTATGGGAATGTATGAAGGTTGAAGACGCCAGGCGTCACAATCCTCCAACTATTGGGGCACTAATAATATTCGCATATCCATGAAGTTATCATCCTTAGTATGCACCGTTTCTAAGACTCGTCGTTTCGAAGCATCACGTGATGATCGGGTGTGATAGATTCTACATGTGCATACAACGGGTGCAAGCCAGATTTGCACATGCGAATACCAAGGTTAAACTTTATGAGCCTAGCATGTACAGACATGGTCTCAGAAAGTCATCATGATACAATGGATAAAATTATGAGTGAAATTGTTCATCATATTACAAAGTTACTAATAGTGAAATCTGAAACACTTGTCATATGATGATCAACTTCAAAGTAAGAACCTCAAGGTTATTGGTATTTGACCAACAAACCTAGAAGTTATTGAAGGAGAAATGTTTTCTGAATAATGAGGAAAGCTAAAAGAGAAATTACAAAAGATATTTTGGCAAAAAGAAAAGAAAAGACTAGAAGGTCTAGCTCAGGTGTATATAAATGATATACATATTATGGTTGTATTCCTAGTTAAGTCACACTATGAAATTCTTGGGTATTAGTACTATATTGGTTGGTATGAAGTGTCATACAAAACAACACAATACAAGAATACAATGGCCTAAGTGACTGACAAGGAATATGATAGGAATGCACATCTGGAACAAAATAAAGTATTATTATGTTCGTCGTTGGCATTCTATCTAGCCCTTAGAATTTATAATAAAGAACTTAATAATTGTTATTTTGGTCTGGTCAAATGAAAACAATAAGTTGTTCAAATTATGACATTACTCCATGTACGATGGATAAGTTATTATAAATCTTAATGGTGAAACACACATACATAACACTGACGCTAAAATGCCATAAGGCAAATGATTTGAATTCCACTTATTTGTGGAACCGCCATTTAGGTCATGTTAGAAAGGAACGCATGAAGGAACTCCATGCAAATGGATTTTTGGAGTCATTTGATTTTTGAATCGCTTGGCGCTTGCAAAATCTTTTCTAAAAAGTAATGACTGAAATACCGTTCATAGGCCAAGAGTTGAATGGGCAACTAACTTAGTGAAAACATACATAATGATATATGTGGTTCACTGGGCATAGTTGTGTGCGGGAGATTCTTCTACTTCATGAAAACTTTCAACAATGAATTGAGTATATATGTGGATATATTCAATAAGGAAGAAGTTTGAAACATTTGAATGGATTCAAATAAATTTCAGCATGAAGTGGAAATCATCGTAATAGAAAAGTCAAATATCTATGATTGGATCATGGTGAAAATATTTGAATTACGAGTTTTAGCAAACATCTAAGAGAGTCATGAAATTTTTCTACTACTCACATTTCTTGAAGTATCATAATGATGATATAGTATCCGAGAGATGTATCCAAACCTTGTTGGATTAATGATGAGATAAAATATTATGACGCCATTATATTTTTGTGGATTATGCTTTAGTGACTACCGCTTTTACACTGAATAGAGCATCATCATGATCCGTAGAAATGACACCATACGAGTTATGGCATGGGTATGAACCCTAATAGTCCTTTCTTAAATTTTGGTATGCATAGCATAAGTAAATAAGTTTACAACCAAAATCGGATGAATGTCTTTGTTGGTTATCCCAGAGAATTGATTGGGAATTCTTCCCACTATGGAGACAAAGACAAAAGTGTTTGTCAATGTTTCTTATTTCCAAGAAATTATTTCTAGCGAAATTTTTGAGTGGGAGGACAATAGAACTTGATAAAGTTTATGAACCTGAGCATAATGATCAGAGTAGCGCAGCATCGGAATTGGTTCCGGAAGCGACCACGACGATCATGGCTCCCATGACTACAAAGTGTTTTAGCCATGGAGATCGAAGTACATATTGAACCTTGTAGGTATGGTTTACTTTGTGATCAAATAAATGATTTGTGGACAAAGGATTGATTTTGAACAACGATAAACCAACTACAAACAAAGAAGTTATGATGGGCCCTGACTCCGTTAAAATGGCTATACGCCATGAAATCCAAGATAGATAAATACTTTTTGAAAGTAAAAAGATCTATAAAATTGATGGACTTGGATGAAATATCCTTGAAGAAGCTAGACTTGTCGAAAAATTGTTTACGACAAAGTTCAAAGAGTTGACTACGATAAGATTAGATCTTCCGTAGCAATGCTTATAGTCTATGTGGATTATTCTAGTAATCACTACATATTTCTTTTATGAGATATGCTAGTAGGATGGCATAATACACTACTTAACAGACGTGTGTATTAAAGGTGTATACAAGATACAACCAATTGTTTTGCTAGTCCGTGGAATACTAGATAGGTATACAAACTTCAATTGGATAAAGTGAGTATCACGGAGTTGGAATCTTCACCAGATGAAATAGTCAAAGAGTTATTTGATTTCATCAGAAACGATGAAGAGGCTTGCATTTGCAAGAAATTAAGTGGGAGCACTGAGACATATTTATAATACTTTATGTAGATAACATATAGCTGGTTATAAATGATGTAATACTTGATTAAAAAAGGTTTCGTTGAGAAATTAACTTCAATGAAAGGATATGGACTGAAACAAATTTAGTGTCAAGATCTATGAAGATAGATTGAAACACATAATAAGTTTAAGTCAAAGTACATAGAATGGATATTGAAGTAGTTCAATATAGAAATATTAAGAAAATGTTCTTGTCATGTGAAGGTTTAACAAGACTTGAGTGTATCTAACACTCGATGAGTAAAAACACATGAGTGATTTTAGATCATGAATAATATGTACATAATCAGATATCTTGTGCTCTAAAAGGTTAGGAGCATATACCAGAATGATTCATGTGATGATCATTGAAAAACAGTAAGAATATTCTTGAGTACTTAAGAAGAACCAAGAATATATATATATATAGTTTTTGTATGAAGAAATGACAAACAAATCGCTGTAAAGTGTTGCACCAATATTTGTTTTGTCACATATGAAAATAAAATTCAATTTCAAATTAGACTAAGTGTTGTTTAAAAGGTAGCACAATGAGCTAGAAGTTGTCTATGCTAGATTTAGAAGAGTTCTAAATATTGTGACGGATTCTACAAAAGAAGGCAGAGTATGTCATTGTTTTGACAATGACAAAGGATGTTAAGTCAAGAGGTTCTTTTAGAACTTGGTGTAGTTCCGACAGAGTCAGAACTTTGAAGCTATATTGTGTGTGACAATATTAGTGACATATTTCAGACCGCGGAATTAAGGTTCCATCAGAAGACAAAACATATTTAATGCCAACTCATTTGGAAATGAGTGATGCGTTGAGACGCAAATGAATTACAAAATACATACGGTTCTGAGCATGTCAAATCCGTTGACTAAAACCTCTCCCGTGAGCAAAACATGATAAAGCACCGGAAGGCCAAGGTGTTATATCATTACAAATATAAACTAGATTATTGACTCTAGTGCAAGTGGGAGACTGTTGGAGATATGCCCAAGAGGCAATAATAAAATAGTTATTATAATATCTTTGAGTTTATGATAATGTTTACATACCATGCTATAATTGTATTAACCGAAACATTGATACATGTGTGTTATGTGAACAACAAGGAGTCCCTAGTAAGCCTCTTGTATAACTAGCTTGTTGATTAATAGATGATCATCGTTTCATGATCATGAACATTGGATGTTATTAATAACAAGGTTATGTCATTATGTGAATGATATAATGGACACACCCAATTAAGCGTAGCATAAGATCACGTCATTAAGTTATTTGCTATAAGCTTTTGATACATAGTTACCTAGTCCTTATGACCATGAGATCATATAAATCACTTATACCGGAAAGGTACTTTGATTACATCAAACACCACTGCGTAAATGGGTGGTTATAAAGGTGGGATTAAGTATCCGGAAAGTATGAGTTGAGGCATATGGATCAACAGTGGGATTTGTCCATCCCGATGATGGATAGATATACTCTGGGCCCTCTCGGTGGAATGTCGTCTAATGTCTTGCAAGCATATGAATAAGTTCATAAGAGACCACATGCCACGGTACGAGTAAAGAGTACTTGTCAGGAGACGAGGTTGAACAAGGTATAGAGTGATACCGATGATCAAACCTCGGACAAGTAAAATATCGCGTGACAAAGGGAATTGGTACCGTATGTATATGGTTCATTCGATCACTTAGTTCATCGTTGAATATGTAGGAGTCATTACGGATCTCCAGATCCCGCTGATGATTATTGATCGGAGAGGCGTCTCGGTCATGTCTGCACATTCTCGAACCGTAGGGTGACACACTTAAGGTTGCGATGTTGCTAGGGTAGTTTCGGGATTAAAGAAATAGTTTTTGAGAGTTACGGAATTGTTCCGGGAAGAGTATTAATAATTTATTAATTAATTGAATTACTAATTATTAATATATATTTATTTAGTAGAAATAAATATGAGACTAAAAGTAGTCTATAAGTAGTTTTGTTAATGGGCCAATTAAGTAGCTCATATAGACAGACTATTAAAGAAAAGAGGCAAAAGAAAAGCAAAAGAAAAAAAAAAGAGAAGGGCACGACCTGGCCAGTTGGGCCGATCGGCCGGCCACGCACACGCCCAATGTAGGGAAGTGCTCAAGCAGCAAGCCATGAGATGGCAAGTGCAGCACTCGTGTATGGCAAGGAAAGGGCAAGGCCCGGCCACACGCAAGGAAAGGCAGAGTGTTTTGCCTGTGCACGCCAAGGAAAGGAATCGGCCCTGTGCTGTTTGTGCATGTAAGGAAAGGAAACTGTTTTTGCCTTGCAAATTACAGATTGGATCGATCCGATCGATCGTTTTGACGTGGCTTACACGCTGAAAAGTCTACCGCCTTACACGCCTATAAAAGGAGCACGTGGCCGGCGCAAACAATCAGATTTTTGTTCCGCGGTCGTTTGCTCCGTTTGCTCCACCTTTTGCCTAGTTTCTTCCACCCAACGCGTACAGGCGAAGCCCTGTTCGCGCAAACTCTCCACCACCACCACGCCGTCGTGCTGCTGGACTAGATCCTATCTACCACATCTCCCCGCTTGCTGGAACAAGGAGGAGGTGTCTTCATCGAGCTGTACGTGTGACCGAGTACGGAGGTGCTGCCCGACTGTGGCACCGTCAAGATCTTCTACGCGCTTTTGCAAGCGGCAAGTGATCGACTACATCCACAACGAGATCTAATCTCGTAGGCTTTGGAAATCTTCAAGGGTTAGTCTCATGATCCTCTCGTTGCTACCATCTTCTAGATTGCATCTTGGCTTGGATTGCGTTCTCGCGGTAGGAAATTTTTTGTTTTCTATGCAACGTATCCCTACAAGCTTCACCTCCGGCTAGCCCGGCCATCGCCGGCCTTGCCTGTCGTCGCTGGCAGCGGCATAGCTCCGCCCTGGTGTTCTCCGTCCTCCCTACTTTCTGCCTTCCCTACACTTTCTCCCACTGCCGCTCAACCACGTCCCCCTCTCTGGCCCCTGGCTGTTGTAATCGTGGTACAGGAGATGTGGTGCTGGTAGTGGTGTGATTGACAGCGTGGTCGTGCTGGTGGTGGTTGATGTACTGGTGGGGCGGTGTGACGATGTGGTGACTACTTCCTCCTCGACGCCGGTTGGACGGTGCCGCGGACGCAACCCCGGCGTCGCCTACCTTGCTACCTCCTGTACTGCACGGTGAGCTAAACCCTTCCCCAGTCTGCCTATGATCATCTATTGTTGTGCTCATGTGCTGTAACGATATTACTTAATTCTCTATTGTCTTGATGTTGTGCTGGGGCTAAATAAATCATGCCCTGGTAGTGGAGGTAAGATTCATTGTTCTCTGTGAATTGTGGCCTGATCTAGTAATGCTTTGTCACTGCCATGTGCTATGGGTGTTGCTTTGGTTAGTGAAGCTTTGGATTCACTGATATATATGTACTAGACTTGCTATGGTGTCTCTGTTGAGATGATTAACTATTCTGGCATGTGTGTGATCTGCTGTGACTTAATACTGACGAAACTGAACCTGGATAGTTCAGTCAACTGTAATAATTCAGTTATACCCATGTGTAGCTTATTACTGAATATGGGAATGTGAGAGACATTTAGATTTGCTTGCAGATTGATGCTTTGTTTGGTGACTTGCTTATGAGCCTGTATACTTATTTTTGGTGGCTTTACTACTGGCTATATATATATTTATATATATATGATCCATTGATCTCCAGGAATTAATCCAGGAACAAGTTGATGTTTCTGGTTGCTCTCTATCTGGGATGCCCCGGGTTGGATGAGTGATTCATCCAGGCATATACACTGATGGTGTTGCTTTTACTGAAAGGATGCATTCTATATTTACTTGATGCTTGGTTAGGCAATTTGCTTGATGGCTTGCTGGGTTAGCTTGTATGCTAGCCTCTGATTGTTGCTATGGTGCTACTTGGTTGGCCTGAGTAATTTCCTGGACCCCAAGTAGAACACTGTAGATGATGAATTTATTGGTGAAAGATGTGTTGTGTAAAATCTATAAGAACAGATGCTGCTACTTGATTCTTGGGCCCTGCCTGTGATGCAAAGGCTGAGGCTCAGATTTGTATTAAGAACAGATACTATGACATAGCTCTTATTTCTCTGTGATGATCAGGCATAGCATATCTATGCAGACTGAGAGAATCACCTCTCACAATTTAAACTGATGATTTATAGTTTGAGATTTGCCAATGTTATTACTTGCAAAATCTTTCCGTGTGCCATCTGCTTAGGTTTAATCCACTCTGTGGTACCTCCTGGGAGTGTGCACAGAAGAAATATCCGTTTAGCAAGATTGGTGCTGTTGGTAGATTATGTAGAGTGATGTATTAGGCGAAGATCATAACCATGATCAGATGATGTTAAAATTCCCCAAACAAACTCCTGTTGATGCTTGAACTAATCTTCAAGCACCAATATGACTTGAAACAGATCCTTGTGATCTATGCAAATAAACATATGAACTATTTGGGTAAAGTGGGATTTAGTTCTTTGACAACCTGTTGATGTAGAGTAATTGGATCTTCTGGACTGTTGATAGGCCCTGCTTCTTGTGGATAACCTCCACTTCCTCGCTGTACGCTTCTTCCTATGAATGATCTCGGTGGTTTATCTAGTGGATTTGTTCTTGCCGATGGTTGGTGAGAGTAGTCGATGGATTAACCATCTTGTGCTAGCTAAGCACTGGTTGCCGCAAGAGACACCACTTTTATATGGTGCCCAAGAGCTGTGCTTGGCCGATGCCTATGTGCATGCATGTGTGTGTGAGCTGCTTGCATGTGGGACCCTCCTGGTTCAAGTTTCCCTGTGAAGATCTTTGTAGCTGTGGATCAGCTCAACTGAGTCGGCCTTATCTTGAGTTGGGATTTATTCTTGATATTGCCAAGTGTTAAATTGACCCTGCCCATGATGCATGAGCCTGAGGCCAAAATTGAAGATAAGAACAAATACTACAAATCTGGCTCCCAAACCATCTACTCAATGATGAGTTTAGCATAGCAATACTATGCCAAAACCTGAGAGTAATCACTAACCAAAAATTATCTCTCTTCTATATGTTTTGTTTCTCTTATTGCAGGAAAAGAAAGATATTGGAAGATTGGGAAGATCAAGATTTAGTATAGGAATTCTTTTTTTTATTCTTTTGTAATCTTTCTATATTTCTATTTATGTGACTTGTAAATAGTGGAGTAATGATATTTGTAATAAAGTTTAAATCATTTATTCATTTGAATTATCAAATGTGTGTACTTTTACCTATAATATTTATATACTTGTTTAAATTTCAAATTCCAATTCAAATTCTTATTTGAATTTCTGTTTTCCATATTTGAATTTGAATTCAAATTGTTTCCCCCAAAACACATGAGTTCAGAAAGGTCATGTCGAGATTTATCGCACCCACATCGTAGACTAACTCAATTCCACCGATGTAAGAGAAACCTCGACCCTTTTGGAGGTTTTAAACAAAAGCGCGAAAATTCCCCGGATTTTCTATGCATGAATGCAATGCACACATCTGTTTCCTTTCTTTTTGTAACCCCCAATCCTGGGATATTACAGTCTCTCCCCCTTAAACTAAACTTCATCCTCGAAGTTTGAACTCTCTCACGTTTCCGGAGTGTGGATCTGACTTATGCAGACTATGACTTCTTTCGAACTCCGTGGTGATCTCACCAGATATAATTGAATATATCCCTTGTCCAGATTCTTCCTGGAATCCGTTAGGTTTTGTCTTACTTGAGCTTTCATACTTCTGAGTAAATATTACTCACTTTCTCAAGTTATAGTCTACTTCTTACTTCCTCGAGGTATAAACCTCGGCTTCTGGTCTGACATCCTTCTGAAAGTAGTGTTCATAATCTTATGAAAATAAGATTGAACTTTCTCTCAGTTCAGACCTTCACCAACTATCTTGCTCAAAGTATTGATTCATATGGGATCCAACTGATCCCCCGCTCTCCCCCTTAGGGTTGTCCTAATGGTTGTTAAGCTCATCTTCCCCAACCAACTAGCTCCTTGGTTAGGCTTTATGTCTTTTTCTTGGCTTTCTATTGTACTTTTCTAGGGTATCCTATTTGGATTGATTGTGTACCCACATGGCTGTGAATACCAGTACGATATGTTAGTTGGTTATGCAACTATGGTTATTCCAACTTTACACAGGACAAGTGTGTTGCCCATGAAAGCTTGAGTAATTTAAAGATATTATTCTGCAACTAATATTGTGCTACATGAAGAAGTTGTGTTCCACATACTGATTGGTTCAGAACAAGTATGGTCAAAGTCCTATGCATCCGTCCTTGTGCTCCATCCATTTCCTTGTTCGAACTTCTTACATGATGAGCTCCCCCGATGGTTTGAAAATTGGTTCATTGCCGCATTTGATCGTCGTACCAAATATGGATCCGGGCATTCTGATTTCATATGACCTAGTTGTCCACATCCAAAACAGGTAATATCCTGTTGCGTGCAATCCTTGGCATAGTGACCTTTTCTTGCACAGTTATGGCATCGAACTTGACTATAAAATGGTGTGATTGTCTCATCTCTAGTTTGGAAATTCATCTCTGACTGAGTTTGTTGTATTTGAATTGGTTGTGGTTCCAACCTTGCCTTCCGTTTTCTTTCATTCTGCACTTCTTCATAATCATTCTCCAAAGTAATTGCAGTATCCACTAGCTCGTGGAACCTTATGCATTTGGTTAGATTCAACTGCATTTTCAGGAATGGGTTCATCCCTTTTAAGAACCTTTTTATCCTTTTCTCCTCTGTGTTCACATCCTCTGCTGCATAACGTGATAAATGATCAAACTCTACTAGATATTTCCATACCGACAAGTCATTCTGCTTCAAGGTCTCGAACTCTCTTCTCTTTAGCTCCATGATACTTTCAGGAACCTGGGCTTCTCGGAACATCTTCTTAAACTCGTCCCACGTGAAAACATGTCCCGAAGGTTGAATTAGAATCATGTTATCCCACCATGACGCTGCTAGTCCTGATAGTAGATAGGTGGCATATCTAACCTTCTCTTCATCATTACACCGAACTGTCTTTAATTTCCGCTCAGTGTCCCTCAACCAATCATCCGCATCCATAGGTTCTGGTGCGGTAGCAAAAGTCAGTGGATTGGTTTGTAGGAATTCCGTAAGACTCACTCCTTTTGGCCCTCCATTTCTGATACCTCCATTATTCTCACGTATCAAACGACTGAAAAACTCATTTTGTTGTGCTAAGTTTGCTGCTCTATCCTCAGCCATCCTTTCCATGTGCTCAAAGAATTCTTGCCCAAGCAGGACAGGGGTTGATGTTGACGATCTAGTGGCGGATAATGCCTCTTCCATCCGCTTAGCTTCTCTTTCCTGACCTTCTTTTGCCTCCCTCTCTTCATGAGTCGTTACTATTTCCTCAGTTGGTTGGTAACTCGTCTCTCCCTCACGCGATCCCATTTACCCTCTAGACCTGTAACATCAAGAAAGAACTCAATGATGCAACATGCATTTGCACACCAAGGTCAAACTTTATGCACAGATCTAGTCAATCAATGAAAATCCAATAAAAATCCAAGAAGATTCAGCTTTGTGCTTATAATACACATCATCATAGGCCTGAATAAAATAGTTGAGTAAGACATCTCTAAACATCGTGCTACGATGTGTAGTATATAACACCACATAAGATAGGTTTATATCGTGATACTTAGCACGAATATCTGGGATTCTGCTATTTGTCTCAACCTTTACCTTAATTGCACAATTGCAATGAGATAGACTTGAAACAAAGTGGTCTAGGATAGTTAAGGTTAACCTAATTTTCTTTGGAATTACTAACTTAGCTTTTATTATGTTGAGGACTACTTCATATGGTATATCTCGATTCTAGCATAGTTATTCTAAACACATAACTATTGGACTATAGCTCCTATACTTCCAAGTGTTTCTATTGTAAAACTATGGTCATGATGTGCTTGGCACACTTCTTATTGTTTTGGAACACAATTCTTGCACTATTTGTTTAGTACTTAGCTTCTTATTGTACTCCTCCTAAATACTTTAGATGTTCTACTTCATCACATACTGATTCTCAGGTGAATCTTATATGATTACTATCCCTATCATGTATGTAGACATATTTTATTCCTATCTCTCTTCCTTACCTACCATGATTGACTCATCATGGTCGATACTACCTCATATGACTCATAGTTATCACTTACTATCAATTGTTTCACATGTCTAGATAATTTTACTTACTCATTACTTATCTTGGTCTACATCTTCTATTAAGATATCTTAATTACCTTCATCTTTTGATATTACTCCTATTACAGTTCTGGATAACTCTTACTTAACCATAACATTTGTTGGTACACATCTTCCAATAGGATATCTTCCTTATGGTTGTATCCTCTCTTTGGACTACCAAGTATTGTATACCAACTGTGATCTACTCATCTATTGTTTAGGAACTTAATTGTGCACTACATGTTTGGGATTAGGTGACTAACTTTACTTTATCCTGGTAAGTTAGGTAAGAAATGTTGACTCAAGTGTGTCAGGATTATTCTCAAGTGAATATCCATCTCAAGTCATAAGAAGTATTTGGTCTACCTAGGACAACTTCCTATAGACACTACCAATCCTATAGGTCTCCTTTAAAGGTTTTTAATCCTAGGGTCAAAGCATTTGCTCTGATACCAACTGTGGTGACCCGGCATACCACTGCATGGTGTAGTATGCAAGTCTGATATAACACCAATGAAACACCGTTCCACTAGTATTATATCGCTCAGAGTGGTACAACAGAAACACATGCGGGTCCAAGGTATGTCTATAGAATTACAACACCGACTCTGCTACATAAGATCAGCATAGCCTCCTAGTTTACAATGAGGTAAAACTACAAATAACTCCAGAAGAACGACTCGTAGTCTAATCTTATCACTAACTCTATTTGTAGAGTATTTAACTAGCTACAGAGGCTAAGAATAGATTCTAGCTAATTAGGAGCTAGGTTTAGGAAGCTGGTTCCCTTCTATGGCTAAACTAGGTTTTCTCCTTGATGGATGTGGTATCTGGCTCCTCTGACAGGGTCCTGTATCTTGAAGTAGTTGTTGACTCCTCGTTCTTCGAGTTGCACTGTGGATCCTCCTTCGATGCCTCCATATCTAAGCAGGGGATTTAAGAGTGGGATGAGTACGAGCGTACTCAACAAGTTCATTATAGGAAAGAGGTGTTTAATGCAATAGCTACGGCATTAGACCAGAAAATCTAATACCAATGCAAGTTTTCATAACCATTTCTTCAAAAGGTTGCTTTTATTCAGAAGAACTATGTCCGTCAGCCTTCACCGGTTTACTAGAACTTCATGGAGCTCCTTTCCGGCCGCGTTCGCAGTTCCATATCCCGGAACAGGGAGTGACAGGTCACAGTTCTTTACACTCTGCAGAGGTGTGTTGCTTTACCCATAAGAGATCTTAACCTTGGTGCCAACCGAGTCTATAGTTCTCGTCCACACTTCCTTTGGTGTGAGGCCCGGTATAAGGTCATAGCCAATCATATTCCTCCGCTACCTCATACACCCACCCGTTGATGCAAACTCCGACCCTGGGTCCTCGCCAGTGCTCTTATACCAATTAAGGACGGCCCCCGACCATGACAACAGTTCAGGTCTCTACCATGAACTCCTTCGCCGGCAGCTGCAACCCATCATAGACCGCAATTACCGTGGGGACTTCATCGGGACCCCCACCCTACCACTTGTCCTCTCTTGGATCAAGGGTACCACTTGTCCTCTCTTGGATCAAGGGTCTACGGTAAAGCGCATCCGTTGATGTACAAGAGGTGGAAATACAATTGACTATTCCGTCCCACTCCAGATCTTATGGTTAACGCGGGTATTACGGCACAAGAATCACTGGCGACATTTGTTGTTTAATCCTAGATGGATATAAACCCTTGCAATGGAACCTCCACCATATCAACACAATCCATGGTTCCATTGCCCACCACATAGTCATATTCATAGTTATGAAAGTAGTGGTTTTGGTTTTTATGCAATAGTGATAACCATAGTACTTTGCAAGTAATTTGATAGAAATACTCAAATGACATGAGCAAGTGATGAACTTGCCTTTCTTGGCTGCAAGATTATGCAGACAAGGTCTTCGATACGCAATAACTCCAAATTCTGAAATAGCATCATCGTCCGGTAAGGACGATGTTTAAAAGATTGGCAAGGATGCAATAATGCATAAGTATGAGATGCAATCGCTCTAAGCGTGACCTAACCCCGATGATTTAGGATTAGTGAGTTGAAATGATTTGTTTAGGGTGTGTTGCACTTTTAGAGTGGTTCTCATACAAAGTTCTTATTCAAGTGTGGTTACATGGTATCATAAACAGGTGCTGCAATGTATCATAATAATAACATTAATAGCACACAACAATAACATTGAGTATAAACCTAATATGTAATGAATGGTGGTTGGTTTTAGCACTATATGGCATGGTTAATGGTTAATTATCATATACTTCAAAAGAATAACTTTTGAAGAACATGTTCTTTAATAAAGAACAAGTATGATAATTAGGGTTGTGGGGTTCTAGGGTTTACTATGGTTTTCCACTAGTTTATAGGGTAAGGATTAGATGGATCCCAACATAGTTGGATTCATCAATAGCTACAACTTGTAGGGTTAAGCCTAAGCATCTTAAGCAATTTATTATAAGTAGTTGCTATCAAGTTGGTATATCTTGTTAATGATGGCTGGCTAGGGTTTATAGATCTTATTAGGTATAGTGGATGACTATTCTATATTTTCTTCAAAGGAATAACTTTTGAAGAACATACTTCTTAACTAATAAGAAGTATCTCAATTTGAATTGGGTGGTTTAGGGTTTGCTATTGGATCTACTAAGTAAGGAATAGTTAGTTCCTATATAGGATGATGCATAATTCTTTAGTGCTTGCAGGGTTTAGTGGAGCATGATTAATGGTGCAGAGTATTAGGCATGGTTGCTATTAGAGTTCATCACAATGATGTGATTCTAAGCATGGATAAATAAGGATGATGGTTTTGGTAATAAGAGCTAGGGTTTAGTCTTGGTTAATCCTACTTGATCAACCTGGTTGGACAGGTATACATACATGGAATACTAAATTATTGATAATAGGGCTCCTACATTTCATGTGGCATGGCAAGTATTTAATTGTTAATTATGGTTCTATGAATCAAAAGCAAAGTATCATGATCACATTTTCTAACCCAGGGTTTAGGTTTTAGAAACAATTTAGGTTTCTCATATAATACTAGAGTTAGGGTTTTAGGTTTTCACATGAAATGATAAGATCATGGCTTTAGCTGATATGGAAGTAGGGTTTCCTATTTGTGATGCATTTCTTAAGGAAATAACTTGATAATCAAATTTAAGTTACTAATAACTTTGGATTAATGAAGTAATGATGTATTAAGTATTTTATTAATTTCTTGATGGAAAAAATAGAAACAAGAAAATTATATTTTTAGTATTCAAGTCTTAACAATTCAAGATTGAAAATTGGTCTTCTGAAATCTAGAGGAAAGATTCATATTATTATTTAAACTTTACAGTATTTGTTGCTGGTTTTGTTTTGTTTATAATTTTCTTCTTGTTCAGAAGTTATTTCTATTTGATTTTTTTATGTTACTTTATTTATTTAAAGAATTGTTCTAAAAAAAAATGGCTAAATAACTAGAGCCCAACTGGTCCAACCGGGCCAAGTTGGTCTGGCCCAAATGGCCAGCTCGGTCGGTCGGGCTCGGGTCAAATTCGACCCGACCCATCCCCTCTCCTCCATGCTCTCCTCGTCCTCTCTCGCTCACGCCTCACGCGCACGCATACTCCCGAGCTCCTCATGTCCTGGCTGCGCCGCCGTTCTCTCCTGGCCGCCTCCGGCCCTCTCCAGCGCCGGCGTGATGGGGCTTTGCTCCGCCTTGCTGCTCTCTACCGCCTCCTCCCGGTCGATTAGATCCTCGAGGTCTTAATCACCCGTCCCCAACCCCGGAACCCTACCTTCTGCCGGCTGATTTGGCCATCGCCGGCCTTGTCTGGTGCTGCCTAACGCCGCCGCTGCTCCGCCCTTCTCTCCTCTGGCCTCGGGCCCTCGCAACGTCGATTGATTTGGTTTTTCCCGGCCGAGTTTGCTTGCCCACGACTCCGAGAACCCTCGCGGTGACCGGTCGATTTGACCGCCTCCGGTCGCTCCTGTCCTCGCTGCCGGTCGACACGAATCCCCCACGAACTCCTCCGCCAACACTCTCCGCCATGACGCCGTTCTGCGCCCGCACACAGCTCGGTGGCTAACCCTAGCTTCACCTCCGGCTAGCCCGGCCATCGCCGGCCTTGCCTGTCGTCGCTGGCAGCGGCATAGCTCCGCCCTGGTGTTCTCCGTCCTCCCTACTTTCTGCCTTCCCTACACTTTCTCCCACTGCCGCTCAACCACGTCCCCCTCTCTGGCCCCTGGCTGTTGTAATCGTGGTACAGGAGATGTGGTGCTGGTAGTGGTGTGATTGACAGCGTGGTCGTGCTGGTGGTGGTTGATGTACTGGTGGGGCGGTGTGACGATGTGGTGACTACTTCCTCCTCGACGCCGGCTGGACGGTGCCGCGGACGCAACCCCGGCGTCGCCTACCTTGCTACCTCCTGTACTGCACGGTGAGCTAAACCCTTCCCCAGTCTGCCTATGATCATCTATTGTTGTGCTCATGTGCTCTAACGATATTACTTAATTCTCTATTGTCTTGATGTTGTGCTGGGGCTAAATAAATCATGCCCTGGTAGTGGAGGTAAGATTCATTGTTCTCTGTGAATTGTGGCCTGATCTAGTAATGCTTTGTCACTGCCATGTGCTATGGGTGTTGCTTTGGTTAGTGAAGCTTTGGATTCACTGATATATATGTACTAGACTTGCTATGGTGTCTCTGTTGAGATGATTAACTATTCTGGCATGTGTGTGATCTGCTGTGACTTAATACTGACGAAACTGAACCTGGATAGTTCAGTCAACTGTAATAATTCAGTTATACCCATGTGTAGCTTATTACTGAATATGGGAATGTGAGAGACATTTAGATTTGCTTGCAGATTGATGCTTTGTTTGGTAACTTGCTTATGAGCCTGTATACTTATTTTTGGTGGCTTTACTACTGGCTATATATATATTTATATATATATGATCCATTGATCTCCAGGAATTAATCCAGGAACAAGTTGATGTTACTGTTTGCTATCTATCTGTGATGCCCCTGTTTGGATGAGTGATTCATCCGTGCATATACACCGATGGTGTTGCTTTTACCGAAAGGATGCATTCTATATTTACTTGATGCTTGGTTAGGCAATTTGCTTGATGGCTTCTTTGGGTTAGCTTGTATGCTAGCCTCTGATTGTTGCTATGGTGCTACTTGGTTGGCCTGAGTAATTTCCTGGACCCCAAGTAGACCACTGTAGATGATGAATTTATTGGTGAAAGATGTGTTGTGTAAAATCTATAAGAATAGATGCTGCTACTTGATTCTTGGGCCCTGCCTGTGATGCAAAGGCTGAGGCTCAGATTTGTATTAAGAACAGATACTATGACATAGCTCTTATTTCTCTGTGATGATCAGGCATAGCATATCTATGCATCGAGAGAATCACCTCTCACAATTTAAACTTATGATTTATAGTTTGAGATTTGCCAATGTTATTACTTGCAAAATCTTTCCGTGTGCCATCTGCTTAGGTTTAATCCACTCTGTGGTACCTCCTGGGAGTGTGCACAGAAGAAATATCCGTTTAGCAAGATTGGTGCTGTTGGTAGATTATGTAGAGTGATGTATTAGGCGAAGATCATAACCATGATCAGATGATGTTAAAATTCCCCAAACAAACTCCTGTTGATGCTTGAACTAATCTTCAAGCACCAATATGACTTGAAACAGATCCTTGTGATCTATGCAAATAAACATATGAACTATTTGGGTAAAGTGGGATTTAGTTCTTTGACAACCTGTTGATGTAGAGTAATTGGATCTTGGAATTTGTTGATAGGCCACTGCTTCTTGTGGATAACCTCCACTTCCTCACGTCTGCTTCTTCCTATGAATGATCTCAGTGGTTTATCTAGTGGATTTGTTCTTGCTGATGGTTGGTGAGAGTAGTCGATGGATTAACCATCTTGTGCTAGCTAAGCAGCTGGTTGCTGCAAGAGACACCACTTTTATATGGTGCCCAAGAGCTGTGCTTGGCCGACAGCTATGTGCATGCATGTGTGTGTGAGCTGCTTGCATGTGGGACCCTCCTGGTTCAAGTTTCCCTGTGAAGATCTTTGTAGCTGTGGATCAGCTCAACTGAGTCGGCCTTATCTTGAGTTGGGATTTATTCTTGATATTGCCAAGTGTTAAATTGACCCTGCCCATGATGCATGAGCCTGAGGCCAAAATTGAAGATAAGAACAAATACTACAAATCTGGCTCCCAAACCATCTACTCAATGATGAGTTTAGCATAGCAATACTATGCCAAAACCTGAGAGTAATCACTAACCAAAAATTATCTCTCTTCTATATGTTTTGTTTCTCTTATTGCAGGAAAAGAAAGATATTGGAAGATTGGGAAGATCAAGATTTAGTATAGGAATTCTTTTTTTTATTCTTTTGTAATCTTTCTATATTTCTATTTATGTGACTTGTAAATAGTGGAGTAATGATATTTGTAATAAAGTTTAAATCATTTATTCATTTGAATTATCAAATGTGTGTACTTTTACCTATAATATTTATATACTTGTTTAAATTTCAAATTCCAATTCAAATTCTTATTTGAATTTCTGTTTTCCATATTTGAATTTGAATTCAAATTGTTTCCCCCAAAACACATGAGTTCAGAAAGGTCATGTCGAGATTTATCGCACCCACATCGTAGACTAACTCAATTCCACCGATGTAAGAGAAACCTCGACCCTTTTGGAGGTTTTAAACAAAAGCGCGAAAATTCCCCGGATTTTCTATGCATGAATGCAATGCACACATCTGTTTCCTTTCTTTTTGTAACCCCCAATCCTGGGATATTACAGTTGGGCGGGCTCCTACGGGCTCAGATGGGCTCCTGCGGGCTCAGATGGGCCCCTGCGGGCCCCGATGGGCGCCTCCCAGCTCCGTTTTTCTGTTTGGTGGACGGCAACAAGGCACCCTGCTCGGCGGGACACCTTTTCTGCCAGGGCCTACGATGGGCCTGACGACAGACGACAGCGTTGACACTCCAGGCGAAAGCTTCGCACCATTGGTGCCGATGTTGGCGGTGCCCTTGGGTACCGTTTTCCCTGTTGAGGGCTTCATCGGGGAGCTTGGTCTCCTGCTGTCGCGAGTTCTTGCGTTCTCCGGGTGAAAACCTCTGCTCCTTGGAGCGGGCGGCGGCGACACTCTGTGCCGTTACCTTCTTGAAGGCGCCGCTTTTGGAGTCCGTAGTCCTCGTGGTGTGGTAGTTGTGTGGTAGTTGTGCTTGGTTGCCTTGTCGTCGAGGGTGGTGGATGCCGGGGCGGCGGCCCCGGACGGTTGACGTGCGCCGAGGCGGCGGCCTCGGATGGTCTTGCAGCGATGACTCCATGGGGTGTGGTCATGGTTTTGCAAGGCATGGGTGGCGTGTTCGTGCTGCGTGGGTAGCGAGCTCGTCGGCCCGGCCTACGCGACGGGGTGGTCGGTGTGGCTGGCAAGTCGGGGCGGCGGCCCCGGATCTTTTGGCGCGGCGTTCGTGGTCTGCGGGTGGTCGCCTTGGTAGCTTGGGCTACAGGTCGTCCACGCCGTGCGGCGTTGCGGCTCGCCTCCGAGCAGGGGACGTCGGAGCAGCGGCTCCAGGTTTGGTGGTGTGTGTTTGGTCGTCGGTGGTCTCGTTTCGTGTGGGCGATGAGGCCCCGGCTTTTGTGCGGTTTTTTCGGCCGGTTTCCCTCATAAACTCGGCCTCTCTGTATGGTTTTTGGGCCCGGTTTCTCTGATTAACTGAGCCAAATCTTCTTCTATTAATATATCGAGCAGCTCACCTGCCGAATTCTCAAAAAAAAAAAAAATGATGGTTGTGTAGAGATTCATGCCATTTCTAATCATATACTTATTATTTTACTTCTAACCAGCAAATTTGAGCGAGATGATGAACCACTTATTGCCATACAACATAGTTTCTTATAATAGATTCATACGCCACTAATGTGTAAACTATATGCATTTTATTGGGCTGTGTAAATTAAAATTATTTTCTGTGATTAATTCCATATGTAATGGTATAAAATATGTGTGTGATAGGTTACTGCAGCCGCTCTTTTGCTACAATTCCCTAGCTGACTGAAGCTTCACTATGGTTATGACACACCCAGCTGGTCGTCCCCTCCCTGGCTTCACTTTGAAGGACCGATGTGGCGAGCCATGCCTCGGGGCCTCACTCTTCAGTTCTTCGGTTTTAATTCTGAAAGATCTGCACTTGCGTCTGAAGGTTAGTAATTTGATACCATCTAACCATTACTTTCCAATTATATGAAACACAAGATATGATGTGTTCTTCTACTTTACCATGTCTAATTGTATGCTACGAAATTACCTAAACTAAATATTTATGAAGGACCAAACGAGAGTGGGTCTTGCTGGATGTTATCCACAGAACAAATCTACATCCTTATTCCTCTATATTGGTTGCACATTGTATTAATTACATATTCTGTTTGTTTATTTTTTAAATTGTTTCTATTATATTTTCCTTAAAACTGACGGGCACGGCAACACGTTCTTTTATGGTCTAGTATGGACATCAAAAAGCCCCTAGCTTTGTCCTTAAGGCCCCGCTTGAAAACTCTGAATTTTTCCCACGTTTCATGGCATGCACAAAGAAATCACTGAAGAAATACATGTCTGCAGATATCCTGTTTGGTTAGCATCCCGTGCATGTTCGCTCTTGCTCCCAAAACATAGCGCCGCTGCCTCTCTCCTAGTTGCCACCGCCGGCAGGGCTGGCTTCCAAAGCGAGTGGTTCATTCTTTGGCGTGAGAGCATCTCCACTGGGGCGCCTCGTAGCGGTCCTAATAGCATTTTGGGGGGCGGCATCGAAAATGGGCTCATACCGGCACGTCCAAAAAGCGCCAGCATATTTTTGAACCCAATAGAAATGTCGGCAACCCCGTGCCGGCCCCTTCGCCGAGAGCGCGGATCGGGCTCGTCGGTGTCTCGCGGCACGTCAGAAACCGCGCGTGGAGGCAGCCAGACGCACTGCTTTCCCCACCTCCCACCCCTCTAGATCGCCATCGCCACCGTCGTCGTCGTGCCCTCTGCTTGCAATAGACAACGCCGCCTGTCCAGGAACCGCCGTCCATCGATACCGCCGCTACCCCCTCGACCGGTGGCGGCTGCTGTTTCGACCGGAACATAGGTCGCCGCCACCGTAGCACAACCGCCCCGCCCGCAAGGTGTTCGTAGGATTGCCGTGATGGACATTGACGACGAGATGATGGTGCAGCTGTTCACGGAGGAGCAGAATGTTGTAGCTGTTCAGCGGCAACAACAACAACTGATTCTAACGAGCTTCCTCCGCGTTCACCAACCTTTGTTCGGTGTACCTGCCTCGACGTGGCGGCTCAAAGCCATGCAAGAGGAGGAACGTCAACTGGCATCATCAAGCCGGCGCCGTGCTGCTTGACGCCGACGACGTGACTCATTCACCGAAGAAATTTCGGCGCCATTTTAAGATGAACAAGGATCTGTTCATGAAGATTGTCTTCGGCGTCAGGGAGTACAACGACTATTTCATGATCAAGCAAGATTGTACAAGTTTGTGGGGCTTCACCTCATTCCAGAAGTGCACTGCTGCAATGCGCTATCTTGCATGCGGAGCTCCTTCATATACGACCAATGACTACATGCGGATGGCGGAGTCGACATGTTCACAGACTCTTACAGGTTTTGCCAAGCCGTCATAGCGGTGTTTGGTAAAGACTATTTGAGAGCACCAAGGGCAGATGATACAGCTTGGATCCTGGAATAAAATGCAGCACGAGGGTTTCCTGGGATGCTTGGAAGCATTGACTGTATGCATTGGGGCTGGAAGAATTGCCATTTTTCTTGGCAAGGGATCTACAACAGGCATACTGGTGAGTGTAGTGTCATACTCGAGGCGGTGGCAGACCATGACCTCTGGATTTGGCATGCTTTTTTTTGGCATGGCAGGAACAAACAATGATATCAACATGCTGTAGCGCTCTCCGGTGTTTTCCAGGCTAGCTGAGGGACAAACTCCTGCCATGAACTTTAAGGTAAATGGCCACGCATACAACAAGGGGTATTATCTAGCTGATGGTATCTACCCGACTTATGCTATATTTGTGAAGACAATCCCGACTCCAGCTTTGGAGATGGACGCTTATTTTGCAACATGCCAGGAAGCAGCTCGCAAGGATGTTGAGTGTGCTTTTTGGGTGCTTCAACAACGTTTCACCGTTGTCAGGTACCCTGCTGTCACTTGGTCTGAGTCTCAGATGTGGGAGGTGATGAACACATATGTGATCATGTACAACATGATCATTGAGAGCGAGCGTGATGAACCTGTGCATGATGATCAACCATTTGATTATCAAGAGATTTTTGCTAAGGTAGAGCATGTACCCAATAATTTGCCGCTTTCTTTCACATGCATCAGGAAATCCGAGATGCAAGTGTTCATACTCAACTTCAGATCTGCGCATTTGTGGGCGAGGCGAGGAGCCGCCAACAATGCATGATTTAATTCGAATTATTGTATGCATAATTTAATATCTATTTGTGCTAAACTATATCAAAATATTGGATGAATAATTTCATTTCTATTTGTTGTAAACGATATCAAAATATTGTATGAATAATTTATGTGATTGATATGTTGTTTCAAAATATTGTAAAAAGAAAAGAAAAGTTTTTGGAGCCGCCGTATGTGAAAACAACATTCCAAAATGAAGGATGCAGTGCCGGCGTCTCCTATATGGCTATACCAACACCCCGCACCTATTTGCAGGGCACTGGTGGAGATGCTCTGACAGTTTGCACCGCTTCGAGCTGGAAGCATTTGGGTGCAAGGCGTTGATGGCGGTTTTCCTGTATCGCTGTTGCGAGGCCCTGACCACCATTAACCGTGATCTGATGGCGGCCGCGAGCTCCGGTGTGCGGCCAGCCTCGCCGTCGAGAAGTATAGGAGGAGCTCGGTTGGCAGGGACGGAGCCAGGATCGAAACATGAGGGGGGCGAACTGTGTTGTGAACTTCATGAGGGGGGCAGACATGGGTAAATCACCATGAAAAATCAGTTTAAGTGCCTACTATTCTTCACAAAATCTCAACCTTGGGGTAGCCCCCTCGTCCCCCCTTGTCTCCGTCCCTGTCGGTTGGTGAGGCGGACTACTCGACTACAATACAATAGAATTCTTCTCGCCAATCAATCGTCACCACGTCAGCCACAATCTTGATAGCTGACCATGACTTTGATATTTGGGCACATTTGCCAGCTGGAGACCGATGGGAAGTCGGAGTCGTAAAGTAGGCTATATCTGGAGCAGAAAGCTCCGTACCATCTAAGTACTGCACTGCTGGAACGACAGCAGCCCAGTGCACGAAAAAAGCATGACCTCGTCTCAGAGCTTAGCGCTAGCAGTTCTCTTCAGCTTCCTCTCGTGCAATGCATCCCTAGCTTCCTCCGATGGCTTCCTGCAATGCCTCTCGGCAGCCATACCGGAGCAGCTCTTGTACACGCAGAGCTCGCCTTCGTTCACGTCAGTCCTCGTCTCCTCCATCCAAAACCCCAAGTTCATCACGCCTAGCACGGTGAGGCCGCTCGTCATCATCGCACCGACGAATGCCTCCCACGTCCAGGCCACCGTTGTCTGCGGCCGCCAGAACGACGTGCGCATCCGCGTGCGCAGCGGCGGGCACGACTATGAGGGCCTCTCGTACCGGTCCAAGCGCCCCGAGGTGTTCGCCGTCGTGGACTTGGCAACCCTCCGCTCCGTGAGCGTCGACCAGAAGGCAGCCACCGCGTGGGTGGACTCCGGCACGACGATCGGGGAGCTGTACTACGCAATTTCGAAGGCAAGCATCCTGCTGGCTTTCCCGGCCGGTCTGTGCCCGACGACCGGCGTGGGCGGTCATTTCAGCGGCGGCGGATTAGGCATGCTGCTTCGAAAGTACGGCGCCGCCATGGACAACGTCCTAGACGCCACGTTGGTGGACGCCAAGGGGAGGCTCCTGGATAAACAGACCATGGGGACGGACGTATTCTGGGCTATCCGCGGCGGTGGCGGCCAGAGCTTCGGCATCGTGCTGTCGTGGAAGGTGAAGCTCGTGCCCGTCCCGCCGACGGTGACAATGTTCAGCATCCTCAAGTCCGTCAACGAGGGTGCTATAAACATCCTCACCAAGTGGCAAGAAGTTGCCCCAGCTCTTCCCGAAGATCTTTTCATAATGGCGATCATCAAGAAACAGGTGGCTAAGTTCCAATCCATGTACCTGGGCACCTGCGACACGCTCCTGCTTTTGATGGGAACCCGCTTCCCCGAGCTCGGCCTGAACCAGACGCACTGCAAGGAGATGACATGGATTCAGTCAGTTCCCTACATCTATCTGGGCAACACCGCGACTGTGGAGGACATCCTAAACCGGACAACATCCATGAACAGCTTCAGCAAGGCCACCTCCGACTACGTCCGTCAGGCCATCCCCAAGGACACGTGGGTGCAGATCTTCACCTGGCTCGCCAAGCCAGAAGCTGGGATAATGATCATGGACCCTTATGGCGGGAAGATGAGCAGCTTCCCAGAGTCGGCGACACCGTTCCCTCACCGTGGTGGCGTGCTGTACAACATCCAGTACATGAATTTCTGGTCAGCCGCCACGGACGGATCGGCGCGGACGAAGTGGCTCAAAGACTTCTACACGTTCATGGCGCCGTATGTAAGCCAGAACCCGAGGGAGGCCTATGTAAACTACAGAGACCTTGACCTGGGCGAGAATGTCGTGGTGGGCAATGTCACCAGCTACCAGGCCGGTCAGGTTTGGGGCCAGAAGTACTACAAGGGTAACTTCCAGAGGCTGGCGATGGCGAAGGGTGAGGTGGATCCTGACGACTACTTCAGGAACGAACAGAGCATCCCACCACTTGTGGCGAGCAAGTGACAATGAAACTACATCTGTCCAGGAATGGTTTTATCTTTATACTAGCCATCGCCATCGCCATCGCCATCTCAAGTGCTACACCTGTAGTCGATCCTGTAGGTGATTGAGGGTGTTTAACCTGATTAGGGTGCAAGAGCAGCCCCCATCGATATTGGTGAGTTGGCGATGGTTGGGGTTACTAGCAGTGTGGTGTCCCTGTTGATGAATCAAACCCAGCGTAGTCATTTTCAGCCAACGGATCTCGCTCCCTGACAGTTTTGGCTGTTGAATTCGAACCATTTTCTGCACCGGGCCACAAGAGATGCTATTCTGGAGATAAAATTGGCCTGCTGTGGTTAATTGGGCTGCGCCGCACTAAAGCCCAGCAAGAAACCCCAATTTGGGTAGGAAGAAATGATGGACAGAGCTTCCGCCTTTCGATGCGCTCGCCGCCGCTCCCGTGCCGTAGCTGCGCGACCATGCCCTAATTTGGCGAGCAGCTCCAGCCGCCGACGCCCCTCCTCGTATCCTGCTAGTTCCTGCAGCTCGGACAACACCTGTGGCAGTGAGTACATGGTGAGTGAGTACACGGTGTAGAGTAATTAGTATTCGATGATTTAATTGGTGCTGATCGTGATAAACCCTGTAGTAAATAGATGTTGATCATGTAATGAACAATTTTGTAGTTTGATTTAACCTCTAGTGGATATCTTTTCTGTGGTGATAATTTTGTAGTGAGTTGATTATGTTGTGTAGTCATAATTTTCGCAGTGAATTGAAAGTGCTAATAGTGTACTCACCACAGTATATGCAAATGTAGTCAATGAGAAGTGCTAATAAATTTCCTTATTTGAGTAAATATTGGTTTATGTGGGCCAGCTGGCACCGTTCCTCACCATTACTGACCTCCAGAAGGAGCGCACTGACCTCCAGGCTGATATCTATAACATCTGTTGACCAGAAATGCCGAGCCACTGGAAAACGTGGTCTGTTGTTTGTTATTTTATCTAAATATTATTTGTTTTAGGTATTGCCTGATTAATAAGTACTCCCTCCGTCTCAGTTTAACAGGCGCACACGTAGTTTAAAAAATTAATTCGACCATTATTTTGGTCAATGAAATATAAAATTATATCATTGGAAAGCTTTTTTGCATACGAATGTAATGATATGAATTTTGTAGGTTTGGGAGCGGCGTTTTTGCACCCGGGCTCAGCTGCTCTCGTTTTCTGGATATTTTATTTGGTTTGGGGATCTGTGTCATTCTGGTATCGCGACAATGATGCGTGTCTGCGTGGAGAACTGGGGTGGGCCAGGATCAGACGGGCGTTTAGAAGGAGAGGGAGGATGGGCGGGTGGTACATATGCCGATTAGTTCTGTGCCCATGGAACAGAGCTTACATTTCTGGCCAGAAAATTAGGTAGGTGGTGCGAGTAAACGCGGCATCTCGGCAAGGAGATCGAGGACATTTTCGAAGCGAAAAGCGGTGAGACAGCTAATCTTAAGCTCGCCGTAAAGGGGAGTAAAATCTGATGAATTTCTTGCTCCAACCAGTTGCTTGATAAGTGGAGCTGTTCTCCTTTTGATATTACTAGCAATGAAGGGCGCGGCGGCACGCCGCGCCATATTGTAGCTGCTTGATGGTAATTTTTGGCAGTGACACGTACCTGCATGTTCTGCATCATTAGCTGCATCTCCAGATGTGAAAAGTAAATACATGATCCTAAGAATTTTCTTTCTCTTCCTATATGTGTTTCCTAAAATTTGTCCATCTTTATTTACTATAGAATCATCTTGTGTATTAAAAATAATTATATCATAGATACATTTTCAAATTTATGGTACCTAGAGAGGGAGTGCACATACCAATGTTTATGACACTGAAGTTCTTTTCACAGTAAACTTATACATCTGAAAGTGGTCCACTTATATTTTTTCTACCATTGTCCCATTAATTTGTTCAGACTACTTCAACTTCCAATTCAAAGTATAGGTGGAGATTTAAATCATGATTGATTTTATGTAAAATTAATTGTCATAACGGTCAATATTTGACTATCGGTTCAATACATAAGCGGACAAAGTGTCATAAACATTGGATGTAAAAGTTTAGTTTCAAAAAGAAGTACATATGTAAAAGTTTAGTGGGACAATGGTAGAAAAATATAACGGAAAAATATAAGCGGACCAACTTTCAGTTTTAAAACATCCAACTCTAACATTTTACTTAATTTATTATCATAGAACGGAATCTTGATCCTAAATTTAGAGACATACATTGCACACCATGCTGCCTGGGTGGTCTATGTTTAAGAGCATGATTAGACAATGTCCATTAAGCAAAAGTTGCATCCATTGCTCATTTTCCCATCCACACCCTGATCCTGTGAAGAAGTGCCTGGAATGACGCGAGGACCCTCTTTGTCAAGATAGACTGCAAAATAGAACAATACAATTTAGCTTGTATAGCATCAGAGTAGTACGAATAAGCTAGTGGTACTAATATTGATAAGATATGGCTACATAATTCATAAGGCAGGTTCACTGGGGGGAAATGTATACTGTGTGGTTTACATGCCATTTAGCAACTGAAAGATATTTGGGAGACTCTTGGGCTCGCCAACAGGAGCAGTTAGACAAACCTATCATCCATGTGATGCTCACTGCCAGGTGTTCAACAAACAACGGCCATTTAGAGAGTTGGTTACTCGCAAAAATGTACAGGAATGCAGAATCCTAATTTGCAATGCGAAAAGCATACTTTCCAGTCAGAAAACAAAAAAAAAGTGACAAAATGTTTTGCAGGCAAATAAATCCTAATGTTTCCTCGAAAATAAATCCTAATGGCAAAAAATTGACAGCAATGTAGGAGGGCATGCCAGCTATTCACAGCCTTGCTGCGTGATTCATTATTATTCTTATGTAATGGTCAAACAAACCATTCAGTTAAGACTGATTATACGGCACGGCACTTGCACCGAAAAATGCACAACACAAAATGATTCAGCATAGACTACCAGGTGTAAGTGTGTTTCAAAACCAACTATAAAGCTAAATGGCAAATAAGCTCGTAGCTCTAGCGAAGGCAGTGCTATACAACAGGAAGATGAGCTGGGCCATCTGATCTTGTCTGAAAAAAAAAAACAGATCCTGGAAGTGATGGAGCATGAAAGGGCTTCAATTAACTAAGTGTGGATTTAACAATCAAACATTTAATAATCAGCTGGATATACTGGAAGTGTGGATTCTCATCAGAAAAAACTCCAATGTAAATCAGAAATAGTCACACAGACAATATAAACATCAAACATTTAATAATCAGCTGGATATACTGAAGTACATGCATAGCAGCTTCCTGGATTATCTGCTTTGTTCCATTTACTAATAAGTACATAACCCTTCCTGAGCTTATTTACTTTCCCGTTTGCATAAGTTAATATACCTCTCAAGAACAATGGGTGACCCCTCTTTTACCAACAGATACATTATAGCAGATTTGCAGTTTCATAGTTGTGATGTCTAACATCCTCTTTTTTTTTGTTATTGTAATGGTACTATTTGCTTTGCTTTTCTAAGCGTACCAGTTGGTTTGATAATGTTGTCCAGTAAATATTATCCAAGCTACTGATCTAACAAAATTTCTGTTTCGTGCAAGTCACACTATTCAGATCTCCCATTAACCAATATAAGAAAGGTAGTTGCATCTTCAGAAATCCATTATGCGTAAATGACCAGCAACACTTAATCATTAGTCTTCAGCGAAGCAATTCAAATCTAGCGCATCAACAATATAATATAAATTCATTTTGACCTATTCTAACATAAATTTACACAAACACAACTTGAAATTATTCTGGTCAGTTCGAATGCCCTCTCTACATTTTTACACTATACAGTTTATACATAGAGTTATAATTTCTATTTGAGATTTCTTAATGTCTTTCCACCTATGCACATCATGTTTCCTTGGAATATATAATAACACAAATACCCCATTTTAAAAAGAAGATTTCTAATATATCAGAGAGTAGATAAAATGATACACAACTCAAAACATGTAATCCATATTAAATTATTAATACTTACAGAAATTAGTCTTCAACAAAGGAAGTCATAGTTGGCAACAAAATGCTAGCTTCAAAATTTTCCATGAAATGGAGTTTGCCGGGATGCATGTAAGACATGAGAAACCTGACAGAAGTAGATGCTCTGAGAAATTCTGATGATAGAAGTAACCTTATTGGACTGCACAACATGTTTCCCATGATCTGGGATTATTTTATGGCAAATGGATAGAAATTTGTTGATTGGATTGTGTCTGATTGTAAAATTGTATATTCACTGGTCAGCAGTGTATCATGTGCTTAGATAATCGGTATCTAGTCCTAACTTGCTTAAAGAGTAATATGAAATAAAAAAGAACTGAAGTAACCAGGAAAAGTAAAATATTTATGTATATTGATGTACCAGGACTTCTGCACTAAATCGGTACATCAAAATTTATGTTACTCTAGCAATGAATACAGTTCTACTCTATTGTAACAAATGTAATAGTTATTTAACAATTTGAGATATACACCTCACATAAAAGTATATATTTTTAGAGCAAAACAAATTCATTCAACAACTACGACCTATGCTAGAAAAGGTCTACTATAGAGGCGAAGAAAAACATACACAGATGCTTTGCTAGTTTGATATAACTCTTTTATTACAAGTTCTTCTTATGATTTTGACACACAAAAACACTGATGGCATGTGTAGTTCAAGATAAGGAAACCTTAAAGTATGCATCTGCTATACATGCTTCCAGAGCATCAAATGGATAACCCTTATATGCAAACAGACGGAAATTCTCAGGCTGATGAGTAACTTCCTGAATCAGTGGACATTAAGCAAAGTTGATTATGTACGGATGCCCTGCCATTCTGCAACTTTTTCCATGCTCCTGCAACAATGGACATCTCAAGTGTAGATCAAGCCTTCCTCCAATTAGCCTCTGAATTGATCGACACATTTTGCTGGTACACAGCCCCCTCTACCGTGTTTCCCTGAAATGGTGGCTAGACTTTTATATTAATTGTAGTACAAAAAAACAATTAAGTCTGTTACCAAAGCATTGCAGGGGAAAATGTCTATGAGCTTTAATGAGGGAAATTACAACTTTGATCGCATATAGTTTCTTACTTGTATAAATAATTAAAATTGTTATAGCAATAATGTGGCATGTTTTCTCTATATAAGTACCTCACATATACTGAGAAGCATACGGCTTAAGATGTATGCTCTTTACATAACTGAAAAGCCAGATGGGTCTGTATTTCGTATTATCTTGCACTGGTCAAACCATTTTTTCGTTAATCCTTTACCCTATTATTATCAGGCCGACTTTTCAGTAGCTTAGAAAGATAGTAAATAAATGTTGATCTATTCATAGCTGACTGAATAATAGGGTTAAGTACTTATAGATATGTAGCATTATAATGGTTCAAAGAATACTGTCATATGTCAAGTTTAATTACAACAAATAGAGATAATCAGATAATAATATATTTGTTGGGAAAAGGAAAAAGTCGAACATACCTAGGGAAGAAACATCGAGTCATAATGGAAGTGATACATACCACGGAAACACACAACAGACTCACTACTAAATTACACGATGTCTCTGATATCTATTGAGCAATTAAACAAAAAAATGTTGATGACCATTTGGCTGGACATGACAGCATGCACCGACAGTGGCATCCGGATGTATGAGATATATATGTATGCCAAATAGGAAATACAAACTAATACCTCTAGAACAACAATATGTTCAACTCATCATTTATAGAGCACAAACATAAACTAATAAACTCATAGCTGAGAACAATTCAAATCTAGATGCCAAAAATGCATCGAATAAATCATATTATCCCTTCTAAGTGAGCCACATATACCGCATGTATGGTATTAACCTAAGTACACAACTTTTAGCTGCAGATACCTTGTTGTATTTTCTGCAAGTGTCAGCTCGAAAATCAAGATACTGGAACCTTAAAGGGAAAGATCATAGTATATATTATTACTTTATGTAGTTACAATTGCAAGAAATTTACATATGAATGTCCTATATTAGAATGCCGAAAAATCATTTATCTAGATAATTTTAGAAATACAAGAGAGGAACCATGTAAGTAGAAACTTTCATAATTAATCGTACTGCATAGTCAACCAATGGAGACTTTCTCATCAGTGAGGATCATGTCAAACTAACTACGTCCCAATTGCTGATTATTATTGCATTCCCAAGGAGGGATGCTCTAGCCTTTATCTCACATAGAGTTCTACATGTCATTGCAGTTTTCCCCATTCAACTAATAGACCAAAGATTGTGCTATCAAACTATCGATGGAAAGACTCCAGTTGATCAATGTAAGAAAATCAAGAAACACATTGTAGTGGCATTGAACATAGAGAAGAAACCTTTGCTAGTTGCAGGGCATATGCATAGCAGCCAACTGAGGAAGACACTCAACAGATAAATTATCAAGAGAAGACAAATCCAAACAAAAAAGGGGCGCAACAACCATTAATATTAAACATCTTCATAGGAAACATCAACTAATTACATTGGCTAACATGGGCTGATATGGGGAAAATGTAAAGCTTCCTAATAACATGAAAGGAAACTGGCTGGATGGTGAATGCATGAACAGGGTACGGCTAAAGGCGATGTAGACCACCCAGGCTGGCTCTCATCTTCTACCTACAGTCTACAGAGCATAATCTTGTCAACACTTGAGAGCAATGCTGGAAAATGACATGTACCTATTTTTCTTGATGAGATGTTACGGATCAAATCTGATTCAGATGGTCATGTGCTTGAATCCATTAGGACGAAGAATAGAGCAGGGATTTCACGATACGACGTTGATTGCTTGAGGAGCCGGGCAAGAGCAGCACAAGATAAAGAGAGAATGATCAACTCGGAATACACCTCTCAAGCTCTGACTTCAACATGAATCTTCGTTTTTCTGCTTGAAAATAACAACAATAGCACTTCAGATCGGGCAGTCGGCGGCAATGCTTAGCTGATTTTGTAATACAGAAACTGATTAAATCTATTCTCAGATACCACTCTTGTATCACACAACAATGTACCAATGTGCTAGCTAGCCCTACTTCTATGGAAGTGAAGCAACAATTACAAACTTCAGTGCGTACCTGCACATCGCACACATCACGTGGGTCCGATCGGATGCATGACATTTGTGGTTATCCAACTGGGCGCTTCCCCTGAGTGGTTACCTGGTTATACATCAGCTGAGTGCTTTGTAAAACACAAAAAAAAAAAACAATGAGATGAAGAACACACGAGGAAGGATGCAAACAACACACCTCCAGAGGCTAGAACATGCCGATTTCCCTGACGAATCTTTTGACTTCGACATTGCTGCTGATCCACGGTGATCAGCAGCCTAGGAGATGAAACAACAGGACCTAATTAGCAAGACAAACAACAATAGAACCACAAGAGGAAAAAACTGATAAAAAGGACAACCCAGCACTACCAGGACTGCCATTCAATCTACTAAATCGGATGAACCCTTTTCACTTGCTTCCTTAAGCTTTTTCACCTGCCCCTAGTTACTTTCTTGAGAACTATAAATAAGTTGAACCCCAGCCTACTTCATCTATTTTTGGTAAGCGTTAAAATCCTAGTCCCCCAGCCTCCAGTTGCAAGTTGCAGTGGTGTAAGCTTTGGCTATTTTGTAACTGGGATCTGCTTGGAAACTTCCCCTGAAAGTAGCTAATCAATGAACTATGTTCTCTAAATTTATCTGAATCTACGTGGCAACCTCATTCCCCAGCTCTTGTTAGCTCGGATCTGGAATCGTAGGCAGAGATCCCACAACATCCAGTCTGGGAAAGCCAGAACCAGATTGAAGCAAAACAAAATGTTCTAAATGCACCCAAATTATTTTAACAAAACGTTGTGTTTCATCTCCCTCAGTCCCTCGCACAGTGATGGTGACTGAACACAAATACATCAGGTTACACATAAGCTAGAATCACATGGAAAAAATGGTAGCTTATACATATGTACGTCAAGAGACATAAGATGCAAGCACGCAACACTTACCTGATGAAGGCACCTGCAGGCAGAGAAAGAAAGCGCTGCAGCACATGCTAGCAGAGACGAAGCAGCAAGAGCTGCGCACACGTAAAATAAGAGCAGCACCCGGAGCCCGCACAGCAGTGGGCAGGAAGGGGTCGTGCTCGGGAGGTTGGCCTGGGGATGGAGGAATGGGCTGCCATGGTGGGCGGTGCAGGATCTTCCAGCGGTGGCGCTCGGGCGTTTCGGCGGCGGCGCCTCATGGCACGGAGGAGGTCGGGGGACAGGTGGTGTGTGGTGCCCAGCGACGGTGCAGCAGCTTGGGGGACGGGAGTTTTGCGCCGTTGATTTGGCGGCGGCGAGTAGTGGTGGCGATCACCGGCGGCCGGCGCTCTTGCTGGTGGCGGGGTGACGGGGAACTGGGCTGGCGGCGTAGGCTGGCCGCAGAGAGATGGTCCGGTGGCGTTATCTGGCGCGGCGAGAGTCCCGCCTGGCGGCGGGGCCGAGGCCCGAGGGGTCGGGGAAACGACGGGTCGTGGTGGGGATTGCAGTGCGCCAGAGAACGGAGAAGGCGCAGCGCCGCGATGCAGGGGGTCGAGCCGAAGTAGGGGACTCGCCGTGCTCCCGCCCCAAATTATCTCGCCGCCGACCCAGCCCTCTGGACGCCGCCGCAGGAGCCCACCGCCGAGGCGCCGATGACGCTCGAGCTCAGCTAGGTCTATCAACACGGCCACGCACACGACCCCTAGAGCCACCAAGAACACCCCATGAGAGGAGGGTGTGACGCCCCAATGGCTGCCTCTGTAAGTACCATAGCTGCCATGGGGGAGAGGAGGGTTCCTGCGTCAGCGAGGGTAGGGGCGAGGAGCTGGAGCGGGGCGCTATCCGTGGAGATCATCGGGTGCCTGGAGGTTTGGAGAAAGCGAATGAGGTGCGGGGAAGTTGATAAATCGAGGAACATGAAGAGACAAAGATGAGGACTCTCCGAGAAAAAACACGCGGAGTAAAAAGAATAAAAACTTAGTCAAAGCGGTGGCACGGGAGCCAACAACCACCGCCCAAGCAGTCGATACCATATAAATCGCTACGCAACACCAAAACTGCACACAGAAAAAACACCACAGTAATTTAAAAATAGGCTCAAAATTCTGAGAGAGAAGAAGTTTGTTGCCCTATAATATAGTAGTTATGCAGTTGTGGAGGCACTGATTCTACATCTAGCTCGTCTCCGCCCCTGGCCTTCTCTCCGGAGAAATACTGCCTCTCTTTCTTCGCCTTGAGAGTCGACCTCCGTGCTCGTCTGCCGCCCCTGGCCTTCTCTCTCTCTGCTGGTGCTGCCGGCCGGCGAGAAGATGGTCTAGGTGGTCTGGCTCCCCTTGTAAATAGTAGAGTAGGTAGTAGTTGTGGTTTGCCTCGTTGGTTTGTTTGGCTTTATGCCGAGACTTGGAGTGGGTCGCCGGAGTTGGGCCGTATCCGGTGGCTGCTGGTGGTCTTCCTCTTCTCTGCGGTGCTTTGGTGGGCAGGGCCGGAGGCAGAGAAGGTCGTGACCGCCGGGATCTCCATAAATAAGGCCGCGTTCTGCTGCTACCTCCCGATGTGGAGTGGGTACGCGGGGAAGCTTCTTCCGGCCGGCTGTGGAAGCGAGGGGAAGAAGTGGACCAGTGTGTCGTGCTGCGCATCTCCGAGGTGGCGGAGTCTGTTCCTGCTGCATCTTGGAGCGAATCACGTGGTGGCCATGGCTGCCGCCACGATCAGTGGTCGAAAGGGCGACCCCTTCAGGCGCCAAGCTAGCGCCTCTTCAACCTCCATGGTGGAGGCCCCTTCTAAAGTCTCTCGTTGGAGTGCTGTGCCTTCACGCCGCCAAGTGGTGCGTCCCCGGCGGTGTCAAGGCGGCCGGCGATGGAGGCTCAGCGCCGGTGGAGAGGACCAAGGGCTCGATTGCTTTTACTCTTTTAGATCCAGGGTCCTTTGTGCATATATCCAGGATAGTGCTGTAATTTCCCTTTTCTTTCAGGGTCTGGCTTGTATTTTGTACCCACCGACGTTTTAATGTATGCAGCTTCGGGGTCCTTCCCGGCCCCTTTCCTTGTTCAAAAAAAAAAAAAGATTCTACATCTAATCTAGAGTGTTCTGCGTTCTGCGGCAGGCGCCTGAGATAGAGTTGCCCCCATGGATCTATGTCTTGACGGCTACGTTAGTGCGCGCGTACTACCGGGAGTGACTCCTCGAGCTGACGGGATGGAAGACACACACAGGAGATGGAGACGTGAGTGTGTGTGTTGGCTGGAGGTTCACGATGCGGCCCTGTCCTGGAGATGCTTGCGGCGGTTTCCCTTTCCGACGCCCATGTCCGCGGCTGCGCTGCTGCTGCTACTTTCTTCTTCTTTTGGAGCTTGGATGGATTGATGCACCGGTGAAGCTTGCTTGGAGCCTGGATACCCGGCCGATGGATTGATGCAGAGGTGAAGCTAGCTAGTCTTTTTCTTTTTGTTTTTTGAGATTTTGTTAGCTAGTTCATGCTGTACTAGTCAAATTTGCTAGCTGGTTCATTACTCGCATGCGTTTTGCAGCAAATTAAATCTCCATGTCAAATGTGCACGCTTTTAGGGGATAAAAACATGAGCAAGCTGGTTTGATTTTAGAAGAGGAATGCGAAATTAGATGGAGGCTATTCGATGGTGTTTGGATCATTAAAAGTTCGTTGGCAGTGCTTGGATGCTAGCGGCACTGGATGGTACAGCCACTGCATGCGGTGTGTTCCGTCTCAGAATTGTGTTCTGCTATCATCAAACGGGGACATGGAAATTTAATGCTTACGCAGAGGTGGTCAGTGTGCAGAGCAGGATCCATTACTATAAGCATACACGTGAGCAAATACCTGACCGTACCACTAATCTTGGAGAAAATAGATGGCATAGATAAAGGGTGTATCTGTGCCCGAGTTCAGAATGGCATTTTCGATTTTGTAGATACAAAATTTATATTTTATTGACCAAATCAATGGTCAAAGTTTGCCTTAAACGGCGTGCGTGCCTATTAAACCGAGACGGAGGGAGTATTATATTACTATCTTGTGGGAGAATTAATTACCATGAATTTATTGCGATGATAAAGAATGTCAGTCCATAGATTGTTGCAATTTAGTTCTGATCCCGGAAGGCTCCTGTGCTCCTATCGCTTTATTGTCCATAGACCATGAAAATCGAGCATTGCCACACCCGTCCATAAAAAATGAGCCACATAAGTGTTAAGCAAATTTGGACATTTGACCTCTTTTGTAAAAATCTGATAATTTGACTTACAAAGCCTTGATGTAGGTAATAGCGCATATTTATATCAAGACAAATTAATAAACTGATATAACCGGTTTCTCATATACTTCCCGCCAAAATCACTTTCATTGGAAGCTGATAAAAATGGACAGAGCAAAAAAGTTACACCGTTCTATCCCTTCAAAGCCTAGCATCTTTTACTCTTCCACACAGTTCAACTCTAATAGAAACGTCACATTATGAAGAAATAGAGTTCTTGCACTAAGAAGATTGCCTATCTCCTCAAGTTTATACAGACTAAAGTACTAAATCAATGTATTATTAAACCAAATAGTCTAAGTTACTAAGTACCTTAGCCGTACCAAAGAAAAAGCATTATATCATCAATTTCAAGAGGAGAGGCATTAATAAACTGGCAGATAACATTTAAATCCTCTAGGCTTAACCCATGTCCTGAGTAGCTTCCTTTTAACAGTTAATCAGGATCATGTAAGTAAATATAGGGGAAAAACTAAAATATAATTGTGAAGATATGTTGATGGCATTGGCGTAATTGCACATGATAGGAATAAGGTGCGAAGTAGTAATAGTTGTAGCAGGAGAATTATGATTAGTTGATCAGATCTAACAGAATATTTGAAGAGCACGAATGCAAAATATTTCCATTGCTGAAGTATCAAAATGAAGTTGGAACACTGGAGACTAGGCTTCTGACCAGACCCCCGTGTCGTCTCCCTCGAGGCGACCCGGGCGGAAACCCTAACCACCGCGCCGCCACCCCCCTCCCCACCGGCCCTCCCCTCGCCGCCGCCGGCATACGTCCATGGGCAAAGCCCTCAGGCGGCTGGCGGCGGCGGGACTGGCTGGCTCTCGCGCTGGGCTGCTCGGATGGGGCCTGGCCTCCCCTGGGGCGCCCGATCTTTCCGCCCGTCCTCCGCCTCGCCGGCGCTAGCAGCTGGCGGTGAAGGAGGGCCGTCCCTGCTGCGGTTGCTGCTCGTCCTGCTCGGATCTTCTTCCCCGGTGCTCGCTCATCCGCGCCGCAGTGCACCTGCCTTGCCTGCTCGATGTGGTTCTTCGCCTCCAGATCCGGATCCTGGGCGCGGCTCGGCCGCGTCGGCCTCTGGTCACCCCTGGCGTCGGCGGTCGGCTCGGCCGCATTGACCCTGCGGGTCTCCTCCAGATCTGAGCTTGGACCTCTCCTGGGTTCCTCTCGCAGTGGAGGTGGAGTTGGCTTTCCGGACGAAAGTTCAGCGGCGGTGTCGCCTCCGGCGTCATGATCCTCCTTGGAGGCGTCGCGGTGGAATCCTTCCTCCTGCTTGCAGCAGTTTATCGGGGCGGATACGGAACGGGCGAAAGCCCTGCTCTGATCTTGGTCAGTGCCAGCAACGGCGACGTCCTCGGGCGTCGTTGTCTTCGTTGGAAGCGTTGTTCTGGTTCCGTGTCCCCTTGGCTAGGTTGTGGTGCTCTTGCTTGGGCGAGCTCGGCAAGCTCTAGTCCCCTGTGCTTTGCGTCTCGCGGCCAAGCTAAATCCTGCTGCTCTTTTGCAACAATGGTTGACCTCTCTTTCAGGGATGTTCGTGGCAGCGGTGAGGTCTCGGTGATCGTTGTCCTTCGATGGTGTGGGAGGTTCTCGTTGCCTCGCATAGTGTTGGGGATCACTCATTTGGTGATGGTTCTCATGTTTGAGGCCAAGAGGAGGTGCAGCGGTCTTCTCGGTGGAACTCTGCCCTTCGGTTCCGTCGGCGGTTCTCGGAGTCGCGGCGTGACCTCGGCAGTGGGATACCCTTCGACGGTGGCTGCGACTCTCCTAGCTCTGCATTGTGTAGAGTGATCGCTCGGCAAGCGGGTTTCGTTTCTCCGCATCCTCTCGACATCGGGATCCTTTCGACCGATCCAACTTCACTCCTTCCTGCTTTTCTCGGTCTGTCTCAGCGTTGTTTGGTGCTAAGTTTTTAGGCTTGGTGATGTCGCTTGTGTGTTTTCTTTTTTCTTCTCCTATCTTGTAACCCCCGTGTATTCATTTGAACCCATCTTGTAGAGGCTGAAAAGCCTCATAGGCAACTTGACTTAATACATGTTCAGGCTGGCTAACGCCCGCCGTAGTTACAGTCAAAAAAAAAAAGTTGGAACACTGTAGCCGTTGGTGTCCTGAGCCAAGCACAAGCATAATCTGAGAGATAAGTAATAATTCTAACCACCATCTGCGAAATATGAGCACATATAGGTAATCTATAAGTAAACTACAGTACTCTTGTTGTTCCAAATTTAATCCATCCTTGGTATATGCGGTAGACCCCTGGAACCACTAATTTTCTATAAAGAGGCTACAGCCAAGTAGGGAAGAATCAAAGATAAGAGAAACAATTTTCAGTTCTATATTAGCATGGAAATTTACAGAAAAAGAGTGGAAGAAAAGAGGTAGAAGTATGCATAATGCTGATGCCATACCCTGCACATAACTGCATCATCAGCTGCAAAATACCTTTTATCCCCGGACAACTCCTGGCCACCATTTCATGAACTTCGTATGGACCATAGCATAGAATTTACTTAATTTGACATATAAATGAAGAGACAGCTGAGATATCGAAGCAGTATATGACTATATATGTACATAAGTAGAGAAACTCTGGCAATAAAGGTCACATACTTCAGAAATTTCTCACTCCACATTTGTGCATATGTTTAGCACCTATTGACTTTGGAGTCGTACACCTTCTATAAGGTAGGCTCAATTTTGTAAGTTCAACCTCATGCAGTTAAGCTCAAGTTACTTGATTCCAAGAAATTTCCCCTGTAGCTTCTTCTAGGTTTTTCCATGTTACAGCAAGAAGAGAAACATTGTAAAACTTCTATATTATACAAAAATGCACTACAGAGATATTGTACAAATACATACTCTTTTATGTAAGATATAATAAATGGACTTGCTAAAAAGAAGACAATAAATGGCATAAACATGACCTCTGAGATGAGACTTTCGTCAGAGGAGAAACACAAATCATTGCAATCGAAATATCATGGTATTGTGTCTTTATTCATGAGAATTATTTCAATGCATTCGAAGGAAAAGTTGATAAGAGAACAATTAAGATTGATGTTCACTCAGAAATTACATAAATCCAGCGCGTACCGAATATGTTGTCATTTTCCATGTGTGTGATTGCAGACAGCAATTGGCTGGGAAGCTGAAGGTGATATTTATAATGATTTAGTCTGATTCTGTCAAAGAACGAACTGTCACAATTTGATACGAGATACAAAACAAGTAGAAAGATCAAACATATAACCATTAGCAAAGTAACAAAGAAGAACAACCAGAGAAATTCATCTTCCCCATGAAGGTAGGTGCTAGGTTGAAGGGCGCGGGTGGCGAGAAACCGCTGCCGCCCAACTTTTTTTTTTTGCTCACCTCAAGGTGTTCTTGAGTGCTGCCTGCGGCTGGACAGACATCAAGATCGATCATGGTTGGAGAACACTGTGTGACTGGCACTACTAGGCAATAGGCTATCGGGCCAGGGTTATGACTGGCGCAACAAAAAAGGTGCATGCTGGTGGTATTTTTCGCCGGCGCACCTATTTTATGGTCCGCCGGTGGTGCCAAAATACCGCCCGCGCAGCAAAGAAACTGCGTGCAGGGGATAAGGGTCAACCAGATCCGGGTCAGCCCAAAAATCAGAGACCCCTTGGTGCTCCGGTGGTAATTTGATTACCACCGACGCACCACCATGTAGGACTCCGATTTTTCCTCCACACGCCCTAAATCGCCTTTTCAGTTTTCGTAAAAATAAAAGAAAATGATAGATGTTTCAGAAAATAAAATCCTTCGAGAATGCCCATGTGTTATGTCATCTAGTTTCAGTGAAAATTGAAAAAACATGAATTTCGATATATTATGCAAAATGACGTCATGTTTCGGTAAAACGGGATTTTGGTTGCATACAACCTCCGGTGAAAAACCTTTTTATATCAAAATGTATCTACGCGAAGGCTTTACATCCGATTTAGATTTTGATGAAAAAATTCAAAAAATTACCGCGTGCGTAACACCATATTTGGTGCCCCGGCGGTAACCTTTTCTATATATGCAAAACCAGCCCGCCGGCCTATTCTTTTTTCTCGCTTTCTCTTCTCCTCCTCTTCACCTCCTCCTCCTCCTCCTCCTACTACTACTATTGCCTCTTTCCTTCCTCCTCATCCTCCTCCTCCTCCTCCTCCTATTTCCCTCCTCCTCCTCCTCAAGCCGGCAAGCACCTCCTCCATCTAGCGAGCACCTCCTCAACCTGATGACCTCCCTCAAGCGAGTACCTCCCCAAGCCGGTGACCTCCCTCCGGTGATCACCTCCTCAACCCGGTGACCTTCCTCCGACGAGTACCTCCCCAAGCCGGTGACCTCCCTCCGGTAACCACCTTGATATGGGCATGGAGGCCTATGTGGAGCCCAATTTCAGGACTCCACCAACCTAGGTGGTACGCCATCGAGGATTCAGGAGTGACACGCTAGGACGACCTACGCTATGTAATAATTAAGTCTAAGGTTGTCTCATTCATTCTATGTTAGGAAACAATGTAACAAGTTGTCACTACCTCCCGACCTGTCACTTCCATGCATTGCACTTATATGCGCCGTCAATAACGCGTTACCACCGGCAAATTCCCACCGGCGCGTGATGACCCACAAGTATAGGGGGTATATCGTAGTATTTTCGATAAGTAAGAATGTCGATCCCAACGAGGAGCAGAAGGTGTTGACAAGCAGTTTCGATGAAGGATTCCCTGTAAATGCTCACAGACAAGTATTCAGGGGGTTTTGATGTAACAGTTGAATAAAGTACGAGTAAGTAAAGTGCGAGAGTAACAATTGCAGCGAGTGGCCCAATCCTTTTTAGCACAAAGGACAAGCCGGGTTGTTTACTTATAATTACCAAACGTTCTCGAGGACACACGGGATTTTAGTCTAGTGCTTTCGCTACATAAGGCTAAAAAATCTTCATTGTTATGATAAGTGTTGTGTGGGTGAACCTATGCTAATGTACCGCCCTTCCTAGGACTAATACATACTTGTGATTATACCCCTTGCAAGCATCCGCAACTACAAGAAAGTAATTAAGAATAAATCTAACCACAGCCTTAAACTCTGAGATCCTGCTATCCCTCCTGCATCGATATACCAACGGGGGTTTAGGTTTCTGTCACTCCGGCAACCCCGCAATCGGCAAACGAGTACAAGATGCATTCCCCTAGGCCCATAAAGGTGAAGTGTCGTGTAGTCGACGTTCACACGACACCACTAGAAGAATAACACCACAACTTAAATATCATACCATTGAATATTACTCAACCATAGTTCACTACTAACAGTTAGACTTCACCCATGTCCTCAAGAACTAAACGAACTACTCACAAGACATCATATGGAACATGATCAGAGGTGATATGATGATGAATAACAATCTGAACATAAACTTGGTTCAATGGTTTCACTCAATAGCATCAACAACAAGTAGAAATCGATACCGGGAGAGTTTCCCCTATCAAACAATCAAGATCAAACCCAAATTGCTACGGCGGTGACGGTGTCCAGCGGTGGAGACGGCGGTGATGATGGTGGAGATGATGATGATGGTGATGGAGATGATGTCCAGCTCGATGACGGTGACGATGGCGTCGATTTCCCCCTCCGGGAGGGAATTTCCCCGGCGGATTCCTGCCCGCCGGAGAGCTCTTTTCTCTCTGGTGTTCTCCGCCCCGCAGAGGCGGCTGTAACTCTTCGTGAGGTACCCTCTGTGGCTTAGGTCTTCGGGACGAAGGGTTTCGCGAAGAAAAGGAGGCGAAAGGGGCTGTGGGGCCCCCACACCACAAGGTGGCGCGGCCAGGCCATGGGCCGCGCCGGCCTGTGGTCTGGCCCCACCTTGGGCCTTCTCAGCTCCCCCTTCTGGCTTCCTTCGTCATCTAGAAAAATAGGATTTTTGGTATAATTTCCTTCCACAGTTGATCTTCCGAAATATTGCGTTCTGACGGTGCTTTTTCCAGCAGAATCCTGGCTCCGGTGCTTGATCCTCCAATAATGATGAAACATGCAAAATAGATGAAATAACATAAGTATTGTATCCAAATATGAAATATATCAATGAATAACAGCAAATTATGATACAAAATAGTGATGCAAATTGGACGTATCAACTCCCCCCAAGCTTAGACTTCGCTTGTCCCCAAGCGAAACTGAACTCAGTAAACAGGACCACATGTTTATGGAGTGAAGAGTCGATAAATAAAATATGGACAAGAAGCATCATATTCATTCACACAAGACATTCTAGTAAACAACTTCCTCATATAACTCAACTTGGAACAAGTATAAGGTAATCACAAATAAAGGTGCATAAGAAATCATAGTTGGTGATGGCAAACTTCGTTCTTGGTCAGAGAACAATTAACAGATTATATTTATCTCATTGAGCAGCGCTCTCATGTTAAAGTTTATATGGCACAACTTGCATACTCAATCATAATAGTCTCCTCATAATCATTGATAACTTGCAAAGCTATATTCATTCAGATAAAACTTGAACTAAACAAGGAAAAGTAAAAGACATGATGAAGCAAATCACAATATAATGGTTTGATCACAACTACTCAAATGCTTGCTTGAGATGGAGGGAAATAGGTTTACTGACTCAACATAAAGTAAAAGACAGGCCCTTCGCAGAGGGAAGCAGGGATTAAATCATGTGCTAGAGCTTTTTCAGTTTTGAAATCATATAAAGAGAATAAAAGTAAAGTTTTGAGAGGTGTTTGTTGTTGTCAACGACTGGTAGCGGGTACTCTAACCCCCTTGCCAGACAACCTCCAAAGAGCGGCTCCCATTTTATTTTCATTTTATGTGGCACTCCTTCCAACCTTTCTTTCACAAACCATGGCTAACCGAATCCTCGGGTGCCTGCCAACAATCTCATACCATGAAGGAGTGCCTTTTTATTTTGGTTTTATTATGATGATGACACTCCCCCCAACCTTTGCTTACACAAGCCATGGCTAACCGAATCCTTCGGGTGCCATCCATCAATCACATACCATGGAGGAGTGTCTAATTAGGTTAATTAGTTTGGGACTGGGAATCCCATTGCCAGCTCTTTTTGCAAAATTATTGGATAAGCGGATGAAGCCACTAGTCCATTGGTGAAAGTTGCCCAACAAGATTGAAAGATAAAACACCACATACTTCCTCATGAGCTATAAAACATTGACACAAATAAGAGATAATAAGTTTTGAATTGTTTAAAGGTAGCACACGAAGTATTTACTTGGAATGGCAGAAAATACCATGTAGTAGGTAGGTATGGTGGACACAAATGACATAGGTTTGGACTAAGGTTTGGATGCACGAGAAGTATTCCTTCTCAGTACAGGTTTTTGGCTAGCAAGGTTAATTAGCAAGCATAAGAGTTGAGGGAAACAAACAAATATACATGTGATAGAAACAATCATGCATCTTCCTTGTAAGCACAAATAATTTAAACTTCAGAATAATAAGCTATGAGCTAACAAGAAAGAAAGACAATGAAACAACTACATGTATTTCTCTTTTCTACTTAAACCTCAAAGTGTTGTTGCTATTGACCAATGCTAAGTTTGCCAAAACCAAATAGATTTATTCAATGCTCCCAAAGTGATACCAATACTAATGACAAGATAAATCATATAATAGAGGTTGCAAACTGAAATAAGATGTGCAATATGTAAATGATAAGACTTCTCATTAATATTCCATAACGATAACTCACACCAAGGGATACATAGACAACCAACTAAAGGAGAGATACTTCCAAACTGCAACCCATCTTATATGATAACTTCCCTACTCATGATATGACACTACTTGACAATAAAAAGTAAAAGGTAGTGATGATGTGATACCGCGGCACTCCCCCAAGCTTGGAACAAACCAAGGGGATGCCAATACCGATGATGAATTACTCCTGCGGCGATGGTGGTGATGAACTCCCGTCATCAAACTTCCAAGGAAGAGGCTCTCCATCAAGAAACGACATCTTGGTCTCGGGAATCCTGAAACTAGCAGCACGGCTTATGTATTTAAACCTGTTTTCATACTCACAGTTCTGATTCTGAACGTCATAGAGTTGTGCTTGGAGCTTGTTGGTGGTATCGTGAAGTGAGAGGATGTCGCCCCAAAGCTTTGCAGTTTCCTTCTCATGTTCAGCAATGAGTTCAGACACAATCCTGTGGAAGATATCCACCTCACGCTCAGTCATCTTCTTGTATTTGAAAACCTCTTGTTCTAGCTTCTCCATCCTGTCTTCCAAGCTTCCTTCTCCTTTAGGACCCTGGACATCCTTGATCTGCAGTTCTCCTTCAACGAGCAGCAACTCCTTGGGGTGCATCCTCAGCTCCTCCATGTACAAGTTGCCAACATCCTTGCAGGAGCTGTCCTTCGGAGTTTCCGACGAAGACATGATGGCTCTAGATCCGAAGCAAATCCTGGCAGAAACAGCTCGAAACAAAACACGTCGAGAAAACGATATACGGGCCTCCAGGGGTCCGGGGGATTATATAGCAAAAATTTTCACGACAAAAGGAAAGTACCAGATCGAACTAGAGTCAGAAAGGGGCGACGAGGCGGCCAGACCATAGGTCGGCGCGGGCCCAGGTCAGGCCGCGCCGGCCTATGGTGGCACGCCCTCGTGCGTCTTTTCCACTCCGTTTCGATCTCGTAATTTTTCATATTTTCCATAAACAGCAAAAATATAGTTCGGAAAGTAAATTGCGAACTTTTCATTACCAGTACTGTTACCTATTCAAAGTCGAGTTCTGGCGGACTGTCAATTTGTCCTTTGATGAAAGCCTCCGGTGTTTCCACTTGAATAATATCAACATCAACATTATAGGAATCACCTGAGATATAATGCTTGAGTCTTTGTCCATTTACCACTTGTGTGGCATTGCCTTGGAGAGAGCTAATTTTGATTGCTCCTGAACGATACACCTCCTCGACAACATATGGTCCTTCCCATTTCGAGAGTAATTTCCCTGCAAAGAATCTGAGACGAGACCGATACAATAGGACTTTATCCCCAATATTAAATTCTCTTTTGATAATCCTTCTATCATGCCATTTTTTAACTTTCTCTTTAAAGAGTTTAGCATTTTCATAAGCTTCACTTCTCCATTCATCTAGAGAACTCAATTGCAACAACCTCTTATTACCAGCAAGTTTAGGATCTTTATTTAATTCTCTAACAGCCCAATAAGCTTTGTGCTCTAGTTCTAAAGGTAAATGACAAGCTTTCCCATAAACCATTTTATAAGGTGACATTCCCATGGGATTTTTATAAGCAGTTCTATAAGCCCATAGTGCATCCTTCAATTTACTAGCCCAATTCTTTCTAGTTTTATTAACAGTCTTTTGCAAGATAGATTTAATCTCTCTATTTGATAATTCTACTTGCCCACTAGTTTGAGGATGATAAGCGGAAGCAATTCTATGATTAATACCATATCTAGCAAGAGTTTTTCTAAAACCTTCATGAATAAAATGAGAACCTCCATCAGTCATAATATATCTAGGCACTCCAAATCTAGGAAAAATAATGTCTAAAAGCATTCTTAAAGAGGTCTCACCATCAGCACTTTTTGTAGGTATGGCTTCCACCCATTTAGTAACATAATCAACAGCAACAAGTATATGAGTGTTACCTTCTGAAGACGGAAAAGGTCCCATGAAGTCAAATCCCCAACAATCAAATGGTTCAATAACAAGAGTATAACTCATAGGCATTTCATTACGTCTGGAGATATTACCAACCCTTTGGCATTCATCACAAGATAAAATAAACTTTCTCGCATCCTTGAAGAGAGTTGGCCAATAAAAACCTAATTGTAGAACCTTTTGCGCGGTTCTTTCTCCGGCGTGATGTCCTCCATAAGCACTACCATGACATTTACTCAATATCTCTTGTTGTTCATATTCGGGAACACACCTTCGCAGAATACCATCCACTCCTTCTTTATATAAGTGTGGGTCATCCCAGAAATAATGCCTCAAGTCATAAAAGAATTTCCTCCTTTGCTGAGCTGAAAAGGTTGGAGGCAAGTACTTGGAAACAATAAAGTTAGCATAATCAGCATACCAAGGACTGTCTCGCGAACTCGCCTTTATTGCAGCCAATTGTTCATTTGGAAAACTATCATTAACAGGAACAGGATCATAAGCAATATTTTCCAATCTAGACAAATTATCAGCGACAGGATTATCAGCACCTTTCCTATCTACAATATGTAAATCAAATTTTTGCAAAAGAAGTACCCATCTAATAAGCCTCGGCTTAGCATCTTTCTTTGTCATAAGGTATCTAATTGCAGCATGATCAGTATGAATCGTAACTTTTGAATCAACAATATAAGATCTAAATTTATCACAAGCAAAGACTACAGCTAATAATTGTTTTTCAGTTGTAGCATAATTTCTTTGAGCAGCATCAAGAGTTTTACTAGCATAATGAATAACATTCAGTTTTTTATTTACCCGCTGTCCAAGAACAGCGCCTACAGCAAAATCACTAGCATCACACATAATTTCAAATGGTAAGTTCCAATCAGGAGGTTCAACTACAGGAGCAGTTGTTAAGGCTTTCTTTAGAGTTTCAAAAGCTTCCTTACAATCATCATCAAAAACAAAAGGTACGTCTTTTTGAAGAAGATTAGTAAGAGGCTTTGAAATCTTGGAGAAATCTTTAATAAATCTCCTATAAAACCCAGCATGACCAAGAACACTACGAATACCTTTAACATCCCTCGGATAGGGCATCTTCTCAATTGCTTCAACTTTAGCTCTATCAACTTCAATACCTCTCTCGGAAATTTTATGTCCCAATACAATTCCTTCATTAACCATAAAGTGGCATTTCTCCCAATTAAGAACAAGGTTAGTTTCTTCACATCTCTGCAAAACTTTATCAAGGTTTCGCAAGCAACTATCAAAAGAATTCCCATAGACGGAAAAATCATCCATGAATACTTCCACAATACTCTCGCAAAAGCCATGAAAAATAGCAGACATGCATCTTTGAAAAGTAGCAGGAGCATTACATAAACCAAAAGGCATACGCCTATAAGCATAAGTTCCATAGGGACAAGTAAAAGTGGTTTTCTCTTGACCTTTAGTTTTAACAGCAATTTGTGAAAACCCAGAATAACCATCAAGAAAGCAAAAATGAGTATTTTTAGACAATCTTTCTAGCATTTGATCAATAAATGGTAAATGGTAATGATCTTTCCTAGTAACTTTATTAACTTTTCGAAAATCAATGCACATTCTATACCCTACAACTACTCTTTGAGGGATGAGCTCATCATTATCATTAGGCACAACAGTCATTCCTCCTTTCTTGGGAACGCAATGCACAGGACTAACCCATCTACTATCAGCAATAGGATATATAATACCAGCTTCAAGAAGTTTTAATACCTCATTCCTTACCACCTCCTTCATCTTCGGAATTAGACGACGCTGATGTTCAACAACAGGCTTTGCATCATCTTCCATATTAATAGCATGTTGGCAAATAGAAGGAGAAATCCCCTTCAAATCATCAAGAGTGTAGCCAATAGCGCCTCGGTGTTTCTTCAATATTTCCAATAGCCTTTCTTCTTCAAACTCTGTAAGCTTAGAACTAATAATAACAGGATATATTTTCTTATCATCAATATGAGCATATTTAAGATTATCAGGTAAAGGCTTTAAATCAAAAACAGGATCTTCCTTTGGCGGCGGTGTTGTACCTAAATCTTCCACCGGTAAATCATGCTTGAGAATAGGTTGGCGAAGAAAAATTTCCTCAAGCTCATCTCTTTCTTTCCTAAAAACTTCACCCTCGCTATTCTCCAAATGTTGCTGCAAAGGATTATTAGGAACAAGAACAATAGATGCACACTGCTCCATTTTAAAATCATCACTAGGCAAATCAGCTTTATAAGGAGTTTTGGTAAATTTAGAGAAGTTAAACTCATAAGATTCACCAGCAAATTTAGTCAAAATTTTCTCTTTCTTGCAATCTATAATAGCTCCACAAGTATTTAGAAAAGGTCTACCAAAAATGATAGGACAATAATCACTAGCAGCAGAACCAAGTACCAAAAAGTCAGCAGGATATTTAATCTTACCGCATAAAACTTCCACATCTCGAACAATACCAATTGGAGAAATAGTTTCTCTATTAGCCAGCTGAATAACCACATCAATATCTTCAAGTTCACAAGAATCAATTTCGTGCATAATCTCCGTGTAAAGCTCATAAGGAATAGCAATAACACTTGCACCAATATCACATAATCCATAATAGCAATGATCACCAATTCTAACAGATAGCATAGGAACACTAACTTGTTTGGGTTTATTAGGATGTGAAACAATATTAGAAGCATCTTCACGTAAAAATAATATGACCATCCTCCACATTTTCAGTCACAAGATCTTTAACTATTGCAACAAAGGTTCAACTTTTATTTGTTCTTCAGGTTCTACAGGTTTCTTTTCACTTTTATGAACCGCACTATTTATAACAGAGTACTCCTTCATTTTAGCAGGGAAAGGAGTTTTTTCAATATAAGCTTCAGGAATAACATGATCAGCGGTTTCAACTACAACGCATTTATTAATAGATGAATCAATTTTATCTTTATACGGTTCATGATACTTATCAAAATTCTTCTTAGGCAATTCATAATGAGAGGCAAAAGCTTTATAAAGATTTGCAGCAACTTGAGAATCAAGACCATATGTAGCACTCATATTACGAAATTTATCAGTATCCATAAAAGCTTCAATGCATTTATAATCATAAATTATACCTGATTCTCTATCCTTGTCGTTCTCCCAACCTTCAGTATTTTCTTGGATCCGATCAAGAAGGTCCCTTTTAAACTCTTCTTTGTTGCGTGTAAATGATCCGTATCAGAAGTATCCAGCAAGGTCTTTTCTTGAAAAGAAAGTCTTGCATAGAAATTATCAATAATAACATTACCAGGAAGCTCATGAATGGGGCATTTGAGCATTAAAGACTTCAATCTCCCCCAAGCTTGGGCAATACTCTCTCCATCATGAGGCCAAAAATTATATATGCGATTCCGATCCTTGTGAATTTCACTTGGAGGATAGAACTTAGAATAAAACCGGGGCACAATATCATTCCATTCAAGAGAATCCCCATTATCCAGTAATTTATACCAATGCGCCGCCTTACCAGACAGCGATATAGAGAATAGTTTCTTCCTCACTTCATCCATAGCAATACCTGCACACTTGAATAAACCGCATAATTCATGTAAGAACAATAAATGATCTCCAGGGTGGACAGTTCCATCCCCTTCATAGCGGTTATCCATAACACGTTCAATAATTTTCATAGGTATTTTATATGGTATCACTTCCTCACCTGGCGCCTCATCCACTACCGTTGCAGTAGTAGTAGATTTCCCAAATAGAAATTGAAGAGAAGATCTCTCCATAATGACTTATAGCAGCAGGCAGAAATAAAATCAGCGCAAACAGTAAATGTTTTCCTTACCAATTCCACTTACCAATAGCGCTTCACTCCCCGGCAACGGCGCCAGAAAATAGTCTTGATGACCCACAAGTATAGGGGGTATATCGTAGTATTTTCGATAAGTAAGAATGTCGATCCCAACGAGGAGCAGAAGGTGTTGACAAGCAGTTTCGATGAAGGATTCCCTGTAAATGCTCACAGACAAGTATTCAGGGGGTTTTGATGTAACAGTTGAATAAAGTACGAGTAAGTAAAGTGCGAGAGTAACAATTGCAGCGAGTGGCCCAATCCTTTTTAGCACAAAGGACAAGCCGGGTTGTTTACTTATAATTACCAAACGTTCTCGAGGACACACGGGATTTTAGTCTAGTGCTTTCGCTACATACGGCTAAATAATCTTCATTGTTATGATAAGTGTTGTGTGGGTGAACCTATGCTAATGTACCGCCCTTCCTAGGACTAATACATACTTGTGATTATACCCCTTGCAAGCATCCGCAACTACAAGAAAGTAATTAAGAATAAATCTAACCACAGCCTTAAACTACGAGATCTGCTATCCCTCCTGCATCGATATACCAACGGGGGTTTAGGTTTCTGTCACTCCGGCAACCCCGCAATCGGCAAACGAGTACAAGATGCATTCCCCTAGGCCCATAAAGGTGAAGTGTCGTGTAGTCGACGTTCACACGACACCACTAGAAGAATAACACCACAACTTAAATATCATACCATTGAATATTAATCAACCATAGTTCACTACTAACAGTTAGACTTCACCCATGTACTCAAGAACTAAACGAACTACTCACAAGACATCATATGGAACATGATCAGAGGTGATATGATGATGAATAACAATCTGAACATAAACTTGGTTCAATGGTTTCACTCAATAGCATCAACAACAAGTAGAAATCGATACCGGGAGAGTTTCCCCTATCAAACAATCAAGATCAAACCCAAATTGCTACGGCGGTGACGGTGTCCAGCGGTGGAGACGGCGGTGATGATGGTGGAGATGATGATGATGGTGATGGAGATGATGTCCAGCTCGATGACGGTGACGATGGCGTCGATTTCCCCCTCCGGGAGGGAATTTTCCCGGCGGATTCCTGCCCGCCGGAGAGCTCTTTTCTCTCTGGTGTTCTCCGCCCCGCAGAGGCGGCTGTAACTCTTCGTGAGGTACCCTCTGTGGCTTAGGTCTTCGGGACGAAGGGTTTCGCGAAGAAAAGGAGGCGAAAGGGGCTGTGGGGCCCCCACACCACAAGGTGGCGCGGCCAGGCCATGGGCCGCGCCGGCCTGTGGTCTGGCCCCACCTTGGGCCTTCTCAGCTCCCCCTTCTGGCTTCCTTCGTCATCTGGAAAAATAGGATTTTTGGTATAATTTCCTTCCACAGTTGATCTTCCGAAATATTGCGTTACGACGGTGCTTTTTCCAGTGAGAATCCTGGCTCCGGTGCTTGATCCTCCAATAATGATGAAACATGCAAAATAGATGAAATAACATAAGTATTGTATCCAAATATGAAATATATCAATGAATAACAGCAAATTATGATACAAAATAGTGATGCAAATTGGACGTATCAGCGCGTGCTGGTGCACCGGTGATAGCCTATTTCCTAGTAGTGTTAGCCACAGCTGTAGCTGTAAGATATCTCAACCATAAGTGCAATGCAGGGAAGTGAGAACTGAGAATGTGACAGACCAGGAGATAGTGGCAGCTTGTTAGAGCATCTCCAGTCGCGTCCCCCAAACGACGCCGGATTGAGCATTTGGGGGACGTGTTTCGTTCGTGCCGCGTTTGGGGGACATCGCTCCCCAGCCGCGTCCCCCAAACGCCGCCCCCAAACATTAAAATACTTTTTTTTGCATTTTTATTTCAATAAAGAGAAGAAATATTCCACAAACTAATACATAATTGGGAACGTGGTTTACTTGAAGATATAGTTTGGAACATGGTTTTCCACAAACTAATACATAGTTTGAACCATGGTTGACACAAATATAAAACATTGCAAAAAAAAACTAAACCTAACTAGGCCGGGTATCGAAGGTTTCGTGTGTTCGCTGCCAAAAAAGAACACTCGAGGGCACACCCAGTCACCCAAACTGGAAAATCCAGCTGGTGAGGGTGCCTCTGTTGATTCTTCCGAGGAAGAACATCCAGAAACCTACGTGCATATATTCGCTGCGAAGAAACAACACTCTTCAGTCATCGTCCTCCTTGGCGCTGTCGCCGTGGTAGTTCCGGCGGCAATGCGTCTCGTCGAACACCTTGACGCTCATGTTCTTGTCGCCAAAGTAGGAGAACATGAGCACGAAGCCGGCTTCGAGGCGGTGGTAGCGCGCGAACTTGTCCCAGCCGATGTGGAGGTACATCTTGCCACGCGCGTCGTAGATCACGTCGACGATCCACCGGCAGCAGCGATAGTCATCCTCCCGCAGATGCAGCGAGCCCGGGTGTTCGTCGCCGGCGAAAAAGTCCGCGAAGGTGTCCGGCAGCCTCTGGATGTCGTGTGGGTCGCCCTTGAGGACGACGATGAACTCGAACAGCACGGGCCCTCCTCGTCCTGCATGTCCAACGATGAGGATGACGATGGCATCGTAGGCAACAGAGAGCGTGCAGCTCTGCCGTGGCCGCGGCAACGACCACGACCACGCCCGCGAGCTCGGCCTCCGCCTCTACCAACCACGGAGTTGACTCTTGAGATGGTGGCCGCTAGGGTTGGGGAGAGAGGCGCTAGGATTTGTGTGTGAGAGGAACGATGAGAGGCGGCTCATTAGCACCGGCACGCAGAGCTAGGTGCGATGAGACGCCTCGCTGCGCCTCTGCGGAAACTGCACCGTTGCAGCGCACCAATAACTTCCGTCGCGAGACGGTTAGGTTAAAATTCAATGTACCGCTGACAGGTCGGTCCCGCCACTCCCTGCCTCGCTTTTCGGTGTGTCCTACGTCCCCGGTGCGTCCCCTGTGGGGCGGGGATGGGCTCTGGGCGCCTGACACCGTATCGGGGCGCGCCGAAAAAAACCCGGCTTTAGGGACGTGGCTGAAAACATTTTTTTGTCCGACGTGCTCCAAATCGCTTTAAGGGGCGGTTTGAGGGATACGACTGGAGATGCTCTTACATTGTTACAACACGTATGGTTGTAAAGTTGTGTCGTAGTTTGCATCCCACCAGGTGCACAATGAGATGATCCAGAGAGATTCGAGTATGCAACCCACCTTATCTCCCCTGCATCATATTTCTCTTAGAGCATATCAAGCCGCGCGACGCAAACGGACGTTGCGTCCGCCGGAGCGAAAAATGCGTCTGGTACCACTTCCAGCGGGGCGACGTGTAGTGATCAGGCCGTTCGCGGCGACGCAAATCTGACTCAAATATGCGCCAGGTTTTCGTCTCCGCAGACGCTGCGCGGTCGCGGAAAGTGTCCGCATTCGTTGCATCCTGGCCCGGCGGCAGTGACTAGGTAACCAAAATATTTTTTCATTACTATTGATTAGCCAAATGATCATCTTTACATAGATGGTTAGTCGAGTTAACCTAAAATTACAACGACCGTACCTACTCGCTGTCGCGCGGCCTACCATGGCCTGAGTTACTCGCAGTCGCGCGGCCTACTACTGGCTTTGATGATGGTTGGGTTCCTCGCGCTGTGTCAATGGCGCTGGCCCGCTTCAACACACGCCATTGTTGGCGTGAGCGGCACTTGGGCATCCCGCGAGTTTCTAAGGCGGAGCCCGGCCTTTTATTGAGGCCAATCTGACCAGACCTTGCCTACAGTCAATCTCCACCGACATCGCCATGGGAAAGGGCTGGCCGTTCCGCGAGATGAATCACGATGGCGAGGCCGGGTCCTCTGGCGCCAAGAAGGAGAAAACTCCACGCAACTGCTGGTACGTGGCGGTGGAACTCGCCCACCGACTGTTCGAGGAGAACCGGTCGGTCCCTTGGCCGGATGAGGGCATGCCAAGCAGTGGTGGGTACCTCAACCACCGTCATATCCCAGTGCCTCCAGTGCTGCATGAGGGATGCCGACGGCAGCACGAGATCCGTCGCCGTTGATTCGTCCTCCCGCCGGATCTACGCGAGGATCCGACCTTCGCCCCCGACTCCTACAACTGGCCCACCTTTGGGACCTAGGAGTTCGACCCACGTCGACTAGGAGCGCTGCGCCCGCTTCGACGGTGATGAGGACGACGAGGAGGAGGACGACGAATTCCAACCGCCGAACCTCACGAAGGACGATGCCATGGAGATGGCCATCGGCAATAGCAAGCTCAACGACATCGCTCAGTGGGATGGCCTCGCCGTCCAACTACGGGCCTTCGCGTTGGCCCAAGGGAGGCCACCGACCCCTCCGCCGCCTCCTCCCGCACCAACACCGCCTTCCGCCGCACCAGCATCACCTCTGGCACCCCAGTAGCCTTTGCATTGGACGTGGCCTTAGGAGCCTCCGGTCTATATCGACCTCGTCAACGATGACGATGACAACTAGGCAGCCATGGTGGGCGTCATTGTTAGCTAGAGCTATTTTCTTGCCTTTTTTTACATATTTTCGCCTCTATGTAAATGGCTATATTAAAAATAAAATAAAAAATGGCAAAAAAAATGCGGGCTACCTGACCCAAGTCTAGGGAGCGGCTGCGTGCCCATTGATACATCTGAGCGCTCAACCAAATACGGAAGCATACTAGTTTTGTCCGTGTGAATGCATGTCATTTATGGTTAGACATCCCGTGATTGTAGCACATATACTACGATGACATCATGCACATTAATTATCCTTTTAAAATGTTTAAAATCATATAACTTTTGCACCAGATGTCGAAATTAGGATTCGCTTTCACGTTTGAATTTCTTGCAGTGAGCTCTTCAAAACTAGATCTCATTTCTATGTATTTTGATAAAGTTTTTTCTAAAGCAACTTCTACGTGCGATAAAGCAATTATAATTCGAGACGATGCAACTTTAGTGTTGGAGAAGCATATGAAAATATGTCTAGTTTCGAAGCTCTCATTGTGCAGATTTTAAAGTGAAAACGAATTATAATTTCGTCACACGGTTCAAAAGTTACAGTTTTTAAAAAAACGACACCTGACATTGAACATTAGCTAGCCTACATGGCGGATGCAACAACCTGTGAACTAGTGTATGTGCCCGGGACGTCCGTGAAGGCTAATTTCATATCCGCGGTCCAACCAAAACAAACGCAGGCAATCAGCTATCGGACCACTGGAGAATACCCGAACGAGGCACAATTCTGCACGTCACACGGATCAATAACGAGTCTATTTGCACAAAAATAACCTAAAAATGAAAGAAAAGCACAGACTGACCCTCCGACGAACGAGGCACAATTCTGCACGTCACACGGATCAATAACGAGTCTATTTGCACAAAAATAACCTAAAAGTGAAAGAAAAGCACAGACTGACCCTCCGACGAAACTATTTCACTCATCTAACCCTTTTGTGTGGCGCCCCTCTCATGGGTGCCACACAAGCCAGTGTGGCGCCCCTGTTGCCGGCGCCACAAACCCATCCGACGTGGCCCGTCGACGCTGAGCTGGTGATCCCGATCCGACGTGGCAGCATGTGTGGCGCCGTTCTCGCCGGCGCCACACTTTGAAAGTGTGGCGCCCGTGGCAAGGGCGCCACACATGCACTTAAGTTTGGCCGCACGCGCGCCCCCAGCCCGACCCTTCTCCTTTCTTTCACCCTCTGTTCTTCTTCTCTCCCCTGTGGCGGCCGGCTCTCTCTCTCCCCCCCTCTCCCCCACCAAATCCACCACCAAATCACCAGATCTGTCCGTGGAGATCGTTCCCCATCCATTTCTCAAGGTAATCCCCTTCGAATCTTCTCCATTCATCCACTAATTTCATAGATCTTGCTAGTTTTGGACATGAACCCTAGACATGGAATTTTTTTTTGTGCACTCTATATTGTAGTGTTTGTGTTGGAGATGGTAGCCTCATGTATGCATGTGTTTGAACCATAGATTTGTTGAAACCTAGAAATGAAATTTCACATGTGTGTATGTGTATGAACCCTATGTATGTATGTGTTGAAATGTGTAATATTTACCTAGGAAATGCATTCAAATGTGTTACATATGCCTAGTATTTGTGATGGAGTAACTCATATTTGTTAGTGGAATGGGTCATAATATGGTTCAAACATGTAAACATGTAGGATGGCCGGTCCCGGTGGCCGGCGAGGCGGTCGAGGCCGCGGCCCTGGGCGCCCCCGGGGCCGGGGAAGGGGCCGCCGCGGTGGAGCAGCAACGGCCCCACGCTCACCGTCACCTGCACCCTCCTCGTCTTCGCATGAAGAATGCTGCTTCGAGTTCCTCCTCCGCATCGACGATGACCCACTCGGCATCAAGCGGCTACCGGACAAGTTCGCTGAGTTCGTCGATGGCGTCGAGCCGGCGCAGTTGCAGCTACGGGAGGCTAGCTGCAACTTCTGCCGCTGGCCCGTGGAGGTCCTGTTCGACGGGCAGGGCAAGATGTACCTGCACACGGGGTGGGACAAGTTCGCCCGTGACCTCGCGCTCGAGCCCGGCTGCCAGCTCACCTTCCTCTACGAGGGGGACGGCGAGATGATCGTCAAGGTGTTCGACGACACAGCCTGCCGCGTGCACTACCACACCGGCGAATCCGGCTCGGACACCGATAGTTAGAACTTAGAGTGTTGTGAACTCTATCTTCGTTGCTTCGTGTTGTTTGAATTCTATCTTAAATTGTATGAAACTATGTGCTACGATGTTAGGTATGATGATATTATGTCTATGATGTGTGTACGAAATTGCTGTTGATATGATGTGTGTATGAAATAGCTTTTGACATGATGGCAGTTGTGTTGGAATATGGTAGGATTTTTCATGGTTTAACACTAGTCAATGTGTGGCGCCCTTCCCACTGGCGCCACACTGCAGTGTGTGGCGCCCGTGGCATCGGCGCCACACATGCCAACTTATATCAACTATTAGGTCGAAAACATCCAGGGGCTCCGGACGATAAGTCCTTAGCCGTTTTGGCGACCCTCTTTGTGTGGCGCCCGTGGCATCGGCGCCACACATAGAGCCTCGCCAAAACGGCCAAGGACTTATCGTCCGGAGCCCCTGGATGTTTTCGACCCAATAGTTGATATAAGTTGGCATGTGTGGCGCTGATGCCACGGACGCCACACACTGCAGTGTGGCGCCAGTGGGAAGGGCGCCACACATTGACTTGTGTTAAAACCATGAAATATCCTACCATATTCAAACAGTTTTGACAACAAGAACATTGCAGTGAATATGTACCACACATTGACACAGCATAATGGTTCAAACGACAAATAAGGTTCGACGACATCAAGGTTTCAATTACAATAAGGTTCAACGACACGAAGGTTCGAGAAGATCAAGGTTCACACAACATAAAGGTTCGACAACAAGAACATAGCCAAAGGGACATCACTGCGTGGCAAAGGCTCCCTCCCCCCTCGCCTTCTTCTTCTTACATTCTTCAGCCAATTCTTCCTTCTCCCTTATGTCACGAGCCAACTGAACGACCGAATCGAAGAAGTGGTGGCGCTCCTCCGTCTTTACAGCTTTCATATCTAGGTTTCAACAAATCTATGGTGCAAACACATGCATACATGAGGCTACCATCTCCAACACAAACACTACAATATAGAGTGCACAAAAAAATTCCATGTCTAGGGTTCATGTCCATAACTAGCAAGATCTATAAAATTAGTGGATGAATGGAGAAGATTCGAAGGGGATTACCTTGAGAAATGGATGGGGAACGATCTCCATGGACAGATCTGGTGATTTGGTGGTGGATTTGGTGGGGGAGAGGGGGGAGAGAGAGAGAGCCGGCCGCCACAGGGGAGAGAAGAAGAAAAGAGGGAGAAAGAAAGAAGACTGGGTCGGGCTGGGGGCGCGCGCGGCCAAACTTAAGTGCATGTGTGGCGCCCTTGCCACGGGCGCCACACTTTCAAAGTGTGGCGCCGGCGAGAGCGGCGCCACACATGCTGCCACGTCGGATCGGGATCACCAGCTCAGCGTCGACGGGCCACGTCGGATGGGTTTGTGGCGCCGGCAGCAGGGGCGCCACATTGGCTTGTGTGGCGCCCATGAGAGGGACGCCACATAAAAGGGTTAGATGGGTGAAATAGTTTCGCCGGAGGTCAGTCTGTGCTTTTTTTTTCACTTTTGGGTTATTTTTGTGCAAACCGCCCAATAACGAGGGCCAATTATACACGTCAAACGGGACAATTCTGACATAATTAAGACATGTGCATTTGTTCACACGGGATGGCACGGGATGGCAGTGTACAATCGGAAGATATGATTGGACAGATATTGACTATTCTGTTGGTGAGTGGTAGGCTCCACCTCAGAGACAGATAGTGCTACCCGCCAGGAGCCATCTATTTTAGACCGGCTACTAATTTACTCGCCACTCAACCGTCACCACGTCTTGTAGCTGACCACATGACTTTGGAAGGTCCTCATTTGCCAGCTGAGACCGACGGTGAAGTCCAACTCGTAAAGCAAAAGCGGGACTATATCTAGAGCTCTATACCAAGCTAAGTATGGCAACAGCACTGAGGAGACAAAGCTAGCGCACAAGACACACATGGCCTTGTCTAGGAGCTTAGCAGCGGTCCTGTTCATCTTCCTCTCGTGCTATGCAACCGTCCCTTCCCTAGCTACCTCCGACGGCTTCCTCCAATGCCTCTCGGCAGCCATACCGGAGGAGCTCCTGTACATGCAGAGCTCGCCTTCGTTCACGTCCGTCCTGGTGTCCTCCATCCGGAACCCCAAGTTCTCCACGCCTAGCATGGTGAAGCCGCTCGTCATCGTCACGCCGACGAACGCTTCCCACGTCCAGGCCGCCGTCGTCTGCGGCCGCCAGAACGACGTGCGCATCCGCGTGCGCAGCGGCGGCCACGACTACGAGGGCCTCTCGTACCGCTCCGCTCGCCCCGAGGTGTTCGCCGTTGTGGACCTGGCCAACCTCCGCTCCGTGAGCGTCGACCAGACGGCAGCCACCGCGTGGGTGGACTCCGGCGCGACGCTCGGAGAGCTGTACTACGCGATTTCGAAGGCGAGCAACACGCTTGCTTTCCCGGCCGGCCTGTGCCCGACGATCGGCGTGGGCGGCCATCTCAGCGGGGGCGGGTTCGGCATGCTGCTGCGGAAGTACGGCGCCGCCATCGACAACGTCCTGGACGCCACGCTGGTTGACGCCAACGGGAGGCTCCTGGACAAGGAGGCCATGGGGGCGGACGTGTTCTGGGCCATTCGCGGCGGCGGCGGCGCGAGCTTCGGCATCGTTCTGTCGTGGAAGGTGAACCTCGTGTCCGTCCCGCCGACTGTGACAATGTTTAGCGTCCCTAAGTCCGTCAACGAGGGCGCGGTAGACGTACTCACTAAGTGGCAAGAAGTCGCCCCAGCTCTTCCCGATGACCTGTTCATAAGGGTGGTCGTCCAGAACCAGGGGGCTAACTTCCAGTCCATGTACCTGGGCACCTGTGACACGCTCCTTCCATTGATGGGTAGCAGCTTCCCGGAGCTCGGACTGAACCGGGCGCACTGTAAGGAGATGTCCTGGATCCAGTCCGTGCCCTACATCTACTTGGGCAGCACCGCGACCGTGGCGGACATCCTAAACCGGGCTACATCCACGACCAGCTTCAGCAAGGCCACGTCCGACTACGTTCGTCAGGCCATCCCGAAGGATGTCTGGGCGCAGATCTTCGCCTGGCTAAGCAAGCCGAACGCCGGGCTGATGATCACCGAGCCTTATGGCGGGAAGATCAGCAGCTTCCCGGAGACGGCGACACCGTTCCCTCACCGTGATGGCGTGCTGTACAACATCCAGTACATGAATTTCTGGTCAGCCGCCACGGATGGATCGGCGCAGACGAAGTGGCTCAAAGACTTCTACACGTTCATGGCGCCGTATGTAAGCCAGAACCCAAGGGAGGCGTACGTGAACTACAGGGACCTTGACCTTGGTGAGAATACCGTTGTTGGTAACGTTACCAACTACGAGGCCGCTAAGGTTTGGGGCGAGAAGTACTACAAGGGAAACTTCAAGAGGCTGGCGATGGCGAAGGGCGAGGTGGATCCTGATGACTACTTCAGGAATGAACAAAGCATCCCACCACTAGTAGCGAGCAAGTGAGATGAAACTACACGCGTCGAGAATTGCTTTATCTTTATACCAACCTTAACCCATGGTTCTGCGGTATACCACATCTCGAGTTCGATGACCTAAAATGGGCAGATCTCCTTGCTCCACTCCGGAATGTGATCTGAACATCTTGAGTTCGACAACCTCAAAGAGGCACCATCTTTGTGCTCCACTCCCGCAATGTGATTGGCAACGCAATCTGAAAGAGTAGTATTACGGCAGGATTATCCCTCTTATGCGAATCAAACAGCCATGGAGGCGGTTGAGGGATTGAGGGTGTTTAATGTGATGTGGGCGTAACAAAAACTCATGTAAATCAACAACTCCTTCATTGGTTCACATGGTGCCCAGTCTTCTGAAATTGCAGACAAAAATTAGGGTGTTTTATGTTCCAGTGCTATGGGCCGGTTTGTTCCAATCGCCTGGAAATTAAAGCCTCCCTAGTTTACCAGCTAAGCCACGTTCCGTTATGTACGTCTTCTCCATTCTCTGCTTCACGATTCGTTTCTAAATTTCCCCATGGCTGCTAGCTTAGGTTCTCTTTGTTCCCCAAAATCCCCATTCCTAGCCTTATATTTCTCATTCCCCCTCACTCACTTGTTCAAGCCAACTCAAATGGCTGCCGCACATCTAGTATTGGGATTTTCTTAGAAGTTCTAAAGCTTCAGCATCAGATCGGCTATGCAACACACGGGAACTTCTCTTCTCCTATCTTGTTGTACAAATCCTTAGTTGGAATGGAGCCTTTTCGGTTGCTTGATTATTCTAGATAAATAATACCAATGTTAATTAAATTTTGAATCAGTGTTTGCCGATTGGAGGTATCTGTGTATTTTAGCCACACATTATTTGAGATTTGTATATGCTTTGCAAGTATGGATAAACTGACAATTAGGTGTTTGTAAAATCCAGTTCGACTCATGAGCGTGTTCTGCCTTGAAATTGCAGCTGTGATTTGTGATTGTTCTCACTGGTGGAAAAAGGGCCTTTGGTCGCGGTTCGCAACTGCCATTAGTCGCGGTTGCGCAACCGCGACCAAATTAGCGCGACTAAAGGCCCCCCCCTTTAGTCGCGGTTGCTTACGAACCGCGACTAAAGGCCCGTCCACGTGGGTGCCAGGCGACCGTCGGGGCGGAGGACCTTTAGTCGCGGTTCTTCTGGCCAACCGCGAATAAAGGCCGCCGCAGGTTTAGGGTTTTAGGCCCCTCCTAAACCTGCCCCCCCCTAAACCTGTTTTCTGTTTAATTTGTATTGTTTTATTTCTTTTGTGCTTTATTGTAATTTTGAAGGAGTTTCACATATTCTACGGTACTACATACATGCATATGAATGTACAATTTCAAACAAATTTGAAATTAGAACCAAAAAGAATTCAAGAGGAATATACAATATATATTCAATATCATCGGATGACCATATACAAGTTTGAACAAGTTTCCATACATAATTTAATGCATGTATAGTTCTACGTCTTCGCAATGGTGTTCTCCTTTAGGATCGAGAACTTCCCTCCTGAACCATCCAGCTAGTTCCTCTTGAAGTGGTCGGAAGCGAGCTTCTGGACTAAGCATCATCCGGAGGTTATTCCTCTGAGCATTGGTATCACTCGGAACGCGCTCAGAGGTGTATCTCCGGATCATCTCACAGACATAGTATCCACATAGATTGGTCCCCGGTGGCTGAATATCGCCACCATTCTTAGCCTTTGACCGCATGAAATGTAGCTCTTTTTTGAATTCACCGACCTTTGTATCTGAGAACCGTCTCCAAACCCTACGAGGCAAAGAAAATTAAATGAACAAGAGAGTTATTAGTTAATTACTTGAAGCTTAATTAGGAAATGAACGAAATAGGCCGATCGATATAGAGCGCAAATGAATGAAAACAATTACTTTTGAATCATTTTTCTCATGTCGGCCCAACGCGCCTTATCCATATTCAGAGAGTCGTGGACGAGACTTCTGATTTGTCAACTTTAATTACTGGCAGAATCCAGTGGAACCTGCGGACACGATACATGCACAGTACGTCATGCATAACTCATCGATTAGCCGGCCACATACCATGCATGGAGTAAACAAAAGAGAATGTGCTCAAGACATAAACACTCACCCAAAATGGTAAGGAAATAGAATATCACTTTTGAGTTCCTGCTTTGTAAGAAACTGCCACAGGTCTTCCTCCACGTCGGCGGGGTGATGCTGTAACGTATATCCATTAACGATGTGTGGGTCAATGAACCCAACATCATGGATGTTCCTTACTCTGCATTCCTTAATCTTCATTCTGCATGTATAATAGCGGACACAACAATATAGTTAGGACATATATATATATATAGTGCAGACAATATGAACGAGATGGGGAAGAAATAAATCACTTACAGAACGTAGCAACTGATGATAGATTTGTCGAGCTCGCGCAGATTGAAAAGCTGGAACAATTCACTCAGATGAATTTGTACAGAGTACTGTTTGAAGTGATGCTCATATCCAACTTCCGCATAAATATCTTTGGCGTTTTTATTTTCTATGTAACCCTTGTACCATTTTAGCAGACCTTTCATTTGTGGAGGTAGATCCTCTTCCTGCGCATGCTCGACGAGAGGCCCATTCTTCACATATGTAAGTACTACCTCCTTCACTGGCGCCTCATCAAGGCCTAACAGTTCACGAAGAGTAATACCTAAGTTGGCCGCTTGTTCTCTGGCACTCGTTACAGTCAATCCCTGTGCTGCCGCAGCTTCTATGATATCGGGGGCATCCGGACCGGCGGCTGTCACTATAAGCGGGGCAATCGATTGTTTACTTTGTTCCCCGAGCTGGGCAACTCGTTTCCCGCTTTTTTTACTTTCTAATTCCGCTTTCTCGGCCTCCTCTTTCTTCTCCTTGAACATGCGTGCCTGATTACGAAGTTCACGTGCATAGTCGTCAGGCAGATTCTTCGCGGCTTGGGACGGTGCGTTCAAAAATGACTTAGCCCACTTCTTTTGCTCATCAGAAAATACTGGCTTGGGCTCGGGCTCTCTTTTCTTCTTGCAGTCCGCCTTCCATTTCTCATATTCAGCAGTCGCGGCCGCCTCGACTTCCTCGGCACTACGTTCCCAAGGCCTCGTGGGGAGAGGCTTCAGTGATGGCTCCGGTACCTTTGTTATCTTAGGTACATAAGGGTCCGGGTTAATAATCCAGGACTGCTGCTTCTGCTTCTTCGACGGAGGTGGATTGGGGGGCGGCGTCTGCTTACCCGCCCGGGGCGGACTAGGGGGCGGCGGCTGCTTACCCGCCGGAGGTGAATTGGGGGGCGGCGTCGGCTGACGTGAAGGAGGTGTAGGTGAAGCACCACCACCACCACCACCACCGCCACCACCACCACCGTAGGGGGTGGACTTGTTGGCGCCTCGCCTGGAAACTTGATAAACTTCTTTTGCCATAGAATGAACTGACGCTTGACATCTCCAAGTCTTCTCGCCCCTTCAGGTGTAGCAATGTCAATGTCCAGGTCCTCAAACCCTTGGACTATGTCCTCCACCGTGACACGAGCATAGCCATCTTGAATGGGGTTGTTGTGGTGGAGTGATCCAGGTGGTAAAGCACTGCCGATGGCTACCTTCATGGACATGTTCCCGATAGGATAATACAGATGACATTCTTTCATCTCCTTTATATCGTCCACGGGGTAGCGAGGAGGCTCCGGTGCAGTAATTTCGACCACCAGAGGCTCCGGTGCAGTAATTTCGATCGTCGGTGCACCAGCCGGTGGGGCCTCCGTGGAAGCCACGCTGCTTCTCCGCTGCTGGCTTCCGAGATCCAATGGATGATCTTCATGCTGCGCCCGAGCTGCATCTCTTTCGGCTACTAGTACACTCACGGTTTTCTTCATCACATCCATTTCCGATGCCAACCGCGCCACAACATCTGCTTCCTGATCCATCTTTCTCTTACGGCTTCTGTAACCGTACGGGTCATCGTTCTGGGGGAACCCTATTTTCCACGGAATGTGCCCCATGCCTCGTACACGTCCTCCGTGTTCAGGATTCCCGAGGGCTTTTGTCAGGGCGTCGTTCTCTCTGTTGAACTTGATCCTCCCCTCTTGAGCATCCCTCATTGCCTCAATAAGCTTTTGGGTGGGTTTAATTATTTTGCCCTGGTAAACACACTCCCCTGTCTCCGGGTTCATCGATCCCCCATGCCCGTACCACCAGCTTTTGGCCCTTGGGTCCCATCCCTCCGTACCTGGACGGATTCCTCGCGCCCTCAGCTCGTTCTCCATCTTCTCCCACCTAGGCTCCCAAAGGCGATACCCTCCTGACCCCATAATATGATTGTACTCCTTCTTAGCCGCATTTTCCTTATTTTTTTCGATATTTGAAGGAACTGCTCCGATTTCTTTTGCTTCACAAATTCTGGCCAATCATGTTGCAGTTTCTCATATTGTCCTTTGAAATCCGGAGTCTTGTTCTGCTTGACAAAGTCATGGGCTAGATTTTGCTTGTATTTCCGGAATGCGTCGGACATCTTATGAAGAGCGAACTGTTTGACTAGCCTCCTCCTCTCCTTGTTTTCCTCAATCTTGTTACCCTCCTCATCGAATTTTTGGTATTCCGGAGGTAGAACGAAATGTTCCATAAGCTTGTTGAAGCAATCTTTTTTTGTTCTCTTATCGACAAAAGTGAAACCAAGACGTGCCTTCTTTGGCTGATTCCACTCCTGGACGGTGATCGAGACGTTGTCTCTAACAACGGCTCCGCATTGGCTGACAAACTTGGTGGCGTTCTTGCGGGGCTCCGCCGGCTTTGCCGGTTTCTTGTCGACAGCCTCGATGGTGCATGTTTCTCCTGGTTTCATCGTCTTGGTTGCGCCACGCTTTGACGATGTACTCGATTGTTTCGACGATCCGGCCGAGGGCTAAAATAAGAAAGAGAGTCGCGCGCGTTAGTACACACATATTTATTCAAATTAGTTAGTTTGTATCACCAGAGGCTCAATGTATATATATACCTCGGCGCCGGAGGTGGTTGCTACTTCCAATTGAAGATCGTCGTTTATTGATGTTTCTTCGGCATCATCTTGCTGACGGCGCCCTTCATCTTCACCCTCAAGGTTCAGATAAGAAGAGATATCATCTTCTTCTTGTCCGGTCGGCACATATAGAATATCGCCGTTTATGATGCCGAAAATATGGTCTTCAGCGTCCGGATCATAGTTCTCCATAATCGGGTCAGCTCTATCGTCCGCCATATGTTAGTCCTGAAAACATGTAGTCAAAACAAATTAATTAAGTGAAGAAGGGGAGTTTTCTCGGATATGTCTACCGGACGAGAATCTCGTCGTCGAGGCGTGACGAGTTCCGATATGACAAGGATTATATAGTGTACGCGCGCGTGCGTTCCTTGACTGAAGCGGCAATGGGTTGACGATGGCTAGGGACCTACGGCGGCGGAGTCGAGACACAACACATGCATATATGCGGGGTCGCGGTGGCGAAAGGGGGGCGGCGGAAGGTGGGCGGGGGCGGTGGCGAAAGGGGGGCGGCGGAAGGTGGGTGGTGGCGGTGGCGAAAGGGGGGCGGCGGTGGCGGTGGCGCCGCCCCCTCGCTGCGAACAAAAAAAATCCCCGCACATATACGGAGGGGGCGGCGAGGGGGCGGCCCCCCTCGCCGCCCCCTCTCCGTATACGCGCGGGGTCGTGTACATTTTTTAACTTTTTACTTTTTTTGTCAAGTTTTCCTTTTTTTTGTTAATTATCAAGTTTATATACGTTTTTGTTAATTATCAAATTTTACTGTTTTTTGTTAATTATCAAATTTTACCGTTTTTCTAAAACTAATTAACTAGTTAAAATTAAAAAGAACAAAAAAAACTAAAAAACGGCGGCCGGCGCCCACACGATCTCTCTCTGCGCAGAGGGGCGCGCGGCAACCGAAGCCGGCGCCGGCGGGCGAGCGAGGCGGCGTTGGCGGCGTTGGGCGAAGCGAGCGAGGCGGCCGGCGCGCGTCGTTCATCGCAGCGCGCGCGCGGTGGGCGAGGGCGGCTGGTCCGATAGCGGCGCGGCGGCGCCGTGGGCGAGAGGGAGGAGCGGACGGCGATGGCGGCGATGGCGAAGGGGCGACGTACGAGGCGGGGGGCAGGGGCCGGCCGGCGCGCGCGAGTGTGACGGAGAGGGCGGCGACGTCGACAGAGAGTGACGGAGAGGGCGGCGACGTCGACGGCGAGGCGGCTGCAGAGTGACGGCGGGGCGGAGACGAAGATGAATCGCGAGCAGAACGAAGTGAACCGCCCATCACGCGCGCGAGTTTAAATAGGGACCCCCTTTAGTCGCGGTTGGTGAGCCCAACCGCGACTAAAGGGGTACCTTTAGTCGCGGTTGGCCACATCAACCGCGACTAAAGGGTATTTTTCGCCCGAATTTAGTTTCCCGCGGAAAAATACCCTTTAGTCGAGGTTGGCGAGGCCAACCGCGACTAAAGGTATTTTTCAAAATACTTTTCTTTTTAGAAATCTGAAAATTACAAATAATATATCAATAAATTCAGAAAATTAAAAATAATTCAATTCAAATTTTTAAAAATACAAATAATATATCAATAAATTCAGAAAAATAAAACTAATTCATTTCAAAATCTGAAAAATACAAATAATATATCAATAAATTCAGAAAAATAAAACTAATTCATTTAAAAATCTGAAAAATACAAATAATATATCAAAAAAATCAGAAAAATAAAACTAATTCATTTAAAAATCTTAAAAATACAAATAATATGTCAAAAAATTCAGAAAAATAAAACTAATTCATTTAAAAATCTTTCCGCCTCCCTATTCCCACCAGTTCTTCCCGGTCGCCTCTGTCTTCTCGCCGGCCCCCTCTTCCCGCCTCTGTCTTTCCGCCGGCCCCCTCTTCCCGCCTCTGTCTTTCCGCCCCCCTCTTCCACCCACGCGTTCTTATCCCGCCGACAGCTTTAGTCACGGTTGCACCCTCCAGCCGGGACTAAAGCTTACCCAAACATCCTTATCCCACCGACAGTTTTCATAGATGACACAAAAACCACCTTTAGTCCCGGTTGCACCCACCAGCCGGGACTAAAGATTAGATGACCAGCTCTGGATTCCTCTTCTTCCCGCCATTTCTTCCCTGTCTTCCCGCCAATTTCTTCCCGCCAATTTCTTCCCGCCTCTTTCTTCCTGCCACTTTCTTCCCGCCTCCTGTCTTCCCGCTCCCATTTTTCCCGCCATTTGTCACTACATATATGTAGCCCGGCTTGGCCAGCATTATCACATATCTCTACAATCTCTCATCACTCTCTCATGGCTTCCACCGCACCCACTCTAACCTACCAGCAGGTGGAGGAGCTTTGCGCCTCGAACTACCCTTGCCCACCGGGCTACCGCGTCCCCGCCGGCTGGAGCCTAAGCGCCGGCGGCGTGCCGGTCCCTCCCGTCCCTCGGGTGCACGCGCGAGGCGGCCATCACGAACCACTACTACCTCGACCTCACGCCGGAGCAGCGGATGAATCCCCGCTGGCATCCCGATAACCAGCATACTTGGGACGCCTTCTTCATCAATCGGCGTGAGAGGGTGATACGTCTCCGACGTATCGATAATTTCTTATGTTCCATGCCACATTATTGATGATATCTACATGTTTTATGCACACTTTATGTCATATTCGTGCATTTTCTGGAACTAACCTATTAACAAGATGCCGAAGTGCCAGTTCCTGTTTTCTACTGTTTTTTGGTTTCAGAAATCCTAGTAACGAAATATTCTCGGAATTGGACGAAATCAACGCCCAGGTTCCTATTTTGCCCGGAAGCATCCAGAACACACGAGAACCGCCAGAGGAGGGGCACAGGCCCACCAAACCCTAGGCCGGCGCGGCCAGGGGGGGCCCGCGCCCCCCTATAGTGTGGGCACCCCTTCGACCTCCTGACGCCGCCTCTTCCGCCTATTTAAAGCCTCCACCGCGAAAACCCTGATACGATCGACGAAACCCACAGAAACCTTCCAGAGCCGCCGCCATCGCGAAGCCAAGATCTGGGGGACAGGAGTCTCTATTCCGGCACGCCGCCGGAACGGGGAAGTGCCCCCGGAAGGCTCCTCCATCGACACCGCTGCCATCTCCACCGCCATCTTCATCACCGCTGCTGCTCCCATGAGGAGGGAGTAGTTCTCCATCGAGGCTCGGGGCTGTACCGGTAGCTATGTGGTTAATCTCTCTCCTATGTGCTTCAATACAATAATCTCATGAGCTGCCTTACATGATTGAGATTCATATGATGATGCTTGTAATCTAGATGTCGTTATGCTAGTCAAGTGAATTTTACTTATGTGATCTCCGGAGACTCCTTGTCCCACGTGTGTAAAGGTGACAGTGTGTGCACCGTGTGGGTCTCTTAGGCTATATTTCACAGAATACTTATTCACTGTTATGAATGGCATAGTGAAGTGCTTATTTATATCTCTTTATGATTGCAATGTGTTTTGTATCACAATTTATCCATGTGCTACTCTAGTGATGTTATTAAAGTAGTTTTATTCCTCCTGCACGGTGTAATGGTGACAGTGTGTGCATCCGTGTTAGTACTTGGCGTAGGCTATGATTATGATCTCTTGTAGATTATGAAGTTAACTATTGCTATGATAGTATTGATGTGATCTATTCCTCCTTTCTTAGCATGAAGGTGACAGTGTGCATGCTATGTTAGTACTTGGTTTAGTCTTATTGATCTTTCATGCACTCTAAGGTTATTTAAATATGAACATTGAATTGTGGAGCTTGTTAACTCCGGCATTGAGGGTTCGTGTAATCCTACGCAATGTGTTCATCATCCAACAAGAGTGTAGAGTATGCATTTATCTATTCTGTTATGTGATCAATGTTGAGAGTGTCCACTAGTGAAAGTCTAATCCCTAGGCCTTGTTCCTAAATACTGCTATCGCTGCTTGTTTACTGTTTTACTGCGTTACTACTGCTGCGTTACTACTGCTTGTTTACTGTTTCACTGTGTTACTACTGCTGCGTTACTACTGCTTGTTTACTGTCCTGGGCAAAGCACTTTTCTGGTGCCGTTGCTACTTATTCATACCACCTGTATTTCACTATCTCTTCGCCGAACTAGTGCACCTATTTGGTGTGTTGGGGACACAAGAGACTTCTTGCTTTGTGGTTGCAGGGTTGCATGAGAGGGATATCTTTGACCTCTTCCTCCCTGAGTTCGATAAACCTTGGGTGATCCACTTAAGGGAAAACTTGCTGCTGTTCTACAAACCTCTGCTCTTGGAGGCCCAACACTGTCTACAGGAAAAGGAGGGGGCGTAGACATCAAGCTATTTTCTGGCGCCGTTGCCGGGGAGGAAAGGTAAAAGGTACTCACACTCCGGATCTCGGCTATTAAGCTATTTTCCGGCGCCGTAAGTACTCGAAGCTATTTCCTTTAGATCCTGCAATTGCATCTTTTTGTTTCTTGTTTACACTAGTTTGGCATAATGGACAAGAATGAGCTTCTTATGCTATTTCCTGATTTAAAACATGGATTGTTTGATGCGAAAATTAAAAAACCTATGGAATCTTATTTGCATGCTGGTAGTAATATTAGTATGAACGCTTTGAACACCATTGTTGCTAATAATATAGAAAGTTCTAAGCTTGGGGAAGCTGGTTTTCATGATCTTTTTAGTCCCCCAAGCATTGAGGGGAAATTTTTCTTTGATGATACTTTGCCTCCTATTTATGATGATTATAATGGTAGTGGTCTTTTGGTGCTACCTACTATGGAGAGTAAATTTTGTTGTGATTATACTATGCCTCCTACACTTGATGAGAATAATAATGATAGCTACTTTGTTGAATTTGCTCCCACTACAACTACTAATAAAATTGATTATGCTTATGTGGAGAGTAATAATTTTATGCATGAGACTCATGATAAGAATGCTTTATGTAATAATTATATTGTTGAGTTTGCTTATGATGCTACTGAAAGTTATTATGAGAGAGGAAAATATGGTTGTAGAAATTTTCATGTTACTAAAATGCCTCTCTATGTGCTGAAATTTTTGAACCTACACTTGTTTTATCTTACTATGCTTGTTGCATTATGCTTCATGAACTTGTTTATTTACAAGATTCCTTTTCATAGGAAGCATGTTAGACTTAAATGTGTTTTGAATTTGCCTCATGATGCTCTCTTTTGCTTCCAATACTATTTCTTGCGAGTGCATCATTAAAACTGCTGAGCCCATCTTAATGGCTATAAAGAAAGAACTTCTTGGGAGATAACCCATGTGTTATTTTGCTACAGTACTTTGTTTTATATTTATGTCTTGGAAGTTGTTTACTACTGTCGCAACCTCTCCTTATCTTAGTTTTGTGTTTTGTTGTGCCAAGTGAAGCCTCTAATCGAAGGTTGATACTAGATTTGGATTTCTGCGCAGAAACAGATTTCTATCTGTCACGAATCTGGGCTGTTTTCTCTGTAGGTAACTCAGAAAAATATGCCAATTTACGTGCGTGTTCCTCAGATATGTACGCAACTTTCATTAGTTTTGAGTTTTCTGATCTGAGCAACGGAAGTATTTATTAAAAATTCGTCTTTACAGACTGTTCTATTTTGACAGATTCTGCCTTTTATTTCGCATTGCTTCTTTCACTGTGTTGGGTGGATTTCTTTGTTCCATTACCTTCCAGTAGCTTTGAGCAATATCCAGAAGTGTTAAGAATGATTGTGTCACCTCTGAACATGTGAGTTTTTGATTATGTACTAACCCCTCTAATGAAGTTTATGAGAAGTTTGGTGTGAAGGAAGTTTTCAAGGGTCAAGAGAGGAGGATGATATACTATGATCAAGGAGAGTGAAAGCTCTAAGCTTGGGGATGCCCCGGTGGTTCACCCCTGCATATATCAAGAAGACTCAAGCGTCTAAGCTTGGGGATGCCCAAGGCATCCCCTTCTTCATCGACAACATTATCAGGTTCCTCCCCTGAAACTATATTTTTATTCCATCACATCTTATGTGCTTTACTTGGAGCGTCTGTATGCTTTTATTTTTGTTTGTGTTTAAATAAATTGGATTACATCATGCTTGTGTGGGAGAGAGACACGCTCCGCTGTAGCATATGGACAAGTATGTCCTTAGGCTTTACTCATAGTATTCATGGCGAAGTTTCTTCTTCGTTAAATTGTTATATGGTTGGAATTGGAAAATGATACATGTAGTAAATTGCTATAATGTCTTGGATAATGTGATACTTGGCAATTGTTGTGCTCATGTTTAAGCTCTTGCATCATATACTTTGCACCTATTAATGAAGAAATACATAGATCATGCTAAAATTTGGTTTGCATATTTGGTCTCTCTAAGGTCTAGATAATTTCTAGTATTGAGTTTGAACAACAAGGAAGACGGTGTAGATTCTTATAATGTTTACAATATGTCTTTTATGTGAGTTTTGCTGCACCGGTTCATCCTTGTGTTTGTTTCAAATAACCTTGCTAGCCTAAACCTTGTATCGAGAGGGAATACTTCTCATGCATCCAAAATCCTTGAGCCAACCACTATGCCATTTGTGTCCACCACACCTACCTACTATATGGTATTTCTCCGCCATTCCAAAGTAAATTGCTTGAGTGCTACCTTTAAAATTCCATCATTCACCTTTGCAATATATAGCTCATGGGACAAATAGCTTAAAAACTATTGTGGTATTGAATATGTACTTATGCACTTTATCTCTTATTAAGTTGCTCGTTGTGCGATAACCATGTTCACTGGGGACGCCATCAACTACTCTTTGTTGAATATCATGTGAGTTGCTATGCTTGTTCGTCTTGTCTGAAGTAAGAGAGATCTACCACCTTATGGTTAAGCATGCATATTGTTAGAGAAGAACATTGGGCCGCTAACTAAAACCATGATCCATGGTGGAAGTTTCAGTTTTGGACAATATCCTCAATCTCAAATGAGAAAATTAATTGTTGCTACATGCTTATGCATAAAAGAGGAGTCCATTATCTGTTGTCTATGTTGTCCCGGTATGGATGTCTAAGTTGAGAATAATCAATAGCGAGAAATCCAATGCGAGCTTTCTCCTTAGACCTTTGTACAGGCGGCATAGAGGTACCCCTTTGTGACACTTGGTTAAAACATGTGCATTGCGATGATCCGGTAGTCCAAGCTAATTAGGACAAGGTGCGGGCACTATTAGTATACTATGCATGAGGCTTGCAACTTGTAAGATATAATTTACATGATACATATGCTTTATTACTACCGTTGACAAAATTGTTTCTTGTTTTCAAAATCAAAGCTCTAGCACAAATATAGCAATCGATGCTTTCCTCTTTGAAGGACCATTCTTTTACTTTTATTGTTGAGTCAGTTCACCTATTTCTCTCCACCTCAAGAAGCAAACACTTGTGTGAACTGTGCATTGATTCCTACATACTTGCATATTGCACTTGTTATATTACTTTGCATTGACAATTATCCATGAGATATGCATGTTACAAGTTGAAAGCAACCGCTGAAACTTAATCTTCCATTGTGTTGCTTCAATGTCTCTACTATGAATTATTGCTTTATGAGTTAACTCTTATGCAAGACTTATTGATGCTTGTCTTGAAAGTACTATTCATGAAAAGTCTTTGCTTTATGATTCAGTTGTTTACTCATGTCATTACCATTGTCTTGGATTGCTGCATTCATTACATATGTTTACAATATGATCAAGTTTATGATGGCATGTCACTCCAGAAATTATCTTTGTTATCGTTTACCTGCTCGGGACGAGCAGAAACTAAGCTCGGGGATGCTGATACGTCTCCGACGTATCGATAATTTCTTATGTTCCATGCCACATTATTGATGATATCTACATGTTTTATGCACACTTTATGTCATATTCGTGCATTTTCTGGAACTAACCTATTAACAAGATGCCGAAGTGCCAGTTCCTGTTTTCTGCTGTTTTTTGGTTTCAGAAATCCTAGTAACGAAATATTCTCGGAATTGGACGAAATCAACGCCCAGGTTCCTATTTTGCCCGGAAGCATCCAGAACACACGAGAACCGCCAGAGGAGGGGCACAGGCCCACCAAACCCTAGGCCGGCGCGGCCAGGGGGGGCCCGCGCCCCCCTATAGTGTGGGCACCCCTTCGACCTCCTGACGCCGCCTCTTCCGCCTATTTAAAGCCTCCGTCGCGAAAACCCTGATACGATCGACGAAACCCACAGAAACCTTCCAGAGCCGCCGCCATCGCGAAGCCAAGATGCGGGGACAGAGTCTCTGTTCCGGCACGCCGCCGGAACGGGGAAGTGCCCCCGGAAGGCTCCTCCATCGACACCGCTGCCATCTCCACCGCCATCTTCATCACCGCTGCTGCTCCCATGAGGAGGGAGTAGTTCTCCATCGAGGCTCGGGGCTGTACCGGTAGCTATGTGGTTAATCTCTCTCCTATGTGCTTCAATACAATAATCTCATGAGCTGCCTTACATGATTGAGATTCATATGATGATGCTTGTAATCTAGATGTCGTTATGCTAGTCAAGTGAATTTTACTTATGTGATCTCCGGAGACTCCTTGTCCCACGTGTGTAAAGGTGACAGTGTGTGCACCGTGTGGGTCTTTTAGGCTATATTTCACAGAATACTTATTCACTGTTATGAATGGCATAGTGAAGTGCTTATTTATATCTCTTTATGATTGCAATGTGTTTTGTATCACAATTTATCCATGTGCTACTCTAGTGATGTTATTAAAGTAGTTTTATTCCTCCTGCACGGTGTAATGGTGACAGTGTGTGCATCCGTGTTAGTACTTGGCGTAGGCTATGATTATGATCTCTTGTAGATTATGAAGTTAACTATTGCTATGATAGTATTGATGTGATCTATTCCTCCTTTCTTAGCATGAAGGTGACAGTGTGCATGCTATGTTAGTACTTGGTTTAGTCTTATTGATCTTTCATGCACTCTAAGGTTATTTAAATATGAACATTGAATTGTGGAGCTTGTTAACTCCGGCATTGAGGGTTCGTGTAATCCTACGCAATGTGTTCATCATCCAACAAGAGTGTAGAGTATGCATTTATCTATTCTGTTATGTGATCAATGTTGAGAGTGTCCACTAGTGAAAGTCTAATCCCTAGGCCTTGTTCCTAAATACTGCTATCGCTGCTTGTTTCTTGTTTCTTTGCGTTACTACTGCTGCGTTACTACTGCTTGTTCTTGTTTCACCGTGTTACTACTGCTGCGTTACTACGCTTGTTTCTTGTCTGGGCAAAGCACTTTTCTGGTGCCGTTGCTACTTATTCATACCACCTGTATTTCACTATCTCTTCGCCGAACTAGTGCACCTATTTGGTGTGTTGGGGACACAAGAGACTTCTTGCTTTGTGGTTGCAGGGTTGCATGAGAGGGATATCTTTGACCTCTTCCTCCCTGAGTTCGATAAACCTTGGGTGATCCACTTAAGGGAAAACTTGCTGCTGTTCTACAAACCTCTGCTCTTGGAGGCCCAACACTGTCTACAGGAAAAGGAGGGGGCGTAGACATCAGAGGGCGCTCGCCAGGTATGAGGAGGACGGTCTGCCTCCTGGGAACTTCCACGAGGCCGGCCGTCGGCTATGGTGGTACGGCCGGACTCTGCAGAGCGTCATGGACTACATCACGGCCGGCGATATCCCCCGCCTGCGCTACCCTCAGTTCGAGCCACGAGCGCCGCCCGACGACAGCGACGACAGCAGTGACGACGACGGCGGCAACTTAGAATGCGACGACTACCAGTACAACGGCGGCGGCTATGAAGACTACGAGTATGCATATTATACGCCTAGGCAGGAGTATGACTGAATCACTCCAAATTTCATGTATCATCAGTGCTATCTCGAGTCAATTGAATCATTCAAAAATGGACACCAAACACATCACGGGTAATATAATTCACATGATCCATTCAACAAAGTTTGGTACAATAAATTATTACACATCATTTCTTTCCTTGTGTCCCTGCTTGCTTACGATTGTGCCGTATCCATGGAGCATCCTCATCATTTAACTTAATGCTTGGGTCGGTGTTCACTTTTAAGGGCGGAATTTCAGCAAACATATTATAATCTTCTGACATGTCTGTCTTTGCCTCCACTCCCACGATGTTTCTTTTCCCTGAAAGAACAATGTGGCGCTTTGGATCATCGCATGATGTACTGATCGTTTTCTTATCTTTCCGTTTCCTTGGTTTGCTACTCATGTCCTTCACATAGAAAACCTGAGCGACATCTTTCGCTAGGACGAATGGTTCGTCAAGGTAACCAAGATTGTTGAAATCCACTATTGTCATTCCGTATTGCTGGTCCACCTTTACCCCACCTCCTGTTAGCTTGAACCATTTGCACCGGAACAAAGGGACCCTAAAGGAGGGTCCATAGTCAAGTTCCCATATCTCCTCTATGTAACCATAATATGTGACCTTTTGCCCATTCTCGGTTGCTGCATCAAAGCGGACACCACTGTTTTGGTTGGTGCTCTTTTTATCTTGGGAGATCGTGTAAAATGTATTCCCATTTATCTCGTACCCTTGGAAAGTCGTTATAGTCGAAGATGGTGTCTTGGCCAACATGTACAGCTGATCTACAACATGATCGTCATTCATTAAATGTTTTCTCAACCAACTGCCAAAAGTCTCCATGTGGGCCTTCCTAATCCAGGATTCAGGCTTCCCAGGGTTGTCCGAGCGTAAAATATTCTTGTGTTTCTCAAAGTACGGAGCCACCAAGCTGGAATTGGTCAGAACTGTGTGGTGTGCTTCAGTCAGAGAATGGCCGTCCATACATATCGTTGATTTCCTTCCGATCGTGCCTTTTCCACTTAGTCTCCCCTCGTGCCGCGATCGAGGAAGACCAATCGGCTTAAGGTCAGGAACAAAGTCAACACAAAACTCAATTACCTCCTCATTTCCATAGCCCTTGGCGATGCTTCCTTCTGGCCTAGCACGGTTACGAACATATTTCTTTAATATTCCCATGAACCTCTCGAAGGGGAACATATTGTGTAGAAATACAGGACCGAGAATGGAAATCTCATCGACTAGGTGAACCAGGAGGTGCGTCATAATATTGAAGAAGGATGGCGGGAACACCAACTCGAAACTGACAAGACATTGGATCACATCGTTCTGTAACCGTGGTAGAACTTCTGGATTGATTACCTTCTGAGAGATTGCATTGAGGAATGCACATAGCTTCACAATGGCTACTCGAACATTTTCCGGCAGGAGCCCCCTCAAAGCAATCGGAAGCAATTGCGTCATAATCACGTGGCAGTCGTGAGACTTCAGGTTTTGGAACTTTTTCTCCGCCATGTTTATTATTCCCTTTATATTGGACGAGAATCCAGACGGGACCTTGATACATCTCCGACGTATCGATAATTTCTTATGTTCCATGCCACATTATTGATGATATCTACATGTTTTATGCATACTTTATGTCATATTTATGCATTTTCTGGAACTAACCTATTAACGAGATGCCGAAGAGCCAGTTGTTGTTTTCTGCTATTTTTGGTTTCAGAAATCCTAGTAAGGAAATATTCTCGGAATTGGACGAAATCAACGCCCAGGGTCCTATTTTGCCACGAAGCTTCCAGTAGACTGAAGAGTCAACGAAGTGGGGCCACGAGGTGGCCAGGAGGGTGGCCGGCGCGGCCCCACCCTTGGCCGCGCCGACCTGTCTCCTAGGCCCCTCGCGACGCCCCCTGACCTACCCTTCCGCCTACAAATAGCCTTCGTCGCAAAACCCCCAGTACCGAGAGCCACGATACGAAAAACCTTCCAGAGACGCCGCCGCCGCCAATCCCATCTCGGGGGATTCAGGAGATCGCCTCCGGCACCCTGTCGGAGAGGGGAATCATCTCCCGGAGGACTCTACGCCGCCATGGTCGCCTCCGGAGTGATGTGTGAGTAGTCTACCCCTGGACTATGGGTCCATAGCAGTAGCTAGATGGTTGTCTTCTCCTCATTGTGCTTAATTGTCGGGTCTTGTGAGCTGCCGAACATGATCAAGATCATCTATTTGTAATTCTATATGTTGCGTTTGTTGGGATCCGATGAATAGAGAATACCATGTTATGTTGATTATCAATTTATATCTATGTGTTGTTTATGATCTTGCATGCTCTCCGTTACTAGTAGATGCTCTGGCCAAGTTGATGCTTGTAACTCCAAGAGGGAGTATTTATGCTCGATAGTGGGTTCATGTCTCCGTGAATCTGGGGGAGTGACAGAAACCCCTAAGGTTATGGATGTGCTGTTGCCACTAGGGATAAAACATTGATGCTATGTCTGAGGATGTAGTTATTGATTACATTACGCGCAATACTTAATGCAATTGTCTGTTGTTAGCAACTTAATACTGGAGGGGGTTCGGATGATAACCTGAAGGTGGACTTTTTAGGCATAGATGCATGCTGGATAGCGGTCTATGTACTTTGTCGTAATGCCCAATTAAATCTCATAATACTCATCATATCATGTATGTGCATGGTCATGCCCTCTCTATTTGTCAATTGCCCAACTGTAATTTGTTCACCCAACATGCTGTTTATCTTATGGGAGAGACACCTCTAGTGAACTTTGGACCCCGGTCCAATTCTCTATACTGAAATACAATCTACTGCAACTGTTCTACTATTTTCTCCAAACAATCATCATCCACACTATACATCTAATCCTTTGCTACAGCAAGCCGGTGAGATTGACAACCTCACTGTTTCGTTGGGGCAAAGTACTTGGTTTGTGTTGTGCAGGTTCCACATTGGCGCCGGAATCCCTGGTGTTGCGCCGCACTACATCTCGCCGCCATCAACCTTCAACGTGCTTCTTGGCTCCTACTGGTTCGATAAACCTTGGTTTCGTACTGAGAGAAAACTTGCCGCTGTACGCATCCCACCTTCCTCTTGAGGTTCCCAACGGACGCGTGCTGTACGCGTATCAAGCTCTTTTTCTGGCGCCGTTGCCGGGGAGATCAAGACACGCTACAAGGGGAGTCTCCACAATCCAATCTCTTTACTTTGTTTTTGTCTTGCTTAGTTTTATTTACTACTTTGTTTGCTGCACTAAATCAAAAGACAAAAAAAATTAGTTGCTAGTTTTACTTTATTTGCTATCTTGTTTGCTATATCAAAAACACAAAAAAATTAGTTACTTGCATTTACTTTATCTAGTTTGCTTTATTTACTATTGCTAAAATGGGTACTCCTGAAAATACTAAGTTGTGTGACTTCAAAACCAAAAATAATAATGATTTCTTATGCACACCTATTGCTCCACCTGCTACTACAGCAGAATTCTTTGAAATTAAACCTGCTTTACTGAATCTCGTTATGCGAGAGCAATTTTCTGGTGTTAGTTCTGATGATGCTGCTGCCCATCTCAATAATTTTGTTGAATTGTGTGAAATGCAAAAGTATAAAGATGTAGATGGTGACATTATAAAATTAAAGTTGTTCCCTTTCTCATTAAGAGGAAGAGCTAAAGATTGGTTGCTATCTCTGCCTAAGAATAGTATTGATTCATGGACTAAATGCAAGGATGCTTTTATTGGTAGATATTATCCCCCTGCTAAAATTATATCTTTGAGGAGTAGCATAATGAATTTTGAACAATTGGATACTGAGCATGTTGCACAAGCATGGGAAAGAATGAAATCTTTGGTTAAAAATTGCCCAACCCATGGACTGACTACTTGGATGATCATCCAAACCTTTTATGCAGGACTGAATTTTCTTCGCGGAACCTATTGGATTCAGCTGCTGGAGGTACCTTTATGTCCATCACTCTTGGTGAAGCAACAAAGCTTCTTGATAATATGATGATTAATTACTCTGAATGGCACACGGAAAGAGCTCCACAAGGTAAGAAGGTAAATTCTGTCGAAGAAACCTCTTCCTTGAGTGATAAGATTGATGCTATTATGTCTATGCTTGTGAATGGTAGGACAAATATTGATCCTAATAATGTTCCGTTAGCTTCATTGGTTGCTCAAGAAGAACATGTTGATGTAAACTTTATTAAAAATAATAATTTCAACAACAATGCTTACCGGAACAATTCTAGTAACAACTATAGGCCATATCCTTATAATAATGGCAACGGCTATGGTAATTCTTATGGGAATTCTTCTTACAATAATAGGAACACACCCCCTGGACTTGAAGCCATGCTTAAAGAATTTATTAGTACACAAACTGCTTTCAACAAATCTGTTGAAGAAAAGCTTGGGAAAATTGATATACTTGCTTCTAAAGTCGATAGTCTTGCTGCTGATGTTGATCTTTTGAAATCGAAAGTTATGCCTCATGAAAATCATAATCATAAAATTGTTACTACAACAAATGCCATCCAAGTTAGAATTAATGAGAATATAAGATTGATGGCCGAATTGCGTGCTAGGTGGGAAAGAGAAGAAAATGAAAAATAAGATAATATAGCTAAAGTTTGGACTATTACCACCACTAGTAATGCTAATGCTACACAAGTTGCTGCACCTCCTACTAATAATAATAAAAGAATTGGTGTTAGCAATGTTTCCACTTCTAATGCAAAGCGCGAAAAACTGCCTGAAACTGCTAAAACTGCTGAAACTGCTTGTGATAAAGCTGCTGAAATTTTTTCCAACATTGGGGATGATGATCCCATTGCTTTAGATTATAATGGTTTGAATTTTGATGATTGCCACATCTCTGAAGTTATAAAGTTCTTACAAAAACTTTCTAAGAGTCCTAATGCTAGTGCTATAAATTTGAATTTCACGAAACATATTACAAATGCTCTCATAAAAGCTAGAGAAGAGAAATTAGAGCGCGAACCTTCTATTCCTAGGAAGCTAGAGGATGGTTGGGAGCCCATCATTAAGATGAAGGTCAATGACTTTGATTGTAATGCTTTATGTGATCTTGGTGCAAGTATTTCTGTTATGGCTAAGAAAATTTATAATATGCTTGACTTCCCACCATTGAAAAATTGTTATTTGGATGTTAATCTTGCTGATCATTCTACAAAGAAACCTTTGGGGAAAGTTGATAATGTTCGCATTACCGTTAACAATAACCTTGTCCCCATTGATTTTGTTGTCTTGGATATTGAATGCAATGCATCTTGTCCCATTATATTGGGAAGACCTTTTCTTCGAACTGTTGGTGCTATCATTGATATGAAGGAAGGTAATATTAAATATCAATTTCCTCTCAAGAAAGGTATGTAACACTTCCCTAGAAAGAGAATGAAGTTACCTTTTGATTCTATTATTAGAACAAATTATGATGTTGACACTTCGTCTCTTGATAATACTTGATACACACTTTCTGCGCCTAGCTGAAAGGCGTTAAAGAAAAGCGCTTATGGGAGACAACCCATGTTTTTTTTACTACAGTACTTTGTTTTTATTTTGAGTCTTGGAAGTTGTTTACTACTGTAGCAACCTCTCCTTATCTTAGTTTTGTGTTTTGTTGTGCCAAGTAAAGTCGTTGATAGTAAGGTTCATACTAGATTTGGATTACTGCGCAGAAACAGATTTCTTTGCTGTCACGAATCTGGGCAAAATTCTCTGCAGGTAGCTCAGAAAATTATGCCAATTTACGTGAGTGATCCTCAGATATGTACGCAACTTTCATTCAATTTGAGCATTTTCATTTGAGGAACTCTGGTGCCTCAATAAAATTCGTCATTACGAACTGTTCTGTTTTTGACAGATTCTGCCTTTTATTTCGCATTGCCTGTTTTGATATGTTCGATGAAATTTTCGATTCCATTGACTTTCAGTAGCTTTGGGCAATGTCCAGAAGTGTTAAGAATGATTATGTCACCTCTGAACATGTATATTTTGATTGTGCACTAACTCTCTAATGAGTTGTTTTGAGTTTGGTGTGGAGGAAGTTTTCAAGGATCAAGAGAGGGAGATGATACAACATGATCAAGGAGAGTGAAAGCTCTAAGCTTGGGGATGCCCCGGTGGTTCACCCCTGCATATATCAAGAAGACACAAGTGTCTAAGCTTGGGGATGCCCAAGGCATCCCCTTCTTCATCGACAACATTATCAGGTTCCTCCCCTGAAACTATATTTTTATTCCGTCACATCTTATGTGCTTTGCTTGGAGCGTCGATTTGTTTTTGTTTGAATAAAATGGATCCTAGCATTCATTGTGTGGGAGAGAGACACGCACCGCTGTAGCATATGGACAAGTATGTCCTTAGGCTTTACTCATAATATTCATGGCGAAGTTTCTTCTTCGTTAAATTGTTATATGGTTGGAATTGGAAAATGATACATGTAGTAATTGCTAAAATGTCTTGGATAATGTGATACTTGGCAATTGTTGTGCTCATGATTAAGCTCTTGCATCATATGCTTTGCACCCATTAATGAATAAATACATAGAGCATGCTAAAATTTGGTTTGCATAATTGGTCTCTCTAAAGTCTAGATAATTTCTAGTATTGAGTTTGAACAACAAGGAAGACGGTGTAGAGTCTTATAATGTTTACAATATGTCTTTTATGTGAGTTTTGTTGCACCGCTTCATCCTTGTGTTTGTTTCAAATAGCCTTGCTAGCCTAAACCTTGTATCGAGAGGGAATACTTCTCATGCATCCAAAATACTTGAGCCAACCACTATGCCATTTGTGTCCACCATACCTACCTAGTACATGGTATTTCTCCGCCATTCCAAAGTAAATTGCTTGAGTGCTACCTTTAAACAATTCAAAATTTATTACCTCTGATTTGTGTCAATGTTTTATAGCTCATGAGGAAGTATGTGGTGTTTATCTTTCAATCTTGTTGGGCAACTTTCACCAATGGACTAGTGGCTTCATCCGCTTATCCAATAATTTTGCAAAAAGAGCTGGCAATGGGATTCCCAGTCCCAAATTAATTAATAAAAATAGACACTCCTCCATGGTATGTGATTGTTGGACGGCACCCGAAGGATTCGGTTAGCCATGGCTTGAGAAAGCAAATGTGGGGAGGAGTGTCATCATAATAAAACTAAAATAAAAAAGGCACTCCTTCATGGTATGAGTTTGTTGGCAGGCACCCGAAGGATTCGGTTAGCCATGGTTTGTGAAAGAAAGGTTGGAAGGAGTGCCACACAAAAATAAAATAAAATGGGAGCCGCTCTTTGAAGGTTTGTCTGGCAAGGGGGTTAGAGTGCCCACTACCATTCATTGACAACAACAAACACCTCTCAAAATTTTACTTTTATTGCTCTCTATATGTTTTCAAAATCAAAGCTCTAGCACAAATATAGCAATCGATGCTTTCCTCTTTGAAGGACCATTCTTTTACTTTTATTGTTGAGTCAGTTCACCTATTTCTCTCCACCTCAAGAAGCAAACACTTGTGTGAACTGTGCATTGATTCCTACATACTTGCATATTGCACTTGTTATATTACTTTACATTGACAACTATCCATTAGATATACATGTTACAAGTTGAAAGTAACCGCTGAAACTTAATCTTCCTTTGTGTTTCTTCAATACCTCTACTATGAATTATTGCTTTATGAGTTAACTCTTATGCAAGACTTATTGATGCTTGTCTTGAAGTACTATTCATGAAAAGTCTTTGCTATATGATTCAGTTGTTTACTCATGTCATTTACATTGTTTTGATCGCTGCATTCACTACATATGCTTACAATAGTATGATCAAGGTTATGATGGCATGTCACTCCAGAAATTATCTTTGTTTATCGTTTACCTGCTCGGGACGAGCAGAAACTAAGCTTGGGGATGCTGATACGTCTCCGACGTATCGATAATTTCTTATGTTCCATGCTACATTATTGATGATATCTACATGTTTTATGCATACTTTATGTCATATTTATGCATTTTCTGGAACTAACCTATTAACGAGATGCCGAAGAGCCAGTTGTTGTTTTCTGCTGTTTTTGGTTTCAGAAATCCTAGTAAGGAAATATTCTCGGAATTGGACGAAATCGACACCCAGGGTCCTATTTTGCCACGAAGCTTCCAGAAGACCGAACAGTCAACGAAGTGGGGCCACGAGGTGGCCAGGAGGGTGGCCGGCGCGGCCCCACCCTTGGCCGCGCCGACCTGTCTCCTGGGCCCCTCGCGACGCCCCCTGACCTACCCTTCCGCCTACAAATAGCCTTCGTCGCGAAACCCCCAGTACCGAGAGCCACGATACGGAAAACCTTCCAGAGACGCCGCTGCCGCCAATCCCATCTCGGGGGATTCAGGAGATCGCCTCCGGCACCCTGCCGGAGAGGGGAATCATCTCCCAGAGGACTCTACGCCGCCATGGTCGCCTCCGGAGTGATGTGTGAGTAGTCTACCCCTGGACTATGGGTCCATAGCAGTAGCTAGATGGTTGTCTTCTCCTCATTGTGCTTAATTGTCGGGTCTTGTGAGCTGCCGAACATGATCAAGATCATCTATTTGTAATTCTATATGTTGCGTTTGTTGGGATCCGATGAATAGAGAATACAATGTTATGTTGATTATCAATTTATATCTATGTGTTGTTTATGATCTTGCATGCTCTCCGTTACTAGTAGATGCTCTGGCCAAGTTGATGCTTGTAACTCCAAGAGGGAGTATTTATGCTCGATAGTGGGTTCATGTCTCCGTGAATCTGGGGGAGTGACAGAAACCCCTAAGGTTATGGATGTGCTGTTGCCACTAGGGATAAAACATTGATGCTATGTCTGAGGATGTAGTTATTGATTACATTACGCGCAATACTTAATGCAATTGTCTGTTGTTAGCAACTTAATACTGGAGGGGGTTCGGATGATAACCTGAAGGTGGACTTTTTAGGCATAGATGCATGCTGGATAGCGGTCTATGTACTTTGTCGTAATGCCCAATTAAATCTCACAATACTCATCATATCATGTATGTGCATGGTCATGCCCTCTCTATTTGTCAATTGCCCAACTGTAATTTGTTCACCCAACATGCTGTTTATCTTATGGGAGAGACACCTCTAGTGAACTGTGGACCCTGGTCCAATTCTCTATACTGAAATACAATCTACTGCACTGTTCTACTATTTTCTGCAAACAATCATCATCCACACTATACATCTAATCCTTTGTTACAGCAAGCTGGTGAGATTGACAACCTCACTGTTTCGTTGGGGCAAAGTACTTGGTTTGTGTTGTGCAGGTTCCACGTTGGCGCCGGAATCCCTGGTGTTGCGCCGCACTACATCTCGCCGCCATCAACCTTCAACGTGCTTCTTGGCTCCTACTAGTTCGATAAACCTTGGTTTCGTACTGAGGGAAAACTTGCCGATGTACGCATCACACCTTCCTCTTGGGGTTCCCAACGGACGCGTGCTGTACGCGTATCAGACCTTCATACTGCTCAGGCATTCAAAAAAGATGACCTTCTCTTCTTTGGTCAGAGCGTAGCTGGCACGACCTTGAAACCATTCCGGATGCCGGTCATCAGGGTCTTTCAAACGTTGCTGGTCCTGCTGTGCTTCCTTTGTATCATTTGTCTTCCCATACACGCCCAAGAAGCTTAGGAGGTTCACGCAAATATTCTTCGTAACGTGCATCACGTCGATTGCAGAGCGGACTTCTAGGACTTTCCAATATTCTAGCTCCCAGAATATAGATTTCTTCTTCCACATGGCTGCGTGCCCGTCAGCTCCCTTCGGAACTGATTGTCCGCCAGGACCCTTTCCAAAGATGACTTTCAAATCCTTGACCATATCAAATACCTCAGCACCAGTGTGTTCCGCAGGCTTTGGCCGGTGATCTGCCTTGCCGTTGTAATGCTTGCCTTTCTTTCTTACTGGATGAATTTTCGGAAGAAATCGACGATGCCCAAGGTACACGTTCTTCTTACAATTTGGCAAATGTACACTTTCAGTCTCATGTAAGCAGTGCGTGCATGAATTGTATCCCTTATTTGACAGTCCCGAAAGGTTACTAAGAGCAGGCCAATCGTTGATGGTTACGAAAAGCAACACTCGTAGGTCAAATTCCTCTTCTTTGTGCTCATCCCACACACGGACACCAGGTCTGCCCCACAGCTGTAAAAGTTCATCAACTAATGGCCTTAGGTACACATCGATGTCGTTGCCGGGTTGCTTCGGACCTTGGATGAGCACTGGCATCATAATGAACTTCCGCTTCATGCACAACCAAGGAGGAAGGTTGTAGATGCATAGAGTCACGGGCCAGGTGCTATGGCTGGAGCTCTGCTCGCCAAAAGGATTCATGCCATCTGTACTTAGACCAAATCTTATGTTCCTTGCGTCAGCTGCAAAATCTTTGAACTCTCTGTCGATCTTTCTCCATTGCGTTCCATCTGCGGGGTGTCTCAACTCCCCGTCCGACTTACGGTCCTCTTTGTGCCATCGCAACAACTTGGCATGCTCTTTGTTCTGAGCAGACGTTTCAACCGTGGTATTATAGGAGCATACCACATCACCTTGGCGGGAACCCTCTTCCTGGTTTTCGGGCCCTCAACATCGTCACCGGGGTCATCGCCTCTGATCTTATAACGCAATGCAGTGCATACCGGGCATTCATTCAAATTCTCGTATTCACCGCGGTAGAGGATGCGATCGTTGATGCATGCATGTATCTTCGGAACCTCTAAACCTAGAGGGCAGACAACCTTCTTTGCTTAAATGCGTCTTGGCGGGCAACTCGTTATTCTTTGGAAACATATTCTTCAACATTTTCAGCAAGTTTTCAAATGCCGAGTCAGCTACACCTGTCTGTGCCTTCCATTTCAGCAAATCCAGTGTGCAGCCCAGCTTTTTCAGACCATCATCGCATCCGGGGTACAGCGCCTTTCTGTGATCCTCTAACATGCGATCCAAATTCTCCCTCTCCTTTTCAGTTTCGCAGCGTCTCCGTGCATCAGCAATGGTCTGACCAAGATCATCAACGGGATCATCACGTGCCTCTTCTTCACCTTCCCCTTCACCTTCCCCTTCACCTTCAGCATCCTCCATGAAAGTATCACCGAAATGAGCAAGATAGCTTTCATCGATGAAATCATCCCCTTCTTCATCTTCTTCCATTATAACCCCTCTTTCTCCATGCTTGGTCCAACAATTATAGCTTGGCATGAAACCGTGCCGAAGCAGGTGCATGTGAACATCTCTTGAGGAAGAGTAACCCTTCCGATTCTTACAGTTAACACATGGACAGATAACAAAACCCCCCTGCTTGTTTGCATTAGCCACTACGAGGAATTCTTTCAAACCCGTAGTGAACTCGCCGGAGAGTCGGTTACCGTACATCCATTGCCGATTCATCTGCATTATTATAATATAAAATATATAATTAACCATCATGCATTTGTTAAACTAACTAGCTACAAACAATATAAATTAAACAATGAACTACACACATGCATATTTTATCAATGACACATGAAAGGTTCAAGTTGCTAACCGCGATCGAGGAGGAAAAAATAAATAAGGAAGCTTAAGTGTGGCTCCAACACTTCATATCATGTTTGTTTCATGCTCTTGAGGCATTTTATCAAACACCTTGTGTGCATAAGAGGAACCAAAAGCAAACCTACACCCCCTTGTGAAGCTTGTGAAGAGAAGTGGCACCAAATGGCTAAGTGTTGTGAGCTGAGGCTCTTTTATAGGGATGGGCCTTTAGTCCCGGATGGCCTGGCCAACTGTCGGGGGGAAGACCCCGGATAGGGCAATGGACGCGGAGCAGCCGGCTGGCCACTGGCCGGCTCGCGGCAAAGGCCAGCTGAGGAGCAGCCGGCTGGCGCCGTGGCCGGCTGGTCCGGAAGCCGGCTGGCTCTAGGTCCTAGTCGGCCTGGCTACTGCCGCCAATGCTGTGGCTGGGCCGGCTTCTACAAGCCATATCCGACTGGGGTTTGTACCTCGGACCGACTCGAGGCTGGCGAGTCTTGCCTTTGGAAGGAACCGGGTTGGTGATCCGGGTTCCTAAAGTCCACGCTGACTCCATCTTCCGTAAAGCGCGGGAGCCTTTGTGGAGCAATAGTGCCACGCGCCGGACAGGCCGTCAGGGCTTACGACGATCCGTACTGGCTACAGTGGCTGACGGCGACAGGGACACCTCCTCTCCATACCGCTGACCGTGGCAGCCGGATGGGACAGGCCACGATGCCTCAACCACTCCTGACGTCACCGCCTCGGGAAGGAGCGGAAGCCGAAGCCGGCCCAGCCGGCCAGTAAACTATAGGGTCTTATATGTAAAGTGCCGGTGCCTATATAAGCCGCACTACCCCCTCTCGTACAGAGGATCGATCATTCTTACTTCACTCCACTCATAGAGCTGCCCTGAGAGAGAGAGACCATCGTCTCCCTTAGCCTCCCAGGAGCAGCCGGACACAGCTCTAGGAGCACCATTGTACTGTGTGATCATCATATACACTCATAGCAGGAGTAGAGGTTTTACCTCCATCGGAGGGCCTCGAACCTGGGTACGTCGCCGTGTCGCCCGTGCCCATACCCGCATCCGGATACCGCCGTGAGATCCCTTAGGAACCACTTCGATTAGCCACCCTATGGCATATGCCGTGACGATACCACGACAGTCGGCGCCCACCGTGGGGCCTTCAGCATCCTCGGCCGGTGTCTTCATCCGGACGGGCCTCACCACCACCACCGGTGAGCGAGTCGCTTCAGGCTTGGTCTGGAGATTCGGCTCCCTCGACTGCGTCAGCGACAACGCTGGCTGCTTCACTGACCGGCCCTTCCCAGCCGGCGGCAGCGTCATCTCCTTCGGCGGCTTCGACGTCTATGTCGCCACCGTCGCACCGCCGCGCTACCCGCGGCAGGTGCTGCGCTGCGCTAGCCCTCCTCCACGAGCCGGCAGCAGCGCTCCCGCCAGCCCCGCCGTCGTGCTAGTCATGATGGCTGGCGACGAGCTCCCCACCAAGAACCCGCGCATGCGCGGCCCCAACCTGGAGCGCAACATCGACCCCAACGCCTCCGGCTCGGGCCCGAAAGCGCCGCCACCACCGTCCCGGCTGGATGCAGTCCGGGCAAAACTGAGCACCCCACTCACGCCTGGTAGCCCCCGTACGGGGCTTATTGCTACACGACTATGCCGTTCGGCTTGAAAAATGCAGGCGCCACCTACCAAAGGTGCATGCAAAAATGCTTGCAGGATCAAATCGGCAGAAACGTTCACGCATATGTGGATGATGTCGTTGTAAAGACCAAGGAGACGACCACCCTCCTTGATGACCTGAGAGAAACCTTCACCAATTTGAGAAGATTCCGGATGAAGCTCAACCCGGCCAAGTGCACATTCGGCGTGCCGTCTGGCCAGCTCCTTGGCTACCTCGTCTCTCAGCGAGGGATCGAAGCCAACCCGGACAAGATCAGTGCCCTGGAGAAGATGGAACTGCCGCAGTGCCTCAAGGACGTCCAGAAGTTTGCTGGCTGCCTGGCCTCCTTGAGCCGCTTCGTCAGCCGGCTGGGGGAGAAGGCACTGCCCCTGTATCAACTAATGAAGAAGGCGGACAAGTTCGTCTGGTCACCGCAGGCGGATGAGGCCTTCCGTGACTTGAAGCGCGTGCTCTCAACCGCGCCAATCCTTGCAACGCCGGCTTCAATGGAGCCGATGCTGTTGTACATCGCAGCCACCAACCGAGTGGTTAGCGTTGTCCTGGTGGTGGAGCGCAAAGAAGCGGCAGGAGCAGCTGGTCCAACGCCCAGTTTACTACCTTAGCGAAGTGCTCTCCCAGTCGAAGCAAAACTACCCCCATTACCAGAAGGTCACCTACGGCGTGTACATGGCGGCCAAGAAGCTCAAGCACTACTTCCAAGAGCACCCCATCAAGGTGGTTGCCACAGCGCCTTTGGCGGAAATTATCGGCAGCAAGGATGCCAACGGCCGGGTTGCCAAGTGGGCCCTGGAGCTAGCCGCCCACACCATCCTCTACGAGCCACGCACAGCCATCAAGTCGCAGATCCTCGCGGACTTCTTCGTCGGCCCAGGCTGAGATGCGGTACCTGCCGCCTGTGCCGGATTCCACACATTGGAAGATGCACTTCGACGGCTCGAAGATGCGCAACGGCTTGGGAGCCGGCATCGTCATCACCTCTCCCAAGGGGGACCGGCTGGACTACGTCCTGCAGATCCACTTCGCCGCATCCAACAATGTGGCGGAATATGAAGCGCTCATTCATGGGCTGAAGCTGGCCAAGGAGATTGGCGTGCATCGCATACTCTGCTTCAGCGACTCCGACTTGGTTATACAGCAAGCATCGGGCGACTGGGACGCGAAGGACGCCAACATGGCCTCATACCGCTTCCATGTCCAGCAGTTATCCGGCTTCTTCGACGGCTGCGAATTCCACCATGTGCCACGAGCAAACAACGAAGCGGCTGATGCCTTATCCAAGATTGGCTCAACCCGGCAAGCCATTCCGCCGGGTGTCGCCTTGGCGGTTCTCAAGAAGCCGTCCATCATACCGTCACCAGACTCGGATTCAATATTCGTGCCGGCTGACCCGGGGGCTGCTCAGCCGAACCCGGGGGCTTCATCGCCCAAGACGGGGGCTAACAAGCCAAACCCGCCGGCTAGCATGCCGAACCCGGGGACTTCTCAGTCCAACCCGGGGGCTTCATCGCCAAACTCGGGGGCTAGCAAGCCGAACCCGCCGGCTAGCAAGCCGAACCCGGCGACCATGCAGTCGAATCCGGAAGCTCCCACGCAGGAGGCCCTGTTGGTCAGCGTATTCGAGATAAGATGCGTACCTTCGTGGGCACAAGAATTCCTCTCCTACCTCACCGATGGTGTGCTGCCTGATGATAGAGTCCAGGCCAGGCAGATTGAGAGAAGGGCCAAGGCCTATACCATCATCAACCACCAGCTGTACAAACGCAGCGTAAGTGGGGTGTTCCAGCGGTGCGTCGAGCCGGCTGAAGGGATTGAACTCCTACGGGAAATCCATCAAGGAGAGTGCGGACATCACGCCTCATCCAGAGCCATAGTGGCCAAAGCCTTCCGGCACGGTTTCTTGGCCGTTGCGCTCGAGACGCAGAAGATTTGGTGAAGAAGTGCAACGGCTGTCAGCGCTTCGCAAAGCAAAGACACCAGCCGGCTTCCGCCTTGAAAACCATCCCCATCACATGGCCATTTGCCGTATGGGGCTTGGATATGGTAGGCCCATTCAGAACAGCGCGAGGCGGCATGACACACCTCTTGGTGATGATTGACAAATTCACCAAGTGGATCGAAGCCAAGCCAATCAAGAAACTGGACGGGTCCACAGCCTTCACATTCCTCAAGGAAATCATTGTGAGATTCGGCTACCCCCACCCCATCTTGACCGTCAACGGCACCAACTTCTCCCAAGGCATCTTCTCTCGCTATTGCGGGGAAATGGGGATCCGGATGGCGCTATCTTCTGTGGCACACCCGAGTCCAACGGACAAGTGGAAAAGGCTAACGGCTTAGTCCTAGCCGGCATCCGGCCCCGGCTGGTGGAGCCGCTCGAGCGGGCAGCCGGCTGCTGGATTGAAGAACTGCCCAATGTGCTGTGGAGCCTGCGCACAACGACAAACCGCTCAGTCGGCTTCACACCATTTTTCCTCGTATACGGGGCCGAAGCCGTCTTGCCGGCGATATCGAGCATGACGCGCCAAGGATCAAGCTCTACACAGAAGCCGAAGCCAAAGAAGCTCGCGAAGATGGAGTTGACCTGGTCGAAGAGGCCCGGCTGCTGGCTGAGTCTAGATCTACTATCTACCAGCAAAGCCTCCGACGCTATCACAGCCGGAAGGTCCAGCCCTTAGCATTCCGAGAAGGAGACCTAGTGCTCCGGCTGATCCAGAGGACAGCCGGACAGCATAAACTGTCATCCCCATGGGAGGGTCCCTTCATCGTGAGCAAGGCAGTAGGCAATGATTCCTACTATCTCATAGATGCCCAAGAGGCTAAGAAAAACAAGCCGGACAAGGCTGACGAGGAGACTAAACGTCCCTGGAATATCAGGTTACTCCGCCCATTTTACACATGAGAGCAGGAATGTATGTATCCCTTGTATCCCTTTTGTGAGTTATGAAAAAGCTTGCGCCAAGAGCGCCGTTTCCGACAAGTTTTTCGCGTACTTTACCTTGTTTCGCCAATTGGCTTGAACCCTCTCACGCGGCCGGCTCAGTAACGTGATCCGGTTTCCGACAGCCGGCTTCCGACCCAGCTACAGACCGCAACCCGGCTGTCCGGCTGGCGGGAGTAAGGCCTAGGGAGCCGGCACGCGAAAAACGACTAAGGGAAAGAGTAAAAGCGAGTTGACTTGCAACTTTTCATAAAAGTGCCGGATTGCCGAATTCAGCTCGTTCGACTGAAATACTGTCGGCCCCACCCAGCGGCCCGCTCTTGATCCGGCGACGGATCGCAAGTCGGACGTACGACCGGCGAGGGCACAGCCAAAGAGTGGGGCGCATGGGAAAAAGCGAACGAGTCGAAAGAAAGCAACTCGGCACACAAATGATTAACAAACACATTAAAGTGTGACATAATTAAAGGGCGATAATATTCATACATTCGCACCCGGCATCCCGGGGATTTAATAAATTGTCTTGGCAAAAGAACAACTGGAAAGCAGGAAATCTAGGCCGGAGGGGCATCAGCGGAGCCGGCTGCCGGGTCGTCCTCGGGCACGTCCTCCGCCTCCTCATCGTCCATGTAATCTCCATCGGATGGAGGAGGGTTCGGGTCCGCGACGAAGAGGGCCTTGTCGACGAAGTCGGCGATGGTGCTGGCTCGAGCAAGGCGGGCGGCCTTGAGATCGGCTGGGAGCTTGTCCTCCACGCTGGCCCGCCGGAACTCAAGCTGCCCCAGGTCCACCTCGTTGTACCAGGAGAGGATGAAGGACAGCGCCATGTCGGCACCGGCGCGCGTGGCCGACTCCTTCCAGTCGAGGAAGCGGTCCGGCGCCCGCTCCATCGCGGAGATGAGGCCGGAGATATCTTGCGGCGCCGCCTCTTCAGGCCACAGCATGGGCACCAGCTCTTCAGCCGCCTTCCGGAGCTCCCAGCCGAGCTTGGTGACGGGCTCGATGCGGGCAGCCATGGACGCCAGGTGGTCCTCCATGGAGAAGTACTCCGAGCTGCCCTCGCCGGTCTCCCGCCTCCTGGAGTCGCGCGCGACGCCAACGGCTGCCAAAGCCGCCTCCTGCGTCTCCAGGAAGGCCGCTGCAAGAAGAAGAAGCAAGTCAGAAACCTTCAAAGCCGAAATAAGCTGAAAAATGCAAATTTTCGAAGTCCTAAGCCAAAAGGAAAAGCCTGGCGGCAGCCGGCAAGAACCGACTGTCACCAGCCCGAACATGAGGACAGCGAAGAAATCAGAAGTTTCTGCTGTCGGCTGCCAACGAAAGCCGGCAGCCAACAGCCGAAAGCCGGCAAAGGGAAAGGAACATAGAGATGTACTCACCCGCCAAGCCGCGATCAAGCGCGCTAAAATCGTCGGTCCAGCGTTTGGCGGTAGCCGTCAGCTCTGTGGACTTGGCGGTGACCTCCTCCTGCAGCGCAAGCCGCTGCTTCTCCACCTCCGTCAGCCGCCGGCTCAGATCATCCACCTTCGCCTTCTCCGCCGTCCTGAGGGAGTTGAGCTCGGTGAGATGGTTCTGCTCCAGCAGGCGCAGCCGCGTCAGCTCCTGCTCAGCCAGCTTGAGCTTGCCGGCGGCGGATCGGCCCGCCTCCTCGCTCTCGGCGCACTGGGCGCGAGCGGCTCGGAGATCCGACTCCAGCTGCGGGACCTTGGCGGCTTCAACTGCGAGGCGGCCAGAAAGAAATGTCAGCCAACCAAGACTGAAAGAAAACAAGACATTAAGTCGAAAGAAGCATAGAGCTTACCCTTGACGGCTTCCAGCTCGCGGGCCAAGTCGGCCCGGTCCAGCTTGGCCTTGTGGTAATGGGTGACGGCGCGATTGTACAAAGTGGTGCGCCGGTCCATCACAGCCTAAGGAAAAGAAAAAGTTAAGTCGATCAGGCGAAACCCGTGCCGGCTCCAAGCAGCCGGCCCATGCCTCGGAGGGCTACTAGGATAATGATCAGATCAAAAACAGACGAAGCTTACCTTGCCGGCTTCCTCCACCTTGGCAACGTTAGCCGCGGCCTCGGCTGCCCTGGCCTTGAGATTGGCCTGCAAGCTGGAGAAGAACATCTCCACCGATGCTTGGCCGGGGTTCCCCTCCCGGCTGGTCACCTCGTAGGAGTCGGCGCGGAGCCACGCCTGCTCCATGGTGGCAGCCGAGCCGAGGCTGGAGTCGGAGGCGGACGGCACCTGAAGAAGAAGTGCGCCCTTGGCCACGTGCAGGCCTTGCGGTGACGCCGATGGGGTCCCCGTCCTCACCAGCGCGCGCGAGTCGGCGCCCTCCATGCGCGCCGGCTCGTCTCTCGCAGGCTCCTGCCTGACCGGCTCCTCTGTCGTCGGCTGCGGCGGCGGCGTCGCTCCGGGCGCAGCGGATGGCCCAGCCGGCCGGTTGTCTCCGGCGCACAGGCGCCCTCCGGCTCTCGTCCAGCTCCACCACGGTGGGCCTGGTGCCGGCTCCGGCCGCGGGCGGCGCAGCCCTGCCAACGCCGGTTCGAGGAGCAGCCCTGCCGGCTCCGGCTCCGGTTGAAGGCGGCATGCCCCGCCCGGCCCCGGCGGCGGGGTCCGAGAAGAGGTGTCCGGCGCGGGAACATGTCGTCCAGCGTCGGCTGCCACGTCGGCTCGACCCGCGTGTCGCGATCAGGCGCTGAGGCCAGCGGCACGGCGAAGGAAGGCGCCCCTGCGGCAGGCGGCGGCGTAGGTGCGCGCGAGGAAGGCTGCGGCGTCTGCTCCCTCCTCTGGCGGGGAAGCGGCGACACAACGCGCGGAGCTTGCCGGGAGCCGCCGCCCTGGGCAAACTTGATAGGGGCCCTAGCCGGACAAACAGAAAGACAATAAGCATGAAAGTAAGGAAAGAAAAGGAATCAAACAAGAAAAAGAAAGAGAACTCACCCGGCCTGCTCCGGGACCTTCTTCGGCTGCTGCCGGCGCTGCTTCTTCGCCTTCGCCTCCCAGGCGGCGGTGGAGCCGGCTCGCTTCGTGCCCTTGGGCGCCGAAGTCGCCGTGGTGCTTGGCGGCCTCGTACGCAGAGGCACGGCGGGGATTGGCCCCGTGCCGGACGTCGCCGGCTCCTCCTCCTCCTGCTGCTCTGGTGAGGGGGGCGGATTGTGCTCCCCCTGGCCGCCTAGATCAGGCGCCTATGGCAGGTCGTCGTCGCCGGCATGGTCGCCGGCTTGGTCAGCCGGATCGACGTGATCCGGCGTCCACCTCCTCGTCGCCAGGTCGCCGTCCTCGGCGTTCTGGCGCTCAAAAAGCTAGAAAGACAGAGAAAACATAAGCATATGACAAGCCGAAAGTCGGCAGAAGAAAAAGGAAGTCGGCCTCGCAGCCGCAAGCCGGAAAATGGCAAAGATACGAGGCTTACCCGCGCCGGTGGGCGGTCCCTGTCGCAGGGCACCAGCCCGTAACTCCAGTCCTCCGACAGGTTCGCCTTGGTGATGTGGTTCACCCGGCTGGCCACCTGGGCCTTGGTGAGCGGCGCCTTGGACGTCCGGTTCGGATCGAACCGGCCGGACATGTGCCCGATCTTGTGGGTGCGCATCTGGAGCGGCAGCACCCGGCGCTCGGCGATGGTGCAGAGGAGATCTTCGGCAGTCAGCCCGCTGATGGCGTGTAACTCACACGTTCGTTGGGAACCCCAAGAGGAAGGTATGATGCGCACAGCAGCAAGTTTTCCCTTAGAAAGAAACCAAGGTTTATCGAACCAGGAGGAGCCAAGAAGCACGTTGAAGGTTGATGGCGGCGGGATGTAGTGCGGCGCAACACCAGAGATTCCGGCGCCAACGTGGAACCTGCACAACACAACCAAAGTACTTTGCCCCAACGAAACAGTGAGGTTGTCAATCTCACCGGCTTGCTGTAACAAAGGATTAACCGTATTGTGTGGAAGATGATTGTTTGCAGAAAACAGTAGAACGTATTACGATGAGATTGTATTTCAGTAAAGAGAATTGGACCGGGGTCCACAGTTCACTAGAGGTGTCTCTCCCATAAGACGAACAGCATGTTGGGTGAACAAATTACAGTTGGGCAATTGACAAATAAAGAGAGCATGACCATGCACATACATATCATGATGAGTATAGTGAGATTTAATTGGGCATTACGACAAAGTACATAGACCGTCATCCAACTGCATCTATGCCTAAAAAGTCCACCTTCAGGTTATCATCCGAACCCCCTCCAGTATTAAGTTGCTAACAACAGACAATTGCATTAAGTATTGCGCGTAATGTAACTAGTGACTACATCCTTGAACATAGCACTAATGTTTTATCCCTAGTGGCAACAGCACATCCATAACCTTAGTGGTTCTTGTCACTCCTCCAGATTCACAGAGGCATGAACCCACTATCGAGCATAAATACTCCCTCTTGGAGTTACTAGTATCAACTTGGCTAGAGCATCTACTAATAACGGAGAGCATGCAAGATCATAAACAACACATAAGCATAGCTTTGATAATCAACATAACAAGTATTCTCTATTCATCGGATCCCAACAAACGCAACATATAGAATTACAGATAGATGATCTTGATCATGTTAGGCAGCTCACAAGATCCGACAATGATAGCACAATGGGGAGAAGACAACCATCTAGCTACTGCTATGGACCCATAGTCCAGGGGTAGACTACTCACACATCACACCGGAGGCGACCATGGCGGCGTAGAGTCCTCCGGGAGATGATTCCCCTCTCCGGCAGGGTGCCGGAGGCGATCTCCTGGATCCCCCGAGATGGGATCGGCGGCGGCGGCGTCACGGCAAGGTTTTCCGTATCGTGGTTCTCGGTACTGGGGTTTTCGTCACGGAGACTTTTTATAGGCGAAAGGGCAGGTCAAGAGGCGGCACGGGGGCCCCACACCACCGGGCCGCGCGGCCAAGGGGGGGGCCGCGCCGCCCTAGGGTGTGGCCCCTCCGTGGCCCCTCTTCGTCTCTCCTTCGGACTTCTGGAAGCTTCGTGAGAAAATAGGCCCCTGGGCTTTGATTTTGTCCAATTCCGAGAATATTTCCTTACTAGGATTTCTGAAACCAAAAACAGCAGAAAACAGCAACTGGCACTTCGGCAGAAAATGCACGAATATGACATAAAGTGTGCATAAAACATGTAGATAACATCAATAATGTGGCATGGAACATAAGAAATTATCGATACGTCGGAGACGTATCAGCATCCCCAAGCTTAGTTCTGCTCGTCCCGAGCGAGTAAAACGATAACACGAGATAATTTACGGAGTGACATGCCATCATAATCTTGATCATACTATTTGTAAAGCATATGTAGTGAATGCAGCGATCAAAACAATGTATATGACATGAGTAAACAAGTGAATCATATAGCAAAGACTTTTCATGAATAGCACTTCAAGACAAGCATCAATAAGTCTTGCATAAGAGTTAACTCATAAAGCAATAATTCAAAGTAAAGGCATTGAAGCAGCACAAAAGAAGATTAAGTTTCAGCGGTTGCTTTCAACTTGTAACATGTATATCTCATGGATATTGTCAACATAGAGTAATATAATAAGTGCAATAAGCAAGTATGTAGGAATCAATGCATAGTTCACACAAGTGTTTGCTTGTTGAGGTGGAGAGAAATAGGTGAACTGACTCAACATTGAAAGTAAAAGAATGGTCCTCCATAGAGGAAAAGCATCGATTGCTATATTTGTGCTAGAGCTTTGATTTTGAAAACATGAAACAATTTTGTCAACGGTAGTAATAAAGCATATGTATCATGTAAATTATATCTTACAAGTTGCAAGCCTCATGCATAGTATACTAATAGTGCCCGCACCTTGTCCTAATTAGCTTGGACTACCGGATCATCACAATGCATTGTTTTTACCAAGTGTCACAAAGGGGTACCTCTATGCCGCCTGTACAAAGGTCTAAGGAGAAAGCTCGCATTGGATTTCTCGCTATTGATTATTCTTCAACTTAGACATCCATACCGGGACAACATAGACAACAGATAATGGACTCCTCTTTTATGCATAAGCATATAACAACAATTAATAATTTTCTCATTTGAGATTTGAGGATTGTTGTCCAAAACTGAAACTTCCACCATGGAACATGGCTTTAGTTAGCGGCCCAATGTTCTTCTCTAACATATGCATGCTTAACCCTATGGTGGTAGATCTCTCTTACTTCAGACAAGACGAACATGCATAGCAACTCACATGAAATTCAACAAAGAGTAGTTGATGGCATCCCCAGTAAACATGGTTATCGCACAACAAGCAACTTAATAAGAGATAAAGTGCATAATTACATATTCAATACCACAATAGTTTAAAGCTATTTGTCCCATGAGCTATATATTGCAAAGGTGAATGATGGAATTTTAAAGATAGCACTCAAGCAATTTACTTTGGAATGGCGGAAAATACCATGTAGTAGGTAGGTATGGTGGACACAAATGGCATAGTGGTTGGCTCAAGTATTTTGGATGCATGAGAAGTATTCCCTCTCGATACAAGGTTTAGGCTAGCAAGGCTTATTTGAAACAAACACAAGGATGAACCGGTGCAGCAAAACTCACATAAAAGACATATTGAAAACATTATAAGACTCTACACCGTCTTCCTTGTTGTTCAAACTCAATACTAGAAATTATCTAGACCTTAGAGAAACCAAATATGCAAACCAAATTTTAGCATGCTCTATGTATTTCTTCATTAATGGGTGCAAAGCATATGATGCAAGAGCTTAATCATGAGCACAACAATTGCCAAGTATCACATTACCCAAGACATTTATAGCAATTACTACATGTATCATTTTCCAATTCCAACCATATAACAATTTAACGAAGGAGAAACTTCGCCATGAATACTATGAGTAGAAACCAAGGACATACTTGTCCATATGCTACAGCGGAGCGTGTATCTCTCCCATAAAGTGAATGCTAGGATCCATTTTATTCAAACAAAACAAAAAACAAACCGACGCTCCAAGAAAAAGCACATAAGATGTGATGGAATAAAAATATAGTTTCAGGGGAGGAACCTGATAATGTTGTCGATGAAGAAGGGGATGCCTTGGGCATCCCCAAGCTTAGACGCTTGAGTCTTCTTGATATATGCAGGGGTGAACCACCGGGTGCATCCCCAAGCTTAGAGTTTTCACTCTCCTTGATCATGTTGCATCATACTCCTCTCTTGATCCTTGAAAACTTCCTCCACACCAAACTCGAAACAACTCATTAGAGGGTTAGTGCACATTATAAATTGACATATTCAGAGGTGACACAATCATTCTTAACACTTCTGGACATTGCATAATGCTACTGGACATTAGTGGATCAAAGAAATTCATCCAACATAGCGAAAGAGGCAATGCGAAATAAAAGGCAGAATCTGTCAAAACAGAACAGTTCGTATTGACGAATTTTAAAATGGCACCAGACTTGCTCAAATGAAAATGCTCAAATTGAATGAAAGTTGCGTACATATCTGAGGATCATGCACGTAAATTTGCTTAATTTTCTGAGTTACCTACAGGGAGGTGGACCCAGATTCGTGACAGCAAAGAAATCTGGAACTGTGCAGTAATCCAAATCTAGTACTTACTTTTCTATCAACGGCTTAACTTGGCACAACAAAACACAAAACTAAGATAAGGAGAGGTTGCTACAGTAGTAAACAACTTCCAAGACACAAAATAAAAACAAAGTACTGTAGGTAAAAACATGGGTTGTCTCCCATAAGCGCTTTTCTTTAACGCCTTTCAGCTAGGCGCAGAAAGTGTGTATCAAGTATTATCAAGAGATGAAGTGTCAACATCATAATTTGTTCTCATAATAGAATCAAAAGGTACCTTCATTCTCTTTCTAGGGAAGTGTTCCATACCTTTCTTGAGAGGAAATTGATATTTTATATTACCTTCCTTCATATCAATGATAGCACCAACAGTTCGAAGAAAAGGTCTTCCCAATATAATGGGGCAAGATGCATTGTATTCAATATCCATGACAACAAAATCAACGGGAACCAGGTTATTGTTAATGGTAATGCGAACATTATCAACTTTACCCAAAGGTTTCTTTGTAGAATGATCAGCAAGATTAACATCCAAATAACAATTTTTCAGCGGTGGCAAGTCAAGCATATTATAAATTTTCTTAGGCATAACAGAGATACTTGCACCAAGATCACATAAAGCATTACAATCAAAATCTTTAATCTTCATCTTAATGATGGGCTCCCAACCATCCTCTAACTTTTTAGGAATAGAGGCTTCACGCTCTAGTTTCTCTTCTCTAGCTTTTATGAGAGCATTTGTAATATGATGCGTGAAAGCCAAATTTATAGCACTAGCATTAGGACTTTTAGCAAGTTTTTGCAAGAACTTTATAACTTCAGAGATGTGGCAATCATCAAAATTCAAACCATTATAATCTAAAGCAATGGGATCATCATCCCCAATGTTGGAAAAAATTTCAGCAGCTTTATCACGAGTGCTTTCAATGTTTTAGCGATTTCGAGGCAGTTTTTCGCGCTTTGCATTCGAAGTGGAAACATTGCTAACACCAATTCTTTTATTAGTATGAGTAGGAGGTGCAGCAACATGTGTAGCATTAGCATTACTAGTGGTGGTAATAGTCCAAACTTTAGCTATATTCTTCTCTTTAGCTAGTTTTTCATTTTCTTCTCTATCCCACCTAGCACGCGGTTCAGCCATTAATCTTATATTCTCATTAATTCTAACTTGAATGGCATTTGCTGTAGTAGTAATTTTATTATGATGATTCTCATTAGTCATAACTTTCGATTTCAAAAGATCAACATCAGTGAGCAAGACTATCAACTTTAGAAGCAAGTATATCAATTTTCCCAAGCTTTTCTTCAACAGATTTGTTAAAAGCAGTTTGTGTACTAATAAATTCCTTAAGCATGGCTTCAAGTCCAGGGGTGAACTCCTATTATTGTTGTAAGAATTCCCATAAGAATTACCATAGCCGTTGCCATTATTATAAGGATATGGCCTATAGTTGTTACTAGAATTGTTAGGTAAGCATTGTTGTTGAAATTATTATTTTTAATGAAGTTTACATCAACATGTTCTTCTTGTGCAACCAATGAAGCTAATGGAACATTATTAGGATCAATATTAGTCCTATCATTCACAAGCATAGACATAATAGCATCGATCTTATCACTCAAGGAAGAGGTTTCTTCGACAGAATTTACCTTCTTACCTTGTGGAGCTCTTTCCGTGTGCCATTCAGAGTAGTTGATCATCATATTATCAAGAAGCTTTGTTGCTTCACCAAGAGTGATGGACATAAAGGTACCTCCAGCAGCTGAATCCAATAAATTCCGTGAAGAAAAATTTAGTCCTGCATAGAAGGTTTGGATGATCATCCAAGTAGTCAGTCCATGGGTTGGGCAATTTTTAACCAGAGATTTCATTCTCTCCCAAGCTTGAGCAACATGTTCAGTATCTAATTGTTTAAAATTCATTATGCTACTCCTCAAAGATATAATTTTAGCAGGGGGATAATATCTACCAATAAAAGCATCCTTGCATTTAGTCCATGAATCGATACTATTCTTAGGCAGAGATAGCAACCAATCTTTAGCTCTTCCTCTTAATGAGAAAGGGAACAATTTTAGTTTAATAATATCACCATCTACATCTTTATATTTTTGCATTTCACATAGTTCAACAAAATTATTAAGATGGGCAGCAGCATCATCAGAACTAATACCAGAAAATTGCTCTCGCATAACAAGATTCAGTAAAGCAGGTTTAATTTCAAAGAATTCTGCTGTAGTAGCAGGTGGAGCAATAGGTGTGCATAAGAAATCATTATTATTTGTGGTTGTGAAGTCACACAACTTAGTGTTTTCAGCGTTGGCCATTTTAGCAACAGTAAATAAAGCAAACTAGATAAAGTGAATGCAAGTAAACTAATTTTTTTTGTGTTTTAGATATAGCAAACAAGATAGCAAGTAAAGTAAAACTAGCAACTAATTTTTTTGTATTTTGATTTAGTGCAGCAAACAAAGTAGTAAATAAAACTAAGCAAGACAAAAACAAAGTAAAGAGATTGAGAAGTGGAGACTCCCCTTGCAGCTTGTCTTGATCTCCCCGGCAACGGCGCCAGAAAATATGCTTGATGGCGTGTAACTCACACGTTCGTTGGGAACCCCAAGAGGAAGGTATGATGCGCACAGCAGCAAGTTTTCCCTCAGAAAGAAACCAAGGTTTATCGAACCAGGAGGAGCCAAGAAGCACGTTGAAGGTTGATGGCGGCGGGATGTAGTGCGGCGCAACACCAGAGATTCCGGCGCCAACGTGGAACCTGCACAACACAACCAAAGTACTTTGCCCCAACGAAACAGTGAGGTTGTCAATCTCACCGGCTTGCTGTAACAAAGGATTAACCGTATTGTGTGGAAGATGATTGTTTGCGAGAAAACAGTAGAAACGATGTGCAAGAGATTGTATTTCAGTAAAGAGAATTGGACCGGGGTCCACAGTTCACTAGAGGTGTCTCTCCCATAAGACGAACAGCATGTTGGGTGAACAAATTACAGTTGGGCAATTGACAAATAAAGAGAGCATGACCATGCACATACATATCATGATGAGTATAGTGAGATTTAATTGGGCATTACGACAAAGTACATAGACCGTCATCCAACTGCATCTATGCCTAAAAAGTCCACCTTCAGGTTATCATCCGAACCCCCTCCAGTATTAAGTTGCTAACAACAGACAATTGCATTAAGTATTGCGCGTAATGTAACTAGTGACTACATCCTTGAACATAGCACTAATGTTTTATCCCTAGTGGCAACAGCACATCCATAACCATAGTGGTTTTTGTCACTCCTCCAGATTCACAGAGGCATGAACCCACTATCGAGCATAAATACTCCCTCTTGGAGTTACTAGCATCAACTTGGCCAGAGCATCTACTAATAACGGAGAGCATGCAAGATCATAAACAACACATAAGCGTAGCTTTGATAATCAACATAACAAGTATTCTCTATTCATCGGATCCCAACAAACGCAACATATAGAATTACAGATAGATGATCTTGATCATGTTAGGCAGCTCACAAGATCCGACAATGATAGCACAATGGGGAGAAGACAACCATCTAGCTACTGCTATGGACCCATAGTCCAGGGGTAGACTACTCACACATCACACCGGAGGCGACCATGGCGGCGTAGAGTCCTCCGGGAGATGATTCCCCTCTCCGGCAGGGTGCCGGAGGCGATCTCCTGGATCCCCCGAGATGGGATCGGCGGCGGCGGCGTCTCTGGAAGGTTTTCCGTATCGTGGTTCTCGGTATCGGGGTTTCGTCACGGAGACTTTTTATAGGCGAAAGGGCAGGTCAAGAGGCGGCACGGGGCCCCACACCACAGGGCCGCGCGGCCAAGGGGGCCGCGCCGCCTAGGGTGTGGCCCCTCCGTGGCCCCTCTTCGTCTCTCCTTCGGACTTACGGAAGCTTCGTGAGAAAATAGGCCCCTGGGCTTTGATTTCGTCCAATTCCGAGAATATTTCCTTACTAGGATTTCTGAAACCAAAACAGCAGAAAACAAGAATCGGCACTTCGGCATCTTGTTAATAGGTTAGTTCCAGAAAATGCACGAATATGACATAAAGTGTGCATAAAACATGTAGATAACATCAATAATGTGGCATGGAACATAAGAAATTATCGATACGTCGGAGACGTATCACCCGCCATCGGTGGCTGTCGCCAGGAAGTCCCAAAGCAGATTCACCTCGGCGTTCTGATCCGATGAGCGGGCGTTGTGGCTCCAGTTGATCCGGCCGACTGGAGGGGCCGGGTTGAACTCCGGCAAGTTGATCCGGTCGACGAGCTCCCCCTCGTTGCGCACGTAGAAGAACGACATCTGCCAGTTCTTCACCGAGTCGACGGTGGGGATTTTGGGGAAAGGCGTACCAGGCCGGGTGTAGATCGAGGCGGCGCCGCAGGCTCGCAGGCGGCCGTCGTTGGTCTGCGCCTTCAAGAATAAGAGCCGACTCCAGAAGTCGATGTCGGGCCACAAGCCGGCGTAAGCCTCCATGAACGCTACGAAGCAGCTCAGGAGGACGCACGCGTTGGCCGGCAGGTGATGCGGCTGAAGGCCGAAGTGGTCGAGGAACTGCCGGAAGAACGTCGAAGCCGGCAGGCCCAGCCCGCGATCCAGATGCGCGCCGAAGACGACGCGCTCGCCGGGCCGCGGCTCGGGCTCCACCTCCTCGCCGGGCACCCGCGTGATCACCGACTGCGGGATCCGCCGGAGGCGCACCAGTCATTCGACGTCGTCCTCCCGCATGTAGGAGCCCCTCCACGATCCGCTGGGGGACGCCATTGACGAGGTCGAGGAAGAAGATGACCAGGAGAGACTAAACGGCGAGGAAGAACCTTGCGACCGCGGCGGCGACAACGGCGGCTGAGGACGCTCCGTCGAGACGCGCGGCCCCGTGGCGCCGGATTGACGGAGTGGCGGCGGCGGATCGGTGGAGATTCGCCCGCCGGAGTTCGCCAGCGGGAGGCGTTCGCCGGAGCAACAGCGAGCTCGAGCGCGCAGGGAGCGATGGAAGCAGGAGCGCGAGGAGGAAGAGAATGGCAAGTGGCCGCCTCGATGCCTCCCCCGCGGCATTTATAGCCTCTGCCGCGGGCGGTTGGCCTCCAAGTGGCGATCGTGGGCCACGTCCCCGGATTTCTTGCGCCGTAACTCCTCCCACGTCCACGACGGTTTTCGGAAACGGCCACACCACGTCGCCCACTACCGCACCGGATCTGGGGGGACATTGATGTGACCAGACGAACCGACCGCCGGGCCAGGCGCCAGACCAGTCAAGTCGGGCGCAAGACCCGAGGCGGCGGAGACTCCGGCGCGCCGCAAGCCGGAGCCGGACAATAAGTTCCACCCGAGCCAAAATTCATCAGCAAGGCGGAGGCGCCATCAGATCTTGCGAGAAAGCAAAAACTGTACAAGTGTAAAAAGCGGCCGGCTAGAAGCAGCCGGCAGGAACGAGCCGGATGAGGGCGCAGCCGGCTGAATGGAAATTCTCAGTCGGCCCCTCCAGGTGCCGTCTAATATATTCGAGAAGCCAGGAGAACCTGCCTAGGTCCTTCTGGACGCAGGACCTTGCCGCCTTCGGGGGCTAATGTCGGGGAAGACCCGGATAGGGCAATGGACGCGGAGCGGCCGGCTGGCCAGCGGCCGGCTCGCGGCAAAGGCCGGGCGAGGAAGCGGCCGGTGGCGCCGTGGCCGGCTGGTCCGGAAGCCGGCTGGCTCTAGGTCCTAGTCGGCACGGCTACGGCCGCCAATGCGTGGCTGGGCCGGCTTCTACAAGCCATATCCGGCGGGGTTTGTACCTCGGACCGACTCGAGGCTGGCGAGTCTTGCCTTTGGAAGGAACCGGGTTGGTGATCCGGGTTCCTAAAGTCCACGCTGACTCCATCTTCCGTAAGCGCGGGCACCGTGGAGCAATAGTGCCACGCGCCGGACAGGCCGTCGGGGGCTTACGACGATCCGTGCGCTCTGGTGGGCGACGGCGACAGGGACACCTCCTCTCCATACCGCTGACCGTGGCAGCCGGATGGGACAGGCCACGATGCCTCAACCACTCCTGACGTCACCGCCTCGGGAAGGAGCGGAAGCCGAAGCCGGCCCAACCGGCCAGTAAACTATAGGGTCTTATATGTAAAGTGCCGGTGCCTATATAAGCCGCACTACCCCCTCTCGTGCAGAGGATCGATCATTCTTACTTCACTCCACTCATAGAGCTGCCCTGAGAGAGAGAGACCATCGTCTCCCTTAGCCTCCCAGGAGCAGCCGGACACAGCTCTAGGAGCACCATTGTACTGTGTGATCATCATATACACTCATAGCAGGAGTAGAGGTTTTACCTCCATCGGAGGGCCTCGAACCTGGGTACGTCGCCGTGTCGCCCGTGCCCATACCCGCATCCGGATACCGCCGTGAGATCCCTCAGGAACCACTTCGATTAGCCACCCTATGGCATATGCCGTGACGATACCACGACACCAACCGCGACTAAAGGCCTTCGGGCACCTTTAGTCGCGGTTGGCCTGGCCAACCGCGACTAAAGCCCCCCACGTGCACCAGCTGGCCACCGAGCGCCCTGGGCCCAGGCCTTTGGTCGCGGTTCGCCTCCCGAACCGCGACTAAAGACTCCATTAGTCGCGGTTCCTATAGTTTCGCGACTAATGGGGCTGGACGGAAGCCTGTTTTTCTACCAGTGTCTAAGGCTACAAAATCTGCATTTTTTTTGGGGTCAATTGGCCCCTCCTTTGATGTGCGTTTAGCTCCGCCACTGTTCTGCTGCATAGAGGAGTGGGCCATCTCTGAAACGTGCTTCATCAATTTTCCATTCATTTACTTTACCATGATTATACTTTCCATGTCTACTTTAAGTTTTAAATATCACCAAAGCGTTCTTTAGTTTATTTAACTTTTCTAGTTTATAAACTATTAAAATTAGTTTCATCCTAATCGAACTTCTCAATATTGAGTTGTTGCATTTCTCGTATCACAGTTTTTATTAAAAAGAAAAATGAAAAACTGGACGGTACTACCGGGCACGGTACCGGCCCAGCTACCTCACACGCCCATTTTCTCTCAGTAATCCATCCGGAAGCGGGCAGATACCCAGGCCGGCAGTACCGGGCCCAAGACGATACACAGGTCGGTAATACCAGCCCACCCTTCTTCCTCCTCCAGCACAACACCACGTCCACCGCTCCTGGCCAAGCACATCCGACCAGCCCACCCCTCGCCCGCACCAGGTCGTGAGCCTCCTGGCCGACCAACCGCACCGCTCCAGCCCAGCTCATGCTCGCCCCCGCTCGCCGCCCGCAGCTCGCTCGAGCATGTGCCAGCTCGCTCGCACGCCACTATGATGCCGCATCGCTGCACGCTGCTGCCTTGCCTGCTCCCCACGCGCGCTCGCTGCCTGCTGCTCCCGCCCGCGCGCAGGCCAGCCCATATGATGCTTTTGCTCGCTTCGTGGCCCAGCTCGCGTGCCCAGTTCCCACCAGCTCCAGCCCAGCTCGCCCCAGGCCATTTCTTCCTATGCTTATTTTGTTGCGTTTTTCAGGGACTACCGGCCCAAAAGGCGGCATACCGGCCCTGGACCTCCTTTCTGCCTTTTTTTTTGTTTCGTACGCGAGAGATAGTACCCGCTTCAAAGAGAGGTAGTACCGGTCGAGCGCAAATCTGACCGTTCTTCCCCAATAGTCACATTTTCTGGGGCTCCTATTTATACCTTTCCTCCACCTATTTCCACACGGCTCTTTTTCCACACACTCTCTCCTCCATTGTTGACCTTGAAGAGCTTCTTCCTCCTCTTGATTCCTCCAATATTTTTTGCATGTTTTTAAGGGAAAATAGAGAGAAGATCTAGATCTACTACTCCACCAATCAAATCCATCTTTTTGTGAGGGGAACTTGCTAGATCTAGATCTTGAAGAAATTTGGTGTTTCTCCTACCTTTTGTTCTTTCTCCCTTATTCCCCAATAGCTTTTGTAGCTTTGTTGGAATTTGGGAGTGAAGGACTTGGACATCTTAGTGGTGTTCTTGCCATTGCATTAGGTTCATCGGTTTTGGTACTATACGGAGATTTGGTCTCATGAGAGTTCGTGAGTAATACCTCTTGGGTTCTTCGAACCCTAGACGACTTGTAGACCTTAGTGGTGTTGTTGCCTTTGTGGTGTACTTGCCTTTGTGGTGTTGTTTCCTTTGTGGTGTAGTAGCCTTTGTGGCCTTGTACTTGAGAGCCTCTGGTGTTGTGGAGTTTGTCTCAAGCTTGTTACTGGGGCGATTGCCTCAAGCTTGTACGTGTTCAGTGACCACCTTCAAGGGTCCCTTAGTGGATCGAGGATTTCCATTTTGCTGGGAAAGACTGAAGGAGAATATGGTGGCCTTAGTGGCATATGGAGTGCCTTGTGTGCCTCTACACATCCTCCCTGGAGGTTGCCAACTATCAAGGCTATCCCATTCTTTCCGCCCATAAATTTTTTGGGGGAAACCCTAGAACTTGCTTGCTCATTCGAGCATCATCACCGTGTTGACATCATAATCCTCCTCGAAGTTGCTGCCTTGGTACTCTGTGATCCCTCGTTCATGAAGCATGGTGGTGGGAAAAATTCGCAGGGCACAATGGTGGTAGGCAGGTACGTTGGTTCATCATTGACAACCTCAAGTTGTATCACCTTTCTTTCTTTCTTTCTTTCTTTCTTTCTTTTTTCTTTCTTTCACATAGCAACACTTGGCCATAGTCGTTGGTTTGTGCGTATGTAACAGATCAGCTACCATTGCGACAATGAAGCCAGTCTGTTACACATGCAATATTTGACGACTATGGGCAGGTTAGGCGGGTAGTGGTAACCCCAACCCACAAGGGATGGAGCCCTAGGTTGGATATTTTTCTTGTCTCATAAAGACGAACTATTTTTCAGTGGGAGACAAAGTTCCCGTCGATAGACACGATGGATCATTTTGTTGGAATCAGTCGCTCGAAGATGCTCATAGCGATAGGCGTGCATTCATAAGGGTGAATGTATGTTTGTATTTGTTGGCATCTACGTCTGTATTGAGTTTCAGATATGAATAGAGATAGTAGGATATAGACTGATCTGCAAAAGAATGGAGTGAGAGCATTATCCCACATTGTGTATACAAAAATGAAACCTTTTTTTTACTACCAGTAGATCCACACACACTCACAAAACTCCTGCAAAAGCTTGGTGTAGATGAACTTTACCGTTAAAATTAATGAAGTCGCCACGTTAGTTGAAATATCGGCAAGAACGTCCATCACATCAAAAAATCCTCTTAATAATACTAAATCACCAAACATTTTCACAAGTGATTAGGATGTTCTTCTGTGAAAGAACATTTTGGCTTAGTGAGACATATGATGTCATACTGTGGTGACCCTGCATACCACTGCATGTTGTAGTATGCCAGTCGTTGATATAACATTCACGAAGTACCATTCCGCAAATATTACATCCCTCAGAGTAGTACAACAGAACATAGCAGGTCCATAACTCATTCATTTAATATTACAAATATCATACACATATCGTCTTGGAGCTCCTCTTGGGTCCTAAGAGGAATACTCCTGGGTTCGAGGTGAACCCAACATAGCTTACAATATAGATGTCTGATACGTCTCCAACGTATCTATAATTTCCGATGTTCCATGCTTGTTTTATGACAATACCAACATGTTTTGTTCACACTTTATATCATTTTTATGCGTTTTCCGGAACTAACCTATTGACGAGATGCCGAGAGGCCGATTCTTTGTTCTCTTGTTTTTGGTTTCAGAAATCCTAGAAAGGAAATATTTTCGGAATCGGACGAAATCAACGCCGAAAGTCTTAGAAATACGCGAAGCTTCCAGAGCACCGGAGAAAGGTCAGAGGGGTGCCAGGGGGGCCCCACACCCTAGGGCGGCGCGGCCCAAGGGGGGGCGCGCCCCCCTATGGTTTGGGCAGCCCGTGGCCCCTCCGACTCCGATTCTTCGCCTATTTAAGCCGTCGTGACCTAAAACTTCGACACCAATTGACGAAACTCCAGAAAGACTCCAGGGGCGCCGCCGCCATCGCGAAACTCCAATTCGGGGGACAGAACTCTGTTTCGGCACCCTGCCGGGACGGGGAATTGCCCCCGGAGCCATCTCCACCGCCGTCTTCACCGCCATCTTCACCGCCATCGCTGCCTCCATGATGAGGAGGGAGTAGTCCACCCCCGAGGCTGAGGGCTCCGCTGTAGCTATGTGGTTCATCTCTCTCCCATGTACCTCAATACAATAATCTCATGAGCTGCTTTACATGATTGAGATTCATATGAGTTTTGTATCACAATTCATCTATGTGCTACTCTAGTGATGTTATTAAAGTATTCTATTCCTCCTGCATGGTGTAAAGGTGACTAGTGTGTGCACCATGTGGTTCTTGTCGTAGGCTATGATCATGATCTCTTGTGGATTGTGAAGTTAACTATTACTATGATGGTATTAATGTGATCTATTTGGTTATGTTGATCTATCTTACACTATAAGGTTACTAAAATATGAACATTAATTGTGGAGCTTGTTAACTCCGGCATTGAGGGTTCGTGTAATCCTACGCAATGTGTTCATCATCCAACAAGAGTGTAGAGTATGCATTTATCTATTCTGTTATGTGATCAATGTTGAGAGTGTCCACTAGTGAAAGTGTAATCCCTAGGCCTTGTTCCTAAATACTGCTATCGCTGCTTGTTTCTTGTTTCTTGTGTTACTACTGCTGCAATACTACCACCATCAACTACACGCCAGCAAGCTATTTTCTGGCACCGTTGCTACTGCTCATACTTATTCATACCACCTGTATTTCACTATCTCTTCGCCGAACTAGTGCACCTATTAGGTGTGTTGGGGACACAAGAGACTTCTTGCTTTGTGGTTGCAGGGTTGCATGAGAGGGATATCTTTGACCTCTTCCTCCCTGAGTTCGATAAACCTTGGGTGATCCACTTAAGGGAAAACTTGCTGCTGTTCTACAAACCTCTGCTCTTGGAGGCCCAACACTGTCTACAGGAAAAGGAGGGGGAAGTAGACATCAATGTCTCATTAAGTTGTACATTTATTCTCTCGAGCAGCTAAGTATGAAGAGTTCGGGCTGCTCGGCTACTACTACTACTACTTGATGCTTCTAGGCTTGATCTCCTCCGGAAGCCTCCCCGGTTCCGTAGACTATCAGGTAGTCTACGCCTTCAATACCTCCAGAGAGGTCTGGCTCTTCATAGCCGATGATCTCGGCTCCTTCAGGGTTGTCGTGGTCCTCCTCCAGACGATTCAGACAATCTAAGCAAGGGATTTAAGAGTGGGATGAGTACGAGCGTACTCAACAAGTTCATTATAGATAAGAGGTGTTTAATGCACTAGCTACGATATTAGACCAAAAAGTCTAATACTAATGCAGGTTTTGATAAACATTTCTTCAAGAGTTTGCTTTTATTCCAAAGAGCTATGTCCGTCAGCCTTCACCGGTCTACTAGAACTTCATGGAGCTCCTTTCCAGTCGCGTTCGCAGTTCCATATCCCGGAACAGGGAGTGACAGGTCACGGTTCTTTACACTCTGCAGAGGTGTGTTGCTTTACCCATAAGAGATCTTATCCTTGGTGCCAACCGGGCAGCTTTCCCGTCCACACTTCCTATGGTGTGAGGCCCGGTATAAGGTCATAGCCAATCATATTCCTCCGCTACCTCGCACACCCACCCTTTGTTGCAAACCCCGACCCTGGGTCCTCGTCGGTCCACTTACACCATTTAAGGATAGACCCCGACCACGACAACAGTCTGGGATCGAACCAAACTCCTTCGCCGGTAGCTGCAACCCATCATAGACCACATTACCGTGGGGAATTAGAGTGGGATCCCCACCCTCAAGTTGTTCCGCAAGCCGCAACCGCTACGGTATGCATAGCATAACCGTGGGGACTTAGAGTGGGATCCCCACCCACAAGTTGCTCCGCAAGATACAACTGCTACGGTAAGCGCATCCGTTGATGTACAAGAGGTGGAAATACGATTGACTAGTCCGTCCCATTTCAGATCTTATGGTTAACACGGTTATTACCGCACAAGAATCACTGGCGACATTTGTTGTTTAATCCTAGATGGATATAAACCCGTGCAATGGAACCTCCACCATATCAACACAATCCATGGTTCCATTGCCCACCACATAGTCATATTCATAGTTATGAAAGTAGTGGTTTTGATTTTTATGCAATAGTGATAACCGTAATACTTTGCAAGTAATTTGATAGAAATACACAATTGACATGAGCAAGTGATGAACTTGCCTGAACACTGCAACGTTTTGCAGTTGGATGGTGTGGACTGACCCTTGTCCTTTGTCTCTGAAAAATAGCATCATTGTCCGATAAGGGCAATGGTTAAAGAAGCAATTATGCATGATTCCAGTTTTAGGGTTTGTTCCCCCCTTCCGATGTCGTTGTTATTTCATGTGAGAGGTTAATACTAAGAACAACTTGTAGATACTTGATTTAGGGTAAATACAATCTTGAAATATTGTCAAGATGTTTTTAAAGTCCAATTGCATTAATGGACTTATTTTCATTATTGAAAATAATATGTGTGATTTAAGTTATTATTTAAATCATCAAACTAAGACTTATTCTTAATTGTCTTCAAAAATTCTCTTTGATATTTTATTTACATAGAGAATTTTATGCTGATCAGTTTTCATATTTTTAATTATTTTTTTAGAGTTTTCAAACATTTTTTACTTAATTTCAAAGTTTCTGTTTTTAATGCATTTATGAAATGTCTAAAATACCCCTGGGCCCCACCTGTCAGGTGGCCCAACGGGTTGAGTCTAACTCGAGCCGCCCCAACCGGCTCGGTTGGACCCAGACACGCTCTTCCTCCCCCCTCTCGCGAAACCCTAATCTCTCCCGCGACGCGGTGGTCGCCTGCGCCGCCGCCGCTTTGTTCCGGCCACCTCCGAACATCCCCGCCGGCGAGATTGGTCGCAATCGAACGGCCACACGACGGCGCACCATTCGGTCCGCGCCGATCCGTGTTTCACCGCCGCCTCCGTTCGCCCCCAACGCCTCTGGTCCCCTGGCGTGGAGTGCCGTGGCGATCTCGTTGCCGCCGACGCTCCAGGTATCGTGGCGCCGCCGTGAGGACACTGGCGTTGCGGCGAGATGACAGCTGGGCTTGGCTTGGCCTGGCGCCGCCGTTCGCCCGGCATGTGCCGCCGTGCCGCCATGGCTGCTCGTCTCTGCTTCGCCGGTAAGTGCTCCCTCCTTTCTCTTTCTCCTGTGCCTGTTCTTCTTCCTCCTCCAGTAGCTCTGGCCATGGCCCTCCTCCTGTTGGAGATGCCGCCATGCCTTGCTGCCACTGCTGCTGCGCTTACTGCTGTGCTCTGCTTGCCATGACCACAGCTTCTGTGGCCATGCATGTGCTTATGCTGCTGCTGCTACTGTTGGTTGATGCTAGCTGCTATGGCTGTGCTCCCTGCTACTGCAATTGTGAACTGGTGGCTGCTGCTCTACTCTCCATGGCCTAGCTTAGGCTGTGCTATCTTTGCTATGCATGCCTCTGTGCAGTATTTCTAAAGCCATGTGCTTGCTTAAGCTTGCATTTCTTGCTTGAAATTATCCCTGTGACTCTGTTCTTGATGCTACTACTGCTAGATCCTCAAGTGTATTTAATTCCTTGCTCTGGCTTAATTACTGTGTGTAATTCTTGCCATTTTGCAAGAGCCAGTGCTCCTGGTGTGCTATCCCTTGTGCTATAATACATGGAAATGCTCAGTAGAATCTGTTTGTTGGCTAGGCAGCACCATCCAGTGATGGTGTGCTGTTTGGATATAATTGGGTTTAGCTCATTTGCTTATTTGTGATGCAATTCATTATGTAATGTGTCTGTTTAATTTTATATGGTCAATGTGATGCTAGAATTGGGTGCTAGCATGCTTTAGCAAGCTCTGGTGATCCAGTGATCATCAGCTGCTTGATTATTGCTTGCTTTACTTACTGCCTATGCCTGTGTGGGCTTATTCTGGTGACTGTGCATCACCATGCCTTGTGCTGGTGTGTGCTGTGGTTGGCTCTAGCAATTGCTGTTGCTTGCAGTGATCAATTGGATCATGTGTAAGTGTTCCAGTTACTGGTGATCTATGACTTTCATTTATCTGTATAGCTTGTCCTTGTTTATTGGATAAATGAGATGAAAACGCTGCGTGATGACTCTTATAATTAGTTTGATTGAGCTAGAGGGATGCCAACAGTGGTTGGGGACCCTAGCTCTACTTTGAACCCAATTTGGGTAATGATACAAGTGCTTGGCTTGGTGGTTTGACTGTTTTAGGGTTTGAGGTGACCCTGGCAGTAATCATATGCTGCCCTAGGGTAGCTCCCCTCTTGTTGGCTTGCTGTGGCTCACTAGATGCTCTCTGGGTGATCCTTTTGTTGGATTGCCAGTAGCTTTTGATGTTGAAATCAAATAGACAATAATTTGTCTATGTCTGATGGCCTGACTAGCTGTAGGTGCTAAGTGTGTAGCTAGGCTAGCTTGTGCTTTCATCTCTTGCTGGATTTCTTCAGTTATGCATTGATTTTCATAGCTGCTGTTCCCATAAGATGATTTCCTAGTGGCCTTACTACCTTAGCTTGCACCATATGGCTTAGTAGCCAGATGATGACACAAATTGGGTATCACACCCTTTTGCTTGTGTGTGATGGGTGCATATGCTTATGTATGAACAAAACCATCTGGTTTGTTCATGATGATTTGTATACCTCACTCCAGCTCCTAGAATTTGATGTTGGTGTAGAGGTTTTGCTTCTGGTGGTTTGTTTGGCTTGCCCTGCTCCTCCTTGTGAGCTTGATGCTTCTTGGTTATTTGCTGTGGTGGTGAAGATGTGTTGAACAGCAGTGGCTGTTCAAGCTGTTCTTGTGTTCTTGTGACTTACCCTGTGAGGCTGCTGTCGATGCAATGGTTAGGGTTTGCTTCAGGAAACCCTTTATACTTGCCCTCTCCCTTTCCTTTATGGTCGACAGCCATGCTGTCCTCCTCCCCTGGTCACTATGTGTGTGGAGAGCATGCAGCAACCCTGGTGTGCTGTTGAGCATGCACACCAGCATTGTGTGCTGCCTGGTTGTGTGTATGTGCATCCAGCTTGGGACTTGTGCTGTGGAAAGATCAGCTTCGGCAGAGTTGATCATATCTGCCCAATTTGCTTTCTTTCTAACCTGCCAAGTGGCTATGCCACTTGGCATAACACTTGTTTTATTTTCTTTGTGTTTGTGTGCAGGGTCAAAATGATGATCAAATGGACATGAAGATCATCAAGCTCAAGATTATCTTGTAGTTTAGGATATTTCATTTATTTGTAATTTTCCTTTTTCTTTTTGCGTTTATTCATTTCATGTAATGTGTTGTAATTTCATAATTCTATTCTGAATATTGTAAAGACAATGTATTATGTGTGTGATTATCAATAAAGCTCAAGTTTTCCTTAATGAGCTTTTTTGTAATTGTTGTATTACTTATATTCTTGCTTAATGATAATTGTTTGTTAAATTATCTCAAATTTGAATTATGTGATAACCATTTGATGTTTGAATTTGAAATTCAAATTCAAATTTGGTTTGAATTCATTCAAACAACTTAACTTGTAATTCAATCATGCAACTTATGATTTCAATGCAATTTCACTTCTCTCTTCTCAAAACCCTAATTTAGACAAGTAGGAACAAGTTCATCGCACTCTCGAAACCCTAACCCTGTAGGATGTCGAGAGAGAAACCTGTCCCCCTTTGATGCAGTTTTGTTTTAAAAGTGCGAAATTTCCCCGGAATTTACAATGCAATGCACATCCCTTTCTAAAATCTACCCCTCGATCGCCTCTAAACCTGGGACATTACAGCCTTTCCCCCTTAAAGAAAACTTCGTCCCGAAGTTGTGGTTGTAATACCTGAAGAGTTCGGGGTATGTTTTCCTCAGGTCTTCCTCCTTTTCCCAGGTGGCTTCCCTCTCGGGATGGTGCTTCCATTGTATCTTGCAATACTTTATAGCTCGAATCCTAAGTTGTTTCCAGTTCTCCTCGAGAATCTTCGCTGGCTTCTCGATGTATGTCAAATCTGGTTGTAACTCGAGCTCTTCATGTGATACTGGTTCATCTGGGGTCTTCAAGCATTTTCTGAGTTGCGACACATGGAATACGTTGTGAATCTGGGATAACCTTCCCGGTAGTTCCAATTCAAAGGCTAACCCTCGGTTTTGACTCAGAATCTTGAAAGGTCCGATGTACCTAGGGCTTAGCTTTCCTTTTACTCCAAACCTCTGAAGTCCTTTCATCGGGCTCACCTTAAGATATACCATGTCTCCAACTCGTGGCTCCCATGTTCTTCTTTTCTGATCGGCGTAACTCTTTTGCCGACTTTGGGCTATCTTCCACTACTAGGGAAAGGCTTATAGCCGCACTCCTTACCACCGGCAAATACGAGCTGAAGATGCCGGCGGTAATACCTTCCAGGGGGGCCTAACAGTACCGCCGGCGAACACGTAGGACGGCGCCGGGGGTAGCTCCTTTACCGCCGGCGAAACGAAAATCGAGGCGCCGGGGGTGCAATGGGCCGCGGGGTCCCCTTCGGGCCTAGCCTTACCGCCGGCGTATTGGGCCCAAAGCGCCAGGGATACTGGGCTCTACCGCCGGCGAACGCGCACGGTAGATGCCAGCGGTATTGCCGAGCCAGGGTGGGCCACCTGCCTTAAGTTACCGCCGGCGTTTTCGGCCAGCAGATGCCGGCGGTAACGTGCCCTACCGCTGGCATTTTATGTTGTAGGCGCCGGCGGTAACCTGGGCATGTCCATTTAGGACGACCAGCCACCTACCACCACCCACACACACTCATATGTGATGGCAAATCAACCCAAGCACTAGTTAGCTCATTCCCCCACCCATTTTAGCTATTTCAACCAATAAAATATGATGTATTTGAGCAAATCATGCACTACCTAGCCCCTCTAGCATGATTTGCATAATCTAGATCTAGATCTATCTCCTCCCACCACCTTTTCCACTAGATCTAGCTAGATCTCTCCATTTCTTAGATCTCTAGATCTCTCAAGCATTAAAGTCGACGTGTGGCGTCTCTCGGGTGCTTTTGGACGTCGCGGCAACTAATAGGTACATAACTAAATGAGTGGAATGTTCATATGTTGGCGAAAATTCGCGGTTATATATCACTAGTACTAGTGGTGGCAAAAGGTGGTCCATATATGTAAATGCATTGTTTTGCATTTATTTACGCGTGCAGGAACATTGAGTTGCCAATGTTTTGCCGGAATGTTGATTAACTTCCGTTCCGGCGAATTTTGGAACTCCAGCATGACAATATTTAGCAAAGGTCATGCCGAATTTTTTCCGTGAAAACCGAGACGGTGGTGTAATCAATTATCTTGTCTTGTAGGCGTAGGCGGCGATGGTCATCGCGATGAGGGAAAGCGTCGTTGATAGATACGTGGAACGCGCGACGGCCGACATGTATCGAAAAAAGCGAAAGGATATAATGTGTCCTTGTCGAAGATGCAAGCTAGGATCGTTGTTTGACCCCTTCTCAGGCATAGTGAATCAACACATGCTCAGGTATAGTTTCATGGAGGGGCATACTCAGTGGATGAGTGATGATGGAGATGATGATAACGAAGGTGATGGAGAGGATGCCCCACACGACAATGGAGAGGAGGTTGAAGAGGATGGCGCACACGTTGATGGTGATCAAGAAGGCCGGGAAGAACATGCGGCCGACGAGGACATGAGTAGAAATACCCCGCTAACCGCGGCCGTGCAGGACCGTCATGTTCAAGAACTTCTTCTCAGCAACACATCGACCGACCCCAAAATCGCTGGTAGACAGAAGACTAAGCTGGATCAACTCGAGGTAGACTCGAGAACTCCGTTGTACGATGCAGCTCGTGGGACGGAGGAGAGCCGTCTGAGATACGCTCTCGATATTATGGAGATGAAGGCAAAGCACAAATGGACGGACACAAGCGTGGATGAACTCTTCGGATACTTGAAGATCCACTTTCCTAAAGATAACACGTGTGCCGGTAGCCTACAGGAGGCCACGAAAATCGTGTGCCCTCTCGATTTACCGCACCAGAAATACCACGCATGCATCAGTGACTGCGTAATATATCGGAACGAGCATGCCAATCTCGATACATGCCCACAGTGTGGCGAATCTCGATACAAGAGAGGGAAAAGAAAATCTCCTCGAAAAGTTGTGTGGTACTTCCCGCTCACGCCCCGTCTGCAGCGGTACTTCGTGGACCCCAAGGAAGCAAAGCTCATGCGCTGGCATGCGGAAAGAAAGGAGGCGGTGATGCGTGATGTGGAACGGGTTGAAAACCCAGTGCTAACACACCCTTCGGATGCAAGCCAGTGGAAAACATTAGACGATGAGTATTACGAAGAATTCGGGAAAGAACCAAGGAACATCAGGTTGGGTTGGAGCACCGACGGACTCAATCCGTTTGGGAACCAAAGCAGCAAGCACAGCACCTGGCCCGTGTTTGTATGGATGTACAACCTCCCTCCATGGCTATGCCTGAAGAAGAAGTACATACATTCTCCACAGAGGAGAGAGACAACAGAAGCGACTATCAGAACTCGGGTGTGACGATGGAATCGTACACGCGTGAAGAGAAGAAAAGGTACTACGGAAGGATCGAGGAAATCTGGGAGCTCGACTACGTCGGGGAGAAGCTACCGATGTTTCGTGTCAGATGGGCTACGGACGTCACAAAAGAAGATGCGTATGTCACCACCATGCGTCTGCCCCCCAAATCCAAGACCAAGAACCCCACCGCGCAAAATGAGCCTTGGGTATTGGCTAAGCACGTCGAGCAATGCTTCTTCATAACTGACCCGTCAAGGCCCAGCTGTGTTGTCGTAAGGAGAGGAAAAAGGGCCCTCGTCGGAATGGATGGAGTTGCCGACGAGCAAGACTTCGACGGCCTCGTCGGAGACCCAATGATGGAAGAACCCGATGAAGACGATAGAACCTACACACTAAGAAGAAGAAGGACGACGCTACCTAGGTCAAGTGTTCCTCCGTACACAAGGAGTCGCGACGATACCGGTGGGATCACAAGGACCAAGCGGAAGGGACTTTGAAGTCATTTGTGTATTTATAATAATTATCTCTCGAACAACCATTTGTCCTTCTCAAGTGTATCCTAAATTTATGTCTTGGTTTTTTATTGGATATCACCGAAAGGACTTTGAAGTCATTCAAGAATTAAAATCATAAATTTATGTATTGCAATTTATCCTTCATTTAATTTTTATCGGATGTCGCCAAAAGGACTTTACAATTTATCCAAATAAACTAGACACAATAAAGGAGGTCTTAGCATGAAAAGGGTAAGAGGTCTTAGCTAGAAAACAGAAAGGAAAAAAAAGGTGGCTTTTTTTGCACCCACAGGGATTCGAACCCAGGTGCTTCAGCTGTGAACAATAGAGTGGCTACCACTGTGCTAATGGATCGATTTTAACTAATCTACAGGTTTACAGAAGTAAACGTATCACGCCAGCTGGGAAGGAAAAAAAATTGTTACCCCCGGCGAATGAGACGCCTTTGCCGGTGGTAGCTGCACGTGGGCCCACCTGTAAGTGAGAGAAATCTTACCGCCGGCGTTTTAGCGAATTCGCCGGGGGTAAGTTGACTAGGACTTAGCCAAAAAATCCCCCCGTCCTCGTCGTCCCCAAATCCCACCCCGTCTGTCGCCGTCGTCGATTCGCCAAATCCCCCGCCGCCACCGCCGCACGCATCTCCTGCCGCTGTCGCCGCCTCCCCCAAATCCCCCACCGCACGCATCTCCTGCCGCCGTCGCCCCGTCCCAAACGCCACGGCGGCAGCCCACTCCAACGCCGCCCCGCCGCGAGCCCTGCATCCCCAACACATCGCCGACGCCGCGCCATCGCAGCCAAGATCTTCTCAGGCCTGCGCGCCCACGGAGGGTACAAGCTGCCCAAGCACTGCGACAACAACGAGGTGCTCAAGGCGCCTCTGTTCCAGGCCCCTTCCTCTGCCCGCCCTTTCCACTCGCTCCGCCTCGTGTCCGCCCCCGGAGGCGCCGCCGGCAGCCAGGGCGCTCGTCGTCGCCAACGCCACCAAGAAGGCCGTCGCCGTGCTCAAGGGCACCTCCCAGGTCGAGGGCGTCGTCACGCTCACCCAGGAGGACGACGGTGCGTCACCCCACCCCTCTCTATCTTGTCGCTACCTCTACATGTTGAATGTTGACCCCTCCTGAAGCTTCGTCAGTTGCCTGGTTAAACAGCAAGTTCTGCCTGACAGCAGATTGGTGCTTGCAAACTTGATATAAACCCTGCTTTGATTACGAGCATTGTCCTGCTGTAGATATTGCGATGCAGCTGACTCAATCTAGGTGTTTTTTTTTGGAATAGACTTAATCTAGGTGTTAGTTGTTGCAACCTCTAGTACCTCAACTAGCAGTATTTCTCCTAGCCTTAGGGTTTCCCCTCCATACATTCATTATTCTTTACTCCCAAATGCTGTTGTGTGTCGGTACATCTTAATGCTTGGAGGTTTAGACATGTTGCTGCAAGAAGTTCAGTTAATTTTTTTTTTCTGTAACCTTCCTGCTGCTCGCACAATCCTACTCATGGGGTTGCTGCATCCTCTGCATAATTTTAGATAGTGCTACCCCTAGGTTCCATTTTTCAGTGACGTGCAGTTGGTTTTGGTGCATGATTTAGAGATCTCTGCTCTTATTTATAAGTTTCTGCATGACAGTCTTATATAAACAATTTCGGCTTGGTCTAATCTACAGAAACTTGCACGTTATGTAGCTTGAAATTTCAAATCCTTGCTGTATTGCACTTCTCGGCTTTTGTCGTGCATTTTGCCTAGTCTAGCTACCAAAGGGTACAGATGCTGTTACATACTTACATATGATCCAGTTCAGGAAATGGACAAAAAAAATCGACTCGTGTAAATGATAAGATTTAAAAAAATGCAGTGCTTTCTGCTAAGGCATCCTCTTTTAGCCCACAGTTGTATAATTAAAAGCTACATATTGACATCGAGAATCACGATATACAACATCGTTTCTGAATTTATACATCCATGCATAAGATGAACAGCAGAGGCTGTTCACAAGATACTAAGGCCATAATCATCAAAGTTAGTTTGTGTATGTATTATCTTATGATGTGTTGTGGGTATAAGGTAAAGGAGTGGCAAATGATGTTTTATTCACTGTTAAGCCATGAACAAACAATCCATGCTTGACCATTTTTGTACGATGCCTATAGCTACGCTTAACCGTTAAGTTATGATGCACGATGCTACTACGTTACTTGGGCTTGCAGATCAAAAAAAACCATTATAAGCATAAATAGCAACATTGGAGGAAACTGCAGAGCTGCTTAGCTAATTGCTTTCAATCATGAAAAAAATTGCACCTATTGCTTTCAATCATGAAAAAAATTGCAGAGCTGCTTAGCTAATTTCTTTCCATATTATTATGTTTGTCTATTTGGTTGGAGAAGTTCAGAAAATGAAGCAGATTTTGTGTTTGGATGGTCCAAACTCTGTCATTTCCTTTTGATGGTGGTAGACCTGAGCCTGATGTGGTGGTGGTAGACCTGAGCATGTGTTTGGAAAAGTTGTGTGAAATCTCTCTGCAGGTACACATTGAGTGTCCATGTTTCGCCGGAATGTCGATTAACTTCCGTTCCGGCGAATTTCGGGCACTCCGGCATGACCATTTTTAGCAAAGGTCATGCCGAATTTTCGCATGGCATTGTCTTGCTTCTAGATTGGCAGTGCACTAATGAATTTAGTATAGCTAGGTTCTTTGGTTTTGTCAAATTAAAAATAGGTCAATTACATCTGGTGCTCATGTGCTCTAGGTCTCTTGGTTTGGTTAGCAGATTTAGATTTTAGAACATCTGGTGCCACATATATTGCATAAGCTCATTCATTATGGTTCATTCAGTTTCATTGCATATGAACAAATAGTACTTACTCTGGCTCAAACACTTACAGTAGTACTTACTATACTTTTGATGCTATTGTTCTCTAGCTAGTGATGTCGTCTTCTGCAGACCCCAACGAAGACGTTGACGGGTCTTCTCAGCGGAAGTTGGATGAGCACTACAGGCTCATGGTCTCGGATCAGCTGGAGGAACTTCCAGGCAGCAATGACGAGTCCTCGGAGGAGGAGGATGCTGAGATGGACAACGATGGTGAGGATGAGAGGGCCGCTGCCGACGAGACCACCCACAGTGGCGTTGCCGGGGGTAGCTCAGATACTACTACCGAGGCCAAGAGGAAACGGAAGCAGCGGCGCCCAAACAGGGTCGGCACCACTCGCGACATAATCACCGCGGTGGACGCCAAGACCGGTCTTCCTACTGAGCCCAAGCACGTGGCGAAGGGGTACGGCCTCCAACTGGGAGCAATCCTTCGGGACGTCGTCGACGTCAATGAGACGAAACTCCGAACCAAGAAGAAGCAGCATCTGCAGGCCCAACTCCTTGCGCGGCTGCACGCATGGTATGAGTTCCCTGTGGAATACAGGAACGAGGATCCCAAGGATAACATCGTGAACAGATGAGCCCTCTCTAAGTTCTCCAAGAACCTCAGCGGTTATAAAACCATGCTGAGGGGGATGCTTGGTGACAATGAGACTTGGGAAGAGATCCAGCGCCACTTCCCGCGGATGACGCTGGAGCAGTATAATAAATTCTTGGAAAACGAGGAGCTCGAGTACACCAAACGACAATCGACCTGGGGGAAGGAGCTGGCGGATAAGAACATCGGTCACCACAATCTCGGTTGCCGTGGCTTCGAAGGCAAGCAGCCGGTATGGGACAAGGAGGACCAGGCCTACATAAATGCTGGCCTCGAGCCCCCTTTTGCCAAGTACAAAGACCCACTCTTCAGGGCATATCTCAGGTCCCGATACCATCGAGAATTGGGTGGGAAACGTGTCACGAAACCTGATGTGGTGGTGGGAGTTGAGTTGGTCACTGACGCGAAGGTGATGGCACTAGAGAAAGCAGTGGTAAGCAATTTACCAGCTTATTAATTTGATACTGCTCACCAAGTCCATTACATTCTAAAATTGTTCATGTTACTTCTGGCGATTGACGGAACAAGCAGCCGCCGAATCAGCTGGCTCCTCGTCCCAGACGTCGACGGGCAAAGTCCCGTGGGACACGCCTTTTATCAGGGGTCTGAACACCGTGAAGGCGCGACCGCTTTTGGACAAGCCCCACCATGTCCCCGGCGCCGGAGGAGGTCGCAAGCTTGCCGACTATGGCTTGGACGTGCCCGCAAGCACTAAGGAGTCGCGGCAGGCGCAGAAGGACCGGGAGCACGAGGCTCTGCTGAAAAAGGTGGCCGACTTGGAAACAACCATGGAGCAACGCGTCAGTGCCGAGGTTCAGCAACGAGTCAGTGCCGAGGTTCAGCAACGCGTCAGTGCCGAGGTTGCTAGCAAGGTCGATGACGCTTTGGCCACCAGGGTCAATGAAATCATCCCTGATCTTGTGTTGTCGATGAAGAATTACTTCGCCGGCGGCCAAAAGGGACCGATGCCGGTTATCAGCCTAGGCGCCAGCAACTCGGACAACCGGCCTCCAACTAGACACGCTCAATGCACACCCAACTTGGTGACTCCACCCGCCGGCAATGTCGGCGCTAGAGAGCATTCGCCGGACCTGGGGGGCCACAGTACTAGCCCCTCAGTCACCTGCACGCCTGGCCTCGGTCCTTCAACGCGAGCCGAGCTCGACGCCCTCACGGTAATTAATTTAGTCTCTCAAGCTCTACAAATTAGTTACTTTGTCATCGCCCCTCTCTGACCTACACATGTTTTCACAGGAGAACGCGACTCCTTGCACCTTGCTACTGAATGTGGACAACAAGTTGAAGGCTGTAGCGAGCGGCAGTGTCATCCTGCCAACACAGCGGATTTTCCACTGCGTCAGGATGGATGATAGCGTGAGCCAGGTTCGCGTGAACCGGTCGTTACCGGGATGCCAAGACCTCCATCCTCCTTATCAACCCCCGGAAACGGAAACCCCGCTCACTCTCGGGGACCTCAAGAATCACATCCTTCTATGGCCGAAAGCCCTAATTCGGCTGAACACCGCCGCCTCAGGTTCGGAGGCAAGCTATGGCATGGTCACTCCTCAGGATGCGACGGCTGCCCCGAGTCCTCCACCGGCTGGTGGTCCTTTTGGGCCCGATAGCCAGCCCGACAGTCAGCCCGAGAGTCAGCACGGCAACGCGTTGGACATCGATCAAGCTCCAATCGATACGTTCATCGCTGAGATGGAGGGCGACGGGGTTTCTCCTTACAAGCCACCCGCCGATCGTACGCTAAAGAAGAAGTTGTTCCTTTCACAAGAAACTCCCGAGCAGGAAGACCCTACCGCCTTCACCGCTCCACCCCGAGTTGGGCTTACCCCGAGGACACTCCTTGGTGCGACCACGGAGGGTATGAAACAACACGCCACTCCCAGTTGCAGTAAGAAGAAGGCCAGGAAGCGGAAGAAGTCCGGAGATGTTGCCGCAAGCAAGAAAGTGGTTAATGACAAGTTGCCGACCCCGTGGAGGAAGATGCATCACCTAGGCCAGCCTATGCTGCCGGCACATATTGTCCAGCAGGTGACGCCCGATATGAGGAGCTTGCATGATGCTGTTCTAATGAAGGAGGACCTACTTCTTCGAGATAGCAATCCCTCGTACCCGGTTTTGACGGCCAAGGTGCCCAGTGGCTTTGGCTTTGTCACCACATACCCTGCGGACTTGATGTTCATTCGATATGAAGACATCTTCAGGCTCTTGAACATGCAACAGCTCGACCGAAACTTGGTCCGCCTCCTATCGCTCAGCATGGCGCACGATATCGCCATGGAGAACACAGCGGACATCGCTATCATGGACCCCTTCTACATGACTCCAAGCGTCGTCCGTAACGAACAAGCGTTTCTGGCGAAGTACATCAAGGATTTCTTGGTGTTAAACAAGGATAAGAAATGCTTTGCCATACCATATTTCCGCGAGTAAGTATTTGGTTACTAGAGTACCCTCTATTACATTCTTTCATGAATTTCCTTCATAGTTGATCGAGTATGATGGTTTATTTCCATTTTGCGCAGATTCAAGTACTGCACCCTCCTCCTCTTTCACCCGTATCATTCACATGTCAGTTACCTCGACTCCGGGCTTGATCTGGACAAGGACTTCACCGACCTTAAGTCTACACTTGATAAAGCCCTCAGCGGCTTCATAGCCGAGGTTGGCATCGACAAAATCAGGCATGAGAAGAAAGTGAAAGGTTGCTATGTGTGCAACCACATAACCAAGTTCCCCTGCCTCAAGCAATCGGCGCATGACAATGGGATGGAGGCCTGGTTTGCCATCCTACAGATGAGGTCGATTGTAAGGTCTCAGAACGATCTCTTGTTGCCATCCAGTCTTCAGCGGATGTTCGTGAACATGGCGGACACCACCGATGAAAACGTGAGAGCCGAGTTCCGTGCCATTCAGCGGACCATTTGCACAATACTCTGGAGGGATGTCTGCGTTAATGGTGGCTTGTTCCACTATGGTCCCGCACTTTCTAAGGCCGAGATAGAAGGCCGATTAGAAGATGGATGTGACGACAGAACATTCAACACGCTCGAGGGCATCCGTCCCTTCCCGCCGAAGCCGACTTGACTCAAACACTTTTGTCCTTTGCAAATGTTAGTCATAAAATTACTTAAGTAATTTTCATGCTTTTTCTTTGCACTACTCTATGTTATATCTCTCTCTACTAATGTACTAACAACTTTCATTTCTTTTTTCTGTGTTTGCATAGATGACGTACTATGTCGTCTACCACGGCAGGGTTCCTGGAGTCTACGAGGACTGGGAAGACTGTAGGAGGCAGGTCCACCGTTTCAGCGGCAACAGCTACAAGGGGTACACCACTTTGGAGGAGGCGGAAACTCGATACGCCAACTTTCGAGCGGGACAGAGGAGGGAGATGTGGAGGACCCCTTTCATCGTGATGATGCTTGTCGCCACCGTCTCTCTAGTTTATTATGTCATTGTTGTTTAGCTAGGTCATCGACACGGGACTTATATGTATTTCTGTAACATGTGCTACTTCGAGTCGTGATGTTTGAACTATGGTCGACACTTGTGTTATTGATGCATATGCATGCATGTTATGGACATTTCGGGACTTTCTAATGATGTGTATCATTGCCAATGATGTGTATCTTGCTAATGATGTCTATTTTGCTGTCATTCTGGTAATTTCCTGTATATTCTGTGTATATGCTGAATTCTGGTGTATAAACTGTGAAATTCGAATTTTATTTTTTTACTCTTGCAAATGTTAGCGCTGGCGAAATGCACATGTATCCCTGGCGTTTTGCAATCGCCAGCACTACGGCCTGATTCCCCTGGCGAAATGGTAAGACGCCGGCGGTAAAACTAACCCCGGCGAATTGACAACACTTACCCCCGGCGGATTGGTAAAACGCCGGCGGTAACGGCACTTACCCCCGGCGAATTGGGAGGCGCCGGCGATGAGGCGTTACCACCGGCGAGGCGATCGCCGGCGAATGCAGAAACGCCGGCGGTAGGCCATTTCAGGACGCCGGCGGTAGGCCATTTCCTAGTAGTGTTCAACCTATCTCTGATAATGTCAATTATTTGTTGCTTTTCCTTGACATAATCAGGGTTGAATTCTTTGCTTGCTCCGGCTTCATACCAACATATCGGTGATCTACACTTTCTTCCATACAGAGCTTCGAACGGTGCCATCTTGATGCTGCTTTGATAGCTGTTATTGTAGGAAAACTCTGCTAGTGGCAAGTGCTCCTCCCATGATCCTCCGAAGTCTAGGGCACAAGCCCTAAGCATATCCTCTAGGATTTGGTTAGTTCTCTCTGTTTGTCCACCTGTCTGGGGATGATAGGCGGTGCTATAGTCCAACTTGGATCCTAAAGCTTCGTGTAGTTGCTTCCAAAATGCTGATGTGAACACGGATCCTCGATCCGACATGATCTTCTTGGGCACTCCATGTTTACTCACGATCTCTTTGATGTAAAGATCGATGAGTTTCTCTCCTTTATCTTGCTGATTTACCGCTAAGAAGTGTGCACTCTTCGTCAATCGGTCCATGATTACCCATATCATGTCCTTCTTTTTATTGGTCATGGGTAGTCCGGTGATGAAATCCATTCCTATCTCCTCCCATTTCCATTCTGGAATGGGTAAAGGTTGTAACTTTCCTGCCGGACTCTGGTGTTCAGCCTTCACCCTTTGGCAGGTATGGCATTCCGCCACGTACTGTGCTATCTCTCTCTTCATGTTGTTCCACCAGAATAGCTCCTTTAGATCCATGTACATCTTTGTACTTCCCGGATGAATGGAATATGGTGTTTGATGGGCTTCCCGGAGTATTACTTCCTTGACTTCAGCAATATCCGGAACACAAATTCTCTTCTGAAACCATAATGATCCTGATTCTCCTCGGTGAAATTCTGATGGTCTTCCCTCATCTATCCTTCTCATCTCCTCTACGATGAATGGATCATCCAACTGACCCATCATTATCTCATTCTTCAGGTTGACATTCAGCTCATCGGCTACTTGTAAAGCCGATAGTCCTTCATGAGCTTCTTTCTCCCAAAGTTGTATCTGGGCTTGACTTATTTCCTTCCTCAACTCCGGTGATAACTGTTGTTCCACTCCGCCAGTGCTCTTCCTACTTAAGGCATCTGCTACAACATTGGCCTTTCCTGGAGTATAATTGATTGTCAAATCATAATCCTTGATCAGTTCAAGCCATCTTTTCTGCCTCATATTGAGCTCCTTCTGAGTGAAGAAGTATTTGAGACTCTTATGATCTGTATAGAGCTCACACTTGGCTCCATAGAGAAAATGTCTCCAAGTTTTGAGTGCATATACAACTGCTGCTAATTCTAAATCATGTGTTGGATAATTCACTTCATGAGGTCTGAGTTGCCTCGATCCATAAGATATTATCTTCTGATCTTGCATGAGTACGCAACCCAATCCATGCTTGGATGCGTCACAGTTTACGGTGTAATCCTTGCCAACTTCAGGAACTGCTAACACCGGTGCCGTGGTGAGTTTCTCCTTCAGAGTTTGAAAACTCTTCTCACATTCCTCTGACCACACGAATGGTGTGTTCTTTCTTAACAGCTTCGTCATTGGTCCTGCTATCTTGGAGAATCCTTCAATGAATCTCCGATAGTATCCTGCCATTCCTAGGAATCCTCGGATTTCCTTGACAGTCTTGGGTGCTTCCCATTCTAGAACTGCTGCTACCTTGCTCGGATTAACAGCGATTCCATCTTTGCTAATGACATGACCAAGAAATTCCACTTGATCCAGCCAAAATTCACACTTACTGAATTTGGCATAGAGTTGATGTTCTCTTAGTGTTTGTAACACTAACCTCAGATGTTCAGCATGTTCTGCTTTGTCTTTGGAATATATCAAGATATGATCAATGAATACGATGACAAACTTGTCTAAATATGGCATGAAAATCTTATTCATGAGATTCATGAAAATTGCTGGGGCATTGGTTAATCCAAAAGGCACTACAAGGTATTCATGATGTCCATACCTTGAGACAAAGGCAGTTTTCGGAACGTCTTCCTTCTTGATCTTAATCTGGTGATAACCGGATCTTAGATCAATTTTGGAAAAGACTCCCACGCCTCTAACTTGATCGAATAAGTCTTGTATTCTTGGAAGTGGATACTTGTTCTTGATTGTCACATTGTTCAAATTCCTGTAGTCACCGCACATCCTTCTTCCTCCATCTCTTTTATCTACGAAGATCACAGGTGATCCCCATGGTGAAACACTTTCTTGTATGAATCCTTTTTGTTCTAGGTCATCCAATTGCTCCTTAAGTTCTTTCAACTCCTTAGGCCCCATCTTATATGGTGCTTTAGCAATCGGAGCTGTTCCTGGAATTAGGTCGATAGTGAATTCTATCTCCCTATCTGGTGGCATACCAGGTAATTCCGTAGGAAACACATCCTGGAATTCGTTTACTACAGGTATATCTTCCAATTTCACCTCCTTCATACTGTTCAACTGTAGCTCAACTTCAATCTATGTATGTTTGTCGCCTTGGTAGATTATTCTACTTCCATCGGGGCTTTTCAAAGATACCGTCTTGTTCACACAGTCGATCAATGCTCCGTTAGCTTCTAACCAGTTCATACCAAGAATGACATCAATGTCCTTCATTGGTAAAATGAACAGGTCTGCGTCAAATGCGCACTTATTGATCATGATGACTTGTTTTTGTTTGGTATGGGTTACTACTATCGTTCCCCCCGCAGAAAGTATGGTTATGGGTGTTTCTAACTTAGTGCAACTAATCCCATGTTTGATGATGAATTGCTGAGAAATGAATGATGTAGTTGCACCAGTGTCAAAAAGTACTTTGCCAGGATGAGTGAGTATCTGGAGCGTACCTATCACTGCCTGATCGGAGTTGACCACCTCCTCCAGACTGGTGCAGTTCAGCTTGCCGAAGGGCTTCTTATTCTTCCAGTTCCCTCCATTATTTCCTCCTCGGTTTCCTCCTCCTCCAGACTGACCTCCTCCATTCTTCTTATTGAGGAAATCCTTCATCATATGCCCCTCCTGACGACACCCGAAGCAAATGATTCTGGGTTTACGACAATCCTTTGAGGCATGTCCTTTAAACCCGCAGATGCGACAAACTATTTGATTTGCAGTTTGAAACGCTTGGTTCCTCCTGCTGCTGTAATAGTTGCTGTTGTTGTTGTTGTTGTTGTTGTTGTTGTACCTTGGCTTGAAATTCAAGCTGGTATTGGGCTTGTTACTGGAAAACCTTTTAGGCTCAAACTTGGCCTTCTTCCTCTTTTCTTCTTGCAGTTGCTTGAAATCATCTTCCAGAGTGATGGCGGCATCCACCAACTCCTGGAATTCCGTCGCTCTCATCATTCGGAGCTGTACCTTGAACTGGGGACTTAACCCCCTCAAGAACCTCTTCTTCTTTTTGTCCTCAGTGTTGACTTCTTCAACAGCATACCGGGACAGCTTTGAGAACTCCCTGACATAAGTCAGGATGGCCTTGTCCTTCTGCTCGAGACTTTCAAATTCTCGACGCTTCAGTTCCACAATGCTTTCAGGGACATTGGATTCCCTGAACTTCCTCGCGAACTCCTCCCAGGTAAACACTTTTCCAGCCGGATAAACGGCTACGATGTTGTCCCACCATGATGCGGCAGGTCCACACAACAAGTGGGTAGCGTAACGAACCTTCTCCTGGTCGTTGCAACCAACAATGTTGAGTTTTCTCTCAGTGTCCATAAGCCAATCCTCCGCGTCCATTGGCTCGGGCGCGTATGCGAAAGATATAGGCTTGGTGTTCTGGAAGTCTGCTAAGGTGACTCCCTGATTCTCGGGTCTCTCTACCCGGTTCTGCTGCAGCAGCTCCTGGAAGAATTTATTCTGCTGCTCCAACGTGATACGTTGCCTCTCCTCCACCATTTGCATGTACTGGATGAAGTTTTGCTGCGTCATGGGTGGTGGTGGTGGAAACTGATTCCTGGCTGCTTCATCAGCCTCTTCCTTTTGCTTTGCTTCGCGCTCCATGCGCTGCGCTTCGGTCTCCTCTCCTACCGCTCCCGACATAACCCCCTAGTTCTGCAACACAAGATGATACTCATAATTACTCCATGCGCAAGTTTTCTGAGCTCAACTTTGTGCACAGAACTAGTCACGCAATGGAAATCAAGAAGCAAATCCAAATCATACAAAACATATACCATGTATATACATACTTAAGTGGTCTTATTACAATACTCAAGTCGATGTGAGTATGCAAACTCACTTATTAAAGTATATGTACAAATTTCTACAAATATTACACACTGCAATACACGTGGTACTTGTGTATTGTAGTCCCGCCTTCCTTGGTGGACTCTAGTCGATCTTCACTCCCGGTACATCCCAGGCTTCCATCCGGTCGAACGTGTCGTCCTCCTGATAGACCCTGGAACATAAGGTCTCCCCATCGGCTGGTAGTCAGAATCAGATGATGATCCTAGGGAGAAATCAGTGTTCACAAACTGGTCGTTGAGTGCATCATAGTCCACCCATCGGGTGTACTCCCCTGTAGCTCCACCATAGGTATTTTCAACATTCGTATCCGACTCAACCTATGTAGGATACCCTCCATCAACTCCTTTATTTCTAGGATAACTCTGGTTCTGGGTTGTGGCGTCCTCATTCATCTCTCCGTCATAATACACTGAAGTACTATGAGTTCCCGTATCAGATCCCCAACGCCAACCCGTGGAGTTTTCTATAGGAGTCTCGGAACGCTGATTGTTTCTGGATTCCTCTCCACCCTCATATCCCCCATAAGAACTACCAAGATAGTTTCCAGGTGTAACGGGTGTAGTTTCACGCTCAAGAGGATCAATACTAATGTAGTCACCAGCTGAGTAAACTGGTGTGTGCACCACATTCTCCATGGGTTTTTCCCCCTAGTCTCCTCCTTGGGTTCAGTAAACTCCTCTAGCATCGTATCAATTGCTCCCGTCAAATGATGGTTCAACTGAAAGAGCAATGATATTAAGTTGCGGCTATTATCCATGTATTTTGCAGCTGCTATAGGTTTGTGTTTTGCATATTTGTAGTGGTTAAGCATGGGATCCTCTTCCTCCTGCTTATGAGGAATGTGGGTGAATTCGGAACCCATAAGCTCTTTCGTCTTATGCTCCCGAATATCAGTTATGGCTCTCATAACGGCTATATGGTAGGCTGTGTTGATAGTTCTGGCTTCACCTGCTGGCATTACTATGCTCATTCCCAATGATTCGGGAAGTCGCAGTCCTACCCTACACTTTGCCAATACAGTACCATCGTAGTACATGTATTTCTTTACTTGGATCTGGGGATCACACCCAAATTCAAGTAACATGGCACGTAGAATATCTGCAAGTCCTCCTTCGTATTCACTCAGTGTGGAATCCATCACTTTCACGTTTCGTCCGGGACGTGAACTTGCCATTGTTGGCTGTAGAAATAGAAAGAATATAAGATTAGTAATAATGCATCATAATAGAGATAATAAAGAATTATCGCACTAAAAGACATGATTGTTGTATTCTCAATTGAATATACACCATATTTTTAGAGAATTCTTTACTAGTCCTATTTGACTCCTAACGTTTGGTCCCATTTACTAGGTTCCAACCTAAGGTCAAAGCTTTTGCTCTGATACCAACTGTGGTGACCCTGCATACCACTGCATGTTGTAGTATGCCAGTCGTTGATATAACATTCACGAAGTACCATTCCGCAAATATTACATCCCTCAGAGTAGTACAACAGAACATAGCAGGTCCATAACTCATTCATTTAATATTACAAATATCATACACATATCGTCTTGGAGCTCCTCTTGGGTCCTAAGAGGAATACTCCTGGGTTCGAGGCGAACCCAACATAGCTTACAATATAGATGTCTCATTAAGTTGTACATTTATTCTCTCGAGCAGCTAAGTATGAAGAGTTCGGGCTGCTCGGCTACTACTACTACTTGATGCTTCTAGGCTTGATCTCCTCCGGAAGCCTCCCCGGTTCCGTAGACTATCAGGTAGTCTACGCCTTCAATACCTCCAGAGAGGTCTGGCTCTTCATAGCCGATGATCTCGGCTCCTTCAGGGTTGTCGTGGTCCTCCTCCAGACGATTCAGACAATCTAAGCAAGGGATTTAAGAGTGGGATGAGTACGAGCGTACTCAACAAGTTCATTATAGATAAGAGGTGTTTAATGCACTAGCTACGATATTAGACCAGAAAGTCTAATACTAATGCAGGTTTTGATAAACATTTCTTCAAGAGTTTGCTTTTATTCCAAAGAGCTATGTCCGTCAGCCTTCACCGGTCTACTAGAACTTCATGGAGCTCCTTTCCGGCCGCGTTCGCAGTTCCATATCCCGGAACAGGGAGTGATAGGTCACGGTTCTTTACACTCTGCAGAGGTGTGTTGCTTTACCCATAAGAGATCTTATCCTTGGTGCCAACCGGGCAGCTTTCCCGTCCACACTTCCTATGGTGTGAGGCCCGGTATAAGGTCATAGCCAATCATATTCCTCCGCTACCTCGCACACCCACCCTTTGTTGCAAACCCCGACCCTGGGTCCTCGTCGGTCCACTTACACCATTTAAGGATGGACCCCGACCACGACAACAGTCTGGGATTGAACCAAACTCCTTCGCCGGTAGCTGCAACCCATCATAGACCACATTACCGTGGGGAATTAGAGTGGGATCCCCACCCTCAAGTTGTTTCGCAAGCCGCAACCGCTACGGTATGCATAGCATAACCGTGGGGACTTAGAGTGGGATCCCCACCCACAAGTTGCTCCGCAAGATACAACTGCTACGGTAAGCGCATCCGTTGATGTACAAGAGGTGGAAATACGATTGACTAGTCCGTCCCATTTCAGATCTTATGGTTAACACGGTTATTACGGCACAAGAATCACTGGCGACATTTGTTGTTTAATCCTAGATGGATATAAACCCGTGCAATGGAACCTCCACCATATCAACAAAATCCGTGGTTCCATTGCCCACCACATAGTCATATTCATAGTTATGAAAGTAGTGGTTTTGATTTTTAAGCAATAGTGATAACCGTAATACTTTGCAAGTAATTTGATATAAATACACAATTGACATGAGCAAGTGATGAACTTGCCTGAACACTGCAAAGTTTTGCAGTTGGATGGTGTGGACTGACCCTTGTCCTTTGTCTCTGAAAAATAGCATCATTGTCCGATAAGGGCAATGGTTAAAGAAGCAATTATGCATGATTCCAGTTTTAGGGTTTGTTCCCCCCTTCCGATGTCGTTGTTATTTCATGTGAGAGGTTAATACTAAGAACAACTTGTAGATACTTGATTTAGGGTAAATACAATCTTGAAATATTGTCAAGATGTTTTTAAAGTCCAATTGCATTAATGGACTTATTTTCATTATTGAAAATAATATGTGTGATTTAAGTTATTATTTAAATCATCAAACTAAGACTTATTCTTAATTGTCTTCAAAAATTCTCTTTGATATTTTATTTAGATAGAGAATTTTATGCTGATCAGTTTTCGTATTTTTAATTATTTTTTTAGAGTTTTCAAACATTTTTTACTTAATTTCAAAGTTTCTGTTTTTAATGGATTTATGAAATGTCTAAAATACCCCTGGGCCCCACCTGTCAGGTGGCCCAACGGGTTGAGTCTAACCCGAGCCGCCCCAACCGGCTCGGTCGGACCCAGACGCGTTCTTCCTCTCCCCTCTCGCGAAACCCTAATCTCTCCCGCGACGCGGTGGTCGCCTGCGCCGCCGCCGCTTTGTTCCGGCCACCTCCGACCATCCCCGCCGGCGAGATTGGTCGCAATCGAACGGCCGCACGACGGCGCACCGTTCGGTCCGCGCCGATCCATGTTTCACCGCCGCCTCCGTTCGCCCCCAACGCCTCTGGTCCCCTGGCGTGGAGTGCCGTGGCGATCTCGTCGCCGCCGACGCTCCAGGTGCCGTGGCGCCGCCGTGAGGACACTGGCGTTGCGGCGAGATGACAGTTGGGCTTGGCTTGGCCTGGCGCCGCCGTTCGCCCGGCGTGTGCCGCCGTGCCGCCATGGCTGCTTGTCTCTGCTTCGCCGGTAAGTGCTCCCTCCTTTCTCTTTCTCTTGTGCCTGTTCTTCTTCCTCCTCCAGTAGCTCTGGCCATGGCCCTCCTCCTGTTGGAGATGCCGCCATGCCTTGCTGCCACTGCTGCTGCGCTTACTGCTGTGCTCTGCTTGCCATGACCACAGCTTCTGTGGCCATGCCTGTGCTTATGCTGCTGCTGCTACTGTTGGTTGATGCTAGCTGCTATGGCTGTGCTCCCTGCTACTGCAATTGTGAACTGGTGGATGCTGCTCTACTCTCCATGGCCTAGCTTAGGCTGTGCTATCTTTGCTATGCATGCCTCTGTGCAGTATTTCTAAAGCCATGTGCTTGCTTAATGTCACATCCCGAAATTTTTCCAAATTTCGAAATGTGAAATAAAAATAAAATCTAAGCTTGTTTGTTTGTCTTGGTTGAAAAATTGACAATGAACTAAAACTTTTTAGAAAGTTATTCCAAAAATGAGTTTTCAAATGCATGCATTGCATTCATAAGCATCATGGCATATTTGCATCCCTAGGAAAATTGGAATGAAATTTAAATTGTATAAAGAAAAACTTAAATCCAAAGTAATGCAAATAAAATCAAATATGCCTTTGTGTCGAATTCGAATTTATCAAAATGTTTTCAAACTAAAAGTGATTCCAAAATATTCTTCACTGAATAAGGAATTTACTGATATTTTATTTAGATTTTTCTGACTTGTTTTGACTTACTTTTGATCAAATTCAATTTGTCAAATTATTTTTCCAAATACTAAAATAGGAGAGAGAAAAGAGATTGGTAAAAAAAAAAAAAAAGAACAACGTGTGCGTGTGGGACTTGGCCAAGCCATCGAAGCAACAGCCAGCCAAGGCTCGCGCGTGTAGGCTCCCTTCGCGCGACGCAGCAGCAGCACAACGTCCCTGTTTCTTTTATTGTTTTTTTTTTCTCTTCTTCTCTTCTTTCCTGACGTGGGTCCCAGCGCCACATCAGCTCGTCTTCAAGCCCAGGCACGAAGCGTCGCACAGCACACGCAAGAACGCACAGTCAGTTTCACGTGTTTACTCCCGAATTGATTCCGGGCGTTTTAATCCACCATTTGATGCACCGTTTGTTGCTACTTAAGCTCCACACCGTCCTCTCCATTTCCCCTCAAACCACACGGACTGAGAGCCCCCAGGATGCTCGAATTCGAGCTCGGAACTCCGCAGCACTGCCGCATTAGTTCGTCGAATTCGGTGAGCTCAGTCCACGTTTTGATCTCTAGTTTCTTCCAAACTTCCTATTTCTTCCTTGCGCATCTCTCGAACTTTGTTTCGTGATTTTTGGTGGATCATAGCGACGGCGTCATCTTCGTCGGTGAGTACGTCTGTGTCGAAGATTTTTCCGGCGAGCGATTTCGGGAGAGCAGCGTGACTAAAGGGACATCGTGTAGGCCTTCTGCGGCACATCGACTTCGGAAGCCCCTTCGGCAACGTTCTCCTCAATCTCTGTAGCTGCGCCGTCATTTCCGACATCATCGACCATCGGTGTCGGTATCCCGTTCGTCTGCTATTGTATCCCTTCCTATACATACACTTAGTATCAGAATAGCATAATCTTAGTATGAGTCACGTGCTGGGATTTGATTAGATTGTTCCTACTATTTTACGTACAGAACCAGTGGCATACACACACGACCATGTCTAAGTTGCTAGTGAATTTCTGCTAATTCAGCTTTTACGTAAGTTTGAACATACGTAGAAACTTTAAAAATTCATAGCTTTTGAACCACATATCTAGATCACACAAATAGGATATCTACGTACACACAAAATTTTATAGATTATATTAGTACAAATAAATTCGAATTTTGCATCATGTTTATACACAGTTTTTGCAGAAACTAAAATAGAGTATTTTGGCTACACCAATAGTACAAATTTTTTTTGGGGTTAATTCCTTTTGCTATTAGCAGAGAATTTAACCCTCTGTATAGTAGCATTAGAATAAGAGAAACGTAGCCTCTATAATTTCCTTGTAGTATTTATTTAGCGTTAAAGCACTTTTCTAGAACTAGAAAATGTTTCAATGATTTAAACAACACTAAAATTTTGCCATGACATCATGCATATATGACAACTAGATAACATGTTAAGTGTGTTGTTCATGTTTAATCCACATATTGCATCCATATTTTATTTGTGTTTGTCTATGTGTTGCTATATGTTTATGGAGTGAAAATTTTGTTTGTAGATTGTGATTGTGCTGATTGCAACGAGTGTTTTTGCGAAGAGTGTACCAACTCCTCATCTCACCAAGGCAAGTGACACACACCAAAAGTCCCAGTTTTAATTCTTGCACCGTAGTGTTTTTATAGTAGACATGTCTAGGGTTTATGCTTTATGCCTGCTAATAAATCCTAGTAGTTTAGCTACACCACTCCTAGACTCCTTTAGCCGCCATTAAATTTAGTTGTTACCTGCTATGCCATGGAAAATGTTTTGATAGAGGTTAAGGAAAAATAACTAAGTTTAATGAATTACCTGGGTGAATGGTGGAGTTATGGAGAGGGTGGCTGTATCAGGGGGCAAGACCCTGGTGCTAGTGCACACTTGCGGAAAGTCACCCAGGATTGTAGACAAACCTTGCTCATTAGCTTCCCGTACAACCACATGCTACTATGGCTCTGGTTTGATAAAGTATGTTGTATGAACCCGGATCCTAGGGGCCAGGTGGTGGTAGAGGGATACTGTAGGTGTAACGTGGCCCTTAGGGAATGGTTCGGGTGATTATACACAGAAGGTCTCGGCCACGGTCTGCACCTGTCCTTTGAGCAAAATGTGCATCGAGGTAGAAGGATTGACCTGGCCATGTGGGTAAAGGTGTACAACCTCTCGAGAGTGTAAATCTAAGTACTTAGCCGTGTCCCCGGTTATGGACAACTTGAGCGAACTGACAAGTCTTTGTTCGAAGATCTCCTCATCCCAATTTCTTAAATAAAATTTGAATGGGTGAACAAGGGTAGGAAGGTACATTGGGGCTTTACCAATGCTACTGTTAATTTGGTACATTGGGGTTTTACCAATGTTACTGCTAATTAGATTGAAAGAAAATGTTTTGATAAAAGATAGGGAAAAATTGGCTTTATGCAAAATGAACTTGAGCTCTACATGCCAGATGTGCACGTAGGTGTAGGGTGCCTTTTGAGTCCACAAAAGTGTCCTTGACAATACAATTCAAATGTATTGACCATTCGTGGCTGCAACGTATCATGTTGCAGGTTTTTCAGACGATAAGTAAGGAAACGTTAGGGGTTACGAGTCTATCCTCAACATGCTCGCCTGTGGCACATGAAGACGAAGGACTCCATGCTGTCTAAGTTTGTTCGTTGTAAAACTCTGATGATAGCTAGTCTTGTGCTATGCAATTTGTAATCCTTTATGTAATTACTGGATCATACGATGTAATAAATACCTTTGTATCTTGGTATTACATCTTGTACTGTGTGTGCTAGCGATGAAGGAGATATGCCCAAGAGGCAATAATAAAAGTGGTTATTATATATCTTTATGTTTATGATAAATGCTTATATATTATGCTATAATTGTATTAACCGAAACATTGATACATGTGTGATATGTAAACAACAAAGAGTCCCTAGTATGCCTCTTAACTAGCTTGTTGATTAATGGATGATTAGTTTCATAATCATGAACATTGGATGTTATTAATAACAAGGTTATATCATTGTATGAATGATGTAATGGACACACCCAATTAAGCGTAGCATAAGATCTCGTCATTAAGTTATTTGCTATAAGCTTTCGATACATAGTTACCTAGTCCTTATGACCATGAGATCATGTAAATCACTTATGCCGGAAAGGTACTTTGATTACACCAAACACCACTGCGTAAATGGGTGGTTATAAAGGTGGGATTAAGTATCCGGAAAGTATGAGTTGAGGCATATGGATCAACAGTGGGATTTGTCCGTCCCGATGACGGATAGATATACTCTGGGCCCTCTCGGTGAAATGTCGTCTAATGTCTTGCAAGCATATGAATAAGTTCATAAGAGACCACATATCACGGTACGAGTAAAGAGTACTTGTCAGGAGACGAGGTTGAACAAGGTATAGAGTGATACCGAAGATCAAACCTCGGACAAGTAATATATCGCGTGACAAAGGGAATTGGTATCGTATGTGAATGGTTCATTCGATCACTAAAGTCATCGTTGAATATGTGGGAGCCATTATGGATCTCCAGATCCCGCTATTGGTTATTGGTCGGAGTGAGTACTCAACCATGTCCGCATAGTTCACGAACCGTAGGGTGACACACTTAAAGTTGGATGTTGAAATGGTAGAACTTGAATATGGAATGGAGTTCGAATATTTGTTCGGAGTCCCGGATGAGATCCCGGACATCACAAGGAGCTCCGGAATGGTCCGGACAATAAGATTCATATATAGGATGTCATTTTATGTGAATTAAAATGATGCGGAAGGTTCTATGGAAGGTTCTAGAAGGTTCTAGAAAAGTCCGGAAGAAACCACCAAGGAAGGTGGAGTCCCGGTAGGACTCCACCTCCATGGCCGGCCAACCCTAGTGGGGGAGGAGTCCCAAGTGGACTCCCCCTTAGGGGGCCGGCCACCCCCCCATATGGAAGGGGGGAATCCCACCCCAAGTGGGATTCCCACCCTAGGTAGGTTTCCTTTTCATATGGAAGGTTTTGGTTTCGGGTCTTATTCGAAGACTTGGAGTCCAACACTTGGGGTTCCACCTATATAATGAGGGGCCAAGGGAGGGGGCCGGCCACCCTAAGACCACAAGTTGGCCGCCCCATTGAAGTGGCCGGCCACCCCCTCCCAAACCCTAGCCGCCCCCCTCTCCTCCATATCTCCCGTGTAGCTTTAGCGAAGCTCCGCCGGAGTTCTCCACCGCCACCGACACCACGCCGTCGTGCTGTCGGATTCAAGAGGAGCTACTACTTCCGCTGCCCGCTGGAACGGGAGGTGGACGTCGTCTTCATCAACAACCGAACGTGTGACCGAGTACGGAGGTGCTGCCCGTTCGTGGCGCCGTGATCAAGATCTTCTACGCGCTTTTGCAAGCGGCAAGTGAACGTCTACCGCAGCAACAAGAGCCTCATCTTGTAGGCTTTGGAATCTCTTCAAGGGTGAGACTCGATACCCCCTCGTTGCTACCGTCTTCTAGATGGCATCTTGGCTTGGATTGCGTGTTCGCGGTAGGAATTTTTTTGTTTTCTATGCAACGTTATCCTACAGTGGTATCAGAGCCGTGTCTATGCATAGATGGTTGTACGAGTAGAACACAATGGTTTTGTGGGCGTTGATGCTCTTGTTATCTTTAGTTTGAGTACTTTGCATCTTTGTGGCATAGTGGGATGAAGCGGCCCGGACTAACTTTACATGACCGCGTTCATGAGACTTGTTCCTCGTTCGACATGCAACTTGTATTGCATAAGAGGCTTTGCGGGTGTCTGTCTCTCCTACTATAGTGAAGATTCAATTTACTCTTCTATTGACAACATTAGTATCACCGTTGTGGTTCATGTTCGTAGGTAGATTAGATCTCTCTCGAAAACCCTAAACCACGTAAAATATGGAAACCAAATTAGAGACGTCTAACTTGTTTTTGCAGGGTTTGGTGATGTGATATGGCCATAATGTGATGATGAATATGTATGAGATGATCATTATTGTATTGTGGCAACCGGCAGGAGCCTTATGGTTGTCTTTAATTTTCATGTTGAGTAGTATTTCAAAGTAGTTATAATAGTTGCTACATGAGGTGAACAACCATGAAGACGGTGCCATGGACCTTGACGCTACGCCGACGATGATGGAGATCATGCCCGTTGATGATGGAGATCATGTTCGTGCTTTGGAGATGAAGATCAAAGGCGCAAAGACAAAAGGGCCATATCATATCACATATGAACTGCATGTGATGTTAATCCTTTATGCATCTTATTTTGCTTAGATCGCGACGGTAGCATTATAAGATGATCCCTCACATTAATATCAAGATAATAAAGTGTTCTCCCCTCGTATGCACCGTTGTACAGTTCGTCGTTTCGAAGCATCTCGTGATGATCGGATGTGATAGATTCAACGTTCACATACAACGGGTGTAAGCCATGTTGCACATGCGGAATACTTGGGTTTGCTTGACGAGCCTAGCATGTACAGACATGGCCTCGGGACAACGGAAACCGAAAGGTTGAACACGAGTCATATGGATGATATGATAAACATGTTGATGTTCACCATTGAAGCTACATCATCTCACGTGATGATCGGTTTTGGTGTAGTGGATGTGGATCGTGTACCACTTAACAACTATGAGGGATGTTGTATTAATTGGGAGTTCATTAGTAATTAGATTAGAACATGAACTAATTATCATAAACATAGTCTGAGTAGTATTTTGAATTAATTTTGTAGTATTGGCATCCGTTTTCTACTATGCGCTAGTCTTGTTATTGAGATAGAAACACTGTTAAAATCTGACAAGAAACTTTACGGATTGGTACCGTATTGTTAAAGAATCAAGAATTGATTAAGTCCTACTGCAAACTTTTAGTAAACCTCACATTGTTGATTCAAAGAGCTATGGTTTCAATTAGTAACTAAAAGTTATCTTGTCTCCGTAAAACTTGAAGTTCAAATCTGTTTGAAAAGTAAGGAGCTGAAAATTTAGTTTTCAGAAATAATCAAGGTATGAGATATATGTGATATCTAAGACCTTATTGCAAGATGATAGAATATAATTTGGTGAGACTACATAAACTCATAAGTTTTATGGGAATGTATGAAGGTTGAAGACGCCAGGCGTCACAATCCTCCAACTATTGGGGCACTAACGATATTCGCATATCCATGAAGTTATCATCCTTAGTATGCACCGTTGCTAAGACTCGTCGTATCGAAGCATCACGTGATGATCAGGTGTGATAGATTCTACGTGTGCATACAACGGGTGCAAGCCAGATTTGCACATGCGCATACTAAGGTTAAACTTTATGAGCCTAGCATGTACAGACATGGTCTCAGAAAGTTGTCATGAATTGATGGATAAAATTATGAGTGAAATTGTTCATCGTATTACAAAGTTACTAATAGTGAAATCTAGAACACTTGTCATATGATGATTAACTTCAAAATAAGAACCTCAAGGTTATTGGTATTAGACCAACAAACCTAGAAGTTATTGATGTTGAAGTGTTTTTCTGAATAATGAGGAAAACTAAAAGAGAAACTGCAAAAGATATTTTGGTAGAAAGAAAGAAAAGACTAGAAAGTCTAGCTCAGGTGTATATAAATGATATACATGTTATGGTTGTATTCCTAGTTAGGTCACACTATGAAATTCTTGGGTATTAGTACTATATTGGTTGGTATGAAGTGTCATACAAAACAACGCAATACAAGAATACAATGGCCTAAGTGACTGACAAGGAATATGATAGGAATGCACGTCTAGAACAAAATAAAGTGTTATTATGTTCGTCGTTGGCATTCTATCTAGCCCTTAGAATTTATAATAAAGAACTTAATAATTGTTATTTTGCTCTGGTCAAATGAAAACAATGAGTTGTTCAAATTATGACATTACTCCATGTATGATGGATAAGTTATTATAAATCTTAATGGTGAAACACACATACATAACACTGACGCTAAAATGCCATAAGGCAAATGATTTGAATTCCACTTATTTGTGGAACCGCCATTTAGGTCATGTTAGAAAGGAACGCATGAAGGAACTCCATGCAAATGGATTTTTGGAGTCATTTGATTTTTGAATCATTTGGCGCTTGCAAATCTTTTCTAAAGAGAATGATTAAAATACCGTTCATAGGCCAAGAGTTGAACGGGCAACAAACTTAGTGGAAAAATACATAATGATGTATGTGGTTCACTGAGCATAGTTGTGTGCGGGAGATTCTTCTACTTCATGAAAACTTTCAACAATGAATTGAGTATATATGTGGATATATTCAATAAAGAAGAAGTTTGAAACATTTGAATGGATTCAAATAAATTTCAGCATGAAGTGGAAATCATTGTAATAGAAAAATCAAATATCTATGATTGGATCATGGTGAAAATATTTGAATTACGAGTTTTAGCGAACATCTAAGAGAGTCATGAAATTGTTATACAACTCACATTTCTTGGAGTATCATAATGATGATATAGTATCCGAGAGATGTATCCAAACCTTGTTGGATTAATGATGAGATAAAATATTATGACGCCATTATATTTTTGTGGATTATGCTTTAGTGACTACCGCTTTTACACTAAATAGAGCATCATCATGATCCGTTGAAATGACACCATACAAGTTATGGTATGGGTATAAACCCTAATAGTCTTTTCTTTAAATTTTGGTCTAAGAGTTTACAACCAAAATCGGATGAATGTCTTTGTTGGTTATCCCAGAGATTTAATTGGGAATTCTTCCCACGAGACAAAGACAAAAGTGTTTGTCAATGTTTCTTATTTCCGAGAAATTGTTTCTAGTGAAGTATTTGAGTGGGAGGACAATATAATTTGATAAGGTTTATGAACCTGAGCATAATGATCAGAGTAGCGCAGCATCGGAATTGGTTTCGGAAGCGGCCATAACGATCATGGCTCCCATGACTACAAAGTGTTTTAGCCATGGAGATCGAAGTACATATTGAATCTTGTAGGTATGGTTTACTTTGTGATCAAATAAATGATTTGTGAACAAAGGATTGATTTTGAACAATGATAAACCAAATACAAACAAAGTAGTTATGATGGGCCCTGACTCCGTTAAAATGGCTATACGCCATGAAATCCAAGATAGATGAATACTTTTTGAAAGTAAATGGATCTATAAAATTGATGGACTTGGATGAAATATCTTTGAAGAAGCTTGACTTGTCGAAAAGTTGTTTACGACAAAGTTTAAAGAGTTGACTACGACAAGATTAGATCTTCCGTAGCAATGCTTATAGTGTATATGGATTATTCTAGTAATCACTACATATTTCTTTTATGAGATATGTTACTAGGATGGCAAAATACATTACTTATCAGAAGTGTGTATTAAAGGTGTATACAAGATACAACCAAGAGTTTTGCTGGTCCGTGGAATACTAGATAGGTATACGAACTTCAATTGGATGAAGTAAGTATCACGGAGTTGGAATCTTCACCAGATGAAATAGTCAAAGAGTTTTTGATTTCATCAGAAACGATGAAGAGGCTTGCATTTGCAAGAAATTAAGTGGGAGCGCTAAGACATATTTATAATACTTTATGTAGATGACATATAGTTGGTTATAAATGATGTAATTATATACTTGATTAAAAAGGTTTCATTGAGAAATTAACTTCAATGAAAAGATATGGATTGAAACAAATTTAGTGTCAAGATCTATGAAGATAGATTGAAACACAAAATAAGTTTTAGTCAAAGTACATAGAATGGATATTGAAATAGTTCAATATAGAAATATTAAGAAGATGTTCTTGTCATGTGAAGTTTTAACAAGACTTGAGTGTATCTGACACTTAATGAGTAAAAACACATGAGTGATTATAGATCACGAATAATATGTACACAATCAGATGTCCTATGCTCTAAAAGTGTTATGAGCATGTACCAGAATGATTCATGTGATGATCACTGAAAAACAGTAAGAATATTCTTGAGTACTTAAGAAGAACCAAGTATATATATATATAGTTTTATATGGAGAAATGACAAAACAAATCGCTGTAAGGTGTTGCACCGATATTAGTTTTGTCACATATGAAAATAAAATTTCAAATCTCAAATTAGACTAAGTGTTGTTTAAAAGGTAGCACAATAAGCTAGAAGTTGTCTATGCTAGATTTAGAAGAGTTCTAAATATTGTGATGGATTCTACAAAAGAAGGCAGAGTATGTCATTGTTTTGACAATGACAAAGGATGTTAAGTCAAGAGGTTCTTTGAGAACTTGGTATAGTTCCGACAGAGTCAGAACTTTGAAGCTATATTGTGTGTGACAATATTAGTGACATATTTCAGACCGCGGAATTAAGGTTCCACCAGAAGACCAAACATATTTAATGCCGACTCATTTGGAAATGAGTGATGCGTTGAGACGCAAATGAATTACAAAATACATACGTTTCTGAGCATGTCAGATCCGTTGACTAAAACCTCTCCCGTGAGCAAAACATGATAAAGCACCAGAAGGCCAAGGTGTTATATCTTTACAAATGTAAACTAGATTATTGACTCTAGTGCAAGTGGGAGACTGAAGGAGATATGCCCAAGAGGCAATAATAAAAGTGGTTATTATATATCTTTATGTTTATGATAAATGCTTATATATTATGCTATAATTGTATTAACCGAAACATTGATACATGTGTGATATGTAAACAACAAAGAGTCCCTAGTATGCCTCTTAACTAGCTTGTTGATTAATGGATGATTAGTTTCATAATCATGAACATTGGATGTTATTAATAACAAGGTTATATCATTGTATGAATGATGTAATGGACACACCCAATTAAGCGTAGCATAAGATCTCGTCATTAAGTTATTTGCTATAAGCTTTCGATACATAGTTACCTAGTCCTTATGACCATGAGATCATGTAAATCACTTATGCCGGAAAGGTACTTTGATTACACCAAACACCACTGCGTAAATGGGTGGTTATAAAGGTGGGATTAAGTATCCGGAAAGTATGAGTTGAGGCATATGGATCAACCGTGGGATTTGTCCGTCCCGATGACGGATAGATATACTCTGGGCCCTCTCGGTGAAATGTCGTCTAATGTCTTGCAAGCATATGAATAAGTTCATAAGAGACCACATATCACGGTACGAGTAAAGAGTACTTGTCAGGAGACGAGGTTGAACAAGGTATAGAGTGATACCGAAGATCAAACCTCGGACAAGTAATATATCGCGTGACAAAGGGAATTGGTATCGTATGTGAATGGTTCATTCGATCACTAAAGTCATCGTTGAATATGTGGGAGCCATTATGGATCTCCAGATCCCGCTATTGGTTATTGGTCGGAGTGAGTACTCAACCATGTCCGCATAGTTCACGAACCGTAGGGTGACACACTTAAAGTTGGATGTTGAAATGGTAGAACTTGAATATGGAATGGAGTTCGAATATTTGTTCGGAGTCTCGGATGAGATCCCGGACATCACGAGGAGCTCCGGAATGGTCCGGAGAATAAGATTCATATATAGGATGTCATTTTATGTGAATTAAAATGATGCGGAAGGTTATATGGAAGGTTCTAGAAGGTTCTAGAAAAGTCCGGAAGAAACCACCAAGGAAGGTGGAGTCCCGGTAGGACTCCACCTCCATGGCCGGCCAACCCTAGTGGGGGAGGAGTCCCAAGTGGACTCCCCCTTAGGGGGCCGGCCACCCCCCCATATGGAAGGGGGGAATCCCACCCCAAGTGGGATTCCCACCCTAGGTAGGTTTCCTTTTCATATGGAAGGTTTTGGTTTCGGGTCTTATTCGAAGACTTGGAGTCCAACACTTGGGGTTCCACCTATATAATGAGGGGCCAAGGGAGGGGGCCGGCCACCCTAAGACCACAAGTTGGCCGCCCCATTGAAGTGGCCGGCCACCCCCTCCCAAACCCTAGCCGCCCCCCTCTCCTCCATATCTCCCGCGTAGCTTTAGCGAAGCTCCGCCGGAGTTCTCCACCGCCACCGACACCACGCCGTCGTGCTGTCGGATTCAAGAGGAGCTACTACTTCCGCTGCCCACTGGAACGGGAGGTGGACGTCGTCTTCATCAACAACCGAACGTGTGACCGAGTACGGAGGTGCTGCCCGTTCGTGGCGCCGGAAGCGATCGTGATCAAGATCTTCTACGCGCTTTTGCAAGCGGCAAGTGAACGTCTACCGCAGCAACAAGAGCCTCATCTTGTAGGCTTTGGAATCTCTTCAAGGGTGAGACTCGATACCCCCTCGTTGCTACCGTCTTCTAGATGGCATCTTGGCTTGGATTGCGTGTTCGCGGTAGGATTTTTTTTTTCTATGCAACGTTATCCTACAAGCGATTGATCCAGGGACTAGCACAGATACGCACAGAGATCGGCACCTTAAAAGGTGAGGTCGCTACACTTAAGCTTGCATTTCTTGCTTGAAATTATCCCCGTGACTCTGTTCTTGATGCTACTACTGCTAGATCCTCAAGTGTATTTAATTCCTTGCTCTGGCTTAATTACTGTGTGTAATTCTTGCCATTTTGCAAGAGCCAGTGCTCCTGGTGTGCTATCCCTTGTGCTATAATACATGGAAATGCTCAATAGAATCTGTTTGTTGGCTAGGCAGCACCATCCAGTGATGGTGTGCTGTTTGGATATAATTGGGTTTAGCTCATTTGCTTATCTGTGATGCAATTCATTATGTAATGTGTCTGTTTAATTTTATATGGTCAATGTGATGCTAGAATTGGGTGCTAGCATGCTTTAGCAAGCTCTGGTGATCCAGTGATCATCAGCTGCTTGATTATTGCTTGCTTTACTTACTGCCTATGCCTGTCTGGGCTTATTCTGGTGACTGTGCATCACCATGCCTTGTGCTGGTGTGTGCTGTGGTTGGCTCTAGAAATTGCTGTTGCTTGCAGTGATCAATTGGATCATGTGTAAGTGTTCCAGTTACTGGTGATCTATGACTTTCATTTATCTGTATAGCTTGTCCTTGTTTATTGGATAAATGAGATGAACTGCTTGCAGTGATGACTCTTATAATTAGTTTGATTGAGCTAGAGGGATGCCAACAGTGGTTGGGGACCCTAGCTCTACTTTGAACCCAATTTGGGTAATGATACAAGTGCTTGGCTTGGTGGTTTGGCTGTTTTAGGGTTTGAGGTGACCCTGGCAGTAATCATATGCTGCCCTAGGGTAGCTCCCCTCTTGTTGGCTTGCTGTGGCTCACTAGATGCTATCTAGGTGATCCTTTTGTTGGATTGCCAGTAGCTTTTGATGTTGAAATCAAATAGACAATAATTTGTCTATGTCTGATGGCCTGACTAGCTGTAGGTGCTAAGTGTGTAGCTAGGCTAGCTTGTGCTTTCATCTCTTGCTGGATTTCTTCAGTTATGCATTGATTTTCATAGCTGTTGTTCCCATAAGATGATTTCCTAGTGGCCTTACTACCTTAGCTTGCACCATATGGCTTAGTAGCCAGATGATGACACAAATTGGGTATCACACCCTTTTGCTTGTGTGTGATGGGTGCATATGCTTATGTATGAACAAAACCATCTGGTTTGTTCATGATGATTTGTATACCTCACTCCAGCTCCTAGAATTTGATGTTGGTGTAGAGGTTTTGCTTCTGGTGGTTTGTTTGGCTTGCCCTGCTCCTCCTTGTGAGCTTGATGCTTCTTGGTTATTTGCTGTGGTGGTGAAGATGTGTTGAACAGCAGTGGCTGTTCAAGCTGTTCTTGTGTTCTTGTGTTCTTGTGACTTACCCTGTGAGGCTGCTGTCGATGCAATGGTTAGGGTTTGCTTCAGGAAACCCTTTATACTTGCCCTCTCCCTTTCCTTTATGGTCGACAGCCATGCTGTCCTCCTCCCCTGGTCACTATGTGTGTGGAGAGCATGCAGCAACCCTGGTGTGCTGTTGAGCATGCACACCAGCATTGTGTGCTGCCTGGTTGTGTGTATGTGCATCCAGCTTGGGACTTGTGCTGTGGAAAGATCAGCTTCGGCAGAGTTGATCATATCTGCCCAATTTGCTTTCTTTCTAACCTGCCAAGTGGCTATGCCACTTGGCATAACACTTGTTTTATTTTCTTTGTGTTTGTGTGCAGGGTCAAAATGATGATCAAATGGACATGAAGATCATCAAGCTCAAGATTATCTTGTAGTTTAGGATATTTCATTTATTTGTAATTTTCCTTTTTCTTTTTGCGTTTATTCATTTCATGTAATGTGTTGTAATTTCATAATTCTATTCTGAATATTGTAAAGACAATGTATTATGTGTGTGATTATCAATAAAGCTCAAGTTTTCCTTAATGAGCTTTTTTGTAATTGTTGTATTACTTATATTCTTGCTTAATGATAATTGTTTGTTAAATTATCTCAAATTTGAATTATGTGATAACCATTTGATGTTTGAATTTGAAATTCAAATTCAAATTTGGTTTGAATTCATTCAAACAACTTAACTTGTAATTCAATCATGCAACTTATGATTTCAATGCAATTTCACTTCTCTCTTCTCAAAACCCTAATTTAGACAAGTAGGAACAAGTTCATCGCACTCTCGAAACCCTAACCCTGTAGGATGTCGAGAGAGAAACCTGTCCCCCTTTGATGCAGTTTTGTTTTAAAAGTGCGAAATTTCCCCGGAATTTACAATGCAATGCACATCCCTTTCTAAAATCTACCCCTCGATCGCCTCTAAACCTGGGACATACACATACCTAGGTTTTGTACACCGGTGAACTGCTGGTACAACAACCCTACTAATTATCCAATCACCTACTAAACATAAGAAGAGACATAAATGTTTGAAAACACTATTTATTGAAACTTTTGCCAATGGATGCACGTATTACGTTCATGATAGTAAAACCTTGAAACATGGTCCAATTTGTATATATATAAGCATGCAAAAATATACTATTCTAAAGAGGATAGATATTCTCAGTATATTTACAAGTTAATGTTATTATTTGGAATAATATATTTATTCATAGGAACTGATAGGTGTACAATCTTAATTCTTAAAAAAATTCTTCGAGAGGATTTCCTGTTTCTACAATTGACATCATTAGAATATTTTGTATGTACTTATGTGATGTAACAAAATTAACATAGGAGGGCATGTCGATACACCAGCCCATAAATATTGAATACTCTCTAAGAGTATCGAATTATATTGTCCAAAATACATGTGACAGAGTGTATCTAACCAATGGACTGAAATTGGGATAACACCGAGATACTTCAAAATATATAATATAATAATATGTTGTTCTAGAAGGATTAGGGTCATACTTCCATTACTTTAACTTCGAAAGTATAACCATGTTCACGAATATACCCCAAAAGAAAATAACTTATTTATACCGACATATACCAGATAATCACTAAAGTTTCATAGTAACGATAATGTTCATGTTTCTAAAATGTAGAAAATATTGACATGGAGTAGGTAAATAATAGGAAGAAATAAGAGAACAACAGAATTCTCACTAAATAATTTTTGCGCTAATAGGGTAGGCCATTTCCCTTTCCATCTATCATTTTTCTATCAAAGTTGATTAATATTGTGTACTGATCTAACATAGTGTTAAAACTATAATTATATTTAGTAATGTAATAAAGGTGACAAGTAAAATTTATGGACTTTCTCCCTTCGTTCTGATTTAGTGTACATTCTAGAGAAAATGAGACAAACTAGTGTTGCATTTATTGGTACTAAGATACATGAACAACCAATTCAAGCTACATTGAAAATAACAACGTCAAATAAAGAGAGCAAAACCACTTCGTTTTCCGTGTTGTTTTTTACTAAAGCTAGAATGTAGAGTATTTTAGAACAAATTTTGGAGCTAGAATATAGACTGTTTCAGAACGGAGGGAGTATGGCATAATGATCATTCACCCAAAAAATTAAGATGGCCCAAGATGTTACTAGCATCAGGGTATTTTTTTTTACCATAATTATTAAGATATATGTAGAGCATCTTTGTTTTTTTATCACATAAGCGGAAATGATGTAATAGATTCATACTTCTCTAACTTTGGCTACCGGTGTTAACAAATACTCAGAAAAGAACTTAATTTGTTTTAGCCGCATATTAGTATACACCAAAAAAGTTTGAACTTCATAGTGATGAACACTCATGTTTTTGAAGTGCAACATATTTACATGGAGTAAGTAAATGAGAGGAAGAAACGTCGGGACAATCAATTGAGCCTAAATATTACGGAGGATAGATCAATACTTTTAGTTCATCTGTTTTTTTGAAGTTACCTTACCTCATGTACAGACCTAACATTATATAAAAACTTACTTCCATTTACTGATCTATTGTGTAAGCACAAATCGATTTTTTTAGATATTCAAACATGTTACTGACACCATATGATTTTCGATAGTTGTAGAGCATTTTGTTCTGATCACATAATGGAACATAATTTGGTATTGATCACAAAAAAATGTTTTATTTTTGACCACTTCAATTCTAGCAACACATGATGCTTGCCTTCCTATTAGCGAGAGCTACTGTACTAATCTATACTCTCTCCGTTCTGAAACAGTCTATATTTTAACTACAAAATTTGTTCTAAAATATTCTACATTCTAGCTTTAGTAAAAAACAACACGGAAAACGAAGTGATTTTTCTCTCTTTATTGGACGTTGTTATTTTCAATGTAGCTTGGATTGGTTGTTCATATATCTAAGTAATAACAATAAATACAACACTAGTTTGTCTCATTTTCTCTAGAATGTACACTAAATCAGAACAGAGGGAGTAGTTCTTATAAAGCAAAACTCCACTAACTGCAATTAATGTTAGTCTATCTTTACATGCAAGCCATCCACATCATCTATTCTATTAGTCAATCAAATATCCTTGTCATCCCCACTAACATTCATTATTGATGTATCCTTGCATGCAAGCTATCTATGTCACCATTTTTTGATTAAAATATCCACATAGCTAATTTATAGCCATCAAATATAAAAAATAATGTGAATTAAATTTAGCATCTCAACCATTTTGGTCAATTGAATATCGCATACCTCTACAGACAATTCATACTACATATGTATTATACCATTTCATTTAGACAATATAATTTTTTAGAAAATTCCTGCTGCAACGCGCGCGCGGGGTATCCTTCTAGTTTAAACAAAAAGATAAGAGCGACGGACTTCAAAATTAGTATCTATTCTTATTGGTGTCAGGGCTGATGCTCTGCATAGCTAATAAGTTGTCAGCAGTCTATTTACAGAGATCATCTCCCTTACGTCTCTTAGCCATAATATAAGTTCTAGATAGTTTTTTTGAAAATATGAACATTGACATTGGACCAAGAATGCGAAGCTGAAATATCAGCCATTGCGATTGGTCAAAAATCTCGAGATAAGGACACATAGTCCAAAGACTAATAAGTTCAACCCCAATTCCAGTATCATTTACGAAAAGGATAACCATGGAACATGATGTGATTGTTATCTTTATAATTGACGCCATTACCTAACGTTTAACTAGTAGCCATACAAATAAATCATACTTGCTTCCACACTTTCTACTCTCTCTAATCCATAATACTTGTATAGGCTTTAGTTCAATTTAGTCTAAATTTAAACTAAAGTCATGATAATTATTATCGGTCGGAGGGAGTAGTATTCTACCTAACGAGGCGGCAGGGCTCGGAACGAAAGACCATATAGTTGGAAGAATATATACTAGCACAAAGTTGCAAGCAACCACAGTTTCATTATGCCTGAAATATATGCGAGTTACAAAAAGAGTCATCGGAATCTATTCCAAAACCATGGCAGGCAGCCCACGCAAATGGTTGCAGCGCCCCTCATTTCTTACCAGTTACCAACTCGCTGCAACATTGACTTGAGCAACCTGACACAGGAGACAAGACGTTGGAGTACACGTAATTGACGTTTTGCTATAACGAAATGCACATGATTTATTTCGTGCACATCAGAAAAAAGTCAATTCACTTTTTCGTACTACTAATTAATACGTTCAAACGGCATCTAAGAGCCTGAACACAAGAGATGCCTTCGTGGTCTATTCTTCTACTCCAAAGGGGATAATTCTACGTGTACATTTGTCCACACGTGGTGCCACTACTATTAAACCGGGAGATGTTCAAACTGGGAGATGTGATTGGATAGCTACTGACTATTCTGTTAAAGTGATGCCGAGAGCGGCTCCACCGCTCATATGGATAGAGCGAGTCGCCAGCCATCTATTTAGACCGACCACAACATGAAAAAATAAAATGAAGCCTCACCTACATACTTCTCTTTATTTTCAAAATTTTAAAATTAATATATCAAAGTTTCAAGAAAAACTAGAACAAATTTATGTGCTAAATTTCACTACGAACTACTTTGTATTTCTAGACTACACGAAAATAACAAATTCTAACAAAACAAATTAGTGAATAGTGCATATTTTAAAAATTAGAAAAATTGTCAGATCTTGTCATTTCCATGTAGTGTAGAGTACAAGGTAGCTTGTAGTAAGATGTTTCCACGTTTGTAGCTTCATTGTTTAAATCCAGGGTTTTTAGATTGTTAAATTTTTGAAATATGATTTTTACTTTTTCGAAAATAAATGTCTGCATATAGCTCGTCCTCGATTTGTCCACAACTCGACTACTACCGCCGTTCCAATGAAAAGTCAAACTATATAAAGTTTAACCAAGTTTTCACATAAAAATATTAACATGTGAAATACAAAATCAATATTATTAGATACAACATGAAATATATTTTCATATGACATTTGTAGTATATTATATTTGTTGATAGATTTTTCTAACGTTTTGGTCAAACTTTACTAGGTTTAACTTTAAAAAGTATATGCCTTATTTATTGAAACGGAGCTAGTATTACTCTGTTACAATATACAGTACGTACTATAGACTTTGTCTCGCTAACTAATGTGTATCCACGTCAGCCAATATCTTCATAGCTGACCATGACTTTTGACTTGTGCAGATTTGCCAGCTGGAGAGGGATGGTGAAGTCGAACTCGTCGTAGAGTTGGCTATATCTAGAGCTGCAGAGCTAGCATGCTAAGCATTCCAACAGCAGTAATACGTGAACTTGAGCTTAGCTGCACGTACGGGTGAAACGAAACAAACATGGCCTCGTTTCGGACCTTAGTGCTAGCTGTCCTCATCAGCTTCCTCGCGTGCTATGCACCCGTTTCTTCCCTAGCTTCCTCCGACGGCTTCCTCAAATGCCTCTCGGCAGCCATACCGAAGCAGCTCCTGTACACGCAGAGCTCGCCTTCGTTCACTTCCGTCCTGGTTTCCTCCATCCGGAACCCCAGGTTGTTCACTCCAACCACGGTGAGGCCGCTCGTCATCGTCACGCCGACGAATGCCTCCCACGTCCAGGCCGCCGTTGTCTGCGGCCGCCAGAACGATGTGCGCATTCGCGTGCGCAGCGGCGGGCACGACTATGAGGGCCTCTCGTTCCGGTCCGTTCGCCCCGAGGTGTTCGCTGTTGTTGACCTTGTGAACCTCCGGTCCGTGAGCGTGGACCAGAAAACGGCCACCGCGTGGGTGGACTCCGGCGCGACGCTCGGAGAGCTATACTACGCAATTTCCAAGGCGAGCAAGCAGCTGGGTTTCCCGGCCGGTCTGTGCCCGACGGTCGGCGTGGGCGGCCATTTCAGCGGGGGCGGGTTCGGCATGCTGCTCCGCAAGTATGGCGTCGCCATTGACAACGTCCTGGACGCCACGCTGGTCGACGCCAAGGGGAGGCTCCTGGACAAGCAGGCCATGGGGGCAGACGTGTTCTGGGCCATCCGCGGAGGCGGCGGCGAGAGCTTCGGCATCGTGCTGTCGTGGAAGGTGAAGCTCGTGCCTGTCCCGCCGACGGTGACAATGTTCAGCGTCCCAAAGTCCGTTAACGAGGGTGCTGTAGACATACTCACTAAGTGGCAAGAAGTCGCCCCGGCTCTCCCCGATGACCTGTTCATAAGGGTGGTCATCCAGAAACAGGTGGCTGATTTTCAGTCCATGTACCTGGGCACCTGCGACACGCTCCTGCCATTGATGAGCAGCCGCTTCCCTGAGCTCGGCTTTAACCGGTCGCACTGCAAGGAGATGACTTGGATCCAGTCCGTGCCCTACATCTACCTGGGCAGCACCGCCACCGTGGAGGACATCCTGAACAGAACCACCTCATTGGACACTTTCAACAAGGCCAAATCCGACTATGTCCTTCAGGCCATCCCCAAGGACGTGTGGGTGCAGATCTTCGCCTGGCTCGCCAAGCCAAACGCCGGGCTGATGATCACTGACCCATACGGCGGGAAGATCAGCAGCATCCCAGAGTCGGCGACGGCGTTCCCTCACCGTGGTGGCGTGCTGTTCAACATCCAGTACATGAATTTCTGGTCAGCCGCCACAGATGGATCGGCGCAGATCAAGTGGCTCAAAGACTTCTACGCGTTCATGGGGACATATGTGAGCAAGAACCCGAGGCAGGCGTACGTGAACTACAGGGACCTTGACCTGGGCGAGAATGTCGTTGTGGGCAATATCACCAGCTACCAGGCTGGTAAGGTTTGGGGCGAGAAGTACTACAAAGGAAACTTCCAAAGGCTGGCCATGGCGAAGGGCGAGGTGGATCCTAGCGACTACTTCAGGAACGAGCAGAGCATTCCACCACTTGGGGCGAGCAAGTAACGATGAAGATGTGAAATCAAGTTGCACATGGGTGGTCTTATACAGCAGCCCATGGTTCCATACGGGTTATTACATGCACGCATGGTTAAATATATCAGTAAATATGAGCTTGTAGTTTGAAAACATTAGTAAAAATAAAATCCAATTATTCATTTTCATGCACTTCTTGATACGATGTATTCAATTTCCTCTTGCATTAGGGATGTCAAAATTTTTTATGGGTATTTGGAGTTGTAACGTCACAAGATGCAGAATATGGAAAAACTGGGTTACCTCCTCCTGTCCAAGTTCAGCTAGAGCATGTACAAAATATAATGGTATTTGTTATGTGTATGTACTTTAATGATGTTCTATGGGCATCTGGTAGTCTGTTGCTAGTTGTTAGTTGTGCATATATATTTTGATGATGTTCTATGAGCATGCCCTATATTTGATGCTAGTTGTTAGTTGTGCATGTGTAGTTGATGCTAGATATGATGGTACTTTCTAGGTTGTATGCTATGGCAGTTTCCCTCAGAAGTGAAACTTATACAATTGTGTAGTTCATGTACAAGGGTGACCGTCCGTATGAGAATCGGTTCTACATATGGTAGTTCTCATATTTCTACCAACATTCCCCTTATACATGACAACATGCATTAAGGACTAGTTTGTTCGTGTTGATGCATGATTAACATTGTTGACATGCGTAAACTTATAATCTGTTGTAAGATATGACTGCGGATAAGTTTAGCTAGGCCCTAATTTCATCGGCTTCCACATCTGGGTTATACAATGGTGCTGAAAGCGCCCCCAGGTTCTTGCAGTGGTGCTAGAGGCGTCGTCGAGATCATCCCGCAACATGGAGTGCTCCAGAATTAACCACTTGCTATGCATGAAAGTGCTCTGGCGTGGCGCGGCGCCAGTCGCAGCACACTGCCCGCAAGACAACGTAGTAATCAAGGTCTTCTATGGACAAGAAGATGTCGCCGTTCTTCTTGATTAGGTCATCAGGGAAAACAATCCAGTCCGCCACATCATGGCGAGCTGTCGATGGACAATAAAGATCTTTCCGAACCGATAGAGTGGTTGACAATTGTGTGAGCGTATTTGCCTTCCTTCCCGGGAAACAAATTGCTTCATACTTACAGAGCCTTAATCGGAATGGAACAACTGCCTGCACAAACTGAAGCAACATAAGTGACGATGTCTCTTCCACGCCCGCATGTAGATCAGTTGCATGCCAACCGCACTATCACACTTGGAAAATTTGGAAACGTTCATCGGCACTTTTATGCGTCTCACATAGCCTACCACCACAAACCAATAACGTATTGGAGAACAAGAATGTCACATCTATAATTAAAATCAGGGCCAGACGGGGGAGATGGGGGAATTTCGTTATTGGAGATAGTTCCCTAGAGGTAAAAATAAGGAGTGTTTATTATAATATCTCAAACAGTTTATAATAAGTTTCAGGCCATGCAATAAATGTATCAATTGAAAATATTGATACAAATGTGGTATGTAAACAAACAAGAGCCCATAGTGAGCCTATGTGCTAACTAGATTATTGGTCATCCGATAATCCAGGTTTCCCAATCATGAACATTTATGTCAATTCACAATGGGATCATATAATTAGGTGAATCATATGATGGAAATACCCAATATAATTCTTGCAACATGATTAAGTCTCTAAGTTCATCGTTGCGATAAATTATGAAAGTGTGACATCATATCTAATCACTATCACTGGAGGCTGCCTTGACTGCATCAACCGTCACACCGTCACAGGGTGATCATAAAGGTGTTTCTTAGGTATTCTGAAGGGGTAGGTTGAGGCGTATGTATCAAGATAGGGTTCGTTAATGCGTGTGATTGAAACATACTATAGGCTCACTCGATAAGATTACATCCATTAAGCTATGCAGCGTATGACTAGGTCATGAGAATGGAATATCAAAGGGACAAGTTGAATAGGCCTATCGGTAACGAGATAGAACTAGATAAAATAATATCGACGATCACATCTCAGACAAGACTAGTAACAAAAGGAATAGGACTCAACGTTCATGGTTCAACGACATATATATATTCGTGGAATACATATGTGTCATTATGGGCGTCCCGCTGATGATCATTGATCGGAGAGGAGTCTCGAGAGTTTTTTTTGGTATCATTGGAAACACCGGAGAAAAGAGAAGAGAGAACCGGAAAAGTTCCATATAGATATGAAGGGTGTTCGGAGTGATCCGGAAGGTGTTTCGGATGCAATGAATTATATAATATGTATTTTATATTATTAGATGAACTAATATTAAATATATATCTTTAATTAAATAAAGTTCATCCCACCTTAATGGGCCCCTACCGGAGGAGAGCCCATTAAGCCCCCACCCCTCCCAAGTGGATAATTAAGGATGGGGCAGCCAAGGTTAGGGTTTTGTGGGCCGAGCCATCATGGTTCCCACCATCCCCCCTTGGCCGGCCACCCCAACATAAGGTGGGGGCACATGGGTGGAGGGATCCATGGAAATTACAAGGAGAGCCCTCTCCTCCCCATGCGCCACCCCTTTCTCTCCCTCATCTTCTCTCCCACGGGGCTCCTTTAAAAACTGCACACGTGGGAGTTGACTCAATCCTAGTACTCCATCGCGTTGCTGGTGTTTCAATCCAAAATATCTACTTCCACACTCTCTACTAGATCGGATAAATGGGAGTCGTTCTGGAGTATTGTACGTGCGCGAGACCACGGAGGTGTTGCCATTTGTGGCTCATGTCGTTGTGCGAGGATCAACACGACCATGAGGTTGGCGACTGATTAGTCCATATATTAAGCATATTTACCTCTTGTTTTTGCATAAGTAGACATAGGATTTTGGTATTTGACTGCGCTTGCGCGCACCTTTTACCCTTGTTTTAGCAGGATCCCAAATTATTAAGTCTTTTATGAACATATCAATTGGGACTATCATGTTAGATAATAATATGATAATTCTAAGTGATAAATGCCATTTAAATAATTTTCCACGCACCTGGGCAAAGAGAGGACACAAGGGGAAGCTCCAGAGAGTTTAACGAGCACAGGTATGGACAGATCCCTCCCTTACCACCAGGCCATACAACCCGTCAGGAGGTCTGCCTTGTCAAATAGTTTCACCTTGCAAAGCGGGATATGAGATCCAACATACACATGCACCTCCTGCGACAAAACACCATGTGTGGAAGGTATCTGGAGGAACATGGAGAAGGGCAAATCCTTGCTACTTCACAGATCATTGTAGGACAACGTATCATCACCCTTATCATCAACCGCTACATCTCCATCAACATCACCACCCCATATCTCTTATATTTAAATATTGTTGTAATTCCAAATACTATTGTGGGTTGCACTTGATCTCATCATTACCTTTGCAATCCATCCATATGAATATGATGATGTTGTTGATTGTGAGTAGTTCACATCGTTCTTGGGGAGATGTAGAAACCCTAGCATTATTATGAAATGAAATAAAGATGAACTATCACTTTGGCCTTTCATCTTACTTCATATATGATATTTTAGATCTCTCTCTTTAATTAGATGCTATGTGAAGTCGACCACATAACATTTTCCTTTGGGACTGAAGAGTGGCAAGTACTCTTTGAATGTTTATGGGAGTATGTTTGATGCTACTTGTGACTACAAACATTGGCTTAGAACCTGCACGGTCAAAGGGGGATAAGGAGAGATTCACTAAGCTCATAACGATATCCATGGGGTACCCTTAATTGTGACGGTCTTCGGATTTCACTTGCTCATAGCATCGCAGTGGCTATTTAGAGGTGGCCTCATCAAATTACTCTAGACGCAACTGCTCGTGAGAATTATTGGTGAACATCTTATTATGGAGCTCTCTCCACACATATCATGACGAAAGATATACATTACTAGGAAAAGGCCTATAGGCCCAGGGTTACCACTAGCGCACCGAAGATGGTGCATGCTAGTGGTATTTTCCGCCTCGCATGTGGTAGCTCATTAGTGCCGGCGCACGAAGGGGGCCATTCACCAGTGACAAATGGTGGCCTGGTCCGAGCTAGACCCAGGAAGTACCACCGGAGCACCAGCCAGGAGCTGCATTTGTGGTATAAGTTTATCCCCAGCGCACCACGAGCTGGTGTGATGGCGGTATTTCCTGGGCCTGGCCCGGCAAAATACAGCTGTTGTGCCCACTTTACCACCGGCACATGTGTAGGCTGGTGCGCCGGCTGTAACCTGGAGATATTTACAACACTTTCCCCACTTCCCTCTCCCACTTCTCAATCCTCCCCCACTCAAACCCGAGCCTCCACACTTTCCATCTCATTTTCCCCCTCTCCTACCCTCAATTTAGCCAATTTAACCAATAATATTTAATATTTTTTTAGCAAATCTCACCCTCCTACATGCACCACACATCCTCTTTAGAGATCTAGATCTAGATCTATCCCGCATGGACCACTCCAATATCTAGATCTAGATCTATCTCGGTGATCCTCGATCTCGTCTACATATGATCAACCTAATAGGTGACTAGTAAACAATTTGCGAATGAAATCGACTATATGTATGAAACTTTGAAGTTGGGGAATCCAATTGAACTTATATGTGATGAAATGAAATAAAAATGAGTTGCCAATGTTTTTCCGAAATGTTGATTCGTTAAATTTCCGTTTCGACAAATTTCTGGCGCTCCTTGTATAGTTCTATTTTCTAGCAAGGTCATGGCAAAAATTTCAGTGAAAACCGATCGATGGTTCTAATCAAATTGCTTATTGTGCATGCGAAAATGGTCATCAAGATGTACGACGTAGGTCACGGGTTGGAGGCATCCCGCTTGAAAGTAGCTATCGATGTTCTCCAGATGAAGGAAAAACATGGATGGACCGACATGACATCGATGACGTGCTAGAATACTGGAAAGATCGCCTTCCTACCGAGAACATTTGCCCTGGTAGTCTAGACGAGGGCAACATAATCACGTGCCCTCTTGATTGACCGCACAAAAAATACCACACGTGCATTAACGAGCATGAGGACAAGACCAAATTTCCATTGCGCGACGCTGATCGATACAAGAAAGGGAAGAAAGCTCCTCGAAAAGTTTTGTGGTACTTCCCACTCGTCCCTCGTCCCTCGCATGTAACAGTTCTTCGCATACCGCAAGGAATAAAAGCTCATGCGATGGCATTCGTAAAGAAAGGAGGCAGTGCTGAATGATCCAGAGCAGTATGAACACCCACTGCTGGCACACCCTTCAGATGCAAGCCAATGGAAAACATTAGACATTGATTACGAAAATTTCAGGGAACATCCCAGGAACATCAGGTTGGGTGCAAGCACCAAAGGTCTTATCCTTTTGGCAACCAGAGCAGCACACATAGCACCTGGCTCGTGTTTGTATGGATGTACAACCTTCCCCCCTGGCTGTGCATGAAGAGGAAGTACATACATATAAGAATGCTAATTCAAGGGCCGACATAGCCAGAAAACGATATCAACATATATCACCAGCTATTGGAGGAGGAGCTAGAGATGTGGGCGGTGGAAGGGGTAAATACATGGGACACTGTCGCTGAATAATATTTCCCTTTGAGAGCCGTGTTGATTACGACGGTGCAAGACTACCTTGGATACAAATATATTGCATGCCAGGTGTGCCATGGACATAAGGCATGTGGTAGTTGCATGGAAGAGATGGCATGACAACAGCTTGGTAAGGATCCCGCGTCTTTGAAAACAATCTACAAGGGGCATCGAAGGTGGATAGACCGGAATGACCCGTACAGAAATCATGGAGATCTATTTGACGGTACAAATGAGCCCCGAGGACCTCCGCGTAAGTAGAGCTGCGAAGAGATCGATACACTATTGAAAGATTGGAAAGAGTGTCTTGCACCAGAAAATAAGCGAAAGCCTAGTGCGCCTGGAGAGAAGAAGAAACTAAAGCCACCAACACCTCTCCTTGGGGTATTGATACCTTCAATCCACATTATGGATTGTAGTATGATAAGCTTTTCCCCTAGAAGACCTAGGTTTAATCGAACCTTGGGAAGCACTGCTAAAATGGTGTAAAGGAAACGTTTACAAGACTTGCTAGTTGATTTTATTTTATGCTTACCAGACCTATCTAGTTTACTCTTAATTGGGTTGTGTACAATGGGTGGAACTAGGCCAAGGTGTGCAAATATGTAGTAAATAAAATAGAGATAGGAGATTCGTGAGCAACACATCCGTAAATACTCTTGCCCCTAAAGCCAGAGGTGCAAAGAGCCTCTTGGTCCAACCACTATTTCCACAACCGCGAGTAACAACAGTTATTAAGTAAACGAATACATACCAAAGCATGTATTAAGCTACATGATTGTGATGTTCATCCCGAATGAATCACTAAACATGTACCATTACTTTAACCTTTCTGTCGCTGAGGTTTCGCGGTACCACGCCGCTCTCCACTCATCCCAACTCTTCCCTTGATCGATCCGATAGACATGGGTACCTACAGATCATTGAATCGAGGCAAAGAGACAAGGATATAAGATTGAAAAAATCCTATTCAATCCTTAGAAATATTTATGAGATTATATGCATATAAACGCTGCGAGGATTCACCCAACCCGTAGCCTGTGAGGACTACTCACACATAATATCAAGATCAAAGATAGAAATCATTGTGGCAAATTCTTCGATTGAAATCACAATATTCTTACAATGGTCGCTAGTTCTCAAGGATATCTCTACTAAAATGGTGATGGTTGTGGCTATCGAGGAGGTGGGAGATGGAATGGATGATCTATGGTGCTAGATCTCCTTCGATGTGGTGTAGATGGATCTTATGGATGTCGTCTCTGTTTGGCGACGAATGGCTCTCTTTTTGGCGTCAAGTCCTTCACATAATTTATAGGGTTTGACCTTGGGAACCCTGCGGTTGGCCAGTACGGGTAGACGGTACTGGCGGGGCTTGCTCGTACCAGTGTCCGCTAAACCTTTTTGAACCGCCTTTTGACGCCTGGTCAACTTTGCTGCACTTGTGACGCGATTCTCTATAGTTATTGCAGGTCCATTTGCCGTTGTGACGTGATTTTCTGCATACCATTCAAATATAGGAGAGATTGCACATCTTGCCATTAATTAGTCATTAATAGCACATTGAGAGGGAAACTTAGCCAATTTCTTAACTTAGCTAAAGGTTTAAATGCGAGAAAAATTGGCGTATTTTACAGCCATCAGGTATGGAAAAGGAGGTCCGTGTTTTGGGACTTTCCTTACTTGAAAATCCTTGATACCACTCACTTCCTTGATGTCATGCATATCAAAAAGAACATGTGCGAGAGCTTGCTTGGAAATCTTCTCAACATGTCAGACCGGACCAAATATGGGCCGAAAGCAAGGCATGACCTAAAATTTCTGGGCATCAGGGAAGAGCTTCACATCCCGCCGACCCATGATGGCCAGCCGGAGGAGGAGACGATTGATGATCACACGCGCAAAAGGGTTTAGAAGCAAGACTATTACCGCCCCCTTCTGCTTCGATTTAGCACGAGGAGTCTAGGTCTAGCTCACCAAGGAGTGCATCTCTTTCTGCACGAATTACCTAGATGTTGAGAAACCTGTTGGTTTGCCCAGAAAGAAGAACCTTCGCATGTTAGTGGGAGTTGGCCACAAAAATGGAAAGAAGGAAATGCACGTGCACATGTCTGGTCGGATTTCCAACTTTGAAAGGACCAACTTAGTAGAGATACAACACATTGAGTTGGTCGATCCTTGGTTGACAGAGCATAAACTAGCATCACAAACAGTGGCAAGCTGATGACGGAAGCAGTAATATTGAAAGAACACAACTCGTCTTTCGTGCACTGGTTCAAAGGCCAGATTGATGCAGTCCAACTTCTGACGAGGTTGCACGAACGATACTTGTTCTCGAGGAACGATCATCAAACCAAAAATATTGTGAAATCACAAGCCCTAATTAGCAAAGACTTGAGCGGTTTTAAAACTATGGTGAGGAAGATGATTGCTAAAGGCAAGAACTTCCAAGAGATCCTCTCCCACTTTCCGAAGGTTTGATGCGTGTAGTTGACACGTCCGTTGGGAACCCCAAGAGGAAGGTGTGATGCGCATAGCGGCAAGTTTCCCTCAGTAAGAAACCAAGGTTTAATCGAACTAGTAGGAGTCAAGAAGCACGTTGAAGGTTGATGGCGGCGGGATGTAGTGCGGCGCAACACCAGAGATTCCGGCGCCAACGTGGAACCTGCACAACACAACCAAAGTACTTTGCCCCAACGAAACAGTGAGGTTGTCAATCTCACCGGCTTGCTGTAACAAAGGATTAAGCGAATTGTGTGGAAGATGATTGTTTGCAGAAAACAGTAAAACAAGTATTGCAGTAGATTGTATGCGATGTAAAGAATAGGACCGGGGTCCACAGTTCACTAGAGGTGTCTCTCCCATAAGATAAAAGCATGTTGGGTGAACAAATTACAGTCGGGCAATTGGCAAATAGAGAGGGCATAACAATGCACATACATGTCATGATAAATATAGTGAGATTTAATTGGGCATTACGACAAAGTACATAGACCGCTATCCAGCATGCATCTATGCCTAAAAAGTCCACCTTCAGGTTATCATCCGAACCCCTTCCAGTATTAAGTTGCAAAACAACAGACAATTGCATTAAGTATGGTGCGTAATGTAATCAATAACTACATCCTTAGACATAGCATCAATGTTTTATCCCTAGTGGCAACAGCACATCCACAACCTTAGAACTTTCTGTCACTGTCCCAGATTCAATGGAGGCATGAACCCACTATCGAGCATAAATACTCCCTCTTGGAGTTAAGAGCAAAAACTTGGCCAGAGCCTCTACTAATAACGGAGAGCATGCAAGATCATAAACAACACATAGGTAATAACTTGACAATTAACATAACATAGTATTCTCTATCCATCGGATCCCGACAAACACAACATATAGTATTACAGATAGATGATCTTGATCATGTTAGGCAGCTCACAAGATCCAACAATGAAGCACAATGAGGAGAAGACAACCATCTAGCTACTGCTATGGACCCATAGTCCAGGGGTGAAATACTCACTCATCACTCCGGAGGCGACCATGGCGGTGAAGAGTCCTTCGGGAGATGAATCCCCTCTCCGGCAGGGTGCCGGAGGAGATCTCCAGAATCCCCCGAGATGGGATTGGCGGCGGCGGCGTCTCAGTAAGGTTTTCCGTATCGTGGCTCTCTGTACTGGGGGTTTCGCGACGGAGGCTATTTGTAGGCGGAAGGGCAGGTAAAGAGGCGGCACGAGGGGCCCACACCATAGGTCCTGGCCGCGCCGCCCTGGTGTGTCGCCACCTCGTGGCCCCACTTCGACTCTCCTTCGGTCTTTTCGAAGCTTCGTGGCAAAATAGGACCCTTGGCGTTTATTTCGTCCAATTCCGAGAATATTTCTTTACTAGGATTTCTGAAACCAAAAACAGCAGAAAACAGCAACTGGCTCTTCGGCATCTTGTTAGTAGGTTAGTTCCAGAAAATGCACGAATATGACATAAAGTGTGCATCAAAACATGTAGATATCATCAATAATGTGGCATGGAACATAAGAAATTATCGATACGTCGGAGACGTATCAGCATCCCCAAGCTTAGTTACGCTTCGTCCAGCAGGTAAAACGATAACAAAGATAATTTCTGAAGTGACATGCCATCATAACCTTGATCATACTATTTGTAAACATATGTAATGAATGCAGCGATCAAAACAATGGTAATGACATGAGTAAACAAGTGAATCATAAAGCAAAGACTTTTCATGAATAGTACTTCAAGACAAGCATCAATGAGTCTTGCATAAGAGTTAACTCATAAAGCAATAAATCAAAGTAAAGGTATTGAAGCAACACAAAGGAAGATTAAGTTTCAGCGGTTGCTTTCAACTTGTAACATGTATATCTCATGGATAATTGTCAACATAGAGTAATATAACAAGTGCAATATGCAAGTATGTAGGAATCAATGCACAGTTCACACAAGTATTTGCTTCTTGAGGTGGGGAGAGATAGGTGAACTGACTCAACATAAAAGGTAAAAGAATGGTCATTCAAAGAGGAAAGCATCGATTGCTATATTTGTGCTAGAGCTTTTATTTTGAAAACATGAAACAATTTTGTCAACGATAGTAATAAAGCATATGAGTTATGTAAATTATATCTTACAAGTTGCAAGCCTCATGCATAGTATACTAATAGTGCCCGCACCTTGTCCTAATTAGCTTGGACTACCGGATAATCGCAATACACATGTTTTAACCAAGTGTCACAAAGGGGTACCTCCATGCCGCCTGTACAAAGGTCTAAGGAGAAAGCTCGCATTTTGGATTTCTCGCTTTTGATTATTCTCAACTTAGACATCCATACCGGGACAACATGGACAACAGATAATGGACTCCTCTTTAATGCATAAGCATGTGGCAACAATTATTATTCTCATATGAGATTGAGGATATATGTCCAAAACTGAAACTTCCACCATGAATCATGGCTTTAGTGAGTGGCCCAATATTCTTCTCTAACAATATGTATGCTCCAACCATTAAGGTGGTAGATCTCTCTTACTTCAGACAAGATGGACATGCATAGCAACTCACATGATATTCAACAAAGAATAGTTGATGGCGTCCCCAGAAACATGGTTATCGCACAACAAGCAACTTAATAAGAGATAAAGTGCATAAGTACATATTCAATACCACAATAGTTTTTAAGCTATTTGTCCCATGAGCTATATATTGCAAAGGCGAATGATGGAATTTTAAAGGTAGCACTCAAGCAATTTACTTTGGAATGACGGAGAAATACCATGTAGTAGGTAGATATGGTGGACACAAATGGCATAGTGGTTGGCTCAAGGATTTTGGATGCATGAGAAGTATTCCCTCTCGATACAAGGTTTAGGCTAGCAAGGTTATTTGAAACAAACACAAGGATGAATGGTGCAGCAGAACTCACATAAAAGACATATTGTAAACATTATAAGACTCTACACCGTCTTCCTTGTTGTTCAAAACTCAATACTAGATATTATCTAGACTTTAGAGAGACCAAATATGCAAACCAAATTAGCAAGCTCTAGGTGTTTCTTCATTAATGGGTGAAAAGTATATGATGCAAGAGCTTAAGCATGAGCACAACAATTGCCAAGTATCAAATTATTCAAGACATTTTATCAATTACCACATGTAGCATTTCCCGATTCCAACCATATAACAATTTAACGAAGAAGATTCAACCTTCGCCATGCATACTATGAGTAAAGCCTAAGGACATATTTTTCCATATGCAACAGAGGAGCATGTCTCTCTCCCATATAGTGAATGCTAGGATCCATTTTATTCAAACAAAAAAAAAACAAAAACAAACCGACGCTCCAAGCAAAGCACATAAGATGTGACGGAATGAAAATATAGTTTCAGGGGAGGAACCTGATAATGTTGTCGATGAAGAAGGGGATGCCTTGGGCATCCCCAAGCTTAGACGCTTGAGTCTTCTTAGAATATGCAGGGGTGAACCACCGGGGCATCCCCAAGCTTAGAGCTTTCACTCTCCTTGATCATATTGCATCATACTCCTCTCTTGATCCTTGAAAACTTCCTCCACACCAAACTCGAAACAACTCATTAGAGGGTTAGTGGACAATAAAATTGACATGTTCAGAGGTGACACAATCATTCTTAACACTTCTGGACATTGCATAAAGCTACTGGACATTAATGGATCAAAGAAATTCATCCAACATAGCAAAAGAGGCAATGCGAAATAAAAGGCAGAATCTGTCAAAACAGAACAGTCCGTAAAGATGGATTTTATTGAGGCACCAGACTTGCTCAAATGAAAATGCCCAAATTGAATGAAAGTTGCGTACAGATCTGAGGATCACTCACGTAAATTGGCATAATTTTCTGAGTTACCTACAGAGAATTAGGCCCAGATTCGTGACAGCAAAGAAATCTGTTTCTGCGCAGTAATCCAAATCTAGTATTCACTTTACTATCAAAGACTTTACTTGGCACAACAAAACACAAAACTAAGATAAGGAGAGGTTGCTACAGTAGTAAACAACTTCCAAGACTCAAATATAATACAAAAATACTGTAGTAAAAACATGGGTTGTCTCCCATAAGCACTTTTCTTTAACGCCTTTCAGCTAGGCGCAGAAAGTGTAAATCAAGTAACATCAAGAGATGAAGCATCAACATCATAATTTGTTCTAATAATAGAATCAAAAGGTAACTTCATTCTTTTTCTAGGGAAGTGTTCCATACCTTTCTTGATAGGAAATTGATATTTAATATTACCTTCCTTCATATCAATAGTAGCACCAACGGTTCGAAGAAAATGTCTTCCCAATATAATGGGGCAAGATGCATTTCATTCAATATCCAAGACAACAAAATCAACGGGGACAAGGTTATTGTTAACCATAATATGAACATTATCAACTCTCCCCAAAGGTTTCTTTTTAGCATTATCAGCGAGATTAACATCCAAATAACAATTTTTCAATGGTGGCAAGTCAAGCATATCATAGACTTTCTTAGGCATAACAGAAATACTTGCACCAAGATCACATAAAGCATTACAATCAAAGTCATCGACCCTCATTTTAATGATGGGCTCCCAACCATCTTCTAGCTTTCTAGGAATAGAAGTTTCAAGTTTTAGTTTCTCTTCTCTAGCTTTTATGAGAGCATTTGTAATATGTTTTGTGAAAGCCAAGTTTACAGCGCTAGCATTGGGACTCTTAGCAAGTTTTTGTAAGAACTTTATAACTTCAGAGATGTGGCAATCATCAAAATTTAAATCTTTACAATCTAAAGCAATGGGATCATCATCCCCAATGTTGGAAAAAATTTCAGCAGTTTTATCACAGGCAGTTTCAGCAGTTTTAGCAATTTCAGGTAATTTTGCGCGCTTTGCACTAGGAGTAGAAACATTGCCAACACCAATTAATTTACCATTAATAGTAGGAGGTGCAGCAACATGTGAATCATTAGCATTGCTAGTGGTAGTAATAGTCAAAACTTTAGCTACATTATTCTCTTTAGCTAGTTTTTCATTTTCTTCTCTATCCCACCTAGCACGCAATTCAGCCATTAATCTTATATTCTCATTAATTCTAACTTGGATGGCATTTGCTGTAGTAACAATTTTATTTTCAATATCCCTATTAGGCATAACTTTCGATTTCAAAAGATCAACATCAGAGGCAAGACTATCAACCTTAGAAGCGAGAATATCAATTTTATTGAGCTTTTCCTCAACAGATTTGTTAAAGGCAGTTTGTGTACTAATAAATTCTTTAAGCATAGCTTCAAGTCCAGGGGGTGTGTTCCTATTATTATTGTAAGAATTCCCATAAGAATTAGCATAACCGTTACCATTATTATAAGGATATGGCCTATAGTTATTACTAGAATTGTTCCGATAAGCATTGTTGTTGAAATTATTATTTTTAATGAAGTTTACATCAACATGTTCTTCTTGGGCAACCAATGAAGCTAACGGAACATTATTAGGATCAACATTAGTCCTGTCATTCACAAGCATAGACATAATAGCATCAATCTTATCATTCAAGGAAGAGGATTCTTCAACAGAATTTACCTTCTTACCTTGTGGAGCTCTCTCCGTGTGCCATTCAGAGTAATTAATCATCATATCATCAAGAAGCTTTGTAGCCTCCCCCAAAGTGATGTACATAAAGGTACCTCCAGCAGCTGAATCCAATAAATTCCGCGAAGAAAAATTTAGTCCTGCATAGAAGGTTTGGATGATCATCCAAGTAGTCAGTCCATGGGTTGGGCAATTTTTAACCAATGATTTCATTCTCTCCCATGCTTGAGCAACATGTTCATTATCCAACTGTTTAAAATTCATTATGCTACTTCTCAAAGATATAATTTTAGCAGGGGGATAATATCTACCAATAAAAGCATCCTTGCATTTAGTCCAGGAATCAATACTATTCTTAGGCAGAGATAGCAACCAATCTTTAGCTCTTCCTCTTAATGAGAAAGGAAACAATTTCAATTTAATAATATCACCATCTACATCCTTATACTTTTGCATTTCACATAGTTCAACAAAATTATTAAGATGGGCAGCAGCATCATCAGAACTAACACCAGAAAATTGCTCTCGCATAACAAGATTCAGTAAAGCAGGTTTAATTTCAAAGAATTCTGCTGTAGTAGCAGGTGGAGCAATAGGTGTGCATAAGAAATCATTATTATTTGTGGTTGTGAAGTCACACAACTTAGTATTTTCAGGGGTGGCCATTTTAACAGTAGTAAATAAAGCAAACTAGATAAAGTAAATGCAAGTAACTAATTTTTTGTGTTTTAGATATAGAAAGCAAGACAGTAAATAAAGTAAAGCTAGCAACTAATTTTTTTGTGTTTTGATATAATGCAGCAAACAAAGTAGTAAATAAAATAAAGCAAGACAAAAACAAAGTAAAGAGGTCGGGAAGTGGAGACTCCCCTTGCAGCGTGTCTTGATCTCCCCGGCAACGGCGCCAGAAATTTGCTTGATGCGTGTAGTTGACATGTCCGTTGGGAACCCCAAGAGGAAGGTGTGATGCGCACAGCGGCAAGTTTCCCTCAGTAAGAAACCAAGGTTTAATCGAACCAGTAGGAGTCAAGAAGCACGTTGAACGTTGATGGCGGCGGGATGTAGTGCGGCGCAACACCAGAGATTCCGGCGCCAACGTGGAACCTGCACAACACAACCAAAGTACTTTGCCCCAACGAAACAGTGAGGTTGTCAATCTCACCGGCTTGCTGTAACAAAGGATTAACCGAATTGTGTGGAAGATGATTGTTTGCAGAAAACAGTAAAACAAGTATTGCAGTAGATTGTATGCGATGTAAAGAATAGGACCGGGGTCCACAGTTCACTAGAGGTGTCTCTCCCATAAGATAAAAGCATGTTGGGTGAACAAATTACAGTCGGGCAATTGACAAATAGAGAGGGCATAACAATGCACATACATGTCATGATAAATATAGTGAGATTTAATTGGGCATTACGACAAAGTACATAGACCGCTATCCAGCATGCATCTATGCCTAAAAAGTCCACCTTCAGGTTATCATCCGAACCCCTTCCAGTATTAAGTTGCAAAACAACAGACAATTGCATTAAGTATGGTGCGTAATGTAATCAATAACTACACCCTTAGACATAGCATCAATGTTTTATCCCTAGTGGCAACAGCACATCCACAACCTTAGAACTTTCTGTCACTGTCCCAGATTCAATGGAGGCATGAACCCACTATCGAGCATAAATACTCCCTCTTGGAGTTAAGAGCAAAAACTTGGCCAGAGCCTCTACTAATAACGGAGAGCATGCAAGATCATAAACAACACATAGGTAATAACTTGATAATTAACATAACATAGTATTCTCTATCCATCGGATCCCGACAAACACAACATATAGTATTACAGATAGATGATCTTGATCATGTTAGGCAGCTCACAAGATCCAACAATGAAGCACAATGAGGAGAAGACAACCATCTAGCTACTGCTATGGACCCATAGTCCAGGGGTGAACTACTCACTCATCACTCCGGAGGCGACCATGGTGGTGAAGAGTCCTCCGGGAGATGAATCCCCTCTCTGGCAGGGTGCTGGAGGAGATCTCCAGAATCCCCCGAGATGGGATTGGCGGCGGCGGCGTCTCAGTAAGTTTTTCCGTATCGTGGCTCTCGGTACTGGGGGTTTCGCGACGGAGGCTATTTGTAGGCGGAAGGGCAGGTAAAGAGGCGGCACGAGGGGCCCACACCATAGGTCGGCGCGGCCAGGGCCTGGGCCGCGCCGCCCTGGTGTGTCGCCACCTCGTGGCCCCACTTCGACTCTCCTTCGGTCTTCTGGAAGCTTTGTGGCAAAATAGGACCCTGGGCGTTGATTTCGTCCAATTCCGAGAATATTTCTTTACTAGGATTTCTGAAACCAAAAACAGCAGAAAACAGCAACTGGCTCTTCGGCATCTTGTTAATAGGTTAGTTCCAGAAAATGCATGAATATGACATAAAGTGTGCATAAAACATGTAGATATCATCAATAATGTGGCATGGAGCATAAGAAATTATCGATACGTCGGAGACGTATCAAGGTTACATAAGAGAACCTCGATACCTTCATGGACAATGAAGACTAGAGGTGACCAAGAACCACTAGACGTAGGGGAAGGGGATGTGGGAGCTGAACCTCGTTAACCACAAACTCGGGGCCCGTGGTTATGAAGGAAAGGATCTGAAGTGGAGCAGGAGGACGCGACATATGTAGCTGCTAGCATTGAGAACCCCTGGAACAAGTTCCCCGACTGACATTCAAAGAGATTTTTCATGTCCCGGTATAGTAAAGTAGAAGAAACTGGGGAACTTTTCAAGGACTGCGAGGTGGTGAAGGATGTAGTCATGGCCGCGGAGCCCAAGGTCTAGGCTTTTGAGAAAGCAGTGGTAAGCAATTTACCGACTTAATTAGATCGTATTCACCATGTATCGTTTATATCCTACTTGCAAGATTTCTAAATGGTCCGCGTTACTTCTGCAGCTAGAAGTACAAAAAATAGCGGAATGTGATGAAGGCTCCTCGTCCTAGGCATCGACGAACAAGGTACCATGGTGAATGGATCGTTAGCGAACAAGAGGGGGGACGGGTGAATGGTCGCTACACCAAATTTTAATCCTTTTTCAGTTTTAGGCGGTATGCAGAAGTAAAGGTGGGAACTTTGATGATAGGGGTGTTCCTAATATGATTCTAGCATTGCAACGAGTAAAGGAACCAAACAAGATAGTAAAGAGAGGGAGCGGGACAACCGGGGTAGCCGAGACGAGGCGAGATTTGTTTCCCGCAGTTCCTCCCACAAAAGGGAGTACGTCTGCGTTGAGGAGGTGCTAACCATGAAGGCTAGACGGCCACGAAGGCCTCACCTTGTTCCTCGAGAAAGCCCCACGAAGGAGCTTCCCCTTCTCCACTAAGTAGCCGGTCGAGGCGGCGGTTCCTTCACAAGGTTAGGGCGAGCTCCACAAACACCGAAGGCTCCCAACACCCTATGGGGCTAGCACAACTCCAAGCTAGCCTCCATAGGAGCACTTCCTCCAAGATCCCACCATAGGAACCCTAACTCCAAGATCCACTAAGGACTAGATGATATTGGTGAAATCTCTCTTGGTAGAACTATAGATCGGGGTCTCCTCCACCACTCCTCAATGTTTGGGCAAGATTGGTTGGGTAGGGAGGGAGATCCTCAAGGTTTGAGCTTAGCAACAATGGAGGAGAGAGAGAAGAGATAGAAACGAGCAGGGGAAGAAGGTGGATTTTTATAGGTCCCTTCAAATCCAACCGTTATGTGTTGTTGCCGCACGACCGGTACTGCCGCTTGGGGAAGCGGTAGTACCGCTCTGGATTCGAAATGTACAAACAGATCTGCCAAGTGGGCAGGAAGCGGTACTACCGCTTCCGGTACCACAGCGGTACCAGGGCGGTAGTGTCGTAACTGCTGTTACGGTACCAAAGCGGTACCTTGACTGGAAGTACCGCTCTGGAGCGGTACTACCGGTCGAAATAACGTTGAGGTACAGTAAACCCTTCTGTTTGTACTTTGCATGTGCAAAGTCCAGAGCGGTACTGTGACCGGTACCAATAGGGTAGCGGTACTACCGTTGTTGGTACCGGTAGTACCGGTCACGCAGATTCAGCTTTCTCCTCTTTTTCTCTCCAACCATGTTACCTCGTGACACACACACAAAACCAGAAAACCTATAAGCTACGCTTCAGTCTTCCGATCCCGAAGTGTTCAGCGAGGACACCGTGCACTTGCAAATCTATGAAAACGAACTAGGCGCACGGTGAAATTCGTTCTAGTGTTGTTATCAAACACACAAAACACGAGGTATATATTTTGCTCTTTCACGTGGGACACACCTCTTGTCGGGGTGATAAACATGGTTCAGATACATTCACCAATGAGAAGGCCGCATAGAGGCCGTGTGGTCGGTGGCGGTACAGGACACAAGCATCAACACTATGGCTTGGCATCTGCGCCCAAGCAAATTGCACGGGGGGAGAGGAAGCAGCGGGGGGGGGGGGCAGAGATGATGAAGGAACTGAAAGGCAAACTCAAAGCAGAACTCAAGGAAGAACTGAAAGGAGAGATAAGGGAAGAGATGGAGGAAGAACTGAACGGAGAAATGAAGGAAGAACTGAGGGAAGAAACGGATCCCGTCATTTCATTGTATGAAGGAGGCAAACAAGGGCCACGGTTGGTGGGAAGCTTAGGCGTTGGCAGCAAGTCCATGCGAATTGCACCGCCAGGTGGAAATCCTGGTGTTATATTGGAGATTTGATACGTCCCAAACGTATCTATAATTTTTGATGCTCCATGCTTGTTTTGTTACAATTCTTATATGTTCTATGTGCACTTTTCCACACTTTTTAGCATTTTCTGGGACTAGCCTATTAACGCAGTGCCGCAGTGCGGTGACCCAGCATACCACTGCATGTTGTAGTATACAATTCGTTGATATGATCTTTGTGAAGGGACTTCTTCACAATTGTCATATCCCTCAGAGTGGTACAACAGAAATATTGCATGTCATAACACTCCAGATATTATTACAAACATAGTCTTAACAAGTTGGTATTCTCACAGGTTCGATGAGAACACCTAAGATATTGCTTAAGTACTATTACAACTCACATATAGATGAAAGAGAGCTCAGCAACTTATTTAGGTAAGTTCTACGCTGCTCGGCTCTATGTTACTAAGGTATGTCACTACTCCTCCGTATCATTCTCGTCGGGTCCGTAGACTATCCCATAGTCTACTCCTTCAACTCCTCCGGTCAGATCATGTTCCTCGTAGACCAGCTCGTAGTCTCCTTCCAGTGCTCCATCGACGATGGCCTCCACTTCAGTGTCATAATCTAGTAAGGGTGTCGAAAGAAAGTGAGTACAGAGGTACTCAACAAGTTCAAAAGAGTAAAAGGTGTTTGATGCACTAGCTACGACCGTTGATCAAGAAATATCAGGTCAATGCATGTTTTGCAAACATTTCTTTAAAATGTTGATTTTATTATGAAAACTATGCCCGTCAGTCTTCACAGGTTGAACAGAACTTCACGGAGTTCCTTTCCTGCCGCGTTCGTAGTTCCCTTCCTGGAACAAGGAGTGACAGCCACAATTTGATACACTCTACAGAGGTGCGTTACTTTTCCCATAAGAGACCTCATCCTTTTGCCATCCACAGGGACTTGCCCCCGTTCACACTTCCTTGGTGTGAGGCCAGGAAAGAAGATCCAAGCCCACACCGCCTTCTCCGTGACCCTGCAAACCCACCCTTTTGTCCATCCGTACACCCCCGGTAGACATCTCCCGATCATACGGCTTTACCCCCGGTGTAGTATGGACAATCCTTCATAGACGGTAGAGCCTCTCATCCACACGGATGGGGATTTTAAAGGATTTCCCAACCTACGGCAGTGTTCTCCCAACACCCCGCCAGGCTCTATCAAGTCCGTTGGCGTGTAGGAGGGAAAAGATACAGCTGGGTTCCCTAGAGCCATTATTGATCTTATGGTCAACGCGATATGTACGGCGCTAGAATCACTGGACGGCATTGGTACTTAACCCTAGGTTAATAAAACCCATGCAATGGAACCTCCACCATATCAACACATACCATGGTTCCATTGCCAGCCACATAGTCATATTCATACTTGGAAAAGTAACATTTTATTTTCAATGCAGGAATGATAAGTATATAGATTTGCGGTAAATTGATAGAAATTACTCAAGATGACATGAGCAAGGGTGAACTTGCCTCTGGACTGCGAGATAGTGAAGTTCAATGCAGTGAATGGAACCTGGACCTCGGGTTCTGTAAAGAAGCATCATTGTCCAGTAAGGACAATGTTATAAAATCCAAATAATGCAGTCATGAATGTATTATTTTATGTTGAATCCCTTACCCCATTATTTTATTAAGATTTAGGGTTGAATTAAGGTTTGTGCCTTTGGCAGTAATTTGCAATTACTTTTAATTGTAGAAACACTTTCATTTCATAAAGAAAGGATTTTTCAAAGTAATACAACTTTATTTTTGAAAGAAACTTTTATTTCAAAAATAATTTGAAATAATAGAGGTTTCTCTATATTTTTGGAATAAGAAGAATAGAATATTTTCCTTTGGAAAATATCTATCTTAAAAGAAATAACTTGAATTATTAGAATTTCCTCTTTGAAATATTTAAAAACAAATATTTAAACTTATTTGAAATTTTCCTTGATTTTTAAATACAAGGAAAATTATAAATAAAATTTCCAAGTTTGAATTGAATTTTAAAAATTTCAAAATTTGAATTTGTTATCTAAATTTCATTTCTTATTTTATTCTTGTTAAGAATAACTTTTCATTCACTAATCCTATTTTTCTTGGATTTTATAGGTATATTTTATTAATTAAAATTTGGTTAAATTCTAGGGCTATTTTCAAAATAGAAAAGGACTAAAATACCCCCTGGCCTATTTGGACCAGCCCACTTAATTGGCCCATTTGGACGGCCCGTTAAGGCTCGTCCAAATCGGATCGGTGGAACCCGACTTGGCCCACCTCTCTCACTCGCCCGCTCACCTCTCTCGCTCGAACCCTAGCCCTCTGGCGATTCTGTTGGCGACTGCGTCGCCGCCATGGCCGCCGCCTCGCTCCGGCCAAGTCCGGCCGCCCCTGACCTCGCCGCCGACACTGCCTGAACCGTCGTGTGACGATCTATCAATCTTTCCACACGGTTTCGTCGATTTCTTCCTCCTTCTCCAGATCGCCTCACGGCCAAATCTGGAAACGAATCGCCTCCGGCGATTGGTGGTCTCCGGCGAGCTGTGGTGATCTTCGTCGTCGACGCTAGCATGCTCCTGGGACCGTCCTGGCGTGGGTGCTGTGCTCTCAGCGTCTGTGCCGTCGTCCCAGGGGTGCTGTGTTGTTCGAGGTGTTCGTCGGCGTAACGCTGGCGTCCTCCCTGGCTTTGCAGCTATTACGGCCGCGCGGGCACTGCCTCGCCATGCCGTAGCTTCTGCTTCCAGGCGCGGGTAAGCTTCACCTCTGCTCCTCCTCCTCATCACCATGTCTGTGCGCCTCCCATGCTACTATGCTTCTTCCTCCCCTGTCTTCCAGGCATCCTGATGATCCTATGATCATACAGGTCCTTGCTGCTGCTGTCTATGCATCCTACGCCCCCTTACTGCAAGCCTTGGTCAATTCACCAAGCACTGGTTACTGACCAAGTGTGTACTACTTGCTTTTCATGGCCATTGTTGATCTCACTGTTTCTGCCATGCTATGCCTTGCTATGCCATGCTCAAAATGCTATACCAAGCTACCCAGGCTTACTGGTATGCTTTGCTTGCTTGTTTAGGTATACTGCTATGCATTACTGAGACACTTGTGATGCCTGTGAGTGATTTTTGTGCCTTCTATATGATCTAATGATCTAATGGATGAACAATTCCTAGTGGCTAGACTCTCTGTGTTGCTTGACTTGACTTAATTGATCCATTTGATCAATTAAATGTTGGTGACTGATTACTGTTGGATTCCTTTGCTAAATGGATGGTTTGCTTACTGATGCTGCTACTCAAGCATGCTTATGCTACTGTGGGTGTGTGTTGTTGCCATCCATAGCTCTCTGGACTTGATCCAGTAGCTAGGATGCAATGGTACAAGCTTATGTTGCCTTTCAGTGCTGCTACTGTATACTTGTGCATGGATTAATTATGTATTCATGCCTGGATGGATTATTTATTGATGAACTGCTTCTGCAGTGTTGATTAAATGACTTGCTAAGCATGATTTGATTTTTCATGATTAATTGGGAAACAAATGGAGTCTGAATCCATTACTGGATAGTGATGATTTAATGTTTGGCTTTACTCTGGATGGTTTTGTGTTTGTTGTGACCTCAGTAGCATTGCTACAGACTGGTTGCTCACACAATTGGATGCATTGGTTGGCTACTCATCTTTGCTTGAATAGTTGGGAATCATAATTAATATGAATACCATTATGCTTGCCTGTGAAGAAAATCTAAAGTTTTCCTGATGGTTATTTGCTTAGGATCTCACTGTGTAGTCCTTGGTAGCTGCTATTCCTAGTAATCCATCTACTGGTGCAATCTGTGCATGTGTTCTTGCTGGTGTGTGCATCTGTGCATGTGTTGCCTACCAAAACCCACCGGCGAGCAGCGACGGGCAACACGGAGAGCCGGGAGGCTCCCAGGACTGCTGGTGGGCCCTGGTCCCTCGGGCAACGGCCCGCAATGCTCCGGCACACGTCCTAGCTAATGCAAGGGCGTGCCACCTGACCTATACCTGGTCAGGAAGGTGATGGATTGCTTCAATTAATTTCATGCATGGCGAACACGTAAACATTAAATACGAGCCCCGATCGGCTCTTAGGTTACTATGTGAATCGGCTCAAAGAGCCGATTGACCCATGATTCACGTTGGATTTACGATAACATGGGGATCCTGCTTAATCAAAACCAAGATAAATCAATCTATGACAGTCTAGGGTTTTCACCGCATAACCGGAACATCCTACGCGTAGTTGAGCCTAGCAGATACGTAAGATAATAGAAAACTAGTCCTAAAGAGGCCTAAAAACCAACATAACGTCGATTCCCGGAACAATCCCTCTAGGATCAGCAGACTATACCTTACGCACTACCGGATCGTTCAACCCGTTTGTAAGGCCTAACCATGCGGATATCAAACTAATCCTTGAAGAACAAGGAACGACTATAACAGATCAGATCTACTAAATAAAGACTAAGCAAGATGCTGCCCTTACACCCAAGATAGGTGCAAAGGCAGCCAGATATTGAGGGGCAGCGTAGCTAAGCAAGCAGATCATGAAAGTATCGACGTCAGCCCCAAAACATCTATGATAAGGGTGTTGCTCGCCATCAACAAGGCTTCAGCACGAGCAACACCAAGCAACGAATAAACAGATACTGCCTAGATCGCAAGATGCGATCTAGGCAGCATGACGCTTACCCGGAAGAAACCCTCGAAACAAGGGGTGGCGATGCGCCTAGATTGGTTTGTTGTGAACGTGATCGTCCTCCTTCTCAATAACCCTAAGTACATATTTATAGTCCGGAGACTTTCTATCTTGGGAATAAACCCAGCTGTGTACGACTAAAGTCTATCTCTTAATTCTAAACATAAAATGTAATCTACCATAATATACAGATACATGGGCAATCTAGCCCAAACTTTCGCACAAGGCCGATTCAGAGACACTTTATACGCATGTCCTCTAAGCCCATCTTCGATCACGGCCCATCTCCTGCTCTGGCTAATTTCTGGTGATAACACATGCCCCCCTGATTTTGGCAATAATAATTCCAAAACCACTCTGTTTTTTCCTCATCGGGTTACGCGTTGCAGAGCAGAACCGCTTCAGTGTCTTTCCATCATGATGCCCTGTCTTCTCAACTTCTGCACGATTGACAATTCTGGCACCGCGTCCTCGAAAACTACCCAAGCATTGAATTACCTCCCACTATATCCCCTTTATTTAATCTCACTCGAGCAGTTCGCCTCTTCATCCTCCTGTTCTGCATTAGCCATCGACAAAAAACCCTCCTCTGCACCATGGACTCCTCCTCCTCCTCTGCCTCCTCGGGTCTCTCTTTCAGTCCTCCTCCTCCAGCGAGCCGGAGCCGGCATTCGACCTGATGGCGGCGTACGAGGCCCTCGCCCCAGCGTACTGGGACGAGAGGGACTGGGACTTCTCCGTCTGGTCAGAGGATGACACCTCCTTGACCGACGGGGAGGACAACCTCCAGTTCCTTGTGGATGGGAGGTTGGAGGAGGAGAGCGACGACGACCTCTTCTGCTGGGACGGCTTCTCCTCTTCCGACGAGGAGGAGGAAGCGTAGGATGACTCCTCCTCCGACGAGTACCCGCCGATGAAGCGCTTCCGCGCCGGGTCGGAGGATGACGATGACGACGATGACGACGAGGAGGATACAGAGCGCCTGCCACCGGCTACGGCAGCAGCGACGAGGACTTCGCCGGCAGCAGCGCTGATGAAAGCTACGACGGCGACGACGAGGGCAGCGACGGCCCTTAGATTAGGGACTGCTAGATTGGACTAGTAGTAGTAGTGCACTAGGCAGCAAATCCTCCTTTTGTGAGCAATCGGCTATTCTTGTAAAAATCCCCCTTTTAATCAATGAAGAAGGATTCCATGTTTGATTTGTCCGATTATCCAAATAGATCAATGCTCAAAGAGCCGATGGCAACGCATCGGTCTTTTACCAAAAACGCCAGCAAGGCCAGCCCCCAAATTCAAACGGTGACCTGATGCCTGCTTGTGATAGTTGTACCTCTAGAGTCGATGGCTGCGCATCGGCTTTTTAGTTCTAAAGTCGATGTCAGTGCATCGGCTGTGCTTTGCATATTCTTTAAAAAAAATACTGGCCGATTTCATGCATCGGCCCCCATACTTCACTGTTCGTCATCCCACATACTCGGGAAATATTTCTTGAGATGCTGGCCATTGACAGCCACTGGGAATTTCACCCCGCTCAGCTCCTCGAGCATGTATGCGTTACCCTTTAGAACTTGGTCGACTCTGTACGGCCCATGCCAATTTGGAGACCATTTACCATACACCTTATCCTTAGTCCCCAATGGCAATACAGCTTCCCATACCAGATCACCAACGTGGAACTCCTTTGGTCTCACCTTCTTATTATATGCACGAGCTACCTTGGCTTTGTTCTCTTTAATTTTCTCAAGCGACCAAAGTCTAAGTTCCGTCAGATCCTCAATGCTATCACTCATCAGGGCTGCATATTCTTCAGTCGTTAAGTCATTCTGAAACGTAACACGTCTCGACTCAGCCGTGATTTCCCAGGGCAACACGGCTTCTTGTCCATAGACCAGATGGTATGGCGAGGTTTTTATCGCTCCATGACATGACATACGATAAGCCCACAAAGCCTCTGACAATACCTCGTGCCAACTTCTAGGGTGCTCGTCAACTTTCCTCTTAATTAGCTTGATAAGGCTCTGGTTGGACGCTTCAGCTTGCCCATTTGCTTGAGCATAGTATGGGGACGACCGGATCAACTTAATTCCCATCTCCTCGCAGAACTCTCTAAACTCGCGAGAAACGAAAACCGAACCTCCATCGGTCGTGATAGTCTGGGGAATCCCGAATCTGTGAATGACATGTTCTTTCACAAAATTGATAACATCGGCCGATGCTACTGACTTCATAGGGATGGCCTCCACCCATTTAGTAAAATAATCTGTGATGGCCAAAATCCACACATGGCCTTTGCTCGATGGAGGATTGATTTTGCCGATCATATCCATACCCCAACCTCGAAATGGCCAAGGCTTGATGATGGGGTTCATTGCTGATGCAGGTGCCATCTGAATTTTCCCAAACTTCTGACATGCTTGACACCCTTTATAGTAATTAAAACAGTCCTCAAGCATGGTGGGCCAATAAAACCCCGATCGCCTGATCAACCATTTCATCTTATGAGCCGATTGATGAGTTCCACAGGCGCCTTTGTGTACCTCGTGTAAGAGCCGATTCGACTCGGCTGGTCCCAGACATCTGAGAAGTAACCCTTCCAAGGTCCTGTAGAACATGTCATCTCCAATAAGGACATACTTCATGGCCTTGTACCTTATCCGTTTAGGTGCCCCCCGAGCCGAATCTTTCAAGTAATTGAAGATATCTGCTCTCCAGTCATCCGGTTCCATGAACTGTACCTGGACCTCGGCTCCATCTGCTACGTCCTTGTAGCCTGACGCCATCTGTGCGAGATCGTTCGCCTCGGTATTCTGTGACCTCGGGATCCAGTTGAAGTTTATGTACCTAAATTGTGCCATCAATTCACGGCAGTGCATCCACAATGGGAAGAGCGACTCGCTCTCGCATTTGTATTCGTCCGTGAGCTGGGAAATCACCAACTTTGAGTCTCCAAAAAGTTCCACTGCTTCTGCCCCGGACTCAATAAGCAACTCCATTCCCTTGCGTATTGCTTCATACTCAGCGACATTGTTGGTGCAAGGGGTAGACAGCCTGATGGAGAAGGAATATGTTGCCCCCCGGTGCGACACGAGTAGAATGCCGATGCCGCAACCATCATCACAAGCCGATCCATCGAAAAACATGGCCCATGCATGTACAGATAGTGCTGCTATATCAGTGTTGATTCGTTCAGCAATAAGATCGGCCAACGCCTGTCCCTTGACTGCTTTCGCAGGCTGATACCGGAGATCAAATTCCGATAAAGCAAACATCCACTTACCGAGTCGGCCTTTCAACACAGGAGCCGACAACATGTGTTTGACGACATCTGATTTGCATATGATGACAATTTCCGCGGTCAGCAAGATGTGAAGAAGCTTGGTGCAGGTAAAAAATAGGCAGAGGCACAACTTCTCGATCTCAGGGTACCTAGTCTCTGCATCCAACATCCTTCTGCTGAGGTAGAAAGCGACTCTTTCCAGACCATCGTAGACTTGCACCACCACTGAGGCGATGGAAGTGTCAGCTACTGACAGGTAAATATAGAATGGTCTGTCTTGCTGGGGCGGAACCAACACGGGTGGCTTCGTTAGATATTCTTTAATCTCGTCAAACGCTCGCTGTTGCTCTGCCCCCCAGCGAAACTCCTCATCAGGTTTAATTTTTACCAACCCCATGAATGGCTCGATTCGTCCTGATAGGTTAGAGATGAACCTTCTGACGAAGTTGATTTTGCCGATTAGACACTGGAGTTCCTTCTTCGTGGTAGGTGGCTTCATTGTTCGTACTGCCTCTTGACTTTTCAGGCCGATCTCAATACCACGTTCATGAACCAAAAGCCCAGGAATTGACCGGCCGTCACACCAAAAGCACACTTCTTTGGATTCATTCTTAGTCCGAATTTTCTAGTTCGGTCCAGTATGCGTCGCAAATCCTCCAAGTGTCCCTCCACTGAGACAGACTTGACCACCACGTCATCAATGTAAATCTCCACCAACTTGCCGATCAGATCATGAAAGATGTAATTCATGGCTCGTTGGTATGTTGCGCCGGCATTTTTCAGTCCAAATATCATGACTACATTTTCAAACAAGCCCACCGAACCTGGTACTCTGAATGCAGTCTTGTGTATATCTTCTAGAGCCATAAAAATTTGGTTGTAACCGACATTACCATCCATGAAGCTTAAAACCTTATGACCAGCAGCTGCATTGATCAATGTCTCTGCCACCGGCATAGGGTACTCATCCTTTGGAGTGGCTCTGTTGAGATCCCGAAAATCTATGGCGACGCGCCATTGGTCGTCCTTTTTCTCTACAGGTACGATACTAGAAATCCACTCAGCATACCTGCATGGCCTGATGAACCCTGCGCCCAACATTTTCTCGATCTCTTTCTTGACTTCTTCTAAAATTTCGGCCTTCATCTATCGTGCTCGCTGCTGGAATGGCCGAAATCCTTTCTTAAGAGGGAGCCGATGTTCAATGATGCTCCTGTCTAACCCGGGCATCTCTGTGTAATCCCAGGCAAAACAATCTGGGTATTCTTTTAACAAAGCTATCATCAGGCTCCTCAGATGCGGATCCAACTTTTTGCTGATAAATGTTGGTCGTGGCTTATCCCCAGGACCAATGTCAATCTCTTCTAGCTCATCAGCCGATGTAAACCCATACCCTAGCTTTCTGTCGCCTGCTAGATCGATGCTGAACACAGGCAGAACGTATGGCGAGGATAATTTTGGCCGATTGCTGGAATCGGCCTCCTTTTTGATTGTATTGCTCAATGTAGGTTTACAACTGATTTGTGCTCCACTACGGGAGGGAGTCTCCCTACTATGACTACGTGACATGCTTGAGGTGAGATCATCGCTTTTTATTTTTTGGGGCCGATCGCAGGGATCGGCCTTGCCACGTATGTCGATGGATGTTGCTCTTGCTACTCTGTCAGGCCGGTGGATAAGACCAGCCTCACCCCGTTTTTTGTAACTTCGATGCGATCACAGCCGTCCAAACTGACTCCAGAGAGCGGCTCTTGGTCTTCCGAGTCCCAAATATTCATGCCGGCTATTGAGACCTCGATCGAGTCATCTGCATGCACGACTTCCACTTCATCTCCATCCCATTGTATCAGGCACTGGTGCATTGTAGATGGAATGCAGCAGTTGGCGTGAATCCAATCCCTCCCTAGCAGGACAGCGTAGGTGCTTTTGCTGTCGACGATGAAGAATGATGTAGGGATGGTTTTTCGGCCTACGGTTAGCTCCACGTTCAGAACGCCTTGCGTCTCTGATGCTTGGCCGTTGAAGTCGTTTAGTGTGATGTTGGTTTTGATCAGATCTGCGCTAGAGCGTCCCAAACACTGCAGCATGGAATATGGCATTATATTGACTGCCGCTCCCGTGTCAACCAGCATCTTGCCGACAGGCTGCCCATTGATATAACCTTTTAGGTACAGGGCCTTCATATGTTTGTAGCCCTTCTCTCGTGGCTTTTCAAATATAACTGGCCGTGGACCGCAGTCAAACTGTGCTATTGGCACTTCTTCGGTTCCTGGAGCACGAAACTCCGATGGAAGTATGAACACCATATTTGTGCCAGCCGATGTACTCGCATCGGCTTTCACTTGCTTGGGGCGCCATTCTTTCTTCCGTGGACAACTCTCCTCGTCCAAAGTTTGCTGAATTTTCACGGCCAGATCGGGCCGCGCTTTCCTCAACGTATGCAGGTATTGTGCCTCGGCTTGCTCCAAGCTACGTAGCCGCTGAACCCTACACTTTTGGGAGTGGCTGAGTCCATCAGGACACCACCTTGGCCGGTGGTACTTATCCTCTTCTTCATCTTCCGACTCCTCAAAGTATTCTTCTTGAGATGACTCAGCTCGTATGTTCTGAGATGGGAGAGGCCCTAGACGCTTGAAAACTGAAACTTCTCATGCGTCCTTCTTCCGCTGTCTACACTCCGGGTAGTTGTCGACTGTAGGCAATCGGCTCATTCCTGAATCCCAGCAGTGCTTAAAGAAAGGACAGTCCCAGTGTCTGTCCATGTCCTCCTGCTCTCTTGATTTCCCTTTAGCGCGATGCTCATATCCTTCGTCATCTCTATCATACCGACGATTTCTTCCATAGTCTACGTCAGACCGACCATATCTTTCGTCTTCTCCTTCGTACCGCCGACGTCGGTCATACTGACGCTCATACTTGTTAAGGAGATGCGCGGAGAGTGGTCGTTGGTATCGCACGCTTCTCACTTGTTCTTCGGTGAGGTACCATATGTTGTCATATCGTGGCCGGTCGCGTGGACCGGCCTCCTCCTTTTCCTTGCCACGGGAGTGACTGCTTTCTTCTTTATCCTTGCCATGGTGGTATACAGACCCTGCCATGTTAACATCGAACGAGAAATCTAGCCGACGCCTCGCGGAATGATTGAGTTCCACCATGTTGACGCCAGGAAACGGATGTGTGTCCATTTTCATGGCAAACTGCCCAAAGATCAATCTGCCTTGTTCTATCGCCGTTTGGATCTGCCGACGAAACTCTTTGCAGTCATTGGTGGTATGGGTGAACGAGTGATGCCACTTGCAGTACGGTCTCCCGTTCATTTCTTGCGCCGTAGGGATTTTATGGCCTTCGGGTAAATTCAGCTGTTTTTCCTTAAGCAATAAATCAAATATCTGCTCAGCTTTGCTCACGTCGAAGTCAAACCCTTTTGCAGGCCCTTGTTGTTTCACCCATTTGCAGGACACGGGAGCTGCCCCCGAGCCCATTCAGCCACGGCTACTTCCAGGTCTTCTGCGGAATCCTCAGCTTCTTCTGTCTCGACCAGGCCTACCGGACGCTTAAACTTGTCTTGGTACAATTCTGGGTGGTGCTGCTCATATGATGTTAGTTTCTGGACCATGTGCGACAGTGAACTGTACTCTACTTGGAAAGCCAGATCCTTGATCGTCATTGCGAGGCCCAATGCTGCCAGATCGACTGCTTCTTTCTCAGTTAAACGAACCGAATAGCATCGGTTCCTGACAGTCCTGAAACGTTGAATGTATTCCGACACCGTTTCTCCCCGCTTCTGCCGCACCTGCGTTAGATCGGCAATGCCAGCCTCGGTAGCTTCTGAGTGATATTGAACATGAAACTGTTCTTCCAGTTGCTTCCACGTCCGGACTGAGTTTGGTGGCAACGAGGTGTACCACCCAAAGGCTGATCCCGTGAGAGATTGTGCAAAAAACCTTACGCGTAACGGGTCTGATGCCGAAATCATGCCCAACTATGCCAAATATCGGCTCACGTGCTCAATTGAGCTAGACCCTTCTGCTCCATTGAATTTTGAGAATTCAGGGAGCCGATATTTGGGTGGCAGCGGGATCAAATCGTACTCGTCGGGATACGGCTTGGAATAGCCGATTGTTTTCCTCTTCGGCAGGATGCCGAACTGGTCTCTCAAGATGGTACTGATTTGTTCCATGGTATGAGCTGCAGGGACCGAGCTCTCATGACTCGTTCCGGTGGCATATTTAGCTAGCCATGCCTGTTTATTGGCGTCTGCTCCAGAAATCCCTGCTGGTGCATTCTGGTTCGTGCGCGCCAAGGTATTGCAGTCCGGCACGTATGTGCACACGTATCCATGTGGGATCTCTTTAGGCGGCTCATACAGGAATTGGCAATCGCCAGGATCGCCTCCCACCTTGTAGACGATGTACGCCGGTGAACCCTGTAACTCTGGAGCTGCAAGCGCGAACGGCAGCGGCGGTCTGGTCTGGAACGGTATTTCTCCCTGGTGAGTCCCTAGGGTAGGTCCTGACGGAGAGTATTGATGCTTCATGATTTCCTGCACCACGCGAACCGCAACGCGCTCGAAAGCATTCACCAAGCTCTCAGAATGACGGTGTAGAGAATGAGCCACCATGTAATTAACTTCCTGGCGCAGAGCTCTGGTGCGTTCCTCTGAAGGGGTAGACAGGTCTACTTCATCAAGAACGCCTTCGGGTGAGAACCCTTTCCACCTGATGCCATGTGAACGGGTCTTCGCGAAGGAGCTGATGAGATCGGCTTCTAAGAGGGCTTTAATCTCATCATATTTCTTCTTGTGCTCCTAAGGCAGATCTGCGTACGTGACTGGTTCGTCCGCCACCTCATCTGCAGATTTTGACATGGTTGCTGCAGATGTCGACGTAGTTGTTGTTGTAGAGCGTCCCACCGGGCGTGCGAGAATGTGTTGCCTACCAAAACCCACCGGCGAGCAGCGACGGGCAACACGGAGAGCCGGGAGGCTCCCAGGACTGCTGGTGGGCCCTGGTCCCTCGGGCAACGGCCCGCAATGCTCCGGCACACGTCCTGGCTAATGCAAGGGCGTGCCACCTGACCTATACCTGGTCAGGAAGGTGATGGATTGCTTCAATTAATTTCCTGCATGGCAAACACGTAAACATTAAATACGAGCCCCGATCGGCTCTTAGGTTACTCTGTGAATCGGCTCAAAGAGCCGATTGACCCATGATTCACGTTGGATTTACGATAACATGGGGATCCTGCTTAATCAAAACCAAGATAAATCAATCTACGACAGTCTAGGGTTTTCACCGCATAACCGGAACATCCTACGCGTAGTTGAGCCTAGCAGATACGTAAGATAATAGAAAACTAGTCCTAAAGAGGCCTAAAAACCAACATAACGTCGATTCCCGGAACAATCCCTCTAGGATCAGCAGACTATACCTTACGCACTACCGGATCGTTCAACCCGTTTGTAAGGCCTAACCATGCGGATATCAAACTAATCCTTGAAGAACAAGGAACGACTATAACAGATCAGATCTACTAAATAAAGACTAAGCAAGATGCTGCCCTTACACCCAAGATAGGTGCAAAGGCAGCCAGATATTGAGGGGCAGCGTAGCTAAGCAAGCAGATCATGAAAGTATTGACGTCAGCCCCAAAACATCTATGATAAGGGTGTTGCTCGCCATCAACAAGGCTTCAGCACGAGCAACACCAAGCAACGAATAAACAGATACTGCCTAGATCGCAAGATGCGATCTAGGCAGCATGCCGCTTACCCGAAAGAAACCCTCGAAACAAGGGGTGGCGATGCGCCTAGATTGGTTTGTTGTGAACGTGATCGTCCTCCTTCTCAATAACCCTAAGTACATATTTATAGTCCGGAGACTTTCTATCTTGGGAATAAACCCAGCTGTGTACGACTAAAGTCTATCTCTTAATTCTAAACATAAAACGTAATCTACCATAATATACAGATACATGGGCAATCTAGCCCAAACTTTCGCACAAGGCCGATTCAGAGACACTTTATACGCATGTCCTCTAAGCCTATCTTCGATCACGGCCCATCTCCTGCTCTGGCTAAATTCTGGTGATAACAGCATGTATTCTAGCTTATGTGCACAAGATCTGTATCTGGATGGCTCTAGTTTAGTGGTTTTCCTCTTCTGCCAGTGATCCTTGGTGAAAACCAAGTGATGATCACCCTTGAGCATCTGCTCATACCCCATGACCTGTGGCATGCATGAATAATGGATTGGATCCACTGGATCCAGTCTAGGAACTTGGTATACCTTGTTCCAGCTCCTAGAAAGATATTTTGTGTTGATGCAGACTTCTGGTTTGTTTGGTCACAGCCCTTCACCTCCAGTTCTTGGTTGATCTCCTTAGGTCACCATGTTTCTCTGATTGATTGCTTGATGGTTTTGGATGGATGATTGGTTCTGTGAAGTTTGTACTGTTCTTGAGCAAGAACATGATGAACTCTATCCTATCTTTCCCTCTGGTTTCCTGGTGAATGATTATCTGGTCGACTGTGCATGATTTCTAGGGTTTGTGCCTCTTTTATACCCTGGCTACTTCTCCCCTGGCCATGCCACACAAGCCTGGCTTGTTTTGATGACTAAGCTACGAATGCCTTGCTGTTGCTTGCACATCACACATGAGCAGTGTGCTCATATGCTGAAACTTGAGCCCTGAGTGTGCTCAGTTTTGGTCTGCTCCATCTTATCCTGTGTTGTCCATGGTTTTGGACCAGTACAAGTGTACATGACACTTGATTTCTGTCAAATCTGAATATGTATTGATTACTAATCCTCTGGCTAGTATTGTTGTTTTATTTTGCAGGTTTTGAAGATGAATATGACTATTGAAGCATTTCTTCCAAATCCTTAGTCTAGGATTTTAGTTTAGGATCAAATGATGTAATCTTCTTTTTATCTCTGTTTATTTTCCATTAAATTCTTTTATCAAGAATATTGTAATCACAATGTATGTGTGTGTATATCAATAAAGCTCAAGGTTTATTTATGAGCTTGTGTGTTGTATTTAAATTTCAATTTGAAATTCAAAGTCATTTTAATTTATGAGTTGGTTTGAAATTATAAATTCATATTCCATATTTACTTTTGCTTAATGTTATTATTGAGTTATCAATTCACTATTACTTATAAAATAAAATCAAATTCCAAAAATCAACAAGTTACAAAAGAGTTCATGTCAAAATTCACACCTCAACTTGCCTAACCCTAATTGCAATTTGAGAGAGAACCTCGATCCCTCTTAGGTTTAGTTGCAATAAGGCGCGAAAATTTCTCCCGTTTTGCGATGAAATGCACATCCCATTCCTAAATCTACCCTTCGTTGATCCTATGTTCTGGGTTATTACAGCCTCTCCCCCTTAACAAAAACTTCGTCCCGAAGTTAAGATTGGTACCTGAATAGCTCGGGATAGGACTTCCTGAGCTCCGCTTCTGTCTCCCATGTTGTTTCTCGTTCAGGGTGATGTTGCCATTGGATCTTGCAATATTTAATTGCTCTATTTCTTAACTTCTTCCATTGTACCTCCAAAATCTTTTCAGGCTTCTCCACATAAGTTAGGTCTGATTGCAACTCTATTTCTTCATGTGTGATGGGATCATCTGGTGCCTTCTAACACTTTCTGAGTTGTGATACATGAAATACATTGTGAATCAGACTCAGTTGCTTGGGTAATTCCAATTCAAAAGCTGTTCCTCGATTCTGACTGAGTATTTTGAATGGTCCTATGTATCGAGGACTTAACTTTCCTTTTACTCCGAACCTCTTGAGTCCTTTCATTGGGATAACCTTTAGATATACCATGTCTCCTACTTTTGGTTCCCAAACTCTTCTCCTTTGGTCGGCATAACTCTTTTGTCGACTCTGAGCTATCTTTAGTCTATCCCGGATCACTTCGATAACTCCTTGTCTCTCCTTGATGTAGTCCGGTGTAAACTCCTTGTTCTCCCCTGTTTCAAACCAACAGATTGGAGATCTACATTTCCTCCTGTACAATGCTTCATACGGTGCCATTTGTATGCTACTCTGATAGCTATTGTTGTATGAGAATTTAGCTAATGGTAGATGATCTTCCCATGAACCTCCAAAGTCTAAAGCACAAGCTCTAAGCATGTCTTTAAGTATTTGATTGGTTCTTTCGGTTTGTCCTACGGTTTGTAGGTGATATGCCGTACTGAAATCCAACTTGGATCCCATAGCTTCTTGGAGTTGTTTCCAAAATGCTGATGTGAAGATCGAACCTCGATCTGAGACTATCTTCTTTGGTACTCCATGTTTACTAACTATTTCCTTGACATATATATCCACAAGCTTTTCCGAAGCATCCTTCTGGTTTACGGCTATGAAATGAGCACTCTTGGTAAGTCTATCTACTATTACCCATATCATATCCTTCTTTTTACTAGTCATTGGTAGACCAGTAACAAAATCCATTCCGATTTCATCCCATTTCCACTCCGGTATCTCTAATGGTTTAAGAAATCCAGCAGGACTCTGATGTTCTGCTTTCACTCGCTGACATGTATGGCATTCTGAAACATATTGAGCTATTTCTCTCTTCATGTTGTTCCACCAGAACATTTCTTTCAAATCCATATACATCTTAGTACTTCCCGGATGTATTGAATAAGGAGTTTCATGTGCTTCCTTTAGTATGATTGCCTTCACTTCTGGATCATCTGGTACACACATTCTCTTCTGAAAGTATAGAGAGTCAAACTCTCCGAGATTGAATTCTGATGGTTTAACTTCTCCAATCCTTTTGATTTCTTCTTGGATGAATGAATCATCTGCTTGCTTTCGAATGATTTCATACTTCAAATCTGAATACATTTCATCCCTAATCCTCATGGTTTCTATACTTCCCATGGTATCACCTTGAATAAGTAAAATCTTGGCCTCTTCGAGATCTTTCCGAAGTTCCTTTGGAATTTCCCATTCCGTAGGTTGATTCTCGGTACTTTTTCTGCTTAAAGCATCTGCTACTACATTAGCCTTGCCTGGTGTATAGTTGATTGTCAGTTCATAATCCTTAATCAACTCTAACCATCTCTTCTGTCTCATGTTTAATTCATTTTGGGTAAAGAAATACTTCAAACTCTTATGATCTGTGTATAGCTCACATTTGGATCCATACAGTAATTGTCTCCAACTCTTCAGAGCATATACAACTGTCGCCAACTCTAAATCATGTACTGGATAATTATGTTCATGTGGATTTAGTTGTCTTGATCCATAAGCTATTACTTTGCGATCTTGTATTAGAACACATCCAAGTCCATTCTTGGAAGCATCACATAAACTGTATAATCCTTTCCTGGTTCAGGAACTGCTAACACCGGTGCTGTGGTTAACTTCTCCTTGAGTGTTTGAAAGCTTGCTTCACACTCATCAGTCCACACAAATGGGGTGTTTTTCTTGAGTAACTTGGTCATTGGTCCTGCAATCTTCGAAAATCCCTCAATGAATCTTCGATAATATCCTGCCATACCAAGAAATCCTCGTATTTCCTTAGCATTCTTAGGTGACTTCCATTCCAATACTGACTGAACCTTGCTTGGATTCACCGCTATTCCTTCTTTGGTTATGACATGTCCAAGAAATTCAACACTATCTAACCAAAACTTGCACTTACTGAACTTTGCATATAGCTGATGTTCTCTCAAAATTTGTAAAACTATCTTCAAATGCTTCGCATGCTCTTCTTTATCTTTGGAATAGATTAGAATGTCATCGATAAACACTATCACGAACTTGTCCAAATACTTCATGAATATCTTGTTCATCAAATTCATGAATATAGCTGGTGCATTTGTTAGTCCGAATGGTACACCCAAATATTCATGGTGTCCATACCTTTATACGAACGCTGTTTTTGGAACATCTTCCTTCTTCATCTTAATTGATGGTATCCTGACCTTAAATCTATCTTCGAGAAGACTCCAGCTCCTTGAACTTGATCAAAAAGGTCTTGTATCCTCGGTAAAGGGTACTTTTTCTTGATTGTTACATTGTTAAGATTCCTGTAATCTCCACACATCCTCTTACTTCCATCTCTTTTATCCACAAAAATAACTGGTGTCCCCCATGGTGAAACACTTTCTTGGATAAATCCCTTCTGTTCCAGTTAATCTATCTGAGCTTTTTGTTCTACCAGCTCCTTTGGTCCCATCTTATATGGTGGTTGAGCTATTGGTGCCGTGCCTGGAATTAGGTCTATTGTAAACTCTATCTCTCTATCAGGTGGCATTCCTGGTACTTCCTTCGGAAATACATCTGGAAACTCATTTACTACAGGAATACCTTCAATCTTCACCTCCTTCAGACTGTTAAGCTCCAATCCTATTTCCAACTAAGTATACTTATCTCCTTGGAACACTATCTGACCTCCCAAAGAATTGCTAAGTGATACGGTTTTATCTCCGCAGTTGATCACTGCTCCATTCTCTGTCAACCAGTCCGTTCCTAGGATGACTGATATTTCCTTCATGGGAATGATGAATAGGTCCGCGAAATACACACAGTCACATATGGTGATGACCTGTGCTTCTTTCACGTGGGTTACTAAGATCGTTACCCCCGCAGATAAGACAGTTATGGGATTTTCTAACTTAGAACATCTAAGCCCGTATTTTTCCACAAACTCCCGTGCAAGAAATGATGTGGTTGCTCCAGTATCAAATAAGACTATGCCAGGATGAGTAAGAATGCTGAGCGTACCTAAGACTGCTTGATCCGACTCTCCTGCTTGCTCCAAGGTTGTGCAATTCAGCTTTCCATATGGTTTGCCCTTCTTGTTGTTGTTGTAGTTGCGGTTGCTGTTGTTGTTGTTGTTATTGTTTCCACCTCCAACTCGTCCTCCCCCCGAGTTCTTGTCACTCCATGATGCCTTGTTCGGACACTCTGGCTTGATGTGTCCCTCTTTCCCACAACCATATCATATGATCCTGGGCTTCTGACAGTCCTTCTGCACATGTCCCCTTTGTCCACAACTGTGATAGACAATCTGGTTCCTTGGGTCCTGATTCTGACCTCCCCGGTTGTATTGATTACCAGTTGGTCGGAATCGGGGTTTGAAAGTCCTGTATGGTGTTTGTTTACTGTCTGGGTACTTCCTTGGCTCGATACGAGCCCTCTTCCTCCTATCCTCCTGGACCTTCCTGTAATCATCCTCGAAAGTGATTGCCGAGTCAATCAGTTCCTGGAACTCTGTAGTCCGTGCCAACCTCAGTTGCATCTTCATGTATGGATTCATACCTTTCATGAATCGCTTCTTTCTTTTCTCATCTGATTCAACCTCTTCAGGTGCATATCTTCACAGCCGGTTGAAATCATGAACATGCTGCATGATTGATGCAGTGTTCTGATATAGTTCGTCAAATTCTCTCTTCATTAACTCCACCACGCTCTCCGGAACATGGGCATCCCGGAACTTCTTCTTGAATTTCTCCCAGGTAAACACCTTTTCTGGAGGGTATACTGCCACAAGGTTCTCCCACCATGATGCCGCTGGTCCTGACAACAGATAAGTGGCATACCTAATCTTTTCCTCATCGTTGCATCCGACGGTCTTCAACTTCCTTTCGTAATCCATGAGCCAGTCTTCTGCATCCATTGGTTCTGGAGCTGATGCAATAGGTAATGGTCTTGCATTTTGAAAGTCTGATAGTGTTACTCCTTTCCCTTCATTACCCCTATCATTGATGACATGGGTAAAGAAATCTTGCATGTTCTTGTTTTGACTTTCCTGGTACCTCCTCCTGTCTTCTTCCATGGCCCTCATGTATTGCTGGAAATCTGGATGCATCATTGGGTGTGGTGGTAGTGGTGCATCATCCCTTCTAGCTACTGCCTCGGCTTCCTCTTTTTCTTTAGCCTCTCTCTCTCTCTCTCTCTTCGAGCATCTTCGGTTTCCACTAACGCCATATCCCCCCTAATCCTGTAACAAAGAGCGATTACTCATAATTACACCATGCAAATGTTTTCTGATCTCAACTCATTGCCCAGAACTAGTCACACAATGAAATCAAGAAGCAAATCCAAAACAAACATTTATTATGTATAACACCGTATATCACATAACATACACACATATATTACATGTGGTATATATAACCACTTATTTGGCCTCAAGCCAAGCCAACGGAATTTAGGAATACGTTCTATTTCAATACCACCTATACTACTTTATTCCTTCCTCAAGCACTACTCCTCATCATCATAATTCGCCTCCGCGTACATTCCTGGAGTCCATACGGTACAGCGACTCGTCTTTCGAACACCGTCCGGAACGAAGGTCCTTCCAGTAGGTATGTAGTCTGAATCGGACGAAGTGGCGAGACAAAGATCTGTCATGCCAAAGTAACTGGACAATGACTCGTATGTATCCCCAGTAGGATACATACCACCTTCCTCCACCATCCATTGAGGGTTTCTATCCACCTGCCCCCTCATCATCTTCTTCTTCTTCACTCCAGAACTCTCACCTACCTCGTACTGGGATGTCTTGGGTATTCCCATCTCCAAATCAAAAGAAATGGAGTTGGTATCTTTCTCTTCCCGACAATAGCTTTGGTTAATATCCTGGTTAACCTCGCCTCCTTCATCCTCCGTATCACAAGTGATGGGTTCTCCTTCATCACCAAATGGTTCCCCGAAACGCTAACCAGTCGAATTCTCGATTGGTGACTCCGAGCAGTTTAGGTTTCTGGAATCGTCTCCCCTATATACTGAGCCATATGATGCTGACACTTGTGGACAGTGTGGAACGAAGTTGGGTGTGAGTGGTTCTCTTTTCGGCTCCTGGTCACTCAAATCTACAAAACTGTTTAGCTTGAAGAAAGGTGTAGTGTGTTGTGGTTGTGCTCTAAGGTCATGCATTAGAGCCTGGACTTTGTCAGGGTCCGTGAACTCATCTAACATATGGGTGACCTCCTCCACCATCTTCATGTGCAGTAGGTACATAGAACTCAATAAAGACTTACAGCTGTCCATGTGTTGGGCTGCTACCTCAAGATGTTTGTGTGCCATAACCAGGTGATTCAAGGATGGATCCTCATCTTCCTCGGCATGAGGCACATGTGAATATGGTGAACACAACAGCTCCACAGATTTGTGTTGCCTGATTTCGAGTATTTCTTTGAAAATACCCAGATGGTATGCCGTGGTAAGTGTTTTGGCTTCTCCATATGGCATGATTCGACTCATCAGTAGTGTGTCAGGAAGTTGTACAGAGACTCTGCATTTGACCACGATCTCTCCATCATAAAAGATGTATTTGAGAACAGGTATCCTGGTCTCACAATGGAGTTCCTTCAGCATCCCACACAAGAGATCTGTAAGACTTCCATCGTAATCACCAAGCCAGCCTTCAACTTTCCTTGAAGTCCTCTTGGGGAACGTGTACGCCATTATGGCTGTATACAAGAATAAAATATTAGTATTGAGAATGTATCAATGATGTGATGATAACATGGCAATAAGGTGGTGATGGTGTAGTAATGACGTGATAATGATGTATCATAATGATTATAATAAAGAATTATCGCACTAAAAGATATGATTTTGCTATTCTCAAGTGAATAAGCACCATATTTTTAGAGAATTCTTTACTATTCCTACTTGACTCCTACAGGTTTTTCCCTTTACTAGGTTTTTCCAACCTAAGGTCGCAACATTTGCTCTGATACCAGCTGCGGTGACCCAGCATACCACTGCATGTTGTAGTATACAAGTCGTTGATATGATCTTTGTGAAGGGACTTCTTCACAATTGTCATATCCCTCAGAGTGGTACAACAGAAACATTGCTGGTCATAACACTCCATATATTATTACAAACATAGTCTTAACAAGTTGGTATTCTCACAGGTCCGATGAGAACACCTAAGATATTTCTTAAGTACTATTACAACTCACATATAGATGAAAGAGAGCTCAGCAACTTATTTAGATAAGTTCTACGCTGCTCGGCTCTATGTTACTAAGGTATGTCACTACTCCTCCATATCATTCTCGTCGAGTCCGTAGAGTATCCCATAGTCTACTCCTTCAACTCCTCCGGTCAGATCAGGTTCCTCGTACACCAGCTCGTAGTCTCCTTCCGGTGCTCCATCAGCGATGGCCTCCACTTCAGTGTCACAGTCTAGCAAGGGTGTCGAAAGAAAGTGAGTACAGAGGTAATCAGCAAGTTCAAAAGAGTAAATGGTGTTTGATGCACTAGCTACGACCGTTGATCAAGAAATCTCAGGTCAATGCATGTTTCGCAAACATTTCTTTAAAAGGTTGATTTTATTCTGAAAACTATGCCCGTCAGTCTTCACAGGTTGAACAGAACTTCACGGAGTTCCTTTCCTGCCGCGTTCGTAGTTCCCTTCCTGGAACAAGGAGTGACAACCACAATTTGATACACTCTGCAGAGGTGCGTTACTTTTCCCATAAGAGACCTCATCCTTTTTGCCATCCGCAGGGACTTGCCCCGTTCACACTTCCTTGGTGTGAGGCCAGGAAAGAAGATCCAAGCCCACACCGCCTTCTCCGCGACCCTGCAAAACCCACCCTTTTTTCCATCCGTACACCCCCGGTAGACATCTCCCGATCATACGGCTTTACCCCCGGTGTACTATGGACAATCCTTCATAGACGGTAGAGCCTCTCATCCACACGGATGGGGATTTTAAAGGATTTCACAACCTACGGCAGTGTTCTCCCAACACCCCGGAAGGCTCTATCAAGTCTGTTGGCGTGCAGGAGGGAAAAGATACAGCTGGCTTCCCTAGAGACATTATTGATCTTATGGTCAATGCGATATGTACGGTGCTAGAATCACTGGACGGCATTGGTACTTAACCCTAGGTTAATAAAACCCATGCAATGGAACCTCCACCATATCAACACATTCCATGGTTCCATTACCAGCCACATAGTCATATTCATACTTGGAAAAGTAACATTTTATTTTCAATGCAGGAATGATAAGTATATAGATTTGCGGTAAATTGATAGAAATTACTCAAGATGACATGAGCAAGGGTGAACTTGCCTATGGACTGCGAGATAGTGCAGTTCAATACAGTGGATGGAACCTGGACCTCTGGTTCTATAAAGAAGCATCATTGTCCAGTAAGGACAATGTTATAAAATCCAAATAATGCAGTCATGAATGTATTATTTTATGTTGAATCCCTTACCCCATTATTTTATTAAGATTTAGGGTTGAATTAAGGTTTGTGCTTTTGGCAGTAATTTGCAATTACTTTTAATTGTAGAAACACTTTCAATTCATAAAGAAAGGATTTTTCAAAGTAATACAACTTTACTTTTGAAAGAAATTTTTATTTCAAAAATAATTTGAAATAATAGAGGGTTCTCTATATTTTTGGAATAAGAAGAATAGAATATTTTCCTTTGGAAATATCAATCTTAAAAGAAATAACATGAATTATTAGAATTTCCTCTTTGAAATATTTAAAAACAAATATTTAAACTTATTTGGAATTTTCCTTGATTTTTAAATACAAGGAAAATTATAAATAAAATTTCCAAGTTTGAATTCAATTTTAAAATTTTCAAAATTTGAATTTGTTATCTAAATTTCATTTCTTATTTTATTCTTGTTAAGAATAATTTTTCATTCACTAATCTAATTTTTCTTGGATTTTTAGAGGTATATTTTATTAATTAAAATTTGGTTAAATTCTAGGGCTATTTTCAAAATAGAAAAGGACTAAAATACCCCTGGCCTATTTGGACCAGCCCACTTAATTGGCCCATTTGGACGGCCCGTTAAGGCTCGTCCAAATCAGTTAGGTGGAACCCGACTCGGCCCACCTTTCTCACTCGCCAGCTCACCTCTCTCGCTCGAACCCAAGCCCTCTCTGGCGATTCTGTTGGCGACTGCGTCGCCGCCATGGCCGCCGCCTCGCTCCGGCCAAGTCCGGCCGCCCCTGACCTCGCCGCCGACACCGCCTGAACCGTCGTGCGATGATCTATCGATCTGTCCGCGCGGTTTCGTCGATTTCTTCCTCCTCCAGATCGCCTCACGGCCAGATCTGGAAACGAATCGCCTCCGGCGATTGGTGGTCTCCAGCGAGCTGTGGTCTTCGCCATCGACGCTAGCATGCTCCTGGGACCGTCCTGGCGCGGGTGCTGTGCTCTCAGCGCCTGTGCCGTCATCCCCGGGGTGCTGTGCTGTTCGAGATGTTCGTCGGCGTAACGCCGGCGTCCTCCCTGGCTTTGCAGCTGTTACGGCCGCACGGGCACTGCCTCGCCATGCCGTAGCTTCTGCTTCCAGGCGCGGGTAAGCTTCACCTCTGCTCCTCCTCCTCATCACCATGTCTGTGCGCCTCCCGTGCTACTGTGCTTCTTCCTCCTCTATCTTCCAGGCATCCTGATGATCCTATGATCATATAGGGCCTTGCTGCTGCAGTCTATGCATCCTACACCCCTTTACTACAAGCCTTGGTAAATTCACCAAGCACTAGTTACTGACCAAGTGTGTACTGCTTGCTGTTCATGGCCATTGTTGCCCTCTCACTGCTTCTGCCATGCTATGCCTTGCTATGCGGTGCTCAAAATGCTATACCAAGCTACCTAGGCTTACTGGTATGCTTTGCTTGCTTGTTTAGGTATACTGCTATGCACTACTGAGACACTTGTGATGCGTGTGAGTGATTTTGTGCCTTCTATATGATCTAATGATGTAATGGATGAACAATTCCTAGTGGCTAGACTCTTTGTGTTGCTTGACTTGACTTAATTGATCCATTTGATCAATTAAATGTTGGTGACTGATTACTGTTGGATTCCTTTGCTAAATGGATGGTTTGCTTACTGATGCTGCTACTCAAGCATTCTTATGCTACTGTGGGTGTGTGCTGTTGCCATCCATAGCTCTCTGGACTTGATCCAGTAGCTAGGATGCAATGGTACAAGCTTATGTTGCCTTTCAGTGGTGCTACTGTATACTTGTGCATGGATTAATTATGTATTCATGCCTGGAGGGATTATTTATTGATGAACTGCTTATGCAGTGTTGATTAAATGACTTGCTAAGCATGATTTGATTTTCCATGATTAATTGGGAAACAAATGGAGTCTGAATCCATTACTGGATAGTGATGATTTAATGTTTGGCTTTACTTTGGATGGTTTTGTGTTTGTTGTGACCTCAGTAGCATTGCTACTGACTGGTTGCTCACACAATTGGATGGATTGGTTGGCTACTCATCTTTGCTTGTATAGTTGGGAATCATAATTAATATGAATGCCCTTATGCTTGCCTGTGAAGAAAATCTAAGGTTTTCCTGATGGTTATTTGCTTAGGATCTCACGGTGTAGTCCTTGGTAGTTGCTATTCCTAGTAATCCATCTACTGGTGCTATCTGTGCATGTGTTCTTGCTGGTGTGTGCATCTGTGCACGTATTCTAGCTTATGTGCACATCTGTATCTGGATGGCTCTGATACGTCTCCGACGTATCGATAATTTCTTATGTTCCATGCCACATTATTGATGATATCTACATGTTTTATGCATACTTTATGTCGTATTTATGCATTTTCCGGCACTAACCTATTAACGAGATGCCGAAGAGCCAGTTGCTCTTTTCTACTGTTTTTGGTTTCAGAAATCCTAGTAAGGAAATATTCTCGGAATTGGACGAAATCAACGCCCAGGGGCCTATTTTGCCACGAAGCTTCCAGAAGACCGAAGAGAAGACGAAGTGGGGCCACGGGGCGCCGCCACACTAGGGTGGCGCGGCCCAGGGGGGGCCCGCGCGGCCCTAGCGTGTGGGGCCCCCGTGACCCCTCCGAGGCTGCCCTTCCGCCTACATATAGTCTTCGTCGCGAAACCCCCAGTACCGAGAGCCATGATACGGAAAACCTTCCAGAGACGCCGCCGCCGCCAATCCCATCTCGGGGGATTCAGGAGATCGCCTCCGGCACCCTGCCGGAGAGGGGAATCATCTCCCGGAGGACTTTTCACCGCCATGGTCGCCTCCGAAGTGATGAGTGAGTAGTTCACCCCTGGACTATGGGTCCATAGCAGTAGCTAGATGGTCATCTTCTCCTTATGTGCTTCATTGTCGGATCTTGTGAGCTGCCTAACATGATCAAGATCATCTATCTGTAATGCTATATGTTGTGTTTGTCGGGATCCGATGGATAGAGAATACTATGTTATGTTGATTATCAATCTATTACCTATGTGTTGTTTATGATCTTGCATGCTCTCCGTTATTAGTAGAGGCTCTGGCCAAGTTTTTACTCTTAACTCCAAGAGGGAGTATTTATGCTCGATAGTGGGTTCATGCCTCCATTAAATCTGGGACAGTGACAGAAAGTTCTAAGGTTGTGGATGTGCTGTTGCCACTAGGGATAAAACATTGATGCTATGTCCGAGGATGTAGTTATTGATTACATTACGCACCATACTTAATGCAATTGTCTGTTGTTTGCAACTTAATACTAGAAGGGGTTCGGATGATAACCTGAAGGTGGACTTTTTAGGCATAGATGCATGCTGGATAGCGGTCTATGTACTTTGTCGTAATGCCCAATTAAATCTCACTATACTCATCATATCATGTATGTGCATGGTCATGCCCTCTCTATTTGTCAATTGCCCAACTGTAATTTGTTCACCCAACATGCTATTTATCTTATGGGAGAGACACCTCTAGTGAACTGTGGATCCCGGTCCATTCTTTTACATTGAATACAATCTACTGCAATACTTGTTCTACTGTTTTCTGCAAACAATCATCATCCACACTATACATCTAATCCTTTGTTACAGCAAGCCGGTGAGATTGACAACCTCACTGTTTTGTTGGGGAAAAGTACTTTGGTTGTGTTGTGCAGGTTCCACGTTGGCGCCGGAATCCCTGGTGTTGCGCCGCACTACATCCCGCCGTCATCAACCTTCGACGTGCTTCTTGACTCCTACTGGTTCGATAACCTTGGTTTCTTACTGAGGGAAAACTTGCTGCTGTGCGCATCACACCTTCCTCTTGGGGTTCCCAACGGACGTGTCATCTACGCGCATCAAGACTGTTTTCTGGCGCCGTTGCCGGGGAGATCAAGACACGCTGCAAGGGGAGTCTCCACAATCCAATCTCTTTACTTTGTTTTTGTCTTGCTTTACTTTACTTTATTTACTGCTTTGTTTGCTCTTATATCAAAAACACAAAAATATTAGTTGCTAGCTTTACTTTATTTACTGTCTTGTTCTCCATATTAAAAACACAAAAAAATTAGTTACTTGCATTTACTTTATCTAGTTTGCTTTATTTACTACTGCTAAAATGGGTACTGTTGAGAATACTAAGTTGTGTGATTTCACTAGTTAGGCTTAATGGAAAACAACAAAAATATGAGAGATCTTTATGAACTTCATCTTGAATTAGGACATGATGTGTTTGAAGAGAGAATTAAAAAACCCATGGAACTTTATATGCATGCTAATGGGAATGTTATTACTATGAATGCTTTGAACACCATTGTTCCTAATGCCATGGAAAATTCTAAGCTTGGGGAAGCTGGCTTTGATGAGCATGATATTTTTAATCCCCCAAGCATATTGAGGAGAAAAGTTTCTTTGATGATACTTTTCCTCCTATTTATGATGATTATAATGATAGTGGTCTTCTAGTGCCGCCTACTATGGAGGATAAATCTAATTATGATTACAATATGCCTCCTATATTTGATGATGAGAATAATAATGATAGCTACTTTGTTGAATTTGCTCCCACTACAACTAATAAAATTGATTATACTTATGTGGAGAGTAATAATTTTATGCATGAGACTCATGATAAGAATGCTTTATGTGATAGTTATATTGTTGAGTTTGTTCATGATGCCACTGAAAGTTATTATGAGAGAGGAAAATATGATTGTAGAAGTTTTCATGTTACTAAAACACCTCTCTATATGCTGAAAATTTTGAAGTTACACTTGTTTTATCTTTCTATGCTTGTTGCATTATGCTTCATTAATTTATTTGTGTACAAGATTCCTTTCCATAGGAAGTGGGTTAGGCTTAAATTTGTTTTGAATTTGCTTCTTGATGCTCTCTTTCGCTTCAACTCTTATTTCTTGCGAGTGCATCATTAAAACTGCTGAGCCCATCTTAATGGCTATAAAGAAAAGCGCTTATGGGAGACAACCCATGTTTTTACTACAGTACTTTTATTTTATATTTGAGTCTTGGAAGTTGTTACTACTTTAGCAACCTCTCCTTATCTTAGTTTTGTGCATTGTTGTGCCAAGTAAAGTCTTTGATAGTAAGGTTCATACTAGATTTGGATTACTGCGCAGAAACAGATTTCTTTTCTGTCACGAATCTGGGCCTAATTCACTGTAAGTAGCTCAGAAAATTAAGCCAATTTACGTGAGTGATCCTCAGATATGTACGCAACTTTCATTCAATTTGAGCATTTTCATCTGAGCAAGTCTGGTGCCTCAATAAAATTCGTCTTTACGGACTGTTCTGTTTTGACAGATTCTGCCTTTTATTTCACATTGCCTGTTTTGATATGCTTGATGGAGTTTTCTATTCTATTGACTTTCAGTAGCTTTGTGCAATGTCCAGAAGTGTTAAGAATGATTATGTCACCTCTGAACATGTAAATTTTGATGGTGCACTAACCCTCTAATGAGTTGTTTTGAGTTTGGTGTGGAGGAAGTTTTCAAGGATCAAGAGAGGGAGATGATACAATATGATCAAGGAGATTGAAAGCTCTAAGCTTGGGGATGCCCCGGTGGTTCACCCCTGCATATTTTAAGAAGACTCAAGCGTCTAAGCTTGGGGATGCCCAAGGCATCCCCTTCTTCATCGACAACATTATCAGGTTCCTCCCCTGAAACTATATTTTTATTCCATCACATCTTATGTGCTTTGCTTGGAGCGTCGGTTTGTTTTTGTTTTTGTTTTTGTTTGAATAAAATGGATCCTAGCATTCATTGTGTGGGAGAGAGACACGCTCCGCTGTTGCATATGGACAAATATGTCCTTAGGCTTTACTCATAGTATTCATGGCGAAGGTTGAATCTTCTTCGTTAAATTGTTATATGGTTGGAATCGGGAAATGCTACATGTAGTAATTCTAAAATGTCTTGAATAATTTGATACTTGGCAATTGTTGTGCTCATGTTTAAGCTCTTGCATCATATACTTTGCACCTATTAATGAAGAAATACATAGAGCTTGCTAAAATTTGGTTTGCATATTTGGTCTCTCTAAAGTCTAGATAATTTCTAGTATTGAGTTTTGAACAACAAGGAAGACGGTGTAGAGTCTTATAATGTTTACAATATGTCTTTTATGTGAGTTTTGCTGCACCGGTTCATCCTTGTGTTTGTTTCAAATAACCTTGCTATCCTAAACCTTGTATCGAGAGGGAATACTTCTCATGCATCCAAAATCCTTGAGCCAACCACTATGCCATTTGTGTCCACCATACCTACCTACTACATGGTATTTCTCCGCCATTCCAAAGTAAATTGTTTGAGTGCTACCTTTAAAATTTCCATTCTTTACCTTTGCAATATATAGCTCATGGGACAAATAGCTTAAAAACTATTGTGGTATTGAATATGTACTTATGCACTTTATCTCTTATTAAGTTGCTTGTTGTGCGATAACCATGTTCCTGGGGACGCCATCAACCACTCTTTGTTGAATATCATGTGAGTTGCTATGCATGTCCGTCTTGTCTGAAGTAAGGGAGATTTACCACTCATTTAATGGTTAGAGCATGCATAATGTTAGATAAGAACATTGGGCCGCTAACTAAAGCCATGATCCATGGTGGAAGTTTCAGTTTTGGACATATATCCTCAATCTCATATGAGAACATTAATTGTTGCTACATGCTTATGCATTAAAGAGGAGTCCATTATCTGTTGTCTATGTTGTCCCGGTATGGATGTCTAAGTTGAGAATAATCAAAAGCGAGAAATCCAATGCGAGCTTTCTCCTTAGACCTTTGTACAGGCGGCATAGAGGTACCCATTTGTGACACTTGGTTAAAACATGTGTATTGCGATGATAATCCCGGTAATCCGAGCTAATTAGGACAAGGTGCGGGCACTATTAGTATACTATGCATGAGGCTTGCAACTTGTAAGATATAATTTACATGATACATATGCTTTATTACTACCGTTGACAAAATTGTTTCTTGTTTTCAAAACCAAAGCTCTAGCACAAATATAGCAATCAATGCTTCCCTCTGCGAAGGGCCTTTCTTTTACTTTTATGTTGAGTCAGTTCACCTATCTCTCTCCACCTAAAGAAGCAAACACTTGTGTGAACTGTGCATTGATTCCTACATACTTGCATATTGCACTTGTTATATTACTTTACATTGACAATATCCATGAGATATACATGTTACAAGTTGAAAGCAACCGCTGAAACTTAATCTTCCTTTGTGTTGCTTCAATACCTTTACTTTGATTTATTGCTTTATGAGTTAACTCTTATGCAAGACTTATTGATGCTTGTCTTGAAAGTAGTATTCATGAAAAGTCTTTGCTTTATGATTCATTTGTTTACTCATGTCATTACCATTGTTTTGATCGCTGCATTCATTACATATGCTTACAATAGTATGATCAAGGTTATGATGGCATGTCACTCCAGAAATTATCTTTGTTATCGTTTACCTGCTCGGGACGAGCAAGAACTAAGCTTGGGGATGCTGATACGTCTCCGACGTATCGATAATTTCTTATGTTCCATGCCACATTATTGATGATATCTACATGTTTTATGCATACTTTATGTCGTATTTATGCATTTTCCGGCACTAACCTATTAACGAGATGCCGAGGAGCCGATTCTTGTTTTTGCTGTTTTTGGTTTCAGAAATCCTAGTAAGGAAATATTCTCGGAATTGGACGAAATCAACGCCCAGGGGCCTATTTTGCCACGAAGCTTCCAGAAGACCGAAGAGAAGACGAAGTGGGGCCACGGGGCGCTGCCACACTAGGGCGGCGCGGCCCAGGGGGCCCGCGCGGCCCTAGCGTGTGGGGCCCCCGTGACCCCTCCGAGGCTGCCCTTCCGCCTACATATAGTCTTCGTCGTGAAACCCCCAATACCGAGAGGCATGATACGGAAAACCTTCCAGAGACGCCGCCGCCGCCAATCCCATCTCGGGGGATTTAGGAGATCATCTCCGGCACCCTGCCGGAGAGGGAAATCATCTCCCGGAGGACTTTTCACCGCCATGGTCGCCTCCGGAGTGATGAGTGAGTAGTTCACCCCTGGACTATGGGTCCATAGCAGTAGCTAGATGGTCGTCTTCTCCTTATGTGCTTCATTGTCGGATCTTGTGAGCTGCCTAACATGATCAAGATCATCTATCTGTAATGCTATATGTTGTGTTTGTCGGGATCCGATGGATAGAGAATACTATGTTATGTTGATTATCAATCTATTACCTATGTGTTGTTTATGATCTTGCATGCTCTCCGTTATTAGTAGAGGCTCTGGCCAAGTTTTTACTCTTAACTCCAAGAGGGAGTATTTATGCTCGATAGTGGGTTCATGCCTCCATTAAATCTGGGACAGTGACAGAAAGTTCTAAGGTTGTGGATGTGCTGTTGCCACTAGGGATAAAACATTGATGCTATGTCCGAGGATGTAGTTATTGATTACATTACGCACCATACTTAATGAAATTGTCTGTTGTTTGCAACTTAATACTGGAAGGGGTTCGGATGATAACCTGAAGGTGGACTTTTTAGGCATAGATGCATGCTGGATAGCGGTCTATGTACTTTGTCGTAATGCCCAATTAAATCTCACTATACTCATCATATCATGTATGTGCATGGTCATGCCCTCTCTATTTGTCAATTGCCCAACTGTAATTTGTTCACCCAACATGCTATTTATCTTATGGGAGAGACACCTCTAGTGAACTGTGGACCCCGGTCCATTCTTTTACATTGAATACAATCTACTGCAATACTTGTTCTACTGTTTTCTGCAAACAATCATCATCCACACTATACATCTAATCCTTTGTTACAGCAAGCCGGTGAGATTGACAACCTCACTGTTTCGTTGGGGCAAAGTACTTTGGTTGTGTTGTGCAGGTTCCACGTTGGCGCCGGAATCCCTGGTGTTGCGCCGCACTACATCCCGCCGCCATCAACCTTCGACGTGCTTCTTGACTCCTACTGGTTCGATAACCTTGGTTTCTTACTGAGGGAAAACTTGCTGATGTGCGCATCGCACCTTCCTCTTGGGGTTCCCAACGGACGTGTCATCTACGCGCATCAGGCTCTAGTTCAGTGGTTTTCCTCTTCTGCCAGTGATCCTTGGTGAAAACCAAGTGATGATCACCCTTGAGCATCTGCTCATACCCCATGACCTGTGTCATGCATGAATAATGGATTGGATCCACTGGATCCAGTCCAGGAACTTGGTTTACCTTGTTCCAGCTCCTAGAAAGATATTTTGTGTTGATGTAGACTTCTGGTTTGTTTGGTCACAACCCTTCACCTCCAGTTCTTGGTTGATCTCCTTAGGTCACCATGTTTCTCTGGTTGATTGCTTGATGGTTTTGGATGGATGATTGGTTCTGTGAAGTTTGTACTGTTCTTGAGCAAGAACAGGATGAACTCTATCCTTTCTTTCCCTCTGGTTTCCTGGTGAATGATTATCTGGTCGATTGTGCATGATTTCTAGGGTTTGTTCCTCTTTTATACCCTGGCTACTTCTCCTCTGGCCATGCCACAGAAGCCTAGCTTGTTTTGATGACTAAGCTACGCATGCCTTGTTGTTGCTTTCACAGCACACATGAGCAGTGTGCTCATATGCTAAAACTTGAGCCCTGAGTGTGCTCAGTTTTGGTCTGGTCCATCTTATCCTGTGCTGTCCATGGTTTTGGACTAGTACAAGTGTACATGACACTTGATTTCTGTAAAATCTGAATATGTATTGATTACTAATCCTCTGGCTAGTATTGTTGATTTATTTTGCAGGTTTTGAAGATGAATATGACTATTGAAGCATTTCTTCCAAATCCTTAGTCTAGGATTTTAGTTTAGGATCAAATGATGTAATCTTCTTTTTATCTCTGTTTATTTTCCATTAAATTCTTGTATCAAGAATATTGTAATGACAATGTATGTGTGTATATCAATAAAGCTCAAGGTTTATCTATGATCTTGTGTGTTGTATTTAAATTTCAATTTGAAATTCAAAGTCATTTGAATTTATGAGTTGGTTTGAAATTATGAATTCATATTCCATATTTACTTTTGCTTAATGTTATTATTGAGTTATCAATTCACTATTACTTATCAAATAAAATCAAATTCCAAAAATCAACAAGTTACAAAAGAGTTCATGTCAAAATTCACACCTCAACTTGCCTAACCCTAATTGCAATTTGAGAGAGAACCTCGATCCCTCTTAGGTTTAGTTGCAATAAGGCGCGAAAATGTCCCCCGTTTCGCGATGAAATGCATATCCCTTTCCTAAATCTACCCTTCGTTGATCCTATGTTCTGGGTTATTACACGGAGTGCCAGTTCCTGTTTTCTGCTGTTTTTGTGTTTCAGAAAAGTTGTACATGGAAGTTTCTCGGAATTGGACGAAACGAAAGCCTAGAGTCTTAACTTTCCGGGACGAAGACGGAGCCAGAAGGACACGCGCAGGAGAGCTGCCACGTGGCAGTACACAGGGCAGGCACGGCCCCACCCTTAGCCGCGCCTGGCCCGTGTACTGGCGCCTCGTCGCCTCGTTTGCTCCGCCCTTCCGCCTATTTATTCCTCGTATCAGGAAAACCCCAGAGACCAGAGCCTCCATCCACGAAAATTTCCGACGCCGCCGTCAACCGAAACCCTAGTTCGGGAGGGTTCTGCAGTCCATCCCGGCACCCTGCCGGAGAGGGAAATCACCACCGGAGGCCTCTATATCGCCATGTCTTCATCCGAGGTGATGCATGAGTAGTTCTCTACGGGACCATGGGTCCATAGCAGTAGCTAGATGGCTGTCCTCTCCTTGTTGTGCTTCATGTATAGATCTTGTGAGCTGCCTAACATGATCAAGATCATCTATTTGTAATTGCTACACGTTAGTTTGATGTGGATCCGATTTATAGAGAGATTGCTTTGGTTGAGATTATGTATTATATTATTATGATCTTGCATGCTCTCCGTTTCTAGTAGATGCTCTGGCCAAGTAGATGCTAGCGACTCCAAGAGGGAGTTTTTATGCTCGATAGTGGGTTCATGCCTATATTCAACCATGGGAAGTGACCTTGTTCTCTACGGTTGTAGATGTGTTGTTGCTACTAGGGAGAAAACAACGGTATTCTATTCAAGGGTAGTTTCATCGTTTACTTTACAAACATTGCTTAAAGCGATAGTCCGTTGCTTGCAACTTAATACTGGAGGGTGTCGCGGATGCAATCGTGAAGGTGGATTATTAGTCATAGATGCAGTTGGATTACGGTCTATGTATATTGTTGTAATGCCCGCATACTTTGATAGCATGTATTCTGCACCAACCATTAGCGTAGAATCTCTGTTTGTCCATTGCCCATCTGTAATTTGTTTACCCAGCATATTTATTTTATTGGGGAGGCGCCTCTAGTGAACTGTGGACCCCGGTCTTTCTTCTTTTAATTGCAATCTTCGACACAATTTTTCTGTTCTGTTCTCTACAAACAATTTTTTCTTCCACACGGTTTGTTTAATCCTTTGTTTTCAGCAAAGCCAGTGAGCTTGACAACCTCGCTGAAAGTTGAGGACAAAGTACCTGGTTGTTTGTGTGCAGGTCTCCACGTTGCTGCTGACGCCAGCAGTGCGCCCTGCCACGAGTTGGTTCGCAACACCTCCGGAGAGAACATTTTTCTTCTACTGGTCGATAAACCTTGGTTTCTTACTGAGGGAAAACTTCCTGCTGTGCTCATCATACCTTCCTTTTGGGGTTTCACTCAACGTTGCGCATAAATTCTCCTTCATCAACTTCGCGCTCAGCAAATACTTTTTCTGGCGCCGTTGCCGGGGAGAAAAGCATCTCTTCTGCGAGGGGAGTCTCTCACTCTCAATTCATTTACTTTGTTATTATTTTTCTTGCATATTTTATTTTTATCTTGTTTGCATTTTATATAGAAAATTCAAAAAAATTAGTATAGTTTTTATTTGTGTTGTTTACTTTACTTTGCAAAATGAATGTCCCTGAAGTTGACGTTCGTACTTTTAATTAACAAGGGGATGAAAGTTTGAAAGATGTTTGGTATAGAATATGTGATGCTCATCATAGATGTACTAAGAAATATTCTACTATGATACTTCTTAGGAATTTCTATGTTGGTATTTCTACTTGGAATAGATATGTTCTAGATACTCTTATTGGTGGTAATTTCCTAGGTGCTCCCGCTTCGGAAGCCTATGTTTTAATTGAAAGTTTAGTAGGAAGTCCCTCATTAATGTTGCTAAAACTGAGATCACTTTAGGTGTTTTGGAAGAAGTAATTGATCTTGATGCTTTACCTCTTGATAATACTTGATTTGCACCGTTTCTGCGTGATACGTCTCTGACGTATCGATAATTTCTTATGTTCTATGCCATATTATTGATGATACCTACATGTTTTATGCACACTTTATGTCATATTCGTGCATTTTCTGGAACTAACCTATTAACAAGATGCCGAAGTGCCAGTTCCTGTTTTCTGCTGTTTTTGGTTTCAGAAATCCTAGTAACGAAATATTCTCGGAATTGGACGAAACGAAGACCCAGGGGCCTATTTTTCCACGGAGCTTCCAGAAGACCGAAGAACATACGAAGTGGGGCCACGAGGTGGCGACACCACAAGGCGGCGCGGCCTAGGGGGGGCCCGCGCCGCCCTATGGTGTGGCCCCCTCGTCAGGCCCCCGACTCTGCCCTTCCGCCTACTTAAAGCCTCCGTCGCGAAACCCCTGAGGCGAAAAACCACGATACGGAAAACCTTACTGAGACGCCGCCGCCGCCGATCCCATCTCGGGGGATCCTGGAGATCTCCTCCGGCACCCTGCCGGAGAGGGGATTCATCTCCCGGAGGACTCTACACCGCCATGGTCGCCTCCGGAGTGATGAGTGAGTAGTTCACCCCTGGACTATGGGTCCATAGCAGTAGCTAGATGGTTGTCTTCTCCTCATTGTGCTTCATTGTTGGATCTTGTGAGCTGCCTAACATGATCAAGATCATCTATCTGTAATACTCTATGTTGTGTTTGTCGGGATCCGATGGATAGAGAATACCATGTCATGTTAATTATCAAGTTATTACATATGTGTTGTTTATGATCTTGCATGCTCTCCGTTACTAGTAGAGGCTCTGGCCAAGTTTTTACTTTTAACTCCAAGAGGGAGTATTTATGCTCGATAGTGGGTTCATGCCTGCATTGACACCTGGGACAGTGACAGAAAGTTCTAAGGTTGTGTTGTGCTGTTGCCACTAGGGATAAAACATTGGCGCTATGTCCGAGGATGTAGTTGTTGATTACATTACGCACCATACTTAATGCAATTGTCTGTTGTTAGCAACTTAATACTGGAGGGGTTCGGACGATAACCTGAAGGTGGACTTTTTAGGCATAGATGGAGTTGGATGGTGGTCTATGTACTTTGTCGTAATGCCCAATTAAATCTCACTATACTTATCATGTCATGTATGTGCATTGTTATGCCCTCTCTATTTGTCAATTGCCCGACTGTAATTTGTTCACCCAACATGCTTTTATCTTATGGGAGAGACACCTCTAGTGAACTGTGGACCCCGGTCCATTCTTTAATACTGAAATACAAATCTGCTGCAATACTTGTTTTTACTATTTTCTCTGCAAACAATCATCTTCCACACAATACGGTTAATCCTTTGTTACAGCAAGCCGGTGAGATTGACAACCTCACTGTTTCGTTGGGGCAAAGTACTTTGGTTGTGTTGTGCAGGTTCCACGTTGGCGCCGGAATCTCTGGTGTTGCGCCGCACTACATCCCGCCGCCATCAACCTTCAACGTGCTTCTTAGCTCCTCCTGGTTCGATAAACCTTGGTTTCTTTCTGAGGGAAAACTTGCTGCTGTGCGCATCATACCTTCCTCTTGGGGTTGCCCAACGAACGTGTGAAATACACGCCATCAAGCATATTTTCTGGCGCCGTTGCCGGGGAGATCAAGACACGCTGCAAGGGGAGTCTCCACTTCTCAATCTCTTTACTTTGTTTTTGTCTTGCTTTATTTTATTTACTACTTTGTTTGCTGCATTATATCAAAACACAAAAAAATTAGTTGCTAGCTTTACTTTATTTACTGTCTTGTTTGCTATATCAAAAACACAAAAAAAATTAGTTTACTTGCATTTACTTTATCTAGTTTGTCTTATTTACTACTGCTAAAATGGCCAACCCTGAAAATACTAAGTTGTGTGACTTCACTAGCACAAATAATAATGATTTCCTATGCACACCTATTGCTCCACCTGCTACTACAGCAGAATTCTTTGAAATTAAACCTGCTTTACTTAATCTTGTCATGAGAGAGCAATTTTCTGGTGTTAGTTCTGATGATGCTGCTCCATCTCAATAATTTTGTTGAACTATGTGAAATGCAAAAATATAAAGATGTAGATGGTGACATTATAAAATTAAAATTGTTCCCTTTCTCATTAAGAGGAAGAGCTAAAGATTGGTTGCTATCTCTGCCTAAGAATAGTATTGATTCCTGGACTAAATGCAAGGATGCTTTTATTGGTAGATATTATCCCCCTGCTAAAATTATATCTTTGAGGAGTAGCATAATGAATTTTAAACAATTAGATAATGAACATGTTGCTCAAGCTTGGGAAAGAATGAAATCTCTGGTTAAAAATTGCCCAACCCATGGACTGACTACTTGGATGATCATCCAAACCTTCTATGCAGGACTAAATTTTTCTTCGCGGAATTTATTGGATTCAGCTGCTGGAGGTACCTTTATGTCCATCACTCTTGGTGAAGCAACAAAGCTTCTGGATAATATGATGGTTAATTATTCTGAATGGCACACGGAAAGAGCTCCACAAGGTAAGAAGGTAAATTCTGTTGAAGAATCCTCTTCCTTGAATGATAAGGTTGATGCTATTATGTCTATGCTTGCGAATGATAGGACTAATGTTGATCCTAATAATGTTCCATTAGCTTCATTGGTTGCCCAAGAAGAACATGTTGATGTAAACTTCATTAAAAATAATAATTTCAACAACAATGCTTATCGGAACAATTCTAGTAACACTACTAGGGAAAAGCCTATAGGTGGAGGCAAGTGGTGCCGGCGCACCACCTTGGACATGCGCCGGTGAAAAGTATTGCCGGCGCACCACATTTCAGACGCGCCGGCGATGAAGCACTACTGCCGGCGCACCTCGGGTAAAGGCTCGCCGGCGCTATTTCCTGGCATGGCCCCGGCCGATTCGGGCCAGGCCCAAGAATCATTGCCGGCGCACCGGCCCAGTGGTGCGCCGGTGGAAAATTTGCTATTGCCGGCGCACCCCTGGGCCGGTGCGCCGGCAATGATTCTTGGGCCTGGCCCGGGGGTGATATAGCCGAAAGGGGTATATGTTGCCGGCGCACCGTGGTCCAGGTGCGCCGGCAATAACCTGGGAGTTATTTCAGCCACCAACCAGCACACTCACTCACACACTCACTACACTCCACTTCTCCACACAAACCCGAGCCTTCTCCCAACCCAGCTCATTTTTGCCCATTTCTATCCCCAATTTCACCAATTTGACCAAACAAAATCATATTTTTTGAGCAAATCTTCCCTTCCTACATGCATCTCCCACATCCCCCTATGTAGATCTAGATCTACTATCCCGCATTGACCGCTCAATCTAGATCTAGATCTAGAAAGTCGGCTTCCATACGCCATTGTCGCGGCGCGTCATCTCGATCTTATCGACGAATATATCAAACAAATAGGTGATTAATGAACAAATTAAGGAATGTAATCAATGTATGTTCGACATTTGAAGAAAAGCTCTCGTGTGTGGCATATATATATGTTGTGCTTGTGCTTGTGTGTGTGTTGGCGTTGAAAATGAGTTGCCAACGTTGCGCCGAAATGTTGATTCTTCAAGTTTCCGTTTCGGCACATTTCTGGCGCTCCTATGTCCTACCGTGTAGGAAGGTCATGCCGAAATTTTCCGTGAAAACTACCGACGGATGCATGGTTCTAATGAATTATGTAATCTTACCATGCAGGCGATAATGGTTATCGAGATGAGTGAAAGCATCGTGATGAGATATCTGAAACACGCGATCATCGACATGTATGAAAATAACCGCACAGAGGTATTGTGTCCGTGCCGGAGATGCAAACGAGGGAAATGGTTTGACCCGTATTCAGGCAAATTGCAGGGGCACCTGCTCACTAATGGTTTCATGCATGGACACACTCAATGGATGAGTGTCAACACCCGGATTTTTGAAGTCCGGATGCCTATTATGTCATACATCGCAATCCCAGGAAATTGTTGTTGCGAGGCATAATAGTTAAGTATCACAGTCATCATTCATTACAACCCATAATGTCTTACAACTTGGAATCACATGACCCATATTACACAAATAGTTGATCTACTGATCAACGAACAAACACAAGTTCATAGCGGAAGCGTAAGATACAAGGACTCTCTAGTCCACAGGCCAACGCTTGACGTTAGAAGCTCCTAGTTGTGGTAGACGTCCTGCTGATCGTCATCCTCGTACTGCTGCTCGGCTTCATAGTCTGGCCATTTGAATAGCCAGGGACAAAGCCGTGAGTACTTTATGTACTCGCAATCTAATACTAATGTAAGTACTAACATTACTATTGAGGGTGTTCTAAGCTCTAAGTTTATTTGCACAAAGCCAATTTTATTTCATAAACACTTTTGTAAACAACTCCCCGAATGCTAACTAACTCAAGTGGGAACATTAGTGTCATTCCCACAACTCAGTTGTGATTCAAATCCAAAGTCACCATTCAAGTTCAAAAAGATATAAATTCTGATGACGAAAACAGAATGGCCTTTCCAATTGTCCATATCCGCGGACGCGGCTATTCGAATAGTTCTACACTCTGCAGAGATCGCACACTTGTGCCACAACATTTGATTTCATCCGTCAGGGATAAAACCCTGAATAATCGTAACTCAGTACGCGGATCATCAACCGTTAACCTTTCACTTACACACCCTAGTATAGGCACCTCTCCCCATGAGCTTGGCCTCCCGGTGAAAACCAACTGTTAACCCGGAATCGCATGTGGCTTGGCCGTACAATTCACCTTCAATTCACATCATTTCTCAACAACGGAGGCAGCCTCAAGCATAACCCCTATGACGTGTGTTCAGAGGGAACCCATACTAAGACACATAAATTTCCAGCTAAGCCCTACCCATAATCAGGTATTGTGGGGGTACTCAAAAATTGGAAAGGTATCGCATCCACTCAATCATCAGTTTTTAGCCAAAATCACCAAGTCAACTTCAGTGTCATATTCACCTTCAAAAAAATCTTTCAATGGAAATGACTAGTCATTCCAGGGTTTTCACCATCAGCATCTCATCAACACATGTTCCCATCTAGAGTAGTCATTTTAAAATTTGCACTAGCCACTATGTGTGAGGGGTGCTAGGTATTTGCTTCTAGGCTAAGTTTGATACTCTTGTAATAACTCCATACTAATCTAGTAAATCATAAATCAAAAAGTACTTTGATAAAACAAAAGTAAGTAAAGCTTGTAAAGTAAAAACTGGGAAATAGGTTCATAAACATAAAGTAAAGGGGGTAATGCCTTGCTCATGGTGAGCTTTGCACTTTGCAAGAGTATTATCTTGCCTTGGTTGGGAAACTGGTCAAAGTGGTCTTCTTCTTCCTGGAAGTAGACCTCCTCCTCCTCCTGATACTCCTCGGTACTAGCGTCTAAAATACGAATACGGAGTACACAATCATCACACCAAACTAATCTACTAAGCTATGCACAATCATGGTTCACACACTTAAACTAGCATCACATATTACTATTAAATTGGTGGATGGTTTCTTCTTATCAATTAAGAAAAATAATTTCCTCTCATTATCTTATTAAGATTTAATTTCTCTTATGCATAATATGTGACCTAGGTTGACCCAAGTCAACCTCTTCACACTTATCATTTGGAGAAAAGATTTAAATGAGGTGAGCACCTCATACCATTTAATTCTAGCATAACAAGGATTTAATATCACCAACAATTCCTATGGGACCTAAATAACCAGAGTCTCCACTTCACTTGGAATTGGTGGTGACAAGATTTAAATGAGGGAAACTCCCACATAAGATTTATTAATAGTTTTGGACAATATCTTTGACTAGAAAATAGCCATAAGGGCATTTAAATCAACTCAACCCTGATCATTCAAAGTAAGCATGGCATATTTTTGTAGAAACAATTAGTATAAGTGAAAAGTGAATTATTGGAGGTGGAATTAACTGAAAAGCATTTATGGTTGATTTTTAAGAATTAATATAAGGCAGAAAAGTCCCTGCCTTGTTTATTTTGTCATTTTAATTCTACAAAAGATCTAGGGTTCTATCCAGTGGCATTGTGTAGATAATTTCATAAGGTTTCCAGAAATATAAAGTTTGTAAAATTTGGCCGAGTAGATTTGTCACAATTGAATTTCAAAGTTTGCATCAGATTGGATATTTCATATACTCTGGAAAATTTGAATTCAAACTGGTGGGCTTGCGCGGGAAAAAGGAGTTGGGCCGGCCCACTTCGCGTCCAGCGCGAGCAGGCCGTCTGACGGCGGGTCCCACGCGTCAGTGGGTTTTACCCCAGCGAAACGGTATGTGGAATGTGAGCCGCACGATTAGAAGAGGATCGCACGGCCCAGAGACGTCATCGTCTCCGGCGAGAGAGGAGCTTACGGGCGGCGACGGTGGACGGTGGGCGAGGTCGTCGGAGCTCCGGGGGTCGTCGGAGGGGTGCGCCGCGTCGTTGTCGAGGATGGGGAGGCGCCTGGTAGCAGCGGCGTCTCCAATGGTGGCCTCCTGCTCCGGCGGCGTCCGTGTACTGGCGGCGGCGTCGATCTTGCGATTGGCGGTCTCCGGCGGCTTTTCTATGAAATTGAGGTGGCAGGGGGAGTTCTGAGGAAGAGTGGAGGCGATTGGCGTGCTCGGTTTGGACGGAGGGGTCCTCCTTTTATAAGCGGCGAGAGGTGGCTGTGGCGCCCGGCTAGGTTTGCCATGGTCGCGGGTCGGTCCAGGGCCGCGAAGAGCCAAGTGATGGGCGCGGAGTGTTGGCGACGTCCATGCGGTGCCGACGCGCTTGACGGTGATGAAAACGAGGCACTACAGCGGCGGTGAGCTTGACGGAGCTCGCGGGCAGTGGCGGATGGGCGTCGACGCGTTCGTCACCTGCGGCGTTCCCGCGGGCCAGCGAGCGTGTCCAGGCGTGTCACGGTGAGGTGAGGCGTCGACTGGCGGTGAGCGTGAGGGCTGAGGTGATGCGTGGACGCGGGGCGTCGTCACGCTCTGGGCGTCCAGGGTGCTCGCCATGCGCGCTCTGGCGCGGCATGGGCGTTGCCTGGGCGTCACTGGGCGCGCTGTTTCCGGCGTGTGCGTGCGTCGTGTTGACCAGGGGATGGTACGGGCTTGTCCTTGAGATTGAGTGGAGGCTAGTGGACACGGTGGTGCAGGCCAGAATCGACCAGGTGAGGAGATGGCAAGGTGAGGCCATGCCATGCCACGGCATGGCATGTTTGAGGTGATTTAATCTAACCATGGCCAGTGCAAGTGGTGAAGTGATGTGGTGAGGTGAGAGGGAGACTCCAGGGTGCAGGGAGGTCCAAGTTGGACCAAGTCCAAGTAGAAAAATGAGGCATGGGCTCAAGATTTTACCCTGCCTGCAATGTGTTCGACAAAATGCCCGCAAGAAAATTATTTTCGAATTTTGAAATTCTTTTTGGTGGGTTGAAATCATATATTAAGTGGAGCATTTTGGTGGTGGTGGTGGTCAAAATGAATTTGATATGCAAAATCACATTTTGCATATGATCTTAAATCTGTTTCAAAGTCCTGACTTTGCTTGCTTGTCATTTCAAATTGGTGATGAATTTGGGGTGGTGACTTTGGGCAAAGTTGAAGTGCTTGATGTTGTCTTGGATGAGGTGTGAAGAGTTGACAAAGTTTAGAAGTGGAAAGAAGAAAACCAGGGGCTCAAAGTGGGCATCAGACTAAAAATGGCACAAGTGACCATATTGCATGTGACTTGGAATTTGAATTTGATTTTGGTTTGAGTTGAGTTTCTTCACTTCCAAAAGTGTTTAAAAGTGTTTAGTAACCATTTACACACAAAGGTGCAAGCCAAAATGGGCTAGGTTAAGTATTAGCAAAAATGGCATAGGCCTTATGTGAGAGGTAAATGGATTTTTGGAATTTCTTTATATTTCCATTTTATTTGGCTAGGGGTGATCAAGTGATCATTGCTAGGTTTTTAGAGTGAGAGTAACACACAACAAGCATCATGGCAATTGCACACTCCAAATAATTAATAAGGTGATCTATATGCATAAACCTATATGATAAGAAAAAGTTTTTGTTAACCCTGATTTTTGGATTCTTGAAAATCTCCCTTGTTCATTTTATTGAAAAGTGGGATGTTACAAACCCTTCCCCCTTACAAAAGATCTCGTCCCGAGATCTAGAGAAAACTAGGTACTAAAGAGATTTGGGTATTCCTTCTTCATGTCCTCCTCACGTTCCCAAGTTGCTTCTTCTTCGGTGTGGTTACTCCATTGTATTTTCAGGAACTTGATACTCCTGGTGCGGGTGGTCCTGAATGCTTCTTCAAGGATGCGAATAGGCACTTCGCGGTAGGTTAGGTCCTTGTTGATATCAATGGCTCTGTGGTCGATGTTCTTGAATACTTCGGTCTTTTCCGGCACTTCTAGGCACTTCCTAAGTAGTGAGATGTGAAACACATCGTGTACGGCGGACATCTCTTCCGGCAGTTCCAACTGATATGAGACTTCTCCTCGGCGATCCAGAATCTTGAATGGTCCGACATATGCGGGGCGAGTTTTCCTTTGAGTTGGAATCTCTGCATTCCTTTGAGGGGTGAGACTTTGAGATACACAAAATCTCCGATCTCGAATGTCATCTCTCGGCGTCTCTTGTCGGCGTAGCTCTTCCGTCTGGGTGGGCGGTCTTGAGGTACTCGCGGATCTTGTGCACCTTTTCTTCGGCTTCGCGGAGAACATCGGGGCCGAAGACTTGACTATCTCCGACTTCCGACCAGTTCAGAGGGGTACGGCATTTCCTTCCGTACAGGGCTTCAAAGGGGGCCATCTGTAAGCTGGCTTGGTAGCTATTGTTGTAGGAGAATTCTGCATATGGTAGGCAGTCTTCCCATTTGGATCCATACTCTAGCACACAGGCTCTTAACATATCTTCTAGTATCTGATTGACTCTCTCGGTCTGTCCGTCAGTCTGTGGGTGATACGCTGTGCTGAAATTCAGTCGGGTTCCTAATCCTTCATGTACTTTCTGCCAAAATCTTGAGGTGAATTGTGATCCTCTATCTGACACGATTGACTTCGGTGTTCCGTGCAGGCTGACTATTCTGGATATATATAACTCAGCTAGCTTTGGGCCTTGGTATGTGGTCTTGACGGGGATGAAATGTGCAACCTTGGTTAACCTATCGATGACTACCCAAATGGAGTCATTTCCTCTGCTAGATTTGGGCAATCCTGTGATAAAGTCCATACCGACAGAATCCCATTTCCACTCAGGAATCTGCAAAGGTTGCAACAGTCCTGCGGGTCGTTGATGTTCTGCTTTGACTCGCTGACAGATATCACACTTGGCGATGTAGCTTCCTATCTCTCGCTTCATTCCGTGCCACCAGAATTGTTCCTTCAGGTCTTGGTACATCTTGGTACCTCCGGGGTGGATTGAGTAAAGGGTGTCATGGGCTTCTTGCAGAATGACTTGTTTCAAGTCAGAGTCCGATGGTACGCAGAGACGTTCTTTGTACCAAAGAACTCCGGCTTCATCTACGGTAAATCCTGGTGCCTTTCCTGCAGCTATCTGACTCTTTATTCCTTCAATGCTGGCATTTCCCTTCTGGGCTTCTTTTATCTGGCTCATCAAAGTGGGTTGGAGTTCAATGCTGGCGAGGAATCCTTCGCTCACTAGCTCTAGTCTGAATTGTTCAAACTCTTGGTACAGGCTTGGTTGCTCTATTGCGATCATGGAGTTCAACTGACACGGCAGTCTGCTCAAGGCATCCGCTACCACATTGGCCTTGCCGGGGTGGTAGTGAATTTCCATGTCGTAATCCTTGATTAGTTCTATCCATCTGCGCTGTCTCATGTTCAGCTCCTTCTGGGTGAAAATGTACTTTAGGCTCTTGTGATCAGAATATATCTCGCATCGATTACCCATGAGGTAATGACGCCAAACCTTTAGGGCTAACACTACGGCTGCTAGCTCCAAGTCATGAGTTGGATAATTCTGTTCATGTTGCTTCAGTTGCCTTGATAGGTAAGATATCACTTTGCCTTCTTGCATCAACACACATCCAAGTCCAGTCTTGGATGCATCACAATAGACATCAAAAGGCTTGGTGACATCGGGCATGATCAGTATTGGGGCTGTGGTTAATCTGAGTTTGAGTAGCTGAAAGCTTTCTTCACATTTGTCATTCCAGTCAAATTTCCGGTCCTTCTTCAACAGTTGAGTCATTGGTCTTGCGATGCTTGAAAATCCTTCAACGAATCGGCGGTAATATCCCGCCAATCCTAGAAATGCTCGGACTTCCGTCTGGGTGGTTGGGGCCTTCCATTCCTCAACAGTTTTGATTTTTGCGGGGTCTACAGCAATTCCTCCTGCAGACAAGATGTGTCCCAGGAATCCCACTTCTCTCAACCAAAACTCACATTTGCTAAACTTGGCGTACAACTGATGTTGCCTAAGGGTTTCTAGAACCACTTCCAAATGTTGCTCATGTTCTTCTTCTGATTTGGAGTAGATAAGGATGTCGTCGATGAAGACAACGACAAACTTATCCAGGAATTCCATAAAGATCTTATTCATGAGGTTCATGAAATAAGCGGGGGCATTGGTCAGTCCAAAGGACATGACCTTGTACTCGTACAGTCCATATCTGGTGGTAAAGGCAGTCTTTGGAATATCTGTTGCCCGGATCTTCAGTTGATGGTAACCTGTCCTCAGATCAATCTTTGAGAAAACTTGGGCACCGGTTAGCTGGTCAAACAGATCTTCTATCTTTGGCAAGGGATATTTGTTCTTGATGGTGACATCGTTAAGCTTACGATAATCCGTAACCAAACGAGTGGCACCGTCCTTTTTATCCACAAACAAAACTGGTGATCTCCAAGGCGACGCACTTGGTCGAATCAGACCTTTGTACAGCATATCATCCAGTTGCTTCTTCAGTTCTATCAGTTCTGCGGGGTTCATGCTATAGGCTCTCTGGGCTATAGGTCCTGTTCCAGGGAGTAACTCGATGATAAACTCGATATCCCGGTCCGGGGGCATACCGGGTAGATCATCCGGAAACACATCAGGGTATCGACAAACGACCCTGATTTGATCCAGAGTTGGCTTTGCTACACTTTGATTGCAGGTGAATTTTCTGGGTAGTTTTTCAGATAGGTGTTCTATTATTATTCCGGTGCTACTTGTCATGGTGATGGACTTCTTGGCGCAGTCTATCAATCCATGATGTTTCGCCATCCAGTCCATACCCAGGACTACTTCCAATCCTTTTGTTCCCAGAACAATCAAGTTTGCATAAAAGTCTATTTCATGGATTCTGATGGGTACATCTTTGCAAAATTTTCTAGCCTTAGTTGTTGATCCAGGTATTTGAACTACCATGACATGTTTCAAGCTGATTGGTTGAATCTTACTAGTGCACACAAAATCTTCTGTAACGAACGAATGCGATGCTCCAGAATCAAACAACACTCTTGCTGGTATTGAGTTAACAGAGAACATACCCAGCACCACGTCAGGTGCTTCCTGGGCTTCCTCAGCATTCATGTGGTAGAGGCGACCTCCGCGGTTGTTCGGGTTGTTGGGGGCGAACTTCTTGCCGGTGGAGACACGGCGTTGCTGCTGAGCAGGTGGTGCGGGGTTGCCTGCGAGCTTGGCGAGCCTCTTGGGACACTCATTGGAGTAGTGCCCCACTACACCACACTCATAACAAGTGATGGTGGTCTTGTCCTGCTTGTTTGCGACGGGGATTGCATTGCTCCCGGTCCTTGGTGCGGTGTTGGAGTTGTTGTTGCTGTTGTTGTTGTTGGGGGCTCTCGGCGGAGCGCGGTTGAAGTTGTTGTTGGTGTTGTAGTTGCTGTTGTTGTGGTGGCCTCCTGGCCTGGGGTTTCCTCCACTCCGGTTCTGATAAACCGGACGTGACATCTGTGCATTGGGCTTGTTGGTTCTGAAACCTCCGCCTGAGTTGGGGCGGTACCTTGGGGCATTGCTGGGCCCACTCTGATTCATCATGCGGCGCTTGCGGTTCTCGCTGGCTTGGTGCAGTTTGCCTTCCATCTGGATGGCGGAGTCAACGAGGGCTTCGAGGTCGGCAAAGGGGATGTTGATCAACACAGTCTGCATCTCATCATGCAGTCCATTCAGGAACCTTTCCTTCCTCTTCTCAGTAGTGTCGGTCTCATCCGGGGCGTACCTTGACAGTGTGAGAAACTTGTCGCGGTATTCCACCACGGACATCCGGCCTTGCTTCAGTTCACGGAATTCATCTCTCATCTTCTTTATCAGACCCGGGGGCACATGGTACTTGCTGAACTTGAGCTTGAAATCAGTCCAAGTCATGAACTGTCCCGCGTTCATGGCACGGGTGCTTGTCCACCAAGCTCTTGCTGGTCCTGCTAAGTAGTGCGTGGCAAACAGCACTTTCTCATTCTCTTCCACTCCAGCTACTTCTAGATTGTTCTCCATAGTTTGGAGCCAATCATCTGCATCAAGTGGTTCCTCAGTCTTGCTGAAAACTGGCGGGTTGGTATTCTGGAAGTTCTTGAGCTTAGATCCTGGATGCTCATGGTGGCCGTGATTGTTGTTGACAAGCTGTTGAAGTGCTGCAATGTTGGCTTGCCTTTCAGCTCTTTCTGCTTCTCTATCTTCCAGCATAACTTGCAACATCTGCATCATAGCGTCTTGGTTCGTGTTGCGATTTGGAGGGGCCATCTGAGTATTGAGATTGATCATGAGAAAAGAGGGAAATTTCTATGGCTTGTTTTGTGTTTAAGTTCAAAGCTTAAAACTTGAAGTCTTTTCATGATGACACAACCATACATTCATTCATAGCAAACAACCCACATTACAAGCTAACACACTAAGGGTTTTAAGAACCCTTCTTCTCCAAGCTACGATACATGGGGCGGGATACAACTCACACCTACGATAGTGCATAAGTGAACTACTCCTCCTCCTCATCGACATCGATGGGGGTGTGCTCATCATCTTCATCGTCCAGGAAGTCGTAGTCTTCCCCCTCGGTGTTCTCATCCTCCTCGAAGTCGTCGTCGTCACTCAGGTAGTTGCTTCCTCCCTGAATATATTCTCCATCTTCCTCCATCTTCTTCATCTGCTCCTCCTGGGCCTTGACAGTGGCCTCAAGTGCTGCGATCTTCGCGCGGAGGCGGTCGATAGTGGCATCCTTCTTCGCGCGCTGCTGGCGGAGAGTCCTGCGGTCCTTGGCGAGCATCTTGATGCAGTCGCCTTGCTCGATGATGCGGGCGTGAGTCTGGTTGGCGTACTCACGGGAGTGGTCGAGATCCTGCTGTGTGTGGTACAACATGAAGTCGAGATGCTCCACGTGGTGCTTCAGCTGCGGGTGCGATGACATGTCCATGGGTTCTCCAGCAGAGTTACGCCTCGCGAGGTGGGAAAAGCGAGGGTGCTGGAGTGCCTCCCCGCTCATCCCGCACAAGCGTGCGAGTCCCTCCTGAAGGCCGCGGGCCAGTCCGTCCAGCCAGTTGCTCTCTATGAAGGAGAAAAGGATCCTCTCAGAAGTGGGAGGCTCCATCTTGCCCCTCAAGTCAGCGGTGATGATCCACTGCAGCTCGCCTCCTGGCTGGTTCGCGATCTGCGAACCGTGGAACTCGGGGTGCGGGCGACCAAGGTGGTCGGACAGGGCGTTGAGGTCGTGCTCGAAGATCAAGCTTCCCCCATTCCCAAGCTGGTAAAACTTCGTGTTCACGGGCTCCATCTGAAAGTGAAGTAAAGGATTAAGTTAGAGAAGTGAACAAGTGTGGCAAAATTTTAGTTATCTTTCTAAGGAAGAGCATGAATTTTTTTTTGTTTTTCCAAGGAGCTCAAGGAGAAGACAAAGACTTACATTTTTCAGAAATACTTCATTCCTTTTTGAAACTTAATTTTTCAGAACGTCCATTTCTAACTAGGGTCTCCTAAGGTCAAACAATGGCTCTGATACCAACTTGTCAACACCCGGATTTTTGAAGTCCGGATGCCTATTATGTCATACATCGCAATCCCAGGAAATTGTTGTTGCGAGGCATAATAGTTAAGTATCACAGTCATCATTCATTACAACCCATAATGTCTTACAACTTGGAATCACATGACCCATATTACACAAATAGTTGATCTACTGATCAACGAACAAACACAAGTTCATAGCGGAAGCGTAAGATACAAGGACTCTCTAGTCCACAGGCCAACGCTTGACGTTAGAAGCTCCTAGTTGTGGTAGACGTCCTGCTGATCGTCATCCTCGTACTGCTGCTCGGCTTCATAGTCTGGCCATTTGAATAGCCAGGGACAAAGCCGTGAGTACTTTATGTACTCGCAATCTAATACTAATGTAAGTACTAACATTACTATTGAGGGTGTTCTAAGCTCTAAGTTTATTTGCACAAAGCCAATTTTATTTCATAAACACTTTTGTAAACAACTCCCCGAATGCTAACTAACTCAAGTGGGAACATTAGTGTCATTCCCACAACTCAGTTGTGATTCAAATCCAAAGTCACCATTCAAGTTCAAAAAGATATAAATTCTGATGACGAAAACAGAATGGCCTTTCCAATTGTCCATATCCGCGGACGCGGCTATTCGAATAGTTCTACACTCTGCAGAGATCGCACACTTGTGCCACAACATTTGATTTCATCCGTCAGGGATAAAACCCTGAATAATCGTAACTCAGTACGCGGATCATCAACCGTTAACCTTTCACTTACACACCCTAGTATAGGCACCTCTCCCCATGAGCTTGGCCTCCCGGTGAAAACCAACTGTTAACCCGGGAACTGCACAGGGCTTGGCCGTACAATTCACCTTCAATTCACATCATTTCTCAACAACGGAGGCAGCCTCAAGCATAACCCCTATGACGTGTGTTCAGAGGGAACCCATACTAAGACACATAAATTTCCAGCTAAGCCCTACCCATAATCAGGTATTGTGGGGGTACTCAAAAATTGGAAAGGTATCGCATCCACTCAATCATCAGTTTTTAGCCAAAATCACCAAGTCAACTTCAGTGTCATATTCACCTTCAAAAAAATCTTTCAATGGAAATGACTAGTCATTCCAGGGTTTTCACCATCAGCATCTCATCAACACATGTTCCCATCTAGAGTAGTCATTTTAAAATTTGCACTAGCCACTATGTGTGAGGGGTGCTAGGTATTTGCTTCTAGGCTAAGTTTGATACTCTTGTAATAACTCCATACTAATCTAGTAAATCATAAATCAAAAAGTACTTTGATAAAACAAAAGTAAGTAAAGCTTGTAAAGTAAAAACTGGGAAATAGGTTCATAAACATAAAGTAAAGGGGGTAATGCCTTGCTCATGGTGAGCTTTGCACTTTGCAAGAGTATTATCTTGCCTTGGTTGGGAAACTGGTCAAAGTGGTCTTCTTCTTCCTGGAAGTAGACCTCCTCCTCCTCCTGATACTCCTCGGTACTAGCGTCTAAAATACGAATACGGAGTACACAATCATCACACCAAACTAATCTACTAAGCTATGCACAATCATGGTTCACACACTTAAACTAGCATCACATATTACTATTAAATTGGTGGATGGTTTCTTCTTATCAATTAAGAAAAATAATTTCCTCTCATTATCTTATTAAGATTTAATTTCTCTTATGCATAATATGTGACCTAGGTTGACCCAAGTCAACCTCTTCACACTTATCATTTGGAGAAAAGATTTAAATGAGGTGAGCACCTCATACCATTTAATTCTAGCATAACAAGGATTTAATATCACCAACAATTCCTATGGGACCTAAATAACCAGAGTCTCCACTTCACTTGGAATTGGTGGTGACAAGATTTAAATGAGGGAAACTCCCACATAAGATTTATTAATAGTTTTGGACAATATCTTTGACTAGAAAATAGCCATAAGGGCATTTAAATCAACTCAACCCTGATCATTCAAAGTAAGCATGGCATATTTTTGTAGAAACAATTAGTATAAGTGAAAAGTGAATTATTGGAGGTGGAATTAACTGAAAAGCATTTATGGTTGATTTTTAAGAATTAATATAAGGCAGAAAAGTCCCTGCCTTGTTTATTTTGTCATTTTAATTCTACAAAAGATCTCGGGTTCTATCCAGTGGCATTGTGTAGATAATTTCATAAGGTTTCCAGAAATATAAAGTTTGTAAAATTTGGCCGAGTAGATTTGTCACAATTGAATTTCAAAGTTTGCATCAGATTGGATATTTCATATACTCTGGAAAATTTGAATTCAAACTGGTGGGCTTGCGCGGAAAAGGAGTTGGGCCGGCCCACTTCGCGTCCAGCGCGAGCAGGCCGTCTGACGGCGGGTCCCACGCGTCAGTGGGTTTTACCCCAGCGAAACGGTATGTGGAATGTGAGCCGCACGATTAGAAGAGGATCGCACGGCCCAGAGACGTCATCGTCTCCGGCGAGAGAGGAGCTTACGGGCGGCGACGGTGGACGGTGGGCGAGGTCGTCGGAGCTCCGGGGGTCGTCGGAGGGGTGCGCCGCGTCGTTGTCGAGGATGGGGAGGCGCCTGGAAGCAGCGGCGTCTCCAATGGTGGCCTCCTGCTCCGGCGGCGTCCGTGTACTGGCGGCGGCGTCGATCTTGCGATTGGCGGTCTCCGGCGGCTTTTCTATGAAATTGAGGTGGCAGGGGGAGTTCTGAGGAAGAGTGGAGGCGATTGGCGTGCTCAGTTTGGACGGAGGGGTCCTCCTTTTATAGCGGCGAGAGGTGGCTGTGGCGCCCGGCTAGGTTTGCCATGGTCGCCGTCGGTCCAGGGCCGCGAAGAGCCAAGTGATGGGCGCGGAGTGTTGGCGACGTCCATGCGGTGCTGACGCGCTTGACGGTGATGAAAACGAGGCACTACAGCGGCGGTGAGCTTGACGGGAGCTCGCGGGCAGTGGCGGATGGGCGTCGACGCGTTCGTCACCTGCGGCGTTCCCGCGGGCCAGCGAGCGTGTCCAGGCGTGTCACGGTGAGGTGAGGCGTCGACTGGCGGTGAGCGTGAGGGCTGAGGTGATGCGTGGACGCGGGGCGTCGTCACGCTCTGGGCGTCCAGGGTGCTCGCCATGCGCGCTCTGGCGCGGCATGGGCGTTGCCTGGGCGTCACTGGGCGCGCTGTTTCCGGCGTGTGCGTGCGTCGTGTTGACCAGGGGATGGTACGGGCGTGTCCAGGAGAGTGAGGGGAGGCTAGTGGACACGGTGGTGCAGGCCAGAATCGACCAGGTGAGGAGATGGCAAGGTGAGGCCATGCCATGCCACGGCATGGCATGTTTGAGGTGATTTAATCTAACCATGGCCAGTGCAAGTGGTGAAGTGATGTGGTGAGGTGAGAGGGAGACTCCAGGGTGCAGGGAGGTCCAAGTTGGACCAAGTCCAAGTAGAAAAATGAGGCATGGGCTCAAGATTTTACCACCTGCAATGTGTTCGACAAAATGCCCGCAAGAAAATTATTTTCGAATTTTGAAATTCTTTTTGGTGGGTTGAAATCATATATTAAGTGGAGCATTTTGGTGGTGGTGGTGGTCAAAATGAATTTGATATGCAAAATCACATTTTGCATATGATCTTAAATCTGTTTCAAAGTCCTGACTTTGCTTGCTTGTCATTTCAAATTGGTGATGAATTTGGGGTGGTGACTTTGGGCAAAGTTGAAGTGCTTGATGTTGTCTTGGATGAGGTGTGAAGAGTTGACAAAGTTTAGAAGTGGAAAGAAGAAAACCAGGGGCTCAAAGTGGGCATCAGACTAAAAATGGCACAAGTGACCATATTGCATGTGACTTGGAATTTGAATTTGATTTTGGTTTGAGTTGAGTTTCTTCACTTCCAAAAGTGTTTAAAAGTGTTTAGTAACCATTTACACACAAAGGTGCAAGCCAAAATGGGCTAGGTTAAGTATTAGCAAAAATGGCATAGGCCTTATGTGAGAGGTAAATGGATTTTTGGAATTTCTTTATATTTCCATTTTATTTGGCTAGGGGTGATCAAGTGATCATTGCTAGGTTTTTAGAGTGAGAGTAACACACAACAAGCATCATGGCAATTGCACACTCCAAATAATTAATAAGGTGATCTATATGCATAAACCTATATGATAAGAAAAAGTTTTTGTTAACCCTGATTTTTGGATTCTTGAAAATCTCCCTTGTTCATTTTATTGAAAAGTGGGATGTTACAATGAGTGATGATGGCGCGGAGGTCAATGGGGCGACGGCGGCAGTTGGTAAAAATGGCCGGCAAGAAGGAGGGCATCATGATACTGATGACGATGAAGAGTTTGTCGCACATGACGATAACCTTGACGACGACAATAACCTTGACGACGACAATAACCTTGACGACGACGAAGAGGTGCCGCTAGCTTCAGTCGTGCGGGACCCTCATCTTCAAGATCTGCTTCTCGAAAAGACGAAAGGCGCCAAGCGGAAATCAAAGCTTGAGCAACTCGAGATAGACTCGAATACTCCGTTGTACGACTCAGGTCGCGGGTTGGGGGAGTCTCGCTTGAGAGTAGCTCTCGATGTGCTGCAGATGAAGGTGAAACACGGATGGACGGACACAAGCGTCGACGACATCCTGGAATACGTGAAAGATCTCCTTCCTGCCGGGAACACGTGTCCTGGTAGTCTAGCCGAGGCCAAGAGAATCACGTGCCCTCTCGACTTACCCCACGAAAAGTATCACGCCTGCATCAACGACTGTATCATGTATCGCAAGGAGCACATGGAAAAGACCAAATGTCCTGTGTGTGAAGCTGAACGGTACAAGAAAGGGAAGAAGAAAGCTCCTCGGAAAGTTGTGTGGTACTTCCCGCTCGCCCCCCGGCTTCAACGGTTCTACGCGGACCGCAAGGAAGCAAAGCTCATGCGCTGGCACGCAGAAAGAAAGGAGGCAGTGTTGAATGATAAAGAGCGGATTGAGCACCCAGTCTTGACGCACCTTCGGATGCAAGCCGGTGGAAAGCATTAGACAATGAATTCGGAAGTTTTGGGGCAGATCCCAGAAACATCGGGTTGGGTGCGAGCACGGACGGATTCAATCCGTTCGGAAACCAGAGCAGACACACATAGCACATGGCCCGTGTTTGTCTGGAGCTACAACCTCCCGCCCTGGCTGTGCATGAAGAGGAAGGACATACAGATGAGTATGCTAATTCAAGGGCCGACACAGCCAGGAAACGATATCAACATGTATCTCGAACTATTAAAGGAGGAGCTTGAAACGTTGTGGGCGGAGGAAGGGGTAGATACATGGGACGCCGTCGCGGAAGAATATTTCCCTTTGAGAGCCGCGTTGATCACGACGGTGCAGGACTACCTCGGATATGGTTACATTTCGTGCCAGGTGTGCCATGGACACAAAGCATGTGTCAGGTGCATGGAAGAGACGATGTTTTTGCAGCTTGGTAAGGATGGCTCTTCGAAAACAGTTTACATGGGGCATCGAAGGTGGCTACAGAAAACTGACCCGTGGAGAAAGCGTGGAGATCTGTTCGATGGTACAAATGAACCCCGAGGACCTCCACGTAAGAAGAGCGGCGAAGAGATCGATACATTACTGAAAGGTTGGAAGGAGTGCCCTGCGCCGGGAAAGATTCGTCAAAAGCCTGGAGAGAAGAAGAAGAAAAAGGAAACGACGCCGCTCATTGGTGTATGGAAAAGGAGGTCCGTGTTTTGGGACTTGCCGTACTGGAAAATTCTCGATACACCTCACTGCCTTGATGTCATGCATATTACAAAGAACGTGTGCGAGAGCTTGCTTGGCACTCTTCCCAACATGCCAGACCGGACCAAAGATGGGCCGAAAGCAAGACAGGACCTGAAAGTTTTGGGCATCAGGGAAGAGCTTCAGATCCCGCCGGCCCAAGAGGGACAGTCGGAGGAGGAGGCGGACGACGGTCAGAAGCGCAAAAGGATTAAGCAGCCAGACTAATACTGTCCCCCCTCCTGCTTCACTTTTAGTCTGGCCGAGGTCGATCAATTTTTCAATTGCCTTGTAGGAGTCAGAGTGCCCTTCGGTTACTCCGGGCTAATAAGCAGATACCTGGACCCCAAGAAACGAAACTTCAGCGATCCGAGGTATAATGGATGACCATGTCCGTGCAACGCTGACTGGGCTCTGTAACTTCTTCGACATCATAACTCGGAAGTCGATAAGCGTGAAGAAACTCGCAAGGCTCCAGGAAGAGATCGTGGTGATCCTATGTGAGATGGAGATGTACTTCCCGCCTGCATTCTTTGACGTGATGGTCCATCTGTTGGTCCATATCATGGATGATATCGTCAGTCTAGGGCCGGCATTCTTACACAACATGATGCCGTTTGAAAGAATGAATGGGGTCATTAAAGGATACGTTCGTAACAGGTCACATCCAGATGGAAGCATCGTACAGGGCTGGCTCACCGAAGAGTGCATCTCTTTCTGCACGAATTATCTAGACATCGAGGACCCTGTTGGTTTGCCTCAAAACAAGTACCTCTGTAGGTTCGAGGGAGTAGGCCACAAAAATGGAAGGAAGGAACTGCACGTGCACATGTCTGGTCGGAGTTCCGACTTTGACAGGGCCAACTTAGTAGCGCTACAACACATTGACTTGATCGATCCTTGGTTGAAAGAGCACAAAACCATGATAGAGAACAGTGGCAAGCCGATGATGACGGAAGCAGAAATATACAGAGAGCACAACTCCTCTTTCGCGCGCTGGTTCAAAGACCACATTGATGCTAATCCCCCACCAATGGATTCTGACAAGGATAAACTAGTATTGGCCTTGTCACATGGCCCCGCGCCCAACATCATGACTTACCAAGCGTACGATATCAACGGGTACACATTCTACACGGAAGAAAAAGACAAGAACAGTGTTTACCAGAACTCAGGGGTAACGATGGATTCCTGGACGGGTGACGTAAAGACTAGATACTACGGAAGAATCGAGGAAATCTGGGAGCTTAGCTACGCTGGGGAGAAAGTGCCGATGTTCCGTATCAGATGGGCTAAGAGCGTCAGAAAAGAAGACCGGTATTTCACCACCATGTTTCTACCCGAAGCCAACAAATCAAAGTCCACGAACGCCACCGCGCAGAATGAGCCATGGGTACTGGCAGAACACGTGCACCAATGCTTCTTCATAACCGACCCATCCAGGCCTAGCCGTGTTATCGTGAGGAGAGGCAAGAGGACCATCGTCGGAATGGATGGAGTCGCCAACGAGGAAGACTTCGAAGGACAAGTCGGAGACCCAATGATGGAAGAATCCGAGGATGAAGACACAACATACACCACAAGAAGAAGCAGGACCACGCTACCGAGGTCAGGTCGACCCTTCAAAAGAAGAAGTCACGACACGGGGCTAAATTATTCAACGACAAGCAAGAAAAGCAAGAAGAAAGCGAAACACTCTTCTCAATCGATGATGTAAAAATTTATTTGCAAACTATAACTCATATTTTGTGTAATTCATAACTACTCATATGGTCATGGCCAATATTTTATGTATGACTAATTAATATTGTGTTGGTCAATATTTTGTGTATGTATATATAACTCATATTTTTTTGTAATGCCTAATTAAGATTTTGAAATTGTTTTTGCATATATAACTCATGCATATTTCTTGGCTATTATCTTTAAAAGATAAGAACATAAATATAATAGAAAAGGCCAGAAAAGAAATAAAGAAAAACAAAAGAAAATATGAGTTGGGGAGGTCATTGCATGTGATCTGGGCCAAGTCCCAGGTATACACGGGGTACACTTATTGCCGGCGCACCAGGGCTTTGGTGCGCCGGGGGTCCACCTGTCCCCGGCGCACCAAAGCCCTGGTGCGCCGGCAATAAGTGTACCCCGTGTATACTTGGGACTTAACCGCACGCGAGACACCTTTCTCCCTCCCCATTCCCAATTCATTGACGACGAACCCTAACCGCCACCGTGAGCGCCGCCATGAGCTTCACTGCCCCGCCACGCCGTCCTCGACCATTCGCCACCATCCCCCTCCACCAGCCCCCACCACCTGCCCCATACACGCCGCCGCTGCCGTTGGAGTAGGGGACGTCGGAGGAGGACCACGCCGCCGCCGCCGTCGGAGGAGGACCACGCTGCCGCCGCCGTTGGAGGAGGAACACTCTGTCGCCGCCGTTGGAGGAGGACCACGCTGCCGCCACCGTGAGCTTCCCTCTCCCCTTCCCTCTCCCCTCCCCCTTCCCGTTCAAATTTCTTCCAATTGCTATGAAATTGGTTCAAATTGATGCTCGATCCCCTCCTGTACCCTGCATTGCTATGAAATTGATGATTTAGGGTTCATTTAAATGCTTGCAGTATGCTCGATCCCCTCCTGTTCTGTCCATCAATTCTCTGGTTCATTGAAATATATCATCTTATAAGGAGGTTAATTGCTAGCAGTAGCAAAAAAGGAAGTTGCAGGTTGCAGGTTGATTTAGTTGCAGGTTGCAGTAGGAAAAAAGAAAATGAACAGAGGTTTGGTTAAAACATGAAAAAAGAAAAATGAACAGAGGTTTGGTTCAAACAAGAAAATGATTTTAGTTGCAGGTATGTTAGTTCTTCATTAAATGAAAATGAAAATGAAAATGAAAATGGTTTTGCTAAATGGTTAAATGAAAATAAAATGCTCATGCTTATGCTACTGCAATCAAGTTGAAAATGAACTTTATATATGTTGGTTTAGTTAATAAAATTTGCTAGCAGTACATGGTTCATTTAAATGAAATGAACACTAGTTGGCAGTAGCAAATGCTACTACTGGTTTAGCCATTCTTGATTCATGTTTATTAAATTTTTAGGGTTCATATATAGCAAGAATGCATTCTCTGGTTCATTTAAATGCCTAATGAAATGCATTCTCTGGTTCATGCTAATAACAAGAATGAAATGCTGATATACAAAATGAATTGCTGCCAGTGTAGGTGTTGCATGCTCATGCTAATAATATGAATGAAATTCATAGGTTAATTTGTTCTCTGGTTTGAAAAAGGAAAATGAATGCTAGCAGTATGTTAGTTCTTGATTAAATGCATTCTCTGGTTTGCTAGGTAAAGAAGCAGCAGGTTTAGCTCACCAAACCATTTATAAAATGCCCAGAAAATGCTAGCATCTTGACTGGTGTTCTCTGGTTTAAAAATGCTAGCATTTTGGTTATGGTACTGCCAATTCATATAAAGTTCATAGGAGAAAAGAATGCTACTGCATTTATTCTCTGGTTTAATAATGGTTCATGCTATATATATGAAATGCTCTCTGTAATTTTTCAACTAGAAATAAAATGATGCAGTAGCTTTAAATGATATAGCAATAAAGTTGAAAATGAACTTTATATATGTTGGTTTAGTTGGTTTAGATGAATTTTGATGTTCACTAGAAGTAGGTTTACTTAATTTAAAAAGAACAAGTGCTAGCAGTAGGTTTAGTTCATAAAAAGAACAAGTGCTGTTGAAAAAAGAAAATAAAATGCATGCTACTGAATTAAGAATGCTACCAGTAGCAAGAAAATTCATTGGTATTTGCTTCTTATTTTTTGAATAAATAAAAACTAATTAAGCATCAAATGCTACCAGTAGCAAGTTTGAGAATTTATGCTTGTTTGAGAATGTATTCTGGTTCAATTCATTCTTTTAAATTCATTCTCTGGTTCAATTCATTTATGCTTGTTTGAGAATTTGAGATATGGTGGTATGGTGGTTCAATTCATTCTCTGGACAAAAGAAAATGCCATTGCAGAGAAAATGGTCCCCTTAACCAGAGAAAATGGTCCATGCTACTGTAAAATACATGTTATTCTCAACATTTATATGTTCCCTTAACCAGAGAAAATGCTCTCTGCCATTTATATGTTGTATGAAATTTTGTATGTCAGCATTTCCATTTTTATTTTAGTGTTTGGGAAATCTGTCTTATGATAGTAGCTGATGCTGCTGTTTAAATGGAGGTTGTCAAGTGTTATTTTTATGCTGATGTAAAATGCCACTGTAATGTATATGCTAAAAAGCTAGCTACTGTAATTTATGTGGTGATGGTTATGGTGATGGCATGGTTATGGAGATGGTTATGGTTATGGTTATGGCATTTATATGTTTGCATTTACATTACGGGGATTGAGTTGCTATTGAGTGCCGGAATGTCGATTCATTTCCGTTCCGGCAATTCTAGCACTCGGCATGACCAATTTTTAGCAAAGGTCATGCCGAATTTTTCCGTGAATTCTAACTCTTTTTCATCTTCTATTAGTGCAAGCCACCATGTCGTCTCAAGAAGAGTTAGAGGAGCACTACAATAGGCACTTCTTTAGGACGGAGGAGGATGCCGAGGCCGCTGGTGTTGGCGGCGACGAGGACCATGAGATGGAGGATGCCGCTGGGGGTAGTGCCGACGAGCCGAGCGGCAACGAGGCAAGCGCCGCCGCCGGGGGTAGTACCTACGAGCCTAGCGGCGATGAGGCAACCGGCGCCGCCGGGGGTGGCGGCGAGACAAGCGGCGATGATCCTAGCGGCGCCGCCGGGAGTAGTGGCATCGGGACAAGTGGAGCCAAGAGGCCGCGGAAGGCAAGGCGCCAAAACACGGTCGGCACCGGCAGAGACACAGTCACAGAGGTGGACCCCGCCAGTGGTTTGCCGGTGCAGCCTAAGGTTGTTGCCAAGGGGTACGGCAACCAACTGGCATGTATCCTCCGAGAGGTCGTCAATCTCAACGAGACGGACCTCCGAGCTGAGAGCAAAGCGCCTTTGCGAGCCCAGCTCATTGCGAGGTTGCACGCACGATACAAGTTCCTAGGCGACTACGCCTCCAGTCATCAAACCAACAACATTGTGAACTCACAAGCCCTCCTGAAGTTCACCAAACACCTCAGCAGCTATAAGTACATGGTGCGGAAGCTGATTACTGAGGGCAAAGGTTTCGAAGAGGTCCACTCCGCCTTTCCGCATGTCACCCAGGCGGACTTTGATGCTTTTGTGGCCAATGAAGAGCTACAAGCAACCAAGAATCGCAAGTTGCGGGGGAAGGAAATGCGGGAGCTTAACATCGGCAACCACAACCTTGGGAGCCGTGGGTACGAGGGAAAGGAGCCCTATTGGGCGAAGGAGGACGAGGCGTATGTAAATGCCGGCATTGAGAACCCCTGGCTCAAGTACAAGGACCCGCTTGAAAGAAGATTCATCAGGTCCCGGTACCATAAGAAGAAACTAACCGGGGAACTTGTCACGGACCCGAAGGTCGTAACCGACATAAGTTGGTTCACGAACGACCAGAAGGTCCCGGGCGTTGGAGAAAAAACTGGTAAGCAATTTACCGGTTTTATTAGATCAAGTATCGTTCATATAATAGTAGCAACATTTCTAAATGGTTCGCGTTTCTTCCGCAGGAAGAAGAAAGACAAAGACTTTCTCAAGCCTCCCAAGGTGACGAAGGCTCCTCGTCCCAGGCGTCGACGGGCAGGGTAGCCTGGGACAAGCCTCTCGTACGGGCGCTAAACATCGTTAATGAGAATTCACCGATGAGAAGGCCGCATAGAGGCCGTGTGGCTGGCGCCGGTACATGCTACAAGCATGGTCCCTATGGCTTGTCGTCTGCGGCCGATAAAAATGCGCGTAATGAGAGGAAGCAGCGGGAGGTGGAGGAAATGAGGGAGTCAATCCTAGCCCAAGTCCAAGCTGGTTTGGTACCGCAACTGGTACCGCAACTCAAAGCTACACTCGTACCTGAAGTCAAAGCTGAAGTCGCCGCTGGAGTCCAAGCAGATTTCAACGCTCTACAAGCGTGGTATGAGGGTGGCACACAAGGCCCCCGAAAATGCAAGTGGTTAGCTTCAACGGCAGCAACTCGATGGTGCCGCCGTCCGCCGGCAATGACAATGTTATAATGGAGACTCCTCCGGCCGCCGGCAATGTCGCTGGTGCTAGGGATTCACCGTCCATGCCGGGTAGCAGCCCCTCCGTCACTTGCACGCCCGCCGCCGCATGTGCTGGCCCGTCGACATTAGCCGAGCTCAACGCCCTCACGGTAATTAACTAATGTGTACATCAAGTTAATATATTAGTTTCGTCATCCTTGCCCTCTCTCTAACGCCATACACATGTTCTCGCAGGCGCTCTCGACGCCATGCACCTTTTTGATGAGAGTAAACGACGAACTCAAAGACGTCGCGAGGGGGTCCATCATTCGGCCCCTGGATAAGAAGTGGCACACACGAGATATGGCGGATGACGTTTACCGGGTTGAAGTGGATCGGGCGTTACCGGGCTATGAGGATTTGTTTCCTCCTAATCAACCGCATGGTGCTGATGACGATAGCCCGTTGAATCTGGCCTCACTGAAGGGTTGGGTACTGCTATGGCCGAAGACCCTAATTCGGATCAACACCTACTCGGGGTCGACGGCAAGCAAAGACAAGCACCTTGCGGCGCCACATGTCAGCGTCCCTCCACGACAGCCAGCGGCGCTCGTGGTCATCGCCCCACCAGAACGGCCAGCTGCGCGAGGTCAGCGCCCCACCACAACAGCCAGTGCGCCGGAGGCCGAGGAATATGAACGTGACAACTTCCAATGGGATATTCCTACGTCTTCACAAGTTGTCCATGAGGATGCGCCGGGCTTGAAATATGTGTGCTCCAAGAAGCTGTTCGATTCTCAAGAAACGGCTGATGAGGAGGAAAATCCTGAGGAGGTCGCCACCGCCGCCGTAAAAAATATGTTGAGCCCAAACACACTCCGTGCTACGGCCACTACGGCGATGGATGGTCCAGCACTACAACCCAAGAAGAGGAAGAGGGCAAATAAGAAGGACGCCCAAGACAAGGCGGCGGCGGCCAAATCCAAGGACAAGGTCCCACTCCTTGACAAGTTGCCAAACAATTGGCGACCTCTGCATCACTTGGGTCAACCGATGCTGCCGGAGCATGTCGTGAAGAAACTCACCCCGGATATGAGGAGCTTGCATGAGACTGTCTTGCATGTGGAGAACCTTCTTCTCAAATCAAAAGATCCTGGTTACCCTCTCTTCGTGGCGAAGGTGCCAACTGGCATGAACTTCGTCGAGAAGTACCCCGCGGACTTGTGCTTCATCCGGTTCAACGACATCTTCAGCATCTATCGCATGCAAGCGCTCCACTTTAGTGTGGTTCGCCTAGTTGCTCTTAGCATGTCTTCCCAGATTGTTAAGGAGGGGACGCCGACCATCGCGATCATGGACCCCTTCTATATGCGGGAGAGCATCATCTGCAACCCTGGGGATCGCGCGATTGCCACCCAGCAGGTCGAGGATTTCATGCTGGCGAACATTAAGAAGGGCGCCATTCTCATCCCTTACTTCCCCGAGTAAGTAATCACTCGCTAGTCCCCCATCACCATTCTATCCTATATCTCCATTTGCATTTCCAAAGGTTAATCCGTGTTTTCCGCAGAGACAAGTTCTGCACCCTCATCGTCGTGCACCCGCAACACTCGCATGCAGTCTATCTCGACTCGGGTAGGGACCGCAAGAAAGACTACTCCCACATCAGGGCCCTTCTCAATGATGCTCTCACCGGCTTCGCCAACAAGGCAGGCCCCCTCAAAGTAGAGAGGAAATCCCGAGGAGGCTTCGTCTTAACCCACACAACCAACTTCCCCTGCCTCAGGCAGTCGACGCTCGACAATGGGATGGACGCGTGGTACGCCATCCTTCAGATGCAGGAGTACATAAAGTACGCAGATGACATGTTGCTGCCAGATAATCTCAGAAACAGGTTTGCAAACATGGCGGATGTCCCTGATAGAGAGATTAGAAAGAACTGGGGTCGCATCCAGCAGTTCATTTGCACGATAATCCTGCAGGATGTCAACAATAGGTCTGGCGAGTTCTTCTACGGCTACGGTCTACCACCTAATGACGAGATAGAACTCCGCTTGGAGATGTCGCGTGATGAGAGGCCGTTCAACTCGCTTGAGGGCTGCCGTCCATTCCCCCCTAGGCGTACAACCTGATCCTACGATGGGAACACTTGCTAAAGCTTGAACGATATGTCCTTGAACTTCCGTACTGTAATAATTGCTATATATTCCCATAGAATCGACTAGTTGCTTTTATTTAGTTGTATGAATGTGCATGTGAACATGTGTCTGTAGTTTCATTTACTTTGCTATATATTTCAAGATTATGGCGTACATAGCTTAATAATTATTTGCATTTACTCGACCACTACTTGCCTCGTATTTGGAGTTCGCCGATGATTAGAATGTTCGGTCAATCGTACACTCGGGGGTGGAGCCAGTGAGCCTTGGTGCGACGGCCACAAGTATCAATCTATTGTGCATCCTACCTAGCCTCACTAACTCCATCCCTGGATGTTAATATTTGTTTCGACCGACAAAGTATGAGGCACGCTATTTAATTCGTACTACTTGTCTTCTATTTGAGTTCGCACTTCTTAATTGCATTGGCCGATGATTAAAATGTTCGGTCACTTGTACACTCCGGGGTGGGGCCAGTGAGGCTTGGTGTGATGGCCACAAATATCAATCTATTGTGCATCCTACCTAGCCTCACTGACCCCATCCATGTATGTTATTATTTATTTCGACCAACAAAGTATGAGGCACATGCTATTTAGTTCATACTACTTGTCTCTTATTTGAGTTGGCACTTGTTCATTGCATTGGTACTAACGTTTTACTTGTCTTGTGAATGGAGATGCCGACGACATATGTCGTGTACAAGGGGAGGGTTCCTGGAGTCTACGACATTTGGGAGGACTGTCGGAGAACAGGTGCACCGTTTCAGCGGCAACAGCTACAAGGGATACCCCACTAGGGTGGAGGCGGAAGGAAGATACGCCCGTTATCTAGCGGGAGAGATGAGGGACATGAGGAGGAACCGGATGAAGACCATGGCCTTCGTGATGATGGTCATGACCATGTTGGTCATGTTCTATGTGATTCTAGTTTAGGTTAGGACCTACATTGTGAGGTGTATGACGATACTTGTGACGACTATGTACCAAGACTTCTAACTTTGTGAAACTTCGTCGTTCGGTGTTGCATATGCACATGTGTTGTATGAATCAACACATTCCGAAACGAGACTTGCGTATTTGTGTACTGATACCGAAATGAAACTTGGCTCTCTATGTGCTTCTCATATTGCATGTAATACTGTATAAATATGAACTGCGTTGTAAATATATACTGCTGTCAAATATGTATTGTAATATGCTGGAAAAAAGCTGGAAAAAAGAATTTTCGAATTAATTGCCAGCGCACCTAAATGATATACTGCCGGCGCACGTGGCATGCGCCAGTGCTGGAAGCACTACTGCCGGCGCACCTGATTGTGCGCCGGTGGAATGTATCTTTGCCGGCGAAGCTAGCGTGGTGCGCCGGCAGTAGCTTAGATATCGCCGGCGCACTACATGGTGCGCCGACAGTGTCCATTTATCACCGGCGCGTTCGCACCGGCAGGCTCGTGGTGCGCCGGCAATGGGAGTTTTAGGTGCGCCGGCAATGGGCCTTTCCCTAGTAGTGTAATAACTATAGGCCATATCCTTATAATAATGGTAACGGTTATGCTAATTCTTATGGGAATTCTTACAACAATAATAGGAATACACCCCCTGGACTTGAAGCTATGCTTAAAGAATTTATTAGTACACAAACTGCCTTTAACAAATCTGTTGAGGAAAAGCTCAATAAAATTGATATTCTTGTTTCTAGAGTTGATAGTCTTGCCTCTGATGTTGATCTTTTGAAATCGAAAGTTATGCCTAATAGGGATATTGAAAATAAAATTGTTACTACAGCAAATGCCATCCAAGTTAGAATTAATGAGAATATAAGATTAATGGCTGAACTGCGTGCTAGGTGGGGTAGAGAAGAAAATGAAAAACTAGCTAAAGAGAAAAATGTAGCTAAAGTTTGGACTATTACCACCACTAGCAATGCTAATTCTTCACATGTTGCTGCACCTCCTACTATCAATGGTAAAATAATTGGTGTTGGCGATGTTTCTACTCCTAGTGCAAAGCGCGCAAAATTGCCTGAAACTGCTAAAACTGCTGAAACTGCTTGTGATAAAACTGCTGAAATTTTTTCCAACCTTGGGGATGATAATCCCATTGCTTTAGATTGTAATGATTTAGATTTTGATGATTGCCACATCTCTGAAGTTATAAAGTTCTTGCAAAAACTTGCTAAGAGTCCCAATGCTAGCGCTATAAATTTGGCTTTCACAAAACATATTACAAATGCTCTCATAAAAGCTAGAGAAGAGAAACTAAAACTTGAAACTTCTATTCCTAGAAAGCTAGAGGATGGTTGGGAGCCCATCATTAAAATGAGAGTCAAAGATTTTGATTGTAATGCTTTATTTGATCTTGGTGCAAGTATTTCTGTTATGCCTAAAAAAGTCTATGATATGCTTGACTTGCCACCATTGAAAAACTGTTATTTGGATGTTAATCTCGCTGATAATGCTAAAAAGAAACCTTTGGAGAAAGTTGATAATGTTCATATTATGGTTAACAATAACCTTGTCCCCGTAGATTTTGTTGTCTTGGATATTGAATGCAATGCATCTTGCCCCATTATATTGGGAAGACCTTTTCTTCGAACCGTTGGTGCTACTATTGATATGAAGGAAGGTAATATTAAATATCAATTTCCTCTCAAGAAAGGTATGGAACACTTCCCTAGAAAGAGAATGAAGTTACCTTATGATTCTATTATTAGAACAAATTATGATGTTGATGCTTCATCTTTCGATGTTACTTGAGATACACTTTCTGCGCCTAGCTGAAAGGCGTTAAAGAAAAGTGCTTATGGGAGACAACCCATGTTTTTACTCCAGTATTTTTGTTTTATATTTGTGTCTTGGAAGTTGTTTACTACTGTAGCAACCTCTCCTTATCTTAGTTTTATGTTTTGTTGTGCCAAGTAAAGTCTTTGATAGAAAAGTAAGTACTAGATTTGGATTACTGCGCAGTTTCAGAATTCTTTGCTGTCACGAATCTGGGTCTATCTCCCTGTAGGTAGCTCAGAAAATTAAGCCAATTTACGAGCATGATCCTCAGATATGTACGCAACTTTCATTCAATTTGAGCATTTTCGTTTGAGCAAGTCTGGTGGCCTAATAAAATCCATCTTTACGGACTGTTCTGTTTTGACAGATTCTGTCTTTTATTTCGCATTGCCTCTTTTGCTATGTTGGATGAATTTCTTTGATCCACTAATGTCCAGTAGCTTTATGCAATGTCCAGAAGTGTTAAGAATGATTGTGTCACCTCTGAACATGTGAATTTTTATTATGCACTAACCCTCTAATGAGTTGTTTCGAGTTTGGTGTGGAGGAAGTTTTCAAGGATCAAGAGAGGAGTATGATGCAATATGATCAAGGAGAGTGAAAGCTCTAAGCTTGGGGATGCCCCGGTGGTTCACCCCTGCATATTCTAAGAAGACTCAAGCGTCTAAGCTTGGGGATGCCCAAGGCATCCCCTTCTTCATCGACAACATTATCAGGTTCCTCCCCTGAAACTATATTTTTATTCCGTCACATCTTATGCACTTTGCTTGGAGCGTCGGTTTGTTTTTGTTTTTTGTTTTTTTTGAATAAAATGGATCCTAGCATTCACTTTATGGGAGAGAGACACGCTCCGCTGTAGCATATGGACAAATATGTCCTTAGGCTCTACTCATAGTATTCATGGCGAAGTTTCTTCTTCGTTAAATTGTTATATGGTTGGAATTGGAAAATGATACATGTAGTAAATTGCTATAATGTCTTGGATAATTTGATACTTGGCAATTGTTGTGCTCATGTTTAAGCTCTTGCATCATATACTTTGCACCCATTAATGAAGAAATACTTAGAGCTTGCTAATTTGGTTTGCATATTTGGTTTCTCTAGAGTCTAGATAACATCTAGTATTGAGTTTTGAACAACAAGGAAGACGGTATGGAGTCTTATAATGTTTACCATATGTCTTTTATGTGAGTTTTGCTATACCGTTCATCCTTGTGTTTGTTTCAAATAACCTTGCTAGCCTAAACCTTGTATCGAGAGGGAATACTTCTCATGCATCCAAAATACTTGAGCCAACCACTACGCCATTTGTGTCCACCATACCTACCTACTACATGGTATTTATCCGCCATTCCAAAGTAAATTGCTTGAGTGCTACCTTTAAAATTCCATCATTCACCTTTGCAATATATAGCTCATGGGACAAATAGCTTAAAAACTATTGTGGTATTGAATATGTACTTATGCACTTTATCTCTTATTAAGTTGCTTGTTGTGCGATAACCATGTTTCTGGGGACGCCATCAACTATTCTTTGTTGGATATCATGTGAGTTGCTATGCATGTCCGTCTTGTCTGAAGCAAGAGAGATCTACCACCTTCATGGTTGGAGCATGCATGTTGTTAGAGAAGAACTTTGGGCCGCTAACTAAAGCCATGATTCATGGTGGAAGTTTCAGTTTGGACATATATCCTCAATCTCATATGAGAATAATAATTGTTGCCACATGCTTATGCATTAAAGAGGAGTCCATTATCTGTTGTCCATGTTGTCCCGGTATGGATGTCTAAGTTGAGAATAATCAAAAGCGAGAAATCCAAAATGCGAGCTTTCTCCTTAGACCTTTTGTAATTGCAGGCGGCATGGAGGTACCCCATTGTGACACTTGGTCAAAACATGTGCATTGCAAAGATCCGGTAGTCCAAGTTAATTAGGACAAGGTGCGGGCACTATTAGTATACTATGCATGAGACTTGCAACTTGTAAGATATAATGTACATAACTCATATGCTTTATTACTACCGTTGACAAAATTGTTTCATGTTTTCAAAATAAAAGCTCTAGCACAAATATAGCAATCGATGCTTTCCTCTTTGAAGGACCATTCTTTTTACTTTTATGTTGAGTCAGTTCACCTATCTCTCTCCACCTCAAGAAGCAAACACTTGTGTGAACTGTGCATTGATTCCTACATACTTGCATATTGTACTTGTTATATTACTCTATGTTGACAATTATCCATGAGATATACATGTTACAAGTTGAAAGCAACCGCTGAAACTTAATCTTCCTTTGTGTTGCTTCAATACCTTTACTTTGATTTATTGCTTTATGAGTTAACTCTTATGCAAGACTTATTAATACTTGTCTTGAAGTACTATTCATGAAAAGTCTTTGCTTTATGATTCACTTGTTTACTCATGTCATTACCATTGTTTTGATCGCTGCATTCACTACATATGTTTACAAATAGTATGATCAAGGTTATGATGGCATATCACTTGAAATTATCTTTGTTATCGTTTTACTGCTCGGGACGACGAGAACTAAGCTTAGGGATGCTTGATACGTCTCGACGTATCGATAATTTCTTATGTTCCATGCCATATTATTGATGATACCTACATGTTTTATGCACACTTTATGTCATATTCGTGCATTTTCTGGAACTAACCTATTAACAAGATGCCGAAGTGCCAGTTGCTGTTTTCTGCTGTTTTTGGTTTCAGAAATCCTAGTAACGAAATATTCTCGGAATTGGACGAAACGAAGACCCAGGGGCCTATTTTTCCACGGAGCTTCCAGAAGACCGAAGAACATACGAAGTGGGGCCACGAGGTGGCGACCCCAAAAGGCGGCGCGGCCTAGGGGGGGCCCGCGCCGCCCTATGGTGTGGCCCCCTCGTCAGGCCCCGACTCTCGCCTTCCTTCCGCCTACTTAAAGCCTCCGTCGCGAAACCCCCTGAGGCGAAAAACCACGATACGGAAAACCTTGCGAGACGCCGCCGCCGCCGAGGCCCATCTCGGGGGATCACGGAGATCTCCTCCGGCACCTGCCGGAGGGGATTCATCTCCCGGAGGACTCTACACCGCCATGGTCGCCTCCGGAGTGATGAGTGAGTAGTTCACCGCTTGAGTATGGGTCCATAGCAGTAGCTAGATGGTTGTCTTCTCCTCATTGTGCTTCATTGTTGGATCTTGTGAGCTGCCTAACATGATCAAGATCATCTATCTGTAATACTCTATGTTGTGTTTGTCGGGATCCGATGGATAGAGAATACCATGTCATGTTAATTATCAAGTTATTACATATGTGTTGTTTATGATCTTGCATGCTCTCCGTTACTAGTAGAGGCTCTGGCCAAGTTTTTACTTTTAACTCCAAGAGGGAGTATTTATGCTCGATAGTGGGTTCATGCCTGCATTGACACAGGACGATGTGAGAAAGTTCTAAGGTTGTGTTGTGCTGTTGCCACTAGGGATAAAACATTGGCGCTATGTCCGAGGATGTAGTTGTTGATTACATTACGCACCATACTTAATGCAATTGTCTGTTGTTAGCAACTTAATACTGGAGGGGGTTCGGACGATAACCTGAAGGTGGACTTTTTAGGCATAGATGCAGTTGGATGGCGGTCTATGTACTTTGTCGTAATGCCCAATTAAATCTCACTATACTTATCATGTCATGTATGTGCATTGTTATGCCCTCTCTATTTGTCAATTGCCCGACTGTAATTTGTTCACCCAACATGCTTTTATCTTATGGGAGAGACACCTCTAGTGAACTGTGGACCCCGGTCCATTCTTTAATACTGAAATGCAAATCTGCTGCAATACTTGTTTTTACTATTTTCTCTGCAAACAATCATCTTCCACACAATACGGTTAATCCTTTGTTACAGCAAGCCGGTGAGATTGACAACCTCACTGTTTCGTTGGGGCAAAGTACTTTGGTTGTGTTGTGCAGGTTCCACGTTGGCGCCGGAATCTCTGGTGTTGCGCCGCACTACATCCCGCCGCCATCAACCTTCAACGTGCTTCTTGGCTCCTCCTGGTTCGATAAACCTTGGTTTCTTTCTGAGGGAAAACTTGCTGCTGTGCGCATCATACCTTCCTCTTGGGGTTGCCCAACGAACGTGTGAAATACACGCCATCACTGCGCCTAGCTCAAAGGCGTTAAAGAAAAGCGCTTATGGGAGACAACCCATATTTTATTTCTGTTACTTTTGCTTTGTTGAGTCTTCGAAGTTATTGCTACTGTAATAACCTCTCCTTATCGTTTTTATTTCGTTTTTGTGCCAAGGGTAGCCTCTAATAGAAAGAAAATAGTGTTTGGGGTATTTGCAATTCTGAAACAGATTCTGTGCTGGTCACGAAAAAATTCTTAAAAATCGCCAGAACGATATTTTGAGCTGCAAATTTTTGTGCTTATGCCCCAGTATGTTAGCTAACTTTTGTTAGTTTAGCATTTTTCGATTTGAGCAACAGAACTACTTCTTTAATTTCGATCTCTGCCTGCTGGTCTGTTTTGACAGATTTTTGCCATGTTTTGCATTTGCGTCTTATGCTTCGTCTTTTTGAGTTCTTTTGTGAAAAAAGAGTTTTCGGAAGAAGTAGCTACAGCAGCATATGTTAAAATGAGTGTTTTATATGTGCCATTACCGAATCCTTGCTGGTTTGATATATTTTTATTGGCACTAATATTGCTAATCAATTGTGCTGAGTTTTGTGTGAAGGAAATTTTCAAGTGTAGGGAGAGAAGAATGATGCAATAAGATGAAGCATGGACAAGGGCTAAATCTTGAGGATGTCCCCTGGACTCCCCAAAAAATATCCAAGAAGTACAAGCGTCAAAGCTTGGGATGCCCAAGGCATCCCCTCTTCGTCAACAAAAAGCACCAGGTCATTTTTCAACAAGCTATATTTTTATTCCTTCATATGATATGTGTTATCCTTGGAGTGTCTTTACTTTTTGCTGTGTGTTTAATTTCAATAAAGTTGGATCCCATCATTCATGTTTACTTTGGAGTGAGACACGCTCCACTGCTTTGCATATTTACTTTGGAGTGAGACACGCTCCGCTGTTTGGCATGTTTATTTTTGAGTGAGACACGCTCCACTGTTATGTATTTTGCGTTGGAGAGAGACAGGCTCCACTTTTATATTTATTTGTGTATCAATAGCTCTCTGGACATTTACTTGTTTTTCATATATGAGAGTTGTTTGGTTTCATTTGGTTGGCGTTGGAAGCATGAACAAAGTTTTATGTGTATGTGATGCAAATGGAAGCATTTTTAGACTGTGGCATAGTTATTTTTGCATATCTTGGTACATGTTATTCTCATGATGAGCTTGTTAATTATGTTTTCATTATGATTAGTCTCAAATACTGAGAGTGTTTAGTGTGCCATTGAATATTTCATGCATTGTTTTTAGCATACAATAGAAAAGCATAATATTGTGGTATATATTCTCGTGCGAATATTTTTATTTGGGTCGACTTGGCACATGTTTTGCAACATGTTATGACTAGATTCCAGTCAATTCTTGCCTCTATGATCATTTAGTTTGCAACTTTTGTATCACTTTATGCATTGATTAATATATTTTGTCGCTGTGCATGATTATGGCCATTATGCTCTCTTAGTTGGTTGCACTGATACGTCCCAAACGTATCTATAATTTTTGATGATCCATGCTTGTTTTGTTACAATTCTTATATGTTTTATGTGCACTTTTCCACACTTTTTATCATTTTCTGGGACTAAACTATTAACGCAGTGTCGCAGTGCCAGTTCATGTTTTCTACTGTTTTTGTGTTTCAGAAAAGTTGTACATGAAAGTTTCTCGGAATTGGACGAAACAAAAGCCCAGAGTCTTATTTTTTCGGGACGAAGACGGAGCCAGAAGGACACGCGCAGGAGAGCTGCCACGTGGCAGTACATAGGGCAGGCGCGGCCCCACCCTTGGCCGCGCCTGGCCCTTGTACTGGTGCCCCGTCGCCTTGTTTGCTCCGCCCTTCCGTCTATTTATTCCTCGAATCGGGAAAACCCCAGAGACCAGAGCCTCCATCCACGAAAAGTTCCGATGCCGCCGTCAACCGAAACCCTAGTTCGGGAGGGTTCTGCAGTCCATCCCGGCACCCTGCCGGAGAGGGAAATCACCGCCGGAGGCCTCTACATCGTGATGTCTACGGGAGCTTCTATTCTTGTAGACAGTGTTGTGCCTCCAAGAGCAGAGGTTTGTAGAACAGCAGCAAGTTTCCCTTAAGTGGATCACCCAAGGTTTATCGAACTCAGGGAGGAAGAGGTCAAAGATATCCCTCTCATGCAACCCTGCAACCACAAAGCAAGAAGTCTCTTGTGTCCCCAACACACCTAATAGGTGCACTAGTTCGGCGAAGAGATAGTGAAATACAGGTGGTATGAATGAATATGAGCAATAGTAATGGCGCCAGAAAATAGCTTGCTGGCGTGTGGTTGATGGTGGTAATATGGTAGCAGTAGTAACGGAGTAAAACAGTAAACAAGCAGCGATAGCAGTATTTAGGAACAAGGCCTAGGGATTAGACTTTCACTAGTGGACACTCTCAACTTTGATCACATAACAGAATAGATAAATGCATACTCTACACTCTTGTTGGATGATGAACACATTGCGTAGGATTACACGAACCCTCAATGCCGGAGTTAACAAGCTCCACAATTCAATGTTCATATTTAAATAACCTTAGAGTGCAAGAAAGATCAACACGACTAAACCAAGTACTAACACAGCATGCACACTGTCACCTTCACACTATGTAGGAGGAATAGATCACATCAATACTATCATAGCAATAGTTAACTTCACAATCTACAAGAGATCATGATCATAGCATACGCCAAGTACTAACACGGATGCACACACTGTCACCATTACACCGTGCGGGAGGAATAAAACTACTTTAATAACATCACTAGAGTAGCACATAGATAAATTGTGATACAAAACACATTGCAATCATAAATAGATATAAATAAGCACTTCACTATGCCATTCATAACAGTGAGTAAGTATTCTGTGAAATATAGCCTAAGAGACCCACACGGTGCACACACTGTCACCTTTACACACGTGGGACAAGGAGTCTCCGGAGATCACATAAGTAAAACTCACTTGACTAGCATAATGACATCTAGATTACAAGCATCATCATATGAATCTCAATCATGTAAGGCAGCTCATGAGATTATTGTATTGAAGTACATAGGAGAGAGATGAACCACATAGCTACCGGTACAGCCCCGATCCTCGATGGAGAACTACTCCCTCCTCATGGGAGCAGCAGCGGTGATGAAGATGGCGGTGGAGATGGCAGCGGTGTCGATGGAGAAGCCTTCCGGGGGCACTTCCCCACTCCGGCAGGGTGCCGGAACAGAGACTCCTGTCCCCCAGATCTTGGCTTCGCGATGGCGGCGGCTCTGGAAGGTTTCTCTGGGTTTCGTGGTTCGTAATAGGGTTTTCGCGACGGAGGCTTTAAATAGGCGGAAGGGCAGCCTCGGAGGGGGCCTGGGGCCACCACACCATAGGGCGGCGCGGCCCCCCCTCTGGCCGCGCCAGGGTGTGGTGTGGGGCCCCCAGGGCTTCCCTCGCGGCTCTCGGGTGTTACGGATGGTTCCGGGAAAATTAGGACCCTGGGCGTTGATTTCGTCCGATTCCGAGAATATTTCGTTACTAGGATTTCGAAACCAAAAGCAGCGAGAAAACAGGAGCGGCACTTCGGCATCTTGTTAATAGGTTAGTTCCAGAAAATGCACGAATATGACATAAAGTGTGCATAAAACATGTAGATAACATCAATAATGTGGCATGGAACATAAGAAATTATCGATACGTCGGAGACGTATCAGCATCCCCAAGCTTAGTTACGCTCGTCCGAGGAGCTAAAACGATAACAAAGATAATTTCTGAAGTGACATGCCATCATAACCTTGATCATACTATTTGTAAACATATGTAATGAATGCAGCGATCATAACAATGGTAATGACATGAGTAAACAAGTGAATCATAAAGCAAAGACTTTCATGAATAGTACTTCAAGACAAGCATTAATAAGTCTTGCATAAGAGTTAACTCATAAAGCAATAAATCAAAGTAAAGGTGTTGAAGCAACACAAAGGAAGATTAAGTTTCAGCGGTTGCTTTCAACTTGTAACATGTATATCTCATAGATAATTGTCAACATAGAGTAATATAACAAGTGCAATATGCAAGTATGTAGGAATCAATGCATAGTTCACACAAGTGTTTGCTTCTTGAGGTGGAGAGAGATAGGTGAACTGACTCAACATAAAAATAAAAAAGAATGGTCCTTCAAAGAGGAAAGCATTGATTGCTATATTTGTGCTAGAGCTTTTATTTTGAAAACATGAAACAATTTTGTCAACGGTAGTAATAAAGCATATGAGTTATGTAAATTATATCTTACAAGTTGCAAGCCTCATGCATAGTATACTAATAGTGCCCGCACCTTGTCCTAATTAGCTTGGACTACCGGATCTTTGCAATGCACATGTTTTAACCAAGTGTCACAATGGGGTACCTCCATGCCACTTTGTACAAAGGTCTAAGGAGAAAGCTCGCATTTTGGATTTCTCGCTTTTGATTATTCTCAACTTAGACATCCATACCGGGACAACATGGACAACAGATAATGGACTCCTCTTTAATGCATAAGCATGTGGCAACAATTATTATTCTCGTATGAGATTGAGGATATATGTCCAAAACTGAAACTTCCACCATGAATCATGGCTTTAGTTAGCGGCCCAATGTTCTTCTCTAACAATATGCATGCTCCAACCATTAAGGTGGTAGATCTCTCTTACTTCAGACAAGACGGACATGCATAGCAACTCACATGATATTCAACAAAGAATAGTTGATGGCGTCCCCAGAAGCATGGTTATCGCACAACAAGCAACTTAATAAGAGATAAAGTGCATAAGTACATATTCAATACCACAATAGTTTTTAAGCTATTTGTCCCATGAGCTATATATTGCAAAGGTGAATGATGGAATTTTAAAGGTAGCACTCAAGCAATTTACTTTGGAATGGCGGATAAATAACATGTAGTAGGTAGGTATGGTGGACACAAATGGCATAGTGGTTGGCTCAAGGTTTTTGGATGCATGAGAAGTATTCCCTCTCGATACAAGGCTTAGGCTAGCAAGGCTATTTGAAACAAACACAAGGATGAACGGTGCAGCAAAACTCACATAAAAGACATATTGTAAACATTATAAGACTCTACACCGTCTTCCTTGTTGTTCAAAACTCAATACTAGATATTATCTAGACTCTAGAGAAACCAAATATGCAAACCAAATTAGCAAGCTCTAAGTGTTTCTTCATTAATGGGTGCAAAGTATATGATGCAAGAGCTTAAACATGAGCACAACAATTGCCAAGTATCAAATTATCCAAGACATTTTAGAATTACTACATGTATCATTTTCCAATTCGAACCATATAACAATTTAACGAAGCAGTTTCAACCTTCGCCATGAAAATTAAAGGCTAAGAACACATGTGTTCATACGAACCAGCGGAGCGTGTCTCTCTCCCACACAAGCATTTATTCAAATAAAAACAAAACAAAAGCACACAGACGCTCCAAGCAAAGTGCATAAGATGTGACGGAATAAAAATATAGTTTCAGGGGAGGAACCTGATAATTTGTCGATGAAGAAGGGGATGCCTTGGGCATCCCAAGCTTAGACGCTTGAGTCTTCTTAGAATATGCAGGGATGAACCACGGGGGCATCCCCAAGCTTAGACTTTTCACTCTTCTTGATCATAGTATATCATCCTCCTCTCTTGACCCTTGAAAACTTCCTCCACACCAAACTCGAAACAACTCATTAGAGGGTTAGTGCACAATAAAAATTAACATGTTCAGAGGTGACACAATCATTCTTAACAATTCTGTACATTGCATAAAGCTACTGGACATTAATGGATCAAAGAAATTCATCCACCATAGCAAAAGAGGCAATGCGAAATAAAAGGCAGAATCTGTCAAAACAGAACAGTCCGTAAAGATGGATTTTATTAGGGCACCAGACTTGCTCAAATGAAAATGCCCAAATTGAATGAAAGTTGCGTACATATCTGAGGATCATGCACGTAAATTGTCTTAATTTTCTGAGCTACCTACAGGGAGGTATACCCAGATTCGTGACAGCAAGGAAATCTGGAACTGCGGAGTAATCCAAATCTAGTATCAACCTTTCTATCAACGACTTTACTTGGCACAACAAAACACAAAACTAAGATAAGGAGAGGTTGCTACAGTAGTAAACAACTTCCAAGACACAAATATAAAACAAAGTACTGTAGCAAAATAACACATGGGTTATCTCCCAAGAAATTCTTTCTTTATAGCCGTTAAGATGGGCTCAGCAGTTTTAATGATGCACTCGCAAGAAATAGTAGTTGAAGCAAAAGAGAGCATCAAAAGGCAAATTCAAAACACATTTAAGTCTAACATGCTTCCTATGCATAGGAATCTTGTAAATAAACAAGTTCAAGAAGCATAATGCAACAAGAATAGAAAAACTAGACAAGCTCAACTTCAAGATTTTAAGCATATAGAGAGGTGTTTTAGTAACATGAAAATTTCTACCACCATATTTTCCTCTCTCATAATAACTTTCAGTAGCATCATGAGCAAACTCAACAATATAACTATCACATAAAGCATTCTTATCATGAGCCTCATGCATAAAATTATTACTCTCCACATAAGCATAATCAATTTCATTAGTAATAGTGGGAGCAAATTCAACAAAGTAGCTATCATCATTATTCTCATCATCAAATATAGGAGGCATATTGTAATCATAATCAAATTTACTCTCCATAGTAGGTTGTACCAAAAGACCACTATTATAATCATCATAAATAGGAGGCAAAGTATCATCAAAGAAAATTTTCTCCTCAATGCTTGGGGGACTAAAAAGATCATGAAAACCAGCTTCCCCAAGCTTAGAACTTTCTACATTATTATCAACAATGGTGTTCAAAGCGTTCATACTAATATTACTACCAGCATGCAAATAAGATTCCATAGGTTTTTTAATTTTCGCATCAAACAATCCATGTTTTAAATCAGGAAATAGAATAAGAAGCTCATTGTTGTCCATTATGCCAAACTAGTGTAAACAAGAAACAAAAAGATGCAATTGCAGGATCTAAAGGAAATAGCTTCGAGCACAAACACAATGGCGCCGAGAAAAAATCTGTTACCTGGCAGGAGTATCAGTGCCTTTTTACCTTTCCTCCCCGGCAACGGCGCCAGAAAAGTGCTTGATGTCTACGGGAGCTTCTATTCTTATAGACAGTGTTGGGCCTCCAAGAGCAGAGGTTTGTAGAACAGCAGCAAGTTTCCCTTAAGTGGATCACCCAAGGTTTATCGAACTCAGGGAGGAAGAGGTCAAAGATATCCCTCTCATGCAACCCTGCAACCACAAAGCAAGAAGTCTCTTGTGTCCCCAACACACCTAATAGGTGCACTAGTTCGGCGAAGAGATAGTGAAATACAGGTGGTATGAATGAATATGAGCAATAGTAATGGCGCCAGAAAATAGCTTGCTGGCGTGTGGTTGATGGTGGTAATATGGTAGCAGTAGTAACGGAGTAAAACAGTAAACAAGCAGCGATAGCAGTATTTAGGAACAAGGCCTAGGGATTAGACTTTCACTAGTGGACACTCTCAACTTTGATCACATAACAGAATAGATAAATGCATACTCTACACTCTTGTTGGATGATGAACACATTGCGTAGGATTACACGAACCCTCAATGCCGGAGTTAACAAGCTCCACAATTCAATGTTCATATTTAAATAACCTTAGAGTGCAAGAAAGATCAACACGACTAAACCAAGTACTAACACAGCATGCACACTGTCACCTTCACACTATGTAGGAGGAATAGACCACATCAATACTATCATAGCAATACTTAACTTCACAATCTACAAGAGATCATGATCATAGCATACGCCAAGTACTAACACGGATGCACACACTGTCACCATTACACCGTGCAGGAGGAATAAAACTACTTTAATAACATCACTAGAGTAGCACATAGATAAATTGTGATACAAAACACATTGCAATCATAAATAGATATAAATAAGCACTTCACTACGCCATTCATAACAGTGAGTAAGTATTCTGTGAAATATAGCCTAAGAGACCCACACGGTGCACACACTGTCACCTTTACACACGTGGGACAAGGAGTCTCCGGAGATCACATAAGTAAAACTCACTTGACTAGCATAATGACATCTAGATTACAAGAATCATCATATGAATCTCAATCATGTAAGGCAGCTCATGAGATTATTGTATTGAAGTACATAGGAGAGAGATGAACCACATAGCTACCGGTACAGCCCCGAGCCTCGATGGAGAACTACTCCCTCCTCATGGGAGCAGCAGCGGTGATGAAGATGGCGGTGGAGATGGCAGCGGTGTCGATGGAGAAGCCTTCCGGGGGCACTTCCCCGCTCCGGCAGGGTGCCGGAACAGAGACTCCTGTCCCCCAGATCTTGGCTTCGCGATGGCGGCGGCTCTGGAAGGTTTCTCTGGGTTTCGTGGTTCGTAATAGGGTTTTCGCGATGGAGGCTTTAAATAGGCGGAAGGGCAGCCTCGGAGGGGGCCTGGGGCCCACCACACCATAGGGTGGCGCGGCCCCCCCTCTGGCCGCGCCAGGGTGTGGTGTGGGGCCCCCAGGGCTTCCCTCTGGCGGCTCTCGGGTGTTCTGGATGGTTCCGGGAAAAATAGGAACCTGGGCGTTGATTTCGTCCGATTCCGAGAATATTTCGTTACTAGGATTTACGAAACCAAAACAAGCAGAAACAGGAACTGGCACTTCGGCATCTTGTTAATAGGTTAGTTCCAGAAAATGCACGAATATGACATAAAGTGTGCATAAAACATGTAGATAACATCAATAATGTGGCATGAAACATAAGAAATTATCGATACGTCGGAGACGTATCACATCGACATGTCTTCATCCGAGGTGATGTGTGAGTAGTCCTCCACGGGACCATTGGTCCATAGCAGTAGCTAGATGGCTGTCCTCTCCTTGTTGTGCTTCATTTATAGATCTTGTGAGCTGCCTAACATGATCAAGATCATCTTTTTTTTAATTGCTACATGTTGGTTTGATGTGGATCCGATTTATAGAGAGGTTACTTTGGTTGAGATTATGTATTATGTCATTATGATCTTGTATGCTGTCCGTTTCTAGTAGATGCTCTGGCCAAGGAGATGCTAGCGACTCTAAGAGGGAGTATTTATGCTCGATAGTGGGTTCATGCCTCTATATAACCATGGGAAGTGACCTTGTTCTCTACGGTTGTAGATGTGCTGTTGCTACTAGGGAGAAAACAACGGTGTTCTATTCAAGGGTAGTTTCATCGCTTACTTTACACACATTGCTTAAAGCGATAGTCCGTTGCTTACAACTTAATACTGGAGGATGTCGCGGATGCAATACTGAAGGTGGATTATTAGTCATAGATGCAGTTGGATTACGGTCTATGTATATTGTTGTAATGCCCGCATAATTTCATAACATGTATTCTGCACCAACCATTATCGTAGAATCTCTGTTTGTCAATTGTCCATCTGTAATTTGTTTACCCAGCATATTTATTTATTGGGGAGGCGCCTCTAGTGAACCGTGGACCCCGGTCCTTCTTCTTTTAATTGCAATCTTCTACAACATTTTTCTGTTCTGTTCTCTGCAAACAATTCTTTTTCCACACGGTTCGTTTAATCCTTTGTTTTCAGCAAAACCAGTGAGCTTGACAACCTCGCTGAAAGTTGGGTACAAAGTAGTAAATAAATATTCACTATATAATATTAATATGTCCGGTTTACAATAATTTTCCAAAAATTAATTAATTTGTCTAGATACATTCATTTTTGGAAAATTATTTTAAATTGAAGGAAGTAGTATTTTTATTAGAGTTTACTAGGAAAGTTGACCGTGCGTTGCAGCGGGATAATTTTTTTTTTGCATTGAAACCCACCAGATTCAACACATCCCGCGTTTAGGTGACCATTGCCTCCTCGACCAACCCTCTTTTTTTGCGAATAACCTTGACCAACCTGAAATACTAAGAAAACCTTGCCATATTCGTTCAACCTATCTGGCCTACGGAAGAAAATTCTTATATCTATACTGTTAACACTATCTGTGCGAGGCCATCTAACATACACACTCTCGCTCGATGTAACCTTAGCCTTAGCTCTAAGGGGGAATGATCTTCGCTGAGTGCTGAAAACACTCGGTGAGGAGCCAAAACACTCGGCGAAGAATACGTCAAGTATACACTCAGCGAAGCCAAACACGACACACTGAGCTCACACTATCGTTGAGTATTTTTTTGCTTGTATATTTGTCGTAGTTTGCCGTGTCATATTTTTATGCCTGAGTGTATGTACTTGGCAAAGTATGTTGTGGCATGTACCTAAATTTCAAACACGGCAAAAGTCTTTTTCGCCGAGTATCCGATTTTGGCACTCGGCACAGACCAAAACACTTGATACAATTTGAGACAACCTTTTCGAAAGAGAAAAAAATACTTTGAGATCAAAGATATCTCTAGGATTTCATTAAAACTCGAAATATCTTTTTGCTTTTTGCACAGGTATCAGTGTCAGTGTCTCCGAGTCCGACCATGGATACCGGCGGCTGCAGCTAGCGCCGACGGGCCGTGGCTTCGTTGCCGGCGGCCGTCATTGGAAGCCCATAGTGCCGGCGTGGTCAATAACACGTCAGTTCATGGTGGTGGTCGACGGCGGGGCCGCATGACCTCGTTGTGGTTGCGTGCGGGTCTCTGGCAGCGTTAGTGACGTGGGCATTACCCTTTGGGTAACTGACATTGCCCTATCCTGTGCGGCCCAACTGGAGACCCATGAAGATAACCGATGCCAAGGTGGGCCACTAGGACGGTGCTAGAGAAGGTTCCTTGAAGAGCAAGACAAAGAGGAGCCGAACAAGGAAATTTTAGCGTTAGGTCTTTTGTAAACCTAGTCGTGATCAGGCAGATCTCTTGAGACCTGGCCTCCTATATAAAGGCCAGGAGAGGGGCTGCCAAGGGACAGAATCAATCATAGCAATTTTAGCAATCAGAAGTCTAGAGCTAGGTCGCCGTAACACTTAGCCTCTCGACGAGATCACAACCGAAACCTTCGGCACCCCATTGTAATCCAATATTCTCATAATCAAGATCAGACAGGCAGGACGTAAGGGTTTTACATCATTGAGGGCCCCGAACCTGGGTAAATTGCTCTCCCCGCTCACTAGTAGGAAAACCATTATAGGTAGAAACAACAACTGTGGCGCACGAAACTGCCCATGCGCCACAAAATTATTTCTGTGGCGCACCAACATCATGCGCCACAAAAAATTGAAAGTTTCTGTGGCGCATGTGCCAGGTCATGCGCCACAGAAATTGGACATTCTGTGGCGCACGATGGACGGTGCGCCACAGAAAGTTTGTGGGGCCCACGCGGGGTCCACCACTGCACATGGGCGAAGGATATTCTGTGGCGCATGGACCAATGTGCGCCACAGAAATTTAAATTTCTGTGGCGCACAAGGCTCCATGCGCCACAGAATATCCCGCGGGGACCACCCCCCGGCTCACGCCACCAAGATTCTGTGGCGCATATTCTGATATGCGCCACAGAAACTTCTGTGGCGCATATCAGAATATGCGCCACAGAATGTGCACAGTAGATCTAGCTTTTTGGGCAGCTTTCCCCCTCTTCTCTTCCACCCACCACCCTTTCCATTCTTGTCTCCTCCAACCAGCTCGTGTTGCTCCTCTCTCCCACTCCATTTTGGTCATACTTTCCTCCATTGTTGATAGCTCTAAGCCTATTTTGTGGGCATATTTGTGAGGGGAAGCCACTCCAACTTGTAGAGGGGGTACTAAACCACAATTCTCTTTCCCTCCTCCTCCACTTTCCCTTTTGCATGGTCCATTGTTTTCTCTCCACCATGATTGGTAGATTTGTGAGAGGTTGAGTACTATTGGATGCATGTTTTGTGTGTATGGATGTTTTGTAGGTGAAGATTATCGCGCTACCGGACGGTTTGCGGTGGCGAGACAATGATGTTTATATGTGTTGAGCTTTGTGTTGTGGTTGAATGTTTGCTTGCGAAGAAGCTTATTTGTGTTGTTGGTTTGTGCCGGCGTGTGGTGCATGGATGTTTGCAGAAATGTTGATTCATTTCTATTTCGGCAAATTCTTGCACTAGCCATATGTCCTACTTTTAGGATAGGTCATGCCGAAATTTTCCAGCGAATGCATGCATGTGTACTGTTTGTGCATGGTGTGTGTGGTTCTAATTAACTCTCTTTTGCTCTATATATGTATGACGCGCAGTCAACCATGGTCGTCCATATGAGGGAAGGACAAGTGGTTAGATACAAGGTGAACGCGAAGGCCGACATGGTTAGGAACAACATGACCCTGATAAGATGTCCGTGTCGAAAATGCGGACTCCGGCAGTGGATCGACCCTGATTCTGGACAACTGGAGGAACACCTGCTCAGGCGCGGTTTCATGCTCGGCTTCAACAAGGAGCCGACGGCAAATGTTGGTCATGAAGTAGAGGCCGACATCGGGCGAGAAGACGAAGAGTCTCCCGAACATGGTGTTCATCATGAGGAAGGAGAGGCCGATGAAGGAGATGATGATGCCGGAGAAGATGGTGGTGGAGAAGCCGAGAGCACGCAGACGCCGCTAACGTCGGCCTTGCGGGACCCTCATGTTCAAGAGCTTCTCCTGAAGGACACGGGCAACGCCAAACCTGAAGCCAAGCTGGCGCAAATGGAGGTAGACGGGATGACTCCATTGTATCTAGGGTGCCGGCCCGAGGATACACGCTTGAGTGTAACGCTCGAGTGTCTGGAGATGAAGGCGGAACACAAATGGACCGACAGCAGCTTCAGCGATAACATGAAATCCTGGCATGCTCGTCTTCCCAAGGACAACATATTGCCAACAAGTATCGACGAGGCCAAGAAAATAGTTTGCCTACTCGACCTACCGCACGTTAAGTACCACGCATGCATAAATGATTGTGCGCTTTTTCGGGATGAGTACAAGGATAGAACCACATGTCCGGTGTGCGGCCAAGGACGGTACAAGAGAGGGAACAAGAAAGTTCCTCTGAAAGTTGTCTGGTACTTTCCTATCACTCCCCGTCTGCAGCGGTATTTCGTAGATCCTAAGAAAGCAAAGCTCATGCAATGGCACGCGGAAAGGGAGAAACCCGCAGATAATCCGGAGAAGGGCAAGATCCTGACACACCCTCCAGACGCTAGCCAGTGGAATGCGTTGGACATTGAGTTCGCAGATGAGTTCGGGATCGAACCGAGGAACGTTCGTCTGGGCATGAGCACCGACGGACTCAATCCCTTTGGAAACCAGAGTAGCACGCATAGCACATGGCCCGTGTTTGTATGGCCATACAACCTCCCCCCTGGCTGTGCACAAAGCAGCGGTACGTACACATGAGTATTCTTATTCAGGGGCCGAAACAACTGGGTGTGGACATGCATCTGTATCTCGGTCTGTTGAAAGAGGAGTTAGCCACGCTGTGGGAGACGTCGGCTCGTACTTGGGACGCGTACAAAAGAGATTATTTCCCTCTCAGAGCCGCATTGCTAACTGATACGTCTCCGACGTATCGATAATTTCTTATGTTCCATGCCACATTATTGATGATACCTACATGTTTTATGCACACTTTATGTCATATTCGTGCATTTTCTGGAACTAACCTATTAACAAGATGCCGAAGAGCCGATTCTTTGTTTCTGTAACATTTTTGGTTTCAGAAATCCTAATAACGAAATATTCTCGGAATTGGACGAAATCAACGCCCAGGGTCCTATTTTGCCACGAAGCTTCCAGAAGACCGAAGAGGAGTCGAAGTGGGGCCACGAGGCGCCGCCACCATAGGGCGGCGCGGCCCAGGCCCTGGCCGCGCCGACCTATGGTGTGGGGCCCTCGTGTGGCCCCCCACGTTGCCCTTCCGCCTACTTAAAGCCTCCGTCGCGAAAACCCCAGTACCGAGAGCCACGATACGGAAAATCTTCCAGAGACGCCGCCGCCGCCAATCCCATCTCGGGGGATTCTGGAGATCTCCTCCGGCACCCTGCCGGAGAGGGGATTCATCTTCCGGAGGACTCTTCACCGCCATGGTCACCTCCGGAGTGATGAGTGAGTAGTTCACCCCTGGACTATGGGTCCATAGCAGTAGCTAGATGGTTGTCTTCTCCTCATTGTGCTTCATTGTTGGATCTTGTGAGCTGCCTAACATGATCAAGATCATCTATCTGTAATACTATATGTTGTGTTTGTCGGGATCCGATGGATAGAGAATACCATGTTATATTAATTATCAAGTTATTACCTATGTGTTGTTTATGATCTTGCATGCTCTCCGTTATTAGTAGAGGCTCTGGCCATGTTTTTGCTCTTAACTCCAAGAGGGAGTATTTATGCTCGATAGTGGGTTCATGCCTCCATTGATACAGGACGATGTGAGAAAGTTCTAAGGTTGTGTTGTGTTGTTGCCACTAGGGATAAAACATTGATGCTATGTCTAAGGATGTAGTTGTTGATTACATTACGCACCATACTTAATGCAATTGTCTGTTGTTTTACAACTTAATACTGGAAGGGGTTCGGATGATAACCTGAAGGTGGACTTTTTAGGCATAGATGCAGTTGGATGGCGGTCTATGTACTTTGTCGTAATGGCCAATTAAATCTCACTGTACTTATCATGACATGTATGTGCATTGTTATGCTCTCTCTATTTGTCAATTGCCCGACTGTAATTTGTTCACCCAACATGCTTTTATCTTATGGGAGAGACACCTCTAGTGAACTGTGGACCCCGGTCCATTCTTTTATACTGAAATACAAATCTGCTGCAATACTTGTTCTTTACTGTTTTCTGCAAACAATCATCTTCCACACAATACGGTTAACCCTTTGTTACAGCAAGCCGGTGAGATTGACAACCTCACTGTTTCGTTGGGGAAAAGTACTTTGGTTGTGTTGTGCAGGTTCCACGTTGGCGCCGGAATCCCTGGTGTTGCGCCGCACTACATCCCGCCGCCATCAACCTTCAACGTGCTTCTTGGCTCCTCCTGGTTCGATAAACCTTGGTTTCTTTCTGAGGGAAAACTTGCTGCTGTGCGCATCATACCTTCCTCTTGGGGTTCCCAACGAACGTGTGAGTTACACGCCATCACTAACAACAGTGCATGACTATCCTGGTTACGCATATGTATCGTGCCAGGTGAACCACGGATTCAAGGCATGTGTCAAGTGCATGGATAAGACCCCGCATCTGCAGCTGCCGAAGGTTGGGTCTTCTAAAACTGTGTTCCAAGGGACTCGAATGTGGCTTCGCTTCGATCACCCGTGGAGAAAACGCAAGGATCTGTTCAATGGCGAAGAGGAGCTCGGAAGAGCCCCACGACCGAGGAGCGGCGAAGAAATATCCGAGCTTTTGGAAAATTGGGAAGAGTGCCCCGCGTCGGGAAAGAAGCGACCGCGGGAATCGCCGCTGCTGGGCGTATGGAAAGCGAGGTCCGTTTTCTGGGACCTGCCGTACTGGAAGGTCCTCCACACGCCCCATAGCCTCGATGTCATGCACATCACGAAAAACGTTACCGAGAGCCTACTAGGCACTCTGATGAACATGCCAGAGAGGACCAAGGATGGCCCGAAAGCAAGAACCGACCTGAAATTGCTTGGCCTCAAGAAAGAACTTCAGTACCCCACCGATAGTGATGGTGATGATGATGATGAACAGACGGAAACGACTCAGGGTCGCGACAAAAGGGCTAAGAAGAATGAGGTGGTGGTGCTTAAACCTGCCTGCTTCACTCTGAGCGAGGAGGAGCTCGAGAGGTTTTTCGAGTGCCTCCTAGGAGTAAAAGTTCCTCACGGTTACTCTGGGAAGATAAGCAGATATCTGGACGTAGCGAAGAAGAGGTTTAGCGGGATGAAGTCTCACGACTGTCACGTGCTGATGACGCAGATACTTCCCGTTGCGATGCGAGGGAAGAAGAGGTTTAAAACTGTTTTTTTTCTTTATTCTTTTGCTGTTTGTTTTTAAACCATTTTCTAAATAAATTTTAAAATGAAAATAAACAGAGAAACAAGATGTATACTTTGAAATAAGAGAAGCGATTATAATAGAAATAAAATAGGGTTTAATAAAATATTTATGAGGTTGAGAATATATGCATGATGCTAGGATGATGCACAAAAGAAAAAAGAACAAGCAAAATCTAATATGGTATTTTCCTGGGCCGTTACAATCGACACCACTAACAAGGAATCTCGCCCCGAGATTCCACGTCAAGGTACGGGGGAGAGAGGTGAACTATCGGATCTTCAGGCGACGTGTCGATCTCCTCGACACCACTAACAAGAAGTCTTGCTCCAGCTTGATCGGCGACACCACCAATAAGAAGTCATTGTTCCGTCGGCGATGATGCGCTTCTGTCGGAAGCCTCGGTCGCAGATGGTCAGGCGTTGTACACAAAGATGGAAGGAGGAAGAAACACATTGATCCACCCATTCAAGTAACAAGAGCGAATAATAAGAGTAGTCGGTATGGTCGCGACTCCATCCCGCACTCAAAGTATTACTCTGTACATGAATAAGAGAATCGTGCAACCAACTCCAAGAATACAGATTGGCGATCTTGATAAACATCGACAACGAAGGTTCATGAGGTCAAAAACACAAGGGATAGAGGAAGGATCACATAAACCGAGATGGCGTCAACGGAGAGGACAAAGGTTAGCCGCCGGTGATGTTCTTCTATCAGAAATCTTCAAAGATCGGTCCTATTAGGTTAAGGCAGAGATCGTCCAACCCACATCGGAACCTAAGACTCAGAGAAGCAGATAAGAGAAGATTCAAAAATCGCAAAGGTAAGAGGAGAAAGAATATAGGTAAGAAGAAAAATAGAGCTAGTCAGATCTATCCAACGAATTTCAGAAAATAGTTTTGACACTACACATAACAACGTCCGTTGGCAAGGTTATCCTACAGACTGGACTAGTGGGGTACCGTCAACCTGAGCTCTGATACCAACTTGTGACGCCCCGGAACCGGTACCCTGAGGATTCCAGCGATCCCGCCGAAATCCGCACGATATCGATTCAGGGACGCCCTCCGACACGACGTGCGCGACGAATCACACACGTGATGCCAGAGGAATTAACACGAGCGGTAACATTACAACAGGATTACAATAGAGCCCACAAGATACATATATTACAACAACGACTCCAACGAGTCAAGATACAAATATACAATACAAAGATCCAAATCATACAGAAGATCGAATACGTCCGAGTACGGACAAGATACAAATTGGACTAAGAGTCCTGAAGATAACCAGTGGCGTCCATAACCCTGCCCAGGCCAAGCCGGAAGGGTAACCTTGCTAACGTCGTCATCTCGTACCTGTCAAAGTCGGGCCATCGGTTGCCGACAAGAGGGAGGAAGCAAAAGAGAAAGGGGAAAAGGCGAGAGTAAGTACCAAGGAACGAACTCCGGCACGTACTTAGCGAGACTAGAAATGGTTATGCTCGCCGAGCGAGTATAAATATATATCGCCTGGGGCTATATGGTAGGTTTAGCGGCAGCAAAACTATAACCAATAGAGACATGCTACAACATCCGTCTAATCAGAGAAGATAAGAGAGCGCACAAGGTAACAGATAAATACTACACAAACATAACCCAGCCAAATACACATATCCCCTTCAACAGTTGCGAAGAGGCAATGTAAAAGGCACTCAACGGTGGACAAGTTTTATTAGGTATCGGTTGTAGTAATGCTATATTACTACGCAAGTTATTATCAGATTATTAACAACAAGTATAAGGTGTAAGTTGTTCTATGATCAAGCTATACAATTCCAAGTCGTCCATAACCGGGACACGGCTTATCGATAAGATGTACACCCTGCAGGGGTTGCCCAAATGTAACCATACGCATGCTCGACCCACTTACGACAGGTGGATGTCTCACAACAAGACCGTTCCCAGTTCAACAAGAAAGTCTAGGGAGGCCACCCAACTAAGCTACCCGTGACGAAGTCCGGCCGTACTCCGGCGGACTCGAGAGGTTTGCGCCGGCGGCTAGGGCGTGCAAACCACACGCTTTCGCTAAACGTCCCGCAAGGTACAAGATGAGAATATAAACACCCGAAGGCAACAGGAAGTAAACACCCGAAGGCAACAGTAAGTAAAGCATGGCATACATGGCATAGGCAAATAAAACCAAGGTTGTGGCCCCCTTTTCAACTGACTTGAGAAAAGGTAATGGGTGAGGGGGGGTCCCAATAATCGTCCCCACGCATGGGTAGAGCGCTCAATCTCGGAACAGATAACAAGAACTCGGGTCCTAGGGGACATTAGCGAGTCAAAGTTCCGATGCTTTCGCAAAGGGGCTCACAGATGCCTCTGCTTACAATTTTAGTTGTTAACAAATAAGTAAAGCATGTGTATCTCCAACAACTGATATAGCATGTGATAACCTCCCAACAACCCAACATATCCCGATAACAGATCGAGATAAGCAACAGAACCTAAACACGCCTACGACTCGCAAGGCTCAAACATCAAGCAACGGCTATGGATAAGGAATGATACATATAGGATTATTATGGTAAACAAGTGGAATAGGACACGTGACTCGATAAAGAAGCGCAAAATAAGGATAGCAATGCGAGGGAGAGAGTAAAATAGGTGAAGAGAGAGGGCTCGCCTGTGAAAAACTGCAGAAGAACTTGTCGTATCTCACAACACCACTTCGTGATCCTATCCGGGAAGAAGCAAATGCTGGAACATACATCGGATGCAAATCTTACTACTACAACAGAAGAATCGGCATGCTCATGATATGGTATGCATGCATGACATGGCAAACATGATGCGGCGAGGCAACTTATCCAAATTAAGCGGAATCGGAATCCCGGACAAACAATTATTAGGTTCGAGTTGTTTATCTACCCCGCATATTAAATGTTGATTAGCATGGTATAAGCATGGTATGGGTGCACTACGCAAATTTAAATGGAACCGGGACAAGAGATAAGTAGTCCCGCACAGTTCCATATTTAATTAGGTGATTCGCTATTTACCCGGAACAACCACATAATATGACATGCGATGCGGCACATGATGATATGGCAAATGCAACAAGTTATATGACATTTATAAAATAGGTTTGGCTTAGGGCCGGGGTCTCACGGCAACGGATCGGAGAGCGGACGTCGGATTCGGGTTCGGAGAGGAAGTAGATGACACCGGGGTTCGGTCTTCCGATCCGTGAAGGAGAACATGAGGTTCCGGCTTCAATTGTCGGTGGAGAACTTGTATTGGCGCCTTCGGTTTCAATTGTCGATGGCGACCATGAATTCATCGGGTTAATATTCACACGTCGGACTCGGTCCTTGGGGCGGCGTCTCACATACAGCAATCAGCATCACAACACCGGAGTGAATAATCCGCGTAGGTTGATGAGCAGCAACCGAACCAAGAGCAGAGCTTTTGCAAAGATTTTATTTCCTGCGAATGTGACTCTTTTAGACAAAGGGACAAACAGCTGATGGACAAGATGTAAAATAGAGACGGACGAAGACCGTGCGCGCGGTTGGAAGTGCTGCCGGGGCGACGGAGAACGAACAGAGGAGACAGGGACGTGGAGCTGCGCCACCGGGCCTGCTCGAGGAGGGAAGGCGACGGCGGCGACGAGCGCAGGCCTTGGCGAGGCGGCAGCACGGCAGCAAGGGAGAGGGCGGCGCTGCGCGAGGTGAGGAGCGGCAGGGTGCGTCGGGCGGTAGCCTCGTCGCGCGCTGGGCGAGCTCGATGCAGAGAAGGCCGACGACCATGGCGAGGGATGGCCGTAGGCGCGGGGGCGGTTGCAGGAGGTGGCCGAGCGGGTGAAGTCAATGGGGTCGTGGGCGGGGAACTCGGGCCACGGCAGGAGGGGAGGCCGGAGGTGAGGCAGGCCGCGCGCAGGGCGGCGCCGACGGCGTCTGGTGGCGAGGGAGGTGACGGCGCGCTAGCCTGCGAAGGGAGGAGGCGCCGCGCTAGCCTGCGAAGGGAGGAGGCGCCGCGCGGTGGTTGGGGTCGAGGAAGGGGGCGCGGAGCGGCGCTGCGGCTCGGGACGGAAAGAGCTGTGAGAGAGGAGAGATGGTGGGAGGGTTTTCCTGCGAAAAAGAAAACAGCAGGGGGTTTCTTGAAAGAAGGGGGGCCGGCGGCGGAGGGGGTAGGAAAAGAAAAAGACCAGGAGGCTGGTGGGATCTAGGGTTTGGCCGGCCGGGATGGGCTTGGGCCGGATTGAGGTGGGGCTGAGGCTGCCGGCTGAGCCTACTGGCCTGGTTCGGCTGGGAGGTCTTCTCCCTTTTTTTTATTTTCTTTTAAAACTGTTTTTTTTTCTTTATTCTTTTGCTGTTTGTTTTTAAACCATTTTCTAAATAAATTTTAAAATGAAAATAAACAGAGAAACAAGATGTATACTTTGAAATAAGAGAAGCGATTATAATAGAAATAAAATAGGGTTTAATAAAATATTTATGAGGTTGAGAATATATGCATGATGCTAGGATGATGCACAAAAGAAAAAAGAACAAGCAAAATCTAATAGCCGTTACAGCGCGCCCAGAGGGAGTAGAGGAGGAGCAGGAGGAGCGCCGCCCGCCGCCCGCGCCCTTGCCTCGTCGACGACCACCACGCCCTCGGTGCGCCTTGCCCGACGCCCGCCCCTGGTGAGCTTCTCCCTCTTCCCTCTCTCCCCTCCCCTCTCCCCTCTCTCCCCCTCCTCTCTCCCCCTCCAGAATCTGTTTAGTGTTCTTGAAGCAGGCAGTAGTTGATCCAGGCAGGTTTAGTGTTCTTGAAGCAGGCAGTAGTTGATCCAATTTCCATCAAGGACAATTGATCTAGGGGACCCTGGCCCTGTCTTGCTAGTTGTTGTTCTTGTAGATAAATTCAAGTCAGAGAATTTATCTTACTAAATTGATGTAGATAAATTATATACTCAACTAATGGAGCTACACCAAGTAAAGCATCAAGAATAATGGAGCTACTTATTTGATACTAGCAGCTAGCAGTACAGAATTGATCATTTGATGTAATATGCACTAGTTAAATTCTCTGGAAGAAAATGAACTAAAATGGACAGATGGATACTGGCTGTTGATGGCTGTTGATGGCTGTTGCCGGCTGTTGCAGAGTAGTGGCCTGTTAAATCAATTTTATTCATTTATCTGTTTGTATACTTGAGCAAATGTACTGGAGCATGAATTATATTCATTTATCAATACTGGAGCATGAATTATAGTTTGCTTGTTGATACTGGAGCAAATGTACAGGTATACTTGTTGGTATAATACTGGAGCAGTACCACTTGCTGGTATACTAGAGCAGTACCACTTGTTGGTGGTACTGGTGATGTTTTTTGCAAGTGTATGGTGCTGCTGTGTGTTTACTGGAGCATATGATGTGTGTATGATGTTGTTGTGCTAGCTGCTGGCATTTTATTATGTGAATTGTTGCAGGGATTTCAAATGAGCTGCCCATTTCTCCCGAAACGTTGATTCACTTTCGTTTCGGTTGAGAAATGGGGCTCCTATGTCCAAAAATTAGCAAAGATCATGCCGAATTTTCCGGCCGACAAATGTACTAACATATTTCATCCTCTTCTTTATAGAAAGTGCAAAAATGTCGGCCAACGACAATGTGGCCGACACTTCTAAGGCCGCCATGAGCCTCGAAGAGGAAGCCAGAGCGGCGAACGTCACGTTCTGGGAATTCGGCCCCTCCCATCGACAAGAGGAGGAGGAGGTGGACTTGGCGGCGGAGGAAGTCCGAGCTGACCGGCAGATGACTGAAGCCGGGGAGGAGGAGGAGTATGAACCCACCACCACCGACGGCGGCGACCACACGGGGGGTGACTCCACCGAGTGTGCCGACCGTACGGAGGATGACGGCAGCGGCAACCCGGCTGCTAAGAAGAAGAAGAAGCCGCGGAAGGATCGGAAGCCGACGGTGCTCGCCAACACCACCAGCGAGATCACATTGGTCTCCGAAAGTGGGCAGCCACAGGAGCCTGAGGATGTTGCCGCTGGGTACGGCATGCAACTCGGGTGCATTGTCCGGGAAAGCATGTCGATCAACACGGTGAACCTCCGAGGTGAAGGCAATGAGAATTTGGTCGAGCTCTGCCTTCGGAAGCTTCACCGACGGTACACGTTCCCGGCGCCATACAATAACTTGTCAACATCCAACCCGGTGAATAGATTGGCCATCACGAAGATGAGCAACGCCCTGAGCAGCTGGAAAAGCCGGGTGAAGGCCAAGATCGACAAAGGTGAAAGCTGGGAGACTATTAAGAAGGGTGAGCCGATGCTCGATGAAGCGGAGTTCACGATATTCAAGGCGCAGGTGGAAAGCGACGATGCCAAAGCATGGACGGAGTGGGGTAGGCAAATGCATGAGCACAACTTAGGAGCACATCACCTTGGAAGCGGCGGTTATAGAGGAAAGATTCCCATTTGGGAAAAGGAGGACGAAGAGCTTGCACGTGCTGGGAAACCGAACCCATGGTTGAAAATGACCAACTTGCAGGTGAGGTACTTTGTCCGGGCCCGCTACACTCTGGACAGGAATACAATGGAATTCGTTACCGAGGATGACGAAGTGAAGAAGTTTGAGGAAAAGCTGGTAAGGGAATTTACCCCCGCGGTCCATTGCTGCACATATTACATATAAGGAAATGTGTTCACCATATCATTGTCTGCAGAACGAGCAGTTGGCGGCGGCCGATTGCCCCGAGGACGAATCGTCGTCCCAGGGCTCGACGGAGCAGTGGGACACGCCTTTCAACAGGGCGTTGAATGCCTACAAGAAGAGGCCATTGTCCGAGCCGCCGACGTCGGCTGGTCGTGTCTGCAGCTTTGGTACAAGCATGAAGTTTCGCGAGTACTACAAAGAGGACAGCAAGAAGAGCAGGGAGAGGAGGAGCGATAAAGCCGAGGTGGAAGAGCTGAGGCAGAAGGTCTCCATGCTGGAGGCAAAACAGGCAACCTCGATGGATAAAGAAGAGGTGGACAAGCTGTTCGAGAAGAAGCTCCGCGATTTCCTACCCCCTCAGCTCATCGAGGGGATAGCTGCGTGGAATGCGGCCGGTCAGGTTGGGCCGATACAAGTGCCTAGCGCCGGGGGCAGCAACTCGACCTTCAACGTGTCGCCATCTCCGGATGTGGTTACCCCGCCGCCCACCATCGTCGCGGGGCAGCCGATGGAGTTGGATGAACTGGTGCCCCCTCCTGCCGAGCCTACCAAGGGGCAACCGGCGGCGGTGGTGCTTCATAATGCACCCGAGCCGCAGAAGATTGATCGGCCGGCCGCCCCTGTCTCGACATTAGCACAGCTCAACGCCATCACCAAGGTAGTTAACTAATTAGTTATTCCATGCCATCTCCTTCATGTGTTTTGATACCCGGCGATCTAATTAATGATGCCCAACATTCTCAGGACACTCCTTGCGTGCTCCTTCATTGCGCGCCCGGCGGCGAGTTGAAGGATGTTGCCACGGGCATGATCATACAACCGAAGAGCACCACGTTGCACACCGTGGCTATGGACGCTAACGTCCTGAAGGTCACTTTGGGTCGGGTGTTGCCGGGGTGCGAAGACATGGACCCCCCAATACAACCCGAGGGAGCCGACGAGCGCCTGACACTTGAGAACTGCCATGGCTATACCATGGTATGGCAAAAGACCCAGATCCGTCTTGGGGGTCGCTCCACCGGCGCCTCCTCGATCGTCCGGCAGCCGATCGTCCGGCCACCTCCTCGGAGGGCAGCTCCTCCCATCGTCGCCGCCACAACAAGCCGCCACAAGAAACTGCTGGGAGCGTCTACACCTCAATCGCCACCGGCGGAGCCTAAAGGCAAGGCCGCTGCACCGCTACCGCCCATCCCACCACCCCATGAAGATGACATCGATGATGATGGGCCGGTCGACGTCGATGCCTACCTCAACACCGGCGCCGACATAGACGATTTGTACATGGCAGGCGCGGATGAAGAACCATTCCGCGCTCGCGACGAACAAGCTGGCCCGCCCAAGGCAACCAAACAGCGCCTGGTGTTCCGTGGCTTCTCTGAAGAGACGCCTCCGGCCGCCGATACACAAGAGCCATCCGCCGCAAACATCTTCAGCCCTAATATGCTAATCAAGAAGGTCAACGAGCAGTTTGAAGCGTCAGGGGCCGTTGCTCCGAAGAAGCCCCGTAAAAGACCTAGTAAGAACAACAAGGACAAGTCTGCGAGCCAGCCACCTCCGACGATCCGTCATCGGGACTCCATTGTACCTCCCAGCAAGGATGGCTTGACCAGAATGCATGAAGCTGGCAAACCAATAATGGGTCCGGAGCTGCGCCACCTCGCTTCCGGACCTATGTTGCATCTGCAGGACAGTGTCCTTCACCTAGAGAGTGTCCTTCTTAAGGACAAAGATCCAAATTACCCGGTCTTCATGGTCAGGGTGCCAAGAGATGTGGGCTTCGTCACTGATGCCCATGCGGATATATTCTTTATAGCGTACGAGGACGTCTTCAAGCTATTCCACTCGAGAAGGCTGGACTATAACTTGGTCCGCCTATTCGCGCTCAATCTGGCGATGAAGATCAAGAGAGAGTACCCCGGACGTCGCGATAGCGGATCCCTACTACATGTGTGAAAGCCAGTTGGCCTTATCAGCGGTGCGTGTCCGGGCTTCATTGTACCTACAGAAGTGCTTCTTGGACAACAAGAGGAAGGACAACATCCTTTTGGCTTACTTTCCCGAGTAAGTACACATCCGCTAGCCCTGTAATAAATTTCTTTTCCATTGCTCATTTCCAACATCGATCTTGTTCCAAATTTGTGTTGCGCAGAGACACGTGCTGCGTACTCATCTCCATCGCCCGAAGTATTCTCTTGCCACCTATTTCGACTCGGGAAGTGCGAAAAGGAAGAACTACGCCAGAATAAGGGGTGTGCTAGATGATGCTCTCGAGGGCTACTTCAAAAAGGGAGGCGCCTTCAAAGAAAAGGCGGAATGTTTCAGGGATGTTGGTAAACACAAGTTCAAGCACGTGTTCGAGTTCCCCTGTGTCAAGCAGCCGGAAAACAACACTCTGGAGGCCTTCTATGTAATGCATCACCTAAAAGGGTTTGTCCGGGATAGCCAGAACTTGTTGCTGCCATCTGCTCTCCGAGGATGGGCCGAAAAGTTGGCGCGGATCAACGATGATGACCTCAGAGAAGACTTCCATGCTACCCAGGTCAAGTTATCACATATCATCCTTGAAGACGTCATCACAGGGGGAGGGCTCTTACACCAGTGTAGAGCGTTATGCAAGAGGGACATCGAACAGCGCCTCAAAGCGCAGGGTGACAGGAGGACGTGGAATACGAAAGATTTGTACAAGCTGTTCCCGGAGCCCTGCGAGCCTTGACTTAGTGTGTGTGGATCATAAACTCTAAGTACTAGCTATCTTCATCGGTTAGTTTGTATATATTGATATACGTCGTCTTTTGTGTTCAACTTTACTATATGTTTTGCTCTAATATTTATCAACATATATATATGCATAATGTACTAATATGATATACTAATATGCCTTGTCAATAGAGATGCCGACATACGTTGTGTACAAGGGTCGGGTTCCAGGTGTCTACGAGGAGTGGCAGGACTGTCTCGAACAGGTGCACAAGTTCAGCGGGAACAGCTACAAGGGATACGCGACTAGAGAGGAGGCGGTAGCACAGTGGAGGGCACACGTGGGGAAGAAAAGAACCGGCTGAAGTTCTTGGTCCCCCTCTTACTCGCCGCCACCGCGGTTGTACTCTACTTTACTTTAGTCTAGGTGGCCGGTGACGATGCATGTGTATGCGACGATGAACACATTTGTACTTGTGTAATAATTTGGATCTAAATGATGTAATGATGAAGATTTATGTGTATCATGTCATTTGTGTGTCATTTGTGAGTATTTCTGTTATTTCTGGAATGTGCTATGTATTTCCTGTATATATACCTGTATATTTCCTGTCAAATACCAGTATATACTGCAGCAATGGAAAAAATTCGAAAATACAAAAATTAACATTATGTGGCGCATGCAATGGTAGTGCGCCATAAAAACTTATAAATATTATGTGGCGCATGAAAAGGTAGTGCGCCACAAATTCTGGCGCCAAATTCTGTGGTGCATGTTCTCTGGTGCGCCACAGAATTGTCTAAGATTCTATGGCGCACTGGTCCACGTGCGCCACAGAATTCCAAACTTCTGTGGCGCACCCAGTACTGCGCCACAGAATTCTAATACTAGTCGCGTGGAAACTGTGGCGACGGCCTCGTGCGCCACAGAAGGTGAAAATGGTGCGCCACAGTTACCCCTTTTTCCACTAGTGGCTTGTCTGTTTACCGATGTCTCGTGTCAGCCTACAGGATTCCATCAACCCTAAGCCCCGATCGGAGGGCATTGCCGAGGAGTACCCTCGACAATTGGCGCCGTCTGTGGGAAGCCTGTCGGCACAAGGCGCGTCATCGGCAGTTCCAGTTACATCTGCAGCGTTTGTGCTCGAGTCACTAACACCGTCAGATCCGAAAGATTCAGTCCGTTGCGGGTCCTTCGAGTTCGTGCCACACATCGAGGCGTCACGCTTGATCTCTGCAGAATCGCGCGGCAACATGGATACTACTTTCGGTGGTGTTCACTTCATCGTTGACTCCGGAGGGTTTCTTCGCCTCCCTAGATCAAATACATCGAGCCCATGGATTTCAGCTCCAGAAGGTATTACTCCAGCAGCAACCACGGCGATCCCATCCAGGAGCATGCAAGTAGGCAGCTTCAACGCCATGGCGGAGCAAATGAAGAGACGAAGGGACTCACGCCATGAAGAGGAAGAGCGAATCACAACTCACCCTCATTAGTACGAACAAAGATGCCACAACACACAATCAAGCAAGGGCTGCTCTCGCGCACCTTATCTATCGGCCACAGAGCAGCTCGAGGCACCATGTTATTTGCACTCTTACATCGATCCAAAGGATGGTCATAAAAAATCTAGCCACTTGTTAAGAAATTGTCGGCAGTTCCTAGAAATTCGACAGTTCTGCGACGACCTCAGAGCCGAGGCCATAGCAAGAGTTCATACAATGGAGAGAAGGGCAGGATCTTACAGTTACCCGCCAGAGCCATATGTGCCGGAGCCGTACATGCCGGCAGGAGGAGACAAGTACATACCAACCGAGGTGTTTCCAGAACCACGCGGGCAGGTCAGCATGATCCATAAAACTAGCTTTTCAAAGAGGGAAATCAAGAAGTTCTCACGAGAAGTAAAGTATGCGGAAGTTGCCATGGTCAATACACCCGAATTCGTCGACTGGTCAGATCAGAGCATCTCCTTCAGTAAGGCGGATCACCCGAAGGCCGTCCCAAGGCCTGGTCATGCAGCCCTTGTCCTTGAAGCACAGATCGGAGGATACAATATGAGCAAAGTCTTGATGGATGGAGGAAGCGGCCTGAATCTGTTATTTGCCAGCACGATGAGAGCAATGGGCCTAACAGTCGACATGCTAAAAGAGTCCGACATAGGATTCCATGGCATCATACCGACTCGACCCGCTTATTCCCTCGGAAAAGTATCGCTGGATGTAGTCTTCGGCACGCCTAGCAATTTCAGGAAGGAGAAAATCGAGTTCGAAGTAGTAGACTGGGAATCTCAGTACCACGCCATCCTCGGCAGGCCTGCGTTCGCTAAATTTATGGCTGTGCCCCATTACGCGTATTAGAAACTGAAGATGCCAGGCAATAATGGGACAGCAATAACCGTCCATGGAAGCTTCTCCCGATCAGACAACTGTGATAGAGATTTCCAAAAGATCGCCTCGAAATTCAGAACTAAGGAAGAACTTAACGCAATCGACGCCATCACGGACCACGCGAAGCCACCAGCCGACAATCGAAACGTAAGATCCGACGAGTTTGACGTCGCAAAAGAAGCAAAGAAGCAGCAGGTGAACCCTTCTGACCCAAAGAAAACGGTCAATACGTCGGCAGACCTTACCGTCGCATAGGAAGGCGCGCTCATCGAGTTCCTCCATGAGCGCTGGGAGATATTTGCATGGGAACCATCTGACATGCCAGGTATCCCCAGGGAACTCGCTGAGCACGCCCTCAATGTTGACCCAAAAGCCAAGCCAGTACAACAGTCGATGCGCCGATTTTCTGAGCCGAAGAGAAAAGCAATCGGCGAAGAGGTCAGTCGGCTCCGTAAGGCAGGATTCATTCAGGAGCTCAAAGAAGCCGAGTGGGTGGCCAATCCCGTCATTGTGCCAAAGAAAGATACAACCGCTCTTCGCATGTGTATCGATTACACTAGTCTCAACAAACATTGCCCAAAGGATCACTTCCCACTGCCTCGTATTGATCAGATAGTCGACTCCACGGCTGGATGTGACCGTCTCTCCTTTCTCGATGCATACTCCGGGTACAACCAGATCAAGCTCAAGAAGGAATATCAGGAGTTAACAGCGTTCATCACCCCACACGGCGTTTTCTGCTACAACGTCATGACCTTCGGGTTGAAAAATGTAAGGGCAACTTATCAACGGTGCATGCAAGCCTGTCTTGGAGAACAGATCGGGAGGAATATCGAATTTTACATTGATGATATTGTGGTAAAGCCAAAGTACACCGCCACTCTCATCGACGACTTATGGGAAACCTTTGACAACCTTGACAAGTATAAAATCAAGTTGAACCCAAAGAAATGTTTCTTCGGGGTGCCAGGAGGACAAGTACTCGGGTACTTCATCTCAGCCAGAGGAATAGAAGCCAATCCCTTGAAGATCAAAGCTATCCTTGATATGGAGCCGCCAAAGAATCTGCACCAAGTGCAGCAATTGGCAGGACGACTGGTAGCACTTAGCAGATTCATCGCCAAACTAGGAGAGAAAGCTCTGCCCTTCTATAGCTTAATGAAAAAGTCAGAAAAATTCGAGTGGACAAATGAGGCGCAAGAGTCCTTTGATAATCTGAAGAAAATCTTATCAATGTCCCCAGTACTTGTAACTCCACGCGAGAAAGAAACACTGCTTATGTACATAGCAGCAACGGTACAAGTTTTCAGCAGCGTACTGGTTGTCGAGCGAGAAGAGGCAGGGAGAGTTCACGGCGTGCAAAGACCCGTTTACTACCTCAGTGAAGTACTCACATGTAATGTCCCAGGTTTAGAGACGATCGAGGGGTAGATTTTAGAAAGGGATGTGCATTACATCGTAAATTCTGGGGAAATTTCGCGCTTTTAAAAGAAAACTGCATCGAAGGGGGAAAAGTTTCTCTCTCGACACCTTACAGGGTTAGGGTTTCGAGAGTGCGATGAACTTGCATCTCACTTAACTAAACTAGGGTTTTCGAGAAGAGAGGGGAACTTTGCATCTCAATTTAAGTTGCATGATTGAATTCAAATAAGATATGTTTGAATTTCAAAATTCAAACATTAAATGATTATAGAATAATTCAAATTCATTAACATAAATAGAAAAGCAAACATATAAAGGAATATCTCATATAATTAAAGCTCATTAGAGAAATTTGAGCTTTATTGGTAATCACACAAGAGACAATGTCAATTTACAATATCCCAAATTGAAATATAAATATTACAACACTTTACAGAAATTAAAAATAAATGAAAAGGAAAATCAAAAATTACAAAGATGATCACATGGCTAAACTATGAACTAGTTTTCCTCATGAATTTCTGATCATCTTCATCATCTTCTTTGATCCCTGCAATCAAAGACAACAAAAAGAAATGAAAGTTAGGCCAAGTGGCAAAGCCACTTGGCAAGTTAGCAAAATAAGTAAAAATTGAGATGATAATCTCAACACTGCCGGAGAGCCAAGCCAGGGACCAAGTCCCAACCTGTGAAGCACACATGCAGCACACAGGGAGAGCTGCATGCCCTCCACACACACACAGCCAGGGGAGAAGAACCCCAGGACATGCACTGCTGTCGACCAAAGGAGCACAAGGAGGGCCAGTATAAAAGCTTTTCACCAGCAAACCCTAGCAGCTCCATCGACAGAAGCTTCACCATGGTAAGAACAGCAAGAACACTTTGAACAGGAAGAACAGCAAACCACCAGAAACAATCCATGTCAACACCCGGATTTTTAAGTCCGAATGCCTATTATGTCATACATCGCAATCCCAGGAATATTGTTGTTGCGAGGCATAATAGTTAAGTATCACAGTCATCATTCATTACAACCCATAAGTCTTACAAATTGGAATCACATGATCCATATTACACGAATAGTTGATCTATTGATCAACGAACAAACACAAGTTCATAGTTCAACATAGCGGAAGCGTAAGATACAAGGACTCTCTAGTCCACAGGCCAACGCTTGACGTCGGAAGGCGCTTAGTTGTCGTAGGCATCCTGCTGGTCATCTCCTTGTTCATCTTCATACTCTGGCCATTTGAATAGCCAGGGACAAAGCCGTGAGTACGTTGAGTACTCGCAAACTAATACTAATGTAAGTGCTAGACATTCTAGTAGGGTTTGCTAAGCTCTAGTTTATTTGCATAAAGCTAGTTTTAGTTCACAAAGCTTTGAGAAAAGCCTACTCAAGTGCTAACTAACCCAAGTGGGAACATTAGTGTCATTCCCACCATTCAAGTGGTGATTTCAATTCAATTCACCACAAGTCATTTCACCACAAGTCAATTCACCATCACCTTTCAACATCATTTTCAAAGATATGACATCGGAAACTGTATGGCCTTTCCAACCGTCCGTAACCGTGGACGCGGCTATTCGAATAGGTTTACACTCTGCAGAGGTTGCACACTTGTGCCACAACATTTGATTTCATCCGTCGGGATTTCCCGAATAATCGTAACACAGTACGCGGATCATCAACCATAACCTTTCACTTACGAATCCTAGTATGAGCACCTCTCCCCATGAGCTTGGCCTCCCGGTGAAGACCAAGCTGTCAGCACTTTGGGAGCGCACAGGCTTGGGCCGGACATTCACCTCATTTCGCATCATATCGTATCGTTTCTTTTGTGGTAGAGGCAGCTTTCGGCATAACCCCGATGACGCTTGTTAGAGGGAACCCATACTAAGACGCATAAACTTCCAGTTAAGCCCTACCCATAATCAGGTATTGTGGGGGTACTTGAGAATTGGAAAGGTATCGCATTCAAACCAACATCATGTTTTATCAAAAATCACCATCTTCTCTTGGTCATATTCACCTTCAAAAATCATTCAATGGAATGCATCTTCATTCCAAGGTTTCAAATTCCTTTCAAAATCACAAAGTTCCCATCTAGAGTAGTCAAGTTTAGTTGATTAGCACTAGCTCTAAGTCATGAGGGGTGCTACCTTGCTTTGCTTGGAAGAGACTAACTCACTACTCTAGTATCCAACTTGTGTTTTGACCAAAGTTAACTATAAAAGGAAATCATTTGGAAAACAAGTAAAAACTTGGGATGGGTTCACATCGAGAAAAGGTAAGACATGGTGCCTTGCCCCAAGGGGCTTGGCACTTGGCAAGAATAAAAGCTTGCATAGTAATTTAGCTTGCCTTGGTAGTTCTCAAACTGTTCCTCTTCCTCCTCCCCGGTAGCAACCTTCTTCTTCGGCGTACTCTCCGGTGCTACCGTCTAAATTTGAATACGAGTATAATTACTCACTAATTCCAGGGCTATTCCACACATCACAACTAAACACACAAACTACTCTATGCACACACATAAATAAACTAGGGTGCATGGGTTGTGGGATTAAAATAGGATTTGTATTCTATATGTAAAAGATAGTTTCCATAGGGTTCTTGAGAAATAATTTCCTCTCATTGAAATCTTCTTAAGATTTAATTTCTCCAACAATCATGGATGAACTCATCTTGACCTAGATCAAATGTTCATCATCATCATCATTTGGGAGAATGATTTAAATGAGATGGAACACCTCATGCTATTTAAATAACACTATATTTGATTTAAATCTCAAGAAATTCATATAAGAGAGTTTGGAACCAGGGGTCCAAGCATCCCATGAATTCATGTGAGACAAGTTTAAATGAAGTGTAAGACTTCACACAATTTAACTTTAATAGTTTTGGATAATATCAACTAGTTAAACTAGTCAAAATATCCATTCATTAAACCATGGCATGATCATGCAAAGTGACCACACCATTTTATTGCATAAACAATTAGTGTAAGTCAAAAGTGAGCTATTAGAGTTGGAATTAACTTAATATCTATTTTGGTTGATTTTTAAGAATTATTTGAATAGGGAAAAGTCCCTGGCTTGTTATTTTTGTCACATTAATTCTACAAAGAATTTGACCAAGAGGCCAGTGGCATTGGATAGAGAATTTCAGTGGCTTTCCAACAATATCAAATTCACTAAATTTGGTTTAGCCAATTTGAAACTATTAAATTTCAAAGTTTGGGCAGTATTGAAAATGTTTGGAAAATGTTTAAAACGAATTTGAATTAAACAGGCCGGCGGGAAAAGCTAACGGGCTGAAATAGTTTAAACAGGCCCAAGGCCAGCCCACCACGCGTCTGTGCCCGCGTGGGCTGCCTGACAGGGGGTCCCGCATGTCAGCGGCGTTTAAACGCCGAAGCGGTACGGGGCGACGTGGAGCGTAGGATTAGAGAGGGATCTAACGGCTGAGGTGCATCGTCTCGCCGGCGAGAGAGAGGTTCGCCGGCGGCTCGGGTCGGGGTGGGAGAGCTAACCAGGGCTCCCGCGGTGGCTGGCAGTGTGCGTGATGTCGATGTGGACGACGGCGAAGCTCCTGGCACCGGCGGCGTTTCCTGGATCGGCTCCAATCGACGGCGGCGAGGTGCGGTACTGGCGGGCTCCGGGCTTCAAATTGGAGCAACTCCGGCAAGAATCGAGCGAGTGGTTGGGTGGAGGAGAAGCAGTGGAGGGTGGTGAACGTGGTGGTGTGCTCAGCTTCGTCCAGGGAACGCGGTATTTATAGATGGCCAAGGGTGCGGCTTGGCCGTGAAGAAGTCGACCGAGGTGCGGCGGTTCCGGCGAGGTGTTGGGCTAGGCGAGGGTGCTACGGTGTTCTCCTCGTCCAGGCGAATCTGTAGGTGGCGATGGCGCGGTCGGGCGGTGTCTGTGGGCGAGGCATTGTTTCCGTGTCTGCCGTGCTGGTCGCGGGATCGCGTTGTCGTCTCCGGCGACGGCGGGCACGGGTCGGGGTCGAGAGCATGTCTGGTGGTTGCGTGGCGACGCGGCGATGCTCAACGGCTGGTCAGCGAGTCCAGGGCGTGCTTGTGGTGACGGCGCGGCGCGTGGCCAGTGTGTGCCCGCGGCGTGCACACGCGCGACGTGCGCGGCGTCCAGGGCGCCATGGACGCGAGCTGGTCTCGGCGTTGTCGAGCTCCTCCTCGACCAGGGCTGTGCTAGGCGAGGCTAGGCAGTGTGGTGGCGTGCTGTGGCGAGGGGGCCAAGGTTGGCAAGCAATGGAGAGAGGGGAGGCTCGGCATGGTGATGCCATGGCCGGCATGGCCATGCCATGCAATCTAGCTCCTCCTCCTTAGCTCCACTATGCTTCCCTTAGGGTTAGAGGGGGCAGGGGAACCATGTAGTGTAGCTTTGGTTTGAAAAATGTGAGGTAGATCACTATTTGCAATAGTGTGTGAATAGGGTTCAAAATTGGAAAATTCAAAAATATCAAAAATGGAAATAATGCAAAAGGTGAATGTTTGTGAAATGTGAGTGTTGAGATAAGTTGTATTTGACCAGAGATGAGTTGAGGTGGTGGTGGAAAAATTGGATTTCAAAAATGGCCCAAAATGGCTAAGTGAAGATTGTTGAACTTATTATAAAGTTGCCACTTTGGGTGAGCATAGCTAGTGATCAAAGATGAATTTGGCAGGGTGGTCTTCATCAAAGTTGTTCACCTTGATGTTGACTTTGAAATGGTGCAAGGAGTTAGCAAAGAATGGTTTGGGAAAATTGAATTGCAGGGGGCTCAAAGTGGTGATCGACTGAAATTGGCAGATTTGGTCATCATCACATGTGAGTGGGAAAAGTGTTGGAAATTCATTTGAATGGTGAACCCTTGATTCCAAAAGTTGTAATAAGTGTTTCACAACATTATTCAACTAATGGTGAAGACCAAATAGGTCTAGGGTTAAAATTTCGAAAAATGCCATAGGGCATATGTGAGGGTTTTTAGGGTTTTTCAATTATGGGAATTTCTTCCCTTTTTGATTTATTTGGTTGGTGATCTCCACATGATCACCCTAGGGTTTTAGAGCATAACAAATACAAGTAATAACAATCATCATGGCATATCACTCAAATGCACAAGTCCTATGCATGGTACTATATGCAAAAGAAAAGTTTTTGTTGGTTTGAAATTTTGTATTTCTGGAATTCTCTAACTTTCTTTTTCATTGAAATTTGGGGTGTTACAAACCCTTCCCCCTTACAAAAGATCTCGTCCCGAGATCAAAAAGAAAGTTAGGTACTAAAGAGATCTGGGTACTCCTTCTTCATGAAGTCTTCGCGTTCCCAGGTGGCTTCATCCTCGGTATGATTGCTCCATTGGATCTTTAGAAACTTGATGCTTCGGGTGCGGGTGGTTCTGTATGCTTCTTCTAGGATGCGAATCGGCACTTCGCGGTAAGTCAGATCCTTGTTGATATCCACCGATCGGTGATCGATGTTCTTGAACACTTCGGTCTTCTCAGGGACTTCAAGACATTTCCGGAGAAGTGAGATGTGAAAAACGTCGTGCACAGCCGACATTTCTTCAGGCAACTCCAGTTGATAAGATACTTCACCTCGGCGGCTGAGGACTTGGAAAGGTCCCACGTAGCGAGGTGCAAGCTTTCCTTTCAGCTGAAACCTTTGCATCCCTTTCAAGGGGGATACTTTGAGATAGACAAAATCTCCGATCTCAAAGGTCATCTCCCGACGTCTCTTGTCGGCGTAGCTCTTCTGTCTGGATTGCGCAGTCTTGAGGTACTCACGGATCTTGTGAACCTTCTCTTCGGCTTCACGAAGAACGTGCGGGCCGAAAACTTGACTCTCTCCGACTTCGACCAGTTCGGGGGGGTACGGCACTTCCTTCCGTACAAGGCTTCAAAGGGGGCCATCTGTAGGCTGGCTTGATAACTATTGTTGTATGAGAATTCTGCGTAAGGTAGGCGGTCTTCCCACTTGGATCCGTATTCCAAAGACGCATGCTCTAAGCATGTCTTCCGATCTCGGTTTACTCTCTCGGTCTGTCCGTCGGTCCGAGGGTGATAGGCGGTGCTGAAATTTAGGCGAGTGCCTAGTCCTTCATGCACTTTCTGCCGAACCTTGAGGTGAACCGTGATCCTCTATCTGACACTATCGATTTGGGGGTTCCATGCAAAGCGACTATTCTGGAGATGTAGAGTTCAGCTAACTTGGGGCCTTGATAGGTGGTTTTGACGGCGATGAAATGGGCGACTTTGGTCAATCTATCGACCACTACCCATATGGAATCATTGCCTTTGCTTTGGATTTGGGCAGTCCGGTGCAAAAGTACAATCCTACGGAGTCACAATTCCATTCTGGAATATGAAGGGGTTGCAACAGTCCGGCGGGTCTCTCGGTGTTCTGCCTTAACTCGTTGGCAGATGTCACACTTAGCGATATAGCTACCGATCTCTCTCTTCATTCCGTGCCACCAAAATTGTTCTTTCAGGTCCTGGTACATCTTGGTACCTCCGGGGTGGATTGAGTAAAGGGTGTCATGGGCTTCTTGCGGGATGACTTGTTTCGGTCGAGTCCGATGGTACGCAGAGGCGTTCTTTGTACCAAAGCACTCCGGCTTCGTCAATGGTGAATCCGGGGGCTTTTCCTGCGGCTATCTGTTTCTTGATTCCATCAATGCTAGCGTTGTCCTTCTGGGCTTCCTTGATCTGACCAATCAAGGTAGGTTGCGATTCGATGCTGGCTAGGAATCCTTCACTTACAAGTTCAAGTCTGAACTGTTCAAACTCTTGGTGCAAACTAGGCTGTTCGGTTGCGAGCATGGAGTTCAACTGGCACGGCGATCGACTCAAAGCATCCGCTACCACATTGGCCTTGCCGGGGTGGTAGTGAATCTCCATGTCGTAATCCTTGATCAATTCGATCCATCGGCGTTGTCTCATGTTTAACTCCTTCTGGGTGAAAATGTATTTGAGGCTTTTGTGGTCGGAGTAAATCTCGCATCGATTACCCATGAGGTAATGACGCCAAACTTTCAAGGCTAAGACCACGGCTGCAAGCTCGAGGTCGTGGGTTGGGTAGTTCTGCTCATGTTGCTTGAGTTGCCTAGAAAGGTAGGATACAACCTTTCCTTCTTGCATAAGCACGCATCCAAGTCCGATCTTGGAGGCGTCGCAATATACGTCAAAGGGCTTTGCGATATACGGCATGATCAGGATTGGGGCTGTTGTCGGTCTACTCTTGAGCTGTTGAAAGCTCTCTTCACACTTGTCGGTCCACTCAAACTTTCTGTCCTTTTTCAGCGGTTGGGTCATTGGTCGAGCGATGCTCAAAAAACCTTCTACAAATCTGCGGTAATATCCGGCTAATCCAAGAAAAGCACGGACCTCAGTTTGTGTGGTCGGAGCTTTCCATTCCATAACAGTTTTGATCTTGGCGGGATCTACGGCAATTCCTCCTGCAGACAAGATGTGTCCGAGGAATCCAACTTCTTCCAGCCAAAACTCACACTTGCTAAACTTGGCGTACAGCTGGTGCTGTCTCAGGGTTTCTAGAACAATCTCCAGATGCTGTTCATGTTCTTCTTCGGACTTGGAGTAGACCAAAATGTCGTCGATGAAAACAACGACAAATTTGTCCAAGAAGTTCATGAAGATCTTATTCATGAGATTCATGAAATAAGCGGGAGCATTGGTCAGTCCAAATGACATGACGTTGTACTCATACAACCCATATCTGGTGGTAAAGGCAGTTTTTGGAATATCGGTGGCTCGGATCTTCAGTTGGTGGTATCCAGTTCTAAGATCAATTTTCGAGAAAACTCGGGATCCGGTGAGTTGGTCGAACAAGTCTTCGATCTTGGGTAAGGGGTATTTGTTTTTGATGGTGACATCGTTAAGCTTACGATAGTCGGTGCATAAACGATTTGCACCATCCTTCTTGTCGACAAACAAGACGGGGGATCTCCAGGGGGATGCACTTGGTCTGATCAAACCTTTGGCTAACATGTCATCTATTTGCTTCTTCAGCTCCACAAGCTCGGCTGCGTTCATGCTGTAGGCTCTCTGGGCGATGGGTCCAGTTCCGGGGATTAACTCGATGATAAACTCGATATCCCGGTCCGGGGGCATACCGGGTAGATCATCCGGAAACACATCAGGGTAGCGACAAACGACCCTGATTTGATCCAGAGTAGGCTTGGATACACTTTGGTTGCAGGTAAATTTTCTGGGTAGTTTTTCAGAGACGTGCTCAACTACGATTCCGGTGTTGCTAGTCATGGTTATGGCTTTCTTGGCGCAGTCTATCAATCCATTGTGTTTGGACATCCAGTCCATTCCTAGGACAACTTCCAAACCTTTGGTTCCAAGTATGATGAGATTTGCAAAGAAATCAACATCATGGATTTTGATTGGCACATTTTTACAAAATTTTCTGGCTTTGGTGGTTGATCCGGGGATTTGAACTATCATAACATGCTTCAAACTGAGGGGTTGAATTTTACTTGTTGATGCAAAATCTTCGGTGACAAAGGAATGCGATGCTCCGGAATCAAACAACACTCTAGCGGGGGTGTGGTTGACAGAAAACATACCCAGTACCACATACGGGGCTTCACGGGCTTCTTCGGCGTTCATGTGGTAGAGGCGGCCGTTGCGGTTGTTGGGGTTGTTGGGGCGAACTTCTTGCCGGTGGAGACACGGCGTTGCTGCTGAGCAGGAGCAGCGGTGTTGCCGGCGAGCTTGGCAAGACGCTTGGGACACTCGTTGGAGTAGTGCCCCACTACACCACACTCATAACAAGTGATAGTGCTCTTGTCCTGCTTGTTCGCAACGGGAATGGCATTGCTCCCGGTTCTGGGGTTGGTGTTGGTGTTGGTGTTGTTGGTGTTCGGGGCTCGAGGTGGAGCGCGGTTGTAGTTGTTGTTGTTGTAGTTGGGGTTGTAGCCTCCTGGCTTGGAGTTTCCTCCACTTCGGTTCTGATAACCGGGGCGAGAGTTTGGTATCGGGGGTTTGTTATGTCTCGGATTGAAACCTCCGCTTGAGCTAGGGCGAAACTTTTGGGGGTGGCTTGATCCACTCTGATTTGCCATGCGGCGCTTGCGGTTCTCATTGGCTTGGTTCAACTTGCCCTCCATCTGGATGGCGGAGTCAACAAGGGCTTCGAGGTCGGCGAAGGGGATGTTGACGAGGACAGTCTGCATCTCATCATGCAGCCCGTTCAGGAATCTCTCCTTCCTCTTTTCAACGGTGTCCGTCTCATCAGGGGCATACCTTGACAAGGTGAGAAACTTGTCGCGGTACTCAACCACCGTCATGCGACCTTGTTTCAGTTCACGGAACTCATCCCTCATCTTCTTGATAAGACCCGGGGTACATGGTACTTGCTGAACTTGAGTTTGAAATCCTCCCAAGTCATGAATTGACCTCCGTTCATGGCACGGGTACTTGTCCACCAAGCGCGAGCTGGTCCAGCGAGGTAGTGAGTGGCGAACAACACCTTCTCGTTGGCTTCCACTCCAGCTACTTCCAGATTGTTCTCCATAGTCTGGAGCCAATCGTCGGCGTCGAGGGGCTCCTCGGTCTTGCTAAACACCGGAGGGTTGGTGTTCTGGAAGTTCTTGAGCTTGGATCCGGGGTGGTCATGATTTCCATGGCCTTGGGCGATGTTCTGCAAGGCGATGATGTTGGCTTGGCGCTCGGCTCTCTCGGTTTCCCGGTCGCAAGCAGGGTTTGCAGAAGCTGCATCATCGCGTCGTTGGTGCGATTCGGAGGGGCCATCCGAAGGTATAGAAGATCATGAGATAAGAGGGAACATTCTATGGTTCATTTAAGTTTGAAAAACATTTGAAAACTTGTAATCTTTTCATGACAAACATAACATTCATTCATTCATGCAACACATAGTACAAACTACACACATACTCCAATGGTTTTAAGAACCATTCCCATGCTACGATACAAAGGACGGGATACAACTCACACCTACTATAAGTGAAACTAGTGCAACTACTCCTCATCGTCGATATCAATCGGGACGTAGTCATCCTGTCCGGCCTCCAGGAACTCGTAGTCCTCCTCCTCGGTGTTCTCGTCCTCCTCAAAGTCATCGTCATCGCTCAGAAAGGCGTCTCCTCCCTGAATATCGATGCCTTCATCGTCCTCCTCCATGTGACGAATCTGATCCTCCTGGGCCGTGACAGTGGCCTCAAGTGACGCGATCCGGTCGCGAAGGCGGCGAATCGTAGCGTCCTTCTTGGCACGCTGCTGGCGAAGGTTCCTGCGGTCGTTGTTGAGTAGCTTGATCGCCTCACCCTGCTCGATGATGTGAGCATGGGTCTGGTTCGCGTAAGCGCGAGAGGCGTCGAGGTCCCTCTGAGTCTGGGTAGAGCATGAAGTCCAAGTGATCCACATGGTGCCTCAACTGGGGGTGGAGTGGCACATCCATGGGTCTTCCGTCAGAGTTACGCCGTGCGAGATGCGCAAAGCGTTCCTCACGAAGGGCTTCGGTATTCTGTCCGCACAGACGAGCAAGTGCTTCCTGAAGAGCACGTGCAAGCCCGTCGAGCCAGTTGCTTTCCCTGAAAGAGAAAAGGATCCTCTCCGAGGTGGGAGGCTCCAGCTTGCCCCTCAAGTCGGCAGTGATAATCCACTGCAGTTCCCCTCCCGGCTGGTCGTCCACCTGAATCCCGTGAAACTCGGGGTGTGGGCGGCCAAGGTGATCCGACAGGGAGTCGAGGTCATGCTCGAAGATCAAGCTTCCTCCGTTTCCAAGCTGATAGAACTTGGTGTTGAGGGGTTCATTCGGCTCCATCTGGAAGAGAATTGGATGAGTAAGTTAGAGAGTGCAAAGTGTGGCAAGGTTTTAAGTTGATTTAAAAAAAGATAGACATGATCAAATTTTGGCAAAGTCTCGAAGGCAAGAGTGTAGTAAATTTTCTCAAATAAGTCCTTTCATTTGATTTCAAAGTTAAATTTTTCAGAACGCCCATTCTAACTAAGGTCTTCTAAGGTCAAACAATGGCTCTGATACCAACTTGTCAACACCCGGATTTTTAAGTCCGAATGCCTATTATGTCATACATCGCAATCCCAGGAATATTGTTGTTGCGAGGCATAATAGTTAAGTATCACGATCATCATTCATTACAACCCATAAGTCTTACAAATTGGAATCACATGATCCATATTACACGAATAGTTGATCTATTGATCAACGAACAAACACAAGTTCATAGTTCAACATAGCGGAAGCGTAAGATACAAGGACTCTCTAGTCCACAGGCCAACGCTTGACGTCGGAAGGCGCTTAGTTGTCGTAGGCATCCTGCTGGTCATCTCCTTGTTCATCTTCATACTCTGGCCATTTGAATAGCCAGGGACAAAGCCGTGAGTACGTTGAGTACTCGCAAACTAATACTAATGTAAGTGCTAGACATTCTAGTAGGGTTTGCTAAGCTCTAGTTTATTTGCATAAAGCTAGTTTTAGTTCACAAAGCTTTGAGAAAAGCCTACTCAAGTGCTAACTAACCCAAGTGGGAACATTAGTGTCATTCCCACCATTCAAGTGGTGATTTCAATTCAATTCACCACAAGTCATTTCACCACAAGTCAATTCACCATCACCTTTCAACATCATTTTCAAAGATATGACATCGGAAACTGTATGGCCTTTCCAACCGTCCGTAACCGTGGACGCGGCTATTCGAATAGGTTTACACTCTGCAGAGGTTGCACACTTGTGCCACAACATTTGATTTCATCCGTCGGGATTTCCCCGAATAATCGTAACACAGTACGCGGATCATCAACCATAACCTTTCACTTACGAATCCTAGTATGAGCACCTCTCCCCATGAGCTTGGCCTCCCAGTGAAGACCAACTGTCAACCTGGGAACTGCACAGGGCTTGGGCCGGACATTCACCTCATTTCGCATCATATCGTATCGTTTCTTTTGTGGTAGAGGCAGCTTTCGGCATAACCCCGATGACGCTTGTTAGAGGGAACCCATACTAAGACGCATAAACTTCCAGTTAAGCCCTACCCATAATCAGGTATTGTGGGGGTACTTGAGAATTGGAAAGGTATCGCATTCAAACCAACATCATGTTTTATCAAAAATCACCATCTTCTCTTGGTCATATTCACCTTCAAAAATCATTCAATGGAATGCATCTTCATTCCAAGGTTTCAAATTCCTTTCAAAATCACAAAGTTCCCATCTAGAGTAGTCAAGTTTAGTTGATTAGCACTAGCTCTAAGTCATGAGGGGTGCTACCTTGCTTTGCTTGGAAGAGACTAACTCACTACTCTAGTATCCAACTTGTGTTTTGACCAAAGTTAACTATAAAAGGAAATCATTTGGAAAACAAGTAAAAACTTGGGATGGGTTCACATCAGAAAAGGTAAGACATGGTGCCTTGCCCCAAGGGGCTTGGCACTTGGCAAGAATAAAAGCTTGCATAGTAATTTAGCTTGCCTTGGTAGTTCTCAAACTGTTCCTCTTCCTCCTCCTGGTAGCAACCTTCTTCTTCGGCGTACTCTCCGGTGCTACCGTCTAAATTTGAATACGAGTATAATTACTCACTAATTCCAGGGCTATTCCACACATCACAACTAAACACACAAACTACTCTATGCACACACATAAATAAACTAGGGTGCATGGGTTGTGGGATTAAAATAGGATTTGTATTCTATATGTAAAAGATAGTTTCCATAGGGTTCTTGAGAAATAATTTCCTCTCATTGAAATCTTCTTAAGATTTAATTTCTCCAACAATCATGGATGAACTCATCTTGACCTAGATCAAATGTTCATCATCATCATCATTTGGGAGAATGATTTAAATGAGATGGAACACCTCATGCTATTTAAATAACACTATATTTGATTTAAATCTCAAGAAATTCATATAAGAGAGTTTGGAACCAGGGGTCCAAGCATCCCATGAATTCATGTGAGACAAGTTTAAATGAAGTGTAAGACTTCACACAATTTAACTTTAATAGTTTTGGATAATATCAACTAGTTAAACTAGTCAAAATATCCATTCATTAAACCATGGCATGATCATGCAAAGTGACCACACCATTTTATTGCATAAACAATTAGTGTAAGTCAAAAGTGAGCTATTAGAGTTGGAATTAACTTAATATCTATTTTGGTTGATTTTTAAGAATTATTTGAATAGGGAAATGTCCCTGGCTTGTTATTTTTGTCACATTAATTCTACAAAGAATTTGACCAAGAGGCCAGTGGCATTGGATAGAGAATTTCAGTGGCTTTCCAACAATATCAAATTCACTAAATTTGGTTTAGCCAATTTGAAACTATTAAATTTCAAAGTTTGGGCAGTATTGAAAATGTTTGGAAAATGTTTAAAACGAATTTGAATTAAACAGGCCGGCGGGAAAAGCTAACGGGCTGAAATAGTTTAAACAGGCCCAAGGCCAGCCCACCACGCGTCTGGGCCGGCGTGGGCTGCCGGACAGGGGTCCCGCATGTCAGCGGCGTTTAAACGCCGAAGCGGTACGGGGCGACGTGGAGCGTAGGATTAGAGAGGGATCTAACGGCTGAGGTGCATCGTCTCGCCGGCGAGAGAGAGGTTCGCCGGCGGCTCGGGTAGGGGGTGGGAGAGCTAACCAGGGCTCCCGCGGTGGCTGGCAGTGTGCGTGATGTCGATGTGGACGACGGCGAAGCTCCTGGCACCGGCGGCGTTTCCTGGATCGGCTCCAATCGACGGCGGCGAGGTGCGGTACTGGCGGGCTCCGGGCTTCAAATTGGAGCAACTCCGGCAAGAATCGAGCGAGTGGTTGGGTGGAGGAGAAGCAGTGGAGGGTGGTGAACGTGGTGGTGTGCTCAGCTTCGTCCAGGGAACGCGGTATTTATAGATGGCCAAGGGTGCGGCTTGGCCGTGAAGAAGTCGACCGAGGTGCGGCGGTTCCGGCGAGGTGTTGGGCTAGGCGAGGGTGCTACGGTGTTCTCCTCGTCCAGGCGAATCTGTAGGTGGCGATGGCGCGGTCGGGCGGTGTCTGTGGGCGAGGCATTGTTTCCGTGTCTGCCGTGCTGGTCGCGGGATCGCGTTGTCGTCTCCGGCGACGGCGGGCACGGGTCGGGGTCGAGAGCATGTCTGGTGGTTGCGTGGCGACGCGGCGATGCTCAACGGCTGGTCAGCGAGTCCAGGGCGTGCTTGTGGTGACGGCGCGGCGCGTGGCCAGTGTGTGCCCGCGGCGTGCACACGCGCGACGTGCGCGGCGTCCAGGGCGCCATGGACGCGAGCTGGTCTCGGCGTTGTCGAGCTCCTCCTCGACCAGGGCTGTGCTAGGCGAGGCTAGGCAGTGTGGTGGCGTGCTTTGTGGCGAGGGGGCCAAGGTTGGCAAGCAAGGGAGAGAGGGGGAGGCTCGGCATGGTGATGCCATGGCCGGCATGGCCATGCCATGCAATCTAGCTCCTCCTCCTTAGCTCCACTATGCTTCCCTTAGGGTTAGAGGGGGCAGGGGAACCATGTAGTGTAGCTTTGGTTTGAAAAATGTGAGGTAGATCACTATTTGCAATAGTGTGTGAATAGGGTTCAAAATTGGAAAATTCAAAAATATCAAAAATGGAAATAATGCAAAAGGTGAATGTTTGTGAAATGTGAGTGTTGAGATAAGTTGTATTTGACCAGAGATGAGTTGAGGTGGTGGTGGAAAAATTGGATTTCAAAAATGGCCCAAAATGGCTAAGTGAAGATTGTTGAACTTATTATAAAGTTGCCACTTTGGGTGAGCATAGCTAGTGATCAAAGATGAATTTGGCAGGGTGGTCTTCATCAAAGTTGTTCACCTTGATGTTGACTTTGAAATGGTGCAAGGAGTTAGCAAAGAATGGTTTGGGAAAATTGAATTGCAGGGGCTCAAAGTGGTGATCAGACTGAAATTGGCAGATTTGGTCATCATCACATGTGAGTGGGAAAAGTGTTGGAAATTCATTTGAATGGTGAACCCTTGATTCCAAAAGTTGTAATAAGTGTTTCACAACATTATTCAACTAATGGTGAAGACCAAATAGGTCTAGGGTTAAAATTTCGAAAAATGCCATAGGGCATATGTGAGGGTTTTTAGGGTTTTTCAATTATGGGAATTTCTTCCCTTTTTGATTTATTTGGTTGGTGATCTCCACATGATCACCCTAGGGTTTTAGAGCATAACAAATACAAGTAATAACAATCATCATGGCATATCACTCAAATGCACAAGTCCTATGCATGGTACTATATGCAAAAGAAAAGTTTTTGTTGGTTTGAAATTTTGTATTTCTGGAATTCTCTAACTTTCTTTTTCATTGAAATTTGGGGTGTTACAATCCAGGGACAGTTTCACCAAGAACTGTCAACTGTGAGCAAGCACCAGATGGAGTAGAGCAAGCTCAAGCTAGCCAGGAGGAGCAGGGCAAGCTTAAGTCATCAACCAGAAGAAAAACCACTACATCAAAACATAATCTAGGAGCTGGAGTGAGGTATACAAAGATCATCTTCAGCAAAATCATGTTTTGCTCATAAATAAGCATGCTATGCATTACAGGAGCACAGAAGGGTAGAACCCTGTTTGTGTCATCATCTGGTTACCAAACCATTTGGTGCAAGCAAATATGGAAGAAGCCAATAGGTAAATCAACCAAGGGAACATTGGTTGGATCAAAACACTGACACCACCAAGGAAATCCAGCAAGGGTTGATCCTATCTAATCAACCATGAACACTTAGCACCTATAGCTAGCTATACCATCAGACAAATAGACAAATCTTTGTCTATATAATTTCTCAACATCAAAAGCCACTGGAAGTCCAGTCTTGGATCAACTAGTGAGCAATTATCCACTTACAGCAAGCATTCACCAACCACAGCAAGCCACAGAGAGGGGGAGCTACCCTTGGACAGCACCAAAGGGCTGTCAGGGCCACCTCAACCCACAGCCAACACCTTAAGCCACCACATCATCACCCAATAGGGTTCAGTAGTGGGCTAGGGTACCCAACCAGTGGTTGGCATCCATCTAGCCTTACCAAATTCATTGAAAGGATCATTACTGCAAGTAGTTCACATCATTCATCCATTTAATGAAGCAAGCCAATACAGATAAATGAACTACACAAGTAATCAAAGCACCAGCACCTTGCAGATGATCCAATGGATCATTGCAAGCATCAACTGATGCTTGAGCAAGCACCAGCACACCCCAGGACAAGCCTGTGTGACACACACACATCACAGGTTGAGTAGCAGTGAGGCACATGAACAACACAACAGCTATTACAAGCAACTGATGATCACAAGATCATCGGAAGCTTGCTAAAGCATGCTAAAGCATGCTAGAACCAATTCTAGTATCAATACATGGACCAGATAATTAAACCAATCATATAACTGAACAACTGCAACACACATAAGTGAATAAAGCATTACAATTGTATCCAGAAGCACATCAAAGGCATGAGGTACCACTGGATCAAGTACACAAGGATAGCACACAGCACACATCACAAGATGATGTTGTTTAGCCAACAACAATGCTCAATTGAGCATGACCATGAATTATAGCACAGGGATAGCACATCAGGAGCACTGGCACTAGCCAAAGGCAATGATCAGGCATCATGATCAAGCCAGGGGCAAGCAATTGCACACACAGGAGAGGCAGGAGTAATATAGCAACAGCAGGAACAACTAAATAGAGCATAGCATCACAGTATGCTCATGAGCAAGAGCTCATGAGTTACAACAGTAAGATGTAAAGAAGAACAGCACAACACAACAACTTTGATTCATGGCAGCAACACAGCACAGCAGCATACGCGCATCCATAGCAAGCACAGCAGCAGTAGCGCAACAGCATGCCAAGCCCTAGCACGGCGCAGCAACAGCATCACGGCATGGCCAGCATCTCCACGAGGGGAAGCAAGGCCAGTGGCCAGAGCTAGACAAGAAGAGGAGGAGAAGAAGTAGAACAGGTAGCAAAGGAGAAGGAGAAGCACATACCGGGGAGGAGATGGTCGACACGGCCACGGCGGCGCACGCCAGGGCATACGGCGGCACCAGGCCTGGCCAAACCAAGCCTCGGCGACCACCACAGCACCCCAGCGCAGCACCACGCGCCCTGGGGAGCACCAGGTGGAAGGGCCACGGCCTCTCCAACGCGCGGTGGCGGCGGACGCCGAAAGCCTGGCGCACGGGAGAGTCGATGGCGAGCGAACGGGGACGCAAGCGTCAGATCGACGCGGACCATCAGGTCCGCCGTCAAGAGGCGGTCCAGATCCACATGTTCTCGCCGGCGGGAGTGGCCGGAGGCGGCCGGAGTAATTCGGCGACGGCGCGGGCGACGCGGGATTCGCCAGAGCTCGAAGGGCTAGGGTTCGCGAGGGAGAAGGGGAAGGGGACGGGTGCGTCCGACCGAGCCAGATAGGCGGCTCGGGTTAGGGTTAACCCGCTGGGCCACCCTGACAGGTGGGCCCAGGGGCATTTTGGACTTTTCACAAATCCATTTAATCATGAAACTTTGAAAATACATAGAAAATGATAAATAGTTCTAAAAAATAATTAAAAATATAAAAACAACTCAGGATAAAATTCTCTATCATAATAAAATATGGAAAGGAATTTTTGAAGATAAACAAGATTAAGTCCAAATTTGATGATTAAAATAATCATTTAAATCACACCTTATATTTTCAATAATGAAAATTAGTCCATAAATGCTTTTGGACTTTAAAAGAACCTTGACAACATTTCAAGGTTGTATTTTACCCTAAATAGAGTATCCCTAAATCATTCTTAGTATTAACCTATCACATCAAATGATAAAAACACCGGAAGGGGGGAACAAACCTAAAAGCTGAATCATACATAATTGCTTCTTTAACCATTGCCCTTATCGGACAATGATGCTATTTTTCAGCAACAGAGGACAAGGGTCAGTCCACACCATCCAACTGCAACACTTTGCAGTGTTCAGGCAAGTTCATCACTTGCTCATGTCATTTGAGTATTTTTACCAAATTACTTGCAAAGTATTATGTTTATCACTATTGCATAAAAAGCAAAACCACTATTTTCATAACTATGAATATGACTATGTGGTGGGCAATGGAACCATGGATTGTGTTGATATGGTGGAGGTTCCAATGCAAGGGTTTATATCCATCTAGGATTAAACAACAAATGTCGTCCAGTGATTCTTGTGCCGTAATACCCGTGTTAACCATAAGATCCGGAGTGGGACGGAGTAGTCAAAAGTGTTTCCACCTCTGGTTCATCAACGGACGCGCTCTACCGTAGTACACTTGTAATCCAAGTGGGCAAGCGGTGAGGCTGGGGAGTCCTAAGTCCCCACGGCATTGTCCGTAGTACACTTGTCGCCCGAAGGAGCAAGCGGTGAGGCTGGGGAGTCCTAAGTCCCCACGGTATTTCGGTCTATGAGGGGTTGCAACGATCGCCGAAGGTATCAGGCCGTCGTGCCTGGTATTAGTCGAGGTCGGATGGTATCCTTTGGATACGCTGACCGGCGAGGACCCAAGGTCGAAATTTCAACAAAGGGTGGGTGTTCGAGGTAGCGGAGGAACATGATTGGCTAGTCCTTATACCGGGCCTCACACCGAAGGAAGTGTGGACGGGAAAGCTGCCCGGTTGGCACCAAGGTTAAGATCTCTTATGGGTAAAGCAACACACCTCTACAGAGTGTAATGAATCGTGACCTGTCACTCCCTGTTCTGGGATTTGGAACTGCGAACGCTGCCGGAAAGGAACTCCATGAAGTTCTAGTAAACCGGTGAAGGCTGACGGACATAGTTCTTTGGAATAAAAGCAACCTCTTGAAGAAATGTTACCAAAACCTGCATTGGTATTAGACTTTCTGGTCTGATATCGTAGCTAGTGCATTAAACACCTCTTGTCTATAATGAACTTGTTGAGTACGCTCGTACTCATACCACTCTTAAATCCCCTGCTTAGATTGTCTGAATCGACTAGAGAAGGACAACGACGACCCTGAAGGAGCCGAAGTCATCGGCTATGAAGAACCAGACCTCTCTGGAGGTGTTGAAGGTGTAGACTACCTCATAGTCTACGGAACCGGAGAGGGTTCCGAAGGAGAGCAAGCTTAGACCTACCAAGTAGTAGTAGTAACCGAGCAGTACGAACTCTTAATACTTAACTGCTCAAGGAGAATAAAATGTATAACTTAGTAAGACTCTTGTATTGTAAGTTAAGTTGGGTTCGCCTCGAACCCAGGAGTATTCCTCTTAGGACCCAAGAGGAGCTCCGAGATGATATGTACATGTTGCTTGTAATAATAAATGAATGAGTTATGGACCTGCTACTCTGAGGGATGTAATATTTGCGGATTGGTACTTCGTGAATGTTATATCAACGACTGGCATACTACAACATGCAGTGGTATGCAGGGTCACCACATCACACCTGCGAAACAGAGATACCCTCATCACCAGAAGTTGGCGTATGCAGTGTGGAGAACAGCTCGCAAGCTACGACATTACTTCACGGAGCACCCGATCATCGTCGTAAGCGAGGCACCGCTGAAGAATATACTCACTAACCCAGAGGCCACAGGTCGAGTGTCCCAATGGGCTATCGAGATAGCGCCACACGACATAACTTACATCAACAGAACGGCGATAAAATCCCAAGTCCTCCCAGATTTCGTGGCAGACTGGATCCAGTCGCAAACACCGGCAGCACCCGACATGTCGGGTTCATGGACAATGTACTTCGACAGGTCCAAGCAGAGCACAGGTGCAGGAGCAGGGGTGATACTAATATCGCCACAAGGAGACAAGATGAAGTACATACTACGTATGAATTTCTCCCTGCCCACAAATAATGAAGCAGAATACGAAGCACTGTTGCATGGAATGAAGATGGCAAAGGCATGTGGAGCAACTCGCCTGGAAATTTATGGAGACTCGAACCTGGTGGTACAGCAGTTGATGAATCTATGCGACGCGGTCAGTGACAATATGATCGCCTACCGACAGTTATACCAAAATATGGAAGCCAAATTTGAAGGGTGCGAACTTAAGCATATCGGCAGAGCCAGCAACGAGGAAGCTGACACTCTGGCAAATATCAGATCCATGTGCTCCCCCATTCCAGACGGAGTGTTTTATGAAGTTATCACTCAACGATCGATAAAAGAGAAAGCATCGGCACCTCCGAAGCCGTCGGCTGACGAATCAGAGGCAAACCCGCAGAAAGCTGTCGAAGAATCTCCACCTCGATCTATGGAACAGGTCCTCCTCCTTGAACCACTATGGACCAAGCCATTCCTAACATACCTGACGAAGCAGGAATTACCAGAGGATCCCGTAGAAGCAAGGCGAATCGTCAGACGGTCAAAGGCCTTTACTGTGGTAAATGGAGAACTCTACAAGCGCAGCATCTCCGGTATCTTTCAAAGGTGTATTGCCATTGACGATGGAAAGGCGCTGTTGCGTGAGATACACGAGGGAACTTGCGGACACCACGCATGAAGTAGGTCCCTTGTGGCAAAAGCCTTCAGGGCAGGATTTTACTGGCCAACAGCGGCATCGGACGCTCGAGACCTGGTTATGAAATGCGACCCTTGTTAGCGTTTTTCACCAAAACCACACGCTCCTGCGACAGATCTGATGACAATACCTTTGGCATGGCCCTTCGCTCAATGGGGACTCGACCAAGTCGGACCACTGCCAAGGTCGTCGCCTGGAGGACACACGTATCTACTGGTCGCAGTCGACAAGTTCACCAAGTGGATCGAGGCAGTACCTGTTCGAAATCAGAAAGCCGAAACCGCCGTTCAGTTCTTCAGGGGAATAACTTGTCGATTTGGTATGCCTCACAGCATCGTCACAGACAACGGAACTAACTTTGACTCCAAAAAGTTTCGAAAGTTCTGTGACGACAGCGGAATCAAGCTAAAATTTGCATCAGTGGCCCACCCACAGACCAACGGCCAGGTGGAAAGGATCAATGGTCTAATAGGGGACGGTCTCAAGAAACGCCTTACGGGTGCGGCCGGAGCCTGTGTAGAGGAATTACCATCTGTGCTTTGGAGTTTGCGTACTACACCCAATAGGTCGACCCAGTACACCCCGTTCTTCCTGGTACATGGAGCCGAAGCAGTTTTTCCAGCCGACGTTCGATTCGAAGCTCGTCGAGTGACAGCATACACAGAATCCACCTCCAACATTGCGTTGCAGGATGCTGTGGATCTCCTTGACGAAGCCCGGAATATTACTTTAGCAAGAACAACGGTGTACCAGCAGGCGTTAAGAAATTATCACAGCCGACGAATACGCAATCGAAGCTTTAGTGTTGGAGATATGGTGCTGCGGCTGAAGCAAGAGAGGCCCTTGAAGCTCGAATCTCCATGGGAAGGGCCATTTATCATCACTAAAGTGATACCAGGAGGAGCTTATCGGCTCAGAAACCCAACCTCGGGAAAAGACGTCGAAAATCCATGGAACATCGCACATTTGCGACGGTTCTACGCATAGGATACAATTATTTTCTGTTATTCGGCAGCTCTTAAGTTTGTTTTTACATTATGAATAAAATTCTGATCAGGTTCTCTACCTTTTTATTGATCCAGGCCTCATCATCCGAACAAACTGTTCGGGGCCCCTGTCATTGGCTCTTTCTCCCATCGGGAGCGCTGGCCAAAAACACGCTCGTACGGTGTCATTAATTAAATACTCCCACCAGGAGCTAAGGTTAATGACACACAAAACAACCCATCCAAGCCTCGAGAAAATACACGAGTGCTGCAGTCGATGGATATACTATCACAAAACAAGGCTCAAACCGGTGCACCGCGTGACGAAGCCAAGCGTCTAAATCCCTCGATTATTCGACGGGTGTCGCTCCTACAAAACTTACATATCGACTCCGCAATAAACTTGCAATTACACGGAGCCGTCGGGAGAGCAGGCTGAATTGATCACTCATCCGCCCTCGACAATAAAATCTTTAATCGAATTTACAAATTCGTCAGATGTGCAAAACACACGTCGAATTTACATAAAAGTTACCCCTGCAGGTACAAGGACATTACATTCATGACAAGGCTCCCTGGCTCCCTCGGGCCTTCAGATCCCTTTCAATACATGTCTCCATCCGTGAGATGATGGTATATGCAGGACCTCTAGCAACATCATAGTACTTGTCTAAACTTCTTTTGGTGTTTGCTATGGCTTCCAAATCTAAGGTCGGGTGACACGCCAACACTGAAGCGAAGGCAAGTTCAGCACCGGCCAGGAGCTCCTTCCGCACCAGCAGTCGAATCCTCTCAGGGGTCTGATGTCTACGGGTGCTTCTATTCTTGTAGACAGTGTTGGGCCTCCAAGAGCAGAGGTTTGTAGAACAGCAGCAAGTTTCCCTTAAGTGGATCACCCAAGGTTTATCGAACTCAGGGAGGAAGAGGTCAAAGATATCCCTCTCATGCAACCCTGCAACCACAAAGCAAGAAGTCTCTTGTGTCCCCAACATACCTAATAGGTGCACTAGTTCGGCGAAGAGATAGTGAAATACAGGTGGTATAAATAAGTATGAGCAGTGGCAACGGCACCAGAAAAGTGCTTTGCCCAGGACAGTAAACAAGCAGTAGTAACGCAGTAAAACAGTAAACAAGCAGCGGTAGCAGTATTTAGGAACAAGGCCTAGGGATTAGACTTTCACTAGTGGACACTCTCAACTTTGATCACATAACAGAATAGATAAATGCATACTCTACACTCTCTTGTTGGATGATGAACACCACTAATTTCGTAGGATTACACGAACCCTCAATGCCGGAGTTAACAAGCTCCACAATATTCAATGTTCATATTTAACCAAGTACTAACATAGCATGCACACTGTCACCTTCACACCATGTAGGAGGAATAGATCACATCAATACCATCATAGCAATAGTTAACTTCATAATCTACAAGAGATCATAATCATAGCCTACGCCAAGTACTAACACGGATGCACACACTGTCACCATTACACCGTGCAGGAGGAATAAACTACTTTAATAACATCACTAGAGTAGCACATAGATAAATTGTGATACAAAACACATTGCAATCATAAAGAGATATAAATAAGCACTTCACTATGCCATTCATAACAGTGAATAAGTATTCTGTGAAATATAGCCTAAGAGACCCACACGGTGCACACACTGTCACCTTTACACACGTGGGACAAGGAGTCTCCGGAGATCACATAAGTAAAACCCACTTGACTAGCATAATGACATCTAGATTACAAGCATCATCATATGAATCTCAATCATGTAAGGCAGCTCATGAGATTATTGTATTGAAGTACATAGGAGAGAGATGAACCACATAGCTACCGGTACAGCCCCGAGCCTCGATGGAGAACTACTCCCTCCTCATGGGAGACAGCAGCGTTGATGGAGATGGCGGTGGTGTCGATGGAGGAGCCTTTCGGGGGCACTTCCCCGTCCCGGCGGCGTGCCGGAACAGAGACTCCTGTCCCCCAGATCTTGGCTTCGCGATGGCGGCGGCTCTGGAAGGTTTCTCGTACCGTGGCTTTTTGTATCGAGGATTTAGGTCAGGGACCTTTATATAGGCGAAGAGGCGGAGTCGGAGGGCTGACGGGGCGACGACACAACAGGGGGGCGCGGGCCCCCCCTTGGCCGCGCCAGGGTCATGTGTGGTGGGCCTGTGGCCCCCCTCTGGCGACTCTCGGGTGTTCTGGAAGCTTCGTGGAAAAATAGGATGCTGGGCCTTGATTTCGTCCGATTCCGAGAATATTTCCTTACTAGGATTTCTGGAACCAAAAACAGTAGAAAACAGGAACTGGCCCTTCGGCATCTCGTCAATAGGTTAGTTCCGGAAAACGCATAAATATGACATAAAGTATGCATAAAACATGTAGATATCATCAATAATGTGGCATGGAACATAAGAAATTATCGATACGTCGGAGACGTATCAGCATCCCCAAGCTTAGTTCCTACTCGTCCTGAGCAGGTAAACGATAACAAAGATAATTTCTGGAGTGACATGCCATCATAACCTTGATCATACTATTGTAAACATATGTAATGAATGTAGCGATCAAAACAATGGTAATGACATGAGTAAACAAATGAATCATAAAGCAAAGACTTTTCATGAATAGTACTTTCAAGACAAGCATCAATAAGTCTTGCATAAGAGTTAACTCATAAAGCAATAAATTCATAGTAAAGGTATTGAAGCAACACAAAGGAAGATTAAGTTTCAGCGGTTGCTTTCAACTTATAACATGTATATCTCATGGATATTGTCAATGTAAAGTAATATAACAAGTGCAATATGCAAGTATGTAGGAATCAATGCACAGTTCACACAAGTGTTTGCTTCTTGAGGTGGAGAGAAATAGGTGAACTGACTCAACATAAAAGTAAAAGAAAGGTCCTTCAAAGAGGAAAGCATCGATTGCTATATTTGTGCTAGAGCTTTTATTTTGAAAACATGAAACAATTTTGTCAACGGTAGTAATAAAGCGTATGAGTTATGTAAATTATATCTTACAAGTTGCAAGCCTCATGCATAGTATACTAATAGTGCCCGCACCTTGTCCTAATTAGCTTGGACTACCGGATCATCGCAATACACATGTTTTAACCAAGTGTCACAAAGGGGTACCTCCATGCCGCCTGTACAAAGGTCTAAGGAGAAAGCTCGCATTTTGGATTTCTCGCTTTTGATTATTCTCAACTTAGACATCCATACCGGGACAACATGGACAACAGATAATGGACTCCTCTTTAATGCATAAGCATGTGGCAACAATTAGTGTTCTCATATGATATTGAGGATATATGTCCAAAACTGAAACTTCCACCATGATTCATGGCTTTAGTTAGCGGCCCAATGTTCTTCTCTAACAATATGCATGCTCTAACCATTAAAGTGTAGATCTCTCTTACTTCAGACAAGACGGACATGCATAGCAACTCACATGATATTCAACAAAGAGTAGTTGATGGCGTCCCCAGAAGCATGGTTATCGCACAACAAGCAACTTAATAAGAGATAAAGTGCATAAGTACATATTCAATACCACAATAGTTTTTAGGCTATTTTGTCCCATGAGCTATGTATTGCAAAGGTAAAGAATGGAAATTTTAAAGGTAGCACTCAAGCAATTTACTTTGGAATGGCAGAGAAATACCATGTAGTAGGTAGGTATGGTGGACAGAAATGGCATAGTGGTTGGCTCAAGGATTTTGGATGCATGAGAAGTATTCCCTCTCGATACAAGGTTTAGGCTAGCAAGGTTTATTTGAAACAAACACAAGGATGAACGGTGCAGCAAAACTCACATAAAAGACATATTGTAAACATTATAAGACTCTACACCGTCTTCCTTGTTGTTCAAAACTCAATACTAGAAATTATCTAGACTTTAGAGAGACCAAATATGCAAACCAAATTTTAGCAAGCTCTATGTGTTTCTTCATTAATGGGTGCAAAGTATATGATGCAAGAGCTTAAACATGAGCACAACAATTGCCAAGTATCACATTATCCAAGACATTTTAGAATTACTACATGTAGCATTTCCCGATTCCAACCATATAACAATTTAACGAAGAAGATTCAACCTTCGCCTTGAACATTATGAGTAAAGCCTAAGGACATATTTATCCATATGCAACAGCGGAGCGTGTCTCTCTCCCACACAAGCATTTATTCAAACAAAAACAAAAACAAAAACAAAAACAAAAACAAACAGACGCTCCAAGTAAAGTGCATAAGATGTGACCGAATAAAAATATAGTTTCAAGGGAGGAAATCTGATAATTTGTTGATGAAGAAGGGGATGCCTTGGGCATCCCCAAGCTTAGACGCTTGAGTCTTCTTGAAATATGCAGGGGTGAACCACCGGGGCATCCCCAAGCTTAGACTTTTCACTCTTCTTGATCGTAGTATATCATCCTCCTCTCTTGACCCTTGAAAACTTCCTCCACACCAAACTCGAAACAACTCATTAGAGGGTTAGTGCATAATCAAAAATTCACATGTTCAGAGGTGACACAATCATTCTTAACACTTCTGGATATTGCCCAAAGCTACTGGAAGGTAATGGAACAAAGAAATCCACCCAACACAGCGAAAGAAGCAATGCGAAATAAAAGGCAGAATCTGTCAAAACAGAACAGTCCGTAAAGACGAATTTTATTGAGGCACCAGACTTGCTCAGATGAAAATGCCCAAATTGAATGAAAGTTGCGTACATATCTGAGGATCACTCACGTAAATTGGCATAATTTTCTGAGTTACCTACAGAGAATTAGGCCCAGATTCGTGACAGCAAAGAAATCTGTTTCTGCGCAGTAATCCAAATCTAGTATGAACCTTACTATCAAAGACTTTACTTGGCACAACAATGCAACAAAACTAAGATAAGGAGAGGTTGCTACAGTAGTAATAACTTCCAAGACACAAATATAAAATAGAGGTACTGTAGCAAAATAAACACATGAGTTATCTCCCAAGAAGTTCTTTCTTTATAGCCATTAAGATGGGCTCAACAGTTTTAATGATGCTCACATGAAAAATAGAGTATGAAGCAAAAGAGAGCATCAAAAAGCAAATTCAAAACACATTTAAGCCTAACATGCTTCCTATGAAAAGGAATCTTGTAAATAAACAAGTTCATGAAGAGCAAAGTAACAAGCATAGGAAGATAGAACAAGTGTAGCTTCAAAAATTTCAGCACATAGAGAGGCATTTTAGTAACATGAAAACTTCTACAACCATATTTTCCTCTCTCATAATAACTTTCAGTAGCAACATGAGCAAACTCAACAATATAACTATCACATAAAGCATTCTTATCATGAGTCTCATGCATAAAATTATTACTCTCCACATAAGCATAATCAATTTTATTAGTAATAGTGGGAGCAAATTCAACAAAGTAGCTATCATTATTATTCTCATCATCAAATATAGGAGGCATATTGTAATCATAATCAAATTTATCCTCCATAACAAAGTGTACTAAAAGACCAATATCATTATAATCATCATAAATAGGAGGCAAAGTATCATCAAAGTAAATTTTCTCCTCAATGCTTGGGGGACTAAAAATATCATGCTCATCAAAGCCAGCTTCCCCAAGCTTAGAATTTTCCATATCATTAGCAACAATGGTGTTCAAAGCGTTCATACTAATATGTTCCATAGGTTTTTTAATTTTCGCATCAAACCATCCATGTCTTAAATCAGGAAATAGAATAAGAAGCTCATTGTTGTCCATTATGCCTAACTAGTGTAAACAAGAAACAAAAAGATGCAATTGCAGGATCTAAAGGAAATAGCTTCGAGCACACACACAACGGCAACAGAAAAGTACTTTACCTGAGACCGGAGTATAAGTGCCTTTTACCTTTCCTCCCCGGCAACGGCGCTAGAAAATAGCTTGATGTCTACGGGTGCTTCTATTCTTGTAGACAGTGTTGGGCCTCCAAGAGCAGAGGTTTGTAGAACAGCAGCAAGTTTCCCTTAAGTGGATCACCCAAGGTTTATCGAACTCAGGGAGGAAGAGGTCAAAGATATCCCTCTCATGCAACCCTGCAACCACAAAGCAAGAAGTCTCTTGTGTCCCCAACACACCTAATAGGTGCACTAGTTCGGCGAAGAGATAGTGAAATACAGGTGGTATAAATAAGTATGAGCAGTGGCAACGGCACCAGAAAAGTGCTTTTCCCAGGACAGTAAACAAACAGTAGTAACGCAGCAGTAGTAACGCAGTAAAACAGTAAACAAGCAGCGATAGCAGTATATAGGAACAAGGCCTAGGGATTAGACTTTCACTAGTGGACACTCTCAACTTTGATCACATAACAGAATAGATAAATGCATACTCTACACTCTCTTGTTGGATGATGAACACCACTAATTGCGTAGGATTACACGAACCCTCAATGCCGGAGTTAACAAGCTCCACAATATTAAATGTTCATATTTAAATAACCTTAGAGTGCATGACAGATCAACACAACTAAACCAAGTACTAACATAGCATGCACACTATCACCTTCACACCATGTAGGAGGAATAGATCACATCAATACCATCATAGCAATAGTTAACTTCATAATCTACAAGAGATCATAATCATAGCCTATGCCAAGTACTAACACGGATGCACACACTGTCACCATTACACCGTGCAGGAGGAATAAACTACTTTAATAACATCACTAGAGTAGCACATAGATAAATTGTGATACAAAACACATTGCAATCATAAAGAGATATAAATAAGCACTTCACTATGCCATTCATAACAGTGAATAAGTATTCTGTGAAATATAGCCTAAGAGACCCACACGGTGCACACAATGTCACCTTTACACACGTGGGACAAGGAGTCTCCGGAGATCACATAAGTAAAACCCACTTGACTAGCATAATGACATCTAGATTACAAGCATCATCATATGAATCTCAATCATGTAAGTCAGCTCATGAGATTATTGTATTGAAGTACATAGGAGAGAGATGAACCACATAGCTACCGGTACAGCCCCGAACCTCGATGGAGAACTACTCCCTCCTCATGGGAGACATCAGCGTTGATGGAGATGGCGGTGGTGTCGATGGAGGAGCCTTGCGGGGGCACTTCCCCGTCCCGACGTGCCGGAACAGAGACTCTGTCCCCCAGATCTTGGCTTCGCGATGGCGGCGGCTCTGGAAGGTTTCTCGTACCGTGGCTTTTTGTATCGAGGTTTTAGGTCAGGGACCTTTATATAGGCGAAGAGGCGGAGTCAGAGGGCTGACGGGGCGACGACACAACAGGGGGGCGCGGGCCCCCCCTTGGCCGCGCCAGGGTCATGTGTGGTGGGCCTGTGGCCCCCCTCTGGCGACTCTCGGGTGTTCTGGAAGCTTCGTGGAAAAATAGGATGCTGGGCCTTGATTTCGTCCGATTCCGAGAATATTTCCTTACTAGGATTTCTGGAACCAAAAACAGCAGAAAACAGGAACTGGCCCTTCGGCATCTCGTCAATAGGTTAGTTCCGGAAAACGCATAAATATGACATAAAGTATGCATAAAACATGTAGATATCATCAATAATGTGCCATGGAACATAAGAAATTATCGATACGTCGGAGACGTATCAGGGTCTTGAATCAGGTAAATAGAGCAGAAAGAGTTTCGGGCGCTTGATCCAGGGGAAACAATGTATTCTAGACCATCGTGAGATGAGCGTGGAACTTGTCAAAATAGTAGTGCACCCTCTCTGATCGATGCTCGAATTTCGCCACGACAACAGCTTTCGGTCGGTGCGACCACAACTCATGCTTCGGGTGAGCGACATCAGTCATTGCTTCGATCTTTTCGTGGATCCTCTTATTTTCCTCGGATTCGTCGGAAGCTATGACTGTCAAGAAACAAATATCAATTAAAGAACATTCAAGCCTCGTCAGAAATCAACAGATGGGCCAGCACTTACAGCTCAAGCTTTCGGTAGCAATACGGAGACGATCGAGAGCCTGCTGTTCAATGGCAGTCGCTATTTCACTCTTCCTTTTCACCAACGCCGCCATTGCGTGAAGGGTGGTAATATCTTTACTCAAACAGGATATTTGATCATGCAAGCGACGAACAAGGTCAGATTCATCGCTAGCCGAAGCATTTGGAAAAGGTTCGGCACGGGAAGAAGACGAAGGAATCTGCAGCACAACTCTCAGTTCAGAACAGAATTAATATAATCTCCCATCGGGAGCGCAGGAGTGTATATATTACATTCAAAAAATTGTTGGTACTGGCAACAGAGCCAAAATAAAACAAGATTGGGTTAAACTGTATCAGGCCCTAATTAGAACTGACAGATCAAGCGTTCAAATCAAGGAAGAGCTGACGAAGAACCAGGGGCAGCTTCAGGCGCGGCTTTGGTCTTCGCCTCATCAACCAACTTGAGGAGCTGATTGGCGCATGCCACTGCTGATTGCTTGAAAGGCTCAAGGTTGATTAGGCAATTATTGTCATCTACAGGCAATGCCTTAGACAACTTCTCTAGTTCAGAGCCCATCCCATGACCCATCAGCAGCTGGAAAGTAAGTACCGCTCCAAATAAGCGGGAACAGCGCTTTAATACCTCTACAGGATCAGAAGGGTCCATGAGAAAAGCATCTGCCATCTCGCCTAGAGTCTTGTCCTGCTTCATCTTCGGGAAGATCATCGAGTACAGCCTCGATAATGCTCCTTTGGTCCTTTGTAGAAGTCCAAGAACTTGGACGTTGGACTCGGCAGCGAGTGATAGGGCATCAGACGTAGAGTCCTCCCGAAGCATGCGAGCCCGAGTGATGGTTATGTCGGCAGCACCTGGAAGAGGGCAGATGAGCAATCTGAAAGGGAACACTAAAGGAGAGCTATGCACTAAGAAACTTACCCAATAAATTCGTGATGGATTCACGGAGGACGCCTTCCTTCTTATCGGCAGCAACTGCAGCCTCGCGCCTGGCATCCTGCTGATCCTTCATCTGTCGCTTCAGCTTTTTTAACTCATCCTTCAACGAGGTGTTTTCGTTTTTAGCATCGGCAGGAAGCCTGTTGGCCTCCAGCACCTGGTCAGCCGAAATTTTGATGACCTTCCGAAGATGAGCATTTTCAGACTCTAGTCGGGTGAACTGCTCGGCGAAATCTACCACAGCATCAACTGTGGCATAAATTGGCTGCGAAGGAGAAAGCCAAGAAAACTCAGCCGAATGTGGAAATTCGGTAAAAGCAAGAAAGAAATTAAGACAAATAAATCACTTACATGGTCACGAGCAACCGACGAGGCGGGAGCATTGCCAGAAGGGATAACCTTCGACACCGGAACCTTTTCCACGGTCGTCCTTGAGGGCGGCGTTGGTTCGGTAGGTGAAGGGCTTGATTCTTTGGCTGATTCAGATTTCCCGTAGAGCAACTTAGCCCTCTTTGCAAGAGGAACTTCGTCGTCATCATCAGAGCTTTTTTATAAAAAAAAGGGGAGGTGATTCAGAATGGAGAAGGATAAACTACAAAGGGAAAAGTAGACACTCACAGGTCCAGGTCATCTTCAGCAGCAAAAAAGCCTGATGAGCTTCTCACAGCAGGGGGAGGCGATACGGTTTCATCAGCATCATTATCTCGTCCGCTAGGACTTGATTCAGCCATTGTAATAAAGTACTCATCTATCCTCTTGCGTCGCCTGCTCTTGGTGAGGGCATCATCTTCAGGAATATCATCTTCCTGGACGTCACTGTCCTCAAAGATATGATAGGCGTCCTCAGTTTCCTCGGAGTCATCATCATCCTCTGGCTCCACGCCACTCTCGTGTGTAGGAGGGTAACATTGAGCCACGGTGGAAGCCTGTCGGCAGAAGCAGAATCAGCAAAAAGTCAAAGAACAACACGATGATAACGATAAAAGAACAGGAAACAGTGAAAGTTACCTCAGCCGGAAGATGGCGGAAATCATATGGGAGACGAGCCGAGGTCAGAACAATATTGTCCTTCTGTTGACTGCCAAAACCCACCGGCGGGCAGCGGCCTGTCAACACGGTAGAGCCGGGAAGAGCCTAGAGCTGCGGCTGGCTGAGACCCCTCCGAGCGATGGCCCGCAATGCTCTTCTGGTCACACGCGGCGATGCGAAGTGCAAGGGCGTGCCACCTGACCTATACCTGGTCAGGAAGGTGATGGGGATGCCTCGCTTAGTTTCCTGCAGGGCATACACGTAAACATTAAATACGAGCCTCGATCGGCTCTCAGGTTATCCTGTGAATCGGCTCAAAGAGCCGATCCACCCATGATTCGTACGGGGTGCACGAATATATGGTGATCCTGCTTGATCAAGATAAAGCTAACGAGATCTACGACGATTTAGGGTTTTCACCGCATAATCGGAACATCCTACTCAAGACTGGGCCTCGCGGCCACGCACGGTGATCGTAAGCCGACCCTAGACAAGGCCTAAAAACCAACATGAAGTTGATCCTCGGAACATCCTGTCTAGGACTTGCGAACGACACCCTGCGTGCCGCTGGATCCTCCAGCCCCTTGTAAGGCCTAACTATTGCAGATATTAAACTAATCCTTGCGGAACAAGGAGCAATCGTAACGGATCAGATCTACTAAATTATGATCAAGCGGGGCGCCGCCCCCACACCTGAGATAGGTGTGAGGGCGGCTAGATATGCCAGGGTTGCACTACGTAAGCATGTTTATACGAAGAGCTATGCTAACCCTAACACATCTATGATAACTACGTTGCTCGCCATCAAAGACGCTTCAGTACGAGCAACGCATGAACAACGTGGGGCTTGTGCTGCCTAGATCGCAAGATGCGATCTAGGCAGCATGTCGCTTACCTGATAGAAACCCTCGAGACGAAGGAGTTGGCGATGCGCCGAGATTGGTTTGTTTTGGGTTGAACGTGAGTTGTTGTTTATTCCATAAACCCTAGATACACATTTATAGTCCAGCGGACTTTCTAATTCGGACGTGCACCAAACCGTGCACGAGTAAGATTCTCACTTCTAATCTAGATACAATCTATTATGATTAAAGATACATGGGCAATCTAGCCCAAATTCTCCGTGCAAGGCCGCTTCAGAGATCTTCCACGTGTAATCTTCCAAGCCCATCTCTCTAACGGCCCACCTTCGGATTTGACCAAAATCTGGTGATAACACATGCCCCCCTGGTTTTGGAAATATCATTTCCAAAATCATTATGCTTTCCTTTGTCGGGTCATGTCGTGGCAGAGCAAAGCTGTTGCAGTATCCGTTATCATTATGCCCTGTCTTCTCAGCTTCTCTGCAAAATTCGATAGCTCTGGCGTCATCTCCTTGGAAACTGTAATGACATTAAATTTCCACCAGGCTCCTCATTATTTAACTGTGCCGATCGATTAGCTTCCTTCACCCCTTCCTCTGTTCCAGCCATCGGCACCAAAAAACCCTCTTCTCCCTCAGCCATGTCTTCCTCTTCCTCCTCCTTCTCAAACCTCTTCCCCCAATTCTCGCCGAAGAAGAAGAACGAGGATAGCCTTCACTCCAAGGTGAAACCCCTCTCCCCCGACAATGGGAAGAAAGAAGGAGAAGTAGCGAAGGCCAAGGCCTTCCCCTCCGCCAAGCTCCTGCCGAAGAAGCGCCCCCGTATGTGGGCGGACAGCGAGGACGAAGATGATGACGAAGAGGAAGAGGAGGAGGATGAATCCTCCTCCTCCATCGGGTACCCGCCGACCAAGCGCTTCCGCTCCTGGGCGGACAGCGAGGATGATGATGATGACGAGGAGGAAGAGGCTCCGGCCAAGGGCTGGGGCAGCAGCGACGAGGGCCTCCCTGGGAGCAGCGCCGACGACGTCGACGGCGGCGATGACGAGGACAACGACGACTAGTAGAATAGGACTAGTAGTAGCAGTGCACTAGGCGCCAGATCCCTCTTTTGAGAGCCATCGGCTCTTTCTTGTAAAGCTGCTCCTCTGAATTAATGAAATTGTTCTTTTGATTCATCCTTTAATTGCCCCAATTTCATTCCTTCCGCCTGTCATGCCAAGACCGATAGCAATGTATCGGATTTCTTTTCTTTTGGACGCCCATGACGCCGGACTCTCATGTCGATTAGCCCGTAGGCCAAGAACTTCTCAATTTCAAGCTGCGATTTGGTATCTGACCATAATTCTTCGCAACCCCTTGGCCGATGACTGCTCATCGGCTATTTTGAGAATCCAGTCCCTTTGCGGCGACAGGACAGTCCAAAATCTGTAAAAGCCGACGGCCTCCTTTTCTGATTCCTCTCCATAGCTTCAGCAAACTTCTTTCGCAACTGGAACTGCTTTCAGAGAGGATCACGATGCAGGGTCGGTCGATGCAACTCCAATCGGTTTCTTAAGAACCGAATATCTATGTAGTCCGTTGCCCCCCGAGCCTTCATCAAGGCGAGAACAGTAGTGAGCCAACCACATGTGCCACCATCGGCCTCCGAATCGTAATGCAGAATCAGCCGATTCCATCAAAATCGGCTCTCCAAAGAATTTTTAGGGCGAGCTGCCCCCCGAGCCCTAATCAAGGCAAGAATACCGGCGAGGATGCATAGGTCGCTGATCAGCTTTCTTCTACTGAACGTCGACGTTGATATAACCCTTGAGCACATAGCCAGTAGGTCTTGGTCTTGTGGAACTGTACTAGAGTCGATGGCTGCGCATCGGCTTCGCTTCTTGCGCAAAATGTTTTTTTTTTATTCTGCCGATTTTTCTTAATCGGCCCCCAATGTTTCACTGCACGCATGTTTGCACATGTTTATCTGCACATGTTCATCTGACTATATGCCCCCCGAGCCGAATCTGCCAAATGACTGCAGATATCGGCTTTCATGGTTAGTCAGGGCACTGCACTTGCACGTCGGCTCCGTAAGGATTCATGCTGACTTTCATCTGCCGACGCAGCCGCTGCCCAATAGATCATTGTTGAACACAAACAGAATATGTGCAGAAGATAATTTTGGCCGATTGCTGGAATCGGCCTCCACATTGCTTGTTCGATGAAGGTTTTGTAATGTTCCTCCATAAAAATTTTGGAGCCGATCACAAGGATCAGCCTCGCACGGTTTGCTCATCAGTTTAATCTTGCTATTCGGTCAGGCTGGATAAAACCAACCCAACCTCTGACTTGAGGCGCCTGCTATCGTCCACCTTGAGTGCATCGTAGACTCGTGGAGCACTAAGCTCTGTCGGCAAGACGAGCACCATGTTTGTGCCAGCCGACGTTTCATCATCGGCTTTCTTTTGTTTGGGACGCCACTCCATTTTTCGTGGACGACCCTCTTCATCCAGGGTTCGCTGAACTTTTGCGGCCAGATCAGGCCGTGCCTTCCTTAGCGTGTGCAGGTATAACCTTTCGGCTTCCTCCAGGCCGCGCAACCGCTGAACCCTGCGTTTTTGTGAACGGCTGAGTCCGTCAGGGCACCACCTTGGACGGTGGTACCTGTCTTCTTCTTCTTCTAGCCCCTCGTCTTCGGAATCCTCAAGATCTGCCCACCGAGGGGACTCAGCATGTTTGCTTTGTGGCGGGAGAGGCCCTAAGCGCTCGAATACAGACACGTTGGCTGCCTCCTTCTTCTTCTTGTTGCATTCTGGGCAATTGCCGATTGTGGGCAATCGGCTCATTCCTGAATCCCAGCAGTGTCTGAAGAAAGGGCAGTCCCAGTGTCTGGCGTTGTCATCTTGCTCCCTTGATGTGTCCGTGGCACGGCGCTCGTGCTCCTCCTCATCGCGATCCTGCCGACGATGTCTTCTGGCCTCTCTAGTCAGACGATCTCCTTCATCATCATAGTTGGACCGTCGGCGTTGGTCGTACTAACTCACATATTTGTTGAGGAGGTGATCAGAGAGAGGTCGTTGATATCTTATATTCTTCACCTCTCCCTCTGTGACGTAGCGCTTGCCATCATGATGGAGCCGATCGCGTGGAGCGGCTTCCTCTGTGTCCTTGCTATGAGAGCAGATGCCCTCATCTCCATCTTTGCCAGAGTGGTTCCCAGGTCCTACCATGTTGATGCTGAACGAGGGACCTGGCTGGCAACCCTCAGGGTAGGTGACTTCCACCATGTTAACGGCGGGGAAGGGTTGGGTGTCGACCTTCATGGCGTACTGGTTGAAAATTAGGCGCCCCTTCTCTATCGCCGCTTGGATGTGCTGACGCCACACCCTGCAGTCGTTGGTGGCATGGGAGAGCGAGTTGTGGAATTTGCAGTATGGCTTTCCGTTCAGCTCTTGCGCCGTGGGGAACTTGAGACCTTCAGGAATCGTCAACTGTTTCTCCTTGAGCAGGAGGTCGAAGATTTGTTCAGTCTTGGTCACATCAAAATCAAATCCCCTCGGCGGCCCTGGTGGCTTTACCCATTTGCAGGATACGGGGGTTCCTCCCCGAGTCCACTCAGCCACTGCTACTTCTTGGTCTCCCGCAGGAACTTCGTCTTCCTCTGCATCGACCAGGACTACTGCACACTTGAACTTGTCTTGGTACAGGTCCGGGTGGCGCTGTTCATATGCTGATAGTTTCTGAACCATGTGCGCCAGCGAGGGATAATCTGCTTGGGAGGCCATGTCCTTGAGCTGTGCTGCAAGGCCTGCTACTGCCAACTCGACTGCTTCCTTTTCAGTTATACGAACCGAATAACATCGGTTCCTAAGATTCCTGAAGCGCTGGATGAATTCTATCACCATTTCTCCGCGCTTCTGACGTAATTGTGCTAGATCGGCAATGCTGGACTCGGAAGCTTCTGAATGGTATTGCGTATGGAACTGTTCTTCCAATTGCTTCCAAGACTGGATGGAGTTTGCTGGCAAAGAGGTGTACCATCCAAAAGCCGATCCCGTGAGGGACTGCGAAAAGAGCCTCACGCGTAGCTGATCCGACACTGAAGCCGGTCCTAATTGCGCCAAATATCGGCCGACGTGCTCGATGGAGCTGGAGCCATCTGATCCACTGAATTTGGAGAAGTCAGGGAGCCGATATTTAGGTGGCAGCGGGATCATCACGTACTCGTCGGGGTACGGCTTGGAATAGCCGATTGCCCTTCTTTTCGGCACCATGCCGAACTGGTCTCTCAGTATGGTACTGATCTGATCCGCTGTGCTGGCTGCAGGAGTTGCACTCTGAAGATTCGCCGGGGTGGCGTACTTAGCCAGCCATGTTTGCTTTTCCAGCTCTGAGCCAACTGCAGGAGCTGGGCTCGGGAGTTTCGTCGGGGTGGCGTACTTAGTTAGCCACGTCTGCTTCTCAAGCTCTGTTGCTGACGTTCCCCCTGTTTGCGCCGGAGTCCCTGACGTTGTGGCCTGGTTTGAGAGTGGCCAGCCGCCACAATCTGGCACATACGTGCACGCGTATCCTTGAGGGATCTCCTTAGGCGCCTCAGCCAAGAACTGGTAGTCCCTAGGGTCACCACCGATCTTGTAGACGACGAATGCCGGTGTAGCCGGCACCTCAGCTGGTGCTGCCAACGCATATGGCAGCGGTGGACGGGACTGGAGTGGCAACTCTCCTTGATGCGTCCCAAGAGCTGGTCCTGACGGCGAGTACTGGTGGCTCATGATCTCCTGGATCACGCGCAGAGCGACACGCTCCAACACGTTGACCAAGTTTTCAGAGTGGCGGTGTAGCGAGTGAGCCACCAAGTAGTTGATCTCCTGCCGTAGGCCCCTGGTGCGTTCCTCCGACGGGGCAGAGAGATCTATCCCATCGAGTGCACCTTGCGGTGAGAATCCCTTCCATCTGATGCCATGGGAACGGGTTCTCTGAAAAGAGCCGATGAGGTCGGCTTCGAGGGTGACCTTGATCTCGTCATATCTCTTCTTGAGCTCGTCAGGCAGTTCCTCGTAGGTGACTGGCGTGCCGTCCGCCGCCATCTCAGATGTAGATGGCGATGTGGTTGATGTAGACGATCGTCCCACCGGGCGTGCCAGAATGTGTTGACTGCCAAAACCCACCGGCGGGCAGCGGCCTGTCAACACGGTAGAGCCGGGAAGAGCCTAGAGCTGCGGCTGGCTGAGACCCCTCCGAGCGACGGCCCGCAATGCTCTTCTGGTCACACGCGGCGATGCGAAGTGCAAGGGCGTGCCACCTGACCTATACCTGGTCAGGAAGGTGATGGGGATGCCTCGCTTAGTTTTCTGCAGGGCATACACGTAAACATTAAATACGAGCCTCGATCGGCTCTCAGGTTATCCTGTGAATCGGCTCAAAGAGCCGATCCACCCATGATTCGTACGGGGTGCACGAATATATGGTGATCCTGCTTGATCAAGATAAAGCTAACGAGATCTACGACGATTTAGGGTTTTCACCGCATAATCGGAACATCCTACTCAAGACTGGGCCTCGCGGCCACGCACGGTGATCGTAAGCCGACCCTAGACAAGGCCTAAAAACCAACATGAAGTTGATCCTCGGAACATCCTGTCTAGGACTTGCGAACGACACCCTGCGTGCCGCTGGATCCTCCAGCCCCTTGTAAGGCCTAACTATTGCAGATATTAAACTAATCCTTGCGGAACAAGGAGCAATCGTAACGGATCAGATCTACTAAATTATGATCAAGCGGGGCGCCGCCCCCACACCTGAGATAGGTGTGAGGGCGGCTAGATATGCCAGGGTTGCACTACGTAAGCATGTTTATACGAAGAGCTATGCTAACCCTAACACATCTATGATAACTACGTTGCTCGCCATCAAAGACGCTTCAGTACGAGCAACGCATGAACAACGTGGGGCTTGTGCTGCCTAGATCGCAAGATGCGATCTAGGCAGCATGTCGCTTACCTGATAGAAACCCTCGAGACGAAGGAGTTGGCGATGCGCCGAGATTGGTTTGTTTTGGGTTGAACGTGAGTTGTTGTTTATTCCATAAACCCTAGATACACATTTATAGTCTAGCGGACTTTCTAATTCGGACGTGCACCAAACCGTGCACGAGTAAGATTCTAACTTCTAATCTAGATACAATCTATTATGATTAAAGATACATGGGCAATCTAGCCCAAATTCTCCGTGCAAGGCCGCTTCAGAGATCTTCCACGTGTAATCTTCCAAGCCCATCTCTCTAACGGCCCACCTTCGGATTTGACCAAAATCTGGTGATAACACCTTCATACTGAGGCACGTCAAGCGACGAACTTCGTCTCGAAGTTCATCAGCCGACAGGTCGGCAGAGCTGACCCTCGACTTGTCATCCTTGCCAGTATACAACCACAATTGGTGGGGCCGGGACATTAGCGGCTGCACTCGACGTTGTAAAAACACTGAGACTACCTCGGTGCCGCACATCGTTAAGCCTCCCGTGTTCTTCAGATCTACGACCTGGTCGAACAGCTTGTCGGCTATTGCTCTCTCTTCAGGAGAAAGGGCGTTTCGCCAGGACTTCTTCGGCTGAGCTATCAGGACGTCCCCGAACGGAGGGAGATTGGAGCGCCGCCCAGGCACCGAAGTGTCTCGCAGATAAAACCACTTGTTGCGCCAGCCCTGGACGGATTCCTTCATCGGTTAGTCGAAGTAGTCGACTTCTTTCCGTGCCGAACCTTTTCCAAATGCGACATAATGACAACAAAGCCAACGCCACCGATGACGGGGGGGCCATTGCTGTCATTATGACGCTTAACATAGAAGATTTTCCTTCAAAGACCCCAGTGGGGATCAATGCCGAGGAAGGCTTCACAGACGGTGATGAAGATGGAAAGATGGAGAATGGAGTTTGGGGTCAGCTGCCAGAGCTGAATCCCGTAGAAGAAAAGAAGGGAGCGGAGAAACTCGTGGGCAGGAAGAGAGAGGCCACGAAATAGAAAGGCGACAAACATAACAGTAAAGCCCTTCGGGGGCCTTGGGCGAGAAACTGGACCTGGGAGACGAATGTCGTCCTCAGATGAGGAGATGAGACCGAGAGCTCGCAGCTTGTTCACGTCGCGGTTGGATATGGCGGAGGCGCTCCAGTCGCGGCTGACTTTGACCGCGTCTGAGGCACTGGTGCTCTTCTTCTTGCCCATGGCGTCTCGAGCTTTTGAGAGAAGAACAGGGGTGAAGGAAAGGTTGGGGAAGAAGATGAGCAGTGTGGAAAGGTAAAAAGTAAAAACAATGGGAAGGCTCCCTATTTATACCACAGGATTTATGGGAAATCGTGGCCATAACTCCATAAACATCGTGGGAGAAGGATCAGATCGGTCGTACACGTGTCACTCAAGAAGAGAACAAAACCGGCGGCCCATTATTCCCACGATGTGCGGAAATCGAGGAGATGCCTCGGTCAGCACGCACACACTGGTCATTTCCTAAAAACTGCCCGCACAGAACTAGGGTGGGTCCGCTAGGTAAAGTCTTGTCAGTCAGACCGCAGCAGTGGTAACGTCATCAATGACGCCATGAAGCCTTCCGGAAGCATCCGAAGAAAGATGGACAAGAGCAATCAAGGAGAAGATCATTTAGTGGAGGCATGCTTTAGTCTCTACCCGAAATATCTTCGGCTAGACACTCGGGGGCTACTGACGTGGGCATTACCCTTTGGGTAACTGACATTGCCCTATCCTGTGCGGCCCAACTGGAGGCCCATGAAGATAACTGATGGCAAGGTGGGCCACTAGGACGGTGCTGGAGAAGGTTCCTTGAAGAGCAAGACAAAGAGGAGCCGAACAAGGAAATTTTAGCGTTAGGTCTTTTATAAACCTAGTCGTGACCGGGCAGATCTCTTGAGACCTGGCCTCCTATATAAAGGCCAGGAGAGGGGCTGCCAAGGGACGGAATCAATCATAGCAATTTTAGCCATCAGAAGTCTAGAGCTAGGTCGCCGTAACACTTAGCCTCTCGACGAGATCACAGCCGAAACCTTCGGCACCCCATTGTAATCCAATATTCTCATAATCAAGATCAGACAGGCAGGACGTAAGGGTTTTACCTCATCGAGGGCCCCAAACCTGCGTAAATTGCTCTCCCCGCTTGTCTGTTTACCGATGTCTCGTGTCAGCCTACAGGATTCCATCAACCCTAAGCCCCGATCGGAGGGCATTGCCGAGGAGTACCCTCGACAGTTAGTGTCTCCGAGTCCGACCATGGATACCGGCGGCTGCAGCTAGTGCCGACGGGCCATGGCTTCGTTGCCGGTGGCCGTTGCCGGAAGCCCACAACTCCGGCGTGGTCAATAACACGTCAGTTCGCGGTGGTGGCCGACGGCGGGGCCGCATGACCTCGTCGTGGTTGCGCGCGGGTCGCTGCTGTGCTCCGATGGGCATGGGGCTAGGGTGTGTTCAGGGGCAACGAAGGACATTCGGGAGCTCCGGTGGAGGCACACAGAGCTTCTCCCGCACAGGTGAATCAGCCGATAGGTCTGCGGGGAAGCAGAGCTTCGCATAGCTTCTCCCGCCGAATCAGCCGACAGGTCTGCGGGGAGGCAGAGTTTCACATAGCTCGATTCAGTGGCGGACGACTCGGGTCGAAGGGGAAAGTGGGGATGGAGCGGTGGGGAACATCGGGACACGCGAGGGAGGCGGCAGCAAGGGTGTACGATGGCATGGCGGTGGCCGGCAGTAAGACTCACGTGGCGAAGACTCCGCGCACACCCACTCGTTCCCAGGTTCCTCGCTGGCGATGCCATGTATGGGTTGCCCGATTCGACGTTGAGCTCGCGAGGTCCTCGATCGCACGGAGCAGTGGCTTGAGAAAGAAGGCCATAAACTCTTGTGGATTCACTCCAGGTCAGATTAGACCAAACCACAAACGCGTGGATGGAGGCTGGCCCTATCAACCTGGTCACCGTTGCTGCCACTGCTAGACTCTGCAAATCTCCATTGCAAAAACAAGATCGATTCGTGAGTCGACGGAAGATTATATTATGTTGATCGAGCCACCGTCGGGCATTGCATATGTATAAGCGTTTACATAGAGGCGTGGATCTGAAGACCGGAGTACATACTTGTTGTCGTAAACGCTCTGGAACTATCCACTGGCGCACGGATTTGATGTGGGCTCTTTCTAAACATGACGATGGTATTCAATCTGGGTTTTTTAGGCCGCTCCGATCGGTATTTGTATTCACGATTTTCTTGATCGATGGAAAACACGCGTCACGAACCGTTATTACTTGACTAAAGCGGTGGCATGCTTGTAATTTTGACTGAAAAACAGGGGTAATAAAAGACGGACCCTTATTTTCTTTATTATTAGATAGACTAGCACAAATGCCCGCGCGTTGCTGCGGGTTAAATTTATTAAATATATTTTTAGGCCATGATTTTTGTACTATTGAAAATATAAAATTACTTGATGACGGTTCTTGACCGGGACATAACTACTGTGAAGAACTCGTTGTCGGTCGTGAAACCGTAAAATATGTCAGCCAACATGTGTAAGTTGATCTCTCTAAAGGATATGCGACTACATTGAATATATAATTAAGCACAGCAGGTGCTCAGGGAACAACTTATGAAAAATATACTACTATGTTTACCAATAAATATTGGAGCAAAAAAAAAATCAGTTCGCATAAATCAGAATGTTTACTTACCTGGAGGATTAATTGCAGACTACATTGTTGTATTGCTCTGGTTAGGCGATGATGACAAACTGGTTACCATGATATACCAATGTCGGATGAGTATCCATTGAATTTGACATGTTTGATGCATCAGCAGAAGCAGCTCGATGTGATTAAACTGTAGCATTCCAAGGGCCGTGCGTTGGATTCTGAGGCACATGAGCATGTGAAGTTGACCAGTTAAATCCAAAACTTAACCTCGAAGGGGGTTGTTCGATCAGATACAGATGTCGTTGCTGTTGCCCTTGAAAATCCTATTTTCCAAGTATTGGCCTCACGGTGGTAATGGATGCGTTGGGACTTTGTGCTTGCCTGGAGGTCGGAGTCACGCAACCGTGATACCGCGCGTCTCCGCGTCTTGAGGCTGAGGCCATGTCACCGCAGATCGCATTGGCTGGAGCTGCAGCTGCTTGTTGTACGTTCCCCAGCCACCTCGGTAAGTCGCCATCGCGCTGCGCGCTGAACCTAGCAGGAGCGCCACAGGTCTTCGTCTCTGTGTCGCCGCCACTTCGTGAGGACGCGAGACGGTACAAGAAATCAATCGTCGACTTTTAGTAGCCTTGGCCCGTGTACAAGTTCAAAACGGATCGATCGTACTGTTTCCTTTGCATCTCCGTGCTGGACGCTGGCTCTCTCCTCCGGATGGATTGACCATGGAATCGCTCATTGGGTAAGGACTTCTTGACGCGGGTGATCAATCAGTGGAGTTTTACAATGCATGAAAACTAAACAACGGAAACCGGCGGCAGCCTCGCGCTCCATCTCCCCCATACTCGGCGTTGGCGCTCTGGCGATGCTCGACCACAGAGTCGACGGGACGGGCAGCTGGTTGACCATGGAGTCGACGGGCATATATCGGCCACGGCTTCCACCGGCGGCGGTCGACCGCATCCAGCGCACGATCGAGCAGTCTTCTCCCCCTCGTTTTGCTGCTGTGTGTTCTTCTTCTCCGTCGCCAGGTGACCTCGTCTTCGTCGATCTCGTATCTCCGTCCTGTTTGTGCCAGAGAGAACACTCGCTTTTGTTGTGGTCGCTCTAGTCTCCTCGATCTCTAGATTTGCGTATATATAGGAACCAACTGGTGAGCTAGAAATCGTGGTCGCTATGAAATCCTAAACCGGATCGAAGTGGGATTGTTTCCTTCGACGGACGAATGAAGGAACTATAGAAGACACGGTGTTTGGGCCTTAGCCCATGGGCTTGACGAACTGAGCTGAGTGCATTGTTCAGCTTCTAGCCCATCTGGACTTGGTGCGACGCACGATCGGAAAACAATGAATCGAATCGTTATTCCACTTAGGCCCGTTCGGTGGCAGTGTTTTTATAAGTGTTTGGGCCGGATTTGGCGTGTTTTTTTGGGCTCGATCAAAACACTCGAAAACACCTCAAAACTCTTCTAGGCTGTTCCGTAGGCCGGTTTTGAAGTTCAGTACTTGGAGATTGAACCTTCTCTTTTTGGCAGGATTAATTGCAGATTACTGCTCCATCATGTTGGGAAGATGCAGAGGGTTCTGATATGTTCTTTTGTGCTTATTTAGTTTCTGATAGCCTTGTTAGATCACAAGAACTCAACTTGTCAATCATATCCTGTAGTTTCAGTACTTGCTCAGAACCATGTGTGTGAGCTTGTGGATCTTTACCAGATTTGATATATCAGTTCTAGCCTATCCACTTTGAATTCCTCTATCTGTTTCATGTCTCCGAAAAGTGGATTATGAGATGTGAGGCCATGAGCTAACTGTACCAATTATTGAATTTCTATCTATTCAGTGTAATTATTGAATTTCTATCTATTTAATGTGCTAAAAAAAGATCGGATTTTTATTTGTGATGTAAGTCTAGTTTAAACTGTCAAAAAAGATTGAATTTTTATCCATTTGTGTTGAATACACTTGAATACACTAGTTTGTAAAACCAATATTCCAAACAAGTGTTTTAACAAGTGTTTTAGGTAAAACGGATTTTGTAGTGTTTTAGGTAGTGTTTTGGGTGGTTGGTGTTTTCACCCAAAACACTCCTCAAAACACCCCTCAAAACACAAAAAACACTAGCACCAAATGAGGCCTTAGGGGTGGCAGTGCCCGTAATTTCAATCAAAAGTAGGGGTAATAAAAAACGGACGAATAAAAAACCTTATTTTCTTTATTATTAGGTATAGATATAGATATAGATATAGATATAACATCACAGTCCTGCATCAGTCACAATTATTTTGATGGATCTCGGTATCACTTGGCTCGTTTTCCTTTCCGCGTGTACTCTATAATCCAAAACAGATGGCACGAACTGACATAATTAATTTCTAGAGTCCCTGTACTTAAGTGAATGTTCTTGAACCGGCCTATCCATCTAGCGTATATATGTGTGTATATGACATCCGTAACTGGTATTTTGAAAGGAAATCAGAGTTTGGCATTAATATCCAGTCTCGCTTGTATTTGACAAAACAAATGCATGTCTCGGTCTCGGTCGGCTCATACATCGTGTCTATCTATAAGATATGCGCTTCACTGCAGGAAACTGTCAAGATGTCGACAGCCAAAACCTGTGCCAACCGTTTTTTATCGGGACTATCGGCGCAGGTCCCGAACAACAGGGCAGGCCAGATATTACATAATTTCTTAAAATCTCGATCATTAAATTTGTGTTTTACATGTTCGCAATTTTTCAAAATTTTGACCATTAAAATTTCTGATTTAATAGCTAAAATAATTCTAATAATATGGATCAACGTGATGTCTTTATTTTACACTCCGGAAACTAGGATGGTAAAAATGACATTATGATGCACTTTTCTTCGCTTTTTTGGCGAAACACAGTATAATCAAAAACGCTCACACATATGCGACACACTCATCCTTATGAATGCATGCACACACCCTACCCCTATGAGCACCTCTGAGAGACTGCATCGAAGAACTGATCCGGATTTTGATATTGATGAAGTCACCACAGACGTTTCGCTGTCGATGGGAACGTCGCCTCGCACTGAAAAATATTTCTCCTTTATGAGACACAAAAGTGTTAAAAATGGGATTTAAACTCTGGGCACTGCCCTCCTAACCATCCAACTATAGATTGGTTCTCCTTTCAGCAAATAATTATACTTAAAATGTGGTGGACAGTTAGTCTATGGACCAGTATGTGTCAGAATTTGGTAGAACCGAAATTGCATCGGATTGAACTTCGCGTTACTGGCTTCTACTATAAGTTAATGAATGATTGCACATTTCAATGATATTGATTATTCATGAAATTTTCTGCTGCCAGCCAGATAATACCTAATAGAAAGAAGCTTCAGTCCTACCGAGAAGAGCAACTTGCTAGTAATAAAATTCGAATGATGAACCAAAGTTGGCCCAGCAATATCCCAAGGTATCGCCCCGGCTCAAGTGGAGGATTTGCCCCAAGAAACAACAAGCCACCTACTCAGACGTACCGTCCAAACTACACAAACAACAATGGAGGTCACCCGAAGTCCGGAGGCAACAACAACAACAACAACGACAACAACCACAGCAATAACAACAACCACAACAACAACAACAACAACCACAGCAACAACAACAACAACAACAACAACAACCACAACAACCACAACAACAACAACAACAATCACAATGGTAACAACAACAACCCCAACACTGCCCCAAGGACTGGAAGCAATGCTACCCCCATCACCCCAAAGGACAAGTCAACTGTGACTTGTTATGAATGCGAAAATGTGGGTCACTACTCCAATAAGTGCCCCAAGAAACTAGCCAAGACTGCCCCCAATACCACTGCACCTGCCCATCAACAGCGCCGCTTTGCAGCTAGAAGGAACCCGAACAACCTCAACGGCCGTCTCTACCACATGAGTGCCACAGAAGCCTAGGAAGCACCCCAGGCCATGCAGAGTATGTTTTCTTGTTAACCCAATTTCCCAATCTCTCTTAGGTTCCTAATTTTTCTTAAATCTCGGGACGAGATTTTGTTTAAGGGGGAAGGGTTTGTAACATCCCAAATTTTAAAACAAAGAAGAAAATGAATTTTCCTTTTTCCAAATTTTGGAGCCAACCAAAAACTTTAATTGAACCACTTGATGTGCATAGTACTCAAGTATGCATGATGTGATTTTTGCCATGATTGTTTTGTTTGTTGTATTGAACATGTTTCACAACCCTAAACCCTACCCTTTTCAAAACCCAAGAGGAACAAATAAAAATAAAACAAAATAATAAGGTGAGGCATATGTGAGCAAATGGCCATACTTCCAATATTGGCCTATGTCATATCTACTTTACCCAAATGGCTTTTGACCCATAACAAACTTAACCAAATACTAAAGGAACCCAAAACAACACAATTTGGATCAAAGAAAAACCAAAATAAAAGAAAAAGAAAAAAAAATAGCATCCCATATGAGGCTATGGCCATATTTGCAAATCTTTAATCTAAGCCATTTTACTTTGTTTCAATGGTTGGATAACATTACTAAACCAATAATAACAACATTTGAATCAAGGAAATACCAAAAAAATCAAAATACAAAGAAAAACCTACTCACATATGATAATGGTCAATTTGACATTTTACATCAGGGTACCCACTTTGAGCCCCTGTATTAAGAAATTTTTAAACTAAACAAAACTCTATCAACTCTTTGCACCTCATCCAAGACCTCATCAAGTTGAACACTTTTGATGTTGACCACTTTGACTGGTTCCTTTTCAATTGCTTAATATAACCAAGCAAAGATGCAACATCAAATCAGATTTAAGATCATGTCACATTTGGATTTTACAAATCAACTCAATTTTGCAAACCAACACTACCAGGAGATGCCAAAGATTATTTGAATCACACCCATAAAATTTTGTGCCAAAATTCAAAAGTTAGTTTCTTGCAGCCATTTCATCGAGCACCTTGTGTACAATATTCTGGAATGTTAATACTCCCTAATATCCACTGGATTTTAGGCTAAACCTTGAAAGTGCATGGAGCCCCCATGTGTGGTTTTGGTAATTAATGACAATCCCTATGGACTAATGTTTGCATTGAGTTATATTTGTAGGAGTTGTCCATAGGCAATGCTTGAACCATATGTTGGCTTCAAGGTTGCAATAAGAATAAATTGATGAAGGATATCAAGTATCAAGTATGTCTTGAAGATGAAGATGAAGTGAGCCCTCAAGTTACTTCAAGACATCAACATGATGAAGAAATGAAGTGCAAGTTCAAGATGAGCCAACTCGAAGAGATCATATGCTTGAAGCTTGCCATCCATATGGTGATCATGGATATGTGAAGATGCACCGAAGAAGTAGCTCTCCCATAGTGGAGTATGGGGGAACATTTCGCATGACTTCATCAAGCAAGCACAATCAAGAAAGGCATTCCATCTTGTTGAGGTCAAGACCGTCATCATCAAGCTCAAGTGGAATGCGCAATGTTAAGGTTTGCTCTTGATAGGGTTTCTTTCTCACCGGTCTCATGCTGTAGTTGGAGACCGATTTATAGTTTAGTTGCCGTACTATCAAGAGGGCTCTCGAGTGAGTAACTTGATCGTATCCTTCGGAGAGCTCAAACCTTTGCATCCTTGCATCATCTTTCTTGGTTGTTATTTGTATCGTATCCATATGGTGTTTTAGAGCTTGTGCTTATTCTCATGACAAGCTCTAGTTCATCGAAAACGGATTTCGCATGAATCAATTGTTGCGTTTTCGATATTGGAGTTTTTCTCGGTTTCTCGTATTGAGAGGTTTCACTCTAAAATACATAGAAAAACCTACCCCACTTGTTCTTAATCTTTTCACTCTTTGTGGGGTAGCTCTTGTCATCTTCTTTACAACCAAATTATTTTCACCTAAATCCGAGTTTCCTAACTCAAGTTGTTGCATTTCCCATATTGGAGGTTTTACCGGTTTGCCATTTATAGATAGGTAACAACTTTATTCATTTGTTTCTATCCTTCTTTTATGGACTATGATTTTTCTATGCATATTGTTGTATATCTCGTTGTTGTGATTTTAACGAGCCCAAGATCATCGAAATCGGAGTCCGGATGCAAAAATTCTTAAGGTTTTCGTATCGGGTGTTTGGGTATAAACAGGGAGGCCGGCAGTGCCGCTGGGAGCACTCCGGCACTGCCGCCGGGAGCACTCCGGCACTGCCGCCAGGACGCGATTTTGGCCATAACGGTCAGATATTTTGGCCCCTATTTAAGGGGGTCTTCTTCCCCAAAGGTCCTGACTGTTTTGAGCTCGTTTTTGCCTCCATTGTTGACCTTCTTTGAGCTTGCTATCTCTCTCTCTCCCTCCAATGAATCTTGCATCTATTTGAGAGAAAGATAGAGGAGATCTAGATCTACATCTTCACCAATCAAATCCCTCTCTTTGTGAGGGGAATCCACTAGATCTAGGTCTTGTAAAAATTTGGTGTTCCTCCTCCTATTTGTTCTTCCTCTCTTATTTCCCCAATAGCTTTTGTAGCTTTGTTGGAATTTGAGAGAGAAGGACTTGAGCATCTTTGTGGTGTTCTTGCCATTGCATTTGGTGCATCGGTTTGAGTTCTCCACGGTGATTCGTGGAGGTGAAAGCAAGAAAGTTGTTACTGTTGGGTTCTTGGAACCCTAGACGGATTCTAGGCCTTTGTGGCGATTTGTTGGGAGCCTCCAATTAAGTTGTGGATGTGTGCCCCAATCTTTGTGTAAGGCCCGGTTTCCGCCTCGAAGGAAATCCCTTAGTGGAACCGTGACCTAGGCCTTTGTGGCGAGGGTCACCGGAGAATAAGGTGAGGCGCCTTCGTGGCGTTCGGTGTGTGGTGTGAGTACCGCATCTTGGGGTGAGGCCTTTGTGGCGTTGGTGTGCATCGAGCAACCACACCTCAAGGTGAGCCTCTTGTGGCGTTCGGGAGCACTAAGCCACTGCACCTCTCCAACGGAGATTAGCACTCGCAAGAGTGTGAATTCGGGATAAATCTTCGTCTCCCGCGTGCCTCGGTTATCTCTATACCCGAGCTCTTTACTTATGCACTTTACGATAGCCATCATGCTTGAAGTTATATATCTTGCTATCACATAGTTGCTTGTATTGCTTAGCATAAGTTGTTGGTGCACATAGGTGAACCATAGTATATACGCTTTGGGCTTGACAAAGTAAACGCTAGTTTTATTCCGCATTTGGTAAGCCCATCTCGTATAAGTTTTAAATCGCCTATTCACCCCCCCTTCTAGGCGACATCCGTGTCCTTTCAAACCTTCTCCTCTCTGGTCAACTTCAACTCTCTCTTGCATCCCCTGGACCAAACCATGTACTTGCCCTCATGATCAAAGCAAGGATTGGACAAAACCAAGACAAGCTGAGGTGATCATGGCATCACCATGCCAACTCTCTCCCTGCCCTCTTGATACGTCCAAAACGTATCTACTTTCCCGAACACTTTTGCTATTGTTTGGCCTCTAATTTGTGTATTTTGGATGCAACTAACACGGACTAACGCTGTTTTCAGCAGAACTGCTCTGGTGTCTCGTTTTTGTGCAGAAATCCAACTTTCGGGAAAAACCTCGGAATTTATGCAGAAGGCCCTATTTTCCCAGGAAACTAACGGAGCCAGAAGGGCAATTGAAGTGGAGGCCCGAGGGCCCCACACATAGGGCGGTGCGGCCCAGGGGGGCCCGCGCGGCCCTGTGGTGTGGCCCCCTCGGCCGGCCTCCGACGCCCTCCTTCGGACTACTTATTCGCCTCGACCTAAAAACGCCAGGGGAAAAGTCGAAGTCGCCAGAAACCCTCCAGAACGCCGCCACATCGCGAAACTCCGTCGCAGGAGCCAGAAGTCTCCGTTCTGGCACTCCGCCGGGACGGGGAATTGGAGGAGATCATCACCGCCATCACCTCCAACGCCTCTCCATCAACCAGCAATGTTTCCCCCATCCATGTGTGAGTAATTCCCCCGCTGTAGGCCGAAGGGGATGGTAGGGATTGGATGAGATTGGTCATGTAATAGCATAAGATTGTTAGGGCATAGTGCCTAGTGTCCGTAGATGGTACTTTTATGATATTGTTGCAACTTGTTATGCTTAATGCTTGTCACTAGGGCCCGAGTGCCATGATCTCAGATCTGAACATGTTATTATTTCATCATGATATTCGTTGTTTATGATCTTACCTGCAAGTTGTATACACATGTCGCTGTCCGGAACCAATGGCCCCGAAGTGACAAAAATCGGGACAACCGGAGGGGATGGTAGTGATGTGAGGATCACATGTGTTCACGGAGTGTTAATGCTTTGCTCCGGTACTCTATTAAAAGGAGTACCTTAATATCCAGTAGTTTCCCTTGAGGCCCGGCTGCCACCGGCTGGTAGGACAAAAGATGTTGTGCAAGTTTCTCATTGCGAGCACGTACGACTATAATTGGAACACATGCCTATTGATTGATTAGTACTTGGATACCGTTTTATTATTATCTGCAAATGCCCTGCTATGATTGTTACATGAGTTTCTCTCATCCATGCAACGCCCGTCATCCGTCCCCGTGCCTACAGTATTTTAATCCTGCTGTTTACTAAAATCACTACTGCTGTCTTTGTTACTCTGCTGCTGTTATTTCACTACTGCTACTGCTATAAAACATTACATCGATAAACTCTTGCGAGCAAGTCTGTTTCCAGGTGCAGCTGAATTGACAACTCCGCTGTTAAGGCTTTCAAGTATTCTTTGTCTCCCCTTGTGTCGAATCAATAAATTGGGTAATACTTCCCTCGAAGACTGTTGCGATCCCCTATACTTGTGGGTCATCAAGACTATTTTCTGGCGCCGTTGCCGGGGAGCATAGCTTTATTTGGAAGTTCACTTAGATTAATACTGTTCGCTGCAAATTCTCCATCATGGGTAAACCTCGCGATACTAAGATCGCCATATTACCATCCACTACAAGAAAAGGTACAATTCTGAGTACCTCCGCTACACTTGATTCACCATCTGTGATTGATAAACTTGTTTCACCGCCACATGCTTCGCATGCGGGTACATCTGCTGAATCTGAACACTCTCATAATATTGATAATGTTTCTGCTGTGCTTGATGATAGTGGTTCATTGGGATCTTTTCTAGATGCTACAATTGCTAAATCTAGACAAATTGAAAATACTGAAACTCCTAATGCTACTACACCTGTTAGTTCACCTGAACTTGATTATTTTAGTGATGATCTTGAGGAAGATTATGTGGAGCTTGATGATGATTTTATTGAAAAATGCAATGCTACTACTGATGCAAGAAAAATTAAAAAGTTGCTTGCAGAACATACTATTAGATATAAACTGTCTCCTGATCCTAAATTTGCCACATCTCCTATAAACATTAGGGATAAAGATTATGATTTTTCTCTTGATCTATCTCATATAGCTATTGTTGAGAAAACACCTTTTTGTGGTACTGAAAAAGAAAGTGCTGTTGAACACATGACTGAGTTATCTACTTTGAGTAGCTTGTTTTCTGATGATGTTAAGAAGCGTACTTACTTTGTTGCTAAAATCTTTCCATTCTCATTAAAGGATGACGCTAAAACTTGGTATAATAGTTTGCCACCTGGTTCTATTAAAAGTCCAAAAGAATTGCTTGCTGTTTTCTTTCGAAAATACTTTCCTGCTAGTGCTCAACACGCTGCTTTGCAGAGAGTTTATAATTTTGATCAGGGAGATGAAGAGAAATTGCCTGAGGCTTGGGCGAGATTTTGCTCTCTTATTAAAGCTCTGCCTGACCATGATCTAGAAAAGCATGATTTACTTGATATATTTTATAGTGGACTAACCATTGAGTCTAGGGCATACCTGGATAGTTGTGCTGGTTGTGTTTTCAGGAAAAGAACTCCAGACGACGCTGAAGAATTATTGGCTAAAATAGGCCGGAATTATGATGATTGGAATACGCCTGAACCAACTCCAACGCCAATAGTGAAGAAGAGGGGTTTAATTAAATTGAATGATGAAGATATGAGGGAAGCCAAGAAGTCTCTCAAGGAGAAAGGTATTAAATCTGAAGATGTGAAGAATCTACCTCCAATAGAAGATATATGTGAGATAATTCCCCCTTCATCCATGATTAAGGTAAACTCGCTTCAACGCTTTACTAGGGAAGATATTCCGTATTCAAAACCTCCTGCGCAATGCTTAGATGAGTTTGATAATTATATTGTTAAGCAAGAAAATTTTAATATGAGAGTAGAGAATCATCTAATGGAAAATTCTCAAGCTATTAGTCAATTGCATGATATTTTGGAGAGAACCTCCAATGATGTTAAGATGCTTGTTAAACATTTTCATATGATTCAAACTCAAATTGATCAACTCACTAAAGTGCAAAATGACTTGTTAGGAAATAATGCTAAAGAAAAACATGCATATGAAGTAACAACTAGAGGTGGTGTCTCTACCCAGGATCCTCTGTATCCTGAAGGGCATCCCAAAAGAATTGAACAAGATTCTCAACGCATTGAACCTAGTGCTCATTCTAAGAAGAAAAAGAAAAAGAAACATAAAAATGTTGTAGAATCCTCTGAACCTGTTAATGATCCTAATAGTATTTCTATTTCTGATGCTGAAACTGAAAGTGGTAATGAACATGATAATGATAAAGATAATGATAAGAATGATACTCCTGATAAAGAAGAGGTTGAAAAAGAACCTGAAAAGCATGCTAAAAATAAAAAGTATACTAAAGAAGATTTTATCGCTGAGAAACATGGTAATGAAAGAGAACCTTGGGTGCAAAAGCCAATGCCTTTTCCTGCTAAGAAACTAAAATCAAAGGAAGAAGAACACTATAATAAATTCTGTGATTGGATGAAACCTTTATTCTTGCAAATTCCTTTAACTGATGCTATTAAATTGCCTCCTTATTCAAAGTATATGAAAGATATTGTTACTAACAAAAGGAAAATCCCCAATGAGGAAATTTCCACTATGCTTGCTAATTACTCTTTCAATGGCAAAATTCCAAAGAAGTTGGGCGACCCAGGTATACCTACTATTCCTTGTTCTATTAAGAATAATTATGTTAAAACTGCTCTATGTGACTTGGGAGCCGGTGTTAGTGTTATGCCTTTTTCTCTTTATAAGAGACTTTACTTAGATAAGTTGATACCTACTGATATATCTTTGCAAATGGCTGATAAATCTACTGCTATTCCTGTTGGTATATGTGAGGATGTTCCTGTTCAAGTTACTAATAACTGCTTGATATTAACTGATTTTGTTGTGTTGGAAATGCCTGAAGATGATAATATGTCTATTATTCTTGGGAGACCTTTTCTTAACACCGCAGGGGCTGTTATTGATTGCAATAAAGGAAAGGTCACTTTCAATGTTGATGATAAGGAACACACCGTTTATTTCCCCAAGAGAATTGAGAGAGCGTGCGGAGTTAATACTATCTCTCATGTGAGAACTATCAAAGTGGGAACCATCGATTGTCCTATATATGAGCCTAAAGAAGAATATCAAACTCTTGTTATTGGATCCATATCAATACAATTCAAGGTAACATGATTGATTTGAGGTTTATTTCTTCATATGCTATGTAAAATTTATTTGGTGGCAAGACTTGATCAACCTTGTTAACAAATACTTTTTATATGCATAGAGGAGGTAAACAACATCTCTTTCTTTCTCCACTTGCTCTAGTTGCTGTAGCACTTTTAATTTGTAAAGTTCTTTGGTTATTTGAAGATTTCAGAAATTTTCCTGGCCAGTAATAATAAACTTAATACCCAGAAAATGTGCGTTTTTCAAAGTTTTCAAAAATTCACAAAAATTATACCGTTGGTCCTATTTTTCGACGAGGCACCTGGGAGCACCAGAGGATGACCTGTGGGGCACCAGAGGGCGCCACACCACTGGCCGGCGCGGCCAAGGAGGTGGCCGCGCCACCATGTGGTGTGGGCCCCTCCTTGCCCCACTTTGCCATCTCTTTTTCCCAGCACCTTCTCTCTCCCGAAAAAACTCGTACCAAGTTCATCTCTCTCGCGGTTTTGCTCCAGAGCTCCAGATTTCTCGATCTCTTTGCTCAGCCCAGATTTCTGTCTGAAATTTGGCACATTTGCTCTTCGGTATGTGACTCCTTGATACGTCTCCGACGTATCGATAATTTCTTATGTTCCATGCCACATTATTGATGTTATCTACATGTTTTATGCACACTTTATGTCATATTCGTGCATTTTCTGGAACTAACCTATTAACAAGATGCCGAAGTGCCGATTCTTTGTCTGCTGTTTTTGGTTTCAGAAATCCTAGTAACGAAATATTCTCGGAATCGGACGAAATCAACGCCCAAGTTCCTATTTTACCCGGAAGCATCCAGAACACACGAGAACCGCCAGAGAAGGGTGGCAGGGCCACCACACCACACCCCGGCGCGGCCTAGGGGGGGGCGCGCCCCCCTAGGGTGTGGGCCCCCCTTCGACCTTCCTGCGCCGCCTCTCCGCCTATAAAAAGCCCCTGGATCAGAAAACCCTACACCAATTGACGAAACCCACGAAAACCTTCCAGAGCCGCCGCCATCGCGAAGCCAAGATCTGGGGGACAGGATCTCTGTTCCGGCACGCTGCCGGAGCGGGGAAGTGCCCCCGGAAGGCTTCTCCATCGACACCGCTGCCATCTCCACCGCCATCTTCATCACCGCTGCTGCTCCCATGAGGAGGGAGTAGTTCTCCATCGAGGCTCGGGGCTGTACCGGTAGCTATGTGGTTCATATCTCTCCATGTACTTCAATACAATGATCTCATGAGCTGCTTTACATGATTGAGATTCATCTGAGTTTTGTATCACTACTATCTATGTGCTACTCTAGTGATGTGTTATTAAAGTAGTTCTATTCCTCCTACACGTGTGTAAAGGTGACAGTGTGTGCACCGTGTTAGTACTTGGTTTATGCTATGATCATGATCTCTTGTAGATTATGGAGTTAACTATTGCTATGATATTATTGATGTGATCTATTCCTCCTACATATGCATGAAGGTGACAGTGTGCATGCTATGCTAGTACTCGGTTTAGTCTGTTGATCTATCTTACACTAAAGGTTACTTAAACATGAGCATTATTGTGGAGCTTGTTAACTCCGGCATTGAGGGTTCGTGTAATCCTACACAATGTGTTCATCATCCAACAAAAGTGTAGAGTATGCATTTATCTATTCTGTTATGTGATCAATGTTGAGAGTGTCCACTAGTGAAAGTGTAATCCCTAGGCCTTGTTCCTAAATACTGCTATCGCTGCTTGTTTACTGTTTTACTGCGTTACTACTGCTGCAATAGCACCACCATCAACTACACGCCCGCAAGCTATTTTCTGGCACCGTTGCTACTGCTACTATATATTCATACCACCTGTATTTCACTATCTCTTCGCCGAACTAGTGCACCTATTAGGTGTGTTGGGGACACAAGAGACTTCTTGCTTTGTGGTTGCAGGGTTGCATGAGAGGGATATCTTTGACCTCTTCCTCCCTGAGTTCGATAAACCTTGGGTGATCCACTTAAGGGAAAACTTGCTGCTGTTCTACAAACCTCTGCTCTTGGAGGCCCAACACTGTCTACAGGAAAGGAGGGGGAACGTAGACATCAAGCACTTTTCTGGCGCCGTTGCCGGGGAGGAAAGGTAAAAGGCTCTCATACTACGGTCCCAGGTAAAGTATTTTTCTGGCGCCGTCGTGTGTGTGCTCGAAGCTATTTCCTTTAGATCCTGCAATTGCATCTTTTTGTTTCTTGTTTACACTAGTTTGGCATAATGGACAACAATGAGCTTCTTGTTCTATTTCCTGATTTAAAACATGGATTGTTTGATGCGAAAATTAAAAAACCTATGAAATCTTATTTGCATGCTGGTAGTAATATTAGTATGAACGCTTTGAACACCATTGTTGATAATGATATAGAAAGTTCTAAGCTTGGGGAAGCTGGTTTGCATGATATTTTTAGTCCCCCAAGCACTGAGGAGAAAATTTTCTTTGATGATACTTTGCCTCCTATTTATGATGATAATGATAGTGGTCTTTTGGTGCCACCTACTATGGAGAGTAAATTTTGTTGTGATTATACTATGCCTCCTATATTTGATAATGAGAATAATAATGATAGCCACTTTGTTGAATTTGCTCCCACTACAACTAATAAAATTGATTATGCTTATGTGGAGAGTAATTATTTTATGCATGAGACTCATGATAAGAATGCTTTATGTGATAGTTATATTGTTGAGTTTGCTCATGTTGCTACTGAAAGTTATTATGAGAGAGGAAAATATGGTTGTAGAAATTTTCATGTTACTAAAATACCTCTCTATGTGCTGAAATTTTTCAAGCTTCACTTGTTTTATCCTCCTATGCTTGTTACTTTGCTCTTCATGAACTTGTTTATTTACAAGATCCCTATGCATAGGAAGCATGTTAGACTTAAATGTGTTTTGTATTTGCCTCTTGATGCTCTCTTTTGCTTCAAATACTATTTCTTGCGAGTGCATCATTAAAACTGCTGAGCCCATCTTAATGGCTATAAAGAAAGAACTTCTTGGGAGATAACCCATGTGTTATTTTGCTACAGTACTTTGTTTTTATTTTGTGTCTTGGAAGTTGTTTACTACTGTAGCAACCTCTCCTTATCTTAGTTTTGTGTTTTGTTGTGCCAAGTTAAGCCGTTGATAGAAAAGTAAGTACTAGATTTGGATTACTGCGCAGTTCCAGATTTCTTTGCTGTCACGAATCTGGGTCCACCTCCCTGTAGGTAACTCAGAAAATTATGCCAATTTACGTGCATGATCCTCAGATATGTACGCAACTTTCATTAAATTTGAGGATTTTCATTTGAGCAAGTCTGGTGCCATTTTAAAATTCGTCAATACGAACTGTTCTGTTTTGACAGATTCTGCCTTTTATTTCGCATTGCCTCTTTTGCTATGTTGGATGAATTTCTTTGATCCACTAATGTCCAGTAGCATTATGCAATGTCCAGAAGTGTTAAGAATGATTGTGTCACCTCTGGATATGTCAATTTATATTGTGCACTAACCCTCTAATGAGTTGTTTCGAGTTTGGTGTGGAGGAAGTTTTCAAGGGTCAAGAGAGGAGGATGATATACTATGATCAAGAAGAGTGAAAGCTCTAAGCTTGGGGATGCACCCGGTGGTTCACCCCTGCATATTTCAAGAAGACTCAAGCATCTAAGCTTGGGGATGCCCAAGGCATCCCCTTCTTCATCGACAAATTATCGTGTTCCTCCCCGAAACTATATTTTTATTCCATCACATCTTATGTGCTTTTCTTGGAGCGTCTGTTTGTTTGTTTCTATTTTTGTTTTTGTTTGAATAAATGCTTGTGTGGGAGAGAGACACGCTCCGCTGGTTCGTATGAACACATGTGTTCTTAGCTCATAATATTCATGGCGAAGTTTCCTCTTCGTTAAATTGTTATATGGTTGGAATTGGAAAATGATACATGTAGTAATTGCTATAATGTCTTGGGTAATGTGATACTTGGCAATTGTTGTGCTCATGTTTAAGCTCTTGCATCATATGCTTTGCACCCATTAATGAAGAAATACATAGAGCATGCTAAAATTTGGTTTGCATATTTGGTTTCTCTAAGGTCTAGATAATTTCTAGTATTGAGTTTGAACAACAAGGAAGACGGTATAAAGTCTTATAATGTTTTCAATATGTCTTTTATGTGAGTTTTGCTGCACCGGTTCATCCTTGTGTTTGTTTCAAATAAGCCTTGCTAGCCTAAACCATTGTATCGAGAGGGAATACTTCTCATGCATCCAAAATACTTGAGCCAACCACTATGCCATTTGTGTCCACCATACCTACCTACTACATGGTATTTTCCAGCCATTCCAAAGTAAATTGCTTGAGTGCTACCTTTAAAATTCCATCATTCACCTTTGCAATATATAGCTCATGGGACAAATAGCTTAAAAACTATTGTGGTATTGAATATGTAATTATGCACTTTATCTCTTATTAAGTTGCTTGTTGTGCGATAACCATGTTTACTGGGGACGCCATCAACTGTTCATTGTTGAATTTCATGTGAGTTGCTATGCATGTTCGTCTTGTCTGAAGTAAGGGCGATCTACACTGAGTTGAATGGTTTGAGCATGCATATTGTGAGAGAAGAACATTGGGCCGCTAACCGAAGCCATGTTCCATGGTGGAAGTTTCAGTTTTGGACAAACATCCTCAAATCTCTAATGAGAAAAGAATTAATTGTTGTTGAATGCTTTAAGCATTAAAAGAGGAGTCCATTATCTGTTGTCTATGTTGTCCCGGTATGGATGTCTAAGTTGAGAATAATCAAAAGCGAGAAATCCAAATGCGAGCTTTCTCCTTAGACCTTTGTACAGGCGGCATAGAGGTACCCCTTTGTGATACTTGGTTAAAGCATATGTATTGCGGTGATAATCCAGGTAGTCCAAGCTAATTAGGACAAGGTGCGGGCACTATTAGTACACTATGCATGAGGCTTGCAACTTATAAGATATAATTTACATGATGCATATGCTTTATTACTACCGTTGACAAAATTGTTTCATGTTTTCAAAATCAAAGCTCTAGCACAAATATAGCAATCGATGCTTTTCCTCAATGAGGACCATTCTTTTACTTACAATGTTGAGTCAGTTCACCTATTTCTCTCCACCTCAAGAAGCAAACACTTGTGTGAACTGTGCATTGATTCCTACATACTTGCTTATTGCACTTATTATATTACTCTATGTTGACAATATCAATGAGATATACATGTTACAAGTTGAAAGCAACCGCTGAAACTTAATCTTCTTTTGTGTTGCTTCAATACCTTTACTTTGAATTATTGCTTTATGAGTTAACTCTTATGCAAGACTTATTGATGCTTGTCTTGAAGTGCTATTCATGAAAAGTCTTTGCTTTATGATTCACTTGTTTACTCATGTCATATACATTGTTTTGATCGCTGCATTCACTACATATGCTTTACAAATAGTATGATCAAGATTATGATGGCATGTCACTCCAGAAATTATCTGTGTTATCGTTTTACCTGCTCGGGACGAGCAGAACTAAGCTTGGGGATGCTGATACGTCTCCGACGTATCGATAATTTCTTATGTTCCATGCCACATTATTGATGTTATCTACATGTTTTATGCACACTTTATGTCATATTCGTGCATTTTCTGGAACTAACCTATTAACAAGATGCCGAAGTGCCAGTTGCTGTTTTCTGCTGTTTTTGGTTTCAGAAATCCTAGTAACGAAATATTCTCGGAATCGGACGAAATCAACGCCCAAGTTCCTATTTTACCCGGAAGCATCCAGAACACACGAGAACCGCCAGAGAAGGGTGGCAGGGCCACCACACCACACCCCGGCGCGGCCTAGGGGGGGGGGGCGCGCCCCCCTAGGGTGTGGGCCCCCCTTCGACCTTCCTGCGCCGCCTCTCCGCCTATAAAAAGCCCCTGGATCAGAAAACCCTACACCAATTGACGAAACCCACGAAAACCTTCCAGAGCCGCCGCCATCGCGAAGCCAAGATCTGGGGGACAGGATCTCTGTTCCGGCACGCTGCCGGAGCGGGGAAGTGCCCCTGGAAGGCTTCTCCATCGACACCGCTGCCATCTCCACCGCCATCTTCATCACCGCTGCTGCTCCCATGAGGAGGGAGTAGTTCTCCATCGAGGCTCGGGGCTGTACCGGTAGCTATGTGGTTCATATCTCTCCATGTACTTCAATACAATGATCTCATGAGCTGCTTTACATGATTGAGATTCATCTGAGTTTTGTATCACTACTATCTATGTGCTACTCTAGTGATGTGTTATTAAAGTAGTTCTATTCCTCCTACACGTGTGTAAAGGTGATAGTGTGTGCACCGTGTTAGTACTTGGTTTATGCTATGATCATGATCTCTTGTAGATTATGGAGTTAACTATTGCTATGATATTATTGATGTGATCTATTCCTCCTACATATGCATGAAGGTGACAGTGTGCATGCTATGCTAGTACTCGGTTTAGTCTGTTGATCTATCTTACACTAAAGGTTACTTAAACATGAGCATTATTGTGGAGCTTGTTAACTCCGGCATTGAGGGTTCGTGTAATCCTACACAATGTGTTCATCATCCAACAAAAGTGTAGAGTATGCATTTATCTATTCTGTTATGTGATCAATGTTGAGAGTGTCCACTAGTGAAAGTGTAATCCCTAGGCCTTGTTCCTAAATACTGCTATCGCTGCTTGTTTACTGTTTTACTGCGTTACTACTGCTGCAATAGCACCACCATCAACTACACGCCCGCAAGCTATTTTCTGGCACCGTTGCTACTGCTACTATATATTCATACCACCTGTATTTCACTATCTCTTCGCCGAACTAGTGCACCTATTAGGTGTGTTGGGGACACAAGAGACTTCTTGCTTTGTGGTTGCAGGGTTGCATGAGAGGGATATCTTTGACCTCTTCCTCCCTGAGTTCGATAAACCTTGGGTGATCCACTTAAGGGAAAACTTGCTGCTGTTCTACAAACCTCTGCTCTTGGAGGCCCAACACTGTCTACAGGAAAGGAGGGGGAACGTAGACATCACTCCTCCACCCATCCAAGTAGAATTTCGTTTGGTTGAGTATATCTTGAATATTTTGCTGCTGTAGGTAACATGTTTAGTGAGCTTGCATGCTTGTTCTAAGTGGTAGAAACTAGTTTTGATGCATGATTAGTACTCTAGCAAGTTCCTATGGTAGTTTCCCTCAATTATATGTCACCAAATCAAATTTTTATGTCATTTGTTGAAAATTTCAGAGAAGCTATGAAGAAGTTTAGCTTTGGAGAGTTGTTCAAGAAGGGGACAACCAGCACCGGGAGGCCTTCTAGGGCCGCCACCCGGATTAGGCAATCATACAATGAAGACATCCTCGCGCCTAGCTTCACGCCTGAAGAGGACAACGGTCCTCCTAATGCTTCTACTTTTCCATGTTATGATTTTCTAAGGAATGCAGGGATACTGGAGGATTTCTTAACCCTTGTCAACAGGGCAGGGTTAACCACTTATATGGGCGATGAAAGGGAGCAATACTACTTGCTCACCAAAATTTTCGTCGAGAGTTTCCAGTTCGACAACAAACACTATGAGCCAACGGTTGCATTCAGGATTTATGGTAATACTGTGACTATGCCATTGAAGGATTTTTGTTGTGCCTTGGATATTGCCCCTGTAGGTACAGCAAGTAGGATTGATGACAACCCCCGGGACTTGCTGGAGCTCTACCGAGGGATCACCGATGATGACTGTCGCACCATTCAGCGGGGCAAGATAAGGAACATCCAACTTCCCGCCATTAAGTATTTTGCATACTACATTGCTACTAGCATTCTTGGTAGGGAGAACACTAGTAATATCTCTAGCTACCATCTTGCTTTTCTGAATATTGCACTTACTGGTCAAACCTCCTATCACCTCGGTGCTCTTATTGCTCGCCGCCTGTCTACCAGGGGGCCTATTTTTGGAGGAACTATTGCACTGCGTGTTTTAACATATCTAAATCTTCCTATTGATCCTAATGATGTGCCATTGGCCCCTAGAAGACTTGATATTGTTGCTATGAAGAGTCATCATTTTGTTACAACTGACTCTACTTTAGATAATATGGTATATAGAATGTTGTTTTCTGACGGGGAGGAGAAGGAAATCCCTCTTCCCCAACCAGGTTTGCTCAGTATTGACAGGCAATCATGGTCGTGCACTAAGGAGGAGGTGGATGAACATATGAAGATACAAGAGTTCCACCAGCAACATGACTCCGAGGACGTCGGGACCTCCTACGACCACACCGTCACATATCCGGGTGCTTCTTCTAGCACATACCCGGAATACGACCCATCTTCATATTACGGAGATACTACTTCATGGGATCGTTGGGATTGAACTCCACTTAGGCCAAAAGCCTAAGCTTGGGGGGAGGTATACCGGCATCACTCATTCTTTGCATATTATGATTGCTGGATACTTGTATATACTTGTTTAGTTTGTTTGAGTGGTTTTCTAATGAGAGGAAGATGATATTTGGGGAAGTGCTGCCTGAAAACAGATTCTGGGCTGTTACCGTAAAAATTCGTGTGCCCAGCCAGAACGGTATTTTGAGTTGCAAATTTTTGTGCATGTTCCCCAGGTTGTTATCTAACTTTCATTAGTTGAACACTTTTTGAACTGAGCAACGTAAGATTTTTGTAAAAATCGATTTCTGTACTGCTGTCAGGTTTTGGCAGATTTCTGCCATCTCGCTTTTCTGTGTTTCTTCTAGTTTACTATTTCTTGTTTTCGCTTTGTTTCTTTCCCAAAACATAAAAAGACCAAAAATATTTCTGTTATTTCTCTTCATCATTTGTTTATCTTGGTTTTTGCATTTGTTTCGCTTTATTTGCTATTGCTAGTTTGCTATAAGAAAACCCAAAAAGATTTTGCTTTGTTTGCTTGTTTCCTTTTGTTCTTATTCTCAAATTTGAAAACACCAAAAATATTTGCTGTTCTTCTTTGGTTTGTAAAGTTCATCTTGAGTTCAATGGTCTTCGGTGGCTGGAGCGTGGTTTTCATTTCATATTATCCAAGCTACACAAGTGAAAAGGCAATAATGACGATCTACGACAATCTGATTGTGGTGAGAGGCTGGTATGAACTCTATTTGTTTTCATTTTTGTACATATACTCATCCATGTGAGCATGCTTAGTTGGTTCATGTGAGGTATATGTTATTTAAGAAAGTCTAGTAGTTCATGATCTCTCATGATTAGCTCCAATTGATTAATATGAGTAGCATGTCGTGGATGTTTGCTTGCATTGTTTTATTCATAAGCAAGTATGGCATTGTGGTATCCTCCTCTGAATAATTCATTTATATTGACTTGGCACATGCTCACGCATGCATATGACTGAACAAGAGTCAATTAAGCCTCAATGATTTACATTGCTTCAGAGTTCTTGTATCACTTTTATGCCTCAGTTAATTTATTTTGCCGCAAGCATGATTATGACGATTCATCGCTCTCTTGATTTGTCGCTCCCTAGTCTTTTTGCTAGCCTTCACTTGTACTGAGCGGGAACGCTGCTCGTGCCTCCAAACACATGAAAACCAAGTTATTCCAGAGTGTCCACCATAAATACCTATGCATGGCATTTCAAACCATTCCAAGTAAATTCTCATGCGCTACCTTTAAAACCTTCAAAATGCTTCTTAATTTGTGTTAATGTTTCATAGCTCATGAGGAAGTATGTGGTGTTTAGCTTTCAACCTTGTCATTTACTTTTGACGGACTCTCATATGGAATAGTGGCACATCCGCTTATCCAATAATTTTGCAAAAAGAGCTGGCAATGGGATTCCCAGTCCCGAATTAATTAAACTTAAATAGACACTCCTCCATGGTTTGTGATTGTTGGACGGCACCCGAAGGATTCGGTTAGCCATGGCTTGTGTAAGCAAAGGTTGGGGGGAGTGTCATCATCATAATAAAACTAAAATAAAAAGGCACTCCTTCATGGTATGAGATTGTTGGCAGGCACCCGAGGATTCGGTTAGCCATGGTTTGTGCAAGAAAGGTTGGAAGGAGTGCCAAATAAATATGCAATAATTCATGGGAGCCGCTCTTGAAAGTCCGGTTGGCGAGGTAGTTAGTGTACCCATTACCATTCGTTGACAACAACAAACACCTCTCAAAATAATTTTACTCCTGATTTATAAAAATGAAAAGCTCTAGCGCATGTTAATCCCTGCTTCCCTCTGCGAAGGGTCAATCTTTTACTTTTATGTTGTGTCTCCATTATTTCTTTGAGCACTATCTTGAGAGCACAACTGTCATTCTTAGTACAATATGCTTGTCTCAAAATATGATTGATTGTGGTATAACTTTGATGCATTTATCTTTTGACAATCACTACTTCTAGTCTTTCTATGAACTCCAGAGGTGCCCGGGCATTTATGTTTTGCCAATCAAATACAGGCAAGCGAGATACCACTTTATCATACTCTCTTATGAACATTGCAATCTTGCTTATGTACATGATTCTTGATGCTTATTATTAATTGTTGGTACCTCTCCATGATTGACATAGCTGTTAGACGATCTTATTTGCATGTGTCTCATTATGAACTGCTTAAGTATTAGCCATAACATGAGAATATATACATCATATGAGCAAATGTGTTCGTGAAAGTTCTTTTATCGCTCAGTTGTTAACTGAATTGCTTGACGACAAGCAATAAGCTAAGCTTGGGGGGAGTTGATACGTCCAAAACGTATCTACTTTCCCGAACACTTTTGCTATTGTTTGGCCTCTAATTTGTGTATTTTGGATGCAACTAACACGGACTAACGCTGTTTTCAGCAGAACTGCTCTGGTGTCTCGTTTTTGTGCAGAAATCCAACTTTCGGGAAAAACCTCGGAATTTATGCAGAAGGCCCTATTTTCCCAGGAAACTAACGGAGCCAGAAGGGCAATTGAAGTGGAGGCCCGAGGGCCCCACACCATAGGGCGGCGCGGCCCAGGGGGGGCCCGCGCGGCCCTGTGGTGTGGCCCCCTCGGCCGGCCTCCGACGCCCTCCTTCGGACTACTTATTCGCCTCGACCTAAAAACGCCAGGGGAAAAGTCGAAGTCGCTAGAAACCCTCCAGAACGCAGCCACATCGCGAAACTCCGTCGCAGGAGCCAGAAGTCTCCGTTCTGGCACTCCGCCGGGACGGGGAATTGGAGGAGATCATCACCGCCATCACCGCCAACGCCTCTCCATCAACCAGCAATGTTTCCCCCATCCATGTGTGAGTAATTCCCCCGCTGTAGGCCGAAGGGGATGGTAGGGATTGGATGAGATTGGTCATGTAATAGCATAAGATTGTTAGGGCATAGTGCCTAGTGTCCGTAGATGGTACTTTTATGATATTGTTGCAACTTGTTATGCTTAATGCTTGTCACTAGGGCCCGAGTGCCATGATCTCAGATCTGAACATGTTATTATTTCATCATGATATTCGTTGTTTATGATCTTACCTGCAAGTTGTATACACATGTCGCTGTCCGGAACCAATGGCCCCGAAGTGACAGAAATCGGGACAACTGGAGGGGATGGTAGTGATGTGAGGATCACATGTGTTCACGGAGTGTTAATGCTTTGCTCCGGTACTCTATTAAAAGGAGTACCTTAATATCCAGTAGTTTCCCTTGAGGCCCGGCTGCCACCGGCTGGTAGGACAAAAGATGTTGTGCAAGTTTCTCATTGCGAGCACGTACGACTATAATTGGAACACATGCCTATTGATTGATTAGTACTTGGATACCGTTTTATTATTATCTGCAAATGCCCTGCTATGATTGTTACATGAGTTTCTCTCATCCATGCAACGCCCGTCATCCGTCCCCGTGCCTACAGTATTTTAATCCTGCTGTTTACTAAAATCACTACTGCTGTCTTTGTTACTCTGTCTTTGTTATTTCACTATCGCATCGCTATAAAACTGTTACTACTGATAAACTCTTGCGAGCAAGTCTGTTTCCAGGTGCAGCTGAATTGACAACTCCGCTGTTAAGGCTTTCAAGTATTCTTTGTCTCCCCTTGTGTCGAATCAATAAATTGGGTAATACTTCCCTCGAAGACTGTTGCGATCCCCTATACTTGTGGGTCATCACCTCTCCTTTCCCTCTCACTTTGTCAACTAAGCTTACCTCACCCCACTGAGCACGCCTGTACCCTCCCTGGCCGAAGAAGAGCACGACAACGCCCTAACCTGCCCATCTCTGTATTACTGAAACATGTGAAGCGTGGGCCGATCAAAGCTTAACAACACAGCCAAATGAGAACTGGAAACCACCGGTGGAGGTAAAGATGACATTTTTTCCTATGGGGTCATGGGCTTGACTTCCTGGCCGGCATGGAAGCATAGAGCAAGCTTCAAGCTTGGAAACACAACGCGATCTAGTGGAAATATTGGTGGATTAAGTCCATCATCGCTTGGAACTTCCCTGCACACGCACACGAAGAGACACGGGGGACAGAGTATTTTCAACGTGTAAAACTTTGCTTCTTTTCTCAATTTTTCTTTTATTCAGAGGAACAACAATTCACACGGAAACTACGCTCTCCATGATCTGTTATACCCGCGCCATCCCGCCGACGAGGTCATGCAGAGAGATCCTCCAAAGGTGTTAATTCTGAAAGTGTACAGGCACACTAACCAGATCCTATTTATTCTCTGGAGAAACATGCTGAAACTGAAAAACAGGAAACACTAGAGCAAGGACCAGGGATGGAGCCAGGATTCTGGCATGAGGGATGCGAAGAGCCAAAGACGACAGAAAAAGTCCCTCGATGCTCGACTTAATGCATGCCAATTCTACATTAGAAGATAAGTTGTGGTGGTAAAACATTAAAATATATGACGTCTCACTGTATTGTTGAAACGAGAACATAGAACAATTGTTTGGCGGTACAAAGCACAAGTTTATTTTCCAAAAATGAATGCGGTATAAAACACTGTGACACCTAGCAATGTTGATGGGTATGATAATCTCTTTATTGTTCTTTCGGTATTTCAATCTCCGTGCTGGTGGATTGATATGGGTGGTAATGTTCATGTGTGTGCTGTCATATCTATGTTCACTTCTTACCAGGTCACATGTGATTCTTTTCGTCAATAGGTCTTATGCTTCTGTTCGTGGTGTTGGCACGGTAGATCTAAAGTTTATTTCGGGAAAGATCGTGCAGCTGAGGAAGTGCAACATGTCCCTACTATGAACTAGAATCTTGTTAGTTCATACGTGTGACATTGTTTTCCACGTGTTGACTGATACGTTGCAAACATATCTATAATTTTTGATGCTCCATGCTTATTTTACACCAATTTCTATATCTTTTGTTTACACTTCGTGGCTTTTTATGCATTTTTTGGAACTAACCTATTAACAAGATGCCATAGTGTCAGTTCTTGTTTTCTGTTGTTTTTGTATTTCAGAAAAGTTGTACAGGAAATATTCTCGGAATTGAACGAAACAAAATCCAAACCTCCTATTTTTTCCGACACGAAGACGGAGTCCAAAGCAGAGACGGAGGGGGAACCGAGGCGGCCATACCATGCCTAGGCGCGGCCCCTCCCTGGCCGCACCTAGGGGTGGTGTGGGACCCTCAGGCGCCCACCGACCTCGCCCTTCCACCTATAAGTTGCCTCCCGACGTGAAAACCCTAAATCAGCCAGCCTCCGTCCACAAAAAGTTATGTAGCTCCGCCGCCATCTAAGATATGTTTCGGGGGACAGAAGTCTCTGGTTCGATACCCTGCCGGGACGGGGAAGTGCCCCCGGAGGCATCTCCATCGATTCCACTTCCATCTTCATCGCCGTTTCTGACTCCTATGATGAGGAGGGAGTAGTTCTCCCCCGAGGCTGAGGGCTTTACCGGTAGCTATGTGGTATATCTCTCTCTCCCATGACATGATCTTTATGTGATCATGAGCTTTGTAATCTAGTTGAATAAGTAGATGTAACTCTTCATCTATTATGCTACTCAAGTGGTTTTATTTTGTGATCTCCGGAGACACCTTGTCCCATGGTGTGAAGGTGACAGTGTGCGCACCGTGTGTGTCTCTTAGGCTTAATTTTGCAGAAATATTTATGATGAGTTATAATTTGAGTTGGATGTCTCTATAAAATTGTGGTGTTTGTTAGTACTATCTTTGGATGCTCAAAGTGACAGCGTGGGGCATCCCTAGATTTGGAACGTGAACTTTAAGGAGTGCTTTTGTAGCCCTACGCGGTGAATTGGTGTTCGTTATCCAACCAGAGAGTAGTTTAGAGTAGCATAGTGAAGAGATGATATTTATGTATTCAATTATGATATCATTGTTTAGAGTGTCGACTAGTGAAAGTAAGATCACTAGGCCTTGTTTCTTAGCGTTGAAACACCATTTACAACCAGTTCTCATACATGTTTGCTTGCTGCCATTTTTATTTCAGATTGCAATTACCACTCATAATCATCCACTTGTATTTCACTATCTCTTCGCTGAACTAGTGCACCTATACACCTGACAAGTGTATTGGGTGTGTTGGGGACACAAGAGACTTTTTGTATCGTAATTGCAGGGTTGCTTGAGAGGGATATTTTTGACCTCTACCTCCCTAAGTTCGATAAACCTTGGGTGATCCACTTCAGGGAAACTTGATGTTGTTCTAGAAACCTCTGCACTTGTAGGCCCAACACTGTCTACAAGAATAGAAGCGTTCGTAGACATCAAGCTCTTTTCTGACGCCGTTGCCGGGGAGGTAAGGTAAAAGGTACTCACATCCTCTGGCTACTAAGCAATCTTCTAACACTATTGCTGGTGTGTGAGTGCTCGAAGTTATTTCCTTTAGGTTCTGCAATTATATCTTTTTGTTTCTTGTTTTTATTTTCACTAGTTAGGCTTAATGGAAAACAACAACAAAATAGAGAGCTTTATAGTATTTATCTTGAGTTAGGACATGAGGTGTTTGAAGAGAAAATTAAAAAAACTATAGAACTTTATTTGCATGCTAATAGCAATGTTATTGATGACGCGTGAAGCACACGTCCGTTGGGAACCCCAAGAGGAAGGTGTGATGCGTACAGCAGCAAGTTTTCCCTCAGTAAGAAACCAAGGTTATCGAACCAGTAGGAGTTGAAGGCCACGTGAAGGTTGTTGGTGAAGGAGTGTAGTGCGGCACAACACCAGGGATTCCGGCGCCAACGTGGAACCTGCACAACACAATCAAAATACTTTGCCCCAACTTAACAGTGATGTTGTCAATCTCACCGGCTTGCTGTAAACAAAGGATTAAACGTATGGTGTGGAGAATGATGTTTGCTTGCAAAGAACAACAGAGAACAATGATTGCAGTAGGTTGTATTTCAGATGTAAAAGAATGGACCGGGGTCCATAGTTCACTAATGGTGTCTCTCCAATAAGATAAATAACATGTTGGGTGAACAAATTACAGTTGGGCAATTGACAAATAGAGAGGGCATAACAATGCACATACATATCATGATGACTACTATGAGATTTACTTAGGGCATTACGACAAAGAACATAGACCGCTATCCAGCATGCATCTATGCCTAAAAAGTCCACCTTCGGGTTAGCATCCGCACCCCTTCCAGTATTAAGTTGCAAACAACAGACAATTGCATTAAGTACTGTGCGTAATGTAAACAATACAAATATCCTTAGACAAAGCATTGATATTTTATCCCTAGTGGCAACAGCACATCCACAACCTTAGGGGTTGCTGTCACTCCCCCAGATTCAATGGAGACATGAACCCACTATCGAGCATAAATACTCCCTCTTGGAGTTACAAGTATCAACTTGGCCAGAGCCTCTACTAGCAACGGAGAGCATGCAAGATCATAAACAACACATATATGATAGATCGATAATCAACTTGACATAGTATTCCATATTCATCGGATCCCAACAAACACAACATGTAGCATTACAAATAGATGATCTTGATCATGATAGGCAGCTCACAAGATCTAAACATGATAGCACAAGAGAAGAAGACAACCATCTAGCTACTGCTATGGACCCATAGTCCAAGGATGAACTACTCACGCATCAGTCCGGAGGCGGGCATGGTGATGTAGAGCCCTCCGGTGATGATTCCCCTCTCCGGCAGGGTGCCGGAGGCGATCTTCAGAACCTCCCGAGATGGGGTTGACGGCGGCGGCGTCTCAGTAACTTTTCTCGTATCGTGGCTCTCGGTACTAGGGTTTTCGCGACGGAAGGGTTATATAGGCGAAGAGGCAGAGTCGGGGGACGCCCGAGGGGCCCACCCCATATGGCGGCGTGGCCAGGGGTGGGGCCGCGCCCCCTATGGTGTGGCCACCTGATACGTCTCCAACGTATCTATAATTTCTTATGTTCCATGCTAGTTTTATGACAATACCTACATGTTTTGCTCATACTTTATATCGTTTTGATGCATTTTCCGGGACTAATCTATTAACGAGATGCCAAGGTGCCAGTTCCTGTTTTCTGCTGTTTTTGGTTCCAGAAAGGCTGTTCGGGCAATATTCTCGGAATTCGACGAAACAAAAGCCAAACATCTTATTTTACCGAGACGGACCAGAACACCGAAGGGGAGACGGAGTGGAGGCCCAGGGCCCCCACACCATAGGCCGGCGCGGCCAAGAGGGGGGGGCGCCGCCCTATGGGATGGGCCCCCCAGGCACCTCCTTGCGCCGCCTCTTCGCCTATAAAGTCCCTCGCGACATAAAAACCCTACACCAATTGACGAAACTCCAGAAAGACTCCAGGGACGCTGCCGCCATCGCGAAACTCCGTTTCGGGGGACAGAAGTCTCTATTCCGGCACGCCGCCGGGACGGGGAATTTCCCCCGGAGTCATCTCCATCGACAGCACCGCCATCTTCATCGCCATCGCTGTCTCCCATGATGAGGAGGGAGTAGTTCTCCCCCGAGGCTGAGGGCTCTACCGGTAGCTATGTGGTTCATCTCTCTCTCCCATGGTGTGATCTTTATGTGATCATGAGCTTTGTATCACTATTAATCTATGTGCTACTCTAGTGATGTTATTCAAGTAGTCTATTCCTCCTCCATGATGTAAAGTTGACAGTGTGTGCATCATGTAGTACTTGGCGTAGGTTATGATTGTAATCTCTTGTAGATTATGAAGTTGACTATTACTATGATAGTATTGATGCGATCTATTCCCCCTTTCATAGCTATTGTTGACAGTGTGTATGCTATGTTAGTACTCGGTCTCAATTGCAATGGTCTATTATGCACTCTAGAGGTTACTTAAATATGAACTCCGGAGGTTGTGGATCTTGTTTACTCCGGCTTGAGGTGTGCTTTTATAGCCCTACACAATGAATGGTGTTTGTTATCCAACAAGAGAGTATTTAAGAGTAGCATTTATTTATTCAGTTATGTGATCATTGTTGAGAGTGTCCACTAGTGAAAGTATGATCCCTATGCCTTGTTTCCAAATATCGAATCACCATTTATTTACTGTTCTACTGCATGTTTACTTGCTGCCGTATTTATTTCAGATTGTTATTACCACTCATATTCATCCATATCACTTGCATCTTACTATCTCTTCGCCGAACTAGTGCACCTATACATCTGACAAGTGTATTAGGTGTGTTGGGGACACAAGAGACTTCTTGTATCGTAATTGCAGGGTTGCTTGAGAGGGATATCTTTGACCTCTACCTCCCTGAGTTCGATAAACCTTGGGTGATTCACTTAAGAGAAACTTGCTGCTGTTCTACAAACCTCTGCTCTTGGAGGCCCAACACTGTCTACAGGAATAGAAGCGTGTGTAGACATCAAGCTATTTTCTGGCGCCGTTGCCGGGGAGGTAAGGTAAAAGGTATTCACATCCTCCGACTACTAAGCTATTTCCTAGCACCGTTGCCGGTGTGTGAGTGCTCGAAGCTATTTCCTTTAGATCCTGCAATTATATCTTTTTGTTTCTTGTTTTTATTTTCACTAGTTAGGCTTAATGGAAAACAACAACAAAAAATAGAGATCTTTATGAACTTTATATTGAATTAGGACATGATGTGTTTGAAGAGAGAATTAAAAAACCCATGGAACTTTGTTTGCAAAATAGTTGTAGTAATGTTATTAGCATGACTGCTTTGAACACCATTGTTGCTAATGCTATGGAAAATTCTAAGCTTGGGGAAGCTGGTTTTGATGAGCATGATATTTTTAGTCCCCCAAGCATGGAGGAGAAAATTTACTTTGATGATACTTTACCTCCTATATATGATGATTACAATGATGACTATCATATTTTCAGTCCACCTACTATTGAGGAGAAAATTAATTATGATTACAATATGCCTCCTATATATGATGATTATGGTGATGAGAATAATAATGATAGCTATTTTATTGAATTTGCTCCCACTACAATTAATAAGAATGACTGTGCTTATGTTGGGAGTAGTAATTATTTTATGCATGAGACTCATGATAAGAATGCTTTATGTGATAGTTATATTGTTGAGTTTGTTCATGATGCTACTGGAAATTATTATGAGAGAGGAAATATGATTGTAGAAATTTTCATGTTACTAAAACACCTCTCTACATGCTGAAATTTTTGAAGTTACTTGTGTTTTATCTTCCTATGCTTGTCACTTTGTTCTACATGAATTTATTTGTGTACAAGATTCCTTTTCATAGGAAGTGGGTTAGACTTAAAAGTATTTCTTATTTGCTTTTGATGCTCTCTTTTGCTTCAACTCTTATTTCTTGTGCGAGCATCATTAAAATTGCTGAGCCCATCTTAATGGCTATAAAGAAAGCACTTCTTGGGAGATAACCCATGCTTTTATTTTGCTACTATTTTGTTGTGTCTTGGAAGTTGTTACTACTGTAGCAACCTCTCCTTATCTTTATTTTATTGCAATGTTGTGCCAAGTAAAGTCTTTGATAGTAAGGTTGATACTAGATTTGGATTACTGCGCAGAAACAGATTTCTTGCTGTCACGAATTTGAGTAGACCTCTCTGTAGGTAACTCAGAAAAATCTGCCAATTTTCGTGTGTGATCCTCAGATATGTACGCAACTTTCATTCAATTTGAGATTTTCATCTGAGCATGTTAAGTGCCTCTAAAAAATTCGTCTTTACGGACTGTTCTGTTTTGACAGATTCTGCCTTTTATTTCACATTGCCTCTTTTGCTATGTTGAATGGATTTCTTTGTTCCATTAACTTTCAGTAGCTTTGTGCAATGTCCAGAAGTGTTAACAATGATTATGTCACCTCTGAATATGTGAATTTTTGATTATGCACTAACCCTCTAATGAGTTTGTTTTGAGTTTGGTGTGGAGAAAGTTTTCAAGGGTCAAGAGAGGAGGATGATACAATATGATCAAGAATAGTGAAAAGTCTAAGCTTGGGGATGCCCCCATGGTTCATCCCTGCATATTTCAAGAATACTCAAGCATCTAAGCTTGGGGATGCCCAAGGCATCCCCTTCTTCATCGACAACTTATCAGGTCACCTCTAGTGAAACTATATTTTTATTCCGTCACATCTTATGTGCTTTACTTGGAGCGTCTGTATGTTTTTATTTTTGTTTGAATAAAATCGGATCCTAGCATTCCTTGTTTGGGAGAAAGACACGCTCCGCTGTTTCATATGAACACTGGTGTTCTTAGCTTTACTTTTAATGTTCATGGCGAAGGTTGAAACTGCTTCGTTCATTGTTATATGGTTGGAAACAGAAAATGCTTCATGTGGTAATTGGTATATTGTCTTGAATAATTTGATACTTGGCAATTGTTTTGCTCAAATAGATCATGTTTAAGCTCTTGCATCATGTACTTTGCACCTATTAATGAAGAACTACCATAGAGGTTGTTGAAATTTGGTTTGCATGATTGGTCTCTCTAAAGTCTAGATATTTTCTGGTGAAGTGTTTGAACAACAAGGAGACAGTGTACAGTCTTATAATGCTTGCAATATGTTTTTATGTAATTTTTGTTGTACCGGTTCATACTTGAGTTTGCTTCAAACAACCTTGCCAGCCAAAGCCTTGTACTGAGAGGGAATACTTCTCGTGCATCCAAATCCTTGAGCCAAAACCTATGCCATTTGTGTCCACCATACCTACCTACTATGTGGTATTTCTCTGCCATTCCAAAGTAAATTGCTTGAGTGCTACCTTTAAAATTTCATTCCTTGTCTTTGCAATATATAGCTCATGGGAAAATAGCCTTAAAAACTATTGTGGTAAAGAATATGTAGCTTATGTATCTTATTTCTTATAAGTTGCTTGTTGAGCGGTAACCATGTTCTGGGGACGCCATCAACTATTACACCTTTGTTGAATATCATGTGAGTTGCTATGTGTAATATCCCAGGATTGGGGGTTACAAAAAGAGAGGAAACAGATGTGTGCATTGCATTCATGCATAGAAAATCCGGGGAATTTTCGCGCTTTTGTTTAAAACCTCCAAAGGGATCGAGGTTTCTCTTACATCGGTGGAATTGAGTTAGTCTTCGATGTGGGTGTGATAAATTTCGACATGACCTTTCTGAACTCATGTGTTTTGGGGAAAATAATTTGAATTCAAATTCAAATATGGAAAACAGAAATTCAAATAAGAATTTGAATTGGAATTTGAAATTTAAACAAGTATATAAACATTATAGGTAAAAGTACACACATTTGCTAATCCAAATGAATAAATGATTTAAACTTTACTACAAATATCATTATCAATTATTTACAAGTCACATAAATATAAATAGAGAATGATTACAAAAGGAAAATAAAAGAAGTCCTAAATCTAAATCTTCCTGATCTTCTCAATATTCCTATTCTTCGTTTCCTGCAAAACAAACAACAACAAAACAACAAAACTAGATGTTGAATGGTTAAAATGTATGCATTCCCCGAGGTAATGCAAATTTGCTGTTGGAGACTAGCTACAAGGAATTAAGAATTTATCTTAATACCCAAATTGTGACTAGAGGGAATAAACCTTAATTAAGCAAACAGGGAGGCAAATTGGACCATGAGGCAACCAGGGACTAAGGGCAACACTGATTGATCTATATCAAATGCAGAATTAGGCAACAATGCTTGATCCTATTAATTTTTAGGCAACAAGGATAACAACATCATTTCCCTCTAATCTAGCTAGCACCTATTAAGCCACTAGTTAATTAAAGTGACCAGGTTTGACATGGAAAAGTCAAACTGATCAAGAATTCTTAATTAAATTCAATGGATAATAAAGCAAAGCTTAACTACTATTAACTGTGAGTAAAGACATCAGCTGAAGCCTCATGTATTATACAATCGGCAGCATTAAAATAAATATCCAACAGAGATAAGCATGACTCTACCTGTGATTTGCACTAGGGGAAAAGAAAGCCAATTCGTCCTCTTACACTAGATAGTGAGGCACCCACACAAGCATCATAGTCACTACACACATGGCATGTGTGTTGTCAACAGCACAAACAGCATCCAGCAGTATAAAAACGAGATAGCAGTAGTACTAGCTGAGGTTCTAGCACACCACACTTTCCAGCCGTACCAAATAACCATCCAGCAAAACCAGCACATCACTCAAATTTCTAGAACAGCAAGAACACAACCATAGCCTGGAACAAGCCCAAACCGCTAGGAGGAACAAGCTGACCACCAGAAGGAGGTTTCTTTCCAAGTCAAGAGTCCAAGCTATCAAGAGCAACAGGTAGAAACCAACAAATAATTTAAGTAGATCATACAATATCTGTTCTTGCATAGACATTTTCAGGGAAAATAAAAGTAGTATACACAGTAAACCATCTAAATACCTTCGACTAGGTTTTAACCTAGGAGGACAGAGAGATGGATTTTCTCTCAGAACTGCATAGTGGTGCTATGCAAGAATCATCACAAAGAAGAAAAGCCACATCATAGTATCTGTTCTTATTTTAAACCTATGCCTCAGCCTTTGCATCATCGGCTAGAGCAAGCATAGATCTGTCCATTAAAATCAACTCAAGCATCACCAAGGGCTTGGATTGGACAGATTGCATCATCTGACCCTACAGCTATGATCACTGCCTATTTCTCATTTTACACAAGTACCTACAGCACCAGATCCTATTCATACATACGTATCATGTGCACACTCATTTGAGGCACCACATGATAGATATGGTAATTAGAAAGTACTTGGGCACTTATGCAAAGGAAGAAATGACATTAAATCTAAGCTGTAAGAACATCAGCTTAAGCACAAGCTAACCACCATATAAAGTATCCATTTATAAGCAGCATATCTGTCCTGAGATAAATCTCAATACACCACCAAACCAAGCATCAAGTAAATAATGCATGCTGTAGTATATACTTAGTTTCATCAGTAAGAGAAATATAACCAGCTACATATGCCTGGATGATTAATCATCCAATTAGAGGCATCACTATAATTAGTAAGCAAGGATCTGTCCAGTACCATTTGTGCACTCGACTTAGTCATTACTATAATCAGCCAGTAATACACAACTTGCTCCAGGAATTACTTGAGTTCCAGAAAATGAATTCCAGGCCAACCCAGTAGTGTATAGTCACAACCAAGTCCTATTAAACAAGCAAATAAGTTCAACAGCCAGCCAACAAATCAATTCTGCTTGAGAAATCAATAATACATGTTCCTTGCATATATAAGCCACTAAGAATTAAACAAGAGCATCACTGAATTGTCTCAGCCAACAGTAATATTCATATTCAGATTTGCTAGGCATAGCATTTCAGCAAAGGCCAGGGATGGTTATCCATCCAAACTGAGGCTGCAATGGTAACAGCAGACCAGCAACCTTTTACAGGCCTCCTAGATTACCAATTCATCCAAGCTGGGGCCTTACAAAGCACATATAGCTAACCACTCTTAAGCATAATAATATAGCTCACTAGAATAAGTATTTGACTGATAAATTTACAAGTCATATAGCCCATGAATAGCACTCCCAAGCATATGCAATAATCAGGCCAAGCACTTAAGTCCTTGATCAACAAATTCATAGTCATAGAGAATACAGAGAGGGGGAATAGCTCACAGGGGTGTAGTCAAATAGAGGAAGAGCCCGACGCCGGGGTTGCAGTCGTAGACGCCGTCCGGCCAGCGTCGAGGATGAAGTAGTCACCGCCGCACCACACCACCATCCCATGTCATCTCATCCACACCGCCACTAATCCACCACCAAAGCAACCGACCAGTAAATGGAGGGCGTCGGGGTTGCAGACACTGCCGTCCGCCGGCGCCAGGTCGAGCACGTCGTGGAAGTTGAGAGCCCACCTCGCCGGTGCCAGAGAGGACAGGAAGCAGCCATGGACGCAGGAACAGGAGCCGCGCCGCAAGCACGAGCCCTATGGCTCAGGTTCTGCAGGCGTCCGCGCGCAGGTGCTGGAGGTTGGTGCTGATGCGGAGATCCGTTATAGGAGTCGGTGGCGGAGCCCACGCTCTCAGGCGGCCGGCGATGGCCGAAGCAGCAGCAGGTGACGGTAGAACCGCCGGTGACCATTAGGGTTTCCGGGGTCATGGGCGAGCAACTGGGGGCATAGAAATCAAATCGGAGAGAGGGTTTCGAAGAGCATGAGGAGGCGGAGCAGATCCGGCCAGCGGCGGCGCCGGAGTTGGCCGGGAGCGGCCGGGGGGGCGAGCGACGACGCCGCAGAGACATGGAGGTCACGAGAGAGAGGGGGTCGTGTGCGTGTGTGTGGAAGAGGTGAGCGAGAGAGACAGGGGTCGGGTCGGGATCTTTCCCGTGCTCGACCAGGTCGGATAGCTCAGACCAGGTTTGGGCCAAACCATCATTGGCCAGGCCAATGGGCCAGCCCAATGGGCCAGCCCATCTAACCATTTGGACATTTTTATCTAACTAATAATCCTCTAAATAAATCAAGTCATGAGGAGATTCAAATATAAATAAATTTTTTCATAAAATTAAGAATTTCTAATTATAAGTGAAAACATAAACAAATACCACAAAAGCCAAAGAAAAATAATATTATCTTTTCACTAAATTTTAGAAAATAAATTCTTAGATCTTCAACTATTAAGACAAAAATATTAAAGATATAATCTTTTTATTTCTATTTTTCACCTCAAGAAAATAGTAAATATTTCTTTGTATTAAATTTTTTCATATAATATAATGGTTGTTTCTTCATGGTTATGCTTAACCATATAAAAAACCCTAATTGATCATTACTTCAACATATAATTCCAAAACCTAGAAAAGAATTAAAAGATATATCCTCGTTTCAACCACTGTTTAAAAACCCTAAACCCTAACATGATATTAATAGTGATTGTCTTATCCTAAAACCCTAATGCATTAGGAACCCTAGCTCCATTAATTCATATGAATCCTAAACTGCTTCTAAACCTAAAACCTAGGTTAAACATGTGATCATGGTACTTTAATTTTGATTCATAGAACCATAATTAGCAATTGAATACTTTCCATGCCACATAAAATGTAGGAGCCCTATTATCAATAATTTAATGTTCCATGTATGCATACCTATTCAACCTAGTTGATCAAGTAGGATCAACCAAATCTAAACCCTATCTCCTATTCCCAAAACCATCATCCTTAATTAACCTTGGTTAGCATCACACCATCGTGATGAACTCCAATAGCAACCATACAAAAATTGTGCATCCTATTCCATACACACTAAACCCTATCAGTGTGAAATAATTATTAATCATCCTATTTAGGAGCCAATCATTCCTTACTTAATAGAACCAACAGTAAAACCTAGACCACCTCAACCCTAATTGCTATACTTCTTACTATTTAAGAAGTATGTTCTTCAAAAGTTATTCCTTTGAAGTAATCATCAACCATGTCATGTAGAACTTAAAACTGACAACTAATATTTACATGTTATGTAACTACTATCCTTTGGTGTGTTGATTGTTATTATACATTCTACTACTTATTTATAATACCAAGTAATCAAACCTAAATAAGAACCTTGTTTGTGAACCATCTAAAAGTGCAACACACCCTAAACCAAGCATTACAACTCACTAATCCTAAATCATCGGGGTTAGGTCACGTTTAGAGCGATTGCATCTCATACTTATGCATTATTGCATCCTTGCCAATCTTTTAAACATCGTCCTTACCGGACGATGATGCTATTTCAGAATTTGGAGTTATTGCGTATCGAAGACCTTGTCTGCATAATCTTGCAGCCAAGAAAGGCAAGTTCATCACTTGCTCATGTCATTTGAGTATCTTTATCAAATTACTTGCAAAGTACTATGATTATCACTATTGCATAAAAACCAAAACCACTATTTTCATAACTATGAATATGACTATGTGGTGGGCAATGGAACCATGGATTGTGTTGATATGGTGGAGGTTCCATTGCAAGGGTTTATTTCCATCTAGGATTAAACAATAAATGTCGTCCAGTGATTCTTGTGCCGTAATACCCGTGTTAACCATAAGATCTGGAGTGGGACGGAATAGTCAATTGTATTTCCACCTCTTGTACATCAACGGATGCGCTTTACCGTAGACCCTTGATCCAAGAGAGGACAAGTGGTACCCTTGATCCAAGAGAGGACAAGTGGTAGGGTGGGGTCCCAATGAAGTCCCCACGGTTATTGCGGTCTATGATGGGTTGCAGCTGCCGGCGAAGGAGTTCATGGTAGAGACCTGAACTGTTGTCGTGGTCGGGGGCCGTCCTTAATTGGTATAAGAGCACCGGCGAGGACCCAGGGTCGGAGTTTGCAGCAAAGGGTGGGTGTATGAGGTAGCGGAGGAATATGATTGGCTATGACCTTATACCGGGCCTCACACCAAAGGAAGTGTGGACGAGAACTAGACTCGGTTGGCACCAAGGTTAAGATCTCTTATGGGTAAAGCAACACACCTCTGCAGAGTGTAATGAATCGTGACCTGTCACTCCCTTTTCCGGGATATGGAACTGCGAACGCGGCCGGAAAGGAGCTCCATGAAGTTCTAGTAAACCGGTGAAGGCTGACGGACATAGTTCTTCTGAATAAAAGCAACCTTTTGAAGAAATGGTTATGAAAACTTGCATTGGTATTAGACTTTCTGGTCTAATGCTGTAGCTAGTGCATTAAACACCTCTTTCCTATAATGAACTTGTTGAGTACGCTCGTACTCATCCCACTCTTAAATCCCCTGCTTAGATATGGAGGCATCGAAGGAGTATCTACAGTGCAACTCGAAGGCCGAGGAGTCAACAACTACTTCAAGAGACAAGACCCTATCAGAGGAGTCAGATACCACATACATCAAGGAGAAAACCTAGTTTAGCCATAGAAGGGAACTAGTTTCCTAAACCTAGCTCCTACTTAGCTAGAATCTATTCTTAGCCTCTTTAGCTAGTTAAATACTCTACAAATAGAGTTCGTGATAAGACTAGTCTACGAGTCGTTCTTCTGGAGTTTATTTGCAGATTTACCTCATTGTATAGTAGGAGGCTGTGCTGATCTTATGTAACAGAGTCTGTATGTAATTCTATAGACATGCCTTGGACCCGCATATGTTTCTGTTGTACCACTCTGAGCGATATAATACTAGTGGAACGGTGTTTCATTGGTGTTATATCAGACTTGCATACTACACCATGCAGTGGTATGCCGGGTCACCACAGTTGGTATCAGAGCAAATGCTTTGACCCTAGGATTAAAACCCTTTAAAGGAGACCTATAGGTTTGGTAGTGTCTATAGGAAGTTGTCTTAGTTAAACCAAATATTTTTATGACTTGAGATGGATATTCACTTGAGAATAATCCTGACACACTTAAGTCAACATTTCTTACCTATCTTTCCTAAGTGAAGTTAGTTAGCTAATCCTAAACATGTAGCACATCAATAAGTCCTTAAAACAATAGATGAGTAGATCCCAGTTGGTATACAATACATGGTAGTCCAAAGAGAGGATACAACCATAAGGAAGCTATCCTATTGGAAGATGTGTACCAACATATGTTATGATTAAGTAAGAGTTATCCAGACTGGTAATAGGAGTTATATCAATTGATGAAGATAATTAAGATACCCTAATAGAAGATGTAGACCAAGATAAGTAATGAGTAAGTAAAATTATCTAGACATGTGAAACAATTGATAGTAAGTGATGACTATGAGTAATATGAAGTAGTATAGACCATGATGAGTCAATCATGGGAGATAAGGAAGAGAGATATGAATAAAATATGATTACTTGCATGGTAGAGTTGTTAATCATATATGATTCACCTGAGAATCGTTATGTGATGGACTAAAACATCATAAATACTTAGGAGGAGTACAATAATAAGTCAGGTCTTCAACAACAGAGCAAGATTTGTGTTCCAAAACCATGGGAACTGTGTCAAGTACATCAGAACCCTAGTTACATGGTAAGAACACATGGAAGTATAAGAGTTATATTTCCATAGTTATGTGTTTAGAGTGACGATGTTGGAACCTAAAGATATCATGTGAGGTATTTCTCAACAAAAAGGGAAGCTAAATTAGTACTTCCAAAGAAAATTAGGTTAACCTTAACTATCGTAGACCATTTTGTTTCAAGTTTATCTCATTGCAAATGTGCAATTAAGGTAAAGGTTGAGACAAATAGTAGAATCCCATATATACGTGTTAAGTATCACGATGTAAACCTATATTATGTGGTGTTATATACTACACATCTGATCCTGATGTTTAGGGATGTCTTACCCAATTACTACATTCAGGCATATAATGATGTGTATTATGAGCACAAAGCTGAATCTTCTTGGATTTTATTGGATTTTCATTGATTGACTAGATCTGTGCATGAAGTTTGACCTTGGTGTGCAAAAGCATGTTGCATCATTGAGTTCTTTCTTGATGTTACAGGTCTAGAGGGTAAATGGGATCGCGTGAGGGAGAGACGAGTTACCATCCAACTGAGGAAATAGTAACGACTCATGAAGAGAGGGAGGCAAAAGAAGGTCAGGAAAGAGAAGCTAAGCGGATGGAAGAGGAATTCTCCGCCACTAGATCATCAACATCAAACCCTGTCCTACTTGGGCAAGAATTCTTTGAGCACATGGAAAGGATGGCTGAGGATAGAGCAGCAAACTTAGCACAACAAAATGAGTTTTTCAGTCGTTTGATACGTGAGAATATTGGAGGTATCAGAAATGGAGGGCCAAAAGGAGTGAGTCTTACGGAATTCCTACAAACCAATCCAATGACTTTTGCTACCGCACCAGAACCTATGGATGCAGATGATTGGTTGAGGGACACTGAGCGGAAATTAAATACAGTTCGGTGTAATGATGAAGAGAAGGTTAGATATGCCACCTATCTACTATCAGGACTAGCAGCGTCATGGTGGGATAACGTGATTCTAATTCAACCTTCGGAACATGTTTTCACGTGGGACGAGTTTAAGAAGAAGTTCCGAGAAGCCCAGGTTCCTGAAAGTATCATGGAGCTAAAGAGAAGAGAGTTCGAGACCTTGAAGCAGAATGACTTGTTGGTATGGAAATATCTAGTAGAGTTTGATCGTTTATCACGTTATGCAGCAGAGGATGTGAACACAGAGGAGAAAGGGATAAAAAGGTTCTTAAAAGGGATGAATCCATTCCTGAAAATGCAGTTGAATCTAACCAAATGCACAAGGTTCCACGAGCTAGTGGATACTGCAATTACTTTGGAGAATGATTATGAAGAAGTGCAGAATGAAAGAAAACGGAAGGCAAGATTGGAACCCCAACCAATTCAGATTCAACAAACTCAGTCAGAGATGAATTTCCAAACTAGAGATGAGACAATCACACCGTTTTATAGTCAAGTTCGATGCCATAACTGTGCAAGAAAAGGTCACTATGCCAAGGATTGCACGCAACAGGATATTACCTGTTTTGGATGTGGACAACTAGGTCATATGAAATCAGAATGCCCAGATCCATATTTGGTACGAAGATCAAATGAAGCAATGAACCAATTTTCAAATCATCGGGGGAGCTCATCATCTAAGAAGTTCGAACAAGGAAGTGGATGGAGCACAAGGACGGATGCATAGGACTTTGACCATACTTATTCTGACCCAATCAGTATGTTGAACACAACTTCTTCATTTAGCACAATATTAGTTGCAGAATAATATCTTTAAATTGCTCAAGCTTTCATGGGCAACACACTTGTCCTGTGTAAAGTTGGAATAACTATAGTTGCATAACCAACTAACATATTGTATTGGTATTCACAGCCATGTGGGTACACAACCAATCCAAATAGGATACCCTAGAAAAGTACAATAGAAAGCCAAGGAAAAGACATATAGCCTAACCAAGGAGCTAGTTGGTTGGGGAAGATGAACTTAGCAACCATTAGGACATCCCTAAGGGGGAGAGCGAGGGATCAGTTGGATCCAATATGAATCAATACTTTGAGCAAGATAGTTGATGAAGGTCTGAACTGAGAGAAAGTTCGTTCTTATTTTTATAAGATTATCGAACACTACTTTCAGAAGGATGTCAGATCAGAAGCCGAGGTTTATACCTCGAGGAAGTAAGAAGTGGACTATAACTTGAGAAAGTGAGTAATATTTACTCAGAAGTATGAAAGCTCAAGTAAGACGAAACCTAATGGATTCCAGGAAGAATCTAGACAAGGGATATATTCAATTATATATAGTGAGATCACCACGGAGTTCGAGAGAAGTCGTAGTCTGCATAAGTCAGATCCACACTCCGGAACGTGAGAGAGTTCAAACTTCGAGGACGAAGTTTAGTTTAAGGGGGAGAGACTGTAATATCCCAGGATTGGGGGTTACAAAAAGAGAGGAAACAGATGTGTGCATTGCATTCATGCATAGAAAATCCGGGGAATTTTCGCGCTTTTGTTTAAAACCTCCAAAGGGATCGAGGTTTCTCTTACATCGGTGGAATTGAGTTAGTCTTCGATGTGGGTGTGATAAATTTCGACATGACCTTTCTGAACTCATGTGTTTTGGGGGAAATAATTTGAATTCAAATTCAAATATGGAAAATAGAAATTCAAATAAGAATTTGAATTGGAATTTGAAATTTAAACAAGTATATAAACATTATAGGTAAAAGTACACAAATTTGCTAATCCAAATGAATAAATGATTTAAACTTTACTACAAATATCATTATCAATTATTTACAAGTCACATAAATATAAATAGAGAATGATTACAAAAGGAAAATAAAAGAAGTCCTAAATCTAAATCTTCTTGATCTTCTCAATATTCCTATTCTTCGTTTCCTGCAAAACAAACAACAACAAAACAACAAAACTAGATGTTGAATGGTTAAAATGTATGCATTCCCCGAGGTAATGCAAATTTGCTGTTGGAGACTAGCTACAAGGAATTAAGAATTTATCTTAATACCCAAATTGTGACTAGAGGGAATTGTTATCACCAGAATTTGACCGAGTCAGAGGTGGGCCGCGATCAAGATGGACTTGAAGATATATATATAGAAGAAATACGTGAATCGGCCTTACATGCAAAGTTTGGGCTAGTTGGCCCGTGTATCTGTAACATATTAGGATACGTGTCGGTTAGTTAGAGTTTTACCCGTGCACGGTTAGGTGCACGCCTAAATTAGAAAGTCCCCTGGACTATAAATATGTATCTAGGATTTATGGAATAAACAACAACCAACGTTCAACACAAACAAATCTCGGCGCATCGCCAACTCCTTCGTCTCGAGGGTTTCTCCGGTAAGCACCATGCTGCCTAGATCGCATCTTGCGATCTAGGCAGCACAAGCCTGCCCACGTTGTTCATGCGTTGCTCGTGCTGAAGCCTTTTTGATGGCGAGCAACGTAGTTATCTTAGATGTGTTAGGGTTAGCATTGTTCTTCGTATCATATGCTTTCGTAATGCAACCCTTGCACATCTAGCCGCCCTTACACCTATCTTAGGTGTAGGGGCGGCACCTCGCTTGATCATAGTTTAGTAGATCCGATCCGTTATGGTTGCTCCTTGTTCATCAAGGATTAGTTTAACATCCGCAATAGTTAGGCCTTACAAAGGGTTGGAGGATCCAGCGGCGTGTAGGGTGGAGTTTGCTAGCCCTAGACAGGACGTTCCGGGGATCAACCTCGTGTTGGTTTTTAGGCCCTGTCTAGGATCGGCTTACGGTCACCGTGCGCGAGCGCGAGGCCCAATCGTGAGTAGGATGATCCGATTATGCGGTGAAAACCCTAAATCGTCGTAGATCGCATTAACTTTATCTTGATCAAGCAGGACCACCATATATTCGGACACCTTGTACGAATCATGGGTGGATCGGCTCATTGAGCCGATTCACAGGATAACCTGAGAGCCGATCGAGGCTCGTATTTAACGTTTATGTGTATGCCATGCAGGAAACTAAGCGAGGCATCATCCAACACCTTCCTGACCAGGTATAGGTCAGGTGGCACGCCCTTGCGATAGCATCGGACGTGTGACCAGGAGGCTTTGCGGGCCGTCGCTCTGAGGGACTGGGGCCAGCCGCAGCCCTAGTTGTTCCCGGCTCTACTGTGTTGCCAGTCACTGCCCGCCGGTGGGTTTCTGACGCCAACACATTCTGGCACGCCCGGTGGGACAACCTTCGACATCCACCACATCGCCATCTACATCCGAGATGGCGGAAAGCACTCCGGTCAAGTACGAGGATCTGCCTGATGAGCTCAAGAAGAAACATGACGAGATCAAGGCAACCCTCGAAGCCGAACTCATCGGCTCTTTTCACAGAACCCGCTCCCATGGCGTCAGGTGGAAGGGGTTCACACCTGAAGGCGCACTCGATGGAGTGGACCTGTCCGCCCCGTCGGAAGAACGCACCAGGTCGCTGCGTCAGGAGATCAACTACATGGTGGCTCATTCGCTGCACCGTCACTCTGAGAGCCTGGTGAACACTCTGGAGCGCATCGCTCTGCGCGTGATCCAGGAAGTCATGAGCCATTAGTACCCCCTGTCAAGACCAGCTCGCGGGACCGGTCAAGGAGAGGTGCCACTCCAGTCCCGTCCACCGTTGCCATGCGCATCGGCAGCACCGGAAGTGCCGAGTCCACCGGCATACGCCGTTAATGTGGTAGAGTGTACTTACCATGGAGAAGGCCGGCCAGAGTTCTCTTGCAATATCAACATGGTAGGACCTGGACACTGCTCTGGTAAGGACGGAGATGAGGGCAGTTGCTCTCATAGCAAAGACACAGAGGAAGCCGCTCCACGCGATCGGCTCCGCCAAGACGGCAAGCGCTACGTCACAGAGGGAGAAGTGAAAAACATAAGATATCAGTGACCTCTCTCTGATCACCTCCTCAACAAGTATGTGAGTCAGTATGACCAACGCCGGCGATACGGCGATGATGATGAAAGAGATCGTCTGGCTAGAGAAGCCAGAAGACATCGTCGGCATGATCGCGATGAGGAGGAGCACGAGCGCCGTGCCAAGGAAAAGCCAGGGGAGCGAGACGACGAGGACAGGCACTGGGACTGTCCCTTCTTCAGACACTGCTGGGATTCAGGAATGAGCCGATTGCCCACAATCGGCAACTGCCCAGAATGCAACCAGAAGAAAAAGGAGACAGCCAACGTGTCCGTGTTCAAACGCCTAGGGCCTCTCCCGCCACAAAGCAAATGTGCTGAGTTCCCTCGGTTAGAAGATCTCGAGGATTCAGAAGACGAGGGGGAAGAAGAAGACAGGTACCACCGACCAAGGTGGTGCCCTGATGGGCTCAGCCGTTCCCAAAAGCGCAGGGTTCAGCGATTGCGCGGCCTAGAGGAAGTCGAAAGGCTATACTTGCATACACTGAGAAAGGCACGACCTGATCTGGCCGCCAAAATTCAGCGAACCCTGGACGAAGAAGGTCGGCCACAAAGAAAAGAGTGGCGCCCCAAGCAAAGGAAAGCCGATGATGAGACATCGGCTGGCACAAACATGGTCTTCATCCTTCCAACGGAGTTTAGCGCTCAAGGATTATACGAAGCACCTGTGGCACAATTGGACTGCGGCCCACGGCCGGTCATCTTTGAGAAGCCACAAGAAAGAAGTTACAGGCATCTGAAGGCCCTGTACTTGCGAGGTTACATCAATGGGCAGCCTGTCAACAAGATGTTGGTAGACACCGGAGCGGCAGTTAACATTATGCCATACTCCATGCTACGTCGGTTGGGACGCTCCAGCTCGGATCTGATCAAGACCAATGTAACACTGAGCGATTTCAACGGCCAAGCATCTGACGCACAAGGTGTTCTGAATGTGGATCTGACCGTAGGAAGGAAAACTGTCCCTACGACGTTCTTTATTGTCGACAGCAAGAGTACCTATGCTGTCCTACTAGGGAGAGATTGGATCCACGCCAACTGTTGCATTCCATCCACGATGCACCAATGCCTAATACAGTGGGATGGAGATGAAGTAGAAGTCGTCCACGCAGATGATTCAGTCGAGATTTCAACAGCTGGCATGGACGTTTGGGAGACATCAGGCCAAGAGCCACTCTCAGGCATCAATTTGGACGACTGCGAGCGCATCGACGTGACAAAGAACGGGGTTAGGCTGGTTTTATCCACCGGTTTGACCATGTAACAAAGCAAACGTTGATGGACGAACGTGGCGAGGCTGATCCTGGTGATCGGCCCCAAAAATTTATGGAGGAACATTACAAAACCTTCATCGAGCAAGCAACGTGGAGGCCGATTCTAGCAATCGGCCAAAATTATCCTCACCATCCATTCTGCCTGGGTTCAGCATTTAATCCAACAGGGGATACCTGAAGAGCCGATACCATCAATTCTCTTGACAGAATCGGCTCGGGGGGCACCTAGGTGGATGAAACACGAGGATATGCAGTAGGAATGTCTTGCAAGTACCCAGCAGCCCAAGATATTCTTTGATGATGGGTATTGAGGTATGGGGGCCGATACATAAATCGGCCGTAAAAATTCAAAAATGTTAAGCACAGCCGATGCAGCAGACATCGACTTAAGGATATAAAGCTGATGCGTGGCCATCGACTCAAGAGGTATAACTGTTACAACCTGAGGGTCAATGGAGCAGGAAGTGGGCCACGAAGAGAGGCTCTAATAGAAGAACTCAATGGAGTGGTTTAATGGCTTCGATCCTCTCTTCAAGGACAATGCCAAGAGCAGCATGGATGTGCAGATCAGGTTAAGGGTGACCAGCAAGGCGCGAGAAGTGGACTGAGGAAACTCGGGGGGCAGCTCACCCTGGAGGTTCTCTGCTCTTGGGAGCCGATTTTTGTTGAAATCGGCTGTCTCTGCATCATGACTTGGAAACCGATGGTGACACGCTTGGGTGGCCCGCTGTTGTTCTCGCCTTGATGGAGGCTCGGGGGGCAACTGATTACGTAGATCTTCTGTTCTTAAGAAGCCGTGAGATTTCATCGGATGGCCTTCCATCATAACCCTTTTCAAGGGGATTGGGCAGGTTTGAAGAGTATTACTGAATATCTGAATGTCCAGAGGTATCGGCTTTAGCATCGAGCCGTTTCGGCAGCGGTTCTGGGGCTCTCTTTGAAGGCGTTGGTCTGACTCGTTGTCCACCAGAGCTCAAAGTCATCGGTCGAAAAAAGTGATAGATAGACCGTGAAGGATTGTTATGTTAACATCAGCTTTTGAGCATTGATCAATTTCACGGTCACCCCGACGTCGAAAGGATGGAGGATAGATCATGAGAGACCGATGCGTTGTCATCGGCTCATTAAGCATTAGCTAAGAGGACAAATCGGCTAAATTAAGCTCAAAGGAAATCGGCAAAATCAGATTGGGAGAAGTTCTTCATTGATGAACAAGATTTCTTACATAAAGAGCTGGTTGCTCTCCAAAGGAGGTACTAGGGGATACATTGCCCCATCTACTACTACTGGTCCTATCCTAAAGGTCCTATCTACGGGCCGTCACTGCCCTCGTCATCACCGTCGTCGTCGCAGTCGGCGCTACTCCCGGCGGGCTCGTCATCGCCGCTCCAATGGCCGCCGACTGGGCCCTCATTGTCCTCGTCCTCTTCGTCAGCATCGTCGTCGTCGCTGTCGAAGTCGCTGAGGTTCCCCGGCCAGGGGCAGAACCGCTTGGCCGGCGGCTCGTCGGAGGAGATGTCATCCTCCTCCTCCTCCTCCTCTTCCTCCTCCTCCTCGGGAGAGGTGAAGTCGCAGGAGAAGCGATCGTCGTCGCTCTCCTCCTCCGTTTCCCCGTCGGCGAGGAAGTGGAGGTCGCTTTCCCCGTCGGTCAGGGACTTGTCGTCCTCTGACCACATGGAGAAGTCATGGCTAGACTCCTCCCCGGCCGCAATGGCGCGGCGGGTGTTGGCCGCGTGAACCTCCACCGGGTTGTACTCCGGCGTCGGCTCGCGAGAAGTGGAGGACTGGCTGGAAAGATCCGATGAAGCGGAGGAGGAAGAAGACATGGTGGCGCAGGAGGGCTTTTTTGGAGTGCTAATGCGAAGGAGATGCGGAAGAAAACTGTTCATAGCGGTTAAATAAAGTGGATATAGTGGAAATTCAATGCCACAGCAGTTTCCGAGGAAGTGGTGCCTAAAAAAAAAAAAAAAAAACTGCCAGGTCACGCGGAGAAGTTGAGAAGGCAAGGCATCATGATGAAGGATCCTGCAACGGTTCTGCCACGACATGACCCAACGAAAGAAAAGCGTAATGATTTTGGAAATGTCATTTCCAAAACCAGGGGGGCATGTGTTATCACCAGAATTTGACCGAGTCAGCGGTGGGCCGCGATCAAGATGGACTTGAAGATATATATGTAGAAGAAATACGTGAATCGGCCTTACATGCAAAGTTTGGGCTAGTTGGCCCGTGTATCTGTAACATATTAGGATACGTGTCGGTTAGTTAGAGTTTTACCCGTGCACGGTTAGGTGCACGCCTAAATTAGAAAGTCCCCTGGACTATAAATATGTATCTAGGATTTATGGAATAAACAACAACCAACGTTCAACACAAACAAATCTCGGCGCATCGCCAACTCCTTCGTCTCGAGGGTTTCTCCGGTAAGCACCATGCTGCCTAGATCGCATCTTGCGATCTAGGCAGCACAAGCCTGCCCACGTTGTTCATGTGTTGCTCGTGCTGAAGCCTTTTTGATGGTGAGCAACGTAGTTATCTTAGATGTGTTAGGGTTAGCATTGTTCTTCGTATCATATGCTTTCGTAATGCAACCCTTGCACATCTAGCCGCCCTTACACCTATCTTAGGTGTAGGGGCGGCACCCCGCTTGATCATAGTTTAGTAGATCCGATCCGTTACGGTTGCTCCTTGTTCATCAAGGATTAGTTTAACATCCGCAATAGTTAGGCCTTACAAAGGGTTGGAGGATCCAGCGGCGTGTAGGGTGGAGTTTGCTAGCCCTAGACAGGACGTTCCGGGGATCAACCTCGTGTTGGTTTTTAGGCCCTGTCTAGGATAATATAATGGTTATTTCTTCATGGTTATGCTTAACCATATAAAAAACCCTAATTGATCATTACTTCAACATATAATTCCAAAACCTAGAAAAGAATTAAAAGATATATCCTCGTTTCAACCACTGTTTAAAAATCCTAAACCCTAACATGATATTAATAGTGATTGTCTTATCCTAAAACCCTAATGCATTAGGAACCCTAGCTCCATTAATTCATATGAATCCTAAACTGCTTCTAAACCTAAAACCTAGGTTAAACATGTGATCATGGTACTTTAATTTTGATTCATAGAACCATAATTAGCAATTGAATACTTTCCATGCCACATAAAATGTAGGAGCCCTATTATCAATAATTTAATGTTCCATGTATGCATACCTATTCAACCTAGTTGATCAAGTAGGATCAACCAAATCTAAACCCTATCTCCTATTCCCAAAACCATCATCCTTAATTAACCTTGGTTAGCATCACACCATCGTGATGAACTCCAATAGCAACCATACAAAAATTGTGCATCCTATTCCATACACACTAAACCCTATCAGTGTGAAATAATTATTAATCATCCTATTTAGGAGCCAATCATTCCTTACTTAACAGAACCAACAGTAAAACCTAGACCACCTCAACCCTAATTGCTATACTTCTTACTATTTAAGAAGTATGTTCTTCAAAAGTTATTCCTTTGAAGTAATCATCAACCATGTCATGTAGAACTTAAAACTGACAACTAATATTTACATGTTATGTAACTACTATCCTTTGGTGTGTTGATTGTTATTATACATTCTACTACTTATTTATAATACCAAGTAATCAAACCTAAATAAGAACCTTGTTTGTGAACCATCTAAAAGTGCAACACACCCTAAACCAAGCATTACAACTCACTAATCCTAAATCATCGGGGTTAGGTCACGTTTAGAGCGATTGCATCTCATACTTATGCATTATTGCATCCTTGCCAATCTTTTAAACATCGTCCTTACCGGACGATGATGCTATTTCAGAATTTGGAGTTATTGCGTATCGAAGACCTTGTCTGCATAATCTTGCAGCCAAGAAAGGCAAGTTCATCACTTGCTCATGTCATTTGAGTATCTTTATCAAATTACTTGCAAAGTACTATGATTATCACTATTGCATAAAAACCAAAACCACTATTTTCATAACTATGAATATAACTATGTGGTGGGCAATGGAACCATGGATTGTGTTGATATGGTGGAGGTTCCATTGCAAGGGTTTATATCCATCTAGGATTAAACAACAAATGTCGTCCAGTGATTCTTGTGCCGTAATACCCGTGTTAACCATAAGATCTGGAGTGGGACGGAATAGTCAATTGTATTTCCACCTCTTGTACATCAACGGATGCGCTTTACCGTAGACCCTTGATCCAAGAGAGGACAAGTGGTACCCTTGATCCAAGAGAGGACAAGTGGTAGGGTGGGGTCCCAATGAAGTCCCCACGGTTATTGCGGTCTATGATGGGTTGCAGCTGCCGGCGAAGGAGTTCATGGTAGAGACCTGAACTGTTGTCGTGGTCGGGGGCCGTCCTTAATTGGTATAAGAGCACCGGCGAGGACCCAGGGTCGGAGTTTGCAGCAAAGGGTGGGTGTATGAGGTAGCGGAGGAATATGATTGGCTATGACCTTATACCGGGCCTCACACCAAAGGAAGTGTGGACGAGAACTAGACTCGGTTGGCACCAAGGTTAAGATCTCTTATGGGTAAAGCAACACACCTCTGCAGAGTGTAATGAATCGTGACCTGTCACTCCCTTTTCCGGGATATGGAACTGCGAACGCGGCCGGAAAGGAGCTCCATGAAGTTCTAGTAAACCGGTGAAGGCTGACGGACATAGTTCTTCTGAATAAAAGCAACCTTTTGAAGAAATGGTTATGAAAACTTGCATTGGTATTAGACTTTCTGGTCTAATGCTGTAGCTAGTGCATTAAACACCTCTTTCCTATAATGAACTTGTTGAGTACGCTCGTACTCATCCCACTCTTAAATCCCCTGCTTAGATATGGAGGCATCGAAGGAGTATCTACAAAGGCAAACTCGAAGGCCGAGGAGTCAACAACTACTTCAAGAGACAAGACCCTATCAGAGGAGTCAGATACCACATACATCAAGGAGAAAACCTAGTTTAGCCATAGAAGGGAACTAGTTTCCTAAACCTAGCTCCTACTTAGCTAGAATCTATTCTTAGCCTCTTTAGCTAGTTAAATACTCTACAAATAGAGTTCGTGATAAGACTAGTCTACGAGTCGTTCTTCTGGAGTTTATTTGCAGATTTACCTCATTGTATAGTAGGAGGCTGTGCTGATCTTATGTAACAGAGTCTGTATGTAATTCTATAGACATGCCTTGGACCCGCATATGTTTCTGTTGTACCACTCTGAGCGATATAATACTAGTGGAACGGTGTTTCATTGGTGTTATATCAGACTTGCATACTACACCATGCAGTGGTATGTCGGGTCACCACACTATGCATGTTCGTCTTGTCTGAAGTAAGGGTGATTTATCATGATCAAATGGTTTGAGTATGCATATTGTTAGAGAAGAACATTGGACCGCCAACCAAAGCCATGTATCATGGTGGAAGTTTCAGTTCGGACATCAATCCTCAATCTCTTATGAGAATATTATCTGTTGTTGAATGCTTATGCATTAAGGAGGAGTCCATTATCTGTTTTCTATGTTGTCCCGGTATGGATGTCCTTAGTTGAGATCTATCAAAAACGAGAAATCAAATGCGATCTATCTCCTTGGACCTTTGTACAGGCGGCATAGAGGTACCCCTTTGTGACACTTGGTTGAAACATATGTTATGCAATGATAATCCATGGAAATCCAAGCTAATTAGGACAAGGTGCGAGCACTATTGGTATTCTATGCATGAGGCTTGCAACTTATAGGATGTCTTATGCATAACACATATGAATTATTACTACCGTTGACAAAATTGTTTCTATGATTTCAAAATAAAAGCTCTAGCACAAAAATAGTAATCCATGCTTCCCTCTGCGAAGGCCCATTCTTTTACTTTATGTTGAGTCAGTTTACCTACTTCTTTCTATCTTAGGAGCAAACACTTGTGTCAACTGTGTGCATTGATTCCTACATACTTGCTTATTTGCATTCATCATATTACTTCGTGTTGACAATTATCCATGAGATAAACATGTTGAAGTTGAAAGCAACCACTGAAACTTATATCTTGCTTTGTGTTGCTTCAAAACATTCTACTAAGAATCTATTGCTTTATGAGTTAACTCCTGTGCAAGTCTTATAGATGCTTGTCTTGAAAGTACTATTCATGAAAAGTCTTTGCTATATGATTAGTTGTTTAGTCATTATCTTTACCATTGTTTTGAATCACTTCATTCATCTCATATGCTTTACAATAGTATGATCAAGATTTTGTAAGTAGCATGTCACTTCAGAAATTATTCTTTTTATCGTTTACCTACTCGAGGGCGAGTAGGAACTAAGCTTGGGGATGCTTGATACGTCTCCAACGTATCTATAATTTCTTATGTTCCATGCTAATTTTATGACAATACCTACATGTTTTGCTCATACTTTATATCGTTTTGATGCATTTTCCGGGACTAACCTATTAACGAGATGCCAAGGTGCCAGTTCCTGTTTTCTGGTGTTTTTGGTTCCAGAAAGGCTGTTCGGGCAATATTCTCGGAATTCGACGAAACAAAAGCCAAACATCTTATTTTACCGAGACGGACCAGAACACCGAAGGGGAGATGGAGTGGAGGCCCAGGGCCCCCACACCATAAGCCGGCGCGACCAAGAGGGGGGGGGGCGCGCCGCCCTATGGGGTGGCCCCCCCAGGCACCTCCTTGCGCCGCCTCTTCGCCTATAAAGTCCCTCGCGACGTAAAAACCCTACACCAATTGACGAAACTACAGAAAGACTCCAGGGACGCCGCCGCCATCGCGAAACTCCGTTTCGGGGGACATAAGTCTCTGTTCCGGCACGCCGCCGGGACGGGGAATTGCCCCCAGAGTCATCTCCATCGACACCACCGCCATCTTCATCGCCATCGCTGTCTCCCATGATGAGGAGGGAGTAGTTCTCCCCCAAGGCTGAGGGCTCTACCGGTAGCTATGTGGTTCATCTCTCTCTCCCGTGGTGTGATCTTTATGTGATCATGAGCTTTGTATCACTATTAATCTATGTGCTACTCTAGTGATGTTATTAAAGTAGTCTATTCCTCCCCCATGATGTAAAGTTGACAGTGTGTGCATCATGTAGTACTTGGCGTAGGTTATGATTGTAATCTCTTGTAGACTATGAAGTTGACTATTACTATGATAGTATTGATGCGATCTATTCCCCCTTTCATAGCTATTGTTGACAGTGTGTATGCTATGTTAGTACTCGGTCTAAATTGCAATGGTCTATTATGCACTCTAGAGGTTACTTAAATATGAACTCCGGAGGTTGTGGAGCTTGTTTACTCCGGCTTGAGGTGTGCTTTTATAGCCCTACACAATGAATGGTGTTTGTTATCCAACAAGAGAGTGCTTAAGAGTAGCATTTATTTATTCAGTTATGTGATCATTGTTGAGAGTGTCCACTAGTGAAAGTATGATCCCTAGGCCTTGTTTCCAAATATCGAATCACCGTTTATTTATTGTTCTACTGCATGTTTACTTACTGCCATATTTATTTCAGATTGTTATTATCACTCATATTCATCCATATCACTTGCATCTTACTATCTCTTCGCCCAACTAGTGCACCTATACATCTGACAAGTGTATTAGGTGTGTTGGGGACACAAGAGACTTCTTGTATCGTAATTGCAGGTTTGCTTGAGAGGGATATCTTTGACCTCTACCTCCCTGAGTTCGATAAACCTTGGGTGATTCACTTAAGGGAAACTTGCTGCTGTTCTACAAACATCTGCTCTTGGAGGCCCAACACTGTCTACAGGAATAGAAGCGTACGTAGACATCACCGCCTCGTGGCCCCTCTTCGTTTTCTCTTCGGTGTTATGGAAGACTCCGTGGAAAATAAGACCGTGGGATTTTGTTTCGTCCAATTCCGAGAATATTTCCTGTGTAGGATTTCTGAAACCAAAAACAACAGAAAACAGGAACTGGTGCTTCGGCATCTTGTTAATAGGTTAGTACCGGAAAATGCATAAAAATGATATAAAATGTATATAAAACATGTGAGTATTGTCATAAAACTAGCATGGAACATAAGAAATTATAGATACGTTTGAGACGTATCAAGCATCCCCAAGCTTAGTTCCTACTCGCCCTCGAGTAGGTAAACGGTAAAAAGGATAATTTCTGAAGCGACATGCTACCATCATAATCTTGATCAATACTATTGTAAAGCATATGAGATGAATGAAGTGATTCAAAGCAATGGTCTATAGTTTATTAACAAATAGATAATGACTAAACAACTGAATCATATAGCAAAGACTTTTCATGAATAATACTTTCAAGACAAGCATCAACAATTCTTGCATAAGAGTTAACTCATAAAGCAATAGATTCTTAATAGAAGGTTTTGAAGCAACACAAAGGAATATTTAAGTTTCAGCAGTTGCTTTCAACTTTCAACATGTATATCTCATGGATAATTGTCGACACAAAGTAATATGATGAGTGCAAATAAGCAAGTATGTAAGAATCAATGCACACAGTTGACAGAAGTGTTCGCTTCTAAGATAGAAAGAAGTAGGTAAACTGACTCAACATAAAGTAAAAGAAAGTCCCTTCGAAGAGGGAAGCAGGGATTACTCATGTGCTAGAGCTTTTTATTTTGAAAACATGGAAACAATTTTGTCAACGGTAGTAATAATTCATATGGGTTATGTATAAAACTTCCTATAAGTTGCAAGCCTCATGCATCGAATACTAATAGTGCCCGCTCCTTGTCCTAATTAGCTCGGACTTCCATGGATTATCATTGCATTACATATGTTTCAACCAAGTGTCACAATGGGGTACCTCTATGCCACCTGTACAAAGGTCCAAGGAGATAGATCGCATTTGATCTCTCAATTTTGATAGATCTCAACTTGAGGACATCCATAACGGGACAACATAGAAAATAGATAATGGACTCCTCTTTTATGCTTTAAGCACAACAACAGATAATATTCTCATAAGAGATTTGAGGATTAATGTCCAAGCTGAAACTTCCACCATGATACATGGCTTTGGTTGCGGCCCAATATTGTTCTCTAACAATATGCATACTCAAACCATTTAACTCATGGCAAATCTCCCTTACTTCAGACAAGACGAACATGCATAGCAACTCACATGATATTCAACAAAGGTGTGACAGGTTGATGGCGTCCCCAGAAACATGGTTACCGCTCAACAAGCAACTTATAAGAACTAAGATACATAAGAGACATATTCTTTACTACAATAGTTTTTTAGGCTACTTTCCCATGAGCTATGTATTGCAAAGACAAGGAATGAATTTTTTAAAGGTAGCACGCAAGCAATTTACTTTGGAATGGCAGAAAAAATACCACATAGTAGGTAGTTATGGTGGACACAAATGACATAAGTTTTGGCTCAAGGTTTTGGATGCACGAGAAGCATTCCCTCTCAGTACAAGGCTTTGGCTAGCAAGGTTGTTTGAAGCAAACACAAGTATAAACCGGTACAGCAAAACTTACATAAGAACATATTGCAAGCATTATAAGACTCTACACTGTCTTCCTTGTTGCTCAAACACTTTTACCAGAAAATATCTAGACTTTAGAGAGACCAATCATGCAAACCAAATTTCAACAAGCTCTACGGTAGTTCTCCGCTAATAGGTTTAAACCACATGATGCAAGAGCTTAAACATGATCTACTTCAGAGCTCAAAACAATTGCCAAGTATCAAATTATTCAAGACAATATACCAATTACCACATGAAGCATTTTCTGTTTCCAACCAAATAGCAATAAATGAAGCGGCTTTCAACTTTCGCCATGAACATTAAAAGTAAAACTAAGAACACCAGTGTTTAATATGAAAAAGCGGAGCATGTATTTCTCCCACATAAGGAATGCTAGGATCCGAATTTATTCAAACACAAACAAAAATAAAAGCACACAGACGCTCCAACTAAAGCACATAAGATGTGACGGAATAAAAATATAGTTTCACTAGAGGTGACCTGATAAGTTGTTGATGAAGAAGGGGATGCCTTGGGCATCCCCAAGCTTAGATGCTTGAGTCTTCTTGAAATATGCAAGGATGAACCACGGGGTATCCCCAAGCTTAGAGTTTTCACTCTTCTTGATCATATTATATCATCCTCCTCTCTTGATCCTTGAAAACTTCCTTCACATCAGACTCAAAACAATCTCATTAGAGGGTTAGTGCATAATCAAAAATTCACATGTTCAACGAGGACACAATCATTCCCAACACTTCTGGACATTACCCAAGGCTAATGAAATTTAATGGAGCAAAGAAATCCACTCAAACACAATAAAGGAGGCAATGCGAAATAAAAGGCAGAATCTGTCAAAAAAGAACAGTCCATAAAGACGAATTTTTTCGAGGCACTTAACATGCTCAGATGAAGAAGCTCTAATTGAATGAAATTTGCGTACATATCTGAGGATTACTCATGAATTTTTGCAGAATTTTTAGATTCTCCTACAGAGAGAACAGCTCAAATTCGTGACAGCTAAAAATCTGTTTCTGCGCAGAAATCCAAATCTAGTATCAACTCTCTATCAAAGACTTTACTTGGCACAACAATGCAATAAAGTAAATATACAAAGGTATTGCTACAGTATTAACAAGCACCTTGACTCAAATATAAAACAAAAATTGCAGAAATAAAATAATGGGTTGTCTCTCATAAGCGCTTTTATTTAACGCCTTTCAGTTAGGCGCAGAAAGTGTAAATCAAGTAACATCAAGAGAAGAAGCATCAACAGAGGAGTTGGGGGTTTTCTCAATAATGCATTGTATCTTATCTATGTAAGTTTTCAGAAGCTCCTCTTTCATTACTTTTAGGCTTACTATCCTCCTCAAATAAATTTTCAGGAACAATCCAATCAAAATTCTTTTCTAGTGTCTCATGCATTCCTATGAGCTTATAAAGTATTGGTACTTTAGTCTCCCCCTCACAATTCGCTTTATTAGTGTACTTTAGTCTATCTTTTTCCATCTTTTCAAGGGTATTTGCAAAATTGGTATAAAAGCCAAGCATCTTATGTTGAATAAAGACTTTTCTAGCTTCTCTAGCTACATCACCAAATTCTTTAAGAAGGGTTTCTAAAACAAAATCTTTCTTCTCTCCTTCTTCCATATCACAGAGTGTAAGAAACACATGTTGCATTATAGGATTAAGATTAACAAATCTAGCTTCCAACATGTGCACTAAAGAGGCAGTAGCACTTTCATAATTAGGAGCAAGTTCCACCAAGGATCTATCTTCAAAATCATTAACCTTACTAGTATGAGTGAAAAATTCTTCTATATTATCTCTTCCAATGGTAGACCCACACCCTACTGATATATCTTTCAAAGTGAACTTAGGGAGAAGCATGATGAAATAAACAAAGGTAAACTGATAAATAAAGTAAATGCAAGTAACTAATTTTTGTGTGTTTTTGATATAAAGAAAGCAAACAAGACAGAAAATAAAATAAAGCAAGACAATAAACAAAGTAAAGAGATTGGATGTGAGAGACTCCCCTTGCAGCGTGTCTTGATCTCCCCGGCAACGGCGCCAGAAAAATAGCTTGATGACGCGTGAAGCACACGTCCGTTGGGAACCCCAAGAGGAAGGTGTGATGCGTACAGCAGTAAGTTTTCTCTCAGTAAGAAATCAAGGTTATCGAACCAGTAGGAGATGAAGGCCACGTGTAGGTTGTTGGTGAAGGAGTGTAGTGCGGCGCAACACCAGGGATTCCGGCGCCAACGTGGAACCTGCACAACACAATCAAAATACTTTGCCCCAACTTAACAGTGAGGTTGTCAATCTCACCGGCTTGCTGTAAACAAAAGATTAAACGTATGGTGTGGAGAATGATGTTTGCTTGCAAAGAACAACAGAGAACAATGATTGCAGTAGGTTGTATTTCAGATGTAAAAGAATGGACCGGGGTCCACAGTTCACTAATGGTGTCTCTCCAATAAGATAAATAACAAGTTGGGTGAACAAATTACATTTGGGCAATTGACAAATAGAGAGGGCATAACAATGCACATACATATCATGATGACTACTATGATTTACTTAGGGCATTACGACAAAGAACATAGACCGCTATCCAGCATGCATCTATGCCAAAAAAGTCCACCTTCGGGTTAGCATCCGCACCCCTTCCAGTATTAAGTTGCAAACAACAAACAATTGCATTAAGCACTGTGCATAATTTAAACAATACAAATATCTTTAGACAAAGCATTGATGTTTTATCCCTAGTGGCAACAGCACATCCACAACCTTAGGGGTTGCTGTCACTCCCCCAGATTCAATGGAAACATGAACCCACTATCGAGCATAAATACTCCCTCTTGGAGTTACAAGTATCAACTTGGCCAGAGCCTCTACTAGCAACGGATTGCATGCAAGATCATAAACAACACATATATGATAGATCGATAATCAACTTGACATAGTATTCCATATTCATCGGATCCCAACAAACACAACATGTAGCATTACAAATAGATGATCTTGATCATGATAGGCAGCTCACAAGATCTAAACATGATAGCACAAGAGGAGAAGACAACCATCTAGCTACTGCTATGGACCCATAGTCCAAGGATGAACTACTCACGCATCAGTCCGGAGGCGGGCATGGTGATGTAGAGCCCTCCGGTGATGATTCCCCTCTCCGGCAGGGTGCCGGAGGCGATCTTCAGAACCCCCCGAGATGGGGTTGACGGCGGCGACATCTCAGTAACTTTTCTCGTATCGTGGCTCTCGGTACTAGGGTTTTCGCGACGGAAGGGTTATATAGGCGAAGGGGCAAAGTCGGGGGATGCCCGAGGGGCCCACCCCATATGGCGGCGTGGCCAGGGGTGGGGCCGCGCCCCCCTATGGTGTGGCCGCCTCGTGGACCCTCTTCATTTTCCTCTTCGGTGTTCTGAAAGACTCCGTGGAAAATAAGACCGTGGGCTTTTGTTTCGTCCAATTCCGAGAATATTTCCTGTGTAGGATTTTTGAAACCAAAAACAACAGAAAACAGGAACTGGCGCTTCGGCATCTTGTTAATTGGTTAGTACCGGAGAATGCATAAAAATGATATAAAGTGTATATAAAACATGTGAGTATTGTCATAAAACTAGCATGGAACATAATAAATTATAGATACGTTTGAGACGTATCAGTTATTAATATGAATTCTTTGAACATCATTATTGCTAGTGCTATGGAAAAGTATAAGCTTGGGGAAGCTAGTTTTTATGAAAATGATATTTTTAGTTCCCCAACTTTAGAGGAGAAACTTTTCTATGCGGATACTATACCTCCAATATATGATGATTACAATGATGAATATGATATTTTCAGGCCACCTACTATGGAGGAGAAAATTAATTATGATTACAATATGCCTCCTATATTTGATGATTATGGCGATGAGAATAATAATGATAGCTATTTTTTTGAATTTGCTCCCACTAAAATTAATAAGAATGACTATGCTTATGTGGGGAGTAATAATTATTTTATGCATGTGGCTCATGATAAAAATGATTTATGTGATAGTTATAGTGTTAATTTTATTCATGATGCTACTGAAAGTTATTATGAGAGAGGCAAACATGGTTGTATGTATCTCAACAATATTAAGTTTCACCTCTTTATGTTGAAAATTTTGAAGTTGCACTTATTTTGCTTTCCTATGCTTGTTGCTTTGTGCTTCCATGACTTGTTTCTTTACAAGCTTATTTTTCATAGGAAGTGGATTAGACTTAAATTTGTTTTATATTTGCTTCTTGATGCTCTCTTTTACTTAAATACATATTTCTTATGTGGGCATCTTTTCATGACTTCATACTGTGATTAGCATGCATAATGTGATGGTTCATAAATTTGCAAAAAGAGCAAGGCGCTGGGTGCCTATTCCGAACAAATAAACAAACAATGCTCCGCACATTATGTACTAAAGAGATCGTAAATAATGGTGTGCAATTGAGAACTACATGGGATCCGCTCTTGAGGTCACTATATGAAAGGATGATAGGTCATTTGATGCCATTCGTTGACATATACATGCATACCTCTCAAAATATATATTTTCAACACTCGCATTGCATTTAAAACAAAAATCTCTAGCACATGAGTTATCTTGCTTCCCTCTACGAAGGGCCTTTATTTTACTTTTATGTTGAGTCAGTAAACCTATTTTCCTCTATCTCGAGCAAGCATTTGAGTTGTTGTGTTCCAGCCATTTATTTATGTTGATGCATTCAATCAAATCTTTTATTCTTCCTTGTGTAGCACAATGCGTTTATCTGAATGAATATAAATCTGAAAGCTATCTATGATTGTACAGAGATTGTAATGATCGAGCATGTGATTTCGGCAATAAGCTCCAATATGAAGACTATGCTCGAAAGATAAGTACAATTTGTTAATTGTTCTCTGACCAAGAACGAAAGTTTTCCATCACCAATTATGATTTCCGCTATGCACCTCTATTTAGTGATTCCTTACTAATTGCAAGTTGAATTATATAAGAAGAAGTTGATGTCTATAATGACTTGTGTATTGGTAAGTTTGATGCTTATTGTCCGTATTTTGTTTATCGACACTTCACTCCATAAACCCGTGGTCTTGTTTACTAAGTTCAGTTTCGCTTGGGGACAAGCGAGGTCTAAGCTTTGGGGAGTTGATACGTCCACTTTGCATCACTATTCTATATCATAATTTACTGTTATTCCTCGATATATTTCATATTTAGAGGTGATACTTATGTCATTCCATCTATTTTTGCATGTTTGATGATTATTAGAGAATTAACCGCCGAAGCCAGGATTCTATTGGAAAAAGGACCATCAAGACACCATATTTCTCAAGAACAACAATTCCCAAAAAATATATAGAAATTCCTATTTTTCCAGATGATGGAGGAAGCCAGAAGGGGAGGCAGAGATGGGCCAGGATGGGGCCATACCACCCCTAGGCGCGGGCCAAGTCCTGGCCACGCCTAGGCATGGTCTAGGCGCCCTAGCCCACATCTGGCATCGCCCCCTCGCGTATTTTAACCCTCTGAGAAACCTAAGATTGGGGGAGAGACCAGAGAAATATTCCGCCGCCGCGAGGCGGAGGACCAGAGAGAGAGAAAAGCTCTCTGGCAGGCTGAAATCTGCCAGGGAAATTCCTTCCCGGAGGGGGGGGGGGGAATCGTCGCCATCGTCATCGCCATCGAGCTGGACTTCATCAGGATCATCATCACCATCATCTCCACCACCAGTATCATCATCACCGCGTCTCCACGCCGTCCCGCGGTAACATCTTGGGTTTGATACTTGTATAGTTCATAGGGGAAACTTTCCCGGTGTTGATTACTCCTTGTAGTTGATGCTATTAAGTGAAACCATTGAATTAAGGTTTATGTCCAGATTATTATTCATCATTATATCACCTCTGATTATGATCCATATGATGTCTCGTGAGTAGTTCGTTTAGTTCTTGAGGGCATGGGAGAAGTCATGTTGTTAGTAGTGGAACTATGTTGAGTAATATGCAATGATTTGATATTTAAGTTGTGGTGTTATTCTTCTAGTGGTATCATGTGAACGTCGACTACATGATACTTCACCTTTATGTTCCTAGAAGAATGCATCGTGTATTTTACTACTAATTATGGGGTTACGGGAGCGACAGAAAGCCAAACCCCCGTTAGGAAACCGGTGCACGAGGGAGTGTAGGATCTCAAAGTTTAAGGCTATGGTTAGATTTATCTTAATTACTTTCTTGTAGTTACGGATACTTGCAAGTGGTATAATCACAAGTATGTATTAATACAAGTATGAGGTAGTGCATTAGCATAGGTTTACCCACACAACACTTACCAAATCATTCAAGATTATTCAACTATATGAAGCGAAAGCACTTGACGAAATTCCCGTGTGCCCTCAGGAACGTTTGGTCATCATAAGTACAACAACCGGCTTGTCCTTTGCTCTAAAAAGGATTGGACCACTCGCAGCAATTATTATTACTGCATTTTATTTACTCGTACTTTATTTATCAGCAATACCAAATACCCATGCAAAGCTGTTTGCTAGTGTTTACAGTCCATCCTTGATCGAAACTGCTCGACAACATGTTCTGCTCCTCGTAGGGTTCAACACTTTTATTTATCGAAAGCGATACACCCCCTATACCTATGGGTCATCAATGTGTTATATCATCTAGTTACAAGAAAATTTAACAAAAATGAATTTCGAACTTTTTTGCAAAATTGCGCCATGTATCGGTAAATCGGCTTTTCTGGTTGCAAACAAGTCGGGGAAAAATATAATATATCAAAATGATCGTGGAAAAAAGTTACATCTGAATTTTCTGGCGACAAAAAGTTGCATACGAGTAGCTTTTCTGGTTGCAAGAGAATTTTTTGGTTGCAAGAAAAAGTTAACGGACGGGATGTACGGCGTGGTATGCCCCGAGGGTCTAGATTCCGATGGCCACCGTCGGCGTATACGGGCTATGCCTCTACGATGATGGCCCACGTGCAGTGGCGGAGCTACAAAGAAAATGATGGGATAAATTAAATTACATTTCTTTTCGTCGAGTACTAAGAATTTGGAATTTTTTTGTGAAACATCATTCTGAACCTTTGGAGAAAGGAAGAAAATAATATATGCTTGACTAGCGATGGAAATTACCTGCCTATGAAAGGTTGGTTTTTTAGCATTACACAAAGCGCGAATTGATTTTTTAAGCTCGAGCTACCTGGAGGCCATTTCTTGAACCATAGAAAATTTCAAATACATTTAAATAAAATCAAAAAATATCAGGATGTAGACAATATTGTTATCTATGCGTGTAAATTTTCAGAACGAAACATGTTGCATTTTGGGGTCAGCAAAAATGATAAACCCTGATTTTGTTATCTCGATTGTGTTATTCGTCAGAAACAATGTATTTCGTACTAAAAGTTTACACACCCATAAAATACAATATTGTATATGTCTAGATATTTTATTCAGATTTTTTTTCGAACTTTGAATTCAAATGTTTGAAGTTTCAGAAAATAAGAAAAAAATCAGGCTACATTTAGCCCGGACAATACTTGAGGTTTTCTGTTACAAAGCTGGCTACCTAGTACGATATTTTTTGAGAGCGTGCTTCCAGTGCTTTTCTCACCAGGAAACAACAGGGTTCGCTGCTCTTTGCGTGGACAGGTCGCTTTGAATCGATAGGTTGCTGCTAGCCTGCTAGGTGCTTGCTCGGCTCGTATACATCTGCCTGAGTTAGTGGATTGGGCCTCAGGTATATAGGTAGGTATACATGCTTTTTTCCTCAAATTCTTAGGCAGGCCATGGTCCGGGTCGGCCCCAACATAGCTCCGTCAGTACCCACATGACTCTGTCAAGGTGGAACTTTCCCAAAGAGCTATGTCGAGAGCTATCCTACGTCGACGGGCCAACATGGCTACGTGGAGGATTTCCGGCCGTCGGCGTTTCAACCAAATCCTATAGTCACCACTACTATTAAAAGGGAGAGAGAGGGTGGTGATCCAAGTCATCTTAACCGTACATCACGTATCCTACGGTAAAAGGTTTTCGGAGCGGACCATTGTCCGTCAGCCCGCAGCAGCGCTAAATCTGAACCAGCGAGTGGGGCGTGCATTTTTGTACAGAACCGTCACCATCTCTGCCAAACCGTCTCCCGCTCGCCAGCCCCCCGTGCTTCCTTGTCCGCCGCCGTAACGGAAGTCTGCGGGGCGCCGCCGCTGCTGCGCGAGCCCGCCTCCGAGTACGCTGCGCGAGCCGGTTTCTGATTACGTCGCCGCCGCCACGAGAGCCTGCCCGCTGCCGCCGCCGCGCGAGCCTGGCTTCGACGGGAGGGGCTTATCTTGCCTCCGCCGTCGTCGCTTCAGCTCATATAGGCTCCATAGATCGCGCCATATCAATCTGGATTGGTCGGTTTACAATGGGGATCATATCTGCTCCTCCGATCGGAGATGGAGGTATTGGTCCGCCGTGACACCGCAGACTCCGACCGCCTGCCTCTGTGGTGCTGCCGCCGCAGAGATGGAGGCTTTGGCCCGCCGCAGCCTCCGGTAACGCCAGCCTTGGGTAATCTGCCTCCTCCTCCTCCATCGTCTTCCGCGAACGCGGCATATAAGGATATCCGCCGCCACTGGCCGAGATCGGCCGCCATCTTCATTGCCCCCTCCTCATGCGGACGTGCCAACCAAATCGACATCCCCGCAAGGTCGATTTCATTTTCCTTAATAATGCAAGGCATACGTTGTGTTTGTAATGAAATTATGTTGGAGAATCGAGCCTGAAATTTTGTTGTTAGCTGAGTGCGATTCGAGAAGAACGGTAGATCCGTTCATGATCTGAACACAAGGCATACGAAGTGGCCTTAGTAATATTTTTTTTTGTTAGTTGTCTGAATGTATACATGTATAACAATCAATTGGTTTCTGTAGGAGAAAAGGAAGATAATATTCGATTTCAGCAATTCGTTGGCTCTACAGAAGAGAAGAGCACGGGACATGTATTCATGTGAATGGACAGTTAAGTGTTGTTCATATTTTTCTAATGAATTAAACAAAGGGAACAATGTGCAATATATATTCCTTTCAATATGATTTTGTCTTGTGGTGTTTATACAATTGCATTTCTTTTCCAATCAAGAGATCCTCAATTTTTTTATAGGTTTGTACGAGTCTTGGGTGAAAATAATCTTATTTTGAAGATTTGTTTCCATCGTCGGCCTTTGTTTGCTTTCCCAATCATCGAAGTGAAATGCTGTCTTGTAGGTTGCCTGGCAGGACCGCCCAACTTACTTAGTTCTGCTCGACTATGTCAGTGTACTTCATACCTTCACTAAATTCCGACTTCCCTTTATCTGTGCCCTTACTCACACACATTCTGAAAAGAAATTCCCTTGGGTCAATCATGCTATACGAAACTCAGTTGCATATTGGAAATTAGAACAGATGAAATATACCTTTCATTTGTTTTTTTCCTGCAATGCCTCTTGACTGCCAGTTATTAATGGTATAGCAGCTGAGAAGACATTGAAACAAAAAGGGTTAAAATTTAAAGGTGCTCAAATCAAGGCAGAGTAAGAGATGCCGATTATGCCTCTTTACGTATCCCTCTTTGCCTGTTGGGGGTGCGCGAGAAGTGACATATCTGTAGTAGGTGTATACATGTTGTATGCTTCTGATGTTTTACGGTTTGAATTCTCTCGATTGATAAGTTACGTTTATCAGTTTAATTTTATACCAAGATATGACTGCAAACTTTTTTGATTAGTAGAAAGTTAGGTTTTGTTCTATGGCTTTATGCTTTACAAATTAATACATCGGAAATTGTTATCACTTGTAAGGCTGAGTTTTCTAGCGTTAACACGTGCATTGCACGTCCACGATTACTTCTCCCAGAAAGAAGTTTTCGATCTCATGCTCCAAGACTCGCCCAAACAACCGCCTGCCCGCCGTCCGTCTCCTTCCCACATCGCCACCTTCCCCTCGCCCTGCACTTAAGCCTTTCCCTCCGTCCTGCACCCTGCCCTGCTACGCAGCCATCCGACTCTCCTCTTCCAGATCGCCCCCTCAGTATTATTGGTACATGCTGAAGCAGTGAAAAGAAGGGTCTTATCTATTTATTGCTCATGATTTACACTTGCTTATTTTGATGCATCTTGCTACTGCTTCGAGGTTATGAATCCTCAATTGTAGGATTATTGTTTTGAAGAAGAGGGAATATCTTCCTTGACTGCATTGTGACCTGCTAGCCTGCTATATAACTGAAGCACAATTCAAGAGTAAGGTATCTAACCAGGTTTCAGTTTAATTTAATTTTCCAGGACAAGCTGATAGGTCAGTCTTCCAAGATACGCCATGCTATCTATTCACGTGCTTGGTTTGTTTTAAGGGCTTATGAAGCTAGGTCATTTCCTTGGTTTTCATTGGTAGAAAAAACCCTTTCAGTTCAATTTTCGAACATATCATATGTGCGCACTTAAATCAAGCAAAGAATTTGTACAACTCATCTTATTATCTCTAAGTTTTGCAAAAAATATCATGTACGATGTAGTTCGTATTAATATATGCTTGAGTACTAGCCCTGAATAGGTTCAGATAAGAACATCTAAGGTGCAATGCTGTACTCTCATCAGCCATTATGTGTTTTCCTTCAGAAGTGTTACTGAATTCTTGAATTGTACTTGGCTAAATAAAGTTTAAGTCCGTTCCAGTGTATTCGAGCTAACCATAAATCAATAGTAACTTTACCAGCACAACTCGCTGCATGGGTAGCTACATGGATAAATTCATTGCCTGTTATGCATGATACTTCAAGTAGTTTTACCTTTTCTTTTGAAATATGGTCCATTTTTTTTACAAGAAACAATTTGAATTGAAGAAAGGTTGGCTGCTACCTCAAATGATGGAGGTGCCGCGCATGTATTCATGTGCCGCAAGTCGCCTGGAATGCATGGGCGGAACAGTTAAATTTATTAATTCTCCTGCAATTTACCTCTTATTGTGCAATTTCAGTTCTTGGATTTTACCTTCGGTGTGTTTCAGGTGCAGATTATTTCGACCATTCTGCTATCTACTTGGATAGTAATACTGTATTCAACCTCCACACTGAAACTTTTTTCCATTGAATAACCTGCACATATGATTCTGCTAAGATTTCTGGTGCAAAATATGATACTTCCTTTGTTGTGGACATCTTTACTAGCTTTTAAATTACGTTTGTAAAGTGGGGTGTTCTAACAGCCTTTGTGGATATCACTGTGTAGCTCATCAGTTGATCAACTTAATAACGTGTTGACACTTTTCTGTTCTTGTTGCATAGCATTGCAGGACAGATGACTGGATTCGAAATTCAGAGCAGTCGAGAGCGATAATGCTTACATATGAAATTTATTTTCTGCACGAGGAAGAGCACAAGCCGATGGGAAGGAGATAGGAGAAATGAGGAAGATGTTCATTTGTATATTGCATATGTAGGATGGCTTTGGTGATTTTTTTATAACAATATTATATATTGCATATGTAGGATGGTTTTAAACTAAGGAAGCTATTTTTGCTATATATGTTCTGAAATATGAAAGAAATGACGTTTTAAGAAATGTCTCATCCATTAAATATGTGAACCTTCAAGAAATCATCACCGAATAAATAGATGTTATAATGTTGCTTAGTTGTTATTTTGTAAAATATTTTTGTAACTTATTTAATACATACTTTAATATGATCAGAAATTTAATGTGCAGACATGCTCGTCACATGGTTGGGCATGAGACACATTTAAAGTGACTTTTTAAAAAACTCGCTAAAGAGAAACAGATTCAAAACAAAGATGTTTTATTATAATTATAATACGTGCGTAGCACGTGCACCTTTACTATAGTGATGAAAAGTACCGGGCTAGGGGTAACGCATGCGCATCGGTGTGAGGCAGCAAGAGCATCTTCAATAGACGCCGTATCCAGTCCTGTATTCAAAAAACGACTAATTTAGCGCGTAAGAGGTGCAAATTGATGCTTCAACAGATGTTGTAACTGGTGCTGTAAAGTGAAGCGCGCTGAAAAGCGTTATCTCGTGCGCTATATATACCGCGCCGGAAAGAGCGCGTAGTACAAATCATACGCAGAAACAACTACCCAGTTTTACAGCTTCAAAATTTATAGCTTCTGTCGGAGGCGAATATGGCCTCACGCGCGAAACACGGATGGAGCATGCTGCAAAGTGCTTTTACAGCGTCAAAATTTAGCGCGACTGTTGGAGATGCTCTAAAGGAAGGAACGAGTTTTGTTTGCAGCCGACTTCTCTCGTTTTAAAAGCGACGTGGAGTTAATTAGCGATCGAATTTTTTTTTTAGGACACAGTACAAACGCTGACGCTCACATACACTCGCATACACTCACCCCTATGAACGTACATATGCACACCCTACCCCTATAAGCACCTCCGAAAGACTGAGCCGGCGGATTGGATATTAAAATTGACGAAGTCACCACAGGTGTCTCGCTGTCGACGAAACGTCACCTCTCACTGAATGAATATTTCATCTTTATGAGACACACATATGTCTTATATACAAACACTAATCAATCTCGATCGTCAACTCACAAAGCACAAAGAAAAAAAGAAAGAAAGAAAGAAAAAAAAAGAATTGATACGCGGGTGCGCACGTCGTGGTGGCGTCCGCATATCACGGCAGACTGTACGTGGGAGGCATTCGTCGGCGTGACGATGACTAGCGGCCTCACCGTGGTTGGAGTGAACAACCTGGGGATGCGGACGTGGGTCGCAACGATGCATGGTATCGAGGTCTAGATATAGCAAACTCTGCGCAAATCCAAGTATTGGTCAACTATGCACATGATTCCCCGGTCAAATTAGTGGCTAGTTAGATCTTAGTACCCGCGTAGACAGTAGTTAACTACATGTAGCTCTGCCCCTTCAAATACTCGGTAGCTAAAAGTGCGGAGGCATACGGATTACCAAGTTATGCAATATACATATGTATATGCCGCGGATTTAGGGCATCTCGAACACGCCCGTTTGAATTGGACTGTTTGGGTTACTGCGCGGACACGCGGACCTGGCCAACGCTATGTTTGGGTAACGCAGTGCGCCCAACGCGTGGATGCAACGTAAAATCAAAAACCATAAAAAACAAATTAAATTTAAACTGAAGTTCATTTAAACTTAGCCCTATTTTGGGCAAATTTTATACGAAACAAAACCCTATATGGGCTTTGACTAAAAAAAGGAGGAAACTCTAGTGTAGGGTTTGGGACGCGGTGGCCGCCGGCGCGCCACCTACTCCAAGATGAGGACGACGCCCTCCGGCGGCGGCGCGTTGTTCCGGCTGGACACGGCGGAGGGCGTCGGGGACTCCGGCCAGATCGACCACTGCGCCCTTTCCCAGGCAGAGTACGGATCCGGAGGGCTCGCCGGCCTGCGCAGGCGTGCCAGCCGCGCCGCCTCTTTCTGCCGCTGCTCCGCCTCAGCGGCCTGCAAGCTCCGCCTCGTGCTGGAGCGCGGCTAGGCGCTCCTACTCCTCCCGGAGCGCGTCCTGGCGCATGGCCTCCTCCTGCCGGCGCGCCATGGCGAGGAACGCCCACGCGTCGGCGTCCTCCTTGGCCTTCCTGGTTTCCAGCTCCAGCGTGGAGGCGCGCAACACCTCGGAGAGGTGCGGCCATTTGGCCAGCACCCCCAAATCGTTGACCTCGCGGGACGCCGCGAGCGGGGCGCGCTGCTCGGGGTCGTCGTCGTCCTCAGGCTGTGCCTGTCGCGCTGGTGCGGCCCGCGGCGGAGTAGCCACGGGCTCGTCGATATAGAGGCCGTCGGGGCGACAGCCAACCCTACTAGCCGGTGTGCGTGGCTGCGCGCGAGGCCTCGCCGTCGCCGAGGTGAAGTAGGTGCGCCGGCGCGCATCGGGCTCCACCTCGAACCACAAGTCCCAATAGGGACTCGTGTTGCTGTAGGCAGGGTCCTCCCGGAGGTCCAGCTGCGTGCGCTGCCGCTGGATCTCCGCCAGGTGGGCGCGGCCGGTGGCCAGGATCGGTGGCACCGGAACCTGATCTGGGCTCAGATGCCAGCCATGGGGGAGGTGCACGTCGCCCCACGGCATTGGGGCGCCGGCCTCCCAGAAGATCGGCACCACCACGACAGTAACGTAGATCCGGTTGCGCATCGGAGCCGGCGGCCCCATGTCGAAAGCCGCCGGCGCGGCTCATCGGCTGCTGCCGGCCTCGTGGTCGTTGGCGGATGGCTCGAACTCGCGCTTCGGGGCCATGGCGGCACGGAAGCTCGAGCTCGAACGTGCGTGCGGAGTGGAGTGGGGAGTGGGGACTGGATAGGGACAGTCCCCTCACCAGTCCACATTTAATATGACTCGCCCGCCAACAAGTGGGCCTGAGAGGCGAGCAGGCGGACGAGCAAGGACGCCGCGTGCCATCCGCGGTCACGCAAAACTGGCCCAGATTTGGACCAGGTTTGAATCGTTCTGGACACAGCGGCCATCCGCCTTTGGGATACGTCGCGACGTTGGGCCACGATTTTGTCCGGCGCGATCCATCCAAACGCGCGGGTGCGGGATGGGTCGCGGCGTTGGAGATGGTCTTAACTTGGAAGTACTTGTCTGATTCGGTATATTTTTCGGCCTCTTTAGCTCCCTGCCTAGTTGCCCAGCAATTCTACAAGCAAAATGGATTCACATGTACTCTTGCGAGTACTAGGTAAATTAGTTAGGGTAACTAACAAGGTGATCCGTGTATTTGCGCTGCTAAATTCGTACTGCCTATGTGTGTTTGAATTTTAAATCAGTTTCACATTTCAAAGAAGCAGTCATCTTTGAAAGTAATATTGTGCTACAAGAGCTTGTTTCTTCTTTATTTTTGGACAAACTAATTTTATTATTTACCAATATATCATCTAGTACCCCATCCACCCCAAAATATAAGGCATATATAGTCAAACCTTGACATCTTCTAAGTTTAACCAAGTATATGCAAAAAAATCTAAAATACTAAATCAATATCAATAGATTCACCGTAAAGTATGTTTTCTCAGTATGTTTATTCAATATTATAGATTTTTATATTTTTCCGTAAATATTTAGTCAAAATTAGTAGGGTTTGATTTTTGACTGAACTTATAAGCCATATATTTTGGGACGAAGGTAGTGTAAATTACATTATGGTACTACAAATTAAAGTAATGATAAAATTTACATATAATATACATTGATTTTTTCTTGTGTATCCTTTGATTAGTTATATACATATATGCTTTTATTATTATTTTGTAAAGCTTGATGCATGTCTCTGTTTATCCTCTTTTTTATTCTAGATTATTCTACAAAATGTTATGCCTATTATAAATGTTATTTGGGGGAATTATTAATTGGGTAAATTAGATTTTTTCCATACATACTTTCAGAAGCTAGCTAGAAAATGGGAAATATTATTTTTCACTTTGTATGTCTATGTCATAGTCAATTGTCAACAACTTATTTCTCATTCGAAATTCGTGAATATTTTCACAATGTTTTATTCATTCGTAATTTTTAAAAAATACAATATGTTTTTAGTCGGCGGAGAAAAGATTACTTAACGGTCAATTTGTAATTTGTGTATACAAAGGTAAATAAATGTTCACTATATAATATTAATTTGTCATCAGTGGGGCGCGATATACTTCCTCCGGTTTAAAATAATTTTCCAAAAATTAATTAATTTGTCTAGATACATTCATTTTTCGGAAAATTATTTTAAATTGAAGGAAGTAGTATTTTGTTAGAGTTTATATAACATCATAGTCCCTGCATCAGTCGCAATTATTTGGATGGATCTCGGTATCACTTGGCTCGTTTTTTTTTTCTGCGTGTACTCTATAATCCAAAACAGATGGCACGAACTGACATAATTAATTTCTAGAGTCCCTGTACTTCAGTGATTGTTCTTGAACCGGCCTATCCATCTAGCGTATATATGTGTGTATATGACATCCGTAACCGGTATTTTGAAAGGAAATCAGAGTTGGCATTAATATCCAGTCCCGCCCGTATTCAACAAAACAAATGCATGTCTCGGTCGGCTCATACATCGTGTCTATCTATAAGATATGCGCATGAAACTGTCAAGATGCCAACGGCCAAAACCTGTGCCAACGGCTTTTTATCGGGACTATCGGCGCAGGTCCCGAACAACAGGGCAGGCCACAAAGAAAGTTGTTACATAATTTCTTAAAAATTCGATCATAAAATTTGTGTTTTACATGTTCGCAATTTTTCAAAATTTTGACCATTAAAATTGTTGATCTAATAGCTAAAATAATTCTAATAATATGGATAACCGTGATGTCTCTATTTTACACTCCGGAAACTAGGATGGTAAAAATGACATTATGATGCACTCTTCTCCGGTTTTTTTTGGGTGAAACACAGTACAATCAAAGATGGTCACACATACGCGCACACACTCATCCCTATGAACGCACGTACATCCTACCCCTATGAGCACCTCTGAGAGACTGCCTCGAAGAACTGATCCGAAATTGACGAAGTCACCACAGGCGCCTCGCTGTCGACGAGAACGTCGTCTCTCACTAAAAAATATTTCTCCTTTATGAGACACCAAAGTGTTAAAAATGGGATTTAAACTCTAGTGAGCTGGGGGTGCCACTGCCCTCCTAACCATCCAACCAAGGGTTGGTTCGTCTTTCAGCAAATAATTATACTTAAAATGTGGTGGACAGTTAGTCTTTGGACTAGTATGTGTCAGAATTTGGTAGAGCCGAAATTGCATCTGATTGAACTTCACGTTATTGGCTTCTACTATAAGTTAATGAATGATTGCACATTTCAATGATATTAATTATTCATGAAATTTGCTGCTGCCAGCCAGATAATACCTAATAGAAAGAAGCTTCAGTCCTACCGAGAAGAGCAACTTGCTAGTACTGTAAGCTAAGAGACGGAGGGAGTTATAAAATTTGACCGCCCTAACCTACCCATCTCTGTATTACTGAAACGCGTGAAGCGTGGGCAGATCAAAGCTTAACAATACAGCCAAATGAGAACTGGAAACCAACCACCGGTTGGAGGTAAAGATGACATTTTTTCCTATGGGGTCATGGGCTTGACTTCCTGGCCGGCATGGAAGCATAGAGCAAGCAGGGGCGGCATTGTAGGATTTTGTGGCTTTAATATTTTACATGTTCACTACATTGTTATATTCCCGGAATCAAACCTCAATGTGGAAGTATATTCATGGAAATAGCAGGGAACAATTGATGCGGAATTTGTACTTAAGGAAATATACTTAAGGAAGCCGGTACGCCTATACTGGAACACAATGTATATGAGTACGTTGGAATTATACCCGGAAACAGTATAGAGCGGAATACCAGGTTGTCTGTAGGATTGGCTCTATGGATTGTTAAAGCCTGCGAGTTTGATTTCATCTTCAAACTCGGCGCACGACTCACACGTGCGTGTTTATGACCTAATTGATTAACAGTTGGGCTCAGCAGATGGCTGTTAATGATAGTGGTTGGTTTAACAAGTCGCTGAGTCCTATCTGGAAACAGATAGAAATATCTGGAATTTGGAGTCTATATAAAGGTCCTTACCCTCTAGCCTCAATATGCATTGTGAGCGGCACCACCGATAAGGCAGAGAAATAGAGGGTAGGCCGAATAGCTCCAACCCGGCCGAATAGCTCCAACCCTAGTTTTCTACATTGGTATCAGAGCCGCCGAAGGTTTAACGCCGGCGTAATCCGCTGCTGCATGCCGGAAACTCTGCCGCGGCGACTATCCTACTTGGTTCTCTTCACGCTAGCATAACCACGCTTTGGTGGCTCCAGCCGGGCGTGCGCTCGTTCCTATCGCTAGGTCCCGGCGAAGTCCAGATTGGCGACCGTCACCGCCGACGCCGAGATCAATCCTCGGGCATAATTCTTCCGTCGCCAACCAATTCCGCTGCATACTCCGCCGCTTCAAGCTGGGCGTCCGCTCGCCTCCGGTGTCCGCTGCGCTGCCAGCGCACTCCGTCGTCAAAAGAAAATTCTGCTGCAACTCTGTCATGTTCGCTAGATCGGTTTGAGAATCTCTCGGATTCGATATGCACCTAGTTGCTCTCACGTCGGGATCTTCTTCGACCACGTTCGCGCCTCACGGAAGTCCCGGACACACGCGATTCGGCCGCGTCCTGGGCCTATCGCGGAATCAATGACCTGCAGGACCCGTCGGTTCTCGATTGAGTTCACCTATTACGTGACGAACTCGACGAGCTGAACGAGTCCGCGGAACCCGGCAGCAAAAGGGCGAAACCGCCGCGAGCCACGACCTGCTCGCAAAGTCCTGCAGCTGCACGGAAGCTGCCCAAATTGCTGAAGCTGCACAAGCTGTTATCAGGCACTTGAATTGACAGATAAGAATTTCGAATCCTTGATTTATTTTTCTGTAAATTGCACAGGAATTTTCAGTCCCACTTGTGAGGAATTGCCTGTTAGAAGTATTATAATTAACGTTTTGGAAGAGATCGTTTTCTTCAACTCTGACATACACCGAATTCGGTGTGCTCTGGAACTTGCAGCAGAAATCATTGTAGTACTCTGCATATTTGCAGGAATACTATGGAGTTCACGTCTTCACCATCCACCTGGCCGTGCGAATCTACACCATGTTCTTCCTCTCGTTGATTATTATTGCCGATGAACGCTGATAATGAAATCAAGGAATTTTTTCATCTGAATATGGCGGACCATATTGGAATTTTGAAACGATTGGGAGGCAGACAAACATCACCGGCTGACCACTCCGCGCAGATGCTCCTCGCGGCTGCTTGCATTTTTTTTTCTTCCAATTTTAAGGAGAAGGAACGGTTTGCAATTCGTCCTGCAAAGGAATTACTGTGTTTTCAGCGAGAACATAGGAAAAGGAGCTCTTGGCTGGATTTTATTTTTCTTACAAAGTCATGGAGGAAAACTACAAATCAGGCGCATGGCTTTACCGTCACACCTGTGCACATGTACAGGGAAGGCTGATGTAATCTGGTCTAGCCTTTTGTAACTTCACGGAAATCTCGGAAACCAACAGGGAATTATTTTGCATACCCGAAGTCTTGATCTGGATTATTATTTCTTCTTTCGGTTTATCTTCGCCAAGCTGGCAATCTGACTCGACAACGCCCGATGAAGCTGCCACCGTTGTGGAAAAGGAAATTTATACTCAGAAATGTTTGGGCTGGATAAATAAAAGAACTCACATTTTGAAATCAATGGTTGATTATGAGAGCGAACAAATTACGCTGAAATTATGCGTAATCTGGAAAAGTTTATGAGATATTTTTCTTACCGAGACATCACTTATCTTTGGAGAAAAATGGTGAACACTCCATGTAAAAGGGATAAATATGTTACTTAACGGACACGGCATTCAACTACAATGGGAAGGAATTTTGCTTATTGTTATCTATCGGCTTCTATTAATAAGACCTGCTATTTGGAAAAGGAAGAGTGGAAATATTGCTCAATGAAAATTAGTGCATTATGAAATTTAAGACAATGGTCATTTTTCTTCATGACGGTGCATTGGAACATGGCAAACACAAGTTGCTTCTTTAGTGAAGATAACTCCATATGGAGGAATACTAATAATATGGACACATGCTTGGAATTTTATTATTGTTGATATTTAAGACTTGGTTGCAAACCAAGGAACAAGATTAGGTGGATTATTTACTGCTGGAATTCTATACTTAAGTGGGAGGACTATCTGTTATGGATTACAATGTGACATTTGTGGTATTTTGTTTTTACACTCCCACTAGAGGTTTAATTATTTTATCAAAGGACTTGGTCACATATCAAGAAACAGAATTAAGTGGCATATTAATTCTGGAATTATAAACTTCAGTGGGGGGATTATGATACTTCATCATCATATTCTTACGTCTGACTGTCTTGGTTTTATTATGAACATCTTATATTGAAGTGGAAAATCAGTTCATCAAAGGATTCAAAGGTTTGTGAACTGATTGGTGGGGGAAGTACACTTCAGGAATTAATGGAAATATGTGAGCATGGAATTATTCACCATTGTATTATGCGTATACTCCATGGTTGAATGGAGGAATATAACAATTTGTTCTTCTCTTGATTATTTGGAAAAGGAATTAAATACAACTATTTGTTCAACATTTCATTATCTCTCACGGTCACAGGTAATGTTTAGTGGCTGGAAAGTATTTTTCTTTATGCTTTGATATTATCGATATGATATGATATATTACTACAAAATCACACCTATTATTCTTGTTATTTTTGGTGAATCTGGTGATGCAATGGTACCACTTTTGGTCTGTAAAACGTGGTAGAAAGTAGGAATACACTACCTTTTATCAAGGTTGGAATTACTAGCAATCATACTGCATGGAATCTTGTGTGGATTATATTATATACCCAAAGGAAAATACATGTTAAACTCCCAACACTAACATGGTTAGAAAAGTGGGAGGAATTAACATGGTCTATCATATCTTGGCTGTTGTTGTATGTTCATTGTTTAATTCATTCACTCTATGTTTTTGAGGAACAAGCATATAGAGGAATTAAAGACGTTACTAATGTTAACTATGTGTGAAAACATTGCGGGAAGGAAGAAACTCAATGAGGAAAGAAGAAAGTTTGGGAACTTGTTACTTTACCAAACAACCGCAAGCCTAAATGTTTAGTGCAACATGCTCCCTGGAATTATAATTCTAGGATTATTGTTAAATGCTTCACACAAAGGAAATATTTATACTTTGTGGAAACTCTTTTCTCCTATGGAATATTTTTGCTTCTCTGGAATTTAGAGAAAGTGGGAAGAAAGACAGGGTTTGCTAGCTAAATATAGTATTATTACGTGTTCTTGGAACAAGCTTCACATCAATGGTATTTCAGGTCATATGGTTTTCTGAATGATGGTAGATGATGATATACAAAGGTATGCTGAATCTTTCATTATTGTGGGAGTGGAAATACATAGAGAATGTTTTGAAATATTTTTTCTATGGAAAATTGCAAACCTGTCAAGTACCTTTGATAAAGGGAATGATACTCTGTGAGGAATTAAGTTTGAACTCTCGAGGAAAAAGGAAGAATAATTGGTATCCCATAGTTATTTTGGGACATTATTCGTGCAACCTAATCTTAGCCATGCTGCTGGAATTATTGCTATTTTGATTAGCATGTTAACTCACACTTGTTGGAATTGTTAGCAAGTGGAAGGTGAATCCTGAAAGGATCCTGGAATAAAAGGAAATTCTTGCGGCGTAATTTCAAGAAATCATGGATTATTTATCATTGGCTGATTGTCACAACCTACATTACATGGATATATTGACGTTATTATTTGGCAAGACAATCTCCATACAAGGTAATATTATTTTTATGTTATGTTTTAATATTTATTGTTGTAGGTATTTATGGCAAAGAAAGAAAATAATATTTGAATGTTCTTTCATTATAAATAATGAAAACTTTGATATGCTTAAAGCATCAAAGGAAGGCGTGTAGCTAAGAAATTATTTTATATAATTATGGTTGTGGAATGTGCATCATTACCTGTTACTTTGTGATAATTTGACTCCAAAAGTCACAGAGTTTATATGCAACATGAATGCATTGAGGGAATTTGTTTACCATGTTAATAGCATGGGAATTCATATTGTTGAAGAATATTTTCAGCCAAGTGGGAGATGTAGGATTTTGTGGCTTTAATATTTTACATGTTCACTACATTGTTATATTCCCGGAATCAAACCTCAATGTGGAAGTATATTCATGGAAATAGCAGGGAACAATTGATGCGGAATTTGTACTTAAGGAAATATACTTAAGGAAGCCGGTACGCCTATACTGGAACACAATGTATATGAGTACGTTGGAATTATACCCGGAAACAGTATAGAGCGGAATACCAGGTTGTCTGTAGGATTGGCTCTATGGATTGTTAAAGCCTGCGAGTTTGATTTCATCTTCAAACTCGGCGCACGACTCACACGTGCGTGTTTATGACCTAATTGATTAACAGTTGGGCTCAGCAGATGGCTGTTAATGATAGTGGTTGGTTTAACAAGTCGCTGAGTCCTATCTGGAAACAGATAGAAATATCTGGAATTTGGAGTCTATATAAAGGTCCTTACCCTCTAGCCTCAATATGCATTGTGAGCGGCACCACCGATAAGGCAGAGGAATAGAGGGTAGGCCGAATAGCTCCAACCCGGCCGAATAGCTCCAACCCTAGTTTTCTACAGGCATGACATGCCTCAACCTAGGAAACACAACGCGATCTAGTGGATATATTGGTGGATTCAGTCCATCATCGCTCGGAACTTCCCTGCACACGCACACGAAGAGACACAGGGGACAGAGTATTTTCAACGCGTAAAACTTTGCGTCTTTTCTCAATTTTTCTTTTATTCAGAGCAACAACAATTCACGCGCATGGTGTCGTCACGACCGCTGTATTCATACATCAAGCGTTCACGATGCTGGAGGGGTTGGATCCGCTTGGTGAATCAAGAGAGCGCCAAGTCTTTCCCCGACAATCCGAATTCCGTCAGCTTGCAGATCCGCCTAACCATCCTCGTCAACGTTGGTGACTCGGAGATGTGCGGGCAAAAAGTCCAGGCGGAGGTCTCGCTGGCGGGTCCATCCTTAAACACTGAGTCTTGGGGCTGGCCGGATCCGCGACGTTCTTCACGTAAAAGAACCCCCCGGACCAGTACCTCATGGACTCGTGACGATCCGTGTGAGGGTAGACGCGGCCGCGGCGGATCTTGAAGGTGATGCTCCCGCAGGTGGCGAGCGAGGAAGTCTGTGCGACGGTCTCCTTCTTGACGGGGAAAAAGAATTAAAACAGGGCCAAGTCAGGTTTTACCCCGAGATGACCCTCGCGGAGAGCGACGTGGTTGGCAATGGCGAGGACGCTCTTTGGTGAGATGTTGTGGGGTTGAACCTTGTAAGCCTCGAGGATTTCCGAGAAGAAATCACTCGGAGGCAGCGAGAATACGTGCTCCACCAGCGCCCTTGTCAGCACCCATTCTCCGGCTTCGGGCGCCGGGCTTAGGGCACCCGGAACCACTCTCCAGGATCCGGGTTTCAGGAATCCTTCCGCCTCAAAGCTGCGGAGCTCGTCCTCGGTGGTGGTGCAGGGACACCATTGCCCTTTGAGTTCGCCTTCGTGAGATCATGCTTTAGATTTCTTGGCGGCTACTTCCTCCACCTTCTTTTCCATCTGCTCTTTTCCGGCTAGTTCCGCCGGGTTAGAGCTGGCTCCTTCGATGGATTTGCCGAATCCTTTGGCAGGATCCAACCGGACGGGGACAAATGGTGGAGGGGCGGAAGAGATAGGCGTAGCCGCGATCGGCTCCGACTGCGATGGAGGCGGAGTAGAAGAAGACATCTACATTGAACGAAAGCTAAACTTAGTCGGAGCCTCCACTACTCACTAGTCATCCCTACCAACGCTGATGAAAAGTTCAAGGCCGGAATGCTTACCGGAGATGGACGCTGCGGTGGTCGGAGTTGCCGGTGGTGAGGTTTTGCTGCATTGGCTCGCTGAAGTTAAGTACATGAAGAACACGGTGCGGCGGTGCAGACTCCGATGAAGCTCCGGCAGACTCCGACACGGCGGCAGACAAATCTTGGTGGCAATGCTCGGAGGAGAGGTGAATCAGGGGGAGAATGGTGATTATGAGTGTGCGGTGGTGATATTTAGAGCATCTCCACTCGTCTCCCCACAGAGCCCCCCACGGCCACTTTTTTTCATCCGGACGGCGAAAAACGGCCCAGTCAGGCCCCCAGTTCCTCGTTTTGGTCCGGATTTGAGCCTATTTTCGTCCGGACTCCCCATGCCATCCTCGGTTTCCCGGGGGTCTCCCGGGGACTCCGGATGAAGCTAAACCAACCGCCCACGCCCACGTGTCTCCTCTTTCGTCCGGATTCCCTGAGCCATCCTCTTTTTTCCCGAGAAACGCCGCTTGGGGAGCACACGACTGGGAAACTACTCCTCCCCACGCCAAATCTTCCTCCAATCCGGACGAAAATTTCGCCGGATTTGAACGTGGGGAGCGCCAACGAGTGGGGATGCTCTTATAGGTGCCAGATGAGATTCGTGCCCCGCATCCTGTGGTCGGAACGCAAGCATCGTGCCGTTGGATGGTGGACACGTGTCAAAACCCTAGCGGTAAAAATGGCTAAGGATCAAGTTACCGTTCGAATTACCCGAAAATGGCGCCAAGATTGGCGGAAGTGTTTGAACCATTCGAGGTTCCGGGTAAGAGTTTCAATTGATAAGCTATTATCTCTGCAGGGTAGTAACCCGGAGACTCCTTGTAATAATGAGGTCGATAGATGAAGTCCCACTGGATGAAGGTTATTTCCGACATGCAAGCTGGAAAAGGAAGTTTCATGAAGTCGGAGTTCTTCAAGTTTACCCAAGTTTCCGGAAAGATTAATAGACATGATGATGGTTCGAGCAAGACGAAAGGAGAGGTGAACCTTGAAGAACTCTGGGGGCTACTGTTGTGGGTATACTTTAAGGGTATACCATCGACAGTGGCTAGATTCGGAAAGCCCGAGTGACCCATAGATGGTGATGGTGGAATATGGCCCATCGGACGGCCCAGTTGCTGTTGATCAAGATGGAGGAAGTCCAGCCCAGGAACAAGGAGCCGGATCCACCGACCTGCTTTGGAAGTTGGATCCGGCCTAGCCCATCAGGCGTAGCCGGATCCAGTACTGCGTATAAGGAAAGGCGGATCTGATGGCGCGTGATGCACACGTCCGTTGGGAACCCCAAGAGGAAGGTGTGATGCGCACATCAGCAAGTTTTCCCTCAGAAAGAAACCAAGGTTATCGAACCAGTAGGAGATGAAGGCCACGTGAAGGTTGTTGGTGGAGGAGTGTAGTGTAGCGCAACACCAGGGATTCCGGCGCCAACGTGGAACCTGCACAACACAATCAAAATACTTTACCCCAACTTAACAGTGAGGTTGTCAATCTCACCGGCTTGCTGTGAACAAAGGATTAAACGTATGGTGTGGAGAATGATGTTTTTTTGCAAATAACTACAGAGAACAATGATTGCAGTAGATTGTATTTCAGATGTAAAAGAATGGACCGGGGTCCACAGTTCACTAGTGGTGTCTCTCCAATAAGAAATAGCATGTTGGGTGAACAAATTACAGTTGGGCAATTGACAAATAGAGAGGGCATATCAATGCACATACATATCATGATGACTAATATGAGATTTACTTAGGGCATTACGACAAAGAACATAGACCGCTATCCAGCATGCATCTATGCCTAAAAAGTCCACCTTCGGGTTAGCATCCGCACCCCTTCCAGTATTAAGTTGCAAACAACAGACAATTGCATTAAGTACTGTGCGTAATGTAAACAATACAAATATCCTTAGACAAAGCATTGTTGTTTTATCCCTAGTGGCAACAGCACATCCATAACCTTAGAACTTTCTGTCACTGTCCCAGATTCAATGGAGGCATGAACCCACTATCGAGCATAAATATTCCCTCTTGGAGTTACAAGTATGAACTCGGCCAGAGCCTCTACTAGCAACGGAGAGCATGCAAGATCATAAACAACACATATATGATAGATCAATAATCAACTTGACATAGTATTCCATATTCATCGGATCCCAACAAACACAACATGTAGCATTACAAATAGATGATCTTGATCATGATAGGCAGCTCACAAGATCTAAACATGATAGCACAAGAGGAGAAGACAACCATCTAGCTACTGCTATGGACCCATAGTCCAAGGATGAACTACTCACGCATCAGTCCGGAGGCGGGCATGGTTGATGTGGAGCCCTCCGGTGATGATTCCCCTCTCCGGCAGGGTGCCGGAGGCGATCTCCTGAATCCAACGAGATGGGATTGGCGGCGGCTGCGTCACAGTAACTTTTCTCGTATCGTGGCTCTCGGTCCTAGGGTTTTCGCGACGGAGAGAATAAATAGGCGAAGGGGCAGATTCGGGGGACGCTCGAGGGGCCCACCCCATAGGGCGGCGCGGCCAGGGGTGGGGCCGCCTCATTGCCCCTCTTCGTCTCCTCTTCGGACTTCCGGAAGGCTCCGTGGAAAATAAGACCGTGGGGTTTTGTTTCGTCCAATTCCGAGAATATTTCCTGTGTAGGATTTCTGAAACCAAAAACAGCAGAAAACAGGAACTGGCGCTTCAGCATCTTGTTAATAGGTTAGTGCCGGAAAATGCATCAAAATGATATAAAGTGTATATAAAACATGTGAGCATTGTCATAAAACTAGCATGGAACATAAGAAATTATAGATACGTTTGAGACGTATCAAGCATCCCCAAGCTTAGTTCCTACTCGCCCTCGAGTAGGTAAACGATAACAAGGATAATTTCTGAAGTGACATGCTACTATCATAATCTTGATCAATACTATTGTAAAGCATATGAGATGAATGAAGTGATTCAAAGCAATGGTAAAGATAATGACTAAATAACTGAATCATATAGCAAAGACTTTTCATGAATAGTACTTTCAAGACAAGCATCAATAAGTCTTGCATAAGAGTTAACTCATAAAGCAATAGATTCTTAATAGAAGGTTTTGAAGCAACACAAAGGAAGATATATGTTTCAGCAGTTGCTTTCAACTTTCAACATGTATATCTCATGGATAATTGTCAACACAAAGTAATATGATGAATGCAAATAAGCAAGTATGTAAGAATTAATGCAAATAAACAAGTGTTTGCTTCTAAGATGGAAAGAAGTAGGTAAACTGACTCAACATAAAGTAAAAGAAAGGCCCTTCGCAGAGGGAAGCACGGATTACTCATGTGCTAGAGCTTTTTATTTTGAAAACATGGAAACAATTTTGTCAACGGTAGTAATAATTCATATGTGTTATGCATAAAACATCCTATAAGTTGCAAGCCTCATGCATCGAATACCAGTAGTGCTCGCACCTTGTCCTAATTAGCTCGGATTTCCATGGATTATCATTGCATTACATATGTTTCAACCAAGTGTCACAAAGGGGTACCTCTATGCCACCTGTACAAAGGTCCAAGGAGATAAATCGCATTTGATTTCTCGATTTTGATAGATCTCACTTGAGGACATCCATACCGGGACAACATAGAAAACAAATAATGGACTCCTCTTTAATGCTTAAGCATTCAACAACAGATAATATTCTCATAAGAGATTGAGGATTAATGCCAAGCTGAAACTTCCACCATGATACATGGCTTTGGTTGGCGGCCCAATGTTCTTCTCTAACAATATGCATACTCAAACGATTTAATCATGAAAAATCACCCTTACTTCAGACAAGACGAACATGCATAGCAACTCACATGATATTCAACAAAGGTGTAACAGTTGATGGCGTCCCTAGAAACATGGTTACCGCTCAACAAGCAACTTATAAGAAATAAGATACATAAGCGACATATTTTTTACCACAATAGTTTTTAAGCTATTTTCCCATGAGCTATATATTGCAAAGACAAGGAATGAAATTTTAAAGGTAGCACGCAAGCAATTTACTTTGGAATGGCAGAGAAATATCACATAGTAGGTAGTTATGGTGGACACAAATGGCATGGGTTTTGGCTCAAGGTTTTGGATGCACGAGAAGCATTCCCTCTCAGTACAAGGCTTTGGCTAGCAAGGTTGTTTGAAGCAAACACAAGTATGAACCGGTACAACAAAACTTACATAAGAACATATTGCAAGCATTATAAGACTCTACACTGTCTCCTTTTTGTTCAAACACTTTTACCAGAAAATATCTAGACTTTAGAGAGACCAATAATGCAAACCAAATTGCAACATGCTCTACGGTAGTTCTCCACTAATAGGTTTAAACTACATGATGCAAGAGCTTAAACATGATCTATTTGAGAGCTCAAAACAATTTCCAAGTATCAAATTATTCAAGACCATATACCAATTACCACATGAATCATTTTCTGTTTCCAACCAAATAGCAATAAACGAAGCGGTTTTCAACCTTCGCCATGAACATTAAAAATAAAACTAAGAACACCAGTGTTCAATATGAAAAAGCGGAGCGTGTCTTTCTCCCACACAAGGAATGCTAGGATCCAAATTTATTCGAACACAAACAAAAATAAAAACATACAGACACTCCAAGTAAAGACATAAGATGTGACAGAATAAAAATATAGTTTCACTAGAGGTGACCTGATAAGTTGTCGATAAAGAAGGGGATGCCTTGGGAATCCTCAAGCTTAGATGCTTGAGTCTTCTTGAAATATGCAGGGATGAATCACGGGGGCATCCCCAAGCTTAGACTTTTCACTCTTCTTGATCATATTATATCATCCTCCTCTCTTGACCCTTGAAAACTTCCTCCACACCAAACTCAAAACAATCTCATTAGACGGTTAGTGCATAATCAAAAATTCACATGTTCAGAGAGGACAAAATCATTCCCAACATTTCTGGACATTACCCAAAGCTACTGAAAGTTAATGGAGCAAAGAAATCCACTCAACACAGTAAAAGAGGCAATGTGAAATAAAAGACAGAATCTGTCAAAACAGAACAGTCTGTAAATACGATTTTTGTAGAGGCACTTAACATGCTCAGATGAAGAAGCTCAAATTGAATGAAAGTTGCGTACATATCTGAGGATCACTCATGAATTTTCGCAGATTTTTCTGAGTTTCCTACAGAGAGATCTACTCAAATTCGTGACAGCTAGAAATCTGTTTCTGCGCAGAAATCCAAATCTAGTATCAACCTTACTATCAAAGACTTTACTTGGCACAACAATGCAATAAAGTAAAGATAAGGAGAGGTTGCTAGTAACAACTTCCAAGACACAAATATAAAACAAAAATTGCAGAAATAAAATAATGGGTTGTCTCCCATAAGCGCTTTTCTTTAACGCCTTTCAGCTAGGCGCAGAAAGTGTAAATCAAGTAATATCGAGAGATGAAACATCAACATAGGAGTTGGGAGTTTTCTCAACAATGCATTGTATCTTATCTATGTAAGTTTCAGAGGCTCCTGTTTCATTACTTTTAGGCTTACTATCCTCCTCAAATAAATTTTCAGGAACAGTCCAATCAAAATTCTTTTCTAGTGCCTCATGCATTCCTATGAGCTTAAAAGGTATTGGTAATTTAGTCTCCCCCTCACAATTGGCTTCATTAGTGTACTTTAGCTTTTCAAGGATATTTGCAAAATTGGTATAAAAGCCAAGCATCTTATGTTGAATAAAGACTTTTCTAGCTTCTCTAGCTACATCACCAAATTCTTTGAGAAGGGTTTCTAAAACAAAATCTTTCTTCTCTCCTTCTTCCATATCACAGAGTGTAAGAAACATGTGTTGCATTATAGGATTAAGATTAACAAATCTAGCTTCCAACATATGCACTAAAGAGGCAGCATCAATTTCATAAGTAGGAGCAAGTTCTACCAAGGATCTATCTTCAAAATCTTTAACTGTACTAACATGAGTGAAAAATTCTTCTATATTATCTCTTCCAATGATAGACCCACGCCCTACTGATATATCTTTCAAAGTGAACTTAGGGGGAAGCATGATGAAATAAACAAAAGGTAAATAAAGTAAATGCAAGTAACTAATTTTTTTTGTGCTTTTGATATAAAGAAAGCAAACAAAATAGAAAATAAAATAAAGTAAAGCAAGACAATAAACAAAGTAAAAAGATTGGATGTGAGAGACTCCCCTTGCAGCGTGTCTTGATCTCCCCGGCAATGGCGCCAGAAAACAGTCCTGATGGCGCGTGATGCACACGTCCGTTGGGAACCCCAAGAGGAAGGTGTGATGCGTACATCGACAAGTTTTCCCTCAGTAAGAAACCAAGGTTATCGAACCAGTAGGAGTCAAGGAACACGTGAAGGTTGTTGGTGGCGGAGTGTAGTGCGGCGCAACACCAGGGATTCCGGCGCCAACGTGGAACCTGCACAACACAATCAAAGTACTTTGCCCCAACGTAACAATGAGGTTGTCAATCTCACCGGCTTGCTGTAAATAAAGGATTAGATGTATAGTGTGGAAGATGATGTTTGTTTGCGAAGAACAGTAAAGAACAAGTATTGCAGTAGATTGTATTTCAGATATAAAGAATGGACCGGGGTCCACAGTTCACTAGTGGTGTCTCTCCCATAAGATAAATAACATGTTGGGTGAACAAATTACAGTTGTCCAATTGACAAATAAAGAAGGCATAACAATGCACATACATATATCACGATGAGTACTATGAGATTTAATCAGGGCATTACGACAAAGTACATAGACCGCTATCCAGCATGCATCTATGCCTAAAAAGTCCACCTTCAGGTTATCATTCGAACCCCTTCCAGTATTAAGTTGCAAACAACAAACAATTGCATTAAGTATGGTGCGTAATGTAATCAACACAAATATCCTTAGACAAAGCATTGATGTTTTATCCCTAGTGGCAACAGCACATCCACAACCTTAGAACTTTCTGTCACTGTCCCAGATTCAATGGAGGCATGAACCCACTATCGAGCATAAATACTCCCTCTTGGAGTCACAAGTATCAACTTGGCCAGAGCCTCTACTAGCAACGAAGAGCATGCAAGAACATAAACAACATATATGATAGATTGATAATCAACTTGACATAGTATTCAATATTCATCGGATCCCAACAAACACAACATGTAGCATTACAAATAGATGATCTTGATCATGATAGGCAGCTCACAAGATCTAACATGATAGCACAATGAGGAGAAGACAACCATCTAGCTACTGCTATGGACCCATAGTCCAGGGGTGAACTACTCACACATCGATCCGGAGGCGATCATGGTGATGAAGAGACCTCCGGGAGATGATTCCCCTCTCCGGCAGGGTGCCGGAGGCGATCTCCTGAATCCCCCGAGATGGGATTGGCGGTGGCGGCGTCTCTGGAAGGTTTTCCGTATCGTGGCTCTCGGTACTGGGGTATTCGCGACGAAGGCTTTAAGTAGGCAGAAGGGCGGAGTTGGAGGGCTGACGGGGGCCCCACACCATAGGGCGGCGCGGGGCCCACCCTGGCCGCGCGGCCCTGTGGTGTCGGCGCCCCGTCGCCCCACTTTTTTCCCTTTCGGTCTTCTGGAATCTTCGTTTAAAAATAAGACCCTGGGCGTTGATTTCGTCCAATTCCGAGAATATTTCCTTTGTAGGATTTCTGAAACCAAAAACAGCAGAAAACAGCAACTGGCTCTTCGGCATCTCGTCAATAGGTTAGTGCCGGAAAATGCATAATAATGACATAAAGTGTGTATAAAACATGTGAGTATCATCATAAAAGTAGCAGGGAACATAAGAAATTATAAATACGTTTGAGACGTATCAAGCATCCCCAAGCTTAGTTCCTACTCGCCCTCGAGTAGGTAAACGATAACAAGGATAATTTCTGAAGTGACATGCTATCATAATCTTGATCAATACTATTGTAAAGCATATGAGATGAATGCAGCGATTCGAAGCAATGGTGAAGACAATGAGTAAACAACTGAATCATATAGCAGAGACTTTTCATGAATAATACTTTCAAGACAAGCATCAATAAGACTTGCATAAGAGTTACTCATAAAGCAATAGATTCTTAGTAGAAAGCTTTGAAACAACACAAAGGAAGATATAAGTTTCAGCGGTTGCTTTCAACTTCAACATGTTTATCTCATGGATAATTGTCAACACAAAGTAATATAACAAGTGCAATAGGTAAACATGTAAGAATCAATGCACACAGTTGATACAAGTGTTTGCTTCTAAGATAGAAAGAAGTAGGTGAACTGACTCAACATAAAGTAAAAGAATGACCCTTCGCAGAGGGAAGCATGGATTACTATTTTTGTGCTAGAGCTTTTCATTTTGAAAACAAGAAACAATTTTGTCAACGGTAGTAATAAATCATATGTGTTATATGTATAAGATATCCTATAAGTTGCAAGCCTCATGCATAGTTTACCAATAGTGCTCGCACCTTGTCCTAATTAGCTTGGATTAACATGGATTATCATTGCATAGCATATGTTTCAACCAAGTGTCACAAAGGGGTACCTCTATGCCGCCTGTACAAAGGTCTAAGGAGAAAGATCGCATTTGATTTCTCATTTTTGATTATTCTCAACTTAGACATCCATACCGGGACAACATAGATAACAGATAATGGACTCCTCTTTTAATGCATAAGCATTCAACAACAGTTAAAATTCTCATAAGAGATTGAGGATTAATTGTCCAAACTGAAACTTCCACCATGGATCATGGCTTTAGTTAGCGGCCCAATGTTCTTCTCTAACAATATGCATACTCAAACCATTTGATCATGAAAATCGCCCTTACTTCAGACAAGACGAACATGCATAGCAACTCACATGATATTCAACAAAGGTAAACGTTGATGGCGTCCCCAGAAACATGGTTACCGCTCAACAAGCAACTTATAAGAAATAAGATACATAGCTACATATTCTTCACCACAATATTTTTTTAGGCTATTTTCCCATGAGCTATATATTGCAAAGACAAAGGATATAATTTTAAAGGTAGCACTCAAGTAATGTACTTTGGTGGCAGAGAAATACCATGTAGTAGGTAGGTATGGTGGACACAAATGTCATAGTTTTTGGCTCAAGGATTTGGATGCACGAGAAGAATTCCTCTCAATACAAGGCTAGGCTAGCAAGGTTGTTTGAAGCAAACTCAAGTATAAAACGGTACAGCAAAACTTACATATGAACATATTGCAAGCATTATAAGACTTTACATCGTCTCCTTGTTGTTCAAACACCTTAACCAGAAAATATCTAGACTCTAGAGATCAATCATGCAAACCAAATTTTAACAAGCTCTATGTAGTTCTTCATTAATAGGTGCAAAGTACATGATGCAAGAGCTTAAACATGATCTATATGATCACAACAATTGCCAAGTATAAAATTATTCAAGACATTATACCATTTACCACATGCAGCATTTTCTGTTTCCAACCATATAACAATGAACGAAGCAGTTTCAACCTTCGCCATGAACATTAAGAATAAAGCTAAGAACATATGTGTTCATATGAAACAGCGGAGCGTGTCTCTCTCCCAAACAAAGAATGCTAGGATCCGATTTTATTCAAACAAAAACAAAAATAAAAACAAACAGACGCTCCAAGTAAAGCACATAAGATGTGACAGAATAAAAATATAGTTTCACTAGAGGTGACCTGATAAGTTGTCGATGAAGAAGGGATGCCTTGGGCATCCCCAAGCTTAGATGTTTGAGTCTTCTTAAAATATGCCGGGATGAACCACGGGGGCATCCCCAAGCTTAGACTTTTCACTCTTCTTGATCATATTGTATCATCCTCCTCTCTTGACCCTTGAAAACTTCCTCCACACCAAACTCAAAACAAACTCATTAGAGGGTTAGTGCATAATCGAAAATTCACATATTCAGAGGTGACATAATCATTCTTAACACTTTTGGACATTGCACAAAGCTACTGAAAGTTAATGGAACAAAGAAATCCATCAAACCTAGCAAAACAGGCAATGCGAAATAAAAGGCAGAATCTGTCAAAGCAGAACAGTCCGTAAAGACGAATTTTTCAGGGGCACTTAACTTGCTCAGATGAAAATGCTCAAATTGAATGAAAGTTGCGTACATATCTGGGGATCACGCATGTAAATTGGCAGATTTTTCTAAATTTTCTACAGGAGGGGCTGCTCAATTTCGTGACAGTAAGAAATATGTTTCTGTGCAGTAATCCAAATCTAGTATTGACTTTACTATCAAAGACTTTACTTGGCACAACAATGCAATAAAATAAAGATAAGGAGAGGTTGATACAGTAGTAACAACTTCCAAGACTCAACAAAACAGTAGCAAAATAAAAACATGGGTTATCTCCCAAGAAGTTTTTTCTTTATAGCCATTAAGATGGGCTCAGTAAATTTAATGATGCACTCGCATAAGGATGAGAGTTGAAGGAAAGAGAGCATCAAAAAGCAAGTATGAAACAAATTTAAGCCTAACCCACTTCCTATGAAAAGGAATCTTGTAAATAAGCAAGTCAATGAAGAACAAAGTGAATAGCATAGGAAGACAAAACAAGTGTAACTTCAAAAATTTCAGCATATAGAGAGGTGTTTTAGTAACATGAAAATTTCTACAACCATATTTTCCTCTCTCATAATAATTTCCAGTAGCATCATGAACAAACTCAACAATATAACTATCACATAAAGCATTCTTATCATGAGTCTCATGCGTAAAATAATTACTACTCCCAACATAAGCATAGTCATTCTTATTAATTGTAGTGGGAGCAAATTCAACACAGTAGCTATCATTATTATTCTCATCACCATAATCATCAAATGTAGGAGGCATAGTATAATCATAGTAAACTTTATCCTCAATAGTAGGTGGCACCAAAATACCACTATCATCATAAATGGGAGGAAAAGTGTCATCAAAGTAAATTCTCTCCTCCATGCTTGGGGGACTAAAAATATCATGCTCATCAAAACCAGCTTCCCCAAGCTTAAATTATTCCATAGCATTAGCAATAATAGTGTTCAAAGAGTTCATGCTAATAACATTGCTACAACTATTTTGCAAACAAAGTTCCATGGGTTTTTTAATTTTCTCTTCAAACACCTCATGTCCTAACTCAAGATAAATACTATAAAGATCTCTAATATTTTTGTTGTTTTCCATTAAGCCTAACTAGTGAAATCACACAACTTAGTGTTCTCAGGAGTATTCATTTTAACAGTTGTAAATAAAGCAAACTAAATAGAGTAAATGCAAGTAACTAATTTTTTTGTGTTTTTAATATAGAGAACAAAGAAAGCAGTAAATAAAATAAAGTAAAGCAAGACAAAAACAAAGTAAAGAGATTGGATGTGGGAGACTCTCCTTGCAGCGTGTCTTGATCTCCCCGGCAACGGCGCCAGAAAACTGTCTTGATGGCGTGTAAGACACACTTCCGTTGGGAACCCCAAGAGGAAGGTGTGCTGCATACAGCGACAAGTTTTCCCTCAGTAAGAAACCAAGGTTATCGAACCAGTAGGAGTCAAGGAACACGTGAAGGTTGTTGGTGGCGGAGTGCGCAACACCAGGGATTCTGGCGCCAACGTGGAACCTGCACAACACAATCAAAGTACTTTGCCCCAATGTAACAGTGAGGTTGTCAATCTCACCGGCTTGCTGTAAATAAATGATTAGATGTATAGTGTGGAAGATGATGTTTGTTTGCGAAGAACAGTAAAGAACAAGTATTGCAGTAGATTGTATTTTAGATGTAAAGAATGGACCGGGGTCCATAGTTCACTAGTGGTGTCTCTCCCATAAGATAAATAGCATGTTGGGTGAACAAATTACAGTTGGGAAATTGACAAATAAAGAAGGCATAACAATGCACATACATATATCACGATGAGTACTATGAGATTTAATCAGGGCATTACGACAAAGTACATAGACCGCTATCCAGCATGCATCTATGCCTAAAAAGTCCACCTTCAGGTTATCATCCGAACCCCTTCCAGTATTAAGTTGCAAACAACAGACAATTGCATTAAGTATGGTGCGTAATGTAATCAAGACAAATATCTTATGCTGTTGCCACTAGGGATAAAACATCGATGCTTTGTCTAAGGATATTTGTGTATATTACATTACGCACCATACTTAATGCAATTGTCTGTTGTTTGCAACTTAATACTGGAGGGGGTTCGGATGATAACCTGAAGGTGGACTTTTTAGGCATAGATGCATGCTGGATAGCGGTCTATGTACTTTGTCGTAATGCCCTGATTAATTCTCATAGTACTCATCATGATATATGTATGTGCATTGTTATGCCTTCTTTATTTGTCAATTGCCCAACTGTAATTTGTTCACCCAACATCTGCTTATCTTATGGGAGAGACACCACTAGTGATATGTGGACCCCGGTCCTATTCTTTACATCTGAAATACAATCTACTGCAATTGTTCTTTACTGTTCTTCGCAAACAAACATCATCATCCACACTATACATCTAATCCTTTGTTTACAGCAAGCCGGTGAGATTGACAACCTCACTGTTACGTTGGGGCAAAGTTCTGTGATTGTGTTGTGCAGGTTCCACGTTGGCGCCGGAATCCCTGGTGTTGCGCCGCACTACACTCCTCCGCCATCAACCTTCAACGTGCTTCTTGGCTCCTCCTGGTTCGATAAACCTTGGTTTCTTTCTGAGGGAAAACTTACTACTGTACGCATCACACCTTCCTCTTGGGGTTCCCAACGGACGTGTCGACTGCACGCATCACACATCCACAATCTTAGAACTTTCTGTCACTGTCCCAGATTCAATGGAGGCATGAACCCACTATCGAGCATAAATACTCCCTCTTGGAGTCACAAGTATCAACTTGGCCAGAGCCTCTACTAGCAACGGAGAGCATGCAAGAACATAAACAACATATATGATAGATTGATAATCAACTTGACATAGTATTCAATAGTCATCGGATCCCAACAAACACAACATGTAGCATTACAAATAGATGATCTTGATCATGATAGGCAGCTCACAAGATCTAACATGATAGCACAATGAGGAGAAGACAACCATCTAGCTACTGCTATGGACCCATAGTCCAGGGGTGAACTACTCACACATCGATCCGGAGGCGATCATGGTGATGAAGAGACCTCCGGGATATGATTCCCCTCTCCGGCAGGGTGCCGGAGGCGATCTCCTGAATCCCCCGAGATGGGATTGGCGGCGGCGGCGTCTCTGGAAGGTTTTCCGTATCGTGGCTCTCGGTACTGGGGTATTCGCGACGAAGGCTTTAAGTAGGCGGAAGGGCGGAGTTGGAGGGCTGACGGGGGCCCCACACCATAGGGCGGCGCGGGGCCCACCCTGGCCGCGCGGCCCTGTGGTGTCGGCGCCCCGTCGCCCCACTTCGTTTCCCTTTCGGTCTTCTGGAATCTTCGTGGAAAAATAAGACCCTGGGCTTTAATTGCGTCCAATTCCGAGAATATTTCCTTTGTAGGATTTCTGAAACCAAAAACAGCAGAAAACAGCAACTGCCTCTTCGGCATCTCGTCAATAGGTTAGTGCCGGAAAATGCATAATAATGACATAAAGTGTGTATAAAACATGTGAGTATCATCATAAAAGTAGCATGAAACATAAGAAATTATAGATACGTTTGAGACGTATCATGGTGTCTCTCCAATAAGAAATAGCATGTTGCGTGAACAATTTACAGTTGGGCAATTGAAAAATAGAGAGGGCATAGCAATGCACATACATATCATGATGACTAATATGAGATTTACTTAGGGCATTACGACAAAGAACCTAGACCGCTATCCAGCATGCATCTATGCCTAAAAAGTCCACCTTCGGGTTAGCATCCGCACCCCTTCCAGTATTAAGTTGCAAACAACAAACAATTGCATTAAGTACTGTACGTAATGTAAACAATACAAATATCCTTAGACAAAGCATTGTTGTTTTATCCCTAGTGGCAACAACACATCCATAACCTTAGTACTTTCTGTCACTGTCCTAGATTCAATGGAGGCATGAACCCACTATCGAGCATAAATACTCCCTCTTGGAGTTACAAGTATCAACTTGGCCAGAGCCTCTACTGGCAAAGGAGAGCATGCAAGATCATAAAAAAAACATATATGATAGATCAATAATCAACTTGACATAGTATTCCATATTCATCGGATCCCAACAAACACAACATGTAGCATTATAAATAGATGATCTTGATCATGATAGGCAGCTCACAAGATCTAAACATGATAGCACAAGAGGAGAAGACAACTATCTAGCTACTGCTATGGACCCATAGTCCAAGGATGAACTACTCACGCATCAGTCCGGAGGTGGGCATGGTTGATGTAGAGCCCTCCGGTGATGATTCCCCTCTCCGGCAGGGTGCCGGAGGCGATCTCCTGAATCCCCCGAGATGGGATTGGCGGCGGCGGCGTCACAGTAACTTTTCTCGTATCGTGGCTCTCGGTCCTAGGGTTTTCGCGATGGAGAGAATAAATAGGCGAAGGGGCAGAGTCGGGGGATGCTCGAGGGCCCCACCCCATAGGGCGGCGCGGCCAGGGGTGGGGCCGCGCCCCCCTAGGGTGTGGCCGCCTCATCGCCCCTCTTCGTCTCCTCTTCGGACTTCTGGAAGGCTCCGTGGAAAATAAGACCGTGGGCTTTTGTTTCGTCCAATTCCGAGAATATTTCCTGTGTAGGAATCCTGAAACCAAAAACAGCAGAAAACAGGAACTGGCGCTTCGGCATCTTGTTAATAGGTTAGTGCCGGAAAATGCATCAAAATGATATAAAGTGTATATAAAAAATGTGAGTATTGTTATAATACTAGCATGGAACATAAGAAATTATAGATACGTTTGAGACGTATCAGGATCCTTGACGTACACAGCAATGTAATATTCCGTAGTTAGGCAACTTGTATTCCGGCTAGGACTCTCCGTGTAAACCCTAGATCCTGGCGCCTTTAAAAGCCGGATCCTGGGAGCCCTAGAGGCACAAACACAACTCATTGTAACAACACGAAAGCGCCCAGATAATTCTAGAAAAGCAGCAGTAGGCCCTGTCATCGAGCAGGTGTTCCGCAGCTGGGTAAATCGCGTACCACCGTCCCGAGGACTCTCCGCCCGATGGCCCCTACTTCTTCTTCCCTCCATGACGATCCCTCCTCTGGAGTACCGTCGAATAGGCAACGACAAGGACAAGTAGGAGTTAAGCTTGGGGATGCTGATATGTTGCAAACGTATCTATAATTTTTGATGCTCCATTCTTGTTTTACACCAATTTCTATATGTTTTGTTTACACTTCATGGTATTTTTATGCATTTTCTGGAACTAACCTATTAACAAGATGCCACAGTGCCACTTCCTGTTTTCTTCCATTTTTGTATTCAGAAATGTTGTACAGGAAATATTCTCGGAATAGGACGAAACAAAAGCCAAACCTCTTATTTTTTCCGACCCAAGGACGGAGTCCAAAGCAGAGACGGAGGGGGGCACCGAGGCGGCCGTGCCTAGGGGTGGTGTGGGGCCCTCGGGCACCCACCGACCTCGCCCTTCCGCCTATAAGTTGCCTCCCGACGTGAAAATCCTAAATCAACCAGCCTCCATCCACGAAAAGTTCTGTAGCTCCGCCGACATCGAAGACAAGTTTCGGGGGACAGAAGTCTCTGTTCCGGTACCCTGCTGGGACGGGGAATTGCCCCGGAGCCATCTCCATCGACTCCACCGCCATCTTCATCGTTGTTGCTGACTCATATGATGAGGAGGGAGTAGTTCTTCCCCGAGGCTAAGGGCTTTACCGGTAGCTATGTGGTCTATCTCTCTCCAATGGTATGATCTTTATATAATCATGAGCTTTGTAATCTAGTTGAATAAGTAGATGTTACTCTTCATCTATTATGCTACTCTAGTGGCTTTATTTTGTGATCTCCGGAGACACCTTCTCCCACGGTGTGAAGGTGACAGTATGCGCATCGTGTATGTCTCTTAGGCTAAATTTTACAGAAATACTTATCATGAGTTATAATTTGAGTTGGATGTCTCTAAAAAATTGTGGTGTTTGTTAGTACTATCTTTGGATGCTCAAAGTGACAGCGTGGGGCGTCCCTAGATTTGAAACGTGAACTTTAAGGGGTGCTTTTGTAGCCCTACGCGGTGAATTGGTGTTCGTTATCCAACCAGAGAGTAGTTCAGAGTTGCATAGTGAAGAGATGATATTTATGTATTCAATTATGATATAATTGTTGAGAGTGTCCACTAGCGAAAGTAAGATCTCTAGGCCAGGTTTCTAAGCATTGAAACCCCGTTTACAACCAGTTCTGCTACATGTTTGCTTGCTGCCATTTTTATTTCAGATTGCAATTACCACTCATAATTATCCATATTACTTGCATTTCACTATCTCTTCGTCGAACTAGTGCACCTATACACCTGACAAGTATATTGGGTGTGTTGGGGACACAAGAGACTTCTTGCATCGTAATTGCAGGGTTGCTTGAGAGGGATATCTTTGACCTCTTGTTATCACCGGAATTTGACCAGGTCAGAGGTGGGCCGTGATCAAGATGGGCTTAAAGATTATATATAGAAGAAATACGTGAATCGGCCTTATATGCAAAGTTTGGGCTAGTTTGCCCTTGTATCTGTAATATATTAGATCGTATCTTAAGTTAGAAGTTAGAGTTTTACCCGTGCACGGTTAGGTGCATGCCTGAATTAGAAAGTCCCCTGGACTATAAATATGTATCTAGGGTTTATGGAATAAACAGCAACCAACGTTCAACACAAACAAATCTCGGCGCATCGCCAACTCCTTCGTCTCGAGGGTTTCTCCGGTAAGCACCATGCTGCCTAGATCGCATCTTGCGATCTAGGCAGCACAAGCCTACCCACGTTGTTCATGCGTTGCTCGTGCTGAAGCCTTTTTGATGGCGAGCAACGTAGTTATCTTAGGTGTGTTAGGGTTAGCATTGTTCTTCGTATCATATGCTGTTGTAGTGCAACCCTTATACATCTAGCCGCCCTTACACCTATCTTAGGTGTAGGGGCGGCACCCCGCTTGATCATAGTTTAGTAGATCCGATCCGTTACGGTTGCTCCTTGCTTTGCAAGGATTAGTTTAATATCTGCAATAGTTAGGCCCTACAAAGGGTTGGAGGATCCAGCGGCGTGTAGGGTGTAATTCGCTAGCCCTAGACAGGATGTTCCGGGGATCAACCTCGTGTTGGTTTTTAGGCCCTGTCTAGGATCGGCTTACGATCACCGTACGCGAGCGCGAGGCCCAATCGTGAGTGGGATGATCCGATTATGCGGTGAAAACCCTAAATCGTCGTAGATCTCATTAGCTTTACCTTGATCAAGCAGGACCACCATATATTCGGACACCTTGTTCGAATCATGGGTGGATCGGCTCTTTGAGCCGATTCACAGGATAACCTGAGAGCCGATCGAGGCTCGTATTTAATGTTTACGTGTGTGCCCTGCAGGAAACTAAGCGAGGCATCATCCAACACCTTCCTGACCAGGTATAGGTCAGGTGGCACGCCCTTGCGATAGCATCGGACGTGTGACCAGGAGGCTTTGCGGGCCGTCGCTCTGAGGGACTGGGGCCAGCCGCAGCCCTAGTTGTTCCCGGCTCTACTGTGTTGCCCGTCGCTGCCCGCCGGTGGGTTTCTGACGTCAACACATTCTGGCACGCCCGGTGGGACAATCTTCGACATCCACCACATCGCCGTCTACATCCGAGATGGCGGAAAGCACTCCGGTCAAGTACGAGGATCTGCCTGATGAGCTCAAGAAGAAGCATGACGAAATCAAGGCAGTCCTCGAAGCCGAACTCATCGGCTCTTTCCACAGAACCCGCTCCCATGGCCAACCAGGACACTTGTTCAGCATCAACATGGTAGAACTTGGGTACCGCCCTGGTAAGGGTAGTGATGAGGGCGACTGCTCTCATAGCAAGGATGAAGAGGGAGCTGGTCCACGCGATCAGCCCCGACACTGCCACAAGATCCTGGTGATGATCAAGATGGAGGCCGATTCCAGCGATCGGACCGTATCACACGCACCACCGGCTCTCCCAGTATTCGGCGTCGACCTCACAGGTGACAGAAAGCTAGGGTATGGGTTCACCTCGGCTGATGAGCTAGAGGAAGTCGACATCGGCCCTGGGGATAAGCCTCGGCCAACTTTTATCAGCAGGAAGTTAGATCCACAGCTCAGGAGTCAGATGATTGCTCTGTTGAAAGAATACCCAGATTGCTTTGCATGGGACTACACAGAGATGCCTGGGTTAGACAGGAGCATCATTGAACATCGGCTCCCCCTTAAGAAAGGATTTCGGCCGTTCCAACAACGAGCACGTCAGATGAAGGCCGAAATCCTGGAAGAGGTCAAGAAAGAGATCGAGAAGATGTTGGCCGCCGGGTTCATCAGGCCATGTAGGTATGCTGAATGGATCTCCAGTATCGTTCCTGTAGAAAAGAAGGACGGCCGGTGGCGTGTGGCTATCGATTTCCGAGATCTTAACAGAGCCACTCCAAAAGATGAGTATCCGATGCCTGTGGCGGAAACATTGATCAATGCAGCTGCTGGCCACAAGGTTTTAAGCTTCATGGATGGCAACGCCGGCTATAACCAGATCTTCATGGCTCCAGAAGATATACACAAGACCGCATTCAGAGTACCAGGGGCAGTAGGCTTGTTTGAATATGTGGTCATGACCTTCGGGTTGAAGAATGCTGGTGCAACATATCAAAGAGCCATGAATTATATATTTCACGATCTGATCGGCAAATTGGTGGAAATCTACATCGATGACGTGGTAGTCAAGTCCGTCTCCATGGAGGGACACTTGGGAGATTTGCGACACGTCCTAGACCGAACTCGGAAGTTCGGACTGAGAATGAACCCAAAGAAGTGTGCCTTTGGTGTGACGGCCGGTCAGTTCCTAGGATTTCTGGTTCATGAGCGAGGAATTGAGATCGGCCTGAAAAGTCAGGAGGCAGTGCGTACCATGCAGCCGCCCACCACGAAGAAGGAACTCCAACGTCTTATCGGCAAGATCAACTTCGTCTGCCGATTCATCTCTAACCTGTCAGGACGGATCGAGCCGTTCATGGCGTTGGTGAAGACTAAATCTGATGACGAATTTCACTGGGGGGCAGAACAGCAGCAGGCGTTTGATGAAATTAAACGGTATCTCACAACGCCGCCTGTGCTAGTTCCGCCCCAGCAAGACAGGCCGTTCTACATCTACTTGTCAGTAGCGGACACGTCCATCGCCTCGGTAGTGGTGCAACTCTATGAGGGCGTTGAAAAGGTCGTTTTCTACCTCAGCAGAAGAATGTTGGACGCGGAAACAAGGTATCCTGAGGTCGAGAAACTATGCCTCTGCCTGTTCTTTACCTGCACCAAGCTGTACCACATCCTTTTGACGGCAGAAATCTTCGTCATATGCAAGTCAGACGTTGTCAAGCACATGCTGTCGGCCCCTGTCTTGAAAGGCCGACTGGGTAAGTGGATGTTTGCGTTGTCAGAGTTCGATCTCCGGTATCAGCCTGCGAAAGCAGTCAAAGGGCAAGCATTGGCCGATCTCATAGCCGAGCGAATCAGTACCAATATAGCAGCACTATCTATACGTGCATGGGCTATGTTCTTCGATGGATCGGCTTGCGACGACGGTTGTGGCATCGGCATTCTGCTCGTGTCGCCTCGGGGGGCAGAGTACTCCTTCTCCATCAGATTGTCTACCCTTTGCACCAACAACGTAGCAGAATACGAGGCGGTACGTAAGGGGATGGAGTTGCTATTGGAAGCCGGGGCAGAGGCAGTAGAACTTTTTGGAGACTCCAAGTTGGTGATTAACCAGCTCACGGATGAATACAAGTGCGAGAGTGAATCGCTTTTCCCATATTGGATGGAATGCCGTGAGTTGATGACACAGTTTCGGTACATCAACTTTAATTGGGTCCCAAGAACCCAAAACACCGAGGCCAACAATCTCGCACAAATGGCGTCAGGCTACATAGATATACCTGAAGGGTCGGAAGTGCAGGTGCAATTCCTGGAACAGGATGATTGGAGAGCCGAAATCTTCAATTACTTAAAAGATTCGGCTCAGGGGGCATCGAAACGGATAAGATACAAAGCCATGAAGTATGTCCTCATAGGAGACGATATGTTCTACAGGACGTTGGAAGGGTTACTACTCAAGTGCCTAGGACCAACTGAGTCTAATCGGCTCTTACATGAGGTGCACGAAGGCGCCTGTGGAACTCATCAGTCGGCTCACAAGATGAAGTGGCTAATCAGGCGCTCAGGATTTTATTGGCCCACCATGCTTGAAGACTGCTTCAATTACTACAAGGGGTGCCAAGCATGCCAGATGTTTGGGAAGATTCAGATGGTACCAGCATCAGCGATGAACCCTATCATCAAGCCTTGGCCGTTCCGAGGGTGGGGCATGGACATGATCGGCAAAATCCATCCGGCGTCGAGTAAAAAACATGAATGGATTTTGGACATCACAGATTACTTCACCAAGTGGGTGGAAGCCGTCCCTATGAAGAAGGTGAAATCAGAAGATGTGATCAAGTTTGTGAAAGAACACGTGATTCATAGGTTCGGGATTCCCCAAACTATCACGACCGATGGAGGTTCGGTCTTTGTTTCTAAAGAATTCAGGAAATTCTGCGATGACATGGGGATTAAACTGATCCAATCATCTCCGTACTATGCTCAGGCTAATGGGCAAGCTGAAGCATCCAATCAGAGCTTAATCAAGCTGATCAAGAGAAAGATTGACGAGAACCCTAGGGATTGGCATGAGAAGTTATCAGAAGCATTATGGGCCTACCACATGTCGTGCGATGGAGCTATAAAGACTTCGCCGTACCAGCTTGTCTATGGACAGGAAGCCGTATTACCTTGGGAAATTACGGCTGGATCAAGACGTGTCACGTTTCAGAATGATCTGACAGCGGAAGAATATGCAGCTTTGATGAGTGATACTATTGAGGACGCAACAGAACTGAGGCTTTGGTCATTGGAGAAGATTAAGGAGAACAAAGCCAGGGTAGCGCGTGCCTACAATAAAAAGGTTAGACCAAAGGAGTTTCAAGTTGGCGATCTAGTATGGGAAGCTGTGTTGCCGTTAGGAACCAGGGACAAGGCATATGGCAAGTGGTCTCCTAATTGGCACGGTACGTACAAAGTCGTCCAGGCCTTGAAGGGTAATGCATACATGTTGGAAGAGTTAGACGGGCAGAAGTTCCTAGTAGCCGTCAATGGTCAACACCTCAAGAAGTATTTCCCAAGCATGTGGGATGATGGGCAGTAAGGTATGGGGGCCGATTTTAAATCGGCCAGTAAAAAAAAAAATCACAGCCGATGCGCAGACATCGACTTGAGAAAACATACGGAGATAACAGTATGAAAATACAGTATGAAAATACAGCCGATGCACAGACATCGACTTCAGAATAACAAAGCCGATACGCTGATATCGACTCTAGAGGAATAAGCTCAAATTAGTAAGCTAACGGAATCGGTTCAGACCAGAGGTCATGATGTGAGATTGACGAGGAGTTCAAGCTAATGGTTTGGACTAGTAGGACCTGTTGGACCGTGTGGTTAAGCAACAGCTTGGCCCCAGACCGCAATGCGAGCCGATGTCCTGCTATCGGCTCTTCATACGGCGACTCCGTTCGACGATCGGCAAAATCAACAAGGAAGCGAAATTAATTGAGGAATATTTTCTTCATTAATAGAGGGATTTCTTACAAAGAAAGAGCCGATTGCTCAGGAAAGAAGAGGGCAAAAGCCAACTACTACTACTGATCCCTAATCTAGGGGCCATGGCTGCCCTCGTCGTCGCTGCCTCCGGCGCAACTGCTGATAGGCTCTTCATCGGAGTTTCCGTAGCCTTCTACGGGAGCTTCATCTTCCTCATCATCGTCATCGCTGTCATCGTCCCACCAGGTGCGGAGGCGCTTTGCTGGTGGGTAGCCTTCAAGGGAGTCATCATCGTCCTCCTCCGCTTCTTCTTCGGAGGAGGTGAAATCGTCCCAGGAGAAGCGGTCGTCCTCGCTCTCTGCCTCCTCTTCCCCTTCGATGAGGAATTGAAGGTCGCCCTCTCCATCGGTCAGGGATTTGTCATCTTCCGACCAGAGGGAGGAATCGTGTTCCTCTTTGTCCCACGTCGTCGGGGAAAGGATGGCATGTGCCGCCAACGAGCCCCACTCCGGCGTCGGCTCGCGAGAGGAGGAAGAGTCAGAGAAGACCGATGAGGTGGAGGAGGAAGAAGAGGAAGACATGGCTATGGGAGATTGGGGGTTTTTTGGGTGCCGATGGCCAGAACAGAGCAAAGAGATGAAGTGGCAAACTGCTCAGGGCATTTGAATAAAGGGGCTATAGTAGAAATTCAATGCCACAGCAGTTTCCGAGGAGGCGGTGCTCAAAGACAGCGGTCAAATCACGCGGAATAGTTGAGAAGACAGGGCATCATGATGAGAAATGCTGCGACGGTTCTGCTCTGCCATGACATTACCCGACGAAGAAAAACAGAGTGATTTTGGAATTATCAATTCCAAAACCAGGGGGGCATGTGTTATCACCGGAATTTGACCAGGTCAGAGGTGGGCCGTGATCAAGATGGGCTTAAAGATTATATATAGAAGAAATACGTGAATCGGCCTTATATGCAAAGTTTGGGCTAGTTTGCCCTTGTATCTGTAATATATTAGATCGTATCTTAAGTTAGAAGTTAGAGTTTTACCCGTGCACGGTTAGGTGCACGCCTGAATTAGAAAGTCCCCTGGACTATAAATATGTATCTAGGGTTTATGGAATAAACAACAACCAACGTTCAACACAAACAAATCTCGGCGCATCGCTAACTCCTTCGTCTCGAGGGTTTCTCCGGTAAGCACCATGCTGCCTAGATCGCATCTTGCGATCTAGGCAGCACAAGCCTACCCACGTTGTTCATGCGTTGCTCGTGCTGAAGCCTTTTTGATGGCGAGCAACGTAGTTATCTTAGGTGTGTTAGGGTTAGCATTGTTCTTCGTATCATATGCTGTTGTAGTGCAACCCTTATACATCTAGCCGCCCTTACACCTATCTTAGGTGTAGGGGCGGCACCCCGCTTGATCATAGTTTAGTAGATCCGATCCGTTATGGTTGCTCCTTGCTTTGCAAGGATTAGTTTAATATCTGCAATAGTTAGGCCCTACAAAGGGTTGGAGGATCCAGCGGCGTGTAGGGTGTAATTCGCTAGCCCTAGACAGGATGTTCCGGGGATCAACCTCGTGTTGGTTTTTAGGCCCTGTCTAGGATCGGCTTACGATCACCGTACGCGAGCGCGAGGCCCAATCGTGAGTGGGATGATCCGATTATGCGGTGAAAACCCTAAATCGTCGTAGATCTCATTAGCTTTACCTTGATCAAGCAGGACCACCATATATTCGGACACCTTGTTCGAATCATGGGTGGATCGGCTCTTTGAGCCGATTCACAGGATAACCTGAGAGCCGATCGAGGCTCGTATTTAATGTTTACGTGTGTGCCCTGCAGGAAACTAAGCGAGGCATCATCCAACACCTTCCTGACCAGGTATAGGTCAGGTGGCACGCCCTTGCGATAGCATCGGACGTGTGACCAGGAGGCTTTGCGGGCCGTCGCTCTGAGGGACTGGGGCCAGCCGCAGCCCTAGTTGTTCCCGGCTCTACTGTGTTGCCCGTCGCTGCCCGCCGGTGGGTTTCTGACGTCAACACCTCTATCTCTCTGAGTTCGATAAACCTTGGGTGATTCACTTAAGGGAAACTTGCTGCTGTTCTACAAACCTCTGCACTTGGAGGCCCAACACTGTCTACAAGAATAGAAGCGTGTGTAGACATCATTGACCTCCTCTTCTCTTCTTCCAGTCACACGTGAGGAGGGGTGTTGAGATGTATAAGTGGATTGCCTAGCCCGTCCGAATGTGGGAAGACTCAGATGACTCTTATACCCTGTCTTGTCTATGTTATGGATTTCATTATTGTTTACTCATATATAGTTAATTGTCATCATGCTCTTTGATTGATACATGTTGTGATTCTAACCAGGGGGCTAACCTGATGCCTCTGGGAGTATCCTCGCCCAAGATGGCTGCAGAAGCATTAAGATCAGATGTTAGACATGCAACAAGTAACAGAAGAATTGTGTGTGAAATTGCTCATACGTTTCCAATGGAATTTCCTCTTTGTGCCGCCAAGCCAGCAAAAAGTCCTATCAGATCGATCAGTGATGGCGTGTAGTTGACACGTCCGTTGGGAACCCCAAGAGGAAGGTGTGATGCGCACAGCAGCAAGTTTTCCCTCAGTAAGAAACCAAGGTTATCGAACCAGTAGGAGCCAAGAAGCACGTTGAAGGTTGTTGGTGGCGGAGTGTAGTGCGGCGCAACACCAGGGATTCCGGCGCCAACGTGGAACCTGCACAACACAATCACAGAACTTTGCCCCAACGTAACAGCGAGGTTGTCAATCTCACCGGCTTGCTGTAAACAAAGGATTAGATGTATAGTGTGGATGATGATGATTGTTTGCGAAGAACAGTAAAGAACAATTGCAGTAGATTGTATTTCAGATGTAAAGAATAGGACCGGGGTCCACAGTTTACTAGCGGTGTCTCTCCCATAAGATAGCAGATGTTGGGTGAACAAATTACAGTTGGGCAATTGACAAATAAAGAAGGCATAACAATGCACATACATATATCATGATGAGTACTATGAGATTTAATCAGGGCATTACGACAAAGTACATAGACCGCTATCCAGCATGCATCTATGCCTAAAAAGTCCACCTTCAGGTTATCATCCGAACCCCCTCCAGTATTAAGTTGTAAACAACAGACAATTGCATTAAGTATGGTGCATAATGTAATCAACACAAATATCCTTAGACAAAGCATCGATGTTTTATCCCTAATGGCAACAGGACATCCACAACCTTAGAACTTTCTGTCACTGTCTCAGATTTAATGGAGGCATGAACCCACTATCGAGCATAAATACTCCCTCTTGGAGTCACAAGTATTAATTTGGCTAGAGCCTCTACTAGCAACGGAGAGCATGCAAGAACATAAATAACATATATGATAGATTGATAATCAACTTGACATAGTATTCAATATTCATCGGATCCCAACAAACACAACATGTAGGATTACAAATAGATGATCTTGATCATGATAGGCAGCTCACAAGATCTAACATGATAGCACAATGAGGAGAAGACAACCATCTAGCTACTGCTATGGACCCATAGTCCAGGGGTGGACTACTCACACATCGATCCGGAGGCGATCATGGCGATGAAGAGACCTCCGGGAGATGATTCCCCTCTCCGGCAGGGTGCCGGAGGCGATCTCCTGAATCCCCCGAGATGGGATTGGCGGCGGCGGCGTCTCTGGAAGGTTTTCCGTATCGTGGCTCTCGGTACTGGGGGTTTCGCGATGGAGGCTTTAAGTAGGCGGAAGGGCGGAGTCGGGAGAGTCACGCGGGCCCCACACGCTAGGGCCGCGCGGGCCCCCTTAGGCCGCGCCGCCCTAGTGTGGCGGCGCCCCGTGGCCCCACTTCGTCTCCCCTCCGGTCTTCTGGAAGCTTCGTGGAAAAATAGGCCCCTGGGCATTGATTTCGTCCAATTCCGAGAATATTTCCTTACTAGGATTTCTGAAACCAAAAACAGCAGAAAACAAAGAATCGGCTCTTCGGCATCTCGTCAATAGGTTAGTGCCGGAAAATGCATAAATATGACATATAATGTGTATAAAACATGTGAGTATCATCATAAAAGTAGCATGGAACATAAGAAATTATAGATACGTTTGGGACGTATCAAGCATCCCCAAGCTTAGTTCCTACTCGCCCTCGAGTAGGTAAACGATAACAAAGATAATTTCTGAAGTGACATGCTATCATAATCTTGATCATAATATTGTAAAGCATATGAGATGAATGCAGCGATTCGAAGCAATGATGAAGATAATGAGTAAACTAATTAATCATATAGCAAAGACTTTTCATGAATAATACTTTCAAGACAAGCATCAATAAGACTTGCATAAGAGTTACTCATAAAGCAATAAATTCGAAGTAAAAGCATTGAAGCAACACAAAGGAAGATAAAGTTTCAGCGGTTGCTTTCAACTTCAACATGTTTATCTCATGGATAATTGTCAACACAAAGTAATATAACAAGTGCAATAGGTAAACATGTAAGAATCAATGCACACAGTTGATACAAGTGTTTGCTTCTGGGATAGAAGGAATATGTAAACTGACTCAACAATAAAGTAAAAGATAGGCCCTTCGCAGAAGGAAGCATTGATTACTATATTTGTGCTAGAGCTTTTCATTTTGAAAACAAGAAACAATTTTGTCAACGGTAGTAATAAAGCATATGTGTTATGTATAAGACATCTTATAAGTTGCAAGCCTCATGCATAGTATACTAATAGTGCTCGCACCTTGTCCTAATTAGCTTGGATTAACACTGATTATCATTGCATAGCATATGTTTCAACCAAGTGTCACAAAGGGGTACCTCTATGCCGCCTGTACAAAGGCCTAAGGAGAAAGCTCGCATTGGATTTCTCGCTTTTGATTATTCTCAACTTAGACATCCATACCGGGACAACATAGACAACAGATAATGGACTCCTCTTTAATGCATAAGCATTCAAAAACAGTTAATATTCTCATAAGAGATTGAGGATTAATTGTCCATACTGAAACTTCCACCATGAATCATGGCTTTAGTTAGCGGCCCAATGTTCTTCTCTAACAGTATGCATACTCAAACCATTTGATTGTGAAAACCGCCCTTACTTCAGACAAGACGAACATGCATAGAAACTCACATGATATTCAACAAAGGTAAAAGAGTTGATGGCGTCCCCAGAAAACATGGTTACCGCTCAACAAGCAACTTATTAAGAAATAAGACACATAAGTACATATTCTTCACCACGATAGTTTTTAAGGCTATTTGTCCCATGAGCTATATATTGCAAGGCAAAGAATAGAAATTTTAAAGGTAGCACTCAAGTAATTTACTTTGGAATGGCAGCGAAATACCATGTGGTAGGTAGGTATGGTGGACACAAATGGCATAGTTATTGGCTCAAGGATTTGGATGCACGAGAAGAATTCCTCTCAATACAAGGCTAGGCTAACAAGGTTGTTTGAAGCAAACTCAAGTATAAAAGGTGTAGCAAAGCTTACATATGAACATATTGTAACTATTATAAGACTTTACATCGTCTCCTTGTTGTTCAAACACCTCAACCAGAAAATATCTAGACTCTAGAGATCAATCATGCAAACCAAATTTTAACAAGCTCTATGTAGTTATTCATTAATGAGTACAAGGTACATGATGCAAGAGCTTAAACAAGATCTATATGAGCACAACAATTTCCAAGTATCACATTATTCAAGACATTAAACCATTTACCACATGCAGCATTTTCCATTTCCAACCATATAACAATGAATGAAATAGTCCAACTTTCGCAATGAACATTAAAGATGAAGCTAAGAACATATGTGTTCATACGAAACAGCGGAGCGTGTCTCTCTCCCAAACAAAGAATGCTAGGATCTGATTTATTCAAACAAAACAAAAATAAAAACAAACAGACGCTCAAAGTAAAGCACATAAGATGTGACAGAATAAAAATATAGTTTCACTAGAGGAACCTGATAAGTTGTCGATGAAGAAGGGATGCCTTGGGCATCCCCAAGCTTAGATGCTTGAGTATTCTTAAAATACGCAGGGATGAACCACGGGGGCATCCTCAAGCTTTGACTTTTCACTCTTCTTGATCATATTGTATCATCCTCCTCTCTTGACCCTTGAAAACTTCCTCCACACCAAACTCGAAACAAACTCATTAGAGGGTCAGTGCATAATTCATATATTCAGAGGTGACATAATCATTCTTAACACTTCTGGACATTGCACAAAGCTACTGAAAGTTAATGGAACAAAGAAATCCATCAAACATAGCAAAACATGCAATGCGAAATAAAAGGCAGAATCTGTCAAAACAGAACAGTTCGTAAAGACGAATTTCAAAGTGGCACCAGACTTGCTCAGATGAAAATGCCCAAATTGAATGAAAGTTGCGTACATATCTGAGGATCACGCATGGCAGATTTTTTTGATTTTTCTACAGAGACTACTGCTCAAATTCGTGACAGCAAGAAATCTGTTCCTGCACAGCAATCCAAATCTAGTATTGGCTTTACTATCAAAGACTTTACTTGGCACAACAATTGTTGCGGTCAGAAACCCACCGGCGGGCAGCGACTGGCAACACAGTAGAGCCGGGAACAACTAGGGCTGCGGCTGGCCCCAGTCCCTCAGAGCGACGGCCCGCAAAGCCTTCTGGTCACACGTCCGATGCTGTCGCAAGGGCGTGCCACCTGACCTATACCTGGTCAGGAAGGTGTTGGATGATGCCTCGCTTAGTTTCCTGCAGGGCATACACGTAAACGTTAAATACGAGCCTCGATCGGCTCTCAGGTTGTCCTGTGAATCGGCTCAAAGAGCCGATCCACCCATGATTCGTACAAGGTGTCCGAATATATGGTGGTCCTGCTTGATCAAGATAAAGCTAAAACGGTCTACGACGATTTAGGGTTTTCACCACATAATCGGATCATCCTACTCACGATTGGGCCTCGCGCTCGCGTACGGTGATCGTAAGCCGATCCTAGACAGGGCCTAAAAACCAACACGAGGTTGATCCCCGGAACTTCCTGTCTAGGGCTAGCAAACTACACCCTACACGCCGCTGGATCCTCCAACCCTTTGTAAGGCCTAACTATTGCGGATGTTAAACTAATCCTTGAAAAAAAACAAGGAGCATCCGTAACGGATCGGATCTACTAAACTATGATCAAGCGGGGTGCCGCCCCTACACCTAAGATAGGTGTAAGGGCGGCTAGATGTATAAGGGTTGCACTACGACAGCATATGATACGAAGAAACAATGCTAACCCTAACACATGTAAGATAACTACGTTGCTCGCCATCAAAAAGGCTTCAGCACGAGCAACGCATGAACAACGTGGGTAGGCTTGTGCTGCCTAGATCGCAAGATGCGATCTAGGCAGCATGGTGCTTACCGGAGAAACCCTCGAGACGAAGGAGTTGGCGATGCGCCGAGATTTGTTTGTGTTGAACGTTGGTTGTTGTTTATTCCATAAACCCTAGATACATATTTATAGTCCAGGGGACTTTCTAATTCGGGCGTGCACCTAACCGTGCACGGGTAAAACTCTAACTCCTAACTGACACGTAATCTAATATGTTACAGATACAAGGGCAAACTAGCCCAAACTTTGCATGTAAGGCCGATTCACGTATTTCTTCTATATATATATCTTCAAGTCCATCTTGATCGCGGCCCACCTCTGACTCGGTCAAATTCTGGTGATAACACATGCCCCCCTGGTTTTGGAAATGACATTTCCAAAATCATTACGCTTTCTTTCGTCGGGTCATGTCGTGGCAGAGCAGAACCCGCCGCAGAATCCTTCGTCATGATGCCTTGCCCTTTCCACTTCTCCACGTGGCCTGCGAAATTTTTCTGTTGGGCACCATCTCCTCGGAAACTGTTGTGGCATTGAATCTCCCTCATATCCCCTTTATTTAACCGTTCTAAACAGCTTGCTCCTCCTTCATCCTCCTCGCATTAGCACCCAAAAACCCTCCTGTGCCACCATGTCTTCTTCCTCCTCCTCGTCTTCCGAGCTTTCCTACGGGTCCTCCTCCTCCCGCGAGACGCCGCCGGACATCCGCGCCCCAGAAGAATGGGACCTGGAAGACCACGCCTCCTCCATCTGGTCCGAAGACGACCAGTCCCTGACCAGCGGGGATGAAGATCTTCAGTTCCTCGCCGACGGGGAACTGGAGTCGGAAAGCGAGGACGACCGGTTCCCCTGGGACGGCTGCCCCACCTCTGAAGAAGAGGAAGAGGAAGACGACGACGACGACGACTCCCTCGAGGGATACCCGCCGGCGAAACGCCTCCGCATGTGGTGGGACGACGACAGCAGCGACGACGAAGACGGGGATGAAGCTCTCGTAGAGGGCTACGGGAGTAGCGACGAGGAGCCCATCGGCAGCAGTGCCGATGAGAGTTCCGAAGATGACGACGAGGGCAGCGATGGCCCGTAGATTAGGATCTACTAGTGTAGGCCTAGCAGTAGTAGATTCTTCCTTCTTTGAGCAATCGGCTCTTTCCTTGTAAGAAATCCTGTTCATTAATGAAGAAGTTTCCCCAATTTGATTTTGCCGATTTGTTTTAAACCGATTCTCAATGAGCCGATGGCAACGCATCGGTCTCTCATAATCTATTCTTCATCCTTTTGACGTCGGAGTGATCGTGAACTTGCTCAAAGCTCAAAAGCTGATGTTAACATCACTCCTTCACGATCTATCTTTCGCCTTTTCCGACCGATGACCTTGAGCTCTGGTGGACAACGAAGCAGATCAACGCCTTTACGAGAGCCCCAGAATCGCTGCTGAAACGACTTGACGCCGAAGCCGATACCTCTGGACCATTCAGATATTCAGTGATACTCTTCAAACCTGCCCAATCCTCTTAAAAAAGGTTATGATGGAGGGCCATCCAATGAAATCTCAGTCGGCTTCTTACGAACAGAATATCTACGCAGTCAGTTGCCCCCCGAGCCTCCATCGAGGCGAGAACAGCAGTGGGCTGACCAAACGTGTCACCATCGGTTTTCAAGTCATGATGCAGCACCAGCCGATTTCACCAAAATCGGCTCCCTATAGCGAAGGGTCCTTCAGGACAAACTGCCCCCCGAGCCTCACTTAAGGCGAGAAAAGTGGTGAGTCAGCCAACTGTGCCGCCATTGGCCTCAGAGCCAGCCGATTTCAACAAAATCGGCTTCCCAGAGCAGAGAACCTTCAGGGTGAGCTGCCCCCCGAGCTTCTTCAGTCCACTTCTTCGTCTTGCTGGTCAGATCGGCTCCTTTCCTTCGGCGGATTTGATGCAACCCATCCTTAACCTGATCTGCACGTTCATGCTGCTCTTGGCATTGGTCAGGGTTATGATCCCTCAAACCTGCCCCAGCTGATACTGCGGACTCGAATACTCGCAAAAAGAATCCAGAGGTTCTTGAAGAGAGGATCTGAGCCATCAAACCACTCCATTGAGGAGCTCTTCCATTAGAGTCTCTCTTCGTGGCTCACTTCCTGCTCCATTGAACCCCTGCTTATAACAGTTGTATCCCTTGAGTCGATGGCCATGCATCGGCTTTCTATATTATTTTTTTGAATTTTTTACGGCCGATTTATGTATCGGCCCCCATACTTCAATACACATCATTAAAGGATATCTTGGGCTGCTGGGCATTGTAAGACGCTTCTACTGCATATCCTTGTGTTTATCCACCTAGGTGCCCCCCCGAGCCGATTCTGTCAAGAGAATTGATGGTATCGGCTCTCTAGGTATTCCCTGCTGGATTCAACGTTGAACCCAGGCAGAATGGATGGTGAGGATAATTTTGGCCGATTGCTGGAATCGGCCTCCACGTTGCTTGTTCGATGAAGGTTTTGTAATGTCCCTCGATAAATGTTTGGGGCCGATCACAAGGATCAGCCTCGCCACCTTTGTCCATCGATGTTGCTCTTGTTACACGGTCAGTCCGATGGATAAAACCAGCCTAACCCCGTTCTTTGTCACGTCGATGCGCTCGCAGTCGTCCAAATTGATGCCTGAGAGTGGCTCTTGGCCTGATGTCTCCCAAACGTCCATGCCGGCTGTTGAAATCTCGGCTGAATCATCTGCGTGGACGACTTCTACTTCATCTCCATCCCACTGTATTAGGCATTGGTGCATCGTGGATGGAATGCAACAGTTGGCGTGGATCCAATCTCTCCCTAGTAGGACAGCATAGGTGCTCTTGCTGTCGACAATAAAGAACGTCGTAGGGACGGTTTTCCTTCCTACGGTCAGATCCACATTCAGAACACCTTGTGCGTCAGATGCTTGGCCGTTGAAATCGCTCAGTGTCACATTGGTCTTGATCAGATCTGAGCTAGAGCGTCCCAACCGACGTAGCATGGAGTATGGCATAATGTTAACTGCCGCTCCGGTGTCCACCAACATCTTGTTGACAGGCTGCCCATTGATGTAACCTCGCAAGTACAGGGCCTTCAGATGCCTGTAACTTCTTTCTCGTGGCTTCTCAAAGATGACCGGCCGTGGGCCGCAGTCCAATTGTGCCACAGGTGCTTCATATAATCTTGGAGTGCTAAACTCTGTTGGAAGGATGAAGACCATGTTTGTGCCAGCCGATGTCTCATCATCGGCTTTCCTTTGCTTGGGGCGCCACTCTTTTCTTCGTGGCCGACCTTCTTCGTCCAGGGCTCGCTGAATCTTGGCGGCCAGATCAGGCCGTGCCTTCCTCAACGTGTGCAGGTATAATCTTTCAGCTTCCTCCAACCCACGCAGACGCTGAACCCTTCGCTTCTGGGAACGGCTGAGCCCATCAGGGCACCACCTTGGCCGATGATACTTATCCTCTTCATCATCGTCCTCTAGTTCCTCGAGATCTTCCACCCGAGCGGACTCAGCATGCTTGTTCCGAGGCGGGAGAGGCCCTAGACGCTTGAACACGGACACGTTAGCTGCATCCTTCTTCCTTTGTTTACATTCTGGGCAATTGCCGATTGTTGGCAATCGGCTCATTCCTGAATCCCAGCAGTGTCTGAAGAAGGGGCAGTCCCAGTGCCTATCCTCGTCGTCTTGCTCCCTCGACTTTTCCTTGGCGTGGCGCTCGTATCGCTCCTCGTCGTGATCATGCCGGCGACGTCTCCTGTCGTCCCTAGCCAGACGATCTTCTTCATCATCGTCGTTGTATCGCCGGCGTTGGTCATACTGACTCACATACTTGTTGAGGGGGTGATCAGAGAGGGGTCGCTGATATCTTATGTTCTTCACTTCTCCCTCTGTGACGTAGCGCTTGCCGTCGTGGCGGAGCCGATCGCGTGGAGCGGCTTCCTCTGTGTCTTTGCTATGAGAGCAGCTGCCCTCATCTCCGTCCTTACCAGAGTGGTGCCCAGGTCCCACCATGTTGATATTGAACAAGTGTCCTGGTTGGCCATGGGAGCGGGTTCTGTGGAAAGAGCCGATGAGTTCGGCTTCGAGGGCTGCCTTGATCTCGTCATGCTTCTTCTTGAGTTCGTCAGGCAGACCCTCGTACTTGACCGGAGTGCTTTCCGCCATCTCGGATGTAGATGGCGATGCGGTGGATGTCGAAGATTGTCCCACCGGGCGTGCCAGAATGTGTTGCGGTCAGAAACCCACCGGCGGGCAGCGACTGGCAACACAGTAGAGCCGGGAACAACTAGGGCTGCGGCTGGCCCCAGTCCCTCAGAGCGACGGCCCGCAAAGCCTTCTGGTCACACGTCCGATGCTGTCGCAAGGGCGTGCCACCTGACCTATACCTGGTCAGGAAGGTGTTGGATGATGCCTCGCTTAGTTTCCTGCAGGGCATACACGTAAACGTTAAATACGAGCCTCGATCGGCTCTCAGGTTGTCCTGTGAATCGGCTCAAAGAGCCGATCCACCCATGATTCGTACAAGGTGTCCGAATATATGGTGGTCCTGCTTGATCAAGATAAAGCTAAAACGGTCTACGACGATTTAGGGTTTTCACCACATAATCGGATCATCCTACTCACGATTGGGCCTCGCGCTCGCGTACGGTGATCGTAAGCCGATCCTAGACAGGGCCTAAAAACCAACACGAGGTTGATCCCCGGAACTTCCTGTCTAGGGCTAGCAAACTACACCCTACACGCCGCTGGATCCTCCAACCTTTTGTAAGGCCTAACTATTGCGGATGTTAAACTAATCCTTGAAAAAAACAAGGAGCAACCGTAACGGATCGGATCTACTAAACTATGATCAAGCGGGGTGCCGCCCCTACACCTAAGATAGGTGTAAGGGCGGCTAGATGTATAAGGGTTGCACTACGACAGCATATGATACGAAGAAACAATGCTAACCCTAACACATCTAAGATAACTACGTTGCTCGCCATCAAAAAGGCTTCAGCACGAGCAACGCATGAACAACGTGGGTAGGCTTGTGCTGCCTAGATCGCAAGATGCGATCTAGGCAGCATGGTGCTTACCGGAGAAACCCTCGAGACGAAGGAGTTGGCGATGCGCCGAGATTTGTTTGTGTTGAACGTTGGTTGTTGTTTATTCCATAAACCCTAGATACATATTTATAGTCCAGGGGACTTTCTAATTCGGGCGTGCACCTAACCGTGCACGGGTAAAACTCTAACTCCTAACCGACACGTAATCTAATATGTTACAGATACAAGGGCAAACTAGCCCAAACTTTGCATGTAAGGCCGATTCACGTATTTCTTCTATATATATATCTTCAAGTCCATCTTGATCGCGGCCCACCTCTGACTCGATCAAATTCTGGTGATAACAACAATACAATAAAATAAATATAAGGAGAGGTTGCTACAGTAGTAAACAACTTTCAAGACTCAAATATAAAATAAAGTGCAGAAGTAAAATAATGGGTTGTCTCCCATAAGCGCTTTTCTTTAACGCCTTTCAGCTAGGCGCAGAAAGTGTGTATCAAGTAATATCAAGAGACGAAGCATCAACATCAATAGGTATCTTAGATGCTCCCCCATCCGTAGTGGTGCTAAGGGCTTTGTCAATTTTAGGCCTATAATAGTTTTTTGGCTTAGGCACTTTAGAGACATACATGAATTTTTGCTCCTTACCCACATAAGCTTTCTCCTTAAACTTAAGAGAAGAAAAAGTTTAACCCAAGGTTCCCATAGCTTCTTCAAGTTCACTAATCCTATGGGTTTGATTATCATGAGTAGCACAAGTTTCGAAAACAGCAATTCTCTCATTAATTCCACCTAGAGATTTATCAAGTTTATCAGTGCTATTAAGTAATATTCCCAATTTAGTCTCAATACTTGGAAGATCTTTTTCTATGGCTTCCAACTTTTTCATGACATCCTCAAGAGAGATTTCAATTTTAGCTTCATTAACAGGTGGTATTCCAACTAGATTCTCAATAATGCAACTAGCTTCTAAAGCAGGAGTGCCTAGGAAATTACCTCCCGCAAGAGTATCAAGAACATACCTATCCCAACTATAGATTCCAACATAAAAGTTCCTAAGTAGTATAATTGTGGAGTGTTTCTTAATGCACCTATGATGAGCATCGCTAATTCTATACCAAGCATCTTTAAAACTTTCTCCCCCTTGTTGCTTAAAGGAACGAACTTCAACTTCCGGATTACTCATTTTTAGCAGTAGTAACTAAAGCAAACTAAATAAAGTAAATGCAAGTAACTAATTTTTTGTGTGTTTTTGATATAGAGAACAAGACAGTAAATAAAGTAAAACTAGCAACTAATTTTTTTGTGTTTTTGATATAGAGAGCAAACAAAGCAGTAAATAAAATAAAACAAAGCAAGACAAAAACAAAGTAAAGAGATTGGAAGTGAATACTCCCCTTGCAGCGTGTCTTGATCTCCCCAGCAACGGCGCCAGAAAAAATGCTTGATTGCGTGTAGTTGACACGTCTGTTGGGAACCCCAAGAGGAAGGTGTGATGCGCACATCAGCAAGTTTTCCCTCAGTAAGAACCCAAGGTTATCGAACCAGTAGGAGCCAAGAAGCACGTTGAAGGTTGTTGGTGGCGGAGTGTAGTGCGGCGCAACACCAGGGATTCCGGCGCCAACGTGGAACCTACACAACACAATCACAGAACTTTGCCCCAACGTAACAACGAGGTTGTCAATCTCACCGGCTTGCTGTAAACAAAGGATTAGATGTATAGTGTGGATGATGATGATTGTTTGCGAAGAACAGTAAAGAACAATTGCAGTAGATTGTATTTCAGATGTAAAGAATAGGACCGGGGTCCACAGTTCACTAGCGGTGTGTGGTGACCCTGCATACCACTGCATGTTGTAGTATGCCAGTCGTTGATATAATATTCACGAAGTACCATTCCGCAAATATTACATCCCTCAGAGTAGTACAACAGAACATAGCAGGGTCCATAACTCATTCATTTATTATTACAATTATCATACACATGTCATCTTGGAGCTCCTCTTGGGTCCTAAGAGGAATACTCCTGGGTTCGAGGCGAACCCAACTTAATTTACAATACAAGAGTCTCATTAAACTAAACATTTATTTCATCGAGCAGCTAAATACTAGAGTTCGGGCTGCTCGGTTACTACTACTATCGGATATCTCTAGGCTTGTTCTCCTCCGGAAGCCTCCCCGGATCCGTAGACTATGAGATAGTCTACGCCTTCAACACCTCCTGAGAGGTCAGGTTCATCATAGCCGATGATCTCGGCTCCTTCATTGTTGTCGTAGTCCTCCTCCAGACGATTCAGACAATCTAAGCATGGGATTTAAGAGTGGTATGAGTACGAGCGTACTCAACAAGTTCATTATAGATAAGAGGTGTTTAATGCACTAGCTACGATATTAGACCAGAAAGTCTAATACCAATGCAAGTTTTGATAAACATTTCTTCAAGAGATTGCTTTTATTTCAAAGAGCTATGTCCGTCAGCCTTCACCGGTTTACTAGAACTTCATGGAGCTCCTTTCCGGCGCGTTCACGCTTCCTTATCCCGAACGAGGGAGTGACATGTCACAGTTCTTTACACTCTGCAGAGGTGTGTTGCTTTACCCATAAGAGATCTTAACCTTGGTGCCAACCGGGCAGCTTTCCCGTCCACACTTCCTTTGGTGTGAGGCCCGGTATAAGGTCTAGCCAATCATGTTCCTCCGCTACCTCGAACACCCACCCTTTGTTGCATGCCCCGACCCTGGGTCCACGCCGGTCCCATTATTCCCGTAATTTCAGGGTGGACCCCGACCACGACACTTGATGCTTGGGCTCTACCATACACTCCTACGCCGGTAGCTGCAACCCATCATAGACCGCATTACCGTGGGGAATTAGAATGGGATCCCCACCCTCCGGTTGTTCCGCAAGACACAACTGCTACGGCAAGCAATGCTTTACCGTGGGGAATTAGAATGGGATCCCCACCCTCCGGTTGTTCCGCCAGATACAACTGCTACGGTAAGCGCATCCGTTGATGAACGAGAGGTGGAAACACTTTTGACTACTCCGTCCCACTCCGGATCTTATGGTTAACATGGGTATTACGGCACAAGAATCACTGGCGACATTTGTTGTTTAATCCTAGATGGATATAAACCCGTGCAATGGAACCTCCACCATATCAACACAATCCATGGTTCCATTGCCCACCACATAGTCATATTCATAGTTATGAAAGTAGTGGTTTTGATTTTTATGCAATAGTGATAACCATAATACTTTGCAAGTAATTTGATAGAAATACTCAAATGACATGAGCAAGTGATGAACTTGCCTGAGCACTGCAAAGTTTTGCAGTTGGAAGGTGTGGACTGACCCTTGTCCTCTGGTTCTGAAAAATAGCATCATTGTCCGATAAGGGCAATGGTTAAAGAAGCAATTATGCATGATTCCATTTTTAGGGTTTGTTCCCCCCTTCCGATGTCGTTATTATTTCATGTAAGAGGTTAATACTAAGAATAATTTGGGAATACTTAATTTAAAGTAAAATACAACCTTGAAGTGTTGTCAAGGTGTTTTTAAAGTCCAAATGCATTAATGGGCTTATTTTCATTATTGAAAATAGTATGTGTGATTTAAATCATTATTTAAATCATCAATTTAAGACTTATTCTTCTTTGTCTTCAAAAATTCTCTTTGATATTTTATTTAAATAGAGGATTTTATGCTGATTAATTTTCATATTTTTACTTATTTTTTTAGAGCTGTATTTTATTTTCTAAAATCCTTGGAAATTCTCATTTAAATGGGTATTTTGGAAATGTCCAAAATACCCCTCGGGCCCACCTGTCAGGCGGCCGAGTTGGTTAGGTTGGACCAGCCCACTGGGCTCGGTCCAACCGACCCAGTCGCGTCGTCTTCCTCCCTCACTCTCTAACCCTAATCCTCTTCGGCTCCCGCGACCAAAATCGCCTCCACCGTCGCCGCTTTATTTCCGCCGCCTCCGGCCGTTGCCGGCGATGAGGTGCGGCGGATCTGGACCGCCACACGACGGCGCACCAGATCCTCTGGCTCGATCTGTTCATCGTCTCCTTCGCCGTTCGCCCCCGTCGCGTTCTCCCGCACGGCCAGGAGGTTGCGCGGTGATGTGCTGCTCTCCGGCGACACTGGTGCCGTGACGCCGCTGTGCCGGTGATGGGGTGCTCGTGCTCGGCGACGCCAGGCCAGGCGCGGCTTGGCGCTGCCGTGGGTGGCCTGTGCCGCCGTGCCGCCATGGCACGCCGGTGCTCTGCTCCAGGTACACGCCTCCAATACTCTCTTCCTTCCTCCTTCTCTGTGCTCTGCTCTAGGGTTTGCCCTGTCTCTCCCATGGAGATGTTGTGCCGTGCTCGCTGCTTGCGCTTGCTGTGCATGCGTGTGTGCTGCTGCTGTACTTCTGGTTAACTGCTGCTGTTGCTCTGCTGCTATGCTACTGTGCCTATGTGGCTGTGCTTCTGCTGTTCTTTCTCCATTATTAGCTGTTGCAACTCATGAGCTCTTTCTCATGATCATGCTGTGGTGCTCTGTGTAATTTAGTGGCTCCTGCTGTTGCTTGGTGTACTATGCCTCTCCTGTACATGCCATTGCTTGCCCCTGACTTGATCATGCTGTGATGATCCTTGCCTTTGGCAAGTGCCAGTGCTCCTGATGAGATTTTATCTGTGCTTTAATTCATGGACATGCTCATTTGAGCCTACTTGTTAATTTAACTGCCCCTTTCTTTGATGAAGTGCTTCTGGATACAATTGTGCTGCCTGATGCCCTTATCTGTGATGCAATTGTTCAGTTATATGATTAATTTAATTATCTGTCCATGTGTTAATGCTTAGAATGAGTTCTAGCATGCAGTAGCATGCTCTAGCAAGCTTCTGGTGTTCATATGATCACCAGTTGCTTGTAAAAGCTGCTGTGTTATAACTGTGCCTCCCTTCTGCTCATCTTTGTGTCTGTGTGGCACCAAAATCTGTACTGATGCATGCTTTTACTTGCTCAAGCAGTTGCTGATGCTTGCAATGATCCATTGGATCAGCTGCAAGGCTCTGGTGCTTTGGTTACTTATATGATTCACTTATCTGTATTACCTGGATTTACTAAAATAGATAAGTGATGTGAACTGCTTGAAGTAATGATCATTTCATTGAGTTTGGCAGGGCTAGATGGATGCCACCACTTGGTTGGGTACCCTAGCCCTCCTTTTGAACCCATCTGGGTGATGATAACTGTGCATGGCTTATTAGTTTGGGCTGGTTCAGTGGTTGAGGTAACCTTGACAGCAATTCATTGCTGTTTAGGTAGCTCCCACCCTTGTTGGCTTGCTATGGCTTAGTGAATGCATCACTGGGTAATTCCTTGTTGGATTTCCAGTGATCTTTGATGTTGACAAACAAGAATAGACACTTTATAGTCTATCTGTCTGATGGTGTAGTGGCTATAGGTGCTGAGTGCAACTGATTAGCTAGATAGGATCATCCCTTGTTGGATTTCTTTGATTATGTCACTGGTTTGGCATAGCCAATGTTCCCAGGGTGCTTTCCTATTTGTTTCTCTCTTGTTCACTTGCACCAATTTGGCCAGTAGCCATATGATGACTCACATATAGGGTTTCTACCCTTGTGGTGTGTTTGAGATCATGCCTGTGCAATTTATGAGCAAAACCATCTGGTTTGCTCATGATGAAGTGTATACCTCACTCCAGCTCCTAGATTAAAGTGTTGTTGTAGAGGATTTGCTTCTGGTGGTTTGCTTGACTTGCCCTGCTCCTCCTTGTGACTTGTGATTCTTGGTCTGATTCAGTGGTGAGGTTGGACAGGTTGAACAGCACTGGCTGTTCCTCTTGTTCTAGCTGTTCTTGGTGTTATTGGTGACTTACCCTGTTGCTGTCGTTGGATGAAGCAAATGGCTAGGGTTTGGCTCTGAAAAGTTTAAATATGTGCTCTCTTGCTCTCCCTGGTCGACAGCTTGGCCTGGTCATCTTGGTGACTCTCCCTGGCTGTGTATGTGCTGGTGGACATGCACACTGCCTTGTGAGCTGCCTGTGTGGTTCCTGGTTGGAACTTGGTCCATTTGGTGGATCAGCTCGGCTGATCTTGATAATATCCTCTCAACTTCTCATTTTATTGCTAACCTGCCAAGTGGCAATGCCACTTGGCATAACACTTGTCTTTGGTCTTTGTTTGTGTGATTTCAGGGAGCAATGTGATACTCTGGATGAAGATCAAGATCCTCTTGGCAAGATCTCCATGATGATCATCTTGTATAGTTTAGGATAGATCATTCACTTGTAATTTTCTTTTTATTTTCTTTTATTTCTTCAATTTCTCCAATTCTTGTAATGTGTTGTAATATTTCATTTATTTCCATTATGAATAATGTAAAGACAATGTATATTGTGTGTTAATCAATAAAGCTCAAAGTTTTCTCTAATGAGCTTTACTATAGTTTAATTGTTCATATTGTTTATTATTTATAATTTACTTGATGAATTTCCTCACAATTGAATTTATGAGATATTCATTTGATGTTTGAATTTGAAATTCAAATTCAACTTAAGTTTGAATTCAATCATGCAACTTAAGTTATGATGCAAACTCTCCCCTCTCTTCTCAAAACCCTAAACTAGTGAAGTGAGTTGCAAGTTTGTCGCACTCTCGAAACCCTAACCCTGTAAGGTGTCGAGAGAGAAACTTGTCCCCCTTCGATGCAGTTTTTGTTTAAAAGCGCGAAATTTCCCCAGAATTTACTATGAAATGCACATCCCTTTCTAAAATCTACCCCTCGATCGTCTCTAAACCTGGGACATTACAGCCTTTCCCCCTTAAAGAAAACTTCGTCCCGAAGTTGTGGTTGTAATACCTGAACTGCTCGGGGTATGTTTTCCTCAGGTCTTCCTCTTTTTCCCAGGTGGCTTCCCTCTCGGGGTGATGCTTCCATTGTATCTTGCAATACTTGATCGCTTTATTTCTGAGTTGTTTCCAGCTCTCCTCGAGAATCTTGGCTGGCTTCTCGATGTAAGTCAAATCTGGTTGTAACTCGAGCTCATCATGTGATATTGGTTCATCTGGGGTCTTCAAACACTTTCTGAGTTGCGACACATGGAATACATTGTGAACTTGTGCTAGCCTTCCCGGTAGATCCAATTCAAAGGCTAAACCTCGATTCTGACTCAGTATCTTGAAAGGTCCAATGTATCTAGGACTGAGTTTTCCTTTTACTCCAAACCTCTGGAGTCCTTTCATCGGGCTAACCTTAAGGTATACCATGTCTCCAACTTGTGGCTCCCATGTTCTTCTCTTCTGATCTGCGTAACTCTTTTGCCAGCTCTGGGCTATCTTCAGTCTATCTCTTATAATGTCAATGATTTGTTGTTTTTCCTTGACATAATCAGGGTTAAACTCCTTGCTTGCTCCAGCTTCATACCAACATATCGGTGATCTACACTTTCTTCCATAGAGAGCTTCAAATGGTGCCATCTTGATGCTGCTTTGATAGCTATTATTGTATGAAAACTCTGCTAGTGGTAAGTGCTCCTCCCATGATCCTCCGAAGTCTAGGGCACAAGCCCTAAGCATATCCTCTAAGATCTGGTTGGTTCTCTCGGTTTGTCCACCTGTCTGGGGATGATAAGCGGTACTATAGTCTAACTTGGATCCTAAAGCTTCGTGTAGTTGCTTCTAGAATGCTGATGTGAACACGGATCCTCGATCCGATACTATCTTCTTAGGAACTCCATGCTTACTCACGATCTCTTTGATGTAAAGATCGATAAGTTTCTCTCCTTTATCCTGCTGGTTTACCGCTAAAAAGTGTGCACTTTTCGTCAACCGGTCCACGATTACCCATATCATGTCCTTCCTTTTATTAGTCATGGGTAGTCCGGTGATGAAATCCATCCCTATTTCTTCCCATTTCCACTCTGGAATAGGTAAAGGTTGTAACTTCCCTGCCGGACTCTGGTGTTCAGCCTTCACTCTCTGGCAGGTATGGCATTCTGCCACATATTGTGCTATCTCCCTCTTCATGTTATTCCACCAGAATAGTTCCTTTAAATCCATGTACATCTTTGTACTTCCCGGATGTATGGAATATGGTGTTTGATGAGCTTCCCGGAGTATTACTTCCTTAATTTCAGCAATACCCGGAACGCAAATCCTTTTCTGGAACCATAATGATCCAGATTCTCCGCGGTGAAATTCTGATGGTCTTCCCTCATCTATTCTTCTCATCTCCTCCACGATGAATGGATCGTCCATTTGACCCATCATTATCTCATTCTTCAGGTTGACATTCAACTCATCGGCTACTTGCAACGCCGATAATCCTTCATGGGCTTCCTTCTCCCAAAGTTGTATTTGGGCTTGGCTTATTTCCTTCCTCAACTCCGGTGATATTTCTTGTTCTACTCCTCCGGTGCTCTTCCTACTCAGGGCATCTGCTACAACATTAGCCTTCCCTGGAGTGTAATTGATTGTCAGGTCATAATCCTTAATCAATTCTAGCCATCTTTTCTGTCTCATGTTGAGTTCCTTCTGAGTGAAGAAATATTTGAGGCTTTTATGATCTGTATAGAGCTCACACTTGGCTCCATAGAGAAAATTTCTCCAAGTTTTGAGTGCAAATACAACTGCTGCTAATTCCAAGTCATGTGTTGGATAATTCACTTCATGAGGTCTGAGTTGCCTCGATCCATAAGATATCACTTTTCGATCTTGCATGAGTACGCAACCCAATCCATGTTTGGATGCGTCACAGTACACGGTGTAATCCTTACCAACTTCTGGAACCGCTAATACCGGTGCCGTGGTGAGTTTCTCCTTCAGAGTTTGAAAACTCTTCTCACACTCCTCTGACCACACGAATGGTGTGTTCTTCCTTAACAGCTTTGTCATAGGTCCTGCTATCTTAGAGAATCCTTCAATGAATCTCCGATAATATCCTGCCATTCCTAGGAATCCTCGGATTTCCTTGATAGTCTTGGGTGCTTCCCATTCTAGAACTGCTGCTACCTTACTCGGGTTAACAGCGATTCCATCTTTGCTAATGACATGACCAAGAAATTCCACTTGATCTAGCCAAAATTCACACTTACTAAGTTTGGCATAGAGTTGATGTTCCCTTAGTGTTTGCAACACTAACCTCAAATGTTCAGCATGTTCTGCCTTGTTCTTGGAATATATCAGAATATCATCGATAAATACGATGACAAACTTGTCTAGATATGGCATGAATATCTTATTCATGAGATTCATGAATATTGCTGGGGCATTGGTCAATCCAAAAGGTACTACAAGGTATTCATGGTGTCCATACCTTGAGACAAAGGCAGTTTTCGGAACGTCTTCCTTCTTGATCTTTATCTGGTGATAACCGGATCTTAGATCAATCTTGGAAAAGACTCCCGCTCCTCTAACTTGATCAAATAGATCCTGTATTCTTGGAAGTGGATACTTGTTCTTGATTGTGACGTTGTTCAGATTCCTGTAGTCTCCGCACATCCTTCTTCCTCCATCCCTTTTATCTACGAAGATCACAGGTGATCCCCATGGTGAAACACTTTCTTGAATGAATCCTTTCTGTTCCAAATCATCCAGTTGCTCCTTAAGTTCTTTCAACTCCTTGGGCCCCATCTTGTATGGTGCCTTAGCAATTGGAGCTGTTCCTGGGATTAGGTCGATAGTGAATTCTATCTCCCTATCTGGTGGCATACCAGGTAATTCCGCCGGAAATACATCCTGGAATTCATTTACTACAGGTATATCTTCTAACTTCACCTCCTTCATGCTGTTTAGCTGTAGCTCAACTTCAATTTGTGTATGTTTGTCGCCTTGGTAGATCATTCTGCTTCCATCGGGACTTTTCAATGACACCGTTTTGTTCACACAGTCGATCAATGCTCCATTAGCTTCCAACCAGTTCATACCAAGAATGACATCAATGTCCTTCATTGGTAAAATGAACAGGTCCGCGTCAAACGCGCACTTATTGATCATAATGACTTGTTTTTGTTTGGTATGGGTTACTACTATCGTTCCCCCCGCAGAAAGTATGGTTATGGGTGTATCTAACTTAGTGCAACTAATCCCATGTTTGATGATGAATTGTTGAGAAATGAATGATGTAGTTGCACCAGTATCAAAAAGTACTTTGCCAGGATGAGTGAGTATCTGGAGCGTACCTATCACCGCCTGGTCAGAGTTGACCACCTCCTCCAGACTGGTACAGTTCAGCTTGCCGAAGGGCTTCTTATTCTTCCAGCTCCCTCCGGTGTTTCCTCCTCGACCTCCACCTCCTCCAGACTGACCTCCTCCAGTGTTTCTCTTGGGGCAGTCCTTCAGCATATGCCCCTCCTGGCGACAACCAAAGCATATAATCTTTGGCTTCTTGCAGTCCTTGGCGAAATGCCCCGTGAATCCACAGCTTCTGCAAACTATTTGATTTGCAGTCTGGAATGCCTGATTCTTCCTACTACCGTAGTAGTTGCTGTTGTTGTTGTTGTTGTTGTTGTTGCTGTATCTGGGCTTGAAACTCAAGCTGGTATTAGGCTTGTTACTAACAAACCTCTTAGGCTCAAACTTGGCCTTTTTCCGCTTCTCCTCCTGCAATTGCTTGAAATCATCTTCCAGAGTGATGGCTGCATCCACCAACTCTTGAAACTCCGTCGCTCTCATCATACGGAGCTGAACCTTGAACTGGGGACTTAACCCCCTCAGAAATCTCTTTTTCTTCTTGTCCTCGGTGTTGACTTCTTCAACAGCGTACCGGGACAGATTAGAGAACTCCCTGACATAGGTCAGGATTGCCTTGTCCTTCTGCTCAAGACTTTCAAATTCTCGACGCTTCAGCTCCACTATACTTTCAGGGACATTGGATTCCCTGAACTTCCTTGCGAACTCCTCCCATGTGAATACCTTTCCAGCCGGATATACGGCTACAATGTTATCCCACCATGATGCGGCGGGTCCACACAACAAGTGTGTAGCATAACGGACCTTCTCCTGGTCATTGCATCCAACAGTGTTGAGCTTTCGCTCAGTGTCCATGAGCCAGTCTTCCGCGTCCATTGGCTCGGGCGCGTATGCAAAAGATATAGGCTTAGTGTTTTGGAAGTCTGCTAGTGTGACTCCCGGGTTCTCAGGTCTCTCCACCCTGTTTTGCTGCAGCAAATCATGGAAAAATTTGTTCTGCTGCTCCAGTGTTACACGCTGTCTCTCCTCCACCAGCTGCATGTACTGGATAAAATTTTGCTGCGTCATGGGTGGTGGTGGTGGTGGAAACTGATTCCTGGCTGCTTCGTCAGCCTCCTCCTTTTGTTTTGCTTCGCGCTCCATGCGCTGCGCTTCGGTCTCCTCTCCTAACGCTCCCGACATAACCCCCTAGTTCTGCAACACAAGATGATACTCATAGTTACTCCATGCGCAAGTTTTCTGAGCTCAACATTGTGCACAGAACTAGTCACGCAATGGAAATCAAGAAGGAAATCCAAATCATACAAAACATATACCCTGTATATACATACTTTAAGTGGTCTTATTACAATACTCAAGTCGATGTGAGTATGCAAACTCACTTATTAAAGTATATATACAAATTTCTACAAAATATTACACTCTACAATACACGTGGTACTTGTGTATTGTAGCTTGGCTTCTCTTGGTAGACTCTAGTCGATCTTCACTCCCGATACATTCCAGGCTTCCATCCGGTCGAACGTGTCGTTCTCCTGACAAAACCTGGAACATAAGGTCTCCCCGTTGGCTGATAGTCGGAATCCGATGATGATCCTAGGGCGAAATCAGTGTTCACGAACTGATCATTCAGTGCGTCATAATCCACCCATCGGGTGTACTCCCCTGTACCTACACCATAGGTATTTCCTACATTCGTATCCGACTCAACCTGTGTCGGATACCCTCCAACTTCCTCCTCATTCCACGGATAACTCTGGTGCTGGGACGTGGCATCTTCATTCATCTCCCCATCATAATACGCTGTGGTACTATGAGTTCCAGTATCCGATCCCCAACGCCAACCCCTGGAATTTTCGATAGGAGTCTCGGAACGCTGGTTGTTTCCGGATTCCTCTCCGCCTTCGTATCCCCCATAGGAACTACCCAGATAGTTCCCAGGTGTAACAGGTGTAGGTTCACGTGCAAGTGGATCAATACTGATGTAGTCACCAGCTGAATAAACTGGTGTGTGCACCACATTCTCCATAGGTTCTTTCCCCCTATTCTCCTCCTTGGGTTCAGTGAATTCCTCAAGCATCGTATCAATTGCTCCTATCAGATGATGATTCAACTGAAAGAGTAATGATATGAAGTTACGGCTATTGTCCATGTATTTGGCTGCTTCGGCTGGTTTGCTTTTGGCATATTTGAAATGGTTCAGCATGGGATCATTGTCCTCCTCCATATGAGGAATGTGTGTAAATTCGGAACCCATAAGCTCTTTCGTCTTATGCTCCCGAATATCGGTTATGGCTCTCATAACAGCTATATGGTAAGCTGTGTTGGTTGTCCTTGCTTCCCCAGCTGGCATGACTACGCTCATTCCCAAAGATTCGGGAAGTCGCAGTCCTACCCTGCACTTGGCCAACACCGAACCATCATAGAACATGTATTTCTTTACTGGAATCTGGGGATCGCACCCAAATTCCAGTAACATGGCTCGTAAGATATCAGCAAGTCCTCCTTGGTATTCGTTCAGTGTGGAATCCATAACTTTCACGTTTCTTCCCGGTCGTGAACTTGCCATGTTGGCTGTAGAAATAGAAAGATTATGAGATTAGTAATAATGCATCATAATAGAGATAATAAAGAATTATCGCACTAAAGGATATGATTGTTATATTCTCAATTGAATATACACCATATTTTTAGAGAATTCTTTACTAATCCTATTTGACTCCTAACGTTTGGTCCCATTTACTAGGTTCCAACCTAAGGTCAAAGCTTTTGCTCTGATACCAACTGTGGTGACCCTGCATACCACTGCATGTTGTAGTATGCCAGTCGTTGATATAACATTCACGAAGTACCATTCCGCAAATATTACATCCCTCAGAGTAGTACAACAGAACATAGCAGGGTCCATAACTCATTCATTTATTATTACAATTATCATACACATGTCATCTTGGAGCTCCTCTTGGGTCCTAAGAGGAATACTCCTGGGTTCGAGGCGAACCCAACTTAATTTACAATACAAGAGTCTCATTAAACTAAACATTTATTTCATCGAGCAGCTAAATACTAGAGTTCGGGCTGCTCGGTTACTACTACTATCGGATATCTCTAGGCTTGTTCTCCTCCGGAAGCCTCCCCGGATCCGTAGACTATGAGATAGTCTACGCCTTCAACACCTCCTGAGAGGTCAGGTTCATCATAGCCGATGATCTCGGCTCCTTCATTGTTGTCGTAGTCCTCCTCCAGACGATTCAGACAATCTAAGCATGGGATTTAAGAGTGGTATGAGTACGAGCGTACTCAACAAGTTCATTATAGATAAGAGGTGTTTAATGCACTAGCTACGATATTAGACCAGAAAGTCTAATACCAATGCAAGTTTTGATAAACATTTCTTCAAGAGATTGCTTTTATTTCAAAGAGCTATGTCCGTCAGCCTTCACCGGTTTACTAGAACTTCATGGAGCTCCTTTCCGGCCGCGTTCGCAGTTCCTTATCCCGGAACAGGGAGTGACATGTCACAGTTCTTTACACTCTGCAGAGGTGTGTTGCTTTACCCATAAGAGATCTTAACCTTGGTGCCAACCGGGCAGCTTTCCCGTCCACACTTCCTTTGGTGTGAGGCCCGGTATAAGGTCTAGCCAATCATGTTCCTCCGCTACCTCGAACACCCACCCTTTGTTGCATGCCCCGACCCTGGGTCCACGCCGGTCCCATTATTCCCGTAATTTCAGGGTGGACCCCGACCACGACAACAGTGCTGGGCTCTACCATACACTCCTACGCCGGTAGCTGCAACCCATCATAGACCGCATTACCGTGGGGAATTAGAATGGGATCCCCACCCTCTGGTTGTTCCGCAAGACACAACTGCTACGGCAAGCAATGCTTTACCGTGGGGAATTAGAATGGGATCCCCACCCTCCGGTTGTTCCGCCAGATACAACTGCTACGGTAAGCGCATCCGTTGATGAACGAGAGGTGGAAACACTTTTGACTACTCCGTCCCACTCCGGATCTTATGGTTAACATGGGTATTACGGCACAAGAATCACTGGCGACATTTGTTGTTTAATCCTAGATGGATATAAACCCGTGCAATGGAACCTCCACCATATCAACACAATCCATGGTTCCATTGCCCACCACATAGTCATATTCATAGTTATGAAAGTAGTGGTTTTGATTTTTATGCAATAGTGATAACCATAATACGTTGCAAGTAATTTGATAGAAATACTCAAATGACATGAGCAAGTGATGAACTTGCCTGAACACTGCAAAGTTTTGCAGTTGGAAGGTGTGGACTGACCCTTGTCCTCTGGTTCTGAAAAATAGCATCATTGTCCGATAAGGGCAATGGTTAAAGAAGCAATTATGCATGATTCCATTTTTAGGGTTTGTTCCCCCCTTCCGATGTCGTTATTATTTCATGTAAGAGGTTAATACTAAGAATAATTTGGGAATACTTGATTTAAAGTAAAATACAACCTTGAAGTGTTGTCAAGGTGTTTTTAAAGTCCAAATGCATTAATGGGCTTATTTTCATTATTGAAAATAGTATGTGTGATTTAAATCATTATTTAAATCATCAATTTAAGACTTATTCTTCTTTGTCTTCAAAAATTCTCTTTGATATTTTATTTAAATAGAGGATTTTATGCTGATTAATTTTCATATTTTTACTTATTTTTTTAGAGCTGTATTTTATTTTCTAAAATCCTTGGAAATTCTCATTTAAATGGGTATTTTGGAAATGTCCAAAATACCCCTCGGGCCCACCTGTCAGGCGGCCGAGTTGGTTAGGTTGGACCAGCCCACTGGGCTCGGTCCAACCGACCCAGTCGCGTCGTCTTCCTCCCTCACTCTCTAACCCTAATCCTCTTCGGCTCCCGCGACCAAAATCGCCTCCGCCGTCGCCGCTTTATTTCCGCCGCCTCCGGCCGTTGCCGGCGATGAGGTGCGGCGGATCTGGACCGCCACACGATGGCGCACCAGATCCTCTGGCTCGATCTGTTCATCGTCTCCTTCGCCGTTCGCCCCCGTCGCGTTCTCCCGCACGGCCAGGAGGTTGCGCGGTGATGTGCTGCTCTCCGGCGACACTGGTGCCGTGACGCCGCTGTGCCGGTGATGGGGTGCTCGTGCTCGGCGACGCCAGGCCAGGCGCGGCTTGGCGCTGCCGTGGGTGGCCTGTGCCGCCGTGCCGCCATGGCACGCCGGTGCTCTGCTCCAGGTACACGCCTCCAATACTCTCTTCCTTCCTCCTTCTCTGTGCTCTGCTCTAGGGTTTGCCCTGTCTCTCCCATGGAGATGCTGTGCCGTGCTCGCTGCTTGCGCTTGCTGTGCATGCGTGTGTGCTGCTGTTGTATACAGTTAGCTCGCTGCTGTTGCTCTATTTGCTATGCTCTTTTGTGCCTATGTGGCTGTGCTTCTGCTGTTCTTTCTCCATTATTAGCTGTTGCAACTCATGAGCTCTTTCTCATGATCATGCTGTGGTGCTCTGTGTAATTTAGTGGCTCCTGCTGTTGCTTGGTGTACTATGCCTCTCCTGTACATGCCATTGCTTGCCCCTGACTTGATCATCTTTGTGATGATCCTTGCCTTTGGCAAGTGCCAAAGGTGCTCTGATGAGATTTTATCTCGTGCTTTAATTCATGGACATGCTCATTTGAGCCTACTTGTTAATTTAATCGCCCTTTCTTTGATGAAGTGCTTCTGGATACAATTGTGCTGCCTGATGCCCTTATCTGTGATGCAATTGTTCAGTTATATGATTAATTTAATTATCTGTCCATGTGTTAATGCTTAGAATGAGTTCTAGCATGCAGTAGCATGCTCTAGCAAGCTTCTGGTGTTCATATGATCACCAGTTGCTTGTAAAAGCTGCTGTGTTATAACTGTGCCTCCCTTCTGCTCATCTTTGTGTCTGTGTGGCACCAAAATCTGTACTGATGCATGCTTTTACTTGCTCAAGCAGTTGCTGATGCTTGCAATGATCCATTGGATCAGCTGCAAGGCTCTGGTGCTTTGGTTACTTATATGATTCACTTATCTGTATTACCTGGATTTACTAAAATAGATAAGTGATGTGAACTGCTTGAAGTAATGATCATTTCATTGAGTTTGGCAGGGCTAGATGGATGCCACCACTTGGTTGGGTACCCTAGCCCTCCTTTTGAACCCATCTGGGTGATGATAACTGTGCATGGCTTATTAGTTTGGGCTGGTTCAGTGGTTGAGGTAACCTTGACAGCAATTCATTGCTGTTTAGGTAGCTCCCACCCTTGTTGGCTTGCTATGGCTTAGTGAATGCATCACTGGGTAATTCCTTGTTGGATTTCCAGTGATCTTTGATGTTGACAAACAAGAATAGACACTTTATAGTCTATCTGTCTGATGGTGTAGTGGCTATAGGTGCTGAGTGAAACTGATTAGCTAGATAGGATCATCCCTTGTTGGATTTCTTTGATTATGTCACTGGTTTGGCATAGCCAATGTTCCCAGGGTGCTTTCCTATTTGTTTCTCTCTTGTTCACTTGCACCAATTTGGCCAGTAGCCATATGATGACTCACATATAGGGTTTCTACCCTTGTGGTGTGTTTGAGATCATGCCTGTGCAATTTATGAGCAAAACCATCTGGTTTGCTCATGATGAAGTGTATACCTCACTCCAGCTCCTAGATTAAAGTGTTGTTGTAGAGGATTTGCTTCTGGTGGTTTGCTTGACTTGCCCTGCTCCTCCTTGTGACTTGTGATTCTTGGTCTGATTCAGTGGTGAGGTTGGACAGGTTGAACAGCACTGGCTGTTCCTCTTGTTCTAGCTGTTCTTGGTGTTCTTGGTGACTTACCCTGTTGCTGTTGTTGGATGAAGCAAATGGCTAGGGTTTGGCTCTGAAAAGTTTAAATATGTGCTCTCTTGCTCTCCCTGGTCGACAGCTTGGCCTGGTCATCTTGGTGACTCTCCCTGGCTGTGTATGTGCTGGTGGACATGCACACTGCCTTGTGAGCTGCCTGTGTGGTTCCTGGTTGGAACTTGGTCCATTTGGTGGATCAGCTCGGCTGATCTTGATAATATCCTCTCAACTTCTCATTTTATTGCTAACCTGCCAAGTGGCAATGCCACTTGGCATAACACTTGTCTTTGGTCTTTGTTTGTGTGATTTCAGGGAGCAATGTGATACTCTGGATGAAGATCAAGATCCTCTTGGCAAGATCTCCATGATGATCATCTTGTATAGTTTAGGATAGATCATTCACTTGTAATTTTCTTTTTATTTTCTTTTATTTCTTCAATTTCTCCAATTCTTGCAATGTGTTGTAATATTTCATTTATTTCCATTATGAATAATGTAAAGACAATGTATATTGTGTGTTAATCAATAAAGCTCAAAGTTTTCTCTAATGAGCTTTACTATAGTTTAATTGTTCATATTGTTTATTATTTATAATTTACTTGATGAATTTCCTCACAATTGAATTTATGAGATATTCATTTGATGTTTGAATTTGAAATTTAAATTCAACTTAAGTTTGAATTCAATCATGCAACTTAAGTTATGATGCAAACTCTCCCCTCTCTTCTCAAAACCCTAAACTAGTGAAGTGAGTTGCAAGTTTGTTGCACTCTCGAAACCCTAACCCTGTAAGGTGTCGAGAGAGAAACTTGTCCCCCTTCGATGCAGTTTTTGTTTAAAAGCGCGAAATTTCCCCAGAATTTACTATGAAATGCACATCCCTTTCTAAAATCTACCCCTCGATCGTCTCTAAACCTGGGACATTACACGGTGTCTCTCCCATAAGATAGCAGATGTTGGGTGAACAAATTACAGTTGGGCAATTGACAAATAAAGAAGGCATAACAATGCACATACATATATCATGATGATTACTATGAGATTTAATCAGGGCATTACGACAAAGTACATAGACCGCTATCCAGCATGCATCTATGCCTAAAAAGTCCACCTTCAGGTTATCATCCGAACCCCCTCCAGTATTAAGTTGTAAACAACAGACAATTGCATTAAGTATGGTGCGTAATGTAATCAACACAAATATCCTTAGACAAAGCATCGATGTTTTATCCCTAATGGCAACAGCACATCCACAACCTTAGAACTTTCTGTCACTGTCCCAGATTTAATGGAGGCATGAACCCACTATCGAGCATAAATACTCCCTCTTGGAGTCACAAGTATCAACTTGGCCAGAGCCTCTACTAGCAACGGAGAGCATGCAAGAACATAAATAACATATATGATAGATTGATAATCAACTTGACATAGTATTCAATATTCATCGGATCCCAACAAACACAACATGTAGGATTACAAATAGATGATCTTGATCATGATAGGCAGCTCACAAGATCTAACATGATAGCACAATGAGGAGAAGACAACCATCTAGCTACTGCTATGGACCCATAGTCCAGGGGTGGATGTGACGCCCCGGAACCGGTATCCTGAGGATTCCAGCGATCCCGCCGAAATCCGCACGATATCGATTCAGAGACGCCCTCCGACACGACGTGCGCGAAGAATCACACACGTGATGCCAGAGGAATTAACACGAGCGGTAACATTACAACAGGATTACAATAGAGCCCACAAGAAACATATATTACAACAACGACTGCAACGAGTCAAGATACAGATATACAATACAAAGATCCAACTCATACAGAAGATCGAATACGTCCGAGTACGGACAAGATACAAATTGGACTAAGAGTCCTGAAGATAACCAGTGGCGTCCATAACCCTGCCCAGGCCAAGCCGGAAGGGTAACCTTGCTAACGTCGTCATCTCGTACCTGTCAAAGTCGGGCCATTGGTTGCCGACAAGAGGGAGGAAGCAAAAGAGAAAGGGAAAAGGCGAGAGTAAGTACCAAGGAACGAACTCCGGCACGTACTTAGCGAGACTGGAAATGGCTATGCTCGCCGAGCGAGTATAAATATATATCGCCTGGGGCTATATGGTAGGTTTAGCGGCAGCAAAACTATAACCAATAGAGACACGCTACAACATCCGTCTACTCAGAGAAGATAAGAGAGCGCATAAGGTAACAGATAAATACTACACAAACATAACCCAGCCAAATACACATATCCCCTTCAACAAAGCGAAGAGGCAATGTAAAAGGCACTCAACGGTGGACAAATTTTATTAGGTATCAGTTGTAGTAATGCTATATTACTACGCAAGTTATTAGCAGATTATTAGCAATAAGATAACGGTGTAAGTTGTTCTATGATCAAGCTATACAATTCCAAGTCGTCCATAACCGCGGACACGGCTTATCGATAAGATGTACACCCTGCAGGGGTTGCCCAAATGTAACCATACGCATGCTCGACCCACTTACGACAGGTGGATGTCTCACAACAAGACCGTTCCCAGTTCAACAAGAAAGTCTAGGGGGGCCACCCGACTAAGCTACCCGTAACGAAGTCCGGCCGTACTCCGAAGCGGACTCAGGGTTTGCGACGGCGGCTAGGCGTGCGAACCACACGCTTTCGCTAAACGTCCCGCGGGGTACAGTACAGAATATAAACACCCGAAGGCAACAGGAAGTAAACACCCGAAGGCAACAGTAATAAAGCATGGCATACATGGCATAGGCAAATAAAACCAAGGTTGTGGCCCCCTTTTCAACTGACTTGAGAAAAGGTAATGGGTGAGGGGGGGTCCCAATAATCGTCCCCAAGCATGGGTAGAGCGCTCAATCTCGGAACAGATAACAAGAACTCGGGTCCTAGGGGACATTAGCGAGTCAAAGTTCCGATGCTTTCGCAAAGGGGCTCACAGATGCCTCTGCTTACAATTTTAGTTGTTAACAATTAAGTAAAGCATGTGCATCTCCAACAACTGATATAGCATGTGATAACCTCCCAACAACCCAACATATCCCGATAACAGATCGAGATAAACAACAGAGCCTAAACACGCCTACGACTCGCAAGGCTCAAACATCAAGCAGCGGCTATGGGTAAGGAATGGTGCATATAGGATTATTATGGTAAACAAGTGGAATAGGACACGTGACTCGATAAAGAAGCGCAACATAAGGATAGCAATGCGAGGGAGAGAGTAAAAATAGGTGAAGAGAGAGGGCTCGCCTGTGAAAAGCTGCAAAAGCACTTGTCGGAGAACTCGTCGTATCTCACATCAACACTTCGTGATCCTATCCGGGAAGAAGCAAATGCTGGACAAACAATGGGTGCAAGTCTTACTACTACGGAAGAAGAACCAGCATGATCAAATACAGGCATGCATGACATGGCAGATATGGTGCGATGCAACTTAACCATATTAAACGGAGTCGAAACCCCGGACAAACAAATTAGAGTTAGAGTTGCATTTTCTACCGGCAAAGTTAAGTGGTTGTTAGCATGGCATAGCATGGCAAGGGTGCGCTACTTCAAATTTAAGCGGAGCGGGAAAAACCCTAGTCGGTGTCCGAAATACTCCGCATATATGTAAGGTGGACATGCATAACTATCAGCGTGTGACATGATGCGAGAGCAAACAGATGAATGGATGGCATGCTCATGATCCTTGCATTTTTCTGATCAACTTTCATATAAAAATATTTTATTTCGAGTTATGGTTTGGAAGATATAAAGTTTACAAGTTTAACTCAAATTAAAACTTGTCAAATTTTAATGGTTCAAAAGTTGAAACAAATTTTATAAACAGATAGATTAGGTTGTTCTAATACTCTTGGATATAAGTTTGTTTGAAAAGAAGTTTTTTTTTAGATACTAGGCAACAACGTGCCCGACTTTAAATTAATAAAGCCCACAAGGTTCAAAGCAGTTATACAATGCTGCGGCATACAGCTTAGCCAACGAAAGATAACAGCAAAGATAGGATAGGATAACACATGGAGGAACAGCAACAACACCACGCGTATGGCACTATCACAAGCAGCACCGCCGAAAGGCAAAATCACTGCGTCTTCACTGACTTGGTAGTCCTGGTCTCACGGCGGCGTAGAGCTCCCTCAGCTTGTTTTCCACCCACCGGAGGCCCTCCCGGTCGCTTGGCTTTGTCTTGCCGATCCAGAGCTGTATAAAAAGAGCAGTTTTGAAAAGAAGTTTGAAAGCTGATGTTAAAATCAAAACAGATTTGTGCTGAGAGCAAGGAGATAGAAGAAAAGGGAACCAAGAAGGATTCCTGGAAGTTCCACCGTGTCAAGTAAACAAAAAGTTGGCTTGCGCCAGAACTGGAATCGAACTTGAGACGCGCCGGCAATTGACAAGGATCAGAACCATTGGAGTGTTGGTAGAGCTTTGATATGGAAAAGATCTGAAACAACCTGAAGTCCTCTATACGTTAACTGAATCTTTACTGAAAACGAACGACAGTGTTAACTGAAGATGCGACAGGCAAAATTTTGGGAAGTAGATTTACCGGTGAAGTGCTGAAGGTAGCAGTGGTCGGGCCAGATTTATTGTTGGAGGATACGGTCACAGAGTGGAGACTGGTAGAATACTTGTGCAAAGGACAACACATTGTCACCTTGATTTGCAATTAGTCAGCTTGTGGATAGAGGCAAGATGGACATGCTAGATAGATTTAAACAAACACGTGAAAAGAAAAGTGAGGCTAGAAGCTTGTGTATGTACGGTGACTAGAAATCCAGCTAGCTGAGGATTGATGTCCTGACCAGGGAAAAAGAAAGGCACGCACGAACGGCCGGCCTGCTGCTGTCGATCTGCTGGAGTGCTGAATCAAACAAGCAAAACTGGCAACATGAAAACATAAGGGCAGTGGGACTGCTGCTGTTGCGCCGGCAGAGCCTGGCGACAGTTGCTCACCTGTCATTGAGTCAGAGAAACCTTAGGCTGTTGATAAGAATTGGGCGCCTGGAGTTTTGAACTATCCAAGACGCAGAGGCTTGCACAAAGCGGACGTACGCGAACCAGCGAAGAAGGCTTCAGCTGAACAGAGAAACAAACTGCAAAAAGGGTGGGCTTTTTGCTTAGACTGGATCGATTGAACACATAGAAACAGACCAGCTGGTCTACTACTTGCGTTTGATAAAAACAAGGCGTGCACGATTAAAACCAGACCTGTCGACGAGGAGGACAGTCGTAGATGAAAACGAGCAGCGCACAGGGAAGAACTTGACGGGCGGCAGGAGCAGGTTGGGATGTTGATGCCGATCTTGGCAGGGGCGGAAGGAGAAGACGGGGAGTACACCAGGACGCGGTCGGGATGAGGTTGAGGATGGTGCTGCAACCTGCAGGATGGCGACGGAGAGGATCACAGAATCATGTGCGGACGGAAACGATTGTGGCCGACGGCCAAGGACCGGCAGCTCGCTGATTTCTTTGGTGCCCTCTGAACTTAACTGAACCTTTTCTGCTCACACAGCGAGAGAGGGGGACGGGAAATAGGAGGTGGCGGCGGGTAGAGGGAGAGGGTTAGGGTTTGGTTGGGAAAGGAAGAGGGAGCAGGTGGGATTCCTAATGAATGGAGGAGAGGCGTCTGGGTGGAGAAGAGAAACAGGGCAATGCCCTATCCATGGACCAGGAAAGAAAAATGAAACTGGGAGGTGTGGCTTGGGCTTCGGGAGGAAGAGGTTGACTGCCAAAATAGAGATGAAGAAAGAGTGGAACTAAGGAGGAATAATTTTATAAAATCTTGAGTTTGGTTTAACACAATTTTCAAAATAATTGATTTGAGGTTTTGTCAAAAGAAAGGATAAGAGAAGATCTTATTATATGACCCATATGAGAGAAAAAACAAAATAGCTATGGTTTACAAAATAATTTTATTTTGTTAAAGAAAACATGGATGATATGATGCATGATGCATGATGATGCATAAAAGAAAAAGGCACAAACAAATCTAATAGGGGGTTCTACCCTGGGCCGTTACAGTGGACTATTCACACATCGATCCGGAGGCGATCATGGCGATGAAGAGACCTCCGGGAGATGATTCCCCTCTCCGGCAGGGTGCCGGAGGCGATCTCCTGAATCCCCCGAGATGGGATTGGCGGCGGCGGCGTCTCTGGAAGGTTTTCCGTATCGTGACTCTCGGTACTGGGGGTTTCGCGACGGAGGCTTTAAGTAGGCGGAAGGGCGGAGTCGGGAGAGTCACGGGGGCCCCACACGCTAGGGCCACGCGGGCCCCCCTTAGGCTGCGCCGCCCTAGTGTGGCGGCGCCCCGTGGCCCCACTTCGTCTCCCCTCCGGTCTTCTGGAAGCTTCGTGGAAAAATAGGCCCCTGGGCGTTGATTTCGTCCAATTCCGAGAATATTTTCTTACTAGGATTTCTGAAACCAAAAACAGCAGAAAACAGCAACTGGCTCTTCGGCATCTCGTCAATAGGTTAGTGCCGGAAAATGCATAAATATGACATATAATGTGTATGAAACATGTGAGTATCATCATAAAAGTAGCATGGAACATAAGAAATTATAGATACGTTTGGGACGTATCAACAAGCAATGATGATTGGGAGGCACTTGTGAAGGCTTGGAAATTAACCCCAAAGGATGGTCTGCTTCACTATGACCTTGCCGCTCGTGGAACCTTCAACCCTGAAGGTGGTACTACCATGCCAAAAGAAAGTCTCGTCGGTTCAGTTAGCAATGCAGATTGGAATGAACTTGTGCGGCAGTGGAAGGTATCCCATGGGCAGCTACCTGATACTGAAGCCGGTGGACACCTCAATCCTGAAGCTGCTACTACCATGCCAAAAGATTTAGATTTGTTGCTACCAGATCTTGCAGCTGGTGGACGCCCCAATCCTGAAGCTGGTACTGCCATGCCAAAAGCTGAAGCGTGTGTAGTGCTCGCCACCAGCTGTCCTTAAGTATCCTCTGATGTAATGGTGTAATTGTAATTGGTATTCCTTTTATGGTGAACTGTTCTTGTTTAAATTGTATCTGAGACTTACTAGACCCATGAACTAATCTTACTGGCAATGAAGATCAGGTTAATTATATTTTGCATTATGCCTTTTGCATCAATGAACATATTGTTGGAGATATGCCCAAGAGGCAATAATAAAGTGGTTATTATAATATATCTTTGTGCTTATGATAAATGTTTGCATACCATGCTATAATTGTATTAACCGAAACATTGATGCATGTGTGTTATGTAAACAACAAGGAGTCCCTAGTAAGCCTCTTGTATAACTAGCTTGTTGATTAATAGATGATCATGGTTTCGTGATCATGAACATTGGATGTTATTAATAACAAGGTTATGTTATCTATTATATACTAAAAGCAAGATACGGATGATTAAAATAGAGACACCACGTTAATCCACATCATCATAATTATTTTTGATAGTTAGATCTAATATGTGTGGCTAGGATTTTAAATTAACTGTGAGATTTACGTAACAAATATGTGAGACGTGTCCAGTTAATTAGTTCAACACGTTAGACTTTTTGAGCTATTCCATACCTTTCCATGAAATAACTTCCGCTTTTTTTTTCTCTTTCCCTTTTCACATCCACGTGCATAGACCATAGATCGATAAAAACTGCAAGGAGTGATATGCCAGGACACCAGCTAGCTACATGTGTATGTTTAAAAAAGAAGAACCACGTCCTAATCAGAAAATAACAAAACGTGATATACTAGGACACTAGCTACTCCGTAGATGTATTTGTTCAGAACCGAAAAGGTGAAAGGACGTGTGATATAAGGACACTAGCTAGATAAACCATGTATATTTGGAAAAAGAAAAAATTGCTTGATATGTCAAGTAAAAATAGCTGGACACGAACGGGTACACGGCGCCGCAACTAGAGCACCCGAATTCTGAGATATATACATATATACATGTACACACTTGTATTTGCTGGCTGAATTCACGTGGAAATAAACCTGTTATTAGTTAATTCATCGAACCATCGAAAACACGTAATGTATACGATCGAAAATAAGTGACTAAGCTTAGAATAGATATAGATGTATCTAGATATATTTTCAGTGAATAAGGTTGAATCACTTATGTATTATATACTGAAATCAATATAAGAATGAATGAAAAGAATCCACCCTGTTTTAAATTATTTTTTTACGAATAGGACACTGACATTAAAACAAACATCGTACAATACAAAGCAACCTAAAAAAACAAAAATTACAACGAGATTCTTGAGAAGCCCTTCATCTTTAACCTCTAGACCGTGTCGATGGTGCGCCGCGGCTGCCGCTCCTCCCTGAGTCGGCCTGCCGTTGTTGGTTGCGGACGGGAAGTCGCCGAACGGGTCAAAAAGACCACATCCGTCCCATAGACGAAGAAGTAGGATGAACTGCCGATGAAGCTCCTTGACGATCCGAAGATTCCCACAGCCAGACAAAATCCTCGAATACCACACCACAGCCACAAGCTTCTTGACGTCGTTGTCGAGATGGGGTTGAAGCCGGAGAAATATTATTACATGAGGCGCCGCCACCACAACCTTAGACCCATTTAATCTTCGTTAACTATGTATATTAACGATAGAGATTTAAAATATATGTATCAGGGGACTATGTTTTGGGACAAAATAAACATGCGGCTAACGAACTCGTCCGGTTACGACGTACATTGGTTGGACAATATAAAAAGAATCCAGATGATATACATTCACTTAGCCATGCTAAATGATTTATGTGGATGAAATGTACACCATATTTAAATATAGGTACGCGAAGTCGACTCCAAATTAAACTGATCGGTGAGAACAAAGACTGAAAAGATGACGGCGCTGCATTTAGCTTATGTGTGGGTGCGCACGCATGTCAAGACATAGGAGTGATACTATCATACAATATGGTGGCATATATATAAAAGAATTCACATTGTGGCAAGAAAAAATATGAAAGAATATAAAAATGAATTGATTGATATACACGAGTTCATACCCCTATGAATGAACGTATGAAAGTAATGAAAATGTAACACGCAATACTTAAATTAATCTCTCAAATTTTAGGAAATTATACTAGAAGTTGAACTTCAATAGTAGGACCCTAAGATAGATAGACACATGGTTTCGATGGACACACTGTCCACAAGACATACTACCAAATTAGCCGAATTCTCCAAAGTGACATGGAAAAAATAGACAAGCCATAAAAACCCCTATCTCAGTGAATTAATAAACAAGAAAATTGAATCCATGCAAGAACTTTGAGACCCAGACCGAGCCAATATGCCTTCTTTCATGATAGCACCATCTAAGCCATAAATTTATTTCCAGGATAACTGTGACATGGTAAAGAAAATGGTTATCTCTCTAAGAAAAATAAAGATGACCCCCTCGCATTTGCGAGGGCCATTGTGCTAGTTGGATAAATGATATAATGGACACACGCCCAAATGAGCGTAGCATAATATCAAGTCATTAAGTTCAACTTGCTATAAGCTTTTGATACATAGTTACCTAGTCCTTCGACAATGAGATCATGTAAATCACTTACACCGGAAGGATACTTTGATTACATCAAACGCCATTGCGTAAATGGATGGTTATAAAGATGAGATTAAGTATTCGGAATGTGTGAGTTGAGGCATATGGATCAAGAGTGGGATTTGTCCATCCCGATGATGGATAGATATACTCTGGGCCCTCTCGGTGCAATGTCATCTGATTACCTTGCAAGCATGTGACTAGGTCACAAGAGATGACATACCACGGTTCGATTAAAGAGTACTTGTCGGTAACGAGGTTGAACTAGGTATGGAGATACCGATGATCGAACCTCGGACAAGTAAAGTATCACGTGACAAAGGGAATCGGTATCGTATGTGAATGGTTCTTTCGATCACGAAGTCATCATTGAATATGTGGGAGATATTATGGATCTCCAGGTCCCGCTATTAGTTATTGTTCGGAGAGGAGTCTCGATCATGTCCGCATAGTTCTCGAACCGTATGGTGACACACTTAAGGTTTGATGTCGTTTTAAGTAGATATGGAATATGGAATGGAGCTCGAATGTTGTTCGGAGTCTCGAATGGGATCTGGAACATCACGAGGAGGTTCGGAATAGTTCGGAGAATCAGATTCATATATGGGAAGTCATTTTCCGGGATTCGGAAAAAGTCCGGTGTTTTGACCGGAGCTTCTAGAAGGTTTTGGAAGGACCGGAATAGTCCGGAATATTGTGGAAGGTTCCGGAAGTGTCCGGAATGACCCGGGCTGTCTAAGGAAGTCCGGAGGGTTCCATATAGGTGCAACCACGTTACCTTAAGGGAAAAGGAGTCTTTCATTAATGCAATTTCGGAATTGGCAAAAGAGTCCGAGTAGGAGTAGGTTTTCGGAACCGGAAACCTGTCGGAACTCAGTCAAACTTTGGGCCAGGTTTATGGACGACCCAAGGGGCTTGGCCACCTATTTAAAGGGACCAAGGGGCACCCCAAGGGCACCCCAAGTCGCAGCCCAAGCTCCCTCTCCCAAACCCTAGCCTCTCCCCTCCTCCATCTTCTCCCGCGGTGCTTACGATGAAGCGCTGCCGGAGATCTCCACCACCACCGTCACCACGCCGTCGTGCTGGCGGGAATCCGAGGAGGATCTACTACATCCGCTGACCGCTGGAACGGGGAGAAGGATGTCATCATCAACACCGAACGTGTGACAAAGTACGGAGGTGCTGCCCGACTGTGGCACCGTCAAGATCTTCTACACGCTTTTGAAAGCGGCAAGTGATCGACTACATCAACAACGAGATCTAATCTCGTAGGCTTTGGAATCTTCAAGGGTTAGTCTCATGATCTTCATCTCGTTGCTACCATCTGCTAGATTAGATCTTGGCTTGTTATTCGTTCTTGCGGTAGGAATTTTTTTGTTTTCTATGCTACGAATCCCATCAGTGGTATCAGAGCCGTGTCTATGCATAGATTGGTTGCACGAGTAGAACACAATGGTTTCGTGGGCGTTGATGCTCTTGTTGTTTTTGGTTAGCGTACTTTGCATCTTGCGGGATGGTGGGATGAAGCGGCCTGAGCTAACTTTACATGACCGCGTCTCATGAGACTTGCTCCACGCTTGACATGCAACTTGTCGTGCATAAGTGGCTTTGCGGGTGTCTGTCTCTCTCACCATAGTTAAGATTCAATTTACTTTTCCAATTGACAACATTAGTATCACCGTTGTGGTTCATGTTCGTAGGTAGATTGGATCTTACTCGAAAACCCTAAACCACGTAAAATATGCGAACCAAATTAGAGGCGTCTAACTTGTTTTTGCAGGGTTTGGTGATGTGATATGGCCATGATGTGATGATGATTATATTTGATGTATGAGATGTTCATTATTGTATTATGGCAACCGGCAGGAGCCTAATGGTTGTCTTTAAATTTGTTAAGACTTGTGTGTCTATTCATCATGTAATAGCTTTATTTCAAGTAGTTGTTATAGTAGCTATAAGTGATGGACAACCATGAAGCGGCGCCATGGACCTTGGTGCAATGCTGGTGATGATGGAGATCATGCTCGTGTGATTTGGAGATGGAGATCAAAAGCACAAGAAGAAAGGCCATATCATATCACATATTATGAATTGCATGTGATGTTAATCCTTTATGCATCTTATCTTTCTTAGATCGTGACGGTAGCATTATAAGATGATCCCTCACATTAATATCAAGATAATAAAGTGTTCTCCCCTCGTATGCACTGTTGCTACAGTTCGTCGTTTTGAAGCATCTCGTGATGATCGGATGTGATAGATTCTATGTTCACATACAACGGGTGTAAGCCATGTTGCATACGTGGAAATACTTGGGTTTGCTTGACGAGCCTAGCATGTACAGACATGGCCTCGGAACACAGGAAATCGAAAGGTTGAACACGAGTCATATGGATGATATGATCAACATGTTGATGTTCACCATTGAAGCTACATCATCTCACGTGATGATCGGTTTTGGTGTGGTGGATATGGATCGTGTGCCACTAAACAACTATGAGGGATGTTGTATTAAGTGGGAGTTTATTAGTAATTAGATTAAAACATGAACTAATTATCATGAACATAGTCTGAATAGTATTTTGAATTAAATTTGTAGAATTGGCATCCGTTATCTACCATGCGCTAGTCTTGTAATTGAGATAGAAATACTGTTAAGTCTGAAAAGAAACTTTACGGACTGGTACCGTATTGTTAAAGAATCAAGAAATGATTAAGTCCTATTGCAAACTTTTAGTAAACCTCACATTGCTGATTCAAAGAGCAATGGTTTCAATTAGTACCTAAAATCATCTTGTCTCCGTGAAACTTGAAGTTCAAATCCGTTTGAAAAGTAAGGAGCTGGAAACTTTGTTTTCAGAAATAAGCAAGGTATGAGATATATGTGATATCTAAGACCTTATTGCAAGATGATAGAATATAATCTAGTGAGACTACATAAACTCATAAGTTTTATGGGAATGTACGAAGGTTGAAGACGCTAGGCGTCCCAACTCCAACTAGTTGGGCACTAAACGATATTCGCATATCCATGAAGTGATCGTCCTTAGTATGCACCATTGCTAAGACTCGTCATTTCGAAGCATCACGCGATGATCGGGTGTTATAGATTCTACGTGTGCATACAACGGATGCAAGCTAGATTTTCACATACGAGTACTAAGGTTAAACTTTACGAGCCTAGCATGTACAGACATGGTCTCGGAAAGTCGTCATGGTTTCACTACTAGGAAAAGGCTTATAGCCGCACTCCTTACCGCCGGCAAATACGAGTTGAAGATGCCAGCGGTAATACCTTCCAGGGGGGCCTAACACTACCGTTGGCGCAAGAGGTAGGATGGCGCCGGGGGTGCCTCCATTAGCGCTGGCGAAATGGGCACGAAGGCGTCGGCGATACAATGGGCCGCTGGTCACAATTGGGTCTGGCGTTACCACCGGCGAATTGGCCCCAAAGGCGCCGGGGGTAATGGGCTCTACCGCTGGCGAACGTGGTCAGTTGATGACGGGGGTAACGGGCCCTACCGCCAAGCCAGGGTGGGCCACCCAGCCTTCACATACCGCCGGCGTTTGTGGCCCGTAGATGCCGGCGGTAACGTGCTCTACCGCCGGCGAACGTGGGCAGTTGATACAGGGGGTAACGGACCCTACCGCCGAGCCAGGGTGGGCCACCCAGCCTTCACCTACCGCTGGCGTTTCTGACCCGTAGATGCCGGCGGTAATGGGCCCTACCGCTGGCATTTTGATGTCTAGGCGTCGGCGGTAACCTGGGCTGGCCATTAAGACGACCAGCCACCTACTACCACCCACACACACTCATATGTGATGGCAAATCAACCCAAGCACTAGTTAGCTCATTCCCCCACCTATTTTAGCTAGTTCAACCAAAATATGATATATTTGAGCAAATCATGCACTACCTAGCCCCTCTAGCATGATTTGCATGATCTAGATCTAGATCTATCTCCTCCCACCACCTTTTCCACTAGATCTAGCTAGATCTCTCTATTTCTAGATCTCTAGATCTCTCGAGCATAAAGTCGACGTGTGGCATCTCTCCGGTGCTTTTGGACATCGCGTCAACTAATAGGTATATAACTAATGAGTGGAATGTTCATGAGTTGGTGAAAAGTCGCGGTTATGTCACTAGTAATGGCAAAAGGCGGTTCCATATATGTAAATGCATTGTTTTGCATTTGTTGACGTGTGCAGGAACATTGAGTTGCCAATGTTTTGCCGGAATGTTGATTAACTTCCGTTCCGGCGAATTTTTGGAACTCCAGCATGACAATATTTAGCAAAGGTCATGCCGAATTTTTTCGTGAAAACCGAGGCGGCGGTTGTAACCAATTATCTTGTCTTGTAGGCGACGATGGTCATCAAGATGAGGGAAAGCGTCGTGGATAGATACGTGGAATGCGCGACGGCCGACATGTATCAAAAAAAGCGAAAGGATATAATGTGTCCTTGTCAAAGATGCAAGCTAGGATCGTTGTTCGACCCCTTTTCATGCATAGTGAATGAGCACCTGCTCAGGTATAGTTTCATGGAGGGGCATACTCAGTGGATGAGTGATGATGGAGATGATGATATCGAATGTGATGATGATGGAGATGATGATGGTGGAGATGATGATAACGAAGGTGATGAAGAGGATGCCCCATACGGCAATGGAGACGAGGTTGAAGATGATGGCGCACACATTGATGGTGATCAAGAAGGCCGGGAAGAACATGCAGCCGACGAGGACATGAGTAGAAATACCCCGCTAACCGCGGCCGTGCAGGACCGTCATGTTCAAGAACTTCTTCTCAGCAACACATCGACCGATCCCAGAATCGCTGGTAGACGGAAGTCTAAGCTGGATCAACTGGAGGTAGACTCGAGAACTCTGTTGTACGATGCAGCTCGTGGGACGGAGGAGAGCCGTCTGAGAGTAGCTCTCGATATTATGGAGATGAAGGCAAAGCACAAATGGACGGACACAAGCGTGGACGAACTCTTCGGATACTTGAAGATCCACCTTCCTAAAGATAACACGTGTGCCGGTATCCTACAGGAGGCCAAGAAAATCGTGTGCCCTCTCGATTTACCGCACAAGAAATACCACGCCTGCATCAGTGACTGCATAATATATCGGAACGAGCATGCCAATCTCGATACATGCCCACAGTGTGGCGAATCTCGATACAAGAGAGGGACAAGAAAATCTCCTCGAAAAGTTGTGTGGTACTTCCCGCTCACGCCCCGTCTGCAGCGGTACTTCGTGGACCCCAAGGAAGCAAAGCTCATGCGCTGGCACGCGGAAAGAAAGGAGGCGGTGATGCGTGATGTAGAACGGGTTGAAAACTCACTGCTAACACACCTTTCGGATGCAAGCCAGTGGAAAACATTAGACGATGAGTATTACGAAGAATTCGGGAAAGAACCAAGGAACATCAGGTTGAGTGCGAGCACCGACGGACTCAATCCGTTTGGGAACCAAAGCAGCAAGCACAACACCTGGCCCGTGTTTGTATGGATGTACAACCTCCCTCCATGGCTATGCCTGAAGAAGAAGTACATACACATGAGTATGCTAATCCAAGGGCCGACGCAGCCAGGGAGCGATATCAACCTGTATCTGGAGCTATTGAAGGAGGAGCTAGTCACTCTATGGGAGGAAGGGATAGAAACTTGGGACGCCTGCGGACAAGAAACTTTCCGTATGAAAGCCGCACTGTTGACGACGGTGCAGGAATATCTTGGATACGGATATATCGCGTGCCAGGTGTGCAACGGACACAAGGCATGTGTGAGGTGCATGGAAAAGACGCTGTTTTTACAGCTGGGTAAGGATCCCGGGTCTTCAAAAACCGTCTACATGAAGAACGTGTGCGAGAGCTTGCTTGGCACTGTGCTCAACATGCCGGAAAGGACCAAAGACGGGTCGAAAGCAAGACACGACCTGATGGCCCTTGATATCAGAAAAGAGCTTCATTTCGCGCCGGTTAACCAGGAAACTGAGGAGGAGGAGACGGATGGTCGCAAACGCAAAAGGGTGGCCAAGCAGCGCAAAACTCCTAGCCCCTCCTGCTTCACTCTAAATCCCGATGAGCTCGAACAATTCTTCAAGTGCCTCCTAGAAGTCAAATTTCCCCTAGGCTACGCGGGGCTGATACGCAGATGGCTGGACCCGACGAAAAATATCTTCAGCGGGATGAAGTCTCATGACTGTCATGTCATGATGACGCAGATACTTCCGGTTGCAATCCGAGGGATAATGGAACCGCACGTTCGTGCGACACTTACTGACCTGTGTAACGTCTTCGACGTCATCACTCGAAAGTCGATAACCGTCAAGAAACTCGGGAGGCTGCAGGAAGAGATCGTCACCATCCTATGCGAGATGGAGATGTACTTCCCGCCCGCATTCTTTGACATCATGGTCCATCTGCTGGTGCATATAGTGGACGATATCGAGGATCTCGGGCCCGCGTTCCTTCACAACATGATGGCGTTAGAAAGAATGAACGGCTTCATCAAAGGATATGTTCGTAACAGGGCACATCCGGATGGATGCATCATCCAGGGCTTTCTCACCGACAAGTGCATCTCTTTCTGCAAGAATTATTTAAACGAGGACGACCCACGTCCGGTTGGATTGCCCGCCAACAAGCACCTCGACAGATTCGAGGGAGTAGGCCACAATGCTGGCAGGAGGGAACTCGACACGGATCAAGATGATAGGAGAACAGACTTTAACAGGGCCCACTTAGTAGCACTACAACACATGAACGAGGTAGAGCCTTGGGTGGATCAGCACATAAACATGATCAAGAGCAGGGTTGACAAGCCGATGACGGAAGAAGAGGTATTTAGAGCGCACAACTCCTCTTTCGCGCGCTGGTTCAAAGACCAGATTGATGCCAATCCCCCACCAATGGCAAGCGACATAGACAAAATGATATTGGCCTTGTCTTATGGGCCTGCCCCCAACCTCATGACTTATCAGAAATACGACATCAACGGTTACACATTCTCCACGGAGGAGAGAGACAAAAGAAGCGACTATCAGAACTCGGGTGTGACGATGGAATCGTACACGGGTGAAGAGAAGAAAAGGTACTACGGAAGGATCGAGGAAATCTGTGAGCTCGACTACGTCGGGGAGAAGCTACCGATGTTTCGTGTCAGATGGGCTACAGACGTCACAAAATAAGATGCGTATGTCACCACCATGCGACTGCCTCCCAAATCCAAGACCAAAAATCCCACCGCGCAAAATGAGCCTTGGGTATTAGCTAAGCACATCGAGCAATGCTTCTTCATAACTGACCCGTCAAGGCCTAGCCGTGTTGTCTTAAGGAGAGGAAAAAAGGACCCTCGTCGGAATGGATGGAGTTGCCGACGAGCAAGACTTCGACGGCCTTGTCGGAGACCCAATGAAGACGATAGAACCCTACACACTAAGAAGAAGAAGGACGACGCTACCTAGGTCAAGTCTTCCTCCGTACACAAGGAGTCGCGACGATAACGGTGGGGTCACAAGGACCAAGCGGAAGGGACTTTGAAGTCATTTTTTGTATTTCTAATAATTATCTCTCGAACAACCATTTGTCCTTCTCAAATGTATTCTAAATTTATGTCTTGGTTTTTTTATCGGATGTCGCCGAAGGGACTTTGAAGTCATTCAAGAATGAAAATCCTAAATTGATGTCTGGCAATTTAATTATCCTTCAAGTGTATCCTAAAAATGACTAGAAACAACAAAATAGGTCTAGGAAAGGGATAAAAACATAGGTGGCTTTTTTGCGCCCTATGGGATTCAAACTCCTGATGCTGCAGCTATGCCCAAGTGAGTGGAACCAGTGTGTTACTGATTCGTTTTTGAATAACAATATGGTTTACAGAACAAAAGGTGTATGTGTTATCACCATATTTTAACCAAGTCCGGAGATGGGCCGTGATTAAATGGGCTTAGAGAATATGCACGTGAAATGTTTCTGAATCGGCCTCGTACGAGAATTTGGGCTAGACTGCCCGTGTATTTGTATATTATGGTAGATTTAGAATTAAGAGATAGAGTTTAGTTCGTATGAAGTTAGGTTTATTTCCCAAGTTAGAAAGTCTACGGACTATAAATATGTACCTAGGGTTATTGAGAAAGGAGGACGATCACGTTCACAACAAACCAATCTAGGCGCATCGCCACCCCTTGTTTCGAGGGTTATGCGATCTAGGCAGTATCTGTTTATTCGTTGCTTGGTGTTGCTCGTGCTGAAGCCTTGTTGATGGCGAGCAACACCTTTATCGTGGATGTTTTGGGGCTGACGTCGATACTTTCATGATCTGCTTGTTTAGCTACGCTGCCCCTCAATATCTAGCTGCCTTTGCACCTATCTTGGGTGTAAGGGCAGCATCTTGCTTAGTCTTTATTTAGTAGATCTGATCTGTTATAGTCGTTCCTTGTTCTTCAAGGATTAGTTTGATATCCGCATGGTTAGGCCTTACAAACGGGTTGAACGATCCGGTAGTGCGTAAGGTATAGTCTGCTGATCCTAGAGGGATTGTTCCGGGAATCGACGTTATGTTGGTTTTTAGGCCTCTTTAGGACTAGTTTTCTATTATCTTACGTATCTGCTAGGCTCAACTACGCGTAGGATGTTCCGGTTATGCGGTGAAAACCCTAGACTGTCGTAGATTGATTTATCTTGGTTTTGATTAAGCAGGATCCCCATGTTATCGTAAACCCAACGTGAATCATGGGGTAATCGGCTCTTTGAGCCGATCCACAGGGCAACCTAAGAGCCGACCGGGGCTCGTATTTAATGTTTACGTGTTTGCCATGCAGGAAACTAATTGAAGCAATCCATCACCTTCCTGACCAGGTATAGGTCAGGTGGCACGCCCTTGCATTAGCCAGGACGTGTGCCGGAGCATTGCGGGCCGTTGCCCGAGGGACCAGGGCCCACCAGCAGTCCTGGGAGCCTCCCGGCTCTCCGTGTTGCCCGTCGCTGCTCGCCGGTGGGTTTTGGTAGGCAACACATTCTGGCACGCCCGATGGGACACTCTACAACAACTATGTCAAAATCTGCAGATGAGGTGGCGGACGAACCAGTCACGTACGCAGATCTGCCTGAGGAGCACAAGAAGAAATATGATGAGATTAAAGCCTTCTTAGAAGCCGATCTCATCGGCTCCTTCGCGAAGACCCGTTGTCGTTGCCTAATCGACGGTACCTCGGAGGAGGGATCCTCACGAGGGGGAGAAGAAGTAGGGGCCATAGGGCGGAGTGCGCACGGGACGGTGGTACGCGATTTACCCAGCTTCGGAACACCTGCACGAGGACAGGGCCTACTGCTGCTTGTCTGGAATTATCTGGGCGCTTTCGCGTTGTTACAATAAGTTGTGGTTGTGCCTCTAGGGCTCCCGGGATCCGGCTTATAAAGGCGCACGGATCTAGGGTTTACACGGAGAGTCCTAGCCGGATTACAGATAGCCTAACTACGGTACAATATCTTGCCGTGCACGTCACGGACCCGCCTTCCATATACGTCGTACTGGATCCGGGTTCCTCATGGGCCTCCACAGATCCGGGTTACTCCTAATGCTGGTACGGATCCGGCTTACTGATCCTGGGCTGGACTTCTTCCTTCATGATCAACAGCAACTGGGCCGCCCGATGGGCCACATGCCTCATCACCATCTGTGGGCCACCCGGGCTTGCCGGATCTAGGGACTGTCGATGGTACACCCATGAAGTATACCCACAACAGTAGCCCCCAGAGTTCTCCGAGTTTCTCCTGCAGTTTCCGCCTTGCTGGTCCATCATGATCTCCGGCAAACGTTGGTAACGCGGAGAAACTTGAAGAGCTCCAACTTCGCATTTTCTTCTTTCCCCAACTATTAGTCGGAAATGCTCTCATCCCGCGGGACTTCATCCATCGACATTCCAAAGAACATTTCCGGGTTACTCCCTGCTCGTGAATGAGAACCAACTTATCCTCACGCAATTACCCGGAATCTTAAAAGACTCAAACGGTTCTGCCAATTCTGGCGCCATTTTCGCGCGATTTCCGCGGTAACTTATCTCTAGCCATTTTTACCGTTAGGGTTTGGGACACGTGTCGCGCATCCAACGGTGCGACGCTTGCGTTCCGACCACAGGATACGGAGCACGAATCTTATCCCTTCAGCCTATAAATATCCGCCGTCGAGGCCTTTACCCTCATTCACCCCCCTTCTCACCTCTCAGCCGAGCGCCGCCCGTGAGCTCTTCCTCCGCCGCGCCGGATCCTGCCGGAAAAGTCGCCGGAGCATCACCGGAGCGAGCCCACCACCGCAGTGTTCTTCGTGTTCTTAACTCCGGCGAGCCACCGCGCGGAAAACTCATCGCCGGCGACTCCAACCACCGCGTCCGCCATTACAGTAAGTCCTCGAGCTTCATCTTCGCGCCGTAGTTGGTAGGGGTGAACTTTGGGGAAGACGATGTGGGATCCGACTAAAGTAAGTTTCCGCCAAACTCTTTTTCCTCAGATGTCTTCAACGACTCCGCCTCCGACTTCGGAACCGATCATGGCGACCCCGATCTCCTCCGCCCCTCCTCCCTTCGTTCCAGTCCGGCTGGATCCTTCAAAGGATTCCGGCAAGGAGGCCGAGGGGACCTCTGCTCACCCGGAGAAAGCTTCCGGGGCGGGTCAAACGGAGCATCAGGCGGAAGAGGTCACGAAAAAATCAAAAGCTCGGAAGCCAGATTCTGAGGCTAAAGGAAAGTGGTGGCCCTGTACCACCACCGAGATGGAGCTCAAGAACCTCGAGTCGGAGGGCTTTCTGCAACCCGGAAGCTGGAGGTCAGTTCCAAATGAACTTGCTCCGGCTCCGAGGGACGATGAGATGGTGCTGACGAAGGCGCTGGTAGAGCGCGGATTTTCATTTCCGCCTTCGGACTTCTTCCTGGAGATTCTGAAGACGTATGGACTCCAACCCCACAACATATCTCCAAACAGCGTCCTCGCCATCAGCAACCACGTCGCCCTCTGCGAAGGCCATCTCCGGGTAACCCCTGAGATCTCTCTGTTCCAATATTTTTTCTCTGTCAAGAAGGAGAGGATCCGGCAATCTGCCGAACTCGCTACATGCGGATCCATCACCTTTATGCTCCGCCCGGGCCGCGTCTACCCCCTACCGACCGCCACGAATCCGCAAGGTACTGGTCCGGGGGTTTCTTCTATCTGAAGGACGTCTCCGACCCCGCGAGTGAAAAGAAACTTCCGGTTTTTAAGAACTGCCCCGCCACCGAGCTTCCGTCATGGACGCACTGCCCCCACTTCTCCGACTCGCCTCAACTGACCCGCGCTGTTAGGCGGATCTGCAAGCTCACGGAGGAGGGGCTGACGGGGAAGGATTTAACCCTTTCCTGGTTCACCAAGCGGATCCAGCCGCTGCAACACAGGGACCGCCTGATGTTTGAATACACAGGGCGCGACGATCCAATGCGCGCCACCAAAGACAATCTTTCCGCCGACGCTATTGACAAGAGGATCCGGGTCCTCCTCAAGATCTCACGTGAACTCCATGTTCACGTATGCAACAAAGACATCCATACAAATGGATCCGGAACCGCGGTACGTCGTCTTGACTTTGGTTTATTGTTTTTCTTCAAACTTTTTCATCTAAGTGTTAACTTTGTATTAGCTCGAGGCGCTTGAGGAAAATGAACTCGGAACTCTCCTCCGAGTCCTATCCACCGGCCACGCGGATCCGGAAGCCGCATCGGAGGCGGAAGCTCCCGAGGCTTCCCGCCCCGCTAAGAGGAAGAAGCCAGCTCCTTCCAGCCCCCATGCGAAGCGCGCCCGCGAAGTGCTCAGCATTGCAGCTACCCGGAAATTGGAGGCGGAAAAGAAGCGCCTCTCGCTGATTAATACCAGCAACAAGGGGCAGCCTGCCATCCAGCATTTCTTCAAACCTTCCGGGTAAATGTCCACTTCCGAGACCCAAGTTCTGATTCAGCACTTGCTCTTATACTTTTATGTTTTTTCTGAAGCTCCGGAAGCCAGCCTCCCAAGGCCCCAAAGGTCCTCAAGAAGAGAGCCAAGCCGTCTCCGGCTTCATTTCCCATTACTCCTGAGGTTGAAGTTCCGCCCAAGGCTTCCTCCGCCACCAAGCCGGATCCAAAGGATATCATCGACATTGATGACCTTCCGGAAGATCCCGTTCATCATGGCGACTCCACCAAGGGCACCTCGTCACCAATTCCTCTGCCAGATCAACCAAGCTCCGCTTTCGCGGAACCCACTGAAGAAGAACAGGAGCAAAAGGCTAAGCTCCTCCAAGTTACCAACGCGCCCCGAGTCAACCTCCAACCAACTCCGTCCCTCCAAAAACTTACCCTAGCACAACGTCACACGGAAGTTTCCGCCATGCTGAACAAGGTATGGGGAAAACCGGAGGAGGAAGTGGGTTATCTCGCCGAGCTAGAGGACAGCCTGAAGGAATTTTTTGCCAAGCACAAGGAAGTGCGGCAGGTAATACTAGCCCCCAAGCATTGGGTGATATAGTTCCGTGTATTATCCGATGCTTTCCCAGAATGTACTTTAGGCGGAAATTTAAAATTTTTATATCTTAGACTGAATTCCTCGCTAGCCCCCAAGATTTTAAATATCCGGCTAACTCCCTGCTGCTTCATAGACCACACGGAAATTGCACGAAGATCTGCGCATTCATGTGCTAGAGCAGATCACGGAGATCGAGGGGCTGCGCCAGAACGCGGAAAACAGCCAAAAGGCTATCCAGCTGCTTGAGACCCGCCTTAAAGGTACGAGATCCGGGTCTTCACTTTTTGTGTTGTCATAGTTCAGGATGCATAATATGTGCAACTTTTCTGCCTTCAGAAGAATCTGCCAAGCACTCCTCATTTGATGAGCTTTCCGCCAAAGTCAAGGTGCTTGAGGCGGAGAACGAGTCCCTCAAAACCTTCATTCATGAATCCTCCAAAAAGGAAACTGAAGCGAGGAAAAAACTCTCCGAGAAGCATGCAAGCGACCTGGCGGAACTTAATGACAAACTGGAGAAAAGCCAGGGCCGCATTATTTCCATAATATCCAAGAACAGAGTTCTGGAGGAGGAGGCGGAGGCTATTGACAAACTTATCTTCCGTAAGCATTTTTCCGTGTCGTTGCTCCGACTATCTTGTATGACTCCTCTCTAACGGAACTGAACATCTTTCTTCCACAGCAAGCCTTGGCTTCGAATGGACAAAAGAGTCAAACCTTACGAGGACGGAGGCATATGATGAAGCGCGGATATCAATTGACGCGTTATTTGAAGCCTGTCGCGGAATCGCCACGGCTCTGTCTCTGAAGAAGGCCAAAACCACAGTCATCGATACGATGACCAAACTTATGGGACTGGTGCCGGATTTCATCAAGGACTGGCAGAAGTCTTCAGCACGCGGAGTCGCCTCCCTGGTCTTGGCCACCTGCAAGGCTCACTTCCCCTCGCTCAACCTGGCGACTGTTGCACGCGGAGCCCCCAAGGGTTCCGACATGGGCGCCCTCCTCGCGGAAACCGAAGGATATGAACAGCTGTTTGTCAGGCGAGTGGATCACTCGTTCTGGTATAACAAACATGATCTGCCCGAAGGCTTTTCCGATGCTGAGGAAGAAGCAGGTGTGCCGGAGTATTACGGGAAAGGATCCGGATCAAGCGGCGAGCATTCCGGAGGAAACTCTGGTGACGACTCCGAAGCCGGATCTGGTGACAGCGACGACGGCTCCACCTACCAGCAATCAGAAGAGGAGGACTCCGAGTAGAGTTCCTGTTTTAAACAATGAAACAAGTTGCATCATTTTGGCCCCAGAGTGGGTTTGTAATAAGACTTAAATTCTTAAGTAGCTAGGAGTGAAACGATTATGCATGGGGCGGAAACACTTATCCTGCTATCCGTTAACGTTATGTGCATGTTTCGTTTTATGTCGAAAAGCAAGTGCTGACTTCATTGTTTTCCGGCTTGCCCGTTTGACCTTCTGCGAGCCGGAAAACCTTAGCCGGAAACGCTCGCCAGCGGCGACGAAGCCCAATGGCAATCCATCAATAACCGCGGAAACAAGCCCCCAGGCGTAGGTGCCGGAAATCGCTACTAGGAATCCACGAGTTCGCAACAGACAACAACTTAATCAGAAAACTTAAGCTTACGTCCTGAAGGACGATTTTTGAAAATCACAACTTTTGTACACGCCTAGGCGGAAGAATCCAGCTCTGCGGTTTTAGTCGGAAAACATACACGATCTAAAAATGAACAAGTAAAGGAGGTAAAAGACTCAAAGAGTGAACCATAAGCTTTATTTCATTGATCATGTATAACTATTACAGAGTTTGTAACTCGGAAGAAGTATGCTAAGTGTAGAAAGGACGTAGCTGTGCGATATTCCAAGGGCGATCTGTTTCATCGTAGATGTCATCCGGATCCTCACGCTTGCGTTTCCGGCGCCAGTTAGCAGGTCTATCCCTCAGCTCGCGGAAATCAACAAGGTAGTACGACCCGTTATGAAGCACTTTGCTAACGACGAAGGGTCCTTCCCATGGAGATTGCAACTTATGGTCTTTCACCTGTCGAAGGCGGAGGACCAGGTCTCCTGTCATGAAGGAGCGATTCCGGACTCGACGAAAATGATAACGTCGGAGCTTTTGCTGGTAGATGGCGGAGCGCTGGTCAGCTAAATTCCGAGCTTCTTCGATCAGGTCCACAGATAGCTGTCTGGCCTCGTCAGCTGTTTCTTCATTATAGGCGGAAACTCGCGGCGAATCATGGATGATGTCGGAGGGAATCACGGCTTCGGATCCGTATACCAGGAAAAATGGGGTAAACCCTGTTGACCTGTTAGGGGTAGTTCGCAAACTCCACAAGACAGCGTCCAACTCGTCAGCCCAAGCTCCAGCTGCTCGTCGCAGCGGTTCTTCAAGGCGTGGCTTGATTCCTGATAATATTAGACCGTTAGCCCTTTCAACTTGACCATTGGATTGTGGGTGAGCCACAGATGCAAGGTCCAATCGAATCCCCATTGTCTCACAATAATCCTTCAATTCTCCCTGAGCGAAGTTTGTGCCATTATCTGTTATGATGCTGTGTGGGATGCCGAATCTCATCACGAGGCTGCAGACAAATTTTAGTGCCGTAGCACCGTCGGCCTTTCTCACTGGCTTTGCCTCGATCCACTTGCTGAATTTGTCAACAGCGACCAATAGGTATTCAAAACCGCCAGGAGATGATCTTTTTAACTTACCAACCATATCGAGCCCCCAGACCGCAAATGGCCAGGTGATAGGTATGGTCTTCAGCTCTTGGGCTGGAGCGTTTGGTTGAGTAGCGTAGTACTGACAACCTCGGCAGGTCTTGACTATCTTGTCAGCATCTTCTTTAGCTGTGAGCCAATAAAAGCCTAGCCGAAAAGCTTTTGCAACGAGTGACCTGGGAGCGGCATGGTGCCCGCAGTCCCCTGCGTGGATCTCTCTGAGGATTTCAATGCCATCTTGATTGGAGACGTATTTGAGAAACACCCCTGTTGCGCTTCGTTTGTAGAGCTGTCCATCAACAATTGTGTAGGATCGTGCTCGTCTGATGATCTGGCGCGCGAGGACCTCGTCCTCCGGCAGCTTCTGATCGATGAGGTAATCCAGGAAAGGCTGTGTCCAAGCCGGAATGGTAGCCAATACCTCTCTGGCCGGAGACACTGCCACCTCTGGGTTTTCCGGGTTAGCGCCCTTTACAGAGGGTATCCGGAGATGCTCCAGGAAGATTCCAGGCGGAATTGGCTTTCTGCCGGATCCGAGCTTGGATAGCATGTCTGCCGCTGTGTTATCGTCTCTCCTGACGTACTTGACTTCGTATCCGAGGAAGCACTTGGCGATCTCATCAACTTCGTCTCTGTAGGCTGCCATGACGGAATTTCTGGCGTTCCAGGTTCCGGCTACTTGTTGTGCCACCAAGTCGGAATCTCCACAGCATATGATGTGCTTGATCCCAATTTCCTTAGCGATGCGCAGACCGTGTAGTAGAGCCTCATATTCCGCCATGTTGTTTGTAGCTTCGAAGTGGATCTACAGAACATACTGCAGTTCTTCTCCGGTAGGGGACTTCAGGGTGACTCCGGCTCCTGAGCCTTGATGCTGCTTGGATCCATCGAAGTGCATAACCCATGTTTCTGGTTCCGGCTCCAGACTTGCGTCCGGAGCTTCTGTCCAATCTGCAACGAAATCTGCCAAGACTTGGGATTTTACCACAGTCCTTGGCTTGTAAGCGATATCGAAGGCGGATAATTCGATGCCCCATTTGGCCGTCCGTCCTGTTGCGTCAGCGTTGTTGAGAATTGTAGACAGCAGAGCCTTGCTCACAACTGTTACTGGGTGCTCTTGGAAGTAGTGTCTCAGCTTCCGGCTGCCTAGGAAGACTCCATAAGCTAGCTTCTGAAAGTGAGGGTATCTTTGCTTTGACTCCGTCAGCACCTCGCTTATGTAGTAGACAGGTCTTTGGACGTCGTATTCATGACCTTCTTCCTTTCGCTCCACCACGATGACGAGGCTGATGACTTTGTTGGTAGCTGCCAGATAGAGGAGCATTGGCTCTGACTCTGCTGGGGCTGCCAAGATAGGTGGGGAGGTAAGTATTTCCTTCAACCCTCGAAGAGCTGCGTCAGCTGCGTCGTCCCAAACAAATTTGTCTGTTTTCTTCAGCAACTTGTACAGAGGTAGCGCCTTCTCGCCAAGACGGCTAACAAACCTACTGATTGCTGCGACACAACCAGTTAGTCGTTGCACATCTTTGAGACAAGTTGGCCGTTTGATACACAGGATTGCCTTGATCTTTTCCGGGTTAACCTCAATGCCTCTGTGAGAGACTATGAAGCCAAGGAGTTTTCTGGCTGGCACGCCAAAGACGCACTTCAGCGGATTCAACATCATCTTGTACCGACGGAGATTCTCAAAGGTTTCTGTGAGGTCGCTGATCAAGTCGGATCCTTTCCGGGTCATGACCGCGATGTCGTCGACGTAGGCGTGCACGTTCCGGCCAATTTGGTCCTTCAGGCACCGCTGCATCGTACGTTGGTAGGTGGCACCTGCGTTTTTCAAACCAAAAGGCATAGTAACATAGCAGTAAGTGCCAAACGGGGTAATGAATGAAGTCGCCTTTTGGTCGGATTCCTTCATCCGGATCTGATGATACCCGGAATACGCATCAAGAAAACACAGAAGTTCCGCCCCCGCCGTCGAATCAATGACTTGGTCAATGCGCGGCAAGGGGAACGGATCCTTCGGGCAATGCTTGTTCAAGCCAGAGTAATCGATGCACATTCTTAGTATTTCAGTGTTCTTTTTGGGTACAAGGACGGGATTCGCGACCCACTCGGTGTGAATAACTTCTATTACAAAACCTGCTTCTAGTAACTTTGCTAGTTCCATTCCTATGGCGCGGCGCTTCTTATCTCCAAAGCGTCGCATAGCTTGCTTCACCGGTTTAGCCCCCGGATTTATGTTGAGGTAGTGCTCGGCGAGTTCCCTAGGTACTCCGGACATGTCAGAAGGTTGCCATGCGAAGATATCCATGTTAGCGCGGAGGAACTCGACGAGCGCGTCTTCCTATTTGGGGTCCATGTTGGCTCCGATCGAGACTTGCTTGCTAGGGTCATCTTCCTTGAAGTTGACTTTCTTGGTCTCTATCGCGGCCCAGAAGGAGTTTTTCTGTTCGGAGATCTGCTTCTTGGTGGTTTGCATCTCAGTCGGATCCACCGCGGCTCTGTAGCCTTTCAGCTCTTCTCCGGATATGACAGACTCTGCGAAGGCGGCTTCGCCCAACTCGCACTCGTGAGCCTTTTTGTAGTCTCCGGTTATGGTGATCATACCATTAGGACCCAGAATCTTGAGCTTGTTGTAGATATAGCACGCTCTTGCATGGAACTTGTGGTAGGTGGGCCTGCCGAAGATGACATGGTAGGAGCTCTTGAAGGGCACAACTTCAAACGTGATCTTTTCTTCGCGGAAATTATGAACATCGCCGAAGGCCACGGGAAGTGTGATGCTGCCGAGGGAGTTCGCCTTTTTACCCAGAACCACACCGTGAAACTCAGTGTTGCTGTGTTTGAGCTGTTCCTTGGTGAGGTTCATCCGCTCCAGAGTCTCCAGGTACATGATGTTCAAGCTGGCTCCGCCATCTATGAGGCACTTGGAGAAGTCATACCCGTCTATGCGGGGGCTCACAACCAAGGCGTAGTATTCTTTTGGCACAATGGCGGGATGATCCTCCCTGTCAAATGTGCACGGAACTTCCGACCACCTGACATACTGCGGCACAGCCGGAACTGTGGCGTTCAGGATCCGGGTAGCTGATTTTGTAGCGCGGACTGTGGGGGTTCCGAGGAAGGTGTGGTAAGCCCCCACGCTCTTTTTCTCGAAGGGGTTGGATTTACCTGCGGATCCGGCTTTGGGATCCGGCGAGTTATCATCCTCGTCCATCGCCTCGGAACTATCCTCCTCCTTGTCCTTGTTCTTGCCCTTGCCTCCTTTGCCGCGTGGGCGGTGCTTCCGGGCTCGCTTGTATCCTGCCTCCGGGTCGTTCTTTAGGTCGTTGACCCACTTGCAGTTGCGGTTGGTGTGAGTGGACTTCCCTGTAGCCGGATCCAAGTGGGCCAGGCAGGGCATGTCTCTGTACTCCTCGTAGGTTTGCGGGGCGCGGGATCCGCCAGCAGTGACCTCAGTGCCATGCTGCTGACCCCTGCCGGCTCCGCCTCCGCGGCCGCGTCCTCTTCCGCCTCCTGAACCTCCGCGTTGGAACGCCATGGCGACCATGTCGGATCCGCCACTCTTCTGGTCATCAGGGTTTTTGTGTTTGTGGCCGCTGCTGTTACCGTTATCACGGTTCTTCTTTTGTTGGTGCAGGGGGATTGCTGTAGCTGCGATATCACCGCCTGCGTCGTCATCGGCGGCAGTGTGATCACTGGCAATGGAGATCATCTCGTCCAAAGTCAGTTTGTTGGCGTTAGCCAAACATGTAAGCTTATGCCTCAGCAATCCTCCTCTCTGCAGTCCTCCAATGAAGGCGTACATGGCAGTGGTGTGGTCGACGTTTTCGCACTCGTTCCTGCATGCCAACCATCGTGTGAGGAAGTTTCTTGAGGATTCTCCCTTCTTCTGGATACAAGCTTGTAAGTCGCTTGCCGTGGCAGGTCTTTTGTAGGTGCCTCTGAAGTGTTTCTCAAAAGCGGTCTTCAGGTCGAACCAGCAAAAGATAGAGTTTTTCTCGAGGTCGCTGAGCCAGATCCGGGCTGGTCCTACAAGGTACAACTGGAGCATGCGGCAGGCGATATTAGGGGTTCCTCCGGCAAAGGTTACTGCATTATAGTAATCCTCAATCCAGGTATCCGGCCTTTCGGTGCCATCATAATGCTTCAGATTTCCGGGTAGCTTGAGGGAGCTCCTTGGCTTTGGTTCCTCTCGAATCATCCTGCCAAAGCACTTTGGTCCGATGTAGTCGGTTCTGTATTCGTTGAGGCGTTCCCGCGCGTCGCGCGAGCCGTGACGGGGGGACTGTGAGCGAGAGCGAGACCTCCAGCCACCGCCTCCGCCTCCACCTCCGCCGCCACCGCTAGGTGGTGGTGAGGGAGACCTGCGAGGGGGCCGATCCGACCTCCTGCTTCCGCCTGCAGATTCTCCCCGGCCCTCCCGGTGCTGGCTCCGGCTCCTGTGGCTGCCTTCGCCGTGACGCTGGCTGCCCTGGTCGTTCCGGCTCCGGCGGGGCTCCGGGTCGCGCTCCTCATTCCGGCTCCTCCTAGGCTCGGGCTCACAATCATTGTTCTGATTCCGGCGAGGTTCTGGCGTGCGCTCCCTGTTCCGGTTTCCGGAGGGCATCACGATGTCGCGGATAACAATTCCACCATGCCCTTGAGGCCTGGTGTTTCCGGCTGGACTACGGCGACGAGGGGGACGCGGGTAACCATTAGGCGGAGGAGAGGCGTTGCGGTACTTGTCTCGTCCAGAGTACATTGCATCCTTTCCCTTTCTCGGATCTGACGGTGGCGTCTTTGATGGTACGGGGATCGGATTTGGGTGTTCCCTGGCTTTCCTTCTGCGTTCCGAGGATCCGGTTCGCGACTCGTCATCTCGATGGCGATTGTTGTGGGCGTCCTTCTGCGCAGTGGAGACGCAATGCTCCGGGTTAGATTCCAACTTGCGCGAAGTATCTGCCTTGCTCTGCTGTTTAACCGCTGAAGCGACGAGTGTGCGCAAGTAGTTGATGTCAATCTCCTCGTCACTTTTCTTCAGAATTTCTGCAGCTTTCGCCATATTGTCCTTTGGGGTGGCGAGCGGCTGCTGTTCGGCAGGGGTTGCGAAGTTGATCCTGCGGGGAGGGATTGCTTCTCTGACGATTCTATCAGCCTCCGCCTGTGCGTAGGTCATTTTCACCTCCCACTCCTTTCTCATAGTCTTGACTTGCTCGAGCGTTGCGGTGACTTCGCGATCCTGTCTTTCAAAGCGATCCATGATCTGTGCAGCTTCTTCCCTCTCATCCAATATAGCAGCTGCGGTGTTGGCAAACTTTTTGGCTGTGGCCAGCATCTCCTTTCTAGTGGCCTCTAAAGCCTCTGGATCTGCGGCGTCACCAGGGGTTATTGGCTTGTTGAGGACGTCTGACTTTGCGACCAAATCCATGCGAGCTTGTGCGACTATCTCTTCAGGCGACAGGAGGCTCTCCGAGGAGGAATCCCCTCGGGGCCGCTCCCGTGACATCGGAGATCCGTGGTGGGATGGCTGGGGGTCGGATTGAGTGCCTGCCTCTTCTGATCCGTTTTCTCCGAGCGCCGCTACAGTTGCAAGTACCTGCTTTGGCTGGACGGAATCGACTTCAGGCTGTTCACCGTATCCGAGTTCCGTCACCTTGCGATCAAACTCTGCAGTGTCCATGGACTGGGTGTCTCCGGAGATTGGGCTTAGATTTCCCAAAATCGACTCTTCAGCCGGAGTTTCGCTTTCTCCGACAGCCTCTTGCTGATCCGGAGCAGCGTTGTTTTCCGGGGCCTCGACCTGCTCGGGACCAGCTCCGGCTTCATGAGGGGCGGTTCCGGCGGTATGGGCCAAGAAGTGTACGAAGTGACACCTTTGCTTCTCTAACACCTGGGAGACCCAGGCGGATCTGCATTGGTCTTCCACCGTTACTTCCTGCTCAGGGGCGGATTGGGTGGGTTTTGATTTTTTCAGATCTAAAGCGGAATCTTCGCTAGGAAGCTCCTGCTTCTCAGATCGGATCTTCGCGACTGCGTCCTGCTCAGCGGCGGTCGCGTCAGCGCTACTTACCAGCGGGTTTCCGTCGGAATCGACGGTTTCCCCAATGAAGATGTGTATGCCGCCAACTGGGACGATGGAGAGCTTGACGGGGTCGGTTTTAGCCGGAATCCAACACTCATCCGGAGGGACGATCGGCAGATTTCCGGCGTAAGGACACGCCCCACAGCGATGGTGTCGTCGTAGCTTCCCATGGCGGAACCCTCCCGGTTCCTGCCTCCAGACGCCGCAGGCCCCACGGTGGGCGCCAACTGTCGTTGCCTAATCGACGGTACCTCGGAGGAGGGATCCTCACGAGGGGGAGAAGAAGTAGGGGCCATAGGGAGGAGTGCGCACGGGACGGTGGTACGCGATTTACCCAGCTTCGGAACACCTGCACGAGGACAGGGCCTACTGCTGCTTGTCTGGAATTATCTGGGCGCTTTCGCGTTGTTACAATGAGTTGTGGTTGTGCCTCTAGGGCTCCCGGGATCCGGCTTATAAAGGCGCACGGATCTAGGGTTTACACGGAGAGTCCTAGCCGGATTACAGATAGCCTAACTACGGTACAATATCTTGCCGTGCACGTCACGGATCCGCCTTCCATATACGTCGTACTGGATCCGGGTTCCTCATGGGCCTCCACAGATCCGGGTTACTCCTAATGCTGGTACGGATCCGGCTTACTGATCCTGGGCTGGACTTCTTCCTTCATGATCAACAGCAACTGGGCCGCCCGATGGGCCACATGCCTCATCACCATCTGTGGGCCACCCGGGCTTGCCGGATCTAGGGACTGTCGATGGTACACCCATGAAGTATACCCACAACACCCGTTCACATGGCATCAGGTGGAAAGGGTTCTCCTCCGAAGGCGTTCTTGATGAAGTAGACCTGTCTACCCCTTCAGAGGAACGCACCAGAGCTCTGCGCCAGGAAGTTAATTACATGGTGGCTCATTCACTACACCGTCTGTTGCGGTCAGAAACCCACCGGCGAGCAACGACGGGCAACACAGTAGAGCCGGGAGGCTCCCAGAACTGTGGCTGGCCCTGGTCCCTCGAGCGATGGCCCGCAAAGCCTCGGCACGCACGTCCGATGCTGGTGCAAGGGCGTGCCACCTGACCTATACCTGGTCAGGAAGGTGATGGATTTGCTTCGCTTAGTTTCCTGCATGGCATACACGTAAACATTAAATACGAGCCTCGATCGGCTCTCAGGTTATCCTGTGAATCGGCTCAAGGAGCCGATCCACCCATGATTCGTATGAGGTCTACGATCACATGGTGGTCCTGCTTGATCAATATAAAGCTAAAACGACCTACGATGATTTAGGGTTTTCACCACATAATCGGAACATCCTACGCGTGATTGAGCCTGGCAGCCACGCACGGTGATAATAAACCAACCCTAGACAAGGCCTAAAAACCAACATGAAGTTGATCCCCGGAACATCTTATCTAGGGCTAGTAAACTACACCCTACGTGCTACTGGATCCTTCAACCCGTTTGCAAGGCCTAACTATGCAGATATTAAACTAATCCTTGAAGAACAAGGAGCAATCATAACGGATCGGATCTACTAAATAATGGTCAAGCGAGGTGCCGCCCTTACACCTAAGATAGGTGTAAGGGCGGCTAGACGTCTAAGGGTTGCATGGACAAAAGCATGTGACACGATGAAACAATGCTAACCCTAACACATCTATGATAACTACGTTGCTCGCCATCAACAAGGCTTCAGCATGAGCAACGCATGAACAATGAATAAACGTATACTGCCTAGATCGCAAGATGCGATCTAGGCAGCATGATGCTTACCCGGAAGAAACCCTCGAAACAAGGGGTTGGCGATGCGCCTAGATTGGTTTGTGATGAACGTGATTGTTGTTTTTCTCAATAATCCTAGATACATATTTATAGTCCGTAGACTTTCTAACGTGGGAATAATCCCAACCGTGCACGAGCCAAATTCTACCTAACCGACACGTATCCTACTATATTTACAGATACACGGGCAAACTAGCCCAAACTTTGTATACAAGGCCGATTCATGTATATCTTCCATGTATATTCTTCAAGCCCATCTTAATCGCGGCCCACCTCTGATCCGGTCAAATTCTGGTGATAACACATGCCCCCCTGGTTTTGGAAATGATAATTCCAAAATCACTCTATTTTTTTTTCTTCGTCGGGTCATGTCGTGGCAGAGCAGGACCGTCGCAGTATCCTTCATCATGATGCCTTGCCTTATCAACTTCTCTGCAAGATTTGATAGCTTTAACATCACTTCCTCGGAAACCGTAGTGGCATTAAATCTCCACTATACCCCCCTTATTTAACTGTGCCGAACGGCTCGCCTCTTCATCCCCTTGTTCTGTTCCAACCATCGGTACCAAAAAACCCTCTTTCCCTGTAGCAATGTCTTCCTCTTCCTCCGTCTCATCAGGCCTCTCTTTCCAATCTTCTTCCTCGAGCGAGCAAGAGTGGGACTTTGACTACGTGCCAGATGGCCCACCCGAGGCCCTCGTCGGGTCAGATTGTGACTTACCCCTGACCGATGGGGAGGACGACCTCCAGTTCCTCATCGAAGGGGAGCTGGAGAGCGAGAGCGAGGACAACCTCCACTCCTGGGCGAACTCCACCTCCTCCGACGAGGAGGAGGAAGAAGAAGAAGAGGAGGAAGAGGAGGAAGAGGAGGAGGATGACTCCTCCTCCTCCGCTGGGTATCCGCCGGCGAAGCGCTTCCGCGCTTGGGCGGACAGCGAAGACGATGATGATGACGAGGAGGAAGAGGCTCCGTCCGAGGGCTGGGGCAGCAGCGACGAGGAACTCTCCGGAAGCAGCGCCGACAGCAGCTACGATGCCGACGACGAGGCCAGCGAGGATTAGTAGTGTAGGATTAGTAGTTCCTGAGCAATCGCCTCTTCTTTTGTTCTTCCTCTCTTGAGCAATCGGCTCTTCATTGTAAAAACCCCTCTTATTAATGAAGAAGTGCTTCCAGTTAATTTTGCCGATAGTCAAAGTCAAACAATCCCCAAAAGAGCCGATGGCATCGCATCGGCCTCTACCATAAAACACGAGTAAGGCCAACCTAATTGCCCCTCCAAACGGTAACCTGCGACCTCCGTCTGAGAAAGCAAACTCAGATCCCCAAATCGCCGCCCAAGCAGCTCCACGAATCTCAGATCTCAACAGCGTCGTCCCAACTCCACAGCGCATCAAATGGCGGAATCATCCAACGCCAACGCCATGGTCTCCGGTCTGAAGGTAATCCTTGACCGCCTCTTCGCCATTCGAATCAATGTTGGGATTAAACAGCAAACACCGGAATTAATGTCCTATTCCGTTATTAATTTTAGGTTTCAGATATCCTGCTGCCGCATCCTTCTCTCCCAAATTCTATGTGTCTTGGCACCCGTTCTTCCGAGAGTCCCGCTCACTTAATCTCATGCGAAGCCAATAGAATCCCCTTCGTGAACCAGAATTTAGATCTGACTTCCTGGGCCGACTGCCTGCGAGCCTGGCCTAATCCTCCTGAAGGTTGGGTGGCATGGTACAGTAGAGCGTCTAAAACCCATTATGCCACCTGGGAAACGATAGGGATAGCCGATGCTTTGTCATTATCATTGTCTCCCCTTGAAAAGAATGAGAACATTCTGAAAACCATCGGCTACTTTTGGTCTGATGCACTGAATTGCTTCATGTTCGGCCATGGCCCCATGACACCAACTCTGCTGGACGTGGCCATGATCACAGGCCTGGACATTGCGTCCTCATGCCCCTCTACCATTAAGTTGCCAAAGGTCCCTTTCATCCTTTCCTCTAAAACAGAGTGTACAAGCTGGGGCGCCTACCTCAGGCGTTATATGAAAACCAAAGGCCCTGTGACAGAGAAAGAGCACACAGCCTTCTTGAACTTCTGGCTGGAGCACTTCATATTCTGTGGTCCTTCACTCGCCCCAACCAAGAATTACCTTTCCCTGGCCTATGAACTCGCCAAAGGCACTCAACTTGGCCTTGGCAAACTGTTCCTTGGAGAGGTTTATCAATCTCTTCAACTGATGTCTGTCAAACTGTTCTCCCAAAAGATAGTTAAAACAGGAGGTCCCTGGTGGTTTATTCAGTTATGGGCTCAGCTGTACTTTCAGAACCAGATCCCAAACTTCCCACCTTTGGCCACCTGCACCTTCCCAGATGCTAATGGGAAGGAGATCCGATGCACTAGCTATGGCCAAGCTCTGTATAGCCTCCCAGGCAGCAGGCTGATCCCTAAGGAAGCAGCGGAGTGGTTCAAGATTTTCTTCCAAGGCTTGGGCAACCCCCTGTTCTTTCCTTACACTGAATCGGAGAACTTTGAGAATCCAGTCTCCTTCCGGTTAGACAGCTTTGCTGATGACGCTAGCACCCGGCACTTGTAATCTATCATGATCCGTCCTTGTTTTCTTCCAGTTGGCATGAGTACCTCAAACAGGATCATCAAGCCTGGTTATGAGTCTTACCAACCGGTGGTAGTAGCCCGGCAGCTTGGTCTCGGGCAAGTGCCCCCACACTTCTTTCTCCACCACTTGACAGCAAGCAGAGCTGAACTGCCTGACATCCTTACTGGCCAAAGGTGTTATACCTTCTTTGACGCTCTGGCCATTCCAATTCCTCACAACCTCTGTTTCACCATCACTACCGATGGTTTCGAGACTTGGTGGTCCATGTGGAAGACCCACGCCTTCAGAAGAGCTCTAGGACCGTTGTTGAAGCAACTTGATGCCGAATATGACGTTCCTACATACCAGGTACCATTACATATAAATTTCTTGCAATGGCTCATGATGATTGTCTGTAACCTGGCTATATCTCTTGGCAGCAACAAGATGGCCCAGAGCCCACGCAAGCCGATGGCTCCCCCTTCAAATTCCTTCCACCAGCCCCGATGGTTCTCTTCTGCCAGAGCTCACCACCCCTGAAGAAGGTCATAATGCAGAGCCAGCCGATTTCACCGAAATCGACTCCCAAGAGTAAAGCATCCTCGGGGCCAGTTGCCCCCCGAGCCTCAATCCAGACGAGGAAGGCAGTGAGGAAAGTAGCTTCCAGAAAAACCCTGAAGCGCAAAGCTCCTGTCCAAGAAAGCTTGCATGTAAGCTGACTCGTGCCTTGACTAAATTTATCTGTCCTCCCAGTCTTTTGCAATATGCTTGTACTTCTTTTTACAGACTTCCACCGAAGAGAACTCCAGCGGGGAGGCACAGTCCAGCCAAAGGGACTCGAACCCGGGCAACTCCGGGAGATCCACCACACAGAGTCAGACGGACTCGCCAGCGTCGGCTTCTAGGAAAAGGTCGATTCCCGAGCCTGTTGCTCCTCAAGCTTCAATCAAAACAGGGTCACGTGTGAAGCGTCGATGCGTCAAAAGGGCTCGCAAAGACCCACGAGTTTCCTCGCCAAGGCAGGAGGTTTCAAATGTAATTACTTCACCGGTTCATATTTCATGTTGTCCCATTGCTACTTGGGTCGGCTCACCATTTCTTTTGCAGACCAATGAGGCCTCTAGCGGGGACGTTGAAGAGGTACTGATGCCATCCGCCACGCTAGACCTAGCCACCTCGACGAGCGTGGCTGACCAAGTGGCTACCCTAGCCAAGTCCACGGAAAAGCCGATTATCCCAACATCGGCTGCTCCTCCTACTTTGGGAGAGGTACACTCCACTCCCTTGGCTCTACCATTTTCTTTGTTGTATACTAATACTGCTCTTGTTCGTCTGTCAGGGTTGTGATCTTTCAAGCTTGCTGACGTTCGATCCTGAATCCATCGAACCAGCTACTTCCAAGGCAGGTGGAGAGTCAAGCCCTAGCGCGGTCCATGGTCCACTCCAGCGTCTCAAGGCTTTGCTCTCTTCCTCAGTTGAGACCCTGGTTGAAAACCCCGAGGCAGTCAAGGGCATCCTCGAAGACATCCAACCCCATCTCCCGGTGACACTGCAGGTGAAGCTTTGGCCAGCTGTGACTCTGTCGGTCTTCAGGTCAAGGGTGCAGTCGGCTCGTCAAAGAATTATCCTTCGTCGCGCCCAGCTTCCGTTGAGAGCCGATATTGCAGACAAGTGTCAACGTCTCAACGAGAAAAAGGCTGCTTTAGACGCCAAAACTGACACTTCTGCCAATAGTACCGAACTCGAGACCCTGCGTAAGGAACTGGAGAACCTTGAAGAGAGGGTCAGGGTGACCAAGCAGCTTATCCAAGACAAGGAAACCCTCATTGCCCGCTCTCAAGAGGAAGCAAAAGGCCTCACAGCCGATCTGAAGACCGATCTGGCTGAAATTCGTGCCCTGAGCAGTCAGCTGGTGACGGGCAAAGACGAGGACGACGAGGCTGAGATCGCCGAGGTGGATCGTATCCGTGCTGACGCCCTTCACGCCCTCAACGCGTTTCTTCAGTAGAGCCTCTCTGTGTAAACTGATAAATGTTTTGCTGAACTTGTACCTCTAGAGTCGATGGCTGTGCATCGGCTTTTTACATTCTGAAGTCGATGTCTTTGCATCGGCTGTACTTGTATACTGTTGTCTTCGCATATTTTCTCAAGTCGATGTCTGTGCATCGGCTGTGACTTGCATGTACATTTTTTTTTACTGGCCGATTTTTCTATCGGCCCCCAATATTTCACTGCCCACGTATCGCACATGTTCATCGCACATGTTCATCTGATTAGGTGCCCCCCGAGCCGAATCTGTTAGGTAACTGCAGATATCGGCTCTGTAGTTAGCCAAGGCACTGTACTTGAACATCGGCTTCGTCAGGACCAATGTTGACTTCTTCCAGTTCATCAGCCGATACGAACCCAGACCCTAGCTTTCCGTCACCTGTTAGATCGACACTGAATACAGGGAAAACGTATGGTAAGGATAATATGGGCCGATTGCTGGAATCGGCCCCCATTTTGATTGTATTGCTCAATGAAGGTTTATATCTTGGTCTTGCTTTACTATAACTACGTGACATGCTTGAGACAAGATTATCCCTTTTTATTTTTTTGGGGCCGGTCACAAGGATCGGCCTTGCCACGTATGTCCATAGATTTTGCTCTTGTTACACGGTCAGGCCGGTGGATAAGACCAGCCTCACCCCGTTTTTTGTCACGTCGATGCGCTCGCAGTCGTCTAAAGTGATGCCTGAGAGTGGCTCTTGGCCTATCGTCTCCCAAACGTTCATGCCAGCCGTCTCTGTCCTTGTTAGAGTGGTGCCCAGGTCCTACCATGTTGATGCTGAACGAGAAACCTGGCTGGCACCTCCCAGGGTAAGTGCACTCCACCATGTTAACGGCGGGGAAAGGGTGTGTGTCGACTTTCCTGGCGTACTGGCTGAAAATTAGACGCCCTTGTTCTATCGCCATTTGGATCTGCTGACGCCACACCCTGCAGTCGTTGGTGGTATGGGTGAACGTGTTATGCCACTTGAAGTATGGCTTTCCGTTCAGCTCCTGTGCCGTGGGGATTTTGTGGCCTTCGGGTACCTTTAGCTTCTTCCTCTTAAGTAAGAGGTCGAAAATTTGCTCAGCTTTGGTCACGTCGAAGTCAAACCCTCTTGGAAGACCTTGTGGCTTAACCCATTTGCAGGACACGGGGCTTGCCCCCCGAGCCATTCAGCCACTGCTACCTCTTGACCTCCCGCAGAGCCTTCATCTTCATCTGCCTCAACCAGGACTACCGCACGCTTGAATTTATCCTGGTACAACTCTGGGTGGCGCTGTTCATATAATGACAGCTTCTGAACCATATGCGCCAGTGATAGTCTGCTTGGGAAGCCATGTCCTTGATCGGTGATGCGAGACCCACCACCACCAACTCGACTGCTTCTTTTTCAGTCAAACGAGCCGAATAGCATCGGTTCTTAACGGTCCTGAAGCGCTGGATGTATTCTGACACTGTTTCTCCGCGCTTCTGTCGTACTTGTGCTAGATCGGCAATGCCAGCCTCGGAAGCCTCTGAGTGATACTGCATGTGGAACTATTCTTCCAACTGCTTCCAAATCCGGATTGAGTCTGGTGGCAGCGATGTGTACCACCCGAAAGCCGATCCTGTGAGGGACTGCGCGAAGAACCTCACACGTAGTTCATCTGATGCTGAGATCGTGCCCAGCTGCGCCAAATATCGGCTCACATGCTCGATTGAACTGGAGCCATCTGACCCACTAAACTTGGAGAATTCAGGGAGCCGATATTTGGGTGGTAGTGGGATCAAATCGTACTCGTTGGGGTACGGCTTGGAATAGCCGATTGCCCTCGTTTTCGGCACCATGCCGAACTGGTCTCTCAAGATTGTACTGATCTGATCCGCGGTGCTGGCTGCAGGAGTCGAGCTCTGAAGATTCGCTGGAGTGGCGTACTTAGCCAGCCACGCTTGCTTCTCAAGCTCTGAGCTAGCTGTAGGAGTTGAGCTTTGGAGGTTTGTTGGAGTGGCATACTTAGCTACCCATGTCTGCTTCTCAAGATCTGGTCCAGAAGCTCCTCCTGCCGTTCCAGAAGTCCCTGTTGTTGCAGTCTGGTTCGTGAGTGCCCAGTTACTGCAGTCTGGCACGTAAGTGCACGTGTACCCGTGAGGGATCTCCTTAGGCGCCTCATACAAGAACTGGTAATCACTAGGGTCACCACCGATCTTGTAGACGACGAATGCCGGTGAACTCGGCACTTCTGGTGCTGCCAACGCGAACGGCAGCGATGGTCGGGACTGGAGTGGTATCTCTCCTTGGTGAGTCCCTAGAGCAGGTCCTGACGGAGAGTACTGATGCCTCATGATTTCCTGGATCACCCGAAGGGCGACACGCTCCAAAGTGTTCACCAGGCTCTCAGAATGGCGGTGCAGGCAATGAGCTACCATGAAATTAATCTCCTGACGCAGAGACCTGGTGCGTTCTTCTGAAGGGGTAGACAGGTCCACACCATCGAGCGCGCCTTCAGGTGAGAACCCTTTCCACCTAATGCCGTGTGAGCGGGTCCTCTGGAAAGAGCCGATGAGGTCGGCTTCGAGGATAGCTTTGACCTCGTCATACTTCTTCTTGAGCTCCTTAGTCAGATCTTCGTACGTGACTGGAGTACCTTCCGCCATCTCAGATGTAGATGGCGATGCAGTTGATGTCGAAGACTGTCCCACCGGGCGTGCCAGAATGTGTTGCGGTCAGAAACCCACCGGCGAGCAACGACGGGCAACACAGTAGAGCCGGGAGGCTCCCAGAACTGCGGCTGGCCCTGGTCCCTCGAGCGACGGCCCGCAAAGCCTTGGCACGCACGTCCTATGCTGGTGCAAGGGCGTGCCACCTGACCTATACCTGGTCAGGAAGGTGATGGATTTGCTTCGCTTAGTTTCCTGCATGGCATACACGTAAACATTAAATACGAGCCTCGATCGGCTCTCAGGTTATCCTGTGAATCGGCTCAAGGAGCCGATCCACCCATGATTCGTATGAGGTCTACGATCACATGGTGGTCCTGCTTGATCAATATAAAGCTAAAACGACCTACGACGATTTAGGGTTTTCACCACATAATCGGAACATCCTACGCGTGATTGAGCCTGGCAGCCACGCACGGTGATAATAAACCAACCCTAGACAAGGCCTAAAAACCAACATGAAGTTGATCCCCGGAACATCTTATCTAGGGCTAGTAAACTACACCCTACGTGCTACTGGATCCTTCAACCCGTTTGCAAGGCCTAACTATGCAGATATTAAACTAATCCTTGAAGAACAAGGAGCAATCATAACGGATCGGATCTACTAAATAATGGTCAAGCGAGGTGCCGCCCTTACACCTAAGATAGGTGTAAGGGCGGCTAGACGTCTAAGGGTTGCATGGACAAAAGCATGTGACACGATGAAACAATGCTAACCCTAACACATCTATGATAACTACGTTGCTCGCCATCAACAAGGCTTCAGCACGAGCAACGCATGAACAACGAATAAACGTATACTGCCTAGATCGCAAGATGCGATCTAGGCAGCATGATGCTTACCCGGAAGAAACCCTCGAAACAAGGGGTTGGCGATGCGCCTAGATTGGTTTGTGATGAACGTGATTGTTGTTTTTCTCAATAACCCTAGATACATATTTATAGTCCGTAGACTTTCTAACGTGGGAATAATCCCAACCGTGCACGAGCCAAATTCTACCTAACCGACACGTATCCTACTATATTTACAGATACACGGGCAAACTAGCCCAAACTTTGTATACAAGGTCGATTCATGTATATCTTCCATGTATATTTTTCAAGCCCATCTTAATCGCGGCCCACCTCTGATCCGGTCAAATTCTGGTGATAACACCGTCATTCTGAGAGCTTGGTGAATGCTTTCGAGCGCGTTGCGGTTCGCGTGGTGCAGGAAATCATGAAGCATCAGTACTCTCCGTCAGGACCTACCCTAGGGACTCACCAGGGAGAAATACCGTTCCAGACCAGACCGCCGCTGCCGTTCGCGCTTGCAGCTCCAGAGCTACAGGGTTCACCGGCGTACGTCGTCTACAAGGTGGGAGGCGATCCTGGCGATTGCCAATTCCTGTATGAGCCGCCTAAAGAGATCCCACATGGATACGTGTGCACATACGTGCCGGACTGCAATACCTTGGCGCGCACGAACCAGATTGCACCAGCAGGGATTTCTGGAGCAGACGCCGATAAACAGGCATGGCTAGCTAAATATGCCACCGGAACGAGTCATGAGAACTCGGTCCCTGCAGCTCATACCATGGAACAAATCAATACCATCTTGAGAGACCAGTTCGGCATACTGCCGAAGAGGAAAACAATCGGCTGTTCCAAGCCGTACCCCGATGAGTATGATTTGATCCCGCTGCCACCCAAGTATCGGCTCCCTGAATTCTCAACATTCAATGGAGCAGAAGGGTCTAGCTCAATTGAGCACGTGAGCCGATATTTGGCACAGTTGGGCATGATTTCAGCATCAGACCCGTTACGTGTAAGGTTTTTTGCACAATCTCTCACGGGATCAGCCTTTGGGTGGTACACCTCGTTGCCACCAAACTCAGTCCGGACGTGGAAGCAACTGGAAGAACAGTTTCATGTTCAATATCACTCAGAAGCTACCGAGGCTGGCATTGCCGATCTAACGCAGGTGCGGCAGAAGCGGGGAGAAACGGTGTCGGAATACATTGATCGTTTCAGGACTGTCACGAACCGATGCTATTCGGTTCGTTTAACTGAGAAAGAAGCAGTCGATCTGGCAGCATTGGGCCTCGCAACGCCGATCAAGGATCTGGCTTCCCAAGTAGAGTACAGTTCACTGTCGCACATGGTCCAGAAACTAACATCGTATGAGCAGCGCCACCCTGAACTGTACCAGGACAAGTTTAAACGTCCGGTAGGCCTGGTCGAGACAGAAGAAGCTGAAGATTCTGCAGAAGACCTGGAAGTAGCCGTGGCTGAATGGGCTCGGGGGGCAGCTCCCGTGTCCTGCAAATGGGTGAAACAACAAGGGCCTGCAAAAGGGTTTGACTTCGATGTGAGCAAAGCTGAGCAGATATTTGATTTATTGCTTAAGGAAAAACAGCTGAAGTTACCCGAAGGCCATAAAATCCCTACGGCGCAAGAGATGAACGGGAGACCGTACTGCAAGTGGCATCACTCGTTCACCCATACCACCAATGACTGCAAAGAGTTTCGTCGGCAGATCCAAATGGCGATAGAACAAGGCCGATTGATCTTTGGGCAGTTTGCCATGAAAGTGGACACACATCCGTTTCCTGGCGTCAACATGGTGGAACTCAATCATTCCGCGAGGCGTCGGCTAGATTTCTCGTTTGATGTTAACATGGTAGGGCCTGTATACCACCATGGCAAGGATAAAGAAGAAAGCAGTCACTCACGTGGCAAGGAAAAGGAGGAGGCAGGTCCACGCGACCGGCCCCGATATGACAACAGACGGTACCTCACCGAAGAACAAGTGAGAAGCGTGCGATATCAACGACCACTCTCCGCGCATCTCCTTAACAAGTATGAGCGTCAGTATGACCGACGTCGGCGGTACGACGGAGAAGACGAAAGATATCGTCGGTCTGACGTAGACAATGGAAGAGATCGTCGGTATGATAGTGACGACGAAGGATATGAGCGCCGCGCTAAGGGGAAGTCAAGAGAGCAGGAAGACATGGACAGAAACTGGGACTGTCCTTTCTTTAAGCACTACTGGGATTCAGGAATGGGCCGATTGCCTACAATCGACAACTGCCCGGAGTGTAGACAGCAGAAGAAGGACGCCGGAGAAGTTTCAGTTTTCAAGCGTCTAGGGCCTCTCCCACCTCAGAACAGACGAGCTGAGTCATCTCAAGAAGAAGATTTTGAGGAGTCAGAAGATGAAGAAGAGGATAGGTACCACCGGCCAAGGTGGTGCCCTGATGGACTCAGCCACTCCCAAAAGCGTAGGGTTCAGCGGCTACGTAGCTTGGAGCAAGCCGAGGCGCAATACCTGCACACGTTGAGGAAAGCGCGGCCCGATCTGGCCGTGAAAATTCAGCAAACTTTGGACGAGGAGAGTCGTCCACAGAAGAAAGAATGGCGCCCCAAGCAAGTAAAAGCCGATGCGAGTACATCGGCTGGCACAAATATGGTGTTCATACTTCCGTCGGAGTTTCGTGCTCCAGGAACCGAAGAAGTGCCGATAGCACAGTTTGACTGCGGTCCACGGCCAGTTATATTTGAAAAGCCACGAGAGAAGGGCTACAAACATATGAAGGCCCTGTACCTAAAAGGTTATATCCATGGGCAGCCCGTCGGCAAGATGTTGGTTGACACGGGAGCGGCAGTCAATATAATGTCATACTCCATGCTGCGGCGTTTGGGACGCTCTAGCGCAGATCTGATCAAAACCAACGTCACACTAAACGACTTCAACGGCCAAGCATCAGAGACGCAAGGCGTTCTGAACGTGGAGCTAACCGTAGGCCGAAAAACCATCCCTACATCATTCTTCATCGTCGACAGCAAAAGCACCTACGTTGTCCTGCTAGGGAGGGATTGGATTCACGCCAACTGCTGCATTCCATCTACAATGCACCAGTGCCTGATACAATGGGATGGAGATGAAGTGGAAGTCGTGCATGCAGATGACTCGATCGAGGTCTCAATAGCCGCCATGAATATCTGGGACTCGGAAGACCAAGAGCCGCTCTCTGGAGTCAGTTTGGACGGCTGTGATCGCATCGAAGTTACAAAAAACGGGTTGAGGCTGGTCTTATCCACCGGCCTGACAGAGTAGCAAGAACAACATCCATCGACATACGTGGCAAGGCCGATCCCTGCGATCGGCCCCAAAAAATAAAAAGCAATGATCTCACTTCAAGCCTGTCACGTAGTCGTAGTAGGGAGACTCCCTCCTGTAGGGGAGCACAAATAAGTTGTAAACCTTCATTGAGCAATACAATCAAAAAGGAGGCCGATTCCAGCAATCGGCCAAAATTATCCTCACCATACGTTCTGCCTGTGTTCAGCATTGATCTAGCAGGCGACGGGAAGCTAGGATATGGGTTTACATCGGCTGATGAGCTAGAAGAGATTGACATTGGTCATGGGGATAAGCCACGACCAACATTTATCAGCAAAAGTTATATCCGCATTTGATGAGCCGATGTTCAGGTACAGTTCCTGGAATCGGATAACTGGAGAGCCGATATCTTTAATTACTTGAAAGATTCGGCTCGGGGGCACCTAATATGGGATAACGAACAATGAAATATGGGGCCGATGCACGAAATCGGCCAGTAAAAAAAAAAGTCGATGCACAGCCATCGACTCTAGAGGTACAAGCTCAATTGAGCAGTTATCAGGTTACATAGAGAGGCTCTACTGAAGGAATGCCTCAAGGGCATGGAGGGCGTCAGCACGAACACGATCCACCTCGGCGATCTCGGCCTCATCATCTTCGTCATTGCCTGTCACCAGCTGCTTGTTCAGGGCACGTATTTCGGCCAGATCAGTCTTCAGTTCAGCTTTGAGGCCTTCTGCTTCCTCGTGGGAGTGGGCAATAAGAGCTTCCTTATCTTGGATGAGCTGTTTGGTTGCCCGGACCCTCTCTTCAAGGTCCTCCAACTCCTTTCGCAAGGTCTCAAGTTCAGCAGTGCTGACAGAGGTGTCAGTTTTGGCGTCCAAAGCTGCCTTTTTCTCATTAAGCCGCTGACATTTGTCTGCAATATCGGCTTTCAATGGAAGCTGGGCGTGGCGTAGGTCGATTCGCTGACGAGCCAATTTCACCCTTGACCTGTAGGCAGACAGAGTCACAACTGGCCAGAGTTTCACCTGCAACGTCACCGGGAGATGAGGCTCGATGTCTTCAAGAATGCTCTTCACTTCCTCGGGGTCTTCAACCAATGTCTCAATTGAGGAGGAGAGAAGGGCCTTGAGATGCTGGAGTTGACCATGTGTATCGCTGGGTCCCGACTCCTCACTTGCTTTAGAAGTAGCTGGTTCGATGGATTCAGGGTCGAACGTTAGCAAGCTTGAGAGGTCATAACCCTGACAAACAACAAGAACAACGTCAGTATACAGCGAAAGAGAAGGGTAGAGCTAAGGGAAGAGAGTGTACCTCTCCTAAGACCAGAGGAACAACCGATGAAGAGGTGCTCGGCTCTTGTGTTTCTGCTGTGGGCTTGGCCAAGTTGGCAACCTTGTCAGCTGCACTTTTAGAAGTTGCTAGGTCCAGGGTGGCGGATGGCATCAGTACCTCCTCGACTTCCCCACTAGAGGTGTCATCAGTCTGCAAAGGAAGTGGTTAGCCGATGAGAACAGCAATGGGTTAGCATGAAATATGAGCCAAGGAGAGCATGGAGGGTAATTACATTCGAAATCTCCTGGTTTAATGAAGAGGTTTGCGGTTCCTTGCGAGCTCTCTTGATGCATCGGCTCTTTGTGCGTAGACCGCCCTGTCCTGCTTTGATTGGAGCTTGGGAAGTAGCAGGTTCAGGAGCTGACCTTTTCTTGGAAGCCGACGGTGGCAAGTCTGGCTGGCTCTGCGTGGTGGTTTTCCCAGAGTTGCCCGAACTCGAGTCCCTTCGACTGGACTGTGTCTCCTCGCTGGAGTTTTCTTCAGTAGAGGCCTGTAAAAGAAATACAAGCATGTTACAGAAGCCTAGAAGGATAGATGAAATCAGCCAAGGCATGGATCAGCTTACGTGCAAACTTTCTTGAGCTGGGGTAGGGCTTTGGCGCTTCAAGGTCTTCCTGGCAGCTACTTTCCTCACTGCTGTTCTCGCCTTGACTGAGGCTCGGGGGGCAGCTGGCCCAGAAGATACTCTGCTCTTGGAAGCCGATTTTGGCATCATCGGCTGGCTCTGCATCACAACCTTTTTCAAGGGTGGTGAGTTTTTGCAGAAGAGGACCACCGGAGCTGGTGGGAGGAATCTGAAGGGGGAGCCGTCATCATGTACAGGTTCTGGACCGTCTTGTTGCTGCAAGGAGACAGAGCAAGGTTATAAAAGAAAAGAAATCATTGTAAGCCAATTCAAGATAATTCGTGAGTAGTGGTACCTGTTCTGCAGGGATATCATATTCAGCATCAAGTTGTTTCAGCAATGGTCCCAGAGCTCTCCGGAAGGCATGAGTCTTCCACATTGACCACCAGGTCTCAAAACCATCGGTTGATGAGGTAAAAGAGAGGTTGTGAGGAACTGGGATGGCTAGAGCATCAAAGAAAGAGTAACACCTCTGACCGGTGAGGACGTCGGGCAGCTCAGCTCTACTCTCTGTCAAGTGGTGGAGGAAGAAATGGGGAGATACCTGCCCAAGACCAAGCTGCCGGGCTGCTACGACCGGCTGATAAGACTCATAACCAGGTTTGATGATCCTGTTTGAGGTGCTCATGCCAACTGGAAGGAAGCAGGGACGGATCATGATGGAATACAATTGCCGGGTGCTGGCGTCATCGGCAAAGCTGTCTAGCCTGAAGGAAACTGGATTTTCGAAATTTTCACACTCCGTATAAGGAAAGAAGAGAGGATTGTCCAGGCCTTGGTAGAAAATTCTGAACCACTCCAATGCTTCCTTGAGGGTCAGTTTACTACCTGGGAGGCTATATAGAGCTTGGCCGTAGCTAGTGCACCGGATTGGCTTCCCGTTAGTATCTGGAAAGGTGCAAGTGGCCAAAGGTGGAAAGTTTGGGACATGGTTCTGGAAATACAGCTGAGCCCATAGCTGAATAAACCACCAGGGACCTCCTGTTTTGACTGTCTTTTGGGAAAATAGTTTGACAGACATTAGTTGGAGATATCGATAGACCTCTCCAAGGAACAGTTTGCCAATGCCAAGATGGGTGCCTCTGGCAAGTTCATAGGCCAAGGAAAGGTAATTCTTGGTTGGAGCAAGTGAAGGGCCACAGAATATGAAGTGTTCCAACCAGAAATTCAGGAAGGCCGTGTGTTCTTTCTCTGTTACAGGGCCTTTGTTTTTCATGTGGCGTCGAAGATAAGCACCCCAGTTTGTGCACTCTGTTTTGGAAGAGAGTGTGAAAGGGACCTTTGGCAGCATAAAAGCAGAGGGGCTTGGGGATGCAATGTCTAGACCAGTGATCATGGCCACGTCTAGTAGGGTTGGTGTCATGGGGCCATGGCCAAACATGAAGCAATTCAAAGCATCAGACCAAAAGTAGCCGATGGTTTTCAGAAGGTTTTCATGTTTCTCAAGGGGAGACAGTGATAAAGCTAAAGCATCGGCTATTCCTGTGGTTTCCCAGGTGGCTTGGTGAGTTTTGGATATTCTATTGTACCATGAAACCCAATCTTCAGGAGGATTAGGCCAGGCTCGTAAGCAGTCGGCCCAAGAAGTTAGATCTAAATTCTAGTTCACGAAGGGAATTCTATTGGCCTTGCATGAAATCAAATGGGCAGGACTCTCGGTAGAACGAGGGCCAAGACAGAGAGAATTTGGAAGAGAAGGATGCGGCAGCAGAATGTCTGATACCTAAAAATTAATTTTTTCGATAAAGGGAATATATTAATATCAAAAAGATACCAATTACACCCAGCCTCTGCAACAACGCACCACCCTAATGGCACTACGGATGCACACAGCCAAAAAAAGGAAAAGAAAACTAAGAAACAAAAGTCCCGCTACAGTATCTCGGGCCTAACAACAGCAATACATCCACCGCCAAAACAACACCTGAAATACAGACTCTCCAAAAACGACGCCTCCAAGAAGGGAACAGTGCTCTAACACCGTCGTCGTCTGATCAACGATCTTAGGTTTTCACCCTGAAGATAGTCCCCGCTCTCAAAACAATGCCTCCAACAAGGTCATTGCCAGGCACAACCAGTTAAGGTCAGACCTTGGGTTTTCACCCTGAAAGGTAGGACTCTGAACTTCACCTGTGTTGTCACCCCCACTTTCATACCGCTGCTGTGAAGCCCGGAACACCAAGCAAGTCCCTCAACAGCGCGGAGACTTGAACCTCCCTTAGCTAGTCCTCCCCTCCGGCCTTCATGAACTTCTCTTCTTCCGACTTTCATCATGGATCCATAGTCACTTGATGTCAACACAGAAAAAGAGCTTCGCGCCGCTCCCTCCAGAACCAATCAGTCGGAATAAAAGCATGGGTGCGCACGACCGAATACCACCGATCCAGCAAACTCTAGGCAAAAAACACTGTTACATTCGCCGGCGGAGCCTTCCGGAACTCAACACTCCGGCTAGATCACGAGTCCAGGCCTCCGGTAGGTCTTCCTCTTCACGCAAGAGAGACCCTAGGACCACCGTCTTTATTCAGGTCGGACCCCCACGTCGGCGACCATCCTGGGCTGGCCACTCCAACCCTCCACCGGCGACTCCGTCGCCGGCTTCCATGCATCTCCATCTCGCCGCTGGAACGCGGTGATAGATCGATAGATCCACCACCACCAACCGCAGGCCGACCCTCTCCGGCGAAGAAGAGGGCCACCTCCACCGTCGTACCCAAGGCTGCTGCCCCGGGCGACCTCGTGTCGCGGGTTAAGCCCGAGATCGCCTCCACTCACCGGCGAGAGGCGGGGGAAAATGGCGCAGGCCATGGGCCTGGCCGCCGCCCACCACCAGCCCCTGCCGGAGTGCTGCGGAGAGCCGACGGGAGGAGGGCGCAGGCAGGCCGCCGCCGCCCATCCCAACCGTGCCGGCCGATCCACCAGGGGAGAGCCGACGGGAGAAGGGGGCGCAGCGCAGGCCGCCGCCGCCCATCCCATCCGCGCGTCCGCCATGCTCGAGGGAGGGAGATCCGGCCGCCGTCTACCATGCGTCGACGAGGAAGGGCCCCCGCCGCCGCCACGCCCCGTGGATCTTTGCCCCGGCGGCGCTACCGGCGGCGGCGGCGGCTAGGGCTGGGAGGCTGGGGGTACGGGAGGCTGGGGGCTGGAGGCTGGGTCATGTCAACCACCGTGAGGATGACGGACTTGCCGCCAACCTTCGGCAGCCCCTCGATGAAGTCCAGGGAGATGTCCGCCCACACCTGGGACGGCACGTCCAACGGCTGCAGCAAGCCCGCCGGACGGAGCGTCTCCGTCTTGTTCCGCTGGCATGTGACACACGCCCGCACCCAGTCTCGCACCAGGGCGCCATCCCCTGGGATGTAAAAATCAGCGCGGAGACGGTGCAGGGTCTTCTGGACGCCCTCGTGACCTGCAGAATGCGCCAAGGACAAGGCCTGGTGGCGCAGGTCTCCATGATCCGGCACGAAGATGCGGCGTCCATGGAGGAGTAGTCCCTTGTCCAGGCGCCATGGCGCGGCCAGCTCACCGTCGGCCAGGCGCTGGCGCAGCTGCTGCGCATCCGCAGCCGTGGCAGTAGCGCGGCGAACCTCGTCGATGAAGGCGAAAGATGGCCCGGAGTGGATGCAGAGGGCTGCACCGACTGTGGGCGCGTCCGCAGTGTCGTCAACGTCTCGGCGGGACAGGGCGTCGGCGACTGTGTTGAGGCGGCCGGGGCGGTACTCGACGGTGAAGTCGAAGCCGAAGAGCTTGCTGATCCACTGATGTTGCGGCACGGTGGAGAGGCGCTGATCCAGCAAGAACTTCAGGCTGTAGTGGTCCGTGCGCACACGGAATGTTCGGCCCCAAAGGTACGCCCGCCAGTGGCGCACCGCCTGGACCAGCCCGATCAGCTCGCGTTCATATGCGGCGAGCTTGTGGTGGCGCGCGGCGAAGGGGCGACTGAAGAAGGCGAGTGGACCCTCGCCCTGGTGAAGGACGGCGCCGAAGCCAATGCCGGAGGCGTCGCAGTCCACCACGAACGGCTCGTCGAAGTCCGGCATCTGAAGAACGGGACCCGTCGTGAGTGCCCGCTGCAGGGCGGCGAAGGCCGTGGCCGCCTCCTCGTCCCAAGAGAAAGCGTCGCGGCGAAGCAGGCGCGTAAGGGGCGCGGCGATGAGGCCGAAGTCCTGGATGTATCGCCGGTAGTATCCTGCGAGGCCCAAAAATCCGCGAAGAGCTCGTGGCGACTGGGGCGTTGGCCAGGCGGCGACGGCAGCGACCTTGTCCGCGTCCATCGCGACACCGTCGGCGGAGATGACGTGGCCCAAATATGCGACGGAGGTCGTGCCAAACGAGCACTTCGAGCGCTTGAGGTGAAGACGATGCGCTCGAAGCTCGTCGAAGATGATGGCCACGTGCTGCAGGTGCTCCGCCCAGGATGCGCTGTAGATCAAAATATCATCAAAGAAAACAAGCACAAAGCGGTGTAAGTAGGGGCTGAGCACGTCGTTCATCAGAGCCTGGAAGGTCGCCGGCGCATTGGAGAGGCCGAACGGCATCACCAAAAACTCGTAGTGGCCATGGTGAGTGCGGAACGCCGTCTTGGCGATGTCGTCCGGGTGCATGCGCACCTGATGATAGCCCGAGCGCAAGTCGAGCTTGGTGAAGAAGCGCGTGCCATGCAGCTCGTCCAGGAGCTCATCCACGACGGGGGTGGGGAACTTGTCCTTGGACGTGACGGTGTTGAGGGCGCGGAAGTCGATGCAGAAACGCCACGTGCCGTCGGTCTTGCGCACCAGGAGCACGGGGGCGCAGAACGGTGACGTCGAGATCCGGATGATGCCCTGAGCGAGCATGACCGCCACCTGGCGCTCGAGCTCGTCCTTCTGCAGCTGGGGGTACCGGTACGGCCGCACCGCTACGGGTGCCGTGTTTGGCAGCAGGTGGATGCGGTGGTCACAGGGTCGCGAGGGAGGGAGGCCCTGCGGCTCGTCGAAGAGGTCGCCGTGCTGCTGCAGTAAGTCGGCCAGGAGCGGATGCGCCTCGTCTAGCGCGGCGGCCATCAGGTGGAGCTGCGGGGATGTGCCAGTGCTGCCCACGCCCATCCAGTGAACACGGCGGCCGCCCTCGCGCCAGAAGATGAGGGACGGCGCGTCGAGGTCCCACAGGATGGGGCCTAAAGTGCTCAGGAAGTCGAGGCCGAGGATGAAGTCGTAGCAGCCCAAGTCGATGCCGACGCAGTCGATGGCGAACGGCTCGTCGCCCACGAGCATGGGAACCTGTCGCGCCACGCCCTGGCACGTAAGACGATCCCCGTTGGCGACGGTGACGCTGTACTTCTCCGATCCCGCCGGCTGGAGAGCGAGGCGGCGCATGGCGGTGTTGGACAGGAAGTTGTGCGTGGAGCCCGTGTCCACCAGCGCAGTGAGACGCTCCCCATTGATCGTCACCGGGAGCAGCATCGTCTTTGCCGTCTTGATGCCCGCCATAGCATGGAGAGAGACGACGAAGGTGGACGCGTCGACTGGCGCGTAGGTCGTGACACCGGCCTCAGTGACGGTGGCGGCCGCGAGCTCGGCGGTGAGGGTCTCCACGTCGGCGTCGTCGACGGTCTCCAGGTAGAAGAGGCGGGCGCACGTGTGGCCCGGTGCGTACTTCTCGTCGCAGTTGAAGCACAGCCCCTGGCGGCGCCGCTCAAGCTGCTCCGCAGCCGTCAGCCGCTTGAAGGGGCGAGTCGGCGCAGGAGGGCCTGCGGGCGCAGCGGCCGGTGCGGGGCGCGGCGGGGCGGTGGGTGTCGGAGCGGGTCGGGGCGCGGGACGAGCGCTGCCACGTTGCGCGTAGACCTGCTGCATGGCGAGGGCGCGCTGCTCGTAGGCTCGTGCGTAGTACATGGCCGTCTGCAGGTCCGCCGGCTCGCGCATCTCGACGTCGACGCGGATGTAGTCGGGGAGGCCGCCGACGAAGAGATCGGCGCGCTGCCGTGCCGAGACGCCCGGGGCATGGCACGCGAGCGCCTGAAAGCGGTCGGCGAAGTCCTGGACCGTGGTGGTGAAGGCGAGGCGTCCCAGCTCAGCGAGGCGGCTGCCACGGAGGGTCGGCCCAAACCGCTGGAGGCACAGGTCGCGGAAACGCTCCCAGGGCGGCATCCCGCCCTCGTCCTGCTCGAGGGCGTAGTACCAAGTCTGCGCGGCGCCCCGTAGGTGATAGGAGGCGATCCATGTGCGGTCGGTGCTGAGCGTCCGCTGCCCCCGAAAAAACTGCTCACACTGGTTCAGCCAGTTCAGGGGGTCGGTGGCGCCGTCGTAGGTGGCGAACTCCAGCTTAGTGAAGCGGGGCGGCTGCTGTGCCAAAGGCGGAACCTCGGGGGCGCCCTCCTGGCGGCCCGGGTTGAAGGACGTGCTCGCGGCGAAGGGGCCCGTAAACCCGCCAGGACCGCCAGGGCGGTGGGCGGGCTGCTGAACCGTCGTCCGCGCCGCAGTATGAGTGTAGACGGGCGACGCGTCGGTCCATGTGGGGATCGGCGAGGGCGACGGCGGCCACCACGCGGGCCGGCCATTGCTGGCGGCGGAGGCGGCCGGTGGGGGCGGCGGCGGAGCGGCGGCCGGTGGGGCGGCGGCGGAACAGCGGCCGGTGGGGGTGGCGGCGGAACGGCGGCCGGTGGGGGCGGCGGGTGCTGGCCGGCCTTGATCTCCGCGAGCTCGAAGCGGATGGCGCGGAGGCTGTCGGCGAGGTCCGCCAAGGTAGCGGGCAGGAGGTCGAGGCCCGTGGGAGCGGCGGCGGCCTGGTCTCCGGTTGCGGCGGCGGCCCCCTGCAGCGCGTGGGCGCCGGTCATGGCGGCGGGGGTGGTGTTGGTGGCGGCGGTGGACGTGGCGGCGATGGTGTCGACGGGGGGGCTGTTGGAGCCCATGAGACCTAGGCAATCTGATACCAAAGTGGTAGAGGCTAGGGTTCTACTGGGTCTAGGACGGAGATTGTAAGGGTGGAAGTGAGGGCGGAGAGGTTGGAGAGCTCGGCGCCGGCAGCTGGGCGCCGTCGCGGAGGAAGGAGGCGGCGGGATGACGGAATGAGACATTAATTCAGATGTTTGCTGTTAATTCTAACACTATGCTCGGATAGCAAGGAGCGGTTGAGGATTAACTTCAGGCCAGAGACCGTAGCGTTGGCATTGGATGATTCCGCCATTGGATTCGCTGCGGTGTTGAATCTGCACAATTGAGATCTGAGATTCGCGTGGCCGTAAGTTGGATCTGTTCGAGCGGCGATTTGGGGATCTGAGTTTACTCTTTCAGATAAGGGTTGCAGGTTACCGTTTGAATAGGCAACTGATTTGGCCTTACTCGCGTTTTATGGTAAAGGCCGATGCTCTGCCATCGGCTCTTTGCGCGTTGACTTGCTTTGACAATCGGCAAAATTGATATGAAAACAAAATCGACATAGAAACATTTTCTTCATTGATTAAAAGGGGATTTTTACAGAGAAGAGCCGATTGCTCAGGAAGGGAAGAACAAAAGAAGAGCCGATTACTACTACCAGTCCTATGCTAGTAGTCCCTAATCTAAGGTCCGTCGCTGCCCTCGTCGTCGCCGTCGTAGCTGCCGTCAGCGCTGCTGCCGGCGAGCTCCTCGTCGCTGCTGCCGTAGCCCTCGGCAGGGGCTTCTTCCTCCTCCTCCTCCTCGTCGTCGTCGTCGTCCGACCCGGCGCGGAAGCGCTTCGCCGGCGGATACTCGTCGGAGGAGGTGTCATCCTCCTCTTCCTCCTCCTCGTCGGAGGAGGTGAAGTCGTCCCAGGAGAAGAGGTCGTCCTCGCTCTCCGCCTCCAGCTCCCCATCGACGAGGAACTGGAAGTCGTCTTCTCCGTCGGTCAAGGACTTGTCATCCTTGGACCAGACAGAGGAATCATGATCCTCCTTGTCCCACGTCGGTGGGGCGAGGACCTCGTGCGCCGCTATCGAGTCCCACTCCGGCGTCGGCTCACGAGAGGAAGAGGATAGGGAGGAGAGTCCCGATGAGGCAGAGGAGGAGGAGGAGTCCATGGTGCAGAGGAGGGCTTTCCGATGGCTAGTACGGAGCAGGGGGGATGAAGAAGCGAACTGCTCGACGCGGTTAAATAAAGGGGATATAGTGGAGATTTAATGCTGCGGCGGTTTCCGAGGACGTGGTGCCAAAACTGTCAAATCGTGCAGAGAAGTTGAGAAGGCAAGGCATCATGATGAAAGGATACTGTGACGGTTCTGCTCTGCCACGACGTGACCCTACGAAGAAAAAACAGAGAGGTTTTGAAATTATCATTAACAAAACCAGGGGGGCATGTGTTATCACCAGATTTTAACCAAGTCCGGAGATGGGCCGTGATTAAATGGGCTTAGAGAATATGCACGTGAAATGTTTCTGAATCGGCCTCGTACGAGAATTTGGGCTAGACTGCCCGTGTATTTGTATATTATGGTAGATTTAGAATTAAGAGATAGAGTTTAGTTCGTATGAAGTTAGGTTTATTTCCCAATTTAGAAAGTCTACGGACTATAAATATGTACCTAGGGTTATTGAGAAAGGAGGACGATCACGTTCACAACAAACCAATCTAGGCGCATCGCCACCCCTTGTTTCGAGGGTTTCTTCCGGATAAGCGTCATGCTGCCTAGATCGCATCTTGCGATCTAGGCAGTATCTTTTTATTCGTTGCTTGGTGTTGCTCGTGCTGAAGCCTTGTTGATGGCGAGCAACACCTTTATCGTGGATGTTTTGGGGCTGACGTCGATACTTTCATGATCTGCTTGTTTAGCTACGCTGCCCCTCAATATCTAGCTGCCTTTGCACCTATCTTGGGTGTAAGGGCAGCATCTTGCTTAGTCTTTATTTAGTAGATCTGATCTGTTATAGTCGTTCCTTGTTCTTCAAGGATTAGTTTGATATCCGCATGGTTAGGCCTTACAAACGGGTTGAACGATCCGGTAGTGCGTAAGGTATAGTCTGCTGATCCTAGAGGGATTGTTCCGGGAATCGACGTTATGTTGGTTTTTAGGCCTCTTTAGGACTAGTTTTCTATTATCTTACGTATCTGCTAGGCTCAACTACGCGTAGGATGTTCCGGTTATGCGGTGAAAACCCTAGACTGTCGTAGATTGATTTATCTTGGTTTTGATTAAGCAGGATCCCCATGCTATCGTAAACCCAACGTGAATCATGGGGTAATCGGCTCTTTGAGCCGATCCACAGGGCAACCTAAGAGCCGATCGGGGCTCGTATTTAATGTTTACGTGTTTGCCATGCAGGAAACTAATTGAAGCAATCCATCACCTTCCTGACCAGGTATAGGTCAGGTGGCACGCCCTTGCATTAGCCAGGACGTGTGCCGGAGCATTGCGGGCCGTTGCCCGAGGGACCAGGGCCCACCAGCAGTCCTGGGAGCCTCCCGGCTCTCCGTGTTGCCCGTCGCTGCTCGCCGGTGGGTTTTGGTTGGCAACAGTATGATATCGCCCGTGGAAAAAAATAGTTACCCCCGGCGAATTGGTCGTTTCCGCCCGTGGTAACTACACTTGGTCCCACCTGAAGTGACAGAAACATTACCGCCGGCGTTTTCGCCAAAACGCCGGGGGTACGCGTCCCAGGACTTAGGCGTGTGGAATCGACCAAAAAATCCCCACACCCAAATCGACTGCGCAGTCGATCCGCCACCGTCGCTGCCCCCTGCCGCCGTCGATCCGCCACCTGCTGCCGTCGCTGCCGTCGCCCTCCACCGCAGGTGCGCCCTCTCCCCTGCCTCCCTCCCTCCCTTGCCGTTCCTCTCCCTTGCTCGTTCCTCACCTCGCCGTGATGCTGCCGCCTCCCCTGGACCGCCGCCGCCGTGCCACCAGTTCGTCGGCCACCAGCAGGCGGTCAACCTCAAGGACACCATCCGCCTCGTGCCTGACCCCGAGGACCCCGACCGCCGACTGCCACCATCGTCGTCGCCGCAGGTGAGGCCCCTCTCCCCTCCCTCCCTCTCTGGCCTAGCTTCCATTTCAGGTGAGGCCCCTCTTCCCCCAATGTATATATTACAGCGCATTCCCAAAATCTACAAGTCAAAATCCCCAATCCCAAGTATTAGTGGAAAGTCATCCGAGAATATAGTACAATAGGCATCGCAAATGCAGAAAAAGAAAAACACTATGTTGTTTCAAATGCACCAAAGATGGCAAAAACTACTCCATATGCTTCTCTGTTACATATACATACTACAAATACATAGCCTACATACTAATCCTTACAAAAGACATGTGAAAACAAAATGGAGAATCTACCATCTATTATATATATATACTAAAAGCAAAATGCGGATGTTTAATAGAGCCACCACATTAACCCACATCATCTAAATTATTATAACAGTTAGATATAAAATAAAAGGCTGTCATTTAATCAAAGATTAGTAATTACGTAATAGTTTGGTTCCAGTTGACACGTCTAATATTTATATAGAGCACATCCCGTACTTATAGAGGATTCAGTTTAGACAAGTCCTTTATTAAATTAAAACATGCCAAACAATTTTCTGCTGGGAGCACATCCCGTAGATATGGTGGACTTAATTTATCTTTCTAGGATAGGCGTCCATTTAAAAAGTGACTACCATAAAAGAACATGTACGTTAAAACAAAACTGATCGAGTCCATTAGATAGAAAACGAAACTACTCACCTTTTTTTTTTTTTGACAAAAGAAACTACTCACCTAAGCTAGCTAGAATATGGTATAACATACACTACGTATACTAGCTTAGCTAGCTAGAAGTTAAAAGCATATGAATTCACAGAAACATATATTTATTTTTTATAATACACCTTCGTTTCCGAAAAAAGTCGCAAGTTAGTCTAAGTTCGAATGTATCTATATAGTAAATAGTGTGTAGATACATCTAAATTTAGACAAATTTTCGTGACTTTTTTCTAAACGGGTATAACGAACTAAAAGCAATATAGCCGATGTCTAATTGTGCGACCATGTTGATTCACATCGTCTAAATTATTTCAAATAAAGATATAAAATTTGTGGATAAAATTTAATTGGAAAATAAAGTCATATCATTTCGTGACACAATGACGTGATAGATCGACCCATATAACACCAGATGAGCTGTGTAATCTAAATCGGTCTTGCTAAAAAAAACCCTAAATTGGTAAGCGTGTAATATCAGCTACCTAGCTTTGTATGTATTCCGTAAAAAAACTAGCTTTCAACATGCCACTAGGGTAAGTTTTTCGGGCAGCTCTTATCGTCCTCGAACATCCACCGCAACCTGACCATATCGAAACCGCTCTTCGTACATTAGCAGGGACTCCTCACCATGTCGAAACCGCTGGCATCACTATTATTGGCCAACCAGCTATAAAATAAGTGGTTAGGATTTAACCAAAGATTATTAATTACGTAGCCGTGTAACCCCAGTAGGCATGTCTTATATATAGAGTAGACATATTCACATTCTAAATAACGTGAACTCTCCTAATAATTAAGCATGCTAAACTTTTTTTCGAGAACGTGTGGACTCCTAAAAAAAATCATAGCTACCTAGCGGAGCCCATTCAGGAAACAAAATGATACACTAGGTAAGCTAGCTCAATAGGAATAGTTGAGACATGCACGAAAAAATAGCTAGAAGTTTAAAGCAAGATTTCATCAAGAAATGATTTAAACTTATTACAATAAGGTATAAATGACCAATATGTACCTGAGTGTATAGATCTTTGCATGTGGATGGCCAAGTGTACATACATAAGCAAAATACACCTAAAATTTATATTTGAGTAGAGAACCTAAGAACAAAATTACATATATTCTGAATCTCGGTTTACAATACCATTCCACTGAAGGCTCAAACATCGTACTCTTTAAATATAATTTAAAAACTACAAATACTTGATTGTCTAATTTATTTGGTTCAGGCATATGATCCATATGTTTAGATCTGGACATATTGACCACTCTTTGAAAAGAACTACATATTACCACATTAATGTAAATTATTGACATGATTTATTATACATCAACATAAGACAGAAAACAAGAGTTATACTAGAAATTTCTATGATATATCAAAGCACTCGGTTGCCAATATGATGGATCCTCTTTTTATCATAATTAATAATATATATCACAAGTATCATGAGCAATATACCATCACTATTCTAAATTTTACTACAATTTTTAACACTTCGAAGCCACTAAAAATTATGCCCTCGCAATTGCGAGGGCCACCGCGCTAGTTCTGAAAAAGATGGAAATTTCTGGCTGTCCTTTGAAGCTTCTTATTCATGCTGATTCACATGTACGTGCCTCAGCTAGAGATGTGAGGTTGCATCAGCGGAGGCATGTCCAATCAAAAAACTTTGCTTTACAATAGTGGCAACTGTGGTCAAAATCTTCTTCTTGCGAGGTTCGAGAAACAGGAAACCCACATGCAGATCAATTAGATTCTTACACATGATTTCCTTCTAGAGAAGGCAGACAAAGCATGCAAATTTCACACTGCAAAGTATGATGATCATGTTCCTGTTGCTTACTAGGATCTCTTTGCACTAAAGATGGATTATAATAGCAGGTCAATCAAACTAAGCTAGTAATTAAATTCAACACAGAATGAATAGCAGGTCATGTTGTTTCCATTAGTTCTAGATTCATTCATACTAGGCTTGGATTAGAATACTGATGGAGCTGTTCCCTACATTCCTGTTATAGTTTGTAGATTTATTTTTGAAGATGATGAACACAGTATTTATTTTGCAATTCTGCAGTGATGAATAAACTTCTTTGCTATGTGCAGCTCCTCCCGTCGCAGCAGCTCACGCCCGCCTCTCTAGCCCGCCAACCAGGTGCCAACCGCCGTAGGAACCGCCGCAGGAACAAGCTGCCCACCTCTCCGACCTCGTCTTCACCGCTCACTCCTCCAGAAGCTCAAGGTAATTTTTTTTTGAGAAACACAGTACAAACGCAGGTTCTCACATACACGCGCATACACTCACCCCTATGAACGCACACACGCACACCCTACCCCTATGAGCACCTCCGGAAGACCGAGCCGGCGGATTGGATCTTGAAATTGACGAAGTCACCACAGGTGCCTCGCTGTCGACGGGAACGTCGCCTCCCACTGAAAGAATATTCCGCCTTTATGAGACACACAGATGTCAAACCTGGGGTTTGAACTCTGGTGGGCTGGGGGTACAACCACCCTCCTAACCACCCAACCTGAAGTTGGTTCTCAGAAGCTCAAGGTAATTAGAATGAGGATGAATATGAAATGGCATTTGCTGAACCAGAGCATGCATGGCATTTGCTGTTTGCATATGGTTGGAAATGGCATATATATGCTGTGAAATGAGCTGAGTATCCTGTACATCTCTATGGTATGGCATATCATGTGAAATCTCTATGCAGGTACACATTGAGTGTCCATGTTTTGCCGGAATGTCGATTAACTTCCGTTCCGGCGAATTTCGGGCACTCCGGCATGACCATTTTTAGCAAAGGTCATGCCGAATTTTCGCCGTGGATTTCCGCCTAGTAGTGTTTTAGAACTTATGTAGTATTTATAAAATTTCCACTGCTAGGGAGAAAAACAAAATGAAATCTTGCTGTGGTTAATTGTTTGCCTGCCCCTTGGAGTCCCCAATGGTCCTTGCTCACAGTTGGTTAGGTCACGGCTGCAAACAGTTGCTTCTGTAACCCTCTAAACTGGCTTCATGGAAATGTTGTGATGATGTTTAATACTAGTGCTAGCAAAGGTATTATGCAACAAGTACTGGTATGAAATTACTGTTATGAAATTACTGCAAACAAACAAAGAAAATACACTGGATGTTAATTATTTGACTAGGTATTCTATGGTGGGAGGAAAATAAGTAAGATGATCATAGAATCCAACATATTCCTCCATGGGGATTGCTGAGGCAGGGGAGTTTTGTAGAGGGGTATTTGTCCAAATGTTATTGATAGTCAGGGGTATATGCAGTGGTCTTGCACAGTATTTGACATTCACATGGCATTGTCTTGCTTCTAGATTAGCAGTGCACTAATGAATTTAGTATGGCTATCACATAGCATTAACATTGTCTCTGCTTGGTTGTAGGAACTAGGGAGAGAATGCATTGCCGTGTTTAAAATAAGATCTGAATTTCCATTTCCCTTATTTATAAAACAATATTTTGGCTTTAGGACTGAATTTGTGGATTTGCTGTTTCGACAAGCTTGACACATATAGCTAGGTTTTTTGGTTTTGTCAAATTAAAAATAGGTCAATTATCAAAGGAGAAACTGTATTTCTTTAAGATAGATACATTGTCTTAAATAAATGTGTAAGTGCATGCAAAATAGTGGCTTGCCATCAGTGTACCACCCATTTCCTCTCGTGTTATGATGTTTATGCTTGCCTGCATTGGTGATTTACAATTTTTATTGTGGCTGGGAGTGGGAAATCAAACAAAAATCTCCTGATTTAAAAAGCTGTGTATGCTGCCTAATGCTGTCACATCTGCCTTTGTTAGCCTGTTCCTAAAACACTACCTAATTTCTTTCTTTGACTAATAGTGGTTCCAAATACATGGCAGAAGCACGTAGCTAGCGATGTCGTCTTCTGCAGACCCCAACGAAGACGTTGACGGGTCTTCTCAGCGGAAGTTGGATGAACACTACAGGCTCATGGTCTCGGATCAGCTGGAGGAACTTCCATGCAGCGATGATGAGTCCTCGGAGGAGGGGGATGATGAGATGGACAACGATGATGCCCATGATGGCGAGGATGAGAGGGCCACTGCCGACAAGACCACCGATAGTGGCGTTGCCGGGGTAGCTCGGATACTACTACCGAGGCCAAGAGGAAACGGAAGCAGCGGCGCCCAAACAGGGTCGGCACCACTCGCGACATAATCACCGCGGTGGACGCCAAGACCGGTCTTCCTACTGAGCCCAAGCACCTGGCGAAGGGGTACGGCCTCCAACTGGGAGCAATCCTTCGGGACGTCGTCGACGTCAACGAAACGAAACTCTGAACCAAGAAGAAGCAGCATCTGCAGGCCCAACTCCTTGCACGGCTGCACGCACGGTATGAGTTCCCTGTGGAATACAGGAACGAGGATCCCAAGGATAACATCGTGAACAGACGAGCCCTCTCTAAGTTCACCAAGAACCTCAGCGGTTATAAAACCATGCTGAGGGGGAAGCTTGGTGACAATGAGACTTGGACAGAGATCCAGCGCCACTTCCCGCAGATGATGCTGGATCAGTATAATAAATTCTTGGAAAACGAGCAGCTCGAGTACACCAAACAACAATCGGCCTGGGGGAAGGAGCTGGCGGATAAGAACATCGGTCACCACCATCTCGGTTTCCGTGGCTTCGAAGGCAAGCAGCCGGTATGGGACAAGGAGGACCAGGCCTACATAAACGCTGGCCTCGAGCCCCCTTTTGCCAAGTACAAAGACCCACTCTTCAAGGCATATCTCAGGTCCCGATACCATAGAGAAATGGGTGGGAAACGTGTCACGAAAACTGATGTGGTGGTGGGAGTTGAGTTGGTTGCCGACGCGAAGGTGAAGGCACTTGAGCATGCAGTGGTAAGCAATTTACCAGCTTATTAATTTGATACTGCTCACCAAGTCCATTACATTCTAAAATTGTTCATGTTACTTCTGGCAGTTGAAGGAACAAGCAACCGCTGAATCAGCTGGCTCCTCGACCCAGACGTCGACGGGCAAAGTCCCGTGGGACACGCCTTTTATCAGGGGTCTGAACACCGTGAAGGAACGGCCGCCGTTGGACAAGCCCCACCGTGTCCCCGGCGCCGGAGGAGGTCGCAAGCTTGTCGACTATGGCTTGGACATGCCTGCAAGCACTAAGGAGTCGCGGCAGGCGCAGAAGGACCAGGAGCACGAGGCTCTTCTGAAAAAGGTGGCCGACTTGGAAACAACCATGGAGCAACGCGTCAGTGCCGCGGTTGCTAACAAGGTTGATGACGCGGTGGCCAGCAGGGTCAATGAAATCATCCCTGATCTTGTGCTGTCGATGAAGAATTACTTCGCCGGCGGCCAAAAGGGACCGATACCGGTGATCAGCCTAGGCACCAGCAAATCCGACAACTGGTCTCCAACTATACACGCTCAATGCACACCCAACTTGGTATGCGCTAGAGAGGATTCGCCGGCCATGGGGGGCGCCAGTAGCCCCTCAGTCACGTGCACGCCCGGCCTCGGTCCTTCGACGCGAGCCGAGCTCGACGCCCTCACGGTAATTAATTTAGCCTCTCAAGCCTCTACAAATTAGTTACTTTGTCATCGCCCCTCTCTGACCTACACATGTTTTCACAGGAGGACGTGACTCCTTGCACCTTCCTACTGAATTTGGATAACAAGTTGAAGGATGTAGCGAGCGGCAGTGTCCTCCTTCCAAAAGATCGGACGTGCCACTGCGCCAGGATGGATGATAGCATGAGTCGGGTTCGCGTGAACCGGTCGTTACCAGGATGCCAAGACCTCCATCCTCCTTATCAACCCCCGGAAATGGAAACCCCTCTCACTCTCGGGGACCTCAAGAATCACATCCTTCTATGGCCGAAAGCTCTAATTCGGCTGAACACCGCCTCAAGTTCGGAGGCAAGCTATGGCATGGTCACTCCTCAGGATGCGACGGCTGCCCCAAGCCAAGCCAGGGTCAGTCCTCCACCGGCTGGTGATACGTCTCAAACGTATCTATAATTTCTTATGTTCCATGCTAGTTTTACGATAATACTCACATGTTTTATATACACTTTACATCATTTTGATGCATTTTCCGGCACTAACCTATTAACAAGATGCCAAAGCGCCAGTTCCTGTTTTCTGCTGTTTTTGGTTTCAGAAATCTTACATAGGAAATATTCTCGGAATTGGATGAAACAAAAGCCCACGGTCTTATTTTCCACGGAGCCTTCCAGAAGTCCGAAGAGGAGACGAAGAGGGGACGCGAGGTGGCCACACCCTAGGGGGGCGCGGCCCCACCCCTGGCCGCGCCGCCCTATGGGGTGGGCCCCTCGGCCACCCCCCGACTCTGCCCCTTCGCCTATTTATTCTCTCCGTCGCGAAATCCCTAGTACCGAGAGCCACGATACGAGAAAAGTTACTGTGACGCCGTCGCCGCCAATCCCATCTCGGGGGATTCAGGAGATCGCCTCCGGCACCCTGCCGGAGAGGGGAATCATCACCGGATGGCTCTACATCACCTTGCCCGCCTCCGGATTGATGCGTGAGTAGTTCATCCTTGGACTATGGGTCCATAGCAGTAGCTAGATGGTTGTCTTCTCGTCTTGTGCTATCATGTTTAGATCTTGTGAGCTGCCTAACATGATCAAGATCGTCTATTTGTAATGCTACATGTTTTGTTTGTTGGGATCCGATGAATATGGAATACTATGTCAAGTTGATTATTGATCTATCATATATGTGTTGTTTATGATCTTGCATGCTCTCCGTTGCTAGTAGAGGCTCTGGCCAAGTTGATACTTGTAACTTCAAGAGGGAGTATTTATGCTCGATAGTGGGTTCATGCCTCCATTGAATCTGGGACAGTGACAGAAAGTTCTAAGGTTATGGATGTGATGTTGCCACTAGGGATAAAACATCAATGCTTTGTCTAAGGATATTTGTGTTGATTACATTACGCACAGTACTTAATGTAATTGTCTGTTGTTTGCAACTTAATACTGGAAGGGGTGCGGATGCTAACCCGAAGGTGGACTTTTTAGGCATAGATGCATGCTAGATAGCTGTCTATGTTATTTGTCGTAATGCCCTAATTAAATCTCATATTAGTCATCATGATATGTATGTGCATTGTTATGCCCTCTCTATTTGTCAATTGCCCAACTGTAATTTGTTCACCCAACATGCTATTTATCTTATTGGAGAGACACCACTAGTGAACTGTGGACCCCGGTCCATTCTTTTACATCTGAAATACAATCTACTGCAATCACTGTTCTCTGTTGTTCTTCGCAAACAAACATCATTCTCCACACCATACGTTTAATCCTTTGTTTACAGCAAGCCGGTGAGATTGACAACCTCACTGTTAAGTTGGGGCAAAGTATTTTGATTGTGTTGTGCAGGTTCCATGTTGGCGCCGGAATCCCTGGTGTTGCGCCGCACTACACTCCTCCACCAACAACCTTCATGTGGCCTTCATCTCCTACTGGTTCGATAACCTTGGTTTCTTTCTGAGGGAAAACTTACTGTTGTGCGCATCACACCTTCCTCTTGGGGTTCCCAACGGACGTGTGCATCACGCGCCATCAAGACCGTTTTCTGGCGCCATTGCCGGGGTGATCAGGACACGCTGCAAGGGGAGTCTCTCACACCCAATCTCTTTACTTTGTTTATTGTCTTGCTTTACTTTATTTTATTTTCTGTTCTGTTTGCTTTCTTTATATCAAAAACACAAAAAATTAGTTACTTGTTTTACTTTACTTAATTTAGTTTGCTTTACTTATTTTTATTACTGTTAAAATGAATACTCCTGAGAACACTAAGTTGTGTGATTTCACTAGCACCAATAATAATGATTTTATATGTACTCCTATTGCTCCACCTGCTACTACAGCAGAATTTTATGAAATTAAACCTGCTTTACTAAATCTTGTTATGAGAGAGCAATTTTCTGGTGTTAGTTCTGATGATGCTGCTGCCCATCTTAATAATTTTGTTGAACTTTGTGAAATGCAAAAGTATAAGGATGTAGATGGGGAGATTATAAAACTGAAATTGTTTCCTTTCTCCTTAAGAGGAAGAGCTAAATATTGGTTGCTATCTTTTCCTAAGAATAGTATTGATTCTTGGACTAAATGTAAAGATGCTTTCATTAGTAGATATTATCCTCCTTCTAAAATTATATCTTTGAGAAGTAGCATTATGAATTTTAAGCAATTGGATAATGAACATGTTGCTCAAGCATGGGAAAGAATGAAATCTTTGGTAAAGAATTGCCCTACCCATGGACTGACTACTTGGATGATCATCCAAACCTTCTATGCAAGATTAAATTTTTCTTCGAGGAACCTATTGGATTCAGCTGCTGGAGGTACTTTTATGTCCATTACTTTGGGTGCCGCAACAAAGCTTCTTGATGATATGATGATCAACTACTCTGAATGGCACACTAGAAGGACTCCACAACGTAAGAAGGTAAATTATGTTGAAGAAACCTCCTCCTTGAGTGATAAAATCGATGTTATTATGTCTATGCTTGTTAATGGTAGACCTAATGTTGATCCTAATAATGTTCCTTTAGCTTCATTGGTTGCTCAAGAAGAGCATGTTGATGTGAACTTCATTAAAAATAGTAATTTCAACAACAATGCTTATAGGAATAATTTTGGTAACAACTATAGGCCATATCCTTCTAATAATGGTAATGGTTATGGTAATTATTATGGTAATTCTTACAACAATAGTAGGAGTGCACCCTCTGGTCTTGAAGTCATGCTTAAAGAATTCATTAGTACACAAACTGTTTTTAACAAATCTGTTGAGGAAAAGCTTGGTAAAATTGATATTCTTGCTTCTAAGGTTGATAGTCTTGCTGCTGATGTTGATCTTTTAAAATTGAAATTTATGCCTAATGAAGATAAAGATATTAAGTCATTTGCTACAGCAAACTCCATACAAGTTCGAATTAATGAAAATATTAGAATGATGGCTGAATTGCATGCTAGGTGGGAAAGAGAAGAAAAACTAGCTAAAGAGAATAATGTAGCTAAAGTTTGGACTATTACCGCCACTAGTAATGATGATGCTTCACATGTTGCTAAACCTCCTACAATCAATGGTAAAATAATTGGTGTTGGCAATGTTTCTACTCCTAGTACAAAGCGTGCAAAATTGCCTGAAACTGCTGAAACTGTTTGTGATAAAAGTGCTGAAATTTTTCAGAATATTGGGGACATCGATCCTATTGCTTTAGATCATAATGGTTTAGATTTTGATAATTGTCATATCTCTGAAGTTATTAAGTTCTTGCAAAAACTTGCTAGAAGTCCTAATGCTAGTGCTGTAAACTTGGCCTTTACAAAACATATTACAAATGCTCTCATTAAAGCTAGAGAAGAGAAATTAAAACTTGAAACTTCTATTCCTAGGAAGTTGGAAGATGGTTGGGAGCTCATCATTAAAATAAAGGTCAATGATTTTGATTGTAATGCTTTATGTGATCTTGGTGCAAGTATTTCTGTTATGCCTAAGAAACTCTATGATATGCTTGACTTGCCACCATTGAAATATTGTTATTTGGATGTTAATCTTGCTGATAATTCTATAAAGAAACCTTTGGGGAGGATTGATAATGTTCACATTATGGTTAACAATAACCTGGTGCCCGTTGATTTTGTTGTCTTGGATATTGAATGCAATGCATCTTGTCCTATTATTTTGGGAAGACCCTTTCTTCGAACTGTTGGAGCTATTATTGATATGAAAGAAGGAAATATTAAGTATCAATTCCCTCTTAAGAAAGGTATGGAACACTTCCCTAGAAAGATAATGAAGTTACCTTTGATTATATTATTAGAACAAATTATGATGTTGATGCTTCTTCTCTTGATGTTACTTGATTTACACTTTCTGCGCCTAGCTGAAAGGCGTTAAAGAAAAGCGCTTATGGGAGACAACCCATTATTTTATTTCTGTAATTTTTGTTTTATATTTGTGGCTTGGAAGTTGTTAATACTGTAGCAACATCTCCTTATCTTTACTTTATTGCATTTTTGTGCCAAGTAAAGTCTTTGATAGTAAGGTTGATACTAGATTTGGATTTCTGCGCAGAAACAGATTTCTAGCTGTCACGAATTTGAGTAGAACTCTCTGTAGGAAACTCACAAAAATCTGCGAAAATTCATGAGTGATCCTCACGCAACTTTCATTCAATTTGAGCTTCTTCATCTGAGCATGTTAAGTGCCTCTAAAAAATTCGTCTTTACGAACTGTTCTGTTTTGACAGATTCTGCCTTTTATTTCACATTGCCTCCTTTACTGTGTTTGAATGGATTTCTTTGCTCCATTAACTTTCAGTAGCTTTGTGTAATGTCCAGAAGTGTTAGGAATGATTGTGTCCTCTCTGAACATGTGAATTTTTTATTATGCACTAACCCTCTAATGAGTTTGTTTTGAGTTTGGTGTGGAGGAAGTTTTCAAGGGTCAAGAGAGGAGGATGATATAATATGATCAAGAAGAGTGAAAAGTCTAAGCTTGGGGATGCCCCCGTGGTTCATCCCTGTATATTTCAAGAAAACTCAAGCATCTAAGCTTGGTGATGCCCAAGGCATCCCCTTCTTCATCGACAACTTATCAGGTCACCTCTAGTGAAACTATATTTTTATTCCATCACATTTTATGTGCTTTACTTGGAGCGCCTGTATGCTTTTATTTTTGCTTTTGTTTGAATAAACTCGGATCCTAGGATTCCTTGTGTGGGAGAAAGACACGCTCCGCTGTTTCATATGAACACTGGTGTTCTTAGCTTTACTTTTAATGTTCATGGCGAAGGTTGAAAACCACTTCGTTCATTTCTATTTGGTTGGAAACAGAAAATGCTCCATGTGATAATTGGTATATGGTCTTGAATAATTTGATACTTGGCAATTGTTTTGAGTTCTCAAATAGATCATGTTTAAGCTCTTGCATCATGTAGTTTGAACCTATTAGTGGAGAATTACTGTAGAGCTTGTTGAAATTTGGTTTGCATGATTGGTCTCTCTAAAGTCTAGATATATTCTGGTAAAGGTGTTTGAACAACAAGGAGACAGTGTAGAGTCTTATAATGCTTCCAATATGTTTTATGTAAGTTTTGCTGTACCGGTTCATACTTGTGTTTGCTTCAAACAACCTTGCTAGCCAAAGCCTTGTACTGAGAGGGAATGCTTCTCGTGCATCCAAAACCTTGAGCCAAAACTTATGCCATTTATGTCCACCATAACTACCTACTATGTGGTATTTATCTGCCATTCCAAGTAAATTGCTTGCGTGCTACCTTTAAAATTTCATTCCTTGTCTTTGCAATACATAGCTCATGGGAAAGTAGCTTAAAAGCTATTGTGGTGATGAATATGTCTCTTATGTATCTTATTTCTTATAAGTTGCTTGTTGAGCGGTAACCATGTTTCTGGGGACGCCATCAACTGTTACACCTTTGTTGAATATCATGTGAGTTGCTATGCATGTTCGTCTTGTCTAAAGTAAGGGTGATTTGTCATGATTAAATGGTTTGAGTATGCATATTGTTAGAGAAGAACATTGGGCCGCCAACCAAAGCCATGTATCATGGTGGAAGTTTTAGTTTGGACATTAATCCTCAATCTCTTATGAGAATATTATCTCTTGTTGAATGCTTAAGCATTAAAGAGGAGTCCATTATCTGTTTTCTATGTTGTCCCGGTATGGATGTCCTTAAGTTGAGATCTATCAAAATCGAGAAATCAAATGCGATCTATCTCCTTGGCCTTTGTACAGGTGGCATAGAGGTACCCCTTTGTGACACTTGGTTGAAACATATGTAATGCAATGATAATCCATGGAAATCCGAGCTAATTAGGACAAGGTGCGAGACTATTGGTATTCGATGCATGAGGCTTGCAACTTATAGGATGTTTTATGCATAACACATATGAATTATTACTACCGTTGACAAAATTGTTTCCATGTTCTCAAAATAAAAAGCTCTAGCACATGATTAATCCCTGCTTCCCTCTGCGAAGGGCCTTTCTTTTACTTTATGTTGAGTCAGTTTACCTACTTCTTTCTATCTTAGAAGCAAACACTTGTGTCAACTGTGCACATTGATTCTTACATACTTGCTTATTTGCATTCATCATATTACTTTGTGTTGACAATTATCCATGAGATATACATGTTGAAGTTGAAAGCAACTGCTGAAACTTATATCTTCCTTTGTGTTGCTTCAAAACCTTCTATTAGGAATCTATTGCTTTATGAGTTAACTCTTAATTGATGCTTGTCTTCAAAGTACTATTCATGAAAAGAATTTTCTATATGATTCAGTTGTTTAGTCATTATCTTTACCATTGCTTTGAATCACTTCATTCATCTCATATGCTTTACAATAGTACTGATCAAGATTATGATAGTAGCATGTCACTTCAGAAATTATCCTTGTTATCGTTTACCTACTCGAGGGCGAGTAGGAACTAAGCTTGTGGATGCTTGATACGTCTCAAACGTATCTATAATTTCTTATGTTCCATGCTAGTTTTACGACAATACTCACATGTTTTATATACACTTTACATCATTTTGATGCATTTTCTGGCACTAACCTATTAACAAGATGCCGAAGCGCCAGTTCCTGTTTTCTGCTGTTTTTGGTTTTAGAAATCTTACACAGGAAATATTCTCGGAATTGGACGAAACAAAAGCCCACGGTCTTATTTTCCACGGAGCCTTCCAGAAGTCCGAAGAGGAGACGAAGAGGGGACGCGAGGCGGCCACACCCTAGGGGGGCGCGGCCCCACCCCTAGCCGCGCCGCCCTATGGGGTGGGCCCCTCGGCCGCCCCCGACTCAGCCCCTTCGCCTATTTATTCTCTCTGTCGCGAAAACCCTAGTACCGAGAGCCACGATACGAGAAAAGTTACTGTGACGCCGTCGCCGCCAATCCCATCTCGGGGGATTCAGGAGATCGCCTCCGGCACCCTGCCGGAGAGGGGAATCATCACCGGAGGGCTCTACATCACCATGCCCGCCTCCGGATTGATGCGTGGGTAGTTCATCCGTGGACTATGGGTCCATAGCAGTATCTAGATGGTTGTATTCTCCTCTTGTGCTATCATGTTTAGATCTTGTGAGCTGCCTAACATGATCAAGATCGTCTATTTGTAATGCTACATGTTGTGTTTGTTGGGATCCGATGAATATGGAATACTATGTCAAGTTGATTATTGATCTATTATATATGTGTTGTTTATGATCTTGCATGCTCTCCGTTGCTAGTAGAGGCTCTGGCCAAGTTGATACTTGTAACTTCAAGAGGGAGTATTTATGCTCGATAGTGGGTTCATGCCTCCATTAAATCTGGGACAGTGACAGAAAGTTCTAAGGTTATGGATGTGCTGTTGCCACTGGGGATAAAACATCAATGCTTTGTCTAAGGATATTTGTGCTGATTACATTACGCACAGTACTTAATGCAATTGTCTGTTGTTTGCAACTTAATACTGGAGGGGGTGCGGATGCTAGCCCGAAGGTGGACTTTTTAGGCATAGATGCATGCTGGATAGCGGTCTATGTTATTTGTCGTAATGCCCTAAGTAAATCTCACATTAGTCATCATGATATGTATGTGTATTGTTATGACCTCTCTATTTGTCAATTGCCCAACTGTAATTTGTTCACCCAACATGCTATTTATCTTATTGGAGAGACACCACTAGTGAACTGTGGACCCCGGTCCATTCTTTTACATCTGAAATACAATCTACTGCAATGACTGTTCTCTGTTGCTCTTCGCAAACAAACATCATTCTCCACACCATACGTTTAATCCTTTGTTTACAGCAAGCCGGTGAGATTGACAACCTCACTGTTAAGTTGGGGCAAAGTATTTTGATTGTGTTGTGCAGGTTCCATGTTGGCGCCGGAATCCCTGGTGTTGCGCCGCACTACACTCCTCCACCAACAACCTTCACGTGGCCTTCATCTCCTACTGGTTCGATAACCTTGGTTTCTTTCTGAGGGAAAACTTACTGCTGTGCGCATCACACCTTCCTCTTGGGGTTCCCAACGGACGTGTGCATCACGCGCCATCAGCTGGTGGTCCTTTTGAGCCCGATAGTTAGCCCGACAGTCAGCCCGAGAGTCAGCACGGCAACGCATTGGACATCGATCAAGCTCCAATCGATACGTTCATCGCAGAGATGGAGGGCGACGGGGTTTCTCCTTACAAGCCACCCGCCGATCGTATGCTAAAGAAGAAGTTGTTCCTTTCACAAGAAACGCCCGAGCAGGAAGACACTACCACCTTCACCGCTCCACCCCGAGTTGGGCTTACACCGAGGAAATTCCTTGGTGCGACCACAGAGGGTATGAAACAAAACGCCACTCCCAGTTGCAATAAGAAGAAGGGCAGGAAGCGGAAGAAGTCCGGAGATGTTGCCGCAAGAAAGAAAGTGGTTAATGACAAGTTGCCGACCCCGTGGAGGAAGATGCATCACCTAGGCCAGCCTATGCTGCCGACACACATTGTCAAGCAGGTGACGCCGGATATGAGGAGCTTGCATGATGCTGTTCTAATGAAGGAGGACCTACTTCTTCGAGATAGAAATCCCTCATACCCGGTTTTGACGGCCAAGGTGCCCACTGGCTTTGGCTTTGTCACCACATACCCTGCAGACTTGATGTTCATTCGATATGAAGACATCTTCAGGCTCTTGAACATGCAATAGCTCGACCGAAACTTGGTCCGCCTCGTATCGCTCAGCATGGCACACGATATCGCCATGGAGAACACAGCGCACATCGCTATCATGGACCCCTTCTACATGACTCCAGTTGTCGTCCAGAACGAACAAGCGTTTCTAGCGAAGTACATCAAGGATTTCTTGGTGTTAAACAAGGATAAGAAATTCTTTGCCATACCATATTTCCGAGAGTAAGTATTTGGTTACTAGAGTACCCTCTATTACATTCTTTCATGAATTTCCTTCATAGTTGATCGATTATGATGGTTTATTTCCATTTTGCGCAGATTCAAGTACTGCACCCTCCTCCTCTTTCACCCGTATCATTCCCATGTCAGTTATCTCGACTCCGGGCTTGATCCGGAGAAAGACTTCACCGACCTTAAGTCTACACTTGATAAAGCCCTAATCGGCTTCATAGCCGAGGTTGGCACCGACAAACTCATGCATGAGAAGAAAGTTAAAGGTTGCTATGTGTGCAACCACATAACCAAGTTTTCCTGCCTCAAGCAATCGGCGCATGACAATGGGATGGAGGCCTGGTTTGCCATCCTACAGATGAGGTCGATTGTAAGGTCTCAAAACGATCTCTTGTTGCCATCTAGTCTTCAGCGGATGTTAGTGAACATGCCGGACACCAGCGATGAAAACGTGAGAGCCGAGTTACGTGCCATCCAGCGGACCATTTGCACAATACTCTGGAGGGATGTCTGCGGTAATGGTGGCTTGTTCCACTATGGTCCCGCACTTTCTAGGGCCGAGATAGAAGGCCGATTAGAATATGGATGTGACGACAGAACATTCAACACGCTCGAGGGCATCCATCCCTTCCCGCCGAAGCCGACTTGACTCAAAAACTTTTGCCTTTGCAAATGTTAGTCATAAAATTACTTAAGTAATTTCCATGCTTTTTCTTTGCAATACTCTATGTTATATCTCTCTCTATTAATGTACTAACAACTTACATTTCTTTTGTGTGTGTTTGCATAGATGACGTACTATGTCGTCTACCACGGCAGGGTTCCTGGAGTCTACGAGGACTGGGAAGACTGTAGGAGGCAGGTCCACCGTTTCAGCGGCAACAGCTACAAGGGGTACACCACTTTGGAGGAGGCGGAAGCTCGATACGCCAACTTTCGAGCAGGATAGAGGAGGGAGATGTGGAGGACCCCTTTCATCGTGATGATGCTTGCCGCCACCGCCTCTCTAGTTTACTATGTCATTGTTGTTTAGCTAGGTCGTCGACTGGACTTATATGTATTTGTGTAATATGTGCTACTTCGATTCGTGATGTTTGAACCATATGGTCGACACTTGTGTTATTGATGCATGCATGCATGTTATGGACATTTCGGGACTTTCTAATGATGTGTATCATTGCCAATGATGTGTATCTTGCTAATGATGTATATCTTGCTATCATTCTGGTATTTGCCTGTATATTCTGTGTATATGCTGTGAATTCTGGTGTATATATGTTGCCTAATTCGAGTTTTTATTTTTTTCTCCTGTTAATATTACCGCTGGCGAAATGGGAAGCGCCGGCGGTAAGGACCTGAAGCTCCTGTTAATATTACCGCTGGCGAAATGGGAAGCGCCGGCGGTAACGACCTGATGCCCCTGGTGAGATGGGAAGGCGCCGGCGGAAATACTTACCCTCGGCGAATTGGGTAAAACGCCGGCGGTAACTGCCACTTAACACCGGAGAATTGGAAGGCGCCGGCGATGAGGCATTACCACCGGCGAGGTGATCGCCGGCCAATGCGAAGGCGCCAGCGGTAAGCCATTCCAGGTCGCCAGCGGTAAGCCTTTCCCTAGTAGTGTTTGATGGATAAAATTATGAGTGAAATTGTTCATCACATTAAAAAGTTACTAATAGTGAAATCTGGAACACTTGTCATGTGATGATCAACTTCAAAGTAAAAAACTCAAGGTTATTGGTATTTGACCAATGGACCTAGAAGTTATTTAAGGTGAAGTGTTTTCTGAGAATGAGGAAAGCTAAAAGAGAAACTACAAAAGATTTTTGGCAGAAAGAAAGAAAATACTAGAAAGTCTAGCTCAGGTGTATATAGATGATATACATGTTATGAATGTATTCTTTGTTTGGTCACACAATGAAATTCTTGGGTATTTGTACCATATTGGTTGGTATGAGGTGTCATACAAAACAACGCAATACAAGAATACAATGGCCTAAGTGACTAACAAGGAATATTGTAAGAATGCACGTCTGGAACAAAATAAAGTGTTATTGTGTTCGTCGTTGGCATTCTACCTAGCCCTTCAGATTTATAATAAAGAACTTTATAATTGTTGTTTTGTTCTAGTCAAATGAAAACAATGAGTTTTTCAAATTATGACAGTATTTCATGTACGATGGATAAGTTATTATAAATCTTTATGGTGAAACACACATGCATAACACTGACGCTAAAATGGCATAAGGCAAATGATATGAATTCCACTTATTAGTGGAACCGCCTTTTAGGTCATGTTAGAAAGGAACGCATGAAGGAACTCCATGCAAATGGATTTTTTGAGTAATTTGATTTTTGAATCGTTTGGCGCTTGCAAATCTCTTCTAAACAGAATAACTGAAATATCATTCATAGGCCAAAAATTGAACGGGCAACTAACTTAGAGGAAACATACATGATGATGTATGTGGTTCACTAGGCATAGTTGTGTGCGGGAGATTCTTCTACTTCATGAAAACTTCCAACAATGAATTGAGTATATATATGTGGATATATTAATTCGATAAGGAATAGGTTTGAAACATTTGAATGGATTCAAATTTCAGCATGAAGTGGAAATCATCGTAATAGAAAAGTCAAATATCTATGATTGGATCATGGTGGAAATATTTGAATTACGAATTTTAGCGAACATATAAGAGAGTTATGAAATTGTTCTACACGTCACGTTTCTTGGAGTATCATAGTGATGATGGAGTATCCGAGAGACGTATCCAAACCTTCTTGGGTTAATGATGAGATAAAATAAAATGACGCCATTATATTTTTGTGGATTATGCTTTAGAGACTACCGCTTTTACACTAAATAGAGCGTCGTCATAATCCGTTCAAATGACACCATATGAGTTATGGCATGGGTATAAACCCTAATAGTCCTTTCTCGAATTTTGGTATGCGTAGCATAAGTAAATAAGTTTACAACCAAAATCGGATAAATGTCTTTGTTGGTTATCCCAGAGAATTGATTGGGAATTCTTTCCACTATGGAGTCAAAGACAAAAGTGTTTGTTGATGTTTCTTACTTATCTCCAAGAAATTATTTCTAGCGAAATATTTGAGTGGGAGGACAATGGAACTTGATAAGGTTTATGAACCTGAGCATGATGATCAGAGTAGCGCAGCATCGGAAATGGTTCCGGAAGCGGCCACGACGATCATAGCTCCCATGGCTACAAAGAGTTATAGTCATGGAGATCTAAGTACCCATTGAACCTTGTAGGTATGGTTTACTTTGTGATCAAATAAATGATTTGTGGACAAAGGATTGATTTTGAACAATAATGAACCAACTACATACAAAGAAGTTATGACGGGCCCTGACTCTGTTAAATTGGCTGAGTGCCATGAAATCCAAGATAGGTGAATACTTTCTTGAAAGTAAGAAGACCTATAAAATTGATGGACTTGGATGCAATATCCTTGAAAAAGCTCGACTTGTCGAAAAGTTGTTTACGACAAAGTTCAAAGAGTTGACTACGATAAGATTAGATCTTCCATAGCGATGCTTATAGTCTATGTGGATTATTCTAGTAATCGCTACATATTTCTTTTATGAGATATGATAGTAGGATGGCAGAAATACATTCCTTACCAGAAGTATGTATGAAAGATGTATACTAGATACAAACCAAAGAGTTTTGCTAGTCCGTGGAATACTAGATAGGTATACAAACTTCACTGGATGAAGTAAGTATCACGGAGTTGGAATCTTCACCGGATGAAATAATCAAAGAGTTGATTTCATCAGAAACGATGAAGATGCTTGCATTTGCAAGAAATTAAGTGGGAGCACTGATACATAGTTATAAAACTATATGTGGATGACATATCATTGATTATAAATGATGTAATTATATACTTGATGTGATTAAAAGGTTTCATTGAGAATTAACTTCAATGAAAGGATATGGACTGAAACATATTTAGTGTCAAGATCTATGAAGACAGATTGAAACACATAATAAGTTTAAGTCAAAGTACATAGAATGAATATTGAAGTAGTTCAATACAAAAATATTAAGAAGGTATTCTTTTCCATGTGAAGGTTTAACAAGACCTGAGTGTATTTGACACTCGATGAGTAAAAACACATGAGTGATTTTAGATCACGAATAATATCTACAAAAAAAATCAGATGTCCTGTGCTCTAAAGTGTTACGAGCATATACCAGAATGATTCATGTAATGATCATTTGACAACAGTAAGAATATCCCTGAGTGCTTTAGAAGAACCAAGGATATATATATATATAGTTTTGTATGGGGCAATGACAAACAAATCATTGTAAGGTGTTGCACCGATATTAGTTTGGTCACATATAAAAATAAAATTTCAATCTCAATTAGGCTAAGTGTTGTTTATAAGGTAGCACAATGAGCTAGAAGAAGTCTATGCTAGATTTAGATGAGTTCTAAATATTGTGACGGATTCTACAAACGAAGGCAGAGTATGTCATTGTTTTGATAATGACTGAGGATGTTTAAGTCGAGGAGTTCTTTGAGAATTTGGTGTAGTTCCGATAGTGTCAGAACTATGAAGCTATATTGTGTGTGAAAATATTAGTGACATTTTTTTGACCGCGGAATTAAGGTTCCACCAGAAGACTGAACATATATGATTAATGCCGACTCATTTGGAAAATGAGTGATGCGTTGAGACGCGAATGAATTGCAAAATACATACATTTCTGAGTGTGTCAGATCCATTGACTGAAACCTCTCCTGTGAGCAAAACATGATAAGCACCAGAAGGCTAAGGTGTTATATCTTTACAAATGTAAACTAGATTATTGACTCTAGTGCAAGTGGGAGACTGTTGGAAATATGTCCAAGAGGCAATAATAAAGTGGTTATTATAATATATCTTTGTGTTTATGATAAATGTTTGCATACCATGCTATAATTGTATTAACCGAAACATTGATGCATGTGTGTTATGTAAACAACAAGGAGTCCCTAGTAAGCCTCTTGTATAACTAGCTTGTTGATTAATAGATGATCATGGTTTCGTGATCATGAACATTGGATGTTACTAATAACAAGGTTATGTTATTGGATGAATGATATAATGGACACACATCCAAATGAGCGTAGCATAAGATCAAGTCATTAAGTTCAACTTGCTATGTTAGACTGTACATAATACGGAGTAGTTGTGCATCATCTGTAATTGTATTGTACACATATTGTGTACCCCTCTATATAAAGAAATAGCCGCACCCACGTTTAGGGTGTCGAGCAGTTGCCCCAATACACGTTTTACATGGTATCAGATTAGGTTTAGGTCATGATGTCTTCCGCTGCTCTCGGCTCGGCCGCCGCCGCCACGGTTCCCGCTGGTGCTGGCGCCGCGCCGTCGTCCTTCCCTGCTGCTCCTGCCTCGCCGTTCTTGGCGTCCCAGCCTCTTGCCTGGGCGCATTCCCGACTGCCGTCGTCCACGGTTGCCGCTGCACATGCGGAGCCCTCGATTCCCTCTGGCTCCGTTCAGCCTGATGCATCTCTGCCTCAGCATGGCTTGCCGATCGGGTCTTCCGATCCCGTCGCACCGTTGCCGTTTGGTGGCGCTGCGCCGCCGTCACCTGGTGAGCTCCCGATTCCATCGCAGCTCTATGGCGCTCCCCCGCCTCTGTACTATGGACAGTACGGCGCACCTGGAGGGTGGCCGCCTGCTCCGCCGTCGCTCACCTATGGTGCTCCAGGGGGCTGGCCGCCCACGCCATCTACCTACGGTGCCGCTGCACCAACTGCGTCGGCTCCTCACGGTGCACCTACCTACAGAGGGTATCCTTCGCCGCCCTACGGTGCTCCTGGGAGGTGGTCGACCGTCCCTCCTCCTGTTGTTGCTGCCCGTTCCACGGATCTGGCCGTCTATGCGCCGCCACAATTTACACCGGCGCCACCTCCGCCTCCGGAGCACCCGAGGAGTGCCTTCGGACCCTTCTACTTCGCTCACCTCATACCGGTGAAAATCAAGGTGGATAACTACCTCGCTTGGCGCGCGCAGGTGCTGCCACTTCTTCGCAGCCGTTACTTGGAGGGTTACGTTGATGGCACCTACCCGTGCCCCTCGCCGTATGATCCGGCGTATCATGGTTGGGTGGCCCAGGATTAGGCCATCCTCTCTGCCATCCAGTCGTCGCTCACGGAGAGCGCATCGTCGCTGGTTATCTTCGTTGCCATGTCTCGGGAAGCGTGGGGCGCCCTGCATGCAAGCTTCACGTCGCAGTCTCACGCGCGGGCTCACGCCATCCGCACTCAGCTTGGCGAGGTTAAGCTGCTCGACCGCTCCGTTACCGACTACTTCAACAAGGTCACGGGCCTCGCTGACACCCTTGCTGCCATCGGTCAGCCGCTCCGACCCGAGGACTTCACCTCGTACGTCATGAACGGGCTGGACGAAGACTACTGATGACCCACAAGTATAGGGGGTGTATCGTAGTATCTTCGATAAGTAAGAATGTCGATCCCAACGAGGAGCAGAAGGTGTTGACAAGCAGTTTCGATGAAGGATTCACTGTAAATGCTCACAGACAAGTATTCAAGGGGTTTTGATGTAACAGATGAATAAAGTACAAGTAAGTAAAATGCGAGGGATATAATTGCAGCGAGTGGCCCAATCCTTTTTAGCACAAAGGACAAGCCGGTTTGTTTACTTATAATGACCAAACGTTCTTGAGGACACACGGGAATTTAGTCTAGTGCTTTTGCTTCATGTGGCTAAATAATCTTCATTGTTTTGATAAGTGTTATGTGGGTGAACCTATGCTAATGCACCGCCCTTCCTAGGACTAATACATACTTGTGATTATACCCCTTGCAAGCATCCGCAACTACAAGAAAGTAATTAAGATAAATCTAACCACAGCCTTAAACTCTAAGATCCTGCAATCCCTCCTGCATCGATATACCAACGGGGGCTCAGGTTTCTGTCACTCCGGCAACCCCGCAATTGGCAAACGAGTATAAGATGTATTCCCCTAGGCCCATAAATGGTGAAGTATCGTGTAGTCGACGTTCACACGACACCACTAGAAGAATGACACCACAACTTAAATATCATAACATTGAATATTACTCAACCATAATTCACTACTAACATTTAGACTTCACCCATGTCCTCAAGAACTAAACGAACTACTCACGAGACATCATATGGAACATGATCAGAGGTGATACGATGATGAATAACAATCTGAACATAAACCTTGGTTCAACGGTTTCACTCAATAGCATCAATAACAAGTAGAAATCAACACCGGGAGAGTTTCCCCTATCAAACAAACAAGATCAAACCCAAATTGTTACAGCGGTGACGAGGTGCAGCGGTGGAGATGGCGGTGATGATGATGATGATGATGACGGTGGTGATGGAGATGATGTCCAGCTCGATGACGATGACGATGGCGTCGATTTCCCCCTCCGGGAGGGAATTTCCCCGACGGATTCCTGCCCGCCGGAGAGCTCTTTTCTCTCTGGTGTTCTCCGCCCCGCAGAGGCGGCTGTGACTCTTCGCGACGTACCCTCTGGAGCTTAGGTTTTCGGGACGAAGACGTACGCGAAGAAAAGGAGGCGAGAGAGGGTTGTGGGCCCCCTCCTCACAGGGCGGCGCGGCCAGGCCTTGGGCCGCGCCGGCCTATGAGGTGGGCCCACCTCGGGTCCCCTCCGCTCCCCCTTCTGGCTCTCTTCGTCTTCTGGAAAAATAGGAATTTTCGTGTAATTCCCGTCAATTGCTGATCTTCCGAAATATTGCATCCTGACGGTGCTTTTTCCAGCAGAATCCTGGCTCCGGTGCGCGATCTCCAAATAATCATGAAACATGCAAAATAGATGAAATAACATAAGTATCATCTCTAAATATGAAATATATCAATGAATAACAGCAAATTATGATATAAAATAGTGATGCAAATTGGACGTATCAACTCCCCCCAAGCTTAGACTTCGCTTGTCCCCAAACGAAACTGAGCTCAGTAAACAAGACCACATGTTTATGGAGTGAAGAGTCGATCAATAAAATACGGACAAGAAGCATCATATTAATTCACACAAGACATAATAGTGAACAACGTCCTCATATAATTCAACTTGAAACAAGTAAAAGGAAATCACAAGTGAAGGTGCATAGAAAATCATAATTGGTGATGGCAAACTTCGTTCTTGGTCAAAGAACAGTTAACAGATTATACTTATCTATCGAGCGAAACTCTTATATTAAAGCTCATATAGCAGAACTTGCATACTCAATCATAATAATCTCCTCATAATCATTGATAATCTTCAAAGCTATATTCATCAGATAAAACTTGTACTAAACAAGGAAGAATAAAAGGCATGATTAAATATATCACAATATAGATGGTTGGATCACAACAACTCAAATGCTTGCTTAAAATGGAGGGAAATAGGTTTACTGACTCAACATAAAGTAAAAAGACAGGCCCTTCGCAGAGGGAAGCAGGGATTAAATCATGTGCTAGAGCTTTTTCAGTTTTGAAATCATATAAAGAGAATAAAAGTAAAGTTTTGAGAGGTGTTTGTTGTTGTCAACGACTGGTAGCGGGTACTCTAACCCCCTTGCCAAACAGACCTCCAAAGAGCGGCTCCCATGAAGGACGTTATCTCTACCAGCAAGGTAGATCATCCCTCTTCTCTTTTGTTTACACATGTACTTTAGTTTATTTAAGGATGACACTCCCCCCCCCCCCAACCTTTGCTTACACAAGCCATGGCTAACCGAATCCTCGGGTGCCTTCCAACAATCTCATACCATGGAGGAGTGTCTATTGCAAAATTAAGTTGCTTACTGATGAATCAGGGCAAAACATGTGAAGAGAATTATTAATGAAAGTTGATTAACTGGGGCTTGGAACCCCGTTGCCAGCTCTTTTCGCAAAATTATAGGATAAGTGGATGAAGCCACTAGTCCATTAGTGGAAGCTGCCTAACAAGACTGAAAGATAAAACACCACATACTTCCTCATGAGCTATAAAACATTGACACAAATAAGAAGTAATAAATTTTGAATTGTTTAAAGGTAGCACATGAAGTATTTACTTGGAATGGCAGAAAATACCATGCAGTAGGTAGATATGGTGGACACAAATGGCATAGGTTTGGGTTCAGGTTTGGATGTACGAGAAGCATTCCCTCTCAGTACAGGTCTTTGGCTAGCAAGGTTAATTAGCAAGCATAAGAGTTGAGGGAAACAAACAAATATACATGTGATAGAAACAATCATGCATCTTACTTGTAAGCACAAACAATCTTAACTTCAGAATACTAAGCTAAGAACTGATAAGAAAGATAATAACATCTTCTACATGTATTTCCTCTATTCTTCTTAAACTCAAAGTGTTGTTGCTATTGACCATTGCTAAGTTTGCCAAAACCAAATAGATTTACTTGATGCTCCCAAAGTGATACCAATACTTAACAACAAGATCAATCATATAATAGAGATTGCAAACTAAAATAAGATGTGCAATATGTATATGATAAAACTTCTCATTAATATTTCATAACGATAACTCACACCAAGGGATACATAGACAACCAACTAAAGGAGAGATACTTCCACACTGCAACCCATCTTATATGATAACTTCCCTACTCATGATATGACACTACTTGATAGTAAAAAGTAAAAGGTAGTGATGATGTGATACCGCGGCACTCCCCCAAGCTTGGAACAAACCAAGGGGATGCCAATACCGATGATGAATTACTCCTTCGGTGGTGATGGTGATTCCTTGCCATCATCAGACTTCCAAGGAAGAGGCTCTCCATCAACAAAAGACATCCTGGTCTCCGGAACCCTGAAACTAGCAGCATAACTTATGCGCTTAAACCTGCTTTCATACTCACAGTTTTGATTATGAACATCATAGAGTTGAGCTTGGAGTTTTTTGGTGGTGTCGTGAAGCGAGAAGATATCGTCCCACAATTTTGGGTCTCCTTCTTGTGTCCGTCAATAAGTTCAGACACAATCTTGTGGAAGATGTCCACTTCACGCTCAGCCATCTTCTTGTAGTTGAAGACCTCTTGTTCCAGTTTCTCCACCCTGTCTTCCAAGCTTCCTTCTCCTTTAGGACCCTGGACATCTTTGATCTGCAACTCTCCATCTACGAGCAGCAATTCTTTGGGGTGCATCTTCAGCTCGTTCATGTACGGGTTGACGACGTCCTCAAAGAAGCTGTCCTTCTGAGTTCCCGACGAAGACATGGTGGATCCAGATCCGAAGCAGATCCTGGCAGAAAACAGCTCGAAACAAAACACGTCGAGAAAACGATATACGGACCTCCAGGGGTCCGGGGGATTATATAGCAGTAATTTTTACGTCAGAAGGAAAGTACCAGATCGAACAAGAGTCGGAGAGGGGCGACGAGGGGCCCAGCTCACAGGGCGGCGCGGCCAGGGTGGGGCCCGTGCCGGCCTGTGGGGGCACGCCCTCGTGCGTCTCCTCCACTCCGTTTCGATCTCGTAATTTTTCATATTTTCCAAAAACAGCAAAAACAATGTTCGGAAAGTAAATCGCGAACTTTTATTACCTGTACTGTTACCTATTCAAAGTCGAGTTCTGGCGGACTGCCAATTTGACCTTTGATGAAAGCCTCCGGTGTTTCCACTCGAATAACATCAACATCTACATTATAAGAATCACCTGAGATATAGTGCTTGAGTCTTTGTCCATTCACCACTTGCGTGGCATTTCCTTGGAGAGAGCTAATTTTAATTGCTCCTGAACGATACACCTCCTCAACAACATATGGTCATTCCCATTTCGAGAGTAATTTCCCTGCAAAGAATCTGAGACGAGACCGATACAATAGGACTTTATCCCCAATATTAAACTCTCTTTTGATAATCCTTCTATCATGCCATTTCTTAACTTTCTCTTTAAAGAGTTTAGCATTTTCATAAGCTTCACTTCTCCATTCATCTAAAGAACTTAATTGCAGCAACCTCTTATTACCGGCTAGTTTAGGATCTTTATTTAGTTCTCTAACAGCCCAATAAGCTTTGTGCTCTAGTTCTAAAGGTAAATGACAAGCTTTTCCATAAACCATTTTATAAGGTGACATTCCCATAGGGTTTTTATAAGCAGTTCTATAAGCCCATAGTGCTTCCTTCAATTTACTAGCCCAATTCTTTCTAGTGTTATTAACAGTCTTTTGCAAGATAGATTTAATTTCTCTATTTGATAGTTCTACTTGCCCACTAGTTTGAGGATGATAAGCGGAAGCAATTCTATGATTAATACCATACTTAGCAAGAGTTTTTCTAAAACCTCCATGAATAAAATGAGAACCTCCATCAGTCATAATATATCTAGGTACTCCAAATCTAGGAAAAATAATATCTAAAAGCATTTTTAAAGAAGTTTCACCATCAGCACTTTTTGTGGGTATAGCTTCTACCCATTTAGTAACATAATCAACAGCGACAAGTATATGAGTGTTACCTTCTGAAGAAGGGAAAGGACCCATGAAGTCGAATCCCCAACAATCGAATGGTTCAATAACAAGAGTATAATTCATATGCATTTCATTGCGTCTGGAGATATTACCAACCCTTTGACATTCATCACAAGATAAAATAAACTTCCTTGCATCTTTGAAGAGAGTTGGCCAATAAAAACCTGATTGTAGAACCTTTTGTGCGGTTCTATCTCCGGCGTGATGTCCTCCATAAGCACTACCATGACATTTACTCAATATCTCCTGTTGTTCATATTCAGGAACACATCTTCACATAATACCATCTACTCCTTCTTTATATAGGTGTGGGTCATCCCAAAAATAATGCCTCAAGTCATAAAAGAATTTCCTCCTTTGCTGAGCTGAAAAGGTTGGAGGCAAGTACTTGGATACAATAAAGTTAGCATAATCAGCATACCAAGGGCTATCTCGCGAGTTCACCTTTATTACAGCCAATTGTTCATTTGGAAAACTATCATTAACAGGAACAGGATCATAAGTAATATTTTCCAATCTAGATAAATTATCAGCAACGGGATTATCAGCACCTTTCCTATCTATAATATGTAAATCAAATTCTTGCAAAAGAAGTACCCATCTAATAAGCCTTGGCTTAGCATCTTTCTTTGTCATAAGGTATCTTATTGCAGCATGATCAGTATGAATCGTGACTTTTGAATCAACAATATAGGATCTAAACTTGTCACAAGCAAAGACTACAGCTAATAATTCTTTTTCAGTTGTAGCATAATTTCTTTGAGCAGCATCAAGAGTCTTGATAGCATAATGAATAACATTTAATTTTTTATCTACTCGCTGTCCAAGAACAGCGCCTACAGCAAAATCACTAGCATCACACATAATTTCAAAAGGCAAATTCCAATCAGGAGGTTCAACTACAGGAGCAGTTGTTAAGGCTTTCTTTAGAGTTTCAAAAGCTTCCTTACAATCATCATCAAAAACAAAAGGTACATCTTTTTGAAGAAGATTAGTAAGAGGCTTTGAAATCTTGGAGAAATCTTTAATAAATCTCCTATAAAACCCAGCATGACCAAGAACACTACGAATACCTTTAACATCCCTCGGATAGGGCATCTTCTCAATTGCTTCAACTTTAGCTCTATCAACTTCAATACCTCTCTCGGAAATTTTATGTCCCAATACAATTCCTTCATTCACCATAAAGTGACATTTCTCCCAATTAAGAACAAGGTTAGTTTCTTCACATCTCTGCAAAACTTTATCGAGGTTTCGCAAACAATTATCAAAAGAATTCCCATAGATAGAAAAATCATCCATGAACACCTCTACAATACTCTCGCAAAAGCCATGAAAAATAGCAGACATGCATCTTTGAAAAGTAGCAGGAGCATTACATAAACCAAAAGGCATACGCCTATAAGCATAAGTTCCATAGGGACAAGTGAAAGTGGTTTTCTCTTGATCTTTAGTTTTAACAGCAATTTGTGAAAACCCAGAATAACCATCAAGAAAGCAAAAATGAGTATTTTTAGACAACCTTTCTAGCATTTGATCAATAAATGGTAAAGGGTAATGATCTTTCTTAGTAACTTTATTAACTTTTCGAAAATCAATGCACATTCTATACCCTACAACTACTCTTTGAGGGATGAGCTCATCATTATCATTAGGCACAACAGTCATTCCTCCTTTCTTAGGAACGCAATGCACAGGACTAACCCATCTACTATCAGCAATAGGATATATAATACCAGCTTCAAGAAGTTTTAATACCTCATTCCTTACCACCTCCTTCATCTTCGGAATTAGACGACGCTGATGTTCAACAACAGGCTTTGCATCATCTTCCATATTAATAGCATGTTGGCAAATAGAAGGAGAAATCCCCTTCAAATCATCAAGAGTGTAGCCAATAGCTCCTCGGTGTTTCTTCAATATTTCCAATAACCTTTCTTCCTCAATCTCTGAAAGCTTAGAACTAATAATAACAGGATATATTTTCTTATCATCAATATGAGCATACTTAAGATTATCAGGCAATGGTTTTAAATCGAAAACAGGATCTTCCTTTGGTGGTGGTGTTGTACCTAAATCTTCAACTGGCAAGTCATGTTTAAGGATAGGTTGACGACAGAAAATTTCATCAAGCTCATTTCTTTCTTCCCTAAAGACTTCACTCTCACTATTCTCCAAATGTTGCTGCAAAGGATTATTAGGAGCAAGAGCAATAGACGCACACTGTTCAATTCTAAAATCATTATTAGGCAAATCAGCTTTATAAGGAGTTTTGGCAAATTTAGAGAAATTAAACTCATAAGATTCACCAGCAAATTTAGTAACAATCTTTTCCTTCTTGCAATCTATAACAGCTAGCTCCACAAGTATTTAGGAATGGTCTACCAAAAATAATAGGACAATACTTACTAGCAGCAGAACCAAGTACCAGAAAATCAGCAGGATATTTAATCTTACCACATAAAACTTCCACATCTCGAACAATACCAATTGGAGAGATAGTTTCTCTATTAGCTAGCCGAATAACCACATCAATATCTTCAAGTTCACAAGAACCAATTTCATGCATAATCTCCATGTAAAGCTCATAAGGAATAGCGCTAATACTTGCACCAATGTCACATAAACCATAATAACAATGATCACCAATTCTAACAGATAGCAAAGGAACACTAGTTCTTCTAGACTTATTAGGATGCGAAACAATATTAGAAGAATCTTCACAAAAAATAATATGACCATCTTCTACATTTTCAGTCACAAGATCTTTAACAATTGCGACAGCAGGTTCAACTTTTATTTGTTCTTCAGGTTCTATAGGTTTCTTTTCACTTTTATGAACCGCACTATTTATAACATAGTACTCCTTCATTTTAGCAGGGAAAGGATTTTTTTCAATATAAGCTTCGGGAATAACATGATCAACAGTTTCAACTACAACACATTTATTTATAGATGAATCAATTTTATCTTTATACGGTTCATGATACTTATCAAAGTTCTTCTTAGGCAATTCATAATGAGAAGCAAAAGCTTTATAAAGATTTGCAGCAACTTGAAAATCAAGACCATAAGTAGCACTCATATTACGAAATTTATCAGTATCCATAAAAGCTTCAATGTATTTATAATCATAAATTATACCTGATTCTCTATCCTTGTCGTTCTCCCAACCTTCAGTATTTTCTTGGATCCAATCAAGAAGGTCCCTTTTAAACTCTTCTTTGTTGCGTGTAAATGATCCAGAACAAGAAGTATCCAGCAAGGTCTTGTCTTGAAAAGAAAGTCTTGCATAGAAATTATCAATAATAACATTACCAGGAAGCTCATGAATGGGGCATTTGAGCATTAAAGAGTTCAATCTCCCCCAAGCTTGGGCAATACTTTCTCCATCATGAGGCCAGAAATTATATATGCGGTTACGATCTTTGTGAATTTCACTTGGAGGATAGAATTTGGAATAAAATAAAGGCACAATGTCCTCCCAATCAAGAGAATCACCATTCTTCAGCAATTTATACCAATGCACCGCTTTACCAGACAGCGATATAGAGAATAGTTTCTTTCTAACTTCATTCATAGCAATACCTGCACATTTGAATAACCCGCATAATTCATGTAAAAACAGTAAATGATCACCAGGATGGACAGTTCCATCCCCTTCATAGCGGTTATCCATAACACGTTCAATAATTTTCATAGGTATTTTATATGGTATTACTTCCTCACCTAGCGCCTCATCCACTACCGTTGCAGTAGTAGTAGATTTCCCAAATAGAAATTGAAGAGAAGATCTCTCCATAATGACTTATAGCAGCAGGCAGAAATAAAATCAGCACAAACAGTAAAGGTTTTCCTTACCAATTCCACTTACCAATAGCGCTTCACTCCCCGGCAACGGCGCCAGAAAATAGTCTTGATGACCCACAAGTATAGGGGGTGTATCGTAGTATCTTCGATAAGTAAGAATGTCGATCCCAACGAGGAGCAGAAGGTGTTGACAAGCAGTTTCGATGAAGGAATCACTGTAAATGCTCACAGACAAGTATTCAAGGGGTTTTGATGTAACAGATGAATAAAGTACAAGTAAGTAAAATGCGAGGGATATAATTGCAGCGAGTGGCCCAATCCTTTTTAGCACAAAGGACAAGCCAGTTTGTTTACTTATAATGACCAAACGTTCTTGAGGACACACGGGAATTTAGTCTAGTGCTTTTGCTTCATGTGGCTAAATAATCTTCATTGTTTTGATAAGTGTTATGTGGGTGAACCTATGCTAATGCACCGCCCTTCCTAGGACTAATACATACTTGTGATTATACCCCTTGCAAGCATCCGCAACTACAAGAAAGTAATTAAGATAAATCTAACCACAGCCTTAAACTCTAAGATCCTGCAATTCCTCCTGCATCGATATACCAACGGGGGCTCAGGTTTCTGTCACTCCGGCAACCCCGCAATTGGCAAACGAGTACAAGATGTATTCCCCTAGGCCCATAAATGGTGAAGTATCGTGTAGTCGACGTTCACACGACACCACTAGAAGAATGACACCACAACTTAAATATCATAACATTGAATATTACTCAACCATAATTCACTACTAACATTTAGACTTCACCCATGTCCTCAAGAACTAAACGAACTACTCACGAGACATCATATGGAACATGATCAGAGGTGATATGATGATGAATAACAATCTGAACATAAACCTTGGTTCAACGGTTTCACTCAATAGCATCAATAACAAGTAGAAATCAACACCGGGAGAGTTTCCCCTATCAAACAAACAAGATCAAACCCAAATTGTTACAGCGGTGACGAGGTGCAGCGGTGGAGATGGCGGTGATGATGATGATGATGATGATGATGACGGTCGTGATGGAGATGATGTCCAGCTCGATGACGATGACGATGGCGTTGATTTCCCCCTCCGGGAGGGAATTTCCCCGGCGGATTCCTGCCCGCCGGAGAGCTCTTTTCTCTCTGGTGTTCTCCGCCCCGCAGAGGCGGCTGTGACTCTTCGCGACGTACCCTCTGGAGCTTAGGTTTTCGGGACGAAGACGTACGCGAAGAAAAGGAGGCGAGAGAGGGCTGTGGGCCCCCTCCTCATAGGGCGGCGCGGCCAGGCCTTGGGCCGCGCCGGCCTATGAGGTGGGCCCACCTCGGGTCCCCTCGGCTCCCCCTTCTGGCTCTCTTCGTCTTCTGGAAAAATAGGAATTTTCGTGTAATTCCCGTCAATTGCTGATCTTCCGAAATATTGCATCCTGACGGTGCTTTTTCCAGCAGAATCCTGGCTCCGGTGTGCGATCTCCAAATAATCATGAAACATGCAAAATAGATGAAATAACATAAGTATCATCTCTAAATATGAAATATATCAATGAATAACAGCAAATTATGATATAAAATAGTGATGCAAATTGGACGTATCAACTACGACAACCTCTGCGAGAAAATTGAGGCTCGCGAGACTCCTATTCAGCCGCGCAAACTATATGCACGTCTCCTTGCGATGGAGCAGCGTGTCAAGAAGAAGCATGCCGTTCCCTCGACGGCCAACGCTGCATACCGTGGTGGCGGCAAAACCCCCAAGACACCTGCGGGTAGGGGCAAGCCGCCGACCGCGCCGTCTCCGGCTCAGCAGCCGTCGCCCGCGGCGCGCCCCCCTGGCGTCACCACTGGGGGCCGCCCGCGTGCTTGCTGCCCCTGCTGTGGTGCTCAGCAGGCCTGCCAGTTGTGCGGTCTGGATGGTCACATCGCCTCTCGTTGTTATCGTCGCTTCAAGCAGGAGTTCCTGGGTATTGGCAACAATGGAAAGGGGAATGACAAACAGGTGGCCCTTGCGAGTCATGAGCAAGGCAGCACTCCGTCGTACCCTATTGATCATACTTGGTACATGGATACGGGAGCCACCAATCACCTGACAAGTGAGATGGGAAAGCTCTCCACACAGGAGCCATATCGCGGCAGTGATCAGGTTCGCACCGCCAATGGAGCAGGTATGCACATCTCACATATTGGTCAGGCTTCGCTTCTTGCACATAATTCTAGAAAATTGCACCTCCTAAATGTCCTTAGAGTCCCTTCTGCTACACGTAGTTTGTTGTCTATTCCTCAACTTACTCGTGATAATAATGTCTTCGCTGAATTTCACCGTTTCTCTTTTTATATTAAGGATCTGGACACGAGGGTCGTGCTTCTTAGAGGTCGTCTACGCCATGGGTTATATGCGCTTGATGTGCCGCCCGCTCCTCAGGCTTTCAGCGGTGTTCGTGTGTCTTCCACTCACTGGCATGCGCGTCTTGGCCATCCTGCTACACCCATAGTTCGTCATGTTCTCCATCGCCATGAGCTCCCAGTAGTGTCCAATAATAATGCTGATTCAGTTTGTGATGCCTGTCAGCAAGGCAAGAGTCATCAGCTTCCTTTTTCAGATTCGAGTCGTGTAGTTACAACTCCACTTGAGCTTATTTTTTCTGATGTGTGGGGTCCTGCCCAAACATCTGTTAGTGGTCATAATTACTATGTCAGTTTTATTGATGCTTATAGTCGGTTTACTTGGCTTTATCTTCTTAAGCGGAAATCTGATGTGTTCGATGTTTTTCTTCAATTTCAAGCACATGTTGAGCGTCTCCTTAAGCAGAAAATTATTCATGATCAGTCTGATGGGGGGGGGGGCGAGTATCGCAACCTTAACACCTTCTTTACTAAGCTTGGGATTTCTCACCGTGTAGCTTGTCCTCATACACATCAGCAAAATGGCGCGGCCGAACGTAAACACTGTCATGTTGTAGAAACTGGCTTGACTTTGCTTGCTCATGCCTCCACTCCTTTCCGTTTCTGGAGTGATGCATTCTTTACAGCCTGTTTTTTGATCAATAGGCTTCCTACACGACTCCTCAAGATGAAACCTCCATTAGAACTCTTGCTTAATGAAACTCCCGACTATACTTTTCTGAAGGTTTTTGGGTGTGCGTGTTGGCCTCACCTTCGACCCTATAGTAAACACAAACTCGAGTTTCGGTCTAAGAAGTGTGTATTTCTTGGGTATAGTGCTCTCCACAAAGTGTACAAATGCCTTCATGTTCCATCTAACCGAGTCTATATCTCTCGTGACGTCGTGTTTGATGAGAATGTGTTTCCTTTTTTAGCACTTCCGACCACCACCATCGCCTCCGATACACCTGTGCATTCATATTTACCATTGCCTGACCAATTTATAGATGATGCACACTCTCCCGCCTTGCTACCTAATCATGCTGCAGGTATTGGCAGAGGAGCGCGTCTTCAGCTTCCCGAGGATTCTCCCTCGTCGACGTCAAGCACGCCGGTGTCTGGACCGCCTGGCGATCACGTGCATGTGCCATGCACGCTCGACGTCGATCGTGGCGGCCTGGCGCCATCTGTCCCAGCCACGCCAGCCTCGTCGCTCGGCACCGCACCGGCCTCTGTCCCCGGCTCAATGCCGGCCCCTGCAGCTGGCTCCACGCCGGCCTCCATCACGCCGCGTGGGACCGCTTCGTGCCCCGCGCCTTCCTTGTCTGGGCCGCCGTCGCCCAGTCCTGCATCACCAGCCGGGACGCCTCCTGGTCCGTCCTCGCCCGACACAGGACCCTCGTCCGCGCCGGCCTCTCCTGCATCGGCCACTCCGTCTGCATCGCCGTCGTCCTCGACAGACATGGCACCACCACCTGCTCCCGCACCGGCTGCTCTTCGCCCCCGTACGCGCAGTCAGGCTGGGATATTTCGCCCGAAACATCGCACTGATGGGACTGTCGCATGGATTGCATCCTGCGTTGCTCAAGCTGAAGCTGATCCTACTGCAGAACCCCGACAATTTCAGGCTACTCTTGGTATTCCTCATTGGCGCAGTGCTATGGACGAGGAGTTTCAGGCACTTCAGAAGAATAACACTTGGCGGTTGGTTCCTCCTGAGTCTGGAGTCAACATTATTGATTCCAAGTGGGTTTTTAAGGTCAAGAAACATGCTGATGGTTCTATTGAACGCTACAAGGCTCGTTTAGTGGCTAAGGGCTTCAAACAAAGGTATGGACTTGATTATGAGGATACATTTAGTCCAGTTGTCAAACCCACTACCATTCGTTTGCTCCTCTCTTTGGCTATCATGCGAGGGTGGTCATTGCGCCAGCTGGATGTTCAGAATGCTTTTCTGCATGGAGTATTGGAGGAAGAGGTCTATATGCGTCAGCCCCCAGGCTTTGTTGATCCTTCTCGTCCTCAGCATCTTTGCCGACTTGTTAAGGCGCTCTATGGTCTGAAACAGGCCCCTCGTGCTTGGCATGCACGCCTTAGCTCTGTTCTTCGGGCTCATGGTTTTGTTCCCTCCACTGCAGACACGTAATTATTTCTTCTGCAGCGTCCTGAGATCACCATGTATCTGCTGGTCTATGTTGATGATATTATTCTTATCAGCTCCTCAGATACTGCTATTGATCGTCTCTTGACTGCTCTGAGTGGTGTTTTTGCTGTGAAGGATCTGGGCACTTTGCACTACTTCCTTGGATTGGAAGTCTCGAGGTCTTCTGCTGGATTGTCTCTTACTCAGCATAAGTATTCTCTGGACTTACTGCGCAGAGCTGGTATGCTCGAGTGCAAAAATGCCTCTACTCCTATGTCTGCTACTGACCGATTGTCTGCTTTTGATGGGGATCTTCTTACATCTGATGATGCTACTGAGTACCGCAATATTGTTGGCGGTCTACAGTACTTGACTATCACCAGACATGACATCTCTTTTGCAGTTAATCGTGTGTGTCAGTATCTTCATGCTCCCAGGACTACACATTGGTCAGCTGTGAAGCGCATCTTGCGCTATATTCGCCTAACTGCCTCATATGGGTTGCATCTCCGGTCTGCATCCTCTTCAGGTCTTTCTGCATTCTCAGATGCCGATTGGGCTGGCAATCCTGATGACAGGCGATCCACGGGGGGCTATGCGGTCTTCTTTGGACCCAATTTGATCGCCTGGAATGCTCGGAAGCAAGCTACATTATCTCGTAGTAGTACTGAAGCGGAGTATAAGGAAGTTGCTAATGCCACAGCTGAAATCATATGGGTTCAGTCATTGTTGAGAGAGTTGAGAATCTCTCAAGGTCGGCCGCCTGTTCTTTGGTGTGACAACATCGGTGCTACATACCTTTTATCTAATCCGGTATTTCATGCCCGAACAAAACACATCGAAGTTGACTATCATTTTGTGAGGGAACGTGTTGCTCAGAAGCTACTCCAAATCAAGTTCATCTCCTCTAAGGATCAACTTGCTGACATCTTCATGAAGCCTCTTCTGCTGCCTCAGTTTGTAGGATGTAGGCGCAATCTTAACTTACTCTGTACTTCAGGATATAGTTAAGATTGAGAGAGAGTGTTAGACTGTACATAATACGGAGTAGTTGTACATCATCTCTAATTGTATTGTACACATATTGTGTACCCCTCTATATAAAGAGATAGCCGCACCCACGTTTAGGGTGTCGAGCAGTTGCCCCAATACACGTTTTACATGCTATAAGCTTTCGATACATAGTTACCTAGTCCTTCGACCATGAGATCATGTAAATCACTTACACCGGAAGGATACTTTGATTACATCAAACGCCATTGCGTAAATGGATGGTTATAAAGATGGGATTAAGTATTCGGAAAGTGTGAGTTGAGGCATATGGATCAAGAGTGGGATTTGTCCATCCCGATGACGGATAGATATACGCTGGGCCCTCTCGGTGGAATGTCATCTGATTAGCTTGCAAGCATGTGACTAGGTCACAAGAGATGACATACCACGGTACGAGTAGAGAGTACTTGTCGGTAACAAGGTTGAACTAGGTATGGAGATACCGATGATCGAACCTCAGACAAGTAAAGTATCGCGTGACAAAGGGAATTGGTATCGTATGTGAATGGTTCTTTCGATCACGAAGTCATCGTTGAATATGTTGGAGCTATTATGGATCTCCAGGTCCCGCTATTAGTTATTGATCGGAGAGGAGTCTCGATCATGTCCGCATAGTTCTCGAACCGTATGGTGACACACTTAAGGTTTGATGTTGTTTTAAGTAGATATGGAATATGGAATGGAGCTCGAGTGTTGTTCGGAGTCTCAAATGGGATCCGAGACATCACGAGGAGGTTCGGAATGGTCCGGAGAATAAGATTCATATATGGGAAGTCATTTTCCGGGGTTCGGAAAAAGTCCGGTGTTTTGACCGGAGCTTCTAGAAGGTTTTGGAAGGACCGGAATAGTCCGGAATATTGTGGAAGGTTTCGGAAGTGTCCGGGACGACCCGGGCTGTCTAAGGAAGTCCGGAGGGTTCCATAATAGGTGCAACCACGTTGCCTTAAGGGAAAAGGAGTCTTCCCTTAATGCAATTTCGGAATTGGCAAAAGAGTCCAAGTAGGAGTAGGTTTTCCGAACCGGAAACCTGTCGGAACTCAGTCAAACTTGGGGGCAGGTTTATGGACGACCCAAGGGGCTTGGCCACCTATTTAAAGGGACCAAGGGGCACCCCAAAGGCACCCCAAGTCGCAGCCCAAGCTCCCTCTCCCAAACCCTAGCCTCTCCCCTCCTCCATCTTCTCCCGCGGTGCTTACGACGAAGCGCTGCCGGAGATCTCCACCACCACTGTCACCACGTCGTCGTGCTGGCGGGATTCCGAGGAGGATCTACTACATGCGCTGTCCGCTGGAATAGGAAGAAGGACGTCGTCATCAACACCGAACGTGTGACCGAGTACGGAGGTGCTGCCCGACTGTGGCACCGTCAAGATCTTCTACGCGCTTTTGAAAGCGGCAAGTGATCGACTACATCAACAACGAGATCTAATCTCGTAGGCTTTGGAATCTTTGAGGGTTAGTCTCATGATCTTCATCTCGTTGCTACCATCTACCTGACACGCGGGGCCCACCAATCCCTGACACGTGGGCCCAAAAAAGCTCTGACATATGGGGCCATGCCATATCTCCATGTGGGCCTGACAGGAATGGCATCTGGGACCCACGTAGGCCCGACATACTATGTAGGCCCACCAAGCTCTGACCTGCGGGGCCAGACGTCCAAAATTGAAGGCAGGCAGACAGTTTTGCTCGCACGTGCCCAATTTTTTTTGGCATGGCAACTGACATGTGGAACCCATGCTGGTGGTACTGACAGTTTTGGTCCACTTCGCATGCTGGGAGGCTGTCAGAACAGGCGTCCCCATGCATGTGGGTCATGTCGGTACCTGACATGCGGGCCCGAGTGCTGCAGGTCAGGTACATGTGTGCAGACAGTGACTGTCTCCCCTTACAAATATGGGTCCCGGTGCTGTAGGCCTTGGACTGTTATGCGGGCACAAAGAAAAGTACGTGAACATAAGCGTGCAGAGTGTGTCCACCGGCCCGAGGCCCAGCTCTTGTGAAGACCTCCAGCCAACCCGCTGCCGACTCCGCAGTTTGGGCCGCCCACCTCCTGCGAGGCTCATTTCTCCACAATCGTTGAAGTTTTCATCTCAGGCGTCACTAATCGTTGAAGTTTTCATCTCCTGCGAGGCCCACAACGCCACTTGTGACGCGAAAACGCGGTACCGTCACAGAAAAAACATTCGCTGATGGATTTCCGAACTGTTAGTATCATGCCGTCATTGATGCCCCATATGTTTGTAGTGAGTAGAGGATCCACCGGAACAATCCAACACCATATCGGCGTGTTGGTGTTGGTGGAGAAACAATTTCAACTGGGCTTCGCATAAGCCATAGCTCATATGGTGGATCAGCGGGAAGTAGGAAGAAGGGACCAACCAAAGGGTCAAGAGATGAGCTACTATGGAAGAGTGCTCCACCCACCTTTATATAGGAGGAGGAGGGGGCAGTAGCCCAAGTGGGGGATAAGAGGTGCCCCCACCTCTTCCATCATCATATAGTGGATACTCCACTCACAACCACAAAAATCTCATAATTGATTAAAACTCCACTAAGAAATAAAGGGATTTCTCCCATAAATGAATAATTTTTTAATTGTTTTACTTAATATTTTAAATTATTATAATTAAAAAACAATAACATTCAGCCACTTCAACTATTCTAGTAATCCCGAGACGATTCCGACGATTCTAACAATAGTCCGATGTTGTCGACGAACCATAAGTGTGACACCCTACGGTTCATGAATAATGTAGACATGATCGAGACACCTCTCGGATCAATAATCATCAACGGGATCTGGAGATCTCTCATTCAGCGATGAAACTTGTGATCGCATGAACCATCAATCGTCGTAACCAATTCCTTTTATCTTATGATACTTTACTTGTTCAGGATCTGATCATCGGTATCAAATTATACCTAGTTCGATCTTATTACCAATAGGTACGCTTTAATCGTTTCGTGATATTACATTCCGGTGACCTAGTCACGTGCTTGCAAGCTGTGTCAATGTGGTATTACAGAGAGGGCCCAGAGTATACCTCTTCGTCATCGGGATGGATAAATCCTACTCTTGATCCATGAGTCTCAACTAATACTTTCGTAGTACCCAAATCCACCTTTTAGTCACCCTGTTATGGTGTAACATTTAATTTCATCAAAGTACTCTTCCGGTGTTAGTGATTGACATGATCTCATGTTCTAAGGAATAGAGATACTTCGTATGTGTTTGATATAGACATCTACACTTAATGACTCGATCGTATTGCTATACCTATTTGAGTGTGTGTTCGTCACATCATTATTCTAAAGACATGACCACGTTATTAACAACATCGAATGTTCAAGATCTGGAAACCTTATTCATCAATTAATCAATGAGCTAATTAAAAGAGAGTCTTTACTAGGAACCATTGTTTGTTTATTAGACTCACACATATATTAACGTTTCCGGTTAATTAAATTTTAGCATGAGAAATTAACATCTATCATCAACATGGAATAAGATAATAACCAATTTATTATCGCCTATCGGGCATAATCCCTTCAAAGGAAATGTCCGGGCAATAAAAATACAAACTTTACCTCATCCTCACCCATGCACGCATCGAACGAATTGCAGAACATATGGAGGACATTAATATCGTCGCCGCTGAACAGGAAGCAAGGCAGACCGGTCCCATTGGTCACGTGACGCCCCTACTACTCGACCCCCAACGCATGCCTGACGAGTCGGTGTAGTCGTTGTTGAGGTCCAGCCCGTAGACGCGATGTCTTGGCGCGGTCACCGGTGAGAATAGGGCATTCAGATCGACGGTCATGTCACTCTCGCCGAACTCGGGGGAGTATCGAACGCGGCCATCCATCTGCAACAGCGACAGCGGTTCCGTGAAGAACGCCGGCAACGAGGGGAAGGAGCTTATGCGCATGACGTTCGCATAGTACCTACACGCAGCTTCGGAGTGCTACTGTATCCCGCCGAGGCTGAGGCATACTTGCACCGCTGCCGCCTTAGCCAGCGCCGCCGCTGCCTAGTTTGCCTGGCCGGCTTGCCGCTGTTTGTGTTGGTCCACCTCTCGGCAGCTCACTCCTTCTCCAGCATGTATGTCGGCTTCTCCTTCAACTAACCTTCCACGGCTCCGTGGGCCCCTCCGCAGTCACCTTCTTCTTTGGAGGCATGCCGGAAACAATGATGGCGTAGCAGGCGCTCGCTGTGGAGGTGGACGGGAGGTGCACTGGCAAGCGGGAGCTGGATAGGAGGTCGACAGAAATGAAGAGACTGGCAGGAGGGAAAGAGAACTGGGGAGAAGAAGTATGACTTTTGGATTAGAGACTGCTAGACGGGCGAGGGCTTCCATCCAATGATTATATTAGGTTTCAATACTGACCAGCTACTTTTGAGACCTGCTGGTGTGGCCTAAAAACGCGAGAACCCTAAATCGGTATTAGACTGCTCATAGTGGGAGTAACTTCAGCAGTAACATCACACTTTTCAAGAAAAAATGCTGATGTGGCAATGAGTCAATGAGGAGAGAGGGGGATGGAGTAACATAGCTAGTTACTGTAACATCACACTTTTCAAGGCACAATGAGTCTATAAGCTAATTAATACGTGCAACTATGACACTATCTTGATGTTACTACCCACTATAAAGGTAGTAACATGGATTAGTAACATATGCATGTTACTAGTCTAAGTTACTCCCCACTATGAGCAGCCTTAGAATCACAATGAACACGCTGATGGAGATGATCTTAAGCTTTAACTCCCACGGTTTGCGCGTTTCAGTAATATGAGTAGGATTAGGGCGGTCGAATTTTATTACAGTATTAGCAAGTTGCTCTTCTCGGCAGGATTGAAGTCTTGTCTTTGTAATAGGTATTGTCAGGCTGCCAGCTACAAATTGCATGAATAATTAATATCATTGGAATCTGCAATCATCAGTATAACTTATAGTACATTACTTTTATTAGAAGCCAATAATGCGAAGTTCAACCAGATGCAATTTCGGTTCTACCAAATTCTGACACATACACAAACTATCCACCACATTTAAGTACTCTCCGACTAAAAATAGATATTTTAATTTTATCTAGATACGAATATATTTCATCTAAAATGCATCTAGATACATATGTACTTAGATAAAAATAAAACGCCTATTTTTAGATGGAGGAAGCGTAATCATTTACTGAAAGGAGAAAAGTGCATCATAATGTTATTTTTACCACCCTAGATGATGGCATTATGATAACTTTAGCTAGTAGTCGTATGAGTAGTTGTGAATCCATTTTGCTTGTACAATTGCTGGGCAACTAGGCATGAAGCTAAAGAGGCCGAAAAATATATCGACTCAAACAAGTACTCCCAAGTTAAAGCAGCGGCATATATGCACTGCATGACTTGGTAATCCGTATGGTTCTGCACTTTTAGCTACCGACAGTATTTGTAGGAGGGGCAGAGCTAAATACAGATAACTACAGCCTATGCAGGTACCAAGATCTAACTAGCTATTAATTTGACCTGGGACTCGCATCTAAGTGTGCAATTGGAATCATGGGGAGGGTTGACATGCAGAGCTCGGCGGTGGGCAATGTGCACGTGAAAGATGGGCGGGGATCCCCGTCGGCACGTGAGGCCATCCATATATAATACTTCCTTCGTCTAAAAAATAGGTGTTTCAATTTTATTTAGATATGGATATGTATCTCTAGTTAAAATGCATCTAGACACATCCTTATCTAGTGAGACGACGACAAAGGTCTACAAATCCTCGCCGGCCGTCGCCGGAGGCTGTGGTGGTGGCCCCGCCTGGCTATCGAAGAAGAAGGGAAAGGAGGGTGGACAGTAAGGCTGCGCACGTGGAGTCCAGGTCGTGGGGCGGTGGCGCTCGTCGAGTCCGGCGCACTACAACGAAGGTAGAGGCGGCGCACACGGTGGTGTCTACGGTGGTTCGATCCCTCAGGAAGATGGAGACCTTCCTGATGTCTGCATTCCTTGATTTAGCCGGAGTCGTAAGTTTCAGAAGGCTCCACCGGCGAATGTGACAGTGCACCTTATGCCTGAAGTTTGCTGAATCAGATCGTATTCGTTCGTGCGTACCCATGTTTTTAGTCTGATCGTTTAGTTCTGTAGGGAGCGGAGCGAAGCTCTCTTCTTTCTCGCCATCTGGAGACATTTTGCTCCATGGCGAAGTTAGAGGCGGAAAATACCATGAGTGCCAGATTGGAGTACTAGCAATGGAGGTTCAAATCTCAGCGTTGTTGAGGGACTTGCGTGGTGTTCTAGGTTTCGCAGCAGCTGTATGCAAGTGGGAGAAGTAACACATATGAAGTTCAGAGTTTTACCTTTCAAAATAAAAATCCAAGGTCTGGTCTTAATTGGTTGTGCCTAGCAATGACATTGTAGGAGGCATTGTTTTGCGAGTGGTGACTATCTTCAGGGTCGCTTGTGCACTGTTCCCCTCTTGGAGGTGTCGCTTTTCGAGAGCCTTGGTGGTGGATGCATTGTTGCTGCTAGAGCTGAAATACTGCAGCGGGACTTTTATTTTCCTTTTTTTGTTGTGTGCACCTGTAATGACATTAGATCTATTGGCATCTATTGGCATTAATATATTACCTTTATAAAAAAAGTTAAAAAGGAGACACTTGTTTGGCATTTTTCTTGCTACAATATCAGCCACAACTTGTTTGGCATTTTTAGACGGACGGAGTATATGGTGGTGCCCGTGAGGCTACAACTTGTTTGGCATTTTTCTTGCTACAATATCAGCCACCATGTGCATAGTTGACCAAGACTTGGATTTGCGGAGAGTTTGATAGCTGGTGATATGATCGTTGGTGACTATATGTAGACCTCGATACCATGCATCGTTGCGACAAGTGAAAACAGTGCAGGAGTAGGGCAAAACCATGGCCTCAGTTTGTAGCTTAGCCCTAGTGCTCCTCTTCAGCTTCCTCTCGAGCCACGCATTCGTTGTTTCCCTAGCTTCCTCTGACGGCTTCCTCCAATGCCTCTCAGCGGCCATACCAAACCAGCTCCTGTACACTCAGAGCTCGCCTTCATTCATGCCGATCCTGGTTTCCTCCGTCCGGAACCCCAGGTTGTTCACTCCAACCACGGTGAGGCCGCTCGTCATCGTCACGCCCACGAATGCCTCCCACGTCCAGTCTACCGTGATATGCGGACGCCACCACGACGTGCGCATTCGCGTGCGCAGCGGCGGCCACGATTTCGAGGGCCTCTCCTACCGCTCCGAGCGTCCCGAGGTGTTCGCGGTGGTCGACCTCAACATGATGCGGTCGGTGCGTGTTAACCGGAGAGCCGGCACCGCGTCGATCGATTCCGGCGCGACGCTCGGGGAGGTCTACTACGCCGTCTCCAAGGCGAGCAATCAGCTGGCTTTCGCGGCTGGCCTGTGCCCCACGATCGGCATCGGCGGCCATCTCAGCGGCGGCGGGTTCGGCATGCTGTTGCGCAAGTACGGCGGCGCCATCGACAACGTGCTGGACGCCACTCTGGTGGACGCCGAGGGGAGGGTCCTGGACAAGAAGGCCATGGGGAGGGACGTGTTCTGGGCCATTCGAGGAGGCGGCGGTGAGAGCTTCGGCATCGTGCTATCCTGGAAGGTGAAGCTCGTGCCCGTCCCGCCCAAAGTGACGATGTTCAAAGTCCCCAAGTCAATCGACGAGGGTGTTATAGACATCCTCACCAAATGGCAAGTAGTCGCTCCAGCTCTCCCCGATGATCTTTTCATACGGGTGGTCGTGCAAAATGACGTGGCTGAGTTCCAGTCCATGTATCTTGGTACGTGTGACATGCTCCTTCCATTGATGGAAAGCCATTTCCCGGAGCTCGGACTGAACCAGACACACTGCAAGGAGATGACGTGGATCCAGTCCGTGCCCTACATCTTCTTGGGCAGCACCGCCACCGTGGAGGACATCTTGAACAGGACCACCTCGCTTGACATGTCCACTAAGGCAACCTCCGACTATGTCCACCAGGCAATCCCCAAGGACGGCTGGGTCAAAATATTCACCTTGCTCGCAAAGCCGAACGCCGGGCTCCTGATCATCGTCCCCTACGGCGGGAAGATCAACAGCTTCTCGGAGGCGGCGACGCCATTCCCCCACCGTGGGGGCGTGCTGTTTAACATTCAGTACATGAATTTCTGGTTGGCCACCACGGACGGATCGACGCAGACCAAGTGGCTCAAAGACTTCTACGCGTTCATGGGGCCGTACGTAAGCCAGAACCCGAGGCAAGCGTATGTGAACTATAGGGACCTTGACCTGGGCGTGAATGTCGTTGTAGGCAATGTCACTAGCTACAAGGCCGCAATGGTTTGGGGCGAGAAGTACTACAAGGGTAACTTCAAGAGGCTCGCCTTCGCCAAGGGCAAAGTTGATCCTGATGACTACTTCAGAAACGAGCAGAGCATCCCACCACTAGTGGCGAGAAAGTGACGATGAATAAGGTCCGGGGTGAACCTATGTGTGCGGAAGACTGGATTTATCATGATGTTAAGATGTCTGTTTTTGCATTCCATTTTATGCATGTACTCGGCCAAATTTGATTTCCAAAGTTTGACAAACGTTTGTATCTCAAAATAAAGGGAGTGCTTAGGGGTCGGTCTACTGAGACCTAACTTAAATCTCTGTAGACTGATGTCATCTTTTTTTGCGGGTTGAGTTTTTTTTTTTTGAGGGCATTTTGCGGGTTGAGATCGGAAATGCTAGACCTACAGACTTACGGAATAGCTACGCGTTGACGCGGATGGAATTGGACGTGGCTGCTGCACGGAAGGAAAAAAACGCTGCTAAGAGCATGTCTAACAGTCCCCGAATTTTTTCGCCCCTTAAAACGCGAGTAGAGGGCCCTGTATCCTGTTTTTACGGGCCGAAAACTCGGACGAGCTAGCAGAACCCGTATCCCCACCCCGTATTCTGTTTTACGGGGTGGGGATACGGGTTCTGCTAGCTCGTCCGAGTTTTCGGTCCCTCAAAATAGGATTTTAGACAGCAATTTGCACAACAATTTCAGATCAAACATAGCACATCCAAAATATGTGATGCATAATTCATAGTTTTAACATCACAACGCAATCATAGCAATGTTCAAGCCACGGAAGTTCCCAAATGTGATCAACCATCAACGAGTCCATCGCCACCGGCGCCACCACTCGCCGGAGACTCACCTTGAGCACGAGCTTGACGCGCAGCCTTCTTCCTCGCAATGATGTCCGCCTTGGTCTCGTTCCACCACGCCAGCTGATCCTCGTCCATGCCGTCGGTGCGCATCATCATGATATCCCTCTCCTCGGCCAAGAGCTCCTTCATGGCCTTGGCTTCTTTGAGTGCGATCATCTTCATGTCAAGCTCGGCCTTCAACTTGGCATCTTCCTGCCTTGCTTGCACCTTGGCAAGCTTCACCTCCTTCTTCTTCTTCTCGGTGATGAGGAGCTTGGTCTCCAACGTCTTCATCGTCAATGCCTCCTTGAACTTCATGAGTTGATCCAACTTCTCCCGGAAGCAAGCTGCTTCGCCTTCTACCTTGACCCTCTCCTTGGCCTTCTTGTTGCCCTCGGGCTTGCCAGCGTTTCTCCCACTCATGTCCTCCGCTTCATCATCCATGGTGAGCAGTGCCTCCTTCTTGCACTTTGGCTCGTTGTCCCTTAACTTCCACTTAGGAAGATGTTGAAGGATGGAAAAGCAATGATGAAATTGAAATTCCTTGTTCTTGGAGCCGGCCATGTCCTTCTACCGTGCTTGAGCATACTTGGGCTGCACAACAATAGTATGTGATGTTTCCACATCATCAACACATAATATGGATAGCTTGTGATGTTTCCACATCATCAACACAAGGAAAACTTACATAGTCCTCCGGCACGCATCCACTAGGGGGGTTGTCGGCCACTTGATCCATGGCAGCACTCCAACGAGAACAAGCCGGTTTGATGATGTTCCATCGGCCTTCAAGGGAGCGGTAGGATCTGTCCGCCATGCTCTTCGTGCGAGGCTTCAGCTGGTGGTATAGATCCTCAATGCGCTGCCAATAGCGCTTGCCGCCTTGGTCCACTCCGGTGCACGCATCCATCCCCACCTTGCTCCAAGCACGGACCAAGATGGCGTCTTCGATCTCGCTGTAGTTCGCCGTGCGTGGCTTCGGCATCGACGAAGAACCGGCGGCAGCCGGATCAACCTCAACCACCTCCTCCTTGTCACCCTCGTCCTCCTCCTCGTCATCAATCTCTTCGACGTTGCACTCCCCATCGAATGCATCGATACCGGTGTCCAAATTCACCGCGGAATTGTTGAGCATGTCCATGTAGGATGTTGTGGACTCAAGATCGAACACCTTGTCTACGTCCATGGTGGGTGGCGGCGGCGCGGTCGACGCATCGGACGAAACGGAGGGAGGAGAGGTCGTGGCCTTGGAGGGCGGTGGAGGCGCGAGGCCGATGCGGCTGATTGCCTTTGTCCGCACCTTGGCCGGCGCGGTGCCCCTCGGCCCGGCCGCCTTGGTCTTCATCCTGCCCGCCTTCTTGGCAGCCCGCTGGGCTTCGGCCGGTGAAGCTGCGGCCGCCGCAGGAGCTTCGAAGAATTGCTTCGGAATCCGCTTCCTCTTCGACGGGATGGTGGCGGAGATCATGGCCGACACGACGCCGGTGTTCGGCGGACCTCCGACGGGGACATCGACCACCGCGGCCGAAGGAGATGCATCGCCGGCGGTAGGCGGCTCTTGCGGACGATCCATGGCAGCGGGATCCGGCCGGGAAGGGCGCGGCGGAGGAGATCGGGCGGTGGCGGCGGCGGTTGGCTTCAGCGAAACCCTTCGCACGCAGTGGAGTGGGCGATACCGGTTTGGCCCTCTATCCCCGCTCCCACCCCGCACAAGTAGGGGGCGACGACCCGCCCCGTAATCGAAAACAGGAAAAATCGATGCAGGGGCTATTTTTACGGAGCGTGCTAGACGGTCGGGTAGAGCCGAAACCCGTATTCCGGCGGTTATTATACGAGTTTACCTCTTTTAAGAGGTCTGTTAGACATGATCTAATTATGCAACAAACAGGACGTGCCGCTAATTATGTAACCAACAGGACGTGCCCAATACGTTTTGCCCTTGTTCAGATCGATCACGCGCCCAGCTTCCTCCATCGCGCCGCCGTGCAGGGCCGCCGCCACCGTCCCGCGCTTCCTCCATCGCGCCGTGGTGAACGGCCGGGCTTCACGCAGGTACCTCACCATCGTCCTCAACCCGTAGATAGACCTCGCCATTGTGACCGTTGGCGGCCGCCGGACGTTCTGCTAATTATGCAACAAACTGCACTGTAGGGTCAGATTGACCACGCCATGTTGATCGATCATTCTATGGCAGAGGAACAGGTTCAAGTAAATTGATCAAACCCAGGTTAGCTTGCCTGATCCTTATCCATCTGCGTTAGCAGGTACTCAATCTTCGTATTCTGCTATGTCAAAAAAATGTCTCTCGTCAAACTTTTTTTAATTTGATCACTAGCTAATCAGCACCTGTTTTAGGGGATAACACTGGTCACGGTGCACACAAGTAGTAGTCCATTACCTCGAGCGGCAGTAGCATTAGTGTTCAGTTGGCTTGACTAATATGTTCTTTGTTTAATTAACTTCTTATATATATTCTTATAATATTATCATGATGTACAGAAATGGGAGATGGGAGAAGAAGAAATCTGCACAAAAGGAGAAGAAGAAAGCTGAACAAAGATATTTCTAACAAATACTTTGATTCTTCAAAAAGCTCTACACTTTAAGTCCACTAATTTAGTATTTATTTCAGGCTCGCTCCATGAAAATGAAAAATAAAAGATCAAATGCAAAAAGAAAATCATCCGAGAGAGACAGCCTACAACAAGAGGAGACAAAATGTGAGGTAGCTATTTTTTTTTACAGCACGATTCAAGTATCTTTGTTTGTCATCTCTTTATTTTCACTACATACCTGAGCACATATGTCTTTTACGATTTTATCTGGACCAGGAATCTTTTTTCTTGGGCATTCGTTTTTTTAAACGCGGGCAAAAGTTTTGCCCTTTCTATTAATTAAAGAGAAGTTTTACAAGAAAAAAAAGGTGTTAGACTTATTACACGATTACTCTCCCGGCATGAAATAGCCCAAATTCTTTGCACCCGCTAACACCCATAGTCTAGCCTCGTTCTTAAACCTATCGAAGACGACTTGCGTTGGAAAAGGCAACGGGACATGGGCTTCTCCATAAGATCCGAGGGCGGGGTACCATCCTCCGCACATCTCTTTATGCGGGTGATGCGGCGGTCTTTGTAGCCTCTATTAAAGAAGACATTAAAAACCTCGCCCACATCCTCAATGACTTCGGTAAGGTTACCGGGCTATGTACAAACTTCCTCAAGAGCTCCGTAGTCCCCGTAAGGTGTGCCAACATTGACCTCGATGACAGCCGCAATACCATATCGAGCAATTCATGTATATATTTTTGTCTCTTTATTTATTTCTATAGCAAGTACTTGGACAGCCAATTTACCTTCTAAACTTGCTTGGTGCAGGAACCGTTTGACTTTAGTGTTACCAACATAAATCCAGCAATGGCAGCTGCATCACCATATGGAGGTTCATCGTCTGTCGTTATGCCTCCAATTCTAGGAAAATATACAAGCATGTTGTATCAAGTTTAGCAAAGCTCCGCTCCTGTGTCCAGTTCTCTGCAATTACGCTTTGATGGAACTGGAGAAGTCCAACAATACGATGGATCAAAGTTAGAGATGAATTGTGTAATTTAAGGATGTTGGATGCAGACCTTTGTTATAATCTTTTACGCACTTGGAAATTTTAATTTAATAGCTAATAGGCACAGGGTAGTAGAAAGTAAACGAATTTATGTTTCGGAATCTGGATTCTCCACAGTGTATTTGAACTGATTATTGAATTATATGCGATTGCAATTTTCAGTATTGGAATAGAACAAGATATCATAATGAATTTATCATCAAAAGAGTTTATTATTTATTATCTTATCATACAACATATCACATTGTATAGCATACAAGCTACCAGCAACAGTAGTTCACAGAATCTCAGGCCTGTACCATCCAATACTATACACATCACATTCTTTTCCCTTGGACATGCCAACAGAAAGAGTAATGTACAACTGAACTCGTTTGAGTTCAGAAGAGCAATTGTCTGGCATGCGTTTGAGTCCAGAATGTTATCAGCTAGAAAACTGTCGAAACAACATCCCAATGTACCCCAGAACCACAAAACAAGAACCAGGTAGTGGAGCTAATTGGTAGCCAGACCATGAGCTAGCAGCAGTACAACATGGCACAACGACAGAAACCAAAGTGCCGGTACATCTGAACAATCTGTATTCATGTAAATATAAACGTGTAGCTTACAAAGTAGTATGGTACAAAGATAACACATAGAAGTGCACAACTAAGCTGTGTCACACAACTTTTACCCTGAGAAGAAATCATACAACCCAGCCCTGTTTCTACATTCATTAACTCTACTACAGGCTGCAATACAATCCATTATCGGATTCCAGTAGCAATCTGGCAGCAATCCTCTCGCCTTCATCTCAGTGCAGACCACATTAGCCTCATCCATTCGGCCGTGGCATACCCACGAAATGAAATTGTAAGAGACCTGCATTAAGAGAGACAAAATTCTTTAGCAAGATGCCACACTTGCATTGGTATTTCTGAAACTTGTAGTTTTAACGACCAATTCTGACGAGATGGGTCTGCAAGAGAGGGGAATCACCGTCCAGCTGCAGAACAGGGAGAGCTGCGCCGCCGCCACCACCGCCGAGGGCTAGGTCGCCGCGCTGCTGATGACGACGGAGAGGTCACCGCGCCACCGCCGAAGAGCGCTAGGTCGCCGTGCCGCCAAGGATGAGGGCTAGGTCACCGCGCCGCCGCTGACCAGGTCTAGGCCGCCTCACCGCCCATGAAGTACTGGAGCTCTACTGGGATGTTTTTCGTAACTGATTTTCTTTCACCTGGGAGCGAGAGGTTATCCACGCTGGCTCCACGTCCCTTCGTCACGTCAGCGCGTAGCGTTCCGTAGCCAATTTCGTCAACAAAAGAATAATATCAAAGTGAACGTCCTAGAAAAGAGATTAACAAACCAAGTCAGTACATCTATTGATTTTCAACCAAGGATAGGTGGTATCTTGTTTCAGACTTAGATTGTAACGGTAATGGCAAAATAACGGTAATCAGCATGCTTACATACATGGGAGGAGTTTGGCAAGCATGAAACGTTTGTCCACTAGTACCAATCTACCATCATGGGAAGAAAAGAAACTGAAGGCGGCCCAACTAATATGGCATTAAATCGTGCCAATGAAGTGTGGCGGCGCCACTATGAGGCCGGCCGGCCGTCGCTTCGCTTTCCCCAAATGATGAGGCCTTTGATAACGTCATCTACTCGAGGCCCATTTAGAACTGGCTTCTGGACAAATTGGCCCCAGTCTACGACTAAGCTTCCAGGTCCATTTTCGGAGCAGCGGCCCTTGTTAAGTTGGACTGGCCAATAAGTGTGTTCGAAGATATATTCTCAAAAACCCCTCAAAAAAAAAGAAAGATATATTCTCAAAAAACAATCCCAAACGCTAAGAAGTGCTTGGAGGATCGTTGTTACGTCTCGGTCTCCTATTTGTGGCCATTGGATTCTCCTCTAGCGTGGTCTATCATGCGCGTGTCCGCCTGGTTTTCCGACAACTTCCCACTTGGGCCCGCGTGGCCACCTTTGCGGGAGAGAGGGGCGTTTGACCATTCCGCTCCGTCTTCCTCTGCCGTTCCCTTTCTGTTCCTTCCTTTCCCGATTTCTCGTCGATGAGCACAGAAATAGCTAGGGTTTCTTCACTAGATCTTTCTCGGTGTTGAGTGAGCGAGCGCGCGCCAGTGGGCGGCGAGCTCAAGCCCTATGGTCGAGCAGTGCGGTCGGGGCGGCGAGCTATGCGGCGGGGAGCGAGACGCGCGGTAGGGGAAGCGAGATCTGTGATGGAGACCGATAGGCGCGACGGAGGGAGATTTGCATCGGAGATAAAGCCCCGCGCGACCGCGGGGTGCTCAGCGACGGCGAGCCGGGACGGAGATGACTCCCTATGCGTACGCTTTTCCTCTTATTTCCTCCTTTTTCGGCTTGAGATGGCCCGTCCTCACGCGTACGTAGCCTCTCACGCGAGAACGTAGCGCGCCGCCGCTTAGGATTCGGCTGCCAAGCGCCGCCCCATCGACTGACCGGCCGCCGCCTCCTTCCCACCGCACTTTCCATCCCTTTCACCTCAGTCGAGTTCCCCGCCGGCTGACAATCTACTGCCCATGCGCCTAGGAGATGTTGTGTGCCTGGGCCTCAAGTTTCCCGCCAAACAGGTGGTCGCCAGTTTGACACATCGCCTTCTCGCTGCTGACCGGGAGGTCGCCATCCCCGGGCCTCGTTCGGTTCTATGGGGAGCAACCCCTGCAGGGATTTAACACGCCTGGGATTTGGGTGGTCCCCGGTCCACCACCCCAATTCCCTGTATTCCCTTTCCCCGTAATCCCTGCTACTATGTGTCATTCGGTTAAACCCCAGTGTATTCTCTATTTTAACACTGTATGGACTAGTTTTATATAGCGTTGATGCTTACGATCAGAAATTACATTGTATATGTCATGACTAATCTACTGTTTGGTTCCGATGGCTACGAGACATGTGCTTGTGAACAAAAATATGCGGAGAATCATTTGATATGTAGTTACCATTATTGGACTGTTTTGCATCCAAATCTCTTTATCGCCATGATTCATCGATGAATGCGTCATCGCCAAGCTCTTCCGATTCTCCTTGCCCTTGAACAACAGCATCTTGCCGCTTTCCGGCCTCACCAAAACTCCTTCCACTGATCGACGGTGCTGCCAAAGAGTATACTGACACGAGTTCATCATTCAGGTCCTGCACCCCAATCGCCACACAATTCGCAGCTCGGCGATAGTGCACCGTCACTTCTAGATGAAAGTAGCAGTAGCAACATGACTAAACCAAGCCAGCTTGTACTACATGGCTGAACCAAACACCAGTTTAATAGTCTTTTTGCCAATATTACACCATATATATTCACGGATAAATAGCAAAAACGCAGCATAGAATAGCCTGATCAAAATAACTTGGTAGACAACTGATCAAACATTGGTCGGTTCATCCTTGATCTCCCATCATATAAGCTGGAAGACGACAAGATCTAAAAAAGCTTCATCATCATGTCATCTCTTTCTCCTGTATTTAAGAAATAATAATAAGGTGCTTCAGATTTACGTATCTTACAACTATTATAAATAAACTGATGGGCAGATAAAAGAAGGTAAAAAGTTTGATCATTTGACGTATCTATGATACAGATAAAATGATTACCAGCAAACAAAGTTACCCACTCATACTTGTACAAAACAATCACTGGAGTATAACTTTTTTTTTTGCATGTTTCTGTGTCACTACAAAAAGGACCATTCTGTGGACCTCTTGCTGATATACTCTGCTGCCACTATTTGCAATCAAAAACTAAAGAAACATGGGCATGCTAGGTCCTCGTTCGTGTAGTAATATGACATCCAGAATTACATAATATACGATTGAAACTACCTGGAAATTTTGTCGCAAAAAAACTACCTGGAAACTGTCATATGTAAAATAGCAGGATATGATCCATTTGAATGCACACTATGCTCTATTTTCGCAAGATAATTTAACTGACTTTACTTGTAGAAAGGAACTAATGACGAAATAATTCTCAGGTTACTTGTTCAATCAGAAAACTCGACAAGTGACATTAGTAATATGCAAAGGCCCTGGTAAGACTATGTTTTCAACAGAAAACAAGTCTAATATTTTATATGAACTAAAAGGCATGATCCCCTGTAACACTTCTGAAGAAACTGAGAAAAGAACAAGGCAATAAGGCATCACCAAATACCGATGCTACTTCTAGAATATCTCATCAAAGAAATCTACAGAGCAAATCCATGGCAAATAGCTATGCATGCAAACTTCTGACAGCAACCTCACAGTTATACACAAGTGTAGCTAAACCTACAAGAACACATACAAGATTCACTTGCTAGTCCAAAATCGTGTCACTCTTATTCTATCTCAAATGTGTACTATACAAAATTGTGTCACTAGTCCAAGATTCGCTAACTACTGAAATTCATCACCAGAACTCCATCATCTTTATTACCGGTTGGGAGCGGCCTAAGCTACTGCTAGTACTTGTAATCATGTGAGAATAATCGGCATCAATGAGTCTACAAAGGAGCAGGATACAATACGTGTACTATGCTGAACTCTTCAGTTCAGTTGGTAAGTCTTGTTACAGCAGAAAGCGCATCTAGCCAAACATCTCATCTAGTTAGTGGATGCACCTGCTACACAGCCAAGAAAATGTCGCACACAACCAGCTTCCAATACGGTCACTAATCATGCTGTCACTTAGCAATTGAGGTTCCAGGTGCTAGCTTACAGGAAAAAAGAGTTAGTATGCCGCAACTGCCCAACCGTTCGAGCCCACAAAGCTGCTACTGCCAACGCATCAACAACAGAGATCGTCGGGCGTTGCCAAGAACCCTAGAAATCGTCGACAGTCAAGAGGAGGAAGAAGAGTAGGGGCATACCAGTGCGAAGCATCCGGAGATGGAGAGGGCGCCAGAGATGACGTCTCAAGGGCGACGCCGGCCGAGCTCGGACGGAGGTGGGGTCTCTGGGTCTATCCCGCGCCGCTCGGCTGGTCTCTCTGCCGCCGATTGGAGAGGGAGGAGGGAGGGAGCGTGTCCTTTATCTGCTCGGCTGGCTGCGCCGCCGCTGTCCATCCGCCCCTGCCACCGCGCCGCCGGCCCGTCCAGATCGCGGGAGAGGCATAGGTCACTTGTGGTCGATCTCGTACCGATTCGGGATCTGATCCACGGGATGAGAGTCGTGTATTTTTTTCCCTGCGAAAAGAAGGGGATTGGGGCGAAACTGGGCGTGGTCGAATCCCTGGAGGGTTTAACCGAACACGTCTTAAGAGAGCGCCGGGATTAAACACCCGCGGGTCTGATCCCGGCTAAAACACGGGGATTTCGATCCGAACCCCCCCGGGTTGGGACAAAACGAACGAGGCCCGACCGGGAGCTTGCTTGACTGGCCCAGGAGCATGCCCGCGTCGTCTTCTGTATGTATGGATCCAGCTGCTACAGCTACAGGGATTGCACATGTATGAGCTAAATAGATGAATATATCTTGGCTGCAACAAAATGCAACTGCTAGTACATCCACTTCAGGTGGAATTCATTTGCTAGCTACCTAGATGAAACTGTCGCAGTGCTTGCACTTTGCATCTTGTTCCCGTTGACAACTCGGTTTGCAGTGAATGATGCAAAATGTCTGGTGATATCTGCATTTACATTGTACTACTCATGATTCGTCATCAGTTAGTAGATTTGATATGTGAGTAATTCAGTCACCGAAGCTTGGAGCGAGAAAATTCATTCATCAATCTGGTAGCATGTATTTCATCATGTGGTACTAAACTATTTGTATTTCCGATGAACATTATTAATACTAGGACAATGCCCGCGTGTTGCTGCTAAATAACAAAAATATAGACTTAACTAATACTCATATCGGCAATATGTTTACATGGATACCAACACGCTTCAGTCACAACATGTCCAAGCTAGGACACCAGGACATGCTATGGTTCTAAAAACATAACTTCAAAAATTAAACATTAACAAATTGACTTAATTCTTCAAACCAAGTGTTTTTTTCATGTCTTATATGATTAATATCTTCAGAAAAAAAGAAAGGCTTGAAATTTTTATATGTATTGCATTAGAATTTCCATGTGACTGAAGAATTACAAATATGCCTACTGAATATGACACGTAGGTCCTCATCTCAGCACTCCAACGACCAAGCGAGAAATCACTCATCTGTATAAACATAAAAATAATCTCATTGATGGACAGGCGAAAATAAATCAATCTAGCAAAAAAAAAGGCAATCGCAAGTTGATATTTTGGGAAGAAATCAAGCCAACGGTAACAAGCTGCCCATAATAGGTGAAGGATCGAAAAGACAACATAAAATTAGAAGGTTGTGCAACCTGTTCACCTGCAGAAAGTAGAATAAAATGTACTTACGAAGAAACCTGTGATGTTATAAGCTGGCGAGCTATCTGGATTGATCGTTTATGCTCCTGGATGTTTACTTTCCGCCGAAGACTTACAGGAGGTAGAGCCGAGGACCCTGTAGGCTTCATTGATTACTTGCTGCGTGTTGGCCAACATTTGATTCTGGAGGCGAAGAGCATCGTAGAAAATCGAGGGATCATAGGAGGCATCTAACTCTGAGATATCAGTCGCGACCAGGTCGGTTGCAGGGTCAGGACAGTCACCGGGAAAGGCGGACAGGAAGCGCCCGGTCTGCGGCGAGTTAGGGCTTGCCCGACGTGACTGCATGCCCTGTAGGCTGTAGCCGATACATGTGGTGTTCCGTCACGCAGCTGCAGGGCTTTGCCGTTCCTACATCTGTTTCTGATCGGGTCGCGTCCTCGTCTGATGTGACCGCCTTGTAACTTCCATCTTCCAGGATGCACGATTTGGACGGAGACGACCATAGGTTCTTCTCGGTCGGTGGGGTTGGCCTAAGAGCCTGCAGCCGAGGACAGGTACACATGAGAGTCGATTTGGCGGACGACTCTATAGCAAATTATGAAAGGACACAGAACCAATCACTATTATGATTGAGAGGTGAAGTTGAACGGAGACGTGCTTGCGTGGGCGCTGGCCGATCCTTCGGTGATATCGCTTTATTCCCTGAAATTGGATCGATCGTATCCAGAACGGATTCTAATGCGGCAAGATAGGAAAAGAATTAGTGAAAGATGTTCGATCTGGGCCAACTATCGATCCGACATGAGCGAGAAGCGCTGGATGTACGAAACAGACCGAAGGCTCTTGGCGCGCTGGGCCTATAGAAATAATTTGTTGGCCCGTTTGTGACACCATGCAACTATCTATTGCAATTTAATATTCTCAAAAAGAAATCTATTGCAATTTAATAGTAAAGAATACACTTGCACATCAATTCAATTTTTCCAAATATGTAATTGAAATTTAATCACCGGAGGGCTCTACATCACCATGCCCGCCTCCGGACTGATGCGTGAGTAGTTCATCCTTGGACTATGGGTCCATAACAGTAGCTAGATGGTTGTCTTCTCCTATTATACCATCATGTTTAGATCTTGTGAGCTGCCTATCATGATCAAGATCATCTATTTGTAATGCTACATGTTGTGTTTGTTGGGATCCGATGAATATGGAATACTATATCAAGTTGATTATTGATCTATCATATATGTTGTTTATGATCTTGCATGCTCTCCGCTGCTAGTAGAGGCTCTGGCCAAGTTGATACTTGTAACTTCAAGAGGGGGTATTTATACTAGATAGTGGGTTCATGTCTCCATTGAATCTGGGGGAGTGACAGCAACCCCTAAGGTTGTGGATGTGCTGTTGCCACTAGGGATAAAACATCAATGCTTTGTCTAAAGATATTTGTATTGTTTACATTACGCACAATATTTAATGCAATTGTCTGTTGCTTGCAACTTAATACTGGAAGGGGTGCGGATGCTAACCCGAAGGTGGACTTTTTAGACATAGATGCATGCTGGATGGCGGTCTATGTTCTTTGTCGTAATGCCCTAAGTAATTCTCATAGTAGTCATCATGATATTTATGTGCATTGTTATGCCCTCTCTATTTGTCAATTGCCCAACTGTAATTTGTTTACCCAACATGTTATTTATCTTATTGGAGAGACACCACTAGTGATATAGGCATACCCATCGAGTACCCATTATTAGTATACCTGGTTCGACCCAATATGGAGAAGACCAAATATGGAGAAGGCCCAACAAGGCAACCCGAAGAAGTAGTCGACTAGGACTCTTGTAAAACCCTAGGCTGGTTGCATATATAAAGCTAGCCAGGGCACCCGAGAGGAGGAGGCCAACAGATAGACAGCATAGCTCCGCCTACGGCGGCACCCTGTAAACACATCTATGATCATATACTGGATTGCTAGCAGCACGTAGGGATCCTCCACCGAGGGGACCCGAAGCTGGGTACGTCGTGTGCCTAATCTCGCTCCCGGAATCTCCATCGTCGCTCTCTCCCGAAACCCAAGTCTACAATATGTAGGCATTGCCGGGGTGATCCCTCGTCAACTAGTGAACTGTGGACCCCGGTCCATTCTTTTACATCTGAAATACAACCTACTGCAATGATTGTTCTCTTTTGTTTCCTGCAAGCAAACATCATTTTCCACACCATACGTTTAATCCTTTGTTTTCAGCAAGCCGATGAGATTGACAACCTCACTGTTAAGTTGGGGCAAAGTAGTTTGATTGTGTTGTGCAGGTTCCACGTTGGCGCCGGAATCCCCGGTGTTGCGCCGCACTACACTCCTTCACCAACAACCTTCACGTGATCTTCATCTCCTACTGGTTCGATAACCTTGATTTCTTACTGAGGGAAAACTCGCTGCTGTACTCATCATACCTTCTTCTTGGGGTTCCCAACGGACGTGTGCTTTACCATCACAAGCAGTCATTGCCGGCAAATTGATACAAGATATATGCTGAAAACTAGCTAACAGGAAACAAAAACTACAAGCAAGCAAAACAAGTAAAGGAGTGAAACACAACTTGAGCTCCGAGACCATTGTCCAGCCTTGCGATCCAACTAGAGAGGCTGTGAAGCTGGTGAAGAAGGCCGTCATTGAGGGACTCGCACCAACGTCAACCTCCAGAGGCCAAATAAAGCTCAGGAACCATCCCTTTCCACCTCCAAAGAAAGCTCCCTGCTTTCTCACCCCAGATCGGAGGGCACCGTACCTGTCGGAGGTAGATCGCTCTCCCTGAGCACGCATAGATATTGGAAGTTACCGTCGGGGAGAAGGACTCCGAGCACTCGCCTCGCCTCACTGCGCCACCACCCACGAACATCACTACCACCCGCAGCACAAACCACCATACGAGACCAAGCTGCCAGGAGTAAGTGAAGACGATGCAAACCAACCTCCGCCGAGCTCATCCACCCAAACCCACTATCTCAAAACGGCGCCTCCAACGAGGGAACGACACCACCCGAGCGCCGCCACCGTCCAAACCAGAGTTTTGGGTTTTCACCCGAGATAGATAGGGCAGGGAGGGAGGGGATACAACCTCGATGTAGCCTTCAAGAAGGAGAACGGCGCCGTCAGCATCGTCGACGTTGCAACCGCCACCGTCGACCAAGGGTTCCCCCCTGTCCAGAGCCCACATCCGACCACACCCTCCACCACCGGAGGATCCGGGGCCGGGGAGGAGCGACGAGCACCGCAGGGAGGAGGAGCCTCCGTCTTCAGATCTGGTACCAGAGGCCCGTCGGGGCGACCTCCGCACCAAGCCCACACCCGACGCCCCTTCAATGCCCGCGCGGCCGGAGGAAGCATACCGCAGCATCGGCATCCGCCGCCCGCCGCCAGGCCAGCGATGCCCCACACCCTGCGCCCAAGGCCGCCGCCCTAGATTCTTGGCCCCAGCCCGGTCGACGGAGGGCACCCAGCTACCGGCCACCGCTCCTCAGCGCCGGAGAGGGGGACGGAGGGAGGCGGGCCGACCTCTCCTATCGGCGGAGGCCAACCCCACGCGGCCGTCGTCCTCCCCCTTCACCGGCGCCGCACGGCCTTGCCCCTTCACCGGCCCCGCATGGCCTTGCCGGCGGCCGCCTCCGGGGGCGACGAGGGGCAAGGAGAGAGAGGGGAGGCGGCGGCGACGGGATCTAGGGTCCCCCCCGGTCGCCTGAAGGGGCGAGGGAGAGGGAGGGGGTCGGGACCCAATCTCACTTTAATTCTCATTGAGACAATTGGTGCATATTTAGGCACCTAGTGGTGGGGACACTGTGTGAAGGGGAAAATGACACTTGTCGAAACCACAATGGACAAGAAAGAACTTGTCACGAGAAGAGCACGTTGAAGTTCGGGAAGGCTTCCCCTTTTTGTGATATCGATCTTTTAGTGCTAAAAGAATGAAACAACGGACAACAATACGAAATGATCTTACGAGTTTCGACTGTAGAAAAACAAAAGTGAATTCACGTAGAATTACTAGCTACGCGTCTATGAAAACTGTGACATTACACATAGCATTACCCTATTTTAAACCAGGTACTACTTATTTACATCCTCGAGACAAGTGGCGGCACACTCTGCTCGTTCCTGAAGTAGTCGTCGGCGTCCACCTTCCCCTTTGTGATGGCGAGTCTTTTGAAGTTTCCCCCGAAGTACTGCTCACCCCACACCTTGCCGGTTTAATAGCTCGTGACGCCACCGATTACCGTGTTCTCCCCAATGTCGAGGTCCCGGTAGTTCACGTACGCACCCCTCGGGGTCTTGCTCACCAGCGGCTCCATGAAGTCGTACAGGCCCCTGATCCAGTTCGGCGAGTCGGTGCTGTTGCCCGTCCAGAACGCGACGTACTGGATGTTGTAGAGGACGCCGCTCCGGTGAGGGTACGGTGTTTCGGCGTCAGCGATGCTGCCCACTCTTCCACCGTGAGGCTCCAGGATGATGATCCCGGCGCCCGCGTTGTTGAACCAGGGGAAGATCTTCTCCCACGAGGCCTCCGTGATGGCCTGCTTGACGTAGTCGGACTTGTTCTTGGTGAAGGTGTTGAGGCTGGTCGTCCTGTTGAGGAGCGTCTCCACGGTGGTGTTGGCGTCGCCGGAGTTGATGTAGACCGTGGACTGCAGCCAGCTCATCTCCCGGCAGTCGGCGCGTGTCATACCGAGCTCAGGGAACTGGCTGCTCATGGTCCGCACGAGGGCGCTGCAGTTGCCGAGATACAGGGACTGGAAGAGAGCCTGCTTGCTCTGCACGATCACCCGTATGCTGAGGTCCTCTGGAAGGGCCGGCGCGATCGTTTGCCATTTGGTCACGGCATTGACCGCACCCTGGTCGACGCTCTTCTGGATGTTGAAGAACGTCACTGTCTGTGGGACCGGCACGAGTCTGACCTTCCACGACAGCACGATGCCGAAGCTCCCGCCGCCGCCGCCGCGGATGGCCCAGAAGAGGTCCCTCCCCATGGCCTTCTTGTCCAGCAGCCGCCCTGTTGCGTCGACCAGCGTGGCGTCGAGGACGTTGTCGACGGAGAGCCCGTACTTGCGCATCATCATGCCCATGCCGCCGCCGCTGAAGTGGCCGCCCACACCGATGGTCGGGCACACACCCGCCGGGAACGCGAGACCGGGTGCCGCCTTGGCCACGGTGTAGTACAGCTCCCCCAGAGTCGCGCCGGAGTCCACCCACGCGGTGGCCGCGCGACGGTTGACTCGCACGGCGCGGAGGTTTGCGAGGTCGACCACGGCGAACGTCTCGGGGCGCTCGGACCGGTACGAGAGGCCCTCGTAGTCGTGCCCACCGCTGCGCACGCGGACGCGCACGTCGTGGCGGCGGCCGCAGAGCACGGCGGCTTGGACGTGGGACGCGTTGGTGGGCGTCACGATGCAGAGCGGCCTCACCGTCGTCGGGGTGAAGAACTTGGGGTTCCTGATTGACGACACCAGGACCGAAGTAAAGGACGGCGAGCTTGACGTGAACACCAGCTGGCTGGGGATGTTTCCCGAGAGGCACTGGAGGAACTCGCCGGAGGCAGCCAAGGACGGGACGGACCCGTAGCAAGCGAGGAAGCAAACTGCGAGCAGGAGAGCTGTGCCTGTGGACAGCGCCATTTTCGCCTCTCTCGTGCACTCTAGGGTCTAGGGAGAAGGTGCATATGGGCTTGCCAATTGCCATCAGCTCGTTTCTCGTTATATAGGCCATCGACGACTTCTTTGAAACGTCCGCAACAGGTGAAGTGCTTTGGTGGGCGTTGAAGTCATGGTTAACTTTTTTTTTTTTTTGCGTCGTTGGTCAGCATTATCTATCGGTTACTTGCATCGGCCGGATTAACTGGCTAGTCTTCGTTACTCGTTAGCTATGATTGATTAGTACTCGCATATAAGGTAAGTTTTGACCAAAAAATTAGAAGGACAATGTATACTCTTTCTAACAATGCTAATTGTATACTAATACTTTTTATATAGTATACATAATAAGTATTGTTGAATTTGTATAAAAAAAATTCTAGTGGTGCTAATTGTATACCAATAATCTTTATATGGTATATATGAAGTATCATTGAATTTGTATTAAAATACACTTTCTAATGGTGCTATTTGTATACCAATAATCTTAATATGGTAGTACATAATTAGTGTCATGGAATTCGTATTAAAATAACACTTTCTAATGATGCTATTATATTCCAATAAATAGTATACATCATAAGTATCATTGAATTCGTATTAGAAAACACTTCTAATGATGCTAACTGTATACCAATAATCTTTCTATATTTACACTAATCTTTTTTTTGAAGCATATACAGTAGGGAAGGCCCCTACTGCTTCATTTTTTTCATTTATAGATTGCCAAGTGGCAAAAAAATACAGGGTGTTACAGAATGTAATATTACAGGGAGTCTCCTCACAAAGTATCTAACCGCTGTTGCATTCCTTCTCTAAGACTAGGTTTGGCTCTATGCATAATAACTGAGAAGGATTCTTTGAACATAAAGGTACATGTGAGGAGATCAATATTTTCACTCTCAATGATGGCCTTATTCCTGTGATTCCAAAAGTCCAACATCCAACAATCAGAGCTTCTTTGAAATATATCTTGTTATATCTATGCTTCCCCTCAACCAACATATCATATAATGGCATACTTGTATCCCATTCAAAATTCAGGGACCACCAAAAGGATTGACTGAAATCACATCCGAAGAAGAGATGCATGAGGTATTCATTTGGCTCATCCTAGCAAAGGACACACTCACTGTTTTCCACATAGAAATTTTTCCGAGCCATCATGTCCTTGGTATTAAGCATATCAAGAAGTAGGAGCCAGAAGAAAAATTTATGCTTCGATAGGCAGCATGATTTCCATATCCATTTGAAGGGTGTCGATGCATTTGGTGGGTTTAATATTTCCTTGTACATTTTGGAAGCGGAGTAGGAGTCTCCCCAATTAAAGGACCATGAATCATTCTCCCCTTGTTGTGGAGTCTCCTCAATCATCATGCTAAGCTGATTCCACTGTTGTGTTGCAATAGCAGACAGAGGTAAGTGGAAAAGTTCTTGCATATCAAGATTGCTTTGTTGCCTAGCAGATTTGACTGTGATAAATTCGTCCTTTGCAAAGGAAAATAGTTGAGGAAAGATCTGATGAAATGGGGCATCTTTCCATTTGTCTTTCCATAGAAGGGTACTGTTTCCTGACTTTGGTTTACATATAGCATGTTGCTTGAAAGTTTCAATAAGAGTTGTGCAATCTCTCCACCAAAATGATCCCTTAGTGGATCTACCAGTAGGAATTTTCCCATTGCTGTAGTGTGCCTCCCATATGAGCTGAACCCATGGAGTATCCTTCCTGTTGTAGAATTTAAATAGGAATTTAATGATCAAAGCTTGATTCTGTATCCTGAGATTAAGCACACCTAGACCTCCATTTGCTTTTGGTAAACATACTTTTTCCCATTTAGCCAAGCATTTTCCATGTTTCTGGATATTCCTATCATTCCATAGAAAGATACTGCAAGATTTTTCAATCTGGTCGAGTATATTGAAATGTACCATGAGGGTACACATTGCAAATATAGGCATTGCAACCACAGTCGATTTAATGACAACCAATTTGCTTGCATATGACAATAGTTTGGAATCCCTGCAAGTCTTCGATCAACCCTGTGTGCCAGATAGACTAGATCTTCCATTTTCGGTCTTGTAGTACCCATAGGGAGACCCAGATATGTAAAAGGTAGACTACCAGAATTACATCCAAATTGGTCTCAAGCTCTTGGCATTTCTGGGAGGATATATTAATAGGGACCAAGGAGGTTTTGTGATAGTTGATTTTGAGGCCAGTAGAGTCGGATTTTTTTTGCAGAATTTCTTTGAGTTTCATCAACTGAATCGGATCAGCAGGGAATATTATAAGAGTATCGTCTGCATATTGTAGAATAGGAAAATCTTGTCCATATGAGCTGTCTAGAGGAAGGTTGAATTCACCCTCATGCCAAGCATTATTCACAACAATTTGTAGAAGTTCAGCTGCAAGGACAAATAAGATTGGTGATAATGGGTCACCTTGTCTGACCCCTCTCAAGCATTTGATTAATTTTCCAGGAACACCATTCAGAATAATCGAGGTAGTTGCACTTGTAAGAATAGCATTTATCCAGGAAATAAAATTTTCACCAAATTCAAGGTAATTCAGCATGAACAGGATGGCATTGTATTCTACTTTATCAAAAGCCTTTTCAAAGTCTATCTTGAGTATAAGAATTTCCTTTTTTGATTTGTGACAAATATCCAAATATTCATAGGCCCATGCAAGGCAGTCTTGGATATTTCTGGTCTTAATGAACCCATATTGGTTTCTGTGTATTAAAGGTATAATGACTTCTTGCAGCCTATTTGCCACCAATTTGGTAAGAACTTTAAGTGCCATACTCACAAGAGAAATTGGTCTATAATCTGCAGCAGATTCTGGACTGTCAGTTTTGGGTATCAAAGTGATAAATGCAGTATTAATGCTACTGAGGTCAAGACTGCCATCATGAAAAGCTTGTACTAGTTGATAGAATTGCTCCTTGATAGTGCTCCAACATTTTTCATAAAGTGGCCATTGAAGCCATCAGGTTCAGGTGATTTGTCATTAGGCATATGTTCAATTACTCTTTCTATTTCCTCATGAGTAAATGGAGCTTCAAGGCTTAAGAGATCAGTATTGGCAGGGAGGTAGTTAATATTGAAAAGAATATTAGGGTGGTCCGAGACACCAAGTCTGTCTTTAAAGGATTGCCAGAGAACTGCTGCCTTCTGTTCATGATCAGTAACCACTCTACCATCATTCGTAGATATAGACGCAATGAGGTTTTGTCTGTAATTCCTTGTTGCAATAACATGAAAAAAAATTCGTATTTTCATCGCCTAACTTAGTCCATCTTATGTTGGCCCTTTTCCTCCAGTATTTCCTTTTTTGCTTCTAACCGCTTCAGTGTGTGTTTCTTCAGAGCAGAACGGAAGTTTGATTCAATAAGGGATAATGGCCGCTGATCCTCCATACCATCAAGGAAAGCAATAACAAAGCAGCAATTAGTAATCACCTTATTGAGTTGAGAGAGATTTTTACTCCATTTCCTCAATGCATGCCTAACATTTTTGAATCTGGCAGTAATGTCTTGTGCTGGGTTTTTGTATACCCCATTGTTGAACCAGTTATTCGAGATAATATCCTCAAACCCCTCAAAGTCAAGCCAAAAATCCTCAAATCTGAATATATTTGATTTTGGTATTGCAGCCCCAATCTTTATATGGATAGGTATATGGTCAGAGGATAGCTTTGCAAGTGGGGTGGCAATAGTATCAGGGAAGATGGTAGTCCATTCAGAGAAAGTAAATATCCAGTCTAGTTTTTCTAGCAAATGATTTACCTGCATGTTGCTCCAGGAAAATTCTCTTCCTTTAAGTGGGATTTCCTCCAAATCCAAGTGTTGGATGATATTGTTGAAAAGTAGCATGTTGGCACTGTCACCACCCGGTCTATTTCTGTTTTCATGATATCTGATGAGACTGAAATCCCCTAATAGCATCCATAAATCATGGTCATCCCTGTTAAGCTTCATGCACTAGCCACTTGAACCAAAAGTACGAACTGATGGAAAGGGCTAGACAATCTACTTTATACATGTGAACACCCCCTCTCACGTGTGACGGGAAGACGAGAAGACAAGTCAACACGTGTAGAGAGGCAAAGAGGCAGCGGAAGGCCGGATACACACGGCAGGAAAGAGGCAGCGGGAGGCTAAAGAGGGGGGGCAACAGCAATTTTTAGGCTTAATTGCGAAAACCATGTGAAAGCCAGGATTTGAACTAGAGACCTGGGGCTCTGATACCATGTTAAGCTTCATGCACTAGCCACTTGAACCAAAAGTCCGAACTGATGGAAAGGGCTAGGCAATCTACTTTATACATGTCAACAATCCCTATTGAGTAAAAGGAGCCAATTAGTGAAAATAATTCTTCCTTCATTAGTGGTAGGCCCGTAAAAATATTGGTGATAACCCACTTTTCATTGCTGAAGTTGCATGTGAATTCCACAGTAATTTCAAACTGGTGTTGATGGATAGTCTGTCCCTTGAGTTGATTGCCATTCCAATTGATAATAAGCCCTCCAGAATTTCCAACATAGGGAACAAAAGCAAATGGTTGAATCTTCTAGGACAGAACTTTCTTATATATGCATTATCAAAGTGCTCTCTTTTCTTCTCTTGCAAGCAAATGATATTGCATGAAATTTCATCTATTTTTTTTCATTAAATCATCCCATTTTGTTTGAGAATTAATGCCTCTCACATTCGAGTCTAAAATACACCAGTATCTACTCATTATATAACAAAGATATGTTCTGTAGCTTATTGTGAGAATACATCACAATGAAGTCATTGGATAGAGCATGATACCTTATGGCAATAAGTTGCGTAACAAATGTGTGCAGATGGTTTCTTTGTATCATTAATTTTGTGCTTATTATCAGATAGAGTATAGGTGTATTCGTGTAGATACCAGGGGATAGACTGAATAAACTGAGATAAAGCAGTAGCACGTACATGACATACCAAACCAAATAAAATTCATAAAACACAATGATCGAGCTATGGGAAGATATAGCTTGCCTAAAGATAAAAGGAGGGAACCTAACATCTCGATTCCTAGGGATAACTAAGAAGTTTGTGGTAGGCCTGCTTACAGCCTCAGCTATGACATGTTCACACACTATCATTGGAGCTATCTTAGAGCAAAGCTTCAGCAGACACTTCATCATGCAGCATCTGACATAGACCTGTACCAATGGTTTGTATTGTGTCTAGGAGGAGGTGTGGTGGTGGAGGAGCATCAGGGTTCACCACAACAGCTTCAAAGCGTGGAGTCAGATCAACTGCCATCAGGGTACTGTCTTCTTCCACATTTCCAGTATTTTTTTCAGCAGGAACAAAACCAGCAACATCAGCACTCTTTTTTTCTTGAAACCGCCAAGGTAATTGGCAATTCGGACGCTCCTGTGGACTGGCCCAACATCACCCTGTCCCTTCTTGTTCTTTTTGTACTTAGGTTTCACCACAATATTTTCTTCCTCATTTATTTCCTCCACCACTTTATCTTTTCCAGTATCATCTTGAGCATCTGTGGAGATCTGAACAAAACATTTCCTTTCCAAGCCTTCTTTACCAGCAACATCCACAATATTGCAACTCGCACCAGTGATCTTGATATCACCCAGCTTACGGAAAAGTTCATTTTCATTCTCCACAATATCCCCAATCAGACCTTGGAGAGCAACCATGGGATATTCAGAAAGCATAGCTTGGTCAAGTGCACACTAGTAGGAAAATTCTTATAGGTGGGAGCTTACTTCTGTGGCGCACAACCAAAAATGCGCCACAGAAAGTTGTTTTGTGGCGCACCAGACTCTGTGCGCCACAAAAATTGCTTATTTTTGTGGCGCACCAGGAATCCATGCGCCACAGAAACTATGTGGGGCCCACACCCTGCCACCCTCTGATGACCCACAAGTATAGGAGGTGTATCGTAGTACTTTCGATAAATAGGAGTGTCGAACCTAACGAGGAGCAGAAGGTGTTGACAAGCAGTTTCGATGAAGGATTCACTGTAAATGCTCACAGACAAGTTTTCAGGGGGTTTTGATATAGCAGATAAATAAAGTACAAGTAAGTAAAATACGAGAGTAATAATTGCAGCGAGTGGCCCAATCCTTTTTAGCACAAAGGACAAGCCGGTTTGGTTACTTATGATGACCAAACGTTCTTGAGGACACACGGGAATTTAGTCTAGTGCTTTCGCTTCATATAGTTGATTAATCTTCATTGTTTTGATAAGTGTTGTGTGGGTGAACCTATGCTAATGCACCGCCCTTCCTAGGATTAATACATACTTGTGATTAAACCCCTTGTAAGCATCCGCAAATACAAGAAAGTAATTAAGATAAATCTAACCACAGCCTTAAACTCTGAGATCCTGCTATCCCTCATGCATCGATATACCAACGGGGGTTCAGGTTGCTGTCACTCCGGCAACCCCACAATTAGCAAACGAATACAAGATGCATTCCCCTAGGCCCATAAAGGTGAAGTATCATGTAGTCGACGTTCACATGACACCACTAGAAGAATAACACCACAACTTAAATATCAAACCATTAAATATTACTCAACATAGTTCACTACTAACATTTAGACTTCACCCATGTCCTCAAGAACTAAACGAACTACTCACAAGACATCATATGGAACATGATCGGAGGTGATATGATGATGAATAACAATCTGAACATAAACCTTGGTTCAATGGTTTCACTCAATAGCATCAATAACAAGGAGTAATCAATACCGGGAGAGTTTCCCCTATGAAATAATCAAGATTCAACACTAGATGTTACAGCGGAGATGAGGTGCAGCGGTGGAGATGATGGTGTCGGCGGTGGAGATGATGGTGATGATGATCCCAATGAAGTCCAGCTCGATGACGGTGACGATGGCGACGATTTCCCCCTCCGGGAGGGAATTTCCCCGGCAGATTTCAGCCTGCCGGAGAGCTCTTTTCTCTCTGGTGTTTTTCCGCCCCGCAGAGGCGGCTGTGTCTATTCTCGATGTCCCCGTACACCTTAGGGTTTTCGGGAGATGAAGTACGCGAAGGAGAGATGGCCGAGGGGGGTCGTGGGCCCCCTCCCCACATGGCGGCGCGGCCAGGGTGGAGCCCGCGCCGGCCTACGGGGGGGGGGCCCATGGCGGCCCTCCTCGGCCTCCCCTTTTGGCTGTGTCCGTCTTCTGGAATAATAAGAGCTTCGGTATATTTTCCGTCAATTGTTGATCTTCAGAAATACTGTATCCTGACGGTGCTTTTTCCAGCAGAATCCTGACTCCGGTGAGTAATTCTCCAATAATCATGAAACATGCAAAATAGGTGAAATAACATAAGTATCATCTCTAAACATGAAATATATCAAGGAATAACAGTAAATTATGATACAAAATAGTGATGCAAAATGGACGTATCAACTCCCCCCAAGCTTAGACCTCGCTTGTCCCCAAGCGAAACTGAACTCGGTAACCAAGACCACATGTTTATGGAGTGAAGAGTCGATAAATAAAATGCGGACAAGAAGCGTCACATTTATTAATTCACACAAGACATTCTAGTAAACAACTTCCTCATATAACTCAACTTGAAACAAGTAAAGGGAAATCACAAATAAAGGTACATAGGAAATCATAATTGGTGATGGCAAACTTCGTTCTTGGTCAAAGATCAATTAACAGATTGTACTTATTTTTCGAGCATAGATAGCCTTCAAAGTCATATTCATTCAGATAAAATTTGTACTAAATAAGGAAGAATAAAAGACATGATTACATAGATCACAATATAAATGGTTGGATCACAACAACTCAATTGCTTGCTTGAGATAGAGGGAAATAGGTTTACTGACTCAACATACAGGTAAAAGATAGGCCCTTCGCAGAGGGAAGCAGGGATTAAATCATGTGCTAGAGCTTTTTAAGTTTTGAAATCATATAGAGAGCATAAAAGTAAAGTTTTGAGAGGTGTTTGTTGTTGTCAACGAATGGTAGTGGGTACTCTAACCCCCTTGCCAAACAGACTTTCAAAGAGCGGCTCCCATGAAGGATGTTATCTCTACCAGCAAGGTAGATCATCCCTCTTCTCTTTTGTTTACACATGTACTTTAGTTTTATTTATGGACGACACTCCTCCCAACCTTTGCTTTCACAAGCCATGGCTAACCGAATCCTCGGGTGCCTTCCAACATTTCACAGACCATGGAGGAGTGTCTATTGCAAAATTAAGTTGCTTACTGATAGATCAGGGCAAAACATGTGAAGAGAATTATTAATGAAAGTTATTAATTGGGGCTGGAAACCCCGTTGCCAGCTCTTTTTGCAAAATTATTGGATAAGCGGATGTATATGCCACTAGTCCATTGGTGAAAGTATGCCCAACAAGATTGAAAGATAAAACACCACATACTTCCTCATGAGCTATAAAACTTTGACACAAATAAGAGATAGTAACTTTTTGAATTGCTTAAAGGTAGCACATGAAGTATTTACTTGGAGTGGCGCAATATACCACATAGTAGGTAGTTATGGTGGACACACATGGCATAGGTTTGGTTTAAGGTTTTGGATGCACGAGAAGCATTCCCTCTCAGTACAAGTCTTTGGCTAGCAAGGTTGATTATCAAGCATAAGAGTTGAGGGAAATACACAGGTATACATGTGATAGAAACAATCATGCATCTTCCTTGTAAGCACAAACAATTTTAGATTCAGAATACTAAGCTCATTAGCTAACAAGAAACAAAGGTAATGAAATAATATATCTACATGTATTTCCCTCTTTTCTACTTACGTCTCCAAGTAATGTTGCTATTGACCAATGCTAAGTTTGCCAAAACCAAATAGATTTACTTGATGCTCCCAAAGTGATACCAATACTAACAACAAGATCAATCATATAGCAGAAATTGCAAACTAAAATAAGGTGTGCAAAATGTAAATGATAAAACTTCTCATTAATATTTCATAACGATAACTCACACCAAGGGATACATAGATAACCAACTAAAAGAGAGATACTTCCACACTGCAAATCATCTTATATGATAACTTCCCTACTCATGATATGACACTACTTGATAGTAAAAAGGTAAAAGATAGTGATGATGTGATACCGCGGCACTCCCCCTAAGCTTGGAACAAACCAAGGGGGTGCCAATTCCAATGATGAATTACTCCTTCGGTGGTGGTGGTGAATTCTTCCCATCATCAGACTTCCAAGGAAGAGGCTCTCCATCAACAAACGACATCTTGGTCTCAGGAATCCTGAAACTGGCAGCATAGCTTATGTGTTTAAACCTGTTTTCATACTCACAGTTTTGATTATGAACATCATAAAGTTGCGCTTGGAGTTTGCTGGTAGTGTTGTGAAGCGAGAGGATATCGTCCCACAGCTTTGCAGTCTCCTTCTTGTGTCCATCAATAAGTTCGGACACAATCTTGTGGAAGATGTCCACTTCACGTTCAGCCATCTTCTTGTAGGTGAAGACCTCTTGTTCTAGCTTCTCCATCCTGTCCTCCAAGCTTCCTTCTCCTTTAGGCCCCCGGACATCTTCAATCTGCAACTCTCCATCTACGAGCAGCAATTCCTTGGGATGCATCTTCAGCTCGTTCATATACGGGTTGATGATGTTCTCAAAGAAACTGTCCTTCGGAGTTCCCGACGAAGACATGGTGGCTCTAGATCTGAAAATAGTATCTGACAGAAAACAGCTCGAAACAAAACACGACGAGAAGACGATATACGGACATCGGGGGGTCCGGGGGATTATATAGCGAAAAATTTCATGACAAAAGGAAAGTACCAGGTCGAAAACGAGTGGAAGGGGGACTCCGAGGAGCCGTCCCCATAGGGCGGCGTGGCCAGGGAGGTGCCCGCGCCACCACGTGGGGACGTATCCTCGTGCGTCTCCTCCACTCCGATTCGATCTCATAATTTTTCATATTTTCTAAAAATAGCAAAAATATTGTTCGGAAAGTTAAACGCGGACTTTTTACTACAAGAACTGTTACCTATTCAAAGTCGAACTCTGCAGAACTATCAATGTGATCTTTGATGAAAGTTTCCGGAGTCACCACTCGAATAACATCAACATCTTCATTATAAGAATCTCCAGAAATATAATGCTTGAGTCTTTGTCCATTCACCACTTGTGTGGCATCACCTTTCAGAGAACCAATTTTTATTGCCCCTGAACGATACACCTCCACAATGACATATGGTCCTTCCCATTTTGAGAGTAATTTCCCTGCAAAAAATCTGAGACGAGACCGATACAATAGGACTTTATCTCCAACATTAAATTCTCTTTTAATAATTCTTCTATCATGCCATTTCTTAACTTTCTCCTTAAAAAGTTTAGCATTTTCATAAGCTTCACTTCTCCACTCATCTAGAGAACTCAATTGTAGCAACCTTTTCTTACCGGCAAGTTTAAAATCTTTATTAAGTTCTCTTACAGCCCAATAAGCTTTGTGCTCTAGTTCTAAAGGTAAATGACAAGCCTTTCCATAAACCATTTCATAAGGAGACATACCCATAGGATTTTTATAAGTAGTTCTATAAGCCCACAATGCTTCCTTCAACTTAATGGCCCAATTTTTTCTAGATTTATCAACAGTCTTTTGCAAGATAGATTTAATTTCACTATTTGATAATTCTACTTGCCCACTAGTTTGAGGATGATAAGCGGAAGCAATCCTATGATTAATACCATATTTAGCAAGATTTTTTCTAAAACCACCATGAATAAAATGAGAACCTCCATCAGTCATAATATATCTAGGTACTCCAAACCTAGGAAAAATAACATCTAAAAGCATTCTTAAAGAGGTCTCACCATCAGCACTTTTTGTGGGTATGGCTTCCACCCATTTAGTAACATAATCAACAGCAACAAGTATATGAGTATTACCTTCTTAAGAAGGGAAAGGACCCATGAAGTCAAATCCCCAACAATCAAATGGTTCAATAACAAGAGTATAATTCATAGGCATTTCATTGCGTCTAGAGATATTACCAACTCTTTGACATTCATCACAAGATAAGATAAACTTCCTTGCATCTTTAAAGAGAGTTGGCCAATAAAAACCTGACTGTAGAACCTTTTGTGCGGTTCTATCTCCGGCGTGATGTCCTCCATAAACACTACCATGACACTTACTCAATATTCCTTGTAGTTCATATTCGGGAACACATCTTCACATAATACCATCCACTCCTTCTTTATATAAGTATGGGTCATCCCAAAAATAATGCCTCAAGTCATAAAAGAATTTCCTCCTTTGCTGAGCTGAAAAGGTTGGAGGCAACTACTTGGAAACGATAAAGTTAGCATAATCAGCATACCAAGGACTATCTCGCGAGCTCACCTTTATTACAGCCAATTGTTCATTTGGAAAACTATCATTAACAGGAACAGGATCATAAGCAATATTTTCCAATCTAGACAAATTATCAGCAATAGGATTATCAGCACCTTTCCTATCTATAATATGTAAATCAAATTCTTGCAAAAGAAGCACCCATCTAATAATCCTTGGCTTAGCATCTTTCTTTTCCATAAGGTACCTAATTGCAGCATGATCAGTATGAATTGTGACTTTTGAATCAACAATATAAGGTCTAAACTTATCACAAGCAAAAACTACAGCTAATAATTCTTTTTCAGTTGTAGCATAATTTCTTTTAGCAGCATCAAGAGTTTTACTAGCATAATGAATAACATTCAATTTTTTATCTAGTCGCTGTCCAAGAATAGCACCTACAACAAAATCACTAGCATCACACATAATTTCAAAAGGTAAATTCCAATCAGGAGGTTCAACTACGGGAGCAGTTGTTAAGGCTTTCTTTAGAGTTTCAAAAGCTTCCTTACAATCATCATCAAAAACAAAAGGTACATCTTTTTGAAGAAGATTCGTAAGAGGCTTTGAAATTTTAGAGAAATCTTTAATAAATCTCCTATAAAAACTAGCATGACCAAGAACACTACGAATACCTTTAACATCCCTAGGATAGGGCATCTTCTCAATTGCTTCAACTTTAGCTCTATCAACTTCAATACCTCTCTCAGAAATTTTATGTCCCAATACAATTCCTTCATTAACCATAAAGTGGCATTTCTCTCAATTAAGAACAAGGTTAGTTTCTTCACATCTCTGCAAAACTTTATCAAGGTTTCGCAAACAATTATCAAAAGAATTCCCATAAACAGAAAAATCGTCCATGAATACCTCTACAATCTTTTCACAAAAGCCATGAAAAATAGCAGACATGCATCTTTGAAAAGTAGCAGGAGCATTACATAAACCAAAAGGCATACGCCTATAAGCATAAGTTCCATAGGGACAAGTGAAAGTGGTTTTCTCTTGATCTTTAGTTCTAACAACAATTTGTGAAAACCCAGAATAACCATCAAGAAAACAGAAATGAGTATTTTTAGATAACCTTTCTAGCATTTGATCAATAAAAGGTGAAGGGTAATGATCATTCTTTGTAACTTTATTAACTTTTCGAAAATCAATGCACATTCTATACCCTACAATTACTCTTTGAGGGATGAGCTCATCATTATCATTAGGTACAACAGTTATTCCTCATTTCTTAGGAACACAATGCACAGGGCTAACCCATCTACTATCAGCAATAGGATATATAATACCAGCTTCAAGATGTTTCAATACCTCATTCCTTACCACATCCTTCATCTTAGGAATTAAACGATGCTGATGTTCAACAACAGGCTTTGCATCATCTTCCATGTTGATGGCATGTTGGCAAATAGCGGGAGAAATCCCCTTCAAGTCATCAAGAGTGTAGCCAATAGCTCCTCGGTGTTTCTTCAATATTTCCAATAATCTTTCTTCCTCAAAATCTGAAAGCTTAGCACTAATAATAACAGGATATGTTTTCTTATCATCAATATAAGCATACTTACGATTATCAGGCAACGGTTTCAAATAAAAAACAGGATCTTCCTTTGGTGGTGGTGTTGTACCTAGATCTTCAACCGGTAAGTCATGTTTAAGAATATGTTGATGAAGGAAAATTGCATAAAGCTCATTCCTTTCTTCCCTAAAGACTTCACTCTCATGATCCTCCAAATGTTGCTGCAAAGGATTACTAGGAGCAAGAGCAATAGATGCAAGCTGTTCAACTCTAAAATCATTATTAGGCAATTCAGCTTTATAAGGAACTTTGGCAAATTTAGAGAAATTAAACTCATAAGATTCACCAGCAAATTTAGTCACAATTTTCTCTTTCTTGCAATCTATAATAGCTCCACAAGTATTTAGAAAAGGTCTACCAAAAATGATAGGACAAGTCTTACTAGCAGCAGAACCAAGTACCAAAAAGTAAGCAGGATATTTAATCTTACCACATAGAACTTCCACATCTCGAACAATACCAATAGGAGAGATAGTTTCTTTATTAGCTAGTCAAATAACCACATCAATATCTTCAAGTTCACAAGAACCAATTTCATGCATGATTTCCTTGTAAAGCTCATAAGGAATGGCACTAATACTTGCACCAATATCGCATAAACCATAGTAACAATGATCACCAATTCTAACAGAGAGCATAGGAACACTAGCTTTCCTAGACTTACTAGGATGTGAAACAATATTAGAAGCATCTTCACAGAAAATGATGTGACCATCTTCTACATTTTCAGTCACAAGATCTTTAACTATTGCAATAGCAGGTTCAACATTTTATTTGCTCCTCAGGTTCTATAGGTTTCTTTGCACTTTTATTAACCACACTAGTTATAACAGAATACTCCGTCATTTTAGCAGGGAAAGGAGTTTTTTCAATATAAGCTTCAGGAAGAATATGATCAACAGTTTTAATTTCAACACATTTACCTATAGGTGAATCAGTTTTATCTTTATAAGGTTCATGATACTTATTAAAGTTCTTCCTAGGCAATTCAAAATGAGAGGCAAAAGCTTTATAAAAAATTGCAACAACTTGAGAGTCAAGACCATAAGTAGCACTCATATTATGAAATTTATCAGTATCCATAAAAGTTTCAATGCATTCGTAATCATAATTTATACCTGACTCTCTGCCTTTGTCGTTCTCCCATCCTTCAGTATTCTCCTGAATCCGATCAAGAAGGTCCCATTTAAACTCTTCTTTGTTGCGCGTGAATGATCCAGAACAAGCAGTATCTGTAACATCCCAAAAATTTCAAAAGAAAGAAAATGAATTTCCCTATTTCCAAACTTTGGAACCAACAAAAACTTTTCTTAAATTAAGTTTGATACATAGTGATCTTGCTTAATTCTTGTGCTTTTTCCATGATTGCTTGTTCAAATATTTTGAAAGGATCTTAAACCCTAAACCTCACCCCTCTTTTCACCATCCAAGTTAAAACAGAATAAAAAGAAATTAAATAAAAGAAAAGAGAAACCCTATGTAAGCCTAAAACCCTAATTTGCAAATCTTGATCTGTGCCCTAGCCACTTTTCCAAATAGTTGTGAACCATGGGTTAAACCCCACTAAACCCTAGCCATGGTCATTTCGATCCAAGTGAGACTTATAAGAAAAAGAGAAATGCTACTAGCTTCCCATATGAGGCTATGGGTATTTTAGTAAAACTTTACCCTAGGCCCTTCTACCTTGTTTAGAGAATTGGAAAACCTTAATAAAACTTACCTAGTACTTATTACATCAAATCCAAGGTGAAACAAAAGAAAATAAAAAGAAAATAAAAATGCCATAGAGGCATATGAGAGTAAATAGTAAATTTGTGAATTTGAGGATCTTGACCCTAAGACTTGTGGTGAATGGTTGGATCACTCCTCCATACCATTTCAGCAATCAACAACATCAATTGGGTCAAGAAAAATCAAATCAAAAAGCAAAGAAATGAATATTGCATGTGGCATGTGATAATGGTCACTTTTGACCTTTTTAATATCTTACCCACTTTGAGCCCTTTTATTAAGAAATTTTTAAACCAAACCCTGCCAACTCTTTGCACCTCATCCAAGACCTCATCAAGGTGAACATTTTTCATGTTGACCACTTTGACCAAAGCTTTGACCAATGCTCAAAATAGTCAAGCCAAGATGCCACCTTGAAACAAATTCTAGGTTCCCTCCACTATTTAAATTTTCACAAAACCTCTCCAAATTTCAAACCAAGGACACACATAGTTGCCCAACATCACTTAGAACATATCCATGCAGAAATTTGATCAAAAGAAAATACAAGGGAGTTCATTACTTCAGAAATGGGAGGTACACATAAAAGGGAATCAAGGTACAAACCACTTTACCCTCACTTTTTGCTTTCCCCTCTCTCTCCCTTGTACCCCTTGTTAGTATACCATGTACTCTGAAAGCACATCAAAGAAGTGACACCACCTTGGCCATGATCACCATGCTCATGATTGCCACTCATTACATGTACCACATACACTTTTGGGATTATTTCTTTGTGCACACATTTAGCCTCTCCAACCTGGTACACCATGTCACACACACTCATCTCACCCCTCTCAAGCTTGCAGCACCTTTGTTACACCAAATTCATGCACAATTGGATCAATGCCAAGACATGCCATTGATTTGACATCACCATGCCAAACCCTGCCAATCTACCTCTCTGATCACCACCACCTTGTCCAATGGACTCCCCTCTCACCACTGGTCACAACCATGCAGTAGCTGACCCAAGGATAGCCTGGCACACCTCCATACCACCACCTGCCATCCACATGATCACCAACATGGTACCACCTTCCCCTGGTCCTCTCCTATCCCTCTCACTTTGCCAAAGTAGCTTCCCTCACTCTGCAAAGCATGCTAGACATGATCTCTGGACAAAAGGAGCACGCCAGTACCCTAACTCGATCGTGATCACCGCGCCAGGGCACGCCAGCGCGCGCATGCACCCTGCCCTGGACACTCCAGTACACGGCCAAGCCCCGTCGCGTATGTCCTTCTCTCACTCTCTCCTCGCGCATGCGCCCTCTACACCACACCAGAACCCTCTCAGACAAACGCCATTGGACGCCCGTGCCGTGTAGATGACGCCATGATCGAAACTCTGCCGCGCCCGTACTGCCAGGACAGCGACGATGCCAGCACGCACCCGTCCTCCCTTAGCTTCCCCATCACGCGCGTCGTGCTCGCCATGATGCCTGCAACGCCACGCTCTCATCTCCTTGCCCCTTCGCACCCTGGAGACACTGTCGCCATGATCGCCTCTCTCCACCGAGCCGCAGCACCCCTCGCTGCTATAAAAGGAGCGCCCCGCTCCTCAAATCGATCACACCATCAGCTTCCTCTCCTCACATGGACTCGCCTAGCCACCTCGCCTTGCTCGATTAGCCACCAGAGAGCCTCAATTGCAAGCTCGCTGCCGCGCACCATCGCCGAAGATTGCCGGAGAAGGAGGCCGCCCCAGGAAACGCAACTGCTACCAGGCGCTTCCTCATCAACGACAAGGTCACTGCGCACACCTCCGACGACCGCCGGAGCTCCGACGAGCTCGCCGACCCCCTACCTCCGCCGCCAGTGAGTTCATCTCCCGTCGGAGACGACGACCTCCCTCGACCGTGCGATCTCCTTCTAATCGCACGGCTCTCATCCAGCGTACCGCTTCGCTCGTTTAAACCCACTGACCGGTGGTTCCCACCTTGTCAGTTGGCCCGCTGCGAAGCTGGGCTGGCCCAAACCTCTCTCTCTCTGCGCAGCCTGTTAACGTTTCCCGCCAAGCCCACGTAGTTTAAATTTGAAAATTCCAGATTAGATAAATTTTGCAATCTGATGTCAACTTCAAAAATCAATAGGGACAATTCTGCTTGGCCAAATTTTACAAATTTTATATTGTTGGAAAGCATAGAGTTTTATCTACACAATGCCACTGGTTTGAATCCTAGATCTGTTATAGAATTAAAGTAGCAAAATAAACAGGACAGGGACTTTTGTGACTTAGAATAATTATTAAAAATCAACCAAAAATGCTTATGAGTTGATTCCAACTCCTATAAATTAAATTTCACTTGCACTAATTGTTTCTGCAAAAATATGCCATGCTTACTTTAAATGATCATGGCCTAGTTTAATTAAGGGACTATATGGCTATTTCTAGTCAATGATATTGTCCAAAACTATTCAAAAATCACATGGGAGTTTCTCTCTCATTTAAATCTTGTCATGAACATTTCAAAATGAGATATAGACCCTGGTCTATAGGTTCTCATATGATTTGTTGGATGATATTAAATCATTACTATGTTGGTATTAAATTGCATGAGGTGCATCACCTCATTTAAATCATTTTCCCAAATGATGAGTATGAAGAGGTTGACCTTGGTCAACCTAGGCCATACATTATTATTGGAGGAAATTAAATCTTAACAAGATTCAATGAGAGGAAATTATTTCTCTAAGGGATTAAAAGAAACACCTTAGTTAGTATTTATAATGAGAGGAAATTATTTTTCTTAAAGAAGAAAACAAAGTCAACTAAACCTAATAGTAATGTTGTAATGCTAGCCTAGCTTGTGTGATTCATGTGTGTGCTTAGTCTAGCTTTTAAGTTTTGTTTGGTGATTGTATCCTCGTATTCGTTTATAGACGCTAGTACCGGAGACTATCAAGAGGAGGAGCTTGATGTCTACGGGTGCTTCTATTCTTGTAGACAGTGTTGGGCCTCCAAGAGCAGAGGTTTGTAGAACAGCAGCAAGTTTCCCTTAAGTGGATCACCCAAGGTTTATCGAACTCAGGGAGGAAGAGGTCAAAGATATCCCTCTCATGCAACCCTGCAACCACAAAGCAAGAAGTCTCTTGTGTCCCCAACACACCTAATAGTTGCACTAGTTCGGCGAAGAGATAGTGAAATACAAGTGGTATGAATGAATATGAGCAGTAGTAACGGCGCCAGAAAAGTGCTTGCTGGCGTGCAGTTGATGGTAGTAATATTGCAGGAAGTAAAGATGCAGTAAAACAGTAAACAAGCAGCGATAGCAGTATTTAGGAACAAGGCCTAGGGATCATACTTTCACTAGTGGACACTCTCAACATTGATCACATAACAGAATAAATAGATAGATGCTAGAATCTACACCCTCTTGTTGGATGATGAACACCACTAACTGTGTAGGATTACACGAACCCTCAATGCCGGAGTTAACAAGCTCCACAATATTCAATGTTCATATTTAAATAACCTTAGAGTGCATAACAGATCAACATAACCAAACCAAGTACTAACATAGCATGCACACTGTCACCTTCACACTACGAAAGGAGGAATAGATCACATCAATACTATCATAGCAATAGTTAACTTCATAATCTACAAGAGATCACAATCATAGCCTACGCCAAGTACTACACGATGCACACACTGTCACCATTACACCGTGCAGGAGGAATAAACTACTTTAATAACATCACTAGAGTAGCACACAGATAAATTGTGATACAAAACACATTGCAATCATAAAGAGATATAAATAAGCACTTCACTATGCCATTCATAACAGTGAATAAGTATTCTGTGAAATATAGCCTAAGAGACCCACACGGTGCACACACTGTCACCTTTACACACGTGGGACAAGGAGTCTCCGGAGATCACATAAGTAAAATCCACTTTGACTAGCATAATGACATCTAGATTACAAGCATCATCATATGAATCTCAATCATGTAAGGAAGCTCATGAGATTATTGTATTGAAGTACATAGGAGAGAGATGAACCACATAGCTACCGGTACAGCCCCGAGCCTCGATGGAGAACTACTCCCTCCTCATGGGAGACAGCAGCGTTGGTGAAGATGGCGGTGGTGTTGATGGAGAAGCCTTCCGGGGGCACTTCCCCGTCCCGGCGGCGTGCCGGAACAGAGACTCCTGTCCCCGCATCTTGGCTTCGCGATGGCGGCGGCTCTGGAAGGTTTTCTCTGGTTTCGTCGAACGTGGTAGGGTTTTCGCGACGGAGACTTTAAGTAGGCGGAAGGGCAAGGTCGGTGGAGTCCTGGTGGGGCCACACACTAGGCCGGCGCGGCCAGGGCTTGGGCCGCGCCGCCCTACTGTGTCCCCACCTCGTGGCCCCACTTCGTTTCCCCTTCGGACTTCTGGAAGCTTCGTGGAAAAATAGGACCCTGGGCGTTGATTTCGTCCGATTCCGAGAATATTTCCTTACTAGGATTTCTGAAACCAAAAACAGCAGAAAACAAAGAATCGGCCCTTCGGCATCTCGTCAATAGGTTAGTTCCGGAAAACGCATAATAATGACATAAAGTATGCATAAAACATGTAGATATCATCAATAATGTGGCATGGAACATAAGAAATTATCGATACGTCGGAGACGTATCACAGGTTTTCTACCAAGAGGAAGAAGAAGAGAACTTTGATCACAACACCAACCAAGGCAAGCTAATATTCTTGCAAGCTACCCTAAGGCAAAGCTCTACAAGAGCAAGGCCTCATCCCCATTTAATTCATGCTTAATGATCCTATCCCAAGTTTTTACCTTACAAGTGTTTGACTTTGGTTTATCAAATTTTACTTTTTGATTCATGATTCACTTGGTTTAGATATAGAGTAGAACAAGAGCATTAAAGTTAGCCTAGAGCAAGACAAGCTAGTTAGCACCCCTCATGACTAGTTGCTAGTGCTAACAAATAAAATTGACTACTCTAGATGGGAACATGTGAAATGAAATGACTTTGAAAACCTTGGAATGACGATTCATTCTATTGAAAGATTTTGAAGGTGAATATGACTGGTGAATGACTTGGTGAATTTCATAAAAACTGATGGTTGGGTTCGGATGCGATACCATTCCAATTTGAAAGTACCCCCACAATACCCAACATGGGTAAGGGCTTAACTAGAAATTTATGTGCTTTAGTATGGGTTCCCTCTGAACAAGCGTCATCGGGGTTATGCCGAAAGCTACCTCTACAACAAAAGAAGTGATGTGATATGACGTGAAATGAGGTGAATGTCAGGCCAAAGCCCTGTGCAGTTCCCAGGCTGACCGTTTGTCTTCACTGGGAGGCCAAGATCATGGGGAGAGGTGCCTATACTAGAGTATGTAAGTGAAAGGTTATGGTTGGTAGTCTGCACACGGAGTGTGATAAATCAGGGCCAGTTAACCCTGACGGATTATTGCAAATATTGTGGCAAAAGTGTGCGACCTCTACAGAGTGTAGAACTATTCGAATAGCCGTGTCCACGGTTATGGACGGTTGGAAAGGCCATACTGTTCCGTCATCAGACCATTTTTGAAAATGTGACATGTGACATATGACTGGTGAATTTGAACTTGAAAGTTGAACGGTGTTTGAATTGAATCACAACAGAGTTGTGGGAATGACACTAATGTTCCCACTTGAGCTAGTTAACAAATGAAGAGGCTTTTATTAAATATTAGTGAACTAAAACTGGCTTTATGCAAATAAACTTAGAGCTTATCACCCCCTTACTAAAATTGGTAAGTACTTACCTTAGTATTAGTTTGCGAGTACTTTAAAAGTACTCATGGCTTTGTCCCTGGCTATTCAAATGGCCAGACTTTGAAGGAGAACAGCAGTACGAGGAAGATGGACAGCAGGACGTCTACGACAACTAGGACTACTCCTGACGTCAAGCGTTGGCCTGTGGATTAGATAGCCACTACTACTTCGCTTCCGCTATGTGTGATGTTCGTTGATCAATAGATCAACATTGTAATATTGGATCATGTGATCTACCCTTGTAAGACGATTATGTGTTGTAATAAATGATGACTCTATGATATTCAACTATTATGTCTCGCAACAACAATATTCCTGGGATTGCGATGTATGGCATAATAGGCATCTGGACTTAAAAATCCGGGTGTTGACAGTATCCAGCAAGGTTTTATCTTGAAAAGAAAGTCTTGCATAGAAATTATCAATGATGATATTACCAGGAAGCTCATGAATGGGGCATTTGAGCATTAAAGACTTCAACCTCCCCCATGCTTGGGCAATACTCTCTCCATCATGAGGCCAGAAATTATATATGCGGTTTCGGTCTTTGTGAATTTCACTTGGAGGATAAAATTTAGAATAAAATAGAGGCACGTACAATATCCTTCCAATCAAGAGAATTCCCATTCTTCATCAATTTATACCAATGCGCCGCTTTACCAGACAGCGATATAGAGAATAGTTTCTTCCTAACTTCATCCATAGAAATACCTGCACACTTGAATAACCCGCATAATTCATGTAAAAACAGTAAATGATCTCCAGGATGGATAGTTCCATCCCCTTCATAGCGGTTATCCAGAACACGTTCAATAATTTTCATAGGTACTTTATATGGAATCTCTTTCTCACCTGGTGCCTCATCCACTACCGTTGCAGTAGTAGTAGATTTTCCGAATAGGAATTCAAGAGAAGATCTCTCCATAATGAATTATAGCAGTAGGTGATACGTCTCCAACGTATCTATAATTTCCGATGTTCCATGCTTGTTTTATGACAATACCAACATGTTTTGTTCACACTTTATATCATTTTCATGCATTTTCCGGAACTAACCTATTAACAAGATGCCACAGTGCCAGTTCCTGTTTTCTGCTGTTTTTGGTTCCAGAAAGGCTGTTCGGGCAATATTCTCGGAATTGGACGAAATCAACGCGAAACCTCCTATTTTTCCCGGAAGCGTCCAGAACACCGAAGAAGAGTCGGAGAGGGGCCAGGGGGCCACCACACCACATGGCGGCGTGGGCCAGGCCTAGGCCGCGCCGGCCTAGGGTGTGGCGCCCCCAGGTGCCCCCCTGCGCCGCCTCTTCGCCTATAAAAGCCGTTTCGACCTAAAAACGCAGTACCAATTGACGAAACTCCAGAAAGACTCCAGGGGCGCCGCCGCCATCGCGAAACTCCAATTCGGGGGACAGAACTCTCTGTTCCGGCACCCTGCCGGACGGGGAATTGCCCCCGGAGCCATCTCCACCGCCGTCTTCACCGCCATCTTCACCGCCATCGCTGCCTCCATGATGAGGAGGGAGTAATCCACCCCCGAGGCTGAGGGCTCCGCTGTAGCTATGTGGTTCATCTCTCTCCTATGTACCCCAATACAATAATCTCATGAGCTGCTTTACATGATTGAGATTCATATGAGTTTGTATCACAATTTATCTATGTGCTACTCTAGCAATGTTATTAAAGTAGTTCTATTCCTCCTGCACGTGTGTAAAGGTGACAGTGTGTGCACCGTGTTAGTACTTGGTTTATGCTATGATCATGATCTCTTGTAGATTGCGAAGTTAACTATTGCTATGATAATATTGATGTGATCTATTCCTCCTACATATGCATGAAGGTGACAGTGTGCATGCTATGTTAGTACTTGGTTTAGTCTTTTGATCTATCTTACACTATAAGGTTACCAAAACATGAGCATTATTGTGGAGCTTGTTAACTCCGGCATTGAGGGTTCGTGTAATCCTACGCAATGTGTTCATCATCCAACAAAAGTGTAGAGTATGCATTTATCTATTCTGTTATGTGATCAATGTTGAGAGTGTCCACTAGTGAAAGTGTAATCCCTAGGCCTTGTTCCTAAATACTGCTATCGCTGCTTGTTTATCGTTTTCTTCACGTTACTACTGCTGCAATACTACCACCATCAACTACACGCCAGCAAGCTATTTTCTGGCACCGTTGCTACTGCTACTATATATTTATACCACCTGTATTTCACTATCTCTTCGCCGAACTAGTGCACCTATTTGGTGTGTTGGGGACACAAGAGACTTCTTGCTTTGTGGTTGCAGGGTTGCATGAGAGGGATATCTTTGACCTCTTCCTCCCTGAGTTCGATAAACCTTGGGTGATCCACTTAAGGGAAAACTTGCTGCTGTTCTACAAACCTCTGCTCTTGGAGGCCCAACACCGTCTACAGGAAAAGGAGGGAAGTAGACATCAAGCACTTTTCCGGCGCCGTTGTCGGGAGGAAAGGTAAAAGGTACTCACACTCCGGACCTCGGCTACCAAGCTATTTTCCGCCATTGTAAGTACTCGAAGCTATTTCCTTTAGATCCTGCAATTGCAACTTTTTGTTTCTTGTTTACACTAGTTAGGCATAATGGAAAACAACAAAAAATTTGGTGAGCTTTTTAGTCTTTTTCCTGATTTAGAATTGTTTGATGCAAAAATTAAAAAACCTATGGAACCTTATTTGCATGCTAGTAGTGATGTTATTAGTATGAATGCAATTACTGCTAATACTATGGATAAGTCTAAGCTTGGGGAAGCTAGTTTATATAAAAATAATCTTTTTTGCTCCTCGACTTTGGAAGAAATATTTTGCTCTGATAATGCTTTATCTCCCATATGCGATAACTCTAATGATGCTTCTGATATTTTAAATCCACCTGCCGAAAGTATTCCGTATAAAATACCTATGCAAATTATTGAACGCGTTATGGATAACCGTTATACAGGGGATGGAACTGTCCACCCTGGAGATCATTTATTGTTCTTGCATGAATTATGCGGTTTATTCAAGTGTGCAGGTATTGCTATGGATGAAGTGAGGAAGAAACTATTCTCTATATCGCTGTCTGGTAAAGCGGCGCATTGGTATAAATTACTGGATAATGGGGATTCTCTTGAATGGAATGATATTGTGCCCCGGTTTTATTCTAAATTTTATCCTCCTCATGAAGTGCATATTGATAGGAATTATATTTATAACTTTTATCCTCGTGATGGAGAGAGTATTTCTCAAGCGTGGGGGAGACTAAAGTCACTAATGCTAAAATGTCCCATTCATGAGCTTCCCCGTAATGTTATTGTTAACAATTTTTATGCGAGACTTTCAGGACAACACAAGGACTATCTGGACGCGTGTTCGGAGGGATCTTTCACAAGCAAGGAGGTTGAAGCTAGGTGGGATCTTCTTGATCGGATTGAGGACAACGCTGAAGGATGGGAGAACGACAAAGGTAAAGAGTCAGGTATAAATTATGATTATGAATGCATTGAAGCTTTTATGGATACCGATAAATTTCGAAATATGAGTGCTACTTATGGTCTTGACTCTCAAGTTGCTGCAAATCTTTATAAAGCCTTTGCTTCTCATTTTGAATTGCCTAAAAAGAATTTTGATAAGTATCATGAACCTTTTAAAGAGGCTTGCATGAAGAATCAAATTGTTGTTAATTATTGCAATAAGCATGCTCAAACTCCTAAGAATTCTATTTCTTATAAGCATGTTAATTTTTGTGGAATGCATAGGCCTTGCGGAATTAATCAAGTCAAAGATGAATATTGCATCCATCATATTAATGAAAAAACTAGAAAGTGGTTTAGGGCTCTAGATGATCTTGGTAAAAAAGTTTGTGCCCTCTATCCTTTTATTTGTGAAGTTTGCCATGAAGTGGGTCATTTTAATTTTCAATGCTCCTCCAATGATAATTTGAACCCAATGAGTGCTGCAAATTTGTATTGTGATGATGAAATTACTCCTAATCAGCATGATGAACTTACTTTATTTTTGGGGTGTGAAGAACTGTCGAGAAAAATCTCTTTGTTACATATGAGTGATCTTGATATTGATGATGTCCTGCATGGGTGTTTTTCTTATTGCATTGATAATAGCCATACAAATACTTACATACAAAATATTTTAGAAGATGACACCTTGCCAAAATATGATAGGACCGCTGTGTGTTTTCAACTAATTAATGAAAAGGAGGGATCCTCCCAAGTTTCTTCTATTGTTTCTGAAAGTAAATCAGGTTATGCGGACGAGCCACCCTTCAAGCCTCTTCCTCCTAAAGAAGGGAACGAGGAGAAGGAAGAGAAGAAGAAGAAGAAGGGAACGAAGAAGAAGAAGAAGAAGGAGAATAAAAAGAAAGAGGTAACGGCGTATCCCCGTGAATGAGATAACGCTAGGTAACCGTAAGTATGTTGCTCCTAATGATTATTGTGATAATGAATCTGAATACGATGATCTTCCTATGCCCTTTACATACATTAGCAATCATGATTTGAATGAACACACTACTTTTGATATTGCAAATCTCTGGGAAACTAATTCTGAAAATGATGATAATAATTGCCATAGTGTCAGTGCTATCCATGCTTCCTCCCATAATAATATAGAAAGCTGTAAGCTTGGGGAAGAGGTGTTTGAAAATCCTTTTGCTACTGATCATTATGTGTTTGATACATCTCCTTCTAATAACAATGATGGTATGGTCATAGATATACCGACTGTGAAAGATAACTATTCTATTTCTTATGATGACACTGTGCCTCCGATCTTTGATGATTATTATAAAGAATGCTATGATATAGGTTATAATTATCCTTATGAAACTTGTCATAGTCATGATTGGATTACCAAAAACAATTCTTTTAATATGCAACTTGTTTACCATGTTCAAATTCTTGATAATAATCTTGCTCCAATTACTATTAATGAGAATAACTCTTCTTATGCCAAAATTAATGATACTTCTATGCATATGAACCATGATAAGAATGTTTTAAGTGATGGGTATATTGTGGATTTCATCAATGATGCTACTGAAAGTTATTATGAGAGAGGAAAATATGGTTGCAAAAATTTTCATGTTACTAAAACACCTCTCTATGTGCTGAAATTTTTCAAGCTACACTTGTTTTATCTTCCTATGCTTGTTACTTTGCTCTTCATGAACTTGTTTATTTACAAGATTCCTATGCATAGGAAGCATGTTAGACTTAAATGTGTTTTGGATTTGCCTCTTGATACTCTCTTTTGCTTCAAATACAATTTCTTGCGAGTGCATCATTAAAACTGCTGAGCCCATCTTAATGGCTATAAAGAAAGAACTTCTTGGGAGATAACCCATGTGTTATTTTGCTACAGTACTTTGTTTTATATTTGTGTCTTGGAAGTTGTTTACTACTGTAGCAACCTCTCCTTATCTTAGTTTTGTGTTTTGTTGTGCCAAGTAAAGCCGTTGATAGAAAAGTAAGTACTAGATTTGGATTACTGCGCAGTTCCAGATTTCTTTGCTGTCACGAATCTGGGTCCACCTCCCTGTAGGTAGCTCAGAAAATTAAGCCAATTTACGTGCATGATCCTCAGATATGTGCGCAACTTTCATTCAATTTGAGCATTTTCATTTGAGCAAGTCTGGTGCCATTTTAAAATTCGTCCATACGAACTGTTCTGTTTTGACAGATTCTGCCTTTTATTTCGCATTGCCTCTTTTGCTATGTTGGATGAATTTCTTTGATCCACTAATGTCCAGTAGCATTATGCAATGTCCAGAAGTGTTAAGAATGATTGTGTCACCTCTGAATATGTTAATTTTTATTGTGCACTAACCCTCTAATGAGTTGTTTCGAGTTTGGTGTGGAGGAAGTTTTCAAGGGTCAAGAAAGGAGGATGATATACTATGATCAAGAAGAGTGAAAGCTCTAAGCTTGGGGATGCCCCGGTGGTACATCCCTGCATATTTCAAGAAGACTCAAGCGTCTAAGCTTGGGGATGCCCAAGGCATCCCCTTCTTCATCGACAAATTATCAGGTTCCTTCTCTTGAAACTATATTTTTATTCGGTCACATCTTATGTGCTTTACTTGGAGCGTCTGTATGCTTTTGTTTTTGTTTGTGTTTGAATAAATGCTTGTGTGGGAGAGAGACACGCTCCGCTGGTTCGTATGAACACATGTGTTCTTAGCTCATAATATTCATGGCGAAGGTTGAAACTGCTTCGTTAAATTATTATATGGTTGGAATTGGAAAATGCTACATGTAGAAATTGGTGTGATGTCTTGAATAATGTGATACTTGGCAATTGTTGTGCTCTTGTTTAAGCTCTTGCATCATATACCTTGCACCCATTAGTGAGGAAATACATAGAGCTTGTTAAAATTTGGGTTTGCATGAGTGGTTTCTCTAGAGTCTAGATATTTTCTAGTAAGATGTTTGAACAACAAGGAAGACGATGTATAGTTTTATAATGCTTGTAATATGTCTTTTATGTGAGTTTTGCTGTACTAGTTCGTGCTTGTGTTTGCTTCAAACAACCTTGCTAGCCTAAACCTTGTATCGAGAGGGAATACTTCTCATGCATCCAAATCCTTGAGCCAAACAACACTATGCCATTTGTGTCCACCATACCTACCTACTACATGGTATTTTCCGCCATTCCAAAGTAAATTGCTTGAGTGCTACCTTTAAAATTCCATCATTCACCTTTGCAATATATAGCTCATGGGACAAATAGCTTAAAAACTATTGTGGTATTGAATATGTAATTATGCACTTTATCTCTTATTAAGTTGCTTGTTGTGCGATAACCATGTTCACTGGGGACACCATCAACTATTCATTGTTGAATTTCATGTGAGTTGCTATGCATGTCCGTCTTGTCTGAAGTAAGAGAGATCTACCACCCTATGGTTAAGCATGCATATTGTTAGAGAAGAACATTGGGCCGCTAACTAAAGCCATGATCCATGGTGGAAGTTTCAGTTTTGGACATATATCCTCAATCTCATATGAGAAAATTATTAATTGTTGTTACATGCTTATGCATAAAAGAGGAGTCCATTATCTGTTGTCTATGTTGTCCCGGTATGGATGTCTAAGTTGAGAATAATCAATAGCGAGAAATCCAATGCGAGCTTTCTCCTTAGACCTTTGTACGGCGGCATAGAGGTACCCCTTTGTGACACTTGGTTAAAACATGTGCATTGTGATGATCCGGTAGTCCAAGCTAATTAGGACAAGGTGCGGGCACTATTAGTATACTATGCATGAGGCTTGCAACTTGTAAGATATAATTTACATGATACATATGCTTTATTACTACCGTTGACAAAATTGTTTCATGTTTTCAAAATAAAAGCTCTAGCACAAATATAGCAATCGATGCTTTCCTCTTTGAAGGACCATTCTTTTACTTTTATTGTTGAGTCAGTTCACCTATCTTTCTCCACCTCAAGAAGCAAACATTTGTGTGAACTGTGCATTGATTCTTATATACTTGCTTATTGCATTTGTTATATTGCTTTGCATTGACAACTATCCATGAGATATACATGTTACAAGTTGAAAGCAACCGCTGAAACTTAATCTTCCATTGTGTTGCTTCAATGTCTCTACTATGAATTTATTGCTTTATGAGTAACTCTTATGCAAGACTTATTGATGCTTGTCTCGAAAGTACTATTCATGAAAAGTCTTTGCTATATGATTCACTTGTTTACTCATTGCATTTACATTGTTTCGAATCGCTGCATTCATCTCATATGCTTTACAATGGTATGATTAAGATTATGTTGGTAGCATGTCACCTCAGTAAATTATCTTTTATCGTTTACCTACTCGAGGACGCAGTAGGAACTAAGCTTGGGGATGCTGATACGTCTCCAACGTATCTATAATTTCCGATGTTCCATGCTTGTTTTATGACAATACCAACATGTTTTGTTCACACTTTATATCATTTTCATGCATTTTCCGGAACTAACCTATTAACAAGATGCCACAAAGTGCCGGTTCTGTTTCTGCTGTTTTTGGTTCCAGAAAGGCTGTTCGGGCAATATTCTCGGAATTGGACGAAATCAACGCCAAACCTCCTATTTTTCCCGGAAGCGTCCAGAACACCGAAGAAGAGTCGGAGAGGGGCCAGGGGGCCACCACACCACATGGCGGCGCGGGCCAGGCCTGGGCCGCGCCGGCCTAGGGTGTGGCGCCCTGTGTGCCCCCTGCGCCGCCTCTTCGCCTATAAAAGCCCTTTCGACCTAAAAACGCAGTACCAATTGATGAAACTCCAGAAAGACTCCAGGGGCGCCGCCGCCATCGCGAAACTCCAATTCGGGGGACAGAACTCTCTGTTCCGGCACCCTGCCGGACGGGGAATTGCCCCCGGAGCCATCTCCACCGCCGTCTTCACCGCCATCTTCACCGCCATCGCTGCCTCCATGATGAGGAGGGAGTAATCCACCCCCGAGGCTGAGGGCTCCGCTGTAGCTATGTGGTTCATCTCTCTCCTATGTACCCCAATACAATAATCTCATGAGCTGCTTTACATGATTGAGATTCATATGAGTTTGTATCACAATTTATCTATGTGCTACTCTAGCAATGTTATTAAAGTAGTTCTATTCCTCCTGCACGTGTGTAAAGGTGACAGTGTGTGCACCGTGTTAGTACTTGGTTTATGCTATGATCATGATCTCTTGTAGATTGCGAAGTTAACTATTGCTATGATAATATTGATGTGATCTATTCCTCCTACATATGCATGAAGGTGACAGTGTGCATGCTATGTTAGTACTTGGTTTAGTCTTTTGATCTATCTTACACTATAAGGTTACCAAAACATGAGCATTATTGTGGAGCTTGTTAACTCCGGCATTGAGGGTTCGTGTAATCCTACGCAATGTGTTCATCATCCAACAAAAGTGTAGAGTATGCATTTATCTATTCTGTTATGTGATCAATGTTGAGAGTGTCCACTAGTGAAAGTGTAATCCCTAGGCCTTGTTCCTAAATATCGCTATCATTTGCTTGTTTACTGTTTTCTCATCGTTACTACTGCTGCAATACTACCACCATCAACTACACGCCAGCAAGCTATTTTCTGGCACCGTTGCTACTGCTACTATATATTTATACCACCTGTATTTCACTATCTCTTCGCCGAACTAGTGCACCTATTTGGTGTGTTGGGGACACAAGAGACTTCTTGCTTTGTGGTTGCAGGGTTGCATGAGAGGGATATCTTTGACCTCTTCCTCCCTGAGTTCGATAAACCTTGGGTGATCCACTTAAGGGAAAACTTGCTGCTGTTCTACAAACCTCTGCTCTTGGAGGCCCAACACTGTCTACAGGAAAAGGAGGGGGAAGTAGACATCAGTAGGCAGAAATAAAAACAACACGTACAGTAAAAGTTTTCCTTACCAATTCACTCCCCGGCAACGGCGCCAGAAAATAGTCTTGATGACCCACAAGTATAGGGGGTGTATCGTAGTACTTTCGATAAATAGGAGTGTCGAACCCAACGAGGAGCAGAAGGTGTTGGCAAGCAGTTTCGATGAAGGATTCACTGTAAATGCTCACAGACAAGTTTTCAGGGGGTTTTGATATAGCAGATAAATAAAGTACAAGTAAGTAAAATGCGAGAGTAATAATTGCAGCGAGTGGCCCAATCCTTTTTAGCACAAAGGACAAGCCGGTTTGTTTACTTATGATGACCAAACGTTCTTGAGGACACACAGGAATTTAGTCTAGTGCTTTCGCTTCATATAGTTGATTAATCTTCATTGTTTTGATAAGTGTTGTGTGGGTGAACCTATGCTAATGCACCGCCCTTCCTAGGACTAATACATACTTGTGATTAAACCCCTTGCAAGCATCCGCAAATACAAGAAAGTAATTAAGATAAATCTAACCACAGCCTTAAACTCTAAGATCCTGCTATCCCTCATGCATCGATATACCAACGGGGGTTCAGGTTGCTGTCACTCCGGCAACCCCACAATTAGCAAACGAATACAAGATGCATTCCCCTAGGCCCATAAAGGTGAAGTATCAGGCTGGTCATAGTGGGGAGTAACTTACACTAGTAACATATGTTATGTTACTAGTCTAGGTTACTACCTTCATAGTGGATAGTAACTTATATGTGGTGTCATGCATTGTATCATTTATTATGTTGTAGACTCATCTTTCCTTGAGGTGTGTGATGTTATGGTAACATAGCTAGTTACCACCTCACTCTCTTCATTTATTAGCATGTCATGTCACCAAAATGCCTTGAGATGTGTGATGTTACTAGCTATGTTACTCCCACTATGAGCAGTCTCATGTAGTCGATGTTCACATGACACCACTAGAAGAATAACACCACAACTTAAATATCAAACCATTAAATATTACTCAACATAGTTCACTACTAACATTTAGACTTCACCCATGTCCTCAAGAACTAAAAGAACTACTCACAAGACATCATATGGAACATGATCAGAGGTGATATGATGATGAATAACAATCTGAACATAAACCTTGGTTCAATGGTTTCACTCAATAGCATCAATAACAAGGAGTAATCAATACCGAGAGAGTTTCCCCTATGAAATAATCAAGATTCAACCCTAGATGTTACAGCGGAGGCGAGGTGCAGCGGTGGAGATGATGATGTCGGCGGTGGAGATGATGGTGATGATGATCCCAATGAAGTCCAGCTCGATGACGGTGACGATGGCGACGATTTCCCCCTCCGGGAGGGAATTTCCCCGGCAGATTTCAGCCTGCCGGAGAGCTCTTTTCTCGCTGGTGTTTTTCCGCCCCACATAGGCGGCTGTGTCTATTCTCGATGTCCCCGTACACCTTAGGGTTTTCGGGAGATGAAGTACGCGAGGGTAGGAGAGATGGCCGAGGGGGGTCGTGGGCCCCCTCCCCACATGGCGGCGCGGCCAGGGTGGAGCCCGCGCTGGCCTATGGGGGGGCCCATGGCGGCCCTCCTCGGCCTCCCCTGTTGGTTGTGTCCGTCTTCTGGAATAATAAGAGCTTCGGTATATTTTCCGTCAATTGTTGATCTTCAGAAATACTGTATCCTGACGGTGCTTTTTCCAGCAGAATCCTGACTCCGGTGAGTAATTCTCCAATAATCATGAAACATGCAAAATAGGTAAAATAACATAAGTATCATCTCTAAATATGAAATATTTCAAGGAATAACAGTAAATTATGATACAAAATAGTGATGCAAAATGGACGTATCACCCTCAAATCATTGGTTTCACTATTTCTATGGTGCACTGCACTTGGTGCGCCACAGAAATAACGTATTATGTGGCGCACTAGCCTCAGTGTGCCACAGAAATAACGTGTTCTGTGGCGCACTGGCGCGGGTGCGCCACAGATATAACACCTCCTATATCATGCCGTACCCCCTCCCTCGCCCGTACCACTCTCTCCCCTCTCCCTACTACCGCGCGCCGCCGCCTTCCATGGCGAGCGCTGCCGTCGTCGTCGCCACCGCGGCCTTCCTCCGCGAGGGCTGCATGCCGCCACGCTCCACCCATCCCCGCCACCAGCAGCACAAGCCGCTGCGGCGTGGAGGAGGAGGGGTCGGCGCGGCGTCAAGGTGGAGGAGCCGCCGCGACCTCCACCCCTGTCGTCATCGTCGGTGAGCTCCTCCACAACTGCCGTCGTCATCGGTGAGCTTTCTCCCCTCCCCTCCCTCTTCCTCTCGACGAAATGCCGTCATCGTCGGTGATGCCCTGGTTCGATCCCCTCTTTGAATTTAATGCCCTGCAGGTTTAGGGTTCATAGGAATTTGATCACCTGGTTTAGGGTTCATAGCAAAAAATGAAATGCTACTGGTTCATTTGATGCTACTGATTCATTTGATGCTACTGGTTCATTTAAATGCATGAAATGCTACTGGTTCATTTGTTGTGCTCAGTGAGGTTAACTGTTAATCTTGATGGCTTATTACTACTGGTTCATTTATTGTGCTCAGTGAGGTTAACTGTTAACAATTTTCTTGATGGGTTCATAGGAATTTGATGCTACTGGTTCATTTAAATGCTTGTTGTGCTCAGTGAGGTTAACTGGTTCATAGGAATTTAAATGCATGAAATGCTACTTGTGGGCTTGTATACATACATATTTATAGTTGCTCTTGGTTGGCCTGGGATTAGTTTTCTGGATCCCAAGTAATTCTCTGTTGGGATTAGTTTTCTGGACCCCTGATGATTTACTTGATGGATTCTTGTGAGCTTATGGTATGCTTATAATGCTCTGATTAGTGGGGATGCTTACTGGATCATGTGCATATAGTTCATATAGTTCCCTAAAAAGAAAGAATGCTCCCTGGCCAGATGCTTGATGTCTTAGCTCAGCCAATGATGCAAAGGCCGAGGCAAAAACTTGGATAAGAACAGATACTAAAATGTGTGATTTAAATGGAATGCTTATGATGGTATACTAAAATAGAGATATTCACAGTAGGGAATCATGTAAATGAATGCCACTGTGGTATCCTTTGAAGAAAATGGGAAGTTTCTGATGGTTTAAAAGACTAGGTGATGCTAGGTTATTAAGTTGGCTGTCAAGGTTGGTTTTATCTGGTTAACTTGGATAGGCTATGTGTTCTTGCTTACTTATGCATATCCATCTCTACTGGATTTACTAGCTCAGGCTTGGCCTCTCTTGCCAGCATCACTTGGTTACTACCAAGTGATGATTAATCCCTTATGGTACCCCAGCTTTGTTTTGAACTCAACTGAGTAATGATAAATTTCTATTAGTTGTTGGCTTTGATGAAAATAGAGATATCCACAGTAGGGGATCATGTAAATGAATGCCACTGTGGTATCCTTTGAAGAAAATGGACTGTTTCTGATGGTTTTAAAAGGCTAGGTGGTGCTAGGTGATTCAGTTGGCTACTAAGACCTCCACCCCTGTCGTCATCGTCGGTGAGCTCCTCCACAACTGCCGTCGTCATCGGTGAGCTTTCTCCCCTCCCCTCCCTCTTCCTCTCGACGAAATGCCGTCATCGTCGGTGATGCCCTGGTTCGATCCCCTCTTTGAATTTAATGCCCTGCAGGTTTAGGGTTCATAGGAATTTGATCACCTGGTTTAGGGTTCATAGCAAAAAATGAAATGCTACTGGTTCATTTGATGCTACTGATTCATTTGATGCTACTGGTTCATTTAAATGCATGAAATGCTACTGGTTCATTTGTTGTGCTCAGTGAGGTTAACTGTTAATCTTGATGGCTTATTACCTCTTTTGGTTCATTTATTGTGCTCAGTGAGGTTAACTGTTAACAATTTTCTTGATGGGTTCATAGGAATTTGATGCTACTGGTTCATTTAAATGCTTGTTGTGCTCAGTGAGGTTAACTGGTTCATAGGAATTTAAATGCATGAAATGCTACTTGTGGGCTTGTATACATACATATTTATAGTTGCTCTTGGTTGGCCTGGGATTAGTTTTCTGGATCCCAAGTAATTCTCTGTTGGGATTAGTTTTCTGGACCCCTGATGATTTACTTGATGGATTCTTGTGAGCTTATGGTATGCTTATAATGCTCTGATTAGTGGGGATGCTTACTGGATCATGTGCATATAGTTCATATAGTTCCCTAAAAAGAAAGAATGCTCCCTGGCCAGATGCTTGATGTCTTAGCTCAGCCAATGATGCAAAGGCCGAGGCAAAAACTTGGATAAGAACAGATACTAAAATGTGTGATTTAAATGGAATGCTTATGATGGTATACTAAAATAGAGATATTCATGAGGGAATCATGTAAATGAATGCCACTGTGGTATCCTTTGAAGAAAATGGGAAGTTTCTGATGGTTTAAAAGACTAGGTGATGCTAGGTTATTAAGTTGGCTGTCAAGGTTGGTTTTATCTGGTTAACTTGGATAGGCTATGTGTTCTTGCTTACTTATGCATATCCATCTCTACTGGATTTACTAGCTCAGGCTTGGCCTCTCTTGCCAGCATCACTTGGTTACTACCAAGTGATGATTAATCCCTTATGGTACCCCAGCTTTGTTTTGAACTCAACTGAGTAATGATAAATTTCTATTAGTTGTTGGCTTTGATGAAAATAGAGATATCCACAGTAGGGGATCATGTAAATGAATGCCACTGTGGTATCCTTTGAAGAAAATGGACTGTTTCTGATGGTTTTAAAAGGCTAGGTGGTGCTAGGTGATTCAGTTGGGTACTAAGACTTGTCTCATCTGGTTAGCTGGGATATGCTATGTGTTCTTGCTTGTTTAGGCATGTCTATCACTTACTGGATTTACTGGTTCTTGCTTGGCCTCTCCTTTGCCAGCATCACTTGGTCTATACCAAGTGATGAATAATCCCTACGGAGCATCTGCTCCATGCTAAATGGTTCTCTTTATAAATGATTTGGTCTTTAATTTTATTTGTACTTGCCGATGATTAGAATGTTTGGTCACTTGTGCACTCTGGGGTGGGGCCAGTGAGCCTGGTGTGATGGCACAAATATCAATCTCTTGTGCATCCTACCTGGCCTCGCTGACCCCATCCCTGAATGTTAATATTTGTTTGGACCAACAAAGTATGAGGCATATGCTATCTAGTTGATACCACTTGGCTCTTTCTTCCTTTTTAGTGCTGATGATTAGAATGTTCGGTCACTCGTACACTCGGGGGTGGAGCAAGTGAGCCTGGTGTGATGGCACAAATATCAATCTCTTGTGCATCCTACCTGGCCTCACTTACACAATCCCTGAATGTTAATATTTGTTTCGACCAACAAAGTATGAGGCATATGATATCTAGTTGAGATACCACTTGGCTCTTTCTTCTATTTTAGTGCTGATGATTAGAATGTTTGGTCACATATATGCCGCAATATACTTTGTAGAAGGCCCCACTTTCCCCGGCCGCCGTTCCGTGAACGAGTCCTTGACGAGACAACAACGCCGACTTGCCTCTCCGGCGCAGAACCACGGCAATCTCAGCCGCCTCCCTTGTGGCCGCGTCTCCTGCGCTCTTCTCCATGGACGGACCACGATTGGACTCACCAGGGCCGGGAATAATGATAATCGCCATCACCACTATGGTCAGACTCCACAGGTGACGAGTACTTTGCAGCAGATCCCATTTTTCTTCCCTCGCCGTCCAGTGAACGAGTCATTGATGCAAAGACCATGCCGGCCTGCCCAGCATCATGCCGGCCCCTGTTGCCCTGCTTCAGGCCGTGTCTCCCGCGCCCTGCACTCTTCGCCTTCTTGCCCGGTGAACCAATAGACTGATCGTTGGAATAAGGAAACTGATGACGGCCGATCGCAATTGGCTGTCATCGGTTTCCTTATTCCAACGATCAGTCTATTGGTTCACCGGACAAGAAGGCGAAGAGTGCAGGGCGTGGGACACACAGCCTGAAGTGCGGCAACAGGGGCCGACACGGTCTTTGCATCAAAAACTCGTTCACTGGACGGCGAGGGAAGAAAAGTGGCATCTGCTGCTGTGTACTCTGCACCTGTGGAGTCTGACGATAGTGGTGATGACGATTATCATTATGCCCCCGGTGAGTCCAATCGTGGTCCGGCCGTGGAAAAGAGCGCAGGAGACGCGGCCACAAGGGAGGCGGCTGGGACTGCCGTGGTTCTGCGCCGGAGAGGCAAGTCGGCGTTGTTGTCTCGTCAAGGACTCGTTCACGGAACAGCGGCCGTGGAAAGGGGGGCCCTTCTGCAAAGTATACTGCGGCGTATACTGCAACTATGGTTTCTGACCATAGTATTTGTGTTGACCAACAATGTATGAGGCATTTATTCCATTTTGTCTTGTGCATCGGATTTGTTGGCCTTTCTTCCATTTTAGTGCCGATGATTAAATTGTTTGGTCACCGTACACTTGGGGGTGGCGTTAGTGAGCCTGGTAAGATAGCACAAATATCAATCTCTTGTGCATCGGACTTGGTCTCACTAACGCCATCCCTAAATGTTAATATTTGTGTTGACCAACAATGTATGAGGCATTTATTCCATTTCTCTCGTGCATCGGACTTGGACTTGGTCTCACTTTCTTCTATTTTAATCAGAGGAGGAACCGGATGAAGTCCCCGATGCAAGCGAGCCTGGCGGGTAGAGAGGAGGGAGCAAAGGAGGAACCGGATGAAGACCGCTTTGTATCTCGAAATGGTGAAATTTGTAAGAATTAAGAGTTGTATGTAAAACATTTGACACTTGTCACTATATATGTATCTCGATCGGGCTCTAAGTAATGTGATGATGATGTCTATGTTATATCTGTGCAAGTACATGCTATTTATATTATATCTGCAACTGTATATAATCTGTATAACTTATGTATATAACCTGTATGTGTATGGCAGGGAGCTCAAAATCTTGTATAATACGAGCAATTTCTGTGGCGCACTGAAACGAACTTCTGTGGCGCATCTTTTCTGTGGCGCACCGAAGTACTGGTGCGCCACAGAAACCTTAATTCTGTGGCGCATGGGAAGGTGCGCCACAGAAACCTTATTTTTGTGGTGAAGTTTCTGTGGCGCACCATCCATGCGCCACAGAATCTATTTTTGGTGCGCCACTAATGAGCCTTTTCCTAGTGGCAGCCTGCAATGGAGGTGTGGCTGGCTGGTTCAGGTCCGGGATAGCTTCTTCATCAACAATGATTGGTTGATGTTCGTCAGCACCAGGGGCAGGCATATCAGCATTTTGGTTCTGTTGACCTATGCCACCTTGGAAGGCAGCTCCAGCGTGACCATGACCTCCAGCCCATATGTCATCAAAACCCATGGGCATCGGATGAGGGCTTAGATCACAAGGAGGAAGAGGGTCTTCATTAGCACCGTTCTCCAAGCAAAGTGCGCGATAGGATGTATGTCGGGCAGGTCCAGGAATCACCACTGGATTTACTTGAATGGAGGAGTAATTATATTTCCAAATGAAAACCAAGAACTAGTACCCCCTCCTGCCCAAAATATGTTGTATATAAGTTTTGGTCAAAGTCAAATTTTTTAAAGTTTAATCATATATCTATATCTATATGTATATCTATATCTATACCTAATAATAAAGGAAGGATTGTTTCCTTGGTTCAACATTTTTTTGGACCGTTTTACCCTTCACCAAAAAATGTCCGGATCCAATGCCACCGCTAAGAAAAAACGGTTCGTATAAGTTTCCCGATGGTCGCTCCGTCCCTGACTCGAACAGTTCACCCGCGAGCGATCTCCGGAAGATCTCCCCATGGTTTAGTTTGCGCGGGGTCCAACAGCCCAAACTACAAAGGCCGGGACCAGCTCCATCTCTCCGTCAGTTCAGCCCATCTACTAAGATTGGCCTGGTGCAGTTTGTGTGGAAATAAAAAGGAGAAGCCGCATACTAGGTTTGTATTTTATAGTCCCACCTCGCGATGTTAAACCAAGTCTGGCCAGTTTATATACGTGTGCAATGGATGGATCGCAAGCCACCTCAGAGTTCAATAAACAATAGCAGTGATCGAAAGGAATTAACATCCCTGGACAGATACTACCCACGCCTCTGGCGCAGCCCCCTGCCCCCTGGAGATCGGCCGGTCATCCCCATCTTGAGGAGGGAGGGAGTGTGGCCGGAGCAAGAATACTGCGGCTAGGGGCTTCAGAGAAATGAGTGGCAGAAGGATGTGCTGGATGAAACGGGGACTGAGTGCTGTGCAAAGAGGAGAAGACGAAAATGGCCTCGTGCGGCGGCTCTAATGGGGAAATCGACTTAGACGCCCATCGCGTGTGTGCAGCCGCTAAGGTTGGGTGTAATCATATGTTGACCTTGGGCCCTTGGGCTGGTTCAGCTTAGAGTAGGGGTGCTGGGCTTTTTCTTCTTACCTTTATTTTTGAGTGAATTCTACAGGAAATCAAAGAAAAGGATAACTTTTATAAAAAATACAACTTAACCAAAAACATATGTCATGATGCAGGTTTGCAAATACTTTTTTTAAGGATTTAGGAATAGCATAATAAAATGCTATGCCATGATGTCATGGTGATGAAAAAATAAAAAAAAACATTTAAAGGTAAATAGGATATTATCCCGAGATGTTATAGTGATATACTACACTCACACTTTATCACCGCACCCGGCGTCATCTAATCCGGCGCCACCGTCATGCCAACGAGAAGTTATTTATACTGAGCAAGCATGTGTGGTTAGATGGCCAGTTGTAGTGCGTGTCAATAGCGTCGCCGGGTGCCAAGAGGGTGGAGAGGTATACAATACCATTCAACAAATGGGAACGGTCTCAATGCCGCAAACAAAGACGAGAAGGAGCGAGACTATTTTCTTTCAAAAGTTGATTTTGCTCTCCCGGTGCAACGCACGGGTATTGTCCTAGTCTATACCTAATAATAAAGGGAGAAGTGTTTCCTTGGTTTGGTCCATCGCTTTGCGCTTTCGTCCGTCGCAAAGTGCTCTTTCCGCTCCACCCGTGGTGTATCGGTTCGGTTGTTTTGTCCGCGACCTGGTTCACATCTTCCATGTTCGGCGCGAAGAAAATTCCGGATCGGAGTCGACTCCACCTGGCCTATTCGTCAATAAAAAGGACTCGACTCGAATCCATTTGCTCTTATTCTGACGCGATATCTCCGGGTACCCGACGCGGGTCATTGCATCCCCGCTGCAACGCCGACGGCCGACCGAGCTTCGCGGCGCAGCTCCCCATGACCTCTATGGTGGTATATAGCGGTTGTGGATGACGGCAGCCGATTCCACGCGTACAACGCCTCGGGGCAGCTCGTGTCAAACTAATCTCAGCTCCATCCGTTCCGGCCGGAGGTGACTCCCAACCAGACCAGCGGTCGGCGCACCGCGCACGTGCGGCCGTCGAATCGGAAACGGCACGGCATGGCTGCCCCCGCAAGCGGCGCCTCCACCAGCGCGACCTGGAACTCCCACGGCAGCGTCCGCTGGCGTACGTGGCCTCGCTGTCGGCATCCAACGCATCCTGGCTGTGGTGTCTATCGCTCTCGGCATCCAACGCGTCATGGCTGTGGTGGCTAGCGCTCTCCGGCACTGGTCGAAAAAAGGGCTTTGGTCGCGGTTGGCAACTAAAGGCCCCCCCTTTAGTCGCGGTTCCCGTCCACGTGGGCCGCAGGCGAGCGCCAGGGCGGAGGACCTTTAGTCGCGGTTCTTCTGGCCAACCGCGACTAAAGGCCTCCGCAGGGTTTAGGGTTTTAGCCCCCCTCCCCCTAAATCTGGTTTCTTTTTAATTTGTATTGTTTTATTTCTTTTGGGTTTTAATTTTGAAGGAGTTTCACATATTCTACGGTGCATCGTATACATACATGCATATGAATGTACAATTTCAAACAAATTTGAAATTAGAACCAAAAAGAATTCAAGAGGAATATACAATATATATTCAATATCGGATGACCATATACAATATATATTCAATATCGGATGACCATATACAATTTTGAACAAGTTAGTTACAAATTCTGGTGCATATAAAGGCGGCGTCTCCCCCTTCGGGTGGCGGCCCATTGGCCGGTCGCGTCATGCCGCTGGCGTTCCCTGGATCCAACGTGAATACGTGCTGTTGCACAATTACAATCCACCATGCCTTCCATATTCCAACACAAAAACAACAAGATTGTGTTTCCGACTCGATTAAAAGTCCTCGCTGATTACGTAGATGATTACACGGAGACGGCCAGCCACATCTGTCCATATTAATTAGCAGCGCGGGGAGCCGATCTGGCATGATCTCTACTTCTCTAGATGCTTTTCGTGATCAAATTTCCAGCGATACGATAGTACAAAACAACTTGGTGCTAGCTACCTTCGTATCGTCAGTCGGCATCCTGTCATGTTGGACTGCGCCGTCGTCGAGTTTCATCTCCAGCTGCAGAGATCGTCCGCCGTCGTCGAGTTTGATCTCAGCTGCAGAGATCGTCGCTGCCAACGACGGCTGCTACTACTACCACTTGGAGAGACTGACAAGTTCTGATGCCATGCTAGCTAGCTTCCTATCATCAGTCAGCATCATGTCGGACTGCGCCGTCGTCGAGTTCGAGCCCGGCCATCCGTGCACGACAAAAACAGTTTCCACTCCAACTTTGGCATCCTCAAAATCCAGGACACACGCAATATCGACGTCGACGAAATTCAGAAAGTCTTCATCACTATCGACAGACACACGGTCCTGAACTTTGCAGGAACTGCATGGTCATCATCCCACGTCTAGATGCCACTGAAGCGGACGAAGTTGAGGTTAGAGTTATAGCGCAGGTGAGGTGCTAGCTTAGTAACATGCATCTTTTCTGTCGCGAGTATATAAGAGGGTTGTGCACCTCTGTTTACAACTTTTTTCTGTTACAAATACAGGAGGCTTGCGCGTATTTTCTACCTACACACGTACCTTTTTTATATTAAATGTGATGCTAGCTTTGCACGGCACTTTTTTCTAAGCTCCATGTCTCTTTCTTTTCTCTAATCGTTCTTTAATTGTGATTAGTTGAAGTAGAATACTAAAATTGTCATATCATCTCAATAGTGATTTATTGGTATAGGAGAACTGGTAAATTAGTTTGTACTTTTTTACAGTGTCATCTGCGCCTATAGTGCCACCGGAGCTACCATGAGGACTAACCATGGCGATCCAAAGGTAATCGGGAGCCAGCAGGCACACACGTTAATTTTTAGGTCAGTTTGACCGGCGATAGTCATTGGTGGTGCAATTATACCCAGGCAGCAAGATATATACATATATATGTACGCATATATTTTAATACATGTGAGTTTTATTTTATCTTTAAATTATATTTTCTAATGCATTGTCGGCTAGGACGAGGCGACTCGCATGACACGCAGCCACAAAGAGACGCTCCTGCGTAGGCCATGGGCCCATGGCGGTCCCATGCATCCAACAACCATCATGTTGCTCTGCTCCCGGTATTCTCCTGCTTTCGTGTTGTTCTTAGTTGTTTGCCTCTCCATGTGGATAATACACTGACGAATATGAGTGTTATATGCCTATCGCCCTATTCGATTGTGTGCGGACGGAAAACCCGTAGCAATGCACGGGCAATTCTCCTATATTGATAAAAATATAAACATGTATAAAAAAAATTAGAATTGTTATAAAATCTATTTTCATATTATATGCATTTGATATGGTAGATCTTTGTATTGTTATGTATATTTTTGGTCAAAATTTGCACAGGTTAACTTGTATGAAAAATTATGCACAACATAAAATGGACAGGAGGAAGTATCAGACCGAATATTTTTGTTGAAAGTTGTGTACTCGAGGTAACTAATGAGATTTTTCTCTTGTGAATAGAGCTGTTAAAAATATTCGAGCCCATCAAACTGTTTAAAATTGATTTATTAGTGGCTCTCGACTCGTGTTCGGCTGAGGTTAAGCCGAGCTCAAGCCTGGAATGAAGTTCGCGAACCTGCAGTCCATCTCGTTTTTTTTTTCTATGAAAATATTCTGGACCATGACCGTACATGCAGCTCAGGATGTAAGTGGACAAGCCGCTGGACAATTTGCGACTTGCCGCACCACCCGCAATTCCCTATGCGGAATTAACCGGTAACCCACTTAATATTCGTGTGGTAGTTGGGGCGTCCGTGAAAATCTCATTCCGTGCGGCATAAGCCAGGTTCACAGAGCTCCTTGTACGATCTCGAGCAGAAAGCGACGCTCGGTGGTCGCCACCATGATCCGAAATAGTTGGAGCTCAGCCTACTGCGGCAAGGTCCCGATGCTCGTCGGCAACGGCTGGCCCCCGCGTATTACTTCATATGTTGATGAGGCCGCTACTCCCATCGTGGTCAGGTTCTCGCTCGGCGGAGGCGCCAGAGGTGAGAGGTCGTTGCTGCACGGGCTACTCCGCATCGGAGTGGCTTGTGCACCATATGAACTACACAATTCTGTTCTAAAAGACAGCCCTAGCACTCCGTTCTTTGGGCGGTGCCTGGTTGTAATCTCTCTCTGCCACGAAGATTGTCTGAAATTTGTCAAAATTTAAATGTATCTAGGTGAATATGTTTAAAATTTGATGAATCTTAAACAATCTTTGCGGGATGGACGAAGTAGCATAATTCATATTACTTGCAACCTGTTATGTTACGTACAACAATTGATCGATCACAGGGTTGGCTCTAAAAAGTCGCAGCACATCGAGCCAGCTCTGCATATTGTGTTAGCTCCGTGTCCGCGAGAAGATTTCAGCGGGATTCACAAACAGATTGCTAGATGAGAGGAAGTGCAGGCAGACGTGCGCCGCTGGCGCCCCTGATCAAAATATGGGAAAACTTAAAATAGAGGCTGACCTACACAATCTTATAATTTGATGGGAAAACTTAAAATAGAGGCTCACATACACGTAATCTTTTAATTTTGAACCTTCAGAAATTATATATTGAAGTTTAAAAAATCTTAAATAAAACTCTAGAGGTAGCCAATGATGTATACTGTTCAAAATATTAATACAAACTACTTGTTATTTTACGCTTATTAGCTTAGAATATAAAGTAATTCGTATTGAGATTTTTCAGGTTTGTAGTATACGTCATTAGCCACCTCTAGGATTTTGTTTTAGAATTTTTTGACACTTCAAAATACGAATTTTAAGTGTTTGAAAATAAAAAACTGCATGTAGCCCGGTCTTTATTTGTCCACTCTCACTAAATCAGTTGATATATACCAAACGAAACAGTAGTACGAGGTCCACAAGTGGTCATATGCACACATGCCTCATCTCCAAAGGACAATTTCGATAAAACTTACCTATTTCTAGAAAGAAAGCATGAAATAGCCTGTCCCCGAACATATTTCATAGAATAACATTTTTGTATAGCACCACACCAGGCGGAGCCGAGCTCCACAACACGTTGATGCCTCGGACGGTGCCATGATCGGCACGACGCCTATGGGGAGTCCGACGTTGCTATCAACGACAACCGTGGGGCCCGCTTCGCGTTAGCATGGCACCCCCATGATGGTGTCGTGATGTGGAGCATGATGACATCCGCGAGACACAATTCGATTCGGCTGTGTTACGCCAAACCATCTCACTCCTCCACTTAAGCTCTTTGTCCTGATCTCGTCCACCCTCTCACCCCCTCTCACTCCTCCACTTAAGCTCCGCTCGAAACCCTCTAGATCCGATGTGTTTCTTTGTGGATTTCGGCTCCTTTGATAATCTCCCCCATTGCCCTTCTTTCTGTCCACCTAATTTTGTGGTATTGGGTCAATTTTCTCAAACATGGGGAAACCTTAGATCTTGCATTTGAAGGGTTTAGTGTTCATGTATTGACCAATGGTGGTTACGGTTAGAGTTTTGTAAGATTTAGTAAGAGTAAGGTTGTGTAGGTTAGGTCAGATTTTATACCAAAGTTGGCATGCCTTGTTTGATATTGTTTATTGGGAATGCTTTGGTTGAAGGTGATATAATTGTTCGTTGATGCATTTTGGTTCTTTTCATTGTTTTTTAGATGACCAGAATCGTGAATGTTCATCATGTGGACAAGGCAACTTTTTTGAAAGGCAATGCCGAGTGTGCTGACCTGGAGGAGGTAGTCATGGTGTTCATCACTAGTCCTACCTATGCCGAGGTGTTGGAAAGAGTGAGGATGGATTTGAAGTGGATTGGGCCAAGTGATGCATGTGAACTGGTTGGAAGGTACAATGCCAAGTTCGCAATCACAATTACTTGAAGATAATACCTATTGACTCCGAATTGAAACATCCTGCACAGTCACGGTCATCTTCCCACAAGGCAGGTGAAAACTATGCGTCTCCGGTCTCGATTGATCAACAAGTCCCACGATCACACAAGGGTCCATATGTGGTGTCGAATGGGACACAAAGTGGACGACATGGAGAAGTCAAATCTTCTTGATATACTGTGTGTATCACTCGCCGTAATGCATCTTCTTTCTATGAGCCTCATGGCACCTTGATAACCCACAAGTATAGGGGATCGCAACAGTCTTCGAGGGAAGTAAAACCCAAATTTATTGATTCGACACAAGGGGAGGTAAAGAATACTTATAAGCCTTAACAACTGAGTTGTCAATTCAGCTGCACCTGGAAAAGCACTAGTAACAGGGGTGATGTGAAAGCAGCAGTAATATGGGAGCAATAGTAACAAGAATACAAAGATCGGTAATAGTAATATGAGAGCAATGGCACCAGAAAATAGTTGATACTACTTCTAATGTCATGTAGAACGAGTATATGATGATGAAAGATGGACCGGGGTTCCCAGCTATCTACACTAGTGGTAACTCTCCAATAACAAGTGTTGGGTGAACAAATTACAGTTGGGCAATTGATAGGATTGAAATAGCATTAAGACATAACATCAAGATTATTAATCATGTAGGCATGTTTCCCATATATAGTCATACGTGCTCGCAATGAGAAACTTGTACAACATCTTTTGTCCTACCAGCCGGTGGCAGCCGGGCCTCTAGGGAATCTACTGGAAATTAAGGCACTCCTTTTAATAGAGCACCGGAGCAAAGCATTAACACTCCGTGAAAACATGTGATCCTCATATCTAAGCCTTCCCCTCCAGTTGTCCCAATTTCTGTCACTTTGGGGCCTTTGGTTCCGGACATAGACATGTGCAAACAACTTGTAGATACAATCTAAGCAATAAGTATAGAGCTTAAATCTAAGATCATGCCACTCGGGCCCTAGTGACAAGCATTAAACACAACAAGATTGCAGCAACAATAACTTCACAATGTAACAATCCATCGGATCCCATCAAACACAACACCGATTACATCAGATGAATCTCAATCATGTAAGGCAACTCATGAGATCATTGTATTGAAGTACATGGGGGAGAGAATACCGACTAGCTACAGCTAGAACCCGTAGTCCATGGGGGAACTACTCACGGAGCATGATGGAGGCGGTGGCGTCGATGGAGATGGCTTCCGGGGGCACTTCCCCGTCCCGGCGGCGTGCCGGAACAGAGACTTCTGTCCCCCGAATTGGAGTTCCGCGATGGTGGCGGCGCCCCTGGAGACTTTCTGGAGTTTCGTCAATTGGTATCGCGTTTTTAGGTCGAAAGGGCTTATATAGGCGAAGAGTCGGAGTCGGAGGGTGCCTGGGCCCCCCTCACAGTAGGCCGGCGCGGCCAGGCCTGGGGCCACGCCGCCATGTTGTGTGGTGGCCCCCTGGCCCCTCTCCTACTCTCCTTCGGTGTTCTGGATGCTTCCGGGAAAAATAGGGTTCTGGGCGTTGATTTCGTCGAATTCCGAGAATATTGCCCGAACAGCCTTTCTGGAACCAAAAACAACAGAAAACAGCAACTGGCCCTTCGGCATATTGTTAATAGGTTAGTTCCATAAAATGCATAAAAACATTATAAAGTGCAAGCAAAACATGTAATTATTGTCATAAAACAAGCATGGAACATCAGAAATTATAGGTACGTTGGAGACGTATCAGCATCCCCAAGCTTAGTCCTGCTCGCCCTCGAGTAGGTAAACGATAAAAAGAGTAATTTCTGTAGTGACATGCTACTTACATAATCTTGATCATCCTATTATAAAGCATATGAGATGAATGCAGTGACTCAAGGCAATGATCTATAGTTGCTAACAAATAGATAACATATAGCAAAACTTTTCATGAATAGTACTTTCAAGACAAGCATCAAAAGTCTTGTATAAGAGTTAACTCATAAAGCAATAAATTCAAAGTAAAGGCATTGAAGCAACACAGAGGAAGATTTAAGTTTCAGCAGTTGCTTTCAACTTTCAACATGCATATCTTATGGATAATTGTCAGCACAAAGTAATATGATGAATGCAAATAAGCAAGTATGTAAGAATCAATGCACAGTTGACACAAGTGTTTGCTTCTAAGATGGAAGGAAGTAGGTAAACTGACTCAACATAAAGTAAAAGAAAGGCCCTTCGCAGAGGGAAGCTGGGATTAAATCATGTGCTAGAGCTTTTTAAGTTTTGAAATCATATAGAGAGCATAAAAGTAAAATTTTGAGAGGTGTTTGTTGTTGTCAACGAATGGTAATGGGTACTCTAACTACCTTATCAACCAGACTTTCAAGAGCGGCTCCCATGAAGGACGTTATCTCTACCAGCGAGGTAGATTATCCCTCTTCCAACCTTTTGCTTTCACAAGCCATGGCTAACCGAATCCTCGGGTGCCTTCCAACATTCACATACCATGAAGGAGTGTCTATTTGCAAAATTAAGTTGCTTACTGATGAATCAGAGCAAAACATGTGAAGAGAATTATTAATGAAAGTTGATTAATTGGGGGCTGGGAACCCCGCGCCAGCTCTTTTTGCAAAATTATTGGATAAGCGGATGTGCCACTAGTCCATTATGAAAGTCTGTCAAAAGTAAATGACAAGATCGAAAGATAAAACACCACATACTTCCTCATGAGCTATAAAACATTGACACAAATAAGAGATAATATCTTTTGAATTGTTTAAAGGTAGCACATGATGTATTTTCTTGGAATGGCAGGAAATACCACATAGTAGGTAGATATGGTGGACACAAATGGCATAGGTTTTGGCTCAAGGTTTTGGATGCACGAGAAGCATTCCCTCTCAGTACAAGGCTTTGGCTAGCAAGGTTATTTGAAGCAAACACAAGTATGAACCGAAGACTGACAAAAACTTACATAAGAACATATTGCAAGCATTACAAAACTCTACACTGTCTTCCTTGTTGCTCAAACACTTTTACCAGAAAATATCTAGACCTTAGAGAGACCAATCATGCAAACCAGTTTCAACAAGCTCTACGGTATTTCTCCACTAATAGGTTCAAACTACATGATGCAAGAGATTAATCATGATCTACTTGAGAGCTCAAAACAATTGCCAAGTATCAAATTATTCAAGACAATATGAAGCATTTTCTGTTTCCAACCAAATATCAATAAGTGCAGCAGCTTTCAACTCCGCCATGAACATTAAAATAAAGCTAAGAACACAGTGTTCATATGAAAAAGTGGAGCGTATCTCTCTCCCAAACAAGGATTGCTAGGATCCGAATTTATTCAAACAAAAATAAGAACAAACAGACGCTCCAAGTAAAGCACATATGATGTGACCGAATAAAAATATAGTTCCAATAGAAGAAACCTGATAAGTTGATGAAGAAGGGGATGCCTTGGGCATCCCCAAGCTTAGACGCTTGAGTCTTCTTGAAATATGCAGGAATGAACCATGGGGGCATCCCCAAGCTTAGACTTTTCAATCTTCTTGATCATATATCATCCTCCTCTCTTGACCCTTGAAAACTTCCTTCACACCAAACTTCTCATAAACTTCATTAGAGGGGTTAGTACTCAAAAAACTTTAATCCACCTTGGCCCTGTAGTGACACATTGCAAGTACTCAATAAAACATTAGCTACAGCTCTCCACGTCTAGAAAGCCTCACTTAAAGTCCACAAGAGACAATGCAAAAAACAGAGACAGAATCTGTCAAAACAGAACAGCCAGTAAACACGAATTTTTAAATGGTACTTCCGTTGCTCAAATCAGAAAACTCAAAACTAACGAAAGTTGCGTACATATCTGAGGAACACGCACGTAAATTGGCAGATTTTTCTAAGTTACCTACAGAGAGTCCTGCCCAGATTCGTGACAGATAGAAATCTGTTTCTGCGCAGAAATCCAAATCTAGTATCATCCTTCTATTAGAGACTTCACTTGGCACAACATTGCAATAAAATAAAGATAAGGAGAGGTTGCTACAGTAGTAACAACTTCCAAGACACAACAAAACAGTAGAAAAATAAAGACATGGGTTATCTCCCAAGAAGTGCTTTCTTTATAGCCATTAAGATGGGCTCAGCAGTTTTCAATGATGCACTCGCAAGAAATAAAAGTTGAAGCAAAAGAGAGCATCAAGAAGAAAATTCAAAACACATTTAAGTCTAACCCACTTCCTATGCATAGGAGTCTTGTACACAAATAAATTCATGAAGAACAAAGTGACAGCATAAGAACGTAAAACGGGAGTAACTTCAAAATTTTAAGCATATAGAGAGGTGTTTTAGTACCATGCAAATCTCTACAACCATATTTTCCTCTCTCATAATAATTTTCAGTAGCTTCATGGATAAACTCAACAATATAACTATCACATGCAGCATACTTTTCATGATCCACAAACACATAAGTTTTATCAAGTTCAAAAATAATAGGATCAAAACTTTCTAAACCACTTTTATCAATAATGTAACAAGATGATTGATCAATCTCAAAAGATATGGGACTCATAGATAAAGTCAAGAACTCTCCAATCCCATTTTCATTAGTAGTACAATTAATAGTATCAAGTAACATAGGACCATCATCTAGAGATTTATCATAAACATTTGCCAAGCAAAACTCTTTAGTACCATGCATTTCGACAACAGGCATAAACAAAGCATTATCATAAGATTTATCAAAATAGCATGGATTATCGTAGATAACAGGAGCATAATTATTCTCACAAGTTTTACTCATAGGGAATATTTCAAGAGAATCCACAGGAACATAATATTCAACCTCCTTTGGTAAGCATGGAGGACAATCAAATAGTGTAAGAGATAAAGAGTTACTCTCACTAGAAGGTTGGCATGGGTAGCTAATCCATTCTTCCTCCTTTTGTTCATCACTCTCCTCTTCTTTTTCATCCAATGAGCTTTCAGGTTCATCAATTTCCTCCTCTTTTTCATCCAATGAGCTTTCAGGTTCATCAATTTCTTCTTCCACTGGTTCCTGCAAATTGTGAGTGCATTCTTTTGCATTAATGAGTCTCTCTTTATAATCAATGATATAAGGATTATCACTGTAGCTTTCTATGCAAAAATTAAGGATAGAAGAGACATAATCTTTAAGGTCCTTACAAACAACACAAGTTTCATAATTTTTAACAATGAAGGATTCTATCTCAGAGGCTCCCATAAACATGATAAATTGTTCTACCTCTTCGAACCCAAAATGAAGATAGCTATTCCAATTATAGTTCTTAATTAAAACTTCTTCACTAAAGCCACATTGAAATTTAAGATGTTTAGTATCCTGTTGAGAGCAACAGTTTATATCATGGCGTTTAAGCAAGATTTTAGCAATTGTATTCAGTTTTTCTATCACAGCACTCATAACTTTTCCCGTTCTTGATTCTCTATAATTATTATATAATTCAATAAGCTCCAAATAGGTTGTAGATTCTCCCATAGCAACAGTTTTTAATTTTTCGGTTTTTCAAATTTTTATGGATTTTCGGGTATATAGGGAAAATAAAACAAAACAAAAACAAACTAAACAAAAGTAAACTAAGCAAAGTAATACTAGACATAAATAAACTAAGCACAAATAAACTAGACAGAAGTAAACTAAGCAAAACAAAACAAAATAAAACAGAGGGAGAGGTAGAGTGTACTCCCCAGGTGAACTTATGAGTAGAGCTATGCCTCCCCGGCAACGGCGCCAGAAAATAGTCTTGATAACCCACAAGTATAGGGGATCGCAACAGTCTTCGAGGGAAGTAAAACCCAAATTTATTGATTCGACACAAGGGGAGGTAAAGAATACTTATAAGCCTTAACAACTGAGTTGTCAATTCAGCTGCACCTGGAAAAGCACTAGTAACAGGGGTGATGTGAAAGCAGCAGTAATATGGGAGCAATAGTAACAGTAACACAGCATCAGTAATAGTAATATGAGAGCAATGGCACCAGAAAATAGTTGATACTACTTCTAATGTCATGTAGAACGAGTATATGATGATGAAAGATGGACCGGGGTTCCCAGCTATCTACACTAGTGGTAACTCTCCAATAACAAGTGTTGGGTGAACAAATTACAGTTGAGCAATTGATAGGATTGAAATAGCATTAAGACATAACATCAAGATTATTAATCATGTAGGCATGTTTCCCATATATAGTCATACGTGCTCGCAATGAGAAACTTGTACAACATCTTTTGTCCTACCAGCCGGTGGCAGCCGGGCCTCTAGGGAATCTACTGGAAATTAAGGCACTCCTTTTAATAGAGCACCGGAGCAAAGCATTAACACTCCGTGAAAACATGTGATCCTCATATCTAAGCCATCCCCTCCAGTTGTCCCAATTTCTGTTACTTTGGGGCCTTTGGTTCCGGACATAGACATGTGCAAACAACTTGTAGATACAATCTAAGCAATAAGTATAGAGCTTAAATCTAAGATCATGCCACTCGGGCCCTAGTGACAAGCATTAAACACAACAAGATTGCAGCAACAATAACTTCACAAACTTATATAGATAGACTAATCATAATGTAACAATCCATCGGATCCCATCAAACACAACACCGATTACATCAGATGAATCTCAATCATGTAAGGCAGCTCATGAGATCATTGTATTGAAGTACATGGGGGAGAGAATACCGACTCGCTACAGCTAGAACCCGTAGTCCATGGGGGAACTACTCACGGAGCATGATGGAGGCGGTGGCGTCGATGGAGATGGCTTCCGGGGGCACTTCCCCGTCCCGGCGGCGTGCCGGAACAGAGACTTCTGTCCCCCGGAGTTTCGCGATGGTGGCGGTGCCCCTGGAGACTTTCTGGAGTTTCGTCAATTGGTATCGCGTTTTTAGGTCGAAAGGGCTTATATAGGCGAAGAGTCGGAGTCGGAGGGTGCCTGGGCCCCCCTCACAGTAGGCCGGCGCGGCCAGGCCTGGGGCCACGCCGCCATGTTGTGTGGTGGCCCCCTGGCCCCTCTCCGACTCTCCTTCGGTGTTCTGGATGCTTCCGGGAAAAATAGGGTTCTGGGCGTTGATTTCGTCGAATGCCGAGAATATTGCCCGAACAGCCTTTCTGGAACCAAAAGCAACAGAAAACAGCAACTGGCCCTTCGGCATCTTGTTAATAGGTTAGTTCCTTAAAATGCATAAAAACATTATAAAGTGCAAGCAAAACATGTAAGTATTGTCATAAAACAAGCATGGAACATCAGAAATTATAGGTACGTTGGAGACGTATCACACCTCAAGTGCAACCATTTGCAAATTGTCATTATTTTCTCCGCCATAAGCCTTTCACGGTGCCATTTATTATAATGCTCATCTAGAATAGTTCGGGTTCCATCTTGCATTTATACAAAAAATATATTATTTTTTCCTAAGTGATTCATATAAGAGGCACAAAGTTGGTAATATTCACTAAAATTAATATTATGAACATATTCGGTTTTCACAACAAGGGTGAGCTTACATAGCCAACAATTCATTAAATACGCACCAATCCATTTTTGCACAAATGAAAAAAGTTGTCACAACAATCCACATACATGTCATCAATTATCATCAACTAGCACCGCACCAATCCATGTGTGCACACATGAGACTATGAACATATTCGGATAGACCATAATTCGTATGCACAACAATTTATCTTGTGTAATTTCATTCTATGCACATACTAGGTTTTCACATCATATAAACTAGGTCACAAACACTCAAATCTAGCTACAAGAAACAACGACTACCAAATATCCGCAATACATATATGTGCCATCAACTAGGGTTAGTATCCAGACAAAATCGAAAAGTTAGGATGAACTGGGGTTACCGAAATCCTAGAGGTTTGATGATTCCAACCAATAAAAACAAGGGAAGGGGTGTATTACCTGTAGGGATGTGAGAAGCACAAGTTCCACCAAAAAGAGCTTTAAATCCGTGGATTTAGATTAGGGTTTTGAGGGAAGGGAGAGGGGCAACACCGACACCATGGGAGGTTGCTCTCTATTTCTCGGGCAAAGAGGTAAGTGAGCAGAAGGTCAGGGCGGTAATGGGCTAGGCTATTTCACCGAAGGGAGATGGCGTCATCGAGCACCGAGCCATCGTTCAAAACATAGTGCCTTGCGAGATGGCACCATACATACGTGTCATGGGGCCCACAACAAGGCGACGACCACCACGTCGGCCTACACCTACATAGCTTCATTGTCCACGTCGTTGTGCAAGCCATCACTAGTGGAAAATAGGGCTTTTGTGGCGGGTGGTAAGGGACTTTTGTCGCGGGTGGCCATCCGCGACAAAAGAGGCGCGATAAAAGGTCCACCTTTTGTCGCGGGTCGCTTACCACCTGCAACATATAGTCCACCACGTGGCAGGCGCGGGGCGCGCAGGGGACATGCCCTTTTGTCGCGGGCGGTATTACCACCCGCGACAAAAGGCCCTCTACGTGGCGCGCGCACAACGCTGCTGCTTTAGGGTTTGAGGGGTGCAGCACCCCACCCCCCCCCCGCCACCGACCGCCTGTTATTTCATTTTTTTCATTCAAAAATAAAAGTTGCATATATTTGTACGCTACTAGAAGTGGTACACGTTCATTCATTATATATATATATAGATCGATCAAATAAAGATTGGATGCAAAAGTCGATTCCCCTTACATGTAGATTCCCCTTACATATATATATACATTTAGCTCACGATCGACAAGCGGTACTAACGACCGTCTATTTGGAGGTAGAGCATCTATTTCGACTAAACAAGCCTTTGTTGTTTAGTACTTCTCTAACCAAAAGTCCCGCCAGTTCCTCCGCAATTCCTAGTAGGTGTTCCTTTGGTTGGAGTCTGTCCCGCATGTAGTCGACCTATATACGAAAATGAGATGAGTATGACTATATCAATCTTGATAACGAAATATTGACGATAATAAATAAAGTTGTGAATGTTATTGCTTACGTTGAATTTATTTTTGTTCTGCTTCTCCGTGGTTAACATGCGAATGGACTCACAAACGTAGTATCCACATAGATTCGTCCCTTGTGGCTGCTGAGGGCACGGTACAGGAGTAAATGTTAGCTTCTCTGCCCAGGTACCCTCCTTATGATGTTTCTTGAAAGCTCTCCAAGCCCTGCCAGGCAAAAGAATAATTGAATGAGTGGATAATTAATTGATATCTCACGGAAGATATAGCGCGGCGATGAAGGAAATTACACTTGGAGCAACTTCTGCAAGTCGGGGAACCCGTCCACGCCTCTACTCAGTGGGTCTCTTACTTCAACTATTCCCTTATCAGCTTGAATGTCTAGTAGAATCCAGTGGAAGCTGCACATGTTATGTATATACGTCAGGAATTACACTTAACATCGAGTAAGAAAAATTGAATGTGCATAAAAGATCATTAAGACTCTCACTCGTAGTTGTAAGGAAATAATATTGAATCACAGAAATATTGCTCCCCAAAAAACCTTAGTAGGTTTCCCCCCGTATCTTCGCGGTTATGCTTTACCGTTTGAACATTTACTTTATCTGGGTCAACAAACCCAATATTGATAATATTGTTACTTTTGCATTCACTGATCTTCAGTCTGCATAAGAGAACACATAAGATATAATGAGTATATGCAATGAAAACGAACATGAACTGAATGAAAATTAACTTATATGTAGTTAACAACTTACAAGCAATAGCAACTCATGAGAGATTTGTCGAGGGCTTTTAAATTGAATAACTGCCAGAGTTCATTTATCTCAATATGGATCTCCTCCTTTCGGTAGTAATATTCAAATGGTATATCCGCCACGATGTACCTTATGTTCTCCTTGCATGCATCAAGGTACCACTGATGCAAATTCCACATATGTGTTGGCAGTTCATGCAGCTGCTCTCTGCTGACCAAGTCGGCCCCGTAGACAAATTTAGGAGCTATATCAGCAGTGGGTAGTGCAGCATCTGCTGCTAACAGCAATTCCTCCACGGTAACTGAACAGGCAGCCGCTAGCCTTGCAGCTTCTTCCAGCACGAAACCACCATGTTCCTGGTACTCCTTGGGAACATTAAACACTTTGAGTGCTGGGATCGATTGTTTGGGCTGATCTCCGAGGAGGGGAACTTCCTTTCTCTTTTTGCCTTTTGTCGTTTCCTGGCCTTGAGGGGTGCACTTGTTGAACTTGACTTTTTCTCGGCTGCACTTCTAGCTGATGATTTGCTCGTGCTAGCAATATCCTTCTCCTTAGCCTTTTCATCCTTCTTCTCGTCAATTATCCTCGCAAGATGGCGTGTATAGTCATCCTTCTTCTCGTGTAAGTCATACTGCGATGGTGTGTTCAGAAAACTAACAGCATATGCTTTTTTCTTCTCTGTGTATGGCTTTGGCGCTGGAGGTTTTGGCTTATGAAAATGCTCATAGTTGTATTTCGCAACAATGGCCTCATATTCCTCGACAGTACGATCGTAAGGACGGGGGGGAGGAACCTTTGGTACTTTTGGGAGGGGCGACATCTTGCGGACAAGACTCTTGAAACGTTTCCGGCTGGGTGCATTCCGAGTCTTAGTGGGCGGAGGCAGCGGCGCTGGAGATGGATATGGACTACAGATGTTGTGGTCGACGTCGTACCCATGGGGTGATGGTGGCGACATGTGATCAGTAGGAGGAGGTGATGGTGGCCTGCGATCACCTGGAGGAGGTGACGGTGACCTGCTGGGACGACTGGTACTAGGGGCTACCCAGCCTGGCAGCCTGATGTTCTTCTTTTCCCAGAGAATGATTTCTCCCAGCACCTCTCTGAGTGTAAGCCCCCCATCACCTCCAGGGATTTCGAGCTCCAATGTCTCCCACGACGGTACAACTGAATCCACCCCGACACGAGCATAGCCAGCTGGAATCTGATTGCCATGCCATGTTGCCGGCTCACCTTCAGGTCCAAATGCAGGTAAGACATAGCCGACCGCCACCTTAACAGACACCTTCTTGAACACCTCATGGAGATCACAAGGTGTTTGCTCCTTGATTCCATCCAAGGGGTCGCCAGGACCGGAATCTATCATCCGTGTAGGCGGGGCCTCCGAGTCGGCCACGCTGCTGTCTCGTCGCTGAGATATGCCGGCGGTATTATCTGGCTGGCGATGTCCTTTAAGTTCATTAATCTCCCGCTGCTGCTGCTGAATCTCCCGCTTCTGCTGGTCTAGTTGCCGTTGGAACTCAGCCATCCGGTCATTCTGCACCTCCAGCTCGCGTTGTTTTGCTCTCGCTCGGCTTCTATAAGTCTCCGCATCATTCGGAAACCCAAGCACCCACGGAACACTAGGGCCGTAGCCTCTTGTTCGTCCTCCCTATTCAGGATTACTGAGGACAAGCATCAGCAAGTCTTTCTCTCTATCGGGAGCAAACTTCAGTTTTCCCGCTTTAATATTAGCAGTCACTTTAATCCATTTTTCCCTGGGTACCCTAACCTTGCTGTCACTTTCAACAAGGTTCCCTGTCTTCATGTCATACTCACAGCCATGCCCAAGGAACCAATTTCGAGCCCTAGTGTCCCATCCTTCTCGCTCTGGTTCTGGAGTGATCCCATTCAGCTTCATCTCAGCCTCTTGTGCATCCCACTTAGGCATGGCTACTTCGTAGCCCCCTCGGCCCGTATGATGGTGATATTTCTTTTCGCTTGCATTCTTCTTGTTTTTCTTTGACAGTTCTGACCTCCTCTGATTCTTTGTACTGCACAAATTCTTCCCAGTTATGCTCCTGCTTCGCTAGATAGTTTTCGAATACTGGAGGCTTCTTCTCGGCCTTATAAGCTGACCATAACCGGTTCTTATACGCTCGGAAAAGTTCCCCCATCTTCTTAAGAGCCCATTTCTTCACTAGCGCTCTCTGCTTGGCATCTCAGACTCCGATCCCAAATTTGGCAAAGTGAAATGTGACATGAGGTCGTCAAAAAGTGTGTTTTTGTACCTATCGGCAACCTGATCTTCGGACACATTCTTGGTCTTGTTCCATTCTCTAATAGTGATCGGGAGATGATCTCTAACCAGAACTGCGCACTGATTCTTAAATGTCACTCTGACACTCGCGAGTGCCACCGGTTGGCCTTTCGGTGATATAGCTTCAATGTTGAAGTGGTCTTTTTTTCCCAATTTCTTTGCCGGGCCTCGTTTCTCGAACTTATCTTCGGAGGCCTAAGAGAATAAAAATCAGTTAATTTATATACATATGTACATATAGAATTCCATTAATGCCTGAACTGATCGTATACCTCGTCATGACTGGAGTCGTCGGCTTCTCCATCACCGGAGCCGTCGGCTTCTCCATCACCGAAGTCGTCGGCTTCTCCGTCGCCGGAGCCGCGGTCTTCTCCAGCTCCGGAGCAGTCGGCTTGTCCATTACCGGAGTCGCGCTCTTCTCGGTCGGCTTCTGGACCTTCGCGGATTATGTCCTCGAAGAAGTCTTCCTGTTCCAAGTCTCGATGGATTTCGAATGGATCCATTGTTTCTGCAAAAAATTAAATCGATAAGTACATATGTATATAACCCTGTTCCTAACCCTAATCAAACACTAACCAAACCCTAACTCAAACCCTAACTCAAGGAGGGGAAGGCGGCGTGGAGCAGGGAGAAGAGAGCGCGTGAGGTAGATGATCTCGACAATGCTCACGTGAGTAAGAGGTTGTTCGCGAGAGGTAGATGAGAGGGAAGTTGCGGCATCGGGGGGGAGGGGTTCGCGAGAGGGGAGAGAATAGAGGTGTTTGCGGCGTCGGTTGTTTGCGAGAGGGAGAGAAGAGGGGAGTTGCGGCGTCGGTGGTTTTCGCGAGAGGGAGAGAGAGGTGTTTGCGAGAGGGAGAGGGTCGGTGTCGGTTGTTTGCGAGAGGGAGAGAAGAGGGGAGTTGCAGCGTCGATGGTTTTCGCGAGAGGGAGAGAGAGGTGTTTGCGAGAGGGAAAGGGTCGGTGTCTGCGTCGGTTGTTCGCGAGAGGGAGAGAAGAGGGGAGTTGCAGCGTCGATGGTTTTCGCGAGAGGGAGAGAAGAGAGGGAGAGGGCCGGTGTCGGTGTCGGTAACACCGCCGGCGACGGGTTTTTGTGAGGGTGGAGGGGTGGAGGAGTGGTCTACTAGGGTTAACTATATATACTAAAATACCGAACTAATTAACTATATATACTAAAATACCGAACTAATTAACTATATATACAAAAATACCGAACTAATTAACTATATATATACAAAAAAACAATTCTAAAAGAAAATACCCAACTAATTAACTATATATACTAAAATACCGAACTAATTAACCAACTACAAATACCTAACTAATTAAACTTAACTATATACATACTAAAATACCTAACTAATCTACTAAATAGAAATACTTACAAAAAAATTAAACTAATACATAAAAAACTTAAAAAAAAGGGCCGGGCCGGCGGCCGGCGGCTACCTTCTGTGGGCGGCGCCGCAGAGGGAGGCCGCAGAGGGAGCTGGCGCGGCAGGCCGGCGGCGCGGCGGAGGACGGCGGCGCGGCAGAGGCCGGCGCGGCGGAGCGGCAGAGGGAGAGGCCGCAGAGGGAGCTGGCGCGGCGAGGCCGGCGGGCGCGGTGGCACGGCAGAGGCCGGTGCGTTGGAGCGGGCAGAGGGAGAGGCCGCAGAGGGAGCCGGCGCGGCAGAGGGAGGCCGCAGAGGGAGCTGGCGCGGCGGAGTGGCAGAGGGAGGCGTAGAGTTGGCGGGGGCGGCGCCGGAGGAGCTCCAGGCGGCGATGGCGGCGACGACGGCGGCGGTGGAAAAAATGGGCAGCCTGGCGGCGCTGAAAAGCTAGGATTTGGCCTCCGGGTCTCGTGGGTGGAGGCTCCGCCCGCGACGCGGAGCTTTTATACGCCACCCCTTTTGTCGCGGGTCGTGGCACCACCCGCGATAAAAGGACCCCCTTTTGTCGCGGGTCGTGCCACGACCCGCGACAAAAGGGGGGGGGTCTTTTATCGCGGGCCGTGGCACGACCGCGACAAAAGGGGTTGGGTGCTGATCCGCGGCGTCTGCATCCAATGGCTCCGGCCGTTTGAATCGAACGGCATGGAGCTGTTAGACGCGGATCAGCCGTTTTCTTTTTTCTGTTTTATAAAAAGTGTATGTTTATCTATTTTAACTTAATAAAAAGTGTTATTTCAATAACTTTTAAATGGTAAATCAAATAGAAAAGTGTTATATATGAAAATTTGTCAGAAAAATACAATGAACATGAATATGACATCCATATAACTATTTGCATCTTATAATGAGCATAGTCGTGTATGTTTCACCCCTAATGATATGCGGAGTGACACCGCCACGTGTCGCCGCCGCTTACACGTGCCTCGCCACGTGTCGCCGCCGCTTCCACGTGCCTCGCCCTGTCGCTGTCGGCGTGCGACGTGTGCAGCCGTGGCTTACACGTGCCTCGCCACGTGTCGCCGCCGCTTCCGCGTGCGCTATATAGAGCGACGAGTGCGGGCGCAACCACACGTCGCCACCGCCTCCGCTCATTCATCTCCGGGATGCCTCCACGTCGTCGAGGGGCGTCCGGTTTCCGTGGCGTTCGAGTGCGTCCGAGCGGTAGGTTCTACGCCGAGATACGCGCCGGTGGCTTCCGCCTCACCCTCGGCATGTACAACACGCCGGAGCTGGCGGCGCGCGCTTACGACGCGGCGGCGTGGGGCTTTCGGCGGCCACGGCGCGACATGAACTTCCCAGATGTTGAATCGCTAGAGGAGGTGGAGTTCCTCGCGCCAGCGTCGTGCCTCGTCGACGACGAGGACGGTCGCCGGCACCGCCAGGTGCAGCGCAGGATCGCCATCGCCGAGCACGACGAGCAGTTGATGCGCCAGTGGAGGGCGCAGTTCCCCAACGACGTCGACAACACCGTCGCGTTCTTCGCTAACCTTAGGGCACAACGCAGGTCCAACAGGCGCCACCTTCGGGCCGTCGCCACCTTCGAGCTCGAGAACCCGAATACAACTTGGACCGAAAACGACCCTCGGTGGGATGACATTTGGACAGAGACAACCTCCGACGACGAGTAGAGACTAGACTAGTAATTTATCTATTTTATTGTAATTTCAATAAAGTCGTTGTCGGTTCTATTAGTTTAAATTTAGTTTATAAAGTTGTTGTCGGTTGTTTTTATTCAATAAAGTGGTTGACACGAAATTTATTACGATTGAACTGAAATTAAAGTACAGAGCTCAACTGAAAAATAAGATACATGCATGGCCAGATTCGAATGTTGGAGCCATTCAATCATAGTCGTGCCTAGCCCTATAATAGTCGCCACTGTAGTCATCATAGTCGCCGACGTCATCGTCGCTAGCATCGGGGTCCCGGTTGTCGAACCTCGGCGGGTGAGCACGCGTGGGCTGGGATTGAGGGTAGCGCAGGCGGGGGCCACGATAGGCCATGACGCTCTGGAGAGTCCGGCCGCGCCACCACATCCGACGGACGGCCTCGTTGAAGTTCGAAGGAGGCGGGCCATCCTCCTCGTACCTGGCAACCGCCCTCTCACGCTGATTGATGAAGAAGCTGTCCCAAGTCGGGCTGTAGTCGGGATGCCACTGGGGATTCCTCTACTGCTCAGGCGTGAGCTCGAAATAGTAGTGGTTCGTGATGGCCATCTCGCGTGGCACACCTAGAGGGATAGGAGGGACCGGTACGCCTCCGACGCTCAGCAACCAGCCGGTCGGGAGGCGGTATCCGGGCTGGCAGGGGTAGTTCGAGGCGCAAAGCGCCTCCGCCTCCCGGGGTGTTAGACATACGGTGGAAGCCATGGGAGAGAGTGATGAGGTTTGCAGATATGAGTCCAAGCCTACATATATATAGTGGAAAAATGGCGGGAATGCGGGAAGAAAATAGGCGGGAACGAAGTGGCGCGCGAAACTTTCATCCCGGGTGGAGGCTCCAACCAGGACAAAAGACTGGGGGAGGCTTATCTAGGAGGGCCTTATCTGGGGGGCTGATCTGCGGGTAACCTTTTGTCACGGCTGGTGGGTGCAACCGGGACTAAAGCTGTCGACAGGATAAGGATGTGTCGGTAACCTTTTGTCACGGTTGGTGGGTGCAACCGGGACTAAAGCTATCGGCAGGATAAGGACGCGTGGGTGGACGCACTGCTCGATAAGATAAAGCATGTAGCGCACGACGCCCTGTCGAAGGAACAAGACAAAGTAGAAGCGGTGCCGTGCCTATAAAAGGAGCATCGATACGCCTTGCCAAGCAGATCAACAAGCCAAGCACAGTTTCATTCCCATGGATGAAGGAAAGGGTTGGGAAATCTCTCGTGGCGCAGCTTCTCGAAGATGTCGTTGGTGCACACGCCCTACGGCATCTTCGGAAGCTGCTCCTCGGAAAAATTTGCCTGCAAGCCCGTGAAAGACTCCGTCTCCTCTAACAGTGTTGGGGAAAGGGTTCTTATTATTACATAAATGTAGAGATTGTCTTGGGAACTATATATGAAGAATACATTCTTACATCGCCATCTACTGTTGTGATCTTCTACGCCGTAGCCATGGAGAATCTTCATCATTTAGCAAGATGCTTGGGTCAATTTTCACCGTGAAGGGCGGAATTTATTTAAACTTATTATAATCTTCTGACATGTCTGTCTTGTCATCCACTCCCACTATGTTTCTTTTCCCAGAAAGAACTATGTGGCGCTTTGGCTCCTCCGTTGATGTATTCTTTTGTTGATTTCTTTTTCTCGATTTGCTAGACATGTCCTTCACATAGAAAACTTGAGCCACCTCGTTGGCTAGGACAAATGGCTCGTCCAGGTACGCAAGATTGTTGGAATCCACTGTTGTCATACCGTACTTATCATCTATATGTACACCGCTGAGCTTCACCCATTTGCACCAAAACAAAGGGACCTTAAAAGTGGGTCCATAGTCAAGTTCCCATATCTCCTCTATGTATCCATAATATGTGGTGGTCTGCCCATTCTCGTCTTTTGCATCGAAGCGGACACCACTGTTTTGGTTGGTGCTCTTTTTATCTTGGTCGATCGTGTAAAATGTATTCCCATTTATCTCGTACCCTTGGAATGTACATATGTTTGAAGATGGTAACCTGGCCAACAAGTACAGCTGCTCTACAACAGTGGTGTCCGCTTTGATGGAAAAGATGAGATGTCTTTGCAACCAACTGCCGAAGGTATTCATGTGTTCACGTGTAATCCATGAATGGGGCTTGCCCGGGTTTATTTCTCGTAAAACATTCTTATGTTTCTCGATGTACGGAGCCACCAAGATGGAATTGTATAGAACTGTGTAGTGTGCTTGATTGAAGGAAATCTTGTCCCTGCACACCGTTGCTTTCCTTCCTAGTGTGCCTTGTCCAGTTAGCCTCCCCTCATACCGAGATTCAGGAACACCAATCGGCTTAATGTCAGGAATAAAGTCAACACAAAACTCAATGACCTCCTCAGTTCCGTAGCCCTTTGAGATACTTCCTTCCGGCCTAGCTCGGTTATGAACATATTTCTTTAAAACTCCCATGAACCTCTCGAAGGGGAACATATTGTGTAGAAATACAGGACCGAGAATTCTAATCTCTTCAACTAGGTGAACGAGGAGGTGCGTCATAATATTGAAGAAGGATGGTGGGAACAACAACTCGAATCTGACAAGACATTCGACCACATCTTCCTGTAATCCTGACAAAGTTTCTGGATCCATTACCTTCTGAGAAATTGCGTTGAGGAATGCACATATCTTCACAATGGCTAGTCGAACATTTTCTGGTAGAAGTCCCCTCAATGCAACCGGAAGCAATAGTGTCATAAGCACGTGGCAGTCATGGGACTTTAGGTTCTGGAATTTTTTCTCCTTCATATTTACTATTCCCTTTATATTCGACGAGAAACCAGACGGAACTTTGATACTGAATAGGGCTTCAAAAAAGATCTCCTTCTCTTGTTTGGTAAAAGCGTAGCTGGCAGGCCCTTCAAACTTCCCTGGATGATTGCCGTTTCGTCCTTTATGATGTTCCTGGTCCTCCTGTGCTTCTGTTGTTTCTTTTGTCTTCCCATACACGCCCAGGAAACCTAGAATATTCACACAAAGATTCTTGGTCAGGTGCATCACGTCGATTGCAGAGTGGACTTCCAGGACTTTCCAATATTCTAGCTCCCAAAAAATAGATTTCTTCTTCCACATGGGCGCGTGTCCGTCAGCGTCTTTCGGAACAGGTTGACTACTTGGACCCTTTCCAAAGATAACATTTAAACTCTTGACCATGTCAAATATATCAGCACCACTACGGGGGACAGGCTTCGGACGGTTGTCTGCCTCGCCATCGAAATGCTTGCCTTTTTTTCCTTAAGGGATGCTTGCGCGGAAGGAAACGGCGATTGTACGGGTACACAACTTTTTTGCTTTTTCCCAAATATTTACCTTCAGTCTCATCTAAACAGTGTGTGCATGCGTTGTATCCGTTGTTCGTCTGTCCTGAAATGTTACTAAGAGCAGGCCAATCATTGATGGTTATGAATAGCAACGCTCGTAGGTCAAATTCTTGCTCGGTGTGCTCATCCCACACACGTACACCTGGTTTGGCCCACAACTCCAAAAGTTCATCAACTAATGGCCTTAGGTACACATCAATGTCGTTGCTGGGTTGTTGTGGGCCTTGGATAAGCACTGGCATCTAAAGGTATAATAGATGCCACCCCATGGAGCACGTAGAGGCTATCCACGGTAGGCAAGTGGCGCGCGATGCCTGGGTGCTGGCCTCGTTTTGCTCCACCGGTTGGTCCACGTGTCGGTGCGTAGTTGGCCAGACCAAAATATCTCTCCATCTCAGATGTGCACGAGGAGAACCAACCCTATCCCCTCACTCGTCTCCTCCCCAATCCCCTCCTCTGCCGCCGCCACATCTCCTTCCATCGTGTGGCCGGCCGCCAGCCTCCTCCCCGCCCCTCCCCCTCGCGATCGCCGGCTGCAGCCGCCTGCAACTCCCCGCTGTCGATCTCCGCCGGCGTGATCGTGAGCCTCCTCTAGCCCTTTCACGGCCGCGCCCTCACCATCCCCAGCCGAGCTCCGCCGCGGCCTCCACCCCAGCGGCCATACACCGCACAAAAAGCGGCAGCCTCAATCCCCAGCCCCTCCTCCCCGTGTGCAGTGGTCGGCCGGCCGGCTTAGTTTCTGCGCTCCTGCATGGACTCTGTGGGATTCAACGCTGGTTGATGTGAGATTGAAATCGCTTGGCCCCTCTCAGTTATGGTGGTCAAATTAGTCACTTTCTCACCTTATCTCGTGTAGGGGTTTGGGCCCTCGGATGCGTCGCCGCCTGGAGTCGCTCACTCACTGATGTGTGGAGTTGCCTCGCCGCCGTGCCCATTGTAGTTCTCATGGTCTAACAGCCGTGCAATTTATGCCCTCGAAACTTGGCTGAAGGTAAGCACCACCTCTGATTTTTGCTCTTTACAGTAGTAATCTACATGGTCAATTCTCATGCCAAAAGAAAAGGCAATCTGCTGTGTTTGATGACAGGCTATTGCAAATAAATCATGGATTGGAGTGAATTAGTGGATATGCATATTTGTTGTGCAGGCTAGAAGGTGAAGATCGATTGGTGTTGCATATTTGTTGTGCAGACCAGATGATGCAGGTCAATTGGTGTCTGTATTATTCCCTATGTGGCAGTGTGTTCAGTTTTAGGTAATTTCCCTCAAAATCTCCACTATGATGCATTTGGTTTCAGGTTATAAATTCTTTATTTTATCACATCTTGTCTGTAATGCGAGTTGAAACTGCAACTACGAGTTGGGATAAAGGAAGCAGAAAATTCCTTTATAGGTTTATAAAATCGTCCTTACCTATCTGATTTCGCCTTCCAATGCAATGGGTTGCAGGAAAGGGAATAATACTGTGAGAGGTACTATCATCTCAGAGGTGAGCTATTTATCCGGTTCTAAGTGCACTTTGTTTCTCCATTTTTAATGACATGAGGGTCCGAGTTCTCTGGGCTGATCTACCTGAAGCCATGTCTCAGACTCATTCATTCCCTAGGTGTGCCTTTATTCATACGAAGGTTGATTTATACGTATCGGTTGACCCTAATTTTGTTGGATTTCATGGGAAACATTGCGAAGCTTGACCCTGGAAAGGGATGCATGAAGTGACTGGTTCTTGCTATGGGAACTTTCAATATTGCAATGGAGCCAAGAAATTTCTTTGAAGTTCATTTTCGAGAACCTTGAGTAAAGATGATCAGGCCATCCATGAGCCAGAGACAATCCAGCTTTTGAGAAATATAGTTGTAAATTGCATATGTACATATTGTAGCTTTCGAAAAATATTTGTGTTCATCTAGATCTCTGGTTTATCAGATTGGTTGATGTCTGGTCTAGATTGGTTCTCGTCTGCTTGTGAGGCATAGTTGTAAATCGCATATGTACATATTGTAGCTTTTGAGAAATACTAGATCTCTGGTTTATAGATCATGAAAGAGCTTGCAAAATCCTCCTTGCAGATGGTGTTAGGGTTGCATGCCCTCGACGCTCTCCCTCTCCGCCCCGGCCAGCCATCAAGGTCTTGAGGTAACTAACAACGATGTAAATTCCATTGGCACTCCAAGAAATGGGTACATGTTAGATATGCAACATCCTTTTGCTTGAATCCAATTCAACCAAACTTGAGCACTCACTTGGTTTGCGGAAGCATTTTTTAAGCCTAAAAGCCAGTCTTCCTCACTGAAAATTGTTTCTTCTGCCATGTTCTCCCTTTTTTAACCACCCTGCCTTACGTTAACTAAATAACTTGGTTACTAACAAATATGTTGGGTTTATATGTCCGGTTGACATGCTATTGATATCACAAAGACTATACACCCCACGTCTATTTGTTGTAGCCACTAAGAATCCACTTGCTTTCTTTCCTACATCCTGTATTCTTTAAATTGATTTTTATTATTTCTGTACTGAGAGCAGATATATTGTTAGTTCGCATGTTCAGGTCGTTTGTTCTTCAGAGGATATTTCTTACATTTTCTATTTATTATGGATAAGAAACAAAATATCTGAATGTAAAGAAGGAACATTAATAATTAGAAAAACGGTATTGTGCACTTATCCATCTTAGAGGTAAACTCTTCTAAGTGTGCAAGATGGTGGCTGACGAATATGCTTGATTTCAACACATTCAAGTGTACTTATCGGTTTGGTAAACAAATTTATTATTTATGAATCCTGGGTGATACACTCCGTTTATAATTTCTCTCAGTTTTGATCGAATATCTTTTTCTTTTGCTTATAATTTAGAAAGCTCTTAAATATTAGTATGTCCAGTCATTTTTCTGTGGTAACCTTCCTTGCGTTCTTTTCTAGGTGTGCAAGATGGTGGCTGATGAATATGCTAGAGTTCAACACACTGAAGTGTACTTATCGGTTTGTTAAAGAAATTTATGAATCCTGGGTGTACGTGTTCTCTGTACAGGTTCTGAAAATCATTTTCTTATAGTGATATTCCACATGAATTTATATGAATAGACATAGGGAATGGTGTGCAGGAAGTTATTGTATAATCTTCAGCATTACAATATTATTATCATTCTCTCTGCAAGAAGTTTAATTCATTACTGTTACCTTTTGGCCCGAATGATTTTTTTTTTAAAATGATTTTTCTTTGGCCATGTAGAGTGAATGCTATTCTGAACTTCAAAAGCAGTGAGGGGCTCATTTTGGAACAAGAACATAATTTTTAGAAAATACTGAGATCATGGTGACCATGTATTCTCTACACTTGGATTTGCATCTTCTCTCTTCAGTGCTTTGATGTGTTACAGACTGTTAAAAATTATTTTAGATTTATTGTTTGTATAAATGTTGTTGTGAGTTATACCTTTTAGCTTTAGCCTTTGGTATTATACATGTGTATTTCGATTAATAGATTGCTTTCAGGATTATGTTTTGGTGCTTTGGATGTTCCAATCTATTGTTGCTTATATACTTATTTATTCTTTTTGTCACATAGCATTATAGTTTAAAGGGTAGTTTTTTTAATACTTCCATGTTTGAAGAATAAACTGCTCGCCGGGGGATAATATCTCTGCTTTCTTTTAATTCAGATGTGTAATCCTTCAGTTTTTTGGGATATGCCCCCTTAGTACAATATTAATAAATGGTATTGACGTCACATTAAGAGAGGTAACGGAAGGACTGGATAGCAGAGAAATAAATTGATCACATTTCAGTTTAAACGCCACTAGATTGTTACTAGTGTAGTGTGCTTAAAATTTCTTATATGTCTCTTATCTTCCCTCCATTTTCCCATGTTTCATTGAAAGAGATACCTTGTTTTACGAGGGGGTATGGTCCGCACATTTGACATTTTTCTTTGTGCTTCCGGTATTTGCTGCATTTTATATGCTTTGTTCATTGGGTCGTGCTTTAGGTACAAGCAGTATACGTGAACCAAGGATACTATGTAAATTGGTATTAACTATACATTATAATGGTTAATGTAAACCCTTGCAGGTGTCAGTAGAAGTTATTATGCATCCTCTCATGGGCAGCACCAAAAGGCCATAGTCGACGCTAAGTTCTGAACTTCAGAGGTCCTCACTGTTGGCCTTTCTTTTATTTTGTGATTGTTCACTTGACCATATACTATTTTAGTTCTTAGATGATTCCTTTTTTGTTTACATCCCTACCATAGAATAAACAGAAGAAAATATTTAAAAGCACATTAGGTGATATTGAGGCTAATTCCTATGGCCAGGTGTACGGCTAGAGGGTTTAAATTATTTTCTTATCTTTGATGAAATTGTCCGTATTATCTTTGTGTGCTCCTTATCTTTTCTCAGATTATTATATGAAAAGAAGAAACTATATTTTTCTTATAATGGCGTGATGGTTCAGTTTTTGGGTAGCATAGAACACTACAAAAAAGAAGGGTAACAATACAGAGATACAAGTATGCGGAAAGCTGATCAAAGGGTAGATAACTGTCAGACCTGCTCTTGCATCACTGGCAGGAGAATACATGTTATTCTCTCTCCGCTCCTGGACACAAGCAGTTGGGTGATTTCATATGAACAGTAGAAATTGTAGTTGAAATCCATTAGAGCTTAGCTGTTTATCCGTAAATTGTCATAGATGGTAGCACTATACACATAACACAACAATAATCTACTTATGCTACAATATTTAAATGCAGTCTATAGCTTTTCTGCGAGGCATTGTTCGCCATGTGGTGTCGAGTGTTGCTATCTGATTTTTTTTGTCTCGCTGCAGTCTATATCTTTTCCCAAATGGCCAAATCAACTGCTTTTCTTACTAAAAGAATGGTAGAAATTATATGTGAAGGTCAAGTATGAATTTGCAGCTGACAATGTGATCCTAATGTGTATTATAGAAATCATTTGCATCAGCTTGGTTTAATATTTTGAGTTACTTTGTAGTTACTTTCATGGTTGTCAGCGTCCCAGGCCCTAGGTGAGTTCTTGCAAATATTTATTTCCTATAATCCAGGTCAAGGTTTATCGTACTTTTAATCAAGATTCTGATCTACTTGCATTTTGTGGTATTTATCCTGAGACTGAAATGGTTATTCGAGGTTACTTGCACTGATAAATAGAGACTGAGCCAGTCATCTATCATGATTCTGATCTACCTCTATTCTATCAAGATTCTGATCTACCTCCATTTTCTGGTCTTCTTTTGTAGAGGTTGAGCCCATCTGGAAAGGAGCAACTGAACTGATAATTTGCTTGGCTCGTGCAAGAATGGATAATGTGATTGTGGCGCAGTTCTCAGATGGCTATATGGATGCAGTTATAATAAGAGACTTTCCAAAGGCTGATCTCATAGCTTTGCTACTCAAGGTGAGTGATGGGAGCTATGTGAAATCCACGTATGATACATATCTCAACGTTATTTATTTACTCAGTCTGCAAAAGTACATTAACGTTGAGTTTTCGAAAGAATGCTTTGGTCTGGTTGTCGCTTAGAATTGATCTGTACTGTATTATTATAAATCCACTGTATATAAATAGAATAATTTATAAAAAATTGTGTGTTGATCAATCTGTCGTCTTATTTGTTAACATCTTCAATTCAAATTTAGTTCAGATTTGTTAACAGTGAGTGCTACTTCTGGACAAAATTGACTAATTCCCTATCTGCCTTTGTGATAGTGTTCGGAGTTTCAAAGTAATATTTCTACTAGAATTTTCTTTTTTACCGCAAGAGTATTGCTTATCCTTCATATTATTATCCGCACTTCCAAATGCAATGCTCATCTTACTGCTGGTTAGTGGTTTTTGCTTTAATTTCTGTTATTTTGCCAGTGTTTCTTTACATTGACGATTCATTTGTTGCATGAGCTAGGATGTTTCTCTACATTGATGATTCGTCTACTAACCTAATAAGTAAAACATATTGATGAAATAGAAACATGATTTCATTTCTCTATCAGAAATGTACTGCTGTATATCGTGTTCTGCAAGTTTTTTATTTGCTATGAGGTTGCTGGATTTTTGCTTGATACCATGAAAGTAAAATGCGTATTTCTCTAAGAATCCCCGTGTGTTATCAAGTACAAAAACATGCTATGTGATTGTTCATAAGAAAAAAAGTGTCTGTCCCAAGGAATAGTTTACAAAATAGTGGAGTAAGGTTCAGGATGTTAGCTCTTTTAAGTTAAGTTTTCCCTTGTCAGCAAAGGATAGGCAATTAGTGATAGGGAGAGCTCGTGTATGAAGCCACCCAGAGAGAAATCAGGTTGCGCCGTTGTACCCAACCGGTGGACGTATTTATATCTGAGCTTACTAATATCATTTGCTATTTATTGCATCAATCGCTGAAGGTTAGACATGTGTGCATACACTGCATTTGCAACTTGGATCCAGATAGGCTGGTTTGTACCTTTATGTAGGTCTATATAGTGTCAACACTGCCTGCTGAAATGGGGTATTTTCATATATTCTTCATGTTTCTCTTTCAAACGATGCAGAGCATAGTTTTATATGCTGAACCTGTTTCCGGAAAGTTTTTTATTCACAAAGAGGTTTTTGTGATGGTTTAGAATTATCGTAGTGAAGGAACTAACTATCCTGAATTTTCTAATTTATGTAAACCTGATGTATGGAAGAGCAATGTGGTTTGCTCTAAACTTAGATTGCCATGACGTGTCTAATATATTTCTCGACATTGTTATATCCGTTATGGATATAGAATTAGTAAATCAATTAAATTGGGTGGTTACTACCTAAGTCAGCACAGCCCCGTTGATACGGTTTGGAATAGGTTTCTTTGTAACTTTCAAAATATATGATGTTTAGGCTTGAACATATAGATGCCTGCTTGGATGCAGTCTCTATCCCTTATGGATATAAAATTAGTAAATCAATTAAATTGGGTGGTTACCTACCTAAACCAGCATAGCCCCGTTGATACGGTTTGGAATAGGTTTCTTTGCAACTTTCAAGATATATGGTGTTTAGGCTTGAAAATATAGATGTCTGCTTGGACAAACATTACTTTTGACAAGCAAAAGTACTCTTGGTGCCTCCTTCAGTTCTCTTGCTGTGTGGCCAAAGCAAGTCACCTAAATCTATTCTTTTCAATTTGTTTTTATGGTTCATGAGCGTTAATTTTTTTGTCTTCTTTTTTCTTGGTGCCTCCTACACTTCTATACAATCGTGCACCTTCGATTTTCACTTCTTGCCATTTTACTTGACATGGTTGTTGTGTTCTTCACCTCTTCGTTGCAGGGCCGTTGTCCCGTTTAAGGTTGCTGCCTGAAGGCTCTGTTGTTTTCTGGTAGATTTGGGATTCAACTCTGTTGCAGGTAAGCTTTAGCATCTGAAAGGGATCTTTTGGGAATCATGTTCTGCTAGAAGATTTCAGTTTGCCAGTGTTGCAGTAGTTTGCAAGCAATCTTCTCATGTTGTATATCCTCTCCAAGCCACTATATGTTCATTAGATCGGTTATGCTTCACATTATACAGTTTGGCAGCATGATCATGTATCGTATACAGTTTGATAAGTGTGTTAAATATTGCTGAAGTTGGTGTTGCTTTTTAATGGCTTTTCTCTACCGTCACAGTTTGATTTCTGCAATTATTAAGAGGCTACCAGTCCTCCTAATATTGCAGTGTGTGAGTTCTCCACTGTACAAGTTATGCTGTTTTTTCATGTGCTCGCTTGCCCTTTTCTCTTTTTATTAAATGGATTCCATATATGCTATGGCCTATCATCCCATCGGGTCATGATGGATTCATACTCATATGTTGTGGCGTGTAGACTGAAGCCCACAACACTTCTCATCCATGCCACCACGACTTGCTTTTTCCACAAATCTGTGTGAATTTCACGGGATCGTGCGCCAAGGCGCACGTTTAAATCTAGTCATAATGAACTTCCGCTTCATGCACAACCAAGGAGGAAGGTTGTAGATACATAAAGTCACGGGCCAGGTGCTGTGACTGCAGCTCTGCTCCCCAAAAGGATTCATGCCATCTGTACTTAGACCAAACCATAAGTTCCTTGCCTCACCTGCAAAATCCGGGAACTCTCTCCCGATGTTCCTCCACTGCCGACCATTAGCGGGGTGCCTCAACATCGCGTCTTTCTTACGTTCTTCCATGTGCCATCGCAACAAATTGGCATGCTCTTTGTTTCTGAACAAACGTTTCAACCGTGGTATTATTGGAGCATACCACATCACCTTCGCAGGAACCCTCTTCCTGGGTGGCTCGCCCTCAACATCACCAGGGTCATCTTTTCTGATCTTATACCGCAATGCACCACATATCGGACATTTATTCAAATTCTCGTACTTCTCACCGCGGTAGAGGATACAGTCATTAATGCATGCATGTATCTTCTGCACATCTAATCCTAGAGGGCAGACAAGCTTCTTTGCTTCATATGTACCGACGGGCAATTCATTATTTCTTGGAAACAACATCTTTAATATTATCATCAATTTCTCAAATCCCGAGTCAGTCACACCGACCTCTGCCTTCCATTTCAGCAATTCCAATATGCTACCCAGCTTTCTCTGCCCATCTTCACAACCTGGGTACAACAATTTGTGGTGGTCCTCTAACATCTTGTCGAACTGCAACCTCTCCTTATCCGTGCCACAGTCTCTTCTTGCATCAGAAATGGCCCGACGAAGATCATCATCAACAGGATCATCTGATGCCTGTTCTTCACCTCCTTCTTCTTCATTGTCGTCCATTGCGGTATCATCGCATTCAGAGAACATAGATCGGTACTGGTCATCATTATCTTCTTCTTCATCGCCGTCTTCCATCATAACCCCTTCTTCTCCGTGCTTGGTCCAAACATTATAGCTGGACATGAATCCAAACCGAAGCAGGTGGCTCTTAATGTCTCTTGAGCAAGAGTAATCCTTCTCGTTCTTACATTTTAGACATGGACAGCACATAAAACCTTGCTTCGACTTGTTGGCCTCGGCCACAAGCAGGAAAGAATTCACGCCCTCTCTGAAAGCGGGAGCACATCGGTTACCGTACATCCATGGATGACTCATCTGCATCACAAGTACAATTATATATGTATCAGATGCAATCACCTTGCTAAAATTAGTATTGTACGGACTATGTATATATATACGAGAAAATAGTTGCTAACCTTTTACGATCAAAAAGAGGAGAAATCTTATCAAATAAAATCAAGTGGCATCCCTCTCACAAGCATTCCATCAAACACCTCTTGTGCACATGTAGAAAAAATGAGCTAGCATACACCTCCACCTTCACCACCAAGGAAAAAATGAGGTGGGGGGGCTGGCTGCGTGTCTATATATAGGCATGGCCTTTTGTCGCGGGTCGTAATACAGCCCGCGACAAAAAGGGTGCCGACAGGAGGCGCCAGCCCTCAGACCCCTTTTGTCGCGGGTCGTATTATGGCCCGCGACAAAAGGGCGCGACAAAAGGCCCTGCCCGCTCCAAACCGCTTCGGAGCGACGTGGCCACCCCATTTGTCGCGGGTGCAGGCGCGCCCGCGACAAAAGGATCCCACGAAAACCCTATTTTCCACTAGTGCATATCCTTGGTGGCATTGTGCCGTGAAGCATGTCTTAGGGCCAGCTCTGGCCAGGGCAAGAGGTGCGATGGCCATGGGCCCGGCCAAAATAGGGGCCCCGATCTGGTGCATATGTACGCTTAGTATCGATGAAGAGTAGAAGAAAAAAGAGGCCCATCTATTCAACATGCACGTACAGCAAGCCTAAGATTACAGCAAGCACAGCAAGGTTTGCCTGGACACTGTTGTAATTTCTCGCGATCGAATCACGCATGGGGCCTGCACGGAGTCAGTGCTAAGGCACGGCTGTCGAGGGTACTCCTCGCCAATGCCCTCCGATAGGGGCTTAGGGTTGACGGAATCCTGTAGGCTGACATGAGACATCGGTTCACAGACAAGCGGGGAGAGCGATTTACCCAGGTTTGGGGCCCTCGATGAGGTAAAACCCTTACGTCCTGCCTGTCTGTTCTTTGATTATGAAAACAATGGGTTACAATGGGGTGCCGAATACTTCGGCTGAGATCTAGTCGAGATTGATGTTGCTAGGGTTACCTAGCTCTAAGCTTTTCCTGGCTAAGGTTGCTAAGATTGTTCGTGTCCCTCGGCAGCCCCTCTCCTGGCCTTTATATAGGAGGCCAGGTCTCAAGGGTCCTAACCGAGGACGATTAAGTTTACAGTAGTTTTAGATCCAATCTTTCCTTGTTTGTTCGCTTCCTTGTCTTGCCTGTCAAGGAATCTTCTGATGCGCCGGCCTAGTGGCCCATCTAGCCTTCAGGTGTCTTCATGGGCCTCCAGTTGGTCAATACAGGATAGGGCAATGTCGGTTACTCGAAGGGTAATACCCACATCAGTAGCCCCCGAGTGTCTAGCCGAAGATAATTCGGGTAGAGACTAATGCATGTCCTCTCATGATATTCTTCTCCTTCATTGTTCTTGTTCATCTTGATTCTGCTCCATCTTCTTTTTATCGGGTGCGCGTCAGCGCTCCCGATGGGAGTAGCCCCCGAGTCTAGGTACAGATGCTTGCAATCTGTGCGTAGACTCAAGTTGTACTACTCGAATACTCTCCTCTGCCGAGTTTTTCGCAGGTCTTCGTAGGCCATTCGATACATTTTCTTTACGCAAAGGATAATGAGTAACGTGCCCAACTTTTGTTGGTTAAGTACCTGATGGCAAAACAACGTTACTCTACACAGAATCAAGTCCCCGGGCATGATCCTGGAGTACAAAAAACTTTTATTGGATGTACATCATGCGCTCCCGATGGGAGTGTCTAGGTGTAATCGCCTATAACCGAGAGCAGACTCAGTATTTTTTTCCTTCGACCGCTTATTCTGTCGAGTCTTCCTTTTTATCGGGTGCGCGTCAGCGCTCCCGATGGGAGTAGCCCCCGAGTCCAGGTTCGGATGCTTGCAATCCGTGCGTGGACTCAAATCCTTCATCCGATGACTTTTTATATTTCCATCGAATGCCTTTAATAACAATTTTTTTTAATATGACATCATAGTTGTGGGCCATCTGACGGGATTTGACTTGACGTGTAACTGCTGTGGGCCAATTGATGGAACTTGACCTGACGGGCCCACCCTAGTTCTGCGCGGGCAGTTTTTAGGTCTTAACTGGTGCACACGCGGCGATCGAGGCGTCTCCTCATTTTTCGCGCAACGTGGGAATAATGGGCCGCCGGTTCCACTCTTTCTTCTAGCGCCACGTGTATAGTCAGATCTGCTCCTGTCCCCACGATGCTTTGTGGAGTTATGGCCACGTCTGGGCTCAAATTTTTACGGGATAAATAGGGAGCCTCTTTTCTTTTACCTTTTACCCCGTTCACTGCTCATCTTCTCCCTCAAGCCTCCTGTCCTTCTGCCTCTCCATCAGAAGCTTCGTCCACCATGGGCAAGAAGAAGAGTGGCAGCGCATCGGAGGCGGCCAAGGTTAGCCGTGACTGGAGCGCCTCTGCCATTACCAACCGCGACATCAACAAACTTCGCGCCCTCGGCTTCATCTCCGCATCTGAGGATGACGTTCGTCTCCCAGGTCAGGTTTCTCGCCCGAGTCCCCCAAAGGGCTTCACCGTCATGTTCGTTGCTTTTCTGTTCCGTGGCCTCTCTCTTCCGGCGCACGAGTTCCTTTGCTCCCTTCTTTTCTTCTATGGGATTTAGCTCTGGCAGCTGACCCCAAATTCCATCCTCCACCTTTCCATTTTTGTCACCGTTTGTGAAGCCTTCCTCGGCATTGAGCCCCACTGGGGCCTTTGGAGGAAGATCTTCTATGTGAAGCGTCACAATGATAGCAACGGCCCCCCGTTGTCGGCGGCGTCGGCTTTGTCGTCAGGAAGGAGGTCGATTACTTCGACTATCCGATGAAAGAATCCGTCCAGGGCTGGCGCAACAAATGGTTCTACCTTCGGGACCCTGTCATTCCTGGGCGGCGTTCAAATCTCCCCTTTTTTGACGATGTCTTGGTGACTCACAAGAAGAAGTCTTGGAACAACGCCCTTTCTCCCGAAGAAAAGGCGACAGCCGATGAGCTATTCAAGCAAATTGTCATTCTGAAGAATTCAGGAGGCATGACGATGCGTGGTACTGAAGTAGTTTCAGTGTTCCTGCAACGTCGAGTGCAGCCGCTGATGTCTCGCCCTCACCAGCTGTGGCTTTTCGCTGGCAAAAACGATAGGTCGAGGGTCAACTCTGCCGACCTTTCGGCAGATGAGCTCCAGAACGAAGTTCGTCGCCTAACATGCCTCAGCACCAAGGACACCATTGTCTTGACATCGGCGCGCCCTCCTTATGATTCCAAGCATCCTCCGTCCAAGGTAACGTTATCGTCCTTCGTTTACTGTCATTACTCCTTCTTTTTGTTTGTGCCTTACTCGTTTTGCTATCTTTCTGCAGGTTCCCGCTGTCGCCCAATGTTATCCTCCCTCACCCGAGAGCGGAGCGGTGTTATAGGATGACGATGACGATTCTGAAGAAACCGAGGATACCCAGCATGCCCTTGAGGACAGCGATGTCCAAGAGGAGGAAACTGCTGAAGATGACGCCTTTCTCAAGAGCAGACGTCGCAAGCAGGTACATGATGATCTTATCACTTCGGCTGAATCAAGTCCTAAAGGAGGAGATAATGATGCCGACGAAGCTGCTTCGCCTCCTCCTGCTAAGAAGGGTTCAACCAGTTTCTTCATGGACGAAGATGACCTGGACTTGTGAGCATTTATACTCTTGTTACTTTCATTTCTTGTCACCTAGTATGCTAACTGCATGCTGTACTTAAACAGCTCTGTCGATGATGATGACGATGTTCCTCTCGCAAAGAGGGCTAAACTAGCTTCTGAGAGAGCAGCATCGGCTAAAGAATCAAACCCTTCTCCTGCCAAGTCGACACCTCCATCCCGAACGGGTGTAGAGAAGGTCCCAGTGTCAAGAGTTATTCCTTCTGATGATGCTCCCTCCCCGCCGGCTGGCCGCGATCACGTAAGTACTTTAATCTGTCAAGCTTTGCTGAATTTCTATCACCTGACTCCTTTTGACCTTTTCCTGGCTGCAGCCAATTTATGCTATAGTCGATGCTGTAGCAGACTTTGCGGAACAATTTACTCGCCTCGAAGCCGAAAACTCTCAACTTCGGAAGGCCGTCAAATCTTCGGCTGATCAGGTGGTCGAAGCCAACAGGCTTGCTGCCGATGCCAAAAGTGAGAATGCCTTGTTGAAGGAAGAAGTAAATCGGCTGAAGCGTCAAATGAAGGATGGCGAAGATGCCAGGCGTGCAGCGGCGGCTGCGATTGATGAGAAGGAGGGTGTCCTCCGTGAATCCATCAAGGATTTACTGGGTAAAAATCCTTACGGTGCTCTGCCCCTTTCTTAATGTTTTCTCCATAGATTACTAATACTCTCTTTTTCAGAGGCCGCCAATTTAACTGTCAGCCGACGCCATCAGCTTCGGGAGAATTCTACGGCCGATGCCTTGTCACTTGCTGCTGAGTCAAATGTCCAGATCCTCAGATTACTGCAGAAGTCCAAGGGAGCGTTGTCGAAGTTATACTCGATGATCTTCCCTAAAGCGAAGCTGGACAAGACTCTCGACGAGATGGCAGAAGCTTTCCTTGTCGATCCCTCCGAACCTGTTGAGGTACTGAAACGTCGCAGCCGCTTGATTGGTGCGGTTCTTACTTTCCAGTTGCTTATGGGCCACGGGATGGGGTCGGAATTGGAAGAGTTTTCTAAGGCGCTGCCTGTTGATGATGAAAATCATCTAGTCAACCTTGAGCCTTTCAAGAGATCGGCAATAACTTGCGCCAACCGGCTTCTGAAGTTGGTGGATGAAGCACAAGCTGAGCCTGCTCCTGAGTCAGCCCCCGGTTCAACGTCGGCTAATCCTTGAACCGTTATTTGATTTGTTGTACATAATATTTTCGTAACACTTTGAAATTCGGCTCTGTTGCCAAACATCCTTTTGCCTGTATGATGTGCACTCAATGCTCCCGATGGGAGTTTCTTTTTATATTAATGCTTGGTCTGAAGTGAGAACGTGCTGCAGATTCCCTCATCTTCTTCCCGTGTCGAGCTCTTTCCGAATCCTTCGGGTAATGATGAATCAGGCCTCGTTCATCAGTTACGTGACCAGGTGTCTAGTCTAAATAAAGACATTACTTCCCTTCGTGCGATGGCTGCCTTGGTGAAGAAGAAGGGAGAAATAGCGACTGCCATTGAACAATACGCTCTTGATGGTCTCCATATTGCTACCGAAAGTTTCAACTGTGAGTGTTAGCCCGCCTTCTGATTCTAGGTATAGCTTGAATGTTCTAACATTCGTTCCTTTTCCAGTTGTGGCTTCGGATGCAGCTGAGGAGAACAAAAAGATTCATGAAGAGGTTGAGGCAATGACTGACGTTGCGCACCCGAATCATGGTTTGTGGCTGCATCGTCCGAAGGCTGTCGTCATGGCAAAGTTTAAATATCGGGTGGGAAAGGCACATTATTATTTTGATAAGTTCCATGCTCATCTTACGATGGTTTGGAACACCTTGTTTCCTCTGGACCAGGCACCCGATACCTTATCTGCATTGTTCACCCGATTCAAGTCTCCCGAAAGGATTCGGCTGTTGGTGCGGAAAGAACTCCTGGCTGGTGCGGAGCTTGCTTTTGCTTCAATATTGGCATGTCATCCATCTCTAGATTTGGGAGCCGTGGCGAACACTGAGAGGGGCTTAGGCCAGTATTATGATGCTGCTAGAGGTCCTACTTAAACCATTGTTTCTCGGATGGAGTCGTGCCTTGAGAAGGATCTGAAGTCGCATTGGGACCGGGGAGCTCGACTATGAATGTAATAGCCTTATTTCCTGCATAAGATTACTTTGTGTAAATTTATTGCATACGTTGTATGCTATGTTAATTCGATTGATATTTTATTTGTCGGGGGCGGCTGAGTGATCAGTTCAACCTGCTCTCCCGACGACTTCGTTGGATTATGCAATGTTATTGCGAAGCCTCTGTGTAAGTTTTGTAAGAGCGAGACCCATCAACTTAGTCGAGGGAATTAGACGCTTGGCATCGTCACGCGGTGCACCGGTTTGAGCCTTGTTTTGTGATAATGTAACCATCGACTGCAGCACTCGCGTATTTTCTCGAGGCTTGGATTGGTTGTTTTTAGGTGTCATTAATCTTAGCTCTCGCTGAGAGTATTTAATTAATGACACTGTGTAAGCATATTGCTTTTGGGCCTAAGCTCCCGATGGGAGTTATAGCCGATGGTAGGGGCTCCAAACGTTAAGTTCGGATGCTGAAGCCTGAAGCAAGAAAAAAAGAGAGATAATCTGATTAGATCTTTATTCATAATGTAAAAGCAACCTTATAGGCCGTCGACAGAACAATCGTGTCCTACGTATAGAACCATCGCAATTGCGCAATGTTCCATGGATTCTCAACGTCTTTCCCTGAAGCTGGATTTTTGAGCCGATAGGCTCCTCCCGGTATCACTTCAGTGATGATGTATGGTCCTTCCCATGGGGATTCTAGCTTCAAGGGTCTTTTTTGCTTCAACCGAAGTACCATATCTCCAACACTGAAATTTCGACTGCTTATTCGTCGACTGTGATAATTTCTCAGTGCTTGTTGGTAGACCGTTGTTCTTGCCAAGGCAATATCTCGTGCTTCATCAAGGAGGTCGACAGCATCCTGTAGCGCGATATTGGAGGAGGACTCTGTGTACGCTGTTACTCGAGGCGCTTCAAATCGGACGTCGGCTGGCAGGACTGCTTCGGCTCCGTACACCAAGAAGAATGGAGTGTATTGAGTCGACCTGTTGGGGGTGGTACGCAAACTCCATAGCACAGATGGTAATTCTTCAACCCAGGCTCCGGCTGCGCCTTTAAGGCGTTTCTTTAAACCATCCCCTATTAAACCATTGATCCTTTCCACCTGGCCGTTGGTCTGGGGGTGAGAGACTGATGCGAATTTCAATTTGATTCCTCCATCATCGCAAAATTTCCTGAACTCCTCAGAATCAAAGTTGGAGCCATTGTCTGTGACGATGCTATGGGGCATACCGAATCGACAGGTTATTCCTTTAAAGAATTGGACCGCCGTTTCAGCCTTTTGGTTTCGCACTGGTACTGCCTCGATCCACTTAGTGAATTTGTCGACTGCAACCAGTAAGTACGTGTGTCCTCCGGGTGACGATCTTGGCAACGGTCCAACTTGATCGAGTCCCCATTGAGCGAACGGCCATGCCAAGGGTATTGTCATTAAATCCGTTGCAGGAGCGTGTGGTTTCGACGAGAAACGTTGGCACGCATCGCACTTCATGACTAGATCCCTAGCATCCGAAGCTGCCGTTGGCCAATAAAATCCTGCCCTGAAGGCTTTTGCCACAAGGGCCCGGCTCCCTGCGTGATGTCCGCAGGTTCCTTCGTGTATCTCGTGCAACAGTGCTTTTCCATCGTCAATGGCAATGCATCTTTGGAAGATCCCTGAAATGCTACGTTTGTAAAGCTCACCATTTATCACAGTGAAGGCCTTTGAACGTCTGATGATTCGCCTAGCTTCCACAGGGTCCTCTGGCAGCTCTTGCTTTGTTAGATACGCTAGGAACGGTTGGGTCCATAGCGGCTCGAGGAGGAAGATTTGCTCGGCAGGAGGAGTTGGGGATTCTTTAGCCGAAGGAGTTTGCTGCGAGCTTGCCTCTGATTCATCAGCCGATAACTTTGGAGGTGCCGATGTTTTTTCTTTTATCGATCGTTGAGTGATTACCTCGTAAAACACTCCGTCTGGGATGGGAGAGCATGTGGATCCGATATTTGCCAAAGTGTCGGCTTCCTCATTACTGGCTCTGCCGATGTGTTTGAGCTCGCATCCTTCGAATTTAGCTTCCATGTTCTGATACAGCCGCTGATAGGCGATCATGTTGTCGCTGACTGCGTCGCAAAGGTTCATCGATTGCTGCACCACCAAGTTTGAGTCTCCGTAGATCTCCAGACGAGTAGCACCACATGCCTTTGCCATTTTCATTTCGTGCAACAGCGCTTCGTATTCTGCTTCATTGTTTGTCGGCAGAGAGAAATCCATGCGTAGTATGTACTTCATCTTATCTCCCTGCGGTGATATCAGCACCACTCCTGCTCCTGCACCCGTGCTTCGTTTTGACCCGTCGAAGTACATTATCCATGATCCTGACATATCGGGTACTGCCGGTGTCTGGGATTGGATCCAATCTGCCGTGAAGTCTGGGAGGATTTGGGATTTTATCGCCGTTCGATTAACGTAAGTTATGTCGTGTGGTGCTAGTTCGATAGCCCATTGGGATACTCGACCCGTGGCTTCCGGATTGGTCATTATGCTCTTCAGGGGTGCTTCGCTTACTACTTTAATCGGGTGCTCCGTGAAGTAGTGCCGCAACTTTCGAGCCGACCGCCACACTGCATACGCTAGCTTCTGGTGATGGGGATACCTCTGCCTTGCAGGAGTGAGTACTTCACTGAGGTAATAAATGGGCCTCTGCACACCGTGAACTCTCCCTGCTTCCTCTCGCTCGACGACTAGGACGCTACTGAAGACTTGTGCTGTTGCAGCTATGTACATGAGCAACGTCTCCTTCTCGCGCGGAGTCACGAGTACTGGGGAGGTCGATAAGATCTTCTTCAAGTTGTCGAAGGATTCCTATGCCTCCTTAGTCCACTCGAATTTTTCCGATTTCTTCATCAGGTTGTAGAAGGGTAAGGCTTTCTCCCCTAGTTTTGCAATGAACCTGCTGAGTGCTGCTAGCCGGCCTGCCAACTGCTGCACTTGGTGCAGATTCTTTGGCGGCTCCATATCAAGAATAGCTTTGATCTTTAGGGGATTGGCTTCGATTCCTCTGGCTGATATGAAGTACCCAAGTACTTGTCCTCCCGGTACTCCGAAGAAGCATTTTTTGGGATTCAATTTGATTTTGTATCTGTCCAGATTGTCGAAGGTTTCGCGTAAGTCATCGATGAGTGTGGCTGCGTGCTTTGTTTTCACCACGATGTCGTCGATGTAAACCTCGATATTTCTTCCAATCTGCTCCGCAAGGCAAGCTTGCATGCAGCGTTGGTAGGTGGCTCCCGCATTTTTTAGCCCGAAGGTCATGACGTTGTAACAAAAAACGCCGTGCGGGGTGATGAACGCGGTTAGCTCTTGGTCTTCCTTCTTCAGCTTGATCTGGTTGTAACCAGAGTATGCATCGAGGAAAGAAAGACGGTCGCACCCGGCCGTGGAGTCGACTATCTGGTCTATTCGAGGTAATGGGAAATGATCTTTAGGGCAATGCTTGTTAAGGCCGGTGTAATCGATGCACATGCGGAGGGCGGTTGTGTCCTTCTTTGGCACCATGACGGGATTGGCCACCCATTCGGATTCCTTAAGCTCCCGAATAAATCCTGCCTTGCGGAGCCGATTAACTTCTTCTCCAATTGCTCTTCTCTTCGGTTCAGAGAATCGTCGCATTGATTGCTGTACCGGTTTGGCTGTTGGGTCAACATTTAGGGCGTGCTCAGCGAGTTCCCTGGGGATACCTGGCATATCGGATGGTTCCCATGCAAATATCTCCCAGTGCTCACGGAGGAACTCGATGAGCGCGCTTTCCTATGCGTCAGTAAGGTCAGCCGAAGTATTGACCGTCTTCTTTGGATCAGTAGGGTGCACCTGCAGTTTCTTGGTTTCCTTTGCAGTATCGAGCTCATCGGATCTTGCGTTTCGATTGTCGGCTGGTGGCTGTGTGTAATCTGTAATGGCGTCGATCGCGTTGAGTTCTTCCTTGGCTCCAAATTTCGAGGCGATCTTCTGAAACTCCCTGTCGCAGTTGTCTGACCGAGCGAAGCTGCCGTGGATGGTTATTGGGGTCCCGTTGTTGCCTGGCATCTTTAGCTTTAGGTATGCATAATGAGGCACGGCCATGAATTTGGCAAACGCAGGTCTGCCGAGGATGGCGTGGTACTGAGATTCCCAGTCGACTACCTCGAACTCAATCCTTTCTTTCCTGAAATTACTGGGCGTGCCGAAGACTACGTCCAATGATGTTTTACCCAGCGAGTAGGTGGGTCGAGTCGGTATAATGCCGTGGAACCCTGTGTCGGATTCTTTTAGCATGTCGACTGTTAAACCCATTGCCCTCATTGTGCTGGTGAATAACAGGTTCAAGCCGCTTCCACCGTCCATAAATACTTTGCCCATATTGTATCCTCCAATCTGTGCTTCCAGAACGAGGGCCGCATGACCGGGCCTTGGGACGGCCTTCGGGTGATCCGCCCTGCTGAAGGTGATGCTCTGATCTGACCAATCGATAAAATCCGGCGTATCAACCATGGCAACTTCTGCGTATTTTACTTCTCGGGAGAACTTTTTGATTTCTCTTTTCGAAAAGCTGGTTTTATGGATCATGTTGATCTGTCCACGCAGTGCTGGGAATGCCTCGACTGGTTCATATTCGTCTTTTTCCATTGGCTCGTATGGTTCTGGTACATATGGCTCTGGCTGATGACCATAGGACCTCGCTTTATCTTCCATTATGCGAACTCTTGATGTGGCTTCAGCTCTAAGATCGTCGCAGAACTGCCGAATCTCAAGGAAGTGTCGGCAGTTCCTTAACAGATGGCTGGACTTCTCCCGACCATCCTTAGGATCGAAATAAGAGTGGAGATAACACAGTGCTTCAAGTTGCTCTGTAGCTGAGAGGTGTGGAGAACGGGTGCGTCCTCTGATTGATGACATGTCATAGCATCGAGAGTGGACTGCTTCCTCTTCACGGTGCGAACTCCTTCGTCTCTTTCTTTGTCCAGCCGCAGCGTCGAGATTTTCCCGGTTGCTCTCTCGTATGCTTCTGGGCGAAGCCTTTAGGGTTGCTGCCGATGGGATACCTTTCTGAGGCTCAGCCTTTGAGTGGGACGCGCCGGCCCCGGGGAGGCGGAGAAAATCTCCGGAGTCGACGACGAAGTGGACACCACCGAAAACAGCTTCCGTGTTGCGAGACGATGCCATAAAATTCGGGTGAAGCTCTTCGCGATGCGGCACAAATTCGAAGGGTCCGCAGCGGATCGGGTCTCTTGACTTTGCCGGCGTCGGTGACTCGAGTAAGAACGCCGCGGATGTAACTGGTGCTACCGATGACCTGCCTTGTGCCGACAGGCTTCCCACAGACGGCGCAAATTGTCGAGGGTACTCCTCGCCAATGCCCTCTGATAGGGGCTTAGGGTTGACGGAATCCTGTAGGCTGACACGAGACATCGGTTCACAGACAAGCGGGGAGAGCGATTTACCCAGGTTCGGGGCCCTCGATGAGGTAAAACCCTTACGTCCTGCCTGTCTGTTCTTTGATTATGAAAACAATGGGTTACAATGGGGTGCCGAATACTTCGGCTGAGATCTAGTCGAGATTGATGTTGCTTGGGTTACCTAGCTCTAAGCTTTTCCTGGCTAAGGTTGCTAAGATTGTTCGTGTCCCTCGGCAGCCCCTCTCCTGGCCTTTATATAAGAGGCCAGGTCTCAAGGGTCCTAACCGAGGACGACTAAGTTTACAGTAGTTTTAGATCCAATCTTTCCTTGTTTGTTCGCTTCCTTGTCTTGCCTGTCAAGGAATCTTCTGCTGCGCCGGCCTAGTGGCCCATCTAGCCTTCAGGTGTCTTCATGGGCCTCCAGTTGGTCAATACAGGATAGAGCAACGTCGGTTACTCGAAGGGTAATACCCACGTCAACGGCCTAGGAAAGGAACTAGGGATAGAGTGAATTCATTAGAACACTTGCAGCTTCAAGATCTTTTTCTTTCAGCTGCTTCCATTCGTTAGGGTGCGTCAGTGGCTTGCTTTGTTGGTCATTAGAGTAAAACAGATGCACGAAAATCTCCTTTCTCATGATTCGTTTGTTAGCAAGCTATTTCTATCTATTGTTTTTGAATACTTCAAATATATTTAGATACTTGATGCTAATAAAAATTTATCAATGCATATGGCTTTACAATGATTTTATTCGCTGATTCATGAAATCGATACTATTTTCTTGGGTCCATAGATGGAGTTCGCCCTGGGGCCTACAAAAATCTAGAGCCGGCCCTGCATGTCTATGCCTGTTGCGGCGCCAAACAAAAAAAGTTATTCTATGTATTCTTTATGAGAACATGTCATTTCGTGAATTTTCTGAAGGCTCATTGATTCTTTCTAGCTTAGCTTACAAGCCCATCAAATCCCGATACTAGCAGCAGCACATAGCCGAACAGCTAGTACCACCTTGCTAACACAACAAGAGTAGATGGTGAAAACAGCGTGACGTTTTGGCTTATATGTCTAAAATGCACCTATAAAATTGCATTTTAAGTTTATTTTAAAATGGAAACAAATCTGAAAAGAATCCCTAGTGTATATCTAGACATTCTATGTTCATTCACAAGTGAAAAGACATTGTTTTCAAGCGTTGGACTCGTGGGAGATGCTTTCGGTGCCTTGAGCGTGACCACCAGGTCAGCACATGTCGTGAGCCCTTCAGATGCATCCGATGTCATCCGATGTCGTCGTCCTGGTCACCGAGAGCGTTTCTGCCGTGCACGCTTTCCCGCCGATCATTCTTGCTCTCCGGACGGTCGTGCACGTTCTCCGGACGCAAGTGCTCCTTGTTCGCGGTGCCGCTCTCCGCCCGCACAGCCACGTCGTCCATCGGCGTTCGGTAGTTGGGTCGAGGTCGTGTGCCACTCGTCGTCTCCTGCAACATCGCCGCCAAGGCCCTCTCCAAGGTGTTGTGAGGAGTTCAATGTCAACGCCAGTTTGGACTCCCGCTTTCAGTGCCAGCTTTCCTTGCTACGCATGGAGCTCACCCAGTTGGTTGCTACGCGCGTCGAGGATGCGATTCGCCCCCTTCGTGAGGAGGTGGCAAGCCTCAAATTGTTGTTGGCACATGTTGGTGATTCTTTGGAGCCGACGGAGGCATGTTCTTCAGGTGGACATGAGCTCGCCACCGTGCAAGTTTCACTTACACTTGGCTCCGTTGAGGAGAAGTCATATGTGGTCGAGGAAGAATTTCTCTGCAGTTATTTCTCTCCTCGTGGCAGCCCCGGCCAGTCGCTGCAACCTGTTGTGTCGACTGCCTCGGAGAGCGAGGGCATAGACGAGACCCTGACCCCGGTGTTGCAGATCACGCCAGAGCGACATGAGTTGCGTGGTGATTCTCCTGCGGTGCTTCCGTTAGCGTTATGCTCTTTTGAGACCTTGGAGGTGGCCACGACACCCCCGCCACCACAGTTGGAACCTTGCCAGTCCCTCGCCTCTTTGGACTGTGGAGCAGTGTTGGCGCTTAGTTCTGAGGCTCTTTTTGCAAAAGAGCTTTGCGGCTTTCTCGCTAGTTTGGAGGCGGCTAGCCCTGGATATGGCAATGACATTGACTGCGTCTTGACGGGAAAGGCCTCGGAGGATTTGATCAGGAGGGTGGAGAAATCTCTCAGGAAAGTATCTATCAGGAGCATAAGAAGGAAGAGGGCCGGTTGATTAGTTGTTGGTCTTTTTTGGTTGTCATGACCGGACGGTTGTGCTCTTGGGTGTCGGTTCTAGTTGGTTTAGAGGTTGCATTCTTTTGTTGTTTTTCTCTTGTGGGTGTGCTGTTGGTATGAGCTTGGCCATGTTGTTGTAGGTTTTCGCTCGGTTTTCTCCTAAAAACTTAGCAACTTCTTCTTAATTAATAGATGAGGCAAAGCTTTTGCCTCCGTTTAAAAAAAAGACATTGTTTGGGGGTGCACCTTTAAAAAAGACATTGTGTGTGGTCTACAAAAAAATGATAACATATCAAGTGAAAAGCTATTTTCGATTACCAGAATTGTGTTTTTTCCACAGCCCATAGAAAATATCATTTTTTTTTGCAAAACTTAGTGGTTGAACATAAAATGTCAAGATGTACCCCCAAACTTTTTTTTACAATTTTTTAGACAATTTAAAATATAGTTTTAGACAACGAGTACATCTACACGTTTTAAGCCAAAGAGGATTTCCCCTAACATAAAAGAGGGCTAAAGGGATTATTTATTTACTCGCCAAGAGAAGCTCCCTCCAAGTGCCCAATTATCCATAGAATCAGTGAAAGCATAAGACTGCTGACCTGTGTTAAGTCCATTGCGCATGCGGCAGGGTGCCGGAACAGAGACTTCTGTCCCCCGAATTGGAGTTTCGCGATGGCGGCGGCTCTGGAAGGTTTTCTCTGGTTTCGTCAATCCGGGTCGAGGATTTAGGTCAGGGACGACTAAATAGGCGAAGAGGCGGAGTCGGAGGGGCCACGGGGGACCCACACACTAGGGGGGCGCCCCTCCCTTGGCCGCGCCGCCCTGTGGGGTGGGGCCCCCATGGCTCCCCTCTGGCCCCTCTTCGGTGCTCTGGAAGCTTCCGGGCAAAATAAGATATTGGGCGTTGATTTCGTCCGATTCCGAGAATATTTCCTTTGTAGGATTTCTGAAACCAAAAACAGCAGAAAACAGCAACTGACCCTTCGGCATCTCGTCAATAGGTTAGTTCCGGAAAACGCATAAAAATAATATAAAGTGTGAACAAAACATGTAGGTATTGTCATAAAACAAGCATGGAACATCAGAAATTATAGATACGTCGGAGACGTATCAGCATCCCCAAGCTTAGTTCCTACTCGTCGACGAGTAGGTAAACGATAAATGATAATTTCTGAAGTGACATGCTACCAACATGATCTTAATGATACTATTGTAAAGCATACTAGACCATGATAGCGCGCGTTGCTGCGCCCGTCCTTTTTCCGACATGATACGGAGTAGGAGTTTCTCCCAATTTAAGGACACTATGTAAAATCTATTTGGCAGTGTGTTGTGACTTAGGTTATATCTAATACTTTGATACTTAGACCTCTACGGCGGTTCCAGTTGATGTTATTACATCATATATGGTAATCAGTTACCCGTGTGTGACCCCGCTCGCCCACTAAACCACTAATGAACAATAATCAGAAATAAATCTTATAGTTCTACCAGTTTAAATAAAACTTATAGTCAACATATAAAATGATATTTCATTCATTCATAGAATATCTAACGAAAGTCAACTCTGTAGCCTGGCTCCCGCGACGCCATGGGCGACTCTGCCCCGCCGCCGCCGCCAGTCTACGAGAGTCCGTCGGATCGCCGTAGGGCGTTGAGAGAGTCTGTACGCGTCACGCGACGCGGAGGGCAGGAAGGAGTTCGCCCCGGATACGCCGCGATCTCGTCGGCATCGCGGCCTATTAAATCTCCAGGGCAGGTAACCCCAGATCGAAAATCCCCAAGTCTTACCAATCCACCTGTAGCCACGAATCAGGAGAGCGATTCCTTGTGCGCTGGTTTGGTGGTGGAGATGGCATCACAGGGAAGGAGGAAGGAGGAGGTAGATCAATCTGCTGGGAAGGATGGCAAAGTGGCAGCGTCAGGGGCGTGGCACCGCGGCGGGAGGCATGTTGCCGAGGATGGAATTCGCGCAGCGACGAATCATGCAGGGCTACTGATGGCGCCGCCGGCAGGTTGGGGCGATCAAGGGGGACTCGTTGAGAGACCTACCCGCCCGAAGCCTGTCGGTGACCCGGAGGTAGCCAAACTGCTTCGCCAGCGAGCTCTCCTCACGGCAGACAGAGAGGTTGCGAACCATGGAAACTGGGATGACGGGGAATCGGAGAAGAATGCGGGATTCAGGCAAGGTGAAGAGACAAAAATTGGAGGGTATGTGGACATGGAAGATGATGTCTTTCTGGAGTTCGAGGAAGAAGAGGAAGTGAAGAAGGATCCTGATGAAGCACCAACCTGGCAACTCATGGCGAGGTACATGGCCAATTTCAAACCCAATACTAAAGCAATGTTCACTCGATTTGTTGAGGAAGTGTGGTTTTTGCGTACTGGGATTGATTATGCCGAGAAAGGTAAAAACTACTATATGATCACCTTGTACTCAAAAGGTGATTATGACTTTGTTAGAAGAGAAGGACCGTGGATATATAAGAAAAACGCTCTGATTGTGAAGGATTTTGACAGTACTGTCCAGCCATCTGAGATCAAACTCGATGCCGTTCCTGTTTGGGTAAGAATATATGATGTGCCGTTCCAGAAGCAGGATTATACATGGGGTATGCGATATGGCAATGGTCTAGGCGAGGCCTTAGAGGTGGATGTGCCAGAGTCTGAAATTAAAAAGCAGGAGTTTCTTCGCGTAAGGGTGAATCTCCCTTATGATAGGAGGCTACAAACACACATAACAGCAGGGATCAAAGGGAAACCTGAACAAACGAAAGTGTTCAAGCTCATGTATGAACGTGTGCCCTATTACTGCTCACATTGCGGATTCATGGGGCACAAGAAGGATGATTGCGAGAAGTCGCGTCTGGGGATACCATCTTTGGAGTATGATGCCATAGAGCTGCGATGCAGCCCATATAAGAAATTCGAATATCGGAGTCATTCTATTCCTCCAGCTGGGCACCCCAAGGCAAAACGCGGGCTGAGCTTCTCAAGCTTTGGGAGTGCTGAATCTCGGAAACAGTTTAACCGGGGCAGCAACTATGGAACACAACGTACAAGTGGTAATAGTGCTCAAAGCCAGCCTCGCTCAAACTCCATTGACCCAGAGATGCCCCCGCTTGCGGATGACATTGTGCCTGGAGTGATTGATGCTGATGGCCAGATCGTTGGGCAACCTGTTTTATCTGAAGAAGAGAGAAGGCTCGCTGAACGGATTGCGGAACTGGATATGTCTCCGAACCAGCATGAGAGGAGTGGTGCAGAGTCCAAAGGCCGGAACACCTCTGAGCCCATCATTCAATTCCCCGATGAGGATGGCCAGACCATGGGTGTGGAGGGGGCTAGAGTTTCAGTTTCTGTAGAGATGATGGCACATGTCCAGCGCCTTCAGCATACAATGAGACAGGGGCCTGGTAATCTGCCCAGAATGTCGGGACCTCATGCGAGCGATATGATACCTGCGTTGCAAGGCCTATCTAGCCTGCAGGTCTCTTTCGGGTCTGTCAATGACACCTCTATGCCAGCGGCTGACTCTGTGCTCGGCAAGCGCTTGGCTGATCAAGAAGCTCAGGGGGGACTTCATGACCAACAATCAGATGGGCACGCGGAGAAGAATCTTGGCGGCACCCCAAAGAAGGGGAAATTGCAAGATGTGTGGCATGGAAAGGCCGGTCAGCGTGAGGTGGAGGTGGTGTACAAGAGAAACAAGAAGACGACTCAAGCTGGCGCAAAGCTAGCGGGTAAACTGGCGAGACCAAACGTGTGGTCTCGCCAGCAGCAATGAGTTGCCTATCCTTCAACTGTCGGGGGGCCGGGAACGCCCCGACAGTTCGTGATATCGTTACTATTTCCCGGGCTTCAGATGCTCGTTTAGTCTTCTTGTGTGAAACTAGGCAAAATAAAAATAAAATGCGTCGTCTTCGTCTTAGGTTAGGTCTTAAAGGTTTTGATGGTGTCAATTCTGAAGGTCTTAGTGGTGGTCTCGCTTTGTTTTGGCATGAGAGTTGGTTTGTAGATATCAAAGCTATGAATAAAAACTATATTGATGCGTATGTTCGTGTGTCTCAAAACGCCCCTCTTTGGCGTCTTACGTGTGTTTATGGTGAGCCTCGAGTGGAAAATCGTCACTCCTTTTGGGAGGCTCTGCAAAATCTATGTATGGAATCTGATCTTCCCTGGTTAGTTTTTGGAGATTTTAATGAATGTCTCTGGCCAGAAGAGCACTTTTCGGGTACCCCCAGGCCTGTGAGGCAAATGGAAGATTTTAGAGATGCGCTTAACATATGTCATTTGCATGATCTAGGCTTCTCTGGCACACCTTATACCTATGATAATAAAAGGAAGGGGAATGCAAATGTTAGGGTGAGATTAGATCGTGCAGTTGCAACTCATTCTTGGAGAGATTTGTTTTGTGACACAACTGTGCAGCACTTGGTTTCTCCCTGTTCTGATCATCAACCAATTTTAATTAATTTGATGCAGGAACAACGGAGATGCAATCAAGCACCGAGAAGGCAATATGAAGTGTTTTGGGAACGGTCAATGGAATTGCCAGAAAAGATTGCTGCAGCCTGGGAGAGCACAGGACAGAAAAATGATCTGAGGTCAGTGCACCAGGGACTGGATAGGGTCATGACCGAACTGCAGCAGTGGAGTAAAAAGAAGTTTGGTAACGTCCTTTGTGAACTAGGAAAATCCAGGAAGAGGTTGGAAGAACTAATGCTTAAAGGAGCAGATAATAGTGAAATAAGGAAGGAGACTGATCATATGAATGAGTTACTCTACCGTGAAGAGATGCTCTGGTTGCAACGGTCGCGGATAAGCTGGCTCAAAGAAGGAGATCGCAATACGCGTTTCTTCCATCAAAAGGCGGTCTGGCGAGCCCGCAGGAACAAAATAAAAAAGCTGAAGAATGCTGAAGGGGTGTGGAAGGACACACCCTCGGATATGGAGAGGATGGCCACCTCGTATTTTCAAGAATTATTCACCCGTGACCCATCCTTAAATGCAGACGATCTGATCAACCTTTTTCAGGATAAAGTCACAGCAGATATGAATGAGAACCTATGCAAAGATTTTACAGACACTGAAATTGGAGATGCACTCTTCCAGATAGGTCCTCTAAAAGCTCCAGGAGTGGATGGGTTTCCAGCGAGGTTCTATCAGCGGAACTGGGCAACACTGAAAGAGGAAGTTATTAACGCGGTGAAGGTCTTCTTTGTGACAGGGCGCATGCCTGAGGGAGTAAATGATACTGCCATAGTCTTGATACCGAAAATTGAACAACCCGAGACCCTAAAGGACTTCAGGCCTATTAGCTTGTGTACAGTGTTGTACAAGGTACTGGCGAAGTGCATGGTTAACCGGCTACGACCCATTCTTGGTGAACTCATTTCAGCAAACCAAAGCGCCTTTGTCCCTGGCAGGCTCATTACGGACAACGCTTTAGTGGCATTTGAGTGCATGCACTTTATTGAGCAAAATGTGAATACTAATAAGGATTATTGTGCATACAAGCTAGACCTCTCAAAAGCATATGATAGAGTGGATTGGGATTTTCTAAAGAAAGCGATGCAAAGATTGGGTTTCGCTCCCCGGTGGGTCAACTGGATAATGGCATGTGTGACCACGGTGAGTTATAAGGTTAAATTCAATGGAACCCTGCTGGATTCGTTTTCGCCTTCCCGGGGCCTCCGGCAAGGTGATCCCTTGTCCCCCTTCTTGTTTTTGTTTGTTGCAGATGGGCTATCCGCTCTTCTGCAGAAAGAGGTGGAAAACCAAACTATTGAGCCAGTGAAAATTTGCCGTAGAGCACCAAGGATATCTCACCTGTTATTCGCAGATGATACACTTCTATTCTTTAAAGCAAAGCAGGAACAAGCACACAAGGTAAAGGAGGTTCTAGAGAAGTATGCAAACAGCACGGGGCAGCTAATTAATCCCAGCAAATGCTCAATCATGTTTGAAGCATCATGTCCAGGGGAAGTACGGGAAGAGGTTAAAGCGATACTGCAAGTGGTGCAGGAGTCTTTTGAAACTAAATATTTGGGATTGCCAACACCGGAAGGGAGGATCAATAAAGGAAAATTTCAAAGTCTTCAAGCGAAGTTAGCAAAAAGCCTAGTTGAATGGGATGACACTCACAAATCCCAAGCAGCAAAAGAGACCTTGATTAAGGCAGTGGCCCAGGCCCTCACAACATATGTCATGGGAATTTTTAAGCTACCATATGGACTGTGTGATGAACTAACCAAGCTGATCCGGGATTACTGGTGGGGTGCGGACAAGGGAAAAAGGAAAACACACTGGATCTCTTGGGATACCATGCTGCGGCCAAAGGATAAAGGTGGCATGGGATTTCGGGATATGAGGCTGTTTAACCAAGCACTACTAGCTCGCCAAGCCTGGCGGCTGATTGAGTTCCCTAATTCCTTATGCTCTCAGCTTCTGAAAGCAAAATACTATCCTAATGGCTTTCTAGTTGATACCGTGTTTACAGGTAATGGATCATCTACTTGGCACGCAATTGAATATGGACTGCAATTGTTGAAACAAGGTGTTATATGGAGAGTGGGCAATGGTGCAAACATCCGTGTATGGCGAGACCCCTGGATACTTGGAACCCCAAACTACAAACCTATTTCTGTCAAAGGAAGATGTAGATATCGATGGGTTTCAGACTTCCTCCATCCAGATGGTACCTGGAATGTGCCTAGACTGCAACTCTACTTCCTCCCTGAAGATGTGTCACTAATTCTGAAAATTAAGCCATCTAGAAGAAATGATGAAGATTTCCTAGCGTGGGAGCCAGATAAGCGCGGCTCTTTCTCGGTACGAAGTGCATATAGAGTGGCACTAGAGAACCAAATGTTACAACAAGGATTAGAAGCGACTAGCACTAGGCCTGATGGTCGCCGGCCAGACTGGAAGCTAATATGGCAGTGCCCAGTACCACCGAAGGTAAAGCACCTTGGCTGGAAAATTGCAAAGAATGCCTTGGCTACACAACAAAACAAACGACGCCGCGGCATGGAAACACCAGCAACATGCCTGATCTGCGGCCAGGAAGTAGAGGACACTTTCCATATATTCATCAGGTGTCAGCATGCTCGAAATCTCTGGTTAGCGATGAGGGAGGTTTGGAATCTGCCAGCCGACAACCTACTGATCCATACGGGGGTGGAGTGGCTGCTTCAGTTGTTGCACCAAATCACCGAAGAACAGCGAGTGATGACACTGATGGTGCTCTGGAGAATCTGGTTTGCACATAATGAAACTACACATGACAAGGCTCTACCGTCGATTGAAGGCTCCAAACGATTCTTAATGAGCTACCTGGATTCACTCTTGCTAATTAAGCAACATCCCATGGCAGATTTAGAGAAGGGGAAGATGGTGATCTCATAGGCAGGGTTCCAGCCTAACAAACACATGTGTAGAGGAGAAAAGAAGAATAAGCAGAAGTGGATGCCTCCAGCGAGGGGTGTACTGAAACTCAATGTTGATGGCTCCTATGCCAATGATTCGGCTGGAGCAGGTATAGTAATCAGAGACCACGATGGAACTGTGATCCTCACTGCTTGTTGGCAGCTTCAACATTGCATAGACTCTACAGAGGCAGAGATAGCAGCAATGGAATTGGGTATTGCCCAGGCCATGACAGTTACCACTGGCAGGTTTATGATCGAGTCAGACTGCGTGGAAGCAATTACTTTGATCAAGGAAGGCACTCCGAACCTGACGAAGTATGCTTCAAGAATTCAAGTAATTAGGGAGATGATTCGGGAAAGGGAAGTTCAAGTCGCTAAGGTTGATCGTACTAGTAACTATGTTAGTCATCTGTTAGCGAATTTAGGTAGAACTCATGGATGGACTCGTGTGTGGCTCCGTCATTTCCCCCAGGAAGTGGCTGGTGCTTTAGACATTGATTGTAATTCTACCCAAAGTTAATAAAATTCCTTTTCCCTCGCAAAAAAAAAAAATAGAATATCTAACGAAAGGATAATGTGGACATCTAAAGTTAGCATAGACTTAAAACAAAACAAACCGATCAAGTGAAATTCATTAATTTTGCATACATAGAATGCTTTGTTGTAGTGAATTGAGAAACAAAGTAAATGGCGAGGACATTTTTTTGCATTGAAGCAGATATGACAAAAATATAGAACATCCATTTTACCTCCAAAAGTCTAAATTCAATAAAGTTGTGCGCACCTCGAACCAGATAAAGAAAGACAGGGGGATGCCAATTAGGTTGTCAGTGTTCTCTTTCTTGAAGAGCAGGGAGGATATCCTGGCCAAAGAGGGCGATGAGCACATATAATCGAAGTATCGACTAAACTTAAACAATACAACAGAAACATGTGCAAAATTCACCAAATTTTGCAACAACAAAAAATACATGAAAGAGTTCAATAGTCAATACTAATAAGTAGTTGGATTTGGTGGATCTCTCTCAACACGGGCAAGGATCGTGATTGCTTGAGTTAGGTTCAGAATGATTTCAGAAAAGATGTTAACTTACCGCGGAATCGTGACCAAGGGCAGGCACATTTAAGTTAAAACAATTGTTACGATACTTGGTATATTCGTGTATAATGATTAAGAAAAAATGAGTGGAAAAATAAAACTAAATAGAGATTTCAAGTTCAAGAATCTGAAAAGGTTAGTTGCAAGCTAATAGTAGGGATATTGTGATAGAAACATCATTTCTTGCAATACGAAACAAACTTATATTGATTCCTCAAAATAAACTTATATTGAGGCAGGTGAAAGGGGTACCTTATAAAACAAAACTTGCATACACATGTTTCCTTGTGAATTTCATGCGCCACATGCTAATTGAAAAATGAGTGGTCCTTCGCCGGCAGTCTTTTATCTTGTCTGTTCTTTTCTCCTTTCTTATAGGATCAACATAACTGAACTGTTTGTACTTTGCTTCTTCAGTACATAAAACAGAACTCCTGCCTGACATCAGGGAAAGACAAAAGAAATATATCTATGGATATGTCATAAAATTCTGTTAACAAAAATACAAAAATATTGTGTCGAACTGCAATGGAACGATTCTACCATATTGTCACAAATCGAGTCAAGGAAAAATTAAGGCAATTTTTTTCTTGGTGTTTCTTAAAAATAAATACGAATATAGTGTAGAATACGCCGTGACCAACTACATTTAGATAATAATACTTAGTAGCCACCATATTATAGAAAGGGATTTGAAAGGAAAATGCAATGCAGCGCAACGAATTTATGTTTAAAAGGATGAGATCACATAATGAAGACAATAGCCAGAAGAATTTGAAGTTCATTTTTTCTCCATGTTTAAAGTAGCAATCCGGAAGATATCAAATCAACCAACTAATATTATTTTAAAAGGAAAAAGTAAAAGGAAAAGTTGTGTTGAGTTCTCAAAGCAAATGTAGGATTCCTAGGGATCCATATACTATGCACCAATTTGTTCATATGTAGCCGTAGTTTGAGTTGCAGAAATATAGTACCTGCCAATGCCATCGCTGCAACCTGTGCATGCCAATCCTTGAGACTAAATGAATACTTAGAAAGATGTGGCAATATCAAAGGTATTGATTCTTCACTATGGTTGAATTACATGGAAGATCCTTATTAGATGAAGAATATCCACAAAGCACGAACTACTAACATATCAGCGTCCTCGGCTCAGGCGCTCAGCTACACAAGAATAAACTTTTACAATTTGTACCAGATACAAACCCAGCAGAAAAAAAAAGCAGCAATTAGCGAAGAGATCAGCTACAACACTTGCTCCTGAAGTGGATGCGCGTGGTGGAAGAGCGTTGTTGGTAAGAAGGCGATGGCGATGTGAGCCAGATTACCAAAGTGGCAAAGTCCAAAGATAATGGAACTGCTGCCGCCAAGACATGTTCGCTCACATCTGGAACCACCAAGCGGCGGTGTGTAGCGTGCATCGTGCTCCATCTCCTGTTCGTCCTACCTTGGATCCTCGCCCCTGAAACTCAAATTCTCCTACAAAGGCACGAACAAGAAGGACCGGGGAGAGGTGACTTACATGAGAGCGGTTTGGACCGTTGCTTGCGGTCATATCGATCATGCTAGCCCAGCAATCGCCCTAACCTCATCCTCTAGCGCCGGTGAGGTGCCGCCTCCCCGTCTTGCACCAACAAGCCGCCGCCTCGTCCTCCTCCTTTGGGTCCTCCATCTATTAATGCATCCTCTTACAGCTCCACAATGCGCACCGTGCTCGTCTCCGTCGGCCTCTGAGTCTGACCGTGTCGCTGCCGAGAACGGAGAAGAGAGATCGGCAGGATTTAGTTTTTCTTTGCGGGGAAGATAGATCGACAACGGAGGGGTCGGGATCGAGCACAGAAAAAAATACTACAAAGATAAGTGCGCTGAAATGGAGGCCTCATTTCGACCGGGCAGTTCACACTGCGGGCCGGCCCGGTTGATGAGAAAACACCTAGGTCCATTCGTGGAGTAGCAGCCCTCTTATGCTGGGCGCCTGGGCTGATCCGTTGCTGGCGGTGAAAAGAAACAACGAAGCTAGGTGGAACGACGGGAAAATCTGGGACGTTCGGAAGTCGGATCCGACGGTTTAGGTTCTAAAAGCGCTGAGATGGCTCATAGGTGGTTGAGTTTTACTGATAACTAATGAGATGAGTGCAGCGATTCAAAGCAACGGTAAAGACAATGATTAAACAATTGAATCATATAGCAAAGACTTTTCATGAATAGTACTTTTGAGACAAGCATCAATAAATCTTGCATAAGAGTTAACTCATAAAGCAATAGATTCAAAGTAAAGGCATTGAAGCAACACAAAGGAAGATTAAGTTTCAGCAGTTGCTTTCAACTTGTAACATGTATATCTCATGGATAGTTGTCAATGCAAAGCAATATAACAAGTGCAATAAGCAAGCATGTAAGAATCAATGCACAGTTAACACAAGTGTTTGCTTCTAAGATAGAGAGAAATGGGTAAACTGACTCAACATAAAAGTAGAAGAATGGCCCTTCGTAGAGGGAAGCATTGATTGCTATATTTGTGCTAGAGCTTTGGTTTTGAAAACAAGAAACAATTTTGTCAACGGTAGTAATAAAGCATATGCATTATGTAAATTATATCCTACAAGTTGCAAGCCTCATGCATAGTATACTAATAGTGCCCGCACCTTGTCCTAATTAGCTCGGATTACCTGGATTATCATCGCAATACATATGTTTTAACCAAGTGTCACAAAGGGGTACCTCTATGCCGCCTGTACAAAGGTCTAAGGAGAAAGCTCGCATTGGATTTCTCGCTTTTGATTATTCTCAACTTAGACATCCATACCGGGACAACATAGACAACAGATAATGGACTCCTCTTTAATGCATAAGCAATTAGCAACAATTAATGTTCTCATATGAGATTGAGGATATTTGTCCAAAACTGAAACTTCCACCATGATTCATGGCTTTAGTTAGCGGCCCAATGTTCTTCTCTAACAGTATGCATGCTCTAACCATTCAACTAGTGGTAAATCTCCCTTACTTCAGACAAGACGGACATGCATAGCAACTCACATGATATTCAACAAAGTGTTGATGACGTCCCCATAAACATGGTTATCGCACAACAAGCAACTTAATAAGAGATAAAGTGCATAAGTACATATTCAATACCACAATAGTTTTTAGGCTATTTGTCCCATGAGCTATATATTGCAAAGATAAAGAATAGAAATTCAAAGGTAGCACTCAAGCAATTTACTTTGGAATGGCGGAGAAATACCATGTAGTAGGTAGGTATGGTGGACACAAATGGCATAGTGTTTGGCTCAAAGATTTGGATGCACGAGAAGTATTCCCTCTCAATACAAGGCTTAGGCTAGCAAGATTATTTGAAACAAACACAAGCATGAACTGGTACAGCAAAACTCACATAAGAACATATTGCAAGCATTATAAGACTATACATTGTCTTCCTTGTTGTTCAAACACCTTTACCAGAAAATATCTAGACTCTAGAGAGACCACTCATGCAAACCAAATTTTAACAAGCTCTATGTATTTGTTCACTAATAGGTGCAAAGTATATGATGCAAGAGCTTAATCATGAGCACAACAATTGCCAAGTATCAAGTTATTCAAGACATCATACCAATTACTACATGTAGCATTTCCCGTTTCCAACCATATAACAATTAACGAAGCAGTTTCAACCTTCGTCATGAAAATTAAAAGCTAAGAACACATGTATTCATATGAACCAGCGGAGCGTGTCTCTCTCCCACACAAGCATTTATTCAAAGAAAAACAGAAACAAAAATAAACAGACACTCCAAGTAAAGTACATAAGATGTGATTGAATAAAAATATAGTTTCAAGAGAAGGAACCTGATAATTTTGTCGATGAAGAAGGGGATGCCTTGGGCATCCCCAAGCTTAGACGCTTGAGTCTTCTTGAAATATGCAGGGATGAACCACCGGGGCATCCCCAAGCTTAGACTTTTCACTCTTCTTGATCGTAGTATATCATCCTCCTCTCTTGACCTTTGAAAACTTCCTCCACACCAAACTCAAAACAACTCATTAGAGGGTTAGTGCATAATCAAAAACTCACATGTTCAGAGGTGACACAATCATTCTTAACACTTCTGGACATTGCCCAAAGCTACTGGAAGTTAATGGAACGAAGAAATCCATCCCACATAGCAAAAGAGGCAATGCGAAATAAAAGGCAGAATTTGTCAAAACAGAACAGTCCGTAAAGACGAATTTTAAAGAGGCACCAGACTTGCTCAAATGAAAATGCTCAAATTAAATGAAAGTTGCGTACATATCTGAGGATCACACAAAAAAATTGGCAGATTTTTCTGAGTTACCTACAGAGAACTCTGCCCAAATTCGTGACAGACAGAAATCTATTTCTGCGCAGTAATCCAAATCTAGTATCAACCTTTCTATCAAAGACTTTACTTGGCACAATGATGGCGTGTATTTCACACGTTCGTTGGGCAACCCCAAGAGGAAGGTATGATGCGCACAGCAGCAAGTTTTCCCTCAGAAAGAAACCAAGGTTTATCGAACCAGGAGGAGCCAAGAAGCACGTTGAAGGTTGATGGCGGCGAGATGTAGTGCGGCGCAACACCAGGGATTCCGGCGCCAACGTGGAACCTGCACAACACAACCAAAGTACTTTGCCCCAACGAAACAGTGAGGTTGTCAATCTCACCGGCTTGCTGTAACAAAGAGTTAACCGTATTGTGTGGAAGATGATTGTTTGCAGAAAACAGTAGAACAAGTATTGCAGTGGATTGTATTTCAGTAAAGAGAATTGGACCGGGGTCCACAGTTCACTAGAGGTGTCTCTCCCATAAGACGAACAGCATGTTGGGTGAACAAATTACAGTTGGGCAATTGACAAATAAAGAGAGCATGACAATGCACATACATATCATGATGAGTATAGTGAGATTTAATTGGGCATTACGACAAAGTACATAGACCGCCATCCAACTGCATCTATGCCTAAAAAGTCCACCTTCAGGTTATCATCCGAACCCCCTCCAGTATTAAGTTGCAAGCAACAGACAATTGCATTAAGTATGGTGCGTAATGTAATCAACAACTACATCCTTAGACATAGCATCAATGTTTTATCCCTAGTGGCAACAAAGACAACACAACCTTAGAACTTTCTGTCACTGTCCCAGGTGTCAATGCAGGCATGAACCCACTATCGAGCATAAGTACTCCCTCTTGGAGTTACAAGCATCTACTTGGCCAGAGCATCTACTAGTAACGGAGAGCATGCAAGATCATAAACAACACATAAGCATAACTTTGATAATCAACATAACAAGTATTCTCTATTCATCGGATCCCAACAAACGCAACATATAGAATTACAGATAGATGATCTTGATCATGTTAGGCAGCTCACAAGATCCGACAATGATAGCACAATGGGGAGAAGACAACCATCTAGCTACTGCTATGGACCCATAGTCCAGGGGTAGACTACTCACACATCACACCGGAGGCGACCATGGCGGCGTAGAGTCCTCCGGGAGATGATTCCCCTCTCCGGCAGGTGCCGGAGGCGATCTCCGGATCCCCGAGATGGGATCGGCGGCGGCGGCGTCTCCGGAAGGTTTTCCGTATCGTGGTTCTCGGCACCGGGGTTTTCGTCACGGAGGCTATTTGTAGGCGGAAGGGCGAGTCGGGGGCCGACGAGGGGCCACACCATAGGCGGCGCGGGCCCCCTGGGCCGCGCCGCCACGTGGTGTCGCCACCTCGTGGCCCCACTTCGTGTGTTCTTCGGTCTTCGGAAGCTCCGTGGAAAAATAGGCCCTGGGCTTTGATTTTGTCGTATTCGGAGTATATTTCCTTTCGAGGATTTCTGAAACCAAAAACAGCAGAAAAAAGAATCGGCACTTCGGCATCTTGTTAATAGGTTAGTTCCAGAAAATGCACGAATATGACATAAAGTGTGCATAAAACATGTAGATAACATCAATAATGTGGCATGGAACATAAGGAATTATCGATACGTCGGAGACGTATCAGCATCCCCAAGCTTAGTTCTGCTCGTCCCGAGCCGGTAAAACGATAACACAGATAATTTCTGGAGTGACATGCCATCATAATCTTGATCATACTATTTGTAAAGCATATGTAGTGAATGCAGCGATCAAAACAATGTGTATGACATGAGTAAACAAGTGAATCATATAGCAAAGACTTTTCATGAATAGCACTTCAAGACAAGCATCAATAAGTCTTGCATAAGAGTTAACTCATAAAGCAATAATTCAAAGTAAAGGCATTGAAGCAACACAAAAGAAGATTAAGTTTCAGCGGTTGCTTTCAACTTGTAACATGTATATCTCATGGATATTGTCAACATAGAGTAATATAATAAGTGCAATAAGCAAGTATGTAGGAATCAATGCACAGTTCACACAAGTGTTTGCTTCTTGAGGTGGAGAGAAATAGGTGAACTGACTCAACATTGAAAGTAAAAGAATGGTCCTCATAGAGGAAAAGCATCGATTGCTATATTTGTGCTAGAGCTTTGATTTTGAAAACATGAAACAATTTTGTCAACGGTAGTAATAAAGCATATGCATCATGTAAATTATATCTTATAAGTTGCAAGCCTCATGCATAGTGTACTAATAGTGCCCGCACCTTGTCCTAATTAGCTTGGACTACCTGGATTATCACCGCAATACATATGCTTTAACCAAGTATCACAAAGGGGTACCTCTATGCCGCCTGTACAAAGGTCTAAGGAGAAAGCTCGCATTTGGATTTCTCGCTTTTGATTATTCTCAACTTAGACATCCATACCGGGACAACATAGACAACAGATAATGGACTCCTCTTTTAATGCTTTAAGCATTCAACAACAATTAATTCTTTTCTCATTAGAGATTTGAGGATGTTTGTCCAAAACTGAAACTTCCACCATGGAACATGGCTTCGGTTAGCGGCCCAATGTTCTTCTCTCACAATATGCATGCTCAAACCATTCAACTCAGAGTAGATCGCCCTTACTTCAGACAAGACGAACATGCATAGCAACTCACATGAAATTCAACAATGAGTTGATGGCGTTCCCCGATAAACATGGTTATCGCACAACAAGCAACTTAATAAGAGATAAAGTGCATAATTACATATTCAATACCACAATAGTTTTTAAGCTATTTGTCCCATGAGCTATATATTGCAAAGGTGAATGATGGAATTTTAAAGGTAGCACTCAAGAAATTTACTTTGGAATGGCTGGAAAATACCATGTAGTATAGGTAGGTATGGTGGACACAAATGGCATAGTGGTTGGCTCAAGTATTTTGGATGCATGAGAAGTATTCCCTCTCGATACAAGGTTTAGGCTAGCAAGGCTTATTTGAAACAAACACAAGGATGAACCGGTGCAGCAAAACTCACATAAAAGACATATTGAAAACATTATAAGACTCCACACCATCTTCCTTGTTGTTCAAACTCAATACTAGAAATTATCTAGACCTTAGAGAAACCAAATATGCAAACCAATTTTAGCATGCTCTATGTATTTCTTCATTAATGGGTGCAAAGTATATGATGCAAGAGCTTAAACATGAGCACAACAATTGCCAAGTATCACATTACCCAAGACATTTATAGCAATTACTACATGTATCATTTTCCAATTCCAACCATATAACAATTTAACGAAGGAGAAACTTCGCCATGAATACTATGAGTAGAAACCAAGGACATACTTGTCCATATGCTACAGCGGAGCGTGTATCTCTCCCATAAAGTGAATGCTAGGATCCATTTTATTCAAACAAAACAAAAATAAAAACAAACCGACGCTCCAAGAAAAAGCACATAAGATGTGATGGAATAAAAATATAGTTTCAGGGGAGGAACCTGATAATGTTGTCGATGAAGAAGGGGATGCCTTGGGCATCCCCAAGCTTAGACGCTTGAGTCTTCTTGATATATGCAGGGGTGAACCACCGGGTGCATCCCCAAGCTTAGAGCTTTCACTCTCCTTGATCATGTTGCATCATACTCCTCTCTTGATCCTTGAAAACTTCCTCCACACCAAACTCGAAACAACTCATTAGAGGGTTAGTGCACATTATAAATTGACATATTCAGAGGTGACACAATCATTCTTAACACTTCTGGACATTGCATAATGCTACTGGACATTAGTGGATCAAAGAAATTCATCCAACATAGCGAAAGAGGCAATGCGAAATAAAAGGCAGAATCTGTCAAAACAGAACAGTTCGTATTGACGAATTTTAAAATGGCACCAGACTTGCTCAAATGAAAATGCTCAAATTGAATGAAAGTTGCATACATATCTGAGGATCATGCACGTAAATTGGCTTAATTTTCTGAGTTACCTACAGGGAGGTGGACCCAGATTCGTGACAGCAAAGAAATCTGGAACTGTGCAGTAATCCAAATCTAGTACTTACTTTTCCATCAACGGCTTAACTTGGCACAACAAAACACAAAACTAAGATAAGGAGAGGTTGCTACAGTAGTAAACAACTTCCAAGACACAAAATAAAAACAAAGTACTGTAGGTAAAAACATGGGTTGTCTCCCATAAGCGCTTTTCTTTAACGCCTTTCAGCTAGGCGCGAAAGCGTGCATCAAGTATTATCAAAGGGTGGTGCATCGTTATCATGAGCTCCCCCATCCATAGTGGTACTAAGGGCTTTGTCAATTTTAGGCCTATAATAATACTTCTTTGGTCTAGGCACTTTAGAGACATACATAAACTTTTGCTCCTTACCCACATAAGCTTTCTCCTTATATTTAAGAGAAGAAAATGTTGAACCCAAGGTTCCCATAGCTTTTTCAAGTTCGTCAATCCTATTGATTTGATCATCATGGACAGCATTAGTTCCTAGGACACTAATTCTTTCATCAATTCCTCCTAAGGATTTATCAAGTTCATCAGTTTTATCAAGTAATATTTCCAATTTAGCTTCAATACTTGGAAAATTTTTCTCTATGGTTTCCAATTTTTTCATAACATCTTCAAGAGAGATTTCAGTTTTAACTTTATCAACAGAGGGTATTCCAAATAAACTCTCAATAATGCAACTAGCTTCTAATGCAGGGGTACTTAAGAAGTCACCTTTTGCGAGACTATCAAGAACATATCTATTCCAACTAGAGATACCAACATAAAAATTCCTGAGTAAAATAATAGTGGAGTGCTTCTTAGTGCATCTATTATGAGCATCGCTAATTCTATACCAAGCATCTCTCAAACATTCTCCCCCTCGTTGCTTAAACGTACGAACTTCAACTTCAGGATTACTCATTTTAGTAGTAGTAAATAAAGCAAACTAGATAAAGTAAATGCAAGTAAACTAATTTTTTTGTGTTTTTGATATAGCAAACAAGATAACAAATAAAGTAAAACTAGCAACTAATTTTTTTGTATTTTGATTTAGTGCAGCAAACAAAGTAGTAAATAAAACTAAGCAAGACAAAAACAAAGTAAAGAGATTGAGAAGTGGAGACTCCCCTTGCAGCGTGTCTTGATCTCCCCGGCAACGGCGCCAGAAAAAGAGCTTGATGGCGTGTATTTCACACGTTCGTTGGGCAACCCCAAGAGGAAGGTATGATGCGCACAGCAGCAAGTTTTCCCTCAGAAAGAAACCAAGGTTTATCGAACCAGGAGGAGCCAAGAAGCACGTTGAAGGTTGATGGCGGCGAGATGTAGTGCGGCGCAACACCAGGGATTCCGGCGCCAACGTGGAACCTGCACAACACAACCAAAGTACTTTGCCCCAACGAAACAGTGAGGTTGTCAATCTCACCGGCTTGCTGTAACAAAGAGTTAACCGTATTGTGTGGAAGATGATTGTTTGCAGAAAACAGTAGAACAAGTATTGCAGTGGATTGTATTTCAGTAAAGAGAATTGGACCGGGGTCCACAGTTCACTAGAGGTGTCTCTCCCATAAGACGAACAGCATGTTGGGTGAACAAATTACAGTTGGGCAATTGACAAATAAAGAGAGCATGACAATGCACATACATATCATGATGAGTATAGTGAGATTTAATTGGGCATTACGACAAAGTACATAGACCGCCATCCAACTGCATCTATGCCTAAAAAGTCCACCTTCAGGTTATCATCCGAACCCCCTCCAGTATTAAGTTGCAAGCAACAGACAATTGCATTAAGTATGGTGCGTAATGTAATCAACAACTACATCCTTAGACATAGCATCAATGTTTTATCCCTAGTGGCAACAGCACAACACAACCTTAGAACTTTCTGTCACTGTCCCAGGTGTCAATGCAGGCATGAACCCACTATCGAGCATAAGTACTCCCTCTTGGAGTTACAAGCATCTACTTGGCCAGAGCATCTACTAGTAACGGAGAGCATGCAAGATCATAAACAACACATAAGCATAACTTTGATAATCAACATAACAAGTATTCTCTATTCATCGGATCCCAACAAACGCAACATATAGAATTACAGATAGATGATCTTGATCATGTTAGGCAGCTCACAAGATCCGACAATGATAGCACAATGGGGAGAAGACAACCATCTAGCTACTGCTATGGACCCATAGTCCAGGGGTAGACTACTCACACATCACACCGGAGGCGACCATGGCGGCGTAGAGTCCTCCGGGAGATGATTCCCCTCTCCGGCAGGGTGCCGGAGGCGATCTCCTGGATCCCCCGAGATGGGATCGGCGGCGGCGGCGTCTCCGGGAAGGTTTTCCGTATCGTGGTTCTCGCACGGGGTTTTCGTCACGGAGGCTATTTGTAGGCGGAAGGGCAGAGTCGGGGGCCAGACGAGGGGGCCACACCATAGGGCGGCGCGGGCCCCCCCTGGGCCGCGCCGCCACGTGGTGTCGCCACCTCGTGGCCCCACTTCGTGTGTTCTTCGGTCTTCTGGAAGCTCCGTGGAAAAATAGGCCCCTGGGCTTTGATTTCGTCCAATTCCGAGAATATTTCCTTACTAGGATTTCTGAAACCAAAAACAGCAGAAAACAGCAACTGGCACTTCGGCATCTTGTTAATAGGTTAGTTCCAGAAAATGCACGAATATGACATAAAGTGTGCATAAAACATGTAGATAACATCAATAATGTGGCATGGAACATAAGGAATTATCGATACGTCGGAGACGTATCACAATGCAACAAAACTAAGATAAGAGAGGTTGCTACAGTAGTAACAACTTCCAAGACACAAATATAAAACAAAGGTACTGTAGCAACATAAACACATGGGTTATCTCCCAAGAAGTTCTTTCTTTATAGCCATTAAGATGGGCTCAGCAGTTTTAATGATGCACTCGCAAGAAATAGTACTTGAAGCAAACGAGAGCATCAAGAGGCAAATTCAAAACAAATTTAAGCCTAACATGCTTCCTATGAAAAGGAATCTTGTACACAAATGAATTCATGAAGAACAAAGTGACAAGCATAAGAGGATAAAACACGAGTAACTTCAAGATTCTCAACATAAAGAGGGGAAACTTAATATTATTAAGATGCATATAACCATGTTTCCCTCTCTCATAATAACTTTCAGTAGCATCATTGATGAAATCCACAATATACCCATCACTTAAAACATTCTTATCATGGTTCATATGCATAGAAGTATCATTAATTTTGGCATAAGAAGAGTTCTTCTCATTAATAGTAATTGGAGCAAGATTATTATCAAGAATTTGAACATGGTAAACAAGTTGCATATTAAGGGAATTGTTTCTGGCAATCCAATCATAACTATGACAAGTTTCATAAGGATAGTTATAACCTATATCATAGCATTCTTTATAATAATCATTAAAGGTCGGAGGCACAGTGTCATCATAAGAAATAGAATAGTTATCTTTCACAGTCGGTTTATCTGTGACCATACCATCATTGTTATTAGAAGGAGATGTATCAAACACATAATGATCAGTAGCAAAAGGATTTTCAAACACCTCTTCCCCAAGCTTAGAGCTTTCTATATCATTATGGGAGGAAGCATGGATAGTACTGATACTATGGTAATTATTAACATCATCATTTTCAGAATTAGTTTCCCAGAGATTTGCAATATCAAAAGTAGTATGCTCTTTCAAATCATGATCACTAATGTATGTAAAGGGCATAGGAAGATCATTGCATTCAGATTCATTATCATAATAATCATTAGGAGCAACATACTTACGGTTACCTAGCGTTATCTCATTCACGCGGGGATATGCCGTTACCTCTTTCTCTTTATTCTCCTTCTTTTTCTTCTTCTTCTTCGTTCCCTTCTTCTTGTTCTTCTTCTTATTCTTTTCCTTCTCCTCGTTCCCTTCTTTAGGAGGAAGAGGCTTGAAGGGAGGCTTCTCCACATAACCTGATTTATTTCCAGAAACAATAGAAGAAACTTTGGAGGATTCCTCCTTTTCATTAATAAGTTCGAAACACACAGTGGTCCTATCATATTTTGGCAAAGTGTCATCTTCTAAAATATTTTGTATGTAAGTATTTGTATGGCTATTATCAATGCAATAAGAAAAACACCCATGCAGGACATCATCAATATCAAGATCACTCATATTTAACAAAGAGATTTTCCTTGATAACTCTTCACACCACAAAAATAAAGCAAGTTCATCATGCTGATTAGGAGTAATTTCATCATCACAATGCAAATTTGCAGCACTCATGGGGTTAAAATTATCATTGGAGGAGCATTGAAAATTAAAATGTCCCACTCCATGGCAAAGTTCACAAATAAAAGGATAGAGGGCACAAACTTTTTTACCAAGATCATCTAGAGCCCTAAACCACTTTCTAGTTTTTTCATTAATATGATGGATGCAATATTCATCTTTGATTTGATTAATTCCACAAGGTCTATGCATTCCACAAAAATTAACATGCTTATAGGAAATAGCATTCTTAGGAGTTTGAGCATGCTTATTGCAATCATTAACAACAATTTCATTCTTCATGCAAGCCTCTTTAAAAGGTTCATGATACTTATCGAAATTCTTCTTAGGCAATTCAAAATGAGAGGCAAAAGCTTTATAAAGATTTGCAGCAACTTGAGAGTCAAGACCATAAGTAGCACTCATATTTCGGAATTTACCAGTATCCATAAAAGCTTCAATGCATTCATAATTGTAATTTATACCTGACTCTTTACCTTTGTCGTTCTCCCAATCTTCAGCATTCTCCTCAATCCGATCAAGAAGATCCCACCTAGCTTCAACCTCTTTGCTTGTGAAAGATCCCTCCGAACAGGCATCCAGATAGTCCTTGTGATGTCCTGAAAGCCTTGCATAAAAATTATTAATAATAACATTGCGGGGGGGCTCATGAATGGGACATTTGAGCATTAGTGACTTCAATCTCCCCCATGCTTGAGAAATACTCTCTCCATCACGAGGATAAAAGTTATAAATGTAATTCCTATCAATATGCACTTCATGAGGAGGATAAAATTTAGAATAAAAGAGAGATACAATTTCCTCCCAACCAAGAGAATGACTATTCTTCAACAATTTATACCAATGCGCCGCTTTACCAGACAGCGAAACAGAGAATAGCTTCTTCCTCACTTCATCCATAGAGATACCTGCACACTTGAATAACCCGCATAATTCATGTAAAAACAGTAAATGATCTCCAGGATGGACAGTTCCATCCCCTTCATAGCGGTTATCCATAACACGTTAAATAATTTTCATGGGTATCTTGAAAGCAGTACTTGCAGTAGGTGGATTTAAAATATCACAAGCATCATTAGAGTTATCGCATATGGGAGATAATGCATTATCAGAACAAATTTTCTCCCCTAAAGATGGGAAGCTAAAAAGATCATAAAAACTAGCTTCCCCAAGCTTAGACTTCTCCATAGCATTAGTAGTGATTGCGTTCATACTAATAACATTGCTACTAGCATGCAAATGAGGTTCTATAGGTTCTTTAATTTTCGCATCACACAATTCACGTCTTAACTTAGGAAATAAATTAAAAAGCTCATAGTTGTTTCCCATTATGCCTTACTAGTGTAAAACAAGAAACAAAAAGATGCAATTGCAGGATCTAAAGGAAATAGCTTCGAGTACTTACAACGGTGCTGGAAAATAGCTTAGTAGCCGAGATCCGGAGTGTGAGTACCTTTTACCTTTCCTCCCCGGCAACGGCGCCAGAAAAGTGCTTGATGTCTACGGGTGCTTCTATTCCTGTAGACAGTGTTGGGCCTCCAAGAGCAGAGGTTTGTAGAACAGCAGCAAGTTTCCCTTAAGTGGATCATCCAAGGTTTATCGAACTCAGGGAGGAAGAGGTCAAAGATATCCCTCTCAAGCAACCCTGCAATCACAAAGCAAGAAGTCTCTTGTGTCCCCAACACACCAAATACACTTGTCAGATGTATAGGTGCACTAGTTCGGCGAAGAGATAGTGAAATACAAGTAGTATGGATGTATATAAGTGGTAATAGCAATCTGAATAAAATATGGCAGCAAGTAAACATGCAACAAAACAGTAAACAAACGGAGATTCGATGCTTGGAAGCAAGGCCTAGGGATCCTGCTTTCACTAGTGGACACTCTCAACTTTGATCACATAATAAAGCCACTCTACACTCTTTTGTTGGATGATGAACACCACTAATTGTGTAGGATTACACGAACCCTCAATGCCGGAGTTAACAAGCTCCACAATATTCGATATTCATGTTTAAATAACCTTAGAGTGCAAGATAGATCAACACAACTAAGACAAGTACTAACATAGCATGCACACTGTCACCATCACACTATGAAGGAGGAATAGATCACATCAATACTATCATAGCAATAGTTAACTTCATAATCTACAAGAGATTACAATCATAACCTACGCCAAGTACTACACGATGCACACACTGTCACCATTACACCGTGGAGGAGGAATAGAGTACTTTAATAACATCACTAGAGTAGCACATAGATGATATTCAACTAGATCACATAAAGAGAGAGATGAACCACATAGCTACAGCGGAGCCCTCAGCCCCGGGGGTGAATTACTCCCTCCTCATCATGGAGACAGCGATGGCGGTGAAGATGGCGGTGGAGACGGCGGTGGAGATGACACCGGGGGCAATTCTCCGTCCCGGCAGGGTGCCGGAACAGAGACTTCTGTCCCCCGAATTGGAGTTTCGCGATGGCGGCGGCTTTGGAAGGTTTTCTCTGGTTTCGTCAATCCGGGTCGAGGATTTAGGTCAGGGACGACTAAATAGGAGAAGAGGCGGAGTCGGAGGGGCCACAGGGGACCCACACACTAGGGGGGCGCCCCCCTTGGCCGCGCCGCCCTGTGGGGTGGGGCCCCCCTGGCTCCCCTCTGGCCCCTCTTCGGTGCTCTGGAAGCTTCCGGGCAAAATAAGATATTGGGCGTTGATTTCGTCCGATTCCGAGAATATTTCCTTTGTAGGATTTCTGAAACCAAAAACAGCAGAAAACAGCAACTGGCCCTTCGGCATCTCGTCAATAGGTTAGTTCCGGAAAACGCATAAAAACGATATAAAGTGTGAACAAAACATGTAGGTATTGTCATAAAACAAGCATGGAACATCAGAAATTATAGATACGTCGGAGACGTATCACCTGCACCGGGCTGGTCAACGACGATGACGTGGAACAGTGGTGGACAATGGCTCTTGGTGGCCTTCTTTATTGACGACCGACGACAGGGGGCGGCGGTGGTCCGGGCACTATTATGGCCCTATTCTGGGCCAAGATGGGCCCTGTTCTATTGTTAGTTGGGGACACGGGTGGTTCCAAAGAGGAATGGCTTGCAAATGAATCAATTAGTCTTCTTATTTTTGCACTAATTCCCATATTAATTTCGTGCTATTTCCATCTGTGCTTGTACAACTAGAATAGCAACCACTAGTAGCAATCTATATATATGGGCTCCTTTGATTCATAAGATTTGTAAAGGAATTGTGTAGGATTTGGATCCTATGAGAAATTTTCATATACAAGTTGTTTGATTCATAGGAACACATCCTATAGGAACTAATTCTATAAGAATCTTGTAGTGTAAGGAAAAAAGCATTAGGTCATACCAAATTGAAAAAGTTCATTTGCCACAATTAAACACACTCCATCTTGCCATAGGATTCACATAGGCATGACATCTCAACCTTATGCTTTTCCTATTCATATGTTTTTCCTATCCCTCGACCTAACCCTCCCCCGACCTAACCCTCCCGCGGATGGCGGTGCCGCGCCACTCCGGGGAGTCCCTCCGGCCCGGCCCTCCAGCCCCTCCCTCCCCTCGTCGCCACCGTCGGAGGTGTCGCCGGGCAAAGCCCGAGCGGCATGGCGGTGATGGGGGTTGCAGATGTGCGCGATCATGGGGGTGGGGGCGGTGCTCTTGATCCTTCTGGTGGTGGTGGTGCGCGGCGTCGGCGGCCGGAAGGCGAGGCGGCGGCGGTGGTGGTGTGGCCGGATCTTGGACTTGGGGCCTGGAGGCGGCCGCCTACTGCGCCTTCTCCTCCGCGCGACGGGATGCTACGTCCGCATCACATGGAAGCCGGGGCGGCGGCCCCGGGCATGGCGGCGGCGACCTCCTTCCCGGAGGTGGACGACCTCGTTGGGATCTGGGGTGGGGGATCTTGGGATCCCACACAGATCTCCGGCGGTGAAGATCCAGTCGACGACGAGTTTTGGGTGACGGGGCAACCGGTGAAAACCATGCTTCGCTCTCGGGCTTGGCGGACGATGGCAGCGTCGCTTGGCATCGTTACCTTGTCGAAGGAATCTTCTTTGCTTGTCTCGTCACTCCACTTGGCGAGTTGGAGATGTGCGGCTGCCGGTGAAAATCGTGATCCGACCCCGGTTGTGGCGGGCGATGGCGACGTTACGCGTCGTTACCTTCTTGAAGGCATCGCCATCGCAACCTGCATCTACTCACTCTTGCTGCTCCGGGGGAAACCCTAGATCTGGGTCTCCCGGATCGGACGATGGCGGTGCTACCTGCGTCGTTCTACCTCTTGGGGCATCGTCTTTGGAGCAGCTGCTGGATGTTGGCGGATGTTGGTGGAGTGGTATTCATCTACCACATTGTTGGCGCCAAGTCTCGGTGGCATGATGCTGCAGGGTATCGATGATGGATGCGGGATGATGTATGCGTGCAGGATGGTGGAGCCGTCTGGCGGCATGGTGGCATCGACAGCAGGTCTTGCAAGGTTAATGTGAGGATCTCTCTTGAAGATGAAGTCGAGGAAGACGGTGGTAGAAACTTCTGTGGCGTGTGCGTTGGCGTGCGCTGAGAGTCTGCTCGACTGGATGTGCTTCTCACCTGCTATTGTGCGGTTTTGGAAGGCATTTGATTTTTTGGATGATGTGAGTTGGTGTATTGTCACACCCTTCATTTCACTGTAGGTTTAGTGAGGTGGCTTCGAGGTTGATTTTTCGTATTGTTCTTGTAAGGTTTTGTGAATAATCTAATAAAAAAACCGTGTGCATCCTTTGGATGCAGAAGCTGGGGTGATATCTCCCCCATTTCGAAAAAAAAATATTTTTCCTATCCTATGAATCAAAGGAGCCATAAACCTCAAGATAAAGCCATTCTTCCACACGTGTTTCACCGAACCACAACTCTGCATGTTCCTCTTCACTGGCCTGCCACAAGTGGTGGGATGCTCTGCTCGTTTCTAAAGTAGTCGTAAGGATCAACCTTGCCCTTGGCGATCGCGAGTCTTTTGAAGTTACTTTTGTAGTACTTCTCACCCCAGACCTTAGCAGCCTTGTAGCTGGTGATGTTGCCCACAACGACATTTTGTCCTAGGTCAAGATCCCTGTAGTTGACGTAAGCCTCCCGCGGGTTCTTGCTCACGTATGGCCCCATGAAAGCATAGAAATCTTTGAGCCACTTGGCGTGAGATGCTCCGTTGGCGGCCGCTGGCCAGAAATTGAGGTACTGGATGTTGTACAGCAGGCCACCACGTTGCGGGAACGGCGTCGCCGACTCTGGGGAACTGCTGATCTTCCCGCCGTAGGGATCCATGACCATGATCCCGGCGTCCTGCTTGGCAAGCCAGCCAAAGATCTTGACCCACACGTCCTTGGTTATGGCTTCACGAACGTAGTCGGACGTGCCCTTGTTGGAGTAGTCCAGTGAGTAGGTCCTGTTCAGGATGTCCTCCACGGTCGCGGTGCTGCCCAGGTAGCTGTAGGGCACGGACTGAATCCATGCCATCTCCTTGCAGTGCGTCTGGTTGAGGCCGAGCTCCGGGAAGCGGCGTTCCATCAGCTGCAGGAGCGCGTCGCTCGTGCCCAGGTACAATGACTGGAACTCAGCCACCTGTTTCTGGACTCCGACTTGCACCCTTATGAACATGTCCTCGGGGAGAGCCGGGGCGACTTGTTGCCATTTAGTGAGGATGTCTATGGCGCCCTCGTCGATGGACTTTGAGACGCTGAACATCGTCACTTTCGGCGGTACAGGCACCAGCTTCACCTTCCACGAAAGAACGATGCCAAAGCTCTCGCCGCCCCCTCCGCGGATGGCCCAGAAGACGTCCCTCCCCATGACCTTCTTGTCCAGGAGCCTCCCCTCGGCGTCAACCAGCGTGGCGTCTAGCACGTTGTCGATGGCGAGGCCGTACTTGCGCAGCAGCATGCCGAACCCGCCGCCGCTGAAGTGGCCGCCGACGCCAACCGTCGGGCACAGGCCAGCTGGGAAGGCCGGCCAGCTGCTTGCTTGCCTTCGAGATGGCGTAGTACAGCTCCCCGAGCGTCGCGCCGGAGTCCACCCACGCCGTGGCCGCCTTCCGGTTAACGCGCACCGAGCGCATCTTGTTGAGGTCGACCACCGCGAACACCTCGGGCCGCACGGACCGGTACGAGAGGCCCTCGAAATCGTGCCCGCCACTGCGCACGCGTATACGAACGTCGTGGCGGCGGCCACAGACGACGGTGGCCTGGACGTGCGAGGCGCTCGACGGGGTGACGATGATGAGCGGCCTCACCGTGCTGGGAGTCAGCAACTTGGGGTTCCAGGTGGAGGATACCAGGACCGTCATAAACGAGGGCGAGCTCTGCGTGTAGAGGAGCTGCTTGGGTATGGCCGACGAGAGGCACTGGAGGAAGCCATCGGAGGAAGCTAGAGAAGGGACGGATGCGACGCAAAACGAGACGATGAAGAAGAGAGCTAGTGCTAAGGATCGTGAAAAGGCCGCCATGTTTGTTTCGTGCAACGCTGCGGTGCTAGCTGCGGCGATACTTGTAGACTAGATGCGCATCAAGCTCTATACATGCAATAATCCTAGACTTACGGACACTTTTGGTTACAAAAATTCCTACAGACTGACGTGGAGTAAGTTGGTTGGTTCAGCTTTGATTCCCCCCGTAAAAATCGGGAACCTCCCTCCTGACCTCTGTGCACGATGTGAGTCCGTATGTGATTTCCTAGTTTTTGAGTTGCTCATGTCTTCACCGTCGGTCTCCAGTTGGCAACGTGTAAAAGTAAAAGTCTTGGTCAACTACTATCTAGATAGTCGGTTACGTCACAACGACTCATTTCTGAAACAATGTCCTATTTTTGCATATTGACGACACAAATGTACTCTGAAGAGTATTGGGGACTTGTAGCCGGTCGAAATAGATGGCTGGAGAGATAGACTAGCTATGTCCGAAAGGTGGAGGCTACTCTGAGAATAGTCAATGTTTGTCCAATCATATGGTATTTTTTCTCTCTGAAATTTACCATCCCAATTTTTACATTAAATATGCTATCATGGTGATTTAGCTTAGCGCAGAGAGTATTGCAACAAAAATCTTCAACTGTCCACAAAAAGAACTACTCCCTAGCTTGGTTCCATATTAGTTGTCACTCATATTAGTGGTCAGCGACAACTAATTTGGAACGGAGGGAGTATTACATTAAAATCATATGCACCATGAGAAAAAAAGCGCCGGGTTTGCAGTTTCCTCGACACAGTTTCCCCTCACAATATTTTTTGCCTGTGTTGCGCGAGCGGCACGGGAAACAAATGTATCAGCACTTGCCTCACTGAGACAGCGAGCTTGACCCGTACGATGACCGTAATCGAATAACGATAACTGTCCAATTAACTAGTATCTTCTTCGTACCTTGCTCGCCGTAGTCAATGGAATGGAACGGCTACCGTGGGTATGAGGGAACCATGGTCTCCACTTGCAGGAGTACGTTGGATATTTGTGTATACTCTCCGTGGGCCTAACTTTCTGTCTCTCAGTATTATATATCCCTCAAAAACTCGCGTACCTCAGAAGCTTTTGAGATGGATCTTGCCATATCCGCCGTGACAGGCGATCTCGCCGGCCGATTCATCTCTTTCCTGGTGAACAAATGCTCGGATCATCTATGCTCAGAGGAGAAGGTGGAGAGGCTGCAGCAGCTCCTGCTGAGAGTCCACACCGTCCTCGAGGAGGCGGAGGGACGATACATCACCAACTCCTGTATGCTCATACAGCTGAAGACACTGTCGGCAGCCATGTACCAAGGGTACCATGTGTTGGACAACATCAGGTACCGGCAGCATAAGGAATCTTCCAAGGAATTGGTGAGCGATTCATTTTCCATATCTGTTTATGCACCTCTCAAACGTTCTCGCACTACAACCGCCGGCACTAGTTCTTCTTCTTCCATGAGCAAGGCCTTCAGCTCAGCGCTACGGAACGCGCTGCAAAACCTGGAAACTGCGGTCGCTAACATGGTGGAGTTCGTGGTGCTTTTGGGCGGATGCGAGCGCATCTCCCATAGACCCTACGACGCATATCTCCATGTCGACAACTTCATGTTCGGCCGGCACGTCGAGAAGCAGCAGATCCTGGGCTTCTTGCTGCGACATGACGAGCCAACTCGCCGCCCGGCGGTGCTGCCGGTCACCGGATGTCGTGGAGTCGGGAAGAAAACTCTTGTTGCGCACGTATGCGACGACGAGAGGGTGCGTTCTTACTTCGCTAGTATTTTGCACCTAAAAGGAGGCGGTCTTTCCAGAATCACTGACCATGAAAGGCTGCCAGGGAGGACGTTGGTAGTTGTCGAGTTTGTTTCTGGTGTAGATGGTGACGACTGGACAGAATTTTATTCATCTGTCAGGAGCATGGGCAGAGGAAGCAAGGTGATAATATTGGGTCGAGACGAAAAGCTCGAGAAACTTGGAACCGTCAAGCCGATTTCAGTGAACTGCCTACCGTTCGAGGAGTACAGGTACCTGTTCAAGACACTCGCACTCGGAAGCTCAGACCCTGCAGACCATCCGCGATTAGCTGCGATAGTGGAGGAGTTCGCCATTCTGGTGGGAGGATCACTCATCTCAGCAAACTTAATTGCACATGCAATGAGAATGAAACAAGATGCCCATTTCTGGCTTTGCAAATTGAACAACGTCAGGATCATATTCAAGCTGAACATGTCTAGGTTTGGTCTCCATCCAAATGGGTTATTCACACAAGGTCGTCCGGTACACCTCATCAACGGCTACCGTTTGTCTCCTGGTGCTCCATCGTGTGTTGTACCCTCTACTAGCATTCCGAGCACTGTTTCGGTTAAGAATTTGCCTAAAGTGAGATGGGACTTCCTAGCAGAAGCGGAGCATGTTGTTCCACCGAAGGGAGATTTTGAGCTGACTTCATGGGAGTCAAGGTTACCGCCTTACACTCGGTTTGTTCACCTGGTTCGGTATGTTCCAAGTTGTGACGACGATAAGCCTGACAAATCATTGTCAGGGAAGAAGCGTCCGGGTTTATCTGTGTAGACTTATAGCCTACTTAGTTTTTATTAGTGTCTTTTTAGAGCTTATGGGTAATGGTGTGCTAATATTGCTCTATAACTTATACCTTATGAAGAAGCGACCGGTCCCCTTGTTAGTATTGCAACTGTGTATCAACCGGCACATCATCGAGCAGATGTTGGACTAATCAAAAAGATTTAGGCAGCTACATGACCTGATTTTCTGGAAATTGTTGGAACTAATCTTGTTATTAGTGTTAAGTTTAGAGTTTGGTCATGTTTGAGTTGTTCGTCGAGTCATCCGGCCGGAAGCTGCGGTAGTATACACACAAAAAGATGTGATCTATATGTAGATAAAGTTTAATGGCCTGGATTAGATAGGAACAAGTCCACGTAGCTAGCTAGCTGAGAGGATATGCTCATGTGTGCATCTTGTAGGATTCGTAGCATAGAAAACAAAAAAAATTCTACCGAAAGACGAATAAAATCAAGATCTAATTTATGAAAAAGCCAAAATTCAATCTATGAGATCGGAGCAACGAGATAGATGAGCAACTAACCCTCGAAGATCCAAAGACTTCGATCTCGTGCTTGATGAAGAGGTTCCTTCCGGTGCTGCGATTCGGCAACACTTCCGTACTCGGTCACATATACAGAGTCGATGTAGACGTTCCTCTCCCTGTTCCAGCGGGCAGCGGAGGTAATAGATCCCATCGGAATCCCAACAACACGACGGCGTGGTGGTAGTGGTGGAGGAAAATTCCTGCAGGGCTTCGCCTAAGCCTGCACAGGAAGGAGGAGGGAGGACAGGTGGCGGCTAGGGTTGGGGAAGAGGGCAAGTGGACGGCCACCCCCTCACCTCTATTTATAGAGGGATGGTGCAGCCAAGGTTGCCCCTCTTGGCCCACCTCCTCCTAGGGCTGGCACATGGGGAGCGGGGGGGGGGGGGGGGGAAGAAATCTCCCCCCTAGTCTTCCCCCCCTTAATTCTAAGGATTTGATCTTGTCCCTCCGGATTTGATCTTATCCCTATAGGAGCCTGGCCGGCTAGACTTCTTGGGCCTGGTGCAGCTAGCCCATGAGCCCCCCTCGCAGCATTCCCTCAGCTCATCTGGCCCCTCCCGGGGTGGTGGGCCCACCATTGGCCCTCTAGAAACTTCTAGAAGCTCCGGTCAAAACACCGAAACTTCTCCCGAACCCCGGAAGATGACTTCCCTTATATGAATCTTATTCTCCGTACATATTGATCGAAAAAACCATTAACATACGATACCGATTTCCTTTGTCGCGCGATATTTGACTTATCCGAGGTTCGGTCATCAGTATCTTCATACCTAATTCAACCTCGTTAATGATAAGTACACTTTACTCATTTCGTGGTACGACATCCCTTGTGACCTAGTAACATGCTTGCAAGCTAATTGGATGTCATTCCACCGAGAGGGTCCAGAGTATATCTATCCGTCATTTGGATGGACAAATCCCACTCTTGATCCATGCGCTTCAACTCATACTTTCAGAATACCCAATGCCACCTTTATAACCACCCAGTTACGAAGTGGCGTTTGATGTTGATGACCCACAAGTATAGGGGGTCGCAGCAGTCTTCGCGGGTAGTAAAACCCAATTTATTGATTCGACACAAGGGGAGACAAAGAATACTTGAAAGCCTTAACAACGGAGTTGTCAATTCAGCTGCACCTGGAAACAGACTTGCTCGCAAGAGTTTATCAGTAGTAACAGTTTTATGACAGTAGCAGTAGTGAAATATCAGCAGCAGAGTAACAGAGACAGCAGTAGTGATTATAGTAAACAGCAGGATTAAAATACTGTAGGCACGGGGACGGATGAACGGGCGTTGCATGGATGAGAGAAACTCATGTAACAATCAAAGCAGGGGCATTTGCAGATAATAATAAAACGGTATCCAAGTACTAATCAATCAATAGGCATGTGTTCCATATATAGTCGTACGTGCTCGCAATGAGAAACTTGCACAACATCTTTTGTCCTACCAGCCGGTGGCAGCCGGGTCTCTAGGGAAACTACTGGATATTAAGGTACTCCTTTTAATAGAATACCGGAGCAAAGCATTAACACTCCGTGAACACATGTGATCCTCACATCACTACCATTCCCTCCGGTTGTCCCGATTTCTGTCACTTCGGGGCCATTGGTTCCGGACAGCGACATGTGTATACAACTTGCAGGTAAGATCATAAACAACGAATATCTTCATGAATCAATAACATGTTCAGATCTGAGATCATGGCACTCGGGCCCTAGTGACAAGCATTAAGCATAACAAGTTGCAACAATATCATAAAAGTAACATCTACGGATACTAGGCACCATGCCCTAACAATCTTATGACTATTACATGACCAATCTCATCCAATCCCTACCATCCCCTTCAGCCTACAGCGGGGGAATTACTCACACATGGATGGGGGAAACATGGCTGGTCGATGGAGAGGCATCGGTGGTGATGATGGCAATGATCTCCTCCAATTCCCCGTCCCGGCGGAGTGCCAGAACGGAGACTTCTGGTTCCTGAGACGGAGTTTCGCGATGTGGCGGCGTTCTGGAGGGTTTCTGGCGACTTCGACTTCTCTTCGTGCGTTTTTAGGTCGAAGGCAATAAGTAGTCCGAAGGAGGGCGTCGGGGGCCAGCCGAGGCCGCCACACACTAGGGCCGCGCGGGCCCCTCCTGGGCCGCGCCGGCCTAGTGTGTGGGGCCCTCGTGCCCCCACCTGGCTTGCCCTTCTGGCTCCGCCAATATTCTGGGAAAATAGGACCTTCTGCATAAATTCCAAGGATTTTCCTGAAAGTTGGATTTCTGCACAAAAACGAGATACCAGAACAGTTCTGCTGAAAACAGCGTTAGTCCGTGTTAGTTGCATCCAAAATACACAAATTAGAGGCAAAACAATAGCAAAAGTGTTCGGGAAAGTAGATACGTTTTGGACGTATCAACTCCCCCCAAGCTTAGCTTATTGCTTGTCCTCAAGCAATTCAGTTAACAACTGAGCGATAAAAGAACTTTCACGAACACATTTGTTCATATGATGTAAATATTCTCATGCTATGGCTAACACTTAGGCAGTTCATAATAAGATACATGCAAATAAGATCATCCAATAGCTATGTCAATCATGGAAAAGTACCAACAATTAATAATAAGCATCATGAATCATGTATATAAGCAGGATTGCAATGTTCATAAAAGAGTATGATAGAGTGGTATCTCGCTTGCCCATATTTGATCAGCAAAACATAAATGCTCAGGCACCTCTGAAGTTCATAGAAAGACTAGAAATAGTGATTGTCAAAGATAAAAGCATCAAAGTTATACCACAATCAATCATATTTTGAGACAAGCATATTATACTAAGAATGACAGTTGTGCTCTCAAGAAAGTGCTCAAAGAAAGGATGGAGACTCAATGTAAAAGTAAAAGATTGATCCTTCGCAGAGGGAAGCAGGGATTAACATGCGCTAGAGCTTTTCATTTTTATAAAGACAGAAGTAAAATGGTTTTGAGAGGTGTTTGTTGTTGTCAACGAATAGTAATGGGCACTCTAACTACCTGATGACCCACAAGTATAGGGGATCGCGATAGTCTTCGAGGGTAGTATAACCCAATTTATTGATTCGACACAAGGGGAGGTAAAGAATACTTATAAGCCTTAACAACTGAGTTGTCAATTCAGCTGCACCTGGAAAAGCACTAGTAACAGGGGTGATGTGAAAGTAGCAGTAATATGAGAGCAGTAGTAACAGTAACACAACAGCAGTAATAGCAATATGAGAGCAATGGCACCGGAAAATAGTTGATACTACTTCCAATGACATGTAGAACGAGTATATGATGATGAGAGATGGACCGGGGTTCCCAGCGATTACACTAGTGGTAACTCTCCAATAAGTGACAAGTGTTGGGTGAACAAATTACAGTTGGGCAATTGATAGGATTGATAAAGCATTAAGAAAGAACATCAATTCATTAATCATGTAGGCATGTTTTCCATATATAGTCATACGTGTTCGCAATGAGAAACTTGTACAACATCTTTTGTCCTACCAGCCGGTGGCAGCCGGGCCTCAAGGGAAACTACTGGATATTAAGGTACTCCTTTTAATAGAGTACCGGAGCAAAGCATTAACACTCCGTGAAAACATGTGATCCTCACATCACTACCATTCCCTCCGGTTGTCTCGATTTCTGTCACTTCGGGGCCTTTGGTTCCGGACAGTGACATGTGCATACAACTTGTAGATACAATCTAAGCAACAATATAGAGCTCAAATCTAAGATCATGCCACTCGGGCCCTAGTGACAAGCATTAAGCATAACAAGATTGCAGCAACAATAACTTCACAAACTTTATAGATAGACTAATCATAATGTATCATCCATCGGATCCCAACAAACACAACACCGATTACATCAGATGAATCTCAATCATGTAAGGCAGCTCATGAGATCATTGTATTGAAGTACATGGAGGAGAGTATACCGACATAGCTACTGCTAGAACCCGTAGTCCATGGGGGAACTACTCACGGAGCATGATGGAGGCGATGGCGTTGATGGAGATGGCTTCCAGGGGCACTTCCCCGTCCCGGCAGGGTGCCGGGACAGAGAGTTCTGTCCCCCGAATTGGAGTTTCGCGACGGTGGCGGCGCCCCTGGAGTCTTTCTGGAGTTTCGTCAATTGGTACGGTGTTTTTAGGTCGAAAGGGATTTTATAGGCGAAGAGGCGGCGCAGGGGGGCACACAGGGCGCCACACCCTAGGCCGGCGCGGCCAGGGTCTGGCCCGCGCCGCCATGTGGTGTGGTGGCCCCCTGGCCCCTCTCCGACTCTTCTTCGGTGTTCTGGAGCCTTCCGGGAAAAATAGGAGGTTTGGCGTTGATTTCGTCCAATTCCGAGAATATTGCCCGAACAGCCTTTCTGGAACCAAAAATAGCAGAAAACAGGAACTGGCACTGTGGCATCTTGTTAATAGGTTAGTTCCGGAAAATGCATGAAATCATCATAAAGTGCAGGCAAAACATGTAAGTATTGTCATAAAACAAGCATGGAACGACAGAAATTATGGATACGTCGGGGACGTATCAGCATCCCCAAGCTTAGTTCCTGCTCGTCCCGAGCAGGTAAACGATAAAAAGAATAATTTCTGTAGTGACATGCTACTTACATAACCTTGATCATACTATTACAAAGCATATGAAATGAATGAAGTGACTCAAGGCAATGATCTATAGTTGCTAACAAGTAGATAACATATAGCAAAACTTTTCATGAATAGTACTTTCAAGATAAGCATCAAAAGTCTTGCACAAGAGTTAACTCATAAAGCAATAAATTCAAAGTAAAAGCATCGAAGCAACACAAAGGAAGATTTAAGTTTCAGCGGTTGCTTTCAACTTTCAACATGTATATCTCATGGATATTGTCAACATAAAGTAATATGATGAATGCAAATAAGCAAGTATGTAAGAATCAATGCACAGTTAACACAAGTGTTTGCTTCTAAGGTGGAAGGAAGTAGGTAAACTGACTCAACATAAAGGTAAAAGAATGGTCCTTCAAAGAGGAAAGCATCGATTGCTATATTTGTGCTAGAGCTTTGGTTTTGAAAACATATAGAGAGCATAAAAAGTAAAATTTTGAGAGGTGTTTGTTGTTGTCAACGAATGGTAATGGGTACACTAACTACCTCGCCAACCGGACTTTCAAGAGCGGCTCCCATGAATTATTGCATACTTATTTGGCTCTCCTTCCAACCTTTCTTACACAAACCATGGCTAACCGAATCCTCGGGTGCCTGCCAACAATCTCATACCATGAAGGAGTGCCTTTTTATTTTAGTTTTATTATGATGATGACACTCCCCCCAACCTTTGCTTACACAAGCCATGGCTAACCGAATCCTTCGGGTGCCGTCCAACAATCACAAACCATGGAGGAGTGTCTATTTAGGTTAATTAATTTGGGACTGGGAATCCCGTTGCCAGCTCTTTTTGCAAAATTATTGGATAAGCGGATGTGCCACTAGTCCATATGAGAGTCCTTCAAAAGTAAATGACAAGGTTGAAAGCTAAACACCACATACTTCCTCATGAGCTATAAAACATTGACACAAATTGAGAAGCATTTTGAATTGTTTAAAGGTAGCACTCAAGCAATTTACTTTGGAATGGCAGGAAATACCACATAGTAGGTAGGTATGGTGGACACAATTGGCATAGTGGTTGGCTCAAGGATTTTGGATGCATGAGAAGTATTCCCTCTCGATACAAGGCTTAGGCTAGCAAGGCTATTTGAAGCAAACACAAGTATGAACCGGTACAGCAAAACTTACATAAAAGCATATTGCAAGCATTATAATACTCTACACTGTCTTCCTTGTTGCTCAAACACTTTTACCAGGAAGTATCTAGACCTTAAGAGAGATCAATTATGCAAACCAATTTCAACAAGCTTTACGGTAGTTCTCCACTAATAGGTTTAAACTACATGCAAAAACTTATGATCCACTTGAGAGCTCAAAACAATTGCCAAGTATCAAATTATCCAAGACATATGAGGCATTTTCTGTTTCCAACCATACAATAAGTATTGTAGCTTCCAACTTTTATCATTGAACATTAAAAGTAAAACGAAGAACAAGTGTTCATATGAAAAAGCGGAGCGTGTCTCTCTCCCAAACAAGGATTGCTAGGATCCGAATTTATTCAAACACAAACAAAAATAAAAGCACACAGACGCTCCAAGTAAAGCACATATGATGTGACCGAATAAAAATATAGTTTCAGGGGAGGAACCTGATAAGTTGATGAAGAAGGGGATGCCTTGGGCATCCCCAAGCTTAGACGCTTGAGTCTTCTTGAAATATGCAGGGATGAACCACGGGGGCATTGATACGTCTCCAACGTATCTATAATTTCCGATGTTCCATGCTTGTTTTATGACAATACCAACATGTTTTGTTCACACTTTATATCATTTTCATGCATTTTCCGGAACTAACCTATTAACAAGATGCCACAGTGCCAGTTCCTGTTTTCTGCTGTTTTTGGTTCCAGAAAGGCTGTTCGGGCAATATTCTCGGAATTGGACGAAATCAACGCCACACCTCCTATTGTGCCCGGAAGCGTCCAGAACACCGAAGAAGAGTCGGAGAGGGGCCAGGGGGCCACCACACCACATGGCGGCGCGGGCCAGGCCTAGGCCGCGCCGGCCTATGGTGTGGCGCCCCCAGGTGCCCCCCTGCGCCGCCTCTTCGCCTATAAAAGCCCTTTCGACCTAAAAATGCAGTACCAATTGACGAAACTCCAGAAAGACTCCAGGGGCGCCGCCGCCATCGCGAAACTCCAATTCGGGGGACAGAACTCTCTGTTCCGGCACCCTGCCGGACGGGGAATTGCCCCCGGAGCCATCTCCACCGCCGTCTTCACCGCCATCTTCACCGCCATCGCTGCCTCCATGATGAGGAGGGAGTAATCCACCCCCGAGGCTGAGGGCTCCGCTGTAGCTATGTGGTTCATCTCTCTCCCATGTACCTCAATACAATAATCTCATGAGCTGCTTTACATGATTGAGATTCATATGAGTTTTGTATCACTACTATCTATGTGCTACTCTAGCAAAGTTATTAAAGTAGTTCTATTCCTCCTGCACGTGTGTAAAGGTGACAGTGTGTGCACCGTGTTAGTACTTGGTTTATGCTATGATCATGATCTCTTGTAGATTGCGAAGTTAACTATTGCTATGATAATATTGATGTGATCTATTCCTCCTACATATGCATGAAGGTGACAGTGTGCATGCTATGCTAGTACTTGGTTTAGTCTTTTGATCTATCTTACACTATAAGGTTACTAAAATATGAACATAATTGTGGAGCTTGTTAACTCCGGCATTGAGGGTTCGTGTAATCCTACGCAATGTGTTCATCATCCAACAAAAGTGTAGAGTATGCATTTATCTATTCTGTTATGTGATCAATGTTGAGAGTGTCCACTAGTGAAAGTGTAATCCCTAGGCCTTGTTCCTAAATACTGCTATCGCTGCTTGTTTACTGTTTTACTGCGTTACTACAGCTGCAATACCACCACCATCAATTACACGCCAGCAAGCTATTTTCTGGCATCGTTGCTACTGCTCATATATATTCATACCACCTGTATTTCACTATCTCTTCGCCGAACTAGTGCACCTATTAGGTGTGTTGGGGACACAAGAGACTTCTTGCTTTGTGGTTGCAGGGTTGCATGAGAGGGATATCTTTGACCTCTTCCTCCCTGAGTTCGATAAACCTTGGGTGATCCACTTAAGGGAAAACTTGCTGCTGTTCTACAAACCTCTGCTCTTGGAGGCCCAACACTGTCTACAGGAAAGGAGGGGGAACGTAGACATCAAGCACTTTTCTGGCGCCGTTGCCGGGGAGGAAAGGTAAAAGGCACTCATACTTCGGTTCCAGGTAAAGTACTTTTCTGGCGCCATTGTGTTTGTGCTCGAAGCTATTTCCTTTAGATCCTGCAATTGCATCTTTTTGTTTCTTGTTTACACTAGTTAGGCATAATGGAAAACAACAAAAAAATTGGTGAGCTTTTTAATCTTTTTCCTGATTTAGAATTGTTTGATGCGAAAATTAAAAAACCTATGGAACCTTATTTGCATGCTAGTAGCGATGTTATTAGTATGAATGCAATTACTGCTAATACTATGGATAAGTCTAAGCTTGGGGAAGCTAGTTTATATAAGAATAATATTTTTTGCTCCTCAGCTTTGGAAGAAATATTTTGCTCTGATAATGCTTTATCTCCCATATGCGATAACTCTAATGATGCTTCTGATATTTTAAATCCACCTGCCGAAAGTATTCCGTATAAAATACCTATGCAAATTATTGAACGCGTTATGGATAACCGTTATACAGGGGATGGAACTGTCCACCCTGGAGATCATTTATTGTTCTTGCATGAATTATGCGGTTTATTCAAGTGTGCAGGTATTGCTATGGATGAAGTGAGGAAGAAACTATTCTCTATATCGCTGTGCAGTAAAGCGGCGCATTGGTATAAATTACTGGATAATGGGGATTCTCTTGAATGGAATGATATTGTGCCCCGGTTTTATTCTAAATTTTATCCTCCTCATGAAGTGCATATTGATAGGAATTATATTTATAACTTTTATCCTCGTGATGGAGAGAGTATTTCTCAAGCGTGGGGGAGACTGAAGTCACTAATGCTCAAATGTCCCATTCATGAGCTCCCCCGTAATGTTATTGTTAACAATTTTTATGCGAGGCTTTCAGGACAACACAAGGACTATCTGGACGCGTGTTCGGATGGATCTTTCACAAGCAAGGAGGTTGAAGCTAGGTGGGATCTTCTTGATCGGATTGAGGACAACACTGAAGGATGGGAGAACGACAAAGGTAAAGAGTCAGGTATAAATTATGATTATGAATGCATTGAAGCTTTTATGGATACCGATAAATTTCGAAATATGAGTGCTACTTATGGTCTTGACTCTCAAGTTGCTGCAAATCTTTATAAAGCCTTTGCTTCTCATTTTGAATTGCCTAAAAATAATTTTGATAAGTATCATGAACCTTTTAAAGAGGCTTGCATGAAGAATGAAATTGTTGTTAATTATTGCAATAAGCATGCTCAAACTCCTAAGAATGCCATTTCCTATAAGCATGTTAATTTTTGTGGAATACATAGACCTTGTGGAATTAATCAAATCAAAGATGAATATTGTATCCATCATGCTAATGAAAAAACTAGAAAGTGGTTTAGGGCTCTAGATGATCTTGGTAAAAAAGTTTGTGCCCTCTATCCTTTTATTTGTGAAGTTTGCCATGAAGTGGGTCATTTTAATTTTCAATGCTCCTCCAATGATAATTTGAACCCAATGAGTGCTGCAAATTTGTATTGTGATGATGAAATTACTCCTAATCAGCATGATGAACTTACTTTATTTTTGGGGTGTGAAGAACTGTCGAGAAAAATCTCTTTGTTACATATGAGTGATCTTGATATTGATGATGTCCTGCATGGGTGTTTTTCTTATTGCATTGATAATAGCCATACAAATACTTACATACAAAATATTTTAGAAGATGACACCTTGCCAAAATATGATAGGACATTGTGTGTTTTCAACTAATTAATGAAAAGGAGGGATCCTCCCAAGTTTCTTCTATTGTTTCTGAAAGTAAATCAGGTTATGCGGACGAGCCACCCTTCAAGCCTCTTCCTCCTAAAGAAGGGAACGAGGAGAAGGAAGAGAAGAAGAAGAAGAAGGGAACGAAGAAGAAGAAGAAGAAGAAGAAGAAGGAGAATAAAAAGAAAGAGGTAACGGCGTATCCCCGCGTGAATGAGATAACGCTAGGTAACCGTAAGTATGTTGCTCCTAATGATTATTGTGATAATGAATCTGAATACGATGATCTTCCTATGCCCTTTACATACATTAGCAATCATGATTTGAATGAACACACTACTTTTGATATTGCAAATCTCTGGGAAACTAATTCTGAAAATGATGATAATAATTGCCATAGTGTCAGTGCTATCCATGCTTCCTCCCATAATAATATAGAAAGCTGTAAGCTTGGGGAAGAGGTGTTTGAAAATCCTTTTGCTACTGATCATTATGTGTTTGATACATCTCCTTCTAATAACAATGATGGTATGGTTATAGATAAACCGACTGTGAAAGATAACTATTCTATTTCTTATGATGACACTGTGCCTCCGATCTTTGATGATTATTATAAAGAATGCTATGATATAGGTTATAATTATCCTTATGAAACTTGTCATAGTCATGATTGGATTACCAAAAACAATTCTTTTAATATGCAACTTGTTTACCATGTTCAAATTCTTGATAATAATCTTGCTCCAATTACTAATAATGAGAATAACTCTTCTTATGCCAAAATTAATGATACTTCTATGCATATGAACCATGATAAGAATGTTTTAAGTGATGGGTATATTGTGGATTTCATCAATGATGCTACTGAAAGTTATTATGAGAGAGGGAAATATGATTATATGCATCTTAATAATATTAAGTTTCCCCTCTTTATGTTGAGAATCTTGAAGTTACTCGTGTTTTATCCTCTTATGCTTGTCACTTTGTTCTTCATGAATTCATTTGTGTACAAGATTCCTCTTCATAGGAAGCATGTTAGACTTAAATTTGTTTTGAATTTGCCTCTTGAAGCTCTCTTTTGCTTCAAATACTATTTCTTGCGAGTGCATCATTAAAACTGCTGAGCCCATCTTAATGGCTATAAAGAAAAGAACTTCTTGGGAGATAACCCATGTGTTATTTTGCTACAGTACTTTGTTTTTATTTTGTGTCTTGGAAGTTGTTTACTACTGTAGCAACCTCTCCTTATCTTAGTTTTGTGTTTTGTTGTGCCAAGTAAAGCCGTTGATAGAAAAGTAAGTACTAGATTTGGATTACTGCGCAGTTCCAGATTTCTTTGCTGTCACGAATCTGGGTCCACCTCCCTGTAAGTAGCTCAGAAAATTAAGCCAATTTACGTGCATGATCCTCAGATATGTACGCAACTTTCATTCAATTTGAGCATTTTCATTTAAGCAAGTCTGGTGCCATTTTAAAATTCGTCAATACGAACTATTCTGTTTTGACAGATTCTGCCTTTTATTTCGCATTGCCTCTTTTGCTATGTTGGATGAATTTCTTTGATCCACTAATGTCCAGTAGCATTATGCAATGTCCAGAAGTGTTAAGAATGATTGTGTCACCTCTGAATATGTTAATTTTTATTGTGCACTAACCCTCTAATGAGTTGTTTCGAGTTTGGTGTGGAGGAAGTTTTCAAGGGTCAAGAAAGGAGGATGATATACTATGATCAAGAAGAGTGAAAGCTCTAAGCTTGGGGATGCCCCGGTGGTTCATCCCTGCATATTTCAAGAAGACTCAAGCGTCTAAGCTTGGGGATGCCCAAGGCATCCCCTTCTTCATCGACAAATTATCAGGTTCCTTCTCTTGAAACTATATTTTTATTCGGTCACATCTTATGTGCTTTACTTGGAACGTCTGTATGCTTTTGTTTTTGTTTGTGTTTGAATAAATGCTTGTGTGGGAGAGAGACACGCTCCGCTGGTTCGTATGAACACATGTGTTCTTAGCTCATAATATTCATGGCGAAGGTTGAAACTGCTTCGTTAAATTATTATATGGTTGGAATTGGAAAATGCTACATGTAGAAATTGGTGTGATGTCTTGAATAATGTGATACTTGGCAATTGTTGTGCTCTTGTTTAAGCTCTTGCATCATATACCTTGCACCCATTAGTGAGGAAATACATAGAGCTTGTTAAAATTTGGGTTTGCATGAGTGGTTTCTCTAGAGTCTAGATATTTTCTAGTAAGATGTTTGAACAACAAGGAAGACGATGTATAGTTTTATAATGCTTGTAATATGTCTTTTATGTGAGTTTTGCTGTACTAGTTCGTGCTTGTGTTTGCTTCAAACAACCTTGCTAGCCTAAACCTTGTATCGAGAGGGAATACTTCTCATGCATCCAAATCCTTGAGCCAAACAACACTATGCCATTTGTGTCCACCATACCTACCTACTACATGGTATTTTCCGCCATTCCAAAGTAAATTGCTTGAGTGCTACCTTTAAAATTCCATCATTCACCTTTGCAATATATAGCTCATGGGACAAATAGCTTAAAAACTATTGTGGTATTGAATATGTAATTATGCACTTTATCTCTTATTAAGTTGCTTGTTGTGCGATAACCATGTTCACTGGAACGCCATCAACTATTCATTGTTGAATTTCATGTGAGTTGCTATGCATGTCCGTCTTGTCTGAAGTAAGAGAGATCTACCACCCTATGGTTAAGCATGCATATTGTTAGAGAAGAACATTGGGCCGCTAACTAAAGCCATGATCCATGGTGGAAGTTTCAGTTTTGGACATATATCCTCAATCTCATATGAGAAAATTATTAATTGTTGTTACATGCTTATGCATAAAAGAGGAGTCCATTATCTGTTGTCTATGTTGTCCCGGTATGGATGTCTAAGTTGAAAATAATCAATAGCGAGAAATCCAATGCGAGCTTTCTCCTTAGACCTTTGTACAGGCGGCATAGAGGTACCCCTTTGTGACACTTGGTTAAAACATGTGCATTGTGATGATCCGGTAGTCCAAGCTAATTAGGACAAGGTGCGGGCACTATTAGTATACTATGCATGAGGCTTGCAACTTGTAAGATATAATTTACATGATACATATGCTTTATTACTACCGTTGACAAAATTGTTTCATGTTTTCAAAATAAAAGCTCTAGCACAAATATAGCAATCGATGCTTTCCTCTTTGAAGGACCATTCTTTTACTTTTATTGTTGAGTCAGTTCACCTATCTTTCTCCACCTCAAGAAGCAAACATTTGTGTGAACTGTGCATTGATTCTTATATACTTGCTTATTGCATTTGTTATATTGCTTTGCATTGACAACTATCCATGAGATATACATGTTACAAGTTGAAAGCAACCGCTGAAACTTAATCTTCCATTGTGTTGCTTCAATGTCTCTACTATGAATTTATTGCTTTATGAGTAACTCTTATGCAAGACTTATTGATGCTTGTCTCGAAAGTACTATTCATGAAAAGTCTTTGCTATATGATTCACTTGTTTACTCATTGCATTTACATTGTTTCGAATCGCTGCATTCATCTCATATGCTTTACAATGGTATGATTAAGATTATGTTGGCAGCATGTCACCTCAGAAATTATCTTTTATCGTTTACCTACTCGAGGACGAGTAGGAACTAAGCTTGGGGATGCTGATACGTCTCCAACGTATCTATAATTTCCGATGTTCCATGCTTGTTTTATGACAATACCAACATGTTTTGTTCACACTTTATATCATTTTCATGCATTTTCCGGAACTAACCTATTAACAAGATGCCACAGTGCCAGTTCATGTTTTCTGCTGTTTTTGGTTCCAGAAAGGCTGTTCGGGCAATATTCTCGGAATTGGACGAAATCAACGCCAAACCTCCTATTTTTCCCGGAAGCGTCCAGAACACCGAAGAAGAGTCGGAGAGGGGCCAGGGGGCCACCACACCACATGGCGGCGCGGGCCAGGCCTAGGCCGCGCCGGCCTATGGTGTGGCGCCCCCAGGTGCCCCCCTGCGCCGCCTCTTCGCCTATAAAAGCCCTTTCGACCTAAAAACGCAGTACCAATTGACGAAACTCCAGAAAGACTCCAGGGGCGCCGCCGCCATCGCGAAACTCCAATTCGGGGGACAGAACTCTCTGTTCCGGCACCCTGCCGGACGGGGAATTGCCCCCGGAGCCATCTCCACCGCCGTCTTCACCGCCATCTTCACCGCCATCGCTGCCTCCATGATGAGGAGGGAGTAATCCACCCCCGAGGCTGAGGGCTCCGCTGTAGCTATGTGGTTCATCTCTCTCCCATGTACCTCAATACAATAATCTCATGAGCTGCTTTACATGATTGAGATTCATATGAGTTTTGTATCACTACTATCTATGTGCTACTCTAGCAAAGTTATTAAAGTAGTTCTATTCCTCCTGCACGTGTGTAAAGGTGACAGTGTGTGCACCGTGTTAGTACTTGGTTTATGCTATGATCATGATCTCATGTAGATTGCGAAGTTAACTATTGCTATGATAATATTGATGTGATCTATTCCTCCTACATATGCATGAAGGTGACAGTGTGCATGCTATGCTAGTACTTGGTTTAGTCTTTTGATCTATCTTACACTATAAGGTTACTAAAATATGAACATAATTGTGGAGCTTGTTAACTCCGGCATTGAGGGTTCGTGTAATCCTACGCAATGTGTTCATCATCCAACAAAAGTGTAGAGTATGCATTTATCTATTCTGTTATGTGATCAATGTTGAGAGTGTCCACTAGTGAAAGTGTAATCCCTAGGCCTTGTTCCTAAATACTGCTATCTCTGCTTGTTTACTGTTTTACTGCGTTACTACAGCTGCAATACCACCACCATCAATTACACGCCAGCAAGCTATTTTCTGGCATCGTTGCTACTGCTCATATATATTCATACCACCTGTATTTCACTATCTCTTCGCCGAACTAGTGCACCTATTAGGTGTGTTGGGGACACAAGAGACTTCTTGCTTTGTGGTTGCAGGGTTGCATGAGAGGGATATCTTTGACCTCTTCCTCCCTGAGTTCGATAAACCTTGGGTGATCCACTTAAGGGAAAACTTGCTGCTGTTCTACAAACCTCTGCTCTTGGAGGCCCAACACTGTCTACAGGAAAGGAGGGGGAACGTAGACATCAGGCATCCCCAAGCTTAGACTTTTCACTCTTCTTGATCATATATCATCCTCCTCTCTTGACCCTTGAAAACTTCCTTCACAACAAACTTCTCATAAACTTCATTAGAGGGGTTAGTACTCAAAAAATTTGAATCCACCTTGGTCCTGTAGTGGCACATTGCAAGAACTCAATAAAACATTAGCTACAGCTCTCTATGTATAGAAAAGCTCGCTTAAAGTCCACAAGAGACAATGCAAAAAACAGAGACAGAATCTGCCAAAACAGAACAGCCAGTAAAGACGAATTTTAATAAAATACTTCCGTTGCTCAAATCAGAAAACTCAAAACTAATGAAAGTTGCGTACATATCTGAGGAACAGGCACGTAAATTGGCATATGTTTCTGATTTTTCTACAGAGAAAACAGCCCAGATTCGTGACAGATAGAAATCTGTTTCTGCGCAGAAATCCAAATCTAGTATCAACCTTCGATTAGAGGCTTCACTTGGCACAACAAAACACAAAACTAAGATAAGGAGAGGTTGCTACAGTAGTAAACAACTTCCAAGACACAAATATAAAACAAAGTACTATAGAAAAATAACACATGGGTTGTCTCCCAAGAAGTTGCTTTCTTTATAGCCATTAAGATGGGCTCAGCAGTTTTAATGATGCACTCGCGAGAAATAGTATTTGAAGCAAAAGAGAGCATCAAGAGGCAAATCCAAAACACATTTAAGTCTAACATGCTTCCTATGCAAAGGAATCTTGTACACAAATAAATTCATGAAGAACAAAGTGACAAGCATAAGAAGATAAAACAAGAGTAGATTCAAAATTTTAAGCATATAGAGAGGTGTATTAGTACCATGAAAATTTCTACAACCATATTTTCCTCTCTCATAATAATTTTCAGTAGCTTCATGAACAAACTCAACAATATAACTATCACATGCAGCATACTTTTCATGATTTCCAAACGTATAATTTTTATCAAGTTCAAGAATAGCGGGATTAAAACTTTCAAACTTACTTTTATTAATAATATAACAAGGTGATCGATCAATCTCAAGAGATATGGGACACATAGATAAAGTCAAGAACTCTCCAATCCCATTTTCATTAGTAGTACAATTAATATTATCAAGCAACATAGGACCATCATCTAAAGCTTTATCATAAACATTGGCTAAGCAAAATTCTTTAGTACCATGCATTTCGACATCAGGCACAAACAAAGCATTATCATAAGATTTATCAAAGTAGCATGGATTATCATAAATAACAGTAGCATAATTATTCTCACAAGTTTTACTCATAGGTAATATTTCAAGAGAATCCACAGGAACATAACATTCAACCTCTTTCGGTAAGCATGGAGGACAATCAAATAGTGTAAGAGATAAAGAGTTACTCTCATTAGAAGGTTGGCATGGGTAGCTAATCCATTCTTCCTCCTTTTGTTCGTCGCTCTCCTCTTCTTTTTCATCCAATGAGCTTTCAGGTTCATCAATTTCCTCCTCTTTTTCATCCAATGAGCTTTCAGGTTCATCAATTTCTTCTTCCACCGGTTCCTGCAAATTGTGAGTGCATTCTTGTGCATTAATGTGTCTCTCTTTATAATCAAGGATATAAGGATTCCCTCTTTGTAGCATTCTATGCAAGAATTAAGGATAGTAGAGACATAATCTTTAAGGTCCTTACAAATAGCACAAGTTTCATAATTCTCAACCATGAAGGATTCTATCTCGTAGGCTCCCATAAATAAGACAAATTGCTCTACCTCTTGAACCCATAATGAATATAGCAATTCCGATTATAGCTCTTAATAAAATATTCCTCACTAAAGCCACATTGAAATTTAAGATGTTTAGTATCCTGTTGAGAGCAACAGTTTATATCATGGCGTCTAAGCAAGATTCTAGCAATTGTATTCAATTTTTCTATCATAGCACTCATTATTTTACCAGTTCTTGATTCTCTATAACAATTATAACATTCCATAAGCTCCAAGTAGGTTGTAGGTTCTCCCATAACAGCAGTTTTTAATTTTTTGGTTTTTCAAATTTTTATGGATTTTTGGGTATATGAGACAAATAAAACAAGACAAAAATAAACTAAGCAAAAGTAAACTACGCGAACTAATACTAGACAGAAATAAACTAAGCACAAATAAACTAGGCAAAAGTAAACTAAGCAAAACAAAATAAAACAAATTAAAAACAGAGAGAGAGGTAGAGTGTACTCCCCAGGTGAACTTATGAGTAGAGCTATGCCTCCCCGGCAACGGCGCCAGAAAACAGTCTTGATGACCCACAAGTATAGGGGATCGCGATAGTCTTCGAGGGTAGTATAACCCAATTTATTGATTCGACACAAGGGGAGGTAAAGAATACTTATAAGCCTTAACAACTGAGTTGTCAATTCAGCTGCACCTGGAAAAGCACTAGTAACAGGGGTGATGTGAAAGTAGCAGTAATATGAGAGCAGTAGTAATGATAACACAGCAGTAATAGCAATATGAGAGCAATGGCACCGGAAAATAGTTGATACTACTTCCAATGACATGTAGAACGAGTATATGATGATGAGAGATGGACCGGGGTTCCCAGCGATTACACTAGTGGTAACTCTCCAATAAGTGACAAGTGTTGGGTGAACAAATTACAGTTGGGCAATTGATAGGATTGATAAAGCATTAAGAAAGAACATCAATTCATTAATCATGTAGGCATGTTTTCCATATATAGTCATACGTGCTCGCAATGAGAAACTTGTACAACATCTTTTGTCCTACCAGCCGGTGGCAGCCGGGCCTCAAGGGAAACTACTGGATATTAAGGTACTCCTTTTAATAGAGTACCGGAGCAAAGCATCAACACTCCGTGAAAACATGTGATCCTCACATCACTACCATTCCTTCCGGTTGTCCCGATTTCTGTCACTTCGGGGCCTTTGGTTCCGGATAGTGACATGTGCATACAACTTGTAGATACAATCTAAGCAACAATATAGAGCTCAAATCTAAGATCATGCCACTCGGGCCCTAGTGACAAGCATTAAGCATAACAAGATTGCAGCAATAATAACTTCACAAACTTTATAGATAGACTAATCATAATGTATCATCCATCGGATCCCAACAAACACAACACCGATTACATCAGATGAATCTCAATCATGTAAGGCAGCTCATGAGATCATTGTATTGAAGTACATGGAGGAGAGTATACCGAAATAGCTACTGCTAGAACCCGTAGTCCATGGGGGAACTACTCACGGAGCATGATGGAGGCGATGGCGTTGATGGAGATGGCTTCCGGGGGCACTTCCCCATCCCGGCAGGGTGCCGGGACAGAGAGTTCTGTCCCCCGAATTGGAGTTTCGTGACGGTGGCAGCGCCTCTGGAGTCTTTCTGGAGTTTCGTCAATTGGTACGGTGTTTTTAGGTCGAAAGGGATTTTATAGGCGAAGAGGCGGCGCAGTGGGGCACCTGGGGGCGCAACACCCTAGGCCGGCGCGGCCAGGGTCTGGCCCGCGCCGCCATGTGGTGTGGTGGCCCCCTGGCCCCTCTCCGACTCTTCTTCGGTGTTCTGGAGCCTTCCGGGAAAAATAGGAGGTTTGGCGTTGATTTCGTCCAATTCCGAGAATATTGCCCGAACAGCCTTTCTGGAACCAAAAACAGCAGAAAACAGGAACTGGCACTGTGGCATCTTGTTAATAGGTTAGTTCCGGAAAATGCATGAAATCATCATAAAGTGCAGGCAAAACATGTAAGTATTGTCATAAAACAAGCATGGAACGACAGAAATTATGGATACGTCGGGGACGTATCACTACCTCATCAACCGGACTTTCAAGAGCGGCTCCCATGAAATTTTATTTTTGGGTGGCACTCCTTCCAACCTTGCTTTCACAAACCATGGCTAACCGAATCCTCGGGTGCCTGCCAACAATCTCATACCATGAAGGAGTGCCTTTTTATTTTAGTTTTATTTAGATGACACTCCTCCCCACCTTTGCTTTCTCAAGCCATGGCTAACCGAATCGTCGGGTGCCGACCAACAATCACATACCATGGAGGAGTGTCTATTTGTAAATTTATGAAAGTTAATTAATTGGGGCTGGGAACCCCGTTGCCAGCTCTTTTTGCAAAATTATTGGATAAGCGGATGTGCCACTAGTTCATAATGAAAGTCCGTCCGGAGTAAATGACAAGATTGAAAGATAAACACCACATACTTCCTCATGAGCTATAAAACATAAACACAAATTGAGGAGCATTTTGAAGGTTTAAAGGTAGCACATGAAAATTTACTTGGAATGGTTTGAAATGCCATGCATAGGTATTTATGGTGGACACTTTGGAACAACTTGGTTTTCATGTGTTTGGAGGCACGAGCAGCGTTCCCGCTCAGTACAAGTGAAGGCTAGCAAAAGACTAGGGAGCGACAAATCAAGAGAGCAAAGAATCGTCATAATCATGCTTGCGGCAAAATAAATTAACTGAGGCATAAGAGTGATACAAGAACTCTGAAGCAATGTAAATCATCGAGGCTTAATTGACTTTTGTTCAGTCATATGCATGCGTGAGCATGTGCCAAGTTAATTCAAACGAATTATTCAGAGGAGGATACCGCAATATCATACCTATTTATGAATAAAACAATGCAAGCAAACATTCATGACATGCTACTCATATTAATAGATTGGAGCTAAACACGAGAGATCATGAACTACTAGACTTTCTTAAATGACATATACCTCACATGAACCAACCAAGAATGCTCACATGGATGAGTATATGTACAAAAATGAAAACAAATAGAGTTCATACCAGCCTCTCACCACAATCAGATTGTCGAATATCGTCATTATTGCCTTTCACTTGTGTAGCTTGGATAATATGAAATGAAAACCACGCTCCAGCCACCGAAGACCATTGAACTCATAAAGAAATTTACAAAACCAAAGAAGAACAGCAAATATTTTTGGTGTTTTCGAATTTGGACACAAGAACAAAAGGAAACAAGCAAACAAAGCAAAATCTTTTTGGGTTTTCTTATAGCAAACTAACGATAGCAAATAAAGCAAAATGAAAGCAAGAAACCAAAATAACAAATGGTAAAGAGAAACAACAGAAATATTTTTGGTATTTTTGTGTTTTAGGAAAGAAACAAAACAAAAACAAGAGAATGAAGACTAGAAGAAACACATAAAAGCAGGATGACAGAAATCTGCCAAAACCTGACAGCAGTACAGAAATCGATTTTTACAAAAATCTTCCGTAGCTCAGATCGAAAAGTGTTCAACTAATGAAAGTTAGATAACAACCTGGGGAACATGCAAAAAAATTGGCAGCTCAAAATAACTTTCTGGCTGTGCGCACGAATTTTTCTAGTAACAGTCCAGAATCTGTTTTCAGGCAGCACCTCCCCAAATATCATCTTCCTCTCATTAGAAAACCACTCAAAGAAACTCAATAAGTATATACAAGTATCCAGCAACCATAATATGCAAAGAATGAGTGATGCTGGTATACCTCCCCCCAAGCTTAGGCTTTTGCCTAAGTGGAGATCAATCCCATGGTGCCCATGAACATTTTTGGGTGTTAAAATTATTATTATAGGGCAGAAAAAGATTTTCAAACCTCTAAACAACTAAAGCATCTTGCAAAATAAGTAGTTCTACAGCGAGTAAAACAAGTGGAGAAGGAAATAAATGTTGTTTAGTTCTTCTATGCATATAAAATGAATTTGTTAACAAGGTTGATCAAGTCTTGCCACCAAATAAATTTTACATAACATAAGAAGAATTAAACCTCAAATCAATCATGTTACCTTGTATTGTATTGATATGGATCCAATCATAAGAGTTTGATATTCTTCTTTAGGCTCATATATAGGACAATCAATGGTTCCCACTTTGATAGTTCTCACATTAGAAATTGTATTAACTCCACACGCTTTCTCAATCCTCTTGGGAAAATAAATGGTGTGCTCCCTATCATCAACATTGAAAGTAACCTTTCCTTTATTGCAATCAATAACAGCCCCTGCGGTTTTAAGAAAAGGTCTCCCAAGAATAATAGACATATTATCATCTTCAGGCATTTCCAACACAACAAAATCAGTTAATATCAAGCAGTTATTAGTAACTTGAACAGGAACATCCTCACATATACCAACAGGAATAGCAGTAGATTTATCAGTCATTTGCAAAGATATATCAGTAGGTATTAACTTATCTGAGTAAAGTCTCTTATAAAGAGAAAAAGGCATAACACTAACACCGGCTCCCAAGTCACATAGAGCAGTTCTAACATAATTATTCTTAATAGAACAAGGAATAGTCGGTATACCTGGGTCGCCAAGCTTCTTTGGAACCTTACCGTTAAAAGAGTAATTAGCAAGCATAGTGGAAATCTCCTCATTAGGAATTTTCCTTTTGTTAGACACAATATCTTTCATATACTTTGAATAAGGAGGCAATTTAATAGCATCAGTCAAAGGGATTTGCAAGAATAAAGGTTTCATCCAATCACAAAATTTATTATAGTGTTCTTCTTCCTTTGATTTTAATTTCTTAGCAGGAAAAGGCATTTGCTTTTGAACCCAAGGTTCTCTTTAATTACCATGTTTCTCAGCAATAAAATCTTCTTTAGTATACTTTTTGTTTTTAACATGCTTTTCAGGTTCTTCTTCAACCTCTTCTTTATCAGGAGTATCATTCTTATCATTATCTTTATCATATTCATTACCACTTTCAATTTCAGCATCAGAAATAGAAATACTATTAGGATCATTAACAGGTTCAGAGGATTCTACAACATTCTTATGTTTCTTTTTCTTTTTCTTAGTTGGAGCACTAGTTTTAGTTCGTTGAGAATCTTGTTCAACTCTTTTGGGATGTCCTTCAGGATATAGAGGATCCTGGGTAGAAACACCACCTCTAGTTGTTACTTCATAAGCATGTTTTTCTTTAGAATTATTTCCCAACAAGTCATTTTGCACTTTAGTGAGTTGATCAATTTGAGTTTGAACCATATGAAAATGTTTAACAAGCATCTTAACATCATTGGAGGTTCTCTCCACAATACCATGCAATTCACTAATAGCTCGAGAATTTTCCATTAAATGATTCTCTACTCTCATATTAAAATTTTCTTGCTTAACAATATAATTATCAAACTCATCTAAGCATTGAGCAGGAGGTTTCGAATACGGAATATCTTCCCTAGTAAAGCGTTGAAGAGAGTGTACCTCAATCATGGATGAAGGGGGAGTTATCTTACATAAATCTTCTATAGGAGGTAAATTCTTCACATCTTCGGATTTAATACCCTTCTCTTTAAGAGATTTCTTGGCTTCCCTCATATCTTCACCATTTAATTTAATCATACCCCTCTTCTTCAATATTGGTGTCGGGGTTGGTTCAGGTGTAGACCAATCATCATGATTCCGGCCTATTCTAGCCAATAATTCTTCAGCGTCGTCTGGAGTTCTTTTCCTGAAAACACAACCAGCACAACTATCCAGGTATGCCCTAGACTCAATGGTTAGTCCACTATAAAATATATCAAGTAAATCATGCTTTTCCAAATCATGTTCAGGCCGAGCTCTAATAAGAGAGCAAAATCTCGCCCAAGCCTCAGGCAATTTCTCTCCATCTTCCTGGTCAAAATTGTAAATTCTCTGCAAAGCAATATGTTGAGCACTAGCAGGAAAGTATTTCCGGAAGAAAACATCAAGCAATTCTTTTGGACTATTAATAGAATCAGGTGGCAAACTATTATACCAAGTTTTAGCGTCATCCTTTAATGAGAATGGAAAGATTTTAGCAACAAAGTAAGTACGCTTCTTTACATCATCAGAAAACAAGCTACTCAGAGTAGATAGCTCAATCATGTGTTCAACAGCACTTTCTTTTTCAGTACCACAAAAGGGTGTTTTCTCAACAATAGCTATATGAGATAGATCAAGAGAAAAATCATAATCTTTATCCTTAATGTTTATAGGAGATGTGGCAAATTTAGGATCAGGAGACAGTTTATATCTAACAGCATGTTCTGCAAGCAACTTTTTAATTTTTCTTGCATCAGTAGTAGCATTGCATTTTTCAATAAAATCATCATCAAGTTCCACATAATCTTCATCAAGATCATCACTAGAGTATTCAACAGACTCAGGTGAATTAACAGGTGTAGCAGCATTTTCATTAGGAGTTTCAGTATTTTCAATTTGTCTAGACCTAGCAATTGTAGCATCTAGAAAAGATCCTAACGAACCATCATTATCAAGCACAGCAGAAGCATCATCAAAATTATAAGAAGAGTTTTCAGATTCAGCAGAAGTACCAGCATTTGAAGCTTGTGGTGGTGAAACAAGTTTACTTATCACAGATGGTGAATCAAGAGCAGCAGAGGTACTAAGAGTTGTACCTTTTCTTGTAGTGGATGGTAATATGGTGACCTTAGTATCGCGAGGTTTACCCATGATGGAGAATTTGCAGAGAACAATACCAATCCAAGTGAACTTCCAAATAAAGCTATGCTCCCCGGCAACGGCGCCAGAAAACAGTCTTGATGACCCACAAGTATAGGGGATCGCAGTAGTCTTCGCGGGTAGTAAAACCCAATTTATTGATTCGACACAAGGGGAGACAAAGAATACTTGAAAGCCTTAACAACGGAGTTGTCAATTCAGCTGCACCTGGAAACAGACTTGCTCGCAAGAGTTTATCAGTAGTAACAGTTTTATGACAGTAGCAGTAGTGAAATATCAGCAGCAGAGTAACAGAGACAGCAGTAGTGCTTATAGTAAACAGCAGGATTAAAATACTGTAGGCACGGGGACGGATGAACGGGCGTTGCATGGATGAGAGAAACTCATGTAACAATCAAAGCAGGGGCATTTGCAGATAATAATAAAACGGTATCCAAGTACTAATCAATCAATAGGCATGTGTTCCATATATAGTCGTACGTGCTCGCAATGAGAAACTTGCACAACATCTTTTGTCCTACCAGCCGGTGGCAGCCGGGCCTCTAGGGAAACTACTGGATATTAAGGTACTCCTTTTAATAGAATACCGGAGCAAAGCATTAACACTCCGTGAACACATGTGATCCTCACATCACTACCATTCCCTCCGGTTGTCCCGATTTCTGTCACTTCGGGGCCATTGGTTCCGGACAGCGACATGTGTATACAACTTGCAGGTAAGATCATAAACAATGAATATCTTCATGAATCAATAACATGTTCAGATCTGAGATCATGGCACTCGGGCCCTAGTGACAAGCATTAAGCATAACAAGTTGCAACAATATCATAAAAGTAACATCTACGGATACTAGGCACCATGCCCTAACAATCTTATGACTATTACATGACCAATCTCATCCAATCCCTACCATCCCCTTCAGCCTACAGCGGGGGAATTACTCACACATGGATGGGGGAAACATGGCTGGTCGATGGAGAGGCGTCGGTGGTGATGATGGCAATGATCTCCTCCAATTCCCCATCCCGGCGGAGTGCCAGAACGGAGACTTCTGGCTCCTGAGACGGAGTTTTGCGATGTGGCGGCGTTCTGGAGGGTTTCTGGCGACTTCGACTTCTCTTCGTGCGTTTTTAGGTCGAAGGCAATAAGTAGTCCGAAGGAGGGCGTCGGGGGCCAGCCGAGGCCGCCACACACTAGGGCCGCGCGGGCCCCTTCTGGGCCGCGCCGGCCTAGTGTGTGGGGCCCTCGTGCCCCCACCTGGCTTGCCCTTCTGGCTCCGCCAATATTCTGGGAAAATAGGACCTTCTGCATAAATTCCGAGGATTTTCCTGAAAGTTGGATTTCTGCACAAAAACGAGACACCAGAACAGTTCTGCTGAAAACAGCGTTAGTCCGTGTTAGTTGCATCCAAAATACACAAATTAGAGGCAAAACAATAGCAAAAGTGTTCGGGAAAGTAGATACATTTTGGACGTATCAGATGTCATCAAAGCATCCCTCTGGTGTTAGTGATTAACATGATCTCATGGTCGAAGGATTATGTTACAATGTATTTGAAAGCTTATATCAAAACAAACTTAATAACTTGATCTTATGCTATGCTTACTATGGATGTGTATCCATCGTATCATTCTCCTAATGACATGATCTTGTTATTAAGAATATCCAATTTTCATGATAAGGAAACCTTGATCATCAATTAATCAACAAACTAGTTTAAAGGATAGGCATACTAGGGACTCTGATTTGTTTACAAAACTTACATGTATCAATGTTTCCACTTAATACAATTATAGCATAGGATGTAAACATTTATCATGAACACTAAGATATAACAATAACCACTTTATTATTGCCTCTCGGGCATATCTCCAACAGTCTCCCACTTGTACGAGAGTCAATAATCTAATTTACATTTGTAAAGATCTAACACCGTGGCCTTCTGGTGCTTATTATGTTTTGTTCATGAGAGAGATTTCAATCAAAGAATCTGACACACTCAGAAATGTATGTATTTCACACATCATTTTCATCTCCACGCATCACTTATTTTTCAAATGAGTTGGCATTAATTGTATATTTTTGGTTTTCTGGTGGAACCTTAATTCAGCGGTCTGAAATATGTTACCAATATTGTCACACACAATATAGCTTCATAGTTCTAACACTATCGGAACTACACCAAGTTCTAAAAACAACTCCTTGACTCAAACACCCTCGGTCATTGTCAAAACAAGAGTATATTCCACTTTTTACCCCGTAGTTATGCAGTTCTGACACTAATTGCCCCGTTGAATAAAAAATCATCTAGATTATGCATTTTAGAATATTTGGACACTCGATTTCTGGTGCGTATTCATTGGGCAAGCTATGAGGTGATTATCTACTATCAAAAATATCAGTACGGGGACGAGGAATGGAACAATTAGATAAGCGAAGTATGGACATAATCATAGATGAGGGCCCCCTATATTTACACATTTTGTCGCATCACATCGACGAAATACGTCGGTTCTATCTAACAAAAACAAAAAATGCTAAATTGGGGCAAAACCATGTTTAAAGACTTCTAGATGGGATATTTTTGTAAAAGTTACACTAAATGGGGTAATATGTGTCACAAATGCGCAACTATAGGGTAAAAAGTGGAATTCACTCTCAAAACAATGATATACTCTACCTTCGCTCGTAGATTCTGTCACAATATTTAGAACTCAACTAAATCTAGCATAGACTTCTTCTAGCCCATTGTGCTAAATTTTAATGAACACTTAGCCTAACTGAGATTGAAATTCATTTTTATATGTGATCAAACTAATATCAGTGCAACACTTTACAGTGATTTGTTTATCATTACCGCATACAAAACTATATATATCCTCGTCTCTTCCAAAGCACTCAGGGTATTCCTATTGTTATCCAATGATCATCATATGGATCACTCTGGTATATGCTCGTAACACTTTAGAGCAGATGGCATATTATTGTGTACATATTATTCGTGATATAAAATCACTCATATGTTTTTACTCATTGAGTGTCAAATACACTCAAGTCTTGTTAAAACTCCACACCGAAAAGAGCACCTTCTTGACGTTTCCTTATTGAATTAGTTCAATATTTCTTCTATGTACTTTGACTTAACCTTATTATGTGCCTCAATCTATCTTCATAGATCTTGACGCTAAATATGCTCTTAGTCCATATCCTTTCAATGAAATTAATTTCCAATGAAACCTTTTAATCACATCAAGTACAAAAATACATCATTTCTAATCAACGGTATGTCATCAACATAAAGTATTATAAATATGTCTCAGCGCTCCCACTTAATTTCTTGCAAATGCAAGCATCTTCATCGTTTTCGATGAAATCAAAACTCTTTGATTATTTCATCCGGTGAAGATTCCAACTCCATGATACTCACTTCATCCAGTGAAGTTTGTATACCTATCTAGCATTCTATGGACTAGCAAAACTTTCGGTTGTATCTTGTATACACCTTTAATACACACTTCTGCTAAAGAATGTATTTCTGATATCCTACTAACATATCTCATAAAAGAAATATGTAGCGATTACTAGAATAATCCGCATAGACTATAAACATCACTACAGAAGATCTAAGCTTATCGCAGTCAACTCTTTAAACTTTGTCGTAAACAAACTTTTGACAAGTCGAGCTTCTTCAAGGATATTACATCAATATCCAATAATTTTATAGATCCATTTAGTTTCAAAACGTATTTATTCCTTCAAAAGGTTTACCAAGCTCCAAGCATGATTATAGATACTATCTTGGGTTTTATAGGACTAAACCATTTAACGGAGTCAGGTCGCATCATAGCTTCTTTGTATGAAGTTGGTTTATCATTGTTCAAAATTAATCCTTTGTCCTCAAATCATTTATTAGATCACAAATTAAACCAAACCTACAAGGTTCAATAGGTACTTCGATCTTCATGGCTATAACACTTTGTAGACATGGGAGCCATGACCATCGTGGCCGCTTCTGGAACCATTTCCAACGTTGTGCTACTCTGCTCATCATGCTCAGGTTCATCAACCTTATCGAGTTCCATTTTTTTTTGAAAGGAATACGGTAGGGGAAGCCCCTATAGCGATTTTGTTTTTAAATTATAAGAACCCAAATTCGCGTCTCTAGGGACTTGAACCTGGGTGGCTGGGTTGTACATCCACTTCCCTAACCTATTGAGCTAGGCTTACTTCTTCCTTATCGAGTTCCATTGTCCTCCCACTAAAATATTTTGCAAGAAATATTTTTTTTGGAAATAAGCAAGAAACATCGAGAAACACTTTTGTCTTTGACTTCATAGTGGAAAGAATTCTCAATTTGTTTTCTAGTAAAACCAACAAAGACATTCATCCGATTTCGGTTGTAAACTCATTCACTTATGCTATGCATATCAAAATTTAAGAAAGGAGTATTATGGTGTCATTTCAACGGATTTATGATGATGCTCTTTTCAGTGTAAAGAGATAGTCTCTAAAGCGTAATCCACAAAATTATAATGGTAATATTTAAATTTTACCATTGATCCAACAATATTTGGATTACATCTCTCGGACACTCCATCATATCTATGGTGTTCCACAAAACGCAAGTTGTAGAACAATTTTTGTAACACCTTGATGTTCGCTAAACCCGTAACTCAAATATTTCCACTATGATCCAATCATAGATATTTGACTTTCTTGTTACGATGATTTCTACTTCGTGTTCAACTTTTTTGAACCAATTCAAAGATTTTCAGACTCCTCTCTTATCAACCAAATATATCCGCATATATCTTTATTCATTGTTGGAAGTTTTATGAAGTAGAAGAATCTTCTGCACACAAATATGCTCAATGGAAAATTTACATCATCATATATGTTTTCAGTAAGCTAGTGTTGTTCGTTCAACTTTTGGCCTATGAACGGTGTTTTATTCATTCTCCTTAGAAAAGATTTGTAAGTGCTGAATGATTCAAAAATCAAATGACTCCAAAACTTCATTTGCATGAGTTTCTTCATGCGTTTCTTTATAACATGACCTAAATGCCGGTCCACAAATAAGTGGAATTCAAATCATTTGCCTCATGACTTTTTAGCGTCAGTGTAATGCATGTGTGTTTCACCATTAAGATTTATAATAACTTATCCATCATACATGGAGTACGATCATAATTTGAACAACTCATTCTTTCATTGGTCTAGCGCAAAATAACAGTTATTAAGTTCTTTCGAATAAATCTCAAGGGCTCGGTAGAATGTCAACGACGGACACAATAATAATTTATATTGTTCTAGATGTGCATTATTACCATATTCCTTGCTAGTCACTTACGCCATTGTACTCTTGTATTGCTTTGTTGTATGGCATATTGATGTCTACGGGTGCTTCTATTCTTGTAGACAGTGTTGGGCCTCCAAGAGCAGAGGTTTGTAGAACAGCAGCAAGTTTCCCTTAAGTGGATCACCCAAGGTTTATCAAACTCAGGGAGGAAGAGGTCAAAGATATCCCTCTCAAGCAACCCTGCAATCACGATACAAGAAGTCTCTTGTGTCCCCAACACACCTAATACACTTGTCATCAAATGTATAGGTGCACTAGTTCGGCGAAGAGATAGTGAAATACAAGTGGTATGAATGAATATGAGCAGTAGTAACGGCGCCAGAAAAGAACTTGCTGGCGTGCAGTTGATGGTAATAATATTGCAGGAAGTAAAGATGCAGTAAAACAGTAAACAAGCGATGATTGCAGTATTTGGAAACAAGGCCTAGGGATCATACTTTCACTAGTGGACACTCTCAACATTGATCACATAAATAAATAAGTTCTCTTCCTTTGTGTTACATATACTCTTGTTTGATAATGAACACCATTCGTTGTGTAGGGCTACAAGAGCACCTCAATGCCGGAGTTAACAAGCTCCACAAGATTCGGCATTCATATTTAAGTAACCTTAGAGCATAATAGATCTTTGTAATTTAAACCGAGTACTAACATAGGATACACACAGTCACCTTTACACTATGAAGGGGGAATAAATCACATCAATACTATCATAGTAATAATTAACTCCATAACCTACAAGAGATTATGATCATAACCTACGCCAAGTACTACACGATGCACACACTGTCACCATTACACCGTGAAGGAGGAATAGACTACTTTAATAACATCACAAGAGTAGCACATAGACTAATAGCGATACAAAGCTCATCATATGGATCTCAATCATGCAAAGCAATTCATGAGATCATTGTATTGGAGTACAGAGAGAGAGATTAACCACATAGCTACCGGTACATCCCTTAGCCTCGAGGGAGAACTACTCCCTCCTCATGGGAGACAGCAGCGGTGATGAAGATGGCGGTGGTGTCGATGGAGAAGCCTTCCGGGGGCACTTCCCCGTCCCGGCGGCGTGCCGGAACAGAGACTCCTGTCCCCCAGATCTTGGCTTCGCGATGTCGGCGGCTCTGGAAGGTTTCTCGTACCGTGGCTTTTCCGTCTCGAAGATTTAGGTCGAGGAGGCTTAAATAGGCGAAGAGGCGGAGTCGGAGGGCTGACGGGGCCACCACACAGTAGGGTGGCGCGCCTGGCTCCTTGGTCGCACCGCCTTGGTGTGTGGGCCCCCCAGGGCTCTCCTCTGGTGGCTCTCGGGTGTTCTGGAAGCTTCGTGGAAAAATAGGATTCTGGGCATTGATTTCATCCGATTCCGAGAATATTTCCTTACTAGGATTTCTGAAACCAAAAACAGCAGAAAACAGGAACTGGCACTTCAGCATCTCGTCAATAGGTTAGTTCCGGAAAACGCATCAAAATGATATAAAGTGTGAACAAAACATGTAGGTATTGTCATAAAACTAGCATGGAACATAAGAAATTATAGATACGTTTAAGACGTATCAAGCATCCCCAAGCTTAGTTCCTACTCGCCCTCGAGTAGGTAAACGATAACAAGGATAATTTCTGAAGTGACATGCTACCAACATAATCTTGATCAACATTATTGTAAAGCATATGAGATGAATGCAGCGATTCGAAGCAATGATGAAGACAATGAGTAAACAACTGAATCATATAGCAAAGACTTTTCATGAATAGTACTTTCAAGACAAGCATCAATAAGTCTTGCATAAGAGTTAACTCATAAGCAATAAATTCTTAGTAGAAAGCTTTGAAGCAACACAAAGGATGATTAAGTTTCAGCAATTGCTTTCAACTTGTAACATGTATATCTCATGGATAGTTGTCAACATAAAGCAATATAACAAGTGCAATAGGTAAACATGTAAGAATCAATGCACACGGTTGACACAAGTGTTTGCTTCTAAGATAGAAAGAATAGGTAAACTGACTCAACAATAAAGTAAAAGAAAGGCCCTTCGCAGAGGGAAGCAGGGATTAAATCATGTGCTAGAGCTTTTTAAGTTTTGAAATCATATAGAGAGCATAAAAGTAAAATTTTGAGAGGTGTTTGTTGTTGTCAACGAATGGTAATGGGTACTCTAACTATCTTATCAACCAGACTTTCAAGAGCGGCTCCCATGAAGGACGTTATCTCTACCAGCAAGGTAGATCATCCCTCTTCTCTTTTGTTTACACATGTACTTTAGTTTATTTTTTTATTTTTTTATGGATGACACTCCTCCCAACCTTTGCTTTCTCAAGCCATGGCTAACCGAATCCTCGGGTGCCTTCCAACAATCACATACCATGAAGGAGTGTCTATTTGCAAAATTAAGTTGCTTACTGATAGATCAGAGCAAAACATGTGAAGAGAATTATTAATGCAAGTTAATTAATCGGGGCTGGGAACCCCATTGCCAGCTCTTTTTGCAAAATTATTGGATAAGCGGATGAGCCACTAGTCCATTGTGAAAGTCTGTCAGGAGTAAATGACAAGATTGAAAGATAAACACCACATACTTCCTCATGAGCTATAAAACATTAACACAAATAAGAGATAATAGCTTTTAAATTGTTTAAAGGTAGCACATGAAGTATTTGCTTGGAATGGCAGAGAAATACCATGTAGTAGGTAGGTATGGTGGACACAAATGGCATAGTTTTAGGCTCAAGGATTTGGATGCACGAGAAGAATTCCTCTCAATACAAGGCTAGGCTAGCAAGGTTGTTTGAAGCAAACTCAAGTATAAAACGGTGCAGCAAGACTCACATATGAACACATTGTAAGCATTATAAGACTTTACATCGTCTTCCTTGTTGTTCAAACATCTTAACCAGAAAATATCTAGACTCTAGAGAACAATCATGCAAACCAAATTTTAACAAGCTCTATGTAGTTCTTCATTAATAGGTGCAAAGTACATGATGCAAGAGCTTAAACATGATCTATATGAGCACAACAATTGCCAAGTATCAAATTATTCAAGACATTATACCAATTACCACATGCAGCATTTTCTGTTTCCAACCATATAACAATGAACGAAGCAGTTTCAACCTTCGCCATGAACATTAAAAGCTAAGAACACATGTGTTCATACGAACCAGCAGAGCGTGTCTCTCTCCCACACAAGCATTTATTCAGAGAATGAAAATAACAAAATGAAAATAAAAGCACACAGACGCTCCAAGTAAAGTGCATAAGATGTGACCGAATAAAAATATAGTTTCAAGAGAAGAAACCTGATAAGTTGTCGATGAAGGAGGGGATGCCTTGGGAATCCCCAAGCTTAGATGCTTGAGTCTTCTTGAAATATGAAGGTATGAACCACGGGGGCATCCCCAAGCTTAAAATTTTCACTCTTCTTGATCATAGTATATCATCCTCCTCTCTTGACCCTTGAAAACTTCCTCCACACCAAACTCAAAACAAACTCATTAGAGGGTTAGTGCATAATCAAAAATTCACATGTTCAGAGGTGACACAATCATTCTTAACACTTCTGGACATTGCTCAAAGCTACTGGAAGGTAATGGAACAAAGAAATCCATCCAACACAGCGAAAGAGGCAATGCGAAATAAAAGGCAGAATCTGTCAAAACAGAACAGTTCGTAAAGACGAATTTTAAATTGGCACCATACTTGCTCAGATGAAAATGCCCAAATTGAATGAAATTTGCGTACATATCTGAGGATCACGTACGTAAATTGGCAGATTTTTCTGAGTTACCTACAGAGAATTCTGCCCAGATTCGTGACAGCAAGAAATCTGTTTCTGCGCAGTAATCCAAATCTAGTATTGACTTTACAATCAAAGACTTTACTTGGCACAACAATGCAATAAAATAAAGATAAGGAGAGGTTGCTACAGTAGTAACAACTTCTAAGACACAACAAAACAGTAGCAAAATAAACACATGGGTTATCTCCCAAGAAGTGCTTTTTTATAGCCATTAAGATGTGCTCAGTAATTTTAACGATGCTCGCACAAGGATGAGAGTTGAAGCAAAAGACAGCATCAAAAAGCAAATTCAAAACACATTTAAGTCTAACATGCTTCCTATGCATAGGAATCTTGTAAATAAACAAGTTCATGAAGAGCAAAGTAACAAGCATAGGAAGATAAAACTAGTGTAACTTCAAAAATTTCAGCATATAGAGAGGTGTTTTAGTAACATGAAAATTTCTACAACCATATTTTCCTCTCTCATAATAACTTTCAGAGGCATCATGAACAAACTCAACAATATAAGTATCACATAAAGCATTCTTATTCACATGCATAAAAGTATCATTACTCTCCACATAAGCATAATCAATTTTATTAGTTGTAGTGGGAGCAAATTCAACAAAGTAGCTATCATTATTATTCTCATCAAGTGTAGGAGGCATAGTATAATCACAATAAAATTTACTCTCCATAGTAGGCGGCACCAAAAGACCACTATCATTATAATCATCATATATGGGAGGCATATCATAATCAACATAAACTTTCTCCTCAATACCCGGAGGACTAAAGAGATCATTTTCATCAAAACCGACCACCCCAAGCTTAAATTCTTCCATAGCATTAGCAACAATGGTGTTCAAAGCATTCATACTAATAACATTCCCATTAGCATGCATAAGTTCCATGGGTTTTTTAATTTTCTCTTCGAACACATCATGTCCTAATTCAAGATAAAGTTCATAAAGATCTCTCATTTTGTTGTTGTCTTCCATTAAGCCTTACTAGTGTAAAACAAGAGACAAAAAGATGCAATTGCAGGATCTAAAGGAAATAGCTTCGAGCACTCACAACGGCAACAGAAAAGTACTTAGTTACCTGGGACCGGAGTGTGAGTGCCTTTTACCTTTCCTCCCCGGCAACGGCGCCAGAAAAGTGCTTGATGTCTACGGGTGCTTCTATTCTTGTAGACAGTGTTGGGCCTCCAAGAGCAGAGGTTTGTAGAACAGAAGCAAGTTTCCCTTAAGTGGATCACCCAAGGTTTATCGAACTCAGGGAGGAAGAGGTCAAAGATATCCCTCTCAAGCAACCCTGCAATCACGATACAAGAAGTCTCTTGTATCCCCAACACACCTAATACACTTGTCAGATGTATAGGTGCACTAGTTCGGCGAAGAGATAGTGAAATACAAGTGGTATGAATGAATATGAGCAGTAGTAACGGCGCCAGAAAAGCACTTGCTGGCGTGCAGTTGATGGTAATAATATTGCAGGAAGTAAAGATGCAGTAAAACAGTAAACAATCGATGATTGCAGTATTTGGAAACAAGGCCTTGGGATCATACTTTCACTAGTGGACACTCTCAACATTGATCACATAAATAAATAAGTTCTCTTCCTTTGTGCTACATATACTCTTGTTTGATAATGAACACCATTCGTTGTGTAGGGCTACAAGAGCACCTCAATGCCGGAGTTAACAAGCTCCACAACATTCAGCATTCATATTTAAGTAACCTTAGAGCATAATAGATCTTTGCAATTTAAACCGAGTACTAACATAGCATACACACTATCATCTTTACACTATGAAGGGGCAATAAATCACATCAATACTATCATAGTAATAATTAACTCCATAACCTACAAGAGATTATGATCATAACCTACGCCAAGTACTACACGATGCACACACTGTCACCATTACACCGTGAAGGAGGAATAGACTACTTTAATAACATCACAAGAGTAGCACATAGACTAATAGCGATACAAAGCTCATCATATGGATCTCAATCATGCAAAGCAATTCATGAGATCATTGTATTGGAGTACAGAGAGAGAGATTAACCACATAGCTACCGGTACAGCCCTTAGCCTCGAGGGAGAACTACTCCCTCCTCATGGGAGACAACAGCGGTGATGAAGATGGAGGTGGTGTCGATGGAGAAGCCTTCCGGGGGCACTTCCCCGTCCCGGCGGCGTGCCGGAACAGAGACTCCTGTCCCCCAGATCTTGGCTTCGCGATGTCGGCGGCTCTGGAAGGTTTCTCGTACCGTGGCTTTTTCGTCTCGAAGATTTAGGCCGAGGAGGCTTAAATAGGCGAAGAGGCGGAGTCGGAGGGCTGACGGGGCCACCACACAGTAGGGCGGCGCGCCTGGCTCCTTGGCCGCGCCGCCTTGGTGTGTGGGCCCCCCCCAGGGCTATCCTCTGGTGGCTCTCGGGTGTTCTGGAAGCTTCGTGGAAAAATAGGATGCTGGGCATAGATTTTGTCCGATTCCGAGAATATTTCCTTACTAGGATTTCTGAAACCAAAAACAGCAGAAAACAGGAACTGGCACTTCGGCATATCGTCAATAGGTTAGTTCCGGAAAACACATCAAAACGATATAAAGTGTGAACAAAACATGTAGGTATTGTCATAAAACTAGCATGGAACATAAGAAATTATAGATACGTTTAAGACGTATCACATATCATACCAACCAATATGGTACAAATACCTAAGAATTACATTGTGTGATCAACAAACAATACACTCATAACATGTATATCATCTATATACACATGAGCTAGACTTTCTAGTCTTTTCTTTCTTTCTGCCAAAATATTTTGTAGTTTCTCTTTCGGTTTTCCTCTTATTTCAGAAAACACTCGACACCAACTGTCATGCCAGTTTTCACCGGTATAAACTTTTGGGCCTGTTAGTCAAATACCAACACCCTTGAGTTTTGTAATTTGAAGTTGATCATCACATGACAAGTGTTCCGGATTTCACTATTAGTAATTTTTTAATGTGATGAATAATTTCATTCATATTTTTATCCATCAAATCATGACAACTTCATGATGAAGCCACTATGGCTCATATGTAGATATACGAATAACGTTAGTGCCCAACTAGTTGGAGGATCGGGATGCCTATCGTCTTCAACCTTCGTACATTCCCATAAAACTTATGAGTTTATGTAGTCTCACTAAATTATATTCTATCATCTTGTAATAAGGTCTTAGATATCACATATATCTCACACCTCGCTTATTTCTGAAAACAAAGTTTTTCAGCTCCTTACTTTTCAAACGGATGGATAATGTGATATGATATGGCATTTTCTTCTTGTGCCTTTGATCTCCATCTCCAAAGCACACGGGCATGATCTCCATCATCAAGAGCATTGCGCCAAGGTCCATGGCGCCGCTTCATGGTTGTCCACCACCCATAGCAACTATTACAACTACTAACTCATAGTAATGAAATAAAGCTATTACATGGTGATTGACACGCAAGTCATGAAACAATAAAGACAACCATTAGGCTCCTGCCGGTTGCCATATTGCAGTAAGGATCATCTCATACATCAAATATAAACATAATCACATAATGGCCATATCACATCACATGGCCCGGCAAAGACAAGTTAGACACCTCTAATTTTCTTTGTATGTTTTACGTGGCTTGGGGCTTTCAAATAAGAAGCGTTCTTACCTACGAACAAGAACCACAACGTTGACACAAAAGTTGTCAAGTACAGATTGTAAATTGAATCTTAACTATGGTGGGAGATACAGACACCCACAAAGCCACTTGTGCATACAAGTTGCACGTGAAGCGTGGAGCAGGTTTCATGTCCACGAACATGTAAGGTTAGCCCGGGCCGCTTCATCCCACCATCCCGTAAGATGCAAAGTACACGAAAACTAAGCGAGAACAAAAGCATCAACACCCACAAAACCATTATGTTCTACTCCTGCAACAGATCTACGCATAGACACGGCTCTGATACCATTGTAGGGTTCATAGCAGAGAAAACAAAAAATTCTACCGCAAGAACGAATAAAACCAAGATCCAATCTATGGAAAAGCCAAGATATAATCTATGATATCGGAGCAACGAGATAGATGAGAACTAAACCTCGAAGATCCAAGGACTTGACGAGATCAGATCTCATGGTTGATGAAGAGGTTCCTTCTGGTGTTGCGATCAGGCACCACTTCCGTACTCGGTCACACGTACGGAGTCGATGTAGACGTTCCTCTCGCTGTTCCATCGGGCGGCAGAGGTAGTAGATTCCCTCAAAATCCCAGAAACACAACGGCGTGGTGGTGGTGGTGGAGGAAAATTCCTGCAGTGCTTCGCCTAAGCCAGCGCAGGAAGAAGGAGGAGGTGGAGAGGTGGCGGCTAGGGTTGGGGAAGAGGGCAAGTGGCCGGCCACCCCCTCATCTCTATTTATAGAGGGAGGATGCATCCAGGGTTGCCCCCAAGCTCCTCGGAAATGGCCACCATGAGGGGCTTAGGCTTGACGGAACCTGCAGGCTAGCGCGAGACATCGAATAACAAACAAACGGGGAGAAAGATTTACCCAGGTTCGGGGCCCGCAATGAGGTAAAACCCTTACTTCCTGCTTGTATGATCTTGATTTATCGAAAATACTGGGTTACCATGGGCTCGCGATGAGGTAAAAAACCCTTACTTCCTATGTATTGTTGTCCTGAGGTTCAGCAGGCCCTCTCCCGGCCTTTATATAGCAGGCCAGGTCCCGAGAGTCTTGTCCAAACTCGAATAGGTTACATTGAGATCTAATCTAGTCTCTCCTTTTAACGACTCCTTCTTGCCTTGTCCATCAATCATTCGTCTCCTGGTAGGTCTCCTTTGTTGCAACCGACGTTCGAGCTCACCTTGGTCTTGGACAATCTTCATGGGCCCCTAGTTGGGCCAAGGGAGGTAGAGTAATGTCGGGTACCCAAAGGGTAATGCCCACATCTGGGGGGGGGGAATCTTCCCCCCTTAATTCTAGGGGCTGGCCCGCTGGGCTTCTTTGGCCTGCTGCAGCTGACCCATGAGGCCCCCGCAGCATTCCCTCAGCCCATGTGCCCCCCGGGGTGGTGGGCCCACCAGTGGCACTCCAGAACCTTCTAGAATCTCCGGTCAAAACACCGAAACTTTTCCAGAACCCTCGAAGATGACTTTCCTTATATGAATCTTATTCTCCGGACCATTCCGAACCTCCTTGTGATGTCTTGGATCCCATCTGAGACTCCGACAACATTCGATCTCCAACTCATATTCCATATCTACTTAAAAAACTTCGAACCTTAAGTGTGTCACCCTACGGTTCGCGAACTATGCAGACATGATCGAGACACCTCTCCGATCAATAACCAATAGCTGGACCTGGAAATCCATAATGGCTCCCGCATATTCAATGGTGACTTTGTGATAGAAAGAACCATTAACATACGATACAGATTCCCTTTGTCGCGCGATATTTTACTTATTCGAGGTTCGATCATTGATACGTTGCAAACATATCTATAATTTTTGATGCTCCATGCTTGTTTTACACCAATTTTTGTATGTTTTTTTTACACTTTGTAGCACTTTTATGCATTTTCTGGAACTAACCTATTGACAAGATGCCAGAGTGCTAGTTCCATGTTTTCTGCTTTTTTGTATTTCAGAAAAGTTGTACAAGAAATATTCTCGGAATCTGACGAAGCGAAAGCCAAAGTTCCTATTTTACTGTAACGAATACAGAGTCCAGAGGTGAGACGGAGCCGAGCCAGGAGGTGGCCACACCACCCCTAGGCGCATCCCAGCCCCTGGTCGCGCCTACGCATGGTGTGGGCCCCTCGGGCGCCCACCGACCTCGCCCTTCCCCCTATAAATACATCTGATAGGAAAAAACCTAAATACCCGAGCCTTCATTCACGAAAATTTCTGTCGCTTCTGCCATCGTCGACCCTAGCTCGGGATGGTTCTAAAACTCTTTACGGCACGCTGTCAGAGAGTGAGATCATCACTGGAGGCCTCTACATAGCCATGCCTGCCTCCGAAGTGATCCTTGAGTAGTTAATCTTCGGATTATGGGTCCATATATAGCAGTAGCTAGATGGTTGTCTTCTCCAATTTATGCTTCATGTTTAGATCTTGTGAGCTTCCTATTGATGTCTACGCACGCTTATATTCCTGTAGACAGTGTTGGGCCTCCAAGAGCAGAGGTTTGTAGAACAACAGCAAGTTTCCCTTAAGTGAATCACCCAAGGTTTATCGAACTCAGGGAGGTAGAGGTCAAAGATATCCCTCTCAAGCAACCCTGCAATTAAGATACAAGAAGTCTCTTGTGTCCCCAACACACCTAATACACTCGTCAGATGTATAGGTGCACTAGTTCGGCGAAGAGATAGTGAAATACAAGTAATATGGATGATTATAAGAAGTAATTGCAATCTGAAATAAAAATGGCAGCAAGCGAACATGTAGCAGAACTTGTTGGAAACGGTGTTTCAATGCTTAGAAACAAGGCCTAGGGATCATAACTAGTGGACACTCTCAACAATGATCACATAATTGAATAAATAAATGCTACTCTCAAACACTCTCTTGTTGGATAACAAACACCATTCATTGTGTAGGGCTATAAAAGCACACCTCAAGCCGGAGTAAACAAGCTCCACAACTTCATAAAGGAATCACACACGATGCGCACAGTGTCACCGTCACACCGTGGAGAGTGACTCCGGAGTTCATATTAAAGTAACCTCTAGAGTGCATAATAGACAAGAGTAACATCTACATATTCAACTAGATTACAAAGCTCATGATCACATAAAGATCACACCATGGGAGAGAGAGATGAACCACATAGCTATCGGTAGATCCCTTAGCCTCGGGGGATAACTGCTCCCTCCTCATCATGGGAGATAGCAACGGCGATGAAGATGGCGATGGAGTCGATGGAGATGGATTCCGGGGGCACTTCCCCGTCCCGGCGGCGTGCCGGAACAGAGACTTCTGTCCCCCGAACTTGGCTTCGTGATGGCGGCGGCTACGTAACTTTTCGTGGAGGAAGACCGATGCCCTTAGGGTTTTCGGAGACGAAGGAATATATAGGCGAAGGGGCAGCGTCGGGGGAGCCATGGGGTGGCCTCCCCACACCTGGGCGGGCCAGGAGGGTAGGCCGCGCCGCCCTATGGGGTGCCCCCCCTGCTGGCCGTCTCCGACTCTTCTTCGATGTTCTGGAACCCTCCGTGGAAAATAGGGCCGTGGGCTTTTGTTTCGTCCAATTCCGAGAATATTTCCTGTGTAGGATTTCTGAAACCAAAAACAGCAGAAAACAGGAACTGGCGCTTCGGCATCTTGTTAATAGGTTAGTACCGGAAAATGCATCAAAATGATATAAAATATGAATAAATCATGTAGGTATTGTCATAAAACTAGCATGGAACATAAGAAATTATAGATGCGTTGGAGACGTATCAACCATCCCCAAGCTTAGTTCCTACTCGCCCTCGAGTAGGTAAACGATAAAAAGAATAATTTCTGAAGTGACATGCTACCAACATAATCTTGATCAACACTATTTGTAAAGATATGAGATGAATGAAGTGACCCAAAGCAATGGTCTATAGTTTGCTAACAAAAAGATAATGACTAAACAACTGAATCATATAGCAAAAACTTTTCATGAATAGTACTTTCAAGACAAGCATCAAAAAGTCTTGCATAAGAGTTAACTCATAAAGCAATAGATTCTGAATAAGAGGTTTTGAAGAAACACAAAGGAAGATTTAAGTTTCAGCAATTGCTTTCAACTTTCAACATGCATATCTCATGGATAATTGTCAACACAAAGTAATATAATAAGTGCAATAAGTAAGCATGTAGGAATCAATGCACACAGTTGACACAAGTGTTTGCTTCTAAGATAGAAAGAAGTAGGTAAACTGACTCAACATAAAGTAAAAGAAAGGCCCTTCGCAGAGGGAAGCAGGGATTAAATCATGTGCTGGAGCTTTTCAAGTTTTGAAATCATATAGAGAGCATAAAAATAAAGTTTTGAGAGGTGTTTGTTGTTGTCAACGAATGGTAGTGGGCACTCTAACCCCCTTGTCAAACAGACTTTCAAAGAGCGGCTCCCATGAAGGACGTTATCTCTACCAGCAAGGTAGATCATCCCTCTTCTCTTTTGTTTACACATGTACTTTAGTTTTATTTATGGATGACACTCCTCCCAACCTTTTTTCTTTCACAAGTCATGGCTAACCGAATCCTCGGGTGCCTTCCAACATTTCACATACCATGGAGGAGTGTCTTATTGCAAAATTAAGTTGCTTACTGATAAATCAGGGCAAAACATGTGAAGAGAATTATTAATGAAAGTTAATTAATTGGGGCTGGGAACCCCGTTGCCAGCTCTTTTTGCAAAATTATTGGATAAGCGGATGTGCCACTAGTCCATTGGTGAAAGTCTGCCCAACAATATTGAAAGATAAAACACCACATACTTCCTCATGAGCTATAAAACATTGACACAAATAAGGAGTAATAAAGTTTTGAATTGTTTAAAGGTAGCACATGAAGTATTTACTTGGAATGGCAGAAAAATACCACATAATAGGTAGTTATGGTGGACAAACATGGCATAGGTTTTGGCTCAAGGTTTTGGATGCACGAGAAGTATTCCCTCTCAGTACAAGGCTTTGGCTAGCAAGGTTGTTTGAAACAAACACAAGTATAAACCGGTACAACAAAACTTACATAAGAACATATTGCAAGCATTATAAGACTCTACACTGTCTTCCTTGTTGTTCAAACACTTTTACCAGAAAATGTCTAGACCTTAGAGAGACCAATCATGCAAACCAAATTTCAACAAGCCCTACGGTAGTTCTCCACTACACTACAAGAAAAGTTGCCATGGCCGACGAAGTTGAAGTCGCGCCGTGGTTGCTGGTGACCATGGCCGACGATTTTTGGTCTCTCCGTTGTGCATGTCAAAACGTTTTTTTCTCGTTTTTGAGGCCACCTAGCCCGACGAAAACGGCCAAAACGTCGCGTATGGTGGCCCGGGACGTGGTGCATCTCAAAATTTCGGGTTCGCCGGCCGAGTCAATGCAAATCCGCACCGCCGAGGGATGTAGGGCCCAGATGGCAGCCTCTCTGGCATTGTTTTTTTTGTCGATCGCGCCATTTCGTTCAACGCTCTCCGATCGAGCCGTTTTCGATGCAGGATCATGGGTCCCGCATGTCATCCTCTATGAACCAAAATTCTTTCTATTCTTGGATTTTTTTTGACCCCCTGATTTCTGGCTACTTCCTTTTTCTTTTGATCCCTTGCCGCCTTGGAAACGTTGACACCGCTGCTGCTAAATGGGACCCGCATGTCATCCTCTATGTGCAATCAACTTTCTTTTCTTGGAGTTTTTTTTGGCACCTCAAATTTGGTCACTTGCCTTTTTTTCTTTCGATCCCCTGCCGCCTCTCAAACGGTGATACCGCTGCTGCTAAATGGGACCCGCATGTCATCCTCTATGTACTATAAAACTTTCTTTTCTTGGATTATTTTTGGCAGCTCATATTTGGTCACTTACCTTTTTCTTTCGATCCCCTGCCGCCTCTCAAACGGTGAGACCGCTGCTGCTAAATGGGACCCGCATGTCATCCTCTATGTACTATAAAACTTTCTTTTCTTGAATTATTTTTGGCTCCTCATATTAGGTCACTTGCCTTTCTCTTTCGATCCACTGCCGCCTCTCAAACGGTGATACCGCTGCTGCTAAATGGGACCCGCATGTCATCCTCTATGTACTATAAAACTTTCTTTTCTTGAATTATTTTTGGCTCCTCATATTTGGTCACTTGCCTTTTTCTTTCGATCTCATGCCACGTTTGAAACGTTGAGGAACCTGCTGGCTCATGGGACCCGCATGTCATCCTCTATGTGCTATAAAAGTTTATTTTCTTGGATTTTTTTTCACCCTCTGACTTTTGGCTATTTCCTTTTTCTTTTGATCCCCTGCCGCCTTGGAAACGTTGGGTAAGCTACTGACTCATGGGACCCGCATGTCATCCTATATGTACAATAAAGTTTCTTTTCTTGGATTATTTTTGGCTCCTGATATTTGGTCACTTGCCTTTTTCTTTCGATCTCATGCCCCGTTTGAAACGTTGAGGAACCTGCTGGCTCATGGGACCTGCATGTCATCCTCTATGTGCTATAAAAGTTTATTTTCTTTATTTTTTTTCACCCTCTGATTTTTGGCTATTTCCTTTTTCTTTTGATCCCCTGCCGCCTTGGAAACGTTGGGTAAGCTGCTGACTCATGGGACCCGCATGTCATCCTCTATGTACAATAAACTTTCTTTTCATGGATTATCTTTGGCTCCTGATATTTTGTCACTTGCCTTTTTCTTTCGATCTCATGCCGCCTTTGAAACGTTGAGTAAGCTGCTGGCTCATGGGTCCCGCATGTCATCCTCTACGAACAATAAAAGTTTGCTTTCTTGGAGTTATTTTTGACCCCTAATTTCTGGCTATTTGCCTTTTTCTTTTGATCTCCTGCCCCTTCTGAAACGATGAGGACGCTGTTGGCAGGTCGGTCCCACATGTCATCCTCTATGAACAATAAAAGTTTCCTTCGATGGAATTATTTTGAACCCCTAATTAATTTCTAGATATTTCCCCTGCCGCCTTGGAATCGTTGAGTATGCTGCTGCCTCATGGGTCCCGCATGTCATCCTCTCAGAACGGTAAATGTTTATTTTCTTGGATTTTGTTGACCAAACGATTTTTGGCTTATTTTTTCTTTCGATCACCTGCAGCCTTTAAAACGTTGAGGACGCTGCTGGCTCACGGGTCCCACATGTCAACCTCTATGAACAATAAACGCTGAGGATGCTGCTGCCTCATGGGTCCCGCTTGTCATCCTCTCAGAACGAAAATGTTTCTTTTCTTGCGTTTTTTACCAACAGATTTTTGGTTTATTTTTTCTTTCCATCCCCTGCCGCCTTTAAAACGTTGATGACGCTGCTGGCTCATGGGTCCCCGATGTCAGCCTCCCCGTACAAGAAACATATGATATCTTGATTATTTTGCAGACAATAAACAGTGTATTGCGCTCTGAGCTATTTCAAACGGATAATTAAATCTTTATTTTTACATAAACAAACTTATATGTTGAATCTCCTTGTTTTTTTGTCTTTGCGAAGCATAGGACTTTCCTGTTTTTTTAGAAAATTCGGAACTTTCCTGTTTTGGAGTGGGCTGAAATTGTACGAGTCAAAAGGCCAAGCAGGATAGTTCGAAGGCCCAGATGTCTAGATGCAGCCCAATTGAAATCTTTCTTCTTTGATTTTTTTCACCCCCTGATTTCTGGCTACTTCATTTTTCTTTTGGTTCTGTGCCGCCTTGGAAACGTTGAGACCGCTGCTGCAAAATGGGACCCGCATGTCATCCTCTACGTACAATAAAATTTCTTTTCTTGGATTATTTTTGGCTCCTGATATTTGGTCACTTGCCTTTTTCTTTCGATCTCGTGCAGCCTCTCAAACGGTGATACCGCTGCTGCTAATTGGGACCCGCATGTCATCCTCTATGTAGAATCAAGTTTCTTTTTTTGAATTATTTTTGGCTCCTGATATTTGGTCACTTACCTTTTTCTTTCGATCTCATGCCACGTTTGAAACGTTGAGGAACCTGCTGGCTCATGGGACCCGCATGTCATCCTCTATGTACTATAAAAGTTCATTTTCTTTGTTTTTTTTCACCCTCTGATTTTTGGCTATTTCCTTTTTCTTTTGATCCCCTGCCGCCTTGGAAACGTTGAGTAAGCTGCTAGCTTATGGGACCCGCATGTCATCCTCTATGTCCATCAACTTTATTTTCTTGGATTTTTTTTGACCCCCTAATTTCTGGCTACTTTCTTTTTCTTTTGATCTCAAGCCGCATTTGAAACGTTGGGACCGCTGCTGCAAAATGGGACCCGTATGTCATCTTCTATGTAAATAAAGTTTCTTTTCTTGGATTATCTTGGGCTCCTGATATTTTGTCACTTGCCTTTTTCTTTCGATCTCATGCCGCCTTTGAAACGTTAAGTAAGCTGCTGGCTCATGGGTCCTGCATGTCATCCTCTACGAACAATAAAAGTTTCCTTTCTTGGAGTTATTTTTTACCCCTAATTTCTGGCTATTTGCCTTTTTCTTTTGATCTCCTGCCCCCTTTGAAACGATGAGGACGCTGTTGGCAGGTCGGTCCCACATGTCATCCTCTATGAACAATAAAACTTTCCTTTGATGGATTTATTTTGAACCCTAATTTCTGGATATTTCCTTTTTTTCTTTTGATCCCCTGCCGCCTTGGAATCGTTGAGGATGTTGCTGCCTCATGGGTCCCGCATGTCATCCTCTCAGAACGGTAAATGTTTATTTTCTTGGATTTTGAATACCAAATGATTTTTGGCTTATTTTTTCTTTCGATCTCCTGCCGCCTTTAAAACGTTGAGGATGCTGCTGGCTCACGGGTCCCACATGTCAGCCTCTAACATTAAACGCTGAGGATGCTGCTGCCTCATGGGTCCCGCATGTCATCCTCTCAGAACGAAAATGTTTCTTTTCTTGGATTTTTTACCAACAGATTTTTGGTTTATTTTTTCTTTCCATCCCCTGCCGCCTTTAAAACGTTGACGACGCTGCTGGCGCATGGGTCCCCGATGTCAGCCTCCCCGTATAAGAAACATGTGATATCTTGATTATTTTGCAGACAATAAACAATGTATTTTGCTCTGAGCTATTGCAAAGGGATAAATTAAATCTTTATTTTGACATAAACAAACTTATATGTTGAATCTCCTTGTTTTTTTTGTCTTTGCGAGGCATAGGACTTTCCTATTTTGGAATGGGCTGAAATTGTACGAATCAAAAGGCGTCCAGCGGGATAGTTTGAAGGCCCAGATGGCCAGAAGCAGCCCAATGGAAATATTCCTTTTCTTGGATTTTTTGACACCCTTATTTCTGGCTACTTCCTTTTTCTTTTGGTCATGTGCCGCCTTGGAAACATTGAGACCGATGCTGCAAAATGGGACCTGCATGTCATCCTCTATGTACAATAGAAGTTTCTTTTCGTGGATTATTTTTGGCTCCTGATATTTGGCACTTGCCTTTTTCTTTCGATCTAATGCCGACTTTGAAACCTTCAGACTGGTGCTACAAAATGGGACCCGCATGTCATTCTCTATGCACAATAAAGTTTCTTTTCTTAGATTATTTTTGGCTCCTGATATTTGGTCACTTTCCTTTTCCTTTCGATCTCATGCCGCCTTTGAAACGTTGAGGAAGCTGCTGGCTCATGGGTCACGCATGTCATACTCTATGAACAATAAAAGTATCCTTCATTGGATTTATTTTTTACCCCTAATTGCTGGCTATTTACCGTTTTCTTTTGATCCCCTGCCCCCTTTGAAACGATGAGGACGCTACTGGCAGGTCGGTCCCACATCCTCTATGAACAATAAAAGTTTCCTATGATGGATTTATTTTTGACCCCTTTTGATCCCCTGCCGCCTTGGAATCGTTGAGGATGCTGCTGCCTCATGGGTCCCGCATGTCAGCCTCTCAGAACGGTAAATGTTTCTTTTCTTGGATTTTTTTACCAACTGATTTTTGGCCTTTGTCTTTCTATCTCCTGCCGCCTTTAACACGTTGGGGACGCTGCCGGCTCAGGGGTCCCACATGTCAGCCTCTATGAACAATAAACCTTTTGTTTGATTTATTATTGACCCATAATTTCTTGGTATTTGCCTTTTTCTTTCGATCTCATGCCGCCTCTGAAACGTTGAGACGCTGCTGGCTCATGGGTCCCTGTCAGCCTCTATGAACAGTAAAAGTTTCCTTTGTTTGATTTATTTTTGACCCTAATTACTGGCTATTTGCCTTTTTTTCCCCTGCCGCCTTTGAAACTAAGAGGACGCTGCTGGCCCATGGGTCCCACATCTCAGCCTCTCTGAACGACAAACCTTTCCTTTCTTTTTTTTCGATCCCGTGCCGCCTTGGAAAATGTGAGACCGCTCCTGCAAAACGGGACCCATATGTCATCCTCTATGTACAATAAAAGTTTCTTTCCTTGGATTATTTTTGGCACCTGATATATGGTCACTTGCCTTTTTTTTCGATCCCCTGCCGCCTTTGAAACGTTGAGGACGCTGCTGGCTCGTGGGTCCCACATGTCAGCCTCTATGAACAATAAACATTTCATTTCTTGGATTTATTTTTGACCGCTGATTTCTAGGAACTTTGCTTTTTCTTTCGATCCCCTGCCGCCTTTGTTAAAGTTGAGGACGCTGCTGCAAAATGCATCCCACATGTCAGCTTCTCTGTACGATAATTGTTTCCTTTCTTGGATTTTTTTCCACGGCTGGCCGATGGGTCCACGATGTCAGCCTCTATGTACAAGAAATATGTGATTTCTCGATATGTTTTAACCCGAGATATGTAGGATACTTGCTTTTTTTCGATCCCTTCTGTTTGTTTTTACCTTCAAATGTTGAGGGATGCTACTGGCAAATGGGTCCTGCTCTAGCATTCTCAACTGAAGGAAAAACTGAAATATTGCCTGTTCATTTGTTTTTCCTACTCCATGCACATAATCCATACTAACTGTTGATCCGGGTTTTAGTTCAACTTAATTAGTTCAAATTTGATCTACGAGGAAGTATGTAATATATTTTGGGTTCACAACACTACACTTGTTAACAACAATCTGATGAAGAGGTTTGTCATTTTTTTAAACTACAAATACACTCTAAGATCTTGCAAACTGATAGAATAAATCTTGGAACTTTAAATAATTTATGAAAATTTTGAAATCGACTATATGAATATATCAAAATATAGAGCCCATGTAGATGCGCATAGTGGCTATGCGCATTTAAAAAGAATCATAATCATAATTGATACGAAATAAAAATAACTTTATATGTAGAATCTCGATTTCTTGAGGGCCAATCATAGGATCTCCGTGTTTAAATTAGGAAGGGCCCCAATGGCATGAGTCGGAGGCCCATTAAATGTTTTTGGATTGTTATCAGCGAAGCAAGCAGGCTGACAGCAATCACCATGTACATGGCCGGCGGCAGCCCAAAAGTACAAACAATTGGCCCATGCAGGGAAGGTAGTACTTTTTTTTTATTGGGAAGGTTGTCTGGGCTAACCCAAAAAAAAAAGTGGTGCTACATGGGGTAGCACTTGAACCCGGAATGAGACCATGAACAGTACATATGCTACATGCTACAGTACTTAGTTCTTAGCTATCTATTTTCGATCCAACGTCCAAATCTACAAGTCAACCAACTGTTCATCTGTGCTTGCTGATGTCAAGGCACTGGATCCTGGACGCTTGAACCCATGATCGTCACTGAGGGTTGCCTATTTGCGCATAATATGTTTTGTCAGCGGGCACTTCACTAGTTTGTGCAAAACATATCCAGCGCAGGATTCGAAAAAACAACACGTTTTTTTCTTTACGGAAACAACAGAACATCTCATGTTCATCACAATCCAGCCAACATAAGCACATAATAATTAATAGTACAACTAGAGAGCTGTACATATAAATAAGGTTTGTCAAGCTTCGTGCACTAGCCAACGCAACCAAAAGTCCGAACTGATGGAAAGGGCTAGGCAATCCACTTATACATCTCAACACCCCTCCTCACCTGTGACCGGAAGAAGGGAAGAGGTCAACACAAGGAGACTCTCAAGAGGCATATACGTGGACTCCGGAGGGCAACGGAGGGCAGCACCAATTTTTAGGATAAATTACGAAAGCCAGGTCTCGAACTCGAGACCCTGGGCTCTGATACCATGCCAAGCTTCATACACAAGCCAATGCAAGCAAAAGTCCGAACTAATGGAAAGGGCTAGGCAATCGACTTATACATATCAACATCCCCCCCTCACATGTGACCACAATCCAGTAATGGTACCATCATGTTCACCACAATACATCATCATTATACTACAGAACATTTGTAAGACAACTTAATACAGCTGTGATTCATTTTGTTGCCCCAGCGATGGGTGATAACCTGAACACCATATAACCTTCTCACAGCAATTGTAACCAAATATGAGCACCTACAATAATTTGGTGTCAATCTTCTTGAAGGTCAGGAGGTATCCTACCTTCAAGTCATGTGCTTTGACAAACTCTGGCCATCCTGCGTCCATTAAAACATTGCCATCTTGTTGCTTCAGGTCCACAACCCAGGTGCATGCAGTGGACATCTTCAGGTTGATGGACTCTGGACACCCACCGTAAAACCAGGGTAGAACACGACTGGGGATGGTAATCACCTCTAACTCCGATGTACATAGTACCTTGCAGAAGCTGTCAGCGGTATTCTCCTCATCGATGCGCCTAAACACCTTGCACACTGGGGCTGGCTCTATAGATGTCTCCTTCCATGATAAGCTCTCTCCAAGCTTGAGCTTCTTGTTTGAACACTGCAAAAAAGAGGTCTCAATTAGATAATGCCTCTAGCTTCTGACCGTAATTCAAAGCAAATGCATAATCAAATGCACCAAGCAAAGTCAGCGGATCATTGTTCTTATCGAACACACAGTCTGAACAATAAGCTTCTGAATCTAGCTAGGCTGATATGTACAACCTTGTATCATCAAATTATTCAGCATAGTGTATCATTGTATCGCAGAAGCCAAATCGATATAAATAGTAGCTATGAGAATAGAAATCAAGCTAGCATGAGCCATGCATGCTTGCTGGCTAGGTCTAGCATCAGAGTAATGCATCTGCAGTTCATCATCCGCCAGTACAGATCGACCAAGCAAACAAAACAAAAATCAGCGTCAGCCTAAAGAGTCCATAAGCCAGGCATGCATGCTCGGTGTCCTCATATGTGATTATCGGCCGTGGATTGACCAATATCATATTTGAACGATTATTATTGCACACATTAGATCCAGTCCCAACCTAGCTAGCATGCGTGCATGTGTAGCCCGAGTCTTTACCAGAGGATTAATATATACACTGGATGAGAGAAATAGTCTATATCAAACAATGCTAAGCAACCGGCAATACAGCTTAGATATAATAAAGATGTGACCGGCAACCCTAGTGATTCGAGGGAAACATACCGCCATTGCAGCCATGGACCGAGAGGATCGGGGATGCCGCGCCGCCTTAGTGGAGTTTTTAGGTGCGACGTCGCCGCATCCGTAGAGGACGGAGTCCAAGCCGCGTAGTCCGAGCGGTGGTGGACGCCGGTGGTGTAGGGAGAGGACTCTGGGGAGATGGACGGCGAGGGATCTGGGGAGATCTGAACATGAGGGGGCTGTGAGAAACTGAGAATGATACATCAGCAAGGGAATAAATGCGCGTGTCCCCCCGGTCAAAAAAATGCGCGTTTCTTGGAGGAACGAAGCCAGGTACGCAGGAATCCACACAGAAAACTTCACCCGGCGGGTCACTGGGCTTTATCAGTATCTGGTGGGGCCCGGACCTACATACCAGTGAGACAGGTCGTGTGGGTTATGATCCGATCAGTGTGCACACAGAAATTGCATTCAGAGCTAAGGGCCTCAGACTACGTTGTACTATACAGTATATCCGTTTCTTTTGGTAAAATGAAAACGATACTCCATTTGATCCTCATTACTTGATGATAAAATGGATGTCTCTACAACTAATATGTGTCTAGATACATCTATATGAGAGCATCTGTGTTTGTACTGTGTATCTCAAAAAAAATGGATCGGAGAGAGCATTAAGAGGTGTCAAAAAAAACTGCAAACAAACATGGATGTAAGCAGTTGAGTATTAAACCAGTGCGTAAAATACCTTTATATCTCGACCATGTAACAATGAATATGAGAAGTTTTGGGGGTTTGACCATCTGCACTTGTGTTCGCTACAATCGTTCGCTACAATCAGATCAAAAAAATTGGTCACTTTTACACTTCCTAAAATAAAATGTATTTTTCCCTGAGATTTTACAAGCTCGTACAAGATAGCATTGACTACATATGGGATATATCACATTTACACTTACAAATCTATGAATATTTCAAAATGTTGAGCTCCATGTAGCTAGGTATAATACAAATCATCAGACCACACATTGAAACTACCGCAGCATATCACAGTAAATTAAAGTAAAATAAAACATGTCTAACATATACTATATTAGCTAATTAACAAAGTCTCATCACAGTGTATCTGATCCCCAGTTCAGCTTAATACAAAAACCAAGTTCAGCATGAACATCAGCAGGGCACTACCCCAGGTCCAAAAGCAGCATCTAGTTAATTCAATAAAATATTGAGGTGTTTCTGATCCCCTCTTCCTAAAAGCACTGCAGATCATGCATGCAACTAAGGGTGATCAGCACAAAATATTACCCTCTGGGTGGAGGTGTTACAGTCGTAGATCAACACATTCGTCAAGGAAGTGTCTTTCACCTCGAAGACGAGAATGTCATCGAGCTGCAGTTCATGCGCCTCTGCAAACCCGAACCAACCATCCTTCAAGACCAGTTCACCCTGGTACTCATTGATGTGCACATACCAGGCGCAGCCTACGCTGATCTTGAGCTTGATAGGCCTGGGAAGAATCCCTTTCAGACATTGCTTGAATTCTTTGGGGATGACCAACATATACATGTCATCGTTGCCATCCAGTTGCACATAGAAGCGCGAGGGCTGAGGAGGGTCCGCCGAGTGACCAACCCGTTTAGGGCGGCCTTTCCCTCGCCCTTTTAATATACAACGTTGAATTGCTGCATCACGCCTGCCCGTCACCTTTGTCTTTTTGGCTAGTGAGTTTCTTTGAATTCTGAACTCGGGGGGGTGCAGAGGACATGTACAATCGACAGTCCTAAGACGTAGTTGCTCATTGACGTTGGAGCGAGTTTGCTTCTGCATCTAGTTAAGCATGGTATATATCAATCAACAGCATATAAATCAGAACGTAACATACATGGAGAAAATGCATCTAGCTATCTCTTTAATTAGTTTGCACAAAATCTAGCAGCAGCAAGACAATTTGATTTTACAGGTACTGAGCAAGCTTTCAGACTTTCTGAAACAGGTAACATGGAGCATATATTTGTATGTTCAGACTGCCAATCCCTGCTCTGTGATGGATACTATTACTTAACATCTTTTTTTGCCAGAACTAGTACTTAACATCTACTATTTCCCGTCATTAAAAAAACATTTGCAGAAGAATACTACTACGGTTTCCCATCATTAAAGAAAAAAGAACTTGTTTAAAACCCCAACTATCATTGACTACTTACACCTGCATCATATCCTAGTGAGTTCAGGACAACTTACAGCCACTTTTGGTGGTGCCGCCACCGGAGAAGACCGTGCCGCGGGGGTTGGGGTCGGCGCAGCCAGAGAAGCTGGTGCCGCCGCCAAGGAAATCAGTGCCGAGCCAGATGGTACTTCCAGCGGAGAAGAAAGTACCGCGAGAGATGGAACCGACGCTACCAAAGGGTAAGAAACGGATGTACTCGTAGATCCTTCTCTAGTCACGATCTGGATAGAAGAGACTGGACGTCCATCAAGCTGATGGAGGATGCGGTGGATCAAATCGGCTGAGTTCAGGAAATATCGGCGATGTTCATCTGTGTCGGCGGCCGTTACCGCCAGGCAGCTACCGGTGGAGGGAGGAGGCGAGCCGTTCATGGCAGTCATTAGTGTAAAAGAGGTGAAGTAGGTGGGAGAGATAGAGGGTTCGGGACTGAAGTAATTGTAGTCTGCTCTCTCATTTTTACAAGCATGCGTCCTCAGGCAGATTTTTTTTAGATGCGTACTCAGGCTGCTTTGTCAAACCAGGGCCTCAATGAAGCCCAGTTAACTATTTCTCCGCTAAAAGCGCGCTATAGCATATCTAGAGGGTCCACGCTTAGTAATTTTGCACGCTGTGGCGCTATTTGCGAAACAGCATGCTATATCGCCCTACTTCATAGTGTTAGCGCGCTATTTTTTTCAGGCAAGTTGCTTTCACTTTTTCGTGGTGATGAACTACAATCTGTTGGTTCCACTTCTAAGTCAGAAGATAATATCGCTAATGCTAATATGTTTTAATAAATAATTTATACTATGTTGTTGCCTTGTGAAATGTTGATGTTAGCCTTCTAAAATACTTGAGATCTATTTCTATATGTGGTTATGTATGTATGATTCAGTCACTTTTGGACTATATATATCTATTCGCTCTAGTAAAATTATTTATTTTTAGGCTATATTTAGTATTATTTTGAAAATGCTATTTAAAATATACCACACTATTACCACGATATAGCGTTCATATCGTTTGAAGGAGCCTGCCGCTAATTCATTTAGCACCCTATTTTAAACATTGGTTAAGACGCGTTTGGCGGCCTGCATCCAGGCTGGTGGGGAAATACCGTACCCAAGTGCTTAAAAGATTGCAACTTTTAGCAGGAAAACATTAGGGCACGTCCAACACAGGCGCTACTGCAAGGGGCGTGAAACTCTTTTCACCAGTCCTAGCTACAGCAACGAAACCAACAGGAAGTCAGTCTGCCATCAGCAATTAGCGTTGTAAGGTGAGTACCTGGAGGATTTTACAATCTTTTGACATTCATTTGTTCTCTATTAGCGCCATATAGTATATAGCATTGTAATGCCCTTATACTCCTCTCAACATTAAAAAAAAGGTGTGCATATACTAATAATAGTTGCTGAAATGAAACTAAAAATAAACAGACATGCACGGTTTACGAAGGATGGAAATACAGAGTTCATCACCATCCGTTTAAATAAGATTAGATTACTTCAATGTGGGCTACATACACACTAAAATGAGTAAATAGACACACAGAAATGGGTCAAGGTATATAAGATTCAGAAAAAAGGAAGAGCATATTAAGATACGGAACAAGTTACTGAATTGTTCAAATATATCGTACAAAAAAGATTATTTTCTCCAGAAAGATTCATGGCTCAGTTTAAGGTTGCATCAACATGCGGATATTTTTCAGACTAGGCTTAAACCGCATTGTCGCCTGTCGGGGAAATCCCCAACCTTCTTTTGGAAGGGTGATAACTCCCATGAGCTCATTTTCCCCTTGCTGCAGGTTACAACGACAAATACAACTAAATGCTGGTTCCCAAAATGCATAGTACGCGATGTACACACAATTTGACCTCATGAATGGAGTCAATGTTCCATCAGGAGCATTTCCATCATTTATCTTCGGGTTCATTGGATAATTCAGTCCAATGAACAGAGAGTGTGTGCCAAGGATGTCAACTCGACTCCAATTGGGTCCAATCAGGGATAGATCTTTCTCAAAAATATGTATGACAGGGGCAGGACACTCCCGCGGGATAAGGCCATTACCATCATGTAGAACTTCTACAGGCTCAAGGTGATCATTGCTACGTATATACCGATATTCATGGATGATCATCAAGCGCTTGCCATCGGCTGATCGAGCTAAAAACCATCTGCCAAATGGATCCTCCATCGGTGATGGGATCACGAATGGCAGGGCAAGGTGTGCATCTGCATTGTAAACGGAGACAAAAAAAATTAGTGTTTGAATGGCTCAGGAAGACAATAATACCAGTAGCTGCAACTTCACATTTGTAGGATCAAATGGAGGATGCAGTCATTATACTTGTATAAAAACTCGAAGAAATAAAATTGTTCCCATTTGAGATGTATGTTAATTACACTCATATTCATTGATGGTAGATACATGTCTCAACCTTATCTGATCCATGATTGTAAAGCTTTGAGTACATCGAATATTCAAATAAATTGAAAGTTTGCATGCATCAATTGATGAAGAGGCCAGGGCTAAGCTCCTTATTCATATTCTGACAACAGCATGTAGTAACTAATTCAGGAATGCATTCATATACTGCAATAATCTGGTTTGGGTTGACAGATTAGTGCACTGCATATAGTACTGTAATTCGTTTGTAGCAATGGTTCAGTCAGGTTTGGATAATTAAATGGTGCACAGTCATTTGAAAGGTGAAAAAAATCTTATTGAGCAATTAGTTAATTCAGTTACAATATATCATGAATGGGCTTGATATTAAAATTTATTGCGAAGTATATCATATGGATTGAAGAATTACCGGCCTGTGATTGATCCCAGCAATATGTGGTGCCGGTCCACCCATCCACCGCAACAATGAAGCCGTTGTGCTCGATGGCGTCACTGTAATCTACACCCCAACTAGCAAGAGAGAATAACCTCCACTCCTGGCTACCATTAGCCAGGTAAGCGAGTCCAGAATTGAATAGAGCGATAAGCTTGTAATCTGAGTAATGTACAGCTTTTGTGGGCACTTCGCAAATTACAATCTTCAACAAAAACATGGCACGCCCATACGTCATGTACCTTTCAGGAGGCAAGTCGGGGAAGCCAATCCATTCCTCCCGAAAAATGTTGCAAGTTTCCGACGATGGTAGGGAGATTTCTTGGTGCGTGTAGATGTTCGCGAGGAACCAGTTCCCACCACTGTCCACGCCGGCGATCCAGTCGCCGTTCATGCCAACCCAGAATCTATTGTCCATGAACGGCAGGATGGCTGTGCGCCGAGGATGGTCGAGGGGCACAACGTGGTACACCGTGTGGTGCGCACTACTATCATCATAGTGCCAATGGGCAGAATCGGGCATCAGCAAGCAGGGTCCATCCCAATGGTGTAGATTCATGTTGTCGGCGACATGGCGGCACAGCGTTTTGGAGCATGCGGCCAGCCGGACGTCGACTGTAACGTCCAGACTCTGGGCAATGAGATTGAACAGCTCGGCGGGGAGCTTCCCCCAGTCGCCATACAGCTGGTCATCGTTCGATGCCGCCATGGAGACGAGATGGATTTAAGAGGGCGGAAGCAAGTATGTGTGATTGGAGATTTGTAGGAGAGTCGAGCGGGAAGGAGGAGTGCTGCGGTTCTGCGGAGGGGTGAGGAGAGAAAGCTATGCAAATGGGAGATCTAGAGGATGAAAATTTTTGCTAGCAGCGCTTGGCGAGTGGAAAACGATGATGGAAGTGGAGAGCCAAGGATGGAAACGATGGAGGTGAAGAATAGGAGTGGATATGACTTTTTTTATTCTTCAGCAGCTGCATCGATGCGCCGAGTAAAACTTCGGCTAGGATAGCACGCCACTACGTCCTGGTGTAGTTACTGTCCCGTCAAATCAGTTTGACCACAGAAATGGTTTCTTTATTAGTACAGTATAACTTAATTTTTTCGAACAATATATACTACTCCATTTAATATACTCACTCCGATTCATATTACTTGTCAAATGATATGGATGAATCTTGAACTAAAATGTGTCTAGATATATCCATATTATAGTCAACTAATATGAATCGGAGTTTGTTTGGTTCAAAGGATTTCTAAAGGTATCTTGTACGGAGTAGGATTTTTACACATAGGGATTTTTCCTATAGAGCTTGCTTGATTCAAAGGATTGAGAACCCTCCAAAATACCTATGGATTGCTTTCTCTACAATCCTATCTCTTGGTAATATTGCTATGTGTCTATAACAACTATGAAATGAACTCAATCTCAATAGAAATTTCCTTTGTCTTTCCTATTCAAACAACTAGTTATTTTATGTCTTCGTTTACAAATTAAGATAATTTTTAGGTTATAGGTAATCATCGAGCTTATGTGATCATCTTTTATGATCAAACTTACTTGATCAGCCGTGGAGGCGCAAAGGAGCAGTGGTGTGCATTAATACGTCGCATGGGAAGGCACGGCTAGCGACGATGAGACGTATCGCCAGCATTGGCCTAGGGAACCGTCGCCACCATTAATAAAAGCTATCCCTTTGGGCACCATGTCTCCCACTACTCGTGTCACGCGCGCATGTGGGTTACGGATGGATGGGCTGGGGAAGCCGGACAGAAAATATGACAACAAGGGGGGAAATGAATAAAAATAATACAAAGTCGAAAATATTTCGAAAAATAAACTTTGTAAGAAACTCCATGCGTTTAGAAAATGCGAAGGCAATATGTTGAAACACGTCTAGACCACGTCTAGAACCACCGTCCCAAAGCTTAAGGATTAAATTGATTTTTCGAAAGTCAAACTAAGTTAAGTTTGACTAAGTTTTTACCAAAAGCATTAATATGCAAGATACAAAATCAATATTATTAGATAGAAAATAAATTATATTTTCATATGGTGTCTACAAAATATTATATGTGCTGATAGATTCTTTTAAGAGTTTGGTCGAACTTTACTTGGTTTGACTTTTCAAGATAAATATACTAAGCTTTAAGCATTGGATCGGAGGTATTTTTCGAAGCACCTACATGTCTTTAGAAGACAAAAGAAAACATGGAGTAAGGTTGTTTTTTGTGCAAAAGTTTACGTAAAAATCTGGTTATTTGTGTAAAAAGAATTTCAAATTGTGTTATGTGCAAAAACTGCACCAACAAGTGGTGGTATGTGCAATTTCCTCCGTCACACAAAAGGCAAGCCATTGATACATACTTAATTGTGAATAATTACAAAAGTAGTAGGCAACTAATAAGCGCACATGATTAAACTGCTATGCGAGATCTTCAGCCACCAGAAGTCGTTCCCGCGCCTCTCTAGCATTGAAAATCATGCGTTCTGCGACTTCCATCAAAGAGACAAGCTGAGCTTTGATCCGTTCTCCCAGATGAATGGCCTCGTCACAACTCCTACGAGCACAGGCCATGATCTCATCCACTTCTAGGAAAGACACCGCCTGCCTGTACCGAAATATCTTGATCCCTAACTCTCTGTTCTCCTCCCGCATGCTGGCAAGATCCAACTTCATCCTCCGACAGGATAAGCAAGGGGAGTGATCCTGCCAAAGGTAACAACAAACATATCGAGCGTTACCGGCAAACGAAGGGCACAAATTGGCTGATTAACGAATGTGGTCACAAACATGTAGGACAGACTTAAGTGGTGTCTACATGTCAGTGACTCGAAGTACCCAAAAACCAGCAACCCAAAGTCAGCTAATATTAACCTCCGTCTTCAGCTCCTTCATCCTCTTGAACGGCGGGGAAGCTGGCAACTTATCTTCTTCTACGACCTCTCGCTGGAACCTGACGTCGAAGCATGAGAGATCCTGCGAACGGATGTGCTGCGCCTGCGCGTGCGATTCACCAGGGTGCTTCTGGCGTAACTCGGAGTTCTCGGCGCCGAGATGCGGAAGTTCCGCTCCCGGGGCCTTGTTGACCCTAAGCCGAGATAGCTCCTGTGTAAGCCGACGAAAAACGTTCAAAATGTTACAGATCAGGCATATCATTACCAGTGCAAACGAGGTAAGTGAATCTCCGGGATCTCGCCCAACGACCGCGGTTGGTCCAATGCCACCACATCTTCTCCGAGATTGACTAACTCCTTTACATCATCTTCTCCGACATTGACTATCTCCTTTACATCATCTTCTGCTCCAAGCTTGACCATCTCCTTTACATCATCTTCTACTGCGAGCTTGATCATCTGCCTCACATCATCTTCTCCGGCGATATCGACACTCTCCTGCGGAAGATAACAGATATAAGTCCGTGTATTAGCAGCAAAATGAAGGTAATTAAAAGAGGCGTAGTAACCCTTGTGTCCTGGCTCATCAACGGCGGGGACGCTGAGCCCGCATCGTCTCCTCCGAGATCTCCCTTCGGAGGCAGGATTGTTAGAGACAGTGTACTTCTGGTAGTAGTATTTATGCGTGGGGCGCCAGGGGGTCGAGAAGCTAGGACTGCATCTTCTCCTCCGAGCTCTTCCTTGGTAGACATGACAAATGAAACGAGGTGTGGGGGGCGTAAAGGTATAAAAATGGCGGACGGCCGCCCCGCCTCGGCCCTCCAAGGCTTATTTTTTTGCCTTACTAAACTAAAAAACATATTTTGCGTCTCACACGTCTGCCCTAAGAGGGCTGCAGGGTCCCATACATGCAGGTCCCACACTTTAGTGAGCACAAGTCATGTGCGGTAGGTAGGCAAACTTCCAACAATCTTCTTTGTCAAGTACTCAAGTGAAGACACGTCGTCAAGACTCTCTCTCTCTCCCCCCTTTTGTCATGGAAAAAAAAGAATATTAGACGGGCGCGTAGCCTGCACTGCAGGGGGTGATTTTGACAAAGTAACCCTTTTGGCGAAGAAAAACACAGAATGAGCCACACAAAAAGGTTAGTCCAGTGAAATAGATTGCTCAGAGGGTCAGTCCGTGTTTTTCTTTGCCAAAAAGGTTATTTCTGTCAAAATCGCCGCACTGCAGGTTTGCAGCACTGAAAAACCTTGCGTGCCAGTCAACATCACTTCCCGGAAAGGTTGAAGCATTTCGAGGCCGTGACTGCTCTCCCTTCCTCTTCTCCTTCCGTGTGATCCCTCTTCCACCTTTTATCCTTTGCAACATTTGCAAAAAATTGTCCGTGACTTGTGCTCACTGAAGTGTGGGACCTCACGCATGGGAACCACACGTAAGTGACAGACCTGTTGGTGTAATAATTCGGGTGATCATTATACTGTATTAGAACTCCGTACAAAGTTTCGTATGGATTCAAGGGTAGGAAAGCCAAGTTAACTCATTTACATGACATTATTTTTTCCATGAACCCAAGTTAACTCATCTAACACTTGGTACATTTTGGTTATATATTCGAAATTTTACTTGAAACTTGTTGGTCATGCCATTTTACTACTCGCCTAACACTTTTTCCGCGCGTGAAGGGATGGTGGGACCCCAAAAAACTTGCAAATACGAGTGCTTCATCCAAAAGAAACACACTCGTGTCCCCTACCACCACCACCCCCCCATGATTTTGACCTAAATTTGAAATCAAGCCAAAGGTGGTTCAAAACCGGCAATCGAAAAGCATGGATTGTGCGTCTTTTTTCTATATAGCTAGGGAAAATAGCAGACATGCCATACCAATGTTTTAGAAAAGAGAGCTTTTACTTGTGCATTTTGGGTTGTCGCACATAAATGTGCTTTTACTTGTCTGCCACCAATTAATCCAAATCTCATTTGTGGGGAAACATGACACGAGATGGCCATTTCCAAAGTTTCATGAATTATCTCAATGTGAATCCATATATGTACCATTTTTGGGGGCTAAATTGCTTAAATGCAAATTTGAACAGTGGATAGATGAAGTACATGTCAAACAAATAACTGAAAAAAATACAGAGGTGTGTGACCCGAATGTCTGGAGCCATGGTACAAGAGATATAATGGCTAACCACACGAGCCCCTTCATCCAACTAGCTAGCACAAAACAAGGGTGAGCGTCATGAGATTGATCGACATCAATTTCAGAACATGCCAAAGTTATTGTGGGGCTCGATATAAAAAAGCTCGAAACAAAGCATGAATATTGAGTCATATCATTTGTGGTTTACATACTACCTCTATATATATATATGACAATACCAAATGAACGTGGCATATATATACACACTTGTATATCCTCTTTTAGAAGAACCCTGCACAGTTTTCGGCACCACATGTGTGTTTGAATACAAGTTCCACTCACTTCCCAAAAGTGTGTGAGCATTGTATTAAGTACTACAAGAAAACAATGGCAAACCTTTGAATCCCATGACTGATTTTTTGTTGTAGTGATATATAGATTTATAAGTGTTTAGGGTTAGGGGTTAGGGTTTATAGAGATGATGCACATATTTTGATTTCACGCTTGTGATGTACAATACTACATAGGTAAGAAATTAAACAAGCATGACCTTTGTTAGAATAACATTTAACATGTTCTCTCACCATTCATATATGTTGGAGTTTGCCTTGCTTCTTCAATTTCCCACGTGCACATGTTACTACGAGAACCAAGGCAAGCTTTTAAATCATTGTTGGGACTGGCTAGATGCACCACCATGCCCAATTTGGGCACATTATAATAAAATATGTCACAAATATGGCCATATATAACTATATATATTATTTGGCTTGAAACCCATGAATCTTCATACACGATAGTCCATTTTGTGAAGAAAAAATGTTTTTTATTACCCTATCACGGGTTTCTTATTTTCCCTGTCCACTAGTACACCTATATATGAGCACTCAATGCGGAAGGGTTTCATTTTTTGAGGTTTTCTTCATTTTCATTTTATTATTTCAAAACCAGATCAAAATGGTCGACATGATTATCCATTCAAAGGGGTTGAATATTTCAGTACTATCACTGGTTTATGTATATAGAGTAAGTAATATGAATCTAAAAATGATTTTGGGGGATTTCTATGACCAAGTTATAACACACCTACATTTCAAATTTGAATTACTTCCAATAAATCAGCATATAGTCATTTAAATGTGTGAAACTGGCTAAAAACACTAAAAATCGTAAAGAGTTGGGAATTGGCACTAAAATATGGCCTAGTTTATCTTAAAAATGTAGAGGCGCCATTTTGACCCGTATCTTATGTACCCCATTCGAAAATGATAAACTATCACGAATTACCATTTATTTTAGGCATTACTTTTCACGGTAAAATGATAAACTATATCACGAAGTTCCATTTCCGTCAAGATAGTCCGCATTACTTTTTTGTTGAGATATAAACCCCCACAACGGCGGACACAGATCAGGTGACATGCACCTTTTGCATGTCAGTCTAAATTCAAATTTAAAAATTGCGAAAAAATCTGGAAAAATCATGCATGTTCACAGCACATATTAAGATAACCCCTAAAAATTTCATATCAAAATTCGAAACATACATCGAGAAACAAAAAAGAGAAACTCAGATGTGAATAGTGTACAGAGAAACTTAGATTTCTCTTTTCTGTTTCTCGATGTATGTTTCGAATTTTGATCTGAAATTTTTAGGGGTTATCTTAATATGTGTTTTGAACATGCATGATTTTTTTCAGATTTTTTCGCAATGTTTAAATTTGGATTTAGGCCGCATGTCCCACGGGACATGCAAAAGGTGCATGTCACCTGATCTCTATCCCACAACGGCCATCTCCTCCTTAATTTATTGTGTAAAACCCCCACAACGGTCACATCCTCCTTAATTTATTGTGTAAACCCCTACAACGGTCATCTCTTCCTTATAAACAACCACAATGGCCATTCCTTGTGTCAATAGGTTCTGCCTCTCTCTTCTTCGTTCACATACACTTGATCCATTGCCATGGCGTCCACGTCTCGGACGCCGACCAGAAGGGGAAGGGGAAGGGGAAAGGGAAGGGGGAGGGGCGGCCGGGGTGATGGATCATCATCATTGCCACCACCACCATCAACATTGCCTTTGATCATAGAGGAGTTCTTCATCGTCGTCTATGAAGACCCTTTGGTCAAGAAGGTACGTACGCGTTCCCACATATATGATGCATGTGATTAATTATGGGCATGTTCTAAAAAACATTTAATTTCAAACGATCGGCGCTCGATCTCTTTGCAGGCTCTCCCAAAAAATTTTGCGGACTATCTTGACGGCCAGGAGCCAGCTAAGGTGTATCTGCAAGCAGCTGACTGCGGTCCTCGTCTCTGGACCGTGGAGGTCCTATTTGACGGACAAGGCCGGATGTACCTCGACAAGGGCTAGGAGAATTTCGCCATCGCGCACGGTGTGGATTTCGGCTGCTTCGTACACTTCAAATATGAAGGCGATGATGTGCTCACAGTGAAGGTGTTCGACGGAACAATGTGCAGGAAGTACTACTACTCGGACGACGATGATACTGACGATGAAAGCGACGACGACGTGAAGCCATGCATCCATCCTCTTTAGATAAGGGGATTATGACCAAGAATATATATGTAGCTTCATATGCATCGATTTTAGAGGTGGATAACTGGAGAGAGAGAGAGAGAGAGAGAGAGAGAGTCTTGATGCGTCTTCTCTTGACAAAGAAGATGGGAGTTTGCCTACCTACCGCACATGACTTGTGCTCACTGAAGTGTGGGACCTCACGCATGGGAACCACACGTAAGTGACAGAACTGTTGGTGTAATAACTCAGGTGATCATTATACTGTATTTGTACAAAGTTTCCTATGGATTCAAGGGTAGGAAAGCCAAGTTAACTCATTTACATGACATTATTTTTTCCATGAAGCCAAGTTAACTCATCTATCAATTGGTACATTCTGGTTATATTCGAAATTTTACTTGAAACTTGTTGGTCATATATGCCATTTTACTACTCGCCTAACACTTTTTCCGCGCGTGAAGGGAGGGGGTGGGCAGTATGCTACCCTAAATTTTTGTGACCCCCAAAAACTAGCAAATACGAGAGAGGCATCGAAAGAAACACACTCGTCCCCTACCCCCCTGCCCACTAAATTTGAAATCAAGCCAAACAAAAAAGGCAATCGAAAAGCATGGATTGTTCATCTTTCTCTATATAGTTAGGGTTAGGGTTTAGGGTTTATAGAGATGCACATATTTTCATTTTACATTTGTGATGTACCATAATACATAGGTAAGATACCAAGCATGACCTTTGTTAGAATAACCATTAACGTGTTCTCTCGCCTTTAGATTCAAATGGGCATAAACATTCAGAAAAATCAAAAAACAATGAAAAACCAAAGCACATAGTCTTCTTATGTCATATAGTAGGAATTGAAGTTAATAAACAAGGTCTAGACATATTCAAACCAGACAAATCATGTATCTACACCTAACCCTAAACTTTGTCTTATGAAGTCAAGCATGAAGAGAAATGGTTTTGGGTTTCAAACATGGAAATTTCAAAAACCTCCCAAAAGCTTCATTTTAGAGTGACTAAGAAAGATACAGGCTTACCTTTTTAAATACCTAGTTTTAAACTTGTTTAAATCTATGTCAAACCTAGGATTTCACCAAGATTCAAATGGGCATATAAACATTCAGAAAAAACAAAAAATGAAAAACCAACGCACATATAGTCTTCTTATGTCATATATATAGCTAGTAAGCATTCAAGTTGATAAACAAGCATGTCTAGACAAATTCAAACCCGACAAATCATGTATATACCCCTAACCCTAAACTATATGTATTATGAAGTCAACCATGAAGAGATGTGGTTTTGGGTTTCAAACATTATACTGAGATTCAAGAACCCCCCAAAAGCTTCATTTTAGAATGACTAAGAAGGATCCAGGCTTACCTTTTCATTTTCATGTTTCAAACTTGTTTAAATCTAGGATTTGACCAAGATTCAAATGGGCATAAAAATTCAAAAAAATCAAAAAAATCAAAAACCAAATCACATAGCCTTTTTATGTCATATAATGTTTTAAACATGGTCTAGACATGTTAAAAATCAAAAATCAAAAATTCAAGTTGATAAACATGGTCTAGACATATTAAAACTTGAAAATCATGTATCTACCCTAGCTGGCCCTAACCCTAAACTCGGTCTTATGAAGTCAAACATGAAGAGAAATGGTTTTGGGTTTCAGACATGGAAATTTCAAAAACTTCCCAAAAGCTTCATTTCAGAATGACTAATTAAGAAGGATCCATGCTTATCTTTTCGTTTTCATGTTTTAAACTAGCTAGCTTGTTTAAATCTAGGTCAAACCTAGGATTTAACCAAGATTCAAATGGGCATAAAAATTCAAAAAAAATCAAAATATGAAAAACCAAAGCACATAGCCTTCTTATTTCATATATATATATATAGTAAGCACTCAAGTTGATGAACAAGGTCTAGACATATTCAAAACAGAAAAGGCATGTATCTACCTCCTAAAACCCTTAATTATGTCTTATGAAGTCAAGCATGAAGAGAATTACGTGGTTTTGGGTTTCAAACATGGAAATTTCAAAAACTTCCCAAAAGCTTAATTTTAGAGTGACTAAGAAGGATCCAAGCTAGCTTACCTTTTCATTTTCATGTTTATGCTTGTTTAAATCTTGGTCAAACATAGGATTTGACCAAGATTCAAATGGTCATCCATTTAGAACAAATTAAAAAATAAAAACCAACGCACATATAGTCTTCGATCTTATGTCATATAGTAAGCATTCAAGTTGATAAACAAGCATGTCTAGACATATTCAAACCCGACAAATCATGCATCTACCCCCTAAAACCCTAAACTAGCTTTGTCTTATGAAGTCAAGCATGAAGAGAAATGGTTTTGGGTTTCAAACATGGAAATTTCAAGAACCCCCCCAAAGCTTCATTTTAGAGTGACTAAGAAGGATACATGCTTACATTTTCATTTTCATGTTTTAAGCTTGTTTAAATCATGGTCAAACCTAGGATTTGACCAAAACTCAAATGGGCATAAAAATTCAAAAAAAAACAAAAAAAATGAAAAACCAAAGCACATAACCTTCTTATGTCATATATAGTAAGCAGCATTCAACTTGATGAACATGGCCGGTCTAGACATATTCATAACAGAAAAAAGCATGTATCTACCCCCTAACGCTTAACTCTGTCTTAATTATGAACTCGAGCATGAAGAGAAGTGGTTTTGGGTTTCAGACATGGAAATTTCAAAAACTTCCCAAAAGCTTAATTTTAGAGTGACTAAGAAGGATCCAAGCTTACCTTTTCATCATGTTTTAAGCTTGTTTAAATATTGGTCAGACCTAGGATTTAAACAAGATTCAAATGGGCAAAAAAATTCAGGAAAAATAAAATGAAAAACCAAAGCACATAGTCTTCTTACGTCATATATATGTATATATAGTAAGCATATTCAAGTAGATAAACAAGGTCTAGACATATAGTAAGTAATATGTATGTAAAAATGATTTTTGGGGATTTATAGGACGAAGTTATAACACACACCTACATTTCAAATTGGAATTACTTTTAATAAATCAGCATAAAGTCATTTAAATGTGTGAAACTAGCTAGAAAGCACTAAAAAACATAAAGATTTGGGAATTTCCACTAATATGTGGCCTAATTTATCTTAAAAATGTAGAGGCGCCATTTTGAGCCGTATCTTATGTACCCTATTCACAAAATAAACCTATTTTGATATGTAGAAAATGAAAAATGAGTTTTTATATACCGAAAAGTTGAAAAGTCTAGTCAGCAACATTGTTGGGAATGGCAAGATGCACCACCATGCCCAATTTGGGCACATTATAGCAAACTATGCCACAAATATGGCCATTATTACGCCATTTGTTGGCTTGAAACCCATGAATCTTCATACACGATAGTCCATTTTGTGAAGACATTTTGTTTTTTACTACCCTATCACAGGTTTCTTATTTTCCCTGTCAACTAGTACACCTATAAGCACTCAATGCGGAAGGATTCCATTTTTGAGGTTTTCTTCATTTTCATTTATTTATTTCAAAACCAGGTAAAAATGGTCGACATGATTATCCATGCAAAGGGGTCGAATTTCTAGGCAGCACATGTGTTTGCCCGTCCAGTGAAACTCGGAGGAAGAGGGATCACACGGAAGGAGACGAAGGGAGAGAAGTGAGTGGGGCCCTCTTATTTATGGTGTCTGACCTTTTTCAGGGTTTGTCAGTGCGCAGGAGGTGCGAGCGAGCGAGCGAGGCCGATAATGAGAGAGATGTTTTTTCTTTTTTTGAGAGAGAGAGGGACAACCGAAGGATCCTGAAGGACTCAGACTTCCAATACGCACCAGAGCACAGTTTACAACAAGACACAGAATAAACAGGAAATTTCATCTAAATCCCTAACTTTTACATGGAAGACCCCACGCTGAAAGCAAGAAATGCGATCGGGTCCTTAACAGCCACCGCCCAGATTGATCCTCGTCGCAGCCAGGGACGAACCACTTAGCGCGACCAAATCGCCATGGCTACAGTGCGTGCACACCATGGCCTCCGAGCTGAGGTAGAAACGCAATGCCAAAACCAGCAGCCAGCGGAGGTGGATAACTGGAGAGAGAGAGAGAGGGGGGAGTTTTGATGCGTCTTCTCTTGACAAAGAAGATGGGAGTTTGCCTACCGACCGCACATGACTTGTGCTCACTGAAGTGTGGGACCTCACGCATGGGAACCACACGTAAGTGACAGACCTGTTGGTGTAATAACTCGGGTGATCATTATACTGTATTAGTACAAAGTTTCCTATGGATTCAAGGGTAGGAAAGCCAAGTTAACTCATTTACATGACATTATTTTTTCCATGAAGCCAAGTTAACTCATCTATCAATTGGTACATTCTGGTTATATTCGAAATTTTACTTGACACTTGTTGTTCATGCCATTTTACTACTCGCCTAACACTTTTTCCGCGCGTGAAGGGAGGGGGTGGGCATGATGCTACCCTGAATTTTTGTGACCCCCAAAAACTAGCAAATACGAGAGAGGCATCCAAAGAAACACACTCGTCCCCTACCCCCCCCCCCCCATTTGAAATCCAGCCAAAGGTGGATCAAAAAAGGCAATCGAAAAGCATGGATTGTTCATCTTTTTCTATATAGTTAGGGTTAGGGTTTATGGTTTATAGAGATGCACATATTTTCATTTCACATTTGTGATGTACAATAATACATAGGTAAGATTCCAAGCATGACCTTTGTTAGAATAACCTTTAACGTGTTCTCTCACCTTTAGATTCAAATGGGCATAAACATTCAGAAAAAATCAAAAAAATGAAAAACCAAAGCACATAGTCTTCTTATGTCATATAGTAAGAATTGAAATTGATAAACAAGGTCTAGACATATTCAAACCAGTCAAATCATGTATCTACACCTAACCCTAAACTTTATCTTATGAAGTCAAGCATGAAGAGAAATGGTTTTGGGTTTCAAACATGGAAATTTCAAAAACCTCCCAAAAGCTTCATTTTAGAGTGACTAAGAAGGATATAGGCTTACCTTTTCATTTTCATGTTTTAAACTTGTTTAAATCCTGGTCAAAACTAGGATTTGAACGAGATTCAAATGGGTATAAAAAATAAAAAAATGCACATAGCCTTTTTATGTCATATAATGCATGAGCACTCAAGTTGATAAATATGGTCTAGACATATTCAAACTAGAAAAATCATGTATCTACCCTGGTCCTAACCTTAAACTTTGTATTATGGAGTCAAGCATGAAGAGAAGTGGTTTTGGGTTTCAAACATGGAAATTTCAAATTGATGAACAAGTTCTAGGCATATTCAAAACAGAAAAAGCATGTATCTACCCCCTAACCATAAAGTCGGTCGATCTTATGAAGTCTATTAGCATGAAGAGAAGTCTTATTGGTTTCAAACATGGAAATTTCAAGAACCTCCCAAAAGCTTCATTTTAGAGTGACTAAAAAAGATCCATGCTTGCCTTTTCATTTTTGATGTTTTCAAATTGTTTAAATCTTGGTCAAACCTAGCTAGTATTCAACCAAGATTCAAATGGGAATAAAATTCAAAAAAAAAAGAAAATGAAAACCAAAGCACATAGCCTTCTTATGTCATATATAGTAAGCTTTCAAGTTGATCAACAAGGTCTAGACATATTCAAAACAGAAAAAAGCATGTATCGATCTACCCCTAACCCTTAACTATGTCTTATGAAGTCAAGCATGAAGAGAAGTGGTTTTGGGTTACAAACATTATATTGAGATTTCAAGATCGAATCCCCCAAAAGCTTCATTTTAGAATGACTAAGAAGGATCCAGGCTTGCCTTTTCATTTTCATGTGTTTTAAACTTGCTAAAATCTTGGTCAAACCTAGGACTTGACCAAGATTCAAATGGGCATAAACATTCAGAAAAATCAAAAAATGAAAACCAAAGCACATAGGCTTCTTATGTCATATATATATATATATAGTAAGCATTCAAGTTGATCGATATGAACAAGGTCTAGACATATTCAAAACAGAAAAAGCATGTATCTACCCCTAGACCTTAACTATGTCTTATGAAGTCAAGCATGAAGAGAAGTGGTTTTGGGTTTCAAACATGGAAATTTCAAAAACTTCCCGCCAAAAGCTTAATTTTAGAGTGAATAAGAAGGATCCAAGCTTAATTACCTTTTCATTTTCAGGATTTATGCTTGTTTAAATCTTGGTCAAACATAGGATTTGACCAACACACATATAGTCTTCTTATGTCATATAGTAAGCATTCAAGTTGATAAATAAGCATGCACGTCTAGACATATTCAAATTAACCCGACAAATCATGTATCTACACCCCTAACACCCTAAACTCTGTCTAGCTTATGAAGTCAACCATATGAAGAGAAGTGGTTTTGGGTTTCAAACATTGAGATTTCAAGAACCCCCCAAAAGCTTCATTTTAGAATGACTAAGAAGGATCCAGGCTTACCTTTTCATTTTATGTTTTAAACTTGTTTAAATCTTGGTCAAACCTAGGATTTGACAAGATTCAAATGGGCATAAACATTAATTCAGAAAAAAACAAAAAAATGAAAATACAACGCACATATAGTCTTCTTATGTCAAATAGTAAGCATTCAAGTTGATAAATAAGCATGTCTAGACATATTCAAACCCGACAAATCATGTATCGATCTACCCCCTAACCCTAAACTCTGTCTTATGAAGTCAACCATGAAAAGAAGTGGTTTTGGGTTTCAAACATTGAGATTTCAAGAACCCCCCAAAAGCTTCAATTTTGAATGACTAAGAAGGATCCAGACTTACCTTTTCATTTTCATGTTTTAAACTTGTTTAAATCTTGGTCAAACCTAGGATTTAACCAAGATTCAATGGGCATAAAAATTCAAAAAACCAGAAAATGTAAAACCAAAGCACATAGCCTTTTTATGTCATATAATGAGCATTCAAGTTGATAAACATGGTCTAGACATATTAAAACAAGAAAAATCATGTATCTACCATGTGCCTAACCCCAAACTCGATCTGTCTTATGAAGTCAAACATGAAGAGAAGTGGTTTTGGGTTTCAAACATGGAAATTTCAATAACCTCCCAAAAACTTCATCTTAGAGTGACTAAGAAGGTTTAATGCTTACCTTTTCATTTTCATGTTTTAAATTAACTTGTTTAAATCTTGGTCAAACATAGGATTGACCAAGATTCAAATGGGCATAAACATTCAGAAAAAATTTAAAAATAAGAAACGAACGCACATATAGTCTTCTTATGTCATATAGTAAGCATTCAAGTTGATAAACAAGCATGTCTAGACATATTCAAACCCGACAAATCATGTATCTACTCCCTAACCCTAAACTAGATTTGTCTTATGAAGTCAAGCATGAAGAGAAATGGTTTTGGGTTTCAAACATGGAAATTTCTAGACCCCCCCCCCCCAAAGCTTCATTTTAGAGTGACTAATTAAGAAGGATTCGGGCTTACCTTTTCATTTTCATGTTTTAATCTTGTTTAAATCTTGGTCAAACCTAGGATTTTACCAAGATTCAAATGGGCATAAAAATTCAAAAAACATAAAAAAAATGAAAAACTAAAGCACACAGCCTTCTTATGTCATATATATATAGTAAGCCTTCAAGTTGATGAACAAGGTGTAGACATATTCAAAATAGAAAAAGCATGTATCTACCCCCTAACCCTTAACTCTGTCTTATGAAGTCAGGCATGAAGATAAGTGGTTTTGGGTTTCAAACATGGAAATTTCAAAAACATCCCAAAAGCTTAATTTTAGAGTGACTAAAAAGGATCCAAGCTTACCTTTTCATTTTCATGTTTATGCGTGTTTAAATCTTGGTCAAACATAGGATTTGACCAAGATTCAAATGGGCATAAACATTCAGAAAAAAATAAAAAACCAACGCACATTAGTAGCCCAAAATCGAACCAGTAGTTGGATATTTTTGAACTTGATCTGTAGTAGTGGGCAAAACCCTAGATTAACCTATTTAATCATAGATTCGTAGGTCGATTTTTCTACTTTTTTATTATTACTATGCAGCACATGTGTGTTTGCCCGTCGAGTGAAACTCGAAGGAAGAGGGATCACTCGGAAGGAGTGAAGAAGGGAGTGCATTATGGTGTCTCCCCTTTTTCGGGTGATGATGTTGACTGTTGTGCAGGTTTTGTCAGTGAGCAGGAGGTGCGAGCGAGCGAGGCCGAGAATGAGAGAGATTTTTTTTGTGAGAGGGACAACCGAAGGATCCTGAAGGACCCAGAGACTTCCAATACGCTTCCTGATGCGTCTTCTCTTGACAAAGAAGATGGCTGGGAGTTTGCGTACCTACTGCACGTGACTTGTGCTCACTGAAGTGTGGGACCTCACGCATGGGCACCACACGTAAGTGACAGACCTGTTGTGTAAAAACTGAGTTGATTATTATAGTGCATTAGAACAAAGTTACATATGGATTAAAGGGTAGGAAATCCAAGTTAACTCATTTACATGACATTAATTTTTCCATGAAGCAAAGTTAACACATCTATCAATTGGTACATTTTGGAGTGACTAAGAAGGATCCATGCTTACTTATTCGTTTACACGTGTTAAACTTGTTTAAATCCATGTTCACCAAGATTCAAATGGGCAGGAAAATAAAAAAATGAAAAAAATGAAAAACCAATGCACATAGTCTTGTTATGTCATATAGTAAGCATTCAAGATGATAAACAAGGTCTAGACATATTCAAACCAGGCAAATCACCCTAACGACCCTAAACTATGTCTTATGAAGTAAGGCATGAAGAGAAGTGGTTTTGGATTTCAAACATGGAATTTTCAAAAACCTCCCAAAAGCTTCATTTTAGAGTGACTAAGAAGGACCGAGGCTTACCTTTTCATTTTCATGTTTTAAACTTGTTTAAATCTTGGTCAAATCTAGCTAGTATTTGACCAAGATTCAAATGGGCATAAAATTCAAAAAAATCAGAAAAATGAAAAACCAAAGCACATAGCCTTCTTATGTCATAAAGTAAGAATTCAAGTTGATAAACAAGGTCTAGACATATTCAAACTAGACAAATCATGTATCTACCCCTAACACTAAACTCTGTCTTATGAAGTCAAGCATGAAGAGAAGTGGTTTTGGGTTTCAAACATGAAAATTTCAAGAACATCCCAAAAGCTGCTTCATTTTAGAGTGACTAAGAAGGATCCAGGATTACCTTTTCGTTTTCATATTTTAAACTTGTTTAAATCCTGGTCAAACCTAGGATTTGACCAAGATTCAAATGGGCATAAAATTCAAAAAAATTAGAAGAATGAAAAACAAAAGCACATAGTCTAGCTTCTTATGTCATATAGATAGTAAGCATTCAAGTTGATAAACAAGGTTTAGACATGTGTTCAAACCAGACAAATCATGTATCTACCCCCTAACCATAAACTCTCGGTCGATCTTATGAAGTCTAGCATGAAGAGAAGTCGTATTGGTTTCAAACATGGAAATTTCAAGAACCTCCCACGAGCTTCATTTTAGAGTGACTACAAAAGATCCAGGCTTGCCTTTTCATTTTCATGTTTTTAAATTGTTTAAATCTTGGTCAAACCTAGCTAGTATTTGACCAAGATTCAAATGGGCATAAAATTAAAAAAACCAGAAAAATGAAAAACCAAAGCACATAGCCTTCTTATGTCATATAAAATAAGCATTCAAGTTGATAAACAAGGTCTAGACATATTCAAAATAGAAAAAGCATGTATCTACCCCTAACCCTTAACTCTGTCTTATGAAGTCAAGCATGAAGAGAAGTGGTTTTGGGTTTCAAACATGGAAATTTCAAAAACTTCCCAAAAGCTTAATTTTAGAGTGACTAGGAAAGGATCCAGGCTTAACTTTTAATTTTCATGTTTCAAGTTTGTTTAAATCTTGCTCAAACCTAGGATTTGACCAACAAGATTCAAATGAGCATAAAAATTCAGAAAAAAACAAAAAAAAAGAAAAGAAAAACCAAAGCAAAAAGTCTTCTTACGTCATATATATAGTAAGCATTCAAGATGATAAACAAGGTCTAGACATATTCAAACCCGACAAATCATGTATCTACTCCTAACCCTAAACTCTGTCTTATGAAGTCAACCGTGAAGAGAAGTGGTTTTGGGTTTAAACATTGAGATTTCAAGAACCCCATAAAAGCTTCATGTTTAGAATGACTAAGAAGGATCCAGGCTTACCCTTTTCATTTTCATGTGTTTTAAACTTGCTTAAATCTTGGTCAAACCTAGGATTTGACCAAGACTCAAATGGGCATAAAAACTCAAACCCGATAAACATTCACCTTTTTCTATATAGTTGGGCTTAGGGTTTATGGTTTATAGAGATCGATGCACATATTTGCATTTCACATTTGCGATGTACAATAATACATAGGTAAGATTCCAAGCATGACATTTGTTAGAATAACCTTTAACGTGTTCTCTCTCACCTTTAGATTCAAATGGGCATAAACATTCAGAAAAAATGAAAAAATGAAAAACCAAAGCACATAGTCTTCTTATGTCATATAGTAGGAATTGAAGTTGATAAACAAGGTCTAGACATATTCAAACCAGACAAATCATGTATCTACACCTAACCCTAAACTTTGTCTTATGAAGTCAAGCATGAAGAGAAATGGTTTTGGGTTTCAAACATGGAAATTTCAAAAACCTCCCAAAAGCTTCATTTTAGAGTGACTAAGAAAGATACAGGCTTACCTTTTTAAATACCTAGTTTTAAACTTGTTTAAATCTAGGTCAAACCTAGGATTTCACCAAGATTTAAATGGGCATAAACATTCAGAAAAAACAAAAAATGAAAAACCAACGCACATATAGTCTTCTTATGTCATATAGCTAGTAAGCATTCAAGTTGATAAACAAGCATGTCTAGAAAAATTCAAACCCGACAAATCATGTATGTACCCCTAACCCTAAACTATATGTATTATGAAGTCAACCATGAAGAGAAGTGGTTTTGGGTTTCAAACATTATACTGAGATTCAAGAACCCCCCAAAAGCTTCATTTTAGAATGAATAAGAAGGATCCAAGCTTACCTTTTCATTTTCATGTTTTAAACTTGTTTAAATCCAGGATTTGACCAAGATTCAAATGGGCATAAAAATTCAAAAAAATCAAAAACCGAAGCACATAGCCTTTTTATGTCATATAATGAGCATTCAAGTTGATAAACAAGGTCTAGACATATTAAAACTATAAAATCATGTATCTACCCTAGCTGGCCCTAACCCTAAACTCGGTCTTATGAAGTCAAGCATGAAGAGAAATGGTTTTGGGTTTCAGACATGGAAATTTCAAAAACTTACCAAAAGCTTCATTTCAGAATGACTAATTAAGAAGGATTCAGGCTTACCTTTTCATTTTCATGTTTTAATCTTGTTTAAATCTTGGTCAAACCTAGGATTTGACCAAGATTCAAATGGGCATAAAAATTCAAAAAACATAAAAAAATGAAAAACTAAAGCACATAGCCTTCTTATGTCATATATATATAGTAAGCCTTCAAGTTGATGAACAAGGTTAGACATATTCAAAATAGAAAAAGCATGTATCTACCCCCTAACCCTTAACTCTGTCTTATGAAGTCAGGCATGAAGATAAGTGGTTTTGGGTTTCAAACATGGAAATTTCAAAAACATCCCAAAAGCTGCTTCATTTTAGAGTGACTAAGAAGGATCCAGGCTTACCTTTTCGTTTTCATATTTTAAACTTGTTTAAATCCTGGTCAAACCTAGGATTTGACCAAGATTCAAATGGGCATAAAATTCAAAAAAATTAGAAGAATGAAAAACAAAAGCACATAGTCTAGCTTCTTATGTCATATAGATAGTAAGCATTCAAGTTGATAAACAAGGTTTAGACATGTGTTCAAACAAGACAAATCATGTATCTACCCCCTAACCATAAACTCTCGGTCGATCTTATGAAGTCTAGCATGAAGAGAAGTCGTATTGGTTTCAAGCATGGAAATTTCAAGAACCTCCCACGAGCTTCATTTTAATTAGAGTGACTACAAAAGATCCAGGCTTGCCTTTTCATTTTCATGTTTTTAAATTGTTTAAATCTTGGTCACGCCTTGCTAGTATTTGACCAAGATTCAAATGGGCATAAAATTAAAAAAAACCAGAAAAATGAAAAACCAAAGCACATAGCCTTCTTATGTCATATAAAATAAGCATTCAAGTTGATAAACAAGGTCTAGACATATTCAAAATAGAAAAAGCATGTATCTAACCCTAACCCTTAACTCTATCTTATGAAGTCAAGCATGAAGAGAAGTGGTTTTGGGTTTCAAACATGGAAATTTCAAAAACTTCCCAAAAGCTTAATTATAGAGTGACTAGGAAAGGATCCACGCTTACCTTTTAATTTTCATGTTTCAAGTTTGTTTAAATCTTGGTCAAACCTAGGATTTGACCAACAAGATTCAAATGAGCATAAAAATTCAGAAAAAAACAAAAAAAAAGAAAAGAAAAACCAAAGCACATAGTCTTCTTACGTCATATATATAGTAAGCATTCTAGATGATAAACAAGGTCTAGACATATTCAAACCCGACAAATCATGTATCTACTCCTAACCCTAAACTCTGTCTTATGAAGTCAACCGTGAAGAGAAGTGGTTTTGGGTTTAAACATTGAGATTTCAAGAACCCCCCAAAAGCTTCATTTTTAGAATGACTAAGAAGGATCCAGGCTTACCCTTTTCATTTTCATGTGTTTTAAACTTGCTTAAATCTTGGTCAAACCTAGGATTTGACCAAGACTCAAATGGGCATAAAAACTCAAACCCGATAAACATTCACCTTTTTCTATATAGTTAGGGTTAGGGTTTATGGTTTATAGAGATCGATGCACATATTTTCATTTCACATTTGTGATGTACAATAATACATAGGTAAGATTCCAAGCATGACCTATGTTAGAATAACCTTTAACGTGTTCTCTCTCACCTTTAGATTCAAATAGGCATAAACATTTAGAAAAAATGAAAAAATGAAAAACCAAAGCACATAGTCTTCTTATGTCATATAGTAGGAATTGAAGTTGATAAACAAGGTCTAGACATATTCAAACCAGACAAATCATGTATCTACACCTAACCCTAAACTTTGTCTTATGAAGTCAAGCATGAAGAGAAATGGTTTTGGGTTTCAAACATGGAAATTTCAAAAACCTCCCAAAAGCTTCATTTTAGAGTGACTAAGAAAGATACATGCTTAGCTTTTTAAATACCTAGTTTTAAACTTGTTTAAATCTAGGTCAAACCTAGGATTTCACCAAGATTTAAATGGGCATAAACATTCAGAAAAAACAAAAAATGAAAAACCAACACACATATAGTCTTCTTATGTCATATAGCTAGTAAGCATTCAAGTTGATAAACAAGCATGTCTAGACAAATTCAAACCCGACAAATCATGTATATACCCCTAACCCTAAACTATATGTATTATGAAGTCAACCATGAAGAGAAGTGGTTTTGGGTTTCAAACATTTTACTGAGATTCAAGAACCCCCCAAAAGCTTCATTTTAGAATGACTAAGAAGGATCCAGGCTTACCTTTTCATTTTCATGTTTTAAACTTGTTTAAATCTAGGATTTGACCAAGATTCAAATGGGCATAAAAATTCAAAAAAATCAAAAAAAAAAAAAACCAAAGCACATAGCCTTTTTATGTCATATAATGAGCATTCAAGTTGATAAACATGGTCTAGACATATTAAAACTAGAAAATCATGTATCTACCCTAGCTGGCCCTAACCCTAAACTCGGTCTTATGAAGTCAAGCATGAAGAGAAATGGTTTTGGGTTTCAGACATGGAAATTTCAAAAACTTACCAAAAGCTTCATTTCAGAATGACTAATTAAGAAGGATCCATGCTTACCTTTTCGTTTTCATGTTTTAAACTAGCTAGCTTGTTTAAATCTTGGTCAAACCTAGGATTTAACCAAGATTCAAATGGACATAAAAATTCAAAAAAATCAAAATATTAAAAACCAAAGCACATAGCCTTCTTATTTCATATTGTTGCGGTCAGAAACCCACCGGCGAGCAGCGACGGGCAACACAGGAGAGCCGGGAGCAACTTAGGGCTGCGGCTGGCCCTGGTCCCTCCGAGCGACGGCCCGCAAAGACTTCTGCACGCACGTCCGATGCTGGTGCAAGGGCGTGCCACCTGACCTATACCTGGTCAGGAAGGTGATGGAGATGCCTCGCTTAGTTTCCTGCATGGCATACACGTAAACATTAAATACGAGCCTCGATCGGCTCTCAGGTTGTCCTGTGAATCGGCTCAAAGAGCCGATCCACCCATGATTCGCACGAGGTGTACGAATATATGGTGGTCCTGCTTGATCAAGATAAAGCTAAAACGATCTACGACGATTTAGGGTTTTCACCGCATAATCGGAACATCCTACTCGTGATTGAGCCTCGCGGCCGCGCACGGTGATCGTAAGCCGATCTTAGACAAGGCCTAAAAACCAACACGAAGTTGATCCCCGGAACATCCTGTCTAGGGCTAGCAAACTACACCCTACGCGCTGCTGGATCCTTCAACCCTTTGTAAGGCCTAACTATGCAGATATTAAACTAATCCTTGAAGAACAAGGAGCAACCATAACGGATCGGATCTACTAAATAACAATCAAGCGGGGTGCCGCCCCTACGCCTAAGATAGGCGTAAGGGCGGCTAGATGTCTAAGGGTTGCACGACGATAGCATATGATACGAAGAACCATGCTAACCCTATCACATCTAAGATAACTACGTTGCTCGCCATCAAAAAGGCTTCAGTACGAGCAACGCATGAACAACGAATAAACTTGTACTGCCTAGATCGCAAGATGCGATCTAGGCAGCATGATGCTTACCCGGAAGAAACCCTCGAGACAAGGGAGTTGGCGATGCGCCTAGATTGGTTTGTGGTGAACGTGATTGTTGTTTATTTCATAAACCCTAGATACATATTTATAGTCCATAGACTTTCTAACGTGGGAATAATCCCAACCGTGCACGAGACAAACTCTAACTAACCGACACGTATCCTACTATATTACAGATACACGGGCAAACTAGCCCAAACTTTGCATATAAGGCCGATTCACGTATATTCTTCCATGTATATTCTTCAAGCCCATCTTGATCGCGGCCCACCTCTAATTCGGTCAAATTCTGGTGATAACACATATATATATATATAGTAAGCACTCAAGTTGATTAACAAGGTCTCTAGACATATTCAAAACAGAAAAGGCATGTATCTACCTCCTAACACCCTTAATTATGTCTTATGAAGTCAAGCATGAAGAGAAGTACGTGGTTTTGGGTTTCAAACATGGAAATTTCAAAAACTTACCAAAAGCTTAATTTTAGAGTGACTAAGAAGGATCCAAGCTTACCTTTTCATTTTCATGTTTATGCTTGTTTAAATCTTGGTCAAACATAGGATTTGACCAAGATTCAAATGGTTATCCATTTAGAACAAATTAAAAAATAAAAAACCAACGCAGATATAGTCTTCGATCTTATGTCATATAGTAAGCATTCAAGTTGATAAACAAGCATGTCTAGACATATTCAAACCCGACAAATCATGTATCTACCCCCTAAAACCCTAAACTAGCTTTGTCTTATGAAGTCAAGCATGAAGAGAAATGGTTTTGGGTTTCAAACATGGAAATTTCAAGAACCCCCCCCCCCCCCAAAGCTTCATTTTAGAGTGACTAAGAAGGATACATGCTTACATTTTCATTTTCATGTTTTAAGCTTGTTTAAATCTTGGTCAAACCTAGGATTTGACCAAAACTCAAATGGGCATAAAAATTCAAAAAAAAAACAAAAAAATAAAAAACCAAAGCACATAACCTTCTTATGTCATATATAGTAAGCAGCATTCAACTTGATGAACATGGCCGGTCTAGACATATTCATAACAGAAAAAAGCATGTATCTACCCCCTAACGCTTAACTATGTCTTAATTATGAAGTCAAGCATGAAGAGAAGTGGTTTTGGGTTTCAGACATGGAAATTTCCAAAACTTCCCAAAAGCTTAATTTTAGAGTGACTAAGAAGGATCCAAGCTTACCTTTTCATTCTCATGTTTTAAGCTTGTTTAAATATTGGTCAGACCTAGGATTTGAACAAGATTCAAATGGGCAAAAAAATTCAGGAAAAAAAAATGAAAAACCAAAGCACATAGTCTTCTTACGTCATATATATATAGTAAGCATATTCAAGTAGATAAACAAGGTCTAGACATATAGTAAGTAATATGTATGTAAAAATGATTTTTGGGGATTTATAGGACGAAGTTATAACACACACCTACATTTCAAATTGGAATTACTTTTAATAAATTAGCATAAAGTCATTTAAATGTGTGAAACTAGCTAGAAAGCACTAAAAAACATAAAGAGTTGGGAATTTCCACTAATATGTGGCCTAATTTATCTTAAAAATGTAGAGGCGCCATTTTGAGCCGTATCTTATGTACCCCATTCACAAAATAAACCTATTTTGACATGTAGAAAATGAAAAATGAGTTTTTATATACCGAAAAGTTGAAAAGTCTAGTCAGCAACATTGTTGGGATTGGCAAGATGCACCACCATGCCCAATTTGGGCACATTATAACAAACTATGCCACAAATATGGCCATTACTACGCCATTTGTTGGCTTGAAACCCATGAATCTTCATACACGATAGTCCGTTTTGTGAAGACATTTTGTTTTTTACTACCCTATCACACGTTTCTTATTTTCCCTGTCAACTAGTACACCTATAAGCACTCAATGCGGAAGGGTTCCATTTTTGAGGTTTTCTTCATTTTCATTTATTTATTTCAAAACCAGGTAAAAATGGTCGACATGATTATCCATGCAAAGGGGTCGAATATTTCTAGGCAGCACATGGGTTTGCCCGTCCAGTGAAACTCGGAGGAAGAGGGATCACACGGAAGGAGATGAAGGGAGAGAAGTGAGTGGGGCCCTCTTATTTATAGTGTCTGACCTTTTTCAGGGTTTGTCAGTGCGCAGGAGGTGCGAGCGAGCGAGCGAGGCCGATAATGAGAGAGATGTTTTTTCTTTTTTTGAGAGAGAGAGGGACAACCGAAGGATCCTGAAGGACTCAGACTTCCAATATGCACCAGAGCACAGTTCTGACAAGACACAGAATAAACAGGAAATTTCATCTAAATCCCTAACTTTTACATGGAAGACCCCACGCTGAAAGCAAGAAATGCGATCGGGTCCTTAACAGCCACCGCCCAGATTGATCCTCGTCGCAGCCGGGGACGAACCACTTAGCGCGACCAAATCGCCATGGCTACAGTGCGTGCACACCATGGCCTCCGAGCTGAGGTAGAAACGCAATGCCAAAACCAGCAGCCAGCGGAGGTGGATAACTGGAGAGAGAGAGAGAGGGGGAGTTTTGATGCGTCTTCTCTTGACAAAGAAGATGGGAGTTTGCCTACCGACCGCACATGACTTGTGCTCACTCAAGTGTGGGACCTCACGCATGGGAACCACACGTAAGTGACAGACTTGTTGGTGTAATAACTCGGGTGATCATTATACTGTATTAGTACAAAGTTTCCTATGGATTCAAGGGTAGGAAAGCCAAGTTAACTCATTTACATGACATTATTTTTTCCATGAAGCCAAGTTAACTCATCTATCAATTGGTACATTCTGGTTATATTCGAAATTTTACTTGAAACTTGTTGTTCATGCCATTTTACTACTCGCCTAACACTTTTTCCGCGCGTGAAGGGAGGGGGTGGGCATGATGCTACCCTGAAATTTTGTGACCCCCAAAAACTAGCAAATACGAGAGAGGCATCCAAAGAAACACACTCGTCCCCTACCCCCCCCCCCCCAATTTGAAATCCAGCCAAAGGTGGATCAAAAAAGGCAATCGAAAAGCATGGATTGTTCATCTTTTTCTATATAGTTAGGGTTAGGGTTTATGGTTTATAGAGATGCACATATTTTCATTTCACATTTGTGATGTACAATAATACATAGGTAAGATTCCAAGCATGACCTTTGTTAGAATAACCTTTAACGTGTTCTCTCACCTTTAGATTCAAATGGGCATAAACATTCAGAAAAAATCAAAAAACTGAAAAACCAAAGCACATAGTCTTCTTATGTCATATAGTAAGAATTGAAGTTTATAAACAAGGTCTAGACATATTCAAACCAGTCAAATCATGTATCTACACCTAACCCTAAACTTTATCTTATGAAGTCAAGCATGAAGAGAAATGGTTTTGGGTTTCAAACATGGAAATTTCAAAAACCTCCCAAAAGCTTCATTTTAGAGTGACTAAGAAAGATCCATGCTTGCCTTTTCATTTTCATGTTTTAAAATTGTTTAAATCTTGGTCAAACCTAGCTAGTATTCAACCAAGATTCAAATGGGCATAAAATTCAAAAAAACAGAAAATGAAAACCAAAGCACATAGCCTTCTTATGTCATATATAGTAAGCATTCAAGTTGATCAACAAGGTCTAGACATATTCAAAATAGAAAAAAGGATGTATCGATCTACCCCTAACCCTTAACTCTGTCTTATGAAGTCAAGCATGAAGAGAAGTGGTTTTGGGTTACAAACATTATATTGAGATTTCAAGATCGAACCCCCCAAAAGCTTCATTTTAGAATGACTAAGAAGGATCCAGGCTTGCCTTTTCATTTTCATGTGTTTTAAACTTTCTAAAATCTTGGTTAAACCTAGGACTTGACCAAGATTCAAATGGGCATAAACATTCAGAAAAAATCAAAAAATGAAAACCAAAGCACATAGCCTTCTTATGTCATATATATATATAGTAAGCATTCAAGTTGATCGATATGAACAAGGTCTAGACATATTCAAAACAGAAAAAGCATGTATCTACACCTAGCCCTTAACTATGTCTTATGAAGTGAAGCATGAAGAGAAGTGGTTTTGGGTTTCAAACATGGAAATTTCAAAAACTTCCCGCCAAAAGCTTAATTTTAGAGTGAATAAGAAGGATCCAAGCTTAATTACCTTTTCATTTTCAGGATTTATGCTTGTTTAAATGTTGGTCAAACATAGGATTTGACCAACACACATATAGTCTTCTTATGTCATATAGTAAGCATTCAAGTTGATAAATAAGCATGCATGTCTAGACATATTCAAATTAACCCGACAAATCATGTATCTACCCCTAACACCCTAAACTCTGTCTTATGAAGTCAACCATGAAGAGAAGTGGTTTTGGGTTTCAAACATTCAGATTTCAAGAACCCCCCAAAATCTTCATTTTAGAATGACTAAGAAGGATCCAGGCTTACCTTTTCATTTTATGTTTTAAACTTGTTTAAATCTTGGTCAAACCTAGGATTTGACAAGATTCAAATGGGCATAAACACTAATTCAGAAAAAAAAAATGAAAATACAACGCACATATAGTCTTTTATGTCAAATAGTAAGCATTCAAGTTGATAAACAAGCATGTCTAGACATATTCAAACCCGACAAATCATGTATCGATCTACCCCCTAACCCTAAACTCTGTCTTATGAAGCCAACCATGAAGAGAAGTGGTTTTGGGTTTCAAACATTGAGATTTCAAGAACCCCCCAAAAGCTTCACTTTTGAATGACTAAGAAGGATCCAGACTTACCTTTTCATTTTCATGTTTTAAACTTGTTTAAATCTTGGTCAAACCTAGGATTTAACCAAGATTCAATGGGCATATAATTTCAAAAAAACAGAAAATGTAAAACCATAGCACATAGCCTTTTTATGTCATATAATGAGCATTCAAGTTGATAAACATGGTCTAGACATATTAAAACAAGAAAAATCATGTATCTACCATGTCCCTAACCCTAAACTCGATCTGTCTTATGAAGTCAAACATGAAGAGAAGTGGTTTTGGGTTTCAAACATGGAAATTTCAATAACCTCCCAAAAACTTCATCTTAGAGTGACTAAGAAGGTTCAATGCTTACCTTTTCATTTTCATGTTTTAAATTAACTTTTTTAAATCTTGGTCAAACATAGGATTGACCAAGATTCAAATGGGCATAAACATTCAGAAAAAATTTAAAAATAAGAAACGAACGCACATATAGTCTCCTTATGTCTTATAGTAAGCATTCAAGTTGATAAACAAGCATGTCTAGACATATTCAAACCCGACAAATCATGTATCTACCCCTAACCCTAAACTATATTTGTCTTATGAAGTCAAGCATGAAGAGAAATGGTTTTGGGTTTCAAACATGGGAAATTCTAGACCCCCCCCAAGCTTCATTTTAGAGTGACTAATTAAGAAGGATTCAGGCTTACCTTTTCATTTTCATGTTTTAATCTTGTTTAAATCTTGGTCAAACCTAGGATTTGACCAAGATTCAAGTGGGCATAAAAATTCAAAAAACATAAAAAAATGAAAAACTAAAGCACATAGCCTTCTTATGTCATATATATATAGTAAGCCTTCAAGTTGATGAACAAGGTGTAGACATATTCAAAATAGAAAAAGCATGTATCTACCCCCTAACCCTTAACTCTGCCTTATGAAGTCAGGCATGAAGATAAGTGGTTTTGGGTTTCAAACATGGAAATTTCAAAAACATCCGAAAAGCTGCTTCATTTTAGAGTGACTAAGAAGGATCCAGGCTTACCTTTTCGTTTTCATATTTTAAACTTGTTTAAATCCTGGTCAAACCTAGGATTTGACCAAGATTCAAATGGGCATAAAATTCAAAAATATTAGAAGAATGAAAAACAAAAGAACATAGTCTAGCTTCTTATGTCATATAGATAGTAAGCATTCAAGTTGATAAACAAGGTTTAGACATGTGTTCAAACAAGACAAATCATGTATCTACCCCCTAACCATAAACTCTCGATCGATCTTATGAAGTCTAGCATGAAGAGAATTCGTATTGGTTTCAAACATGGAAATTTCAAGAACCTCCCACGAGCTTCATTTTAGAGTGACTACAAAAGATCCAGGCTTGCCTTTTCATTTTCATGTTTTTAAATTGTTTAAATCTTGGTCAAACCTAGCTAGTATTTGACCAAGATTCAAATGGGCATAAAATTAAAAAAAACCAGAAAAATGAAAAACCAAAGCACATAGCCTTCTTATGTCATATAAAATAAGCATTCAAGTTGATAAACAAGGTCTAGACATATTCAAAATAGAAAAAGCATGTATCTACCCCTAACCCTTAACTCTGTCTTATGAAGTCAAGCATGAAGAGAAGTGGTTTTGGGTTTCAAACATGGAAATTTCAAAAACTTCCCAAAAGCTTAATTTTAGAGTGACTAGGAAAGGATCCACGCTTACCTTTTAATTTTCATGTTTCAAGTTTGTTTAAATCTTGTTCAAGCCTAGGATTTGACTAACAAGATTCAAATGAGCATAAAAATTCAGAAAAAAACAAAAAAAAGAAAAGAAAAACCAAAACACATAGTCTTCTTACGTCATATATATAGTAAGCATTCAAGATGATAAACAAGGTCTAGACATATTCAAACCCGACAAATCATGTATCTACTCCTAACCCTAAACTCTCTCTTATGAAGTCAACCGTGAAGAGAAGTGGTTTTGGGTTTAAACATTGAGATTTCAAGAACCCCCCAAAAGCTTCATTTTTAGAATGACTAAGAAGGATCCAGGCTTACCCTTTTCATTTTCATGTGTTTTAAACTTGCTTAAATTTTGGTCAAACCTAGGATTTGACCAAGACTCAAATGGGCATAAAAACTCAAACCCGATAAACATTCACCTTTTTCTATATAGTTAGGGTTAGGGTTTATGGTTTATAGAGATCGATGCACATATTTTCATTTCACATTTGTGATGTACAATAATACATAGGTAAGATTCCAAGCATGACCTTTGTTAGAATAACCTTTAACGTGTTCTCTCACCTTTAGATTCAAATGGGCATAAACATTCAAAAAAAAAATCAAAAAAAAATGAAAAACCAAAGCACATAGTCTTCTTATGTCATATAGTAAGAATTGAAGTTGATAAACAAGGTCTAGACATATTCAAACCAGCCAAATCATGTATCACCTAACCCTAAACTTTATCTTATGAAGTCAAGCATGAAGAGAAATGGTTTTGGGTTTCAAACATGGAAATTTCAAAAACCTCCCAAAAGCTTCATTTTAGAGTGACTAAGAAGGATACAGGCTTACCTTTTCATTTTCATGTTTTAAGTTTGTTTAAATCTTGGTCAAACCTAGGATTTGACCAACAAGATTCAAATGAGCATAAAAATTCAGAAAAAATCAAAAAAAAAATAGAAAAGAAAAACCAATGCACATAGTATTCTTAAGTCATATATATAGTAAGCATTCAAATTGATAAACAAGTTCTAGACATATTCAAACCCGACAAATCATGTATCTACCCCTAACCCTAAACTCTTTCTTATGAAGCCAACCATGAAGAGAAGTGGTTTTGGGTTTCAAACATTGAGATTTCAAGAACCCCCCAAAAGCTTCATTTTAGAATGACTAAGAAGGATCCAGGCATAGCTTTTCATTTTCATGTGTTTTAAACTTGCTTAAATCTTGGACAAATCTAGGATTTGACCAAGATTCAAATGGGCATAAACATTCAGAAAAAAATCAAAAATTGAAAACCAAAGCACATGAATCTTCATACACACTATAGTCCGTCTTGTGAAGACATTTTGTTTTTTACTACCCTATCACATGTTTCTGTATATAGTAAGTAATATGTATCCAAAAATTATTTTTGGAGATTTATAGGACGAAGTTATAACACACCTACATTTCAAATTGGAATTACTTTCAATAAATCAGCATAAAGTCATTTAAATATGTGAAACTAGCTAGAAAGCACTAAGAAACGTAAAGCGTTGGGAATTCTCACTAATATGTGGCCTTATTTATCTTAAAAATGTAGAGGCGCCATTTTGAGCCATATCTTATGTACCCCATTCACAAAATAAACCTATTTTGTCATCTAGAAATTGAAAAATGAGTTTTATATACCGAAAAGTTGAAAAGTCTAGTCAGCAACATTGTTGGGAATGGCAAGATGCACCACCATGCCCAATTTGGGCACATTGTAACAAACTATGCCACAAATATGACCATAACTATATCATTTGGCTTGCAAACCAGGAATCTTCATACACGATAGTCTGCTTTGTGTGAAGACATTTTGTTTTTCACTACCCTATCACATGTTTATTATTTTCCCTGTCAACTAACACATACAAGCACACTCCATGCGGAAGGGTTTCATTTTTGAGGTTTTCTTCATTTTTATTTATTTATTTCTAAACCAGGTCAAAATGGTCGACATGATTATCCTTGCAAAGGGGTTGAATATTTTAGTACTATCACTGGTTTCTATATATAGTAAGTAATATGTATCTAAAAATGATTTGTGGGAACTTGTAGGACCAAGTTATAACACACCTACAATTCAAATTTGATTTACTTTCAATAAATCAGCATACAGTCATTTAAATGTGCGAAACTAGCTAGAAAGCACTAAAAACCGTAAATTTGGGAATTGGCATTAAAATATGGCCTAATTTATTTTAAAAATTTAGATGCGCCATTTTGACCCATATTTTATCTACCCCATGCACAAAATAAACATATTTTATCATCTAGAAAATGAAAAACGATTTTTTATACCGAAAACTTGAAAAGTCTAGTCATCAACAGTGTTAGAAATGGCAAGATGCACCACCATGCCTAATTAGGGAACACTATAACAAACAATGCTGTCCAGGGAGAATCAAACTTGGTAATATTAACTATGAGATTGAACAAAACGTTATATTTGGTTTACCCTTAGAACCTCCTAACTTACCACAACATTAACTTCTTAATTTTATTTAAAAATAGATATTTTAATATCCCATTGTTGTGCAATAATATATGTTTTTATCTCAAATCAATTAGCATTTGATTTTTAAAAACTACCATAATAGTTTATGAGAAAGCGTTGAACAAGTTTCAGAATGTAATTTTATACTTGATATGACCAATCTATACCTAATAATAAAGGAGCTAAGGTTTCCGTGGTTTCGTCCGTACTGTTTCTGCCAAATTTTTCGTCAACGCTTTTTTTGGGACGATTTTGCCCTCCCACCAAGTCCCATAATACTTCATAGCTGCCACTACCGATTCGTTTATTTCCTTTTGAAACAAACATCCGAGCAGAACGACCCAGCGGCTGCAAGCGTCGAAACTGTCTGAGACTCTTCGCGGGGCTGGCCTAGGCGGCTGGGCCTTGGGCCTATGCTGGGCTGCTGTGTGCGGGGATGTACCAACTGCCGAGTTAACAAGTACTACATAGAAGAAAAGAGACAAGACGTATGGATAATTTGGGTTCATTAGTCCCACCTCGTTCCTTTTCAATGATTATCAGCAGTTTATAAACGTTCACAATTTTCTTGAGTATCAGCAAAGGGAAGCTGCCTCGGGAATCAAGTGTGCTGGTGATGGGCAAAGGATTAAATGAGACTGTGTTGAGATGACTATGGCATAGTCCAATTGGGACTGGAAGGATTAAACAGAGCTGAAAGAAAAAACGCCTCCTGCTGCCGGCAGCGCCCCTCCGGCCAGGCAGCCGCTGCCAGCGCCCCTCCTGCCGTCGGGCAGACCCTCGAATTGCGACTGGAAGGATTAAACAGAGCTGAAAGAAAAAACGACTCCTGCCGCCGGCAGCACCCCTCCGGCCTAACGGCGGCCGGCGCTTGCCGTGGAGCACGAGTTCCCGCACTGCCCCGGGAGCCCATGTCGACGGGGAGATGCAGCGACCGGTAGCTGACAGGTTGTTAATCAGCTGTCTAATCAGCTACACGGAGGTGCCTCGCACCGATCCGCTACCGATCCGGGAGCCTGACCTTCGAGCGCGGCCCTCTCATCTCTCGTGTGCTTCACTGTTGTTTTTTTCTACTTCTCTTTGAACAAAGCTGATGTTTCTTTGATTCATGGGGTACTGTTTCGGCATTACTACTATGTTCCAGTGAGAATGTCCGAGCAAATATTTAAGTGGAACACTATAGTAAACCATTTGGTGAACATCTGACCAGCAGAATCACACCTCCCTGTGCATATAATTAACTTACTTATAAAAAAGTGCACTGATGTTTTATTAAATATGCATGCTACCTATACTGCAATTTTAGGTGACTTAGAATTTATGAAATATGAAGACTAGCTAAAGAGTAATTTAGGTGATCGAGATTTATGGACAGTGCTAGACTCTAGAAATTAACATAAACATATTCTCGATGGTAGTTGCGGTTTAGTAAAACAATAATTTTAGCTAAAATAGTTTCTAAAAAGGCATACATTTGGAATGAATGTAATATTCAGTAGAAAATTATCCGCTGCAACGCGCGGGCACTTTTGCTAGTCTATATCTAATAATAAAAGTAAAAGGGCTTCTTGTTGGTCCGTTTTTTCTTGCCCCTGGTTATCAATCGAATTTACAAAGTTGCCACCGCCAAGTGAAATAACGTTTCGGCGGTCCGGAAAGATACGTCCGTGCCAAGGCCTTGAGGTCGATTCCCATCCCCGCGTCCGTACCCGGGTGCCGGCGAGCTCCCTCCCCACCCCCGCGTCCGTACCAGGTCGCCGGCGAGCTCCCTCCCCACCCCCGCGTCCGTACCAGGTCGCCGGCGAGCTCCCTCCCCACCCCCGCGTCCGTACCAGGTCGCCGGCGAGCTCCCTCCCCACCCCCGCGTCCGTACCCGGTCGCCGGAGAGCTCCCTCCCCATCCCCGCCTCTCTCGGGAGAAGGGAATCTAGGATGTGGTTGAAATCGGTGGGCGCCGGCCTAGAAATCGAGAGGGGGGAAGTTAGAGATGGGATAATGGAAGCTCGGCTGTGGTGGGCGCCGGTCCGCTGTCTGAGCGTCTCTCGGGGAGTCCAACTAGAAGGATCGAGCCTGGCGGCTGGAAGAAATCGGGGCCGAATCCCGTCCCCTGCCTCCTTCTCTACGCCCCGCTAGCGCCACCCTCACCCCGCCCTCCCTGTTCTTCCCAAGCGCTGCCGCCGGAACTGGTGGCCAGGACGTGTGCCACCGGTGCTGGGCGCCGGGATGGACATGGCCCTCACCTCGCAGTCTCCTCTGTACTGGAGCGATATGGATAGGCAGAAGATAGCGTCAAGATTAATCGCTTCTTACCTGCAAAAGGAAAAAGGTCAATCCCTTTTTTTTCAGAGAGAAAGGTCAGTAGCTTCTCTGCACCCGTGCGTTGTGAGTAGTGTAGTTTCCAATGGGTCTTAACTTTTTAGAGGCGTATAAACACCAGAATCTGAATTATTCAATATTTTAGGGATTATTAGTCATCAGGATTAGGAGTACGGATTGAGCAAATTTATCATTCAGTGTTTTAGGAATCAGTCATTAAGAGTACGGATTGAGCAAATGAACGATCTTCGTACTAGAAGGCTTATATAAGGCATTGAACTTTGTGATGTCTACATTTTCCATTGAAATTGTTGAGAAGCTCATTGCAAAGAAATAAGTCTGTTTGTATATGAGGAGTATGGTTTTTAGGGAAAATTTCAACACAACGATGTATTTACATTCGATGTAATTGGAGAACTGCTAAATTCGTTTGTACCCTTTTCCAGTGCAATCTACTCTAATGTGTCACTGGTGGAGCCCTAGAAGAAAAAAACCATGGCGTTTCAAAGGTCAATGGGTACGCGGTTACTGGGGCGCACAAAGAGTAGCTACTCGGATTACGAGCTTGTTGTCATGGTGGCGGTCCTCGTGCATGTTTTCATCTCCACATGCCGGGCGATGGCTATCATGGTGCCAGACATATATACACCGTCTTTTCTTCCGATGCAAAGCACATACATATTTTCTATAAATAAATATATGAAATAATAAAGGGAAAAGAGATTCCTTTGTATAGTACATTTCATGCGTCAAATTCTTTCTCTAAAGCTTCATATCATATGTCGGCTGCACTTCGTACGATCGAAGAGAGGCGGTAGCTGAGTTCGGGTGAAACTAGATCGAGCGTATGCTCCAAACCTGACGGTAGCATAGCTCGGCTTCAATCCGACCGAGCTTCTCCTCAATATATAATCATTGTGACTAGATCGGTTCGACATATACTCGTTGTCTCTGCATAATGAGGCTCGTAATCATATGAGGAGGACAAGGTCGCCGCCCGCCGGAGCCTCGCCATGCACGTTGTGGTGCTTGTGTGGGAGTTCACTATTGTGGATGATTCTATAGAATCGAGTTTATTTGAAAGAGAAGCCATTTAGAGGCGGGCAGTGACCTTTGGTTCTATTTTTAAGTGAACCTATTCTCTCATCCGCAGCAACGCGCGGGCATTGTCCTAGTAATAGACTTAAATTAAATTGGATTTCAAAGTTCAGATTTTATAAGCGAATAGAGTTTCATGTTGCAGACTATGTATTAGCTTGACGGGCACCCCTAGAATAAAGTAGGTCGGTCACTTACGTGTGGTTCCCATGCGTGTAGGTCCCACACATCAGTGAGCACAAGTCACGTGCGGTAGGTAGGCAAACTCCCAGCAATCTTCTTTGTCAAGTAAAGACGCATCGTCAAGACTCTCTCTCTCTCCCATTTGTCGCTGAAAAAAAAGAATATTAGACGGGCGCGTAGCCTGCACTGCAGGTCTACAGAACTGAAACCCTGTGTGCCAGTCAACATCACTCACCGAAAAAAGTGAAGCATTTCTTTTCACCATAAATAACAGCGGCCCCGTGAGGCACTGCTCTCCCTTTCTCTTTCTCCTTCCGTGTGATCCCTTTTGCACCTTTTATCCTTTGCACGAAACTCCACTTATTGTTGTCATTGTTGCACAGAACACTCAGTTAACCTGTTCTTTTGCACATATCACCAACTCATGTATTTGTTGCACAAAGGTCTAAATCTCTGGCTAAGCTACTTTTCTCTAAGGGCTCCTTTGATTCAAAGGATAGAAAAAGCATAGGAATAGGAAAGTCATAGGATTAAATGGCATGTCTATTTGAATCCCATAGGAAGATGAAGTATGTTTGATTGAAGCAAAGGAATTTTTCATGAGGTATGAGCTAATGTTTTTTTTCTATAGAAATTACACTACAAGATTTCCATAGGAATTTTTCCTATAGGATATATTCCTATGAATCAAACAACATGTATAGAAATTTTTTCCATAGGAACCAAATCCTACACAATTCCTATGCAAATCCTATGAATCAAAGGAGCCCTAAATCTGATGGCCGGGACCTAGAAGGTAGTGGTAATATACATTGTCATTGTGTAGTGTGTTTTTAGAACTCTAAAAGAATATGAAAATATTTTAGCAATTGAAATAATATAAATTAACTAATATGGGATATTCATGAAATATATTTTCTACTATCCGGCCAATAGCGAGTGTCATGAAATATATTCATTGTAAACTTAGTGATAATCACTCGAGTTTGATATGAATGGCCTAGCTAGCTATGGGCATCTCCCACTATATATGTTGTCCACACGACCAACCAACAAGCAAAAGGTATTCCATGAGGAAAGTTTCTTATGGGTGACTTTCGTCTCTGCCGCAAAACACGCGCCGAAATTGTTGGCGCGTCCCATTTTCAAGCTACCCCAAAACCTGCGGTTTGCCCGTCGACCTATAAAACATCGGTCAACAGAGGATATTTCCCTGTAGAGCACAATTCGAACACCACATCTTTCTCATGCTTCTACCAGGCACACTCCCACGACGACGGCCGTGCCTACCGACCCTCCTCACCATCACTGCCTCCTCACCGGCCACCGTAGTGACCGACCACGTTTTACCGGCGGACCTCCCTTGCTGTCTAGCAAGCCAGATTAGCTTCCTCGACGCCGACGTTGACCGCGCCATATCTGCTCCGGATCTGCTTCCCCGACTCTGTAGTCCACCTCACCGGAGATCGAGATGGGCAAAAAACGCGGCCCCAAAGTCGACCACCCCCAACCAAAGAGTAAATCCGCCCTGGCCTCAGACGAAGGTTGATGAATACTTTACATGTCCGCTTTTGTTATATGCATTTGATTTCTGACACTAGTTTTCGTTGCTTTCTTGCAATGCATTCTTGCTGATATTAGATCAGTGTAGATAGTTGTTTGCCGCGTAGCTATATGAGATCTCAACCTTACATCTGCTGATCGAGAGGAAGATCGAGGTTATGTCCGCTTTCGCTATGCATTTCTTTTCCGAGAATCATTTCTGTGTGATATATTTTGGGGGTTTGAAGTATGCATTTTACAAAGGTTATGATAGCAGTCAAGCTAGCAGAGCAATTTGTTGATAGTATTAAACTGCCTGTATTTTTTTTTATCTCGGAACTCTGCTGATCGTAACCTTACATCTGCTGATGAAGAGGCAGAGCTTATGTCCGCTTTCGTTACGCTTTTCTTTTCCAAATATCACATCTGTGCGGTACTTTTTTGGGGTTTGAAGTATACTACCTTCACCCCAAACCTGAAGGCTTATTTATAAAAGTCAAACCAAGTAAAGTTTGACCAAACTTTCAGAACAATCTATCAAGAAATATAATATTTCGTAGATACCGCATTTAAAAATATATTCGTTATCTATTTAATGATATTAAATTTGTATTTTGCATGTTAATAATGATTTTTGGTAAAAACTTCGGGATGGTGGTAGTACGTTTTACAAAGGTTATGATAGCAGTCAAGCTAGCAGAGCAATTTATTGATAGTATTAAACTGCCTGTATTTTTTCTATTTGCAACTCTTTGTGCGCCATGTGGAATTGCATGCTCTAGCCAGTTCATCCAATGAGGTTTTATCACTTAACACCAGAAGTTCGGGATTTTATTTTATCACAGAACCACAACCCTAGAAATTTGTATCACAAAACACCAACATTTGGGGTAATTGTTTCGCAGAATACATGATCTCTGTTTGATAGCCCATTAGTGACTTCAGGCCACCGTCAGTTTAAGAGTGACAGCAGGTGAAAGACAATTAGACTTTATTTTGTGGTATTTTCTGTTAAACGCTAAATACAAAGCTGTTTGTCAACACTAGTAGTTTAATCTTATGTCCAGACAGTTCAAAAAAATCTTATGTCCAGGGTAGTTGTATTGGTACACATTATCAAAACCTTATGCTGGTACAGAATATATTACCCAAATCTCATGTTCTTGTGTGGTTATAATTTCAATGAATATTTGTCATATGGTAATTCATTTTGTGTGTAGCATATGTAACAAGTGTGACTCATATTCTCATTTCCACAGAGTGTCTACAAAATTTCACACCAAAATTCATTTGTTTGTAGCAAACATGCTCACGTACTGTAAATTGGTGTCACGCTGTAGGGTGATGCTCTTGTCAAGCCAACTAATGACAAATAATGTGTTATGTGAAATAATTTCCCTAAATGTTGGTGTTTTGTGATAAAAAATTCCCAACTTGTGGTGCTAAGTGATAAAACCGCTCATTCAATAGACCGAGCCTTAGGCATGTATCATTAGATATTTTTTTAGGAAGGCTGGAAATATTTATTTTGAATACTGTGTTGCTACTTGCTAGGATTTGAACTCAGGACCTTGTAGGTCTGATACCATTTCGAATTGCATGCTCTAGCAAGTTCATCCAATAGACCGATCTGTTGGAACTTGGAAGACCCTAGGCAATTATATTAAGCACACGCCATTCCATATGGTTAACCATTGGCATGAAATGACACTTATATGTGTTTGAGTGTATATGTGGATTGCTTAGCCCTTTCCATCAGTTCGGACTTTTGGTTGCGTTGGATACTGCATGAAGCTTGACATTCATACTTATCCTAAAAATTGTTGCTGCTGCCCTCTGTTGCCCAACGTAAATTATTTTTGAGCCATAATTTGTTTGCTCTTTCCATCAGTCCGGACTTCCGGTTGCGTTGGCTAGTGCATGAAGCTTGACAATATGAACATCAATTATTTTTGAGCCATAGTTTGTTTGTCATTACACCTTTTGAGCAGTCTCACTGCTACTATTAATTTGTTCTTACATGCACAGTTCCATGATAAATCTCATCTGCATTTTTCGCCAATGCATGTTAGGTCTTCCACTCGAGAATGAGTACGAAGAGCAACAGAGGCAAACTATCCTGCATAATAGCCGAGTTGCAGCCTCGTTGGGCCTAACACTACATCCTTCTACAAGGTCTAATGCAAAAAACGCCACCCACGTCCCTCACAAAGGATACGGAACATTCCTCTGATTCAGAATTTGATCCTGCTGATTGTGATGGCGAGCTGACTCAGGAAGATGCCCTGGTCGACTATCCTCTGCAACACAACAAGGTGAGTTTTCTCTGTCCTGTCATCGAATTATTTGTCCCAACTTCCATTTGTTGTATCCCAATCCTACCAAATATGTTACCCATGCCATGTTCAATCTCATTACTACATTTTTCCTGCTTAGTTAACGCATCATATATGTTTTGGCATATGTTGCCTTACTGTTTTTCCATTCCATCTGCATATCATCATCATATAATATTGTACATTGAAATATCATTTATGTGTGACAGGCATCTGCAGATTCGGGCAAGAACTTTTCAAGAACGAACAGGAGGAAGAACACTCAATAGGAACCTCAGGCTAATACCGGAGGATGGGTGATAGTGCGTAATAAAAAAAGGGTTAAGCCTGATGCTCGTGCTGCTCCTCCTATTACAAGGTCTAACAAAAGACTGACACGAGGTGGCGAACAGGCCGAGAATGATAACAGTAAAAGGTCTCGTAAAAACCACAAACCATCGAATCAGACAGAAGTAGCCCCAGCATGTACCAGCCCACACATTCCACAACCACCAGTTGCCAATCATTTCTCAGCAACAATTGCCAACAGAACCAGTTTCCACAGCAAATTCGAGCCAACAATTGGCATCATCAGGAGTGGTGGTAGGTAATAATGGCCAAGGACACATGATGCTAGTCCCAGATGATACAGCCTCAAATGTCCAAACAGTGCTGCCACAACACCAGCAAACTGGTGATGATCTCCCTCCGACCCTTAGTCCTGCGAAAGACAACTCCTCTCCCGATGACGAGACCCACGCCAAAAAAGGTAATAATTTTTTCAAGACTTGTAGTTTAATGCTCCCTTATGTATCTATATACCATGATAGCTTGATGTAATGATTAACTTGGTAGGTTCGCCACGATCAATAAAAACGAGGGGGCCAACGGTAGGAAGAAAACTTGCAGCTAAGATTTCCGGAATGGGTTCAAGATTTCGCATCACATCTATTGTAGGTGGCAGAAGACCACTTCATCCGCATGAATCTTCATATCTTGTATCACATATTGGCTATTTTATCAGGAATGAACTTCCTACCTTCCCATTGTGGAAGCAGCACGTTGACACCCCTTCACAGTTCGAGAGTTTAGTGCATAATTTACATGTAAGTCATGCTTCTCCTGGTACTGATAAATTATTCCACATTGATCTGTCCCATTTCTTGTAGCTTACTGTTGTTTATATGCTATATAACTCACTGATGCGTGTAGTTGATACGTCCGTTGGGAACCCCAAGAGGAAGGTGTGATGCGCACAGTAGCAAGTTTCCCTCAGTAAGAAACCAAGGTTTAATCGAACCAGTAGGAGTCAAGAAGCACGTTGAAGGTTGATGGCGGAGGAGTGTAGTGCGGCGCAACACCAGGGATTCCTGCGCCAACGTGGAACCTGCACAACACAATCACAGAACTTTGCCCCAACGTAACAGCGAGGTTGTCAATCTCACCGGCTTGCTGTAAACAAAGGATTAGATATATAGTGTGGATGATGATGTTTGTTTGCGAAGAACAGTAAAGAACAATTGCAGTAGATTGTATTTCAGATGTAAAGAATAGACCGGGGTCCACAGTTCACTAGCGGTGTCTCTCCCATAAGATAAACTAGGAAAAATACCCGTGCGTTGCTACGGACATATTTTTATTTCGATGGTCATGTATAACAGTTTCCGCGTAGAATAGTCTATTCTAAAATTCAACAACTCGCGTAACCCCGATGCTTGTCCCTCTCTCCATGCTCTCCTTTAATAGAGTAGGAGCAATGCCTGTTGTCTTTCCTAGTGCTACATTATGAAGCATATTTTTTTTGAAATAGAGGTCATGCCCCAGCCTCTGCATCGATGGATGAATACGGCCGTTATGAAGCATATGGTCTTGTTTATAGCTCGATTACCATGAACAATGGTAAATAAATTCACCATTGGGTTAAGTATCCGTTTCCTTGGTACTATCAATTCCAGCAAGGTGTTAGCTCATTCGTAGAAAAAAAAGAGCTTGAGGTGTCAGGTTAATCTTTACTTCAGAGAAATTATATGGGTCACCGATTGATTGACCTATATAGATTTTCAGTAGACAGTAGTAATAACTGTGTAAATTCATAAACTTCAAGAATTAAGAATACACAAACGAAAGGCTTCAAGTGAAGATAGGTGAGAGGATTTCTCAATGTCCCTATGGGTTTCAGATTGGAGCCATGTGCAACGTCATCGAAGCTATGCCGCTCGTGGCCTTTGACGCCGCAAGCTCCGGCGCCCACGCAGAATACTACGGATGCTGAAGCAATTTTTGGGTTACGACTTACGAGCCAAAGTTATTCTGACAAACTTCGTCGGGCCAGTTCAGATTAAAAGTGATTGTGTCGGTGAAGCCGCAGTTCTTCGGCCAAAGGTCTAGTTCAGCAGCAGTTTATGCGAGAGGATGCAGGCGAGAGCTGGGTTCAATGTCGCCAAGCTCAGTATGTTGTGCCTTACTCCGGCCGCAGCTGACATTTGTGACACAACTCATGGAGTGGTAGCTATTTGAATCTGTGGAAGGATAGAGAGGGAGAAGAGATTGCGGAATATGATGGATATTGTATTGCACCTCATGGGCGAGTATATATAGAGTACAAGACTTGGAAGCTAAGAAACCTCCTAGGGAGAATATGGAAACAATCCTAATACAATCCCGTGTAATCTATAACTACCAAATATACTCTAACACTCCCCCGCAGTCGTAGCGGTAGCGACGTGAACAACAGTAGCGTCGCGAACGGTCAGACTGGAGAGAAGCCGAAGGTAGGAACCAACGGGCTGACACTCCCCCGCAGTCATAGCGGGAGCATCGTGGACGGAGTTGCGTCGCGGATGCTTGGACTGTAGAGGAAGCTGGTGAGGTGCAGGCGAGGTGGTAGCCCTTGTGCCGATGTCGAGGGAGCCGAGAGCGTTGGGCGGTGCAACCTTGGTCGGGGTAGCCGCGCGAGGGGATGCCGTGGTCGATGTCGTGGTCGGGTGCCGGTGTCGAGGTAGCCGCACATGAAGCCGCAAGCGCATAGTGCGCGAGGAGAGTGACGGAGACGCGTCGAGGCAGTCGTGGAGATGGTCGATGCCGAAGTCGATGCAGTCTGAGCCGTCGAGGACGAGGTGCTGCCCTAGTTTTGCCAGAACTAGGCGCACGTCGGGGACGAAGGCATACTCCGGTTTTGCCAGAACCGAGTACGCAAAGACGAAGTCGGCGACGCGATCGAGGCAGTCGTGGAGGCGATGCCGAAGAAGACGTTGTCGAAGCCGATGAAGACGAGACGTCCGACGCGAGTTTGCCAGACTCGGGAACGTCTCGGGGACGAAGGCACTTCCGGTGTTGCCAGTACCGGGCATGCGAGGGTAGGGAACATTACAAAGTGCGCGCCATGTCGGAGTAGACTAGTAGAGGAGGTCTCGACGACGGGTGTCGGAGAAGAGGAGCAGGTGGTGTAGTCGGGGAAGAGGCGAGGCTCGACGACGGGTGTCGGAGTAGAGTAGCAGGTGACGTAGTCGGGGAAGAGGCGAGGACGCTGGCGGCGAAATTGTAGTGTACGAAGACGTAGAAGGCGGCTAACCCAGCGGTGACCAGGGGTGGTCATGCTGGACGCCTAGACGGGCGTTGCGGTGGTCGGCGAGCTCAGCGCGACCTGAAGTGGTTGGCTAGCCCAGCGGCGACCTGGGGTGGGGGCGCGGCGGTGGGACACGAAGTAGGCGAGGAAGACCCAGCGGCGTGACGAAGACCATGCGCGGATGGAGGCGACCCGCGCCGAAGGGGCGGCGCTGTGGTGGCCTCGGACATCGACGCGCGGGGGACGGCGAAGGCGACCGCGTGCGGCGACGCCACGGCCTGAGGGGCCGGCGTAGCTGCAGGGCGCGAGTCGGTGCAGCGGCGGGACGCCACCAGCGACGTACGTGCCTCAGAAGGCGCGTCGTTGGCTAGCAGCGTGGACCAAAGGCGGCGGCGCTGCGGCCCGACGGGGCGACGCAGCGGCAGCCCGTAGCTCGATCGGTGGTAGGCGCGTGCTCGGGGACGTGCTTGGCGGAGACGTGCGCGCGGTCGGTTGATCAGACCGACGGCGGAGCTGTACGCGCCATGGCGTGGACGACGTGCCGCAGATTGGAGTCGTTGGCGACGTTGTCGGTGATGTCCCGGGCGATGACGGCGAAGACGGACCGGCGATGGAGACCGCGCGGGCGAGACAGCCTGCTGCGTCGCACGTAGGCATCCCTTGTGTAACGCGTGCGGCCGTGCCGCGTGGTTTGATGAAGATGGCCGGTGTAGATCGACGCCGTTGTCGGAGTAGAGGCGCGCGGTGACGGCGGCGGTGGACGACTCAATCCGATCTATGATCGGTAAACCAAAAAAGAAAAACGCCGGTCGAGTGACCGGCGAAGCAAAAAGAAAACCAATCTACGGATTGGAAAAAAAAAGGACTCGAGGGCAGCGGATCAACAGATCGGCGAACGAACCCTCATACGGGTTGCGCGGCCCCCGGAGTAGGCCATGGAGATTGACCTCCCCAGGGGCGGCGCGGGCGGAAGCTTGTGCGGCGGCTAGGTCAAGGAGCGTGCCGCTCTGATACCATGTGGAAGGATAGAGAGGGAGGAGAGATTGCGGAATATGATGGATATTGTATTGCACCTCATGGGCGAGTATATATAGAGTACAAGACTTGGAAGCTAAGAAACCTCCTAGGGAGAATATGGAAACAATCCTAATACAATCCCGTGTAATCTATAACTACCAAATATACTCTAACAGAATCATCTGATGAGCCGCTCGCCTGCTGACATGTTCGGTAGTACCTTCCTCAAGATTAGCAACTCCTTTTCTTTTAATTTTTCAAAATCATTAGTGTACTCGAGAATTCTTCAGGTTCCTATCCCAGAATTGCGCTACCAAATCATCTTCCCTATGACAACGAAAGACTCAGCTAGCTTCTCAAAAAGGTGAGAACCCCTTTCTCTAAAAAGATGAGCACGTAACAACACTCCATGTTCTCGTACATGCAGTTGTCTTCCGAAGGAGCACAAGCAAGTGGAACAAATCCACCAGCTAACTCAAATAACATTATACCAGGACAAACCCATCATGATTAATGACGGTAACCTGTAGAAAAGGAAGTGGAGGTGGGCATGCATCTGAGATTCAGGAGAAGGAAGCGTTGTTCTGGTCAGTAACACATCGTCGGGAGCTCCCTGTACAGGCCGGCGGCGAGCAGGTCAGGTGGCCGGCGACGAGCAGATCGGGAGGCCGGCCTCGATTAGATCAGGATGCGGCAGCGAGCTCGTGCACATGCCGGCGGCAAGAAGATCGGCCGATACGGAGGCTCTGTACATGCCGGCAGCGAGCAGGTCGGATGGCTGGCGGCGAGTAAATTGGGAGGCCGGCAGTGAGCTCGTGCACAGGCCGGCGGCAAGAAGATCAGCCGATACAGAGGCTGGGGTGAGCTCCTGGAAGGCGTCGATCAGATCGCGAGGACGGTGAAGATTCTAGAGGCGGTTCTTTCCTCTGTGTTCGCTCTATCGGTGAAGCACGAGGGAAAAGAACCGAGTCCCCACGTGAAATTTGGCCGAACCGTTTCGTTTTGATTTGACTAAGCGGTGGCAGGTCATGTAATTTTGGCTAAAAATAAGGGTAATAAAAAACGGACCAACAAGAAGCTCTTTTGCTTTTATTATTAGGTATAGATAACTTGTTGGGTGAACGAATTACAGTTGGGCAATTGACAAATAAAAAAGGCATAACAATGCACATACAAATATCATGATGAGTACTATGAGATTTAATCAGGGCATTACGACAAAGTACATAGACCGCCATCCAGCATGTATCTATGCCTAAAAAGTCCACTTTCAGGTTATCATCCGAACCCCTTCCGGTATTAAGTTGCAAGCAACAGACAATTGCATTAAGTATGATGCGTAATGTAATCAACACAAATATCCTTAGACAAAGCATCGATGTTTTATCCCTAGTGGCAACAGCACATCCACAACCTTAGAACTTTACATCATCGTCCTGCATTTAATGGAGACATGAACCCACTATCGAGCATAAATACTACCTCTTGGAGTCACAAGTATCAACTTGGCCAGAGCCTCTACTAGCAACGGAGAGCATGCAAGAACATAAATAACATATATGATAGATTGATAATCAACTTGACATAGTATTCAATATCCATCGGATCCCAACAAACACAACATGTAGGATTACAAAGAAATGATCTTGATCATGATAGGCAGCTCACAAGATCGAGCATGATAGCACAATTAGGAGAAGACGACCATCTAGCTACTGCTATGGACCCATGGTCCAGGGGTGAACTACTCACACATCAATCCGGAGGCGATCATGGCGATGAAGAGTCCTCCGGGAGATGATTCCCCTCTCCGGTAGGGTGCCGGAGGCGATCTCCTGAATCCCCCGAGATGGGATTGGCGGCGGCGGCGTCTCTGGAAGGTTTTCCGTATCGTGGCTCTCGGTACTGGGGGTTTCGCGATGGAAGCTTTAAGTAGGCGGAAGGGCAGGTCAGGGGGCCACACGAGGGGCCCACACGCTAGGGCCACGCGGCCAGGGGCTGGGCCGCGCCGCCCTGTTGTGGCGGTGCCTCGTGGCCCCACTTCGTCTCTCCCTCGGACTTCTGGAAGCTTCGTGCAAAAATAGGACCCTGGGCATTGATTTCGTCCAATTCCGAGAATATTTCCTTACTAGGATTTCTGAAACCAAAAACAGCAGAAAACAGCAACTGACTCTTCGGCATCTCGTTAATAGGTTAGTGCCTGAAAATGCAGAATAATGACATATAATGTGTATAAAACATGTGAGTATCATCAAAAAAGTAGCATGGAACATAAGAAATTATAGATACGTTTGGGACGTATCAAGCATCCCCAAGCTTAGTTCCTACTCGCCCTCGAGTAGGTAAACGATAACAAAGATAATTTCTGAAGTGACATGCTATCATAATCTTGATCAATACTATTGTAAAGCACATGAGATGAATGTAGCGATTCGAAGCAATGATGAAGATAATGAGTAAACAAATGAATCATATAGCAAAGACTTTTCATGAATAATACTTTCAAGACAAGCATCAATAAGACTTGCATAAGAGTTAACTCATAAGCAATAAGTTCTTAGTAGAAAGCTTTGAAACAACACAAAGGAAGATATAAGTTTCAGCGGTTGCTTTCAACTTTAACATATTTATCTCATGGATAATTGTCAACACAAAGTAATATAACAAGTGCAATAGGTAAACATGTAAGAATCAATGCACACAGTTTACACAAGTGTTTGCTTCTAAGATAGAAATAATAGGTAAACTGACTCAACAATAAAGTAGAAGAAAGGCCCTTCGCAGAGGGAAGCATGGATTACTATTTTTGTGCTAGAGCTTTTATTTTGAAAACAAGAAAGCAATTTTGTCAACGGTAGTAATAAATCATATGAGTTATGTATAAGATATCTTATAAGTTGCAAGCCTCATGCATAGTATACTAATAGTGCTCGCACCTTGTTCTAATTAGCTTGGATTAACACGGATTATCATTGCATAACATATGTTTCAACCAAGTGTCACAAAGGGGTACCTCTATGCCGCCTGTACAAGGGTCTAAGGAGAAGGTTCGCATTGGATTTCTCGCTTTTGATCATTCTCAACTTAGACACCCATACCGGGACACATAGACAACAGATAATGGACTCCTCTTTTAATGCTTAAGCATTCAACAACAGGTAATATTCTCATAAGAGATTGAGGTTTTATGTCCAAACTGAAACTTCCACCATGATTCATGGCTTTAGTTAGCGGCCCAATGTTCTTCTCTAACAAAATGCATACTCAAACCATTTGATCATGAAAATCTCCCTTACTTCAGACAAGACGAACATGCATAGCAACTCACATGATATTCAACAAAGGTAAAAGTTGATGGCGTCCCCAGAAAACATGGTTACCGCTCAACAAGCAACTTACTAAGAAATAAGACACATAATTACATATTCTTCACCACAATAGTTTTTAAGCTATTTTGTCCCATGAGCTATATATTGTAAAGGCAAAGAATGGAATTTTAAAGGTAGCACTCAAGTAATGTACTTTGGAATGGTGGAGAAATACCATGAGGTAGGTAGGTATGGTGGACACAAATGGCATAGTTTTTGGCTCAAGGATTTGGATGCACGAGAAGAATCCCTCTCAATACAAGGCTAGGCTAGCAAGGTTGTTTGAAGCAAACTCAAGTATAAAACGGTGCAGCAAGACTCACATATAAACATATTGTAAGCATTATAAGACTTTACATCGTCTCCTTGTTGTTCAAACACCTCAACCAGAAAATATCTAGACTTAGAGAGAACAATCATGCAAACCAAATTTTAACATGCTCTATGTAGTTATTCATTAATGGGTACAAGGTACATGAAGCAAGAGCTTAAACAAGATCTATATGAGCACAACAATTGCCAAGTATCACATTATTCAAGACATTAACCCATTTACCACATGCGGCATTTTCCGTTTCCAACCATATATCAATGAATGAGGTAGTTCAACTTTCGCAATGAACATTAAAGATAAAGCTAAGAACACATGTGTTCATACAAAACAGCGGAGCGTAATATCTCCAATATAAAGAATGCTAGGATCCGACTTTATTCAAACAAAACAAAAACTAAAGCAAACAGACGCTCCAAGTAAAGCACATAAGATGTGACTGAATAAAAATATAGTTTCACTAGAGGAACCTGATAATGTTGTCGATGAAGAAGGGGATGCCTTGGGCATCCCCAAGCTTAGATGCTTGAGTATTCTTGAAATATGCAGGGATGAACCACGGGGGCATCCCCAAGCTTAGACTTTTCACTCTTCTTGATCATATTGTATCATCCTCCTCTCTTGACCCTTGAAAACTTCCTCCACACCAAACTCGAAACAAACTCATTAGAGGGTCAGTGCATAATTCATATATTCAGAGGTGACATAATCATTCTTAATACTTCTGAACATTGCACAAAGCTACTGAAAGTTAATGGAACAAAGAAATCCATCAAACATAGCAAAACAGGCAATGCGAAATAAAAGGCAGAATCTGTCAAAACTGAACAGTCCGTAAAGATGAATTTTAAAATGGCACCAGACTTGCTCAGATGAAAATGCCCAAATTTAATGAAAGTTGCATACATATCTGAGGATCACGCACGTAAATTGTCAGATTTTTCTGAGTTACCTACAGAGAATTCTGCCCAGATTCGTGACAGCAAGAAATCTGTTCCTGCGCAGTAATCCAAATCTAGTATTGGCTTTACTATCAAAGACTTTACTTGGCACAACAATGCAATAAAATAAAGATAAGGAGAGGTTGCTACAGTAGTAAACAACTTCCAAGACTCAAATATAAAATAAAGTGCAGAAGTAAAATCATGGGTTGTCTCCCATAAGCGCTTTTCTTTAACGCCTTTCAGCTAGGCGCAGAAAGTGTGTATCAAGTATTATCAAGAGAAGAAGCATCGACATCATAATTTGTTCTAATAATATAATCATAAGGTAACTTCATTCTCTTTCTAGGGAAGTGTTCCATGCCTTTCTTGAGAGGAAATTGATATTTAATATTACCTTCCTTCATATCAATGGTAGCACCAACAGTTCGAAGAAAAGGTCTTCCCAATATAATGGGACAAGATGCATTGCATTCAATATCCAAGACAACAAAATCAACGGGGACAAGGTTATTGTTAACCATAATACGAACATTATCAATCCTCCCCAAAGGTTTCTTTTTAACATTATCAGCAAGATTAACATCCAAATAATAATTTTTCAATGGTGGCAAGTCAAGCATATCATAAATTTTCTTAGGCATAACAGAAATACTTGCACCAAGATCACATAAAGCATTACAATCAAAATTATTGACCCTCATCTTAATGATGGGCTCCCAACCATCTTCTAACTTCCTAGGGATAGAAGTTTCAAGTTTTAGTTTATCTTCTCTAGCTTTTATGAGAGCATTTGTAATATGTTTTGTAAAGGCCAAATTTATAGTACTAGCATTGGGACTTTTAGCAAGCTTTTGTAAAAACTTTATAACTTCAGAGATGTGACAATCATGAAAGTCTAAACCATTATGACATACAGCAATAGGATCATTGTCCCCAATGTTGGAAAAAATTTCAGCAGTTTTATCACAAGCAGTTTTAGCAGTTTTAGCAATTTCAGGTAATTTTGCACGCTTTGCACTAGGAATAGAAACATTGCCAACACCAATTATTTTACCATCGATAGTAGAAGGTGTAGCAACATGTGAATCATTAACATTACTAGTGGTGGTAATAGTCCAAACTTTAGCTACATTATTTTCTTTAGCTAGTTTTTCATTTTCTTCTCTATCCCACCTAGCACGCAATTCAGCCATAAATCTTATATTCTCATTAATTCTAACTTGGATGGCATTTGCTGTAGTAACAATCTTATTTTCATTATCCTTATTAGGCATAACTTTCAATTTTAAAAGATCAACATCAGAGGCAAGTCTATCAACCTTAGAAGCAAGAATATCAATTTTATCAAGCTTTTCCTCAACAGATTTGTTAAAAGCAGCTTGTGTACTAATAAATTCTTTAAGCATGGCTTCAAGACCAGGGGGTACACTCCTATTATTGTTGTAAGAATTCCCATAAGAATTACCATAACCATTACCATTAGCAGAAGGATATGGCCTATAGTTGTTACCAGAATTGTTCCTATAAGCATTGTTGTTGAAATTATTATTTTTAATGAAATTCACATCAACATTCTCTTCTTGAGCAACCAATGAAGCTAAAGGAACATTATTTGGATCAACATTAGATCTACCATTCACAAGCATAGACATAATCACATCAATCTTATCACTCAAGGAGGAGGTTTCTTCGACAGAATTTACCTTCTTACCTTGTGGAGCTCTTTCCGTGTGCCATTCAGAGTAATTGACCATCATATCATCAAGAAGCTTTGTAGCCACCCCCAAGGTGATGGACATAAAGGTGCCTCCAGCAGCTGAATCCAATAGGTTCCGCGAAGAAAAATTCAATCCTGCATAGAAGGTTTGGATGATCATCCAAGTAGTCAGTCCATGGGTTGGGCAGTTCTTTACCAAAGATTTCATTCTTTCCCATGCTTGAGCAACATGTTCATTATCCAATTGCTTAAAATTCATTATGCTACTTCTCAAAGATATAATTTTAGCAGGAGGATAATATCTACCAATAAAAGCATCTTTACATTTAGTCCATGAATCAATACTATTCTTAGGCAAAGATAGCAACCAATCTTTAGCTCTTCCTATTAATGAGAAAGGAAACAATTTCAATTTTATAATATCACCATCTACATCCTTATACTTTTGCATTTCACATAGTTCAACAAAATTATTAAGATGGGCAGCAGCATCATCAGAACTAACACCAGAAAATTGCTCTCTCATGACAAGATTCAAGAAAGGTGTTTAATTTCAAAGAATTCTGCTGTAGTAGCAGGTGGAGCAATAGGTGTGCATAGGAAATCATTATTATTAGTGTTTGTGAAGTCACACAACTTAGTGTTTTCAGGAGTATTCATTTTAACAGTAGTAAATAAAGCAAACTAGATAAAGTAAATGCAAGTAACTAATTTTTTTGTGTTTTTGATATGGAGAACAAGACAGTAAATAAAGTAAAACTAGCAACTAATTTTTTTGTGTTTTGTTTAAGTGCAGCAAACAAAGTAGTAAATAAAATAAAGCAAGACAAAAACAAAGTAAAGAGATTGGAAGTGGAGACTCTCCTTGCAGCGTGTCTTGATCTCCCTGGCAACGGCGCCAGAAATTTGCTTGATGCGTGTAGTTGACACGTCCGTTGGGAACCCCAAGAGGAAGGTGTGATGCGCACAGTAGCAAGTTTCCCTCAGTAAGAAACCAAGGTTTAATCGAACCAGTAGGAGTCAAGAAGCACCTTGAAGGTTGATGGCGGAGGAGTGTAGTGCGGCGCAACACCAGGGATTCCTGCGCCAACGTGGAACCTGCACAACACAATCACAGAACTTTGCCCCAACGTAACAGTGAGGTTGTCAATCTCACCGGCTTGCTGTAAACAAATGATTAGATGTATAGTGTGGATGATGATGTTTGTTTGCGAAGAACAGTAAAGAACAATTGCAGTAGATTGTATTTCAGATGTAAAGAATAGACCGGGGTCCACAGTTCACTAGCGGTGTCTCTCCCATAAGATAAATAACATGTTGGGTGAACGAATTACAGTTGGGCAATTGACAAATAAAGAAGGCATAACAATGCACATACAAATATCATGATGAGTACTATGAGATTTAATCAGGGCATTACGACAAATTACATAGACCGCCATCCAGCATGCATCTATGTCTAAAAAGTCCACTTTCAGGTTATCATCCGAACCCCTTCCGGTATTAAGTTGCAAGCAACAGACAATTACATTAAGTATGGTGCGTAATGTAATCAACACAAATATCCTTAGACAAAGCATCGATGTTTTATCCCTAGTGGCAACAGCACATCCACAACCTTAGAACTTTTTGTCACTATCCCAGATTTAATGGAGGCATGAACCCACTATCGAGCATAAATACTCCCTCTTGGAGTCACAAGTATCAACTTGGCCAGAGCCTCTACTAGCAACGGAGAGCATGCAAGAACATAAATAACATATATGATAGACTGATAATCAACTTGACATAGTATTCAATATCCATCGGATCCCAACAAATACAACATGTAGGATTAGAAAGAAACGATCTTGATCATGATAGGCAGCTCACAAGATCGAGCATGATAGCACAATTAGGAGAAGACGATCATCTAACTACTGCTATGGACCCATGGTCCAGGGGTGAACTACTCACACATCAATCCGGAGGCGATCATGGCGATGAAGAGTCCTCCGGGAGATGATTCCCCTCTCCGGCAGGGTGCCGGAGGCGATCTCCTGAATCCCCCGAGATGGGATTGGCGGCAGCGGCGTCTCGGGAAGGTTTTCCATATCGTGGCTCTCGGTACTGGGGGTTTCACGACGGAAGCTTTAAGTAGGCGGAAGGGCAGGTCAGGGGGCCACACGAGGGGCCCACACGCTAGGGCCGCGCGGCCAGGGGCTGGGCCGCGCCGCCCTGTTGTGGCGGCGCCTCGTGGCCCCACTTCGTCTCTCCCTCAGACTTCTGGAAGCTTCGTGCAAAAATAGGACCCTGGGCGTTGATTTCGTCCAATTCCGAAAATATTTCCTTACTAGGATTTCTGAAACCAAAAACAGCAGAAAACAACAACTGGCTCTTCGGCATCTCGTCAATAGGTTAGTGCCGGAAAATGCATAATCTCTACTAATAAGTTACGAATAGGTGGTGTTGGTAGGTCCAAAAAACCGCTTCGTCCGTTAAAAAACCCGGTTCAAACAGTAAAAAGCGGATCAAACAGATCGCAAGACCTTCCACTTCGTCGCTGAAAACCTGGAACAGGTGATGGTCTTATGTACAAAACCGTTTCGTACCTCATAAAAACCGGATGGATCTACCTTCGTATGTCTAAAAAACCGGTTGTTTAATTATTTACATAGAATTGCCACCGCCAAGTGACTTACCGTTTCGATTTTGTCCCCTCCCTCAGCAGAGACGACGTACAGGAGGAAGACAGAGCAGCCTCCGATTCGCTCGCTTCCTTGCTCGCCTCGCGGCGACGAGGTGGACCGAGGCCCGAGGGGCAGGCGAGCGCTGCTAAGGGCGAAAGACTGGCGCATGAACAACCCGAAAACTTCTTTTTACAGTTGCCGGTAGGTACAGGAGTCTGATCGGCCGTCCAGGTGCTTCAAGATGCGTGTACTAGTCCACGCCTGCTCACCCCGCGTGTGTTTGGTATTTTTGCTGCCCAGTCCCTTTTCATCTCTCTTATTAGGACTCTCTCCTTTTATCTTTCTCCATCCAGATCGAAACTGAAGAGGCTGTCAACGCACACTAGGAGAGAGAGGAGCACCGCCCGCGCCGTCCTCCATGAGCGCCGCTGCCTCGTCCCAGACTCCGGCTGCCCTCCACGTACGCGCCTCCGCCGTCTGCCGCCGCAGCACCCAACTCCGCCGTCCTTCGCCGTTTCTGCGCCGCTCCGCTCCAATCCGCCGTCTGTTTGCCGCCGCCGCTTGAAGACGAAGGTAAGGTAGCTACAGTTTTCAACTATGTTCTCTATAGGCTTGTGATTTGGGAATTTTGTTTTCTTGGATTTAGATCATATCGCAACGTTTTGCGTGTAAAGATTGGAGTATTCTGCCTGAATCGGTCAAATCAATGCAAAAGAATCCAGGATCACATACAGACGTAAGGGGCAGGGGCCAGAACCGCACGCAGTAGGCAGTGGCGAGGCGCAACCGCGCAAGCAGCAGGAGGGCAGGCGTGCCGTGTGCAACTCCTCCGATCCGAATCCGGTCAGTGGCCATCCCCGGATCGGCCCATCGCCTCCCTCTTTCTAATCTTCCTTGATTCTCCTCTGTGGATTAGTTTCTGTCCTGGGTTGTCTGACTTCGACAGTCCGGCTGTCCGGATTAATTTCTGTCCCAGCGGCTAGTGCTCCATGATAAATCGACAATTCATAATTCTATATATTTAGTTCCTCTAGTGGTCCCTGCTGGTAAATCCCTAAATTCTTACATATTTTCTTTCTAAATTTGGTGTTAGTAGATTATATCCTTTGTTTTATCGGACATCGGTTGTTGAAACTGTTATTGTGTTGTTGAGAAGTGCTTTTTAGAAATGAAACTGGCAAAAAAAATTACCCAATCACGTCTGTGATGATAATGCTATTTGTTATGTGGAGAAAGAAGAAATTAAAAAAAAGCCGCCAATGATCAAGTGGCTAAGTATTTCATGGCTTTGAAGAGATGTACTGAAAGAGTAAAAGGTTGTGTGAAAACTTAGCTACTTAGGTGTTATAATGTTATTCATTTAACTATGTTCCACTTGAAACTTAATTGCACTTTTTATCTTATACGTTATTGGGTCTTGGCGTGTGATGCCATATTTTGACATTTGCAAATGCAAGACATATTTTCTAAATAATTGTTTTTCATTTGTTTCAGCAATATAGTGCACATTTTGATTTTTTAATACCACTTCTTTTGTATTTATACATTTTTTATTATGTTATATAATCTATGTTAGAAGTTATAAACCATGCATTTACATAGTAGATTGCTCGAAAATATTACGCCATATTAAAGTAGTGCATTAATGTGATTTGACGAATAAAAATATCAGAAGGTAGGTCTGTATCGTTTTACAGGCCGCGCTTGTACCTGCGGATGCATTTGGAGATTATAGGAGTATTCGTATCTACTATGTTGCTCCACTGTCAACGCTACAAGATGCAATGGAGAAGATAAAAGAAGCAACGACCAGTTGCAGTTTAACGAAGGCAGCGTCGATTAAAGACATTTTCACTAGCAATGCCTTTATTTTAAATAGTGGTTATTGAAATGGTTGAAGGATTCTATGTTAAACTTGTGAAATGGTTGAAGGATCCATGGTCAACTTGTGAAATGGTTGAAGGATCCATGGTCAACTTGTGAAATGGTTGAATGATTCTATGTTAAACTTGTGAAACACAATCAAATAGTCCATGCATTAATGAAACACCAGCAATTCATTTGTAATCAATGTGAAACATGGATGACGAACAAAAACAGTAGAAGGATCCCGTGCAGATCTTGTGAAACACAATCCTATAGGCCATGCATCATCGAAATATTTTTGAAACAACAACTTAATTGTGGAAATGAAACAACGAGATTATTTATATGATCCAATTTATGAAACAAACGGTCAAATATGCCTATGCATTATAGAATCCCGTTGGTCCATTTGGAACTACTGTGAAACAAGACCGGTGAACTGAAACACTAGAAGGATTCCATGGTCGACATGTGAAACACAATCCTATAGCCAGGGTATTACTGAAACACCAGCCATTCATTTGTAACTAATGTGAAACATGCTTGGAGAACTGAAACACTAGAAGGATTTCATGAGCGACTTGAGAAACACGAATGTATAGTTCATGCACTATTGAAACACCATTCATCCATTCATAATCTAATGTGAAACATACTCGACGAAATGAAGCACAAGAAGGATCCCATGGTAAACTTGTGAAATATTTAAAGGATTATATTTTTTCAACTTGTGAAACATAATGAAATAGCCCATGCATTAATGAAACACCATCCATTCATTTGTAACTAATGTGAAACATGGACGTTGAACTGAAACAGTAGAAGGGTCCCAAGGTGAACTTGTGAAACACTATCCTATAGTTGATGCATCACTGAAATAATTGTGAACCAGAGCAACTTAACTGTGGAAATGAAACAACAAGGTTATTTATATGGTGATCCATTGTATGAAACTCGGCCAAATATGCTCATGCATTATAGAAACACGATTGATCCATTTCGAACTAATGTGAAACATGGCCAACAAACTGAAACACTAGAAGGCTTCCATGGTCAATGTGTGAAACACAATCCTATAGCCCATAAATTACTGAAACACCGGTAATCCATTTGTAACTAATGTGAAACATATCCGGAGAATTGAAATACTAAAAGGATTACATGGTCAACTTGTGAAACGCGGTTGTATTGTCCATGCATTATTGAAACACCATCCATCCATTAATAATCTAATGTGAAATATACTCGATGGACACTAGAAGGATCCCATGGAGAAGTTGTGGAACATTTGAAGGATTCTATGTTCAACTTGTGAAACAAAATGAAATAGCCCATGCGTTAATGAAATAGCATAAATTCGTTTGTAACTAATGTGAAACATGGACGGTGAACTGAAACAGTAGAAGGGTGCCATGGTGAACTACTGAAACACGATCCTATAGCTGATGCATCATTGAAATAATTGTGACCGACAGCTTCACTGTGGAAATGAAAATAGGATTACTTATACGGTGATCCATTTTATGAAACATGGCCAAATAGGCCCATGCATTATAGAAACACCGTTGATCCATTTGGAACTAATGTGAAACATGTCCAATGATCTGAAACACTAAAATGACTAAATGGTCAACGTGTTCCTATAGCCCATGAATTATTGAAAGACCAGTAATCCATTTGTAACTAATGTGAAACTTATCCGGAGAACATAAATACTAGAAGGATTATATGGTCAACTTGTGAAACACGATTGTATAGCACATGCATTATTGAAACACCGTCCATACATTTATAATCTAATGTGAAATATACTCGACGAACTGAAACACTAGAAGGATCCCATTGTAAACTTGTGAAACATTTGAAGGATTCTATATTCAACTTGTGAAACATAATGAAATATCCCATGCATTAATGAAAAATCATCCATGCATTTGTAACTAATGTGAAACATGGACAATGAAATGAAACCACAGAAGGATCCCATGTTGAAATTGTGAAACCCTATCCTATAAATCGGGAACATTGAAATAATTGTAAACCAGTAGCTTATCTGTGGAAATGAAACAATGGGATTATTTATATGGTGATCCATTTTATGACACACGGGAAAATAGGCCCATGCATTATAGAAAGACAGTTGATCCATTTGGAACAAATGTGAAACATGGCCGACGAACTGAAACACTAAAAGAATTCCATGGTCAACGTGTTAAACACAATCATAAGCCCATGAATTACATAAACACCGATATTCCATTTGTAACTAATGTAAACATGCCGATCCAAGTGAAACACTGGAAGGATTCCATGGCCAATTTGCGAAACACATTCCTAAATCCCATGCATTATTGAATTATTTGTTAAACACTAGCATTATTGTGAGTTAGATAATTAAATGTGAAAGAATAGAGATAAATCAAGAAAACATTCATGTGATTTATATATTTCTCAACTTGTGAACAACAAAAAAACAAACCATTAATTATTGAAATAAATGTGAACCAATTGAAACTTTTATCGTACATTGAGATAAACAAAAAGTGAAACAACCAACATTTTTTCAAACTTATATGAAACAAAGTAAATTTGATGACAAAATTATTTAAAAACCCTCCATATTTTTGTAACTACTATGGTGAACTTGTGAAACACATTCAAATTGGCCATGCATATTGACATCTTGGTGAAATATTTGTGAAACCCTGGTGAAGCCAACTAGAAACTTTAGTGAAACATTATGGAACCTGTATCACTTCTTTGAAACCTCTTAAAAACTCTAGTGAAAACATGAAACTCTTGTTAAACTTTGGTGAAACACATAAGAAGCTTTCGTAAAAAAACAACAAAACCCAAATGAAAACTATAGAATTTCAATCAAGCAAACACAATTGACTATCATAAATAGAAGCTAACCCCACTATCACATATAAAATCCTCATAGATTGAATCATTAAATCATTAATACTTGCTTCCGTGATGAATCCCACTTGTTTCACAAAACTATGATATTTCCACGAATGTTTCAAAAAGGTTTTAGAAAGTATTGAAGCATTGGTCATTTTTTCACAAAGTTATCACAAATCTGACATGGAGAGAAAAGAGTGAAACATGATGAGAGTTTAAGAACTGAGATAAAACAAATTTGATTATTGATAAGCATGCACAAATTCTCTTTTACAAATTCTTTATTTTTACGTTTCATTAATGCTTCAAATGAAAATGTTGCATATGACTTTCATTTTTCCTATGGATGATTCATGTTTCTTGAATTCCTCATGCACAATGATACTACTTTTGGATAAATGATGAAATGTACTTAATTGTGGAAATAAACTTACAATATTAATTGTGGAAATGAAAACAACGGGATTATTTATATGATGATCCATTTTACGAAACACATGGTCAAATGGTAAATTTGTGAAACATTTAAAGGATCCCATGGTAAACTTGTGAAACATTTAAAGGATTATATTTTCAATTTGTGAAACATAATGAAATAGCCCATGCATTAATGAAACACCATCCATTCATTTGTAATGTGAAACATGGACGGTGAACTGAAACAGTAGAAGGATCCCATGGTGAACTTGTGAAACACGATCCTATAGTTGATGCATCATTAAATTAATTGTGAACCAGAAAAACTTAATTGTGGAAATGAAACAACGGGATTATTTATATGGTGATCCATTTTATGAAATGCGGCCAAATAGGCCCATGCATTGTAGAAACACCGTTGATCCATTTTGAACTAATGTGAAACATGGCCGACAAACTGAAACACTAGAAGGATTTCATGGTCAACGTGTGAAACACAATCCTATAGCCCATAAATTATTGAAACACTGATAATCCATTTGTAACTAATGTGAAACATATCTAGAGAACTGCAATACTAAAAGGATTATATGGTCAACTTGTGAAACACGATTGTATAGTCCATGCATTATTGAAACACCGTCCACTCATTTATAATCTAATGTGAAATATACTCGACGAACTGAAACACTAGCTAGAAGGATTCCATGTAGAAGTTGTGAAACATTTGAAGGATTTTATGTTCAAATTTTGAAACATAATGAAATAGCCCATTCATTAATGAAACACCATCCATTCATTTTTTAACTACTGTGAATAATGGACGGTGAACTGAAATAGTAGAAGGATCCCATGGTGAACTTGTGAAACACGTACGATTCTACAGGTGATGCATCATTGAAATAACTAGCAAGGACTGGCGCGGCGGCACGCCGCGCCCTGGAGGAAGCCGTGAGTTGAAGAGTGAAGTATGATCTATTTTAAGTTACAACGGTGTAAAAACATTCAGAAATGGAGCTTGCATTGCGTATCTCAGTAGACGCTGACGCTAGATTAAGACACATATTCAATAAACTGAACTTACAGTAGGGTAGGCAAGTGCTCTGATTATTCCAGCCTCTTGCCATCCCTCTCTGGCGTTTTCTTCATCCTTGGAGGAGAGGATGACAACATCACCGGCTGCACCCTCAAGTTCTTGATTGATAGTGTCCTCTTGGTCCGACCAGTCAAGCTCCTCCTCTTTGTGGATAGTGGCTCAGGTTATTCCTCGGTGGTGTCATCTAGGCCCGAGCAGTTGAGCTCCTCCACTTTGTGTTCTTAGCCCTCCGTAATCTCATTCTCTGACTCAATTAAATCTTGGATCGCCTCCTTTACTGCATCAAAGTTGCATTTTAGGAACCGTAGAAATGGTTACTAATTCAGATAGGTAGCAATTTTCTGAAATTGTATATTCAAACGTCGTTAGCATATATGTTCCCAATAAATCATATATCCACCTGATTGGATTTCAAAGAGGCAAAGGGCTGATGAAAGTTCAACAATCCCAGATAATTAATTACTCATGTAGAGAAGGAATCTAATTAACCGTAAAACACTAAATAGGAACACAGTACAACCAATCCATTTACAATGCACTTCCCAATATTATAGAAAGATTTAGTTTAATTTAATAGTAGATGTATTAGAAGAGCATGGCATGGATGCCAATTTGAGTGATATTTTATTCTCACCTGACATTTTACATCCCAAATTTTGACAACAGCTTCAGGTGTGTCTGTTCCAAGGATAATGCCATCTGGGTCGAAAGCTGATGCTGCTGGGATCCATCTTTGTCCAGAAGCCTCACGAACCCGAAAAACAGCACTTGTCAAAACAAGAGTATCTGGATGTGCATGCTTATGGAAATAATATCATAACCGTACCATATGTTATCTCTGGAGGCAGTTATGGTATTCCTGAGTAGTATGGATAGTAACAGCTTCAAGCTGGTATATGTCCAAAAGAAAAAAATCAAAGCTAGCCATAATCAACATTGATATCTTCTAAATTTAAATAATAGAAAGTTAACATATACGGGATCTGAACAAAATGATTAGGAGAACACATCTTCTTGTAGCATATCTGCATAGTACGAAAAAGAATAATAAGCTAATAAAACTGGGGCCAGTTTTTCCTTGCTGCAAGTACATGGTTCAGTAAAATTCAATACACCGCAATACGAAATAGTATATTTCGTATTGCCAGATTGATATTACCATTGATGTGACGTAATACAAAATAGTATATTTATCATGTTATTCAGCCTTGTAGATTCCATAGAAAATTATTTAATAAGAAACCAAAGAAATGGGAATGCAGGAATCTCATTCAGATGTCATCTTGTAGTAGTACCTAAAAGGAGGTTACCATGTCAACCAACTGTGCATGGACTACATATATGTGCATGGTTTGACACCAAAAATAAATCAATTCCTTTTAACTACAGGCTGAAGAGTCAAATAGTAAATACTAATTAGTTCACAGATGCACAGGAAACAAACTAACTTGTTATTTTCAATGTTATACAGTAGGTGAACGAATCTTTATCCAGTGACTATAAAACAAAACGAAAGTTAAAACGTGGTAGACCTAAAGATACGCCCTCTTCAATTGCAGTACAAAAAGCTTCTAAACAGCCTAGTTTTGCAAAAATTTGATTAACTACATGGCTAGATCAAGGAGATGAAACAAAATACTTAAATAAACAACATGGCCACTTACCTTTACTGATTTACAAATAAACTAACCAAGAAATTGCCAAAAATTTAAAGACATCTGAAAAGAAAGCATTTAACATACTAAAGCAATTGAAAGATCTCTAGAATTAAGATGAAATAGTCGAACAGGTAATCAGAAAAATGCCCAATCACCCCTATCGAGCAAGACAATGGTCCAATGTGCGTGTATGTTCGAACATGTGATGTTGTAAAACAACACATTGGTTGTTGATACTTTCAGGGAGAGCAGGGGAAAGTAAATACCAATGGATCTATATCACTCCTGTTTTACCAATTTGCAAATTAAGAAGATGTACTATGAACTCTGATTTCTTGTAATATGTTCAGTAGATAAAATGTATAACAATGGATGAACTACCTTGGTTAACCGATATAGTACAATCTAAGCATCACAGTAAACTATTTTAGTTTGCAAAAATGAAATAAAAAACTGGAAAACAAAGCACCATAGACATTCCAATGAAATATAGAGACATCAGTTGATAAACTCATGGAAGAAGAATTTAGTATAATAAGATCACAATAGAAAATTGCATGGTATAGCTACAGAATATTGTGAAAGAATATATCCATGCAAAATTACACCAAATATTCTGTAGCTATACCAAAAGCTTGAACTAATCAAACAAAAGGAAAAGAAACGCCATATGGAAGCTAAAATGCCATGCATTTTCTTCACAGATTTTGTAGAATGATTCGAACACACAGTTTGTACTTGGACCAGACAAATGTGGGCTGAATAACTCGAGATGAAGAATAAGGAATGTAATGCACGAACTGAATATTAGAAAAGTAAGGAAACGGGCATGAGAGAAAGAAGTAATTAACAATTATTAGAGACAATTTCTTATGCGAGCAAACCAAGTTGCATTCCGGAGAAAATAGATACAACCTGATGGTGGCACTATGAGCTGATCGTAATAGAGAAATAGGCTAGCTACTTGGAGGGTTCTTTTTACATCACTTGTTCTGTAATGTGGTGAAACTGAAAGTGAGAATTTATATGGCAACAATATACTGTCTACCAGATGGGTCGACCACAACAAAATCAAGCTCATATAATGCGCCAGCATCAGTGCTCCTGAATTCCCATATCCTAGACAGCCGCACAAATTAGGACAGGAGGGAAGGGATACATCTTTCAGAAGAGATCCTTCCATCCCTCTGATCTTGATCCTACCTGCAGAGATAATTGAGTGTTATTTCCTCAGTGAATCTCTCGGTGGAGACGCTGCGCTTCTTCTACATCTGGAGGAGCTCCTACACCCAAGTCCAATAACATGCTTAATTGTGTTCAGAAGGGGGAATGTATATCAATCTTCAAATCGAGGAACGACACAGCAAAGCATACATCTACATCAATCATCATACATTATACATCAGCTGATCAGAAAGTAGACCACGAAACTGCCCAATTACACATTCTAATCAAAACAGAACCAAGTGGCTGATAAATAAATTGTGGCTCGATCGATGCATGAACTGTGAACTGTGAACAATATATAAAATATACTCGGGAGGAAAATCAAAGGTAGGAAAGGTGCTACCATGAAATTCGTTTGAACCTGAAGTTGTAGTGGTTGCACAGGAAAAAGGAGAGGAGGCCAGTCCTCAAACAGTTCCTGCGCTCCCTAAAGCCATCGATGCCGCATCCACTACAGGCACTGCTGTAGTGCTTTGCATCCTTTGCTGCCGCACTCCATGGTCGCTGGCTCCCTGCCGCCGCACTCCACGGCCGCTAGCTCGCTAGTCGCTACCGACCGCTACGACCAGCAACTTGGGCCTGCGGTGACGCAACTATGAGTATTTTCAGAGAGAGGCAAGATGAAATAAGGTAGATGGATTCACCTTCCTACACATCGCTGTCCCATACCATTGAATCGCCGCCATAAACTCCCGTCGCATCTGCTCGTGCCCGCTTGTGCCCTTGAGGCGCCCGTAAACCGCAGCCGCTCAACGCAGGAGCAGAGTCTCAGCGGGGCAGAGGTGAGGCGACCCTATCCCTCTCCCTCTACTCCACGGACAAAGGCACAAAGCACCAACGCCCACATGACGATTCTGGCCAGCTCTAACTGCTTCCCACGCTGCTGCTGGCCAGCACGGCACCACATCAGTCTCATCCGATGACTCCTCGCAGCCGCGATGCCGTTCCATCACGTGTCCAAGGCACTGCTTGACGTCGCCTTGTGCCCTGGCGACGGCCTGCCCGACCTCTTCCGCGCACTGGCCCTGGCGCTGCAGCCACCGCAGCAACGGCATCGAAGATGTCCGCGAGGCCTCCCGCGTTTCTTGCCGCCCGCCGACACAGGTGATTAGATCGGGGAGGAGACCAGGGCAGGAGTCTCGGGCACAGGCATGAGGCAAACCGATGGAGGTCGAGGGATAGAAATACCATAGATGACGATCCCGCACTCTCTCGGGCGCCGCACCGCCTAGGATTTTGCTGCTGCCGCGGCCTTCCCCTCTCTCTGCCGCTCGCCTGCTAGCCTTGAGGACCTCGAGTAGGGGAGCTGCCGGCGACGGAGTTGCCCGTGGCACCGGCGGGCTTGGGCTTGCCTGCCCGTGGTGAAGCCGCCCCGTTCTTGACGGGATCCCCGCGAGGCAAGGAGGTGGCGCCGGTTATGCGGTCCTGCAGGAGAAGGAGGCGACACGAGGGGAGGAGAGCCGGCAGTTCCACGACGTGGCGCGTGGGACTCGACGGCAATTTTCTAGAACGAACAGAGGCAAGAAGAGGTCAAAGCGGTGCTGACAAAATCTGAAACTGAAACTGAAGTTGGCCTACCACAAATAGCAAGAGTCACATGAAAAGAAACCAACAAACTCAACGCGAAAGCAAGAGAGAAGATAAGCTCACACGCGGCAGCACCAGCCGAACTGCATACAGCATGGAAAATTACCACGGAGCACCTAAACCGTACACTACGAAAAACCAGCAGGAAGCAAACCATTCAAAAGAGAACGTGTTAGCTCAACATTAACTATAAAAAACCCAAAATTAGGAGAAAAATCGAAGCTGTTCAGCTTTAATATAGTAGTTATTGTGAACCAGTAGCTTAATAGTGGAAATGAAACAATGAGATTATTTATATGGTGACCCATTTTATGAAACACGAACAAATAGTCCCATGCATTATAGAAACACCGTTGATCCATTTGCTAATGTTAAATATGGCCGACGAACTGAAACACTAAAATATTTCATGGTTAACATGTTAAACACAATCCTATAGCCCATGAATTATTCAAACACTGGTAATCCATTTGTAACTAATGTGAAACATATTTGGAGAGTTGAAATGCTAGAAGTATTATATGGTCAACTTGTGAAACACATTTTTATAGTCCATGAATTACTGAAACACCATTCATCCATTTGTAACTAATGGGAAACATGCCAGACTAACTGAAAGATTAGAAGCATCCATGGTCAACTTGTGAAACGGTTGAAGGATTCTATGTTAAACTTGTGAAACACAATGAAATAGTCCATTCATTAATGAAACACCATCCATTCATTTCTACCTAATGTGAAACATGGATGATGAACAGAAACAGTAGAAGGATCAAATCTTGTGAAACACAATCCTATAGGCCATGCATCATCGAAATATTTGTGAAACAACTACTTAATTGTGGAAATGAAACAACAAGATTATTTATATGATCCATTTTATGAAACAAACGGTCAAATAGGCCTATGCATTATAGAAACACCGTTGATCCATTTGGAAACAAGACCGGCGAACTAAAACACTATAAGAATTCCATGGTCAACATGTGAAACACAATCCTATAGCTAGGGAATTATTGAAACACCGGCCTTTCATTCGTAACTAATGTGGAACATGCCTGGAGAACTGAATCACTAGAACGATTCCATGATCTACTTCAGAAACGCGAATGTATAGTTGATGCACTATTGAAACGCCCTTCATCCATTCGTAATCTAATGTGAAACATACCCGACGAACTAAAACACTGGAAGGATCCCATGGTAAACTTGTGAAACAGTTAAAGGATTATATTTTCAACTTGTGAAACCTAATGAAATAGCCCAAGCATTAATGAAACACCATACACTCATTTGTAACTAATGTGAAACATGGACGGTGAACTGAAAAAGTAGAATGATCCCATGGTGAACTTTTGAAACACGATTCTATAGTTGATGCATCATTGAAATAATTATGAACCAGAGCAACTTAACTGTGGAAATGAAACAACGGGATTATTTATATGGTGATCCATTTTATGAAACGCGTCCAAATAGGCCCATGCATTATAGAAACACCGTTGATCCATTTCGAACTAATGTGAAACATGGCCGACGAACTGAAACACTAGAAGGCTTCCATGGTCAACGTGTGAAACACAATCCTATAGCCCATAAATTATTGAAACACCGGTAATCCATTTATAACTAATGTGAAACATATCCGGATAATAGAAATACTAAATGGATTATACGATCAACTTGTCAAACATGATTGTATAGTCCATGCATTATTGAAACACCGTCCATCCATTTATAATCGAATGTGAAATATACTCGACGAACTTAAACACTAGTAGGATCCCATGGAGAAGTTGTGAAACATTTGAAGGATTCTATGTTCAACTTGTGAAACATAATGAAATAGCCCATGCATTAATGAAATAGCATAAATTCATTTGTAACTAATGTGAAACATGGATGGTGAACTGAAACAGTAGAAGGATCCCATGGTGAACTAGTGAAACACGATCCTACAGATCATGCATCATTGAAATAATTGTGACCAGCAACTTCACTCTAGAAATGAAATAACATGATTATTTATACGGTGATCCATTTTATGAAACACAGCCAAATAGGCCCATGCATTACAGAAACACCGTTGATCCATTTAAAACTAATGCGAAACATGGACGACGAACTGAAACACTAAAAGGAATCCATGGTCAACGTGTTCCTGTAGCCCATGAATTATTGAAACAACGGTAATCCATTTGTAACTAATGTGAAACATATCCGGAGAACATAAATACTAGAAGGATTATAAGGTCAACTTGTGAACCACGATTGTATAGTACATGCATTATTGAAACACCGTCGTCCATTTATAATCTAATGTGAAATATACTCGACGAACTGAAACACTAGTAAGATCCTATGGTAAACTTGTGAAACATTTCAAGGATTCTACGTTCAACTTGTGAAACATAATGCAATATCCCATGCATTAATGAAACACCATCCATTCATTTGTAACTGATGTGAAACATGGACGGTGAAACGAAACCATAGAAGCATCCATGTTGAAATTGTGAAACTCGATCCTATAGCTCATGCATCATTGAAATAATTGTGAACCAGCAGCTTGTCTGTGGAAATGAAACAATAGGATTATTTATATGGTGATCCATTTTATGAGACCCGGGCAAATAGGTCCATGCCTTATAGAAAGAATATTGATCCATTTCGAACAAATATGAAACATGGCCGACGATCTGAAACACTAAAAGGATTCCATGGTCAACGTGTTAAACACAATCCTAAAGCCCATGAATTATCGAAACACGGTAGTCTATTCGTAACTAATGTGAAACATGCTGATCCAAGTGAAACACTAGTAGGATTCTATGGCAATTTTTCAAAACACATTCCTAAATCCAAGTGAAGCATATATGTCGATCCAAGTGAAACACTAGAAGGATTCCATGGCCAATTTGTGAAACACATTCCTAAATCCCATGCATTATTGAATTATTTGTGAAACAATAGCATAATCGTGAGTTAGATAATTAAATGTCAAAGAATATTGGTAAATCATGGAAACATTCATGTGATTTATATATTGCTCAACTTATGAAGAACATAAAAACAAACCATTAATTATTGAAATGAATGTGAACCAATTAAAACTTTTATTGTACATTGAGATAACCAAAAAGTGAAACAACCAACATGTTTTTCAAACTTATATGAAACAAACTAAATTTGATGCCAAAATTGGTTAAAAACCCTCCATTCTTTTGTAACTAATATGGTGAACTTGTAAAACAGATTCAAATTGGCCATGCATTATTGACGTATTGGTGAAATATTTGTGAAACCCTGGTGAAGCCAACTAGAAACTTTAGTGAAACATTATGGAACCTATGATATTTCCATGAATGTTTGCTTCCGTGAAGATTCACGAACTTGTGAAACATCATTAAATCATTAATACTTACTTCCGTGAAGATTCACACTTGTTTCACAAAACTATGATATTTCCACGAATGTTTCAAAAAAGTTTTATAAAGTATTGAAACCAAGAGAGTTAATCCACGATTTTGTCATCATCTTTTTTTTCTTGAGATGATTTGGAACTGCTAAGATAGGTCTTGGCCTAGCCACCTGACCATGAGTTATTTTTCGCTCGCTATTTTCGCTCGTAGCTAGCATTGTGGTTCCTATGTGAAATCCTTGTGAAACCGACATAGTGAAACTTATGTGTAACTCCCACAACCCCGGAGAAACTACATTGTAACACATGACCTATATAAAACATCGATGAAAGATATATTAGTGAAACCCGTATGAAAATTCTGAAGGTTCAACAAAAATAAAATAACTCACCTAAAAAAATATTATACAAGAGCTCGTAACTAATAACTCGAAAGGAAAACAATCACTAGAAATCATATGCAACAAGCTGCAGAAATAGAAGGTAGAAATATTTAAAGAGCGCACAAGCGTTATTGAGATGCGGAAAGAATTTTCAGTTATACACCACAAAACTGAAATTTATATACATTTCACCATAATTTCAATTGCCTCATTCATATTTATAATTATCTACCAAATATATCTCACAAAACCCACACAACATACTCTTCATCCATTTCCGTTTCACAATTGTTCAGAACTATATAGCTGTATTACACAAAGAATTCAGAAACAAATTACCATCTTTGGTTGAAACTACTAAAATCCAGAAGCTCTTATTTGAAAACTGAAGAAACTGAAATAACTGAGTGACATCTCAACCACATAATTCTGAACCATCGTTTCACTGGATGTACCAAGCTGCAGATACTAACCAAAAAACTGAACTTGTTCTCATCAACTGCACATAGAACTGAATCCATAAAAAAATCAAACATGTTCTCATCAACATGTCCTTTTTGGCTTTTAGACGAACAACCTGTAGCTTAGCACGAGGTCTACAACAACTGCGTGCATTTGAGAAAATAAAGATCAAATAATTTTCTTACGAAACAACCTGGAACTTTTCCGTTCATCTGAGCAGGTCGCAGCACACACTTATTGAAAAGTTCTGAATCAAAAAGATATGAGAAAAAATAGCAGAAGGTGTCAAAAGCTAGACTCTATATCTGAATCCAAAGGAGCCAGCTCGCTTCCCTACAAACCATCAGGGCGAAGCCAGGCGGGCAATGCGACGACGGCGACCGCCATTCCGGCGTTCCCTTTTCAACAACAGCAACGAACTGCTAGATCCTCTCGTCAGGGTGCTCCTTGCACTTGCTCAAGAATACCAAGGACAGGCAATTGCTGCTCATCCTTCTAGTGCTGATGGGTTCTTACGGCAGCATGATCCTGAAAAATCTAAACACAAGAAACAAAATTCCCAATTCACAAGCCTATACAGACCATAGTTAAAAAACTGTAGCTAGCTTACCTTCGTCTACGAGCGGCGGCAGACAGACGGCGGATTCGAGCGGGGAGGCGCACAAACGACGATGGACAACGGAGTTGGGTGCTGCGGCGGCACACGGTAGAGGCGCGTGGAGGGAAGCCGGAGTCCGGGACGAGGCGGCAGCCGTCATGGAGGAGGGCGCAGGCAATGCTGCTACCTCTCCTAGCCACATAGCGGTGTTCCCTTGTAATTAAGTTGCACGTAAGTAAGATTGAGGTACACTAATCTCCTCCAAATTCAGCTGAAATCAATTAACACCAGAATCTGCATTAGGAAAATATTACCCAACATGACCAGAACATCATTCTTCACCAATATGTAGTAAGCACCCGAATTTGATCAGAATCCTGTGATATTTAAATGTAACGTTGAAATTTGAAGAGCTTATGCTATCCTACAAATCATCGTATACAAATATACTGTTCTATAGTTTCAGTAAGAAGAAAAGGGGAAATAGTTTCAGTAAGAAGAAAAGGGGAAATAGTTTCAGGGATAATGGCAAGGAGATTAATCTATCAACTACATCAAACATTATGAAACAAAATTACATCGTATATAGTTCTATTGATATTACGAATTGAAGGGATCTTGGATGGCAAGAAAATTAGAGAAGGGCCACACACACCTCCGTTAGATCTTGGTGCCCTCTGAATCTGAAACAATCAGTTGAAGTATGCTTCAGCTCCTTCGCCTCGCTCGTCGTCGCCTCCTCTTATCCTCGCCCGACACACCTCTTTCACCGCCGACACATGCCCTGCCCTTGTGCTGCAGCTGCCCTGGCTCCTGGGGGCGACCTAGGCGGAGAAGACCCTGGCGTTGAGGATGCCAAGGAATTGAGATGGCGAGAGGAGGCGGTTGCCTTCACGGTGGGCGCGAGGATGCGGGGCGGGGGGGCGGGGACGGCCAGTCCCGAGCGGCGGCGGCTGTGGTCGCAGAGGAAGAGGGCGGCGCGGGCGACACGCATGAACGAGAGAGGGAGTTGCGTAGAGTCAGTTCTAGCAGGGTGTTTTTGCAATTTGACTGGCTGCTTTCCGGAACAGCACGTTTGACCAGGCGCGAATCTCAAACCGGGAACGGACGGCGGATTAGACTCCGGCACATACCGTTGCCGGTAGAATCGCCGCTCTCATGGACAACCTGGAAGAATTGCGCATGGGCAGGCTAGCGGCGAGCTAGCAAGAGAGTCTGGCCGGGCAGATGAGGTCGAGCAGCGAGGGGCACAGGAGACGGGCGGAGGATGACGTTGGGCTTGGGTGCCCCGTGGCGGACTAGCGGAGAGAGGGTCTGGTCGGGCAGACGAGGTCTAGCAGCGAAGAAGGTGTAGTCCATTGGCTTGGTGATTGAGGGAGGCGCCGGCGTCATGCAACACACGCACACAGCCACGTTCACGCAACGTACCCATCCTCGGTGCCGCGCTCCCGAACTCCATTGCGGCGACCAAAGCTCCGTTCGTCGCATTCGGTCCGCATCAAGCCCCGAGGTCAGCCAGGAGAAGTTCCGGAGGGTGCCACGCCGTGGGATCTGTTACAGGCGGAGCTTCCGACCGACGGGCAGTACATGCTGGGACCTACCAACTCCGCCAAGCTGAGGATGCAGGCCACCAGGGCGTCGCAGTGCCTCTAGCTGAGGGCTATGGAGACCACGGATACGCGCGTGCCTGCAGGTCCCTCAATCTGACTACTCTCGGTATTGAAACCACGCACGTGAAATGTTCGAGCAAATGACCAAAGCAAAGCGGAGCGAAAATATAGTAGTACAAATGTTTGGTTTTCCAACGACGAGCGCCCTTCTTTTCTTCCTTTTCTAATTTCAGCAACGAATGCTCTGGTCTACAATTTGGAACATGTCCAAGGTTCCAAATTTTGCTAGGGGCACATGAATGGCGATGGGCGGAGGAGGACGTCGGTTCTTTGGCGCTCAATGGAGAAACAACACAGCTTTATCAAACTTTTGTTTTGCTATATGACACATGTTGTGGGACGCCAATTATGGCCTCTTCAAAAGCTAAATCACTTTCTAAGCTCAATAATTTACGGGATATTTTATAATATACTCGGCCAGGCTTGGGGGCGGATGTCCGACGTCGCGGAGGCCAGATCCGTCGCCGGCCAGATATTGCCTCGTGGAGGACACACCGCTAGCAGTGTTGATGGCTTTCCCGACTTCTTGACGACATGGACGCGAGCGCCAGCACGGTCCGCCACGTGGCCATCGACAACGAGGACGTCCCACACAGCCCCACGACGTGTACTGGCGCTGCGGCCTCCCGTCGATACCAGCGGCTGATGCGTCGGCGGTGTGCACTCGACGGTGAGAACGAACGGCACAGCCCCTGGTGTGGTCGTCTCCATGAAGTTGTTTAGTATCACGGCGGCGGATGCGTACGCGACGCACTCTACATGCCGAGGCTCTCGGCGCAGCATTGGCCATGTTCTCCACGTGCGTAGGCATCGACGGCGCACACTCGGCGGTGAGAACGAACGGCGCAGCCCCTGGTGTGTCTGTCCCCATGAAGTTGGTCAGTATCATGGCGGCGGATGCGTACACGACGCGCTCTACATGCTGAGGCTCTCGGCGCAGCATTGGCCATGGTCTCCACGTGTGTAGGCATGGGCGGCGTGCCCTCCACCGACCACACAAGGCACGACCAACGCCGCGCGAGACATGAAGCTGGCGCGGGAGAAGATGAACTGGGCGGCCACCAACTTCTAGACGCAGCTGGTGCGGGACATGCAGCCACTTCGTGCCTCTGCGCCCGGACAAGAACACCGGCATCCTATCGAGCGAGCGAGGCCATGGCAGAAGCCAAGCACTCATCGGTCAGGACTAGCTTTTCCTGCAGGCAGAGGGCGCATGCTTGATGGCACCCTTCGTCTGCCTCGCAGATCGAGGGCTTCCGCAGTTACTTCATGCCTCCGTGTATGGACAATATTACAAGAACGCCGTCGTGAGGTAGGTCATGCAACGCGACAAATTCGTGGCCTAGCGCCGTGTGCTGGCTCACTGAACACCAGGCGGTCGGACGAGCGACATGCTGAGTGTGTCACTGTGTGTGTTCCTGACGACAAGGGCCATGGCCAACTACCATAACATCACCGGTGGCGGACATCAAGTTCCAGTTTAAGACGCCCAGCTCCACCCCACCGCCGCCTGACTCTCCTCCGTAGAACTTTCAGACTGAACAGTTTCAGAAAATGTCACAAATCCTCTACCGTGTCACACTAGAATACTACATCTGAAGGTTCAGGGGTTAGCTGCTTTGTTGCTTACGGATCGGTGATTGTACGCGTTCATTGCTGGTTCTCATGCATGTTCTCTCACTTTTCAATTACAGGAGTGATGGTGACACATCTGCTTTGATGCACGTACTGCCCTTAAGTTTGTTGCAAATCATGAATATTTAAAAACAGAGTGATACTTTCATAGTACATACATTTTGATCTAAACATGAGACTTAAAATACTTTCTATATAGCCTTAATCGTGTTGTTCTAATTATGCTTTGTTCTCATTAACATCATTCTGATTTTCACTATTACAAGATTTAAAATTCATGTTCTGTAACTTTTACTATTACATGTTTAAAATTTGTGTTCTATAATTTTACTATTGCACATTACAAGAGATAGGACAATGACTACATGCCATTTGGTTTTTGATTGATCTATGAATTCATAAAAGTATAAAATATTGTTCTTTTTATTTTAATTAATGTTGCACCGTAGCAACGCACGGGCTTTGTGCTAGTAATGACATATAATGTGTATAAAACATGTGAGTATCATCATAAAAGTAGCATGGAACATAAGAAATTATAGATACGTTTGGGACGTATCACTCACCAATCATTCCACCGTTGTGAGCAGTTAAGGTTTGAATTCGATGAGGATAATGAGGATGTAAAGTTTGTCATCGCTTCCATATTCAAAGAATTGTTGCGCCAGCACCGCTATAAGCTTAAGGCGACATACTTCACTGGCCAGATTACTGCCAATGTTCGAACAAAGTCTCCTGCACCCTGTATGACTGACGAGCAGTGGGGAGATCTTGTCAAGCACTGGTCTGATCCAAAGAATGTGGTATGGCTTATGAGGACCGTGAAACCAGATTAAATTCCGAATACTTATTTTGCGCCAGTGTCTCACTAGTCTCCTTTTGCAGACGTTGTCTAAAAGGAACCAGGCTAACCGCTTGAAACAACGTTTACCAAGCCGTACAGGATCTCGTCACTTGGTTGGGCATCTCTGGCAAAAAGTAATGCCCCGCTGGTCTGTACTGCTACATATGTTACTCGTAAATTGTGTAGAACTCCATGTGCATGTTATATTTCCATCCTCCATTTTAACCACGTTATTTGATTTCTATATGATTGTACAAAAATGCAGAAAGTAGATCATGCAAACAACATGCAACCAGACAAAGAGATGACTCTGGCAGAGCAGTTCGAGGCATGCCAGAAGAACAAACATAATGTGATAGGAGAACTCGCAGAAAGTGTTATTGTAAGTCTTCTTTATGATTTAATTTTTTTAACGACACACTTGCCAATTTGTAGGAGCAATAATGGGCATGTCAATATGATCTTTTAGGCGTTTTTGTGAAAATGCATTTGATGTGTAATCAGGCATACCAACTTGTAGGATTAAAAGTAGTTCATACACATTAAATCTACTGTCTGCATGTTTCTCTGTAATAACTTTAATTTTTACACGACTGAAAAATTTTCAGGCAAATATGAAATTGGAGATAGCAAAACCCGGGAAAGACGGTATGGAAAAAACTCTAGAAGAATGTATGGAGACATTTACCATGGTACTTAAAAATAAAGATATCACCAAAAACACTTTCCTGCGAAATGTTGGGTTTTTGCAGTCCAAGTCCAAGTCCAAGTCCAAGTCTTTCTCTGCACAAGTTCTGGAGGAACAACTCCAAATAGAACGAGCTGTAGCAGATGTGTTAAGAAACCAAGTTGATATGTTGAGATCGAGATCAGAAGCATGTGATGCCCTACTGGAGGAGGCCAATCAAGTTCGTTATAATCTCTCAAAGACTAATAAAATGCCATAGATAATTGGAGATGAACACTGACATTGACATGTGAGTACCTTGGTATTGTGAAATTTTCCTGAGACTGAGGCAATGTTCCTATTTTGTTGGTGGATGCATTTATCTGCGGCTGGGATCAACTCTGTGGATGTTTTATAAATTGGTTGCCTAGCCTTTTCAATCAGTTTGAACTTAAATGGTATTAGATCCAAGGTCTCGAGTTTGAATTGTTGATGGTGTGGTTCAATTCATCCTTAATTTGTTGGTGCCCCATTGGCCCTTGTAAAGCTTCATGTGCCTACCTCCGAATCCAGTGTTGAATTTCTCTTGTCACACACGAGGATGGCTGTTAATGTGTGTATAAGTGGGTTGCATAGCCCCTTTTATATAAGTTTGCAAGTTTCCGTATTGTGTTGTGCCTTTGGGACTCAGCCTGCACTTCTGACTTTTGGTTGCGTTGGCTACTGCATAAGTTTAATATACTAGTTCCATGTGGTTTTTGTTGAGATTTATAATAAGTGGATTGCCTAGCCCTTTCCATCATTTCGGACCTGTGGTGTGCTATTCTGTTTTCCACGTGTTAGACCTCCTCTTCTTAACAAGACTCCATGAGTAGGAGGCACAATGATTTTATTTTTTTGCGCATGAAATTACTCAATTAGACAACTTAATCCCATTTGTTGACTCTCTGTTGACCAGCCACTTGAGGGTAAAACTGAGTATATTGCACTAGCCAGTATTAGTACTCGAGGGGAAAACTGAGTACGGAGTACATATATTTTTCCAGTGTAAGGCTCTACGGTAGAACTGAGTACACATAACGGTGCAGACGTGCAGTACCACGGACGCGTGTCGTGGTGCGCAGCGGTTAGGCGGTGCGCGTGTTGAGACCAAACGTCTAGCTTTTTTGAGAAACTGCCGAGACCAACCGTCACGTTGCCTGTACAGAGCCCCTCTGTCCCTCCCTCTGCACACAGTCTCATTCTCACTCACGCACGCAACCACGCCTCTCACGTCCCATCAACTTCTCCAAATCGAATGAAAAAACACCAACCGCCCTACGCGCGTTCCCTGCCGGCGATGGACAAGAAGAATGCGCCGGCGGCCGTCGCCCCCGAGACCGTCGCCTCCGAGGGCGGCGCATCCAAGCGCGGCGCCTCCGTGGACTGGGCCTCTCTCAGGGCTGACGGACCACTTCACAAGATCGGGGACTGCTTGGCGAACGAGTAGTACATGGACACCTACTCGCTTTGAGGCAAGTTTGTAGAAATTGGCGCTCAGGTTTACCTGAGCCCGACGTGCACCTGCATGAATGGATCATGGTAGAACACGCCCTTCCACGCGCTGCTGATTTCACCTTCCTCCACCTCCGCACATCCCGCTACGTCACCATCGATCTAACGGAAGTTCATGCAAGGTTCAAATTCCTCCATATCTATAGAGTTAATCTATTTTTATTTTCAATCGTAAACATCTTAGTGCTGAATGTTATCTTCATCAATATATTTTAGATACTACTTCGTCGGCTTTTACCGTGGCGTCATCGTCCTTGCCCAGAAGAACCAGCCGCACAAGATACGGCTTCTGAACCCACTCACAAAGATATTGAATACTAGGTTTGAGGCGCATATGCCATATGTTATTCTGAAGTCAGTCGCTGTAATGAAGTCCCCGACTATGGTCTTCTTTTCCAAAGATTACCCGGCGGAAATTGCTTGGGTCGATGAGAGCACTCCAACTAAGGGTATAGATGAAGATTGGGGAGAAGGAAGATTTTCGACCGAGCACCATTCTCTGCGTTTCATTACCCCGTTCAATGGTGAATTGTATGCAATAGCTGTGAACAATTTTGAGTTCGGAAAATTAGTGTGCACCAACAATGTCCAGTTGGAGCAGCGCGCGAGCAGTGTCAACATGGATACACTATTTTCATTTCCAGAACTTGGAAATAACAAGTTCTACCTTGTGAAGTCGGATGGTGCTCTGCTGCTTGTGTTGTTGGACAACAAGCATTTGGAGGAAGGTCAACCATTGGTGTACCGTGTGGACACTGAGAGCCACTCTCTCCATGCCGTCAATAACATTGGCAGTCGTGCCTTCTTCGTCCATTATATCCGGTGTATCTCCATCGACACCAGAGTGCACCCGACACTTCGACCTGGCTGCATCTACTACGCAGATTTGGGTTATATCAGAGAGTACTTTGATGATATAAAGGCCTGGGATGAGTGGCCAATACGTGTGGATAGATTAGGAAACTACGGTATGAGAAATGAACAAAGGCCATACCGTTTGGAGGATGTATTGGCTGCACACTGCAGACGGAAGGAGTTCAATGAATATTTCCTTCAGATCAGAGAACGGAGTGACGAAGAAATATATGCTGAATGAAGATCAGATTCATTCATCCTGGGGTATCCTAATCTTCATGTTGGCCATACATTGCGTCTTGTATTATTTTCAGATTAGTTTGTCGTGAACATTAACATTGTTATCGGCTGCTTTTGGCTGTTGTATGCAGTTGATGTATTATACTCCGTACTTAGTTTTCTGGATTTATTATGCTGCTATGATTTTTCCTATACTAGCTTCTAGATTTGACTGATTTTGTTTGTAATGATGATGGCTTGATGTGGCTGCTGGCCTTGACTTCAGGAGAAGAGCAAATAGTACTAAACAAGGTGTACATTCTTTATAATATTATTATATTATATTACTTGACCATAGCCATATTCAAAATCAAATCTCAGTCGGGTGGCAAAATCTCCCGCCAATCCTGAAATATTTCAGACGGGTTTTTGAATGGGATAAGAAGATAGATCACGATGATAGTAACCGGTATTTAATGTGATGATGATTTGATTTTGCACTCGGCCTTGAACAGAGGTACTAGTACGGTGTCACAATTTTTTATCATTATACTTGGACGGTAGCCAAATTCAAAATCTCATAGCGGCAAAACTTCCCGCCCACAAAATATAAAAATTTCACACGCTTCCAAATTCCCATTCTACCCCTGTGGAGATGGCAGCAAAGTAGGTTGGTGGGGGGGTCTGCCCGTCATTTTTTGGATCACCACCTCCCTAGCCCGGAAACCCTCCCAAAAAAAATTCATTTCCCTCAGACCACCCACCGGAACTTCCCAAGTCCCTCTCTCCCACCTCCACGACCACCGCACCGGAACATCCCCGCCGGACTTCCCTGGCCTACCCGAGCCCTCGCGATCCTCGTCATCCGGCTGCATGCCGGAGCCGCTTCATCGACGCCGTCATCAACCGGACCGGATCATCCCCGCCGTACCTCGAAACCATATGCTCATCCAGCAGTCTACAGCAGTCGCTTCAGCTGAGCCGCTTCGCCGGATCCATCGTCCACCGCATCGGATCTTGCTCACCGACACCGCTGTGCATGAACCGGATCTGCTTCACCGGCGCCGTGCATGATCTAAACTCTTCTACTGTCGCTTTTCTATTGCTTGCCTGCAAGTTCTTGTTTAATCTTGGGGGAACCTGTTTGTGCTAACGACGCGCCGTTACGTTTTTGCAGATGAGATTAGTAACCATGAAGTGTAATGGCCGTCTCTCCAACCCCAAGTAGCACATGTAGCGTACTTCATCACTGGATCTATCAACCCCAGGAAGATCTGCTGTGACTCCCACAGAGTGCTTCTCCTAATGTAAGTCCCTTGTTTTAGCGCCATGTTCTGGGTTCAGATGCTTGTTTGTCTGAAGCTCTTTTAGTTCATTCCTAGCTATGACCGTAACACCTTGCTATTTTCTAGTTCATTGCTAAATTTAAGCGATTGAACATTTTGGTTTGCATTCCCTGCTCTGTAGATGTAGCCATCATAACTTCTATCTTGCTCAGTCATTGTTACAAAAATTATAGGTATTATAGTAACATCCTGCTATTATTTAGTTCATGGCCAATTTTAAGTAATTGCACATGTTGGTTCGCATTCCCTGCTCTATAGCTTTTGGCATCGTAACTTCTATATTTGGTTTACATTGCCTGCTCTGTAGATCTAGCCATCATAACTTTATCTTGCTCAGTCGTTGTTACAAAAATTATGGCCTGCTACTATGTTGTTTGTGCCCATTTTTTACTCCATGAACATGTTGGCTTGCATTCCCTGTACTACAGGTGATGCCATTGTTTTGTATCTAGTTCATTGTAAGCTAACAAAGTAAAGACTTAGTTTGGCATGCTATCACTCTGCTATCTAGCCTGTAGTACAAATAAACTTGTCATACTACTAGATAATAATTTTGCGTGCCATCTTGTTCTTCAAAAGCTGCATTATTGACTTGTTTCTCTGACTTGGCATGACTCTCGCATATGGAATGCTGAACATATTGGTTTGCATTCCCTCTTATACAAGTTCACAGGTGATCCCACTATATTCTGTATCTGGTCCATCCTAAGCTCCAGCATTAACTATCCTCTATGCGTTGCTCATTACAAGTTTATATCCCGAAACATCTTGATTTGCATCCCCTTCACTATAAGTTCAGGAGTATTATTTAGTTCACGGCCAAAATGAAGTAATTGCACTTGGCACATGTTGGTTCACATTCCCTCCTCTTTAGCTTTTGCCATCGTAACTTATATTTTTGGTTTACATTCCCTGCTCTGTAGATGTAGCCATCATAACTTCATCTTGCTCAGTCGTTGTTACAAAATTTATAGCCTGCTACTATGTTGTTCATGCCAATTTTGTACTCCCTGAACATGTTGGTTTGCTTGGGACTCGACAGTAGTAAGTCTGCTGTTTCATTCTAACATGCTCTGTTATATTGGCTATTGGTATGCGGCATGCACTCTTTGTTTCCTTATTATGCGCATTACAATCATCTTGTTATAACGACGAAATGATGAGTTCCAAATTCTTTGGCAAACAATATTGTAGTGTCTTTGCCTTTCCATTGTTGCTGTCTTAACTTGTAATGTCTTTGTTTCAGATATAGGTGCTGCATGGACAACTTAAAAGATTGCCGGATCGCTTCATTGTATTGCTAGGTTTAATTACCATTCAATTTCTCTGGGTTCTGTAATATTTTTTCAAAGCCTTGCAGTTGATGTAATATTTAGTTAGTTTTTATAGTTCTTTCGCGCATTTTTTCTTTGTTGCTTGTGGTAAGTGAGGCTATCCGACAGAAATCAATGCTGCTTAAATATTCTCAGTATCTAAATCACGAATTCCCATCCCTTAAACGGCCCAATTAAGCGAAATCACATATGTGCCGGCCCGCAAAATCCTAAAGCGCCTATTATGCCAGCATATAAACAGCAACTAAACGGGCTGGCCCACTTACTTATTGGGCCAGCCCACTTGATTTACGGTGGACCCCACACTCTAATTGGACCGGCCCATTTGCTTTAAGGTGGACCCCACCCACTACTGGGCCGGCCCACTAACTAGCTGGGCCAGCCCAATTGCTTTTGTGGTGGACCCCACATACTAAATGGGCCGGCCCTTTAAGTGGAAAGTGGGACTCACCTGTGTTTTTGGCCCGACCCACTTTTTTGGTGGGCCGGCCCACTTGCTATATGGTGGACCCCACATACTAAGTGGGCCGGCCCTTTAACAGGAAAGTGGGACCCACCTGTGCTTTTGGCCCGGCCCACTATCTTGTTGGGCCGGCCCACTTGCTATATGGTGGACCCCACACACTAAATGGGCTGGCCCTTTAACAGGGAAGTGGGACCCACCTGTGCTTTTGGCCCGGCCCACTAGCTTGTTGGGCCAGCCCATTTGATCAAATATGGACCCCACGTACTAAATGGGCCGGCCCGATAGCAGGAAAGTGGGACCCTCATGCTAATTGGGCCGGCCCAATAACTTCTTGGGCCAGCCCACTTGCTTTAAGGTGGACCCCACTTGTTAAATGGGCCGGCCCGGTAACAGGAAAGTGGGTCCCACATGTCTTGTGGGCCGGCCCTTTTGCCTGTTGACCGGTCAAACGAGTGCATTCGGCCCGGCCCACATACTTAGTGGGCCGGCCCATTAAAGTTTTGACCAGTCAACCTTAGAGGTTAGACCCGGCCCACGTAACTAATGGACCAGCCCAGCTATATAGTTGACCGGTCAAACTAAGTCAGCTAGCCCGACCCGCAAACTTAATGGGCCGGCCCGCTTAAGACGTGGCAGGCCTCGTGTGGGCCTACCATCTACCACGGGGTTTCAGCCGGTTAACGCCGTTAACTACCAGTTAACGGCGTCTGCCACGTGTCAGTTTGCATGACGTCAGCAGTCAACGGGCTCCCGGAAACACTTGGGCAACGGTCCGATTTTCCGTGGCGGAAGGGCGCCCAAGCGCGATGGACCGAAAAAATCGTCGTAGGACTTTGCCTGATGCAGTTTCCACAACAGAACCCATATCGTCGGGTTAGGCCCATAGGCGACGAAAAATACCCCTTAGCGGACGATTTTGAGACGTTGTCTATCAGAACTTTTCTTGTAGTGCTAATAGATTTAAACTACATGATGCAAGAGCTTAAACATGATCTACTTTAGAGCTCAAAACAATTGCCAAGTATCAAATTATTCAAGACAATATACCAATTACCACATGAAGCATTTTCTGTTTTCAACGAAATAACAATAAGTGCAGCGGCTTTCAGCTTCCGCCATGAACATGAATTAAGAAGACAAGTGTTCATATGAAAAAGCGGAGCGTGTCTCTGTCCACACAAGGATGTTTAGGATCCGATTTTATTCAGAGAATGAAAATAACAAAATGAAAATAAAAGCACACAGACGCTCTAAGTAAAGCACATAAGATGTGACGGAATTAAAATATAGTTTCACTAGAGGTGACCTGATAAGTTGTTGATGAAGAAGGGGATGCCTTGGGCATCCCCAAGCTTAGACGCTTGAGTTTTCTTGAAAATATGCAGGGATGAACCACGGGGGCATCCCCAAGCTTAGACTTTTCACTCTTCTTGATCATATCATATCATCGTCCTCTCTTGATCCTTGAAAACTTCCTTCACACCAAACTCAAAGCATTCTCATTAGAGGGTTAGTGCATAATCAAAAATTCACATGTTCAGCAAGGACACAATCATTCCCAAAACTTCTGGACATTAACCAAGGCTACTGAAATTTAATGGAGCAAAGAAATCCACTCAACACAGTAAAAGAGGCAATGCGAAATAAAAGACAGAATCTGTCAAAACAGAACAGTCCGTAAAGACGAATTTTTTCGAGGCACTTAACAAGCTCAGATGGAAAAGCTCCAGTTGAATGAAAGTTGCGTACATATCTGAGGATCACGCATGAATTTTTTCAGCCTTTTACGAGTTTTCTACAGAGAGATCAACTCAAATTCGTGACAGCTAAAAATCTGTTTTCGCGCAGAAATCCAAATCTAGTATCAACTTTACTATCAAAGACTTTACTTGGCACAAAAACGAAATAAACATGATAAGGAGAGGTTGCTACAGTAGTTCTTTCTTTATAGCCATTAAGATGGGCTCAGTAATTTTAATGATGCTCTCGCAAGAAATAAGAGTTGAAGCAAAAGAGAGCATCAAAAGAAAATAAGAAGTGCTTTTAAGTCTAACCCACTTCCTATGAAAAGGAATATTGTAAATAAACAAGTCATGTAAGCATAATGCAATAAGCATAGGAAAACAAGACAAGCGCAACTTCAAGATTTTCAGCAAAAAGAGAGGTGTTTTAGTAACATGAAAAATCCCTACAACCATATTGTCCTCTCTCATAAAGATTTTCAGTAGCATCATGAACAAACTCAACAATATAACTATCACATGAAACATTCTTATCATGAGCTACATGCATAAAATTATTACTCTCCACATAAGCATAGTCATTACTATTAATTGTAGTGGGAGCAAATTCAATAAAATAGCTATCGTTATTATTCTCATCACCATAATCATCATATATAGGAGGCATATTGTAATCATAATTAATTTTCTCCTCAATAGTAGGTGGACTGAAAATATGATAGTCATCATTGTAATCATCATATATAGGAGGTAAAGTATCATCAAAGTAAATTTTCTCCTCCATGCTTGGGGGACTAAAAATATCATGCTCCTCAAAACCAGCTTCCCCAAGCTTAGAATTTTCCATAGCATTAGCAACAATGGTGTTCAAAGCATTCATATTAATAACATTGCCATTAGCATGCATATAAAGTTCCATAGGTTTTTAATTTTCTCTTCAAACACCTCATGTCCTAACTCAAGATAAATACTATAAAGATCTCTAATATTTTTGTTGTTTTCCATTAAGCCTAACTAGTGAAATAAAAACAAGAAACAAAAAGATATAATTGCAGAATCTAAAGGAAATAGCTTCGAGCACTCACACACCGGCAACAGTGCTAGGAAATAGCTTAGTAGTCGGAGGATGTGAATACCTTTTACCTTACCTCCCAGGCAACGGCGCCAGAAAATAGCTTGATGTCTACGCACGCTTCTATTCCTGTAGACAGTGTTGGGCCTCCAAGAGCAGAGGTTTGTAGAACAGCAGCAAGTTTTCCTTAAGTGAATCACCCAAGGTTTATCGAACTCATGGAGGTAGAGGTCAAAGATATCCCTCTCAAGCAACCCTGCAATTAAGATACAAGAAGTCTCTTGTGTCCCCAACACACCTAATACACTCGTCAGATGTATAGGTGCACTAGTTCGGCGAAGAGATAGTGAAATACAAGTAATATGGATGATTATAAGAAGTAATTGCAATCTGAAATAAAAATGGCAGCAAGCGAACATGTAGCAGAACTTGTTGGAAACGGTGTTTCAATGCTTAGAAACAAGGCCTAGGGATCATACTTTCACTAGTGGACACTCTCAACAATGATCACATAATTGAATAAATAAATGCTACTCTCAAACACTCTCTTGTTGGATAACAAACACCATTCATTGTGTAGGGCTATAAAAGCACACCTCAAGCCGGAGTAAACAAGATCCACAACTTCATAAAGGAATCACACACGATGCGCACACTGTCACCGTCACACCGTGGAGAGTGACTCCGGAGTTCATATTAAAGTAACCTCTAGAGTGCGTAATAGACAAGAGTAACATCTACATATTCAACTAGATTACAAAGCTCATGATCACATAAAGATCACACCATGGGAGAGAGAGATGAACCACATAGCTACCGGTAGATCCCTCAGCCTCGGGGGAGAACTACTCCCTCCTCATCATGGGAGATAGCAACGGCGATGAAGATGGCGATGGAGTCGATGGAGATGGATTCCGGGGGTACTTCCCTGTCCCGGCGGCGTGCCGGAACAGAGACTTCTGTCCCCCGAACTTGGCTTCGTGATGGCGGCGGCTACGTAACTTTTCGTGGAGGAAGACCGATGCCCTTAGGGTTTTCGGAGACGAAGGAATATATAGGCGAAGGGCAGCGTCGGGGGAGCCAGGGGGTGGCCTCCCCACACCTGGACGCGCCAGGAGGGTAGGCCGCGCCGCCCTATGGGGTGGCCCCCCTGCTGGCCGTCTCCGACTCTTCTTCGATGTTCTGGAACCCTCCGTGGAAAATAGGACCGTGGGCTTTTGTTTCGTCCAATTCCGAGAATATTTCCTGTGTAGGATTTCTGAAACCAAAAACAGCAGAAAACAGGAACTGGCGCTTCGGCATCTTGTTAATAGGTTAGTACCGGAAAATGCATCAAAATGATATAAAGTATGAATAAATCATGTAGGTATTGTCATAAAACTAGCATGGAACATAAGAAATTATAGATACGTTGGAGACGTATCACCTATCATGATCAAGATCATCTTTATGTAATGCTACATATTGTGTTTGATGGGATCCGATGAATATCGAATACTATGGCTGAGATTGATTATATACTTGCCATATGTTATTTGTGATCTTGCATGCTCTCCATTGCTATTAGATGCTCTGGCCAAGTATGTGCTTGTGACTCCAAGAGGGAGTATTTATGCTCGATGGTGGGTTCATGCCTCTAGTAATCTGGGAGAGTGACAATAACTTCTAAGGTTGTAGATGTGTTGTTGCTACTAGGGAGAAAACAACAATGCTTTATTCAAGGATAATTCTATTGTTTACTTTATACACTTTACTTAATGCAATAATCTGTTGCTTCTAACTTAATACTAAAGGTGGCACGGACGGTAACCGAAATGTGGATTATTAGTCATAGACGCAGTTGGATTACAGTATATGTATCATGTTGTAATGCCCAAATGAATCTCATAGTAATCATCTTGTCATGTATGGTCTTTATTCTGTCAATTGCCCAGTTGTAATTTGTTCACCCAACATGTTATTTATCTTTATGGAGAGACACCTCTAGTGAACTGTGGACCCCGGTCTTTCTTTTACACTGATAAATTCATCTACTGCAAGTACTGTTCTTTATTTCACTATAAACAAACATCTATTTCCACACTATACGTTTAATCCTTTGTTTTCGGCAAAACCGGTGAGATTGACAACCTCACTGTAAGTTGGGGCAAAGTATTTTAGTTGTGTTGTGTGCAGGTTCCACATTGTTGCTAACGCCGGTAGTGCGTCCTGCCAAGAGTCAGCTAGAAACACCTTCTGAGGTGATTTCTTTCTCCCACTGGTCGATTAAACCTTGGTTTCTTACTGAGAGAAAACTTGCTACTGTGCTCATCATACCTTCCTCTTGGGGTTCCCCAATGGTGTGCTCTGCACTCATCAATCATCGGTATCTCCATACATAGTTCAACCTCGTTACTGATAAGTACTCTTTACTCGTTCTGTGATATGCCATCCCTTGTGACCTAGTCACATGCTTGCAAGTTAATTGGATGGCATTCCACCGAGAGAGCCCAGAGTATATCTATCCGTCATTTGGATGGACAAATCCTACTCTTGATCCATGTGCTTCAACTCAGAATATCCAATGCCACCTTTATAACCACCCAGTTACGAAGTGGCATTTGATATCATCAAAGCATCCCTCCGGTGTTAGTGATTAACACGATATCATGGTCGAACGATTATGTTACTATGTATTTGAAAGCTTATAGCAAAACGAATTTAATGAGTTGATCTTATGCTATGCTTACTATGGGTGTGCGCCCATCATATCATTCTCCTAATGACATGATCTTGTTATTAACAACATCCAATGTTCAGGAAACCTTGATTATCAATTAATCAACAAGCTAGTTTAAACGAGAGGCTTACTAGGGACTCTGGTTTGTTTAAAAAACACACATGTATCAATGTTTTCACTTAATATAATTATAGCATGATATAAATATTCATTATGAACACTAAGATATAACAATAATCACTTTATTATTGCCTCTCCGGCATATCTCCCACGGAAAACTAGCGGGAAACTAGCGGGAAACTAGCTTTAGATGTGAACAAGTTAGTTTAGACGATGTGCACGTCGATGTGGAGTCCTTACATGCAGCTCCATGCGTGTGGTGTTTGGCCTCGTCGTGTGGCCGTTGCTCAACGTGCACGTGTGTGGTTAGTGGAGAGTAGTAAGTGGATCAAGCCGGCACTACAGGAATGGTGACAGACGCCGACGGCCAGAGTGTACGCCGACGGCCAAATGTCGGGGCCATCGGCGTACGGCCTCGCCGGGCCAGCTCGGGACGCCGACCATCGGCGTAGATATACCGTCGGCGTACATGTCTCTACGCCGAGGGCTACCGTCGGCGGCTACCTGGCCCTCGGCGTAGGCACTGGCATGGCACCTGTTCCCACGGCGACGTGACGGCGCACTCACGGCGTCACACAGAGGCCGACGGCTACCCTCGGCATAGGGCATGGCCCCCCTATGCCGACGGCCACCCTCGGCATACTGTTTTTTTTTTTTTTTTCTCTCTCATATTACTTTATATTATGTTTCTATTATTTATTTACTAGTATGAATTATGTAAAAAAAGGTTCTATTTTTTAAGAATTCGTAGATGGCATATATGTAGGTCCCACAGCTGACGCTCTTCGCAGACGGGTCAACCGGAGCCACTAGGCCCAACTTCTGCTATCGATGTACATATGTCCTTAAACATTTAGGAAAAATTCCATTGCTAACCCTAACTCCAACCCTATCCCTAACCGAGGCCATTCCCTCCCTAGGGTTTCTCGCTTCTGCGGGCCAACTTTCTATTTTGCGAACATTTTGGTAACCCTAAACCTCACCCGGACCCTAACCCAGAGCGTCGGAATCGCTGCAAAATTTTCATCTGGCCCTAACATATGTGTACAATTGTGATGTAAGGTTTGGCTAACCTTGCATGTACCCGGCGTAGACGATTTCCGCATACATGGGCTAGCACTTGGTAAAATCCAGGATCTGTATGTGGAAACTCCCACCACGGCTCAAACGGAGCCTATTTTATGGTAAAGTATGCCGAACCTATGGTTTCCATGTACATATGTCCTAAACAAACCAAAACAAGTAAAAAAGTCCATTGGTAAACCCTCGCACGGAGAAAGCTATAGGGGTAGATCTGCGGGGTCCCCGCCCTAGGGGCAGATTCTGGATGTATAGGGGGAACTCCCTCGGAGGTGAACCGGAGAGAAACTTGGGATCATATGGGACCACATGTACCTACGACCTAACCAAGCTCAAATGGAGGCATATGCCCACCGGGGGACCCCCGATGGGATGCAGTCAAAGGGGTAGACCGCGCGGTCAACAGAACTAGGGTTTCGTCAGAGATCGAGCCTTGGAGGGGGTGAATGGCCCCAAAACTTGTGTGTGTCCACATGGCATGCACAAAAGTGATACATTTAAGAACTTAAGACATATACACGATACAAAACACTTAAATAATTAGACCCACACACATACCAAAGCGCTTAAAGAACTAGACCACACACACGAACCGAAACACTTAAAGAACTACACCCACAGAGGAACCAAAACACTTAAAGAACTACACCCACACAGGAACCAAAACATTTAAAGAACTACACCCACACACGAACAAAGCACGTAACACTGGGTCGACGCATGACCCGCTAGACACACGGACTCGACACACACACATATTAATCAGAAGTCGAAATCTTCGTCCTCGCTGGGGGTGTCCTCTCAAGCGGTACTTGAGAGGTTCCACAACCACCGTTCATCATCCTCCCCCCACGTCGACGCCTCTCCTTTGGCGTACTCTGCTTCATATTCGGCCCTCCTTTGCCGCTTTCCCGCCCTCCTCTCCCTCCTGTACGTCTGCTTCTCCTTCCAGAATGCGCTCTGCCTCGACGGCTCCGGGATGGTCTCTGCGCCACTGTGCCATGAACTGCTTGTCCGCCTCGGTGGTATTAATCCGCCGCTGGCCAGACCTGTACCGCCGCGCTTCACCCTGTGAGCGAAGTAGCGGATCAGTAGAGAGACTCTGAGCTTCCGTCAGAGACCTGACCTCCGGGAAGTTCATTTCGTGGCGCGGCCGGCCAAACCTCCAAGCCGCAACGTCGTATGCGCGGGCAGTAGCCTCCTTCGTGTAGAAGGTGCCGAGCCACACACGCGTACCACCGGCGGTGATTTCAGCCGCGAAATGTCCCACAGGCCGCAGGCGAACGCCGATGAAGCCCGTGTTGCTACGGCGACGAGGAGCCATCTCAGCGGTATCTCAGCTCAGAGGATTTTGTGGTGTTGTTGGATGAGAGAAGTGATAAGGGGAGAAATGTTGTTGGTGCTGTTAGTGGAGAAGACATGGCTATATATAGGCCGACGAGGGGCTAAAACGGCGGGAAAACTTGGCGGGAAAAAAGGGCGGGAGAGAAGCAGCGGGAAAGGGTGGGCGGGAAAAAAAGGGCGGGAGAGAAGTAGCGGGAAAGGGTGGGCGGAAAAAAGGGCGGGAGAGAAGCAGCGGGAAAGGGTGGGCGGGAAAAAAAGGGCGGGAGAGAAGTAGCAGGGCGGGAGTGAACCGGAGAGAACCTTGGGATCATATGGGATGATCCATGTTTACACATGTATCTATGACCTAACCAAGCTCAAATGGAGGCATATGCCCACCGGGGGACCCCCGATGGGATGCAGTCAAAGGGGTAGACGGCGCGGTCAATAGAACTAGGGTTTCGCCAGAAATCGAGCATCGGATGTAGGGAATGGCCCCAAAACTTGTGTGTGTCCACATGGAATGCACAAAAGTGATTTGAGATGGTTTTATATCCAAAGCTACCCCCCAGGTGTGTCCGGCATCTCGGACAGGGGGTTCCTACACTTAGGCAGATTCTGCATGTATAGGGGGGAACTCCCTCGAAGGTGAACCGGAGAGAAACTTGAGATCATATGGGATGATCCTTGTTTTCACATGTACCTATGACCTAACCAAGCTCAAATGGAGGCATATGCCCACCGGGGGACCCTCGATGGGATGCAGTCAAAGGGGTAGACCGCGCGGTCAACAGAACTAGGGTTTCGTCAATAATCGAGCATCGGATGTAGGGAATGGCCCCAAAACTTGTGTGTGTCCACATGTCATGCACAAAAGTGATTTGAGATGGTTTTATATCCAAGGCTACCCCTAGGTGTGTCCGGCTTCTCGGACAGGGGGTTCCTACACTTAGGCAGATTCTGCATGTATAGGGGGGAACTCCCTCGAAGGTGAACCGGAGAGAAACTTGAGATCATATGGGATGATCCTTGTTTCCACATGTACCTATGACCTAACCAAGCTCAAATGGAGGCATATGCCCACCGGGGACCCTCGATGGGATACAGTCAAAGGGGTAGACCGCGCGGTCAACAGAACTAGGGTTTCGTCAGAAATCGAGCATCGGATGTAGGGAATGGTCCCAAAACTTGTGTGTGTCCACATGGCATGCACAAAAGTGATTTGAGATTGTTTTATATCCAAGGCTACCCCCCAGGTGTGTCCGGCTTCTCGGACAGGGGGTTCCTACACTTAGACAGATTCTGCATGTATAGGGGGAACTCCCTCGGAGTTGAACCGGAGAGAAACTTGAGATCATATGGGATGATCCTTGTTTTCACATGTACCTATGACCTAACCAAGCTCAAATGGAGGCATATGCCCACTGGGGGACCCCCGATGGGATGCAGTCAAAGGGGTAGACCGCGCGGTCAACAGAACTAGGGTTTCGTCAGAAATCGAGCGTCCGATCTAGGGAATGGCCCCAAAACTTGTGTGTGTCCACATGGCATGCACAAAAGTGATTTGAGATGATTTTATATCCAAGGCTACCCCCCAGGTGTGTCCGGCTTCTCGGACAGGGGGTTCCTACACTTAGGCAGATTCTGCATGCATGTATAGGGGGAACTCCCTCAGAGGTGAACCAGAGAGAAACTTGAGATCATATGGGATGATCCTTGTTTAAACATGTACCTATGACCTAACCAATCTCAAATGGAGGCATATGCCCACCGGGGGACCCCCGATGGGATGCAGCCAAAGGGGTAGACCGCGCGGTCAACAGAACTACGGTTTCGTCAGAAATCGAGCGTCCGATCTAGGGAATGGCCCCAAAACTTGTGTGTGTCCACATGGCATGCACAAAAGTGATTTGAGATGGTTTTATATCCAAGGCTACCCCCCAGGTGTGTCCGGCTTCTCGGACAGGGGGTTCCTACACTTAGGCAGATTCTGCATGAATAGGTGGAACTCCCTCGAAGGTGAACCGGAGAGAAACTTGAGATCATATGGGATGATCCTTGTTTCCAAATGTACCTATGACCTAACCAAGCTCAAATGGAGGCATATGCCCACCGGGGGACCCCCGATGGGATGCAGTCAAAGGGGTAGACGGCGCGGTTATTAGAACTAGGGTTTCGTCAGAAATCGAGCGTCCGATCTTGGGAATGGCCCCAAAACTTGTGTGTGTCAACATGGCATGCACAAAAGTGATTTGAGATGGTTTTATATCCAAGGCTACCCCCCAGGTGTGTCCGGCTTCTCGGACAGGGGGTTCCTACACTTAGGCAGATTCTGCATGTATAGGGGGGAACTCCCTCGAAGGTGAACCGGAGAGAAACTTGAGATCATATGGGATGATCCTTGTTTCCACATGTACCTATGACCTAACCAAGCTCAAATGGAGGCATATGCCCACCGGGGGACCCTCGATGGGATGCAGTCAAAGGGGTAGACCGTGCGGTCAACAGAACTAGGGTTTCATCAGAAATCGAGCATGGGATGTAGGGAATGACCCCAAAACTTGTGTGTGTCCACATGGAATGCACAAGTGATTTGAGATGGTTTTATATCCAAGGCTACCCCCCAGGTGTGTCTGGCTTCTCGGACAGGGGGTTCCTACACTTAGGCAGATTCTGCATGTATAGGGGGGAACTCCCTCGAAGGTGAACCGGAGAGAAACTTGAGATCATATGGGATGATCCTTGTTTCCACATGTACCTATGACCTAACCAAGCTCAAATGGAGGCATATGCCCACCGGGGGACCGTCGATGGGATGCAGTCAAAGGGGTAGACCGCGCGGTCAACAGAACTAGGGTTTCGTCAGAAATCGAGTATCGGATGTAGGGAATGGCCCAAAAACTTGTGTGTGTCCACATGGCATGAACAAAAGTGATTTGAGATGGTTTTATATCCAAGGCTACCCCCACAGGTGTGTCCGGCTTCTCGGACAGGGGGTTCCTACACTTAGGCAGATTCTGCATGCATGTATAGGGGAACTCCCTCGGAGGTGAACCGGAGAGAAACTTGAGATCATATGGGATGATCCTTGTTTCCACATGTACCTATGTCCTAACCAAGCTCAAATGGAGGCATATGCCCACCGGGGGATCCCTGATGGGATGCAGTCAAAGGGGTAGACGGCGCGGTCAATAGAACTAGGGTTTCGTTAGAAATCGAGCGTCCGATCTAGGGAATGGTCCCAAAACTTGTGTGTGTCCACATGGCATGCACAAAAGTGATTTGAGAGGGTTTTATATCCAAGGCTACCCCCAGGTCGAGCGGGACCCGGACCCACCCCTTTCTCCCCTATCGGCATATGCGGGTTTCGTCTACGGGAGAAAATATTAAGTTAAGGTATGGGGTAAATTTTTTATGCGCATAGATTGGGAATGTAGAAGATTAAAACAAATTTGCATGGACCTATATTAGCATATTTTATAATATAATTGACATTAATAAAATTTAAAAATAAATAAATTGAAAAAAGAAAAAAGGGGCTATGCCGAGGGCTGCCGTCGGCATAGCCGTGGCCCTCGGCATAGGGTTAGGGGGGCACGGTCGGCATAGCCGGCCTGGTCGAGCCGGACCACGTCCAACCCGCACACCGCGCCCATCTCCAACCCGCGCCCATCTCTGCTCCTCCCCGCCCGCCGCCACGCTCCCCACTGCCGGCGCCGCCACCAGCCAACGCTGCGCCGCCCGCGCCTCACCTCACCGCGCCGCCGCGGGCTCCCGCACCTGGCGCCGCCCGCCGCCCGGCCTCACCCCGCGCTGCCCCGGCCCCCTGCCGCACAGCACACCGCGCCTCCCCGCCCCCTCCTCCCGCAGCACGCCGCGGCGGCCCCCTCCTCCCGCAGCACACCGCCCCGGCCCCCTCCTTCCGCAGCCGTGCCGCCCGGGCCTCTCCTCCCCTCACTGGTCGGCTCCATGGAGAGCTCAAACGTATGCATTTCTTTTTTTTAATTTTTTAGTTGTTAGTTAGTTAGGGTTGTTAGTTAGGTAACCAGATGGTAGTTAGTTAGTTAGTTAGGATAAATTGGTACTTATAAATAAAATTGTTACTTAGGGTAAATTGTTAGTTGCAAATTTATTGAGTATTTTGTTTATTGTTTTAAATAGGCACCGGCGTGAGCACCCCGACGTGAGGACACATGATCTTGACGCGATTCGCTCCGGCCATCGACATCGCCACGCGGTTGTTCGACATCGCCACACGATTCTCTCCGACCGCCGAGGGTGAGCTAAAACATCGCCTCCCCTTCTCCGCATTTTCTTATGTCACTAGATTCATTTTCCAAGTAAAGTTGCGTAACCTAGGTGTCACTTCCCGTCCGCGAGCGTTACGCAGATAAATATGCATTAGTGGTATGCATATTTTGAACCGTAACGCTTGCGGTATTTACGGGACAGTCGGCAGATGCGTAGTTGTCTACGTTTTCCATGTTCTACTCCGGTCCGAGTCAGGATTTCGGCGGCGCCTCCCCGTTGTTCTCCGGATGCACATCCTCTCGGCTTTTTGCCGAGACATGAATCGGGAGAGCAGCGGGGAGGTGCTGCCGAAATTCTGACTTGGACCGGGGTAGAGCATGGAGAACGTAGCCAACTACGGATCCGGCGGCTGCTAGGAGCCCACCTAGTAGAGATGTAGGTTGATGCATGCGTTTCACCCACTAAAATAAATAAAAATATGATGCATTTAATTTCCTATTTGATATAAATGCTATGTATGTGGTTTGGCTCCCAATAAAGCAGAGGATGGCTGATAATGGATGGATGTACAATGAGCGTGTTAGTGCGACTGACAAAACAGCTGAGTGGACAAGGAGGACCCATTTTCTAGTGAATGAGTTAGCGCGTGGTACAAAGGGGCTGGTTCGGGCACTTTGCCCCTGTGTTCGCTGCGTGAAGCGTCAACGTCGTGGAAAGGATGAAATGTATAGACACCTTCTGCAATATGGGTATATGCATGGGTACATCACGGAGGTCGATTTTGATGAGCGCGAACGTGATAGAGGTGAGGTGATGCGGCAGCGGCTCAATGGCAATGAGTACGATGGAATTAGAGACTTTCTAGATGATCTCGTCCATGCCGATGTCCCAGATTCGCCACCTCCAGAACCAGAGGCGCCGCCAGAACCGGAGGCGCCGCCAGAACCGGAGGAACCTCGAGAACCGGAGGAACCAGAGCCAACCGCGAAGGCCTTCTATGGTATGATTGCCTCGGCTAAGAAGCCTCTGTACGAGGGTGCCGCGATTTCTCAGCTCGATGCCATCTCCCAATGTCTAGCCGACAAGACCCGGTACAACACCACCCGTGAGGGCTTCGAAGCAAGTCTGAAAACAACTGGTAACATGTTGCCCAAAGATCATTGTCTGCCTAAAAGCCTGCACGCGACGAGGAGAATGATGAAGGACCTCAACATGGATTATCAAAAGATAGACTGTTGTCCGAAAGGCTGCATTCTATTTTGGAGACAGTTTGCGGAGGACAAGTACTGTCCCATCTGTAAGCAGTCTAGGTATGAAGAGGTAACGGGAAAGGATGGTCAGGTGAGGCAGTCAAGCACCGCAAAGTCGATTCTTCGATATCTCCCATTCAAAAAAACCCAGCGACTTTACATGCACGAGGAGACAGCCAAACAGATGACGTTGCACAAGTATGGGAAGAGATTCGTGGACGAAAACAAGAAGTTGAAGATGGGACATCCATCCGATGGTACGGCATGGAAGAACTTCGATAGGAAATTCCCCCTTTAGGCAGCCGAGGCTCGGAATGTCAGAATAGCGATAGCAACAGATGGCTTCAATCCATATGGTATGTCGAATGCCAATTACAGTTGCTGGCCCGTGTTTGTTATTCCGCTCGATCTCCCTCCCGGAGTCCTAATGACGAGGAAGACCATGTTTCTGTCGCTGATCATTCCAGGCCCTGATTACCCGGGGAAGAATTTGAGTGTCTACATGCAGCCGATTGTGGAAGATTTGAACCACTCTTGGCACCACGGGACATTGACGTACGACCGAGCATCGAAGACAAACTTCTACATGAAAGTTTGGTTGCAGTATACGATGCATGACATGCCCGGGTACGCCCTAACATGCGGATGGTGTACAGCTGGTAAGTGGCCATGCCCAGTGTGCAGGCACCAGCTTGAATTCCTTTGGCTACAGAAGGGTCGCAAGTATGTTGCGTTTGACACGAATCGACAGTTCCTCAAAAGGAGACATCCGTTTAGAGAAGACAAAAAGAACTTCAAGAAGGGCAAAGTTGTGCATGAAAAAAAAGATGTGCTGAAGTTTGATGGTAAACTTGTTGAAGCCGAGCTACGTGCTCTCGTGCCGGCAGCGACGCCAACTGGCCATCAATTTGAGGGATATGGTGTAACGCACAACTGGACTCACGAGGCGGCCTTAACGAAGCTCGAGTATTACAAGGAGCTCGAACTTCCCCATAACATCGATGTGATGCACACCGTAAAGAATGTCGCGGAGTCCGTCTTTCACACATGCCTGAACACTCCCGGGAAGTCAAAGGATAATGTTAAGGCTAGAGTCGATGTTGAGAACCTCTGTGATAAGGAAAAATTACACATGAAGCGTCCTATTGGCTGTCAAAAGAATTGGTTCAAGCCACATGCCAACTTCTGCCTTGATTCCATCCAAAAGAAGGAAGCATTCAGGTGGCTCAAATACGTCGTGATGTTCCCTGATGGTTATTGCTCGAATATGAGTAAGGGAGTCAATCTTTCGACGGGAAAAGTCACCAGGCTCAAGAGTCACGACTATCATATATGGATTCAGCGGCTCATGCCGGTGATGCTTCGAGGGTATATCCCCGAGAAAGTCTGGCGAGTGCTTGCGCAGTTGAGCCATTTCTTCCGCACGCTATGTGCTAAGCAGATATGTCCCAAGGTTATTGCAAAGCTACAAGATACAGTGCCGGAGTTGCTATGCAATTTGGAGATGATATTTCCGCCAGGCTTCTTTACTCCGATGGCACATCTTATTGTGCACCTCGCCAACGAGGCACTCTTGGGTGGCCCGGTGCAGTTTCGTTGGCAGTTCTGTATTGAGAGAGATTTTAAGTATATTCGAAAGATAACTGGAAACAAGGCCAAGATTGAAGCATGCATAGCTGAGGCAATATGCCTTCGGGAGATGGCAGATGCCGCGACAACGTACTATCCCGATGATGTTCCCACTCAGCATAACCCGGTCACTCGTTACAATGTCGACGTGCCCGAGAATGACCCCAAGCTACAACTATTCCAATTCCCCGGTGGCAAGGCTAGTAAAGGAACAAAATATAAATTGGAGAACGAAGAGAAGGATTGTATAATACTATATGTGCTTATGAACATGGAGGAAGTGATCCCATTCGTAAGGTAAAATGGTGAACAAATTACTTTGCAGCTAGTAACCTCGTCTCGGTCTAATGCTTATTTTCTCCTTTCAGCGAATTCACGGATGAAATGTGGTCGTATGATGAATTGCCCCAACCCTCAGAGACGGACACGCTACTGAAAGAGGGTGCGCCCGGAATTAATAAAAACTTTGTGACATGGTTCATGGAAAAAGTAATTTCTAACCTTTCCTCTTACATTGCAACATGTGACTTGTCCCTCTTATTACACGTAACTAATGCACACAACAAATTTATAAAGTTCTTGTAGGGCCATGAGAGAAACGTTGATATGATAGATGAGTTGAAATGTGTTTCCCAAGGTTGTAGCCGTGAGGTGACCAAGTATGAGAAGTATGATGTGAATGGGTTTCGCTTCCATACAGAGATGCACCAGAAGGGCCGGGCAAATCCCAAAACGATAAATACTAGGGTCTTCACCAAAGGAGCCAATAACTTTGATTACTACGGAAGGTTACAGAGTGTATACGAGTTGACATACAATCGTACGAACGTGCAACTCAATATCGTCGTGTTCAAGTGTCATTGGTTCGATCCAATAGGTGGACAGAGAAGTGATAAGTCCATTGGGTTAGTTGAAGTTAAGCCTTCAACCACCTATAGCGGAGCCGATGTCTTTGTTGTGGCTCACCAAGCCAAGCAAGTTTATTATTTGCCCTACCCAGGCTAGAAAGCGGAACTCAAGGGTTGAGAAGTCGTCTTCCAGGTATCGCCACATGGTAACCTACCGATTCCCTCTGAGGATGATTACAACAACATTGACCCCGTGACATACGAGGGGATTTTCTATCAAGAGGAACAGGACTTCGGGGAATATATTTTAGAACCGTTTGTTGAAGAGGACCTCGGTAACGATGCAGAAACTCGTGGTGAGTCAGTGGTGGATCTAAAGGACATATCTATGCTCAAGAAGTTACTTGAGGCGAATGACAATTATGATGAGCCTCCACCCATCGACCCTTCAACTTTGTACTCAAAAGATAGTGATAGTGATAGTGAGCCAGAGAAAGAGACGGAGTATGAGAGTGAGAGTGATGATGGCTGGTGAGGGTCTTTTATTCTTAGTATTTATTTGTCAACATGCTTCTTAATTGCATTGTGCCTTTTATTCTTATTATCTTCATTTTATTATATCAACATGCTTCTTAATTGCATTGTGCCTTTTATTCTTAGTATCTTCATTTTATTATGTCTTTGTGCTTAACTGTTTTATTCTTCTCAATGCAGGTGACTGAACAATATGAGCAGCGGCAAGGCAGACTCCGAGAGCTTGCTTAAGACGTTGGCGCAGGTGAAGAGGAATATTCCTAGAGAGCCTAGACGGAGTGATCGAGCCCCGGTGCGCAATCCGTGTTACGCCGATGGTACCGATGGACGAGGACGAGGAGGACGAGGTGGAGGACGAGGTGGTGGCGGGGTACTCATGGACTTTGACGAGCCACCCTCCGCTTCTGGCGACGTGGCTCCTGAGTTGTTCCTAGAGGGTCCGTCTAGTGGGGAGGTGGAGATGGAGACGGAGTCTACACACGAGTCGGACTCTAGGGCTGAGTTGGAGGTGATGGAGGGTGGGGGTGCGCCGAAGCCCTTGAAGATTCGTGGAGAAGCTAGAGTCCCCGAGGCGAGGAAGGAGCCTAAGACCCATGATGACAAGGCCCTTATCATTCCTTCGAGCGATGAGTAAGTGTACTACTTCAGAAATTTCGAACATGTATTTTTCATCTTGGGCATAATAAACAATTTGGCATTTGTATTAATGTGTGATTTATTTGTAGCAACTGGACATGGGAGGTCAAGCCCGCCCGCTAGCCTAACAGCTTGCTTGGGGCTCTGATTAAGAAGTTCTGGCCGGGCAGATACACTCCCCTTAGCATGGTCCCCGGTGGCGAGACGAGGCTAGCCACTACTTGGGCGGACTATGAGGATGCCCCTGCGGTAGGCTTCGCGACAGCTGCTGAGGCTGTGACCACCAAGTTCTGGGTACGGCATATATTTCTCGAGCACCGTTCATAGTTGATGACCCTAATATGCTAACTCATGACTTTCACAACTGATTTATGCATGATTGAAGTGCTTCTATCGTGTGGACCCGGAGCATGATACACAGGCGCGTCTCACTTTGCGTGGCGCTTGCGAGAGGTTGACACCGCAGCAGTGGTACAACCATAAGGTCACCTGCGCTAGTGCCTTCTAGGCTAACAAGGGTAAGAGGGTCAAGAAGGAGTACTATGTCGGTAACCAGCCTACGGAGGAATGGGCAATGACCATTGAGGAGTACATGTCGGTGAGTAAAATGTCAATGAGATTCTACATTGCTGCTAAGTTTTCATTGGATTATCTTGAGTTGAGTATTGCGCTTTCAGGTTTGTCCCGAGTGGGCCGAGCAGCATAGGGAGGCATGGGAGGAGCTGATTAGGGCGAGGTGGCTCAGGGAGGACGAGGAGTTTGCAGTCGTGTCGAGGCGTAACATGGAGAACCGAGGCACCGGTGGCACACACTGCGCGGGAAGCCGCGACTACACCCGCTACAAGGGGAAAAAGGTATGTATATACATGGAACGGCCTTCTTTCATTTCCCGTCATGTTACATTTTTTATACGCATAACTTTTCTTTTCGCGATGCAGGTGGCCGAGGCAGCACCCTGGGTGGTGCTTCATGATGCCCATATATATGACATGATGCAGACGAAGCAGAAGCCCAATCCCGCATTGCCTCAGCCACAGTACTACGGCAATGCCAAGGCCGCCAAGGAGGACTACTGCGACATGGTGTTGTCTCGTCACCCGGAGGTGGATGACCCCTTGTGCATCCCGACCGACGAGGAGTCGTTGGTCCTGTCGGGGCGCGGGCGTCCGCATGGCCGTTTCCCCTTTCAGAATAAGGCGGTCAAGCCTACCCCAACCACGAGCTACACACGTCTCAAGCATACTATCACCGCCGACAGCCCCCAGCCTCGTCCCCGGCCTGCTCGTCCACCCGCCTACGATGTAAGTTTTCCTCGTTTTCATCTTCTTTCCGGTTTTCCTTCCTACATGGCTAAGTGTTGACGAGATTCATTGTTTCTGAAATTGTAGCCTGAGTTCGAGGCGGCCTTCGAAGCCTGTAATGAAGCGTATCAGCAGGCCGCTGCGCAGTGGAATAGGCAGAATACGGCCTACATGGCGCATATAGGAGTAAGTTTGAATCTTTCTTCTCGCAAATAGATGACAAGTCTCAATTTGATGCTTTATTTCTGCAAAGGCTGACTTGTAACCTATCTTGCAGGCACTAATGACTGCTTTGTCTAGTGGTACACCGCCACCGGACCCCGTTCCCACGGCGGGGGACATGCCTATCATGCCATCGAGGGCAAAAGTTGCTGTGACTTACTACGGATCCACACCGGAGGTAAGTTCTTTGCCAAACCGGTAGTTACCCCTTTCCTTTGCCTCGCAAGTTGTTAACATGTAGGGAACACGTAGGGAACGAGATGCTCCGGGAACCAGGCCTCGCCGGGTGGGCGCGAGGTCACACCGGTTCATGAAGGTGGTCGGTCTGCTGGGCGTTCTGCTGGTGCCTCTCCGTCGACTACTCCTGGGACTACTCCCGGTGCCTCTCCGTCGACTTCTCCTGGGTGTACTCCCAGTCCTTCTCCAGGTGGTTCTTCTGCAGATTCTACCGGAGCGCAACCCCGGGCTGCTCGTTTCGCCAACGATGAGGGCGGACACACCCCGCCCGGGTCCTTCCTTCGCTAGTCGGCACCGGGCTTCTTGCTTGCTACCTACTACTATGTATTCGGATGACATGGCACTCTCCGCTCTCCTCTTGTATGCTACTATGTGCACCATGTATGCTACTATGTGAATTATATGCTATTTTGGTGAATTATGGCGAATTTGGTCGATTTTGGATGAATTGGACCTGCTGAATTTAATTGCAATTGAATTGGAACAACATTTTAGCTGAAACAGCAAATAAAAAAATATGGCAGGCCTACGTCGAGGGCAATGCCGTCGGCATAGACCCTGGCATAGACCATATGGTCAGGTCTATGCCGAGGGGGTTGCCCTCGGCGTAGACCGCCGCACCAGGTCGCGCCACGTGGCCCGTTCGTCGCCAGGAAAGCTGGCCCTATGCCGAGGGGGTTGCCCTCGGCGTAGACGCCCAGCTGGCTGCACCAGCTCGTGCCACGTCGCCCCGTTCGTCGCTGGGACGGTGCCGTACGCCGAGGGCAGGCCGTCGACGTCTGTCGATGCGCCGTTAACGGCGACGACGCGCCGCCAGGAGACGCCGAGGGCAGCGACGCCGAGGGGCACACCTGGCCGTCAGCGTAGGTCACGTACGCCGACGGCCAGCCATACGCCGACGGCGAAGCTGACTACGCCGAGGGGCCTGGACACCGAGGGACTACGCCGAGGGCAGCCATCGGCGTAGCCTATGCCGAGGGCCAGGCGCGGCTACGCCGAGGGCAGCTGGCCGTCGGCACCTTGTTCGATTCCTGTAGTGCGGTAGTGGCTCGACCATGTGTGCGTGGGTGTGTTTGCCCTTCTATTGAAGCACTTGTATTTTGCTGAGTACATCAATAAGATCTTTAAGAAAATGTAGTCCGTGTGTTTCCAAAGAAGAGAGTTATGGGAAAATTCCTTCCGTTCTTCTTCCTTAATTCATCTGCGTGTGTGTGCGTGTGTTAGCCTGTGTGTGTTCATGAGAGATCGTGAGGGAGAAGAGGGAGCTGCGTGTGGCAGCTCGATCCAACAGAAATTACCACAGTCGGTTGATAACTCTGATTTGACTGCAACGCTTATCAAGGCACTTCACGAAGATCAATACCATTAGTTACCGCATGCAAGTGCACAACTTGCAACATAATAGTCAGTCCGATAGTTCTTGGTCTACTCCCAGCCGGATGATCTTTAGATGCCGTATGCAGAAAAAGATGCCTTGCCTCGACAACGTTCTTTTGGAAATATAGTACAGTACTACTAATCAAACACAGCTAAGGCCAGCCAGTTAATCCGGCCGATGCAAGTAACCTAATTCACTAGTACTACTACTAAGCAAAACAGGGTTGACATTACTTCCCGATGCCCATCAACCCAAGAGTTTAAATATCCACAATAAATAATGCTGATTTAGTATAAAGTTGTACTAAATGAACTACACTTACTTATTATGGATCGAGGACAGAAGTGGTGTAAGCTTCGAGTGTGGACAAATGGAGGCAAGATACATGTAGCCCTTTGTTCTAAAACAATCTTAAATCATATTATAAGTTTCAAAAAATTATGCAAAAAACATGAATGTAGCCATTGATCTACACTCCAAGCATGCAAAATCTCTATAAGTGTCGGGAGTTTAGTTTAAGTTAGAACTAATTTGAACTAAACTCCGGGCGCTTTTTAAGGATCACAAGAAGTACTTTATATTTTGGGCTACACCAAAATGATAAAATCTGACAAATTATATAGCAATGTGCACTATTGGCTGTACTTAGGTCCACAATTTTGTCATTCTTATGTATCCTAAAGTATAAAGTGACTCTTATTGAGATTTTATCGTTTGCGCTATACATCATTAGCTACATCTAATTTTTTTAAAGACTTATCAATATGATTTTCAATTTTTTTAAACATAAGGCTACATGTAGCTCGGCCTCCATTTTAAATTTATGAGTCAACTGCGGGCTATATAAAACTATCAATGTCATCAAAAGTCACTTTTATTACTTATTCATACTCTAATAGAGTTGGTTATAGGATCAACTATTAGGGTAATTTTTTTCACTATTTTTTCTTTCCTCTCATTCATGCTTTTAACCTAATAGCACATGTAGATGTATAGAGGTTGTCTCATTGTCTTACTACTTGAAAAACTCACTTCTTCTTTTCTTTGTCCCTCTACTATACATAGGCAAAAGTGTCATGTCATAGACTAATTCGTACTACTTCTCTAACTCGAACGCACGTTTCCCAAGGTCGTCGCTGCACACATTTTTTACGTAGGAGGATCAGCATGTCCTATATAACTTGCTGATATGACGAGATGCGCATACGCACCGTATCCATGCTCCAGTTGGCGAATATGGCGTTGTCCACACGCGCAGCTCTCCTGCTCACCGTTTGCTTAGCTTGCTACGTGACCATCCCGTCCTTAGCTGCCTCCGGCGACTTCCTCCAGTGCCTCTCGGCGAACATCCCCGCCCAGCTCGTGGTCACGCCGAGTTCGCGGTCCTTCGATTCGGTTCTGGTGTCGTCAATCAGGAACCCCATGTTCTTCACTCCGACGACGGTGAGGCCGCTCTGCATCGTGATGCCCACCAACGCGTCCCACGTTCAGGCCGTCGTGCTGTGTGGCCGACGCCACGACGTGCGCGTCCGCGTGCGCAGCGGTGGACACGACTACGAGGGCCTCTCGTACCGGTCCGAGCGCCCCGAGACGTTCGCCGTGGTCGACCTCGCAAACCTCCGCGCCGTGCGCATCAACCGTCGCGCGGCCACCGCGTGGGTGGACTCCGGCGCGACTCTGGGGGAGCTGTACTACACCATCGCCAAGTCGGCACCGGGACTCGCGTTCCCGGCCGGCGTGTGCCCGACCGTCGGCGTTGGCGGCCACTTCAGCGGCGGCGGCATGGGCATGATGATGCGCAAGTACGGCCTGCCCGTCGACAACGTCATCGACGCCACGCTTGTCGACGCCAACGGCCGGCTCCTGGACAAGAAGGCCATGAAGAGGGACCTCTTCTGGGCCATCCGCGGCGGCGGCGGGAACTTTGGCATCGTGCTGTCGTGGAAGGTCAAGCTCGTGCGGGTCCCGCCGACAGTGACGTTCTTCAACATTCGGAAGAGCGTCGACCAGGGCGCTGTCAACGCCGTGGCCAAATGGCAAACGCTCGCGCCGGCCCTTCCAGATGAGCTCAGCATACGGGTGATCGTGGGCAGGGATGCTCTCTTCCAGTCTCTATATCTCGGCAGCTGCGGCGAGCTCGTGAGGACGATGAGCAGGTTGTTCCCCGAGCTCGGCATGACGAGCGCCGACTGCCGGGAGATGAGCTGGCTGCAGTCCACCGTCTACATCAACTCCGGCGACACCAGGACGCCCCTGGAGACGCTCCTCAACAGGACGACCAGCCTGAGCATTTTCTCGCGGAACAAGTCCGACTACGTCAAGAAGGCCATCACGAAGGACTTGTGGGAGAAGATCTTCCCCTGGTTCAACAAGGCGGGCGCGGGCATCATCCTCCTGGAGCCTCACGGCGGAAGAGTCGGCAGCATCGCCGACACCGCCACGCCATACCCTCACCGGAGCGGCGTCCTTTACAACATCCAGTACGTCGCGTTCTGGACGGGCAACGGCACGGACGCGCCGAACTGGATCAAGGACATGTACGACTTCATGGAGCCGTTCGTGAGCAAGAACCCGAGGGGCGCCTACGTGAACTACCGGGACCTGGACATCGGGGAGAACACGGTTGTCGGCGGCGTCACGAGCTACGAAAGCGGTAAGGCGTGGGGTGAGAAGTACTTCGGGGGAAACTTCAAGAGGCTCGCCATCACCAAGGGAAAGGTGGATGCCGGCGACTACTTCAGGAACGAGCAGAGCGTGCCGCCGCTTGTCTCCAGGAAGTGAACTGGAGCAAGCTGGCCGGTTGATTTGAGAAGATACACCCTAGCAGTCGCTTTAAAAATTAAAATGTGGTTTGTAATACGTCTGCTAAAACTGGACCTAGTGGGCCTTTTGATATTGAGGTTAGCGGGGCTTTTGGGCCGGTGCTGTTTGCGCTAATTGACTTGCATGTACTTCAAAAATAATAATACTGATAATAATAAAAGCAAAAGGGTTTCTTCCTCGGTCGTTTGTCCAACTTCAAACTACCCTAAAAGTTGACACAAATTACCCACTGTGCCACCGGTAAGTTAAGCACAAACCGTGTTCAGCTTGGTTTACCGTTTCCGGCGCGACGTGAGATTGAAGAAACCGATCCCCAGTCAAACCAGGCAACCAACAACTTGAGACGCAGTTCAAAAAAACAACAACTTGAGACGAGATAAAAGGGACGGAGCATCTCTCCAGAAACGCACAAACTCCGTCTCTATCCTTTTCCTCAGCAGACAAAGTCGTAGCCCCGGATGTCTCAGTCATCGTCGGCGCAGTACCTACAGCCACCGCCGACCTCCCCACCTCCCAGGGCCTGAACACATTATCGCTGATGTGATGATTGTCTCCGTCGAAGAAATCCATAGGACCTGCTCTGAGCCAAGCAAATCGACACCGTATTCTGGATTCCGCCTGCCTTCGTTTGCATCGTCTACGTCTCCTCCAAGCAGGTATTAGCTGTCACATCTTCCGCGCTTGCAATGATCGACCAAGGGATGAAGAAGACAATATGGTTCGATTTGCTGGCTACTCCGGCAGCAACGGCTTTGAGGACATGTAGTCCGGTGGCCAGCGGTGGGCAGGCAACGGTTTTTCCAAACAGCATCCACGGAGGAGAGAAGATGTGCTGGTGTGCTCGGTTCATGAGACCTGCTGCATGCCCAGATTTTTAGGAGATTGGGAGAAATTGTGGCAGGGGATTTAGAGAAGATTATATTGCTCTACTGTTAATTTGTTTGAGAGGGACAGCACGAGCGGACAGATTGCGAGTTATGAAAAAACACACATTGTGAATCGGTTATGATCTCAAATTTATCGAAAGTGGGCCACAATAATTTGATGAATCACTTGGCTGCTCTCAAGAAGAAAATCCTTTCACGCTATGGTGTTTGAATATACTACAATTGGGACACTTTTCAAGCATCTTCACGTTAACTCTACTGATTTTGTTATTTTTATCCATATCATGTTATGCTTCTAACAATATATAGAATAATGCTTTCCATGAATATAATGATTTGCAAGGTTTCAGATCTTGGTTTCTAAAACGACGGCAAGGGATTCGATTCTGTCAACAATGATTGCACCATGATAGACACAGATGCCGTTGTACATCAAGCAAAGCACTATAACGTACTACTGGAGGAGAGTTCAATTCCCTGAGCAAGTTTTGTTCCGTTCCAGAGTCCGACAATTGCACGAGTTCCGCTGCCTCCGGATACTAATCGATCTGTGCACCATGTCGTGCTCGGTTTGGTTTCCGTGGCATCAATAAAATCTCTCGTGACCGTGATAACGATGAGATGTGTTCCACCGCGGGCGGAAGTGAAGACGATGAGAGCCGGCAACTTGCGTGAGAGGTGCTCCACCGACGCCGCCGGCCGATGCGCACGCACCTTCGGGTATTGGTGCCCATGGTCTTCCCCACACGCCTAAGTATTACGGCCGCCAGCCGTTGCTGGTGGTCTTGCGCTCCCGGGGATATGGCCAGTGGCGAAGCATCGGGACCTCCCGTGGCTGCATATTTGATTCATACCTTCAATCAGAAGGAGCCCGCACGAAACGCCCATCCGCGGTGATGATTTCCGGGAAGCCCGTGCTGCTGGAACAGCGCACGAGGAACAAAGACGTAACAGGCGTTCAAAGCATAGCTCAAGGAAGGGATTCAACGAACTGCAAACTATCTCAGATATGTTTGTGCCACTAACTGCAAACCAAGTGACATTCTATTTGCGCCAAACAACAGGCCATCTTCTCATTTTCTCTTGCATAGCCGTGGAGGGATCCATAAGACACCATGGCAACTATAATCGGTACAGACTATGATACCTGAAAACATCTATCTATCGTGGCCAACGGCCATCATCCGGCTACTGGCGCCTCTCTATTAAATCCTCTAAATTAAGCAAGCCTATCTTTCAGTGGTATGCCCTTGTGGGCGTACAGTAGTAGTATATTTGGTAGTTGCATATGATATATTTCAGCGTTAAATTCCATTTGCACTTCCGCATCCATTCATCAATACTTGTGGAAGTTCGAATTGAGTAAAGGACTGCAAAAGTGTTTGGCAACGGCTGAGGTGCACGTACTGTACTTTGACAGTTTCATTCATGTGGCAGAGTCGTTGAGCTGATATCGTCACGGTCTTCAACTATGATCGCCGGCAATGGGGAATATTTTTGTCAGTGAAAGAAAATGAGACGAAGGTTTGTTGTTTGCCATCGGACGTTGTCCACCGAGAAGTTACATACGCAGATGCAATTCGTTTATGGTTTGTTGGATCACTTGCATTGAGTAAGCAAGGGCAGACATACTACCCTATTCATGATATAAAGGCAATGTCAGTCAAAAGTCCAAGTCATTTGGAGTCGATCGAAGTTAAATGTGCGCCGTAGCAACGCACGGGTTTTGTGCTAGTAATACTGATAGGCTTCCCCTATCCGTTTTGTCTGTGCATATTGACATATCACGTTGTGATGTTTTTATTTTAATTTTTTTCTTTTCTTGCTGCAGTGTAGATTTGTATCTATATAACCTTTTTATTTTGTTTTTGTATTTGCAAAGAAATTTGATTATTATTTTATCTCTTTAGAGTATGAATAATAACAACCTTAAGTGTATCATCCTATGAATCACGAATGATGCAGAGATGATCGGGACACCTCTCGGATCAATAACTAATAATGTGATCTGGAGATCATTCATGGCTCCTACATATTCAACGAGATCTTGTGATCGAATAAACGATACACATTGTGACCAAAATCCCTTTGTCTTGTGATACTTTACTTACAGGAGATCCGATCGTCAGTATCTTCTGTACCCAGTTCGATCTCGCTACCGATAAGTAATTTTTACTCATTCCATGATATGGCATTCCTATGACCTAGTCACGTGCTTGCAAAATTATCGGATGTGATTTCACCGGGAGGGGACCAGAGTATATCTTTGTTTCATTTGAATGGACAAATACCACTCCTGATCCATATCTCTCAACTCTCTCTTTAAGAATACCAATTGCCACCTTTATAATCAAATTTTTACGGTGTGACACTTGATGTCATCAAATCACTCCTCCGGTGTAAGTGATTAACATGATCTCATGATTTGAGGATTAACTTACTTCGTGTTTGTGAGATACAACAAAACTAACCTAATTAATCGATCGCACTGCTATTCTTACATTGGGTGTGTGTCCAACATAGCATTCTCCGAATGACATGATGCAATTATTGAAAGGATAGAGATGGTAACCTAGGGGTGAATAAGTTCTACAAATTTCATTTTGTTTCTTTTGCATGTGGGCCTATGCTATGTGTCAAAGTGTGGTGCAAGGTGTAATTGTGCAAAAGTAGCTCCCCTAAACCCTAGACCCTAGCCCTAACCCTACGCCGAACCCTAACCAGTAGATCAGGCACACCCTCGCGATCGTGTGATAATGGCTCGAGCTGCGGGTGTATGTGCCAAAGGGTCCCAATCTTGGTTCTCCATGTGTATATGTCCTAAACAAACCTAAAAGAATGAAAATGTACATTGGTGCACCCTCACGCGGAGAAATCTAGGGGGGTAGACCCGCCGGGGCACACGTTCCGCTGTTTTGGGGGGAGGAGGGGGAGAACGACCGTCGGAACACCGGAACCCCACCAAATCTTGCATGTGGGCCTATGCTATGTGTCAAAGTGTGGTGCAAGGTGTAATGGTGCAAAAGTAGCTCCCCTAAACCCTAGACCCTAGCCCTAACCCTACGCCGAACCCTAACCAGTAGATCAGGCACACCCTCGATCGTGTGATAATGGCTCGAGCTGCGGGTGTATGTGCCCAAGGGTCCCAATCTTGGTTCTCCATGTGTATATGTCCTAAACAAACCTAAAAGAATGAAAATGTACATTGGTGCACCCTTGCACGGAGAAATCTAGGGGGGTAGACCCGCCGGGGACCACGTTCCGCTGTTTTGGGGGGAGGAGGGGGAGAACGACCGCCGGAACACCGGAACCCCACCAAATCTTGCATGTGGGCCTATGATATGTGTCAAAGTGTGATGCAATGTGTAATTGTGCAAAAGTAGCTCCCCTAAACCCTAGACCCTAGCCCTAACCCTACGCCGAACCCTAACCAGTAGATCAGGCACATCCTCAATCGTGTGATAATGGCTCGAGCTGCGGGTGTATGTGCCAAAGGGTCCCAATCTTGGTTCTCGATGTGTATATGTCCTAAACAAACCTAAAAGAATGAAAAGGTACATTGGTGCACCCTCGCGCGGAGAAATCTAGGGGGGTAGACCCGCCGGGGCACACGTTCCGTTGTTTTGGGGGGAGGAGGGGGAGAACGACTGCCGGAACACCGGAACCCCACCAAATATTGCATGTGGGCCTATGCTATGTGTCAAAGTGTGGTGCAAAGTGTAATGGTGCAAAAGTAGCTCCCCTAAACCCTAGACCGTACCCCTAACCCTACGCCGAACCCTAACCAGTAGATCAGGCACACCCTCCATCATGTGATAATGGCTCGAGCTGCGGGTGTATGTGCCAAAGGGTCCCAATCTTGGTTCTCCATGTGTATATGTCCTAAACAAACCTAAAAGAATGAAAATGTACATTGGTGCACCCTCGCGCGGAGAAATCTAGGGGGGTAGACCCGCCGGGGCACACGTTCCGCTGTTTTGGGGGGAGGAGGGGGAGAACGACCGCCGGAACACCGGAACCCCACCAAATCTTGCATGTGGGCCTATGCTATGTGTCGAAGTGTGATGCAAGGTGTAATTGTGCAAAAGTAGCTCCCCTAAACCCTAGACCCTAGCCCTAACCCTACACCGAACCCTAACCAGTAGATCAGGCACACCCTCGATCGTGTGATAATGGCTCGAGCTGCGGGTGTATGTGCCAAAGGGTCCCAATCTTGGTTATCCTTGTGTATATGTCCTAAACAAACCTAAAAGAATGAAAATGTACATTGGTGCACCCTCGCGCGGAGAAATCTAGGGGGGTAGACCCGCCGGGGCACACGTTCCGCTGTTTTGGGCGGAGGAGAGGGAGATCGACCGCCGGAACACCGGAACCCACCAAATCTGGCATGTGGGCCTATGCTATGTGTCAAAGTGTGGTGCAAGGTGTAATTGTGCAAAAGTAGCTCCCCTAAACCCTAGACCCTAGCCCTAACCCTACGCCGAACCCTAACCAGTAGATCAGGCACACCCTCGCGATCGTGTGATAATGGCTCGAGCTGCGGGTGTATGTGCCAAAGGGTCCCAATCTTGGTTCTCCGTGTATATGTCCTAAACAAACCTAAAAGAATGAAAAGGTAAATTGGTGCACCCTCGCGCGGAGAAATCTAGGGGGTAGACCCGCCGGGGCACACGTTCCGCTGTTTTGGGGGGAGGAGGGGGAGAATGACCGCCAGAACACCGGAACCCCACCAAATCTTGCATGTGGGCCAATGATATGTGTCAAAGTGTGATTCAAGGTGTAATTGTGCAAAATTAGCTCCCCTAAACCCTAGACCCTAGCCCTAACCCTACGCTGAACCCTAACCAGTAGATCAGGCACACCCTCGATCGTGTGATAATGGCTCGAGCTGCGGGTGTATGTGCCAAAGGGTCCCAATATTGGTTCTCCATGTGTATATGTCCTAAACAAACCTAAAAGAATGAAAAGGTACATTGGTGCACCCTCGCGCGGAGAAATCTAGGGGGGTAGACCCGCCGGGGCACACGTTCCGCTGTTTTGGGGGGAGGAGGGGGAGAACGACCGCCGGAACACCGGAAACCCACCAAATATTGCATGTGGGCCTATGCTATGTGTCAAAGTGTGGTGCAAATTGTAATGGTGCAAAAGTCGCTCCCCTAAACCCTAGACCGTACCCCTAACCCTACGCCGAACCCTAACCAGTAGATCAGGCACACCCTCCATCATGTGATAATGGCTCGAGCTGCGGGTGTATGTGCCAAAGGGTCCCAATCTTTGTTCTCCATGTGTATATGTCCTAAACAAACCTAAAAGAATGAAAATGTACATTGGTGCACCCTCGCGCGGAGAAATCTAGGGGGGTAGACCCGCCGGGGCACACGTTCCGCTGTTTTGGGGGGAGGAGGGGGAGAACGACCGCCAGAACACCGGAACCCCACCAAATCTTGCATGTGGGCCTATGCTATGTGTCTAAGTGTGATGCAAGGTGTAATTGTGCAAAAGTAGCTCCCCTAAACCCTAGACCCTAGCCCTAACCCTACGCCGAACCCTAACCAGTAGATCAGGCACACCCTCGATCGTGTGATAATGGCTCGAGCTGCGGGTGTATGTGCCAAAGGGTCCCAATCTTGGTTCTCCTTGTGTATATGTCCTAAACAAACCTAAAAGAATGAAAATGTACATTGGTGCACCCTCGTGCGGAGAAATCTAGGGGGTAGACCCGCCGGGGCACACGTTCCGCTGTTTTGGGGGGGAGGAGGGGGAGAACGACCGCCGGAACACCGGAAACCCACCAAATCTTGCATGTGGGCCTATGCTATGTGTCAAAGTGTGGTGCAAGGTGTAATTGTGCAAAAGTAGCTCCCCTAAACCCTAGACCCTAGCCCTAACCCTACGCCGAACCCTAACCAGTAGATCAGGCACACCCTCGATCGTGTGATAATGGCTTGAGCTGCGGGTGTATGTGCCAAAGGGTCCCAATCTTGGTTCTCCATGTGTATATGTCCTAAACAAACCTAAAAGAATGAAAAGGTACATTTGTGCACCCTCGCACGGAGAAATCTAGGGGGGTAGACCCGCCGGGGCACACGTTCCGCTGTTTTGGGGGGAGGAGGGGGAGAACGACCGCCGGAACACCGGAACCCCACAAAATTTTGCATGTGGGCCTATGCTATGTGTAAAAGTGTGGTTCAAGGTGTAATGGTGCAAAAGTAGTTCCCCTAAACCCTTGACCCTACCCCTAACCCTACGCCGAACCCTAACCAGTAGATCAGGCACACCCTCGATCGTGTGATAATGGCTCGAGCTGCGGGTGTATGTGCCAAAGGGTCCCAATCTTGGTTCTCCATGTGTATATGTCCTAAACAAACCTAAAAGAATGAAAAGGTACATTGGTGCACCCTCGCGCGGAGAAATCTAGGGGGGTAGACCCGCCGGGGCACACGTTCCGTTGTTTTGGGGGGAGGAGGGGGAGAACGACCGCCGGAACACCGGAACCCCACCAAATCTTGCATGTGGGCCTATGCTATGTGTAAAAGTGTGGTTCAAGGTGTAATGGTGAAACAGTAGCTCCCCTAAACCCTAGACCCTACCCCTAACCCTACGCCGAACCCTAACCAGTAGGTCAGGCACACCCTCGATCGTGTGATAATGGCTCGAGCTGCGGGTGTATGTGCCAAAGGGTCCCAATCTTGGTTCTCCATGTGTATATGTACTAAACAAACCTAAAAGAATGAAAAGGTACATTGGTGCACCCTCGCGTGGAGAAATCTAGGGGGTAGACCCGCCGGGCCACACGTTCCGCTGTTTTGGGGGGAGGAGGGGGAGAACGACCGCCAGAACACCGGAACCCCAGCAAATCTTGCATGTGGGCCTATGCTATGTGTCAAAGTGTGATGCAAGGTGTAATTGTGCAAAAGTAGCTCCCCTAAACCCTAGACCCGAGCCCTAACCCTACGACGAACCCTAATTAACCAGTAGATCAGGCACACCCTCGATCGTGTGATAATGGCTCGAGCTGCGGGTGTATGTGCCAAAGGGTCCCGATCTTGGTTCTCCATGTGTATATGTCCTAAAAAAACCTAAAAGAATGAAAATGTACATTGGTGCACCCTCGCGCGGACAAATCTAGGGGGTAGACCCGCCGGGGCACACGTTCCGCTGTTTTGGGGGGGGAAGGGGGAGAACGACCGCCGGAACACCGGAACCCCACCAAATCTTGCATGTGGGCCTATGATATGTGTCAAAGTGTGATGCAAGGTGTAATTGTGCAAAAGTAGCTCCCCTAAACCCTAGACCCTAGCCCTAACCCTACGCCGAACCCTAACCAGTAGATCAGGCACACCCTCGATCGTGTGATAATGGCTCGAGCTGCGGGTGTATGTGCCAAAGGGTCCCAATCTTGGTTCTCCATGTGTATATGTCCTAAAAAAATCTAAAAGGATGAAAATGTACATTGGTTCACCCTCGCGCGGAGAAATCTAGGGGGTAGACCCGCCGGGGCACACGTTCCGCTGTTTTGGGGGGAGGAGGGGGAGAACGACCGCCGGAACACCGGAACCCCACCAAATCTTGCATGTGGGCCTATGCTATGTGTCAAAGTGTGGTGCAAGGTGTAATGGTGAAAAAGTAGCTCCCTTAAACCCTAGACCCTAGCCCTAACCCTACGCCGAACCCTAACCAGTAGATCAGGCACACCATCGATCATGTGATAATGGCTCGAGCTGCGGGTGTATGTGCCAAAGGGTCCCAATATTGGTTCTCCATGTGTATATGTCCTAAACAAACCTAAAAGAATGAAAATGTACATTGGTGCACCCTCGCGCGGAGAAATCTAGGGGGTAGACCCGTCGGGCCACACGTTCCGCTGTTTTGGGGGGGGGGGAGGAGGGGGAGAATGACCGCCGGAACACCGGAACCCCACCAAATCTTGCATGTGGGCCTATGATATGTGTCAAAGTGTGATGCAAGGTGTAATTGTGCAAAAGTAGCTCCCCTAAACCCTAGACCCTACTCCTAACCCTACGCCGAACCCTAACCAGTAGATCAAGCACACCCTCGATCGTGTGATAATGGCTCGAGCTGCGGGTGTATGTGCCAAAGGGTCCCAATCTTGGTTCTCCATGTGTATATGTCCTAAATAAACCTAAAAGAATGAAAAGGGACATTGGTGCACCCTCGCGCGGAGAAATCTAGGGGGTAGACCCGCCGGGGCACACGTTCCGCTGTTTTGGGGGGAGGAGGGGGAGAACGACCGCCGGAACATCGGAACCCCACCAAATCTTGCATGTGGGCCTATGCTATGTGTAAAAGTGTGGTTCAAGGTGTAATGGTGCAAAAGTATCTCCCCTAAACCCTAGACCCTACCCCTAACCCTACGCCGAACCCTAACCAGTAGATGAGGCACACCCTCGATCGTGTGATAATGGCTCGAGCTGCGGGTGTATGTGCCAAAGGGTCCCAATCTTGGTTCTCCATGTGTATATGTCCTAAACAAACCTAAAAGAATGAAAAGGTACATTGGTGCACCCTCGCGCGGAGAAATCTAGGGGGGTAGACCCGCCGGGGCACACGTTCCGCTGTTTTGGGGGAGGAGGGGGAGAACGACCGCCAGAACACCGGAACCCCACCAAATCTTGCATGTGGGCCTATGCTATGTGTCAAAGTGTGATGCAAGGTGTAATTGTGCAATAGTAGCTCCCCTAAATCCTAGATCCTAGCCCTAACCCTACGCCGAACCCTAATTAACCAGTAGATCAGGCACACCCTCGATCGTGATAATGGCTCGAGCTGCTGGTGTATGTGCCAAAGGGTCCCAATCTTGGTTCTCCATGTGTATATGTCCTAAACAAACCTAAAAGAATGAAAAGGTACATTGGTGCAGCCTTGCGCGGAGAAATCTAGGGGGTAGACCCGCCGGGGCACACGTTCCGTTGTATTGGGGGAGGAGGGGGAGAACGACCGCCGGAACACCGGAACCCCACCAAATCTTGCATGTGGGCCTATGCTATGTGTCAAAGTGTGGTTCAAGGTGTAATGGTGCAATAGTAGCTCCCCTAAACCCTAGACCCTACCCCAAACCCTACGCCGAACCCTAACCAGTAGATCAGGCACACCCTCGATCGTGTGATAATGGCTCGAGCTGCGGGTGTATGTGCCAAAGGGTCGCAATCTTGGTTCTCCATGTGTATATGTCCTAAACAAACCTAAAAGAATGAAAAGGTACATTGGTGCACCCTCGCGTGGAGAAATCTAGGGGGTAGACCCGCCGGGGCACACGTTCCGCTGTTTTGGGGGGAGGAGGGGGAGAACGACCGCCAGAACACCGGAACCCCAGCAAATCTTGCGTGTGGGCCTATGCTATGTTTCAAAGTGTGATGCAAGGTGTAATTGTGAAAAAGTAGCTCCCCTAAACCCTAGACCCTAGCCCTAACCCTACGTCGAACCCTAATTAACCAGTAGATCAGGCACACCCTCGATCGTGTGATAATGGCTCGAGCTGCGGGTGTATGTGCCAAAGGGTCCCGATCTTGGTTCTCCATGTGTATATGTCCTAAAAAACCTAAAAGAATGAAAATGTACATTGGTGCACCCTCGTGCGGCGAAATCTAGGGGGGTAGACCCGCCGGGGCACACGTTCCGCTATTTTGGGGGGGGGGGGGAGGGGGAGAACGACCGCCGGAACACCGGAACCCCACAAAATCTTGCATGTGGGCCTATGATATGTGTCAAAGTGTGATGCAAGGTGTAATTGTGCAAAATTAGCTCCTCTAAACCCTAGACCCTAGCCCTAACCCTACGCCGAACCCTAACCAGTAGATCAGGCACACCCTCGATCGTGTGATAATGGCTCGAGCTGCGGGTGTATGTGCCAAAGGGTCCCAATCTTGGTTCTCCATGTGTATATGTCCTAAAAAAACCTAAAAGAATGAAAATGTACATTGGTTCACCCTCGCGCGGAGAAATCTAGGGGGGTAGACCCGCCGGGGCACACGTTCCGCTGTTTTGGGGCAAGGAGGGGGAGAGCGACCGCCGGAACACCGGAACCCCACCAAATCTTGCATGTGGGCCTATGCTATGTGTCAAAGTGTGGTGCAAGGTGTAATGGTGAAAAAGTAGCTCCCCTAAACCCTAGACCCTAGCCCTAACCCTACGCCGAACCTTAACCAGTAGATCAGGCACACCATCGATCATGTGATAATGGCTCGAGCAGCGGGTGTATGTGCCAAACGGTCCCAATCTTGGTTCTCCATGTGTATATGTCCTAAACAAACCTAAAAGAATGAAAATGTACATTGGTGCACCCTCGCGCGGAGAAATCTAGGGGGTAGACCCGCCGGGGCACACGTTCCGCTGTTTTGGGGGGAGGAGGGGGAGAATGACCGCCGGAACACCGGAACCCCGCCAAATCTTGCATGTGGGCCTATGATATGTGTCAAAGTGTGATGCAAGGTGTAATTGTGCAAAAGTAGCTCCCCTAAACCCTAGACCCTACCCCTAACCCTACGCCGAACCCTAACCAGTAGATCAGGCACACCCTCGATCGTGTGATAATGGCTCGAGCTGCGGGTGTATGTGCCAAAGGGTCCCAATCTTGGTTCTCCATGTGTATATGTCCTAAAAAAATAAAAGAATGAAAAGGTACATTGGTGCACCCTCGCGCGGAGAAATCTAGGGGGTAGACCCGCCGGGGCACACGTTCCGCTGTTTTGGGGGAGGAGGGGGAGAACGACCGCCGGAACACCGGAACCCCACCAAATCTTGCATGTGGGCCTATGCTATGTGTAAAAGTGTGGGTCAAGGTGTAATGGTGCAAAAGTAGCTCCCCTAAACCCTAGACCCTACCCCTAACCCTACGCCGAACCCTAACCAGTAGATCAGGCACACCCTCGATCGTGTGATAATGGCTCGAGCTGCGGGTGTATGTGCCAAAGGGTCCCAATATTGGTTCTCCATGTGTATATGTCCTAAACAAACCTAAAAGAATGAAAAGGTACATTGGTGCACCCTCGCGCGGAGAAATCTAGGGGGGTAGACCCGCCGGGGCACACGTTCCGTTGTTTTGGGGGAGGAGGGGGAGAACGACCGCCAGAACACCGGAACCCCACCAAATCTTGCATGTGGGCCTATGCTATGAGTCAAAGTGTGATGCAAGGTGTAATTGTGCAAAAGTAGCTCCCCTAAACCCTAGATCCTAGCCCTAACCCTACGCCGAACCCTAATTAACCAGTAGATCAGGCACACCCTCGATCGTGTGATAATGGCTCGAGCTGCGGGTGTATGTGCCAAAGGGTCCCAATCTTGGTTCTCCATGTGTATATGTCCTAAACAAACCTAAAAGAATGAAAAGGTACATTGGTTCACCCTCGCGCAGAGAAATCTAGGGGGTAGACCCGCCGGGGCACACATTCCGCTGTTTTGGGGGGAGGAGGGGGAGAACGACCGCCGGAACACCGGAACCCCACCAAATCTTGCATGTGGGCCTATGCTATGTGTCAAAGTGTGGTTCAAGGTGTAATGGTACAACAGTAGCTCCCCTAAACCCTAGACCCTACCCCTAACCCTACGCCGAACCCTAACCAGTAGATCAGGCACACCCTCGATCGTGTGATAATGGCTCGAGCTGCGGGTGTATGTGCCAAAGGGTCCCAATCTTGGTTCTCCATGTTTATATGTCCTAAACAAACCTAAAAGAATGAAAAGGTACATTGGTGCACCCTCGCGTGGAGAAATCTAGGGGGGTAGACCCGCCGGGGCACACGTTCCGCTGTTTTGGGGGGAGGAGGGGGAGAACGACCGCCAGAACACCGGAACCCCAGCAAATCTTGCATGTGGGCCTATGCTATGTGTCAAAGTGTGATGCAAGGTGTAATTGTGCAAAAGTAGCTCCCCTAAACCCTAGACCCTAGCCCTAACCCTACGCCGAACCCTAATTAACCAGTAGATCAGGCACACCCTCGATCGTGTGATAATGGCTCGAGCAGCGGGTGTATGTGCCAAAGGGTCCCGATCTTGGTTCTCCATGTGTATATGTCCTAAACAAACCTAAAAGAATGAAAATGTACATTGGTGCACCCTCGCGCGGCGAAATCTAGGGGGGTAGACCCGCCGGGGCACACGTTCATTGTTTTGGGGGGGAGAACGACCGCCGGAACACCGGAACCCCACCAAATCTTGCATGTGGGCCTATGATATGTGTAAAAGTGTGATTCAAGGTGTAATTGTGCAAAAGTAGCTCCCCTAAACCCTAGACCCTTGCCCTAACCCTACGCCGAACCCTAACCAGTAGATCAGGCACACCCTCGATCGTGTGATAATGGCTCGAGCTGCGGGTGTTTATGCCAAAGGGTCCCAATCTTGGTTCTCCATGTGTATATGTCCTAACAAAATCTAAAAGAATGAAAATGTACATTGGTGCACCCTCGCGCAGAGAAATCTAGGGGGGTAGACCCGCCGGGGCACACGTTCCGCTGTTTTGGGGGGAGGAGGGGGAGAACGACCGCCGGAACACCGGAACCCCACCAAATCTCGCATGTGGGCCTATGCTATGTGTCAAAGTGTGATGCAAGGTTTAATTGTGCAAAAGTAGCTCCCCTAAACCCTAGACCCTAGCCCTAACCCTACGCCGAACCCTAACCAGTAGATCAGGCACACCCTCGATCGTGTGATAATGGCTCGAGCTGCGGGTGTATGTGCCAAAGGGTCCCAATCTTGGTTCTCCATGTGTATATGTCCTAAACAAACCTAAAAGAATGAAAAGGTATATTGGTGCACCCTCGTGCCGAGAAATCTAGGGGGGTAGACCCGCCGGGGCACACGTTCCGCTGTTTTGGGGGAGGAGGGGGAGAACGACCGCCAAAACACCGGAACCCCACCAAATATTGCATGTGGGCCTATGCTATGTGTAAAAGTGTGATGCAGGGTGTAATTGTGCAAAAGTAGCTCCCCTAAACCCTAGATCCTAGCCCTAACCCTACGTCGAACCCTAATTAACTAGTAGATCAGGCACACCCTCGATCGTGTGATAATGGCTCGAGCTGCGGGTGTATGTGCCAAAGGGTCCCAATCTTGGTTCTCCATGTGTATATGTCCTAAAAAAACCTAAAATAATGAAAAGGTACATTGGTGCACCCTCGCGCGGAGAAATCTAGGGGGGTAGACCCGCCGGGGCACACGTTCCGCTGTTTTGGGGGGAGGAGGGGGAGAACGACCGCCGGAACACCGGAACCCCACCAAATCTTGCATGTGGGCCTATGCTATGTGTCAAAGTGTGGTTCAAGGTGTAATGGTGCAACAGTAGCTGCCCTAAACCCTAGACCCTACCCCTAACCCTACGCCGAACCCAAACCAGTAGATCAGGCACACCCTCGATCGTGTGATAATGGCTCGAGCTGCGGGTGTATGTGCCAAAGGGTCCCAATCTTGGTTCTCCATGTGTATATGTACTAAACAAACCTAAAAGAATGAAAAGGTACATTGGTGCACCCTCACGTGGAGAAATCTAGGGGGTAGACCCGCCGGGGCACACGTTCCGCTGTTTTGGGGGGGGGGGGAGGGGGAGAACGACCGCCAGAACACCGGAACCCCAGCAAATCTTGCATGTGGGCCTATGCTATGTGTCAAAGTGTGATGCAAGGTGTAATTGTGCAAAAGTAGCTCCCCTAAACCCTAGACCCGAGCCCTAACCCTACGCCGAACCCTAATTAACCAGTAGATCAGGCACACCCTCGATCGTGTGATAATGGCTCGAGCTGCGGGTGTATGTGCCAAAGGGTCCCGATCTTGGTTCTCCATGTGTATATGTCCTAAAAAAACCTAAAAGAATGAAAATGTACATTGGTGCACCCTCGCGCGGAGAAATCTAGGGGTAGACCCGCCGGGGCACACGTTCCGCTGTTTTGGGGGGGGGGGGGAGGGGGAGAACGACCGCCGGAACACTGGAACCCCACCAAATCTTGCATGTGGGCCTATGATATGTGTCAATGTGTGATGCAAGGTGTAATTGTGCAAAAGTAGCTCCCCTAAACCCTAGACCCTACCCCTAACCCTACGCCGAACCCTAACCAGTAGATCAGGCACACCCTCGATTGTGTGATAATGGCTCGAGCTGCGGGTGTATGTGCCAAAGGGTCCCAATCTTGGTTCTCCATGTGTATATGTCCTAAAAAAATCTAATAGGATGAAAATGTACATTGGTTCACCCTCGCGCGGAAAAATCTAGGGGGTAGACCCGCCGGGGCACACGTTCCGCTGTTTTGGGGGGAGGAGGGGGAGAACGACCGCCGGAACACCGAAACCCCACTAAATCTTGCATGTGGGCCTATGCTATGTGTCAAAGTGTGGTGCAAGGTGTAATGGTGAAAAAGTAGCTCCCCTAAACCCTAGACCCTAGCCCTAACCCTACGCCGAACCCTAACTAGTAGATCAGGCACACCATCGATCATGTGATAATGGCTCGAGCTGCGGGTGTATGTGCCAAAGGGTCCCAATCTTGGTTCTCCATGTGTATATGTCCTAAACGAACCTAAAAGAATGAAAATGTACATTGGTGCACCCTCGCGCGGAGAAATCTAGGGGGTAGACCCGCCGGGCCACACGTTCCGCTGTTTTGGGGGGAGGAGGGGGAGAATGACCGCCGGAACACCGGAACCCCACCAAATCTTGCATGTGGGCCTATGATATGTGTCAAAGTGTGATGCAAGGTGTAATTGTGCAAAAGTAGCTCCCCTAAACCCTAGACCCTACTCCTAACCCTACGCCGAACCCTAACCAGTAGATCAGGCACACCCTCGATCGTGTGATAATGGCTCGAGCTGCGGGTGTATGTGCCAAAGGGTCCCAATCTTGGTTCTCCATGTGTATATGTCCTAAACAAACCTAAAATAATGAAAAGGGACATTGGTGCACCCTCGCGCGGAGAAATCTAGGGGGTAGACCCGCCGGGGCACACGTTCCGCTGTTTTGGGGGGAGGAGGGGGAGAGCGACCGCCGGAACATCAGAACCCCACCAAATCTTGCATGTGGGCCTATGCTATGTGTAAAAGTGTGGTTCAAGGTGTAATGGTGAAAAAGTATCTCCCCTAAACAATAGACCCTACCCCTAACCCTACGCCGAACCCTAACCAGTAGATGAGGTACACCCTCGATCGTGTGATAATGGCTCGAGCTGCGGGTGTATGTGCCAAAGGGTCCCAATCTTGGTTCTCCATGTGTATATGTCCTAAACAAACCTAAAAGAATGAAAAGGTACATTGGTGCACACTCGCGCGGAGAAATCTAGGGGGGTAGACCCGCCGGGGCACACGTTCCGCTGTTTTGGGGGAGGAGGGGGAGAACGACCGCCAGAACACCGGAACCCCACCAAATCTTGCATGTGGGCCTATGCTATGTGTCAAAGTGTGATGCAAGGTGTAATTGTGCAATAGTAGCTCCCCTAAATCCTAGATCCTAGCCCTAACCCTACGCCGAACCCTAATTAACCAGTAGATCAGGCACACCCTCGATCGTGATAATGGCTCGAGCTGCGGGTGTATGTGCCAAAGGGTCCCAATCTTGGTTCTCCATGTGTATATGTCCTAAACAAACCTAAAAGAATGAAAAGGTACATTGGTGCACCCTCGCGCGGAGAAATCTAGGGGGGTAGACCCACCGGGGCACACGTTCCGTTGTATTGGGGGGAGGAGGGGGAGAACGACCGCCGGAACACCGGAACCCCACCAAATCTTGCATGTGGGCCTATGCTATGTGTCAAAGTGTGGTTCAAGGTGTAATGGTGCAATAGTAGCTCCCCTAAACCCTAGACCCTACCCCTAACCCTACGCCGAACCCTAACCAGTAGATCAGGCACACCCTCGATCGTGTGATAATGGCTCGAGCTGCGGGTGTATGTGCCAAAGGGTCCCAATCTTGGTTCTCCATGTGTATATGTCCTAAAAAAACCTAAAAGAATGAAAAGGTACATTGGTGCACCCTCGCGTGGAGAAATCTAGGGGGTAGACCCGCCGGGGCACACGTTCCGCTGTTTTGGGGGGAGGAGGGGGAGAACGACCGCCAGAACACCGGAACCCCAGCAAATCTTGCATGTGGGCCTATGCTATGTGTCAAAGTGTGATGCAAGGTGTAATTGTGCAAAAGTAGCTCCCCTAAACCCTAGACCCGAGCCCTAACCCTACGCCGAACCCTAATTAACCAGTAGATCAGGCACACCCTCGATCGTGTGATAATGGCTCGAGCTGCGGGTGTATGTGGAAAAGGGTCCCAATCTTGGTTCTCCATGTGTATATGTACTAAACAAACCTAAAAGAATGAAAAGGTACATTGGTGCACCCTCGCGTGGAGAAATCTAGGGGGTAGACCCGCCGGGGCACACGTTCCGCTGTTTTGGGGGGAGGAGGGGGAGAACGACCGCCAGAACACCGGAACCCCAGCAAATCTTGCATGTGGGCCTATGCTATGTGTCAAAGTGTGATGCAAGGTGTAATTGTGCAAAAGTAGCTCCCCTAAACCCTAGACCCGAGCCCTAACCCTACGCCGAACCCTAATTAACCAGTAGATCAGGCACACCCTCGATCGTGTGATAATGGCTCGAGCTGCGGGTGTATGTGCCAAAGGGTCCCGATCTTGGTCCTCCATGTGTATATGTCCTAAAAAAACCTAAAAGAATGAAAATGTACATTGGTGCACCCTCGCGCGGAGAAATCTAGGGGGTAGACCCGCCGGGGCACACGTTCCGCTGTTTTGGGGGGGGGGGGAGGGGGAGAACGACCGCCAGAACACCGGAACCCCACCAAATCTTGCATGTGGGCCTATGATATGTGTCAAAGTGTGATGCAAGGTGTAATTGTGCAAAAGTAGCTCCCCTAAACCCTAGACCCTAGCCCTAACCCTACGCCGAACCCTAACCAGTAGATCAGGCACACCCTCGATCGTGTGATAATGGCTCGAGCTGCGGGTGTATGTGCCAAAGGGTCCCAATCTTGGTTCTCCATGTGTATATGTCCTAAAAAAATCTAAAAGGATGAAAATGTACATTGGTTCACCCTCGCGCGGAGAAATCTAGGGGGTAGACCCGCCGGGGCACACGTTCCGCTGTTTTGGGGGGAGGAGGGGGAGAACGACCGCCGGAACACCGAAACCCCACCAAATCTTGCATGTGGGCCTATGCTATGTGTCAAAGTGTGGTGCAAGGTGTAATGGTGAAAAAGTAGCTCCCCTAAACCCTAGACCCTAGCCCTAACCCTACGCCGAACCCTAACCAGTAGATCAGGCACACCATCGATCATGTGATAATGGCTCGAGCTGCGGGTGTATGTGCCAAAGGGTCCCAATCTTGGTTCTCCATGTGTATATGTCCTAAACAAACCTAAAAGAATGAAAATGTACATTGGTGCACCCTCGCGCGGAGAAATCTAGGGGGTAGACCCGCCGGGCCACACGTTCCGCTGTTTTGGGGGGAGGAGGGGGAGAATGACCGCCGGAACACCGGAACCCCACCAAATCTTTCATGTGGGCCTATGATATGTGTCAAAGTGTGATGCAAGGTGTAATTGTGCAAAAGTAGCTCCCCTAAATCCTAGACCCTACTCCTAACCCTACGCCGAACCCTAACCAGTAGATCAGGCACACCCTCGATCGTGTGATAATGGCTCGAGCTACGGGTGTATGTGCCAAAGGGTCCCAATCTTGGTTCTCCATGTGTATATGTCCTAAACAAACCTAAAAGAATGAAAAGGGACATTGGTGCACCCTCGCGCGGAGAAATCTAGGGGGTAGACCCGCCGGGGCACACGTTCCGCTGTTTTGGGGGGAGGAGGGGGAGAGCGACCGCCGGAACATCGGAACCCCACCAAATCTTGCATGTGGGCCTATGCTATGTGTAAAAGTGTGGTTCAAGGTGTAATGGTGCAAAAGTATCTCCCCTAAACCCTAGACCCTACCCCTAACCCTACGCCGAACCCTAACCAGTAGATGAGGCACACCCTCGATCGTGTGATAATGGCTCGAGCTGCGGGTGTATGTGCCAAAGGGTCCCAATCTTGGTTCTCCATGTGTATATGTCCTAAACAAACCTAAAAGAATGAAAAGGTACATTGGTGCACCCTCGCGCGGAGAAATCTAGGGGGGTAGACCCGCCGGGGCACACGTTCCGCTGTTTTGGGGGAGGAGGGGGAGAACGACCGCCAGAACACCGGAACCCCACCAAATCTTGCATGTGGGCCTATGCTATGTGTCAAAGTATGATGCAAGGTGTAATTGTGCAATAGTAGCTCCCCTAAATCCTAGATCCTAGCCCTAACCCTACGCCGAACCCTAATTAACCAGTAGATCAGGCACACCCTCGATCGTGATAATGGCTCGAGCTGCGGGTGTATGTGCCAAAGGGTCCCAATCTTGGTTCTCCATGTGTATATGTCCTAAACAAACCTAAAAGAATGAAAAGGTACATTGGTGCACCCTCGCGCGGAGAAATCTAGGGAGGGAGACCCGCCGGGGCACACGTTCCGTTGTATTGGGGGGAGGAGGGGGAGAACGACCGCCGGAACACCGGAACCCCACCAAATATTGCATGTGGGCCTATGCTATGTGTCAAAGTGTGGTTCAAGGTGTAATGGTGCAACAGTAGCTCCCCTAAACCCTAGACCCTACCCCTAACCCTACGCCGAACCCTAACCAGTAGATCAGGCACACCCTCGATCGTGTGATAATGGCTCGAGCTGCGGGTGTATGTGCCAAAGGGTCCCAATCTTGGTTCTCCATGTGTATATGTCCTAAACAAACCTAAAAGAATGAAAAGGTACATTGGTGCACCCTCGCGTGGAGAAATCTAGGGGGTAGACCCGCCGGGGCACACGTTCCGCTGTTTTGGGGGGAGGAGGGGGAGAACGACCGCCAGAACACCGGAACCCCAACAAATCTTGCATGTGGGCCTATGCTATGTGTCAAAGTGTGATGCAAGGTGTAATTGTGCAAAAGTAGCTCCCCTAAACCCTAGACCCGAGCCCTAACCCTACGCCGAACCCTAATTAACCAGTAGATCAGGCACACCCTCGATCGTGTGATAATGGCTCGAGCTGCGGGTGTATGTGCCAAAGGGTCCCGATCTTGGTTCTCCATGTGTATATGTCCTAAAAAAACCTAAAAGAATGAAAATGTACATTGGTGCACCCTCGCGCGGAGAAATCTAGGGGGTAGACCCACCGGGGCACACGTTCCGCTGTTTTGGGGGGGGAGGGGGAGAACGACTGCCGGAACACCGGAACCCCACCAAATCTTGCATGTGGGCCTATGATATGTGTCAAAGTGTGATGCAAGGTGTAATTGTGCAAAAGTAGCTCCCCTAAACCCTAGACCCTAGCCCTAACCCTACGCCGAACCCTAACCAGTAGATCAGGCACACCCTCGATCGTGTGATAATGGCTCGAGCTGCGGGTGTATGTGCCAAAGGGTCCCAATCTTGGTTCTCCATGTTTATATGTCCTAAAAAAATCTAAAAGGATGAAAATGTACATTTGTTCACCCTCGCGCGGAGAAATATAGGGGTAGACCCGCCGGGGCACACGTTCCGCTGTTTTGGGGGGAGGAGGGGGAGAACGACCGCCGGAACACTGAAACCCCACCAAATCTTGCATGTGGGCCTATGCTATGTGTCAAAGTGTGGTGCAAGGTGTAATGGTGAAAAAGTAGCTCCCCTAAACCCTAGACCCTAGCCCTAACCCTACGCCGAACCCTAACCAGTAGATCAGGCACACCATCGATCATGTGATAATGGCTCGAGCTGCGGGTGTATGTGCCAAAGGGTCCCAATCTTGGTTCTCCATGTGTATATGTCCTAAACAAACCTAAAAGAATGAAAATGTACATTGGTGCACCCTCGCGCGGAGAAATCTAGGGGGTAGACCCGCCGGGCCACACGTTCCGCTGTTTTGGGGGGGAGGAGGGGGAGAATGACCGCCGGAACACCGGAACCCCACCAAATCTTGCATGTGGGCCTATGATATGTGTCAAAGTGTGATGCAAGGTGTAATTGTGCAAAAGTAGCTCCCCTAAACCCTAGACCCTACTCCTAACCCTACGCCGAACCCTAACCAGTAGATCAGGCACACCCTCGATCATGTGATAATGGCTCGAGCTGCGGGTGTATGTGCCAAAGGGTCCCAATCTTGGTTCGCCATGTGTATATGTCCTAAACAAACCTAAAAGAATGAAAAGGGACATTGGTGCATGATGCGTGTAGTTGACACGTCCGTTGGGAACCCCAAGAGGAAGGTGTGATGCGCACAACGGCAAGTTTCCCTCAGTAAGAAACCAAGGTTTAATCGAACCAGTAGGAGTCAAGAAGCACGTTGAAGGTTGATGGCGGCGGGATGTAGTGCGGCGCAACACCAGAGATTCCGGCGCCAACGTGGAACCTGCACAACACAACCAAAGTACTTTGCCCCAACGAAACAGTGAGGTTGTCAATCTCACCGGCTTGCTGTAACAAAGGATTAACCGTATTGTGTGGAAGATGATTGTTTGCAGAAAACAGTAGAACAAGTATTGCAGTAGATTGTATTTCAGTATAGAAAATTGGACCGGGGTCCACAGTTCACTAGAGGTGTCTCTCCCATAAGATAAACATCATGTTGGGTGAACAAATTACAGTTGGGCAATTGACAAATAAAGAGGGCATGACCATGCACATACATATTATGATGAGTATAGTGAGATTTAATTGGGCATTACGACAAAGTACATAGACCGCTATCCAGCATGCATCTATGCCTAAAAAGTCCACCTTCAGGTTATCATCCGAACCCCCTCCAGTATTAAGTTGCTAACAACAGACAATTGCATTAAGTATTGCGCGTAATGTAATCAGTAACTACATCCTTGAACATAGCACCAATGTTTTATCCCTAGTGGCAACAGCACATCCATAATCTTAGAGGTTTCTGTCACTCCCCCAGATTCATGGAGACATGAACCCACTATCGAGCATAAATACTCCCTCTTGGAGTTACAAGCATCTACTTGGCCAGAGCATCTACTAGTAACGGAGAGCATGCAAGATCATAAACAACACATAGACATAACTTGATAATCAACATAACAAGTATTCTCTATTCATCGGATCCCAACAAACACAACATATAGAATTACAGATAGATGATCTTGATCATGTTCGGCAGCTCACAAGACCCGACAATTAAGCACAATGGGGAGAAGACAACCATCTAGCTACTGCTATGGACCCATAGTCCAGGGGTAGACTACTCACTCATCACTCCGGAGGCGACCATGGCGGCGTAGAGTCCTCCGGGAGATGATTCCCCTCTCCGGCAGGGTGCCAGAGGCGATCTCCTGAATCCCCCGAGATGGGATTGGCGGCGGCGGCGTCTCTGGAAGGTTTTCCGTATCGTGGCTCTCGGTACTGGGGGTTTCGCGACGGAGGCTTTAAGTAGGCGGAAGGGCAGGTTAGGAGGCGGCACGAGGGGCCCACACCATAGGTCGGCGCGGCCAGGGCCTGGGCCGCGCCGCCCTAGGGTGTGGCCACCTCGTGGCCCCACTTCGTCTCCTCTTCGGTCTTCTGGAAGCTTCGTGGCAAAATAGGACCCTGGGCGTTGATTTCGTCCAATTCCGAGAATATTTCGTTACTAGGATTTCTGAAACCAAAAACAGCAGAAAACAACAACTGGCTCTTCGGCATCTTGTTAATAGGTTAGTTCCAGAAAATGCACGAATATGACATAAAGTGTGCATAAAACATGTAGATATCATCAATAATGTGGCATGGAACACAAGAAATTATCGATACGTCGGAGACGTATCAGCATCCCCAAGCTTAGTTCTGCTCGTCCCGAGCAGGTAAAACGATAACAAAGATAATTTCTGGAGTGACATGCCATCATAACCTTGATCATACTATTTGTAAAGCATATGTAATGAATGCAGCGATCAAAACAATGTATATGACATGAGTAAACAAGTGAATCATATAGCAAAGACTTTTCATGAATAGTACTTCAAGACAAGCATCAATAAGTCTTGCATAAGAGTTAACTCATAAAGCAATAATTCATAGTAAAAGCATTGAAGCAACACAAAGGAAGATTAAGTTTCAGCGGTTGCTTTCAACTTGTAACATGTATATCTCATGAATATTGTCAACATAGAGTAATATAATAAGTGCAATATGCAAGTATGTAGGAATCAATGCACAGTTCACACAAGTGTTTGCTTCTTGAGGTGGACAGAAATAGGTGAACTGACTCAACAATGAAAGTAAAAGAATGGTCCTCCATAGAGGAAAAGCATCGATTGCTATATTTGTGCTAGAGCTTTTATTTTGAAAACAAGAAACAATTTTGTCAACGGTAGTAATAAAGCATATGAGTTATGTAAATTATATCTTACAAGTTGCAAGCCTCATGCATAGTATACTAATAGTGCCCGCACCTTGTCCTAATTAGCTTGGACTACCGGATCATCGCAATACACATGTTTTAACCAAGTGTCACAATGGGGTACCTCCATGCCGCCTGTACAAAGGTCTAAGGAGAAAGCTCGCATTGGATTTCTCGCTATTGATTATTCTCAACTTAGACATCCATACCGGGACAACATAGACAACAGATAATGGACTCCTCTTTTATGCATAAGCATGTAGCAACAATTAATTTTCTCATTTGAGATTGAGGATATATGTCCAAAACTGAAACTTCCACCATGGATCATGGCTTTAGTTAGCGGCCCAATGTTCTTCTCTAACAATATGCATGCTTAACCATAAGGTGGTAGATCTCTCTTACTTCAGACAAGACGGACATGCATAGCAACTCACATGATATTCAACAAAGAATAGTTGATGGCGTCCCCAGAAACATGGTTATCGCACAACAAGCAACTTAATAAGAGATAAAGTGCATAAGTACATATTCAATACCACAATAGTTTTTAAGCTATTTGTCCCATGAGCTATATATTGTAAAGGTGAAGAGTGGAAATTTAAAGGTAGCACTCAAGCAATTTACTTTGGAATGGTGGAGAAATACCATGTAGTAGGTAGGTATGGTGGACACAAATGGCATAGTGGTTGGCTCAAGGATTTTGGATGCATGAGAAGTATTCCCTCTCGATACAAGGTTTAGGCTAGCAAGGTTATTTGAAACAAACGCAAGGATGAACCGGTGCAGAAAAACTCACATAAAAGACATATTGTAAACATTATAAGAATCTACACCGTCTTCCTTGTTGTTCAAAACTCAATACTAGAAATTATCTAGACCTTAGAGAGACCAAATATGCAAACCAAATTTTAGCACGCTCTATGTATTTCTTCATTAATGGGTGCAAAGTATATGATGCAAGAGCTTAAACATGAGCACAACAATTGCCAAGTATCACATTATCCAAGACATTTTAGCAATTTACTACATGTATCATTTTCCAATTCCAACCATATAACAATTTAACGAAGAAGAAACTTCGCCATGAATACTATGAGTAGAGCCTAAGGACATACTTGTCCATATGCTACAGTGGAGCGTGTCTCTCTCCCACAAAGTGAATGCTAGGATCCATTTTATTCAAACAAAATAAAAACAAAAACAAACCGACGCTCCAAGAAAAGCACATAAGATGTGATGGAATTAAAATATAGTTTCAGGGGAGGAACCTGATAATATTGTCGATGAAGAAGGGGATGCCTTGGGCATCCCCAAGCTTAGACGCTTGAGTCTTCTTAGAATATGCAGGGGTGAACCACCGGGGCATCCCCAAGCTTAGAGCTTTCACTCTCCTTGATCATGTTGCATCATACTCCTCTCTTGATCCTTGAAACTTCCTCCACACCAAACTTAGAACAACTCATTAGAGGATTAGTGGACAATCAAAATATACATGTTCAGAGGTGACATAATCATTCTTAACACTTCTGGACATTGCACAAAGCTACTGAAAGTCAATGGAATCGAAATATCCATCGAACATAACAAAACTGGCAATGCGAAATAAAAGGCAGAATCTGTCAAAAACAGAACAGTTCGTATTGACGAATTTTATCGAGGCACCAGACTTGCTCAAATGAAAATTCTCAAATTGAATGAAAGTTGCGTACATATCTGAGGATCACTCACGTAAATTGGCATAATTTTCTGAGTTACCTACAGAGAAAACAGCCCAGATTCGTGACAGCAAAGAAATCTGTTTCTGCGCAGTAATCCAAATCTAGTATGAACTTTACTATCAACGACTTTACTTGGCACAACAAAACACAAAACTAAGATAAGGAGAGGTTGCTGCAGTAGTAAACAACTTCCAAGACACAAAATAAAAACATAGTACTGTAGTAAAAACACATGGGTTGTCTCCCATAAGCGCTTTTCTTTAACGCCTTTCAGCTAGGCGCAGAAAGTGTGCATCAAGTATTATCAAGAGATGGTGCATCGTTATCATGAGCTCCCCCATCCGTAGTTGTACTAAGGGCTTTGTCAATTTTAGGCCTATAATAATACTTCTTTGGTTTAGGCACTTTAGAGACATACTTTTGCTCCTTACCCACATAAGCTTTCTCCTTATATTTAAGAGAAGAAAATGTTGAACCCAAGGTTCCCATAGCTTTTTCAAGTTCGTCAATCCTATTGCTTTGATCGTCATGGACAACACAAGTTCCTAGGACACTAATTCTTTCATCAATTCCTCCTAAGGATTTATCAAGTAACATTTCCAATTTAGCTTCAATACTTGGAAAAAATTTCTCTAAGGTTTCCAATTTTTTCATAACATCTTCAAGAGAGATTTCAGTTTTAACTTCATCAACAGGGGGTATTCCAAATAGACTCTCAATAATGCAGCTAGCTTCTAATGCAGGAGTACTTAGGAAGTTTCCTTTCGCGAGACTATCAAGAACATACCTATTCCAGCTAGAGATACCAACATAAAAATTCCTGAGTAGGATAGTGGTGGAGTGTTTCTTAATGCACCTATTATGGGCATCACTAATTCTGTACCAAGCATCTCTTAAACATTCTCCCCCTCGTTGCTTAAACGTACGAACTTCAACTTCAGGATTACTCATTTTAGCAGTAGTAAATAAAGCAAACTAGATAAAGTAAATGCGAGTAACTAAATTTTTTTGTGTTTTTGATATAGCAAACAAGATAGCAAATAAAGTAAAACTAGCAACTAATTTTTTTTTGTATTTTGATATAGTGCAGCAAACAAAGTAGTAAATAAAACTAAGCAAGACAAAAACTAAGTAAAGAGATTGGGAAGTGGAGACTCCCCTTGCAGCGTGTCTTGATCTCCCCGGCAACGGCGCCAGAAATTTGCTTGATGCGTGTAGTTGACACGTCCGTTGGGAACCCCAAGAGGAAGGTGTGATGCGCACAGTGGCAAGTTTCCTCAAGAAGAAACCAAGGTTTAATCGAACCAGTAGGAGTCAAGAAGCACGTTGAAGGTTGATGGCGGCGGGATGTAGTGCGGCGCAACACCAGAGATTCCGGCGCCAACGTGGAACCTGCACAACACAACCAAAGTATTTTGCCCCAACGAAACAGTGAGGTTGTCAATCTCACCGGCTTGCTGTAACAAAGGATTAACCGTATTGTGTGGAAGATGATTGTTTGCAGAAAACAGTAGAACAAGTATTGCAGTAGATTGTATTTCAGTATAGAGAATTGGACCGGGGTCCACAGTTCACTAGAGGTGTCTCTCCCATAAGATAAACAGCATGTTGGGTGAACAAATTACAGTTGAGCAATTGACAAATAAAGAGGGCATGACCATGCACATACATATTATGATGAGTATAGTGAGATTTAATTGGGCATTACGACAAAGTACATAGACCGCTATCCAGCATGCATCTATGCCTAAAAAGTCCACCTTCAGGTTATCATCCGAACCCCCTCCAGTATTAAGTTGCTAACAACAGACAATTGCATTAAGTATTGCGCGTAATGTAATCAGTAACTACATACTTGAACATAGCACCAATGTTTTATCCCTAGTGGCAACAGCACATCCATAATCTTAGTGGCAACCCCCTCCAGTATTAAGTTGCTAACAACCCACTATCGAGCATAAATACTCCCTCTTGGAGTTACAAGCATCTACTTGGCCAGAGCATCTACTAGTAACGGAGAGCATGCAAGATCATAAACAACACATAGACATAACTTGATAATCAACATAACAAGTATTCTCTATTCATCGGATCCCAACAAACACAACATATAGAATTACAGATAGATGATCTTGATCATGTTCGGCAGCTCACAAGACCCGACAATTAAGCACAATGGGGAGAAGACAACCATCTAGCTACTACTATGGACCCATAGTCCAGGGGTAGACTACTCACTCATCACTTCGGAGGCGACCATGGCGGCGTAGAGTCCTCCGGGAGATGATTCCCCTCTCCGGCAGGGTGCCAGAGGCGATCTCCTGAATCCCCCGAGATGGGATTGGCGGCGGCGGCGTCTCTGGAAGGTTTTCCGTATCGTGGCTCTCGGTACTGGGGGTTTCGTGACGGAGGCTTTAAGTAGGCGGAAGGGCAGGTCAGGAGGCGGCACGAGGGGCCCACACCATAGGTCGGCGCGGCCAGGGCCTGGGCCGCGCCGCCCTAGGGTGTGGCCACCTCGTGGCCCCACTTCGTCTCCTCTTCGGTCTTCTGGAAGCTTCGTGGCAAAATAGGACCCTGGGCGTTGACTTCGTCCAATTCCGAGAAAAATTTCGTTACTAGGATTTCTGAAACCAAAAACAGCAGAAAACAGCAACTGGCTCTTCGGCATCTTGTTAATAGGTTAGTTCTAGAAAATGCACGAATATGACATAAAGTGTTCATAAAACATGTAGATATCATCAATAATGTGGCATGGAACACAAGAAATTATCGATACGTCGGAGACGTATCAGTGCACCCTCGCGCGGAGAAATCTAGGGGGTAGACCCGCCGGGGCACACGTTCCGCTGTTTTGGGGGGAGGAGGGGGAGAGCGACCGCCGGAACATCGGAACCCCGCCAAATCTTGCATGTGGGCCTATGCTATGTGTAAAAGTGTGGTTCAAGGTGTAATGGTGCAAAAGTATCTCCCCTAAACCCTATACCCTACCCCTAACCCTACGCCGAACCCTAACCAGTAGATGAGGCACACCCTCGATCGTGTGATAATGGCTCGAGCTGCGGGTGTATGTGCCAAATGGTCCCAATCTTGGTTCTCCATGTGTATATGTCCTAAACAAACCTAAAAGAATGAAAAGGTACATTGGTGCACCCTCGCGCGGAGAAATCTAGGGGGGTAGACCCGCCGGGGCACACGTTCCGCTGTTTTGGGGCAGGAGGGGGAGAACGACCGCCAGAACACCGAAACCCCACCAAATCTTGCATGTGGGCCTATGCTATGTGTCAAAGTGTGATGCAAGGTGTAATTGTGCAATAGTAGCTCCCCTAAATCCTAGATCCTAGCCCTAACCCTACGCCGAACCCTAATTAACCAGTAGATCAGGCACACCCTCGATCGTGATAATGGCTCGAGCTGCGGGTGTATGTGCCAAATGGTCCCAATATTGGTTCTCCATGTGTATATGTCCTAAACAAACCTAAAAGAATGAAAAGGTACATTGGTGCACCCTCGCGCGGAGAAATCTAGGGGGGTAGACCCGCCGGGGCACACGTTCCATTGTATTGGGGGGAGGAGGGGGAGAACGACCGCCGGAACACCGGAACCCCACCAAATCTTGCATGTGGGCCTATGCTATATGTCAAAGTGTGGTTCAAGGTGTAATGGTGCAACAGTAGCTCCCCTAAACCCTAGACCCTACCCCTAACCCTACGCCGAACCCTAACCAGTAGATCAGGCACACCCTCGATCGTGTGATAATGGCTCGAGCTGCGGGTGTATGTGCCAAAGGGTCCCAATCTTGGTTCTCCATGTGTATATGTCCTAAACAAACCTAAAAGAATGAAAAGGTACATTGGTGCACCCTCGCGTGGAGAAATCTAGGGGGTAGACCCGCCGGGGCACACGTTCCGCTGTTTTGGGGGGAGGAGGGGGAGAACGACCGCCAGAACACCGGAACCCCAGCAAATCTTGCTTGTGGGCCTATGTCAACACCCGGATTTTTAAGTCCGAATGCCTATTATGTCATACATCGCAATCCCAGGAATATTGTTGTTGCGAGGCATAATAGTTAAGTATCACAGTCATCATTCATTACAACCCATAAGTCTTACAAATTGGAATCACATGATCCATATTACACGAATAGTTGATCTATTGATCAACGAACAAACACAAGTTCATAGTTCAACATAGCGGAAGCGTAAGATACAAGGACTCTCTAGTCCACAGGCCAACGCTTGACGTCGGAAAGCGCTTAGTTGTTGTAGGCGTCCTGCTGGTCATCTCCTTGTTCATCTTCATACTCTGGCCATTTGAATAGCCAGGGACAAAGCCGTGAGTACGTTGAGTACTCGCAAACTAATACTAATGTAAGTGCTAGACATTCTAGTAGGGTTTGCTAAGCTCTAGTTTATTTGCATAAAGCTAGTTTTAGTTCACAAAGCTTTGAGAAAAGCCTACTCAAGTGCTAACTAACCCAAGTGGGAACATTAGTGTCATTCCCACCATTCAAGTGGTGATTTCAATTCAATTCACCACAAGTCATTTCACCACAAGTCAATTCACCATCACCTTTCAACATCATTTTCAAAGATATGACATCGGAAACTGTATGGCCTTTCCAACCGTCCGTAACCGTGGACGCGGCTATTCGAATAGGTTTACACTCTGCAGAGGTTGCACACTTGTGCCACAACATTTGATTTCATCCGTCGGGATTTCCCCGAATAATCGTAACACAGTACGCGGATCATCAACCATAACCTTTCACTTACGAATCCTAGTATGAGCACCTCTCCCCATGAGCTTGGCCTCCCGGTGAAGACCAACTGTCAACCCGGGAACCGCATGTGGCTTGGGCCGGACATTCACCTCCTTTCGCATCATATCGTATCGTTTCTTTTGTGGTAGAGGCAGCTTTCGGCATAACCCCGATGACGCTTGTTTAGAGGGAACCCATACTAAGACGCATAAACTTCCAGTTAAGCCCTACCCATAATCAGGTATTGTGGGGGTACTTGAGAATTGGAAAGGTATCGCATTCAAACCAACATCATGTTTTATCAAAAATCACCATCTTCTCGTGGTCATATTCACCTTCAAAAATCATTCAATGGAATGCATCTTCATTCCAAGGTTTCAAATTCCTTTCAAAATCACAAAGTTCCCATCTAGAGTAGTCAAGTTTAGTTGATTAGCACTAGCTCTAAGTCATGAGGGGTGCTACCTTGCTTTGCTTGGAAGAGACTAACTCACTACTCTAGTATCCAACTTGTGTTTTGACCAAAGTTAACTATAAAAGGAAATCATTTGGAAAACAAGTAAAAACTTGGGATGGGTTCACATAAGAAAAGGTAAGACATGGTGCCTTGCCCCAAGGGGCTTTGCACTTGGCAAGAATAAAAGCTTGCATAGTAATTTAGCTTGCCTTGGTAGTTCTCAAACTGTTCCTCTTCCTCCTCCTGGTAGCAACCTTCTTCTTCGGCGTACTCTCCGGTGCTACCGTCTAAATTTGAATACGAGTATAATTACTCACTAATTCCAGGGCTATTCCACACATCACAAATCAACACACCACTACTCTAGGCACACACATAAATAAACTAGGGTGCATGGGTGGTGGGATTTAAATAGGATTTGTATTCTATATGTAAATGATAGTTTCCATAGGGTTCTTGAGAAATAATTTCCTCTCATTGAAATCTTCTTAAGATTTAATTTCTCCAACAATCATGGATGAACTCATCTTGACCTAGATCAAATGTTCATCATCATCATCATTTGGTAGAATGATTTAAATGAGGTGGAACACCTCATGCCATTTAAATAACTCTACCTTTGATTTAAATCTCAAGAAATTCATATAAGAGAGTTTGGGACCAGGGGTCCAAACATCCCATGAATTCATGTGAGACAAGTTTAAATGAAGTGTAAGACTTCACACAATTTAACTTTAATAGTTTTGGATAATATCAACTAGTTAAACTAGTCAAAATATCCATTCATTAAACCATGGCATGATCATGCAAAGTGACCACACCATTTTATTGCATAAACAATTAGTGTAAGTCAAATGTGAGCTATTAGAGTTGGAATTAACTTAATATCTATTTTGGTTGATTTTTAAGAATTATTTGAATAGGGAAAAGTCCCTGGCTTGTTATTTTTGTCACATTAATTCTACAACGAAATTGACCATGAGGCCAGGGGCATTGGATAGAGAATTTTAGTGGCTTTCTAACAATGTCAAATTCACTAAATTTGGTTTAGCCAATTTGAAATGGTTGAATTTCAAAGTTTGGGCAGTATTGGATTGTTTGGAAAATGTTTAAAACGAATTTGAATTAAACAGGCCGGCGGGAAAAGCTAACGGGCTGAAATAGTTTAAACAGGCCCAAGGCCAGCCCACCACGCGTCTGTGCCCGCGTGGGCTGCCTGACAGGGGGTCCCGCATGTCAGCGGCGTTTAAACGCCGAAGCGGTACGGGGCGACGTGGGGCGTAGGATTAGAGAGTAGATCGACGGCTCAGAGCCATCGTCTTCTCCGGCGAGATGCCGAGGTTCTGGCGGCGAGCCTAGGGGGTGGGAGAGCTAACCAGGGCTCCCGCGGTGGCTGGCAGTGTGCGTGATGTCGATGTGGACGACGGCGAAGCTCCTGGCACCGGCGGCGTCTCCTGGATCGGCTCCAATCGACGGCGGCGAGGTGCGGTACTGGCGGGCTCCGACCTTCCAATTGGAGCAACTCCGGTGACAATCGAGTGAGTGGTTGGGTGGAGGAGAAGCAGTGGAGGATGGTGAACGTGGTGGTGTGCTCAGCTTCGTCCAGGGAACGCGGTATTTATAGATGGCCAAGGGTGCGGCTTGGCCGTGAAGAAGTCGACCGAGGTGCGGCGGTTCCGGCGAGGTGTTGGGCTAGGCGAGGGTGCTACGGTGTTCTCCTCGTCCAGGCGAATCTGTAGGTGGCGATGGCACGGTCGGGCGGCGTCTGTGGGCGAAGCATTGCTTCCGTGTCTGCCGTGCTGGTCGCGGGATCGCGTTGTCATCTCCGGCGACGGCGGCCACGGGTCGGGGTCGAGAGCATGTCTGGTGGTTGCGTGGCGACGCGGCGATGCTCAACGGCTGGTCAGCGAGTCCAGGGCGTGCTTGTGGTGACGGCGCGGCGCGTGGCCAGTGTGTGCCCGCGGCGTGCACACGCGCGACGTGAGCGGCGTCCAGGGCGCCATGGACGCGAGCTGGTCTCGGCGTTGTCGAGCTCCTCCTCGACCAGGGCTGTGCTAGGCGAGGCTAGGCAGTGTGGTGGCGTGCTGTGGCGAGGGGGCCAAGGTTGGCAAGCAAGGGAGAGAGGGGGAGGCTCGGCATGGTGATGCCATGGCCGGCATGGCCATGCCATGCAATCTAGCTCCTCCTCCTTAGCTCCACTATGCTTCCCTTAGGGTTAGAGGGGGCAGGGGAACCATGTAGTGTAGCTTTGGTTTGAAAAATGTGAGGTAGATCACTATTTGCAATAGTGTGTGAATAGGGTTCAAAATTGGAAAATTCAAAAATATCAAAAATGGAAATAATGCAAAAGGTGAATGTTTGTGAAATGTGAGTGTTGAGATAAGTTGTATTTGACCAGAGATGAGTTGAGGTGGTGGTGGAAAAATTGGATTTCAAAAATGGCCCAAAATGGCTAAGTGAAGATTGTTGAACTTATTATAAAGTTGCCACTTTGGGTGAGCATAGCTAGTGATCAAAGATGAATTTGGCAGGGTGGTCTTCATCAAAGTTGTTCACCTTGATGTTGACTTTGAAATGGTGCAAGGAGTTAGCAAAGAATGGTTTGGGAAAATTGAATTGCAGGGGCTCAAAGTGGTGATCAGACTGAAATTGGCAGATTTGGTCATCATCACATGTGAGTGGGAAAAGTGTTGGAAAATCAATTGAATTGTGAACCCTTGCTTCCAAAAGTTGGGATAAGTGTTTAGTAACATTATTCCACTAATGGTGAAGACAAAATAGGTCTAGGGTCAAAATTTATAAAAATGCCATAGGGCATATGTGAGGGTTTTTAGGGTTTTTCAATTATGGGAATTTCTTCCACTTTTTGATTTATTTGGTTGGTGATCTTCACATGATCACTCTAGGGTTTTAGAGCATAACAAATACAAGTAATAACAATCATCATGGCATATCACTCAAATGCACAAGTCCTATGCATGGTACTATATGCAAAAGAAAAGTTTTTGTTGGTTTGAAAATTTGTATTTCTGGAATTCTCTAACTTTCTTTTTCATTGAAATTTGGGGTGTTACAAACCCTTCCCCCTTACAAAAGATCTCGTCCCGAGATCAAAAAGAAAGTTAGGTGCTAAAGAGATCTGGGTACTCCTTCTTCATGAAGTCTTCGCGTTCCCAGGTGGCTTCATCCTCGGTATGATTGCTCCATTGGATCTTTAGAAACTTGATGCTTCGGGTGCGGGTGGTTCTGTATGCTTCTTCTAGGATGCGAATCGGCACTTCGCGGTAAGTCAGATCCTTGTTGATATCCACCGATCGGTGATCGATGTTCTTGAACACTTCGGTCTTCTCAGGGACTTCAAGACATTTCCGGAGAAGTGAGATGTGAAAAACGTCGTGCACAGCCGACATTTCTTCGTGCAACTCCAGCTTGATAAGATACTTCACCTCGGCGGCTGAGGACTTGGAAAGGTCCCACGTAGCGAGGTGCAAGCTTTCCTTTCAGCTGAAACCTTTGCATCCCTTTCAAGGGGGATACTTTGAGATAGACAAAATCTCCGATCTCAAAGGTCATCTCCCGACGTCTCTTGTCGGCGTAGCTCTTCTGTCTGGATTGCGCAGTCTTGAGGTACTCACGGATCTTGTGAACCTTCTCTTCGGCTTCACGAAGAACGTCTGGGCCGAAAACTTGACTCTCTCCGACTTCTGACCAGTTCAGGGGGGTACGGCACTTCCTTCCGTACAAGGCTTCAAAGGGGGCCATCTGTAGGCTGGCTTGATAACTATTGTTGTATGAGAATTCTGCGTAAGGTAGGCAGTCTTCCCACTTGGATCCGTATTCCAAGACGCATGCCCTAAGCATGTCTTCCAAGATTCTGGTTTACTCTCTCGATCTGTCCGTCTGTCTGAGGGTGATAGGCGGTGCTGAAATTTAGGCGAGTGCCTAGTCCTTCATGCACTTTCTGCCGTAACCTTGAGGTGAACCGTGATCCTCTATCTGACACTATCGATTTGGGGGTTCCATGCAAAGCGACTATTCTGGAGATGTAGAGTTCAGCTAACTTGGGGCCTTGATAGGTGGTTTTGACGGCGATGAAATGGGCGACTTTGGTCAATCTATCGACCACTACCCATATGGAATCATTGCCTTTGCTGGATTTGGGCAGTCCGGTGATAAAGTCCATTCCTACGGAGTCCCATTTCCATTCTGGAATCTGAAGGGGTTGCAACAGTCCGGCGGGTCTCTGGTGTTCTGCCTTAACTCGCTGGCAGATGTCACACTTAGCGATATAGCTACCGATCTCTCTCTTCATTCCGTGCCACCAAAATTGTTCTTTCAGGTCCTGGTACATCTTGGTACCTCCGGGTGGATTGAGTAAAGGGTGTCATGGGCTTCTTGCAGGATGACTTGTTTCAGTCGTAGTCCGATGGTACGCAGAGGCGTTCTTTGTACCAAAGCACTCCGGCTTCGTCAATGGAGAAACCGGGGGCTTTTCCTGCGGCTATCTGTTTCTTGATTCCATCAATGCTAGCGTTGTCCTTCTGGGCTTCCTTGATCTGACCAATCAAGGTAGGTTGCAGTTCGATGCTGGCTAGGAATCCTTCACTCACAAGTTCAAGTCTGAACTGTTCAAACTCTTGGTGCAAACTAGGCTGTTCGGTTGCGAGCATGGAGTTCAACTGGCACGGCAGTCGACTCAAAGCATCCGCTACCACATTGGCCTTGCCGGGGTGGTAGTGAATCTCCATGTCGTAATCCTTGATCAATTCGATCCATCGGCGTTGTCTCATGTTTAACTCCTACGGGGTGAAAATGTATTTGAGGCTTTTGTGGTCGGAATAAATCTCGCATCGATTACCCATGAGGTAATGACGCCAAACTTTCAAGGCTAAGACCACGGCTGCAAGCTCGAGGTCGTGGGTTGGGTAGTTCTGCTCATGTTGCTTGAGTTGCCTAGAAAGGTAGGATACAACCTTTCCTTCTTGCATAAGCACGCATCCAAGTCCAGTCTTGGAGGCGTCGCAATATACGTCAAAGGGCTTTGCGATATCTGGCATGATCAGGATTGGGGCTGTTGTCAGTCTACTCTTGAGCTGTTGAAAGCTCTCTTCACACTTGTCGGTCCACTCAAACTTTCTGTCCTTTTTCAGCAGTTGGGTCATTGGTCGAGCGATGCTCGAAAAACCTTCTACAAATCTGCGGTAATATCCGGCTAATCCAAGAAAAGCACGGACCTCAGTTTGTGTGGTCGGGGCTTTCCATTCCATAACAGTTTTGATCTTGGCGGGATCTACGGCAATTCCTCCTGCAGACAAGATGTGTCCGAGGAATCCAACTTCTTCCAGCCAAAACTCACACTTGCTAAACTTGGCGTACAACTGGTGCTGTCTCAGGGTTTCTAGAACAATCTCCAGATGCTGTTCATGTTCTTCTTCGGACTTGGAGTAGACCAAAATGTCGTCGATGAAAACAACGACAAATTTGTCCAAGAAGTTCATGAAGATCTTATTCATGAGATTCATGAAATAAGCGGGAGCATTGGTCAGTCCAAATGACATGACGTTGTACTCATACAACCCATATCTGGTGGTAAAGGCAGTTTTTGGAATATCGGTGGCTCGGATTTTCAGTTGGTGGTATCCAGTTCTAAGATCAATTTTCGAGAAAACTCGGGATCCGGTGAGTTGGTCGAACAAGTCTTCGATCTTGGGTAAGGGGTATTTGTTTTTGATGGTGACATCGTTAAGCTTACGATAGTCGGTGCATAAACGATTTGCACCATCCTTCTTGTCGACAAACAAGACGTGGGATCTCCAGGGGGATGCACTTGGTCTGATCAAACCTTTGGCTAACATGTCATCTATTTGCTTCTTCAGCTCCACAAGCTCGGCTGCGTTCATGCTGTAGGCTCTCTGGGCGATGGGTCCAGTTCCGGGGATTAACTCGATGATAAACTCGATATCCCGGTCCGGGGCATACTGGGTAGATCATCCGGAAACACATCGTGGTAGCGACAAACGACCCTGATTTGATCCAGAGTAGGCTTGGATACACTTTGGTTGCAGGTAAATTTTCTGGGTAGTTTTTCAGAGACGTGCTCAACTACGATTCCGGTGCTGCTAGTCATGGTTATGGCTTTCTTGGCGCAGTCTATCAATCCATTGTGTTTGGACATCCAGTCCATTCCTAGGACAACTTCCAAACCTTTGGTTCCAAGTATGATGAGATTTGCAAAGAAATCAACATCATGGATTTTGATTGGCACATTTTTACAAAATTTTCTGGCTTTGGTGGTTGATCCGGGGATTTGAACTATCATAACATGCTTCAAACTGAGGGGTTGAATTTTACTTGTGGATGCAAAATCTTCGGTGACAAAGGAATGCGATGCTCCGGAATCAAACAACACTCTAGCAGGGGTGTGGTTGATGAAAACATACCCGTGACCACATCTCGGGGCTTCCTGGGCTTCTTCGGCGTTCATGTGGTAGAGGCGGCCGTTGCGGTTGTTGGGGTTGTTGGGGTGAACTTCTTGCCGGTGGAGACACGGCGTTGCTGCTGAGCAGGAGCAGCGGTGTTGCCGGCGAGCTTGGCAAGACGCTTGGGACACTCGTTGGAGTAGTGCCCCACTACACCACACTCATAACAAGTGATAGTGCTCTTGTCCTGCTTGTTCGCAACGGGAATGGCATTGCTCCCGGTTCTGGGGTTGGTGTTGGTGTTGGTGTTGTTGGTGTTCGGGGCTCGAGGGGGAGCGCGGTTGTAGTTGTTGTTGTTGTAGTTGGGGTTGTAGCCTCCTGGCTTGGAGTTTCCTCCACTTCGGTTCTGATAACCGGGGCGAGAGTTCTGCATCGGGGGTTTGTTATGTCTCGGATTGAAACCTCCGCTTGAGCTAGGGCGAAACTTTTGGGGGTGGCTTGATCCACTCTGATTTGCCATGCGGCGCTTGCGGTTCTCATTGGCTTGGTTCAACTTGCCCTCCATCTGGATGGCGGAGTCAACAAGGGCTTCGAGGTCGGCGAAGGGGATGTTGACGAGGACAGTCTGCATCTCATCATGCAGCCCGTTCAGGAATCTCTCCTTCCTCTTTTCAACGGTGTCCGTCTCATCAGGGGCATACCTTGACAAGGTGAGAAACTTGTCGCGGTACTCAACCACCGTCATGCGACCTTGTTTCAGTTCACGGAACTCATCCCTCATCTTCTTGATAAGACCCGGGGGTACATGGTACTTGCTGAACTTGAGTTTGAAATCCTCCCAAGTCATGAATTGACCTCCGTTCATGGCACGGGTACTTGTCCACCAAGCGCGAGCTGGTCCAGCGAGGTAGTGAGTGGCGAACAACACCTTCTCGTTGGCTTCCACTCCAGCTACTTCCAGATTGTTCTCCATAGTCTGGAGCCAATCGTCGGCGTCGAGGGGCTCCTCGGTCTTGCTAAACACCGGAGGGTTGGTGTTCTGGAAGTTCTTGAGCTTGGATCCGGGGTGGTCATGATTTCCATGGCCTTGGGCGATGTTCTGCAAGGCGATGATGTTGGCTTGGCGCTCGGCTCTCTCGGTTTCCGGTCTGCAAGCAGGGTTTGCAGAAGCTGCATCATCGCGTCGTTGGTGCGATTCGGAGGGGCCATCCGAAGGTATAGAAGATCATGAGATAAGAGGGAACATTCTATGGTTCATTTAAGTTTGAAAAACATTTGAAAACTTGTAATCTTTTCATGACAAACATAACATTCATTCATTCATGCAACACATAGTACAAACTACACACATACTCCAATGGTTTTAAGAACCATTCCCATGCTACGATACAAAGGACGGGATACAACTCACACCTACTATAAGTGAAACTAGTGCAACTACTCCTCATCGTCGATATCAATCGGGACGTAGTCATCCTGTCCGGCCTCCAGGAACTCGTAGTCCTCCTCCTCGGTGTTCTCGTCCTCCTCAAAGTCATCGTCATCGCTCGTAAAGGCGTCTCCTCCTGAATATCGATGCCTTCATCGTCCTCCTCCATGTGACGAATCTGATCCTCCCGGGCCGTGACAGTGGCCTCAAGTGACGCGATCCGGTCGCGAAGGCGGCGAATCGTAGCGTCCTTCTTGGCACGCTGCTGGCGAAGGTTCCTGCGGTCGTTGTTGAGTAGCTTGATCGCCTCACCCTGCTCGATGATGTGAGCATGGGTCTGGTTCGCGTAAGCGCGAGAGGCGTCGAGGTCCCTCTGAGTCTGGTAGAGCATGAAGTCCAAGTGATCCACATGGTGCCTCAACTGGGGGTGGAGTGGCACATCCATGGGTCTTCCGTCAGAGTTACGCCGTGCGAGATGCGCAAAGCGTTCCTCACGAAGGGCTTCGGTATTCTGTCCGCACGTACGAGCAAGTGCTTCTCGAAGAGCACGTGCAAGCCCGTCGAGCCGCTTGCTTTCCCCGAAAGAGAAAAGGATCCTCTCCGAGGTGGGAGGCTCCAGCTTGCCCCTCAAGTCGGCAGTGATAATTCACTGCAGTTCCCCTCCCGGCTGGTCGTCCACCTGAATCCCGTGAAACTCGGGGTGTGGGCGGCCAAGGTGATCCGACAGGGAGTCGAGGTCATGCTCGAAGATCAAGCTTCCTCCGTTTCCAAGCTGATAGAACTTGGTGTTGAGGGGTTCATTCGGCTCCATCTGGAAGAGAATTGGATGAGTAAGTTAGAGAGTGCAAAGTGTGGCAAGGTTTTAAGTTGATTTAAAAAAAGATAGACATGATCAAATTTTGGCAAAGTCTCGAAGGCAAGAGTGTAGTAAATTTTCTCAAATAAGTCCTTTCATTTGATTTCAAAGTTAAATTTTTCAGAACGCCCATTCTAACTAAGGTCTTCTAAGGTCAAACAATGGCTCTGATACCAACTTGTCAACACCCGGATTTTTAAGTCCGAATGCCTATTATGTCATACATCGCAATCCCAGGAATATTGTTGTTGCGAGGCATAATAGTTAAGTATCACAGTCATCATTCATTACAACCCATAAGTCTTACAAATTGGAATCACATGATCCATATTACACGAATAGTTGATCTATTGATCAACGAACAAACACAAGTTCATAGTTCAACATAGCGGAAGCGTAAGATACAAGGACTCTCTAGTCCACAGGCCAACGCTTGACGTCGGAAAGCGCTTAGTTGTTGTAGGCGTCCTGCTGGTCATCTCCTTGTTCATCTTCATACTCTGGCCATTTGAATAGCCAGGGACAAAGCCGTGAGTACGTTGAGTACTCGCAAACTAATACTAATGTAAGTGCTAGACATTCTAGTAGGGTTTGCTAAGCTCTAGTTTATTTGCATAAAGCTAGTTTTAGTTCACAAAGCTTTGAGAAAAGCCTACTCAAGTGCTAACTAACCCAAGTGGGAACATTAGTGTCATTCCCACCATTCAAGTGGTGATTTCAATTCAATTCACCACAAGTCATTTCACCACAAGTCAATTCACCATCACCTTTCAACATCATTTTCAAAGATATGACATCGGAAACTGTATGGCCTTTCCAACCGTCCGTAACCGTGGACGCGGCTATTCGAATAGGTTTACACTCTGCAGAGGTTGCACACTTGTGCCACAACATTTGATTTCATCCGTCGGGATTTCCCGAATAATCGTAACACGCACGCGGATCATCAACCATAACCTTTCACTTACGAATCCTAGTATGAGCACCTCTCCCCATGAGCTTGGCCTCCCAGTGAAGACCAACTGTCAACCTGGGAACTGCACAGGGCTTGGGCCGGACATTCACCTCCTTTCGCATCATATCGTATCGTTTCTTTTGTGGTAGAGGCAGCTTTCGGCATAACCCCGATGACGCTTGTTTAGAGGGAACCCATACTAAGACGCATAAACTTCCAGTTAAGCCCTACCCATAATCAGGTATTGTGGGGGTACTTGAGAATTGGAAAGGTATCGCATTCAAACCAACATCATGTTTTATCAAAAATCACCATCTTCTCGTGGTCATATTCACCTTCAAAAATCATTCAATGGAATGCATCTTCATTCCAAGGTTTCAAATTCCTTTCAAAATCACAAAGTTCCCATCTAGAGTAGTCAAGTTTAGTTGATTAGCACTAGCTCTAAGTCATGAGGGGTGCTACCTTGCTTTGCTTGGAAGAGACTAACTCACTACTCTAGTATCCAACTTGTGTTTTGACCAAAGTTAACTATAAAAGGAAATCATTTGGAAAACAAGTAAAAACTTGGGATGGGTTCACATAAGAAAAGGTAAGACATGGTGCCTTGCCCCAAGGGGCTTTGCACTTGGCAAGAATAAAAGCTTGCATAGTAATTTAGCTTGCCTTGGTAGTTCTCAAACTGTTCCTCTTCCTCCTCCTGGTAGCAACCTTCTTCTTCGGCGTACTCTCCGGTGCTACCGTCTAAATTTGAATACGAGTATAATTACTCACTAATTCCAGGGCTATTCCACACATCACAAATCAACACACCACTACTCTAGGCACACACATAAATAAACTAGGGTGCATGGGTGGTGGGATTTAAATAGGATTTGTATTCTATATGTAAATGATAGTTTCCATAGGGTTCTTGAGAAATAATTTCCTCTCATTGAAATCTTCTTAAGATTTAATTTCTCCAACAATCATGGATGAACTCATCTTGACCTAGATCAAATGTTCATCATCATCATCATTTGGTAGAATGATTTAAATGAGGTGGAACACCTCATGCCATTTAAATAACTCTACCTTTGATTTAAATCTCAAGAAATTCATATAAGAGAGTTTGGGACCAGGGGTCCAAACATCCCATGAATTCATGTGAGACAAGTTTAAATGAAGTGTAAGACTTCACACAATTTAACTTTAATAGTTTTGGATAATATCAACTAGTTAAACTAGTCAAAATATCCATTCATTAAACCATGGCATGATCATGCAAAGTGACCACACCATTTTATTGCATAAACAATTAGTGTAAGTCAAATGTGAGCTATTAGAGTTGGAATTAACTTAATATCTATTTTGGTTGATTTTTAAGAATTATTTGAATAGGGAAAAGTCCCTGGCTTGTTATTTTTGTCACATTAATTCTACAACGAAATTGACCATGAGGCCAGGGGCATTGGATAGAGAATTTTAGTGGCTTTCTAACAATGTCAAATTCACTAAATTTGGTTTAGCCAATTTGAAATGGTTGAATTTCAAAGTTTGGGCAGTATTGGATTGTTTGGAAAATGTTTAAAACGAATTTGAATTAAACAGGCCGGCGGGAAAAGCTAACGGGCTGAAATAGTTTAAACAGGCCCAAGGCCAGCCCACCACGCGTCTGTGCCCGCGTGGGCTGCCTGACAGGGGGTCCCGCATGTCAGCGGCGTTTAAACGCCGAAGCGGTACGGGGCGACGTGGGGCGTAGGATTAGAGAGTAGATCGACGGCTCAGAGCCATCGTCTTCTCCGGCGAGATGCCGAGGTTCTGGCGGCGAGCCTAGGGGGTGGGAGAGCTAACCAGGGCTCCCGCGGTGGCTGGCAGTGTGCGTGATGTCGATGTGGACGACGGCGAAGCTCCTGGCACCGGCGGCGTCTCCTGGATCGGCTCCAATCGACGGCGGCGAGGTACGGTACTGGCGGGCTCCGACCTTCCAATTGGAGCAACTCCGGTGACAATCGAGTGAGTGGTTGGGTGGAGGAGAAGCAGTGGAGGATGGTGAACGTGGTGGTGTGCTCAGCTTCGTCCAGGGAACGCGGTATTTATAGATGGCCAAGGGTGCGGCTTGGCCGTGAAGAAGTCGACCGAGGTGCGGCGGTTCCGGCGAGGTGTTGGGCTAGGCGAGGGTGCTACGGTGTTCTCCTCGTCCAGGCGAATCTGTAGGTGGCGATGGCACGGTCGGGCGGCGTCTGTGGGCGAAGCATTGCTTCCGTGTCTGCCGTGCTGGTCGCGGGATCGCGTTGTCATCTCCGGCGACGGCGGCCACGGGTCGGGGTCGAGAGCATGTCTGGTGGTTGCGTGGCGACGCGGCGATGCTCAACGGCTGGTCAGCGAGTCCAGGGCGTGCTTGTGGTGACGGCGCGGCGCGTGGCCAGTGTGTGCCCGCGGCGTGCACACGCGCGACGTGAGCGGCGTCCAGGGCGCCATGGACGCGAGCTGGTCTCGGCGTTGTCGAGCTCCTCCTCGACCAGGGCTGTGCTAGGCGAGGCTAGGCAGTGTGGTGGCGTGCTGTGGCGAGGGGGCCAAGGTTGGCAAGCAAGGGAGAGAGGGGGAGGCTCGGCATGGTGATGCCATGGCCGGCATGGCCATGCCATGCAATCTAGCTCCTCCTCCTTAGCTCCACTATGCTTCCCTTAGGGTTAGAGGGGGCAGGGGAACCATGTAGTGTAGCTTTGGTTTGAAAAATGTGAGGTAGATCACTATTTGCAATAGTGTGTGAATAGGGTTCAAAATTGGAAAATTCAAAAATATCAAAAATGGAAATAATGCAAAAGGTGAATGTTTGTGAAATGTGAGTGTTGAGATAAGTTGTATTTGACCAGAGATGAGTTGAGGTGGTGGTGGAAAAATTGGATTTCAAAAATGGCCCAAAATGGCTAAGTGAAGATTGTTGAACTTATTATAAAGTTGCCACTTTGGGTGAGCATAGCTAGTGATCAAAGATGAATTTGGCAGGGTGGTCTTCATCAAAGTTGTTCACCTTGATGTTGACTTTGAAATGGTGCAAGGAGTTAGCAAAGAATGGTTTGGGAAAATTGAATTGCAGGGGCTCAAAGTGGTGATCAGACTGAAATTGGCAGATTTGGTCATCATCACATGTGAGTGGGAAAAGTGTTGGAAAATCAATTGAATTGTGAACCCTTGCTTCCAAAAGTTGGGATAAGTGTTTAGTAACATTATTCCACTAATGGTGAAGACAAAATAGGTCTAGGGTCAAAATTTATAAAAATGCCATAGGGCATATGTGAGGGTTTTTAGGGTTTTTCAATTATGGGAATTTCTTCCACTTTTTGATTTATTTGGTTGGTGATCTTCACATGATCACTCTAGGGTTTTAGAGCATAACAAATACAAGTAATAACAATCATCATGGCATATCACTCAAATGCACAAGTCCTATGCATGGTACTATATGCAAAAGAAAAGTTTTTGTTGGTTTGAAAATTTGTATTTCTGGAATTCTCTAACTTTCTTTTTCATTGAAATTTGGGGTGTTACAGCCTATGCTATGTTTCAAAGTGTGATGCAAGGTGTAATTGTGAAAAAGTAGCTCCCCTAAACCCTAGACCCTGGCCCTAACCCTACGTCGAACCCTAATTAACCAGTAGATCAGGCACACCCTCGATCGTGTGATAATGGCTCGAGCTGCGGGTGTATGTGCCAAAGGGTCCCGATCTTGGTTCTCCATGTGTATATGTCCTAAAAAAACCTAAAAGAATGAAAATGTACATTGGTGCACCCTCGCGCGGCGAAATCTAGGGGGGTAGACCCACCGGGGCACACGTTCCGCTGTTTTGGGGGGGGGGAGGGGGAGAACGACCGCCGGAACACCGGAACCCCACAAAATCTTGCATGTGGGCCTATGATATGTGTCAAAGTGTGATGCAAGGTGTAATTGTGCAAAAGTAGCTCCCCTAAACCCTAGACCCTAGCCCTAACCCTACGCCGAACCCTAACCAGTAGATCAGGCACACCCTCGATCGTGTGATAATGGCTCGAGCTGCGGGTGTATGTGCCAAAGGGTCCCAATATTGGTTCTCCATGTGTATATGTCCTAAACAAACCTAAAAGAATGAAAATGTACATTATTTCACCCTCTCGCGGAGAAATCTATGGGGGTAGACCCGCCGGGGCACACGTTCCGCTGTTTTGGGGGAAGGAGGGGGAGAGCGACCGCCGGAACACCGGAACCCCACCAAATCTTGCATGTGGGCCTATGCTATGTGTCAAAGTGTGGTGCAAGGTGTAATGGTGAAAAAGTAGCTCCCCTAAACCCTAGACCCTAGCCCTAACCCTACGCCGAACCCTAACCAGTAGATCAGGCACACCATCGATCATGTGATAATGGCTCGAGCTGCGGGTGTATGTGCCAAAGGGTCCCAATCTTGGTTCTCCATGTGTATATGTCCTAAACAAACCTAAAAGAATGAAAATGTACATTGGTGCACCCTCGCGCGGAGAAATCTAGGGGGTAGACCCGCCGGGGCACACGTTCCGCTGTTTTGGGGGGAGGAGGCGGAGAATGACCGCCGGAACACCGGAACCCCACCAAATCTTGCATGTGGGCCTATGATATGTGTCAAAGTGTGATGCAAGGTGTAATTGTGCAAAAGTAGCTCCCCTAAACCCTAGACCCTACCCCTAACCCTACGCCGAACCCTAACCAGTAGATCAGGCACACCCTCGATCGTGTGATAATGGCTCGAGCTGCGGGTGTATGTGCCAAAGGGTCCCAATCTTGGTTCTCCATGTGTATATGTCCTAAAAAAACCTAAAAGAATGAAAAGGTACATTGGTGCACCCTCGCGCGGAGAACTCTAGGGGGTAGACCCGCCGGGGCACACGTTCCGCTGTTTTGGGGGAGGAGGGGAGAACGACCGCTGAACACCGGAACCCCACCAAATCTTGCATGTGGGCCTATGCTATGTGTAAAAGTGTGGGTCAAGGTGTAATGGTGCAAAATTAGCTCCCCTAAACCCTAGACCCTACCCCTAACCCTACGCCGAACCCTAACCAGTAGATCAGGCACACCCTCGATCGTGTGATAATGGCTCGAGCTGCGGGTGTATGTGCCAAAGGGTCCCAATATTGGTTCTCCATGTGTATATGTCCTAAACAAACCTAAAAGAATGAAAAGGTACATTGGTGCACCCTCGCGCGGAGAAATCTAGGGGGGTAGACCCGCCGGGGCACACGTTCCTCTGTTTTGGGGGAGGAGGGGGAGAACGACCGCCAGAACACCGGAACCCCACCCAATCTTGCATGTGGGCCTATGCTATGTGTCAAAGTGTGATGCAAGGTGTAATTGTGCAAAAGTAGCTCCCCTAAACACTAGACCCTACCCCTAACCCTACGCCGAACCCTAATTAACCAGTAGATCAGGCACACCCTCGATCGTGTGATAATGGCTCGAGCTGCGGGTGTATGTGCCAAAGGGTCCCAATCTTGGTTCTCCATGTGTATATGTCCTAAACAAACCTAAAATAATGAAAAGGTACATTGGTTCACCCTCGCGCGGAGAAATCTAGGGGGTAGACCCGCCGGGGCACACGTTCCGCTGTTTTGGGGGGAGGAGGGGGAGAACGACCACCGGAACACCGGAACCCCACCAAATCTTGCATGTGGGCCTATGCTATGTGTCAAAGTGTGGTTCAAGGTGTAATGGTGCAACAGTAGCTCCCCTAAACCCTAGACCCTACCTCTAACCCTACGCCGAACCCTAACCAGTAGATCAGGCACACCCTCAATCGTGTGATAATGGCTCGAGCTGCGGGTGTATGTGCCAAAGGGTCCCGATCTTGGTTCTCCATGTGTATATGTCCTAAACAAACCTAAAAGAATGAAAATGTACATTGGTGCACCCTCGCGCGGCGAAATCTAGGGGGGTAGACCCGCCGGGGCACACGTTCCGCTGTTTTGGGGGGGGAGGGGGAGAACGACCGCCGGAACACCGGAACCCCACCAAATCTTGCATGTGGGCCTATGATATGTGTAAAAGTGTGATTCAAGGTGTAATTGTGCAAAAGTGGCTCCCCTAAACCCTAGACCCTAGCCCTAACCCTACGCCGAACCCTAACCAGTAGATCAGGCACACCCTCGATCGTGTGATAATGGCTCGAGCTGCGGGTGTTTGTGCCAAAGGGTCCCAATCTTGGTTCTCCATGTGTATATGTCCTAAAAAAACCTAAAAGAATGAAAATGTACATTGGTGCACCCTCGCGCAGAGAAATCTAGGGGGTAGACCCGCCGGGGCACACGTTCCGTTATTTCGGGGGGAGGAGGGGGAGAACGACCGCCGGAACACTGGAACCCCACCAAATCTTGCATGTGGGCCTATGCTATGTGTCAAAGTGTGATGCAAGGTGTAATTGTGCAAAAGTAGCTCCCCTAAACCCTAGACCCTAGCCCTAACCCTACGCCGAACCCTAACCAGTAGATCAGGCACACCCTCGATCGTGTGATAATGGCTCGAGCTGCGGGTGTATGTGCCAAAGGGTCCCAATATTGGTTCTCCATGTGTATATGTCCTAAACAAACCTAAAATAATGAAAAGGTACATTGGTGCACCCTCGCGCGGAGAAATCTAGGGGGATAGACCCGCCGGGGCACACGTTCCGCTGTTTTGGGGGAGGAGGGGGAGAACGACCGCCGGAACACGGGAACCCCACCAAATCTTGCATGTGGGCCTATGATATGTGTAAAAGTGTGATTCAAGGTGTAATTGTGCAAAAGTAGCTCCCCTAAACCCTAGACCCTAGCCCTAACCCTACGCCGAACCCTAACCAGTAGATCAGGCACACCCTCGATCGTGTGATAATGGCTCGAGCTGCGGGTGTTTGTGCCAAAGGGTCCCAATCTTGGTTCTCCATGTGTATATGTCCTAAAAAAACCTAAAAGAATGAAAATGTACATTGGTGCACCCTCGCGCAGAGAAATCTAGGGGGTAGACCCGCCGGGGCACACGTTCCGTTATTTCGGGGGGAGGAGGGGGAGAACGACCGCCGGAACACTGGAACCCCACCAAATCTTGCATGTGGGCCTATGCTATGTGTCAAAGTGTGATGCAAGGTGTAATTGTGCAAAAGTAGCTCCCCTAAACCCTAGACCCTAGCCCTAACCCTACGCCGAACCCTAACCAGTAGATCAGGCACACCCTCGATCGTGTGATAATGGCTCGAGCTGCGGGTGTATGTGCCAAAGGGTCCCAATATTGGTTCTCCATGTGTATATGTCCTAAACAAACCTAAAATAATGAAAAGGTACATTGGTGCACCCTCGCGCGGAGAAATCTAGGGGGATAGACCCGCCGGGGCACACGTTCCGCTGTTTTGGGGGAGGAGGGGGAGAACGACCGCCGGAACACCGGAACCCCACCAAATATTGCATGTGGGCCTATGCTATGTGTCAAAGTGTGATGCAAGGTGTAATTGTGCAAAAGTAGCTCCCCTAAACCCTAGACCCTAGCCCTAACCCTACGCCGAACCCGAACCCTAACCGGATTTGAACTGGGGCCACACTTTCCTTCGCTCAATAAATGGAGGGAAAAATGTTTTTAGGTCTAGGACGCATCATTTTATGTGCTAAATGTTTTCCGTTTCGCGCGTTGGCGGACGGGTGCCCGCGCGCGCCCGGTACGGCTGTACCGCATGTCCCGGCCGCCCCGTTTTGCGAGTTGGCAAAGTAAACGGAGCCAAAAAGTCGAGCGGAGCTGCGTGGCGTCATTTTATGTGTCCTAGTAACCACTTCAAAAGACGGAATTGGGATACGACAATTATCTTGAAAAACCCTTCACGAATAGGGCTATCACGTCCGGAGTTCTATGGCTTTTAGGGGAAATGAGTAGGAAACGGCCCGTTTCACCACATAGTTTGTCGGAACGAGGCCATATTTGGCACGTGTGTGGGATTTAGGATGGGAAGCAAGGCCCTGATCGCAGATTTCCAATCCAAACCACGGGCGACGGTTTTTCCATTTTCGGGGTGCCGGAAGGGCTTTTTTTGTGAAGGAGCTACATGGTGCGCATTTTAGTATTGCGCGAGACCTCCGTGGAACGGTAGGATACCTCCTACGCACCACCTATCACATGTCATATGCGCGCGGTAGCCATTTGGGAATCCCTCCCGCTTCCTGCGGTGTCCCGCCGAATCCGCTGGAAACTCATGACCGGATTTGAACTGGCCGGGGCCACACTTTCCTTCACTCAATAAATGGAGGGAAAAAATGGTTTTAGGTCTAGGACACGTAATTTTATGTGCTAAGTGTTTTCCATTTCGCGCGTTTGCGGACGGGTGCATGCGCGCGCCCAGTACGGCCATACCGCATGTCCCGACGGCCCCGTTTTGCGCAGTTGGCAAAGTAAACGGAGCCAAAAAATCGAGCGCGGAGACGACATTATATTCTAGGAGAATCCTTCAGGATCGAACTACCACGTTCGGAATCTTGATGTATATAGAATGGGATAAAGCTTGCATATGCCTTATGATAAGCATATAATTAGTGTGTGCAAGAGACATATATAATTTGACCTAATTAACCAAACATTTTTTGATTTTTTATATATAATTTATTAAGGATTCTAGTAGTTTCATATATTCCTATATTATTATCATTAAAGGAATGAAGGTGACACACGTTTAATTACTTGATATTCTGTTTTTAAAAATATTTTAACCTACACCAAATTATATGCATTATTGCGCAATTAATTATTATTGTTTTGCACAAAAAGCCCCAAAAATTCCCTCCTACTTAAATAAATTGATAAAGCCAAAACCCTCCCAAACCCCAAAACTCTCCCGCCCAGCTGCTTCTCCCGCCAACTCCAGCGAAATGTTTTGAATCCACCCGCCACTAACCTAAGCTGGAAAGGAGGGCAAATGTCCGAAACGCCACTAACCTAAGCTGGAAAGGAGGGACATTTCAGTCAAATCCCGTACGAGCTCCCTCAATCCCCCAATTCCCCTCCCACTCCGGTGTGATACGAACCCCAATTCCCCTCCAACTCCGCTCATCCCCACCCGCCGACGGCCACCGACGAGCGGCGCTCCGACGAGCGGACGAGCGGAGAGCTACCCGCCGACGACGGCCGCGCGTGCGTAGACGCTCACCACAAGATCTACAGGCGAGTTCCCTCCTCAACCCGACCCCTCCCCTCCTCTTCTATGGCCTTTTCTTGGCCCGCTTAGGGTTTTGTCGGCCATGGCTAGGGTTACGGTTTGCTTGGCATGGCATGGTTAGGGTTAGGGATTTCGTGGCATGGCTTGTTTCCTTGGCTTGTCCAGGGTCAGGGTTGCTCGGCCTGTCATGGTTCTTGCTGCAACGATTCCATGGTTGCTTCGGATCTTGCTTGGCATGTTCTTGCTGCAACCAGTCGATGATTGTTGCGGATCTTGCCTGGCTCAGGCTCTGTAGATTTTAGATTTGGTTTTCTGCAGTCCCTATATGATTACCTGCTGCCGATCTTGCTTGCTATATGCAACCAGCCCATGGTTGCTTCGGATCTTGATTGGCATGTGTCTTGCTGCAACCAGTCGATGATTGCTGCGGATCTTGCTTGGCTCAGGCTCTGTAGAATTTAGATCTGGTTTACTGCAGTCCCTATATGATTACCTGATGCTGATCTTGCTTGCTGTATGCAACCAGTTAATTAGTGATGCGGATCTTGCCTGGCGTGGGTCTCGCTGCAACGAGTCCGTGATTGTTGGGGGATTTTACTTGGCTTGGGCTCTGTAGATTGTACATCTAGTTTACTGCAGTCCATATATGATTTGCTGCTACAGATATTTCTTGCTGCAACTAGTACATAATATGATTACCTGCTGCGGATCTTGCTTGGTACAGATCTTTACCAATGCATGCCTTTTATATTTCGTCGATGAACATTTATATTGCCCTTTTATCCTGTGTTGATGAAACTTCTCCCAAACAAAGTTTGGTTTCCCTGTTTATCTGTACATGCCTACAGCTTTATCTGTGTACATGTCTATTGTTGTATGAAGGGATATGTCTAATGATTATAACCTGTTATCTTCTTAGGTAATACTACCAAGGTCTGACCTACTTCAAGGAGCAAGGTGAACCAGGTGATTGTTGATCAACATGAACCTATGTTGCTTGGTTCTTTAATTGCATCCATATGTTGTATCTGCTGTCACTAATTGTTATTCTTTTCGTGCCAGCACATATCCAACCCATCAACATCAGGCATGGCAAAGACTGGGAAGAAGCAGCTGGCTGGTATGCGGCTCCATCCTAACATCATCGTGTCTAATTGATGCTTTTAATCGGGTGCTGGGGTTTTTTGGTTCTGTCTGAATATTTCTGTACCCTAGGATTAAATGAAACTAAAAGCTGACAATTGCTATGATTAAACAATTTACCTTAGTTGTTCGAATTGGCTTGCTTCTATGCATTTCAACCATCAATCTAATGGTTACATATTTCTCCCATACATGTAAAGAAGCGCCCTGATACGTCTCCAACGTATCTATAATTTCCGATGTTCCATGCTTGTTTTATGACAATACCAACATGTTTTGTTCACACTTTATATCATTTTCATGCATTTTCCGGAACTAACCTATTAACAAGATGCCACGATGCCGATTCTGTTTTCTGCTGTTTTTGGTTCCAGAAAGGCTGTTCGGGCAATATTCTCGGAATTGGACGAAATCAACGCCAAACCTCCTATTTTTCCCGGAAGCGTCCAGAACACCGAAGAAGAGTCGGAGAGGGGCCAGGGGGCCACCACACCACATGGCGGCGCGGGCCAGGCCTAGGCCGCGCCGGCCTAGGGTGTGGCGCCTCCAGGTGCCCCCCTGCGCCGCCTCTTCGCCTATAAAAGCCCTTTCGACCTAAAAACGCAGTACCAATTGACGAAATTCCAGAAAGACTCCAGGGGCGCCGCCACCGTCGCGAAACTCCAATTCGGGGGACAGAACTCTCTGTTCCGGCACCCTACCGGACGGGGAATTGCCCCCGGAGCCATCTCCACCGCCGTCTTCACCGCCATCTTCACCGCCATCGCTGCTTCCATGATGAGGAGGGAGTAATCCACCTCCGAGGCTGAGGGCTCCGCTGTAGCTATGTGGTTCATCTCTCTCCCATGTACCTCAATACAATAATCTCATGAGCTGCTTTACATGATTGAGATTCATATGAGTTTGTATCACAATTTATCTATGTGCTACTCTAGCAAAGTTATTAAAGTAGTTCTATTCCTCCTGCACGTGTGTAAAGGTGACAGTGTGTGCACCGTGTTAGTACTTGGTTTATGCTATGATCATGATCTCTTGTAGATTGCGAAGTTAACTATTGCTATGATAATATTGATGTGATCTATTCCTCCTACATATGCATGAAGGTGACAGTGTGCATGCTATGTTAGTACTTGGTTTAGTCTGTTGATCTATCTTACACTATAAGGTTACTTAAATATGAGCATTATTGTGGAGCTTGTTAACTCCGGCATTGAGGGTTCGTGTAATCCTACGCAATGTGTTCATCATCCAACAAAAGTGTAGAGTATGCATTTATCTATTCTGTTATGTGATCAATGTTGAGAGTGTCCACTAGTGAAAGTGTAATCCCTAGGCCTTGTTCCTAAATACTGCTGCGTTACTATCGCTTGTTTATCGTTTCTTTGCGTTACTATTAGCTGCAATACTACCACCATCAACTACACGCCAGCAAGCTATTTTACGCACCGTTGCTACTGCTCATATATATTCATACCACCTGTATTTCACTATCTCTTCGCCGAACTAGTGCACCTATTAGGTGTGTTGGGGACACAAGAGACTTCTTGCTTTGTGGTTGCAGGGTTGCATGAGAGGGATATCTTTGACCTCTTCCTCCCTGAGTTCGATAAACCTTGGGTGATCCACTTAAGGGAAAACTTGCTGCTGTTCTACAAACCTCTGCTCTTGGAGGCCCAACACTGTCTACAGGAAAGGAGGGGGAACGTAGACATCAAGCACTTTTCTGGCGCCGTTGCCGGGGAGGAAAGGTAAAAAGGCACTCATACTTCGGTTCCAGGTTAAGTACTTTTCTGGCGCCATTGTGTTTGTGCTCGAAGCTATTTCCTTTAGATCCTGCAATTGCAACTTTTTGTTTCTTGTTTTACACTAGTTAGGCATAATGGAAAACAACAAAAATATGAGAGATCTTTATGAACTTTATCTTGAATTAGGACATGATGTGTTTGAAGAGAGAATTAAAAAAACCATGGAACTTTATATGCATGCTAATGGAAATGTTATTACTATGAATACTTTGAACACTATTGTTGCTAATGCTATGGAAAATTCTAAGCTTGGGGAAGCTGGCTTTGATGAGCATGATCTTTTTAGTCCCCCAAGCATTGAGGAGAAAATTTTCTTTGATGATACTTTGCCTCCTATTTATGATGATTATAATGATAGTGGTCTTTTGGTGCCACCTACTATGGAGAGTAAATTTTGTTGTGATTATACTATGCCTCCTACACTTGATGAGAATAATAATGATAGCTACTTTGTTGAATTTGCTCCCACTACAACTAATAAAATTGATTATGCCTATGTGGAGAGTAATAATTTTATGCATGAGACTCATGATAAGAATGCTTTATGTGATAGTTATATTGTTGAGTTTGCTAATGTTGCTACTGAAAGTTATTATGAGAGAGGAAAATATGGTTGTAGAAATTTTCATGTTACTAAAACACCTCTCTATGTGCTGAAATTTTTGAAGCTACACTTGTTTTATCTTCCTATGCTTGTTACTTTGCTCTTCATGAACTTGTTTATTTACAAGATTCTTATGCATAGGAAGCATGTTAGACTTAAATTTGTTTTGAATTTGCCTCTTGAAGCTCTCTTTTGCTTCAAATACTATTTCCCGCGAATGGATTATTAAAACTGCTGAGCCCATCTTAATGGCTATAAAGAAAGAACTTCTTGGGAGATAACCCATGTGTTATTTTGCTACAGTAATTTGTTTTTATTTTGTATCTTGGAAGTTGTTTACTACTGTAGCAACCTCTCCTTATCTTAGTTTTGTGTTTTGTTGTGCCAAGTGAAGCCTCTAATTGAAGGTTGATACTAGATTTGGATTTCTGTGCAGAAACAGATTTCTATCTGTCACGAATCTGGGATTTTCTCTCTGTAGAGAAATCAGAAAAATATGCCAATTTACGTGCGTGTTCCTCAGATATGTACGCAACTTTCATTAGTTTTAGTTTTCTGATTTGAGCAACGGAAGTATTTATTAGAAATTCGTCTTTACGGACTGTTCTGTTTTGACAGATTCTGCCTTTTATTTCGCATTGCCTCTTTTGCTATGTGGGATGGATTTTTTTGTTCCATTAAACTCCAGTAGCTTTGAGCAATGTCCAGAAGTGTTAAGAATGATTGTGTCACCTCTGAACATGTGAGTTTTTGATTATGTACTAACCCCTCTAATGAAGTTTATGAGAAGTTTGGTGTGAAGGAAGTTTTCAAGGGTCAAGAGAGGAGGATGATATACTATGATCAAGAAGAGTCAAAGCTCTAAGCTTGGGGATGCCCCCGTGGTTCATCCCTGCATATTTCAAGAAGACTCAAGCATCTAAGCTTGGGGATGCCCAAGGCATCCCCTTCTTCATCGACAAATTATCAGGTTCCTTCTCTTGAAACTATATTTTTATTCGGTCACATCTTATGTACTTTACTTGGAGCGTCTGTGTGCTTTTGTTTTTGTTTGTGTTTGAATAAATTGGATTACATCATGCTTGTGTGGGAGACAGACACGCTCCGCTGGTTCGTATGAACACATGTGTTCTTAGCTTATAATATTCATGGCGAAGTTTCCTCTTCGTTAAATTGTTATATGGTTGGAATTGGAAAATGATACATGTAGTAATTGCTATAAATGTCTTGGGTAATGTGATACTTGGCAATTGTTGTGCTCATGTTTAAGCTCTTGCATCATATGCTTTGCACCCATTAATGAAGAAATACAAAGAGCATGCTAAAATTTGGTTTGCATAATTGGTCTCTCTAAGGTCTAGATAATTTCTAGTAAGGTGTTTGAACAACAAGGAAGACGATGTATAGTCTTATAATGCTTGTAATATGTCTTTTATGTGAGTTTTGCTGTACTGGTTCATCCTTGTGTTTGTTTCAAATAGCCTTGCTAGCCTAAGCCTTGTATCGAGAGGGAATACTTCTCATGCATCCAAATCCTTGAGCCAAACAACACTATGCCATTTGTGTCCACCATACCTACCTACTACATGGTATTTCCTGCCATTCCAAAGTAAATTGCTTGAGTGCTACTTTTAAACAATTCAAAATTTATCACCTCTGATTTGTGTCAATGTTTTATAGCTCATGAGGAAGTATGTGGTGTTTATCTTTCAATCTTGTTGGGCAACTTTCACCAATGGACTAGTGGCTTCATCCGCTTATCCAATAATTTTGCAAAAAGAGCTGGCAATGGGATTCCCAGTCCCAAATTAATTAACAAAAATAGACACTCCTCCATGGTATGTGATTGTTGGACGGCACCCGAAGGATTCGGTTAGCCATGGCTTGTGTAAGCAAAGGTTGGGAGGAGTGTCATCATAATAAAACTAAAATAAAAAGGCACTCCTTCATGGTATGAGATTGTTGGCAGGCACCCGAGGATTCGGTTAGCCATGGTTTATGAAAGAAAGGTTGGAAGGAGTGCCACCCAAAAATAAAATAAAATGGGAGCCGCTCTTTGAAGGTTTGTCTGGCAAGGGGGTTAGAGTACCCGCTACCATTCGTTGACAACAACAAACACCTCTCAAAACTTTATTTTTATGCTCTCTTTATGTTTTCAACATAAAAGCTCTAGCACAAATATAGCAATCGATGCTTTCCTCTTTGAAGGACCATTCTTTTACCTTTATTGTTGAGTCAGTTCACCTATTTCTCTCCACCTCAAGAAGCAAACACTTGTGTGAACTGTGCATTGATTCTTACATATTTGCATATTGCATTTGTTATATTGCTTTGCATTGACAACTATCCATGAGATATACATGTTACAAGTTGAAAGCAACCGCTGAAACTTAATCTTCCATTGTGTTGCTTCAATGTCTCTGCTATGAATTTATTGCTTTATGAGTAACTCTTATGCAAGACTTATTGATGCTTGTCTCGAAAGTACTATTCATGAAAAGTCTTTGCTATATGATTCACTTGTTTACTCATTGCATTTACATTGTTTCGAATCGCTGCATTCATCTCATATGCTTTACAATGGTATGATTAAGATTATGTTGGTAGCATGTCACCTCAGAAATTATCTTTTATCGTTTACCTACTCGAGGACGAGTAGGAACTAAGCTTGGGGATGCTGATACGTCTCCAACGTATCTATAATTTCCGATGTTCCATGCTTGTTTTATGACAATACCAACATGTTTTGTTCACACTTTATATCATTTTCATGCATTTTCCGGAACTAACCTATTAACAAGATGCCACAGTGCCAGTTCCTATTTTCTGCTGTTTTTGGTTCCAGAAAGGCTGTTCGGGCAATATTCTCGGAATTGGACGAAATCAACGCCAAACCTCCTATTTTTCCCGGAAGCGTCCAGAACACCGAAGAAGAGTCGGAGAGGGGCCAGGGGGCCACCACACCACATGGCGGCGCGGGCCAGGCCTAGGCCGCGCCGGCCTAGGGTGTGGCGCCTCCAGGTGCCCCCCTGCGCCGCCTCTTCGCCTATAAAAGCCCTTTCCACCTAAAAACGCAGTACCAATTGACGAAACTCCAAAAAGACTCTAGGGGCGCCGCCACCGTCGCGAAACTCCAATTCGGGGGACAGAACTCTCTGTTCCGGCACCCTGCCGGACGGGGAATTGCCCCCGGAGCCATCTCCACCGCCGTCTTCACCGCCATCTTCACCGCCATCGCTGCTTCCATGATGAGGAGGGAGTAATCCACCTCCGAGGCTGAGGGCTCCGCTGTAGCTATGTGGTTCATCTCTCTCCCATGTACCTCAATACAATAATCTCATGAGCTGCTTTACATGATTGAGATTCATATGAGTTTGTATCACAATTTATCTATGTGCTACTCTAGCAAAGTTATTAAAGTAGTTCTATTCCTCCTGCACGTGTGTAAAGGTGACAGTGTGTGCACCGTGTTAGTACTTGGTTTATGCTATGATCATGATCTCTTGTAGATTGCGAAGTTAACTATTGCTATGATAATATTGATGTGATCTATTCCTCCTACATATGCATGAAGGTGACAGTGTGCATGCTATGTTAGTACTTGGTTTAGTCTGTTGATCTATCTTACACTATAAGGTTACTTAAATATGAGCATTATTGTGGAGCTTGTTAACTCCGGCATTGAGGGTTCGTGTAATCCTACGCAATGTGTTCATCATCCAACAAAAGTGTAGAGTATGCATTTATCTATTCTGTTATGTGATCAATGTTGAGAGTGTCCACTAGTGAAAGTGTAATCCCTAGGCCTTGTTCCTAAATACTGCTGCGTTACTATCGCTTGTTTCTTGTTTCTTTGCGTTACTACTGCTGCAATACTACCACCATCAACTACACGCCAGCAAGCTATTTTCTGGCACCGTTGCTACTGCTCATATATATTCATACCACCTGTATTTCACTATCTCTTCGCCGAACTAGTGCACCTATTAGGTGTGTTGGGGACACAAGAGACTTCTTGCTTTGTGGCTGCAGGGTTGCATGACAGGGATATCTTTGACCTCTTCCTCCCAGAGTTCGATAAACCTTGGGTGATCCACTTAAGGGAAAACTTGCTGCTGTTCTACAAACCTCTGCTCTTGGAGGCCCAACACTGTCTACAGGAAAGGAGGGGGAACGTAGACATCACGCCCCTCACCGAGATAGAGAAGGACAGGGCTAGGAAAATGATGCGGAACAACCGTGTCTTGCAGTCCCTGGGTATTCCACCGTAGTGTCAATATTTAGGAAGTCATGTGGTGGTCGAGGTGGAGGTGGTTCCACACTTTCAAATGATGAGTCATCTGCAATAACACAAGGCGAGAGCTCAAATTATCATCCGAGCAATGACCAATTGGTTGACCAGGAGGATGGGGAGGTTGAAGGGAGTATAGGGGAACACATTGAGAAGGTGCATTCTGCTTATCATCTTTGGAGGGCTGGCATTACTTGTATCTGTTTTCTTATTTCTGTCTTGCTATAACCTGTGATTTAATGCCATTTTTGTTTTGCTATTTTTGCGAGGCATTGAAGGATCCCACGAGTAGAAAGAAAAAAGAATCTGTTGGAAAGACAAGCCCAGGGAGGAGGAGTAAGAGGTTGCAAAAGGAAGAAAGTTCAATGCCTCCTGGTAGAGTGTTTGCTGATGCTCCAGGAGGGAGAAAGAGGCATCTGGAACATGTTGCTGAGGCTCCTTCCAAAAGAGTCACCAGGAGGACATCAAGTGAAGCGTCTGCAACCAACAATGAAGATACTGTCAACACCCGGATTTTTAAGTCCGGATGCCTATTATGTCATGCATCGCAATCCCAGGAATATTGTTGTTGCGAGGCATAATAGTTAAGTATCACAGTCATCATTCATTACAAATCATATTGTCTTACAATTGGAATCACATGATCCATATTACAAGAATAGTTGATCTGTTGATCAACGAACAAACACAAGTTCATAGCGGAAGCGTAAGATACAGGACTCTCTAGTCCACAGGCCAACGCTTGATGTTGGAAGACTCCTAGTTGTCGTAGGCGTCCTGCTGGTCATCTCCTTGTTCATCTTCATACTCTGGCCATTTGAATAGCCAGGGACAAAGCGGTGAGTACTTCAAGTACTTGCAAACTAATACTAGTGAAAGCGCTAGACAATTCTAGTAAGGGGTGCTAAGCTCTAGTTTATTTGCATAAAGCCAATTTTAGTTCACAAGTATTTGAGAAAAGACTTATTCATGTGCTAACTAACTCAAATGGGAACATTAGTGTCATTCCCACAATTCAAGTGGTGATTTCAATTCAATTCACCACTTCACCATTCATTTCACCAACATTTTCAAGAATTTGACATCGGAAACTGTATGGCCTTTCCAACCGTCCGTATCCGTGTACACGGCTATTCGAATAGATTGACACTCTGCAGAGGTTGCACACTTGTGCCACAACATTTGATTTCATCCGTCGGGATTACCCCGAATCATCGTAACACAGTACGCGGATCATCAACCATAACCTTTTACTTACAAATCCTAGTATGAGCACCTCTCCCCATGAGCTTGGCCTCCCAGTGAAGTCCAACTGTCAACCTAGGAACTGCACAGGGCTTGACCGTACAATTCACCTCAATTCACATCATTTCTCAACAACGGAGGCAGCCTCGGCATAACCCCTATGATATGTGTTCAGAGGGAACCCATACTAAGATGCATAAATTTCCAGTTAAGCCCTACCCATAATCAGGTATTGTGGGGGTACTCAATATTGGAAAGGTATCGCATTCAAACCAATATCAGTTTTATCAAAAATCACCATCTTCTCTTGGTCACATTCACCTTCAAAAATTCATTCAATGGATTTACTCATCATTCCAAGGTTTCAAATTCATTTCAAAGTCACATGTTCCCATCTAGAGTAGTCAAGTTTTAGTATTTAGCACTAGCACTAATCATGAGGGGTGCTAATCTTGCTTGGCTAGCTTGAGACTAAATTAACTACTCTAGTAACCTTCTTTAACTTTGACCAAAGTTAACTATAAAAGTAACTCTTGGAAAACAACAAGTAAAACTTGTATGGTAAAAACTTGTGATAGGCTTATGGTAAGAAAAGATAAGACTAATGGTGCCTTGCCCCAAAGGGCTTTGCACTTTGCAAGAATATTAGCTTGCCTTGGTAGTTCTCAAAGTTCTCCCCCTCCTCCTCTTGGTAGCAACCTTCTTCTTCCGGGTATTCTCCGGTGCTAGCGTCTAAATTTGAATACGAGTATAATCACTCAACTAATTCAATGGCTATTCCAAACATCACATAGATTCACACAAACTATTCTAAGCACACAAGTAATGTAATTAGGGTGCATTGGTTGTGTTGCTTGAGGAAAATAATTCCCTCTCATTACATATGTAAATGATAGTTTCCATAGGGTTCTTGAGGAATAATTTCCTCTCATTGAAATCTTCTTAAGATTTATTTTCTCCAACAATCATACATGAATTTATATTGACCTAAGTCAATCATTCATTATCATCATTTGGGAAAATGATTTAAATGAGGTAGACCACCTCATACTATTTAATAATGCCTATTATGATTTAATATCTCCAAGCATTGCATATGAGATTATTTGACCAGGGGTCCAACTTCATATGCATGCATTTGAGACAAGATTTAAATGAAGTATAACACTTCATATAATTTGCATAATAGTTTTGGACAATATCACTTAAGTAAACTAGCCATATTGTCCATTAATTAAACTAGGGCATGATCATGCAAAGTGACCACACCATTTTCTTGCAGAAACAATTAGTGTAAGTTAAATGTGAGCTATTGGAGTTGGAATTAACAAAATATCTATTTTGGTTGATTTTTAATAATTATATGAATATGAAAAGTCCCTGCCTTCATCTTTTTATCATTTTATTTCTACAACAGATCTTGAGGTGGGACCAGTGGCATGTTGTAGAACTTTTCACTAGCTTTCCAACAATATGAAATTTGCTAAATTTGGCCAAGCCAAACAGATTCTATTGATTTTCAAAGTTGGGTCCAGTATTGAAATTTGAATTGAATTGATTAAAACAGAATTTGAATAAACGGGCTGGCGGGAAACTAGTTTGGGCCGAATCCATTCAAACAGAGAGAAAACGGCCCAGCAACGCATCTCGTGCGAGTGGGCCGCCTGACAGAGTGGGGGCCACTCGTCAGCGAGTTAAAAACCCGAATCGGTATGGATTACTCTGGGCCGTTGGATTAAAACCAGATTGGACGAACGACAGTCGAAGTCTTCTCCGGCGAGAGAGGGCTACTGGCGCGGCGAGCCTAGGGGGTCGGAGGGCGAACCGTGGGTCCGGCGAGCGGCGGCGGTGTTCCGTTCGAGGTTGTCGATGAAGGGAAAGAAGCCTGTAGCAGTGGCGCTGCTCGAGGAGGCCTGGATCAATGGCGATTGCACCAGAGCTTCCGCGGCTCCGATCGCTCGATTGGCGTTGCTCCGGCTTCGATTCGATGGGTGGAGTGGTGGTGGAGAGTCAGGGATGGGAGGAGAGGATGGTGTGGTGCTCAGATTGCTCAGGGGAGGCCGTTATTTATAGGGGAGCTTGTGTGCTGCGGGGCAGAGTCGAGGTCGACAAGCTCGCGGCGCTCCCAGCGAGTGTTGGGGCTAGGCGATGGCGCATCAGTGTTCTACACGTCCAGGCGAAGCTAACGGTGGCGACAGCTTGGTCGGGCGGCGTCTGGAGAGCTCGCTTTGCTTCCATGTCTGGCGGCGGCGTCTACGGGATCGTGTCGTCGTCTTCGGCGGCGGCGGTCCAGGGTCGCTGTTCTGCGCATGTCTGGTGGGTCTGAGGTGGCGCTGCGGTGCTCAACTCGTTGCTGGAGGGGCCAGAGCGAGAGGGAGCTGGTGGGGTGGCGCGTGGCCAGTGATGCCCGCGGCGTGCACACGCGTGACACGAGCGGCATACTGGGAGGGTCTGGGCGCGCGTTCTCCGGCATGGCTACGGCGTCTACCTCGATGCTGTCAGTGCTAGGCGATGTAGAGGAGTGAGGTGGCGAGCTAGGGCACGGTGGCCAGGGGTGGAGAGGAAGGAGAGGAGGGGTGGCTCGGCATGGTGGCGACATGGCCGGCATGGCCATGCACATGCTGGCTAGCCTCTCCTCTTAGGGTTACTATGTTGCATTTAGGGAGAGAGGGAATGAGGGGACCATGTAGGGTAGTTTGGCGCAGGTTAGGGTTGAGTAGATCACTATTTGAAATAGTGTGGCATTGTTCCCTATTTGTAATTTGCAATATTTGCCCAAATTTGAATGAGTTCAAAAGGTGGAAAGATTTGGAAGTGGTGTTTTTGAGTGAGTTGTAAATGACCAGAGAGAATGAGAGGTGGTGGTTGAATTTAGAAAATCAAAGAATTGCAAATTTGGCTAAGTTGGAGATTGTTCCACATAATAAAAAGTTCCAACTTTACATGAGCATAGAATTTTATACAAAGTGAATTTGGCATGGTGGTCTTTACCAAAGTTGTTCACCTTGATGTGCTCTTGGATGTGGTGCAAAGAATTGGTAAAGTCTAGTTTGAAATTTTTGAATTGCAAGGGCTCAAAGTAGGGATCAGACTATAACTGGCAGATTTGACCATTATCATATGTGATCCCATTTTGAGTTTGAATTTTATTTGATTTGTGTTTCTTTGATTACAAAAGTTGTAATAAGTGTTTAGTAACATAATACAACTAATGGTTAATACCAAAATGGTCTAGGGTAAAGATTTGCAAAAATGGCATAAACCATATGTGAGGGTTTTTAGGGTTTTTCTCTTATTTGATTTCTTTCTCTTTTTTGATTTATTTGGTTTGTGATCTTCACTTGATCACATTAGGGTTTTAGGGTTTAGCACATACACATAATAACAATCATCATGGCATATCACTCAAATGCACAAGTCCTATGCAGGGCACTATATGCAATTTAAAAGTTTTTGTTGGTTTGAAATTTTGCTCTCTGGAATTCTTCTAACTTTCTTTTTATTGAAATTTTGGGATGTTACAGATACTCCGCCCTGCATTAATCACAGTAGCTCACCACAGATTGATGAAAGGATCAATGAAGGAAGCACTGTTCGCAGGGACACGGGTCCTACTGCATCTGATGTCATGGACCATCAGCACTTTGATTCTGATGGTTTTCTTGATCCTGAGGATGATGAAGGCAAGTTTTTGTTGGACAGCTGTCCTCGCTATCTACTGCCTTTTTTGTTTATCTTTATAAACTCTTTTGTATGTGGGTGCTTGATACGTCTCCAACGTATCGATAATTTCTTATGTTCCATGCTTGTTTTATGACGATACACACATGTTTTATACATACTTTATGTCATATTTATGCATTTTCCGGCACTAACCTATTAACGAGATGCCGAAGAGCTAGTTGCTGTTTTCTGCTGTATCTGGTTTAAGAAATCCTAGTAAGGAAATATTCTCGGAATTGGACGAAATCAACGCCCAGGATCTTATTTTTTCACGAAGCTTCCAGAAGTCCGGAGGAGATACGAAGTGGGGCGACGAGGCGCCCACACAACAGGGCAGCGCGGCCAAGCCTTGGGCCGCGCGGCCCTGGCGTGTGGGGCCCTCGTGGCGCCCCCTGACCTACCCTTCCGCCTACATAAGCCTTCATCGAGAATAGTTCCAGTACCGAGAGCCACGATACGGAAAACCTTCCAGAGACGCCGCCGCCGCCAATCCCATCTCGGGGGATTCAGGAGATCGCCTCCGGCACCCTGCCGGAGAGGGGAATCATCTCCCGGAGGACTCTTCACCGCCATGGTCGCCTCTGGAGTGATGTGTGAGTAGTTCACCCCTGGACTATGGGTCCATAGCAGTAGCTAGATGGTCGTCTTCTCCTAATTGTGTTATCATTGTTGGATCTTGTGAGCTGCCTAACATGATCAAGATCATCTATTTGTAATACTACATGTTGCTTTTGTTGGGATCCGATGAATAGTGAATACTATGCTATGTTGATTATCAATCTATTATCTATGTGTTGTTTATGATCTTGCATTGTAACATCCCAAAAATTTCAAAACAAACAAAATGAATTTCCTAGTTCCAAATTTTGGAACCAACAAAAACTTTTATTAAATTAAGTTTGATACATAGTGATCTTGCTTAATTCTTGTGCTATTGCCATGATTGCTTGTTTAATTAGTATTTGAAATAATCTTAAACCCAAAACCTCACACCCCTTTTTACCATTTCCAAGTTAAAATAAAATAAAAGAATTTAAATAAGAAAAAGGCATATGTGCCTATGGCTATTTTTATAAAACTTTACCCTAGACCTTTCCACTTTATTTAGAGGATTGGAAAACCTTCACAAACCTTATCTAGTACTTCTCAAACCAATTCAAGTTGAAACAAAAGAAAATTAAAAAAAAAACTAAAAATGCCATAGAGGCATATGAGAGCAAAATATCAAATTTGGGAAATTGAGGATCTTGACCCTAAGACTGGTAGTGAATGGTTGGATCACTCCTATATTACCATTTCAACACTCAACAACATCAATTGGGTCAAGCCAAGTCAAATTAAAAATCAAATGCAACATATGCATAGAGGCATATGTGACACATAGCCATAATACCCAATTCTTGACCTATGCACTTCTACCTTGACTAAATGGTGTGAAACCATATCTAAACCTAATCTAACACTAAATTGAACCTCAACCTTGCCCAAGTAAAGCAAGGGGAGCAAATTACAGGAATAAGAAAATTTGACATGTCACCTCTTATGTGTTATGGCCAATTTTGCAAATCTTTAACCTAGACCCTTTTGGCTTGCCCCATTGGTTGGAAATGGTTAATAAACACTTATTAACACATTTGGAACCAAAGAAACTCAACTCAATTCAAATATGACATCAAAATGAGCTTACATACACTAATGGTCAAAATTGACAATTTTAATATCATACCCACTTTGAGCCTTTTTATTAGGAGATTCTCAAACCAAACCCTCTCAACTTTTTGCACCTCATCCAAGACCTCATCAAGATGAACACTTTTGATGTTGACCACTTTGACCAGATCTTTGACCATTGCTCACAATAGTCAAACCAAAATGCCACTTTGAAACAAATTCTAGATTCCCTCAAAATTTAGGATTTTCACAAATCCATTCCAAATCTCAAACCAATGCCATACATGGCTGCCCAACATCATTTAGAACCCATCCATCACAAAAATTGGTCAAAAGTCATCACACATGAGACCATAGCAAAGAATCAATTTAATGCCATAGAGTACAAACACTATTCAACCACTATTTCAACCACCCACCATCACCTCACTTCTCTCTCCCTTGTGCTCATCTACAAGACATGGTACCCTAAACCAGCTAACATGACCTCACCTAGTGTGCATGGTCACCTCACATCACCACCATGCCCAAAATCTTGTCATATGTCACATACACTTTGCCAATTATTATATGTGCACCCTCTACCCCTCTCCAACTATGCTAATCATGTCAAACCATCTTGCCTCACCTCACACCAGCATGCCCTGCCCTCAGAAACCCAGAGAGATGCACCAAAGCATCCAATGCCATGCCATGTCACTCCAAAGGACATCACATGCCAACCCTTGTCCTCCTCCCTCTATAGTCACCCTCACCTTGTCAAATAAGCTTCACTCACCTCACTGACCCCCACCATGCCAAGGTTTACCTCAGGAGAAGCATAGCATAGCCCATGACACACCATGCCCCTCACATGCTCACCACCATGCACCCACATGCCCTGGCCCTTTTCCCTCCCTCTCACCATGTCATCTACAGTCCCCTGGACCCTAGACACCTGCCAGACATGGTCCTTGGTGGAGGAGAGCAAGGAATCGACCATCATGCTCATGTCATTGTCCATGATCACCCTCCCGTGGACACCATCACCTCTCTGTGTGCACACTGCATCCCATCGCGTCCCACTGCGCCACTAGCTTCCTCTCACTCCCATTCAACTACTAGACATGACCATTGACCTTCCCACGCACCAGGACGACGCCATGACACAAGGACGCCCACGTCGGCCTCGTCCTCGCGCGCCCTGTACACAACGCCAGCAGGCTTGCCACTCCGCGCACGTCATCACCTACCCGGTACCTCTCTTGCTGACACTAAAGCCAGGCCAGAGGCGACTGTACACGACGCACACCACGACATGGCCACCATGCCGGCCATGCCCAGCCCCTCTCCCTTGGACACTATATAAACCCCGCCCCTCGCCCTGGATAGCACCACACCATCTCACAGCCTCCCTCTCTTCTCCCCAGCGCCTCCCTATTGCCCTCCTCGCAGCTCACCGGCGCCCACAAGCTCACTGGCGGCATCCCTCAAAACCGCCCAGAATTTCATCACCATAGCCCCCGATCCCTACAGCAAAGTTGTAGCCCTTGGAAATACCTTTCCAACGCACCTAACCACGCCTCAATCCGAGCTCCGAGGTGAGAGAAATCGCCCCCGCAAGCTAGCTGCGTCGGGAGGAAGACGACGATCCAGCGCCGTCGGATCCCGATCCGACGCGCCGCGCGGTCCGCCTGCACCCGACGTGCATGCGCCATGCATGCGTGGCCCAGGCTGCAGCTGGGCCGGCCCAACTTCGTTTCCCGCCCCCGTTTTATTTCAAATTTCGTTTATTTCTTTTTAGTTAAATTGCAAACTGATGATGTGTTCAAAATTAAATAACTCCAAATCTACTTGGCCAAATTTTACAAATTTTATATATTTGGAAAGCTTAGAGTTTTATCTACACAATGCCACTGGATTCAAACCTATATCTGTTGTAGAATTAAAGTAGCAAAATAAACAAGACAGGGACTTTTGTGACTTAGAATAATTCTTAAAAATCAACCAGAAATGCTTTTGAGTTGTTTCCAACTCCTATAAATCACATTACACTTGTACTAATTGTTTATGCAAAAATATGCCATTCTTACTTTGAATGATCATGGCATAGATTAATTAAAGGACTATATGACTATTTCTAGTCAAAGATATTGTCCAAAACTATTATTAAATCATATGGGAGTTTTTCTCTCACTTAAATCTTGTCATGAACAATTCAAAATGAGGTAGAGACTCTGGTCATGTAGGTCTCATATGAATTGTTGATGATATTAAATCACCTCAATAGTAGTTTTTAACTTAGTTACAACTATGTGTTAAATCATATGAGAGGTATCCCTCTCATTTAAATCTTGTTCTCAAGTAATTCAATATGAGGTAGTGACCATGGTCTATATAATCTCATATTGACTTATTTGGTGACATTAAATCACTACCATGTTAGTATTAAATTGCATGAGGTATGGAACCTCATTTAAATCATTTTCTCAAATGATAAGTATGAAGAGGTTGACTTTGCTCAACCTAGGTCATATATCATTCATAAGAGAAATTAAATCTTAATAAGATAATGAGAGGAAATTATTTCTCTAAGTAATTAAAAGTAACACCTAAGTTAGTATGAGAGGAAATTATTTTTCTTAAATAAGAAAAAAACACATCCACCAACTTAATAGTAATGTGTGATGCTAGTTTAAGTTGTGTGAATCATGTGTGTGCTTAGTATAGTAAATAAGTTTGGTATGATGATTGTGTACCCCGTATTCATATTTTAGACGCTAGAACCGGAGACTATCAGGAGGAGGAGGTCTTCTACCAAGAGGAAGGAGAAGAGAACTTTGACCATTTCCCCAACCAAGGCAAGATAATACTCTTGCAAAGTGCAAAGCTCACCATGAGCAAGGCATTACCCCATTTACTTTATGCTTATGATCCTATTTCCCAGTTTTACTTTACAAGCTTTATTTACTTTTGTTTTATCAAAGTACTTTTTGATTCATGATTCACTTAGTTAGTATTGGATTAGTACAAGAGTATCAAAGTTAGCCTAGAAGCAAAGCAAAATACTTAGCACCCCTCATACATAGATGCTAGTGCTAAATTAAAAGTGACTACTCTAGTTGGGAACTTGTGAAATGAAATAACTTTGAAAACCTTGGAATGATGAGTCATTCTATTGAAAGATTTTGGAGGTGAATATGACTTGTGAATGACTTGGTGAATTTTACCAAAACTGATGGTTGGGTTCGGATGCGATACCATTCCAATTTTACAAGTACCCCCACAATACCTGAATCTGGGTAAGGCTTAGCTGGAAATTTATGTGTCTTAGTATGGGTTCCCTCTAAAACAAGCGTCATCGGGGTTATGCCGGAGGCTGCCTCTACAACAAAAGGAATGATGTGAAATGACGTGAAATGAGGTGAATGTCCGGCCCAAGCCCTGTGCAGTTCCCAGGCTGACTGTCTGTCTTCACTGGGAGGCCAAGCTCATGGGGAGAGGTGCCTATACTAGGGTATGTAAATGAAAGGTTAGGATTGGTAGTTCGCGTACTGCGTACGATAAATCAGGGCCAGTTACCCCTGACGAACTATTGCAATTGTTGTGGCACAAGTGTACAACCTCTGCAGAGTTAAACCTATTCGAATAGCCGCGTCCGCGGTTATGGACAGTTGGGAAGGCCATACTGTTCCGTCATCAGAACTTTTCTAAAAACTATGAATGGTGAATGGTGACTTGTGAATTTGAATTTGAAAGGTGACTTTGACCTCGAATCACAACAGAGTTGTGGGAATGACACTAATGTTCCCACTTGAGTTAGTTAGCACTTGAATAAGTCTTTTCTCAAATACTTGTGAACTAAAATTGGCTTTATGCAAAATAAACTAGAGCTTAGCACCCCTTACTAGAATGGTTAGCACTTACATTAGTATTAGTTTGCGAGTACTTTAAAGTACTCACGGCTGTGTCCCTGGCTATTCAAATGGCCAGACTATGAAGAGGAGCAGAACTATCAAGAGGACGACCAGCAGGACGCCTACGACAACTAGGGAATCTTCTGACGTCAAACGTTGGCATGTGGACTAGAGAGTCCCTTCTATTTACGCTTCCGCTATGAAACTATGAACTTTGTGTATGTTGATCAATAGATCAACTATTTGTGTAATATGGATCATGTGATCTCTATTTGTAAGACGACTATGGTATGTAATGAATGATGACTCATGATATTCAACTGTTATGTCTCGCAACAACAATATTCCTGGGATTGCGATGTATGGCATAACAGGCATCTGGACTTAAAAATCCGGGTGTTGACAAGTTGGTATCAGAGCCATTGTTTGACCTTAGGAGACCCTAGTTAGCAATGGACGTCCTGCAAAACTTAGTTTCAAAACCAAAGAAGTGAATATTTGCGGAAAACTTATTCTCACTCTTATCCTTGAGATCTTCTTCAAAATGAGAAATTCATGCCTTACTTTTCCTTGCCATTCCTACATAAAATTTTGCACACTATAATACTTCTCTAATTTACTCCTCCTCTTTGTTCATAGATGGAATACAAATGGGAGTGCTATCAGCTTGGTCACGAAGGAGAACTGATGTTCGAAAAGGATTTGAAGCAACTAGTGGAGTATCTAGAACGCCCGTATCCCGAGTTCTTCGAAACACCCCTCAAAAATCAGTTGGGAGGACCACCGCGGTGGGAAGTTTCGGCAGATCTATGAAGAAATCTTGGAGCCCCAATATGGGAAACCATATGGTTTTCTGTAATGGGAAACACCTGGAAAGAAGGACTAGTCAGAGCCATGCAAGAAGGAATTGCCCGTCTGTGTGGACAGAATATGAACAAGCTCAGGAATACCCGCTTCACTTACTACCCAAGACATGATCCCACGGGAAGACCAATAACCATGCCCCCGCACCCGGAGATGAACCATTATGTAGCACACCTGGACTACATGCTGTACAAGACCCGCAAGGAGTGGGACAACGCCCTCGCCTTTCGCCAAGCACATTACCCGTGAAGATGAAGAATCCCCCCTGAAGAGTAGTATCATTTAAGCACTTTCGTAGGTGTGAGTTGTATCAGGATTCCCCTTGTATCGTAGAGCGAATGAATGGTTCTTCAAACCAACGGTGTGTTAGATTTGTAATGTGTGATGCTTGGTATGAATGAAAAAGTGTTGTTGGTTTTTACCCCCGCAACACTACTCAAAATTTCAAATTGTGAACATTTTTAAACTTTAACAAAACAAACCATAGAAATTTCCCTCTTATCTTATCAGCTACCTCACTGTTCAGATGGCCCCTCCCACTCGTAGCGCAAGTCAAGAGGCCATGATGCAGATGTTGCAAACCATGCTGGAAGATAGGGAAGCTGAACGAGCTGAACGCCAAGCCAACCTTGCAGCACTTCAACAGCTTGCCAACAACAATCTGGGCCATCATGATCATCCAGGATCTAAGCTCAAGAACTTTCAGAACACCAACCCTCCAATTTTCAACAAGACTGAAGAACCCCTCGATGCTGATGACTGGCTCCAGACGATGGAGAACAACCTCGAAGTTGCGGGAGTTGAAGCCGCAGAGAAAGTGCTGTTCGCCACGCACTACTTAGCAGGACCAGCAAGAGTGTCAACACCCGGGTTTTTAAGTCCGAATGCCTATTATGTCATACATCGCAATCCCAGGAATATTGTTGTTGCGAGGCATAATAGTTAAGTATCACAGTCATCATTCATTACAAACCATAAGTCTTACAAATTGGAATCACATGATCCATATTACACGAATAGTTGATCTATTGATCAACGAATAAACACAAGTTCCTAGTTCAACATAGCGGAAGCGTAAGATACAAGGACTCTCTAGTCCACAGGCCAACGCTTGACGTCGGAAGGCGCTTAGTTGTCGTAGGCGTCCTGCTGGTCATCTCCTTGGTCATCTTCATACTCTGGCCATTTGAATAGCCAGGGACAAAGCCGTGAGTACGTTGAGTACTCGCAAACTAATACTAATGTAAGTGCTAGACATTCTAGTAGGGTTTGCTAAGCTCTAGTTTATTTGCATAAAGCTAGTTTTAGTTCACAAAGTTTTGAGAAAAAGCTTACTCAATTGCTAACTAACCCAAGTGGGAACATTAGTGTCATTCCCACCATTCAAGTGGTGATTTCAATTCAATCCACCACCAGTCATTTTACCATCACCTTTCAACATAATTTTCAAAGATATGACATCGGAAACTGTATGGCCTTTCCAACCGTCCGTAACCGTGGACGCGGCTATTCGAATAGGTTTACACTCTGCAGAGGTTGCACACTTGTGCCACAACATTTGATTTCATCCGTCGGGATTTCCCCGAATCATCGTAACCCAGTACGCGGATCATCAACCATAACCTTTCACTTACGAATCCTAGTATGAGCACCTCTCCCCATGAGCTTGGCCTCCCAGTGAAGACAGACAGTCAGCCTGGGAACTGCACAGGGCTTGGGCCGGACATTCACCTCATTTCGCATCATATCGTATCGTTTCTTTTGTGGTAGAGGCAGCTTTCGGCATAACCCCGATGACGCTTGTTTAGAGGGAACCCATACTAAGACGCATAAACTTCCAGTTAAGCCCTACCCATAATCAGGTATTGTGGGGGTACTTAATAATTGGAAAGGTATCGCATTCAAACCAACATCATGTTTTATCAAAAAATCACCATCTTCTCTTGGTCATATTCACCTTCAAAAATCATTCAATGGAATGCATCTTCATTCCAAGGTTTCAAAAATCTTTCAACTTCACAAGGTTCCCATCTAGAGTAGTCAAGTTTAGTTCATTAGCACTAGCTCTAATTCATGAGGGGTGCTACCTTGCTTTGCTTGTAAGAGACTAACTCACTACTCTAATAACCAACTTGTACTTTGACCAAAGTTAACTATAAAAGTAACTCATTTAGAAAACAAGTAAAAACTTGTAAAGTAAAAACTTGGGATGGGTTCACCTAAGGAAAGATAAGAAACATGGTGCCTTGCCCCAAGGGGCTTTGCACCTTGCAAGAATATTAGCTTGCAAAGGTAGTAACTTGCAAGAGTATAGCTTGCCTTGGTAGTTCTCAAACTGTTCCTCCTCCTCCTCCTGGTAGCAACCTTCTTCTTCGGCGTACTCTCCGGTGCTACCGTCTAAATTTGAATACGAGTACAATTACTCACTAATTCAATGGCTATTCCACACATCACAAATAAACACACAAACTACTCTATGCACACCAAATAAATAAACTAGGGTGCATGGGTTGTGGGATTTAAATAGAATTTGTATTCCATATGTAAAGATAGTTTCCATAGGGTTCTTGAGAAATAATTTCCTCTCATTGAAATCTTCTTAAGATTTAATTTCTCCAACAATCCTAGATGAACTCATAGTGACCTAAGTCAAATGTTCATCATCATCATTTGGGAAAATGATTTAAATGAGGTAGACCACCTCATACCATTTAAATAGCACTACCTTTGATTTAAATCTCAAGTAATTCATATAAGAGAGTTTGGGACCAGGGGTCCAAACATCCCATGAATTCATGTGAGACAAGTTTAAATGAAGTATAGGACTTCACACAATTTAGCTTTAATAGTTTTGGATAATATCAACTAGTTAAACTAGTCAAAATATCCCTTCATTAAACCATGGCATGATCATGCAAACTGACCACACCATTTTATTGCATAAACAATTAGTGTAAGTCAAATGTGAGCTATTAGAGTTGGAATTAACTTAATATCTATTTTGGTTGATTTTCAAGAATTATTTGATTAGGGAAAAGTCCCTGGCTTGTTATTTTTGTCACATTAATTCTACAAAGAATTTGACCAAGAGGCCAGTGGCATGTGGTAGAGAATTTCAGTGGCTTTCCAACAATATCAAATTCACTAAATTTGGTTTAGCCTATTTGAAACTATTAAATTTCAAAGTTTGGGCAGTATTGAAATTGGATGGAATTGATTTAAACGAATTTTGAATAAAAGGGCCGGCGGGAAAACGAAGCTGGGCCGATTGGAATTAAAACGGCCCACTCCAGCCCACCACGCGTCTGTGCCCGCGTGGGCTGCCTGACAGGGGGTCCCGCATGTCAGCGGCGTTTAAAACCCGAAACGGTACGAGCGACGTGGCGCGTTGGATTAGAAGACGATCCAACGGCGCACGGTCGTCGTCTTCTCCGGCGAAGCGAGAGGTCTGGCGGCGAGCCTAGGGGGTGGGAGAGCTTACGGCGGCTCCAGCTAGGGTTGGCAGTGTGCGCGGTGAAGGTGTAGACGACGGCGAAGCTCCAGGTACTGGCGGCGTCTCCTGGATCGGCTTCAATCGACGGTGAGCTTCCGCGGCGTCCGGCGGCAGTGAGGTGGCGATTGGGTGGCGTCAGTGAGCAATTTCGAGGGTGGAGTGCCTCAGGCGGTCGAGTGAGGAGAGGGGAAGGCGATGGTGTGCTTGGATTGACGCAGGGAGGTCTCCTTTTATAGGGACGCGAGGGTGCTGCGGGGCCGTGAAGAAGTTGACCATGGCGCGGCGTCTCCGGGGAGCGGTCGAGCTAGGCGAGGTGGTGGCAGTGTTCTACGGCTCCTGGCGATGCTATTGGCGACGACAACGGGGTCGGGCGGTGGCTAGGTTGGTCGCGTTGCTTCCACGACGGCCGCGGCGCGTACGGGAGCAAGTCATCATCTCCGGCGCCGGCGGTCACGGGTCTGGGCTGGGCGCATGTCTGGTGGCTTCGCGGTGTCACTGCGGTGCTCAACGTGTTGCAAGCGGGGCCAGGGCGTGCTCGAGGTCGTGGCGCAGCGCGTGTCCAGTGCGTGTCCGCGTCGTGCATCCTTGCGACGCGAGCGGCGTCCAGGGCATGTGCGGGCGCGCGTCGTCCGGCGTCTGGTCGCCGTTCCTTCGACCATGGCGGTGCTAGGGCTTGCTAGGGGGCGCGTTGGCGCACGGTGGCGAGGGGGCCAGGGCGGTGAAGCAATGGAAAGAGGGGGAGGTGGTCGGGCTCGGGCGACATGGCCGGCATGGCCATGTCTAGCCTTGCTCCTCCTCTCCCCATGGTTTTAATGTTGCCATTCAGGGAAAAAGGGGGCAGGGGAACCATTTGGTGCAAGTTGGGGTAGGTTAGTTAGGGTAGAATCACTATTTGCAATAGTGTGCAAATAGTGCCATATTTTGGAATTTGCAAAAATATCCCAATTTGGAAAAGTTCAAAAGGTGAAAGTTTGTGAAATGTGAGTGTTGAGATAAGTTGTAATTGACCAGAGATGAATTGAGGTGGTGGTGGAAAAATTAGATTTCACAATTTGGCCAAAATGGCTAAGTGGAGATTGTTGAACTTGTTATAAAGTTGCAACTTTGGATGAGCATAGCAAATGATCCAGATGAATTTGGCAGGGTGATCTTCATCAAAGTTGTTCACCTTGATGTTGACTTTGAAATGGTGCAAAGAGTTAGCAAGAATTGGTTTGAGAAAATTGCATTGCAGGGGCTCAAAATGGTGATCAGACTAAAATTGGCAGATTTGGTCATCATCACATGTGAGTGGGAAAGGTGCTTGAAATTCATTTGAATTGTGAACCCTTGATTCCAAAAGTTGTAATAAGTGTTTAAAAACATTATTCAACTAAAGGTGAAGACCAAATAGGTCTAGGGTCAAAATTTATAAAAATGCCATAGGGCATATGTGAGGGTTTTTAGGGTTTTGCTAATTATGGAATTTCTTCCTCTTTGATTTATTGGGTTTGTGATCCTCACATGATCACTCTAGGGTTTTAGAGCATATCAAAAACAAGTAATAACAATCATCATGGCATATCACTCAAATGCACAAGTCCTATGCATGGTCCTATATGCAAAAGAAAAGTTTTTGTTGGTTTGAAATTTTTCTTTCTGGAATTCTCTAACTTTCTTTTTATTGAAATTTGGGGTGTTACAAACCCTTCCCCCTTACAAAAGATCTCGTCCCGAGATCGAAAAGAAAGTTAGGTACTAAAAAGATCTGGGTACTCCTTCTTCATGAAGTCTTCGCGTTCCCAGGTGGCTTCATCCTCGGTATGATTGCTCCATTGGATCTTCAGAAACTTGATGCTTCGGGTGCGGGTGGTTCGGTAAGCTTCTTCCAATATGCGAATCGGCACTTTGCGGTAAGTCAGATCCTTGTTGATATCCACCGATCGGTGATCGATGTTCTTGAACACTTCGGTCTTCTCAGGGACTTCAAGACATTTCCGGAGAAGTGAGATGTGAAAAACGTCGTGCACAGCCGACATTTCTTCAGGCAACTCCAGTTGATAAGATACTTCACCTCGGCGGCTGAGGACTGGGAAAGGTCCCACATAGCGAGGTGCAAGCTTTCCTTTCAGCTGAAACCTTTGCATCCCTTTCAAGGGGGATACTTTGAGATAAACGAAATCTCCGATCTCAAAGGTCATCTCCCGACGTCTCTTGTCGGCGTAGCTCTTCTGTCGGGATTGCGCAGTCTTGAGGTACTCGCGGATCTTGTGTACTTTCTCTTCGGCTTCACGAAGAACGTCTGGGCTGAAAACTTGGCTTTCTCCGACTTCTGACCAGTTCAGGGGGGTACGGCACTTCCTTCCGTACAAGGCTTCAAAGGGGGCCATCTGTAGGCTGGCTTGGTAACTATTGTTGTAAGAGAATTCTGCATAAGGTAGGCAGTCTTCCCACTTGGATCCGTATTCCAGTACGCATGCTCTAAGCATGTCTTCCAGTATCTGGTTTACTCTCTCAGTCTGTCCGTCGGTCTGAGGGTGATAGGCGGTGCTGAAATTTAGGCGAGTGCCTAGTCCTTCATGCACCTTCTGCCAGAACCTTGAGGTGAACTGTGATCCTCTATCTGACACTATCGATTTGGGGGTTCCGTGCAAAGCGACTATTCTGGAGATGTAAAGTTCAGCTAACTTGGGGCCTTGATAGGTGGTTTTGACGGCGATGAAATGGGCGACTTTGGTCAATCTATCGACCACTACCCATATGGAATCATTGCCTTTGCTGGATTTGGGCAGTCCGGTGATAAAGTCCATTCCTACGGAGTCCCATTTCCATTCCGGAATCTGAAGGGGTTGCAACAGTCCGGCGGGTCGTTGATGTTCTGCCTTGACTCTCTGACAGATGTCACACTTAGCGATATAGCTACCGATTTCTCTCTTCATTCCGTGCCACCAAAATTGTTCCTTTAGGTCCTGGTACATCTTGGTACCTCCGGGGTGGATTGAGTAAAGGGTGTCATGGGCTTCTTGCAGGATGACTCGTTTCAAGTCAGAGTCCGATGGTACGCAGAGACGTTCTTTGTACCAAAGAACTCCGGCTTCGTCTACGGTGAATCCTGGGGCTTTTCCTGCGGCTATCTGTTTCTTGATTCCGTCAATGCTAGCGTTGTCCTTCTGGGCTTCCTTGATCTGACCAATCAAGGTGGGTTGCAGTTCTATGCTGGCTAGGAATCCTTCACTCACAAGTTCAAGTCTGAACTGTTCAAACTCTTGGTGCAAACTGGGCTGTTCGGTTGCGAGCATGGAGTTCAACTGGCACGGCAGTCGACTCAAAGCATCCGCTACCACATTGGCCTTGCCGGGGTGGTAGTGAATCTCCATGTCGTAATCCTTGATCAATTCGATCCATCGGCGTTGTCTCATGTTCAACTCTTTCTGGGTGAAAATGTATTTGAGGCTTTTGTGGTCGGAGTAGATCTCGCATCGATTACCCATGAGGTAATGACGCCAAACTTTCAGGGCTAAGACCACGGCTGCAAGCTCGAGGTCATGGGTTGGGTAATTCTGTTCATGTTGCTTGAGTTGTCTAGAAAGGTAGGATACAACCTTGCCTTCTTGCATAAGCACGCATCCAAGTCCAGTCTTGGAGGCGTCGCAATATACGTCAAAGGGCTTTGCGATATCTGGCATGATCAGGATTGGGGCTGTTGTCAGTCTACTCTTGAGCTGTTGAAAACTCTCTTCGCACTTGTCGGTCCACTCAAACTTTCTGTCCTTTTTCAGCAGTTGGGTCATTGGTCGGGCGATGCTCGAGAAACCCTCTACAAATCTGCGGTAATATCCGGCTAATCCAAGAAAAGCGCGGACCTCGGTTTGTGTGGTTGGGGCTTTCCATTCCATAACAGTTTTGATCTTGGCGGGATCTACGGCAATTCCTCCTGCAGACAAGATGTGTCCGAGGAATCCAACTTCTTCCAGCCAAAACTCACACTTGCTAAACTTGGCGTACAACTGGTGCTGTCTCAGGGTTTCTAGGACAATCTCCAAATGCTGTTCATGTTCCTCTTCGGACTTGGAGTAGACCAAAATATCGTCGATGAAAACAACGACGAACTTGTCCAAAAAGTTCATGAAGATCTTATTCATCAGATTCATGAAATAAGCGGGGGCATTGGTCAGTCCAAACGACATGACATTGTACTCATACAACCCATATCTGGTGGTAAAGGCAGTTTTTGGAATGTCGGTGGCCCGGATCTTCAGTTGGTGGTATCCAGTTCTAAGATCAATCTTCGAGAAAACTCGGGATCCGGTGAGTTGGTCAAACAAGTCTTCGATCTTGGGTAAGGGGTATTTGTTTTTGATGGTGACATCGTTAAGCTTACGATAGTCCGTGCATAAACAATTTGCACCATCCTTCTTGTCGACAAACAAGACGGGGGATCTCCAGGGGGATGCACTTGGTCTAATCAAACCTTTGGCTAACATGTCATCTATTTGCTTCTTCAGCTCCACAAGTTCGGCTGCGTTCATGCTGTAGGCTCTCTGGGCGATGGGTCCAGTTCCGGGGATTAACTCGATGATAAACTCGATATCCCGATCTGGGGGCATACCGGGTAGATCATCTGGAAACACATCAGGGTAGCGACAAACGACCCTGATTTGATCCAGAGTTGGCTTGGATACACTTTGGTTGCAGGTAAATTTTCTGGGTAGTTTTTCAGAGACGTGCTCAACTACGATACCGGTGCTGCTAGTCATGGTTATGGCTTTCTTGGCACAGTCTATCAATCCATTGTGCTTGGACATCCAGTCCATTCCTAGGACAACTTCCAAACCTTTGGTTCCAAGTATGATTAGATTTGCAAAGAAATCTACATCATGGATTTTGATAGGCACATTTTTGCAAAATTTTCTGGCTTTGGTGGTTGATCCGGGGATTTGAACTATCATAACATGCTTCAGACTGAGGGGTTGATTTTTACTTGTTGAGGCAAAATCTTCGGTGACAAAGGAATGAGATGCTCCAGAATCAAACAACACTCTAGCAGGGGTGTGGTTGATAGAAAACATACCCAGCACAACATCTGGTGCTTCCTGGGCTTCTTCGGCGTTCATATGGTAGAGGCGGCCGTTGCGGTTGTTGGGGTTGTTGGGGACGAACTTCTTGCCGGTGGAGACACGGCGTTGCTGCTGAGCAGGAGCAGCGGGGTTGCCGGCGAGCTTGGCAAGACGCTTGGGACACTCGTTGGAGTAGTGCCCCACTACACCACACTCATAACAGGTGATAGTGCTCTTGTCCTGCTTGTTCGCAACGGGAATGGCATTGCTTCCGGTTCTGGGGGTGGTGTTGGTGTTGGTGTTGTTGGTGTTAGGGGCTCGGGGTGGAGCGCGGTTGTAGTTGTTGTTGTTGTAGTTGTTGTAGCCTCCCGGCTTGGGGTTTCCTCCACTCCGGTTCTGATAACCGGGGCGAGAGTTCTGCATCGGGGGTTTGTTGTGCCTCGGAGTGAAACCTCCGCTTGAGCTAGGGCGAAACTTTTGGGGGTGGCTTGATCCACTCTGACTTGCCATGCGGCGCTTGCGGTTTTCATTGGCTTGGTTTAACTTGCCCTCCATCTGGATGGCGGAGTCGACAAGGGCTTCGAGGTCGGCGAAGGGGATGTTGACGAGGACAGTCTGCATCTCATCATGCAGCCCGTTCAGGAATCTCTCCTTCCTCTTCTCAACGGTGTCAGTCTCATCAGGGGCATACCTTGACAGAGTGAGAAACTTGTCGCGGTATTCAACCACCGTCATGCGACCTTGTTTCAGTTCACGGAATTCATCCCTCATCTTCTTGATAAGACCCGGGGGTACATGGTACTTGCTGAACTTGAGTTTGAAATCCTCCCAAGTCATGAATTGACCTCCGTTCATGGCACGGGTACTTGTCCACCAAGCGCGAGCTGGTCCAAATGAGATAGTGAGTGGCGAACAACACCTTCTCGTTGGCTTCCACTCCAGCTACCTCCAGATTGTTCTCCATAGTCTGGAGCCAATCATCAGCGTCGAGGGGCTCCTCGGTCTTGCTAAACACCGGAGGGTTGGTGTTCTGGAAGTTCTTGAGCTTGGATCCGGGGTGGTCATGATTTCCATGGCCTTGGTTGGCGATGTTCTGCAAGGCGATGAGGTTGGCTTGGCGCTCGGCTCTTTCGGTTTCCCGGTCTGCAAGCAGGGTTTGCAGAAGTTGCAGCATTGCGTCGTTCGTGCGATTCGGAGGGGCCATCTGAAGATATAGAAGATCATGAGATAAGAGGGAACATTCTATGGTTCATTTTGGTTAAGTTTGAAAAACATTTGAACACTTGTAATCTTTTCATGACAAACATAACATTCATTCATGCAACACATAGTACAAACTACACACATACTCCAATGGTTTTAAGAACCATTCCCATGCTACGATACAAAGGACGGGATACAACTCACACCTACTATAAGTGAACTAGTGCAACTACTCCTCATCATCGATATCAATCGAGACGTGGTCATCGGGTCCTGCCTCCAGGAACTCGTAGTCCTCCTCCTCGGTGTTCTCATCCTCCTCAAAGTCCTCGTCATCGCTCAGAAAGGCGTCTCCTCCTCGAATGTCGATGCCTCCATCGTCATCCTCCAGCTGACTAATCTGATCCTCCTGTGCCTTGACAGTGGCCTCAAGTGACGCGATCCGGTCGCGAAGGCGGCGAATCGTAGCGTCCTTCTTGGCATGCTGCTGGTGAAGGCTTCTGCGGTCGTTGTTGAGTAGCTTGATCGCCTCACCCTGCTCGGTGATGTGAGCATGGGTCTGGTTCGCGTAAGCGCGAGAGGCGTCGAGGTCCCTCTGAGTCTGGTAGAGCATGAAGTCCAAGTGATCCACATGGTGCCTCAACTGGGGGTGCAGTGGCACATCCATGGGTCTTCCGTCAGAGTTGCGCCTCGCGAGATGCGCAAAGCATTCCTCACGAAGTGCTTCCACATTCTGTCCGCACAGACGAGCAAGTGCTTCCTGAAGAGCACGTGCAAGCCCGTCGAGCCAGTTGCTTTCCCTGAAAGAGAAAAGGATCCTCTCCGAGGTGGGAGGCTCCAGCTTGCCCCTCAAGTCAGCGGTGATAATCCACTGCAGTTCCCCTCCCGGCTGATCGTCCACCTGAATCCCGTGAAACTCGGGGTGTGGGCGGCCAAGGTGATCCGACAGGGAGTCGAGATCATGCTCGAAGATCAAGCTTCCTCCGTTCCCAAGCTGATAAAACTTGGTGTTGAGGGGTTCATTTGGCTCCATCTGAAAGAGAATTGGATGAGTAAGTTAGAGGGTGCAAAGTGTGGCAAAGTTTTAAGTTGTTTCAAAAAAGATAGAACATGATTCATCAAATTTTGGCAAAGTCTCAAAGATAAGAGTGTAGTAACTTTTCACAAATAATTTCTTTCCTTTGATTTCAAAGTTAAGTTTTTCAGAACGCCCATTCTAACTAAGGTCTTCTAAGGTCAAACAATGGCTCTGATACCAACTTGTCAACACCCGGGTTTTTAAGTCCGAATGCCTATTATGTCATACATCGCAATCCCAGGAATATTGTTGTTGCGAGGCATAATAGTTAAGTATCACAGTCATCATTCATTACAAACCATAAGTCTTACAAATTGGAATCACATGATCCATATTACACGAATAGTTGATCTATTGATCAACGAATAAACACAAGTTCCTAGTTCAACATAGCGGAAGCGTAAGATACAAGGACTCTCTAGTCCACAGGCCAACGCTTGACGTCGGAAGGCGCTTAGTTGTCGTAGGCGTCCTGCTGGTCATCTCCTTGGTCATCTTCATACTCTGGCCATTTGAATAGCCAGGGACAAAGCCGTGAGTACGTTGAGTACTCGCAAACTAATACTAATGTAAGTGCTAGACATTCTAGTAGGGTTTGCTAAGCTCTAGTTTATTTGCATAAAGCTAGTTTTAGTTCACAAAGTTTTGAGAAAAAGCTTACTCAATTGCTAACTAACCCAAGTGGGAACATTAGTGTCATTCCCACCATTCAAGTGGTGATTTCAATTCAATCCACCACCAGTCATTTCACCATCACCTTTCAACATCATTTTCAAAGATATGACATCGGAAACTGTATGGCCTTTCCAACCGTCCGTAACCGTGGACGCGGCTATTCGAATAGGTTTACACTCTGCAGAGGTTGCACACTTGTGCCACAACATTTGATTTCATCCGTCGGGATTTCCCCGAATCATCGTAACCCAAAGACGCGGATCATCAACCATAACCTTTCACTTACGAATCCTAGTATGAGCACCTCTCCCCATGAGCTTGGCCTCCCAGTGAAGACAGACAGTCAGCCTGGGAACTGCACAGGGCTTGGGCCGGACATTCACCTCATTTCGCATCATATCGTATCGTTTCTTTTGTGGTAGAGGCAGCTTTCGGCATAACCCCGATGACGCTTGTTTAGAGGGAACCCATACTAAGACGCATAAACTTCCAGTTAAGCCCTACCCATAATCAGGTATTGTGGGGGTACTTAATAATTGGAAAGGTATCGCATTCAAACCAATATCATGTTTTATCAAAAAATCACCATCTTCTCTTGGTCATATTCACCTTCAAAAATCATTCAATGGAATGCATCTTCATTCCAAGGTTTCAAAAATCTTTCAACTTCACAAGGTTCCCATCTAGAGTAGTCAAGTTTAGTTCATTAGCACTAGCTCTAATTCATGAGGGGTGCTACCTTGCTTTGCTTGTAAGAGACTAACTCACTACTCTAATAACCAACTTGTACTTTGACCAAAGTTAACTATAAAAGTAACTCATTTAGAAAACAAGTAAAAACTTGTAAAGTAAAAACTTGGGATGGGTTCACCTAAGGAAAGATAAGAAACATGGTGCCTTGCCCCAAGGGGCTTTGCACCTTGCAAGAATATTAGCTTGCAAAGGTAGTAACTTGCAAGAGTATAGCTTGCCTTGGTAGTTCTCAAACTGTTCCTCCTCCTCCTCCTCCTCCTGGTAGCAACCTTCTTCTTCGGCGTACTCTCCGGTGCTACCGTCTAAATTTGAATACGAGTACAATTACTCACTAATTCAATGGCTATTCCACACATCACAAATAAACACACAAACTACTCTATGCACACCAAATAAATAAACTAGGGTGCATGGGTTGTGGGGTTTAAATAGAATTTGTATTCCATATGTAAAGATAGTTTCCATAGGGTTCTTGAGAAATAATTTCCTCTCATTGAAATCTTCTTAAGATTTAATTTCTCCAACAATCCTAGATGAACTCATAGTGACCTAAGTCAAATGTTCATCATCATCATTTGGGAAAATGATTTAAATAAGGTAGACCACCTCATACCATTTAAATAGCACTACCTTTGATTTAAATCTCAAGTAATTCATATAAGAGAGTTTGGGACCAGGGGTCCAAACATCCCATGAATTCATGTGAGACAAGTTTAAATGAAGTATAGGACTTCACACAATTTAGCTTTAATAGTTTTGGATAATATCAACTAGTTAAACCAGTCAAAATATCCCTTCATTAAACCATGGCATGATCATGCAAAGTGACCACACCATTTTATTGCATAAACAATTAGTGTAAGTCAAATGTGAGCTATTAGAGTTGGAATTAACTTAATATCTATTTTGGTTGATTTTTAAGAATTATTTGATTAGGGAAAAGTCCCTGGCTTGTTATTTTTGTCACATTAATTCTACAAAGAATTTGACCAAGAGGCCAGTGGCATGTGGTAGAGAATTTCAGTGGCTTTCCAACAATATCAAATTCACTAAATTTGGTTTAGCCTATTTGAAACTATTAAATTTCAAAGTTTGGGCAGTATTGAAATTGGATGGAATTGATTTAAACGAATTTTGAATAAAAGGGCCGGCGGGAAAACGAAGCTGGGCCGATTGGAATTAAAACGGCCCACTCCAGCCCACCACGCGTCTGTGCCCGCGTGGGCTGCCTGACAGGGGGTCCCGCATGTCAGCGGCGTTTAAAACCCGAAACGGTACGAGCGACGTGGCGCGTTGGATTAGAAGACGATCCAACGGCGCACGGTCGTCGTCTTCTCCGGCGAGAAGCAGAGGGTCTGGCGGCGAGCCTAGGGGGTGGGAGAGCTTATGGCGACTCCAGCTAGGGTTGGCAGTGTGCGCGGTGAAGGTGTAGACGACGGCGAAGCTCCAGGTACTGGCGGCGTCTCCTGGATCGGCTTCAATCGACGGTGAGCTTCCGCGGCGTCCGGCGGCAGTGAGGTGGCGATTGGGTGGCGTCAGTGAGCAATTTCGAGGGTGGAGTGGCTCAGGCGGTCGAGTGAGGAGAGGGGAAGGCGATGGTGTGCTTGGATTGACGCAGGGAGGTCTCCTTTTATAGGGACGCGAGGGTGCTGCGGGGCCGTGAAGAAGTCGACCATGGCGCGGCGTCTCCGGCGAGCGGTCGAGCTAGGCGAGGTGGTGGCAGTGTTCTACGGCTCCTGGCGATGCTATTGGCGGCGACAACGGGGTCGGGCGGTGGCTAGGTTGGTCGCGTTGCTTCCACGACGGCCGCGGCGCGTACGGGAGCAAGTCATCGTCTCCGGCGCCGGCGGTCACGGGTCTGGGCTGGGCGCATGTCTGGTGGCTTCGCGGTGTCACTGCGGTGCTCAACGTGTTGCAAGCGGGGCCAGGGCGTGCTCGAGGTCGTGGCACGGCGCGTGTCCAGTGCGTGTCCGCGTCGTGCATCCTTGCGACGCGAGCGGCGTCCAGGGCATGTGCGGGCGCGCGTCGTCCGGCGTCTGGTCGCCGTTCCTTCGACCATGGCGGTGCTAGGGCTTGCTAGGGGGCGCGTTGGCGCACGGTGGCGAGGGGGCCAGGGCGGTGAAGCAATGGAAAGAGGGGGAGGTGGTCGGGCTCGGGCGACATGGCCGGCATGGCCATGTCTAGCCTTGCTCCTCCTCTCCCCATGGTTTTAATGTTGCCATTCAGGGAAAAAGGGGACAGGGGAACCATTTGGTGCAAGTTGGGGTAGGTTAGTTAGGGTAGAATCACTATTTGCAATAGTGTGCAAATAGTGCCATATTTTGGAATTTGCAAAAATATCCCAATTTGGAAAAGTTCAAAAGGTGAAAGTTTGTGAAATGTGAGTGTTGAGATAAGTTGTAATTGACCAGAGATGAATTGAGGTGGTGGTGGAAAAATTAGATTTCACAATTTGGCCAAAATGGCTAAGTGGAGATTGTTGAACTTGTTATAAAGTTGCAACTTTGGATGAGCATAGCAAATGATCCAAGATGAATTTGGCAGGGTGATCTTCATCAAAGTTGTTCACCTTGATGTTGACTTTGAAATGGTGCAAAGAGTTAGCAAGAATTGGTTTGAGAAAATTGCATTGCAGGGGCTCAAAGTGGTGATCAGACTAAAATTGGCAGATTTGGTCATCATCACATGTGAGTGGGAAAGGTGCTTGAAATTCATTTGAATTGTGAACCCTTGATTCCAAAAGTTGTAATAAGTGTTTAAAAACATTATTCAACTATAAAGGTGAAGACCAAATAGGTCTAGGGTCAAAATTTATAAAAATGCCATAGGGCATATGTGAGGGTTTTTAGGGTTTTGCTAATTATGGAATTTCTTCCTCTTTGATTTATTGGGTTTGTGATCCTCACATGATCACTCTAGGGTTTTAGAGCATATCAAAAACAAGTAATAACAATCATCATGGCATATCACTCAAATGCACAAGTCCTATGCATGGTCCTATATGCAAAAGAAAAGTTTTTGTTGGTTTGAAATTTTTCTTTCTGGAATTCTCTAACTTTCTTTTTATTGAAATTTGGGGTGTTACAAAGAGCTTGGTGGACCAGCACCCGTGCCATGAATGCAGGACAGATGATGACATGGGAAGACTTCAAGCTGAAGTTCAGCAAATACCATGTGCCCCAAGGAATGATCAAGAAGATGAGAGACAAGTTTCGCGAACTCAAGCAAGGAAGAATGTCCGTGGTGGAATACCGCGATAGGTTTCTTACTCTGTCAAGGTACGCCCAGGATGAGACCGACACCAACGAGAAAAGGAAGGAGAGATTTCTGAACGGACTGCATGATGAAATGCAAACGGTGTTAGTGAACATTCCGTTCGCTGACCTCGAAGCCCTGGTGGACTCAGCCATCCAGATGGAAGGAAAGCTGCACCAAGCCAACGAGAACCGCAAGAGAAGGATGATGAACCAGAATGGACCCAACAATGCCCAGAAGTACCGCAACAACTCAACTGGAGGATTTGCCTCAAGATACAACAAGCCCCTAGCTCAGACTTACCGCCCAAGCAACAACAACAACAACAACAACGGCAACACCAACAACAACCGCAACAACAACACCCACAACAACAACACCACCACCAACAACAACAACCATCCCAATGGCAACAACAACCACCCCAATACTGCCCCCGTGACTGGGAGTAACGCTGTTCCCGTCAACCCCAAAGACAAGTCCACCGTCAACTGCTATGAATGTGGAGTTGTGGGTCACTACTCCAATGAGTGCCCCAAGAAGCTTGCCAAGATTTCCGCCAATACCGCAGCACCTGCTCAGCAACAGCGCCGCTTTGCCGGAAGAAGGACTCAAAACAACAACAACGGCCATTTCTACCACATGACTGCCAATGAAGCCCAGGAAGCCCCTCAGGCCATGCCAAGTATGTTCCCCTGTTAATCTCACTGCTCAATCTTTCTTAGGAACCTAACTTTTCTTAAAATCTCGGGACGAGATTTGTTTAAGGGGGGAGGGTTTGTAACATCCCAAAAATTTCAAAACAAACAAAATGAATTTCCTAGTTCCAAATTTTGGAACCAACAAAAACTTTTATTAAATTAAGTTTGATACATAGTGATCTTGCTTAATTCTTGTGCTATTGCCATGATTGCTTGTTTAATTAGTATTTGAAATAATCTTAAACCCAAAACCTCACACCCCTTTTTACCATTTCCAAGTTAAAATAAAATAAAAGAATTTAAATAAGAAAAAGGCATATGTGCCTATGGCTATTTTTATAAAACTTTACCCTAGACCTTTCCACTTTATTTAGAGGATTGGAAAACCTTCACAAACCTTATCTAGTACTTCTCAAACCCAATTCAAGTTGAAACAAAAGAAAATTAAAAAAAAAACTAAAAATGCCATAGAGGCATATGAGAGCAAAATATCAAATTTGGGAAATTGAGGATCTTGACCCTAAGACTGGTAGTGAATGGTTGGATCACTCCTATATTACCATTTCAACACTCAACAACATCAATTGGGTCAAGCCAAGTCAAATTAAAAATCAAATGCAACATATGCATAGAGGCATATGTGACACATAGCCATAATACCCAATTCTTGACCTATGCACTTCTACCTTGACTAAATGGTGTGAAACCATATCTAAACCTAATCTAACACTAAATTGAACCTCAACCTTGCCCAAGTAAAGCAAGGGGAGCAAATTACAAGAATAAGAAAATTTGACATGTCACCTCTTATGTGTTATGGCCAATTTTGCAAATCTTTAACCTAGACCCTTTTGGCTTGCCCCATTGGTTGGAAATGGTTAATAACCACTTATTAACACATTTGGAACCAAAGGAACTCAACTCAATTCAAATATGACATCAAAATGAGCTTACATACACTAATGGTCAAAATTGACAATTTTAATATCATACCCACTTTGAGCCTTTTTATTAGGAGATTCTCAAACCAAACCCTCTCAACTTTTTGCACCTCATCCAAGACCTCATCAAGATGAACACTTTTGATGTTGACCACTTTGACCAGATCTTTGACCATTGCTCACAATAGTCAAACCAAAATGCCACTTTGAAACAAATTCTAGATTCCCTCAAAATTTAGGATTTTCACAAATCCATTCCAAATCTCAAACCAATGCCATACATGGCTGCCCAACATCATTTAGAACCCATCCATCACAAAAATTGGTCAAAAGTCATCACACATGAGACCATAGCAAAGAATCAATTCAATGCCATAGAGTACAAATACTATTCAACCACTATTTCAACCACCCACCATCACCTCACTTCTCTCTCCCTTGTGCTCATCTACAAGACATGGTACCCTAAACCAGCTAACATGACCTCACCTAGTGTGCATGGTCACCTCACATCACCACCATGCCCAAAATCTTGTCATATGTCACATACACTTTGCCAATTATTATATGTGCACCCTCTACCCCTCTCCAACTATGCTAATCATGTCAAACCATCTTGCCTCACCTCACACCAGCATGCCCTGCCCTCGAAACCCAGAGATGCACCAAAGCATCCAATGCCATGCCATGTCACTCCAAAGGACATCACATGCCAACCCTTGTCCTCCTCCCTCTATAGTCACCCTCACCTTGTCAAATAAGCTTCACTCACCTCACTGACCCCCACCATGCCAAGGTTGACCTCAGGAGAAGCATAGCATAGCCCATGTCACACCATGCCCCTCACATGCTCACCACCATGCACCCACATGCCCTGGCCCTTTTCCCTCCCTCTCACCATGTCATCTACAGTCCCCTGGACCCTAGACACCTGCCAGACATGGTCCTTGGTGGAGGAGAGCAAGGAATCGACCATCATGCTCATGTCATTGTCCATGATCACCCTCCCGTGGACACCATCACCTCTCTGCGTGCACACTGCATCCCATCGCGTCCCACTGCGCCACTAGCTTCCTCTCACTCCCATTCAACTACTAGACATGACCATTGACCTTCCCACGCACCAGGACGACGCCATGACACAAGGACGCCCACGTCGGCCTCGTCCTCGCGCGCCCTGTACACAACGCCAGCAGGCTTGCCACTCCGCGCGCGTCATCACCTACCCGGTACCTCTCTTGCTGACACTAAAGCCAGGCCAGAGGCGACTGTGCACGACGCACACCACGACATGGCCACCATGCCGGCCATGCCCAGCCCCTCTCCCTTGGACACTATATAAACCCCGCCCCTCGTCCTGGATAGCACCACACCATCTCACAGCCTCCCTCTCTTCTCCCCAGCGCCTCCCTATTGCCCTCCTCGCAGCTCACCGGCGCCCACAAGCTCACCGGCGGCATCCCTCAAAACCGCCCAGAATTTCATCACCATAGCCCCCGATCCCTACAGCAAAGTTGTAGCCCTTGGAAATACCTTTCCAACGCACCTAACCACGCCTCAATCCGAGCTCCGAGGTGAGAGAAATCGCCCCCGCAAGCTAGCTGCGTCGGGAGGAAGACGACGATCCAGCGCTGTCGGATCCCGATCCGACGCGCCGCGCGGTCCGCCTGCACCCGACGTGCATGCGCCATGCATGCGTGGCCCAGGCTGCAGCTGGGCCGGCCCAACTTCGTTTCCCGCCCCCGTTTTATTTCAAATTTCATTTATTTCTTTTTAGTTAAATTGCAAACTGATGATGTGTTCAAAATTGAATAACTCCAAATCTACTTGGCTAAATTTTACAAATTTTATATATTTGGAAAGCTTAGAGTTTTATCTACACAATGCCACTGGATTCAAACCCATATCTATTGTAGAATTAAAGTAGCAAAATAAACAAGACAGGGACTTTTGTGACTTAGAATAATTCTTAAAAATCAACCAGAAATGCTTTTGAGTTGTTTCCAACTCCTATAAATCACATTACACTTGTACTAATTGTTTATGCAAAAATATGCCATTCTTACTTTGAATGATCATGGCCTAGCTTAATTAAAGGACTATATGACTATTTCTAGTCAAAGATATTGTCCAAAACTATTATTAAATCATATGGGAGTTTTTCTCTCACTTAAATCTTGTCATGAACAATTCAAAATGAGGTAGAGACTCTAGTCATGTAGGTCTCATATGAATTGTTGATGATATTAAATCACCTCAATAGTAGTTTTTAACTTAGTTACAACTATGTGTTAAATCATATGAGAGGTATCCCTCTCATTTAAATCTTGTTCTCAAGTAATTCAACATGAGGTAGTGACCATGGTCTATATTATCTCATATTGACTTATTTGGTGACATTAAATCACTACCATGTTAGTATTAAATTGCATGAGGTATGGAACCTCATTTAAATCATTTTCTCAAATGATAAGTATGAAGAGGTTGACTTTGGTCAACCTAGGTCATATATTATTCATAAGAGAAATTAAATCTTAATAAGATAATGAGAGGAAATTATTTCTCTAAGTAATTAAAAGTAACACCTAAGTTAGTATGAGAGGAAATTATTTTTCTTAAATAAGAAAAAAAACACATCCACCAACTTAATAGTAATGTGTGATGCTAGTTTAAGTTGTGTGAATCATGTGTGTGCTTAGTTTAGTAAATAAGTTTGGTATGATGATTGTGTACCCCGTATTCGTATTTTAGACGCTAGAACCGGAGACTATCAGGAGGAGGAGGTCTTCTACCAAGAGGAAGGAGAAGAGAACTTTGACCATTTCCCCAACCAAGGCAAGATAATACTCTTGCAAAGTGCAAAGCTCACCATGAGCAAGGCATTACCCCATTTACTTTATGCTTATGATCCTATTTCCCAGTTTTACTTTACAAGCTTTATTTACTTTTGTTTTATCAAAGTACTTTTTGATTCATGATTCACTTAGTTAGTATTGGATTAGTACAAGAGTATCAAAGTTAGCCTAGAAGCAAAGCAAAATACTTAGCACCCCTCATACATAGATGCTAGTGCTAAATTAAAAGTGACTACTCTAGTTGGGAACTTGTGAAATGAAATAACTTTGAAAACCTTGGAATGATGAGTCATTCTATTGAAAGATTTTGGAGGTGAATATGACTTGTGAATGACTTGGTGAATTTTACCAAAACTGATGGTTGGGTTCGGATGCGATACCATTCCAATTTTACAAGTACCCCCACAATACCTGAATCTGGGTAAGGCTTAGCTGGAAATTTATGTGTCTTAGTATGGGTTCCCTCTAAAACAAGCGTCATCGGGGTTATGCTGGAGGCTGCCTCTACAACAAAAGGAATGATGTGAAATGACGTGAAATGAGGTGAATGTCCGGCCCAAGCCCTGTGCAGTTCCCAGGCTGACTGTCTGTCTTCACTGGGAGGCCAAGCTCATGGGGAGAGGTGCCTATACTAGGGTATGTAAATGAAAGGTTAGGATTGGTAGTTCGCGTACTGCGTACGATAAATCAGGGCCAGTTACCCCTGACGAACTATTGCAATTGTTGTGGCACAAGTGTACAACCTCTGCAGAGTTAAACCTATTCGAATAGCCGCGTCCGCGGTTATGGACAGTTGGGAAGGCCATACTGTTCCGTCATCAGAACTTTTCTAAAAACTATGAATGGTGAATGGTGACTTGTGAATTTGAATTTGAAAGGTGACTTTGACCTCGAATCACAACAGAGTTGTGGGAATGACACTAATGTTCCCACTTGAGTTAGTTAGCACTTGAATAAGTCTTTTCTCAAATACTTGTGAACTAAAATTGGCTTTATGCAAAATAAACTAGAGCTTAGCACCCCTTACTAGAATGGTTAGCACTTACATTAGTATTAGTTTGCGAGTACTTTAAAGTACTCACGGCTGTGTCCCTGGCTATTCAAATGGCCAGACTATGAAGAGGAGCAGAACTATCAAGAGGACGACCAGCAGGACGCCTACTACAACTAGGGAATCTTCTGACGTCAAACGTTGGCCTGTGGACTAGAGAGTCCCTTCTATTTACGCTTCCGCTATGAAACTATGAACTTTGTGTATGTTGATCAATAGATCAACTATTTGTGTAATATGGATCATGTGATCTCTATTTGTAAGACGACTATGGTATGTAATGAATGATGACTCATGATATTCAACTGTTATGTCTCGCAACAACAATATTCCTGGGATTGCGATGTATGGCATAACAGGCATCTGGACTTAAAAATCCGGGTGTTGACATGCATGCTCTCCGTTATTAGTAGAGGCTCTGGCCAAGTCGATACTTGTAACTCCAAGAGGGAGTAATTATGCTCGATAGTGGGTTCATGCCTCCATTAAATCTGGGACAGTGACAGAAAGTTCTAAGGTTGTGGATGTGATGTTGCCACTAGGGATAAAACATCAATGCTATGTCTAAGGATGTATTTGTTGATTACATTACGCACCATACTTAATGCAATTGTCTGTTGTTTGCAACTTAATACTGGAGGGGGATCGGATGATAACCTGAAGGTGGACTTTTTAGGCATAGATGCATGCTGGATAGCGGTCTATGTACTTTGTCGTAATGCCCAATTGAATTTCACAATACTCATCATAACATGTATGTGCATGGTCATGCCCTCTTTATTTGTCAATTGCCCAACTGTAATTTATTCACCAAACATGCTATTTATCTTATGGGAGAGACACCTCTAGTGAACTGTGGACCCCGGTCCATTCTTTTACATCGAATACAATCTACTGCAATACTCGTTCTACTGTTCTCTGCAAACATCATCATCCACACTATACATCTAATCCTTTGTTACAGCAAGCCGGTGAGATTGACAACCTCACTGTCACGTTGGGGCAAAGTAATTTGGTTGTGTTGTGCAGGTTCCACGTTGGCGCCGGAATCCCTGGTGTTGCGCCGCACTACACTCCACCGCCATCAATCTTCAACATGCTTCTTGGCTCCTACTGGTTCGATAAACCTTGGTTTCTTACTGAGGGAAACTTACTGCTGTACGCATCACACCTTCCACTTGGGGTTCCCAATGGTCGCGTGCTGAACGGAGAGACACACGTCAATTGCGCGCCAGCAAGTAAATTTCTGGTGCCGTTGCCGGGGAGATCAAGACACGCTGCAAGGGGAGTCTCCACTTCCAATCTCTTTAGTTTGTTTTTGTCTCGCTTTACTTTTATTTACTACTTTGTTTGCTACACTAAAACAAAACACAAAAAAATTAGTTGCTAGCTTTACTTTATTTGCTATCTTGTTTGCCATATTAAAAACACAAAAAAATTAGTTACTTGCATTTACTTTATCTAGTTTGCTTTATTTACTATTGCTAAAATGGGTACTCCTGAAAATACTAAGTTGTGTGACTTCACAAACACAAATAATAATGATTTCTTATGCACACCTATTGCTCCACCTGCTACTACAGCAGAATTCTTTGAAATTAAACCTGCTTTACTGAATCTTCTTATGAGAGAGCAATTTTCTGGTGTTAGTTCTGATGATGCTGCTGCCCATCTTAATAATTTTGTTGAACTATGTGAGATGCAAAAGTATAAGGATGTAGATGGTGACATTATAAAATTAAAATTGTTTCCTTTCTCATTAAGAGGAAGAGCTAAAGATTGGTTGCTATCTCTGCCTAAGAATAGTATTGATTCATGGACTAAATGTAAGGATGCTTTTATTGGTAGATATTATCCTCCTGCTAAAATTATATCTTTGAGAAGTAGTATAATGAATTTTAAGCAATTGGATACTAAGCATGTTGCCCAAGCTTGGGAAAGAATGAAATCTTTGGTTAAAAATTGCCCAACCCATGGACTGACTACTTGGATGATCATCCAAACCTTTTATGCAGGACTGAATTTTTCTTCACGGAACCTATTGGATTCAGCTGCTGGAGGTACTTTTATGTCCATCACTCTAGGCGCCGCAACAAAGCTTCTTGATAATATGATGGTTAATTACTCTGAATGGCACACGGAAAGAGCTCCACAAGGTAAGAAGGTAAATTCTGTTGAAGAAACCTCTTCCTTGAGTGATAAGATTGATGCTATTATGTCTATGCTTGTGAATGGTAGGACTAATGTTGATCCTAATAATGTCCCGTTAGCTTCATTGGTTGCTCAAGAAGAACATGTTGTTGTGAACTTTATTAAAAATAATAATTTCAACAACAATGCTTATCGGAACAATTCTAGTAATAACTATAGGCCATATCCTTATAATAATGGTAACGGTTATGGTAATTCTTATGGGAATTCTTACAACAATAATAGGAATACACCCCCTGGACTTGAAGCCATGCTTAAAGAATTTATTAGTACACAAACTGCTTTTAACAAATCTGTTGAAGAAAAGCTTGGGAAAATTGATATACTTGCTTCTAAAGTCGATAGTCTTGCTGCTGATGTTGATCTTTTGAAATCGAAAGTTATGCCTAATGAAAATAATGATATTAAGTCATTTGCTACAGCAAACGCCATCCAAGTTAGAATTAATGAGAATATAAGATTGATGGCCGAATTGCGTGCTAGGTGGGAAAAAGAAGAAAATTCTAAAAAAGACAATATAGTTAAAGTTTGGACTATTACCACCACTAGTAATGCTAATGCTTCACATGTTTCTACACCTCCTACTATCAATGGTAAAATAATTGGTGTTGGCAATGTTTCTACTTCTAATGCAAAGCCTGCAAAACTGCCGGAACCTGCTAAAACTGCTAAAACTGCTTGTGATAAAACTGCTGAAATTTTTTCCAACATTGGGGACAATGATCCCATTGCTTTAGATTATAATGGTTTGGATTTCGATGATTGTCACATCTCTGAAGTTATAAAGTTCTTACAAAAACTTGCTAAGAGTCCTAATGCTAGTGCTATAAATTTGTCCTTTACAAAACATATTACAAATGCTCTCATAAAAGCTAGAGAAGAGAAATTAAATCGCGAAGCTTCTATTCCTAGGAAGTTAGAGGATGGTTGGGAGCCCATCATTAAGATGAAGGTCAATGACTTTGATTGTAATGCTTTATGTGATCTTGGTGCAAGTATTTCCGTTATGCCTAGAAAAATCTATAACATGCTTGACTTGCCACCATTGAAAAATTGTTATTTGGATGTTAATCTTGCTGATAACTCTACAAAGAAACCTTTGGGGAGAGTTGATAATGTTCGCATTACGGTTAACAATAACCTTGTCCCCGTTGATTTTGTTGTCTTGGATATTGAAAGCAATGCATCTTGTCCCATTATATTGGGAAGACCTTTTCTTCGAACTGTTGGTGCTATTATTGACATGAAGGAAGGTAATATTAAATATCAATTTCCTCTCAAGAAAGGTATGGAACACTTCCCTCGAAAGAGAATGAAGTTACCTTTTTATTCTATCATTAGAACAAATTATGATGTTGATGCTTCGTCTCTTGATAATACTTGATACACACTTTCTGCGCCTAGCTGAAAGGCGTTAAAGAAAAGCGCTTATGGGAGACAACCCATGATTTTACTACAGCACTTTTGTTTTATATTTGAGTCTTGGAAGTTTTTACTACTGTAGCAACCTCTCATTATCTTAATTTTGTTGCATTGTTGTGCCAAGTAAAGTCTTTGATAGTAAGGTTCATACTAGATTTGGATTGCTGCGCCGAAACAGATTTCTTGCTGTCACGAATTTAAGCAGTAGGCTCTGTAGGTAACTCAGAAAATTCTGCCAATTTACGCGAGTGATCCTCAGATATGTACGCAACTTTCATTCAATTTGAGCATTTTCATCTGAGCAAGTCTGGTGCACCTAAAAAATTCGTCTTTACGTACTGTTCTGTTTTGACAGATTCTGCCTTTTATTTCGCATTGCCTGTTTTGCTATGCTTGATGGATTTCTTTATTCCATTAACTTTCAGTAGCTTTGTGCAATGTCCAGAAGTGTTAAGAATGATTATGTCACCTCTGAACATGTGAATTTTGATTATGCACTAACCCTCTAATAAGTTGTTTCGAGTTTGGTGTGGGGGAAGTTTTCAAGGATCAAGAGAGGAGGATGATACAATATGATCAAGGAGAGTGAAAGCTCTAAGCTTGGGGATGCCCCGGTGGTTCTTCATTGCATATTTCAAGAAGACTCAAGCATCTAAGCTTGGGGATGCCCAAGGCATCCCCTTCTTCATCGACAGCATTATCAGGTTCCTCTAATGAATCTATATTTTTATTCCATCACATCTTATGCGCTTTACTTGGAGCGTCTGTATGTTTTTGTTTTTTGTTTTGTTTGAATAAACTTGGATCCTAGCATTCATTGTGTGGGAGAGAGACACGCTCCGCTGTTGCATATGGACAAATATGTCCTTAGACTTTACTCATAATGTTCATGGCGAAGGTTGAACTGCTTCATTAAATTGTTATATGGTTGGAAACGGGAAATGCTACATGTGGTAATTGGTATAATATCTTGAATAATGTGATACTTGGCAATTGTTGTGCTCATGTTTAAGCTCTTGCATCATATACTTTGCACCTATTAGTGAAGAAATACATAGAGCTTGCTAAAATTTGGTTTGCATGATTGGTCTCTCTAAGGTCTAGATATTTTCTAGTAAGGGTCGAACAACAAGGAAGACGGTGTAGAGTCTTATAATGCTTACAATATTTCTTTTATGTGAGTTTTGTTGTACCGGTTCATACTTGTGTTTGTTTCAAATAACCTTGCTAGCCTAAGCCTTGTATTGAGAGGGAATACTTCTCATGCATCCAAAATCCTTGAGCCAAACACTATGCCACTTGTGTCCACCATACCTACCTACTACATGGTATTTCTCCGCCATTCCAAAGTAAATTGCTTGAGTGCTACCTTCAAATTTCCATTCTTCGCCTTTGAAATATATAGCTCATGGGACAAATAGCCTAAAAACTATTGTGGTATTGAATATGTACTTATGCATCTTATCTCTTATAAGTTGCTTGTTGAGCGATAACCATGTTCCTGGGGACGCCATCAACTACCCTTTGTTGAATATCATGTGAGTTTCTATGCATGTTCGTCTTGTCTGAAGTAAGGGCGATTTACCATGAGTTGAATGGTTTGAGTATGCATATTGCTAGAGAAGAACATTGGGCCGCTAACTAAAGCCATGATTCATGGTGGAAGTTTCAGTTTTGGACAACAATCCTCAATCTCTTATGAGAATATTATTTGTTGCTAAATGCTTATGCATTAAAGAGGAGTCCATTATCTGTTGTCTATGTTGTCCCGGTATGGATGTCTAAGTTGAGAATAATCAAAAGCGAGAAATCCAATGCGAGCTTTTTCCTTAGACCTTTGTACAGGCGGCATAGAGGTACCCCTTTGTGATACTTGGTTAAAACATATGTATTGCGATGATAATCCAGGTAATCCGAGCTAATTAGGACAAGGTGCGGGCACTATTGGTAATCTATGCATGAGGCTTGCAACTTGTAGGATATAATTTACATAATGCATATGCTTTATTACTACCGTTGACAAAATTGTTTCTTGTTTTTAAAATAAAAGCTCTAGCACAAATATAGCAATCAATGCTTCCCTCTGCGAAGGGCCATTCTTCTACTTTTATGTTCAGTCAGTTTACCCATTTCTCTCCATCTTAAGAAGCAAACACTTGTGTTAACTGTGCATTGATTCCTACATACTTGCATATTGCACTTGTTATATTACTTTATGTTGACAATATCCATGAGATATACATGTTACAAGTTGAAAGCAACCGCTGAAACTTAATCTTCCTTTGTGTTGCTTCAATGCCTTTACTATGAATTTATTGCTTTATGAGTTAACTCTTATGCAAGACTTATTGATGCTTGTCTTGAAAGTACTATTCATGAAAAGTCTTTGCTATATGATTCAATTGTTTTCTCATTATATTTACCATTGCTTCGAATCGCTGCATTCATTACATGTGCTTACAATAGTATGATCAAGATTATGATAGCATGTCACTTCAGAAATTATCTTTGTTATCGTTTACCTACTCGGGACGAGTAGGAACTAAGCTTGGGGATGCTGATACGTCTCCAATGTATCGATAATTTCTTATGTTCCATGCTTGTTTTATGATGATACACACATGTTTTACACATACTTTATGTCATATTTATGAATTTTCCGGCACTAACCTATTAACGAGATGCCGAAGAGCCAGTTGCTGTTTTCTGCTGTTTTTGGTTTCAGAATCCTAGTAAGGAAATTTTCTCGGAATTGGACGAAATCAACGCCCAGGATCTTATTTTTCCACGAAGCTTCCAGAAGTCCAGAGGAGATACGAAGTGGGGCGACGAGGCGCCCACACAACAGGGCGGCGCGACCAAGGATTGGGCCGCGCGGCCCTGGCGTGTGGGGCCCTCGTGGCGCCCCCCGACCTACCCTTCCGTCTACATAAGCCTTCGTCGAGAATAGTTCCAGTACCGAGAGCCACGATACGGAAAACCTTCCAAAGATGCCGCCGCCGCCAATCCCATCTCGGGGGATTCAGGAGATCGCCTCCGGCACCCTGCCGGAGAGGGGAATCATCTCCCGGAGGACTCTTCACCGCCATGGTCGCCTCCGGAGTGATGTGTGAGTAGTTCACCCCTGGACTATGGGTCCATAGCAGTAGCTAGATGGTCGTCTTCTCCTAATTGTGCTATCATTGTTGGATCTTGTGAGCTGCCTAACATGATCAAGATTATCTATTTGTAATACTACATGTTGCGTTTGTTGGGATCCGATGAATAGTGAATACTATGCTATGTTGATTATCAATCTATTATCTATGTGTTTTTTATGATCTTGCATGCTCTCCGTTATTAGTAGAGGCTCTGGCCAAGTCGATACTTGTAACTCCAAGAGGGAGTAATTATGCTCGATAGTGGGTTCATGCCTCCATTAAATCTGGGACGGTGACAGAAAGTTCTAAGGTTGTGGATGTGATGTTGCCACTAGGGATAAAACATCAATGCTATGTCTAAGGATGTATTTGTTGATTACATTATGCACCATACTTAATGCAATTGTCTGTTGTTTGCAACTTAATACTGGAGGGGGTTCGGATGATAACCTGAAGGTGGACTTTTTAGGCATAGATGCATGTTGGATAGCGGTCTATGTACTTTGTCGTAATGCCCAATTGAATTTCACAATACTCATCATAACATGTATGTGCATGGTCATGCCCTCTTTATTTGTCAATTTCCCAACTATAATTTGTTCACCCAACATGCTATTTATCTTATGGGAGAGACACCTCTAGTGAACTGTGGACCCTGGTCCATTCTTTTACATCGAATACAATCTACTGCAATACTCGTTCTACTGTTCTCTGCAAACATCATCATCCACACTATACATCTAATCCTTTGTTACAGCAAGCCGGTGAGATTGACAACCTCACTGTCACATTGGGGCAAAGTAATTTGGTTGTGTTGTGCAGGTTCCACGTTGGCGCCGGAATCCCTGGTGTTGCGCCGCACTACACTCCGCCGCCATCAACCTTCAACGTGCTTCTTGGCTCCTACTGGTTCGATAAACCTTGGTTTCTTACTGAGGGAAACTTACTGCTATACGCATCACACCTTCCACTTGGGGTTCCCAACGGTCGCGTGCTGAACGGAGAGACACACGTCAATTGCGCGCCAGCAGTGCTGCTTTCTGACATGATCTTTGTATGTATGCTATTCAGGTGGAACCACTACTGCAGGTGGCCATAAAAGGAAGGGCACCGGGCTGGAGCAGATTTGCAAGGGGATGGGAGTCAAGCTTACCATTGAGATTCCTCCAGGGCTGAAATGTCCTGAGAAGCCTTTGCCTGCTGCCAAGTTTGCATCGGAGGGTGGAATGCTTGCAAGAGGCCAGATGCCACTCCTTCCGCATTTCAAGTTGTACAAGAGGGATGAGAATTTGTTGGCCGACTTCTTTGGAAAGATGGGGTAATCTTCTTCATCACCAGTTCATTAGTTAGATGATAGGAGTGCTTGCTTTATTGTTCATAGTTCATGATAACTAATCTCGTCCTTGCCCTTGTTTGCTTTGTAGGCAAATTTCAACATGGACACAGAGTCGGAAGACATCCAGAAGGCTTGCTATGACGTACTGCGGAAAGTGTCGAAGAACAGGCGCTACATCCTGAAAAGGGACTACTTCGACAAAGTACCAGCAAATGAAGTCAGCATCAAGTCCCCTGTTAAGGATGTCTGAGATGAAGAATGGGAAGCTCTAACTGCTCTGTGGGTAACCCCAAGACACAGGGTATGTTTTTTGCTTCAGTTGCAGTCATTAGTGCTTGCATGGTAGACATGATGCTCATCGTTATAGTGTGCACATTGCTGAATATCATGATTGTGCCCTTCTGCAGAACACATGTACCAAGAACAAGGACAGTCGTGTTGCGGTCAAATTTGGCCAAAAGACTGGCTCTCGTAGCTATGCTGCTCATCTGTATGCAACTGTAAGAACACTCTTACAGAATTTCCTTCTGCATCTTACTCTTGTCTCCACAAGCTTTATGTTCTGATTCTTGGTGAACATCATTTCCAGAGGGAGGAGCACAGAGGTGAAGAGCTAGATGCAGTCGACATCTTTAAGGCGACCCATCACAGCAAGAAGGATGGTTTCTCTGAGGAAGCTCTAGCTGCAATAGTAAGTGCTTGTTCATTTCACTTTTGTGAACCATTCTTGGACCTGTGCTTTTCTTGAATTGATGAATCTTTTGGAAACGGATCTCCAGGATGATATGGAAGCTGAGATGGCTATTCCTGTGCCAGAAGGTGCACCGCCAAGGTCTGCAGTCGCTGTTGTTGCAAAGGTTCTTAGCAAGGAAGCCAAGCACAGCACTTCCCTGAAGAATGCTGGACTTCAGCCAGTTCCAATGTCAAGCTCAACAAGCCCACCGCAGCTGCTGTATCGGCGCATGTTCATGACCTGGAAGCACAGCTGAAGAGGTCCCAGGAGGAAGCTGAACATATGAAGCAGCAGTTTGCTGCCATCATGGAAGAAGCAGCTGCCCAGAAGGAGAAGCAGGCGGGAAATGAAGCGGCACAAGCTCAGCGTGACAAGGACTACATGGAGCTCCTCAAGCGGACTGAGGGAAGTGATAGGAGGCTTGCTCACATGATGTCCATCTTCGGAGCTTCTGCGCATTAGCTCCTGCTGCTGGTCGTATCCCTTTTTTGTGTCCCGCCATGGAACTTGGTCACATCCTGGCAGCGTGACAATAACTTGGTCATATCTGTGAACTTCTTATTGCGAAGTGGTTGATCTTATAGTGAATCTGTGAACTTTCTTGACATGTTGGTGAATCTGTAAACCTGGTCATTTTGCTGCTGTGACTCTGCTGTGAAATATGCAGATTTGAAATGTTGTCTTTTATATTTTGTTGTTGAATTTCCTAATTTAATATATGCACTGTTGGGCTATTGTGGGCTCTTAAAAGGCCAAGGCCCAAAGTAGCCTAGAAATATATGGGCTCTTGAAAGGCTACAGCCCAACAAATAATTGACTCTAAAAAGGCTGAGGCCCAAAACCTTTGTGGACCCTAAAAAGGCCTAGGCCCAAAATCTTCATGGACCCTAAAAGGCCAAGGCCCAAAACCATAATGGACCCTAAAAAGGCCAAGGCCCAAAGGTGTAACGGACACTAAAAAGGCCAAAACCCAAAACTGTAATGGGTCCTAAAAAGGCCATGGCCCAAAACTGTAATGGGTCCTAAAAAGGCCACGGCCCAAAACTGTAATGGGTCCTAAAAAGGCCATGGCCCAAAACTGTAAACAGGCCAGGCCCAATGAAAATTGGCCCAGGCCCAGTAAGTACAGCAGCTAAAAAGGCCGTTGAAAAAAAATAAGCTAAAAAGGCCGAGGTAATAAGCTAAAAAAATAAAAAGGCCAAGGCCCAACAAAGCTGAAAAAAATAATCAGTACTAATGGGCTCAGCCCACATAAGGAGATGAATGGACCGGGCTGAATTCAGATAATGACGTTTCGTCACAATTTTGCAACGTCGGATTGCCACGCTGGACTCGGGGGCAGGTGCCCATGATGTTTTGGGAACGTCATGCCGTCAGTGACGTTTGCGAACGTCACAAAGATCTACGACGTTTTCAAGTGGAACGTCGCAAGAAGTCACTGCTGACTCCCAGCTTTCGACGTTTTGAAAAGCGTCACCGTAACGTCACAAGTAACCATCAGTGACGTTTCAGTGACACCTTTTTTGTCAACTTATGGCAGATTTCTTGTAGTGTGATATTAATGTGAGGGATCATCTTATAAAGTGCGATCTAAGCAAGATAAGATGCATAAAGGATTAACATCACATGCAATTCATAATGTGATATGATATGGCCCTTTAGTATTTGCGCCTTCGATCTTTATCTCCAAAGCACGAAGATGATCTCCATCATCAACGGGCATGATCTCCATCATCGTCGGCGTAGCGTCAAGGTCCATGGCGCCGTCTTCATGGTTGTTCACCGCATGTAGCAACTATTACAACTACTTTGAAATAATACTATTACATGAAATATAAAGACAACCATAAGGCTCCTGCCGGTTGCCACAATACAATGATGATCATCTCATACATATTCATCATCATATCATGGCCATATCACATCACCAAACCCTGCAAAAACATGTTAGACGCCTCTAATTTGGTTTGCATATTTTACGTGGTTTAGGGTTTTCGAGTAAGATCCAATCTACCTATGAACATGAACCACAACGGTGATACTAGTGTTGTCAATAGAAAGAGTAAATTGAATCTTCACTATGGTGGGAGAGACAGACACCCGCAAAGCCACTTATGCAATACAAGTTGCATGTCGAGCGTGGAGCAAGTCTCATGAACGCGGTCATGTAAAGTTAGCCCGGGCCGCTTCATCCCACCATGCCGCAAGATGCAAAGTACACGAACTAAAGACAACAAAGCATCAACGCCCACAAAACAATTGTGTTCTACTCGTGCAACCAATCTATGCATAGACACGGCTCTGATACCACTGATGGGATTCGTAACATAGAAAACAAAAAAATTCCTACCGCAAGAACGAAAACACAAGCCAAGATCTAATCTAGAAGACGGTAGCAACGAGGGGATCACGAGACTAAACCTTGAAGATTTCCAAAGCCTACGAGATTAGATCTCGTTGTTGCAGAAGATGATCACTTGCCGCTTTCAAAAGCGCGTAGAAGATCTTGATGGTGCCACAATCGGGCAGCACCTCTGTACTCGGTCACACGTACGGTGTTGATAAAGACGACGTCCTCCTCCCCGTTCCAGCGGGCAGCGGAAGTAGTAGATCCTCCTCGGAATCCCGGCAGCACGACAGCGTGGTGGCGGTGGTGGTGGAGATATCCGGCAGGGCTTCGCCTATGCGCTGCGGGAGAGATATGTAGAGGAGGGGCGCTAGGGTTTGGGGAGAGGGGGTCTTGGGGCACCGGCCACTTGGGGGCTGCGGCCAAGAGTGGCTTATTTTAGCCACCCCCCTCCCCTTGCTCCTCATTATATGTAACATCCCAAAATTTCAAAACAAAGAGAAAATTAATTTCCTTTTTCCAAAAATGAGAACCAACAAAAACTTTTCTTGCATTGGGTGCTAGGCATAGTACTCATACTTAATCTTTGTGCTATTGCCATGATTATGTGTTCTTTGCTCTATACCCATTTCCAAAACCCTAAACCCTAACCTTCTCAAAAACAAAGTGGATCAATTTTGAGAAACCCAAAATAGAAGAAAAAGACACATGTGGGCCTATAGCCCTAATATGTAAACCTTGAACTCTACCCTTTTCTTACATTGATAAATGATGGTGAACCTTGGTAAACCCCACTAAACCCTAAACCTCACCCCTCCTATCACCAACCTTTGAAAAACGAAATAAAAAGAAATGATCCTAAATAAGAAAAAGGCATATGTAAGCCTATGGCTATTTTTGCAAATGATGAACTTTGATTTGTCTACCTTGAGTAGATGATTTGAAATACCTCAACAAACCTAATTTAAGGCTTACCACTCAAATCTTGGTGAAACCAAAAAGAAAACAAAAATCAAATAAAGCATAGGCATAGAGGCATATGTGGCACTTTGCCATAATACCAAATCTTGACCTAGGCACCCACATTGCCCCAAAATGGTTTGAACCCTTTACCCAACTCAATCTAACACCAGATAAACCTCACACATGCCAAAGAGAAGCAAAGAAAAAGAAAAGAATAAAAGTAGAAAATCACAAAACCCTCACATATGGTTTATGCCATTTTTGCAAATCTTTACCCTAGACCAATTTGGCCTTCACCATTAGTTCTATTATGTTACTAAACACTTATTAAAACTTTTGTAATCAAAGAAACACAAATCAAATCAAATTCAAACTCAAATTGTGATCACATATGATAATGGTCAAATCTGCCATTTATATTCTGGTCACTACTTTGAGCCCCTCTATCTCAAGTTTTTCAAACTAAACTTTCCCAATTCTTTGCACCTCATCCAAGAGCACATCAAGGTGAACAACTTTGGTAAAGACCAGCATGTCAAATTCATCTTGGATCAAAAACTATGCTCATGCAAAGTTGAGACTTTTTATCAAATGCAACAATCTCACACATTGCATTTTTGCAATTCTTTTAATTTCAAAATTCCACCACCACTTGTGAATGTCTCTGGTCATTTGCAACTCATCCAAACCAACCATTTTCAAATTTTGTAACCATAGTGCATAGATCAAATTTGGCACAAATTTGAGAATTGAAAATTGGCATCAATTGCCAACACTATTCTAAATAGTGTTCTAGCCCACCCTTGACCCCCACTTGAACCCTACATGCTCTATGGCCCCTCTCCATATCATCTTTGCACAGCAACCCTAGAGGGAGGAGGCTAAGCATGGCATAGCCATGCCATGCCGGCCACCATGCATGAGCACATGCTCCCCTCCTCTCCTCACCTCCTCAGCCCTGACCACCATGTCTCTGGGCACCACCTAGCTCTCCTACCCCAGCCTACACCATCCCTGGTCAAGCAGGAGGCCGACCATCGCCGGACATAACGCGCCCAGGGTGATCAGGCCATGCCGATGGCGTCGCCCATGGTAGAGCACTGGCCACGCACCGCTCTAGCACTCTGCGCCTCCCCCAGACCCCACTCCTGCATGTTGAGCTTCGCCGCCGTCCCTGCAAACCGTCAGACACGCTCCGTTGCTCGCGCAAGCCCTGCCGTCGTCGACATCGTCGCCATTTTCTCTGCACCCGTGCCGCCAGACCTCGCCATCGCCAGCACTCGCCAGGCCGTCCCCCACCTCGCCAGCAGGCTCCCTAGCACCGCATTGACGTTGTCTACCTAGCGCTGCCCTCGCCTACCCCTCTCCCTCGCCGGAATCGCCGCGCCACTGTCGCCTTCGCCGCAGAACCTCGGCCACCTCGAGCACCTATAAAAGGAGTGCTCCTCCTCCTCATCTGAGCATGCCAATCGATTTCCCTCCTCTCGCTGCTTCTCCTCGCCCTCTCTCCACGCAACATTGCGCAGCGTCGCCGTCCAATTTCCACATCGCTGCCCGTACTCCGCCGCAGAAGCCGCCGGACCTAGAAGCCACCCCAGGACCTGCGACTTGTTCGAGGAGCTCCGCCGTCGTCGACAACCTCCTCCTGCCTCGTTGCCGACCCTCGCCGGAGCCCCAGCTCGCCGCCGACCCCCTACCTCCGCCGTGCCAGCGCCTCCCTCGCGTCGACGACGACGACGACGCACAACCGTCCGATTAGCTTCTGATCCTACGACTCACAGCGACAGATACCGTTTCGGTGAGTTTCAGTCGCTGACACGCGGGCCCCACTGTCAGCTGGCCCGTAGCGCTAGCTGCGCTGGCCCATATCCCTCTCACGCGATTTGGCCTGTTAATTTTCCTGCTCAGCCCTTTAATTCAAAATCGAAATTCCAGATTCTATTTAAATTCAATACTGGCCCTGACTTTGAAATTGAATAGTTTCAAATTGGCTTGGCAAAATTTAGCTAACTTTATACTGTTGGAAAGCTACTGAAAATTTCTACAAAACCCCACTGGTCTCATTGTGAGATCTGTAGTAGAAATAATGTGACAAAAATGACAAGTCAGAGACTTTTACAACTTCAAATAAATCTTAAAAATCAACCAAAAATTATATTGAGTTGATTTCAACTCTCATAGCTCACATTTCACTTACACTAATTGTTTATGCAAAAATATGGCCTGGTTACTTTGAGTGATCATGGCCCAAATTAAATAAAGGACTATATGGCTAGTTTAGTCAATTGATATTGTGCAAAACTATTATGTAAATCATATGAAGTGCTTTGCTTCATTTAAATCTTGTCCCAAGCACTTTCATATGAGGTTTAGACCCTGGTCCAATTACTCTCACATGAAATACTTGGTGATATTAAATCATAGATAGCATTGTTAAATTGTATGAGGTATTCTACCTCATTTAAATCATTTTCTCAAATGATGATGATGAATGGTTGACTTAGGTAAACATGATTTCATGTATGATTGTTTGAGAAGTTAAATCTTAAGAAGATTCAATGAGAGGAAATTATTCCTCAAAAACTAAATGGAAACTATCATTTACATATATAATGAGAGGAAATTATTTCTCTAACACTAAGTGATAAAACCCTAGAATTATTTTAGGTAGCAATGTATGTAATGATGCTAGATCATTTGGAGTGAACCATTAGGGCTAATTAAGGTTACTTAAGTACTATTTGGTAATTGTATCCTCGTATTCGTGTATAGACGCTAGTACCGGAGAATACCAGGAAGAGGAAGGATTCTACCCAGAAGAAGAAGAGAACTTTGATCACCTCAACCACCAAGGCAAGCTAACACCTTTGCAAGCTCTATGGTTGCAAGATAACACCTTTGCAAGCTCTATGGTTGCAAGCTAACACCTTTGCAAGCTCTATGGTTGCAAGCTAATATTCTTCTAAAAGTGCAAAGCCCTTTGGGGCAAGGCACCATTAGTCTTACCTTTCTTACCACAATCCTATCCCAAGTTTTTACCATACAAGTTTTTACTTGTTTATTTAAAGAGTTACTTTTATAGTTAACTTTGGTCTAAGTCAAGAAGATTACTAGAGTAGCAAAGTTAGTCTCAAAGCTAGCCAAGCAAGATAGCACCCCTCATAATTAGTGCTAGAGCTAAATACTAAAACTTGACTACTCTAGATGGGAACATGTGACTTGAAATGAATTTGAAACCTTGGAATGAAGAGTCATTCCATTGAATGAATTTTTGAAGGTGAATATGACTTGGAGAAGATGGTAATTTTTGATTAAAACTGATATTGGTTTGAATGCGATACCTTTCCAATTTTGAGTACCCCCACAATACCTGATTATGGGTAGGGCTTAACTAGAAATTTATGCATCTTAGTATGGGTTCCCTCTGAACACACATCATAGGGGTTATGCCGAGGCTACCTCCGTTGTTGAGAAATGATGTGAATTGAGGTGAATTGTACGGCCAAGCGCTGTGCAGTTCCCAAAGTTGATGATTGGTCTTCACTGGGAGGCCAAGCTCATGGGGAGAGGTGCTCATACTAGGGTTTGTAAGTGAAAGGTTATGGTTGATGATCCGCGTACTGTGTTACGATGATTCGGGGTTATCCCGACGGATGAAATCAAATGTTGTGGCACAAGTGTGCAACCTCTGCAGAGTGTAAACCTATTCGAATAGCCGTGTCCACGGTTACGGACGGTTGGAAATGCCATACAGTTCCAGGTGTCAGATTCTTGAAAAATGTTGGTGAAGTGAATGGTGAAGGGTCACTTGTTTTTGAATCACAACTGAGTTGTGGGAATGACACTAATGTTCCCACTTGAGTTAGTTAGCACATGAATAAGTCTTTGTCAAATACTTGTGAACTAAAACTGGCTTTACGCAAAATAAACTAGAGCTTAGCACCCCCTTATTGGAATTATTAGCACTTACATTAGTATTAGTTTGCGAGTACTTTAAAGTACTCACGGTTGTGTCCCTGCCTATTCGAATGGCCAGACTATGAAGAGGAGCAGAACTATCAAGATGACGGCAATCAGGACGTCTACGACAACTAGGGAATCTTCTGACGTCAGACGTTGGCCTGTGGACTAGAGAGTCCATTCTATTTACGCTTCCGCTATGAACTTTGTGTCCGTTGATCAATAGATCAACTATTTGTGTAATATTGGATCATGTGATCTCTATTTGTAAGACGACTATGGTATGTAATGAATGATGACTTATGATATTCAACTGTTATGTCTTGCAACAACAATATTCCTGGGATTGCGATGTATGACATGACAGGCATCTGGACTTAAAAATCCGGGTGTTGACATTATATAGGTGGAAGCCCCCAAGAGTTGTAGTCCAAGTCTTCGAATAAGACCCCAACACCAAAACTTGCCATAGGTGGGAAACCTACTCAAGATGGGAGTCCTACTCCAGGTGGGACTCCCACCTTTCCTTGGAGGGGGGTGGCCGGCCACCTTAGGTGGAGTCCACCTGGGACTCCACCCCTTTAGGGTTGGCCGGCCATGCTAGTGGATTCCTTCCGGGACTCCACCTTCCATAATGATTTCTTCCAGACTTTTCTAGAACCTTCTAGAACCTTCCATA